>NW_027142345.1:872500-3600000 GCF_036365525.1 Heterodontus francisci
TGGAGACAGAGCGGGGGAGGGGACTGTCACCATGGAGACAGAGCGGGGGAGGGGACTGTCACCATGGAGACAGAGCGGGGGAGGGGCCTCTCACCATGGAGACAGAGCGGGGGAGGGGACTGTCACCATGGAGACAGAGCGGGGGAGGGGCCTCTCACCATGGAGACAGAGCGGGGGAGGGGACTGTCACCATGGAGACAGAGCGGGGGAGGGGACTGTCACCATGGGGATAGAGCGGGGGAGGGGACTGTCACCATGGAGACAGAGCGGGGGAGGGGACTGTCACCATGGAGACAGAGCGGGGGAGGGGCCTGTCACCATGGAGACAGAGCAGGGGAGGGGCCTGTCACCATGGAGACAGAGCGGGGGAGGGGACTGTCACCATGGAGACAGAGCGGGGGAGGGGCCTGTCACCATGGAGACAGAGCGGGGGAGGAGCCTGTCACCATGGAGAAAGAGCGGGGGAGGGGCCTCTCACCCTGGAGACAGAGCGGGGGAGGGGACTGTCAACATGGAGACAGAGCGGGGGAGGGGCCTGTCACCATGGAGACAGAGCGGGGGAGGGGCCTGTCACCATGGAGACAGAGCGGGGGAGGGGCCTGTCACCATGGAGACAGAGCGGGGGAGGGGACTGTCACCATGGAGACAGAGCGGGGGAGGGGACTGTCACCATGGAGACAGAGCGGGGGAGGGGACTGTCACCAAGGAGACAGAACGGGGAGGGGCCTCTCACCATGGAGACAGAGCGGGGGAGGAGCCTCTCACCATGGAGACAGAGCGGGGGAGGGGACTGTCACCATGGAGACAGAGCGGGGGAGGGGTCTGTCACCATGGAGACAGAGCGGGGGAGGGGACTGTCACCATGGAGACAGAGCGGGGGAGGGGACTGTCACCATGGAGACAGAGCGGGGGAGGGGACTGTCACCAAGGAGACAGAACGGGGAGGGGCCTCTCACCATGGAGACAGAGCGGGGGAGGGGTCTGTCACCATGGAGACAGAGCGGGGGAGGGGCCTCTCACCATGGAGACAGAGCGGGGGAGGGGACTGTCACCATGGAGACAGAGCGGGGGAGGAGACTGTCACCATGGAGACAGAGCGGGGGAGGGGACTGTCACCATGGAGACAGAGCGGGGGAGGGGACTGTCACCATGGAGACAGAGCGGGGGAGGAGACTGTCACCATGGAGACAGAGTGGGGAGGGGCCTGTCACCATGGAGACAGAGTGAGGGAGGGGCCTGTCACCATGGAGACAGAGCGGGGGAGGGGCCTGTCACCATGGAGACAGAGTGAGGGAGGGGCCTGTCACCATGGAGACAGAGCGGGGGAGGGGCCTGTCACCATGGAGACAGAGCGGGGGAGGGGCCTGTCTCCATGGAGACAGAGCGGGGGAGGGGACTGTCACCATGGAGACAGAGCGGGGGAGGGGCCTGTCACCATGGAGACAGAGCGGGGGAGGGGCCTGTCACCATGGAGACAGAGCGGGGGAGGGGCCTGTCACCATGGAGACAGAGCGGGGGAGGGGCCTGTCACCATGGAGACAGAGCGGGGGAGGGGCCTGTCACCATGGAGACACAGCGGGGGAGGGGACTGTCACCATGGAGACAGAGTGGGAAGGGGCCTGTCACCATGGAGACAGAGCGGGGGAGGGGCCTCTCACCATGGAGACAGAGCGGGGGAGGGGCCTCTCACCATGGAGACAGAGCGGGGGAGGGGCCTGTCACCATGGAGACAGAGCGGGGGAGGGGCCTGTCACCATGGAGACAGAGCGGGGGAGGGGACTGTCACCATGGAGACAGAGTGGGGGAGGGGCCTGTCACCATGGAGACAGAGCGGGGGAGGGAACAGTCACCATGGAGACAGAGTGGGGAAGGGGCCTGTCACCATGGAGACAGAGCGGGGGAGGGGCCTGTCACCATGGAGACAGAGCGGGGAGGGAACTGTCACCATGGAGACAGAGTGGGGGAGGGGCCTGTCACCATGGAGACAGAGCGGGGGAGGGGACTGTCACCATGGAGACAGAGCGGGGGAGGAGCCTGTCACCATGGATACAGAACGGGGGAGGGGACTGTCACCATGGATACAGAACGGGGGAGGGGACTGTCACCATGGAGACAGAGCGGGGAGGGAACTGTCACCATGGAGACAGAGTGGGGGGTGGGCCTGTCACCATGGAGACAGAGCGGGGGAGGGGACTGTCACCATGGAGACAGAGCGGGGGAGGAGACTGTCACCATGGAGACAGAGCGGGGGAGGAGCCTGTCACCATGGATACAGAACGGGGGAGGGGCCTGTCACCATGGAGACAGAACGGGGGAGGGGCCTCTCACCATGGAGATAGAGCGGGGGAGGGGCCTCTCACCATGGCGACAGAGCGGGGGTGGGGCCTGTCACCATGGAGACAGAGCGGGGGAGGGGCCTGTCACCATGGAGACAGAGCGGGGGAGGGGCCTCTCACCATGGAGACAGAGCAGGGGAGGAGACTGTCACCATGGAGACAGAGCGGGGGAGGGGACTGTCACCATGGAGACAGAGCGGGGGAGGGGCCTGTCACCATGGAGACAGAGCGGGGGAGGGGCCTCTCACCATGGAGACAGAGCGGGGGAGGGGCCTGTCACCATGGAGACAGAGCGGGGGAGGGGACTGTCACCATGGAGACAGAGCGGGGGAGGGGCCTCTCACCATGGAGACAGAGCGGGGGAGGGGACTGTCACCATGGAGACAGAGCGGGGGAGGGGCCTGTCACCATGGAGACAGAACGGGGGGGGACTGTCACCATGGAGACAGAGCGGGGGAGGGGCCTGTCACCATGGAGACAGAACGGGGGAGGGGCCTCTCACCATGGAGACAGAGCGGGGGAGGGGCCTCTCACCATGGAGACAGAGCGGGGGAGGGGACTGTCACCATGGAGACAGAGCGGGGGAGGGGACTGTCACCATGGAGACAGAGCGGGGGAGGGGACTGTCACCATGGAGACAGAGCGGGGGAGGGGCCTGTCACCATGGAGACAGAGCGGGGGAGGGGACTGTCACCATGGAGACAGAACGGGGGAGGGGCCTCTCACCATGGTGACAGAGCGGGGGAGGGGCCTCTCACCATGGAGACAGAGCGGGGGAGGGGACTGTCACCATGGAGACAGAGCGGGGGAGGGGACTGTCACCATGGAGACAGAGCGGGGGAGGGGACTGTCACCATGGAGACAGAGCGGGGGAGGGGCCTGTCACCATGGAGACAGAGCGGGGGAGGGGACTGTCACCATGGAGACAGAGCGGGGGAGGGGCCTGTCACCATGGAGACAGAGCGGGGGAGGAGCCTGTCACCATGGAGACAGAGCGGGGGAGGGGCCTGTCACCATGGAGACAGAGCGGGGGAGGAGCCTGTCACCATGGAGACAGAACGGGGGAGGTGCCTGTCACCATGGAGACAGAGCGGGGGAGGAGACTGTCACCATGGAGACAGAGCGGGGGAGGGGCCTCTCACCATGGAGACAGAGCGGGGGAGGGGCCTCTCACCATGGAGACAGAGCGGGGGAGGAGACTGTCACCATGGAGACAGAACGGGGGAGGGGCCTGTCACCATGGAGACAGAGCGGGGGAGGGGACTGTCACCATGGAGACAGAGCGGGGGAGGGGCCTCTCACCATGGAGACAGAGCGGGGGAGGGGCCTCTCACCATGGAGACAGAGCGGGGGAGGGGCCTCTCACCATGGAGACAGAGCGGGGGAGGGGCCTGTCACCATGGAGACAGAGCGGGGGAGGGGACTGTCACCATGGAGACAGAGCGGGGGAGGGGACTGTCACCATGGAGACAGAGCGGGGGAGGGGCCTCTCACCATGGAGACAGAGCGGGGGAGGAGCCTGTCACCATGGAGACAGAGCGGGGGAGGGGCCTCTCACCATGGAGACAGAGCGGGGGAGGGGCCTCTCACCATGGAGACAGAGCGGGGGAGGGGCCTCTCACCATGGAGACAGAGCGGGGGAGGAGACTGTCACCATGGAGACAGAGCGGGGGAGGGGCCTCTCACCATGGAGACAGAGCGGGGGAGGGGCCTCTCACCATGGAGACAGAGCGGGGGAGGGGCCTCTCACCATGGAGACAGAGCGGGGGAGGAGACTGCCACCATGGAGACAGAGCGGGGGAGGGGCCTCTCACCATGGAGACAGAGCGGGGGAGGGGCCTCTCACCATGGAGACAGAGCGGGGGAGGGGACTGTCACCATGGAGACAGAGCGGGGGAGGGGACTGTCACCATGGAGACAGAGCGGGGGAGGGGACTGTCACCATGGAGACAGAGCGGGGGAGGGGACTGTCACCATGGAGACAGAGCGGGGGAGGGGACTGTCACCATGGAGACAGAGCGGGGGAGGGGCCTCTCACCATGGAGACAGAGCGGGGGAGGGGACTGTCACCATGGAGACAGAGCGGGGGAGGGGCCTGTCACCATGGAGACAGAGCGGGGGAGGGGCCTCTCACCATGGAGACAGAGCGGGGGAGGAGCCTGTCACCATGGAGACAGAGCGGGGGAGGGGCCTCTCACCATGGAGACAGAGCGGGGGAGGGGCCTCTCACCATGGAGACAGAGCGGGGGAGGGGCCTCTCACCATGGAGACAGAGCGGGGGAGGGGCCTGTCACCATGGAGACAGTGCGGGGGAGGGGACTGTCACCATGGAGACAGAGCGGGGGAGGGGACTGTCACCATGGAGACAGAGCGGGGGAGGGGCCTCTCACCATGGAGACAGAGCGGGGGAGGAGCCTGTCACCATGGAGACAGAGCGGGGGAGGGGCCTCTCACCATGGAGACAGAGCGGGGGAGGGGCCTCTCACCATGGAGACAGAGCGGGGGAGGGGCCTCTCACCATGGAGACAGAGCGGGGGAGGAGACTGTCACCATGGAGACAGAGCGGGGGAGGGGCCTCTCACCATGGAGACAGAGCGGGGGAGGGGCCTCTCACCATGGAGACAGAGCGGGGGAGGGGCCTCTCACCATGGAGACAGAGCGGGGGAGGAGACTGTCACCATGGAGACAGAGCGGGGGAGGGGCCTCTCACCATGGAGACAGAGCGGGGGAGGGGCCTCTCACCATGGAGACAGAGCGGTGGAGGGGCCTGTCACCATGGAGACTGAGCGGGGGAGGGGACTGTCACCATGGAGACAGAGCGGGGGAGGGGACTGTCACCATGGAGACAGAGCGGGGGAGGGGACTGTCACCATGGAGACAGAGCGGGGGAGGGGACTGTCACCATGGAGACAGAGCGGGGGAGGGGCCTCTCACCATGGAGACAGAGCGGGGGAGGGGACTGTCACCATGGAGACAGAGCGGGGGAGGGGACTGTCACCATGGATACAGAGCGGGGGAGGGGACTGTCACCATGGAGACAGAGCGGGGGAGGGGCCTGTCACCATGGAGACAGAGCGGGGGAGGGGACTGTCACCATGGAGACAGAGCGGGGGAGGGGCCTGTCACCATGGAGACAGAGCGGGGGAGGGGCCTCTCACCATGGAGACAGAGCGGGGGAGGGGCCTGTTTCCAAGGTGACGGCGAGTGGGGGCGGGGTCTGTTTCCACGGTGACGGCGAGTGGGGGCGGGGTCTGTTTCCAGAGTGACGGGAATGTGGGCGGTGTCTGTTTCCAGGGTGACGGGAGTGGGGGCGGGGTCTGTTACCAAGGTGACCGGAGTGGGGGCGGGGTATGTTTCTAAGGTGACGGGAGTGGGGGCGGGGTCTGTTACCAAAGTGACGGCGAGTGGGGGCGGGGTCTGTTACCAAAGTGACGGCGAGTGGGGGCGGGGTCTGTTTCCAAGGTGACGGCGAGTGGGGGGCGGGGTCTGTTTCCAGAGTGACGGGAATGTGGGCGTGGTCTGTTTCCAGGGTGACGGGAGTGGGGGCGGGGTCTGTTACCAAGGTGACGGCGAGTGGGGGCGGGGTCTGTTTCCAAGGTGACGGGAGTGGGGGCGGGGTCTGTTTCCAAGGTGACGGTGAGTGGGGGCGGGGTCTGTTTCCAGAGTGACGGCGAATGGGGGCGTGGTCTGTTACCAAAGTGACGGCGAGTGGGGGCGGGGTCTGTTTCCAAGGTGACGGGAGTGGGGGCGGAGTCTGTTACCAAAGTGACGGCGAGTGGGGGCGGGGTCTGTTTCCAAGGTGACGGGAGTGGGGGCGGGTATGTTTCTAAGATGACGGGAGTGGGGGCGGAGTCTGTTACCAAAGTGACGGTGAGTGGGGGCGGGGTCTGTTTCCAAGGTGACGGCGAGTGGGGGCGGGGTCTGTTTCCAGAGTGACGGGAATGTGGGTGGGGTCTGTTTCCAGGGTGATGGGAGTGGGGGCGGGGTCTGTTACCAAGGTGACGGGAGTGGGGGCGGGGTCTGTTACCAAGGTGACGTGAGTGGGGGCGTGGTCTGTTACCTAGGTGACGGGAGTGGGGGCGGGGTCTGTTACCAGGGTGACGTAGTGGGGGCGGGGTCTGTTACCAAGGTGACGGGAGTGGGGGCGGGGTCTGTTACCAAGGTGACGGGAGTGGGGGCGGGGTCTGTTTCCAGGGTGACGGGAGTGGGGGCGGGGTCTGTTTCCAGGGTGACGGGAGTGTGGGCGGGGTCTGTTTCCAGGGTGACGGGAGTGGGGGCGGGGTCTGTTACCAAGGTGACGGGTGTGGGGGCGGGGTCTGTTTCCAGGGTGACGGGAGTGGGGGCGGGGTCTGTTTCCAGGGTGACGGGAGTGGGGGCGGGGTCTGTTTCCAGGGTGACGGGAGTGGGGGCGGGGTCTGTTTCCAGAGTGACGGGAGTGGGGGCGGGGTCTGTTTCCAGAGTGACGGGAGTGGGGGCGGGGTCTGTTTCCAGGGTGACGGGAGTGGGGGCGGGGTCTGTTTCCAGGGTGACGGGAGTGGGGGCGGGGTCTGTTTCCAGAGTGACGGGAGTGGGGGCGGGGTCTGTTTCCAGGGTGACGGGGAGTGGGGGCGGGGTCTGTTTCCAGGGTGACGGGAGTGGGGGCGGGGTCTGTTTCCAGGGTGACGGGAGTGGGGGCGGGGTCTGTTTCCAGGGTGACGGGGAGTGGGGGCGGGGTCTGTTTCCAGGGAGACGGGAGTGGGGGCGGGGTCTGTTTCCAGGGTGACGGGAGTGGGGGCGGGGTCTGAATCTTTCTGATTCTTTTATAATCCCTTTCAAACTAAAAGAATCCTGATAATTATTGATAATTCTTTATAATAATTTATAAACATTTACTGACCTTTACAACCTTTATAAACTGTTTATAATTCTTCCTCTCACTTTGTAAATCTTTATAATATTTATGATTGTCTGTGATTTATTATCCTTTATAAGATTTTATTCTCATTTATAATCTGTTACATTCACTGCCCTGGACAGAAAACATTGAAAATGATCCCCGTGGATTACTCTCAATTCAAACAGATCACAGAGCATATCATTTAAAATGGCCGCAGCACATGTCACGTAAAATGGCCGCAGTGAAGGTGACATCAAACAGACCACAGAGCATAACATTTAAAATGGACGCAGTGACGGTGACATCAAACAGACCACAGTGCATATCATTTAAAATGGCCGCAGCACATGTCACGTAAAATGGCTGCAGTCAAGGTGACATCAAACAGACCACAGAGCATAACATTTAAAATGGACGCAGTGACGGTGACATCAAACAGACCACAGTGCATATCATTTAAAATGGCCGTACCATATGTCACGTAAAATGGCCGCAGTGAAGGTGACATCAAACAGACCACAGAGCACATCATTTAGAATGGCCGCAGCACATGTCGCTTAAAATGGCCGCGGTGCAGGTGACATCAAACAGACAACAGTGCATATCATCAGATCGAACTGGCTTTTGTTAAAACCAGCTGGAGTGGTACTGAGTCCCACACACACACCAGATAAGAGCCAATTGAATTTGAGCCTATATTAATACCAGCTGGAGTGGTACTGAGGCTCACTCACACACGGGGAAAGAGCCAATTCAATCCAGGCCTCTATTTATACCAGCTGGAGTAAAATTAACTCCCATTCACACACCAGGAAAGAGCCAATTGAAACCGAGCCAATATTATCACCAGCTGGAGTGGTACTGAGTCCCACTGACACACCAGGAAAGAGCCAATTCAATGCAAACCTTTATTAATACAAGCTGGAGTGGTACTGAGCCCCACTCACACACCAGGAAAAAGCTAATGAAAGCCAGACCGCCATTGATACCAGCTGGAGTGGGACTGAGACCCAGTCACACACCAGGAAAGAGATAGTTCATTCCAGGCTTCCATTAATACTAGCTGGAGTGGCACTGAGTCCCACTAACACCCCAGAAAGAGCCAATTCAATCCAGGTCTCTATTAATACCAGCTGGAGTGGAATTAACTCCCACTCACACACCAGGAAAAAGCTAATTAAAGCCAGACCGCCATTGATACCAGCTGGAGTGGGACTGAGTCCCACTCACACAGCAGGAAAGGGACAGTTCATTACAGGCCTCTATTAATACCAGCTGGAGTGGCAGTGAGTTCCACTCACACCAGGAGAGAGCCATATCAATCGAGGCTTATATCAATACCAGTAGGAGTGGTATTGAGTCCCACTCACACACCAGTAAAGAGCCAATTCAATCCAGGCCTCTATTAATAACAGCTGGAGTGGTACCGAGTCCCACTCACACACCAGGAAAGAGGCAATTCAATCCAGGCCTCTATTTATACCAGCTGGAGTGGTACTGAGTCCCACACACACACCAGGAAAGAGGCAATTCAATCCAGGCCTCTATTTATACCAGCTGGAGTGGTACTGAGTCCCACTCACACACCAGGAAAGAGGCAATTCAATCCAGACCTCTATTAATACCAGCTGGAGTGGTACTGAGTCCCACTCACACACCAGCAAAGAGCCAATTCAATCCAGGCCTCTATTTATACCAGCTGGAGTGGTACTGAGTCCCACTCACACACCAGGAAAGAGGCAATTCAATCCAGGTATCTATTAATACCAGCTGGAGTGGTACTGAGTCTCACTCACTCACCAGGAAGGAGACAATTCAATTTAGGCCTCTTTTAATACCAGCAGGAGTGGCACTAATCCCCACTTACTCACCAAAAAAGGGCCAATTCAATCCATGTCTCTATTAATAGCAGAAGGAGTGGAACTGAGCCCTGCTCACACACCAGGAAGTGGCTAACTCAATCCAGACCTCTATTAATACCAGCTGGAGTGGTACTGAGTCCCAATCACACACCAGGAAAGAGCCAATTCAATCCCAACCCTATTAATACCAGCTGGAGTGGTACTGAGTCCCACTCACACACCAGGAAAGAGCCAATTCAATCCAGACCTCTATTAATACCAGCTGGAGTGGTACTGAGTCCCACTCACACACCAGGAAAGAGACAATTCAATCCAGAACACTAATTAATACCAGCTGGAGTGGTACTGAGCCCCACTCACACACCAGGGAAGAGAGAATTCAATCCAGACCTCTATTAATACCAGCTGGAGTGGTACTGAGTCCCACTCACACACCAGGAAAGAGAGAATTCAATCCAGGCCTCTATTAATACCAGCTGGAGTTCTACTGAACCCCACTCACACACCAGGAAAGAGCCAATTCAATCCCAACCGTATTAATACCAGCTGGAGTGGTTCGGAGTCCCAATCACGCACCAGGAAAGAGCCAATTCAATCCAGGCCGCTATTCATACCAGCTGGAGTGGTACTGAGTCCCACTCACAAACCAGGAAAGAGACAATTCAATCCAGAACACTAATTAATACCAGCTGGAGTGGTACTGAGCCCCACTCACACACCAGGGAAGAGAGAATTCAATCCAGACCTCTATTAATACCAGCTGGAGTTCTACTGAACCCCACTCACACACCAGGAAAGAGCCAATTGAATCCAGACCTCTATTAATACCAGCTGGAGTGGTACTGAGTCCCACTCACACACCAGGATGGAGCCAATTCAATTCAGACCTCTATTAATACCAGCTGGAGTGGAAATGAGTCCCACACACACCAGAGAAGAGCCAATTCAATCCCAACCCTATTAATACCAGCTGGAATGGTACTGAGTCCCACTCACACACCAGTTAAGAGCCAATTCAATCCCGACCTCTATTAATACCAGCTGGAGTGGTACTGAGTCCCACTCACACATCAGTTAAGAGCCAATTCAATCCAGACCTTGATAATACCAGCTGGAGTGCGACTGAGCGCCAAGCACACAGCAGGAAAGGGACAGTTCATTCCAGGCCTCTATTAATACCATCTGGAGTGGAATTAACTCCCACTCACACACCAGGAAAGAGCCAATTCAATCCAGACCTCTATTCATACCAGCTGGAGTGGTACTGAGTCCCACTCACACACCAGCAAAGAGCCAATTCAATCCAGGCCTCTATTAATACCAGCTGGAGTGGTACTGAGTCTCACTCACACACCAGGAAAGAGACAATTCAATTCAGGCCTCTTTTAATACCAGCAGGAGTGGCACTAATCCCCAATCACTCACCAAAAAAGAGCCAATTCAATCCATGTCTCTAATAATACCAGCTGGAGTGGTACTGAGCCCCACTCACACACCAGGGAAGAGAGAATTCAATCCAGACCTTTATTCATACCAGCTGGAGTTGTACTGAGCCCCACTCACACACCAGGAAACAGCCAACTCAATCCAGGCCTCTATTAATACCAGCTGGAGAGGTACTGAGCCCCACTCACACACCAGGGAAGAGAGAATTCAATCCAGACCTTTATTCATACCAGCTGGAGTTGTACTGAGCCCCACTCACACACCAGGAAAGAGCCAATTGAATCCAGACCACTAATTAATACCAGCTGGAGTGCGACTGAGTCCCACTCACACACCAGGAAAGAGCCAATTCAATTCAGACCTCTGTAATACCAGCTGGAGTGCGACTGAGTCCCACTCACACAGCAGGAAAGTGACAGTTCATTCCAGGCCTCTATTAATACAAGCTGGAGTTGAACTGATCCCCACTCACACATCAGGAAAGTGCCAATTCGATCCAGACCTCCATTAATAGCAGCTGGAGTTGTACTCAAAGAACAAAGAACAAAGAACAAAGATAATTACAGCACAGGAACAGGCCCTTCGGCCCTCCAAGCCTGCGCCGATCCAGATCCTCTATCTAAACATGTCGCCTATTTTCTAAGGGTCTGTATCTCTTTTCTTCCTGCCCATTCATGTATCTGTCCAGATACATCTTAAAAGACTCCATCGTGCCCGCATCTACCACCTCCGCTGGCAATGCGTTCCAGGCACCCACCACCCTCTGCGTAAAGAACTTTCCACGCATATCACCCCTAAACTTTTCCCCTTTCACTTTGAACTCGTGTCCTCTAGTAATTGAAACCCCCACTCTGGGAAAAAGCCTCTTGCTGTCCACCCTGTCTATACCTCTCATGATTTTGTACACCTCAATCAGGTCCCCCCTCAACCTCCGTCTTTCTAATGAAAATAATCCTAATCTACTCAACCTCTCTTCATAGCTAGCGCCCTCCATACCAGGCAACATCCTGGTGAACCTCCTCTGCACCCTCTCCAAAGCATCCACATCCTTTTGGTAATGTGGCGACCAGAACTGCAAGCAGTATTCCAAATGTGGCCGAACCAAAGTCCTATACAACTGTAACATGACCTGCCAACTCTTGTACTCAATACCCCGTCCGATGAAGGAAAGCATGCCGTATGCCTTCTTGTCCACTCTATTTACCTGCGTTGCCACCTTCAGGGAACAATGGACCTGAACACCCAAATCTCTCTGGACATCAATTTTCCCCAGGACCTTTCCATTTACTGTGTAATTCACTCTTGAATTGGATCTTCCAAAATGCATCACCTCGCATTTGCCCTGATTGAACTCCATCTGCCATTTCTCTGCCCAACTCTCCAATCTATCTATATTCTGCTGTATTCTCTGACAGTCCCCTTCACTATCTGCTACTCCACCAATCTTAGTGTCGTCTGCAAACTTGCTAATCAGTCCACCTATACTTTCCTCCAAATCATTTATGTATATCACAAACAACAGTGGTCCCAGCACGGATCCCTGTGGAAAACCACTGGTCACACGTCTCCATTTTGAGAAACTCCCCTCTACTGCTACTCTCTGTCTTCTGTTGCCCAGCCAGTTCTTTATCCATCTAGCTAGTACACCTTGGACCCCATGCGACTTCACTTTCTCCATCAGCCTGCCATGGGGAACCTTATCAAACGCCTTACTGAAGTCCATGTATATGACATCGACAGCCCTTCCCTCATCAATCAACTTTGTCACTTCCTCAAAGAATTCTATTAAGTTGGTAAGACATGACCTTCCCTGCACAAAACCATGTTGCCTATCACTGATAAGCCCATTTTCTTCCAAATGGGAATAGATCCTATCCCTCAGTATCTTCTCCAGCAGCTTCCCTACCACTGACGTCAGGCTCACCGGTCTATAATTACCTGGATTATCCCTGCTACCTTTCTTAAACAAGGGGACAACATTAGCAATTCTCCAGTCATCCGGGACCTCACCCGTGTTTAAGGATGCTGCAAAGATATCTGTTAAGGCCCCAGCTATTTCCTCTCTCGCTTCCCACAGAAACCTGGGATAGATCCCTCCGGACCTGGGGACTTGTCCACCTTAATGCCTTTTAGAATACCCAACACTTCCTCCCTCCTTATGCCGACTTGACCTAGAGTAATCAAACATCTGTTCCTAACCTCAACATCCGTCATGTCCCTCTCCTCGGTGAATACCGATGCAAAGTACTTGTTTAGAATCTCACCCATTTTCTCTGAGTCCAAGCATAACATTCCTCCTTTGTCCTTTAGTGGGCCAATCCTTTCTCTAGTTACCCTCTTTCTCCTTATATATGAATAAAAGGCTTTGGGATTTTCCTTAACCCTGTTTGCTAAAGATATTTCATGACCCCTTTTAGCCCTCTTAATTCCTCGTTTCAGATTGGTCCGACATTCCCGATATTCTTTCAAAGCTTCGTCTTTCATCAGCCGCCTAGACCTTATGTATGCTTCCTTTTTCCTCTTAGCTAGTCTCACAATTTCACCTGTCATCCATGGTTCCCTAATCTTGCCATTTCTATCCCTCATTTTCACAGGAACATGTCTCTCCTGAACGCTAATCAACCTCACAGTGGCGCAGTGGTTAGCACTGCAGCCTCACAGCTGCAGGGACCCGGGTTCGAATCTGGGTACTGCCTGTGTGGAGTTTGCAAGTTCTCCCTGTGTCTGCGTGGGTTTTCTCCGGGTGCTCCGGTTTCCTCCCACAAGCCAAAAGACTTGCAGGTTGGTAGGTAAATTGGCCATTATAAATTGTCACTAGTATAGGTAGGTGGTAGGGAAATATAGAGACAGGTGGGGATGTTTGGTAGGAATATGGGATTAGTGTAGGATTAGTATAAATGGGTGGTTGATGGTCGGCACAGACTCGGTGGGCTGAAGGGCCTGTTTCAGTGCTGTATCTCTAATCTAATCTAATCTCTCTTTAAAAGCCTCCCACATATCACATGTGGATTTACCTTCAAACAGCTGCTCCCAATCTACATTTCCCAGCTCCTGCCGAATTTTGGTATAGTTGGCCTTCCCCCAATTTAGCACTCTTCCTTTGGGACCACTCTCGTCTTTGTCCATGTGTATTTTAAAGCTTACGGAATTGTGATCACTATTCCCAAAGTAGTCCCCTACTGAAACTTCAACAACCTGGCCGGGCTCATTCCCCAACACCAGGTCCAGTATGGCCCCTTCCCGAGTTGGACTATTTACATACTGCTCTAGAAAACCTTCCTGGATGCTCCTTACAAATTCTGCTCCATCTGGACCTCTAACACTAAGTTAAACCCAGTCAATGTTGGGAAAATTAAAATCTCCTATCACCACCACCCTGTTGCTCCTACATCTTTCCATAATCTGTTTACATATTTGTACCTCTATCTCACGCTCGCTGTTGGGAGGCCTGTAGTACAGCCCCAACATTGTTACCGCACCCTTCCTATTTCTGAGTTCTGTCCATATTGCCTCACAGCTCGAGTCCTCCATTGTGCCCTCCTTCAGCACAGCTGTGATATCCTCTTTGACCAGTAATGGAACTCCTCCACCCCTTTTACCTCCCTCTCTATCCCGCCTGAAGCATCGATATCCTGGGATATTTAGTTGTGAATCATGCCCTTCCCTCAACCAAGTCTCAGTAATAGCAATAACATCATACTCCCGGGTACTAATCAAAGCCCGAAGTTCATCTACCTTACCTACTACACTTCTTGCATTAAAACAAATGCACCTCAGACCACCAGTCCCTTTACATTCATCATCTGCTCCCTGCCTGCTCTTCCCCTTAATCACACTCACACACCAGGAAACAGCCAATTCAATCCAGACCTCTATTCATACCAGCTGGAGTGCGACTGAGTCCCACACACACAGCAGGAAAGGGACAGTTCATTCCAGGCCTCTATTTAACCAGTTGCAGTGGTCCTGAGCCCCACACAATCACACCAGAAAGAGCCAATTCAATCCAGGCCTCTATTCATACCAGCTGGAGTGCGACTGAGTCCCACACACACAGCAGGAAAGGGACTGTTCATTCCAGGCCTCTATTTAACCAGTTGGAGTGGTCCTGAGCCCCACGTAATCACACCAGAAAGAGCCTATTCAATCCAGGCCTCTGTTAATACCAGCTGGAATGGTACTGAGCCCCCTCACACACCAGGAAAGAGCAAATTCAATCCAGAACTCCAAGAAAAGCAGCTGGACTGATACTGAACCCCCTCACACACCCGGAAAGAGCGAATTCAGTCCAGACCTCTTTTAATCCCAGCTGGAGTGGTTCTGAGCCCCACTCACACACCAGGAAAGTGCCAATTCAATCCAGACCTCTATAATACCAGCTGGAGTGCGACTGAGTCCCATTCACACAGCAGGAAAGGGACAGTTCATTCCAGGCTTCTATTAATCC
The DNA here is from genome assembly GCF_036365525.1 of Heterodontus francisci. Taxonomy (NCBI): domain Eukaryota; kingdom Metazoa; phylum Chordata; class Chondrichthyes; order Heterodontiformes; family Heterodontidae; genus Heterodontus; species Heterodontus francisci. Next base: position 887,468 of record NW_027142345.1, read on the forward strand.
CAGCTGGAGTGGTTCTGAGCCCCACTCACACACCAGGAAACGGCCAATTCAATCTAGGCCTCTATAAATACCAGCTGGAATGGAATTAACCCCCACTCACACACCAGGAAAGCGCCAATTCAATCCAGACCTCAATTAATACCAGCAGGAATGGTTCTGAGCCCCACGCAGACACCAGAAAGAGCCAATACAATCCAGGCCTCTATTAATACTAGCTGGAGGGGTACTGAGTCCCAGTCACAAACCAGGAAAGGGCAGTTCATTCCAGGCCTCTATTAATACCAGCTGGAGTGGTACTGAGACCCACTCACACACCAGAAAGAGGCAATTCAATCTGGGCCTCTATTAATACCAGCTGGAGTGGTACTGAGTCCCACTCACACACCAGAAAGAGGCAATTCAATCTGGGCCTCTATTAATACCAGCTGGAGTGGTACTGAGTCCCACTCACAAACCAGGAAAGAGCCAATTCAATTCAGGCCTCTATTAATACTAGCTGGAGTGGTACTGAGTCCCACTCTCAAACCAGGAAAGAGCCAATTCAATTCAGGCCTCTATTAATACTAGCTGGAGAGGTACTGAGTCCCACTCTAACCAGGAAAGAGCCAATTCAATTCAGGCCTCTAATTAATACTAGCTGGAGTGGTACTGAGTCCCACTCTCAAACCAGGAAACAGCCAATTCAATCCAGACCTCTATTCATACCAGCTGGAGTGCGACTGAGTTCCACTCACGCACAAGGAAAGAGGCAATTCAATCCAGACATCTATAATACTAGCTGAAGTGCGACTGAGTCCCACTCACACAGCAGGAAAAGAACAGTTCATTCCAGGCCTCTATTAATACCAGTTGGAGTGGTACTGAGCCACACACACACACCAGAAAGAGCCAATTCAATCCAGGCCTCTATTATACCAGCTGGAGTGGTACAGATCCCCACTCACACACCAGGAAAGAGCCAATTCAATCCAGACCTCTATTCATACCAGCTGGAGTGGTTCTGAGTCCCACTCACACACCAGGAAAGAGCCAATTCAATCCCGACCTCTATTAATACCAGCTGGAGTGGTTCTGAGTCCCACTCACACACCAGACAAAGAGCCAATTCAATCCAGACCTCTATTAATACCAGCTGGAGTGGTACAGATCCCCACTCACTCCCCAGGAAAGAACCAATTCAATCCAGACCTCTATTAATACCAGCTGGAGTGGTACAGAGTCTCACGCACACACCAGGAAAGAGTCAATTCCATCCAGACCTATATTAATACCAGCAGGATTGGTACTGAGCCCCACTCAGACACCAGAAAGAGCCAATACAATCCAGGCCACTATCAATACCAGCTGGAGTTGTACCGAGCCCCACTCACACACCAGGAAAGAGACAATTCAATGCAGGCCTCTATTAATAACATTTGGAGTGGTGCTGAGTCCCACTCAAACAGCAGAGAAGAGACAGTTCATTCCATGACTCTTTTAACACCGGGTGTACTGGCACTGTGTCCCACTCACACACCAGGAAAGAGCCAATTCAATCCAAACCTCTGTTCATACCAGCTGGAGAGGTACTGAGTCTCACTCAAACACCATGAAAGAGCCAATTCAATCCAAACCTCTTTTAATACCAGCTGGAGTGGTACTGAGCACCACTCACACACCAGGAAAGAGACAATTCAATGCAGGCCTCTATTAATACCAGCTGGAATGGTACTGATTCTCACGGACACACCAGGAAAGAGATAATTCCATCCAGACCTCTATTAATACCAGCAGGATGGTACTGAGCCCCCCTCAGGAACCAGCAGCAACCAATTCAATCCAGGCCGCTATTAATACCAGCTGGAGTGGTAATGAGTCCCACCCACACTCCAAAAAGAGCCAATTCAATCCAGACCTCTTTTCATACCAGCTGGAGTGGTACTGAGCCCCAATCACACACCCGGAAAGAGCCAATTCAATGCAGGCCTCTATTAGTAACATTTGGAGTGGGACTGAATCCCACTCACACAGCAGAGAAGAGACAGTTCATTCCAGGACTCTATTAACTCCGGGTGATCTGGCAATGTGTCCCACTCACACACCAGGAAAGGGACAGTTCATTCCAAACATCAATCAATACCAGCTGGAGTGGTACTGAGCCGCCCCACTCACCCACCAGGAAAGAGCCAATTCTACCCAGACCACTATTAATAACAGATGGGGTGGTACTGAGTCCCACTCACACACCAGGAAAGAGCCAATTCAATCCAAACCACTATTAATAACAGATGGGGTGGTACTGAGTCCCACTCACCCACCAGGAATGAGCCAATTCTACCCAGACCACTATTAATAACAGATGGGGTGGTACTGAGTCCCACTCACCCACCAGGAATGAGCCAATTCAATACAGGCTTCTATTAATACCGGCTGGAGTGGTACTGAACCCCACTCACCCACCAGAAATGAGCCAATTCTACCCAGACCACTATTAATAACAGATGGGGTGGTACTGAACCCCACTCACCCACCAGAAATGAGCCAATTCTACCCAGACCACTAATCGAATTTAGAATTAGAACATTACAGCGCAGTACAGGCCCTTCGGCCCTCGATGTTGCGCCGACCTGTGAAACCATCTGACCTACACTATTCCATTTTCATCCATATGTCTATCCAATGACCATTTAAATGCCCTAAACGTTGGCGTATCTACTACTTCTGCAGGCAGGGCTTTCCACGCCCTTACTACTCTCTGAGTAAAGAAACTACCTCTCACATCTGTCCTATATCTATCACCCCTCAACTTAAAGCTATGTCCCCTCGTGTTTTCCATCACCATCCGAGGAAAAAGACGCTCACTATCCACCCTATCTAACCCTCTGATTATCTTATATGTCTCTATTAAGTCACCTCTCCTCCTCCTTCTCTCCAACGAAAACAACCTCAAGTCCCTCAGCCTTTCCTCGTAAGACCTTCCCTCCATACCAGGCAACAACCTTCCAAAGTGAATCACCTCGCACTTTTCCGCATTAAACTCCATTTGCCATCTCTCAGCCCAGCTCTGCAGCCTATCTATGTCCCTCTGTACCCTACAACATCCTTCGGCACTATCCACAACTCCACCGACCTTAGTGTCATCTGCAAATTTACTAACCCACCCTTCTACACCCTCTTCCAGGTCATTTATAAAAATGACAAACAGCAGTGGCCCCAAAACAGAACCTTGCGGTACACCACTAGTAACTAAACTCCAGGATGAACATTTGCCATCAACCACCACCCTCTGTCTTCTTTCAGCTAGCCAATTTCTGATCCAAATCTCTAAATCGCCTTCAACCCCATACCTCCGTATTTTCTGCAATCGCCTACCGTGGGGAACCTTATCAAACGCCTTACTGAAATCCATATACACCACATCCACTGCTTTACCCTCATCCACCTGTTTGGTCACCTTCTCGAAAAACTCAATAAGGTTTGTGAGGCACGACCTACCCGTCACAAAACCGTGCTGACTATCTCTAATGAACTTATTCTTTTCAAGATGATTATAAATCCTGTCTCTTATAACCTTTTCCAACATTTTACCCACAACCGAAGTAAGGCTCACAGGTCTATAATTACCAGGGCTGTCTCTACTCCCCTTCTTGAACAAGGGGACAACATTTGCTATCCTCCAGTCTTCCGGCACTATTCCTGTCGACAATGACGACATAAAGATCAAGGACAAAGGCTCTGCAATCTCCTCCCTGGCTTCCCAGAGAATCCTAGGATAAATCCCATCTGGCCCAGGGGACTTATCTATTTTCACACTTTCCAAAATTGATAACACCTCCTCCTTGTGAACCTCAATCCCATCTAGCCTAGTAGCCTGAATCTCAGTATTCTCCTCAACAAAATTTTCATTCTCAACTGTAAATACTGACGCAAAATATTCATTTAACACTTCCCCTATCTCCTCCGATTCCACACACAACTTCCCACTACTATCCTTGATTGGCCCTAATCTAACTCTAGTCATTCTTTTATTCCTGATATACCTATAGAAAGCCTTAGGGTTTTCCCTGATCCGATCCACCAATGACTTCTCGTGTCCTCTCCTTGCTCTTCTTAGCTCTCCCTTTAGATACTTCCTGGCTAGCTTGTAACTCTCAAGCGCCCTAACTGAGCCTTCACGTCGTATCCTAACATAAGCCTTCTTCTTCCTCTTGATAAGCGCTTCAACTTCTTCAGTAAACCACGGCTCCCTCGCTCGACAACTTCCTCCCTGCCTCACAGGTACATACTTATCAAGGACACACAGTAGCTGCTCCTTGAATAAGCTCCACATTTCGATTGTTCCCATCCCCTGCAGTTTCCTTCCCCATCCTACGCATCCTAAATCCTGCCTAATCGCATCATAATTTCCTTTCCCCCAGCTATAATTTTTGCCCTGCGGTATATACCTGTCCCTGCCCATCGCTAACGTAAACCTAACCGAATTGTGATCACTATTACCAAAGTGCTCACCTACATCTAAATCTAACACCTGGCCGGGTTCATTTCCCAGTACCAAATCCAATGTGGCATCGCCCCTGGTTGGCCTGTCTACATACAAAGAACAAACAAAGTAACAAAGATAATTACAGCACAGGAACAGGCCCTTCGGCCCTCCAAGCCTGCGCCGATCCAGATCCTCTCTCTAAACATGTCGCCTATTTTCTAAGGTTCTGTATCTCTTTTCTTCCTGCCCATTCATGTATCTGTCTAGATACATCTTAAAAGACTCCATCGTGCCCGCGTCTACCACCTCCGCTGGCAACGCGTTCCAGGTGCCCACCACCCTCTGCGTAAAGAACTTTCCACGCATATCCCCCCTAAACATTTCCCCTTTCACTTTGAACTCGTGTCCTCTCGTAATTGAAACCCCCACTCTGGGAAAAAGCCTCTTGCTGTCCACCCTGTCTATACCTCTCATGATTTTGTACACCTCAATCAGGTCCCCCCTCAACCTCCGTCTTTCCAATGAAAATAATCCTAATCTACTCAACCTCTCTGTGTCAGAAAACCCTCCTGCACACACTGGACAAAAACTGACCTATCTAAAGTACTTAATAACAGCTGGAGTGGTACTGAGTCCCACTCACACACCAGGAAAGAGCCAATTCAATCCAGACTTGTGGCGAAGGGGAGTTGGAGTGAGGAGTGGAGAGTGGGGGAGGGCAGTGGGGGAGGGGAGTGGGGGATGGGAGAGGAGGGGAGTGGGGAGGGGAGTGGGGGAGCGAAGTGGGAAGAGGAGTGGAGAGGGGAGTGGAGGTGAGAGGGGAGGGGAGTGTGTGAGGGGTGAGGAATAGGGGAAATGGAAGTGGAGTGGGGGTGCGGAGGGGAGTGGAGGGGAGAGGTCGAGGTGAGTGGAGGAGGGGTGAGGGATAGGGGAGTGAAAAGTGGAGTGATGAAAGGAGTGGGGGAGGGGTGTACGGGAGTGGAGATTGGGGGACGAGAGTGGAGAGTGGGAAGTGGTGGAATTGAGTCGGGAGTGGGGAGTGGGGGAGAAGAGTGGAGAAGAGTGGAGAGGAGGCGTAGTGGGGGAGGATAGAGGAGGCAAGTGTTGGAGGGGAGGGGCGAGGATGCGAGTGGGAGAGGGGAGGGGAGAGGAGGCGTGTGGGGGAGGGGAGGGGAGAGGAGGCGTAGTGGGGGAGGAGAGAGGAGGCAAGTGTGGGAGGGGAGGGGAGAGGAGGCGAGTGGGAGAGGGGAGGGGAGAGGAGGCGTGTGGGGGAGGGGAGGGGAGAGTTGTGGAGTGGAGGAGGGGAGGGGAGAGTTGTGGAGTGGGAGGAGAGAGGGGGAGTGGGAGGGCTTTGGGGGAGGGGTGTGGGACATGCGGGAGGTCAGTTGGGCGTGGAAGAGTGGAGGAGGGGAGTAGAGGAGGGGAGTGGGGAGTGGGGAGTGAGAGGGGTGGGGGAATTGGGAGTTGGGGAGGGGAGTTGGAGTGTGTTGTATGTGAGTGGGGAGTGAGGAGTGGGGATTGGAGGAGGTGAGTGGGGAGTTGGGGAGGGGAGTGGGGGAGTGGAGTGGGGTAAGGGAGTGGGGGAAGGGAGTGGGGGAAGGGAGTGGGGGAATGGAGTGGGGAGTGAGGAGGGGGAGTGGGGGAGGGGCGTGGAGAGTGCGGGAGGGGAGTGAGGAGGAGGAGTGGGGGTGGGAGAGTGGGAATGTGACTTTGGAAGGTAGTGAGGATGGGGAGTGGTGGTGGGGAGTGGGGAGGTGAGTTGGGAGCGCAGGAGTGAGAGTGGGGAAAGGATTGTGTGTGGGTGTGGTTGTGGGGAGAGGTAAGGAGGGCAATGAGGAATGCGTGTGGAAGTGGGGGAGGTGGGTGGGGGAGAGGAGTGGAGAGTGGGAGAGGGGAGTGGTGGACGGGAGTTTAGAGTGGGATAGGGGAGTGGGGAGTGGGGGAAATTGAGACTGGAGTGGAGATTGGGGAGGGAAGTGGGTAGTGGAGAATGGGGGAGTGGAGTGAGGAATGGGGGAGGGGAGTGGGAAGTGGGGGAGTGGAGTGGGGAGTGAGGAGTGGGGTGTGGAGGAGCGTTGCGGGGTGTGGGGGTGGGGGTGGGTGATGGGAGTGGGGAGTGGGGTAGGGGAGTGGGTTGTGAGATGGGAGTGTGGAGTGGGGGAGGGGAGTGAGGAGTCGGGGAGCGAATGTGGAGTGGGGTGTGGGTGTGGGGGGTGGGGTATGGGGGAGGGGAGTGGTGAGTGGGTGACATGAATGAGAGTAGGGAGGGGAGTGTGGAGTTGGAAGTGGAGTTGGGAGTGAGGAGTGGGCAGTGGGGGAGTGGGGAATGGTGTGGGGAGTGAGGAGTAGTGAGTGGATTGGGGAGTGAGGAGTGGGGAGTGAGGAGTGGGGAGTGGGGAGTTGAGTGGGGAGTGAGAAGTGGGGAGTGAGAAGTGGGGAGTGAGAAGTGGGGAGTGGGGGAGTGGAGTGCAGAAGTGGGTAGTAGGGAGAGGGGGAGTGGAGAGGGGAGTGAGGAGTGGGGGTGTGGGGGAGGGGAGTTGGGAGTGGGGGAGGGGAGTGGGGAGTGGGTGAGGGGAGTGGGGTTTGTGGGAGGGGAGTGAGGAGTGGGGGAGGGGAGTGAGCAGTGCGGGAGGGGATTGGGGATTGGGTAGTTGGGGAGGGGAGTGGTAAGTCGGTGAGGGGAGTGGGGGAGGGGAGTGAGGAGTCGGGAGTGGAGTGGAGAGTGAGGAGTGGAGAGTGGGGGAGAGGTGAGTGGGGGAGTGGGGAGTGAGGAGTCGGGGAGTGGGGAGTGAGGAGTCGGGGAGTGGGGAGTGGAGTGGGGAGTGAGGAGTGGGTGAGTGGGGGAGTGGGGAGGTGGTGGGGTGTGTAGGAGTGGAGTGATTGAGGGGCAGGGCCTTGTCGGGGAGGGGGAGTGCGGGGGGGAGTGGGGGAGAGGAGTAAGGGAGGGTAGTGGGGAGGATAGTGGGGGAGGGTAGAGGGGAGTGGGGGAGTGGAGGGGGAGGTGAGGGGAATGGAGAGTGAGGACAGGGGAGTGAGGAGTGGGGAGTGGGGGAGGGGAGTGTGGAGTGCGGGAAGGGAGTGGGGAGGGAAAGGGGGTGAGGAGTTAGGGAGGGTAGTGAGGGAGGAGAGTGAGGGGTGCGGTGTTGAGGAGGGTAGTGCGGAGTGAGGAGTGGGGTAGGGATGAGCGGATGGTGGGAGAGGAGTGGGGGAGGGTGGTGGGGAGGGGAGTGGGGGAGGAGAGTGAGGGAGGGGGAGTTGTGGAGGGGAGTGGGGGAGATGGAGTGGGCGAGGCAGATAGGCAAGTGGGGGAGGGGAGTGGAGAGTGAGGAGTGGGGGAGGGGTGAGCGGAGTAGGTGAGGGGGGTGGATGAGGGGAGTGGGGAGGGGAGTGAAGGATGGAAGTGAGGGACGAGTTGAGAAGTGGAGTGGGGGAGGGGAGTGCGGTAGTGGAGCGGGGAGTGAGGGAGGGGAGGGTGATGTGAGTGGGGGAGGGGCAGTGGGATTCGGGGATGGGAGTGGGGAAGGAGAAGGAGTGTGAGGGGGAGAAGGAGGTGAGTGGGAAGTGTACGGTAGGGGAGAGTGGAGTTGGGAGTGGAGTGGAGGATGGGAGTGAGGGAGGAGAGTGGGGGGAGTGGTGAAGCGGAATGAAGGAGGGGGAGGGGGAGCGGTGTGGGTGAGGGTAATAGGGGACAGAAGTGTGGGAGGGGAGTGGGGGAGGGGAAGGGGAGTGGGAGACGGGAGGGGAGGAGGGAGGGGTGCGGGGAGCGGAATGGGGGTGGGCAGTGGGGGAGGGGAGTGGGGAGGGGAGTGGGGGAGGGTAGTGGAGGTTGGGGGTAGGGGAAGGGAGGCAGAAGAGGAGTGGGGAGGTGCTGGGGAGTGTAGGAGGGGGTGTTTGCGTGAGGGGGAAGGGGAGGGAAGGGTTGATGGGACTGGGGGAAAGGTGTGGGGGAAGGGATTGGGGATGGGGCATGAGGGAGGGGGAGGGCAGAGCAGAAGGGGCACGGGGAGGGAGAGTGGGGGAGGGTGAGTGGGATTGGGGGAGGGTAGTGGGGAGTGAGAGGGAGTGTGAGGGGAGTGGGTGGTGAGTGGGCGGTAAAGGGGACGGGAGAGAGGAGTAGGAACTAGAGTGGAGGATGCGAGTGAGGGAGGAGAGTGGGGAGTAGGGGAGGGGACTGGGCAGGGGAGGGTGAGGGGAGCAGGGAGAGGAATGTGCAAGGTGGCAGTGAGAGTGGAGTGGGAAATGGGAGTGAGTTTGCAGTGTTGGTTAGGGGACGGAAGAGGGATGTGGGGAAGGAGGGGAGTTGGTAGGGCAGTGGAGAAGGGATGTGGGGAAGGGGACTCGTGGAGGGTAACGGGGTACGTGGATTAGATTAGATTAGATTAGATTAGAGATACAGCACTGAAACAGGCCCTTCGGCCCACCGAGTCTGTGCCGAACATCAACCACCCATTTATACTAATCCTACACTAATCCCATATTCCTACCAAACATCCCCACCTGTCCCTATATTTCCCTACCACCTACCTACACTAGTGACAATTTATAATGGCCAATTTACCTATCAACCTGCAAGTCTTTTGGCTTGTGGGAGGAAACCGGAGCACCCGGAGAAAACCCACGCAGACACAGGGAGAACTTGCAAACTCCACACAGGCAGTACCTGGAATCGAACGGCAGTACCTGGAATCGAACCCGGGTCCCTGGAGCTGTGAGGCTGCGGTGCTAACCACTGCACCACTGTGCCGCCACTGTGGTAGTGGGGGAGGTGAGTGGCGGAGGGAAATGGGGTTAGCCAATGAGGAGTAGGGTAGGTGAGTGGTGGAGGGGATTGGGGAGGGGGATGAGGGGAGAGGGAAGGGAGTGGGGGAATAGAGTGGGGAAGGGGAGGGGGAAGGGCAGGGAGGGGGATGGGAGTGGTAGAGGGGGAGCAGGAAGGGAATAAGGGAGGGAAGTGGGGTGGGTGCAGGGAACAGGGAGGGGAGTTGGGGAGTGGGGGTGCAAAGTTAGGGGAGTGGGGGCGGGTGAGTGGGGCAGGGGGTGGGTTGTGGGGAGGGAGAGGGGATGTGAGGGGGAGAGGGTGGTGAGTGAAAGGGTGTACGGGAGGGGAGAGAGGAGTGAGGAGTGGAGTGGCGGATGGGAGTGAGGCAGGAGAGTAGTGGAGTGGGGGAGGGAGTGGGGGAGGGAGTGGGGAATGGGGTCTTAGAGTGGGGGAGTGGAGTGAGGATGTGAGTGGAGGAGGGGGATGTGAGAAGTTAAGGGGAGTGATGCAGGGGAAGGGGAGTAGGGGAGAGGGGGAGTGGGGAGGGAATGGGAGACGGGAGTGAGTGTGCAGAGTGTGGTGGGGAGGGGGAGGGAGGGGAGTGGAGTGAGGAAAGGAGGGGAGTGGACAGGGCAGTGGAGTAGGGGACTCGCGGAGGGTAGTGGGGGAGGTGTGGGATAGTGGGGGAGGGTAGTGGGTAAGGGTACTGGGGGAGGGTAGTGAAAGATGGGAATGGCGGAGAGGAGTGGGGGAGGCCGATGAGAAGTAGGGGGTGGGTGTTGTGGAAGGGATTGGGGAGGGGGTAAGGCGGGGAGGGGAGATGGAAGGGAGTGGGGGTATAGAGTGGGGATGGAGGGGGAAGGGCGGGGAGGGGAATGGGAGTGATAGAGGGGGAGCAGGAAGGGAATAAAGGAGGGCAGTGGGATGGAGTGCAGGGAACAGGGAGGGGAGTTCGGGGAGTGGGGGAGAGTGAGTGGGGCAGAGGGAGGGTTGTGAGGAGGGAGAGGGGATGTGAGGGGGAGAGTGTGGTAAGTGAAGGGGTGTAGGGGAGGTTAGAGAGGAGTGGGGAGTGTAGTGGTGGATGGGAGCGAGCGAGGAAAGTGGTGGAGTGGGGGATGGGTGGGGAATGGGGGCTTGGAGTGGGGGAGGTGGAGGGGGAAGGGGAGTTTGGGAATGGAGTGGGGAGGGGGATGTGGGACGGGAAGGGCAGGGGAGGGGAGAGTGGCAGGGGAGGGGAGTAGGGGAGTGGGGAGGGAAGTGGGAGATGCAGGTGAGTGCGCAGCGTGTGGTGCGGGAGGGGAGAGGGGAGTGGAGTGGGGAAAGGAGGCGAGTGGACAGGGCAGTGGGGAAGGGGACTCGAGGAGGGTAGTGGGGGAGGTGTAGGGTAGTGGGGGAGGGCAGTGAAAGATGGGAGTGGCGGAGGGGAGTGGCGGAAGCCGATGAGAAGTAGGGGGTGGGTGTTGTGTAGGGGACTGGGGAGGGGAAGGGGGAAGGGGAGAGGGAAGGGAGTGGGGGAATAGAGTGGGCATGTTGAGGGGGAAGGCGTGGTGGTGGGGGGTGAGGGAGGGGGAGGGGAAGGGATTGGGGAGGGTAGTGGGGGAGGGGGAGGGGAGTGGAGAGGGGATTGGGGGAGGGGAGTTGAGGGGGAGGGGGTGTTGGGGAGGAGAGTGGAGGGGTAAGTGGGAGGTTGTTGGGGAGGAGAGGGGAGGGGGGTAGGTGATGGGGTATTGGGGAGGAGAGGGGAAAGGGACTGGGGGTGGGGGAAGGGAATGGGGGAGGGGAGTGGGGGAGGGGAGTGGAGATGGCAATGGGAGAGGGGAGGTGGAGGTGAGTGAGGAGGATGAGGGGAGTGAATGTGTGAATTGGGGAAGTGGAAAGGGGGAGGGGAGTCATGAGGGGCGTGGGGAAGGGAGGAAGTGGTGAGATAGGTGTTGAAGGGGGTGAGGGAGGGAAGTGGGGGATGGGTGTGGGGGAGTGGAGTGGGAGAGGGTGAGTGGTCTTGGGGGAGTGCGAGTGGTATTGGGGGAGGGTGCGTGGGATTGGGGGAAGGTGAGTGGGATTGGGGGGAGGGGAGTGGGATTGGGGGAGGGTGAGTGGAATTGGGAGAGGGTGGTGGGGAGTGGCGTGGAGGATGTGAGTGAGGGAGTAGGGGATGTGGCAGGGGGGTGGGGGATGGAGATGTGGCAAGGATATTAGGAAGGGAGTGAGAGAGCAAAGATGGGAGAGATGGAGAGGAGTGGGGGAGCGCAGAGTTGGGGGTTAGGGGAGGGGATTGGGGAGGGGAGCGGGGAGGGGAGTGGGGAGGGGTTGGGGTGTTGGGCAGGAGAGGAGGGTGAGGAGGGGAGTGTGGGAGGGGTTGGGGTAGGGAGTGTGGCAAGTCGGGGAGGAGTGGTGGGATTGGCAGAAGAGTGGGGAGTGGAGTGGGGGAGGGGAGTGGGAGAGGTGTGTTGGGGAGGGGAGTTGGGGAGGGGCGTGAGGGAGGGGTTGGGGGGTAAGGGTTGGGGAGGGAGGGGAGTGAGGGAGGGGAGTGGGGAGAGGAGTGAGGGAGGGGTCGGAGAGGGAAGGGAGTGGGGGAATGGAGTGGGTAAGAGGAGGGGAGTTCGGGGGGTGGGGGAGGGGAGTGGGAGTGGATTGGGGTGGGGAGGGTTCTGCTGGAGGGGTGTGCGGGAGAGGAGTGGGTGAGGTGAGGGAGTGGGGGAGGGGAATGGGAGACGGGACTGGGTGAGAGAAGTGGGAGTTAGGGAGTGACTAGGAAAGGGGAATGGGGGAAGGCGAATGGGAAAATTGAGTGAGTGTGAGGGGAGTGGAGGGGAGGGGGTGGGGAGGCATGTGGGGGAGGGGCAGGGATGTGGGGGAGGGAGAGGTGGAATGAGGATGTAGGGGAACGAGAGTGGGTTAGGGTTAGGGTGAGTGCGGGACGGGAGTGGGGGACGGGAGTGTGGGGAGAGTTGGGGAGGGCAGAGTGGGAGGGAAGGGGGAGGGGAGTGGGGGCGGCAGTGGAGGATGGGAGTGGGGAGTGGAGTAGGGTGGAGGAGGACGGGAGTAGGGGAGGGGTGTTTGGAAGTGGAGCGGGGTAATGGTAGGGGAGGGAGAGAAGTGGGAGATGGGAGGGAGTGGAGTGGGGAGGAGAGGGAGGGGATTGGGGGAGGGGGACAGGAGAGCGGGGAGTGGGTAGGGCTTAGGGGCACGGGAGTGGGGGTGAGGTGGGGTTGGGAGGGTAGTGAGGGAGGGGATTTGGTGCAGGGTGTTGGGGGAGGTAGAGGGGCAGGGGTATGGGCGATGGGAGCGGGGGAGGGGCGGGGGTGAAGGTGAGTCAGAAGAGGAGTTGGGAGGGGTGTTTGGCAGGGGAGGTGGAGGTTGTGGGGAGTGGGGAAGGGGTGTGGGGGACGAGGGACGGGAGAGAAGGGAGTGAGGGAGGGGAGTTGACCGAGTGGGGTGGGTAGTGGCGGAGGGTAGTGGAGCAAGGTAGTGGGGGAGAGGGTTTTGAGGGTAGGGCAGATGGAGGGGAGTGGCGGATGGGTGTGTGTGAGAGGGAGTGTGGGAGTGGAAGTGGGGGATGTGAGAGGGAGGGCAGTGTGGAGGGAGACCAGGTCTGAGAGGGAGAGGATGCGAACAAGGGGTGTAGGGGAGCGAAGTGAGGAGTGGGGGACTGGAGTGGACGATAGGAGTGAGAGAGGGGAGTGGGATGTGGGAGGGGAAAGGGGAGTGGGGACCGGGGACGAGTGGGGGAGGGGTGCGTTGAGGGGAATGGCAGAATGAGAGGGGAGGTGAGTGGGGAATGCGGAAGTAGAGTGGAGGATGGGGAGTGGGGAAATAGGAGAGGGGAAGGGGAGGGTGTGTAATGGTGAGGGGGAGGGGAGTGTTAGGGGGAGGGGAGTGTGAGGGGAGGGAGAGGGTAGTGTGGAAGGAAGTTGGGGAGGGGAGTGGGGGATGGGGAGGGAGAGTGTGGCAGAGAGTGGGGAGGGGAATTTGAGAGGAGAGTGGGGGAGGGCAATGGTCAGAAAGGAGGGGGAAAGTGGGAGGAGGAGTGTGGAAGAAGGAGAGAGTGCGAGATTGGCGGAGGGGAGAGTGGAAGGGAGTGGGGGAAGGGAGTGGGGGAGAGGGTAGGGGAATGAAGAGGGGGCGGGAGGGGGAGGGGGAGGGGGAGGGGAATGAAGAGGGGGAGGGAGGAACATGTGGGGGGAATGAATAGGGGGAGGGAGGGGAAGGTGGAGGGGAAATAAGAGGGGGAGGGAGGGGGTGGTGGAGGGGAATGAAGAGGGGGAGGGGAGGTGGAGGGGAATGAAGGGGGCGGGAGGGGGTAGTGGAAGGGAATGCAGAGGGGCAGGGAGGTAGAGGTGGAGGGGAATGAAGAGGGGGGAGGGGGGTGGAGGGCAATGAAGAGGGGAGGGAGGGGGAGGTGGAGGAGAATGAAGAGGGGAGGGAGGGGGAGGTGGAGGGGGATGAAGTGGGGGAGGGAGGGTGTGGTGGAGGGGAATGAAGAGAGGGAGGGAGGGGTGGTGGAGGGGAATGAAGAGGGGGAGAGAGGGGTTAGTGGAGGAGAAAGAAGAGGGGAGGGAGGGGCAGGTGGAGGGGAATGAAGAGGGGGAGGGAGGGGGAGGTGGAGGGGAATGAAGAGGGGAGGGAGGGGGTGGTGGAGGGGAATGAAGAGGGGGAGGGAGGGGAGGTGGAGAGGAATGGAGGGAGGGGGAGTTGGAATGGAATGAATAGGGGGAGTGAGGGGGTGGTGGAGGGGAATGAAGAGGGGGAGGGAGGGTGTGGTGGAGGGGAATGAAGAGAGGGAGGGAGGGGTGGTCGGGGGAATGAAGAGGGGGAGGGAGGGGTTGGTGGAGGAGAAAGAAGAGGGGGAGGTGGGGGTGGTGGAGGGGAATGAAGAGGGGGAGGGAGGGGTTGGTGGAGGAGAAAGAAGAGGGGGAGGGAGGGGGTGGTGGAGGGAATGAAGAGGGGGAGGGAGGGGCGGGTGGAGGGGAATGAAGAGGGGGAGGGAGGGGGAGGTGGAGAGAATGAAGAGGGGAGGGAGGGGGTGGTGGAGGGGAATGAAGAGGGGGAGGGAGGGGAGGGGGAGAGGAATGGAGGGAGGTGGAGTTGGAATGGAATGAATAGGGGGAGTGAGGCGGTGGTGGAGGGGAGTGTGGGGAGAGTTGGGGAGGGCAGAGTGGGAGGGAAGGGGGAGGGGAGTGGGGGGCGGCAGTGGAGGATGGGAGTGGGGAGTGGAGTAGGGTGGAGGAGGACGGGAGTAGGGGAGGGGTGTTTGGAAGTGGAGCGGGGTAATGGTAGGGGAGGGAGAGAAGTGGGAGATGGGAGGGAGTGGAGTGGGGAGGAGAGGGAGGGGATTGGGGGAGGGGGACAGGAGAGCGGGGAGTGGGTAGGGCTTAGGGGCACGGGAGTGGGGGTGAGGTGGGGTTGGGAGGGTAGTGAGGGAGGGGATTTGGTGCAGGGTGTTGGGGGGAGGTAGAGGGCAGGGGTATGGGCGATGGGAGCGGGGGAGGGGCGGGGGTGAAGGTGAGTCAGCAGAGGAGTTGGGAGGGGTGTTTGGCAGGGGAGGTGGAGGTTGTAGGGAGTGGGGAAGGGGAGTGGGGAACGAGGGACGGGAGAGAAGGGAGTGAGGGAGGGGAGTTGACCGAGTGGGGTGGGTAGTGGCGGAGGGTAGTGGAGCAAGGTAGTGGGGGAGAGGGTTTTGAGGGTAGGGCAGATGGAGGGGAGTGGCGGATGGGTGTGTGTGAGAGGGAGTGTGGGAGTGGAAGTGGGGGATGTGAGAGGGAGGGCAGTGTGGAGGGAGACCAGGTCTGAGAGGGAGAGGATGCGAACAAGGGGTGTAGGGGAGCGAAGTGAGGAGTGGGGGACTGGAGTGGACGATAGGAGTGAGAGAGGGGAGTGGGATGTGGGAGGGGAAAGGGGAGTGGGGACCGGGGACGAGTGGGGGAGGGGTGCGTTGAGGGGAATGGCAGAATGAGAGGGGAGGTGAGTGGGGAATGCGGAAGTAGAGTGGAGGATGGGGAGTGGGGAAATAGGAGAGGGGAAGGGGAGGGTGTGTAATGGTGAGGGGGAGGGGAGTGTTAGGGGGAGGGGAGTGTGAGGGGAGGGAGAGGGTAGTGTGGAAGGAAGTTGGGGAGGGGAGTGGGGGATGGGGAGGGAGAGTGTGGCAGAGAGTGGGGAGGGAATTTGAGAGGAGAGTGGGGGAGGGCAATGGTCAGAAAGGAGGGGGAAAGTGGGAGGAGGAGTGTGGAAGAAGGAGAGAGTGCGAGATTGGCGGAGGGGAGAGTGGAAGGGAGTGGGGGAAGGGAGTGGGGGAGAGGGTAGGGGAATGAAGAGGGGGCGGGAGGGGGAGGGGAATGAAGAGGGGGAGGGAGGAACATGTGGGGGGAATGAATAGGGGGAGGGAGGGGAAGGTGGAGGGGAAATAAGAGGGGGAGGGAGGGGGTGGTGGAGGGGAATGAAGAGGGGGGAGGGGAGGTGTAGGGGAATGAAGGGGGCGAGGGGGTAGTGGAAGGGAATGCAGAGGGGCAGGGAGGTAGAGGTGGAGGGGAATGAAGAGGGGGGAGGGGGGTGGAGGGCAATGAAGAGGGGGAGGGAGGGGGAGGTGGAGCAGAATGAAGAGGGGGAGGGAGGGGGAGGGAGGGGGAGGTGGAGGAAAATGAAGAGGGGGAGGGAGGGGGAGGTGGAGGGGGATGAAGAGGGGGAGGGAGGGTGTGGTGGAGGGGAATGAAGAGAGGGAGGCGGGGTGGTGGAGGGGAATGAAGAGGGGAGGGTGGGGTTGGTGGAGGAGAAAGAAGAGGGGAGGGAGGGGCAGGTGGAGGGGAATGAAGAGGGGGAGGGAGGGGGAGGTGGAGGGAATGAAGAGGGGAGGGAGGGGGTGGTGGAGGGGAATGAAGAGGGGGAGGGAGGGGAGGTGGAGAGGAATGGAGGGAGGGGGAGTTGGAATGGAATGAATAGGGGGAGTGAGGGGGTGGTGGAGGGGAATGAAGAGGGGGAGGGAGGGTGTGGTGGAGGGGAATGAAGAGAGGGAGGGAGGGGTGGTGGGGGGAATGAAGTGGGGGAGGGAGGGGTTGGTGGAGGAGAAAGAAGAGGGGGAGGTGGGGGTGGTGGAGGAGAATGAAGAGGGGGAGGGAGGGGGTGGTGGAGGGGAATGAAGAGAGGGAGGGTGGGGTGGTGGAGGGGAATGAGAGGGGGAGGGAGGGGTTGGTGGAGGAGAAAGAAGAGGGGGAGGGAGGGGGTGGTGGAGGAGAATGAAGAGGGGGAGGGAGGGCGGGTGGAGGGGAATGAAGAGGGGGAGGGAGGGGGAGGTGGAGAGAATGAAGAGGGGAGGGAGGGGGTGGTGGAGGGGAATGAAGAGGGGGAGGGAGGGGAGGGGGAGAGGAATGGAGGGAGGTGGAGTTGGAATGGAATGAATAGGGGGAGTGAGGGGGTGGTGGAGGGGAATGAAGAGGGGGAGGGAGGGTGTGGTGGTGGGGAATGAAGAGAGGGAGGGAGGGTGGTGGGGGGAATAAAGAGGGGGAGGGAGGGGTTGGTGGAGGAGAAAGAAGAGGGGGAGGTGGGGGTGGTGGAGGAGAATGAAGAGGGGGAGGGAGAGGGAGGTGGAGGGGAATGAAGAGGGGGAGGGAGTGGAGGTGGAGAGGAATGGAGGGAGGGGGAGGTGGAGTGGAATGAATGGGGGAGTGAGGGGGTGGTGGAGGGGGATAAATAGGGGAGAGAGGGGGTATGGAGGAGAAAGAGGAGGGTGTGGGATGGGGTGATGGATGATAATGAAGAGGTGGAGGGAGGGGTGGTGGAGGGGAATGAGGAGGGGGAGGGAGGGAGTGGTGGAAGGTAATGAAGAGGGGGAGGGAGGGGGAGGGAGGGGGAGGTGGAGGGGAATGAAGAGGGGAGGGAGGGGATGGTGGTGGGGAATGAAGAGGAGGTGGGTGGGGGAGGTGGATGGAACTGAAGAGGGGGAGGGAGGGGGAGGTGGAGGGGAATGAAGAGAGAGAGGGAGGTGTTGGTGGAGTAGAATGAAGAGGGGAGGGAGGGGGTACGGAGGAGAAAGAAGAGGGTGTGGGAGGGGGTGATGGATGATAATGAAGAGGTGGAGGGAGGGGGTGGTGGAGGGGAATGAAGAGGGGGAGGGAGGGGGTGGTGGAGGGTAATGAAGTGGGGGAGGGAGGGGGAGGTGGAGGGGAATGAAGAGGTGGAGGGAGGGGGTGGTGGAGGGTAATGAAGAGGGGGAGGGAGGGGATGGTTGTGGGTAATGAAGAGGAGGAGGGTGGGGGAGGTAGATGGGAATGATGAGGGGGAGGAGGGGGAGATGGAGGGGATGAAGAGGGGGAGGGAGGGGTTGGAGGAATTGAATGAGGTTGGGGCCGGAGGGGCTGGTGGAGGGGAATGAAGATGGGGGAGGGAGGGGAAGGTGGAGGGAATGAAGAGGGGCAGGGAGCGGGAGGTGGGGAATGAAGAGGAGGAGGGAGGGGGAGGTGGGGAATGAAGAGCGGGAGGGAGAGGGTGGTGGGGAATGAAGAGGGGAAGGGAGGGGGTGGTGGAGGGGAATGAAGAGGGGGAGGGAAGATGTGGTGGAGGGGAATGAAGATGGGGAGGGAGGAGCTGGTGGATGGGAATGACGAGGGGGATGGAGGCGGTGGTGGAGGGGAATGAAGAGGGGGAGGGAGGGGGTGGTGGATGGGATACAAGATGGGGAGGGAGGGGGTGATGGAGGTGAATGAACATGGGGTTGGAGGGGTAGGTGGATGCGAATGAAGTGGGGGAGGGAGGGGGTGGTGGATGGGAATGAAGATGCGGAGGGAGGGTGTGGTGGAGGGGAATGAAGAGTGGGAGGAGGGGGTGGTGGAGGGTCATGAAGAGGGGGAGGGAGGGGGTGGTGGATGGGATAGAAGATGGGGAGGGAGGGGGTGATGGAGGTAAATGAACATGGGGTTGGAGGGGGTAGGTGGATGCGAATGAAGTGGGGGAGGGAGGGGGTGGTGGATGGGAATGAAGATGCGGAGGGAGGGGGTGGTGGAGGGGTATGGAGAGGGGGAGGGATGCGGTGGTGGGGTGGAAATGAGAGGGTGAGGGAGGGGGTGGTGGAGTGTGGTAGCGGAGTGGGTGATGGGTTTGGGGTAGGGGTGTGGGGTAGGGGTGTGGGGTAGGGGTGTTGTGGAGCGGAGTGCGGTCTGGGAAGTGGGGGAGTGTAGTGGGGAATGGCAGTGTGGGGTGGGAGTGTGGTAGAGACGGGCAGTGAGGACGTGAATGTAAGCGGAGTGGGGTAGGGGTGTGGGAGAGGGGAGTGGGGGAGTGGGGTAGGTTAGTGTGAGAGGGGAGTGGGGGAGGGGAATGGGGAGGCGAGTGAGGGAGGGCAGCGGGGGAGGGTAGTGGGTGAGGGGAGTGGGGGAGGGGAGTGGGGGTGGGTTTGAGGGAGGGGAATTGTGGAGGGGGGTTGTCGAGGGGGGGGGGGGGTGGGAAGGAGAGAAGGAGTGGGAAGGGGGAGTGGGGTATGGGAGTTGTTGAGGGGACTGGGGGAGATGAGTTAGGGTGCGGGGTTGGGGAGCGGAGTTGGGGAGGGGAGTTAGGGAGGGGAGTTGGGGAGGGGAGTGGGGTAGGGGAGGTGAGGTAGGGGAGTGGGGTAGGGGAGTGAGGTAGTGGAGTGCGGTAGGGGAGTGAGGTAGGGGAATGTAGGAGGGCAGTTGGGGAGGGGAGTGGGGGAGGGGAGTGGGGTAGGGGAGTTGGTTAAGTGTGTGGGGTAGGGGAGTGGGGGAGGGGATTGAGGTAGGGTTATGGGGAGGGGATTGAGGTAGTGGATTGGGGGAGGGGAGTGGGGGAGGGGAGTGGGAGTGGGGTAGTGGGGTAGGGGAGTGGTGGAGTGGGGTGGGGTAGTGTGGTAGGGGAGTGGTGGAGTGGAGTGGTGTGGGGTAGTGGGTGGGGTAGTGGGTTAGGAGAGTGGAGATGGGGAGTGGGGGTGCAGAGTGGTGTCAGGGAGAGTGGTCGGGGTGGGCTCTAAGGAGGTGGAGGGAAGGGGAGTGGGGAGGGGAGTTGGGGAGGGGAGTTGGAGAGGGAAGTGGGGTAGGGGAGTGGGGTGAGAAGTGATGTAGGGGAGTGGGGGAGGGGAGGGGGGAGGGAAGTGGGGTGTTGGAGTGGCTGAGGGGAGTGGCGGATGGGAGTGGATGAGGGGAGTCGGGGAGGGGAGGGCAGTGAGGAGGTGGAGGAAAGGGGAGTGAGGCAGGGCAGTGGGGCTGGGGAGAGCAGTGAGGATTTGGCGGGAAGGGGAGTGGGGAGGGTAATGGGGAGGGGAGTGGGGGAAGGGTGTGTGATAGGTCAGTGGAGTAGGGGAGTGGGGTAGGGGTGTGGGTAGGGGAGTGGGGTAGGGGAGTGGGGGTGGGGAATGGGGGAGGGGAGTGGGGGAAGGGAGTGGGGTAGGGTCGTGGGGTCGGTAACTGGTGGAGTGGAGTGAGGTAGGGCAGTTTGAGTTGGGAGTGGTGTGGGGGTGTGGGGTAGGGGAGGGCAGTGAGCAGGTGGAGGGAAGGGGAGTGACGTGGGGAGTGAGAGAGGCAGTGGTGTAGGGGAGCTGGGGAGGGGAGGGCAGTGAGGAAGAGAATGAAGGGGAGTGGGGGAGGGAAGTGAGTTAGGGGAGTGGGGTAGGGGAGTGGGAAAGTGCAGTGGGAAAGGGGAGTGGGTAGGGGAGCGCAGTGAGGAAGTGGAGAGAAGGGGAGTGGGGGAGGGTATTGGGGTCGGAGAGTTGGGAAGCGGAGTTGGGTAGGGGTGTGGGTTACGGGTGTGGTGTCAGGGAGTGGGGTAGGGGAGTGTAGTAGCAGAGTGGGGTAGGGTCGTAGGGGAGCGAGTGGGGTAGGGGTGTGGGGGAGGCATGTGGGTTCGTGGAGTGGGGTAGGGGAGTTGAGGAGGGGAGTGCGGAAGGGGTGTGGGGGAGTGGAGCAGGGTAGGGAAGTGGGGTAGGGGAGTGGGGAAGGGTAGTGGGGGATGGGAGTGTGGTAGGGGAGGGCAGTGAAGAGGTGCTGGGAAGCGGAGAGGTGGAAGGGAGTGGGGGGAGGGGAGTGGGGGAGGGGGTGGGGTATGGAAGTGGGGCAGGGGAATGGGGAAGTGGAGTCGGGTAGTGGAGTTGGGTAGGGGAGTGATTTAGGGGATTGGGGCAGGGGAGCGCAGTGAGGATGTGGAGGGAAGGGGAGTGGGGGAGTAGAGTCGGGGAGGTGTCTGGGGTAGGGGAGTTGGGTAGTGGAGGGCAGAGAGGAGGTATGGGAAGGGGAGTGGGGGAGGGGTGTGAGGTAGGAGAGTTGGGGTGCGGAGTGGGGTCGGGGAGTGGTGTCGGGGATTTGGGTGGGGGAGTGGGGGAGCAGAGTGGCGAAGGGGAGTGTGGTATGGGTGTGGTAACGGGGGTTGGATAAGGGAGTCGGGTAGGGGAGTTGTGAAGGGGAGTGCGGTAGGTGAGTGAGGGAGCGTGGTGGGGGATAGGTGTGTGGTAGGGGAGGGAAGTGAGGAGGTGCAGGGAATCGGAGTGGGGGAGGGGGTGGGGTAGGGGAGTGGGGGAGGAGAGTGGGGGAGGCGAGTGGGGGAGGCGAGTGGGGGAGGCGAGTGGGGGAGGCGAGTGTGAGGAAGGGAGTGGGGGTGGGGAGTGCGGTAGGGGTTTGGCGTAGGGGATTTGGGGAAGGGAGTGCGGGAGGGGAGTGGGGGAGGGGTGTGGGGAGGGGAGTGGGGGAGGTTAGTGTGATGGGGAGTGGGGGAGGGGAGTGGGGAGGGGAGTATGGGAGGAGAGTTGGGGAGGGTAGAGGGTTAGGGGAGCGAGGGAGCGGAGTGGGGGAGGGGAGAGAGGGAAGGGAGTGGGGGAGGGGAGTGAGGAAGGGGAGTTGAGGAGGGGAGTGGGGGAGAGGGGTGGAGTAGGGCAGTGGGGTATGGGATTAGTTGAGGGGAGCGGGCGAGGAGAGCTGGGGAGGGGGGTGGGGTAGGGGTGTGGGTAGCGGAGTGGGGGAGGGGAGTTGAGGCAGGGAGTGAGGTGAGGAGTGGGGGAGGGGTGTTGTGGTGGTGCGGAGTGGTGGAGGGGAGTGCGGGAGGGGAGTGGGGGAGGGGATTGGTGGAGGGGATTGGGGGAACCTGGGAGTGGGGGAGGGGAGTGGGGAGGGTTGAGGGGGGGGGAATGGGAATGGGAGTTGGGAGGGGTGTGGGGAGGGGAGTGGGGAGGGGAGTGGGGAGGGGAGTGGGGAGAGGCGTGATGCAGGGGAGTTGAGGAGGGGAGTTGAGGCAGGGGAGTTGAGGCGGGGAGAGGAGTGTGGGAGAGGAGTGGGGGAGAGGAGTGGGGGAGAGGAGTGGGGGAGGGGATGAGGGGATTAGGGGACGGCGTGGGGGACGGGCGTGGGGGAGTGGGGTCGGGTTGTGGGGTCGGGGAGTGGGGTCGGGGAGTGGGGTCGGGGTGTGGGGTCGGGGTGTGGGGTCGGGGAGTGGGGTCGGGGAGTGGGGTCGGGGAGTGGGGTCGGGGAGTGAGGGAGGGGAGTGCAGTGAGGAGGTGGAGGGAAGGGGATTGGGGGAGTGGAGTGGGAGAGGTGTCTGGGGTAGGGGAGTTGGGTAGTGGAGGGCAGTGAGGAGGTGGAGGGAAGGGGAGCGGGGAGGAGTGTGGGGTAGGAGAGTTGGGGAGCGGAGTGGGGTAGGGGAGTGAGGTAGGGGGGTGGGGTAGGGGAGTGGGGTAGGGGAGTGGGGTATGGGAGTGGGGTAGGGGTGTGGTGCTGGGAGTTTGGTAGGGGAGTGGGAGAGCGGAGTGGGGGAGCAGAGTTGGGGAGGGGAGTGTGGTAGGAGTGTGTGGTAGGGGAGTGTGGTAGGGGAGTGTGGTAGGGGAGTGTGGTGACGTGGGTTTGGGTAGGGGAGTCGGGTAGGGAGTTGTAGAGGGTTGTTGTGCAGGGGAGAGCAGTAGGCGAGTGGGGGAGGGGATTTGGGGGATGGGATTTGGGGCCGGGATTTGGGGTGGTGGATTTGGGGTAGGGGATTTGGGGGAGGGGAGTGGGGAGGGGAGTGGGGGTGGGGAGTGGGGGTGGGGAGTGGGGGAGGTGAGTGTGGGAGAGGAGTGGGGGAGTGGAGTGGGATAGGGAAGTTGGCTAGCTGAGTGAGGGAGCGTAGTGGGGGATAGGTGTGTGGTAGGGGAGGGCAGTGAGGTGGTGCAGGGAATCGGAGTGGTGGACGGGAGGGGAGTTGGGGAGGGGGTGGGGTAGGGGAGTGGGGGAAGCGAGTGGGGGAGGCGAGTGGGGGAGGGGAGGGGGGAGGGGAGTGCGGTAGTGGTTTTGGGGTAGGGGATTTGGGGAGAGGAGTGGGGGAGGGGAATGATGAGGGGAGTGGGGGAGGGGAGAGGGGAGGGGTGTGGGGGAGGTTAGTGTGGTAGGGGAGTGGGGAGGGGAGTGGGGAGGGGAGTGGGGGAGGGGAGTGGGGGAGGGGAGTGGGGGAGGGGAGTGGGGGAGGGGAGTATGGGAGGAGAGTTGAGGAGGGTACAGGTTTAGGGGGTGAGGGAGGGGAGTGGCGGATGGGAGTGAGGGAGGGGAGTTGGGGAGGGGAGTGAGGAAGAGGAGTTGAGGAGAAGGAGTGGGGTAGGGGGGTGGAGTAGGGGAGTGGGGTATGGGAATATAGTGAGGGGAGTGGGGGAGCAGAGCTGGGGAGGGGAGTGGGTAGGGGTGTGGTGTAGGGGAGTGGGGGAGGGGAATTGAGGCAGGGAGTGAGGTGAGGAGTGGGGGAGGGGTGCTGTGGTGGAGGGGAGTGGTGGAGGGGAGTGGTGGAGGGGAGTGGGGGAGGGGAGTGGGGGAGGGGAGTGGGGGAGGGGAGTGGGGGAGGGGAGTGGGGGAAGGGAGTGGGAACCTGGGAGTGGGGGAGGGGAGTGGGGGAGGGTTGTGCGGTAGGGGAATGGGGAATGGGAGTGGGGGAGGGGAGTGGGGGAGGGGTGTGGGGGAGGGGAGTGGAGAGGGGAGTGGGGGAGGGGAGTGGGGGAGGGGAGTGGGGGAGGGGAGTGGGGAGGGGCGTGATGCAGGGGAGTTGAGGAGGGGAGTTGAGGCAGGGGGGTTGAGGAGGGGAGTTGAGGCAGGGGAGTTGAGGCGGGCAGGGGAGAATGGGAGAGGAGTGCGAGAGAGGAGTGGGGCAGAGGAGTGGGGGAGAGGTGTGCGGAGAGGAGAGGGGAGGAGAGTGGGGTAGAGGAGTGGGGGAAGGGATTAGGGGAAGGCGTGGGGGACGGGCGTGGGGTAGTGGGGTCGGGTTGTGGGGATCGGTTTGTGAGGTCGGGGAGTGAGGTCGGGGAGTGGGGTCGGGGAGTGGGGTCGGGGAGTGGGGTCGGGGAGTGGGGTCGGGGAGTGGGGTCGGGGAGTGGGGTCGGGGAGTGAGGGAGGGGAGCGCACTGAGGAGGTGGAGGGAAGGGGAGTGGGGCTGTGGAGTGGTAGAGGTGTCTGGGATAGGGGAGTTGGGTAGTGGAGGGCAGTGAGGAGGTGGAGGGAAGGGGAGCGGGGAGGAATGTAGTGTAGGAGAGTTGGGGAGCGGAGTGGGGTAGGGGAGTGGGGTAGGGGAGTGGGGTAGGGGAGTGGGGTAGGGGTGTGGTGCCCGGGAGTATGGTAGGGGAGTGGGAGAGCGGAGTTGGGGAGCAGAGTGGGGGAGGGGAGTGTGGTAGGGGAGTGTGGTAGGGGAGTGTGGTAGGGGAGTGTGGTGGGGGAGTGGGTAAGGGAGTCGGGTAGGGGAGTCTGGTCGGGGAGTTGTGGAGTGGGTTTGTGGAGGGGAGAGCAGTAGGCGAGTGGGGGAGGGGATTTGGGGGAGGGGATTTGGGGTGGGGATTTGGGGTAGGGGATTTGGGGGAGGGGAGTGGGGGAGGGAGTGGGGGAGGGGAGTGGGGGAGAGGAGTGGGGGAGAGGATTGGGGGAGGGGTGTTGCGGAGAGGAGAGGGGAGAAGAGTGGGGTAGAGGAGTGGGGGAGGGGATTAGGGGAGGGGCGTGTGGGGAGGAGATTAGGGGAGGGGCGTGGGGGAGGGGGTACGGGGAGGTGGGTCGGGGAGAGGGGTCGGGGAGAGGGGTGGGGGAGTGGGGTCGGGGAGTGGGGGAGGGGAGAGCAGTGAGGAGGTGGAGGGAAGGGGAGTGGGGGTGTGGAGTGGGGGAGGTGTCTGGGTTGGGGAGTTGTGTAGTGGAGGACAGTGAGGTGGTGGAGGGAAGGGGAGCGGGGGAGGAGTGTGGGTTAGGAAAGTTGGGGAGCGGAGTGGGTTAGGGGAGTGGGGTAGGGGTGTGATGCAGAGGAGTGGGGTCGGGGAGTGAGGGAGGGGAGCGCAGTGAGGAGGTGGAGGGAAGGGGAGTGGGGGAGTGGAGTGGGAGAGGTGTCTGGGGTAGGGGAGTTGGGTAGTGGAGGGCAGTGAGGAGGTGAGGGAAGGGGAGCGGGGAGGAGTGTGGGGTAGGAGAGTTGGGGAGCGGAGTGAGGTAGGGGTGTAGAGTAGGGGAGTGGGGTAGGGGAGTGGGGAAGGGGTGTGATGCCGGGGAGTTTGGTAGGGGAGTGGGAGAGCGGAGTGGGGGAGTGGAGTGGGGGAGCGGAGTTGGGGAGGGGAGTGTGGTAGGGGAGTGTGGTAGGGGAGTGTGGTAGGGGTGTGGTGACGTGGGTTTGGGTAGGGGAGTCGGGTAGGGGAGTTGTGGAGGGGGGTTGTGGAGGGGAGAGCAGTAGGCGAGTGGGGGAGGGGATTTGGGGTAGGGGATTTGGGGGAGGGGATTTGGGGGAGGGGATTTGGGGTAGGGGAGTGGGGGAGGGGAGTGGGGGAGGGACTGGGGGAGAGGAGTGGGGGAGTGGAGCGGGGTAGGGAAGTGGGGTAGGTGAGTGAGGGAGCGTAGTGGGGGATAGGTGTGTGGTAGGGGAGGGTAGTGAGGTGGTGCAGGGAATCGGAGTGGTGGACGGGAGGGGAGTGGGGGAGGGGGTGGGGTAGGGGAGTGGGGGAGGCGAGTGGGGGAGGCGAGTTGGGGAGCCGAGTGGGGGAGCCGAGTGGGGGAGGGGAGTGGGGGAGGGGAGTGCGGTAGGGGTTTTGGGGTAGGGGATTTGGGGAGGGGAGTGGGGGAGGGGAGTGATGAGGGGAGTGGGGGAGGGGAGTGGGGAGGGGTGTGAGGAGGGGTGTGGGGGAGGTTAGTGTGGTAGGGGAGTGGGGGAGGGGAGTGGGGGTGGGGAGTATGGAGGAGGGTTGGGGAGGGTAGAGGGTTAGGGAAGTGAGGGAGGGGAGTGGGGGGAGGGGAGTGAGGGAGTGGAGTGGGGAAGGGGAGTGAGGAAGGGGACTTGAGGAGGGGAGTGGGGGAGGGGTGGTGGAGTAGGGGAGTGGGGTATGGGATTAGGTGAGGGGAGTGGGGGAGGAGTTGGAGGGGAGGGAGTGGGGTAGGGGTGTGAAGTAGGGGGGTTGGGGAGGGGAGTTGAGGCAGGGAGTGAGGTGAGGAGTTTGGGAGGGGTGTTGTGGTGGAGTGGAGTGGGGGAGGGGAGTGGGGGAGGGGAGTGGGGGAGGGGAGTGGGAACCTGGGAGTGGGAACCTGGGAGTGGGAACCTGGGAGTGGGGGAGGGGAGTGGGGGAGGGGAGTGGGGGAGGGTTGTGGGGGAGAGGAACGGGGAATGAGAGTGGGGAGGGGAGTGGGGGAGGGGAGTGGGGGAGGGGAGTGGGGAGGGGAGTGGGGAGGGGAGTGGGGAGGGGAGTGGGGAGGGGAGTGGGAAGGGGCGTGATGCAGGGGAGTTGAGGAGGGGAGTTGAGGCAGGGGAGTTGAGGCGGGGAGGGGAGTGGGGGAGAGGAGTGGGGGAGAGGAGTGGGGCAGAGGAGTGGGGCAGAGGAGTGGGGCAGAGGAGTGGGGGAGGGGTGTTGCGGAGAGGAGAGGGGAGGAGAGTGGGGTAGAGGAGTGGGGGAGGGGATTAGGGGAGGGCGTGGGGGACGGGCGTGGGGGGAGTGGGGTCGGGTTGTGTGGTCGGGGAGTGGGGTCGGGGAGTGGGGTCGGGGAGTGGGGACGGGGAGTGAGGGAGGGGAGAGCAGTGAGGAGGTGGAGGGAAGGGGAGTGGGGGAGTGGAGTGGGAGATGTGTCTGGGGTAGGGGACTTGGGTAGTGGAGGGCAGTGAGGAGGTGAAGGGAAGGTGAGCGGGGAGGAGTGTGGGGTAGGAGAGTTGGGGAGCGGAGTGGGGTAGGGAAGTGGGGTAGGGGAGTGGGGTAGGGGTGTGCTGCCGGGGAGTTCGGTAGGGGAGTGGGAGAGCGGAGTGGGGGAGCGGAGTGGGGGAGGGGAGTGTGGTAGGGGAGTGTGGTAGGGGAGTGTGGTGGGGGAGTGGTAACGGAGGCTTGGGTAGGGGAGTCGGGTAAGGGTGTCGGGTCGGGGAGTTGTGGGGGGGTTTGGAGGGGAGAGCAGTAGGCGAGTGGGGAGGGGATTTGGGATAGGGGATTTGGGGTAGGGGATTTGGGGGAGGGGATTTGTGGGAGGGGATTTGGGGGAGGGGAGTGTGGGAGAGGAGTGGGGGAGAGGAGTGGTGGAGAGGTGTGGGGGAGGGGATTAAGGGAGGGGCGTGGGGGAGGGGATTAGGGGAGGGGCGTGGGGGAGGGGGGACGGGGAGTGGGGTCTGGGAGTGGGGTCGGGGTTTGGGGTCGGGGAGTGGGTCGGGGAGAGGGGTCGGGGAGAGGGGTCGGGGAGAGGGGTAGGGGAGTGAGGGAGGGGAGTTGAAGAGGGGAGTGGTGACGGGGGGTTGGGTAGGGGAGTCAGGTATGGGAGTTGTGGAGGGGGGTTGTGGAGGGGAGAGCAGTAGGCGAGTGGGGGAGGGGATTTGGGGTAGGGGATTTGGGGGAGGGGATTTGGGGGATGGGATTTGGAGAGGGCAGTGGTGGAGGGGAGTGGGGCGTAGTGTGTTGGTGGTTAGTGTGGGAGGGGAGTGGGGGAGAGGAGTGGGGAGGGGAATGGGAGGGGAGAGGTGGTGCGGAGTGGGGGAGTGGAGTGGGGGTGTGGAGTGGGGGAGGGGAATGGGGAGGGGTGTTGCGGAGAGGAGAGGGGAGGAGAGTGGGGTAGAGGAGTGGGGGAGTGCATTAGGGGAGGGGATTAGGGGAGGGGCATGGGGGTGGGGTAGAGGAGTGGGGAAGGGGGGTTGTGGAGTGGGATGGGGAGTGGGGAGTGGGGTAGGGTGAGTGGGGTCGGGTGAGTGGGGTCGGGTGAGTGGGTCGGTAAGTGGGTCGGTCAGTGAGGGGAATGGGGGAGGGGTGTTGCGGAGAGGATAGGAGAGGAGAGTGGGGTAGAGGAGAGGGGAGGAGAGTGGGGTAGAGGAGTGGGGGAGTGCATAAGGTGGAGGGGATTAGGGGAGGGGCATGGGGGTGGGGTAGAGGAGTGGGGAGTGGGGTTGTGGAGTGGGATGGGGAGTGGGGTCTGGGGAAGGGTGAGTGGGGTCAGGGAGTGGGGTCGGGGAGTGGAGTAGGGATGTGGGTTAGGGGAGTGGGGGAGGGGAGTGAGGTAGGGGAGTGGGGAGGGGAGTGGGGGAGGGGAGTGGGGGTGGGGAGTGTGGTAGGGGTGTGGTGACGGGGGGTTGGGTAGAGGAGTCGGGTAAGGGAGTTGTGGAGGGGACTGCGGTATGCGAGTGGAGTGGGGGAGGGGATTTGGGGAAGGGGATTTGGGGTACGGAATTTGGGGTAGGGGAGTGGGGGAGGGGAGTGGGGGAGGGGAGTGGGGGAGGAGTGTGCGGAGGAGTGTGGGGGAGGTTAGTGTGGGAGGGGAGTGGGGGAGCGGAGTGGGGGAGGGGAGTGTGGTAGGGGGTGTGGTGACGGGTGGTTGGGTAGGGGAGTCGGGTGGGGGATTTGTGGAAGGGAGTGCAGTATGCGGGTGTAGTGGGGGAGGGGATTTGGGGCAGGGGATTTGGGGGAGGGTATTTGGGTGAAGGGATTTGGGGTAGGGGACCTGGGGTAGGGGAGTGGGGGAGGACTTTGGGGAGGAGTGTGGGGAGGAGTGTGGGGAGGAGTGTGGGGTGGAGTGTGGGGTGGAGTGTGGGGTGGAGTGTGGGGTGGAGTGTGGGAGGTTAGTGTGGGAGGTTAGTGTGGGAGGTTAGTGTGGGAGGGGAGTGGGGGAGGGGAGTGGGGGAGGGGAGTGGGGGAGGGGAGTGGGGGAGGGGAGTTGGGGAGGGTAGTGGGTTAGGGAAATGGGGGAGGGTAGTGGGTTAGGGGAGTGAGGGAGGGGAGTTGGGGAGGGGAGTTAGGGAGGGGAGTTGAGGAGGGGTGTAAGGGAGTGGAGTGGAGTAGGGGAGTGGTGTAGGGGAGTGGAGTAGGGGAGTGGGGCAGGGGAGTGGGGGAGGGGAGTGGGGGAGGGGAGTGGGGGAGGGGAGTGGGGGAGGAGAGTGGGGGAGTGGGGGAGGGCAGTGGGGGAGGGGAGTGGGGGAGGGGAGGGGAGGATGGGAGTGCGGGAGGGGAATTGGGGCAGGGGATTTGGGAGAGGGGAGTGTGGTAGGGGATTTGGTGTAGGGGATTTGGGGGAGGGGAGTGGGGGAGGGGATTTGGGGGAGGGGAGTGAGTGAGGGGATTGGGGGAGGGGAGTGGGGCAGAGGAGTGGGGGAGGGGTGTTGCAGAGAGGGGTGGGGGAGGAGAGTGGGGTAGAGGAGTGGGGGAGGGGATTAGTGCAGGGGCATGGGGGTGGGGAGTGGGGTTGGGGTGTGGGGGTGGGGAGTGGGGTCGGGTGAGTGGTGTCGGGTGAGTGGTGTCGGGTGAGTGGGGTCGGGTGAGTGGGGTCGGGTGAGTGGGGTCCGGTGAGTGGGGTCGGGTGAGTGGGGTCGGGTGAGTGGGGTCGGGTGAGTGGGGTCGGGTGAGTGGGGGAGGGGAGTGGGGGAGGGGAGTGGGGGAGGGGAGTGGGGGAGGGGAGTGTGGTAGGGGTGTGGTGACGGGGAGTTGGGTAGGGAAGTGGGGTCAGGGAGTGGGGTCAGAGAGTGGGGGAGGGGAGTGGGGGGAGGGGAGTGTGGTAGGGGTGTGGTGACGGGGGGTTGGGTAGGGGAGTCGGGTAGGGGAGTTGTGGAGGGGAGTGGGGGAGGGGATTTGGAGTAGGGGATTTGGGGTAGGGGAATTGGGGTATGGAATGTGTGGTATGGAATGTGTGGTACGGAATTTGGGGTACGGAATTTGGGGTAGGGGTGTGGGGGAGGGGAGTGGGGGAGGGGAGTGGGGGAGGAGTGTGCGGAGGAGTGTGTGGGAGGGGAGAGGGGGAGGGGAGTGGGGGAGGGGAGTGGGGGAGGGGAGTGTGGTAGGGGGTGTGGTGACGGACGGTTGCGTAGGGGAGTCGGGTAGGAGAGTTGTGGAGGGGAATTGTGGAGTGCGGGTGGAGTGGGGGAGGGTATTTGGGGGAGGGGATTTGGGGGAAGGGATTTGGGGTAGGGGACCTGGGGTAGGGGAGTGGGGGAGGACTTTGGGGAGGAGAGTGGGGAGGAGTGTGGGGAGGAGTGTGGGGGAGGTTAGTGTGGGAGGTTAGTGTCGGAGGGGAGTGGGGGAGGGGAGTGGGGGAGGGGAGTTGGGGAGGGTAGTGGGTTAGGGAAATGGGGGAGGGTAGTGGGTTAGGGGAGTGAGGGAGGGGAGTTTGGGAGGGGCGTTAGTGAGGGGAGTTAGGGACGGGAGTTGAGGTGGGATGTGGGGGAGTGGAGTAGAGTAGGGGAGTGGAGTAGGGGAGTGGAGTAGGGGAGTGGAGAAGGGGAGTGGGGTCTGGGAGTGGGGTAGGGGAGTGGGGTAGGGGAGTGGGATAGGGGAGTGGGGGAGCGGAGTGGGGGAGCGGAGTGGGGGAGCGGAGTGGGGGAGGCGAGTGGGGGAGGCGAGTGTGGTAGGGGTGAAGTGACGGGGGGTTGGGTAGGGGAGTCGGGTAGGGGAGTTGTGGAGGGGAGTGCTGTTTATAGTGGAGTGGGGGAGGGGATTTGGGGGAGGGGATTTGGGGTAGGGGATTTGGGGTAGGGGATTTGGGGTAGGGGATTTGGGGTAGGGAATTTGGGGTAGGGAATTTGGGTTACGGAATTTGGGGGAGGGGAGTGGGGGAGGGGAGTGGGGGAGGGGAGTGGGGGAGGGGAGTGGGGGAGGGGAGTGGGGGAGGGGAGTGGGGGAGGTTAGTGTGGGAGGGGAGTGGGAGAGCGGAGTGGGGGAGGGGAGTGTGGTAGGGGGTGTGGTGACGGGGGGTTGGGTAGGGGAGTCGGGTAGGGGAGTTGTGGAGGGCAGTGCGGTATGCGGGTGGAGTGGGGGAGGTTATTTGGGGGAGGAGATTTGGGGGAGTGGATTTGGGGGAAGGGATTTGGGGTAGGGGACTTGCGGTAGGGGAGTGGGGGAGGACTTTGGGGAGGAGTGTGGGGAGGAGTGTGGGGGAGGTTAGTGTGGGGGAGGTTAGTGTGGGAGGTTAGTGTGGGAGCGGAGTGGGGGAGGGGAGTGGGGGAGGGGAGAGGGGGAGGGGAGCTGGGGAGGGTAGTGGGTTAGGGAAATGGGGGAGTGTAGTGGGTTAGGGGAGGGAGGGAGGGGAATTGGGGAGGGGTGTTAGGG
This sequence comes from Heterodontus francisci, assembly GCF_036365525.1. Taxonomy (NCBI): domain Eukaryota; kingdom Metazoa; phylum Chordata; class Chondrichthyes; order Heterodontiformes; family Heterodontidae; genus Heterodontus; species Heterodontus francisci. The sequence continues at coordinate 918,131 of NW_027142345.1, forward strand.
AGGGGAGTTAGGGAGGGTTGTTGATGAGGGGTGTGGGGGAGTGGAGTGGAGTATGGGAGTAGAGTGTAGAGTGGAGTAGGTGAGTGGAGTAGGTGAGTGTGGTAGGGGAGTGGGGGAGGGGAGTGGGGGAGGGGAGTGGGGGAGGGGAGTGGGGGAGGGGAGTGTGGTAGGGGGTGCGGTGACGGGGGTTGGGTAGAGGAGTCGTGTAGGGGAGTTGTGAAGGGGAGTTGTGGAGGGGAGTACGGTATGCGGGTGGAGTGGGGGAGAGGATTTGGGGGAGGGGATTTGGTGGAGGGGATTTGGGGGAAGGGATTTGGGGTAGGGGACCTGGTGTAGGGGAGTGCGGGAGGACTTTGGGGAGGAGTGTGGGTAGGAGTGTGGGGTGGAGTGTGGGGAGGTTAGTGTGGGGAGGTTAGTGTGGGAGGGGAGAGGGAGAGGGGATTGTGGAGGGGAGTGGGGGAGGGGAGTGGGGGAGGGGAGTGAGGGAGGGGAGTTGGGGAGGGGAGTTAGGGAGGGGTGTTAGGGAGGGGAGTTGAGGAGGGGTGTGGGGGAGTGGAGTGGAGTAAGGGAGGGGAGTTGAGGAGGGGTGTGGGGAAGTGGAGTTGTGTAGGGGAGTGGAGTGCAGAGTGGAGTAGGGGAGTGGAGAAGGGGAGTATGGTCTGGGAGTGGGGTAAGGGAGTGGGATAGGGGAGTGGGATAGGGGAGTGGGGGAGGGGAGTGGGGGAGGCGAGTGGGGGAGGGGAGTGTGGTAGGGGTGTAGTGACGGGGGGTTGGGTAGGGGAGTCGGGTAGGGGAGTTGTGAAGGGGAGTGCGGTTTATAGTGGAGTGGGGTAGGGGATTTGGGGGAGGGGATTTAGGGTAGGGGATTTGGGGTAGGGGATTTGGGGTACGGAATTTGGGGTACGGAATTTGGGGGAGGGGAGTGGGGGAGGGGAGTGGGGGAGGGGAGTGGGGGAGGGGAGTGGGGGAGGAGTGTGGGGGAGGTTAGTTTGGGAGGGGAGTGGGAGAGCGGAGTGGGGGAGGGGAGTGTGGTAGGGGGTGTGGTGACGGGGGGTTGGTTAGGGGAGTCGGGTAGGGGAGTTGTGGAGGGCAGAGCGGTATGCGGGTGGAGTGGGGGAGGTTATTTGGGGGAGGGGATTTGGGGGAGTGGATTTGGGGGAATGGATTTGGGGTAGGGGACTTGCGGTAGGGGAGTGGGGGAGGACTTTGGGGAGGAGTGTGGGGAGGAGTGTGGGGGAGGTTAGTGTGGGGGAGGTTAGTGTGGGAGGTTAGTGTGGGAGCGGAGTGGGGGAGTGGAGTGGGGGAGGGGAGAGGGGGAGGGGAGCTGGGGAGGGTAGTGGGTTAGGGAAATGGGGGAGTGTAGTGGGTTAGGGGAGGGAGGGAGGGGAGTTGGGGAGGATTTTAGGGAGGGGAGTTAGGGAGGGTTGTTGAGGAGGGGTGTGAGGGAGTGGAGTGGAGTATGGGAGTAGAGTGTAGAGTGGAGTAGGGGAGTGGAGTAGGGGAGTGGGGGAGGGGAGTGGGGGAAGGGAGTGTGGGAGGGGAGTGTGGGAGGGGAGTGTGGGAGGGGAGTGTGGGAGGGGAGTGGGGGAGGGGAGTGTGGTAGGGGGTGCGGTGACGGGGGTTGGGTAGGGGAGTCGGGTAGGGGAGTTGTGAAGGGGAGTTGTGGAGGGGAGTGCAGTATGCGGGTGGAGTGGGGGAGGGGATTTGGGGGAGGGGATTTGGTGGAGGGGATTTGGGGGATGGGATTTGGGGTAGAGGACCTGGTGTAGGGGAGTGCGGGAGGACTTTGGGGAGGAGTGTGGGGTGGAGTGTGGGGGAGGTTAGTGTGGGAGGTTAGTGTGGGAGGGGAGAGGGAGAGGGGAGTGGGGGAGGGTATTGGGGTGGGGAGTGGGGGAGGGGAGTGGGGGAGGGGAGTGGGGGAGGGGAGTGAGGGAGGGGAGTTAGGGAGGGGTGTTAGGGAGGGGAGTTGAGGAGGGGTGTGGGGGAGTGGAGTGGAGTAAGGGAGGTGAGTTGAGGAGGGGTGTGGGGGAGTGGAGTGGTGTAAGGGAGTGGAGTGCAGAGTGGAGTAGGGGAGTGGTGTAGGGGAGTGGTGTCAGAGAGTGGGGTAGCGGAGTGGGGTAGGGGAGTGGGGGAGGAGTGTGGGGGAGGAGAGTGTGGTAGGGGTGTAGTGACGGGGGGTTGGGTAGGGGAGTCGGGTAGGGGAGTTGTGGAGGGTAGTGCGGTATGCGAGTGGAGTGGGGGAGGGGATTTGGGGTAGGGGATTTGGGGTAGGGGATTTGGGGTAAGGGATTTGGGGTAAGGGATTTGGGGTAGAGGATTTGGGGTACGGGATTTGGGGGAGGGTAGTGGGGGAGGGGAGTGTGGGGAGGGGAGTGTGGGGAGGAGTGTGGGGAGGAGTGTGGGGGAGGTTAGTGTGGGGGAGGTTAGTGTGGGGGAGGTTAGTGTGGGAGGTTAGTGTGGGAGCGGAGTGGGGGAGGGGAGTGGGGGAGGGAAGTTGGGGCGGGGAGTTGGGGAGGGTAGTGGATTAGGCAAATGGGGGAGGGTAGTGGGTTAGGGGAGGGAGGGAGGGGAATTGGGGAGGGGTGTTAGGGAGGGGAGTTGGGAGGGGAGTTGAGGAGGGGTGTGGGGGAGTGGAGTGGAGTATGGGAGTGGAGTGTAGAGTGGAGTAGGGGTGTGGAGTAGGGGAGTGGGTTAGGGGAGTGGGTTAGGGGAGTGGGGTACGGGAGTGGGGTAGGCGAGTGGGGGAGGGGAGTGGGGGAGGGGAGTGGGGGAGGGGAGTGTGGTAGGGGGTGTGGTGACGGGGGGTTGGGTAGGGGCGTCGGGTAGGGGAGTTGTGGAGGGGAGTGCGGTATGCGGGTGGAGTGGGGGAGGGGATTTGTGGGAGGGGATTTGGGGGAGGGGATTTGGGGGAAGGGATTTGGGGGAAGGGATTTGGGGGAAGGGATTTGGGGTAGGGGCGTGGGGGAGGACTTTGGGGAGGAGTGTGGGTAGGAGTGTGGGGAGGAGTGTGGGGGAGGTTAGTGTGGGGAGGTTAGTGTGGGAGGTTAGTGTGCGAGGGGAGAGGGGAAGGGGAGTGGGGGAGGGGAGTTGGGGAGGGTAGTGGGTTAGGGAAATGGGGGAGGGTAGTGGGTTAGGGGAGTAAGGGAGGGGAGTTGGGGAGGGGTGTTAGGGAGGGGAGTTGAGGAGGGGTGTGGGGGAGTGGAGTGGAGTAAGGGAGGTGAGTTGAGGAGGGGTGTGGGGGAGTGGAGTGGTGTAAGGGAGTGGAGTGCAGAGTGGAGTAGGGGAGTGGTGTAGGGGAGTGGTGTCTGAGAGTGGGGTAGCGGGGTGGGGTAGGGGAGTGGGGGAGGAGTGTGGGGGAGGAGAGTGTGGTAGGGGTGTAGTGACGGGGGTTGGGTAGGGGAGTCGGGTAGGGGAGTTGTGGAGGGTAGTGCGGTATGCGAGTGGAGTGGGGGAGGGGATTTGGGGTAGGGGATTTGGGGTAAGGGATTTGGGGTAGAGGATTTGGGGTACGGGATTTGGGGGAGGGTAGTGGGGGAGGGGAGTGGGGGAGGAGTGTGGGGAGGAGTGTGGGGAGGAGTGTGGGGGAGGTTAGTGGGGGAGGTTAGTGTGGGAGGTTAGTGTGGGAGCGGAGTGGGGGAGGGGAGTGGGGGAGGGGAGTTGGGGCGGGGAGTTGGGGAGGGTAGTGGATTAGGCAAATGGGGGAGGGTAGTGGGTTAGGGGAGGGAGGGAGGGGAATTGGGGAGGGGTGTTAGGGAGGGGAGTTGGGAGGGGAGTTGAGGAGGGGTGTGGGGGAGTGGAGTGGAGTATGGGAGTGGAGTGTAGAGTGGAGTAGGGGTGTGGAGTAGGGGAGTGGGTTAGGGGAGTGGGGTACGGGAGTGGGGTACGGGAGTGGGGTACGGGAGTGGGGTAGGCGAGTGGGGTAGGCGAGTGGGGGAGGGGAGTGGGGGAGGGGAGTGGGGGAGGGGAGTGTGGTAGGGGGTGTGGTGACGGGGGGTTGGGTAGGGGCGTCGGGTAGGGGAGTTGTGGAGGGGAGTGCGGTATGCGGGTGGAGTGGGGGAGGGGATTTGTGGGAGGGGATTTGGGGGAGGGGATTTGGGGGAAGGGATTTGGGGGAAGGGATTTGGGGTTGGGGACCTGGGGTAGGGGCGTGGGGGAGGACTTTGGGGAGGAGTGTGGGTAGGAGTGTGGGGAGGAGTGTGGGGGAGGTTAGTGTGGGGAGGTTAGTGTGGGAGGTTAGTGTGGGAGGTTAGTGTGGGAGGTTAGTGTGGGAGGTTAGTGTGGGAGGTTAGTGTGGGAGGTTAGTGTGGGAGGGGAGCGGGGGAGGGGAGTGGGGGAGGGGAGTTGGGGAGGGTAGTGGGTTAGGGAAATGGGGGAGGGTAGTGGGTTAGGGGAGTAAGGGAGGGGAGTTGGGGAGGGGTGTTAGGGAGGGGAGTTGAGGATGGGTGTGGGGGAGAGGAGTGGAGTAGGGGAGTGGAGTGCAGAGTGAAGTAGGGGAGTGGAGTAGGGGAGTGCCGTCTGAGAGTGGGGTAGGGGAGTGGGGTAGGGGAGTTGGGGAGGGGAGTGGGGGAGGGGAGTGTGGTAGGGGTGTATTGACGGGGGGTTGGGTAGGGGAGTCGGGTAGGTCAGTTGTGGAGGGGAGTGCGTTATGCGAGTGGAGTGGGGGTGGGGATTTGGGGGAGGGGATTTGGGGTAGGGGATTTGGGGTAGGGGATTTGGGGTACGGAATTTGGGGTACGGAATTTGGGGGAGGGGAGTGGGGGAGGCCAGTGGGGGAGGGTAGTGGGGGAGGAGTGTGCGGAGGAGTGTGGGGAGGAGTGTGGGGGAGGTTAGTGTGGGAGGGGGTGGGGGAGCAGAGTGGGGAGGGGAGTGTAGTAGGGTGTGTGGTGACGGGGGTTGGGTAGGGGAGTTGTGGAGGGGAGTGCGGTATACGGGTGGAGTGGGGGAGGTTATTTGGGGAAGGGGATTTGGGGGAGTCGATTTGGGGGAAGGGATTTGGGGTCGGGGATTTGGGGTTGGGGATTGGGGAAGAGTGTGGGGAGGAGTGTGGGGAGGAGTGTGGGGAGGAGTGTGGGGAGGAGTGTGGGGGAGGTTAGTGTGGGAGGTTAGTGTGGGAGGGGAGTGGGGGAGGGGAGTGGGGGAGGGGAGTGGGGGAGGGGATTTGGGGAGGGTCGGGGGTTAGGGAAATGGGGGAGGGTAGTGGGTTAGGGGAGGGAGGTAGGGGAGTTGGGGAGGGGTGTTAGGGAGGGGAGTTAGGGAGGGGAGTTAGGGAGGGGAGTTAGGGAGGGGAGTTGAGGATGGGTGTGGGGGAGAGGAGTGGAGTAGGGGAGTGGAGTGCAGAGTGAAGTAGGGGTGTGGAGTTGGGAGGTGGGGTCTGGGAGTGGGGTAGGGGAGTGGGGTAGGGGAGTGGGGTAGGGGAGTGGGGGAGGGGAGTGGGGGAGGGGAGTGTGGTCGGGGTGTATTGACGGGGGGTTGGGTAGGGGAGTCGGGTCGGGGAGTTGTGGAGGGGAGTGCGGTATGCGAGTGGAGTGTGGGAGGGGATTTGGGGGAGGGGATTGGGGGTAGGGGATTTGGGGTAGGGGATTTGGGGTACAGAATTTGGGGTACGGAATTTGGCGGAGGGGAGTGGGGGAGGGCAGTGGGGGAGCGGGGTGGGGGAGGGGAGTGTGGTAGGGGGTGTGGGGACGGGGAGGGGAGTGGGGGAGGGGATTGGGGGAGGGGTGTTGCAGAGAGGAGAGGTCAGGAGAGTGGGGTAGAGGTGTGGGGGAGGGGACTAGGGGAGGGGCATGGGTGTGAGGAGTGGGGTTGGGGTGTGGGGGTGGGGAGTGTGATCGGGTGAGTGGGGTCGGGTGAGTGGGGTCGGGTGAGTGCGATCATGGAGTGGGGTCGTGGAGTGCGGTCGGGGAGTGGGGTCGGGGAGTGGGGTAGGGGTGTGGGGTATGGGAGTCGGGTAGCGGAGTGGGGGAGGGGAGTGTGGTAGGGGTGTGGTGACGGGGGGTTGTGTAGGGGAGTCGGGTAGGGGAGTTGTGGAGGGGAGTGCGGTATGCGAGTGGAGTGGGGGAGGGGATTTGGGGGAGGGGATTTGGGGGAGGGGATTTGGGGGTAGGGATTTGGTGTAGGGGATTTGGGGGAGGGGATTTGAGTCGGGGATTTGGGGTAGGGGATTTGGGGTAGGGGATTTGGGGTAGGGGAGTGGGGGAGGACAGTGGGGAGGAATGTGGGGGAGGTTAGTGTGGGAGGGGAGTGGGGGAGTGGGGGAGTGGGGGAGGGGAGTGGGGGAGGGGAGTGGGGAGGGGAGTGGGGGAGGGGAGTGGGGGAGGGGAGTGGGGGAGAAGTGTTGGAGATGGTAGTGGGTTAGGGGAGTGAGGGAGGGGAGTTGAGGAGGGGTGTGGGGGAGTGGAGCGCAGTAGGGGAGTGGAGTAGGGGAGTGGCGTATTGGAGTGGGGTAGGGGATTAGGTGAGGGGAGTGGGGGAGGAGAGTTTGGGAGGAGAGTGGGGAGGAGAGTGGAGGAGGAGAGTGGAGGAGGAGAGTGGGGGAGGGGAGTGGGGGAGGGGAGTGGGGGAGGGGAGTGGGGGAGGGGAGTGGGGGAGGGGAGTGGGGGTGGGGAGGGGGGAGTGGAGGGGGGGAGTGGAGTGGGGGAGTGGAGTGGGGGAGTGGAGTGGGGGAGTGGAGTGGGGGAGTGGAGTGGGAGATGGTAGTGGGGGAGGGTAGTTGGGGAGGGTAGTGGGGGATGGGAGTGGGGGATGGGAGTGCGGTAGGGGAATTGGGGCAGGGGATTTGGGGGAGGGGAGTGTGGGAGAGGAGTGTGGTGGAGGATTTGGGGGAGGGCAGTGGGGAGGGGAGTGGGGGAGGGGAGTGGGAGTGGGGAGTAGGGGATGGGTGTGGGGAGGAGTGTGGGGAAGAGTGCGTGGTAGGGGAGTTGAGTGGGGGAGGGGAGTTGGGGAGGGGAGTGGTGGAGGGGAGTGGGGAAGGGGAGTTAGGGGAGTTGAGGAGGGGTGTGGGGGAGGGGAGTTTGGGAGGGGAGTGGGGGAGGGGAGTGGGGGAGGGGAGTGGTGGAGGGGAGTGGGGGAGGGGAGTGTGGGGTGGGGGAGTTGAGGCAGGGAGTGGGGCGAGGTGTGCGGGAGGGGTGTTGCCTCGAGGAGAGGGCTGGAGAGTGGGGTCGAGGTGTGAAGGAGGGGAGTTGGGGAGGTGCGTGGGGGAGGCGAGTGGGGTTTGGGTAGTCAGGGAATGGATTGAGGGACAGGGAGTGGGTTAGGGGAGTGGTGTAGGTGAGTGGGGGTGGGGAGAGGTTATGGGAGTTTTGGAGGGGAGTGGGGGCGGTAACTGGGGGAGTGGAGTGAGGTAGGGGTATGGCGAGCCGGGGAGTGGGTAGGGGAGGTGTGGAGTGGGGGAGGGGAGTTGTGGCGGCGAGTGGGGGAGGGCAGTGCAGTAGTGGAGTTGGGGTGCGTAGTTTGCAGGGGAGTGAGTGATGGGTGTTGGGGAGGTGAGTGGGGGAGTGGGGTGAGGGAGGGGATTGGGGACAGGGAGTGGGTTAGTGGAGTGGTGTAGGTGAGTGGTGTGGGGAGAGGGTACGGGAGTGGTGTAGCGGATTGGAGTAGGGGAGGGATGTAAGGAGGTGGAGGGAAAAACAGTTGGGGAGGGGTGTTGGGGAGGGGCGTGGTGTAGGGCATTGTGGTAGGGGAGTTGGGGAGGGGAGGATAGTGGGGGATGGGAGTTGGGGAGGACAGTTGGGGAGCAGAGTGGGACAGGGGCGAGGGAGAGGGGCCTGGGGGAGGGGCGTGGGTGAGGGCGTCTGGTAGGGGAGTTTGGGAGGGAAGTGCAGTGGGGTAGTGGGGTAGTGGAGTGGAGGAGGGGGTGGGGTGCAGGGTTGTGTCGGGGAGTGTGGTCGGGGTGTGCTGTTCGGAGGTGGAGGGAAGGGGAGTGGGGAGGGGTGTTTGGTAGGGGGGCAGTGAGGAGGTGGAGGGAAGGGGAGTGGGAGAGGGGATTGAGGTATGGGTATGGGGTGGGGAGTGAGGTAGGGGAATGGGGAGGGGAGTGGGGGAGGGACATTTGGAGTGGAGTGGGGAGGGGAGTGGGGTAAGGTAGTGGGTGCGTTAACTGGGGGAGTGGAGTGAGGTAGGGCAGTGCAGGAGGGGAGTGGGGTATGGGTATGGGGTGGGGAGTGAGGTAGGAGAAATGGGAGGGGAGTGGGGGAGGGAAGTGGGGGAGGGAAGTGGGGAGGGGAGTGGGGAGGGGAGTGGGGTAAGGTAGTGGGAGGGGTAACTGGTGGAGTGGAGTGAGGTAGGGCAGTGGGGGAGGGCAGTGGCGTAGGGGATCTGGGTACTGGAGTGCAGTGAGGAGGTGGCGGGAAGGGGACTGGGGTAGTGGACTGGGGTAGGGGAGTAGGGTAGGGGTGTGGGGTAGGGGTGTGGGGTCGGGTTTGGGGTAGGGGAGAGGGGTAGGGGTGTTGTGGAGGGGAGTGCGGTTAGGGAGTGGGGGAGGGTAGTGGGGGAGGGTAGTGGGGGATGGGAGTGTGGTGGAGTCGTGCAGTGAGGATGTGGAGGTAAGCGGAGTGGGGTAGCGGAGTGGACGAGGGGAGTTGGGAGGGGAGTGGGGGAGGTTAGTGTGGGAGGGGAGTGGGGGAGATTAGTGAGTGAGGGGAGTGGGGGAGGGGAGTTTGGGAGTGGGGGAGGGGATTGGGGGAGGCAAGAGCGGGAGGGGAGTGGGGAGGGGAGTGGGGAGGCGAGTGGGGGAGGTTAGTGTGGGAGGTGAGTGAGGAGGGGAGTGGGGAGGGGAGTGGGGGAGGGGACTGGGGGAGGGGACTGGGGGAGGGGAGTGGGGAGGGGAGTGCGGAGGGGAGTGCGGAGGGTAGTGCGGAGGGGAGTGGGGGAGGTTAGAGTTGTAGGGGAGTTGGAGGGGAGTGAGGGAGGGGAGTGTGGGAGGAGACTGGGCGAGGGGAGTTGGGGAGGGGAGTGGGGGAGGAGAGTGGGGGACAGGGAGTGGGTTAGGGGAGTGGTGTAGGTGAGTGGGGGTGGGGAGAGGGTATGGGAGTTTTGGAGGGGAGTAGGGTAGGGGAGTGGAGAGGCTAGTGGGGGATCAGAGTGGTGTAGGGTAGTGGAGTAGGGGAGCGCTGGAAGGAGGTGGAGGGAAGGGGAGTTGGGGAGGGGAGTGGGGGAGGGGAGTGGGCTTGGGGAGTGGGGGTGCGGATTGGGGGAGGGGAGTGGGGGAGGGGAGTAGGGGAGGGGAGTGGGGGAGGGGAGTGGGGGAGGGGAGTGGGGGAGGGGAGTGGGGGAGGGGGTGGGGGTGCAGTGTGGTGTCGGGAAGTGTGGTAGGGGTGAGCTGTAAGGAGGTGGAGGGAAGGGGAGTGGGGACGGGAGTTGGGTAGGGGTGCAGTGAGGAGATGGAGGGAAGGGGAGTGGGAGAGGGGAATGGGGGAGTGGAGTGGGGTAGGGTGTGTGTTAGGTGAGTAGGGTGGGGGAGTGGGGGAGGGAAGTGGGGACGGGGTTGGGGAGGGGATTGGGGTAAGGTAGTGGGGGTGGTAACTGGGGGAATGGAGCGAGGTAGGGCAGTGGGGGAGTGTCGTGGGGAGTGGGGGAGGGCAGTGGCGTCGGGGAGTTGGGTACTGGAGTGCAGTGAGGAGGTGGAGGGAAGGGGAGTGGGGTAAGAGAGTGGGGTAGGAGAGGTGGGTAGGGGAGTATGGGAGGGGTGTGAGGTAGGGGATTGGCGATGGGACTGGGGTAGTGGAATGGGGTAGGGGAGTGGGGTAGGGGAGGTATGTCAGGGAGTGGGAGAGGGAAGTGGTGTAGGTGAGTGGGGGTGGGGAGAGGGTAGGGGAGTTTTGGAGAGAAGCGGGGTAGGGGATTGGTAGGGCTAGTGGGGGATCAGAGTGTTGTAGGGGAGTGGAGTAGAGGAGGGCTGTAAGGAGGTGGAGGGAAGAGGAGTGGGGGAGGCGATTTGGTAAGGGGACTGGGGGAGGCGATTTGGTAATGGGACTGGGGGAGGCGATTTGGGGAGGGGAGAGGAAATACTGAACGGTCACAAATTTAAACACAAGGCCTGGAGAAAATACTGAACTGTCACAAATTTAAACACAAGGCCTGGAGGAAATACTGAACTGTCACAAATTTAAACACAAGGCCTGGAGGAAATACTGAACTGTCACAAATTTAAACACAAGGCCTGGAGAAAATACTGAACTGTCACAAATTTAAACACAAGGCCTGGAGAAAATACTGAACTGTCACAAATTTAAACACAAGGCCTGGAGGAAATACTGAACTGTCACAAATTTAAACACAAGGCCTGGAGGAAATACTGAACTGCCACAAATTTAAACACAAGGCCTGGAGGAAATACTGAACTGTCACAAATTTAAACACAAGGCCTGGAGGAAATACTGAACTGTCACAAATTTAAACACAAGGCCTGGAGAAAATACTGAACTGTCACAAATTTAAACACAAGGCCTGGAGAAAATACTGAACTGTCACAAATTTAAACACAGGGCCTGGAGGAAATACTGAACTGTCACAAATTTAAACACAAGGCCTGGAGAAAATACTGAACTGTCACAAATTTAAACACAAGGCCTGGAGGAAAGACTGAACTGTCACAAATTTAAACACAGGGCCTGGAGGAAATACTGAACTGTCACAAATTTAAACACAAGGCCTGGAGAAAATACTGAACTGTCACAAATTTAAACACAAGGCCTGGAGGAAAGACTGAACTGTCACAAATTTAAACACAAGGCCTGGAGAAAATACTGAACTGTCACAAATTTAAACACAAGGCCTGGAGGAAATACTGAACTGTCACAAATTTAAACACAAGGCCTGGAGAAAATACTGAACTGTCACAAATTTAAACACAAGGCCTGGAGGAAATACTGAACTGTCACAAATTTAAACACAAGGCCTGGAGGAAATACTGAACTGTCACAAATTTAAACACAAGGCCTGGAGGAAATACTGAACTGTCACAAATTTAAACACAAGGTCTGGAGGAAATACTGAACTGTCACAAATTTAAACACAAGGCCTGGAGGGAATACTGAACTGTCACAAATTTAAACACAAGGCCTGGAGGGAATACTGAACTGTCACAAATTTAAACACAAGGCCTGGAGGAAATACTGAACTGTCACAAATTTAAACACAGGGCCTGGAGAAAATACTGAACTGTCACAAATTTAAACACAAGGCCTGGAGAAAATACTGAACTGTCACAAATTTAAACACAGGGCCTGGAGGAAATACTGAACTGTCACAAATTTAAACACAAGGCCTGGAGGAAATACTGAACTGTCACACATTTAAACACAGGGCCTGGAGGAAATACTGAACTGTCACACATTTAAACACAGGGCCTGGAGGAAATACTGAACTGTCACAAATTTAAACACAAGGCCTGGAGGGAATACTGAACTGTCACAAATTTAAACACAAGGCCTGGAGGAAATACTGAACTGTCACAAATTTAAACACAAGGCCTGGAGAAAATACTTAACTGTCACAAATTTAAACACAAGGCCTGGAGGAAATACTGAACTGTCACAAATTTAAACACAGGGCCTGGAGGAAATACTGAAATGTCTCAAATTTAAACACAAGGCCTGGAGGAAATACTGAACTGTCTCAAATTTAAACACAAGGCCTGGAGCAAATACTGAAATGTCTCAAATTTAAACACAAGGCCTGGAGTTAATACCGAACTGTTACAAATTTAAACACAAGGCCTGGAGGAAATACTGAACTGTCTCAAATTTAAACACAAGGCCTGGAGTTAATACCGAACTGTTACAAATTTAAACACAAGGCCTGGAGGAAATACTGAACTGTCTCAAATTTAAACACAGGACCTGGAGGAAATACTGAACTGTCACAAATTTAAACACAAGGCCTGGAGGAAATACTGAACTGTCACAAATTTAAACACAAGGCCTGGAGGAAATACTGAAATGTCTCAAATTTAAACACAAGGCCTGGAGTAAATACTGAACTGTTACAAATTTAAACACAAGGCCTGGAGGAAATACTGAAATGTCTCAAATTTAAACACAAGGCCTGGAGGAAATACTGAACTGTCACAAATTTAAACACAAGGCCTGGAGGAAATACTGAACTGTCACAAATTTAAACACAGGGCCTGGAGGAAATACTGAACTGTCACAAATTTAAACACAAGGCCTGGAGGAAATACTGAACTGTCACAAATTTAAACACAGGGCCTGGAGGAAATACTGAACTGTCACAAATTTAAACACAAGGCCTGGAGGGAAATACTGAGCTGTCACAAATTTAAACACAAGGCCTGGAGGAAATACTGAACTGTCACAAATTTAAACACAGGGCCTGGAGGAAATACTGAACTGTCACAAATTTAAACACAAGGCCTGGAGGAAATACTGAACTGTCACAAATTTAAACACAAGGCCTGGAGGAAATACTGAACCTTCACAAATTTAAACACAGGGCCTGGAGGAAATACTGAACTGCCACAAATTTAAACACAGGGCCTGGAGGAAATACTGAACTGTCACAAATTTAAACACAAGGCCTGGAGGGAAATACTGAACTGTCACAAATTTAAACACAGGGCCTGGAGGAAATACTGAACTGTCACAAATTTAAACACAAGGCCTGGAGGAAATACTGAACTGTCACAAATTTAAACACAGGGCCTGGAGGAAATACTGAACTGTCACAAATTTAAACACAAGGCCTGGAGGGAAATACTGAACTGTCACAAATTTAAACACAAGGCCTGGAGGAAATACTGAACTGTCACAAATTTAAACACAAGGCCTGGAGGAAATACTGAACTGTCACAAATTTAAACACAGGGCCTGGAGGAAATACTGAACTGTCACAAATTTAAACACAAGGCCTGGAGGGAAATACTGAGCTGTCACAAATTTAAACACAAGGCCTGGAGGAAATACTGAACTGTCACAAATTTAAACACAGGGCCTGGAGGAAATACTGAACTGTCACAAATTTAAACACAAGGCCTGGAGGAAATACTGAACCTTCACAAATTTAAACACAGGGCCTGGAGGAAATACTGAACTGCCACAAATTTAAACACAAGGCCTGGAGGGAATACTGAACTGTCACAAATTTAAACACAGGGCCTGGAGGAAATACTGAACTGTCACAAATTTAAACACAGGGCCTGGAGGAAATACTGAACTGTCACAAATTTAAACACAAGGCCTGGAGGAAATACTGAACTGTCACAAATTTAAACACAAGGCCTGGAGGAAATACTGAAATGTCACAAATTTAAACACAGGGTCTGGAGGAAATACTGAACCTTCACAAATTTAAACACAGGGCCTGGAGGAAATACTGAACTGCCACAAATTTAAACACAGGGCCTGGAGGAAATACTGAACTGTCACAAATTTAAACACAAGGCCTGGAGGAAATACTGAACTGTCACAAATTTAAACACAAGGCCTGGAGGAAATACAGAACTGTCACAAATTTAAACACAGGGTCTGGAGGAAATACTGAACCTTCACAAATTTAAACACAGGGCCTGGAGGAAATACTGAACTGCCACAAATTTAAACACAGGGCCTGGAGGAAATACTGAACTGTCACAAATTTAAACACAAGGCCTGGAGGAAATACTGAACCTTCACAAATTTAAACACAGGGCCTGGAGGAAATACTGAAATGTCACAAATTTAAACACAGGGTCTGGAGGAAATACTGAACTGTCACAAATTTAAACACAAGGCCTGGAGGAAATACTGAACTGTCACAAATTTAAACACAGGGCCTGGAGGGAAATACTGAGCTGTCACAAATTTAAACACAGGGCCTGGAGGGAAATACTGAACTGCCACAAATTTAAACACAGGGCCTGGAGGAAATACTGAACTGTCACAAATTTAAACACAGGGCCTGGAGGAAATACTGAAATGTCACAAATTTAAACACAAGGCCTGGAGGAAATACTGAACTGTCACAAATTTAAACACAGGGCCTGGAGGAAATACTGAAATGTCACAAATTTAAACACAAGGCCTGGAGGAAATACTGAAATGTCACAAATTTAAACACAGGGCCTGGAGGAAATACTGAACCTTCACAAATTTAAACACAGGGCCTGGAGGAAATACTGAACTGCCACAAATTTAAACACAGGGCCTGGAGGAAATACTGAACTGTCACAAATTTAAACACAGGGCCTGGAGGAAATACTGAAATGTCACAAATGTAAACACAAGGCCTGGAGGAAATACTGAAATGTCACAAATTTAAACACAGGGTCTGGAGGAAATACTGAACTGTCACAAATTTAAACACAAGGCCTGGAGGAAATACTGAACTGTCACAAATTTAAGCACAGGGCCTGGAGGGAAATACTGAGCTGTCACAACTTTAAACACAGGGCCTGGAGGAAATACTGAACTGTCACAAATTTAAACACAGGGCCTGGAGGAAATACTGAACTGTCACAAATTTAAACACAGGGCCTGGAGGAAATACTGAACTGTCACAAATTTAAGCACAGGGCCTGGAGGGAAATACTGAGCTGTCACAAATTTAAACACAGGGCCTGGAGGGAAATACTGAGCTGTCACAAATTTAAACACAAGGCCTGGAGGAAATACTGAACTGTCACAAATTTAAACACAGGGCCTGGAGGAAATACTGAACTGTCACAAATTTAAGCACAGGGCCTGGAGGGAAATACTGAGCTGTCACAAATTTAAACACAAGGCCTGGAGGAAATACTGAACTGTCACAAATTTAAACACAGGGCCTGGAGGAAATACTGAACTGTCACAAATTTAAGCACAGGGCCTGGAGGGAAATACTGAGCTGTCACAAATTTAAACACAGGGCCTGGAGGGAAATACTGAGCTGTCACAAATTTAAACACAAGGCCTGGAGGAAATACTGAAATGTCACAAATTTAAACACAAGTCCTGGAGGAAATACTGAACTGTCACAAATTTAAACACAAGGTCTGGAGGAAATACTGAACTGTCACAAATTTAAACACAAGGCCTGGAGGAAATACTGAACTGTCACAAATTTAAACACAGGGTCTGGAGGAAAGACTGAACTGTCACAAATTTAAACACAAGGCCTGGAGGAATTACTGAACTGTCACAAATTTAAACACAAGGCCTGGAGGAAATACTGAACTGTCACAAATTTAAACACAAGGCCTGGAGGAAATACTGAACTGTCACAAATTTAAACACAAGGCCTGGAGGAAATACTGAACTGTCACAAATTTAAACACAGGGCCTGGAGGAAATACTGAACTGTCACAAATTTAAACACAAGGCCTGGAGTGAATACTGAACTGTTACAAATTTAAACACAAGGCCTGGAGGGAAATACTGAACTGTCACAAATTTAAACACAAGGCCTGGAGGAAATACTGAACTGTCACAAATTTAAACACAAGGCCTGGAGGAAATACTGAACTGTCACAAATTTAAACACAGGGTCTGGAGGAAATACTGAACTGTCACAAATTTAAACACAAGGCCTGGAGGAAATACTGAACTGTCACAAATTTAAACACAGGGTCTGGAGGAAAGACTGAACTGTCACAAATTTAAACACAAGGCCTGGAGTGAATACTGAACTGTTACAAATTTAAACACAAGGCCTGGAGGGAAATACTGAACTGTCACAAATTTAAACACAAGGCCTGGAGGAAATACTGAACTGTCACACATTTAAACACAGGGCCTGGAGGAAATACTGAACTGTCACAAATTTAAACATAGGGCCTGGAGGAATTACTGAACTGTCACAAATTTAAACACAAGGCCTGGAGGAAATACTGAACTGTCACAAATTTAAACACAAGGCCTGGAGGAAATACTGAACTGTCACAAATTTAAACACAGGGCCTGGAGGAATTACTGAACTGTCACAAATTTAAACACAAGGCCTGGAGGAAATACTGAACTGTCACAAATTTAAACACAAGGCCTGGAGGAAATACTGAACTGTCACAAATTTAAACACAGGGCCTGGAGGAATTACTGAACTGTCACAAATTTAAACACAAGGCCTGGAGGAAATACTGAACTGTCACAAATTTAAACACAAGGCCTGGAGTAAATACTGAACTGTCACAAATTTAAACACAAGGCCTGGAGGAAAGACTGAACTGTCACAAATTTAAACACAAGGCCTGGAGGAAATACTGAACTGTCACAAATTGAAACACAAGGCCTGGAGGAAAGACTGAACTGTCACAAATTTAAACACAAGGCCTGGAGGAAATACTGAACTGTCACAAATTTAAACACAAGGCCTGGAGGAAATACTGAACTGTCACAAATTTAAACACAAGGTCTGGAGGGAATACTGAAATGTCACAAATTTAAACACTAGGTCTGGAGGAAATACTGAACTGTCACAAATTTAAACACAAGGTCTGGAGGGAATACTGAAATGTCACAAATTTAAACACAAGGCCTGGAGGAAATACTGAACTGTCATAAATTTAAACACAGGGTCTGGAGGGAATACTGAAATGTCACAAATTTAAACACTAGGTCTGGAGGAAATACTGAACTGTCACAAATTTAAACACAAGGTCTGGAGGGAATACTGAAATGTCACAAATTTAAACACAAGGCCTGGAGGAAATACTGAACTGTCACAAATTTAAACACTAGGTCTGGAGGAAATACTGAACTGTCACAAATTTAAACACAAGGTCTGGAGGGAATACTGAAATGTCACAAATTTAAACACAAGGCCTGGAGGAAATACTGAACTGTCACAAATTTAAACACAAGGCCTGGAGAAAATACTGAACTGTCACAAATTTAAACACAGGGCCTGGAGGAAATACAGAACTGTCACAAATTTAAACACAAGGCCTGGAGAAAATACTGAACTGTCACAAATTTAAACACAAGGCCTGGAGGAAATACTGAACTGTCACAAATTTAAACACAAGGCCTGGAGAAAATACTGAACTGTCACAAATTTAAACACAAGGCCTGGAGGAAATACTGAACTGTCACAAATTTAAACACAAGGCCTGGAGAAAATACTGAACTGTCACAAATTTAAACACAAGGCCTGGAGGAAATACTGAACTGTCACAAATTTAAACACAAGGCCTGGAGAAAATACTGAACTGTCACAAATTTAAACACAAGGCCTGGAGGAAATACTGAACTGTCACAAATTTAAACACAAGGCCTGGAGGAAATACTGAACTGTCACAAATTTAAACACAGGGCCTGGAGGAAATACTGAACTGTCACAAATTTAAACACAAGGCCTGGAGGAAATACTGAACTGTCACAAATTTAAACACAGGGCCTGGAGGAAATACTGAACTGTCACAAATTTAAACACAGGGCCTGGAGGAAATACTGAACTGTCACACATTTAAACACAGGGCCTGGAGGAAATACTGAACTGTCACAAATTTAAACACAAGGCCTGGAGGGAATACTGAACTGTCACAAATTTAAACACAAGGCCTGGAGGAAATACTGAACTGTCACAAATTTAAACACAAGGCCTGGAGAAAATACTGAACTGTCACAAATTTAAACACAAGGCCTGGAGGAAATACTGAACTGTCACAAATTTAAACACAGGGCCTGGAGGAAATACTGAACTGTCACAAATTTAAACACAGGGCCTGGAGGAAATACTGAACTGTCTCAAATTTAAACACAGGGCCTGGAGTTAATACCGAATTGTTACAAATTTAAACACAAGGCCTGGAGGAAATACTGAACTGTCACAAATTTAAACACAAGGCCTGGAGAAAATACTGAACTGTCACAAATTTAAACACAGGGCCTGGAGGAAATACAGAACTGTCACAAATTTAAACACAAGGCCTGGAGAAAATACTGAACTGTCACAAATTTAAACACAAGGCCTGGAGGAAATACTGAACTGTCACAAATTTAAACACAAGGCCTGGAGAAAATACTGAACTGTCACAAATTTAAACACAAGGCCTGGAGGAAATACTGAACTGTCACAAATTTAAACACAAGGCCTGGAGAAAATACTGAACTGTCACAAATTTAAACACAAGGCCTGGAGGAAATACTGAACTGTCACAAATTTAAACACAAGGCCTGGAGAAAATACTGAACTGTCACAAATTTAAACACAAGGCCTGGAGGAAATACTGAACTGTCACAAATTTAAACACAAGGCCTGGAGGAAATACTGAACTGTCACAAATTTAAACACAGGGCCTGGAGGAAATACTGAACTGTCACAAATTTAAACACAAGGCCTGGAGGAAATACTGAACTGTCACAAATTTAAACACAGGGCCTGGAGGAAATACTGAACTGTCACAAATTTAAACACAGGGCCTGGAGGAAATACTGAACTGTCACACATTTAAACACAGGGCCTGGAGGAAATACTGAACTGTCACAAATTTAAACACAAGGCCTGGAGGGAATACTGAACTGTCACAAATTTAAACACAAGGCCTGGAGGAAATACTGAACTGTCACAAATTTAAACACAAGGCCTGGAGAAAATACTGAACTGTCACAAATTTAAACACAAGGCCTGGAGGAAATACTGAACTGTCACAAATTTAAACACAGGGCCTGGAGGAAATACTGAACTGTCACAAATTTAAACACAGGGCCTGGAGGAAATACTGAACTGTCTCAAATTTAAACACAGGGCCTGGAGTTAATACCGAATTGTTACAAATTTAAACACAAGGCCTGGAGGAAATACTGAACTGTCTCAAATTTAAACACAGGACCTGGAGGAAATACTGAACTGTCACAAATTTAAACACAAGGCCTGGAGGAAATACTGAACTGTCACAAATTTAAACACAGGGCCTGGAGGAAATACTGAAATGTCTCAAATTTAAACACAAGGCCTGGAGTAAATACTGAACTGTTACAAATTTAAACACAAGGCCTGGAGGAAATACTGAAATGTCTCAAATTTAAACACAAGGCATGGAGTAAATACCGAACTGTCACAAATTTAAACACAAGGCCTGGAGGAAATACTGAACTGTCACAAATTTAAACACAAGGCCTGGAGGAAATACTGAACTGTCACAAATTTAAACACAGGGCCTGGAGGAAATACTGAACTGTCACAAATTTAAACACAAGGCCTGGCGGGAAATACTGAGCTGTCACAAATTTAAACACAGGGCCTGGAGGAAATACTGAACTGTCACAAATTTAAACACAAGGCCTGGAGGAAATACTGAACTGCCACAAATTTAAACACAGGGCCTGGAAGAAATACTGAAATGTCACAAATTTAAACACAAGGCCTGGAGGAAATACTGAAATGTCACAAATTTAAACACAAGGCCTGGAGGAAATACTGAACTGTCTCAAATTTAAACACAGGGCCTGGAGGAAATACTGAACTGTCACAAATTTAAACACAGGGTCTGGAGTGAATACTGAACTGTTACAAATTTAAACACAAGGCCTGGAGGGAAATACTGAACTGTTACAAATTTAAACACAAGGCCTGGAGGGAAATACTGAACTGTTACAAATTTAAACACAAGGCCTGGAGGGAAATACTGAACTGTTACAAATTTAAACACAGGGCCTGGAGTGAATACTGAACTGTTACAAATTTAAACACAAGGCCTGGAGGGAAATACTGAACTGTTACAAATTTAAACACAAGGCCTGGAGGGAAATACTGAACTGTTACAAATTTAAACACAAGGCCTGGAGGGAAATACTGAACTGTTACAAATTTAAACACAAGGCCTGGAGGGAAATACTGAACTGTTACAAATTTAAACACAGGGCCTGGAGTGAATACTGAACTGTTACAAATTTAAACACAAGGCCTGGAGGGAAATACTGAACTGTTACAAATTTAAACACAAGGCCTGGAGGGAAATACTGAACTGTCACAAATTTAAACACAAGGCCTGGAGGAAATACTCAACTGTCACACATTTAAACACAGGGCCTGGAGGAAATACTGAACTGTCACAAATTTAAACACAGGGCCTGGAGGAATTACTGAACTGTCACAAATTTAAACACAAGGCCTGGAGAAAATACTGAACTGTCACAAATTTAAACACAAGGCCTGGAGGAAATACTGAACTGTCACAAATTTAAACACAAGGCCTGGAGGAAATACTGAACTGTCACAAATTTAAACACAAGGCCTGGAGGAAATACTGAACTGTCACAAATTTAAACACAAGGCCTGGAGGAAATACTGAACTGTCACAAATTTAAACACAGGGCCTGGAGGAATTACTGAACTGTCACAAATTTAAACACAGGGCCTGGAGGAATTACTGAACTGTCACAAATTTAAACACAAGGCCTGGAGGAAATACTGAACTGTCACAAATTTAAACACAAGGCCTGGAGGAAATACTGAACTGTCACAAATTTAAACACAGGGCCTGGAGGAATTACTGAACTGTCACAAATTTAAACACAAGGCCTGGAGGAAATACTGAACTGTCACAAATTTAAACACAAGGCCTGGAGGAAATACTGAACTGTCACAAATTTAAACACAAGGCCTGGAGGAAATACTGAACTGTCACAAATTTAAACACAAGGCCTGGAGGAAATACTGAACTGTCACAAATTTAAACACAGGGCCTGGAGGAATTACTGAACTGTCACAAATTTAAACACAGGGTCTGGAGGAAATACTGAACTGTCACAAATTTAAACACAAGGCCTGGAGGAAATACTGAACTGTCACAAATTTAAACACAGGGCCTGGAGGAATTACTGAACTGTCACAAATTTAAACACAGGGCCTGGAGGAAATACTGAACTGTCACAAATTTAAACACAGGGCCTGGAGGAAATACTGAACTGTCACAAATTTAAACACAGGGCCTGGAGGAAATACTGAACTGTCACAAATTTAAACACAGGGCCTGGAGAAAATACTGAACTGTCACAAATTTAAACACAAGGCCTGGAGGAAATACTGAACTGTCACAAATTTAAACACAGGGCCTGGAGGAATTACTGAACTGTCACAAATTTAAACACAGGGCCTGGAGGAATTACTGAACTGTCACAAATTTAAACACAAGGCCTGGAGGAAATACTGAACTGTCACAAATTTAAACACAAGGCCTGGAGTAAATACTGAACTGTCACAAATTTAAACACAAGGCCTGGAGGAAATACTGAACTGTCACAAATTTAAGCACAAGGCCTGGAGGAAATACTGAACTGTCACAAATTTAAACACAAGGCCTGGAGGAATTACTGAACTGTCACAAATTTAAACACAAGGCCTGGAGGAAATACTGAACTGTCACAAATTTAAACACAGGGCCTGGAGGAATTACTGAACTGTCACAAATTTAAACACAAGGCCTGGAGGAAATACTGAACTGCCACAAATTTAAACACAGGGCCTGGAGTAAATACTGAACTGTCACAAATTTAAACACAAGGCCTGGAGGAAATACTGAACTGTCACAAATTTAAACACAAGGCCTGGAGGAAAGACTGAACTGTCACAAATTTAAACACAAGGCCTGGAGGAAATACTGAACTGTCACAAATTTAAGCACAAGGCCTGGAGGAAATACTGAACTGTCACAAATTTAAACACAAGGCCTGGAGGACATACTGAACTGTCACAAATTGAAACACAAGGCCTGGAGGAAAGACTGAACTGTCACAGCTTTAAACACAGGATCTGGAGGAAATACTGAACTGTCACAAATTTAAGCACAGGGTCTGGAGGAAATACTGAACTGTCACAAATTTAAGCACAGGGCCTGGAGGAAACACTGAACTGTCACAAATTTAAACACAAGGCCTGGAGGAAAGACTGAACTGTCACAGCTTTAAACACAGGGTCTGGAGGAAATACTGAACTGTCACAAATTTAAACACAGGGCCTGGAGGAATTACTGAACTGTCACAAATTTAAACACAAGGCCTGGAGGAAATACTGAACTGTCACAAATTTAAACACAGGGCCTGGAGGAAATACTGAACAGTCACAAATTTAAACACAGGGCCTGGAGGAAATACTGAACTGTCACAACTTTAAACACAGGGACTGGAGGGAATACTGAACTGTCACAAATTTAAACACAAGGCCTGGAGGGAAATACTGAACTGTCACAAATTTAAACACAAGGCCTGGAGGAAATACTGAACTGTCACAAATTTAAACACAAGGCCTGGAGGAAATACTGAACAGTCACAAATTTAAACACAAGGCCTGGAGGAAATACTGAACTGTCACAAATTTAAACACAAGGCCTGGAGGGAAATACTGAACTGTCACGAATTTAAACACAGGGCCTGGAGGAAATACTGAACAGTCACAAATTTAAACACAAGGCCTGGAGGGAAATACTGAACTGTCACAAATTTAAACACAGGGCCTGGAGGGAATACTGAACTGTCACAAATTTAAACACAAGGCCTGGAGGAAAGACTGAACTGTCACAAATTTAAACACAGGGCCTGGAGGAAATACTGAACTGTCACAAATTTAAACACAAGGCCTGGAGGGAAATACTGAACTGTCACAAATTTAAACACAAGGCCTGGAGGAAATACTGAACTGTCACAAATTTAAACACAAGGCCTGGAGGGAAATACTGAACTGTCACAAATTTAAACACAGGGCCTGGAGGGAATACTGAACTGTCACGAATTTAAACACAGGGCCTGGAGGAAATACTGAACTGTCACAAATTTAAACACAAGGCCTGGAAGAAATACTGAACTGTCACAAATTTAAACACAAGGCCTGGAGGAAATACTGAACTGTCACAAATTTAAACACAGGGCCTGGAGGAAATACTGAACTGTCACAAATTTAAACACAAGGCCTGGAGGAAATACTGAACTGTTACAAATTTAAACACAAGGCCTGGAGGAAATACAGAACTGTCACAAATTTAAACACAAGGCCTGGAGGAAATACTGAACTGTTACAAATTTAAACACAAGGCCTGGAGGAAATACTGAACTGTTACAAATTTAAACACAAGGCCTGGAGGAAATACTGAACTGTCACAAATTTAAACACAAGGCCTGGAGGAAATACTGAACTGTCACAAATTTAAACACAGGGCCTGGAGGAAATACTGAACTGTCACAAATTTAAACACAGGGCCTGGAGGAAATACTGAACTGTCACAAATTTAAACACAAGGCCTGGAGGAAATACAGAACTGTCACAAATTTAAACACAAGGCCTGGAGGAAATACTGAACTGTCACAAATTTAAACACAGGGCCTGGAGGAAATACTGAACTGTCACAAATTTAAACACAAGGCCTGGAGGAAATACTGAACTGTCACAAATTTAAACACAGGGCCTGGAGGAAATACTGAACTGTCACAAATTTAAACACAGGGCCTGGAGGAAATACTGAACTGTCACAAATTTAAACACAGGGCCTGGACGAAATACTGAATTGTCACAAATTTAAACACAAAGCCTGGAGGAAATACTGAACTGTCACAAATTTAAACACAGGGCCCGGAGGAAATAATGAACTGTCACAAATTTAAACACAAGGCCTGGAGGAAATACTGAACTGTCACAAATTTAAACACAAGGCCTGGAGGAAATACTGAACTGTTACAAATTTAAACACAAGGCCTGGAGGAAATACAGAACTGTCACAAATTTAAACACAAGGCCTGGAGGAAATACTGAACTGTCACAAATTTAAACACAGGGCCTGGAGGAAATACTGAACTGTCACAAATTTAAACACAGGGCCTGGAGGAAATACTGAACTGTCACAAATTTAAACACAGGGCCTGGAGGAAATACTGAATTGTCACAAATTTAAGCACAAGGCCTGGAGGAAATACTGAACTGTCACAAATTTAAACACAAGGCCTGGAGGAAATACTGAACTGTCACAAATTTAAGCACAAGGCCTGGAGGAAATACTGAACTGTCACAAATTTAAGCACAAGGCCTGGAGGAAATACTGAACTGTCACAAATTTAAGCACAAGGCCTGGAGGAAATACTGAACTGTCACAAATTTAAACACAAGGCCTGGAGGAAATACTGAACTGTCACAAATTTAAACACAAGGCCTGGAGGAAATACTGAAATGTCACAAATTTAAGCACAAGGCCTGGAGGAAATACTGAACTGTCACAAATTTAAACACAAGGCCTGGAGGAAATACTGAACTGTCACAAATTTAAACACAGGGCATGGAGGAAATACTGAACTGTCACAAATTTAAACACAAGGCCTGAAGGAAATACTGAAGTGTCACAAATTTAAACACAAGGCCTGAAGGAAATACTGAAGTGTCACAAATTTAAACACAGGGCCTGGAGGAAATACTGAACTGTCACAAATTTAAACACAAGGCCTGGAGGAAATACTGAACTGTCACAAATTTAAACACAGGGCCTGGAGGAAATACCGAACTGTCACAAATTTAAACACAAGGCCTGGAGGGAAATACTGAACTGTCACAAATTTAAGCACAGGGCCTGGAGGGAAATACTGAGCTGTCACAAATTTAAACACAAGGCCTGGAGGAAATACTGAAATGTCATACATATAAACACAGGGCCTGGAGGAAATACTGAACTGTCACAAATTTAAACACAAGGCCTGGAGGAAATACTGAACTGTCTCAAATTTAAACACAAGGCCTGGAGGAAATACTGAACTGTCTCAAATTTAAACACAGGGCCTGGAGGAAATACTGAACTGTCACAAATTTAAACACAAGGCCTGGAGGAAATACTGAACTGTCACAAATTTAAACACAGGGCCTGGAGGAAATACTGAACTGTCACAAATTTAAACACAAGGCCTGGAGGAAATACTGAACTGTCACAAATTTAAACACAGGGCCTGGAGGAAATACTGAACTGTCACAAATTTAAACACAAGGCCTGGAGGAAATACTGAACTGTCACAAATTTAAACACAAGGCCTGGAGGAAATACTGAACTGTCACAAATTTAAACACAGGTCCTGGGGGAAATACTGAACTGTCACAAATTTAAACACAGGGCCTGGAGGAAATACTGAACTGTCACAAATTTAAACACAAGGCCTGGAGGAAATACTGAACTGTCACAAATTTAAACACAGGGCCTGGAGGAAATACTGAACTGCCACAAATTTAAACACAAGGCATGGAGGAAATACTGAACTGTCACAAATTTAAACACAGGGCCTGGAGGAAATACTGAACTGTCACAAATCTATCACAGGGCCTGGAGGAAATACTGAACTGTCACAAATTTAAACACAAGGCCTGGAGGAAATACTGAACTGTCACAAATTTAAACACAAGGCCTGGAGGAAATACTGAATTGTCACAAATTTAAACACAAGGCCTGGAGGAAATACTGAACTGTCACAAAATTAAACACAAGGCCTGGAGGAAATACTGAACTGTCACAAATTTAAACACAAGGCCTGGAGGAAATACTGAACTGTCACAAATTTAAACACAAGGCCTGGAGGAAACACTGAACTGTCACAAATTTAAACACAGGACCTGGAGGAAATACTGAACTGTCAAAAATTTAAACACAGGGCCTGGAGGAAATACTGAACTGTCACAAATTTAAACACAAGGCCTGGATGAAATACTGAACTGTCACAAATTTAAACACAAGGCCTGGAGGAAATACTGAACTGTCACAAATTTAAACACAAGGCCTGGAGGAAATACTGAACTGTCACAAATTTAAACACAGGGCCTGGGGGAAATACTGAACTGTCACAAATTTAAACACAAGGCCTGGAGTAAATACTGAACTGTCACAAATTTAAGCACAGGGCCTGGAGGAAACACTGAACTGTCACAAATTTAAACACAAGGCCTGGAGGAAATACTGAACTGTCACAAATTTAAACACAGGGCCTGGAGGAAACACTGAACTGTCACAAATTTAAACACAAGGCCTGGAGGGAATACTGAACTGTCACAAATTTAAACACAAGGCCTGGAGGAAACACTGAACTGTCACAAATTTAAACACAAGGCCTGGAGGGAAATACTGAACTGTCACAAATTTAAACACAAGGCCTGGAGGAAATACTGAACTGACACAAATTTAAACACAAGACCTGGAGGAAATACTGAACTGTCACAAATTTAAACACAAGGCATGGAGGAAATACTGAACTGTCACAAATTTAAACACAGGGTCTGGAGGGAAATACTGAACTGCCACAAATTTAAACACAAGGCATGGAGGAAATACTGAACTGTCACAAATTTAAACACAGGGCCTGGAGGAAATACTGAACTGTCACAAATCTATCACAGGGCCTGGAGGAAATACTGAACTGTCACAAATTTAAACACAAGGCCTGGAGGAAATACTGAACTGTCACAAATTTAAACACAAGGCCTGGAGGAAATACTGAATTGTCACAAATTTAAACACAAGGCCTGGAGGAAATACTGAACTGTCACAAAATTAAACACAAGGCCTGGAGGAAATACTGAACTGTCACAAATTTAAACACAAGGCCTGGAGGAAATACTGAACTGTCACAAATTTAAACACAAGGCCTGGAGGAAACACTGAACTGTCACAAATTTAAACACAGGACCTGGAGGAAATACTGAACTGTCAAAAATTTAAACACAGGGCCTGGAGGAAATACTGAACTGTCACAAATTTAAACACAAGGCCTGGATGAAATACTGAACTGTCACAAATTTAAACACAAGGCCTGGAGGAAATACTGAACTGTCACAAATTTAAACACAAGGCCTGGAGGAAATACTGAACTGTCACAAATTTAAACACAAGGCCTGGAGGAAATACTGAACTGTCACAAATTTAAACACAGGGCCTGGGGGAAATACTGAACTGTCACAAATTTAAACACAAGGCCTGGAGTAAATACTGAACTGTCACAAATTTAAGCACAGGGCCTGGAGGAAACACTGAACTGTCACAAATTTAAACACAAGGCCTGGAGGAAATACTGAACTGTCACAAATTTAAACACAGGGCCTGGAGGAAACACTGAACTGTCACAAATTTAAACACAAGGCCTGGAGGGAATACTGAACTGTCACAAATTTAAACACAAGGCCTGGAGGAAACACTGAACTGTCACAAATTTAAACACAAGGCCTGGAGGGAAATACTGAACTGTCACAAATTTAAACACAAGGCCTGGAGGAAATACTGAACTGACACAAATTTAAACACAAGACCTGGAGGAAATACTGAACTGTCACAAATTTAAACACAAGGCCTGGAGTAAATACTGAACTGTCACAAATTTAAACACAAGGCCTGGAGGAAATACTGAACTGTCACAAATTTAAACACAAGGCCTGGAGGAAATACTGAACTGTCACAAATTTAAACACAGGGCCTTGAGGGAAATACTGAACTGTCTCAAATTAAAACACAGGGCCTGGAGTAAATACTGAACTGTCACAAATTTAAACACAAGGCCTGGAGGAAATACTGAACTGTCACAAATTTAAACACAGGGCCTGGAGGAAATACTGAACTGTCACAAATTTAAACACAAGGCATGGAGGAAATACTGAACTGTCACAAATTTAAACACAGGGTCTGGAGGGAAATACTGAACTGTCACAAATTTAAACACAAGGCCTGGAGGAAATACTGAACTGTCACAAATTTAAACACAGGGCCTGGAGTAAATTCTGAACTGTCACAAATTTAAACACAAGGCCTGGAGGAAATACTGAACTGTCACAAATTTAAACACAAGGCCTGGAGGAAATACTGAACTGTCACAAAATTAAACACAAGGCCTGGAGGGAAATACTGAACTGTCACAAATTTAAACACAGGGCCTGGAGGGAAATACTGAACTGTCACAAATTTAAACACAGGGCCTGGAGGAAATACTGAACTGTCACAAATTTAAACACAAGGCCTGGAGGAAATACTGAACTGTCACAAATTTAAACACAGGGCCTGGAGTAAATACTGAACTGTCACAAATTTAAACACAGGGCCTGGAGGTAATACTGAACTGTCACAAATTTAAACACAGGGCCTGGAGGAAATACTGAACTGTCACAAATTTAAACACAGGGCCTGGAGGAAATACTGAACTGTCACAAATTTAAACACAGGGCCTGGAGGAAATACTGAACTGTCACAAATTTAAACACAAGGCCTGGAGGAAACACAGAACTGTCACAAATTTAAACACAGGGCCTGGAGGAAATACTGAACTGTCACAAATTTAAATACAAGGCCTGGAGGAAATACTGAACTGTCACAAATTTAAACACAGGGCCTGGAGGAAATACTGAACTGTCACAAATTTAAACACAAGGCCTGGAGGAAATACTGAACTGTCACAAAATTAAACACAAGGCCTGGAGGGAAATACTGAACTGTCACAAATTTAAACACAAGGCCTGGAGGAAATACTGAACTGTCACAAATTTAAACACAGGGCCTGGAGGACATACTGAACTGTCACAAATTTAAACACAAGGCCTGGAGGAAATACTGAACTGTCACAAATTTAAACACAGGGCCTGGAGGAAATACTGAACTGTCACAAATTTAAACACAGGGCCTGGAGGAAATACTGAACTGTCACAAATTTAAACACAAGGCCTGGAGGAAATACTGAACTGTCACAAATTTAAACACAAGGCCTGGAGGAAATACTGAACTGTCACAAATTTAAACACAGGGCCTGGAGGAAATACTGAACTGTCACAAATTTAAACACAGGGCTGGAGGAAATACTGAACTGTCACAAATTTAAACACAAGGCCTGGAGGAAATACTGAACTGTCACAAATTTAAACACAAGGCCTGGAGGAAATACTGAACTGTCACAAATTTAAACACAAGGCCTGGAGGAAAGACTGAACTGTCACAAATTTAAACACAGTGCCTGGAGGGAAATACTGAACTGTCACAAATTTAAACACAAGGCCTGGAGGGAAATACTGAACTGTCACAAATTTAAACACAAGGCCTGGAGGAAATACTGAACTGTCACAAATTTAAACACAGTGCCTGGAGGGAAATACTGAACTGTCACAAAATTAAACACAAGGCCTGGAGGGAAATACTGAACTGTCACAAAATTAAACACAAGGCCTGGAGGGAAATACTGAACTGTCACAAATTTAAACACAGGGGCTGGAGGGAAATACTGAACTGTCACAAAATTAAACACAAGGCCTGGAGGGAAATACTGAACTGTCACAAATTTAAACACAAGGCCTGGAGGGAAATACTGAACTGTCACAAATTTAAACACAAGGCCTGGAGGAAATACTGAACTGTCACAAATTTAAACACAAGGCCTGGAGGGAAATACTGAACTGTCACAAATTTAAACACAAGGCCTGGAGGGAAATACTGAACTGTCACAAATTTAAACACAAGGCCTGGAGGAAATACTGAACTGTCACAAATTTAAGCACAGGGCCTGGAGGAAATACTGAACTGTCACAAAATTAAACACAAGGCCTGGAGGGAAATACTGAACTGTCACAAATTTAAACACAGGGGCTGGAGGGAAATACTGAACTGTCACAAAATTAAACACAAGGCCTGGAGGGAAATACTGAACTGTCACAAATTTAAACACAAGGCCTGGAGGAAATACTGAACTGTCACAAATTTAAACACAGGGCCTGGAGGGAAATACTGAACTGTCACAAATTTAAACACAGTGCCTGGAGGGAAATACTGAACTGTCACAAAATTAAACACAAGGCCTGGAGGGAAATACTGAACTGTCACAAATTTAAACACAGGGGCTGGAGGGAAATACTGAACTGTCACAAAATTAAACACAAGGCCTGGAGGGAAATACTGAACTGTCACAAATTTAAACACAAGGCCTGGAGGGAAATACTGAACTGTCACAAATTTAAACACAGGGCCTGGAGGAAATACTGAACTGTCACAAATTTAAACACAAGGCCTGGAGGAAAGACTGAACTGTTACAAATTTAAACACAAGGCCTGGAGGGAAATACTGAACTGTCACAAATTTAAACACAAGGCCTGGAGGGAAATACTGAACTGTCACAAATTTAAACACAGGGCCTGGAGGAAATACTGAACTGTCACAAATTTAAACACAAGGCCTGGAGGAAAGACTGAACTGTTACAAATTTAAACACAAGGCCTGGAGGAAATACTGAACTGTCACAAATTTAAACACAGGGCCTGGAGTAAATACTGAACTGTCACAAATTTAAACACAGGGCCTGGAGGAAATACTGAACTGTCACAAATTTAAACACAAGGCCTGGAGGAAAGACTGAACTGTTACAAATTTAAACACAAGGCCTGGAGGAAATACTGAACTGTCACAAATTTAAACACAGGGCCTGGAGTAAATACTGAACTGTCACAAATTTAAACACAGGGCCTGGAGGACATACTGAACTGTCACAAATTTAAACACAAGGACTGGAGGAAATACTGAACTGTCACAAATTTAAACACAGGGCCTGGAGGAAATACTGAACTGTCACAAATTTAAACACAGGGCCTGGAAGAAATACTGAACTGTCACAATATTAAACACAAGGCCTGGAGGGAATACTGAACTGTCACAAATTTAAACACAGGGCCTGGAAGAAATACTGAACTGTCAGAATATTAAACACAAGGCCTGGAGGGAATACTGAACTGTCACAAATTTAAACACAGGGCCTGGAAGAAATACTGAACTGTCACAATATTAAACACAAGGCCTGGAGGGAATACTGAACTGTCACAAATTTAAACACAAATCCAGGAGGAAATACTGAACTGTCACAAATTTAAACACAGGGCCTGGAGGAAATACTGAACTGTCACAAATTTAAACACAAGGCCTGGAGAAAATACTGAACTGTCACAAATTTAAACACAGGGCTGGAGGAAATACAGAACTGTCACAAATTTAAACACAGGGCTGGAGGAAATACAGAACTGTCACAAATTTAAACACAAGGCCTGGAGGAAATACTGAACTGTCACAAATTTAAACACAGGGCTGGAGGAAATACAGAACTGTCACAAATTTAAACACAAGGCCTGGAGGAAATACAGAACTGTCACAAATTTAAACACAAGGCCTGGAGGAAATACTGAACTGTTACAAATTTAAACACAAGGCCTGGAGGAAATACTGAACTGTCACAAAATTAAACACAAGGCCTGGAGGAAATACTGAACTGCCACAAATTTAAACACAAGACCTGGAGGAAATACTGAACTGTCACAAATTTAAACACAAGGCCTGGAGTAAATACTGAACTGTCACAAATTTAAACACAGGGCCTTGAGGGAAATACTGAACTGTCTCAAATTAAAACACAGGGCCTGGAGTAAATACTGAACTGTCACAAATTTAAACACAAGGCCTGGAGGAAATACTGAACTGTCACAAATTTAAACACAGGGCCTGGAGGGAAATACTGAACTGTCACAAATTTAAACACAGGGCCTGGAGTAAATTCTGAACTGTCACAAATTTAAACACAAGGCCTGGAGGAAATACTGAACTGTCACAAATTTAAACACAAGGCCTGGAGGGAAATACTGAACTGTCACAAATTTAAACACAAGGCCTGGAGGAAATACTGAACTGTCACAAAATTAAACACAAGGCCTGGAGGGAAATACTGAACTGTCACAAATTTAAACACAGGGCCTGGAGGAAATACTGAAATGTCACAAATTTAAACACAAGGCCTGGAGGAAATACTGAACTGTCACAAATTTAAACACATGGCCTGGAGGAAATACTGAACTGTCACAAATTTAAACACAAGGCCTGGAGGAAATACTGAACTGTCACAAATTTAAACACAAGGCCTGGAGGAAATACTGAACTGTCACAAATTTAAACACAGGGCCTGGAGGAAAGACTGAACTGTCACAAATTTAAACACAGTGCCTGGAGGGAAATACTGAACTGTCACAAATTTAAACACAAGGCCTGGAGGGAATACTGAACTGCCACAAATTTAAACACAAGGCCTGGAGGAAATACTGAACTGCCACAAATTTAAACACAAGGCCTGGAGGAAATACTGAAATGTCACAAATTTAAACACAAGGCCTGGAGGAAATACTGAACTGTCACAAATTTAAACACAGGGCCTGGGGGAAATACTGAACTGTCACAAATTTAAACACAGTGCCTGGAGGGAAATACTGAACTGTCACAAATTTAAACACAGTGCCTGGAGGGAAATACTGAACTGTCACAAATTTAAACACAGTGCCTGGAGGGAAATACTGAACTGTCACAAAATTAAACACAAGGCCTGGAGGAAATACTGAACTGTCACAAATTTAAACACAATTCCTGGAGGGAAATACTGAACTGTCACAAATTTAAACACAGGGCCTGGAGGAAATACTGAACTGTCACAAATTTAAACACAAGGCCTGGAGGAAAGACTGAACTGTTACAAATTTAAACACAAGGCCTGGAGGAAATACTGAACTGTCACAAATTTAAACACAAGGCCTGGAGGAAAGACTGAACTGTCACAAATTTAAACACAAGGTCTGGAGGAAATACTGAACTGTCACAAATTTAAACACAAGGCCTGGAGGAAATACTGAACTGTCACAAATTTAAACACAGTGCCTGGAGGGAAATACTGAACTGTCACAAATTTAAACACAGTGCCTGGAGGGAAATACTGAACTGTCACAAAATTAAACACAAGGCCTGGAGGAAATACTGAACTGTCACAAATTTAAACACAATTCCTGGAGGGAAATACTGAACTGTCACAAATTTAAACACAGGGCCTGGAGGAAATACTGAACTGTCACAAATTTAAACACAAGGCCTGGAGGAAAGACTGAACTGTTACAAATTTAAACACAAGGCCTGGAGGAAATACTGAACTGTCACAAATTTAAACACAGGGCCTGGAGGAAATACTGAACTGTCACAAATTTAAACACAGGGACTGGAGGACATACTGAACTGTCACAAATTTAAACACAGGGCCTGGAGTAAATACTGAACTGTCACAAATTTAAACACAGGGCCTGGAGGAAATACTGAACTGTCACAAATTTAAACACAGGGCCTGGAAGAAATACTGAACTGTCACAATATTAAACACAAGGCCTGGAGGGAATACTGAACTGTCACAACTTTAAACACAAGGCCTGGAGGAAATACTGAACTGTCACAAATTTAAACACAAGGCCTGGAGGAAATACTGAACTGTCACAAATTTAAACACAAGGCCTGGAGGAAATACTGAACTGTCACAAATTTAAACACAAGGCCTGGAGGGAATACTGAACTGTCACAAATTTAAACACAAGGCCTGGAGTAAATACTGAACTGTCACAAATTTAAACACAAGGCCTGGAGGAAATACTGAACTGTCACAAATTTAAACACAAGGCCAGGAGGAAATACTGAACTGTCACAAATTTAAACACAAGGCCTGGAGGAAATACTGAACTGTCACAAATTTAAACACAAGGCCTGGAGGAAATACTGAACTGTCACAAATTTAAACACAAGGCCTGGAGGAAATACTGAACTGTCACAAATTTAAACACAAGGCCTGGAGGAAATACTGAACTGTCACAAATTTAAACACAAGGCCTGGAGGAAATACTGAACTGTCACAAATTTAAACACAAGGCCTGGAGGAAATACTGAATTGTCATAAATTTAAACACAAGGCCTGGAGGAAATACTGAACTGTCACAAATTTAAACACAAGGCCTGGAGGAAATACTGAACTGTCACAAATTTAAACACAAGGCCTGGAGGAAATACTGAATTGTCATAAATTTAAACACAAGGCCTGGAGGAAATACTGAACTGTCACAAATTTAAACACAAGGCCAGGAGGAAATACTGAACTGTCACAAATTTAAACACAGGGCCTGGAGGAAATACTGAACTGTCACAAATTTAAACACAGGGCCTGGAGGAAATACTGAACTGTCACAAATTTAAACACAAGGCCTGGAGTAAATACTGAACTGTCACAAATTTAAACACAAGGCCTGGAGGAAATACTGAATTGTCATAAATTTAAACACAAGGCCAGGAGGAAATACTGAACTGTCACAAATTTAAACACAAGGCCTGGAGGAAATACTGAACTGTCACAAATTTAAACACAGGGCCTGGAGGAAATACTGAACTGTCACAAATTTAAACACAGGGTCTGGAGGAAATACTGAACTGTCACAAATTTAAACACAAGGCCAGGAGGAAATACTGAACTGTCACAAATTTAAACACAGGGCCTGGAGGAAATACTGAACTGTCACAAATTTAAACACAGGGCCTGGAGGAAATACTGAACTGTCACAAATTTAAACACAGGGCTGGAGGAAATACAGAACTGTCACAAATTTAAACACAAGGCCTGGAGGAAATACTGAACTGTCACAAATTTAAACACAGGGCTGGAGGAAATACAGAACTGTCACAAATTTAAACACAAGGCCTGGAGGAAATACTGAACTGTTACAAATTTAAACACAAGGCCTGGAGGAAATACTGAACTGTCACAAATTTAAACACAAGGCCTGGAGGAAATACTGAACTGTCACAAATTTAAACACAAGGCCTGGAGGAAATACTGAACTGTTACAAATTTAAACACAAGGTCTGGAGGAAATACTGAACTGTCACAAATTTAAACACAAGGTCTGGAGGAAATACAGAACTGTCACAAATTTAAACACAAGGCCTGGAGGAAATACTGAACTGTCACAAATTTAAACACAGGGCCTGGAGGAAATACTGAACTGTTACAAATTTAAACACAAGGCCTGGAGGAAATACTGAACTGTCACAAATTTAAACACAGGGCTGGAGGAAATACAGAACTGTCACAAATTTAAACACAAGGCCTGGAGGAAATACTGAACTGTTACAAATTTAAACACAAGACCTGGAGGAAATACTGAACTGTCACAAATTTAAACACAGGGCCTGGAGGAAATACTGAACTGTTACAAATTTAAACACAGGGCTGGAGGAAATACAGAACTGTCACAAATTTAAACACAAGGCCTGGAGGAAATACAAAACTGTCACAAATTTAAACACAAGGCCTGGAGGAAATACTGAACTGTCACAAAATTAAACACAAGGCCTGGAGGAAATACTGAACTGTCACAACATTAAACACAGGGCCAGGAACGACTGAACTGTCACAACTTTAAACACAGGGCCTGGAGGAAATACTGAACTGTCAAAAATTTAAACACAAGGCCTGGAGGAAATACTGAACTGTCATACATTTAAACACAAGGCCTGGAGTATATACTGAAGTGTCACAAAATTAAACAGTAGGGTCTGGAGGAAATACTGAACTGTCACAACTTTAAACACAGGGCCTGGAGGAAATACTGAACTGTCACAAATTTAAACACAAGGCCTGGAGGAAATACTGAACTGTCACAACTTTAAACACAGGGCCTGGAGGAAATACTGAACTGTCATACATTTAAACACAAGGCCTGGAGTATATACTGAAGTGTCACAAAATTAAACAGTAGGGTCTGGAGGAAATACTGAACTGTCACAACTTTAAACACAGGGCCTGGAGGAAATACTGAACTGTCACAAATTTAAACACAAGGCCTGGAGGAAATACTGAACTGTCACAACTTTAAACACAGGGCCTGGAGGAAAGACTGAACTGTCACAAATTTAAACACAGTGCCTGGAGGGAAATACTGAACTGTCACAAATTTAAACACAGGGCCTGGAGGAAATACTGAACTGTCACAAATTTAAACACAAGGCCTGGAGGAAATACTGAACTGTCACAAATTTAAACACAAGACCTGGAGGAAATACTGAACTGTCACAAATTTAAACACAGGGCCTGGAGGAAATACTGAACTGTCACAAATTTAAACACAAGGCCTGGAGGAAATACTGAACTGTCACAAATTTAAACACAAGGCCTGGAGGAAATACTGAACTGTCACAAATTTAAACACAAGGCCTGGAGGAAATACAGAACTGTCACAAATTTAAACACAAGGCCTGGAGGAAATACTGAACTGTCACAAATTTAAACACAGGGCCTGGAGGAAATACTGAACTGTCACAAATTTAAACACAAGGCCTGGAGGAAATACTGAACTGTCACAAATTTAAACACAGGGCCTGGAGGAAATACTGAACTGTCACAAATTTAAACACAAGGCCTGGAGGAAATACTGAACTGTCACAAATTTAAACACAAGGTCTGGAGGAAATACTGAACTGTCACAAATTTAAACACAAGGCCTGGAAGGAATACTGAACTGTCACAACTTTAAACACAAGGCCTGGAGTAAATACTGAACTGTCACAAATTTAAACACAAGGCCTGGAGGAAATACTGAACTGTCACAAATTTAAACACAGGGCCTGGAGGGAAATACTGAACTGTCACAAATTTAAACACAGGGCCTGGAGTAAATTCTGAACTGTCACAAATTTAAACACAAGGCCTGGAGGAAATACTGAACTGTCTCAAATTTAAACACAAGGCCTGGAGGAAATACTGAACTGTCACAAATTTAAACACAAGGCCTGGAGGAAATACTGAACTGTCACAAAATTAAACACAGGGCCTGGAGGAAATACTGAACTGTCACAAATTTAAACACAAGGCCTGGAGGGAAATACTGAACTGTCACAAATTTAAACACAGTGCCTGGAGGGAAATACTGAACTGTCACAAATTTAAACACAGGGCCTGGAGGAAATACTGAACTGTCACAAATTTAAACACAAGGCCTGGAGGAAATACTGAACTGTCACAAATTTAAACACAGGGCCTGGAGGAAAGACTGAACTGTCACAAATTTAAACACAGTGCCTGGAGGGAAATACTGAACTGTCACAAATTTAAACACAAGGCCTGGAGGGAAATACTGAACTGTCACAAATTTAAACACAGTGCCTGGAGGGAAATACTGAACTGTCTCAAAATTAAACACAAGGCCTGGAGGGAAATACTGAACTGTCACAAATTTAAACACAGTGCCTGGAGGGAAATACTGAACTGTCACAAATTTAAACACAGGGCCTGGAGGAAATACTGAACTGTCACAAATTTAAACACAAGGCCTGGAGGAAAGACTGAACTGTTACAAATTTAAACACAAGGCCTGGAGGAAATACTGAACGGTCACAAATTTAAACACAGGGCCTGGTGTAAATACTGAACTGTCACAAATTTAAACACAGGGCCTGGAGGAAATACTGAACTGTCACAAATTTAAACACAGGGACTGGAGGAAATACTGAACTGTCACAAATTTAAACACAGGGCCTGGAAGAAATACTGAACTGTCACAATATTAAACACAAGGCCTGGAGGGAATACTGAACTGTCACAAATTTAAACACAAGGCCAGGAGGAAATACTGAACTGTCACAAATTTAAACACAAGGCCTGGAGGAAATACTGAACTGTCACAAATTTAAACACAGGGCCTGGAGGAAATACTGAACTGTCACAAATTTAAACACAAGGCCTGGAGGAAATACTGAACTGTCACAAATTTAAACACAGGGCCTGGAGGAAATACTGAACTGACACAAATTTAAACACAAGGCCTGGAGGAAATACTGTACTGTCACAAATTTAAACACAAGGCCTGGAGGAAATACTGAACTGTCACAAATTTAAACACAGGACCTGGAGGAAATACTGAACTGTCACAAATTTAAACACAGGGCCTGGAGGAAATACTGAACTGTCACAAATTTAAACACAGGGCCTGGAGGAAATACTGAACTGTCACAAATTTAAACACAAGGCCTGGAGGAATTACTGAACTGTCACAAATTTAAACACAGGGCCTGGAGGAAATACTGAACTGTCACAAATTTAAACACAAGGCCTGGAGGAATTACTGAACTGTCACAAATTTAAACACAAGGCCTGGAGGAAATACTGAACTGTCACAAATTTAAACACAAGGCCTGGAGGAAATACTGAACTGTCACAAATTTAAACACAGTGTCTGGAGGAAATACTGAACTGACACAAATTTAAACACAGGGCCTGGAAGAAATACTGAACTGTCACAAATTTAAACACAAGGCCTGGAGGAATTACTGAACTGTCACAAATTTAAACACAGGGCCTGGAGGAAATACTGAACTGTCACAAATTTAAACACAAGGCCTGGAGGAATTACTGAACTGTCACAAATTTAAACACAAGGCCTGGAGGAAATACTGAACTGTCACAAATTTAAACACAAGGCCTGGAGGAATTACTGAACTGTCACAAATTTAAACACAGGGCCTGGAGGAAATACTGAACTGTCACAAATTTAAACACAAGGCCTGGAGGAATTACTGAACTGTCACAAATTTAAACACAAGGCCTGGAGGAAATACTGAACTGTCACAAATTTAAACACAAGGCCTGGAGGAAATACTGAACTGTCACAAATTTAAACACAGTGTCTGGAGGAAATACTGAACTGTCACAAATTTAAACACAGTGTCTGGAGGAAATACTGAACTGACACAAATTTAAACACAGGGCCTGGAAGAAATACTGAACTGTCACAAATTTAAACACAAGGCCTGGAGGAATTACTGAACTGTCACAAACTTAAACACAGGGCCTGGAGGAAATACTGAACTGTCACAAATTTAAACACAAGGCCTGGAGGAAATACTGAACTGTCACAAATTTAAACACAAGGCCTGGAGGAAATACTGAACTGTCACAAATTTAAACACAAGGCCTGGAGGAATTACTGAACTGTCACAAATTTAAACACAAGGCCTGGAGGAAATACTGAACTGTCACAAATTTAAACACAGTGTCTGGAGGAAATACTGAACTGTCACAAATTTAAACACAAGGCCTGGAGGAAATAATGAACTGTCACAAATTTAAACACAAGGCCTGGAGGAAAGACTGAACTGTCACAAATTTAAACACAGGGCCTGGAGGAAATACTGAACTGTCACAAATTTAAACACAAGGCCTGGAGGAAATACTGAACTGTCACAAATTTAAACACAGGGCCTGGAGGAAATACTGAACTGTCACAAATTTAAACACAGGGCCTGGAGGAAATACTGAACTGTCACAAATTTAAACACAAGGCCTGGAGGAATTACTGAACTGTCACAAATTTAAACACAGGGCCTGGAGGAAATACTGAACTGTCACAAATTTAAACACAAGGCCTGGAGGAATTACTGAACTGTCACAAATTTAAACACAAGGCCTGGAGGAAATACTGAACTGTCACAAATTTAAACACAAGGCCTGGAGGAAATACTGAACTGTCACAAATTTAAACACAGTGTCTGGAGGAAATACTGAACTGACACAAATTTAAACACAAGGCCTGGAGGAAATACTGTACAGTCACAAATTTAAACACAAGGCCTGGAGGAAATACTGAACTGTCACAAATTTAAACACAGGGCTGGAGGAAATACAGAACTGTCACAAATTTAAACACAAGGCCTGGAGGAAATACTGAACTGTCACAAATTTAAACACAGGGCTGGAGGAAATACAGAACTGTCACAAATTTAAACACAAGGCCTGGAGGAAATACTGAACTGTTACAAATTTAAACACAAGGCCTGGAGGAAATACTGAACTGTCACAAATTTAAACACAGGGCTGGAGGAAATACAGAACTGTCACAAATTTAAACACAAGGCCTGGAGTAAATACTGAACTGTTACAAATTTAAACACAAGGCCTGGAGGAAATACTGAACTGTCACAAAATTAAACACAAGGCCTGGAGGAAATACTGAACTGTCACAAATTTAAACACAAGGCCTGGAGGAAAGACTGAACTGTCACAACATTAAACACAGTGCCTGGAGGAAATACTGAACTGTCACAAATTTAAACACAGGGTCTGGAGGAAATACTGAACTGTCACAAATTTAAACACAGGGCCTGGAGGAAATACTGAACTGTCAAAAATTTAAACACAAGGCCTGGAGGAAATACTGAACTGTCATACATTTAAACACAAGGCCTGGAGTATATACTGAAGTGTCACAAAATTAAACACAGGGCCTGGAGGAAATACTGAACTGTCAAAAATTTAAACACAGGGCCTGGAGGAAATACTGAACTGTCATACATTTAAACACAAGGCCTGGAGTATATACTGAAGTGTCACAAAATTAAACACAGGGCCTGGAGGAAATACTGAACTGTCAAAAATTTAAACACAGGGCCTGGAGGAAATACTGAACTGTCAAAAATTTAAACACAGGGCCTGGAGGAAATACTGAACTGTCATACATTTAAACACAAGGCCTGGAGTATATACTGAAGTGTCACAAAATTAAACACAGGGTCTGGAGGAAATACTGAACTGTCACAACTTTAAACACAGGGCCTGGAGGAAATACTGAACTGTCACAAATTTATACACAAGGCCTGGAGGAAATACTGAACTGTCACAACTTTAAACACAGGGCCTGGAGGAAATACTGAACTGTCACAAATTTAAACACAGGGTCTGGAGGAAATACTGAACTGTCACAACTTTAAACACAGGGCCTGGAGGAAATACTGAACTGTCACAAATTTATACACAAGGCCTGGAGGAAATACTGAACTGTCACAACTTTAAACACAGGGCCTGGAGGAAATACTGAACTGTCACAAATTTAAACACAGGGCCTGCAGTAAATACTGAACTGTCACAAATTTAAACACAAGGCCTGGAGGAAATACTGAACTGTCACAAATTTAAACACAAGGCCTGGAGGAAATACAGAACTGTTACAAATTTAAACACAGGGCCTGGAGGAAATACTGAACTGTCACAAATTTAAACACAAGGCCTGGAGGAAATACTGAACTGTCACAAATTTAAACACAAGGCCTGGAGGAAATACTGAACTGTCACAACTTTAAACACAGGGCCTGGAGGAAATACTGAACAGTCACAAATTTAAACACAAGGCCTGGAGGAAATACTGAACTGTCACAAATTTAAACACAAGGCCTGGAGGAAATACTGAACAGTCACAAATTTAAACACAGGGCCTGGAGGAAATACTGAACAGTCACAAATTTAAACACAAGGCCTGGAGGAAATACTGAACTGTCACAAATTTAAACACAAGGCCTGGAGGAAATACTGAACTGTCACAACTTTAAACACAGGGCCTGGAGGAAATACTGAACAGTCACAAATTTAAACACAAGGCCTGGAGGAAATACTGAACTGTCACAAATTTAAACACAGGGCCTGGAGTGAATACTGAACTGTCACAACTTTAAACACAGGGCCTGGAGGAAATACTGAACAGTCACAAATTTAAACACAAGGCCTGGAGGAAATACAGAACTGTCACAAATTTAAACACAAGGCCTGGAGAAAATGCTGAACTGTCAGAAATTTAAACACAAGGCCTGGAGAAAATACTGAACTGTCAAAAATTTAAACACAAAGTCTGGAGGGAATACTGAACTGTCACAAATTTAAACACAAGGCCTGGAGGAAATACTGAACTGTCACAAATTTAAACACAGGGCCTGGAGGAAATACTGAACTGTCACAAATTTAAACACAAGGCCTGGAGGAAATACTGAACTGTCACAAATTTAAACACAGGGCCTGGAGGAAATACTGAACTGTCACAAATTTAAACACAGGGTCTGGAGGAAATACTGAACTGTCACAAATTTAAACACAGGGCTGGAGGAAATACAGAACTGTCACAAATTTAAACACAGGGCTGGAGGAAATACTGAACTGTCACAAATTTAAACACAGGGCCTGGAGGAAATACTGAACTGTCACAAATTTAAACACAAGGCCTGGAGGAAATACTGAACTGTCACAAATTTAAACACAGGGCCTGGCGGAAATACTGAACTGTCACAAATTTAAACACAAGGCCTGGAGGAAATAAAGAACTGTCACAAATTTAAACACAGGGCCTGGAGGAAATACTGAACTGTCACAAATTTAAACACAAGGCCTGGAGGAAATACTGAACAGTCACAAATTTAAACACAGGGCCTGGCGGAAATACTGAACTGTCACAAATTTAAACACAAGGCCTGGAGGGAAATACTGAACTGTCACAAATTTAAACACAATGTCTGGAGGGAATACTGAACTGTCACAAATTTAAACACAGGGCCTGGAGGAAATACTGAACTGTCACAAATTTAAACACAAGGCCTGGAGGAAATACTGAACTGTCACAACTTTAAACACAAGGCCTGGAGGAAATAATGAACTGTCATAAATTTAAACACAAGGCCTGGAGGAAATACTGAACTGTCACAAATTTAAACACAAGGCCTGGAGGGAAATACTGAACTGTCACAAATTTAAACACAATGTCTGGAGGGAATACTGAACTGTCACAAATTTAAACACAGGGCCTGGAGGAAATACTGAACTGTCACAACATTAAACACAGGGCCTGGAGGAAATACTGAACTGTCACAAATTTAAACACAAGGCCTGGAGGAAATACTGAACTGTCACAAATTTAAACACAAGGCCTGGAGGAAATACTGAACTGTCACAACTTTAAACACAAGGCCTGGAGGAAATAATGAACTGTCATAAATTTAAACACAAGGCCTGGAGGAAATACTGAACTGTCACAAATTTAAACACAAGGCCTGGAGGAAATACTGAACTGTCACAAATTTAAACACAGGGCCTGGAGGAAATACAGAACTGTCACAAATTTAAACACAAGGCCTGGAGGAAATACTGAACTGTCACAAATTTAAACACAGGGCCTGGAGGAAATACTGAACTGTCACAAATTTAAACACAAGGCCTGGAGGAAATACTGAACTGTCACAACTTTAAACACAAGGCCTGGAGGAAATAATGAACTGTCATAAATTTAAACACAAGGCCTGGAGGAAATACTGAACTGTCACAAATTTAAACACAGGGTCTGGAGGAAATACTGAAATGTCACATATTTAAACACAAGGCCTGGAGTAAATACTGAACTGTCACAAATTTAAACACAACGGGCTGGAGGAAATACTGAACTGTCACAAATTTAAACACAGGGCCTGGAGGAAATACTGAACTGTTACTAATTTAAACACAAGGCCTGGAGGGAATACTGAAATGTCACAAATTTAAACACAAGGCCTGGAGGAAATACTGAACTGTCACAAATTTAAACACAGGGCCTGGAGGAAATACAGAACTGTCACAAATTTAAACACAAGGCCTGGAGGAAATACTGAACTGTCACAACTGTAAACACAGGGCCTGGAGGAAATACTGAACTGTCACAAATTTAAACACAAGGCCTGGAGGAAATACTGAACTGTCACAAATTTAAACACAATGCCTGGAGTAAATACTGAACTGTCAAAAATTTAAACACAAGGCCTGGAGGAAATACTGAACAGTAATACATTTGAACACAAGGCCTGGAGTATATACTGAACTGTCACAAAATTAAACACAGGGCCAGGAACGACTGAACTGTCACAACTTTAAACGCAAGTCCTGGAGGAAATACTGAACTGTCAAAAATTTAAACACAAGGCCTGGAGTGAATACTGAACTGTTACAAATTTAAACACAAGGCCTGGAGGAAATACTGAACTGTCACAAATTTAAACACAAGGTCTGGAGGAAAGACTGAACTGTCACAAATTTAAACACAAGGCCTGGAGTGAATACTGAACTGTTACAAATTT
Source organism: Heterodontus francisci (assembly GCF_036365525.1). Classification (NCBI taxonomy): domain Eukaryota; kingdom Metazoa; phylum Chordata; class Chondrichthyes; order Heterodontiformes; family Heterodontidae; genus Heterodontus; species Heterodontus francisci. The sequence goes on from NW_027142345.1 coordinate 961,756, forward strand.
AAACACAAGGCCTGGAGGAAATACTGAACTGTCACAAATTTAAACACAAGGTCTGGAGGAAAGACTGAACTGTCACAACTTTAAACACAAGGCCTGGAGGAAATACTGAACTGTCACAAATTTAAACACAAGGCCTGGAGGAAATACTGAACTGTCACAACTTTAAACACAAGGCCTGGAGGAAATACTGAACTGTCACAAATTTAAACACAAGGCCTGGAGTGAATACTGAACTGTTACAAATTTAAACACAAGGCCTGGAGGAAATACTGAACTGTCACAAATTTAAACACAAGGTCTGGAGGAAAGACTGAACTGTCACAAATTTAAACACAAGGCCTGGAGGAAATACTGAACTGTCACAAATTTAAACACAGTGCCTGGAGGAAATACTGAACTGTCACAAATTTAAACACAAGGCCTGGAGAAAATGCTGAACTGTCAGAAATTTAAACACAAGGCCTGGAGGAAATACTGAACTGTCACAAATGTAAACACAAGGCCTGGAGGAAATACTGAACTGTCACAAATTTAAACACAAGGCCTGGAGGAAATACTGAACTGTCACAAATGTAAACACAAGGCCTGGAGGAAATACTGAACTGTCACAAATTTAAACACAGTGCCTGGAGGAAATACTGAACTGTCACAAATTTAAACACAGGGCCTGGAGGAAATACTGAACTGTCACAAATTTAAACACAAGGCCTGGAGGGAATACTGAACTGTCACAAATTTAAACACAGGGCCTGGAGGAAATACTGAACTGTCACAAATTTAAACACAAGGCCTGGAGGGAAATACTGAACTGTCACAAATTTAAACACAAGGCCTGGAGGAAATACTGAACTGTCACAAATTTAAACACAGGGCCTGGAGGAAATACTGAACTGTCACAAATTTAAACACAAGGCCTGGAGGAAATACTGAACTGTCACAAATTTAAACACAAGGCCTGGAGGAAATACTGAACTGTCACAACTTTAAACACAGGGACTGGAGGGAATACTGAACTGTCACAAATTTAAACACAAGGCCTGGAGGGAAATACTGAACTGTCACAAATTTAAACACAGGGCCTGGAGGAAATACTGAACTGTCACAAATTTAAACACAAGGCCTGGAGGGAAATACTGAACTGTCACAAATTTAAACACAAGGCCTGGAGGAAATACTGAACTGTCACAAATTTAAACACAGGGCCTGGAGGAAATACTGAACTGTCACAAATTTAAACACAAGGCCTGGAGGAAATACTGAACTGTCACAAATTTAAACACAGGGCCTGGAGGGAAATACTGAACTGTCACAAATTTAAACACAAGGCCTGGAGGAAATACTGAACTGTCACAAATTTAAACACAAGGCCTGGAGGGAAATACTGAACTGTCACAAATTTAAACACAGTGCCTGGAGGGAAATACTGAACTGTCACAAATTTAAACACAGTGCCTGGAGGGAAATACTGAACTGTGACAAAATTAAACACAAGGCCTGGAGGGAAATACTGAACTGTCACAAATTTAAACACAGTGCCTGGAGGGAAATACTGAACTGTCACAAATTTAAACACAGGGCCTGGAGGAAATACTGAACTGTCACAAATTTAAACACAAGGCCTGGAGGAAAGACTGAACTGTTACAAATTTAAACACAAGGCCTGGAGGAAATACTGAACTGTCACAAATTTAAACACAGGGCCTGGAGTAAATACTGAACTGTCACAAATTTAAACACAGGGCCTGGAGGAAATACTGAACTGTCACAAATTTAAACACAGGGCCTGGAGGACATACTGAACTGTCACAAATTTAAACACAGGGCCTGGAAGAAATACTGAACTGTCACAATATTAAACACAAGGCCTGGAGGGAATACTGAACTGTCACAAATTTAAACACAAGGCCTGGAGTAAATACTGAACTGTCACAAATTTAAACACAAGGCCTGGAGGAAATACTGAACTGTCACAAATTTAAACACAAGGCCAGGAGGAAATACTGAACTGTCACAAATTTAAACACAAGGCCTGGAGTAAATACTGAACTGTCACAAATTTAAACACAAGGCCTGGAGGAAATACTGAACTGTCACAAATTTAAACACAAGGCCTGGAGGAAATACTGAACTGTCACAAATTTAAACACAAGGCCAGGAGGAAATACTGAACTGTCACAAATTTAAACACAAGGCCTGGAGTAAATACTGAACTGTCACAAATTTAAACACAAGGCCAGGAGGAAATACTGAACTGTCACAAATTTAAACACAAGGCCTGGAGGAAATACTGAATTGTCATAAATTTAAACACAAGGCCTGGAGGAAATACTGAACTGTCACAAATTTAAACACAGTGCCTGGAGGAAATACTGAACTGTCACAAATTTAAACACAAGGCCTGGAGGAAATACTGAACTGTCACAAATTTAAACACAGGGCCTGGAGTAAATACTGAACTGTCACAAATTTAAACACAAGGCCAGGAGGAAATACTGAACTGTCACAAATTTAAACACAGGGCCTGGAGGAAATACTGAACTGTCACAAATTTAAACACAAGGCCTGGAGTAAATACTGAACTGTCACAAATTTAAACACAAGGCCTGGAGGATATATTGAATTGTCATAAATTTAAACACAAGGCCTGGAGGAAATACTGAACTGTCACAAATTTAAACACAAGGCCAGGAGGAAATACTGAACTGTCACAAATTTAAACACATGGCCTGGAGGAAATACTGAACTGTCACAAATTTAAACACAGGGCCTGGAGGAAATACTGAACTGTCACAAATTTAAACACAGGGCCTGGAGGAAATACTGAACTGTCACAAATTTAAACACAGGGCTGGAGGAAATACAGAACTGTCACAAATTTAAACACAGGGCTGGAGGAAATACAGAACTGTCACAAATTTAAACACAAGGCCTGGAGGAAATACTGAACTGTCACAAATTTAAACACAGGGCTGGAGGAAATACAGAACTGTCACAAATTTAAACACAAGGCCTGGAGGGAAATACAGAACTGTCACAAATTTAAACACAAGGCCTGGAGGAAATACTGAACTGTCACAAATTTAAACACAGGGCTGGAGGAAATACTGAACTGTCACAAATTTAAACACAAGGCCTGGAGGGAAATACTGAACTGTCACAAATTTAAACACAAGGCCTGGAGGAAATACTGAACTGTCACAAATTTAAACACAGGGCCTGGAGGAAATACTGAACTGTCACAAATTTAAACACAAGGCCTGGAGGAAATACTGAACTGTCACAAATTTAAACACAAGGCCTGGAGGAAATACTGAACTGTCACAAATTTAAACACAAGGCCTGGAGGAAATACTGAACAGTCACAAATTTAAACACAAGGCCTGCAGGAAATACTGAACTGTCACAAATTTAAACACAAGGCCTGGAGGAAATACTGAACTGTCACAAATTTAAACACAGGGCCTGGAGGAAATACTGAACTGTCACAAATTTAAACACAGGGCCTTTAGGAAATACTGAACTGTCACAAATTTAAACACAGGGCCTTTAGGAAATACTGAACTGTCACAAATTTAAACACAGGTCCTGGAGGGAATACTGAACTGTCACAAATTTAAACACAGGTCCTGGAGGGAATACTGAACTGTCACAAATTTAAACACAGAGCCTGGAGGAAATACTGAACTGTCACAAATTTAAACACAAGGCCTGGAGGAAATACTGAACTGTCACAAATTTAAACACAGGTCCTGGAGGGAATACTGAACTGTCACAAATTTAAACACAAGGCCTGGAGGAAACACTGAACTGTCACAAATTTAAACACAGGGCCTGGAGGAAACACTGAACTGTCACAAATTTAAACACAGGGCCTGGAGTAAATACTGAACTGTCACAAATTTAAACACAAGGCCTGGAGAAAATGCTGAACTGTCAGAAATTTAAACACAGGGCCTGGAGGAAACACTGAACAGTCAAAAATTTAAACACTGTGCCTGGAGGAAATACTGAACTGTCACAAATTTAAACACAAGGCCTGGAGGGAATACTGAACTGTCACAAATTTAAACACAGGGCCTGGAGGAAATACTGAACTGTCACAAATTTAAACACAGGGTCTGGAGGAAATACTGAACTGTCACAAATTTAAACACAGGGCCTGGAGGAAATACTGAACTGTCACAAATTTAAACACAAGGCCTGGAGGAAATACTGAACAGTCACAAATTTAAACACAGGGCCTGGAGGAAATACTGAACTGTCACAAATTTAAACACAAGGCCTGGAGGGAAATACGGAACTGTCACAACATTAAACACAGGGCCTGGAGGAAATACTGAACTGTCACAAATTTAAACACAAGGCCTGGAGGAAATACTGAGCTAAGGAAATTTAAACACAAGGCCTGGAGTAAATATTGAACTGTCACAAATTTAAACACAAGGCATGGAGGAAATACTGAACTGTCACAAATTTAAACACAGGGCCTGGAGGAAATACTGAACTGTTACAAATTTAAACACAAGGCCTGGAGGAAATACTGAAATGTCACAAATTTAAACACAGGTCCTGGAGGAAATACTGAACTGTCACAAATTTAAACACAAGGCCTGGAGGGAATACTGAACTGTCACAAATTTAAACACAAGGCCTGGAGGAAATACTGAAATGTCACAAATTTAAACACAGGTCCTGGAGGAAATACTGAACTGTCACAAATTTAAACACAAGGCCTGGAGGAAATACTGAACTGTCACAAATTTAAACACAAGGCCTGGAGGAAATACTGAGCTAAGGAAATTTAAACACAAGGCCTGGAGTAAATACTGAACTGTCACAAATTTAAACACAAGGCCTGGAGGAAATACTGAACTGTCACAAATTTAAACACAAGGCCTGGAGGAAATACTGAACTGTCACAACTTTAAACACAGGGACTGGAGGGAATACTGAACTGTCACAAATTTAAACACAAGGCCTGGAGGGAATACTGAACTGTCACAAATTTAAACACAGGGCCTGGAGGAAATACTGAACTGTCACAAATTTAAACACAAGGCCTGGAGGGAAATACTGAACTGTCACAAATTTAAACACAAGGCCTGGAGGAAATACTGAACTGTCACAAATTTAAACACAGGGCCTGGAGGAAATACTGAACTGTCACAAATTTAAACACAAGGCCTGGAGGAAATACTGAACTGTCACAAATTTAAACACAAGGCCTGGAGGAAATACTGAACTGTCACAAATTTAAACACAAGGCCTGGAGGGAAATACTGAACTGTCACAAATTTAAACACAGTGCCTGGAGGGAAATACTGAACTGTCACAAATTTAAACACAGTGCCTGGAGGGAAATACTGAACTGTGACAAAATTAAACACAAGGCCTGGAGGGAAATACTGAACTGTCACAAATTTAAACACAGTGCCTGGAGGGAAATACTGAACTGTCACAAATTTAAACACAGTGCCTGGAGGGAAATACTGAACTGTCACAAATTTAAACACAAGGCCTGGAGGAAATACTGAACTGTCACAAATTTAAACACAAGGCCTGGAGGAAAGACTGAACTGTTACAAATTTAAACACAAGGCCTGGAGGAAATACTGAACTGTCACAAATTTAAACACAGGGCCTGGAGTAAATACTGAACTGTCACAAATTTAAACACAGGGCCTGGAGGAAATACTGAACTGTCACAAATTTAAACACAGGGCCTGGAGGACATACTGAACTGTCACAAATTTAAACACAGGGCCTGGAAGAAATACTGAACTGTCACAATATTAAACACAAGGCCTGGAGGGAATACTGAACTGTCACAAATTTAAACACAAGGCCTGGAGTAAATACTGAACTGTCACAAATTTAAACACAAGGCCTGGAGGAAATACTGAACTGTAACAAATTTAAACACAAGGCCAGGAGGAAATACTGAACTGTCACAAATTTAAACACAAGGCCTGGAGTAAATACTGAACTGTCACAAATTTAAACACAAGGCCTGGAGGAAATACTGAATTGTCACAAATTTAAACACAAGGCCTGGAGGAAATACTGAACTGTCACAAATTTAAACACAGGGCTGGAGGAAATACAGAACTGTCACAAATTTAAACACAAGGCCTGGAGGAAATACTGAACTGTCACAAATTTAAACACAGGGCTGGAGGAAATACAGAACTGTCACAAATTTAAACACAAGGCCTGGAGGGAAATACTGAACTGTCACAAATTTAAACACAAGGCCTGGAGGAAATACTGAACTGTCACAAATTTAAACACAAGGCCTGGAGGAAATACTGAACTGTCACAAATTTAAACACAGGGCCTGGAGGAAATACTGAACTGTCACAAATTTAAACACAAGGCCTGGAGGAAATACTGAACTGTCACAAATTTAAACACAAGGCCTGGAGGAAATACTGAACTGTCACAAATTTAAACACAGGGCCTGGAGGAAATACTGAACTGTCACAAATTTAAACACAAGGCCTGGAGGAAATACTGAACTGTCACAAATTTAAACACAGGGCTGGAGGAAATACTGAACTGTCACAAATTTAAACACAGGTCCTGGAGGGAATACTGAACAGTCACAAATTTAAACACAAGGCCTGCAGGAAATACTGAACTGTCACAAATTTAAACACAAGGCCTGGAGGAAATACTGAACAGTCACAAATTTAAACACAGGGCCTGGAGGAAATACTGAACTGTCACAAATTTAAACACAAGGCCTGGAGGAAATACTGAACTGTCACAAATTTAAACACAAGGCCTGGAGGAAATACTGAACTGTCACAAATTTAAACACAGGGGCTGGGGGAAATACTGAACTGTCACAAATTTAAACACAAGGCCTGGAGGAAATACTGAACTGTCACAAATTTAAACACAAGGCCTGGAGGAAATACTGAACTGTCACAAATTTAAACACAGGGGCTGGGGGAAATACTGAACTGTCACAAATTTAAACACAAGGCCTGGAGGAAATACTGAACTGTCACAAATTTAAACACAGGGCCTGGAGGAAATACTGAACTGTCACAAATTTAAACACAGGGCCTTTAGGAAATACTGAACTGTCACAAATTTAAACACAGGGCCTTTAGGAAATACTGAACTGTCACAAATTTAAACACAGGTCCTGGAGGAAATACTGAACTGTCACAAATTTAAACACAGGTCCTGGAGGGAATACTGAACTGTCACAAATTTAAACACAGGTCCTGGAGGGAATACTGAACTGTCACAAATTTAAACACAGAGCCTGGAGGAAATACTGAACTGTCACAAATTTAAACACAAGGCCTGGAGGAAATACTGAACTGTCACAAATTTAAACACAGGTCCTGGAGGGAATACTGAACTGTCACAAATTTAAACACAAGGCCTGGAGGAAGTACTGAACTGTCACAAATTTAAACACAGGGCCTGGAGGAAACACTGAACTGTCACAAATTTAAACACAGGGCCTGGAGAAATACTGAACTGTCACAAATTTAAACACAAGGCCTGGAGAAAATGCTGAACTGTCAGAAATTTAAACACAGGGCCTGGAGGAAACACTGAACAGTCAAAAATTTAAACACTGTGCCTGGAGGAAATACTGAACTGTCACAAATTTAAACACAGGGCCTGGAGGAAAGACTGAACTGTCACAAATTTAAACACAAGGCCTGGAGGGAATACTGAACTGTCACAAATTTAAACACAAGGCCTCGAGGGAATACTGAACTGGCACAAATTTAAACACAGGGCCTGGAGGAAATACTGAACAGTCACAAATTTAAACACAAGGCCTGGAGGAAATACTGAACTGTCACAAATTTAAACACAAGGCCTGGAGGGAATACTGAACTGTCACAAATTTAAACACAAGGCCTGGAGGGAATACTGAACTGGCACAAATTTAAACACAGGGCCTGGAGGAAATACTGAACTGTCACAAATTTAAACACAAGGCCTGGAGGGAAATACGGAACTGTCACAACATTAAACACAGGGCCTGGAGGAAATACTGAACTGTCACAAATTTAAACACAAGGCCTGGAGGAAATACTGAGCTAAGGAAATTTAAACACAAGGCCTGGAGGAAATACTGAACTGTCACAAATTTAAACACAAGGCCTGGAGGAAATACTGAACTGTCACAAATTTAAACACAAGGCCTGGAGGAAATACTGAACTGTCACAAATTTAAACACAGGGGCTGGGGGAAATACTGAACTGTCACAAATTTAAACACAAGGCCTGGAGGAAATACTGAACTGTCACAAATTTAAACACAAGGCCTGGAGGAAATACTGAACTGTCACAAATTTAAACACAGGGGCTGGGGGAAATACTGAACTGTCACAAATTTAAACACAAGGCCTGGAGGAAATACTGAACTGTCACAAATTTAAACACAGGGCCTGGAGGAAATACTGAACTGTCACAAATTTAAACACAGGGCCTTTAGGAAATACTGAACTGTCACAAATTTAAACACAGGGCCTTTAGGAAATACTGAACTGTCACAAATTTAAACACAGGTCCTGGAGGAAATACTGAACTGTCACAAATTTAAACACAGGTCCTGGAGGGAATACTGAACTGTCACAAATTTAAACACAGGTCCTGGAGGGAATACTGAACTGTCACAAATTTAAACACAGAGCCTGGAGGAAATACTGAACTGTCACAAATTTAAACACAAGGCCTGGAGGAAATACTGAACTGTCACAAATTTAAACACAGGTCCTGGAGGGAATACTGAACTGTCACAAATTTAAACACAAGGCCTGGAGGAAGTACTGAACTGTCACAAATTTAAACACAGGGCCTGGAGGAAACACTGAACTGTCACAAATTTAAACACAGGGCCTGGAGAAATACTGAACTGTCACAAATTTAAACACAAGGCCTGGAGAAAATGCTGAACTGTCAGAAATTTAAACACAGGGCCTGGAGGAAACACTGAACAGTCAAAAATTTAAACACTGTGCCTGGAGGAAATACTGAACTGTCACAAATTTAAACACAGGGCCTGGAGGAAATACTGAACTGTCACAAATTTAAACACAAGGCCTGGAGGGAATACTGAACTGTCACAAATTTAAACACAAGGCCTGGAGGGAATACTGAACTGGCACAAATTTAAACACAGGGCCTGGAGGAAATACTGAACAGTCACAAATTTAAACACAAGGCCTGGAGGAAATACTGAACTGTCACAAATTTAAACACAAGGCCTGGAGGGAATACTGAACTGTCACAAATTTAAACACAAGGCCTGGAGGGAATACTGAACTGTCACAAATTTAAACACAGGGCCTGGAGGAAATACTGAACTGTCACAAATTTAAACACAAGGCCTGGAGGGAAATACGGAACTGTCACAACATTAAACACAGGGCCTGGAGGAAATACTGAACTGTCACAAATTTAAACACAAGGCCTGGAGGAAATACTGAGCTAAGGAAATTTAAACACAAGGCCTGGAGGAAATACTGAACTGTCACAAATTTAAACACAAGGCCTGGAGGAAATACTGAACTGTCACAAATTTAAACACAGGGCCTGGAGGAAATACTGAACTGTTACAAATTTAAACACAAGGCCTGGAGGAAATACTGAACTGTCACAAATTTAAACACAGGGCCTGGAGGAAATACTGAACTGTTACAAATTTAAACACAAGGCCTGGAGGGAATACTGAACTGTCACAAATTTAAACACAAGGCCTGGAGGAAATACTGAAATGTCACAAATTTAAACACAGGTCCTGGAGGAAATACTGAACTGTCACAAATTTAAACACAAGGCCTGGAGGAAATACTGAACTGTCACAAATTTAAACACAGGGCCTGGAGGAAATACTGAACTGTTACAAATTTAAACACAAGGCCTGGAGGGAATACTGAGCTAAGGAAATTTAAACACAAGGCCTGGAGGGAATACTGAGCTGTCACAACTTTAAAGAAAGGTCCTGTGGGAAATACTGAGTTGTCACAACTTTAAACGCAGGTCCTGTGGGAAATACTCACCTGTCACATATTTTAGCACAGTTTTGGTGACTGCAGCTTGACTGTAGCGGAGGTGCGAGAGCGAGCTAACAGCTGGGAAGTCAATTTCAGTGGAAGTTTAAAAGTTAATTCCCTTTTGTTTTCGGAGGACCAGGGGACTGCTGGGTAAGTAAAAACTATATATTTGGGTGGTGGCTGTATCCGAGACACTACACGTGTAGTGTCTTCCACCCACCCTCCTCCGCTAACCAAAAAAAAAAGGACTCTGTTGTGTTGATAAGGTAAGCTTTTTATTTAAGAAGTTCTGTCCGTTGGATTTCTAACCTAACAAGTTCTGACATTTTATTTTTTTTGGTTTTTCAGTAGATTTGTTGGGAATTTAGAATAGAGGGAATGGAAGTTAAGGCAGTTGTATGTTCCTCCTGCAGAATGTGGGAGGTAAGGGTCGCCAAGAGTGTCCCTGCTGACTGCATCTGTGGGAAGTGCACCCAACTCCATCTCCTCGAGAACCGCGTTAGGGAACTGGAGCTGGAGCTGGATGAACTTCGGATCATTCGGGAGGCGGAGGGGGTTATTGAGAGGAGTTATGGGGAGGTAGTCACATCTCAGTAAAAGAAGTAGGTAGATGGGTTACCGCCTGGGGAAGGAGAGGGAACCAGCAGGCAGTGCAGGGATCCCCTGTGGCCGTTTCCCTCAACAACAGGTATACCGTTTTGGATACTGTTGCGGGGGACGACTTACCAGGGGTAAGCAATGGGGTGCAGATATCTGGCACAGAGTCTGTCCCTGTTGTTCAGAAGGGAAAAGGGAAGAGGAGCAGAGCATTAGTCATTGGGGACTCCATAGTTAGGGGAACAGATAGGAGGTTCTGTGGGAACGAGAGAGGCTCACGGTTGGTATGTTGCCTCCCAGGTGCCAGGATACATGATGTCTCGGATCGTGTTTTTGGGATCCTTAAGGGGGAGGGGGGAGCACCCCCAAGTCGTGGTCCACATAGGCACCAACGACATAGGTAGGAAGAGAGATGGGGATTTAAGACAGAAATTCAGGGAGCTAGGGTGGAAGCTTAGAGCGAGAACAAACAGAGTTGTTATCTCTGGGTTGTTGCCCGTGCCACGTGATAGCGAAGCGAGGAATAGGGAGAGAGAGGAGTTGAACTCGTGGCTGCAGGGATGGTGTAGGATGGAGGGTTTTGGTTTCCTGGATAACTGGGGCTCTTTCTGGGGTAGGTGGGACCTCTACAAACAGGATGGTCTTCACCTCAACCAGAGGGGTACCAATATCCTGGGGGGGAGATTTGCTAGTGCTCTTCGGGGGGGGGGGGTTTAAACTAATTCAACAGGGGGATGGAACCTAAATTGTAGTGCTAGTGTACTGGATGTTGAGAGTAGTGAGGTCAGGGATAAGGTTACAAGGACGCAAGAGGGCACTGGCAAGCAAGAACCTGGTTTAAAGTGTGTCTACTTCAACGCCAGGAGCATCCGGAATAAGGTGGGTGAGCTTGCAGCATGGGTTGGTACCTGGGATCTCGATGTAGTGGCCACTCCGGAGACATGGGTAGAGCAGGGGCAGGAATGGATGTTGCAGATTCCGGGATTTAGATGTTTCACGAAGAACAGAGAAGAGGGTAAAAGAGGGCGGGGGGGGGGGGGGAGTGTGTGGCATTGTTAATCAAGGAGAGTATTACAGCGACAGAAAGGACGTTTGAGGACTCGTCCACTGAGGTAGTATGGGCCGAGGTTAGAAACAGGACAGGTGAGGTTACCCTGTTGGGAGTCTTTTATAGACCTCCGAATAGTTCCAGAGATGTAGAGGAAAGGATAGCGAAGATGATTCTCGACAGGGGCGAGAGTAACAGGGTAGTTGTTATGGGGGACTTTAACTTTCCAAATATCGACTGGAAATACTATAGTTCGAGTACTTTAGATGGGTCAGTTTTTGTCCAGTGTGTGCAGGAGGGTTTTCTGACACAGTATGTAGACAGGCCAAACAGGGGCGATGCCACATTGGATTTGGTATTGGGTAATGAACCCGGCCAGTTATTAGATTTAGATGTAGGTGAGCACTTTGGTGATAGTGATCACAATTCGGTTAGGTTTACCTTAGCGATGGGCAGGGACAGGTATATACCGCAGGGCAAAAATTATAGCTGGGGGAAAGGAAATTATGATGCGATTAGGCAAGATTTAGGATGCGTAGGATGGGGAAGGAAACTGCAGGGGATGGGAACAATCGAAATGTGGCGCTTATTCAAGGAGCAGCTACTGCGTGTCCTTGATAAGTATGTACCTGTGAGGCAGGGAGGAAGTTGTCGAGCGAGGGAGCCATGGTTTACTAAAGAAGTTTAAGCGCTTGTCAAGAGGAAGAAGAAGGCTGATGTTAGGATGAGACGTGAAGGCTCAGTTAGGGCGCTTGAGAGTTACAAGCTAGCCAGGAAGGATCTAAAGGGAGAGCTAAGAAGAGCAAGGAGAGGACACGAGAAGTCATTGGCGGATAGGATCAAAGAAAACCCTAAGGCTTTCCATAGGTATATCAGGAATAAAAGAATGACAGAGTTAGATTAGGGCCAATCAAGGATAGTAGTGGGAAGTTGTGTGTGGAATCAGAGGAGATAGGGGAAGTGATAAATGAATATTTTGCGTCAGTATTTACAGTAGAGAAAGAAGATGTTGTTGAGGAGAATACTGAGATTCAGGCTACTAGGCTGGATGGGATTAAGGTTCACAAGGAGGAGGTGTTATCAATTTTGGAAAGTGTGAAAATAGATAGGTCCCCTGGGCCACATGGGATTTATCCTAGGATTCTCTGGGAAGCTAGGGAAGAGATTGCAGAGCCTTTGTCCTTGATCTTTATGTCGTCATTGTCGACAGGAATAGTGCCGGAAGACTGGAGGATAGCAAATGTCCCCTTGTCCAAGAAGGGGAGTAGAGACAGCCCTGGTAATTATAGACCTGTGAGCCTTACTTCGGTTGTGGGTAAAATGTTGGAAAAGGTTATAAGAGATAGGATTTATAATCATCTTGAAAAGAATAAGTTCATTAGCGATATTCAGCACGGTTTTGTGAAGGGTAGGTCGTGCCTCACAAACCTTATTGAGTTTTTCCAGAAGGTGACCAAACAGGTGGATGAGGGTAAAGCAGTGGATGTGGTGTATATGGATTTCAGTAAGGCGTTTGATAAGGTTCCCCACGGTAGGCTATTGCAGAAAATACGGAAGTATGGGGTTGAAGGTGATTTAATGCTTTGGATCAGAAATTGGCTAGCTGAAAGAAGACAGAGGGTGGTGGTTGATGGCAAATGTTCATCCTGGAGTTTAGTTACTAGTGGTGTACCGCAAGGATCTGTTTTGGGGCCACTGCTGTTTGTCATTTTTATAAATGACCTGGAAGAGGGTGTAGAAGGGTGGGTTAGTAAATTTGCGGATGACACGAAGGTCTGTGGAGTTGTGGATAGTGTCGAAGGATGTTGTAGGGTACAGAGGGACATAGATAGGCTGCAGAGCTGGGCTGAGAGATGGCAAATGGAGTTTAATGCGGAAAAGTGTGAGGTGATTCACTTTGGAAGGTGTAACAGCAATGCAGAGTACTGGGCTAATGGGAGGATTCTTGGTAGTGTAGATGAGCAGAGAGATCTTGGTGTCCAGGTGCATAAATCCCTGAAGGTTGCTACCCAGGTTAATAGGGCTGTTAAGAATGCATATGGTGTGTTAGCTTTTATTAGTAGGGGGATCGAGTTTCGGAGCCACGATGTCATGCTGCAGCTTTACAAAACTCTGGTGAGACCGCACCTGGAGTATTGCGTGCAGTTCTGGTCACTGCATTATAGGAAGGAAGTGGAAGCTATGGAAAGGGTGCAGAGGAGATTTACTAGGATGTTGCCTGGTATGGAGGGAAGGTCTTACGAGGAAAGGCTGAGGGACTTGAGGCTCTTTTCATTGGAGAGAAGGAGGAGGAGAGGTGACATAATAGAGACATATAAGATAATCAGAGTGTTAGATAGGGTGGATAGTGAGAGTCTTTTTCCTCGGATGGTGATGGCAAACACGAGGGGACATAGCTTTAAGTTGAGGGGTGATAGATATAGGACAGATGTGAGAGGTAGTTTCTTTACGCAGAGAGTAGTAGGCACGTGGCACGCCCTGCCTGCAACATTAGTAGACTCACCAACTTTAAGGGCATTTAAGTGGTCATTTGATAGACATATGGATGAAAATGGAAAAGTGTAGGTCAGATGGTTTCACAGGTCGGCGCAACATCGAGGGCCGAAGGGCCTGTACTGCGCTGTAATGTTCTAAGGTCCTGGGGGAAATACTGAGCTGTCACAGCATTAAACACAGCTGCTGTGGCAAATACTGAGCTGTCACATCTTTAAGCACAGGGCCTGGGGTAAATACTGAACTGTCACAACATTAAACACAGGTGCTGTGGCAAATACTGAGCTATCACATCTTTAAACACAGGTTCTGGGGGAAATACTGAACTGTCACAGCATTAAACACAGGTGCTGTGGCAAATACTGAGCTCTCACATCTTTAAGCACAGGGTCTGGGGGAAATACTGAACTGTCCCATACGTAATGACAGATCCTGGGGGAATAACGGAGCTGTCACAACTTTAAGCACCGGTCCTGGGGGAAATACAGAGCTGTCACAATTGTAAACACAGGTCCTGGGGGAAATACTGAACTGTCACAGCTTTAAACACAGGTCTTGGGGGAAATACTGAGCTGTCACAACTACAAAGACGATTCCTGGGGGAATTACTGAGCTTTCACAATTGTAAACACAAGGCCTGGAAGAAATACTGAGCTGTCACAACTGTAAACACAGGGCCTGGGTGAAATACTGAACTGTCTCAACTGTAAACACAGAGCCTGGAGGAAATATTAATCTGTCACAACTTTAAAGAAAGGTCCTGGGGGAAATACTGAACTGTCACAACTGTAAACACAGGTCCTGGGGGAAATACTGAGCTGTCACAACTGTAAACACAGAGCCTGGAGGAAATATTAATCTGTCACAACTTTAAAGAAAGGTCCTGGGGGAAATACTGAACTGTCACAACTGTAAACACAGGTCCTGGGGGAAATACTGAGCTGTCACAACTGTAAACACAGGGCCTGGTGGAAATACTGAATAGTCACAACTGTAAAAACAGGGCCTGGGGCAAACGCTGATCTGTCACAACTTTAAATAAAGGCCTGGGGGTAATACTGACATGTCATAACTTTAAACACATGCCCTGGAGGAAATACTGAACTGTCCCATGCGTAATCACAGGTCCTGGTGGAAATACTGAGCTGTCACAACTTTAAAGACAGGCCCTGGGGGAAATACTGAGCTGTCACAACTTTAAACACAGGTCCTGAGGCAAATACCGAGCCGTGACAACTTTAAACACAGGTCCTGGGGGAAATACTCAGCTGTCACAACTTTACACACAGGTCCTGTGGCAAATACTGAGCTGTTTCAACTTTACAGACAGGTCCTGGAGGAAATACTGAGCTGTCACAACTTTAAACACAGGTCCTGTGGCAAATACTGAGCTGTCACAACTTTAAACACAGGTCCTTGCGGAAATTCTGAGCTGTCACAACTTTAAACACAGGTTCTCGGGGAAATACTGAGCTGTCACAAATTTAAAGACAGGTCCTGGAGGAAATACTGAGCTGTCACAACTTTAAAC
Organism: Heterodontus francisci; assembly: GCF_036365525.1. Lineage (NCBI taxonomy): Eukaryota > Metazoa > Chordata > Chondrichthyes > Heterodontiformes > Heterodontidae > Heterodontus > Heterodontus francisci. The sequence goes on from NW_027142345.1 coordinate 977,459, forward strand.
ACAGATCCAGGGGGAAATACTGAACTGTCACAACTTGAAACATAGGTCCTTGTGGAAATACTGAGCTGTCACAAATATAAAGACATTTCCTGCGGGAAATACTGAACTGTCACAACTTTAAACACAGATCCAGGGGGAAATACTGAACTGTCACAACTTTAAAGACAGCTCCTGTGGGAAATACTGAGCTGTCACAACTTTAAACACAGGGCGTGGAGGAAATATTGAGCTGTCACACGGTAAACACCGGGCCTGGAGGAATCGCTAATCCGTCACAACTTTAAAGAAAGGTCCTGGGGAAAATACTGAAATGTCACAACTGTAAACACAGGGCCTGGGGGAATTATAAATAGAATTAGAACATTACAGCGCAGTACAGGCCCTTCGGCCCTCGATGTTGCGCCGACCTGTGAAACCATCTGACCTACACTATTCCATTTTCATCCATATGTCTATCCAATGTCCACTTAAATGCCCTTAAAGTTGGCGAGTCTACTACTGTTGCAGGCAGGGCGTTCCACGACCCTACTACTCTCTGAGTAAAGAAACTACCTCTAACATCAGTCCTATATCTATCACCCCTCAACTTAAAGCTATGTCCCCTCGTGTTTGCCATCACCATCCGAGGAAAAAGACTCTCACTATCCACCCTATCTAACCTTCTGATTATCTTATATGTCTCTATTAAGTCACCTCTCCTCCTTCTCTCTAACGAAAACAACCCCAAGTCCCTCAGCCTTTCCTCGTAAGACCTTCCCTCCATACCAGGCAACATCCTAGTAAATCTCCTCTGCACCCTTTCCAAAGCTTCAACATCCTTCCTATAATGCGGTGACCAGAACTGCACGCAATACTCCAGGTGCGGTCTCACCAGAGTTTTGTACAGCTGCAGCATGACATCGTGGCTCCGAAACTCGATCCCCCTACTAATAAAAGCTAACACACCATATGCCTTCTTAACAGCCCTATTAACCTGGGTAGCAACTTTCAGGGATTTATGCACCTGGACACCAAGATCTCTCTGTTCATCTACACTACCAAGAATCTTCCCATTAGCCCAGTACTCTGTATTCCTGTTACTCCTTCCAAAGTGAATCACCTCACACTTTTCCGCATTAAACTCCATTTGCCATCTCTCAGCCCAGCTCTGCAGCCTATCTATGTCCCTCTGTACCCTACAACATCCTTAGGCACTATCCACAACTCCACTGACCTTCGTGTCATCCGCAAATTTACTAACCCACCCTTCCACAAACTCTTCCAGGTCATTTATAAAAATGACAAACAGCAGTGGCCCCAAAACAGATCCTTGCGGTACACCACTAGTAACTAAACTCCAGGATGAACATTTGCCATCAACCACCAGCCTCTGTCTTCTTTCAGCTAGCCAATTTCTGATCCAAAGCTCTAAATCACCTTCAACCCCATACTTCCGTATTTTCTGCAATAGCCTACCGTGGGGAACCTTATCAAACGCCTTACTTAAATCCATATACACCACATCCACGGCTTTACCCTCATCCACCTGTTTGGTCACCTTCTCAAAAAACTCAATAAGGTTTGTGAGGCACGACCTACCTTTCACAAAACCGTGCTGACTATCGCAAATGAACTTATTCTTTTCAAGATGATTATAAATCCTGTCTCTTATAACCTTTTCCAACATTTTACCCACAACCGAAGTAAGGCTCACAGGTCTATAATTACCAGGGCTGTCTCTACTCCCCTTCTTGAACAAGGGGGCAACATTTGCTATCCTCCAGTCTTCCGGCACTATTCCTGTCGACAATGACGACATAAAGATCAACGACAAAGGCTCTGCAATTTCCTCCCTGGCTTCCCAGAGAATCCTAGGATAAATCCCATCTGGCCCAGGGGACTTATCTATTTTCACACTTTCCAAAATTGCTAACACCTCCTCCTTGTGAACCTCAATCCCATCCAGCCTAGTACTCTGAATCTCAGCATTCTCCTCGACAACATTTTCTTTCTCTACTGTGCTGTCACAACTTTAAACACAGGGCCTGGGGGAAATACTGAGCTATCAAAACTTTAAATATGGGGCCTGGGGGAAACACTGAAATGTCACAACTTTAAACACAGATCCTGGGGGAAATACTGAGCTGTCACAACTTTAAAGACAGGTCCTGGGGGAAATACTGTGCTGTCACAACTTTAAACACAGGTCCTGGGGGAAATACTGTGCTGTCACAACTTTAAAGACAGGTCCTGGGGGAAATACTGAACTGTCATAACTTTAAACACATGCCCTGGAGGAAATACTGAACTGTCCCAAACTTAATCACAGGGCCTGGGGGAAACATTGAACTGTCACAACTGTAAACATAGGGCCTGGGGGAAATACTGAGCAGTCACAACTGTAAACGCAGGTCCTGGGGGATACACCTCCTTAACCAATTTATGGACCTGTCCTGCTACCTTCAGGGATCCATGGGCATTCACTCCAAGGTCATTCAATTCATCTTCAGCTCTCCATATTCTCCCAATCAAAAACACTTGGCTATCCACTTGAAGGAATAAATTCTCCATGTCTATCCATTCCCATTGAACACTCTCAGAGAAGGTACCACACTGGTTAGATACAGCGTAAAGCTCTGTTTAAACTGTCCCTGGAGTGTCGGATTAACCTGGGTTACTCACTGTGCCTCAGCCACTGAGACGCTCCTGCATCACTTGCCTTAATGTAAGTGGATACCGGGTTTGGGAGCAGGACGGGCACGAGATTAGGGCGACTGCCCATGTGGAGGATAAACATCAGCAATCCCTCGGAGAATCAGTACACACCAGCGAGAATGAAAAAAAAATGTATCTGGTGTTGAAATTGTGAGCCTTGCATTGCAGAATGCTTTAGCATTTGGTAAGAATGTTGAGCCAATGAAATTTTGCTGCAGTGGGATGAATAGATACTCCATGAACGTATTACAAAAGTAAAGTACGGTGTGTACTGTAAATATGGACTGAAATGACTGCAATAGCAATGTAACTGATCCATTTTCAGTTGAATTTTATGACTACTGTTATACCTGCTATCCTGTGAGAATGTAGATAAAACACGATGAGATGAAGTCAAAGTGGCCACTGTTGAATTTGCTAGCTTGATATTTGTGGGAACACAAGGGTTAAGTAAGTTAAAAATATTAAATGGTCAATTCACTTGTACAATTAAACACTTAACAAACATCGCTATGGAATGTCCTATGTGCTGCATTCTTACTCCTACATCTACTCTGTTCGGACTCCTCATGATTTTGAACAGCTCTATCAAATCTAATCTCAAGTTTCTCTTTTCTATGGAGAACAACCCCAACTCTCCAATCTATCCACGTAACTGACGTCCCTCATCGCTGGAAACGATCTCATGAATCTTTTCTGCACCCTCTCTAATGCCTTCACATCCTTCTGAAAGTGCGGTGTCCACTGTTGGACACAATACTAGTTAAAGTTGAACCAGTGTTTTATAAAGCTTCATCATAACCTCCTTGCTTTTATACTCTAAGCCTCTATTTACAATGCCTGGGATCCCACATGCCTTTTAACCACTTTCTAAAATAGCCCTGCCACCTTCAATTTGTGCACAGATATCCCCAGGTCTCTCTGTTCCTGAACCCACTTCAGAATTGTATCCTTTATTTTTTATTGCCTCTCCTCATACTTTACACTTCTCTGCACCATATTTCATCTGCCACGTGATCTTCTCTGGCGAGAAACTATTAAATGTTGGTGTTCAGAGGGATTTGGCTGTCTTTGTACACAGATCACACAAAGTTAACATATTGGTGAAAAAAGAAAGGCAAATGGTTTCTTGCTCTTTATTGCAAGGGATTGGAGTACAAGAGTAAGGAAGTCTCAATGCAATTGGTGAGAAGATTGCTAGAATAAAGTGTACTGGTTTGGTCTCCATACCTAAGAAAGGATATACTTGCCTTACATTCAGGACAACAAAGAGTCACGAGATAACGGTGGAGCAGACTTGAGGGGCCTTATGGCTTACTCCTACTCTTATTTGTTCTGTTCTTCAGTTCAAATGACAGAGAGTGACAGGGAGATCCAGAAAGAGGGAGGAGGAGAGAGAGCGAACAAACAGGAAACACGCATGGGAACACCACCACCTGCAAGTTTCCCTTAAAGTCGCTCACCATCCTGACTTGGAATTATATCACTGCTCCTTAACTGTCACTGGATCAAAATCCTATAATTCCATTCTAGCAGCACTATGAGTGTACCTACACCACGTTGGCTGTAGTGATTCTCGGAATCGGTTCACTGCCACTTTCTCAAACAGCAATTATGGATGGGCAATAAATCCTGGAATTACCAGTAACGCTAACATCCAACCAATGGATAAAGTAAAAGAAAAAATACACCGATCCATATCAGGTGATATTAGGCTCAAATGATCTTTGAAGGCGGCAGGACATATTAAGAGAGTAATTAGCAAAACATATGCGATCTTGGTCTTCAGGGAGACAAAGAGAGAGAGAGAGGGAGAGACGGGCAGCAAAAGGGAGGGAGAGATGGGGAGAGACAGGCAGATTGTAGGAGAACTTTTACATCTAACTGCGTTAAAAAATATCAAAAATTTAAAGGGACTGTGCACTGAAAAAGATGGCCGCTCACAACAACTATAGTCACACACCATCCTTACTTGAAATTATATTGCACTGGCTCAAGATCCTGGAACTCCTTCCCTAACAGCACTGTGGGTCTACCTACCCCACATGGACTGCAGTGGTTCAAGAACATGGCTCACCACCACCTTCTCAAGGAAAATTAGGGATGGGCAATAAATGCTGGCCCTGCCAGCGACACGCACGTCACTCGAATGAATTAAATAAAATAAAATTCGGCCCCGAGCCACTTAAGGAGATATTAGGCTAGGTGACCAAAACCCTGGTCAAATAGCTTGGATTTAGGGAGCATCTTCAAAGAGGAGAGAGAGTTAGTGAGACAGAGAGGTTTAAGAATGGAATTGCAGAGTTAGGGCCTTGGCAGCTTGAAGGCACGGCCACCAATTGTGGAACGATTCGAATTGGGGATGCTTAAGAATCCAGAAGTAGAGGATGGCAGATATTGGAGGATTGTGGAGCTGGAGGAGATTGCACAGATAGGGAGGGGTCATTTGTTGAAGATAATTCTAAATTTCTACCACCCTTTGTGTGTAGAAATGTTTCTTAACTTCACTCTTTACAGACTTTTCGACTAATGTTCGATTTTTAGATTGTCAACCTCGTCGGAGACTCCCACAATCAGTGAAAAGAGTTTCTCTCTCTCTATCCCTTAGTTCCATTATTATCTTGTAAACTTTGATCAATTCACCTTTTTACCTTCTAAATTCCAGGGATACATCTACACTGTCCCATAAAATGCTGCCAAGCTGAGTACAGCCTGGAGTCAGCGACAGAGTAAATATCCATCTTCTCTGTTTTATCAAACACTCCCAGGGTAGGTACAGTCTGGGGTTAGATACAGAGTAAAGCTGCCTCTCCATCCAGAGAGAGAGAGTAACAGTGAGAAAGACAGGGATAGATATAGAGACAGAATAACAGAGAGAGGGAAGGATAGCAATGGGGAGAGAGTACCAGTGAGAAAGGGGAAGAGATTGGGATGGAGAGTGTCGGTCAGTGTTCCTGCAAAGCTGTGTGCTGTAGCCTGGAAGGTACTGCACAGGTCCTTTTCTGTGAAAAATAACACACGTCTTCAAAAATTCATAAAAATTTAAAGGGACTGCTCATGCAAAAAAACAAAATGAGCACTCAAAACAACTAACTTTTCATGGTAATATCTGAGCCAGCAGTAACCCCCCCCCCCCCCCCTCCTATTTTAAACCTGGAGTAGACCCCCTCACATTTTAAACCGGGAGAAGACTCCCCTCCAATTTTAAACCTGGCGTAGGTCCACATCACATTTTATACCTGGAGTAACCCCTCCACCACAGAATTTTAAACCTGGAGAGGCCCTGCTCCCATTTTAATCTGGAGTCGATCCCCCTCCCATTTTAAACCTGGAGAAGCCCCTCTCCTATTTTTAACCTGCAGTAGACCCAGCTCCCATCTTAAACCTGAATACCCCCTCCCAATTTAAACCGGGATAGTCCCACCTCCCATTTGAAACACAGAGAATCCCCAACCCATTTTAAACCTGGAGAGCTCCCCTCCCATTTTAAACATGGAAAATTGTCCCTCCCATTTTGAAAATTACCCAATTCTCTCTGTGAACATCGCCCTCAAATTCTCCCCTGCCTCCACTGTAAACACACCTCCCTTTCTAAGTTACCCTCTCGGCCCAGTAAAAGACGCCCGTCTCTATTAAGTCCCAATCTGTATCATCTCCCTTGTGAACATCCCCCATCTGTGTAACTGCCGTCCCAGTGAACAGCCCCCTGTGTATTCCAATCTCCAGCACTTTCCAAGGTGTGGCTCCATCTCCCAACAGTCTCTAATTCATTTTAATTCCAGTCCGGATAAGCCACTGGAATTCTATCAAATGGCTCTCAGGCCCCCGGCACCTTCAACTCTTGTCTGGTCAAACACAGGGGCGGGCAGAGAACAAGTATCTGAAGAGGCTAACTGGCATTGTGAGCCTTTTATGCACAGCAGGATCCCAGTCGCAGACACATCTCTCCCTGTAGAAAGGTATTTCACCTGTTCTCCCCATCACCCCATTAGCATCAGCGAATCAGACTGAGGTGCACACACACACACACACACGCTGGTTGGAACAGGGATAGACAAAGTCATTCAGCCCTTTGAACTTGTCCCACCGATGTTAGATCATGGCTGGCCTTTCCCTTCCCCCACCGGGCCACAAGAAGACAAGCAGAGACAGTCGGGGAGCGGATACACAGAGAGGCAAAGAAGCGCTGGGCTAGAATTGGACTTGGTGCCAATAGTATAAACCGGGGAGGGGGCAGCAGGTTCAGCATCTCTCTGCTATTTTACCTCCATTGGGAGGAGAACGCAGAAGAGGTGGAAAGCAGGATCCCGGTTCACACTCACTCTGTACAATACCATGGCAGCGAGTTCAAATCCACCCACAGAGAGAGGAACAGAGGCACAGAAAACAGAGATCCAGGGATCAGGACAGAATTGACTGAGCGAGAGACTGAGAGAGAAACAAATGGAGAGGGAGATGGAGAATGAAAGAGAGGCAGGGAGTCAGAAAACAGTGAGAGAAACTAGGAGCAGAGGGCAGAAATACAAAAAAGGACAGATAGAGAGATGGAGGTGCAGCGAGAGAACGCAGCAGCAATGTAGATATTGAGAATAATCCCAGAAAAATAGAGAGATGCCGAGACAGAAAGATGTCGAGCAGCAGATTTACAAAGTAAGGTGCAGATTCAGAATAGAGAGGGCTGTCTCTGGAAGGGGTGTGGGAAATGCAGAGATAATCTTGCAGGAAATGATATGTGGAACTGAGTGAGAGAGAAATGCACTGATAGACTGATAAAGATGCAAAGAGTTGCAGAAAGAGAAAGAAAGGGGAAATGTTCTATGTTCTATGTTTGTGAGATCAAAGACAGAGGCATGAGATATAAAGGATGTTGAGAGATGCAGAGACAGGGATTTAAAGATGTGAAGAAACTAAGTGATGAACAAGGAGGGAAGGGGTAGAGAAATAGTTGTAGCAAGAGATGGACAGAGGGAAATATATGGGATTGCATTGACTGTTCTGGGACAGCGCTTCCCAAATTATTTACTTCAGTGGCCCCTCCAGTCCCCTCCCTTGTGGTAAAAAGGCCCCGCTCCCCAAAGCACAAAATCAAAATACTGCAGATGCTGGAAATCTGAAATAAAAACCGTACTGGAAACAATGAGCATTTCCAGAACTTTGATTTTATATCAGCCACGAAAAGACAAGGTCTTCTTTCCTGAATCTAAAAATGAATTAGACAATAACACATATGTATTCATTATTATTTTCCTCTCTGGTTAAAGCTCTTTCCTGAGAATTCCACTTGCCAAAAGATTCTCCCTCTGCATCATCAAAGCTGCTATTTCTGGAAAGATTCTCCTTGGGAATAAGAGAAATAAAAAATGATTAAAACAAAGCAAAACGTTGTTTAACATCAAACAAACACAGCAAGAGCCCAGGGCTCTTTCTCTCATTCACTGACATAAAACAATCTCTCAGTGGCTCCCCATCTTACAAACACATCCCCCGATACAGAGAATGAGGGGTGATGGGAGATGTGTCAGAGGGTTTTAGGAGCTGAGTACATGCCCATTGTCCTGTTAATCCAGGTAACATCGCCAGCGCTGAGCAGAGACATGACAAGGAGCTGCTTCCTGATGACCTGCAAACTTTTCAGTCCAAACGCCATTGTGGGCAACATTGCTGTAATTTACAGACAGACATTTGCAGCAATCAGCTCCATTCTGTTCCCAGAAACTGTGAAATTCTCTTTTTTTTTTAAACTGAGTTGAACGTGCTGACACTTAATCACTGCCCCAGCATTTAATTTACCAAAAGTCAAGACACCGTCAAGAGTGGGAAATGTGGTTTGCAGGGTTGCGATTGGCTGTGGAGCATCTTTACAGGGGCTGGGAGCTGGGCAGTGACTAAACACTGCAGAACCCCCAGAGCCTGTGGGTCTCCCTCTATGTTTACCCTGTTACTTCCAGCTGTTACTCTCTCTCTCTCTCTCTCTCTCTGTATGTCTCCATTTCTGTGTGTGTGTCTCTACATTGTTTCTGCCTCATTGTAAAAATACACAAACACTGCTGACCCCATCCCCTCTCCCGTAGAAGGCTAGAGAGTGAAATCCACATTCTGAGACCTGAAAATCTGAATTCAAATATCCCCCAGGTGCCACATTTCACTGTCAAATTCAGCCATCCGCCTAAAAGACCGACATTATTCGGGAATGATAACAAGCCTTTACAAAACTTTGCATTAAGGCCACAGTCTGAAGGTGCGTTTCTGTGTTTCAGTCTCTGTGTCTGTGTGCACATATGAATTGCAACTGATTACCGGGTGGGTGGGTGTGTGAGACAGAGAGTCCAGCTTTAATCCCCCTCTCCCTGTCCCAGTTTTAACCCTTTCCCCTAATTCTAACCCCTATCTCCCCCGTCCCAGGATTTTTTCACCGACCCACCCCTCCTCCCACCCCCATCATGGACGAGCTGATGGACGGAAGGGGAGAGAGTCCAACGATGGAGCACAGACCGTGTGGGATGCTGAGCACTAAATATTTAATGTCCCTCACTGTATTTCTCCCTCTATCTCTCTTTGTGTGTCTCTTTCCCCTTCTTTGTGCCTCTTTCTTTCTCTGGCTTTCCTTCTTTCTGTCTCTCTTTCGCTCTGAGTCTCTCTCTCTCTCCCCCCTCTCTCACTCTCTCTCTCTCCCTCTCTCTCTCTCTCCCTCTCTCTCCCCCCGCCCCCCCCCCCCCCCGCCCCTCTCTCTCTCTCTCCCACTCTCTCTCTTTCTCTTTGGATATTTTTCTATTTTCTCTTTCGCCTCTAGCTATCTCTTTCCATATCTGTCTGTTTTTTTCTCTCTCTTCCTCTGTCTTATTATTTCGTTGGCTCTTTCTATTTGGCTCCTTCTCCTGAGAGCCTGCAAAAGGAAGAGATCTCTTCGCTCATAGACTGAGAAGATTTCTCTAGTGTCTGCTCCCATCTCTTTCTCACAAACCTTGGAACAAAGAACAAAGAAAAAAGAAAATTACAGCACAGGAACAGGCCATTCGGCCCTCCAAGCCTGCGCCGATCCAGATCCTCTCTCTAAACATGTCGCCTATGTTCTAAGGTTCTGTATCTCTTTTCTTCCTGCCCATTCATGTATCTGTCTAGATACATCTTAAAAGACGCTATCGTGCCCGAGTCTACCACCTCCGCTGGCAACGCGTTCCAGACACCCACCACCCTCTGCGTAAAGAACTTTCCACTCATATCCCCCTAAACTCTTCTCCTCTCACTTTGAACTCGTGACCCCTAGTAATTGAATTCCCCACTCTGGGAAAAAGCTTCTTGCTATCCACCCTGTCGATACCTCTCATGATTTTGTACACCTCAATCAGGTCCCCCCTCAACCTCCGTCTTTCTAATGAAAATAATCCTAATCTCCTCAACCTCTCTTCATAGCCAGCGCCCTCCATACCAGGCAACATCCTGGTGAACCTCCTCTGCACCCTCTCCAAAGCATCCACATCCTTTTGGTAATGTGGCGACCAGAACTGCACGCAGTATTCCAAATGTGGCCGAACCAAAGTCTTATACAACTGCAACATGACCTGCCAACCCTTGTACTCAATACCCCGTCCGATGAAGGAAAGCATGCCGTATGCCTTCTTGACCACTTTATTGACCTGTGTTGCCACCTTCAGGGAACAATGGACCTGAACACCCAAATCTCTCTGTACATCAATTTTCCCCAGGACGTCTCCATTTACTGTATAGTTCACTCTTGAATTGGATCTTCCAAAATGCATCACCTCTAATTTGCCCTGATTGAACTCCATCTGCCATTTCTCTGCCCAACTCTCCAATCTATCTATATTCTGCTGTGTTCTCTGACAGTCCCCTTCACTATCTGCTACTCCACCAATCTTAGTGTCGTCTGCAAACTTCTTAATCAGACAACCTATACTTTCCTCCAAATCATTAATGTATATCACAAACAACAGTGGTCCCAGCACGGATCCCTGTGTACACCACTGGTCACACGTCTCCATTTTGAGAAACTCCCTTCCACTGCTACTCTCTGTCTCCTGTTGCCCAGCCAGTTCTTTATCCATCTAGCTAGTACACCCTGGATCCCATGCGACTTCACTTTCTCCATCAGCCTACCATGGGGAACCTTATCAAACGCCTTACTGAAGTCCATATATATGACATCTACAGCCCTTCCCTCATCAATCAACTTTGTCACTTCCTCAAAGAATTCTATTAAGTTGGTAAGACATGACCTTCCCTGCACAAAACCATGTTGCCTATCACTGATAAGCCCATTTTCTTCCAAATGGGAATAGATCCTATCCCTCAGTATCTTCTCCAGCAGCTTCCCTACCACTGACGTCAGGCTCACCGGTCTATAATTACCTGGATTATCCCAGCTACCTTTCTTAAACAAGGGGACAACATTAGCAATTCTCCAGTCCTTCGGGACCTCACCCGTGTTTAAGGATGCTGCAAAGATATCTGTTCAGGCCCCAGCTATTTCCTCTCTCGCTTCCCTCAGTAACCTGGGATAGATCCCATCCGGACCTGGGGACTTGTCCACCTTAATGCCTTTCAGAATACCCAACACTTCCTCCCTCCTTATGCCGACTTGACCTAGAGTAATCAAACATCTGTCCCTAACCTCAACATCCGTCATGTCCCTCTCCTCGGTGAATACCGATGCAAAGTACTCGTTTAGAATCTCACCCATTTTCTCTGACTCCACGCATAACTTTCCTCCGTTGTCCTTGAGTGGGCCAATCCTATCTCTAGTTACCCTCTTGCTCCTTATATATGAATAAAAGGCTTTGGGATTTTCCTTAACCCTGTATGCTAAAGGTATTTCATGACCCCTTTTAGCCCTCTTAATTCCTCGTTTCAGATTGGTCCTACATTCCCGATATTCTTTCAAAGCTTCATCTTTCTTCAGCCTCCTAGACCTTATGTATGCTTCCTTTTTCCTCTTAGCTAGTCTCACAATTTCACCTGTCATCCATGCTGACACAAGAACCCCAAGAGAGAAAAGTCTCCTTCAGTGAACAAGGTTTAAGAAGAATAATGGGCCCCAACGAAAAGCAAGATTACCGACAATAAAGGACTCGACAGTGAGCTCAAAGAACAGTAACAACAACTCTTCGGATATTTCCTCGAGCATTTCTACTTTTTTATTCTGCACTTTTCTGTCACTATTTGCATGCGTGTATCGTGTATGCATGCAAGCGCGGGCGCGTCTTGTATCTGTAGACATCAACCAAATCAGAGTTCAAGTTTAATACATGTCAACTTTTCTTCTTTAAACCTGAGAAAGCCTGTTTGTGCTGCTTTCTTTGCCTTAAAATTGGAAAGCGTTGAACAAGGATTTGCCAAGGAGGGACTAAGATTATCCATTGTCTTCATCCCATCTTTTTTTAATCTGTATTTCCTTGCTCCTCTTTCACTTTCTCGCTGAAATGTTCTCTCTTTCCCCCTTCCCTCTTTTTCCAAGTCAAGTTTTGAAAATTATTTTTCAGCCTCAAGTTTTTCTTTTTCCATTTCTTACTGAATTCCAGTCAATTTAACTGTTTCACTCACTGACTTAGTCTATTCTTCTTCTTCTAATTTCCGATGTTGGTCTATTTCATTAATTATCTCTGTTTTTTTGGTACCTGATTTCAATTTTAACCCCAATTGTGCTGCCAACTATTTTAGCTTTCTCGTTTCTTAAAGATTTCAAGTCACTGATGGATATATTCTCCTCTCCCAGAAAAAAAAAAACGAACTGCTGCAACTGCAAATACAATTCTGATGGTCTAGCCTTTAACCTATTATATGGGAAAGCTGGCTATTTGTTTTCTGTTTCAATATTTACTTGCCTTGTACTTCACGTAATTAGTGCTGGAAACGATCCCAACAAGAGTTCCCAATTGATATGTTACGACCAAGGCGTGAGTAATGCACTGTTAACTCAGTCCCACTTCTCCATAGGTAGTAGCATATCATGTAAAGTTTACCAGCTGGTGGAAAATTGCCAAATTGAGCACTCTATTTGTGCACCAGAATGAAGTGCACCAAACTAGGTTTAATTCAACAGCAACATTGACTATTTATTAATAAACTAAATCTTAAACAATAATGATATAAATCTATGCCTGAAAGATTTTAAACTCCTTATTCTTCTTAACCCTCATGTACACAGACATGCACTCAAAAAACAGGTTAACCGGGTAAAAGGCTTTTTCGAATTATAACTGTTTCTTGGAAATAATAAAATAACTGGGTTTTCACGGTCTAGTTGGGTATTTCCTGGTCGGTGAAGCGTCCCAGAGTCAAAGAGTCAGATTCCACTCGAAGTAACTGCAGGCGATGTTGATGAACAGTCTGTGATGGGTAGGACGTCAAGGCAATTCGTTCGCAGTAGGCATCACACAAGGTGTGCCATGAGGGCTGGAACAACAGCTGTCAGTTCTCACACTCAATACAAAAGTTCCCCATAATAAATGCATGATTTCTGCAAATTCAGGACTTCTTCAAACACAAAAGGCAACAGTACAGCTTAATTCAGAGATTCTTCAGAGACAAGGGGCAACAGTAAACTGTTGCAAGTGAAATACAGGCTTCCTCTCTCCAGACAGACACAGCAACAAGGGTTCAGCCCCCACACATTTAATTCACACTCATTCAAAGTTTGTTTAAGTTCATAAGGAAATTGCAATTACTCTTGATGCAGGAATTATTTTCAAGAGAAAGACATTATTGGCTATATTTCTGGCAGGTCTAGCAGCGACTGAACACAATCCAAAAGTGAAACTAACTTTTTCAACAGTCATGTCACATGACAGTCATAAATTTCCCTGTCATTTCCCTGTTGACTTGTTTGGAAACAGGTGCCTTGCAGTCTGAGCTCAATCCACTCAGTCCACAATTCAAATATCAGCCCTTAAAGTATTGTCTTCGAAGAAAGATAGAAGGAATCATAAAACAGCTTTTATAAGGACAAGTTTTATTTTCAGAGCAGATCTATGGAACTGAGAATGGAATCAATGGAGTTGGAAGAGAGAGTGTTGGCTGCTGTTCCGCCTCCTGTCCTGCAGGGAACGCTCTGACAATCATCCTGCCACCTTTCTGTTGGGCCCTCTAAAAGTGAAATCTTCCTGCTGCCCCGCTGTCCTTTGCTGTGTGTGATCAAGAGCCACCCACCCTCATCTGTGGATTTCCGGTCATCCAGCTGTCAGTCACCTCTTTTCTGCTGCTGCTACTGTTGGGCGTGTGTGACCTCTCCACTGCCAGTGTATTTTGGGGCATCCAACAGTCAGTCACCCCTTGGAAGTTCGGGGTAAATATTACATTCATGGACTGGAAGAACTGGGAAAGTCTCTGGGCTGCTCGCGAATCGTTTTGTTTATACATTAATTGATGTAAATGTATATGTCACCGCACTCTCAAACCACTTTCTGACCTTGGACTGAGTCACCACAGAAATAAATGTGTTTGGGGAGCAACTTAAGTTCAGCAACATCCATCCGACTTGTTGGAATATACATTCGGCGAGCCTGCAAAACAAGAGATCTCTTCCTGCAATGTTGTAATATAAGAAATCTGTAACAAATAGCAACCACAGGAACATGAACTTATCGGATATGGTGAAGAGTAAAATGACAGATGTCCTTCTGCTCTCCATCTCTGGGTCACTGTGATTCTCTCCCTTGCTCTCATCCCTCAGTCCCTTATGGACTCAAATGGTCACTAAAATGTGTCTGACTGTCAGAGCGTTGAGGAACAGAATTAAAGCGATTGGGTACAATAGGGTTAAAAACATTTCAAACCTGTCAATTCACACTGATCCAGGATCAGTAAAATAGCATGTCTTTGGAAAACAGAAGCATGATATATTGTTGATGCTCTCTGCAGGCTGATGTACAAAGTAGAAGCAGTCGTTTTCGAAACTGAGCAGAATGCAGATTGCTGATAGAACCACAGTCATAATTTTCTCGGAGCAATATTTTCCTTCCAGCTTCTTGCAACAAATGGACACAAATTGATCAAAGGTGAAAGTGATGGTGAAGCAGACAGAAAGTTCTCCGGCAGCACCAGCCAGGATAGTGGTCACTATAAACACAGGGGTGATATCCAGGAAAGATATTGCAAAGTAATACGAATTGATCTGGTTCATTATCACGGCAGTAATAATGAGCAGTGGATCCGCCTTTGCCATGGGCACCAGGTAGCCAATGGGACAGGGGAAGAGGCCGCAATTTCCGCGGTTTAGCATCACAGTCGCCAGTAAATTAACTGTAAGAGAGAGAAGGGAAAAGGGACTCGAATTACGAATCAAACATTTTGCGTGTCCGAGCCAAAGAGTAAGGGAAGGGCTGTAGTACCAAAAACAGGTTTATTGGAGGCCGGTCAGAGGCAGAAATTAATAAGCAAATCACAACTGACCTCTAAGCCACCCAGTTCTGGGTTTAACCGAGCCGGAACAGGGGGAGGCAGGCAACTGTTCACAGGGGTCACGTTGGAAATGCAAATATTTAAATGAAACTGGAATTTTCTGATTTAATCTGTCTTCGACATCTAACTCTGGCCCCTGGTTATCCCCATTATAACACACACCGCAAACAAAAACACCCAGTAATGGCAGAGTCAGAACTGACACTCACTCCAGGATCGGACACTTCCCCTCCACCAAGATTGGATATCCCCTGAGATTGGATTCTCCCCAGGATCAGACACTTCCACTCCACCAAGATTGGATATCCACTGAGATTGGATTCTCCCCAGGATCAGACACTTCCCCTCCACCAAGATTGGATATCCACTGAGATTGGATTCTCCCCAGGATCAGACACTTCCCCTCCACCAAGATTGGATTTCCACTGAGATTGGATTCTCCCCAGGATCAGACACTTCCCCTCCACCAAGATTGGATTTCCACTGAGATTGGATTCTCCCCAGGATCAGACACTTCCCCTCCACCAAGATTGGATATCCACTGAGATTGGATTCTCCCCAGGATCAGACACTTCCCCTCCACCAAGATTGGATATCCACTGAGATTGGATTCTCCCCAGGATCAGACACTTCCCCTCCACCAAGATTGGATATCCACTGAGATTGGATTCTCCCCAGGATCAGACACTTCCCCTCCACCAAGATTGGATATCCACTGAGATTGGATTCTCCCCAGGATCAGACACTTCCCCTCCACCAAGATTGGATATCCACTGAGATTGGATTCTCCCCAGGATCAGACACTTCCCCTCCACCAAGATTGGATTTCCACTGAGATTGGATTCTCCCCAGGATCAGACACTTCCCCTCCACCAAGATTGGATTTCCACTGAGATTGGATTCTCCCCAGGATCAGACACTTCCCCTCCACCAAGATTGGATATCCCCTGAGATTGGATTCTCCCCAGGATCAGACACTTCCACTCCACCAAGATTGGATATCCACTGAGATTGGATTCTCCCCAGGATCAGACACTTCCCCTCCACCAAGATTGGATTTCCACTGAGATTGGATTCTACCCAGGATCAGACACTTCCCCTCCACCCAGATTGGATATCCACTGAGATTGGATTCTCCCCAGGATCAGACACTTCCACTCCACCAAGATTGGATATCCACTGAGATTGGATTCTCCCCAGGATCAGACACTTCCCCTCCACCAAGATTGGATTTCCACTGAGATTGGATTCTCCCCAGGATCAGACACTTCCCCTCCACCAAGATTGGATATCCACTGAGATTGGATTCTCCCCAGGATCAGACACTTTCCCTCCACCCAGATTGGATATCCCCTGAGATTGGATTCTCCCCAGGATCAGACACTTCCCCTCCACCAAGATTGGATATCCACTGAGATTGGATTCTCCCCAGGATCAGACACTTTCCCTCCACCAAGATTGGATATCCCCTGAGATTGGATTCTCCCCAGGATCAGACACTTTCCCTCCACCAAGATTGGATATCCACTGAGATTGGATTCTCCCCAGGATCAGACACTTCCACTCCACCAAGATTGGATATCCACTGAGATTGGATTCTCCCCAGGATCAGACACTTCCCCTCCACCAAGATTGGATATCCACTGAGATTGGATTCTCCCCAGGATCAGACACTTCCACTCCACCAAGATTGGATATCCACTGAGATTGGATTCTACCCAGGATCAGACACTTCCCCTCCACCAAGATTGGATATCCCCTGAGATTGGATTCTCCCCAGGATCAGACACTTCCCCTCCACCAAGATTGAATATCCACTGAGATTGGATTCTCCCCAGGATCAGACACTTCCACTCCACCAAGATTGGATATCCACTGAGATTGGATTCTCCCCAGGATCAGACTCTTCCACTCCACCCAGATTGGATATCCACTGAGATTGGATTCTCCCCAGGATCAGACACTTCCCCTCCACCAAGATTGGATATCCACTGAGATTGGATTCTCCCCAGGATCAGACACTTCCCCTCCACCAAGATTGGATATCCCCTGAGATTGGATTCTCCCCAGGATCAGACACTTCCCCTCCACCAAGATTGGATATCCACTGAGATTGGATTCTCCCCAGGATCAGACACTTCCCCTCCACCAAGATTGGATATCCCCTGAGATTGGATTCTCTGCAGGATCAGACACTTCCCCTCCACCAAGATTGGATATCCACTGAGATTGGATTCTCCCCAGGATCAGACACTTCCCCTCCACCAAGATTGGATTTCCACTGAGATTGGATTCTCCCCAGGATCAGACACTTCCCCTCCAACAAGATTGGATATCCACTGAGATTGGATTCTACCCAGGATCAGACACTTCCCCTCCACCAAGATTGGATATCCACTGAGATTGGATTCTACCCAGGATCAGACACTACCCCTCCACCAAGATTGGATATCCACTGAGATTGGATTCTCCCCAGGATCAGACACTTCCCCTCCACCAAGATTGGATATCCACTGAGATTGGATTCTCCCCAGGATCAGACACTTCCCCTCCACCAAGATTGGATATCCACTGAGATTGGATTCTCCCCAGGATCAGACACTCCCCCTCCACCAAGATTGGATATCCACTGAGATTGGATTCTCCCCAGGATCAGACACTTCCCCTCCAACAAGATTGGATATCCCCTGAGATTGGATTCTCCCCAGGATCAGACACTTCCCCTCCACCAAGATTGGATATCCCCTGAGATTGGATTCTCCCCAGGATCAGACACTTCCCCTCCACCAAGATTGGATTTCCACTGGGATTGGATTCTCCCCAGGATCAGACACTTCCCCTCCACCAAGATTGGATATCCACTGAGATTGGATTCTCCCCAGGATCAGACACTTCCCCTCCACCCAGATTGGATATCCCCTGAGATTGGATTCTCCCCAGGATCAGACACTTCCCCTCCACCCAGATTGGATATCCCCTGAGATTGGATTCTCCCCAGGATCAGACACTTCCCCTCCACCAAGATTGGATTTCCACTGAGATTGGATTCTCCCCAGGATCAGACACTTCCCCTCCACCAAGATTGGATATCCACTGAGATTGGATTCTCCCCAGGATCAGACACTTCCCCTCCACCAAGATTGGATATCCCCTGAGATTGGATTCTCCCCAGGATCAGACACTTCCCCTCCACCAAGATTGGATATCCCCTGAGATTGGATTCTCCCCAGGATCAGACACTTCCCCTCCACCAAGATTGGATTTCCACTGGGATTGGATTCTCCCCAGGATCAGACACTTCCCCTCCACCAAGATTGGATATCCACTGAGATTGGATTCTCCACAGGATCAGACACTTCCCCTCCACCCAGATTGGATATCCCCTGAGATTGGATTCTCCCCAGGATCAGACACTTCCCCTCCACCAAGATTGGATATCCACTGAGATTGGATTCTCCCCAGGATCAGACACTTCCCCTCCACCAAGATTGGATATCCACTGAGATTGGATTCTCCCCAGGATCAGACACTTCCCCTCCACCAAGATTGGATATCCACTGAGATTGGATTCTCCCCAGGATCAGACACTTCCCCTCCACCAAGATTGGATTTCCACTGAGATTGGATTCTCCCCAGGATCAGACACTTCCCCTCCACCAAGATTGGATATCCACTGAGATTGGATTCTCCCCAGGATCAGACACTTCCCCTCCACCAAGATTGGATATCCACTGAGATTGGATTCTCCCCTGGATCAGACACTTCCCCTCTACCAAGATTGGATATCCACTGAGATTGGATTCTCCCCAGGATCAGACACTTCCCCTCCACCAAGACTGGATATCCACTGAGATTGGATTCTCCCCAGGATCAGACACTTCCCCTCCACCAAGATTGGATATCCACTGAGATTGGATTCTCCCCAGGATCAGACACTTCCCCTCCACCAAGATTGGATATCCCCTGAGATTGGATTCTACCCAGGGTCAGACACTTCCCCTCCACCAAGATTGGATATCCCCTGAGATTGGATTCTCCCCAGGATCAGACACTTCCCCTCCACCAAGATTGGATATCCCCTGAGATTGGATATCCCCTGAGATTGGATTCTCCCCAGGATCAGACACTTCCACTCCACCAAGATTGGATATCCACTGAGATTGGATTCTCCCCAGGATCAGACACTTCCCCTCCACCAAGATTGGATATCCACTGAGATTGGATTCTCCCCAGGATCAGACACTTCCCCTCCACCAAGATTGGATATCCACTGAGATTGGATTCTCCCCAGGATCAGACACTTCCCCTCCACCAAGATTGGATTTCCACTGAGATTGGATTCTCCCCAGGATCAGACACTTCCCCTCCACCAAGATTGGATTTCCACTGAGATTGGATTCTCCCCAGGATCAGACACTTCCCCTCCACCAAGATTGGATATCCACTGAGATTGGATTCTCCCCAGGATCAGACACTTCCCCTCCACCAAGATTGGATATCCCCTGAGATTGGATTCTCCCCAGGATCAGACACTTCCCCTCCACCAAGATTGGATATCCCCTGAGATTGGATTCTCCCCAGGATCAGACACTTCCCCTCCACCAAGATTGGATTTCCACTGGGATTGGATTCTCCCCAGGATCAGACACTTCCCCTCCACCAAGATTGGATATCCACTGAGATTGGATTCTCCACAGGATCAGACACTTCCCCTCCACCCAGATTGGATATCCCCTGAGATTGGATTCTCCCCAGGATCAGACACTTCCCCTCCACCAAGATTGGATATCCACTGAGATTGGATTCTCCCCAGGATCAGACACTTCCCCTCCACCAAGATTGGATATCCACTGAGATTGGATTCTCCCCAGGATCAGACACTTCCCCTCCACCAAGATTGGATATCCACTGAGATTGGATTCTCCCCAGGATCAGACACTTCCCCTCCACCAAGATTGGATTTCCACTGAGATTGGATTCTCCCCAGGATCAGACACTTCCCCTCCACCAAGATTGGATATCCACTGAGATTGGATTCTCCCCAGGATCAGACACTTCCCCTCCACCAAGATTGGATATCCACTGAGATTGGATTCTCCCCTGGATCAGACACTTCCCCTCTACCAAGATTGGATATCCACTGAGATTGGATTCTCCCCAGGATCAGACACTTCCCCTCCACCAAGACTGGATATCCACTGAGATTGGATTCTCCCCAGGATCAGACACTTCCCCTCCACCAAGATTGGATATCCACTGAGATTGGATTCTCCCCAGGATCAGACACTTCCCCTCCACCAAGATTGGATATCCCCTGAGATTGGATTCTACCCAGGGTCAGACACTTCCCCTCCACCAAGATTGGATATCCCCTGAGATTGGATTCTCCCCAGGATCAGACACTTCCCCTCCACCAAGATTGGATATCCCCTGAGATTGGATATCCCCTGAGATTGGATTCTCCCCAGGATCAGACACTTCCACTCCACCAAGATTGGATATCCACTGAGATTGGATTCTCCCCAGGATCAGACACTTCCCCTCCACCAAGATTGGATATCCACTGAGATTGGATTCTCCCCAGGATCAGACACTTCCCCTCCACCAAGATTGGATATCCACTGAGATTGGATTCTCCCCAGGATCAGACACTTCCCCTCCACCAAGATTGGATTTCCACTGAGATTGGATTCTCCCCAGGATCAGACACTTCCCCTCCACCAAGATTGGATATCCACTGAGATTGGATTCTACCCAGGGTCAGACACTTCCCCTCCACCAAGATTGGATATCCCCTGAGATTGGATTCTCCCCAGGATCAGACACTTCCCCTCCACCAAGATTGGATATCCCCTGAGATTGGATTCTCCCCAGGATCAGACACTTCCACTCCACCAAGATTGGATATCCACTGAGATTGGATTCTCCCCAGGATCAGACACTTCCCCTCCACCAAGATTGGATATCCCCTGAGATTGGATTCTCCCCAGGATCAGACACTTCCCCTCCACCAAGATTGGATATCCCCTGAGATTGGATTCTCCCCAGGATCAGACACTTCCCCTCCACCAAGATTGGATATCCACTGAGATTGGATTCTCCCCAGGATCAGACACTTCCACTCCACCAAGATTGGATATTCCCTGAGATTGGATTCTCCCCAGGATCAGACACTTCCACTCCACCAAGATTGGATATCCACTGAGATTGGATTCTCCCCAGGATCAGACACTTCCCCTCCACCAAGATTGGATATCCCCTGAGATTGGATTCTCCCCAGGATCGGACACTTCCCCTCCACCCAGATTGGATATCCACTGAGATTGGATTCTCCCCAGGATCGGACACTTCCCCTCCACCAAGATTGGATATCCACTGAGATTGGATTCTCCCCAGGATCAGACACTTCCCCTCCACCAAGATTGGATATCCCCTGAGATTGGATTCTCCCCAGGATCAGACACTTTCCCTCCACCAAGATTGGATTTCCACTGAGATTGGATTCTCCCCAGGATCAGACACTTCCCCTCCACCAAGATTGGATATCCACTGAGATTGGATTCTCCCCAGGATCAGACACTTCCCCTCCAACAAGATTGGATATCCCCTGAGATTGTATTCTCCCCAGGATCAGACCACCTTCCCTGGTCTGACATCCCGCCTCCCTGGCATTCAAACCCTGGGATCAGACCCCTCCCAGAAATTTATCACACCCACTAAGCAGGACTGGGTACTCACAAACCCCTCCCAGGACTGGATATTCTGGGATCAGAAGTCCCGAAGGGATTACACCACCCACACGGGACTGCAACACCACCCTTGGTTCGGACATCCCGGGTGTTAGGACCGCATCTTGACTGCATCAAGTCTGGAATCAGACACTCCGCATGCCCCATCCACCTTTCCGGACTTGGACCACACTCCAGTATGGGAGACCCCTCCCGCTGTTCGGAAAATCTCTTCCCACCCCGCCCAGACCCTTCAATGTCCCAGTTGCCAGACAACACTCCAGTATGGGAGACCCCTCCCGCTGTTCGGAATAACACTTCCACCATCCCCTCCCCCCCCACCCTCGCCCAGACCCTGCAATGTCCCAGTTGTCAGTCCACACTCCAGTATAGGAGACCCCTCCCTGTGTTTGGGAATCACTCTCCCTCCTCCAGACCCTTCTCTGTCCCCATTATCAGATCACACTCTAGCATGGGAGACCCCTCCCCAGTTTTGGGAATCACTCTCCCTGCCCCAGACCCTTCTCTGTCCCCGTTATCAGATCACACTCCAGCATGGGAGACCCCTCCCAAGTTTTGGGAATCACTCTCCCTGCCCCAGACCCTTCTCTGTCCCCGTTATCAGATCACACTCCAGCATGGGAGACCCCTCCCCAGTTTTGGGAATCACTCTCCCTCCCCCAGACCCTTCTCTGTCCCCGTTATCAGATCACACTCTAGCATGGGAAACCCCTCCCCAGTTTTGGGAATCACTCTCCCTCCCCCAGACCCTTCTCTGTCCCCGTTATCAGATCACACTCCAGCATGGGAGACCCCTCCCCAGTTTTGGGAATCACTCTCCCTGCCCCAGACCCTTCTCCGTCCCAGTTGTCAGACCACACTCCAGCATGGGAGACCACTCCCGCTGTTGGGAATCACTCTCCCTCCTCCATACCCTTCCCTGTCCCAGGTGTCAGTCCAATCTCCATCATGGGAGACGTTGCCCTGGATTTAAGGACAAGCCACTCTCTCTCCCTGACTTCACCTCTCAAGACTGGGACTGCACTGCCCGATAGGAGACGGCTCCAGGGTTTGTGGATCGACAGTCCAGTGATCAGTAATGTCTCCACCCTCCCCACCTCCGGAGTTGGTGATCGGATACTCCCCAATATCAGGGAGCTCCCTGTACCTCGGGCTCATTGTTTGGACAATCCTGGGCCTGGGTCCTGCTCCAGAGTCCCCCCCCCCCCCCCCACCCCCACTGTCCGACCGAAAGCCAAGCCAAGGCAATTAAAATCACCCTGACTTCAGACTTCAGGATGGGAACTAGTCAACGTAAATACAGACAGTCTGTGGAGCTAAAACTCTGGCAACTCACACCCCACCTATGTCACTCACCTCTGTAATACCCAGGACTAATTACTGGATTAAAAATAAAATAATGGAATGGTTTTAAATCTGATAAAATTAGGAGAATGTTGAAAACACTCAGCAGGTCAGGCAGCATCTGTAGAGACAGAAAAGAGAGTTAACGGTTCAGGCTGAAAGCTTTTCATCGGAATTTGAATGTATTGCAGAATAACAGCTTTAAAGCAATGGTTAAAGCCAGTGAAAAGTGGGGTAGAGGGTGGAAATAGCAAAGGGGAATGTCCGTGATCGAATGGAGGGCAAAAGGATGATGGTGCAAGGCGACTGAGATAATTAAAGAGCAAGAGGCTGGGTCCAGAGGAGGTGTAAATGGTTACAGAATAACAGAGTGGGAGGGAAGTATGGAAAATCTGGCAACAAGCAGAAGGTTCCATTCGACTGGAGAAGTGACAGAGAATGGTGAGTAAACCCCAGGGGGATGGCCCAGTCTGCCAGCTGTGCTCCAAGAGGTGATCCCCAGGGAAATCTCAAGGTCACGTTTGCTGACAGACCGGAGGAGTCCAGCAAAGTGATCACACAATCTCCATTCGTTCCTCTCCCCAATGTCCAGGGAACTGTATTGCGTGCAATGAATACAATTACTAGCTTGCAAGAAGTGGGAGCAAATCCCTGTTTCACATGGAAGGAGTGCTTGTCCTTGGATAATGGGAAACGAAGAGCTGAAAGTCCAGGTGTTGCATCTCCTGCGCTCGCATGGAAAGGTGCTCCAGGAAAGGAAACAGTTATTGGGGGAATTGAGGAGTTGACCAGGGTTTCATAAGGAGCAGGGGGACGGGAGGGGAGCAGAATATACGGTTGTACATGGACATAGCCGAATGTGGCAGAAATCTGGCGGATGGAGCTTGGAATACGAAGGCCGGAAGGATGGAAGGCGAGGACGAATCGATCATTATTGTGGTCCTGGCACGGAGGGGAAGGGGTGGTGGCAGTAACGTGGGAAACGGGATGGACACAGTCGAGGGCCCTGTTCACCACAGTGCAGGGGAATATCTGGTTGAGGAATAATGAATATATTCCGTAAGCACTGGTGTGGAAGGAAGCATCATCAGAAAAGATGTAATGGAGGTGGAGAAACTGGGAAAATGGAACAGAGTCTTTCCATTAATTTCTTTCGGAGGAAATATAGTCAAGGTAGTTGTGGGAGTCAGTGGGATAATAACGGATATTACTGGGAAGCCAATTTCCTGCAATGGAGGTGGAGAAGTCGAGGAAGAGAAGGGGAGTGTCAGAGATGGACAATTTGTAGACGGGGGATGGTTAGAAATTAGAAGAAAAGTTGACAGAAGATTCCAGTTCAAGGCAGCAGAAGGAAATGGCACCAGCACAGTTATCAAAATATCAGAAAAACAATATGTAAAGGGAAGAAGCTGAGTAGAATTGGAACAAAGAATGGTTCATTTATCCTGCACAAAGTCTCATCTCTAGGACCCAAACAGGCTTCCTTAACGACAGCCTTTGAGTGTGGAATATTCCAATGTTTATACTCGGGACATCCACTGTACAACAGGGTCATTGCCTCCAGGTCAAGATTAGGATCCTGGGAGGATTTCCATTCCCAGATGAGAGTTGCAGAGGAAAAGAGGTGTTCCAACAGGAATAGCGAGTGAATGAAAGAAATCAAATACAAATGGGGCCCTCGGAATGTATCAGCAGGAGATGGCGAAGGGAAACTGGCTTCAAATGGCCTTGTAGTGTCTGTCAGGCATCATCCCATCCACTATGACTTTAAGGACAGCTCGAGTGTACTGGAATTTGGAACAGAGAGGGGCAGACTGACATGGACAGAAATGTAGATGGAATTCTGGAGCAGAACTTTGAGCTCAGAAGGAAGTAAGGCTCGTGTGTTGTGGGACCATCGGGGCTGAATGAAGCCGTGGATAAGGATTCTGAGCTTGAAGGAGGGATAGAGATCTCTCAGGGGTGGAAGTAAATTCTGAAATAAGAGTGAATAAATTTGACATAAAAATCTTTCAAGATGTTCAGTGGGAGATATTTGGTCAAGTTATCAAAAAGAAGGTAAACTTTCTGCTTCGGAAGGATTGCATCTACATACTGAAAAGATAGAGGAGAGATTGTAGAGGCACGATTACCTGTTCATTAATAATCATCAGAATCGGGAATACTACCAGAGGAATGATGAACAGCTACTGTGAGCCTGGTATTTAAAAAAAGATCGAACAAGTTCAAGGAACTATAGTCCAGTTCACATAACATCAATGGTAGGAAAAATAATGGAACCCTTATTCAAAGATGAAATACATAAACATCTAAAACAAACACATGACATAATGAAGAGAAGCCAGCAGGCATTCCAAAAGGGTATATATCCTTGGCCAACATGACAGAATTAATTGAATAAGTGTCAGAAATAATAGATACAAATATAATATGTTATATGTAATATACATTTGCATTCCAACGGCCTTCGATAAGGCACCACACAGCAGACTCATGACTAATCTCAGAGCAAGTGGAGTTAGGGGACAAGAAGCAGAATGGACTTCTAGCTGATGTTCTCACTTTGACAGAAGGATGTCATTGATATTCCCCAAGCATCGGCACTTGGACCACTCTTATTCACCCATCATAGAATTTAAAGGGGATTGGGAAGAAAGAGTAAAATTCATAATTTACAGACAATTCACTGACTGACAGGTTACTGAAAGCAGATTAAATATTAACTTTCAATAAACAATAAACAACTGGATCAAAACTTCAATTACACTTAGTTATAGTAGAGATGATACCAGCATAAACGAGATGTGAAAGAGAAAGATGCCATAACGTTAGTGATGACGAACTCAACAGAACTTATTAAGAGAGTTTTTATTTGTAAGTGATTGAGTTTTATTTGATGCAGTTGTTAATTTATGCATTACCGTTAATCACCCAAAATAATTATCCAAACAGGAACCAGGTTAATGTTACAAGTGTTTAGATCGTTGCAAAATATCCATTTAACGCAAATTGTTTTTTTTTAGTTCAGCATCTCAAGTTTACAAAAAATAAATTGCACAAACTTGTGGAAACTTTCAAACCGTCAGCAACACAGAATGGCCCATCAGCAATAGCGCAGCATCGCCATCTGCTGGTGTCCCTGTCTCACTGCAGTTACTGTCCCCCTCTCACCATCTCCATCTGCTGGTGTTCCTGTCTCACTGCAGTTACTGTCCCCCTCTCACCATCTCCATCTGCTGGTGTTCCTGTCCCATTGCAGTTACTGTCCCCCTCTCACCATCTCCATCTGCTGGTGTCCCTGTCCCATTGCAGTTACTGTCCCCCTCTCACCATCTCCATCTGCTCGTGTCCCTGTCTCACTGCAGTTACTGTTCTCTCTCTCTCACTATCTCCATTTGCTGGTGTCCCTGTCTCACTGCAGTTACTGTTCCCTTGCACCATTTCCATCGACTGGTGTCCTTGTCTCAATGCAGTTACTGCACCCTCACCATCTCCATC
The DNA here is from genome assembly GCF_036365525.1 of Heterodontus francisci. Lineage (NCBI taxonomy): Eukaryota > Metazoa > Chordata > Chondrichthyes > Heterodontiformes > Heterodontidae > Heterodontus > Heterodontus francisci. The sequence continues at coordinate 1,004,158 of NW_027142345.1, forward strand.
TGCTGGTGTCCCTGTCTCACTGCAGGTACTGCTCCCTCTCACCAAGTCTCGTTGCATCTCCAGTGTTTCCAGTTTTTCCGCATCTATATAGTACTCTGTTCTGTTCTATTTTTCCCCTAACATTGAAATCCATCCACCACAGCTTTGCCCATTCACTTAAGATATTAATATCTCTGTAAATGTCTGCTTCCTGCTACAATGCTCACAACTAGTATTAGAATTAGAACATTACAGCGCAGTACAGGCCCTTCGGCCCTCGATGTTGTGCCGACCTGTGAAACCATCTGACTTACACTATTCCATTTTCATCCATATGTCTATCCAATGACCACTTAAATGCCCTTAAAGTTGGCGAGTCTACTACTGTTGCAGGCAGGGCGTTCCACGCCTCTACTGCTCTCTGAGTAAAGAAACTACCTCTGACATCTGCCCTATATCTATCACCCCTCAACTTAAAGCTATGTCCCCTCGTGATTGTCATCACCATCCGAGGAAAAAGACTCTCACTATCCACCCTATCTAACCCTCTGATTATCTTATATGTCTCTATTAAGTCACCTCTCCTCCTCCTTCTCTGGAACGAAAACAACCTCAAGTCCCTCAGCCTTTCCTCATGAGACCTTCTCTCCATACCAGGCAAAAATCTTCTCTGCAACCTTTCCATAGCTTCCACATCCTTCCTATAATGCGGTGACCAGAACTGCACGCAATACTCCAGGTGCAGTCTCACCAGAGTTCTGTACAGCTGCAGCATGACCTCGTGGCTCCGCAACTCGATCCCCCTACTAATAAAAGCGAACACACCATATGCCTTGTTAACAGCACTATTAACCTGGGTAGCAACTTTCAGGGATTTATGCACCTGGAGACCAAGATCTCTCTGTTCATCTACACTACCAAGAATCTTCCCATTAGCCCAGTAATCTGCATTCCTGTTACTCCTTCCAAAGTGAATCACCTCGCACTTTTCCGCATTAAACTCCATTTGCCATCTCTCAGCCCAGCTCTGCAGCCTATCTATGTCCCTCTGGACCCTACAACATCCTTCGGCACTATCCACAACTCCACCGACCTTAGTGTCATCTGCAAATTTACTAACCCACCCTTCTACACCCTCTTCCAGGTCATTTATAAAAATGACAAACAGCAGTGGCCCCAAAACAGATCCTTGCGGTACACCACTAGTAACTAAACTCCAGGATGAACATTTGCCATCAACCACCACCCTCTGTCTTCTTTCAGCTAGCCAATTTCTGATCCAAAACTCTAAATCACCTTCAACCCCATACTTCCGTATTTTCTGCAATAGCCTACCATGGGGAACCTTATCAAACGCCTTACTGAAATCCATATACACCACATCCACGGCTTTACCCTCATCCACCTGTTTGGTCACCTTCTCAAAAACCTCAATCAGGTTTGTGAGGCACGACCTACTCTTCACAAAACCGTGCTGACTATCTCTAATGAACTTATTCTTTTCAAGATGATTATAAATCCTATCTCTTATAATCTTTTCCAACATTTTACCCACAACCGAAGTAAGGCTCACAGCTCTATAATTACCAGGGCTGTCTCTACTCCCCTTCTTGAACAAGGGGACATTTGCTATCCTCCAGTCTTCCGGCACTATTCCTGTCGACAATGACGACATAAAGATCAAGGACAAAGGCTCTGCAATCTCCTCCCTGGCTTCCCAGAGAATCCTAGGATAAATCCAATCTGGCCCAGGCGACTTATCTATTTTCACACTTTCCAAAATTGCTAACACCTCCTCCTTGTGAACCTCAATCCCATCTAGCCTAGTAGCCTGAATCTCAGTATTCTCCTCGACAACATTTTCTTTCTCTACTGTAAATACTGACGCAAAATATTCATTTAACCCTTCCCCTATCTCCTCTGATTCCACACACAACTTCCCACTACTATCCTTGATTGGCCCTAATCTAACTCTAGTCATTCTTTTATTCCTGATATACCTATAGAAAGCCTTAGGGTTTTCCTTGATCCTATCCGCCAATGACTTCTCGTGTCCTCTCCTTGCTCTTCTTAGCTCTCCCTTTAGATCCTTCCTGGCTAGCTTGTAGCTCTCAAGCGCCCTAACTGAGCCTTCACGTCTTATTCTAACATAAGCCTTCTTCTTCCTCTTGACAAGCGCTTCAACTTCTTTAGTAAACCACGGCTCCCTCGCTCGACAACTTCCTCCCTGCCTCACAGGTACATACTAATCAAGGACAAGCAGTAGCTGCTCCTTGAATAAGCTCCACATTTCGATTGTGCCCATCCCCTGCAGTTTCCTTCCCCATCCTACGCATCCTAAATCTAGCCTAATCGCATCATAATTTACTTTCCTCCAGCTATAATTCTTGCCCTGCGGTATATACCTGTCCCTGCCCATCGCTAAGGTAAACCTAACCGAATTGTGATCACTATCACCAAAGTGCTCACCTACATCTAAATCTAACACCTGGCCGGGTTCATTACCCAGTACCAAATCCAATGTGGCATCGCCCCTGGTTGGCCTGTCTACATACTGTGTCAGAAAACCCTCCTGCACACACTGGTCAAAAACTGACCCATCTAAAGAACTCGAACTATAGTATTTCCAGTCAATATTTGGAAAGTTAAAGTCCCCCATAACAACTACCCTGTTTCTGTCGCTCCTGTCGAGAATCATCTTCGCTATCCTTTCCTCCACATCTCTGGAACTATTCGGAGGTCTATAGAAAACTCCCAACAGGGTGACCTCTCCTCTCCTGTTTCAAACCTCAGCCCATACTGCCTCAGTAGACGAGTCCTCAAACGTCCTTTCTGCTGCCGTAATACTCTCCTTGATTAACAATGCCACCACCCCCCCTCTTTTACCATCTTCTCTGTTCTTACTGAAACATCCAGATCCCGGAACCTGCAACATCCATTACTGCACCCCCCGCCCCCCTCTCACCATCTCCATCTGCTGGTGTCCCTGTCTTACTGCAGGCACTGCCCCTCTCACCATCTCCATCTATTGGTGCTCCAGTCTCACTGACGTTTCTGCCCCGCTCACCATCTCCATTTGCTGGTGCCACCGTCTCACTGCAATTTCCACCCCTCGCAACGTCTCCATCTGCTGGTGTCTCTGACTCACTGCAGTTACTGTCCCACTCACCATATCCATCTGCTGGTGTCTCTGACTCACTGCAGTTACTGTCCCACTCACCATATCCATCTGCTGGTGTCTCTGACTCACTGCAGTTACTGTCCCACTCACCATATCCATCTGCTGGTGTCTCTGACTCACTGCAGTTACTGTCCCACTCACCATATCCATCTGCTGGTGTCTCTGACTCACTGCAGTTACTGTCCCACTCACCATATCCATCTGCTGGTGTCTCTGACTCACTGCAGTTACTGTCCCACTCACCATATCCATCTGCTGGTATCCCTGTCTCACTGCACTTGCTGCCCCTCTCACTCGCGCCATCTGCTGGTGTCTCTGACTCACTGCAGTTACTGTCCCACTCACCATATCCATCTGCTGGTGTCTCTGACTCACTGCAGTTACTGTCCCACTCACCATATCCATCTGCTGGTATCCCTGTCTCACTGCACTTGCTGCCCCTCTCACTCGCGCCATCTGCTGGTGTCCCTGATCCACTGCAGTTTCTGCCCCTCACAATCTCACAATCACTGCGATTTGCAACTTTGCCCAATTTGCTGTGGGTCCAAGGGGTGGTTTAGTTAAATTCAGCTGTGCATTCGAGTGAGGCATTTTTCACAACAATTCATGAATCATCTGCAGAGGAAATCCCATCTCAATCGGTCAGATTATCAATAAAATATAATCTCAGAATCAGATTTAAAATATTTTCAGGGCTCTCTGCTGCGAATATAAAATGTGCTTTCTGTCCTGTGGGGGAGTGTAGTGAATGGAATATGAAATGGGATTTAATTCCAGTGTTTATCTCTGTCTATGATTTCACTAATTTAACAATGAGATTGAGAGGATATTTCAGCGCCTTCTTCAGCTCCTCTCTGAATTTAGTCTGGGTGACAACGTAAATACACATGTTGGTGCACGAACTGAGAACCTGCAGCATCATTGATGTGTAATTTATGGTATCGAGAGGCTCAGTGTCAGAGAAATTATCCCAAATGTCTGCAATTCGCTGATAAATGACATACACAACCCAGGGCAGCCATAACAGTATAAAACTGCCAGATATACTGAAGAGTAAAACAATTGATTTTCTCCGATTCTCCATCTCTGTGTCCTTGTAATTATCTCCATTTCTGTGACTCCGGAATCCCCTGCGTACTTTACTGGAGAATAAAATATGTCTGATCGTCAGAATATTGAGCAGCAAAATCAGCAAGGCCGGCACACAAGGGGTTAAAATGCGGTGAAGACATTTAAATGCGGCCCATATGAGGGAAGTGAAGAAGCTCGGTTTATGAACACAAAGCATTGGAACATTATCAATAATGTACCTTGGTTTATATGCAAAGTAAATTGGGAGAGACTGTACACAGCCCAGCACACTCACTGTTCCTGCATCCACAGCTGCCGCTTTCTTGGTGCAATATTTTGTTTTTAGCTTCTTACAACAAATGGCCACAAATCGATCAAAGGTGAAAGAGACTGTGAGCCAGACAGAAATAGATGTGGATGCAGAAAGCAGAACGGCCATGAGACAACACTTGGGAGTAGTGTTCAGGAATGAATCTGGGAAATACATTAAACCAATCCACAACAGTATGGGACTAGACATAACGACCGGGAGATCAGGCACTGCCATTCCCACCAGGTAGACAGTGATACATTTGGAGAGACCGCACTTTCCCCGGGACAGGATCACAATCGCCACCAAGTTAACTGGAACAGAGGGAAAAAGAAGTGGAGAAATTACTGATCAGACCTGGAGACAAAGCAGCAGTTTGACAGGATCTGGGCTGAAATTCCCAGCTTTGTTGCTGCATCGAGCAGTGAAAACTGATTCATTGACCTGGGCAGTGCTTTGTCATAGTGAAATGTTTAAAATACAATTATTATTGGTGAATTGGGAAATTGATCTGGAAAGCGAATAAAGTCAGCACTGGAACGACTGAAAGTACTGACTGAGGATGCAGTACCGGTGGGCAAATGAGAAGGTGTTTTACAGAGATGGAATCCAATGTGTTAAATGGGGATTTATCTCCAGATTGTCGTTCGGGAAGGTTTGAGAACAGCTGGTTCGTTTCTGTGGGTTCAGAGAACAGACAGAGGCTGGTACAAAGTGGGAAAAGTCTGAGAGCTGCTGCGGTGAGTTTGAGGGTTGGGATTTATTTGGAAGAGGAAGTTGGAAGTGAAGCAAGTGAGTGAGATTGGGAGGGCGAGAAGGAAAAGGTCATGTTCGAGCTGGAGGGGAGACAGGAGCAAACGGTTTGGGAAAGTGGATAAATTGAAGCAATGGGCAGAGGATTCAATAAAGTGAGAGGAGAGGCTGAGCTTCAGGGGGAGAGACTGCAGCAAAGCGTTCGTGCAGCACTAATTTATAGATCCCAGCAACAAAACTCAATTAATTTATTAAAAAAATAATATTGGTGCTGGAGAACGTGTCATTGGTTATACAATATAGTCAATACATTTAGTTTGCACAGTCAATTAAATATCAATTTAAGCATATTTCTGTTATCAGCCTCGCTCTTTATTGAATTCAATCGTCACAGAAATTTTGAAGTACAGTATTTAAATAATGAATAACCATCAGCGAAGAACTGAATTTATTATGTTCATTAAGTCAATAAGTAAGGAATAGGAACTTTCTACAAAACAAAATGAAGACCTGACAGAAATAAATACTGAGGGACCAATTCTAACAGTAAAATGAACACAATCTGACAACTGACAGCTTCAACTCTCAGTTTTTCTCAATAATTACTTTGAATATTCCAGCACTTTATGCGAGTGATTTATTCACTCTGCTTCTTCCTCTTTCACTTTCCTTCAGGTTATCTTTTCCCCTCTGTTTCATTCTTCCTGCTCCTTCTCTAAGTTGCCCTCCCGAGCTCTCTGGACTCCTCATATCCTGAAAACTGTTACTTAATACCACTTTTCACACGCGATTTGTTCATCACATTCTGTGCCTGTGTTCTCTTCACCAGCCCCATGTTCAATGATTCTATTTTAAGAGTCAGTTTGTTCAATGGTGAAACATCTTTGAATAATTTAGTGTGTCTATAGAGCACACAAGTCTCCACCTGTTCACCTACACTCTTCACTTCATCTACAATACATGGAATAAACAGAATCAAAAGCTTCTTCCAGACAAACCTCAGAATCATTGAAATTCATTCTCCTGGAATTATAAAGTACACCGTTAGAATGTGGGGTAATTAAATTAATAAAACACCAACACCAGCGGTGCAGCTGATAATCTGCAGATAAATGAAAAGACTCTTGATTCAACTGATACAGTGTAAACCAATAAAACATCACATCAATACTTTCTGTTTTACAATGAATTCCAGCGACAGTGAAGACTCCACAGTGAAGCAGAGAAGGAGATGTGAAAGAGGCAGCAGCAAACTCAGTTCAGTAGCCAGACCTCTGAAGCAGCGTCAGACTTACACAATATATTTTATAACAGTGATAACCAATAAATACATTGAAATACCTGTTAAACTGAACCATGTTATTGGGTTGGGAGAATATTGTGCTGCCTCCTTGTAGCATAGATATTGTGGGTGGTCTCGGTATCAAACAGCGAAAAAAAATCATTAAAATATTCCAGGACCGGTTAGTTGCACATCACGAAAATGTGAAAATCTCCTGAAGCTCTTTTTCTTGATCTTAACCGAGACATCTGATTCAAATATATTAAATAAACACAATAATCCAGTAAGTATTCCAGGGTTACTAAAACCAATACCATTAAATATAATGCAGCTGCTGCAAGACTGAAAGAGTAGACAATCAGGAGATTCCATCAGTAAATCGCTGGTAAAGAACAGGTGGCTGGGTGAAACACACAGTGAGAAATAATACCGTGTACAGCAGCACAGTTAACATCGAGTTACGCCATTATCAACTGATATACAGTCTTACCAGGAACTCCAATTGCAGCAAGTACAGGATAATAAATGAATGCGATCTGAAGGATTGCTGGATATCCCATTTCTGTGAGAAGCAGAGACTTCTGTTAGCCTGGAACCCACAGCTCCAGCACTGTGAGCTGATCCATTCCAATGGGTCCTGATTTATACAGGGAATACGTCTCCACTGACACGGTTATACCCCTGATTATTGCTATTAGTTACACTCACCTGAACAAACACATTACATCAGCAGCTTTGACTCTGATGTAAATAATGTGTTGCATAAAACACAATCATTTCAATGTCAATGACTTTTTCTTTCAGCCAATGTGAATACCTGACTTTTCTCCACAGTATATTCCATCAGCCACTTTCTTGCCCACTCACTGAAGAAGTCCATATTCCGTACTCCACCCCCTCTCTGTGTCCTCCTCACAGCTTACTGTCTCACCTCAATTTGTGTTACCAGCTAACTGGACACATTACACTCCATCCCTTCATCCCACAATCAAACAGCCCCACGATTCGCGACCTTGTCTTCATCTGTTTAAGACCAACAATCTATTTCAGATATTACTGCACTAAATCCTGCCTCTGCTCGTAAAGCGCGAGACCCTGCCTCCATTATTACTGCACTAGACAACGTCTCGGTTTGTTACACTCGGCCATGTCTCTGGTTCTGCTTTGTTTCACCCGGTCTCAGTTTGTACTACACAAGACCATTTCTATGTTCATAACACAATAGGCCCTGTCTTTACCCTGTATCTCACCCCAGGTTTCCCCTTCTGTGTTCCCATTGTGCTTGGCTTGGGAGTGTTTACTGGGACATTGTCGGTGGAGATTTACTCTGTATCCCTGGAATTTAGAAGGTTAAGGGGTGATTTGATCAATGTTTTCAATATCATAAGGGAAAATGATAATGTGTGCAGAGAGTAACTATTCCCACTGGCTGCGCAGTCAGGAACTTTGGGGCATAGTCTAAAAATTTAAACATAGCCTGAAAACCTTTTAAGCGTGAAATGAAGAAACGCTTCAACACACCAGGTGTGATATTTGTTTGGAACTTTCTGACAAAAATGGCTGTTGATGTTGAGCCCCAGGTTTCATTTACTTTACATATAATGCTGTTGAAAAAATATTGCTAAAAAAACTGATACACTTTACAAGCAGGGAAGAAGGGAGACAGGGTGTAAGGAGTGCTTGACAGCACCTTAGTAATAATCCCCACGTTCTGTCCAATTCATTATTGAGGCTTTCGTGTGAGTGTTTTAGGGTGAGTATTGGATCTATGTTTGATATCTTCAAACTACATTGACTTTCCCAGCAAGGGTAAGCGTTACAGGTTCGACATTAACCACAAAATGACTGAAAGCATGGTTGTCCAAGGAGAGAGGGAAGGAGAGAGTGATTAAAAGAGGGAGAGTGAGAGATAGTGTGAGAGAGACACAGATAATGTCTTGGGCAGAGTTGGAGAAAGAGAGAGAGAGAGGGCGAGAGACAGCGAGAGATAGACAAAGAGACTGGGGAGAATAGTGTGAGAATGAGGAGGATAGAAAGTGAAAAAAACACATGGGAACAGGACCACCTGCAAGCTTCCCTTCAAGTCACACTCAATCCAGACTAGCAGTGAGATCACTGCTCTTTCACTGTCACTGGGTCAAAATCCTGGAACTGTCTTCTAACAGCTCTGCGGGTGTAATGACACTACATAAACTGCAGTGGTTTAAGGAGGAGATTCACCATCACTTTCTCAAGAGTGATTAGGGATGGATAATAAATGCTGGCCCAGCCAGTAATGCACACATCCAACAAATAAATAAAGAAAATGCAAATTTGACGCTGAGTCACTTGAGGAGATATTAGACGAGACGACCAAAAACTTGGTCAAATAGGTTGGTCTGAGGGAGCGTCTTCAAAGAGGAAAACAGGTAGTGAGATGGAGAGGAGTACGAAAGGAATTCCAGAGTTTGGGCCTTGGCAGCTAGAAGGCACGGCCACGAATGGTGGGACGATTAAAATTGGGGCTGCTCAAAAGGACAGAATTAGAGGATCACAGATATTGGAGGACTGTGGAGCTGGAGGAGATTACAGGGGTAGGGAAGGGTCACGTGTGGAAGACAGTTCCAAGCTGCTACCATGCTGTGTGTGCAGAAATATTTCTTAATTTCACTCTTGAAAGTGTTTTAGAATAATGTTCGATTTTTAGACTTTGCCCCTGGTCGAAGACTCTCCCAGCCAGTGAGAAGGGTTTCTCTTCATCGTCCCTTAGTTCCATTATTATCTTGTGAACTTTGATCAAGCCATCCCTTAACCATCTAAATTCCAGCGATATAGAGTAGATCTCCATCTACAGTGTCCCATCAAATACTGCCATGCAGAGTGCAGCCCGTAGTCAGCTATAGAGTAAATCTCCAACTTCTCTGTTCTATCAAACACCCCGGGGCAGGTAGACTGTGGCGTTCGATGCAGAGTAAAGCTGCCCGACAAGTGGACTGTAACAATGCACCGCACAGCACGACGAAAAACGGAAAGAAGGTGCCAACTCTTCATTTTGCATGCTGGAACGTCAGAACTATGTGTCCCAGCCTGTTGGAAGACCTTACACAAATCAATGATTCTCGGAAGACCGCCATCATTAACAACGATCTCAGTAGATTCAATCTGGACATTGCAGCACTTCAGGAGACACGCCTCCCTGCGGACGGATCCCTAAGAGAGCAAGACTACACCTTCTACTGGCAGGGTCGGGATCCTGAAGAACCAAGACAACATGGAGTGGGCTACACCATCAGAAACTCATTGCTCAGCATGATAGAGCCTCCCTCACATGGCACAGAATGCATATTGTCCTTCCGACTGCTCACGCCTCTGGTCCAGTACGCCTGCTCAGCATCTATGCTCCAACACGCTGCTCCCCACTTGAAGTAAAATACCAGTTCTATGAGGAACGCCATAATATCATTAGTAGCATTCCCAATATCGAACATTTGTTCCTGCTGGGGGACTTTAATGCCAGGGTTGGAGCTAACCATGACACATGGCCCTCCTGCCTTGGGCGTTATGGCATTGGAAGGATGAATGAGAATGGACAGAGACTGCTGGAGTTGTGTACCTATCATAACCGCTGCATCATTAACTCGTTCTTTCACACTAAAACCTGTCACCAGTTTTAGCCAGGTACTGCGAGAAATACAGAGTCTGTTACAAACTGCTGGATTGTTTGTGAACTATCGTAACCTGGAGCTTAGACACTGGCCTGTGCTGGTAAAAACCAGTTTGAACTAATTAATTTATGTGACAAGACAAAGGCGAGAGCACAAGAAAAGAGACTTATTTGGGCACGGTATGATACCGGGGTCTTTGGGACTAGGCCAATTAGGAGAAGATATGAACGAGGTGAGCAAGCTTAAACCAACCGGAAAGAGACAGCTCCGTTTTGGAGGGATAAGAAGGAGAATAAGTATAGAACTTCTCGGGAACAGAGCCAGCGATAAACTCTGGAGACCAACCATCCGAAGACCCTGCGTCTGCAACGCGGCTACGACGTAAAAGAGAGAGAGAATGGAACGCCTGGCCAGCGTCAGCTCTCCCCTTTTTCGGGTATTATCCTTTGTTTTCTGTGACTAGGTCAGGGAAAGGTCAGAGGAACCTAGTGGGTGTGCTTAGCAATTCTAGCTAACTTTGTTATTATCTGTATAACCCAGTTTGATTTGCATGCTTTTGTCTAACCAAGTGTATAAGCCTTATTTTTACATTGTACAACAACGTGAATAAAGTAAATTGATATTTAAAGAAAGGACTGATTTTTCTCCTCTTCGTACTAAGCCATTAACTGTAGCCGGTGGATTAGTTGGAGGGTGGCTCTCCTGCCACCCGATATCCCAAACACCCAGCCTGAGCCTGAATTCAGAGGACTTAGTCCCACGTGATGGCCAGGATCAAGTGGGTGATGGGAATAAAGGGGCCAAAGGGGAGTTGACTCCACGCTACGGTTTACACCAGATTTCATGGAGGCACCCAAGGTCACGTCGTTGGCAACAGCTGGACCTCATCATCAAAAGGCGAGCCTCTATGAACAGTGTTCAATTCACAGGCAGCTTCCACAGAGTGGCCCAGGCCCAAAGACCCCGGTATCATACCGTGCCCAAATAAGTCTCTTTTCTTGTGCTCTCGCCTTTGTCTTGTCACCACTCCCTGGTGTGCAGCAAAGTTAGACTCAAACCAAAGAAGTTACATCACTCCAAGCAGAAAGGCCCCCATGCCCGCAAATCAACACAGCAGAATTTCTTATCTGCAGCTGTTTCACACGTTTCTAATTTCACTTGAAAAAGCCCTTCAAAACACTCCTACAGGGAATGCAGAAACCAAGTGGGCCCACATCAGAGATGCCATCTACGGCTCAGTAATGACCACCTATGGCAAACGTGAGAAGCAGAATGTGGACTGGTTTCAATCTTTGGAACCTGTCATAGCCGCTAGGCACATTGCACTGTTGAACTACAAGAAAGGCCCCAGTGAGTTAAAATCTGTAGCACTTAAAGTAGGCAGAAACACTGCAAAAAGAACAGCCAGGCGCTTTGCAAATGACTGCTGGCAACACCAATGCAGTCGTATTCAGCCGACCTCCGACGCCGGAAACATCAGAGGAATGTATAATGATATTAAGAAAGCGTTTGGGCCAACTATCAGGAAGATAGCCCCTCTCAAGTCTAAATTTGGGGACACAATCACTGACCAACGCAAGCAAATGGACCACTGGGTGGAGCACTACCGAGAACTGTACTCCAGGGAAAATTTTGTCACTGAAACCGCCTTCACTGCAGACCAGTCTCTGCCAGTCATGGATGAGCTGGACGAACAGCCAACAAAATCGGAACTCAGTGATGCCATTGATTCTGTAGCCAGTGGAAAATCCCATGGGAAGGACGGCATTACCTCTGAAATAATCAAGAGTGCTAAGCCTGCTATACTCTCAGCAGTCCATGAACTGCTTTGCCTGTGCTGGGATGAGGGAACAGTACAACAGGACATGCAAGATGCCAATATCATCACCCTCTCTATGGACAAGGGTGACCTTGGTGACGGCAACAACTACCGTGGAATCTCCCTGCTCAGCACAGTGGGGAAAGTCTTCCCTCGAGTCGTTTTAAACAGACTTCAGAAGCTGGCTGAGCATGTCTACCCTGAGGCACAGTGAGGCTATCGAGCAGAGAGATCCACCATTGACATGCTGTTCTCCCTTCACCAGCTACAGGAGAAATGCCACAAACAACAGATGCCCCTCTACATTGCTTTCATAGATGTCACCAAAGCCTTTGACCTCGTCAGCAGATGTGGTCTCTTCAGACTACTAGAAAAGATCGGATGTCCACCAAAGCTACTAAGTATCATCACCTCATTCCATGACAATATGAAAGGCACAATTCAGCATAGCGGCACCTCATCAGATCCCTTTCCTATCCTGAGTAGAGTGAAACATGGCTGTGTTCTCGCATCTACACTGTTTGATATCTTCTTCTCCCTGCTGCTCTCTCACGCACTCAAGTCATCAGAAGAAGGAATTTTCCTCCACACAAGATCAGGTGGCAGGTTGTTCAACCTTGCCCATCTTAGAACGAAGGTGAAAGTACGGAAGGTCCTCATCAGGAAACTCCTCCTTGCTGACAATGTTGCATTAACATCTCACACTGAAGAGTGTTTGCAGAGTCTCATCAACAGGATTGCGTCTGCCTGCAACGAATTTGGCCTTACCATCAGCCTCAAGAAAACAAACATCATGGGACAGGACGTCAGAAATCCTCAATCCATCAATATCGGCGACCACGCTCTGGAAGTGGTTCAAGAGTTCACCTACCTAGGCTCTACTATCACCAGTAACCTGTCTCTAGATGCAGAAATCAATAAGCACATGGGAAAGGCTTCCACTGCTATGTCCAGAGTGGCCAAGAGAGTGTGGGAAAATGGCGCACTGACACGGAACACAAAAGTCTGAGTGTATCAGGCCTGTGTCCTCAGTACCTTGCTCTATGGCAGCGAGGCCTGGACAACGTATGTCAGCCAAGAGCGACGTCTCAATTCATTTCATCATTCCTTACTCTGGAAAATCCTTGGCATCAGGTGGCAGGAACGTATCTCCAATACAGAAGTCCGCGAGGTGGACAACATCCCCAGCATATACACCCTAGTGAGCCCGCGGCGCTTGAAATGGCCTGGCCATGTGAGCCGTCTGGAAGATGGCAGGATCCCCAAGGACACATTGTCCAGCGAGCTCGTCACTGGTAACAGACCCAATGGCTGTCCATGTCTCTGCTTTAAAGACATCTGCAAACACAACATGAAGTCTTGTGACGTTGATCACAAGTCGTGGGAGTCAGTTTCCAGTGATCACCAGAGCTGGCTGACAGCCATAAAGGCGGGGCTAAAGACTGGTGAGTTGAAGAGGCTTAGCTGTTGGCGGGAAAAAAGAGAGAAGTGCAAGGAGAGAGCCAACTGTGTAACAGCCCCGACAACTAATTTTATCTGCAGAGCCCACGGAAGAGTCTGTCACTGTAGAATTGGCCTTTATAGCCACTCCAGGCGTTGCTTCACAAACGACCGACCACCTCTAGGCACTTACCCACTGTCTCTCGAGACAAAAAGGCCAAAGAAGAAGAAGAGAAGAAAGCTGCCTCTATATATACCTCTCTTTCGCCTCCTCCATCCAGATGGAGAGAGTAACAGTGAGAAAGAACAGGGACAGAGATGGAGAGAGGATAACAGAGAGAGGGAAATATGGCAATGGGGAGAAAGAACCAGCGAGAAAGAGAAAGAGACAGGGAAGGAGAGTGTCGCTCAGCTTTACTGCTAAACTCTTTGCAGCAATCTGGAAGGAACCATGCAGGTCTTGTTCTGTGATGCAGTGTATGTGTCTGCAAAGATTCTTGAACAATTTCAAGTGACTGTTCATGACAAAAAAAAACTGGGCACTCACAACAACTGAACTTTCACGGGAACATTGGAGCCAGCTGCGGATATGGGTTTCTTACCAGCCTGCATAAGAAAGTGCACTGTCTGCAGTTGTGGTGTCACCAAACGCAGCCAAACAGATGTATATGGGTTTTACAAAGTTTCGAAAAAGTGACAGAGAAAAAGGCATAGCCACACACACTCATAGAGGCACACTCACAGAAGCAGACACAGAAACACACACATATACACAGAAACACACACACAAACAAATGGAACACACACATGCACACAGAAACACATGCACACAGACACACGTTCACACAGAACATACTCACAGAAACACACGCACTAAAACACATAGAGAAACAGAGTGACTCAGAGACAGAGAGCGGCAGAACAATATTTCAATTTCCAAAAGGAATTCGATGAGGTCAGCCTTAGATTTAAAAATGAACAATTTAGTTTATCATCAAAGGACTAATACCACCTTATGTGTGTAGAAGTGTTGCCTAAATTCACTCCTGAAAGGTCTGCCTCTATTTTTTATACCGTGCTCACTGGTGCGAGACCCCCTCACCTGTCGAAATAGTATTTTTGACCCCAATATACCCCATCAGTTCCGCTTAATATCTCACCAAATTTGACCAAATCATCCCTCATCCTACAAAGTTCCAGGGAATACATACCTATTTGTTCCCCATTGCCCTGTAATTGAACCCTTGGAGCCCGGTAAACATTCCAGTAAATCTACACTGCACTCAAATTGACAGGGGCCCCAAAGTCATTTTGAAGCTTGAGGGGGAGAAATTGGTGGGCGATGAAATTGACGGAAGGGGAAAGTCAGAAAATGCCAAAGAAAGCGAGAGAAAGCAGAGAAAGAGACAGAGAAAGTCAGAGAGGGAGTGAAAGTCAGACACAGTGGGGTCAGTCTGATCTCTCCCGGGGTGAGTGACACAGAAACAGTGGGATCAGTCTGCTCTCTACCGGAGTCAGTGATACAAACACAGTCTGGTCATTCTGCTCTCCCCGGGTCAGTGAAAGAGACACTGTGTGGTTAGTCTGCTCGCCCACAGGGTCAGTGATACAGACACAGTAGGGACAGTCTGCTTTCCCCGCGGGTCAGTGACACAGACACTGTGGGTTCAGTCTGATCCCCCCGGGGTTTGTGATACAGACACAGTGGGGTCAGTCTGCTCTCCCCAGGGTTTGTGATACAGACAGTATGGAGTCAGCCTGTTCTCCTTCAGGGTCAGTGACAAAGACACTTTGGGGTCAGTCTGCTCACCCACGGGGTCACTGATAGAGGCACAATGGGTTCCATCTGCTCTCCGCGGATCAGTGATATAGACACAGTGGGGTCAGTCTGCTCTCCCTGGCTCAGTGATATAGACACAGTGGGGTCAGTCTGCTCTCCCTGGCTCAGTGATATAGACACATTGGGGTCAGTCTGCTCTCCCCGGGGTCAGTGATACAGACATAGTGGGGTCAGTCTGTTCTCCTTAGCGGTCAGTGATGCACAGCATTTTCAGATTGCCACACCCCTGGGGTCAGGGAAACAGGCACATTGGAGTCAATCTGCTCTACACAGTGTCAGTAATACACAGAGGGGCCAGTCTGTTGTCCCCTTGAGTCAGTGATAAAGACACAGTGGGGTCAGTCTGCTCTCCCACCGAGTCAGTGGTGCAGAAGCAATGGAATCAGGCTGCTTTCCCCGGGGTCGGTGATACAGACACAATGCTGTCAGTTTGTTCATCCCGTGTCACTGATATAGACACATTGGTGTCTGTCTGCTCTCCCCGGGGCAGTGATGAAGGCAAAGTGGGGTCAGTCTGCTCTTCCTGGGGTCAGTGATACAGACACAGTGGGATGAAACTGCACAGTGATACAGACACAGTGGGATCAATCTGCACTCCACGAGGTCAGTGATACACAGTATTTTCAGATTACCAAACCCCTGGAGTCAGGGAAACAGGCACAATCTTCTCTCCACAGTGTCAGTAATGCACAGAGCGGCCAGTCTGCTGTCCCCTTCGGTCAGTGATACAGACACAATGGTGTCAGTCTGCTCTCCCCGTGCTCGATGATACAGACACAGTGGGGTCAGACTGCACTCCTGTTGGGTCACTGATGAAGACAAAGTAGGGTCAGTCCGCTTTCCTAGGGGTCAGTGATGCAGACACAGTGGGGACAGTCTGCTTTCCCCTCGGGTCAGTGATACAGACACAGTGGGGTCGGACTTGTCTCCCCGGGGTCAGTGACACAGACACTTTGTTGTCAGTCTGCTCTCCCCACGTCAGTGATGCAGACACATTGGGGTCAGACTGCTCTCCCGTAGGGTTACTGATACAGATACAGTGGGATCAATATGCGCTCCGCGAGGTTAATGATACAGACACAGTTGGGTCAGTCTGTTCTCCATAGGGGGTCAGTGATACACAGTATTTTCAGATTGCCGTACCCCTAGGATCAGGGACACAGACACAGTGGGGCCAGCCTGCTCTCCACATTGTCAGTGATACACAGAGGGGCCAGTCTGCTGTCCCTTTCAGTCAGTGATAGAGAGACAGTGGGGTCAGACTGCTCTCCCCGGGGTCAGTGATACAGACACAATGGTGTCAGTCTGCTCTCCCGCGGGTCAGTGATAACAACACGGTGGGGACAGTCTGCTCTCCCCATTCTCGATAATACAGACACAATGGATTCAGACTGCACTCCTCAGGGCTTAGTAACACAGACACATTGGGGTCAGTCTGTTCTCCGGCGATGTCAGTGATAAAGACAGAATGGGGTCAGTTTGCTTTCCCAGGGGTCAGTGATGCAGACACAGTGGGGACAGTCCGCTTTCCCAGGGTCAGTGATGCAGACACAGTGGGATCAATCTGCTGGATCCTGGGTCAGGGATGCAGACACAGTGGGATCAATCTGCTGGATCCTGGGTCAGTGATGCAGACACAATGGGGACAGTCTGCTTTCCCCTCCGGTCAGTGATACAGACAAGTGGGGTCAGTCTAGTCTCCCCGGCGTCTGTGATGCAGACATTAAGGGGCCAGTCTGTTCTCATCCCGGGTCAATGACACAGACACTTTGGGGTCAGTCTGCTCTCCCACGGGCTCATTGATAGAGACACAGTGGGATCAGTCTGCTCTCCCCGGGCATAGTGATACAAACAAAGTGGGGTCAGTCTGTTCTCCCCGGGTCAGTGATACAAACAAAGTGGGGTCAGTCTGCTCTCCCCGGGTTACTGTTACAGACACAGTGGGATGTAACTGCACAGTGAAACAAGCATAGTGGGGTCAATCTGCTCTCCACAGGGTCAGTGATACACAGAGGGGCCAGCCTGCTGTCCCCTTCGGTCAGTGTTACAGACACAGTGGTGTCAATCTGTTCTCCACATGGATCAGTGATACACAGTATTTTCAGATTGCTGTACCCCGAGGGTCATGAAAACAGGCACAGTGGGATCAATCTGCTCTCCACATTGTCAGTGATACACAGAGGGGCCAGTCTGCTGTCCATTTCGGTCAGTGATACAGACACAGCGGGACCAGTCTGCTCTCCCCCGGTGTCTGGATACAGAGGCAATGGAATCGGTCTGCACTCCCCGGGCACAGTGTTGCAGGCAGAGTGGTGTTAGTCTGCTTTCCCCGGGGTCAGTGTTAACGACACGGTGGGGACAGTATGCTCTCCCCATGCTCTATGATACAGACACAGTAGGATTAGACTGAAATGTTCTGGGGTTAGTGACACAGGCACACTGGTGTCAGACTGTTCTCCGGCGATGTCAGTGATAAAGACAGAATGGGGTCAGTCCACTTTCCCAGGGGTCAATGATGCAGACACAGTGGGATTAATCTGCTGGATCCCGGGGTCAGCGACACAGTCACTTTGGGGTCTATCTGCTCTCCCCTTTGATCAGTGATGCAGACACAATGGAGTCAGTCTGCTCTCCACCGGGTTCCATGATAGATACTCACTGGGGTCAGTTCGCTCTCCCTGAGGTCAGTGATACAGAAACATTGGGGTCAATCTGCTACCCCCGGGAATATGTGTTGCAAACGTTGAGGGGTCAGTCTGCTCTCCCCGGGGTTAGTGTTACAGATACAGACAGGTCAGTCTGCTCTCCCGCGGGGTCAGTGGTACAGACACAGTGGGATCAGCCTGCTCTCCACGCGGTCTGTGATACAGACTCAGTGGGGTTGTCTGCTCTCCCCCGGGGTCAGTGAGACAGCCAAAGTGGTCTCAGTCTGCTGTCCCCTTCGGTCACTGGTACAGATGCAGGGGTGATAAGGGGAAAAGATTACATAAAATATTATGATATATTAGCCTATGTTGTGGAAATTGGAAAAGAGAAAGCCGGAACGACGTTTTCTGAGTGTAGTCTGGAAAACCAGGTGGTCATATGTCCTCATCCTCAATCTAAAACAGCAGAGTCAAAATGTGGATGTAATGCCACTGTGAATTGCATCATGGAAACTAGAAAAGCATTGTCAGGGCTAACCCATGTGGTCGATATGGGAAAGGGGAGATATGTCTTAACCATTACGGTGAAGGAATACCAGTATAGACATAACAGCACTTGTCCAGTGAGCAACAGTACGTTCTATTTCAACCCACAAATACCAACCAGAATAGGAATGATGGAGTTGGTAGACATACATAAATGAAAGACAGAAATTATAAGCGTGATAGAAAGTATTAAAGAGGACTTGATAACTTACCTCCAGGAATACGAATATACTATTCAGCCATTGCCCACATGCTGGAGTGAAGAGAGAAAGCAGCTCGAATCCATAGCTGTAGTGTAAAACAATCTGGAACAACAGTCGAAGAAGCTACAAGATGAGGTTGATGAGATAAACGATTCTACTTGGTGGGAGGACTTATGGAACTGGGGGTCAAATGTGTAGACTCACTCCTGGTTGAACATTATCTTCCATGTCCTCACAGTGGTTTTAGGTATCGTGGTGATATATGCGCCGTGCTTAATTTGAAAACATAAGGGAGTGCTGCACTATCGCAAGGTCGTACTGAGGGAGTGCTGCACTGTTGGAGGGTCAGTACTGAGGGAGTGCTGCACTGTCGCAGGGTCTATTCTGAGGGAGCGCTGCACTGTCGGAGGGTCAGTACTGAGGGAATGCTCCACTGTCGGAGGGTCAGTACTGAGGCTGTACCGAGGGAGCGCTGCATTGTCAGAGGGTCAGTACTGAGTGAGTGCCACATTATCGCTGGGTCAGTATTGAGGGAATGCAGCAGCATCGAAGGGTCAGTACTGACTGAGTGCTGCACTGTCGAAGGGTCAGTACTGAGGGAGTGCTGCACTGTTGGATGGTCAGTACTGAGGCTGTACTGCACTGTGAGAAGGTCGGTAGTGAGGGAGTGTCACATTGTCGGAGGATTAGTTCTGAGGGAATGCTGCAGTATCGGGGGGGTGGGGAGTGTCAGTACTGAGGGAGCGCTGCACTGTCGGATGGCCAGTCCTGAGGGAATGCTGCAATGTAGAATGGTCAGTACTGAAGGGTGTGCCTCACTGCCAGAGGATCAGTACTGTGTAAGTGCCACATTATCGGAAGTGCGGGTTTTCACGATGAGACATTAATATGAGGCCCCCTCTGCCCTCTTGTGTGGATGTAAAAGATCCCAAGGCACGATTCCAAGAAGAGCGGGGAGTGGGCTATTTTCCCTGGTGTTCCTGGGCCCAATATTTAACTCTAAGCAACATCAGTTCGAAATAAAAGCAGAAAGTACTGGAAATACTCAGCAGGTTTGGCAGTATCTGTGGAGAGAGAAATAGAGTTAATGTTTTAGGTCAGTGACAGAACTGTCAGTGGGATCTTGCTGTGCACTCAATGCCTGTCACGTTTCCTACAACACAACAGTGACCTCAGTTTCGATGGCCCTCATTGCTGTGAACAACTTTGGGATTACCATAGCTGGAAGCAGGGTCAGTATCATTGGGAATTCTGTCTTTCTGATTGGCAGGTCAGAATTTGGGAATTCTGTCTTTCTGATTGGCAGGTCGGAGTTTGGGTATTCTATTTCTGTTTGACAGGTCAGAATTGGAAATTGTGTCTTTCTGATTGGCAGGTCAGAGTTTGGGAATTCTCTCTTTCTGATTGGCAGGTCAGAATTTGGGAATTCCGTCTTTCTGATTGGCAGGTCGGAGTTTGGGTATTCTATTTCTGTTTGACAGGTCAGAATTGGAAATTGTGTCTTTCTGATTGGCAGGTCAGAGTTTGGGAATTCTCTCTTTCTGATTGGCAGCTCAGAGTTTGGGATTTCTGTTTTTTCTGATTGTCAGGTCGAAGTTTAGGAATTCAGTTGTTATGATTGTCAGGTCGAAGTTTGAGAATTCTGTTTTTCTGTTTGGCAGGTTAGATTTTCGTCAGTTTGTGGGCCACTGGCAACAGGAATCTGTTGTCAGGAATCTGTTCCAAAGTAAACCCAGAGCTGAACCTGGTGAAATATGCCGCTGCCTGTTTCTTCACACAGGCAGATGACTGGGATGACATGGCTTGACAATATCTGTGGAAAGATCTGCGGAATGACTCAGAGTTTGAGAAGATCTGGAACGAGGACAAAGACAAATCTCAAAGCCTGGGTGGGTCTCTGAGAGGACATGATCACGGTGACAGCTAACACCATTAACGGGAGCCTGGTGCAAGAACTTGAACAATGATCTGGAAAGCTACGGAGCTGTCAACACAGACAACGCTGAGTTTAAACACAAGAGCTTCCACAATCTCCTAACCATCATCCTGAAGACTTTGAGAAAAGATTCCAGAGTGTCATAGAGCCATTCGCAGCATAGAAGGAGGAAATTCAGCCCATTGAGTCCATGCTGGCTCCCCATGGAACTATCCAGTCAGTCCCACTCCCCTGCTCATTCCCCGTAGACCTGCAAGTTTATTTCGTTAAGTGTTCATCCAATTTCCTTTTGAAATCATTTGGCTCCACTTCCATCACCCTCAAGGGCAGTGAGTTCCAGTCATTTCTGCACGCTGTGTAAAAAAATATTCCTCCCCCTCCTCCTTGCATCTTTCATCCTAAGCCTTCAATCTGCGTCCCCTAGTCCTTGTCCCAGCAGTTAATGGGAAGAGATTTTACTTGTCTAACTTATCAAATCCTGACATAATCTTGTAAACCTCTATCAAATTTCCCCTCAATCTCATTTGCTCTGAGGAGAACAATCCCAGCTTTTCCAATCTAACCTTGTAACTAAAATCCCTCGACCCTGGAACCATTCTGGTAAATCTCCTCTGCACCCTCTAAAGGGCCCTCACATTCTCCCTGAAGTGTTGTGAAGGAATATAGGTATAATAGGCTTGATTAAGTAGAATTTGGAAATAGTTTGTAGATTATACCTTTAGAGTTAAATATGTAATAAATGGTTAGTTTTCAGCGCTCACTGAGGTCCCCTTTAAGATGGTAGAGGAAAACATTTCAAGGTCTTTGTCAGAATAGAACCGCCATTACCAGGGACATGGGCGATAAACACACAGATTGAAATATCGTGTGTGACCTCAGTAAGAGGTAGCAATAAACCTTAATTAGAGTATAGGGTCGTTGTTCAGACAGTGCGGCTCCTGGGGTTGCTTTGGAGTGCCTTGGAAAGGGTAATTAACAACAAATGGGAACAAAAGACATCAGGTAAACACCATTATAAACACTTTCACCAGATAAAAGCCCACAAACTGCAAATTCGAGTAAAACAAATATATGGATTTTCAAAGGAACGACAAAAAAGTCACATGCAAAATTCAAAACTCATATGACACCTTAGACATAGTATAGAAATACAAGGTACGAAAGAAAACACTGAGTGGTGTTGAATCCTCGACACCACTTCTCATCCCATGCCTTAATCGGGGATTTAAGGTACACGTTTACTTTAAATTTTGATGGATCTCCTGGATATTCTAAGATAATTTTGCTGTAGAATTAGTAAGACTAAACTTTTGGATTCTATGTTAGAAATAAGAATGTGTGTTGCATCTCTCAGTAATATTTGATATTGTGATATACTTATACACTTAGGAAGTTTATTGCAGGTTAAATATTTTAATAAATATATAAAAGTTAATAAATTGTCTCATGTAGTATTCTGTATACAATTGTAAGATCCACCTCTCTGTGTCTCTTTAAGTGGAGAGATACGGATTGAAGAGAATTTCCCAGACCCTTATAACATGTGGACTATTTATGATTAAGCCACAAAAATATTAGAAAAAGGTTATCTGAAAGATGGTAAAATTCTCTGTTGGTTTTCTTTCTTTGTGGGAAAGCTGGTGCAATTCTTTGGACTCAAATAAGTGTTTGAGAGTTTGTCTGGTTTCAGCTTGCTTAAAGGAGATTCGTGGGGATGTGCTGCTGATTTGGTTTAGTCCCTGCAAGGGGTTAAAGTCATAAACCAGAGCTTTATCATGGTTCAGCACAATTTCCCTGTTTTTATACTCAATGCCTACATTTATGAAGCCCAAGATCCCAAATGCTTTGCTGACGACTCTCTCAAAGTGTATTGGGGGATGAGCAACTATCATTTTGATTGATGGAACAAAGAGGTGGGAGTTGGGAATTCTGCCTCCATTTCCCACAAGGAGACGGTGTCCAAGGGCGGCAGCAAGCACTTTCTTTGTTGTAACCACGTTTATTTTGTCGCACTCTGAATCGTCTTGCTTGATGAGATGCTGTCGGGGTAGGTGGTGTCGGCCTGGACATGTGCTGCTGTCTCAACTGCAGTATTGTGGCCAGTTCTGGAAACTACACTTTATGAAAGACATGAAGGCTTTAGAAAGGGTGAAAGAGGAGATTGACCAGAATGGGAGCAGGGATGTGTGACTTCAGTGAATGTGGAAAGAATGGAGAAACTGTGATTATTCACCTTGGAGCAGGGAATGTTAAGAGGGAGATTGACCAGAATATGAGCAGGGATGAGGGCCTCAGTTCATGTGGAGAGACTGGAAAAGCTGGGATTGTTATCCTTAGAGCATGAAGGGTGAGATTGAATAGAATGGTCCCAGGGATGAGGGACCTCAGAGCCCATGAAGTTTCATGGTATCAGGTAAAACATGGGCAAGAAAACCTCCTACTGATTAACACATACCACCCTTGACCCACTCACTCAGCTGATGAATCAGTACTCCTCTAAGTTGAACAGCACTTGGAGGAGGCATTAAGTGTGGCAAGGGCACAGAATATACTCTGCTTGGGGGACTTCACTGTCCATCACAAAGAGTGGCTCGTTAGCACCACTACTGACTGTAGTGGCTGTGTACCAAAGAACATAGCTGCTCTATCGAGTCTGTGGCAGGTGGTGAGCGAACCAACAAGAGGGAAAAACATACTTGACCTCGTCCTCACCAATCTGCCTATCGCAGATACATGTGTCCATGGCAGCATTGGAATGGGCTGTGGCAGCAATGTGTGCCATCAGCAAGATGCACTGGAGTAGCACACAAAGGCTCCCCTGACAGCACCTTCCAAACCCACGACGTCTGCCACCTAGAAGGACAAGGACAGCAGATAGATGGGAACATGACCACCTGCAAGTTTCTTTCCAAGCCACAGACCATCCTGACTTGGACAATGTTGCTGTTCCTTCACTATCAATGATTTAAAATCCTGGAACACCCTTTCTAACAGCACTGCAGTGTACCTGACCCAGATGGACTGTAATGGTTCAATCTCACAACCAGCCTCTGAAGGGCAATTAGGGATGGGCAATAAATGCTGGCCTATCCAGTGATGTCTACATCCTATGAACAAATAAAGAACAAAAAAGTTTCTCAGGTTCAATGTAAAACTAACTGCAGTTTTCTTTTCACTTTATATTATTTATCAAGACCAATATAACAATGAACTGCAATATAAATCGCCAATACCTTATGAAGCCGAAGATAACAATCAACAATAACTTTATTCATCATCGTTTAGTAGCACAGAACGTGGGTATTGCTGAAAATAGAGACATGTTATCGCAGTATTTCATCTTGCACTTAAATCAATAAATTAACTGTTTAATTAGAAGAACTAAACACTATGAA
Source organism: Heterodontus francisci (assembly GCF_036365525.1). Classification (NCBI taxonomy): domain Eukaryota; kingdom Metazoa; phylum Chordata; class Chondrichthyes; order Heterodontiformes; family Heterodontidae; genus Heterodontus; species Heterodontus francisci. The sequence continues at coordinate 1,028,202 of NW_027142345.1, forward strand.
GATAAAAGCAACATTTAAAATGGAACAAATTGAGTCCTTGCAAATTTACAGTCCAATGTTGCTTCAAGTCATCACAGGATGTTGCTCGTAGTTCTCACAGGATGTTTGTTGCTTGAAGTCTTCATGGAATGTTGCTTTCCTTCTCGAGCGAATTGCAATAATTAATGACTTGCAAACTCTTTCAATGGAACCAAGCTGACTTTAGAGTTTTTGAGGGGTAAAATATTGTCACAGTCCAACTTCCCTTCCTTCAGTTTAAATGACCAGAGATCTCTATCTTGGCTTGAGTTTTTAGAATTTTGAAAGATAATAACTAGACTAAATTCCCATTCCTTCAGTTTAAATGGTTGAGAGCTCTTTTTCCAGGTGCTGATGCCACAGCGGTGTCTTCTGTCAATCTGTCTGTTAGAAAAAACTGTCTTCAACTCATAAGCCAGTTCAAAACTGAATTGTAACAAATGTATTGCATCAGGTTCACTCCCAGTGTCTCTTTCTATGGTAACGAGAATGCACCCTTTAATTGCAGTCTCCAAATGGCTGTTTCTAAGGCAATGAAAATGCACCTTCCTCTAACTCCTAAGGTTTGCCGGCTCTTAAAGCAATACGGATCACTTGAAAGCCTCAAAGGCAAACTGCATATTCTGAAAAACTACAGGACCATGACACCTCCACCCCCAGTGGAATGAAACGCCATTCCCGAAATGTGTTTCATTACAATGACTAAAAAAAATACAAATTGAAAAAATGCTAGTATCTTTTTTCCACGCATTTACAGATATAGACATTTCTGGAAAAAAAAAGTTTAAACTACAGCAACAATTTCCACCAGAATATTTTGGCTTTAAATGTTCAAAAGGTTGTTCCAATTAACAAGCATCATCTTGCAACTGTTTCGTGTTATCATTCCAATTCTGCCCATTGTCGATCACCTCAGCCAGGTGAGCTGCACAGCTAGGAGCACCGACCACTAATGGTTTCGCTATTCTCTGAGAAGTTGCTCGAGTGCCCCTTAACCTATATGGCATCAATTGACACTGAAAATCCCTGTCCGGTGTAACAGAAGCTGATTTTTTCTTACCCTGGGGTGTCAAAGGAATTTGATAGTATCCTTCCAACATAGCTGTCTCTTTAAGGCACATTGTGTTGCCCATCTGTCCATACAGTCCTTTAAATCAGAATTTGGGTCGGAGTCTGCCTTCTTTACCACAGTGACGTTTCTAGAGTCTATGCAAGTTTGAGCCGTCCCACCAGGTTTAGTCATCAAGACCATGTAGGAATTCCAGCTGCCCTGACTAGGTTCATCTCAGCTGCCCTTCAGCATGCATTGTACCTCTGCTTCCACGTGGGCCTGTCTATCTGGACCGAAGCTCCAAGGATGTCAGTTTAAAGGAATGGCTCCCCATATACCCACATCATGTGTGGCTAAGGTTGTACATCCTGGCTTATCCCTACAAACTTTTTGAAACGTTGTGAAAACCCTGGTTAGGACCTCACACTGTTTTGCCTCTAACTGTAAAAGCCTATCGTTTAATTTTCCCTAGCCATTCTGCATTCGCTAATCGAATAGTTGGAGGTTCAATCTGAGAATTTCCTCGGCTTACTTCTGCCTCACCCTCACTATCCTTTTCCTTCTCCACAGACCTGATCACCTGACACACCTGTACTGGCTTATCCTCCTCCCTGCGGTAATATAGTTTCAGCATATTAACTTGACACAACCGATTCTTCACCCAGCGATCAGGGGTTTCAATCAAGTAGTCTACGTTACCCACTCTTTTGATCACTCTACATGGGCCACTAAACAGTGTTTTCACTGATTCTCCCTGTCTCGGTAACAACACTAATACCTCATCCCCTGGTTTTATGGTATTTAGAGGATCCCCCACTATTTGACAGGTGTAGCATGACCTACAAAATTGTCTCACATCCTTTGTAAGACCTGCCATTGATAATGTTGCTTATGTGTGATTTGGTCATCCGAATTCCCCTACATCCTGAAAAAGGAATATCGTGTGCTAACCTTAATAATCCTTATCAATATTTAGGTGGTACCACAATCTGTTCAACAACTGTCCAGTTTTCACTGGCAGGTCTATGAGGCAGTCTCCAATTCCTCCTCAAAACCTCGTTTGCTATATAATAGCTTTCCAGAACTCCTTTAACCTCATCTTCTGACAGAGCCATCTGTACTATTTGATAGATCTCTGGATCAGCTTGCTGTGCTGCAATGATAGATGATCTGTTAAACACCTCATTTGGATTGTCTAAATTCCCAAATAAGGTTGACGATGCCTGATTATCAATATGTGGTGCCCTATTTACCTCCGACAATGGATCCTGTTTAGCCATTGCTTGAGTAAGTAACAATGCAGGAAATATTCCAGGCAGTTGTTCCTGTAATTGGTCCTTTTCCTTAATTTCACATGATTCCTCTGTAACCAAAGGAGAAACTGATATTTTTGAACCGGCAAAATTCATTGCCTAGTAGTAGATAAATTCCGTTAAATGTTAAACTGTGGACAACACCTACAGTTACTATCTCAGATATGAAGTCACTGTCTCAGCGTACCTTATACAAAGGTACGGTAATACACATCCTCCAATTCCATGAACTAAAACTGTAGCGTTCGAGTCACTCTCTGGTGGAAACCTCATGTCTTTCCCCAGCAAGAGGGCTTGGGTCGCTCCTGAGTCCCTGAGTATAATGATAGGTTTTCCTGCCTCACTACCTGCCTTTGGCAGGAGGCGGTGGCGTCGTGCTATTCTCACTGGAGATCGTGAGAGGGAGACAGTAACTGTAGTGAGACAGGGACATCTGCAGATGGAGATGGTGAGAGGGGAACAGTAACTGCGGCGAGACAGGGACACCAGCAGATGGAGATGGTGAGAGGGAGACAGTAACTGTAGTGAGACAGGGACATCTGCAGATGGAGATGGTGAGAGGGGAACAGTAACTGCGGCGAGACAGGGACACCAGCAGATGGAGATGGTGAGAGGGAGACAGTAACTGTAGTGAGACAGGGACATCTGCAGATGGAGATGGTGAGAGGGGAACAGTAACTGTAGTGAGACAGGGACACCAGCAGATGGAGATGGTGAGAGGGAGACAGTAACTGTAGTGAGACAGGGACACCAGCAGATGGAGATGGTGAGAGGGAGACAGTAACTGTAGTGAGACAGGGACACCAGCAGATGGAGATGGTGAGAGGGAGACAGTAACTGTAGTGAGACAGGGACATCTGCAGATGGAGATGGTGAGATGGGAACAGTAACTGCAGTGAGACAGGGACACTAGAAGATGCAAATGAGACAAAACGGTAGGTGGTGGTGTCGCGGTGTTATCACTGGACCAGTAATCCAAAAGCCAAAAGTATTTCCCTGGCGACTGAGGTTCGAATCGCACCACAGCAGAAGTGAAATTTGAATGTAATTAATAAATCTGGAATTAAGCGCTAGTCTAATGATGGCCGCGTAACCATTGTTTTGCTTTTGTAAAAACACATCAGGTTCACTAATGTCCTTTAGGGAAGGAAATCTCCTGTGCTTACCTGATCTGGCCTACATGTAACTCCAGACCCACAGCAATGTGCTTACATGCCCTCTGAAATGGCCCATCAAGCCACTTAGTTGTAACAAACCGCTGCAAAGCAATAAAAAGGAATGAAACTGGACGGACAACCCGGAAACGACAATGGCGTATCCAGCCCTGTCGACCCTGCAAAGCCCTCCTTACTAACATCTGGGGGATTGTGCCAAAGTTTGGAGAGCTGTCCCACAGACGAGTCAAGCAACAGCCTGACAAAGTCATACTCCCGGAATCAGACCTTACAGACAATGTCCAAGATACTGCAATCACTGTCCCTGGGTATGTCCTGTCCCACCGGCAGGACCAATGCAAGCAGTGGTGACGGGACAGTGGCCTACAGTACGGAGGAAGTTGCCCTGGGAGTCCTCAACATCAACACCGGACCACATGAAGTCTCATGGCATCAGGTCAAACATGGGCAAGGTAACCTCCTACTGATTACCACCTACCGCCCTTCCTCAGCTGATGACTCTGTACTCCTCCATGTTGAACACCACTTGGAGGAAGCATTCAGGGTGGCAAGGGCACAAAATGTACTCTGGGTTGGGGACTTCTACCTCCATCACCAAGAGTGGCTCGGTCGCACCACTACTGACCGAGCTGGCCGAGTCCTAAAGGACATAGCTGCTAGACTGGGTCTGCGACAGGTGGTGGGGGAATGAACACCAGGGAAGAACATACTTGACATCGTCCTCACCAACCTGCCTGCCACGGATGCTTCTGTCCAAGACAGTATTGGTAGGCGTGACCACCGCACAGTCCTTGTGGAGACGAAGTCCGACCTTCACATTGAGGATACCGTCCATCGTGTTGTGTGGCACCATCACCGTGCTAAATCGGATTGATTTTGAACAGATCGAGCAACGTAAAACTGGGCATCCATGAAGCGCTGTGGGCCATCATCAGCAGCAGAATTGTACTGAACCATAATCTATAACCACATGGCCCGGCATATCCCCCAGTCTACCATTTACCATCAAGCCAGGAGACCAACCCTGGTTCAATGAAGATTGCAGGAGGGTTGCCAGAAACAGCACCAGGCACACCTCAAAATGGGGTGTCAACCTGGTGAAGCTACTACCCGGGACTACTTGCATGCCAAACTGCATAACAGCTTGCAATAGACAAAGCTAAGCGATCCCATAACCAACGGATCAGATCTAAGCTCTGCAGTCCTGCCACATCCTGTCCTGAATGGTGGTGGACAATTAAACTGCTAACTGGAGGAGGTGGATCCACAAATATCCCAACTTCAATGATGGGTGAGCCCAGCACATCAGTGCAAAAAGTAAGGCAGAAGCATGTGCAACGATATTCAGCCGGAAGTGCCGAGTTGATGATCTATCTCGGCCTCCTCCTGAAGTCCCCAGCATTACAGATGCCAGACTTCAGCCAATTCAATTCACTCTGCGTGATATCAAGAAACGACTGAAGGCACTGGATACTGCAAAGGCTATGGGTCCTGACAATATTCCGGCAATTGTACTGAAGACCTGTGCTCCAGAACTTGCCACACCCCTAGCCAAGCTGTTCCAGTACAGCTGCAACACTGGCATCTACCCTGCAATGTGGAAAATTGCCCGTGTATTTCCTGTGCACAAACAGCAAGCCAAGTCCAACCCGGCCAATTACCGCCCCATCAGTCTAATCTCAATCATCAGTAAAGTGATGGAAGGTGTCATCAACAGTGCCGTCAAGCAGCACTTGCTTAGCAATAACCTGCTCAGTGATGCTGTTTAGGTTCTGCCAGGGCCACTCAGCTCCTGATCTCATTACAGCCTTGGTTCAAAATTGCACAAAAGAGCTGAACTCAAGAGGTGAGGTGAGAGTGACTGCCCTTGACATCAAGGCAGCATTTGACCGAGTATGGTATCAAGGAGCCCTAGCAGAATTGGAGCCAACGGGAATCAGGGGGGGAACGCTCTGTTGGTTGGAGTCATACCTAACCCAAAGGAAGCTGGCTGTGGGTGTTGGAGGTCAATCATCTGAGCTCCAGGACATCACTGCATGAGTTCCTCAGGGTAGTGTCCTAGGCCCAACCATCTTCAGCTGCTTCATCACAGATCCTCATTTCATTTTGGAGAAAGTTCATTTTCTTTACATACTGACTGAATAAATAAACAGAACAGAATCAGTTATTCACTAATGGTGATTTGTTCATTAAATCTGTGCTTTAAATTCCCTGTGAATGATAAATTCAATAAAGACTGAGGCTGATTTGATGAATACATTGCTATTTTAATTTAATTGAATGTATGAAGTAGATGTATTGAACATATTTTATAACCAATGAACTGTTCTCTATCATCAATGACGACAGAGATTAATGTTTCAATGCATTAATTGAGTTGTGTTACTGGGATCTCTCCATTACATTTCCTCTAACACGCTGCTGCAGTCTCTCCCTGTGAATCTCATCCTCTCCTCTCACTGTATTGAATCCTCTGTCTGCTCATTCAGTGCATCAGTTTATCCACTTTGCCAAACCATCTGCTTCTGTCTCCGCTCCAGCTCTAACATTTACTTTTCCTTTTGGCTTAAATCTGTCATTTCGTTCTTTATACTTTCACGAGTGGGAACAGTTTCTCTCTATCCACTCTATCTGGACCCCTCATGATTTTGAATACCTCATCAAATCACCTCTCCGCCTTCTGTTCTCCACGGAAAACATTCTCATTTCTCCAATCTATCTTCAGAACTGAAATTCTTCATCCCTGGAACCATTCTAGGGAATATTTATGTTCCCACTTAAATGTGGTGCCCAGAACTCGACACAATACTCCAACTGAAGCCGAACTAGTGCCTTATATAATTTCAACATACCCAATGGAAGATGCTGCTATGGATACACAAATGGGTCCCTGTTATGGTGGTCTTTTTGTGGTGTATGTCGAAAATTCCTTGTTCCATTACTACTCATCCTCCTTCCCCTTTTTCCAGTACATTGATGAATGTATCAGTGATGTTTTCCGCTCCCGTTCTGAACTGGAAAACTTCAAACATCATCAACTTTGCGTCCAATTTCCACCTTTCTCTACCCTTCACATGGTCCGTCTCTGACACATGCCTTCCCTTCCTCGACTTCTCTCTCTCCAGCACTGGTGATCGCTTGCCCACTAATAATCAATATAAGCCCATCGGCTCCCACAGCTACCTCGACTACACTTCTTCACAGTGCCTCCTGTACGGACTCCATTCCATTATCCCAGTTTTGCCATTTCTGATGCATCCGTTTTTAGATTAGAGAAACAGCACTGAAACAGGCCCTTCGGCTCACCGAGTCTGTGCCGAACATCGACCACCCATTTATACTAATCCGACACTAATCCCATATTCCTACCAAACATCCCCACCTGTCCCTATATTTCCCTACCACCTACCTAAACTAGTGACAATTTATAATGGCCAATTTACCTATCAACCTGCAAGTCTTCTGGCTTGTGGGAGGAAACCGGAGCACCGGAGAAAACCCACGCAGACACAGGGAGAACTTGCAAACTCCACACAGGCAGTACCCGGAATCGAACCCGTATCCCTGGAGCTGTGAGGCTGCGGGGCTAACCACTGCGCCACTGTGCCGCCCTCCAGCTTCCAACAACAGTGCTTCTGATAAGTCTTCTGATATCCTCAACCGAGGATTCACCGCCAATGTCGTTGATAGGGCCACGACCATGTCCGACCCATTTCCCGCACTTCTTACCTCACGCCTTCCAGAACAGCAACAGGGTTCCCCTTGCCCTCATTTTCCACCCCACCAGCCTCCTCATTCAAAGGATCATCCTCTGCCATTTGCACCACCTCCAGTGCGATGTCACCGCCAATCTCATCTTCCCCTCTCCTCCCCGATCAAAATTCTGAACGGATCGTTCCCTCAGGGACACCCAGCTCCTCTCCTCCATCACCCCCACGAACTGATCGACTTCCCCCGACACCTTCCCATGCAATCACAGCAGGTGTAATAGCTACCCTTTTACATCCTCTCTCCTCACCACCCAGGGCTTCAAGCACTCCTTACAGGTGAAGCAGCGATTTCTTGTAATTGTTTCAATTTAGTATACTATATTCACTGCTCGCAGTGTGGTCACCTCTACACTGGGGAGAGAAACCCCAGATTGCGTGATCATTTTGTAGAATATTTCCACTCTGGCTGCAGCAAGACCCCGAGCTTCTGGTTACTTGCTATTGCAATTGACCATCCTGCTCCCAGGTCAACATTTCAATCCTGGGCCTTCTGCAGTTTCAAGTGAACCTCAACACAAGCACCTCATCCTCTGATTAGGCACTCGACAGCTTTCTGAACTCAACATTGAGTTCAACAATTTCAGAACATGAATGTTTATTTTATTTTATTTTACATTGTTGTTAACTGTGTGGCTGTTTTAAACGTGTCTTTTCACCATTTTGCGTTTGGACAGAATCGTTCATTATTCTGCCATTTGCATTTTTTCCGGACTTATGCTTTTGTATTTCAACACAACGGTGAGCACTCCCTTGGCCTTTGTTCCATGCCACCTTTGTTAGTTAATTTCTCCTGCCGTCACAAAGTTTCTCTTTTGTTCTTCTTCCCGTTCCCCTTTTTCACTTGTTCAATAACTACTATATTTCTAACTTTTGCCTGTTATAATGGAATGTCACAGACCTGAAACGTTAACTCTGTTCCTCTCTCCACAGATGCTGAGTTTATCAAGCACTTTCTGTTTTATTTCAGCATAAACCCCTTCCTCTTGTACTCCATGCCCCCATTGATAAAGCCAAGAATACCGTATGCTTTATTGACTGCTCTCTGAACCTGTTCTACCACCTACAGTGATTATGTACATATATCCCCAGGTCCCTATGTTCCTGCACCCACTTTAGAGTTATACCCTTTACATTATACTGTTTTTCCATGTTCTTGCTACCAAAATGAATCACTTCACATTCCTTCGTATTGAACTTCATCTGCCACCTGTCCACCCATTCCACCGACTTCTCTATGACTTTTTGAAATTCTACACTATCCACCTCAAAGTTCACAATGCTTCCAAGTTTTGTATCATCCGCAAACTGTGAAATTGTGCCCTGTACACCAAGATCTAAATCATTAATATATATCAGGGACATCAAACTGTCCCAAAGCTGATCCCTGGGCAACTCCACTACAACACTTCCCCTAACCCGAAAATGATGCAGTAACCACTACACTCTGTTCCCTGTCAACCAGCCAATTTTGAATACATGTTGCCACCAATGTTGTTCCTTTGTTTAAGAAGGGTAGCAAGGATAATCCAGGAAATTATAGGCCGGTGAGAATTATGTCAGTGGTAGGGAAATTCTTAGCGAGGATTCTTCGGAACAGGATTTACTCCCATTTGGAAACAAGCAAACTTATTAGCGAGAGGCAACATGGTTTTGTGAAGGGGAGGTCGTGTCTCACTAACTTGATTGAGTTTTTTGAGGAATTGATGAAGATGATTGATGAAGGAAGGGGAGTGGATGTCGTCTATATGGACTTCATTAAAGCCTTTGACAAGGTCCCTCATGGAAGACTGGTACAAAAGGTGAAGTCACACGGGATCAGGGATGAGCTGGCAAGATGGATACAGTTCTGGCTCGGTCATAGAAGACAGAGGGTAGCAGTGGAAGGATACTTTTCTGAATGGAGGGCTGTGACTAGTGGTGTTCCACAGGGATCAGTGCTGGGACCTTTGCTGTTTGTATTATATATAAATGATTTGGAGGAAAATGTAGTTGATCTGATTAGTAAGTTTGCAGATGACACAAAGGTTGGTGGAGTTGTGGATAGTGATGAGGATTCTCAGAGGATACAGCAGGATATAGATCGGTTGGAGACTTGGGTGGAGAAATGGCAGATGGCGTTTAATCAGGACAAATGTGAGGTAATGCATTTTGGAAAGTCTAATGCAGGTGGGAAGTATACAGTAAATAGCAGAACACATAGGAGTATTGACAGGCAGAGAGATCTGGGCGTACAGGTCCACAGGTCACTGAAAGTGGTAACGCAGGTGGATAAGGTAGTCAAGAAGGCATACGGCATGCTTGCCTTTAGCGGTCGGGGCATAGAGTATAAAAATTGGCAAGTCATGCTGCAGCTGTGCAGAACTTTAGTTCGGCCACACTTAGAATATAGCGTGCAATTCTGGTCGACACACTACCAGAAAGACGTGGAGGCATTGGAGAGGGTACAGAGGAGGCTTATCAGGATGTTGCCTGGTCTGGAGGGCATTAGCTATGAGGAGGGGTTGGATAAACTCGGCTTGTTTTCACTGGAACGACGGAGGTGGAGGGGCGACATGATAGAGTTTTACAAAGTTCTGAGTGGCATGGACAGAGTGGTTAGTCAGAAGCTTTTTCCCAGGTTGGAAGAGTCGGTTACTAGGGGACATAGGTTTAAGGTGCGAGGTGCAAAGTTTAGAGGGGATGTGCGAGGCAAGTTCTTTACACAGAGTTTGGTGAGTGCCTGGAACCTGCTGCTGGGGGAGGTGGTGGAAGCAGGTACGATAGCAACGTTTAAGAGGCATCTTGACAAATACATAAATAGGAAGGGAATAGAGCGATACGGTCCCCGGAAGTGCAGAAGGTTTTAGTTTAGGCAGGCATCAAGATCAGCGCAGGCTTGGAGGGCCGAATCGCCTGTTCCTGTGCTGTACTGTTCTTTGTTCTTTGTGTTTTGTTTGAGATGCACTTCCTGGCACCGGAAATGTTCACCAGGGTAGAGGTAGCGCAGGACAGCAGTCCCGTCTGCCTCCCGATTGTGGTCAATTAAAGTACAAGAAGCTCGTTGTCAGTTTGTTCGAGGGGCGGGTTTGAATTTTGAAGAGGATGCATAGGTTACACACACTGTCCATTGCTGACTAGCCAAATGGAGGTTGGTACAGAGTGAAGAGCTATCTATGTACAATTTTATCAAATTTACTTTCATCGCTTTTTAAGCAACTTCAATGTATAATATATACCACCAAATATATATCGGTAATATCATATATTCTCTGTTACATCATTTACTATTCCTTATTTACTATTTACTTTCCTTAGAAATTTTACATCCACTATCTTACTGTGAGCAAGGCCATGGGAGGTGCCTCAGTATTATCTATTTCTGTATTGCATTAATTTTATTTTTCTTGACAGTAAAATCATCTTTATTACTTATCCTCCTCTTTTACTTTCTCTTTATGTCATGATGTATTATCCTTGGCTGCGAGAGTAACTGGATGTGCCACCTGTTCTCAGGACTTTGCCAACATTGCTTTGAAATGTGCTGCTGGAATGCATGGTAGGCACTGCAGTTGATTTCTGACCTTACTTGTCTGTCTTCAGGGAAATATATAGGGAGATATTATCATCTCACAGTCACCTGCTTCCTCCTTGAAAACCGGGTGTACAGCAGTTGAAAATCCAGGGGAGGGGTGTGGGGGGGGGGGGGGGGGGCGGGAACCTTGGCCATCTCAAAGATGCCCAATGCCCATCTGATGCAGTTTTCAGAAACTCCTATAAATGGGCGAGGCACCCACCTGACTGAAACAGGCATAAAATTAAGGCTGCTTAAATAAGCAGAACAGGATCCTATGCCGGTTGCAGATCCTTGATTACAAACTTCTGTTAACAATGTGCACACTCTAACTGCATAACCAGTAGTCCAATTTCACACAAAGGACAGTGGAAATTTAGAACTCTCTCCTCCAAAAGACTGAGGATTGTGGGTCAATTTAAACTTGCATGACTGAGATTGTTAGAATGTTGTTAGGTATAAGTATCAATAGATATGGAGAAAAAGGCTTGTAAATAGAGCTGAGGTTAAGATCAGCCATGATCTAAAAGATTTAAAAGACAGTTGATAGGTAAATTGGACATTGTAAATTGCCCCTAGTGCAGGTAGGTGGTAGGAGAATTGAGGGAAGGTGGGGATGTGGTAGGGAATATGGGATTAATGTAGGATTAGTATAAATTGGGAGGTTGATGGTTGGCACAGACCCGGTGGGCCAAAGGGCCTGTTTCAGTGCTGTATCTCTATATGACTCTATGGCCGGAATTTTTGATTTGATATAGAGATGCAGCACCGGTGGCCCCGGGGCCGTTGCGCCCGAAGCGGATCAGGCCACCGATCCCGCTCTGCGTCACCTGGCCGCCGGCATAACACGCTGATCACCTAATGAACGGGCCCGCGGCGTAACTCCGAAAAGAAATGGCGCGCGGGCGGGAACTTCAGCATCATGGGGGGCCGGGCCACATACGCAGAAGGCTGACTGTCAGCCCTACATAAAGGATTACTGATTTTAAACAGAGCAGTGAGTTCCCCATTTGATGTAAAGGAAGATCCAACTTCCTTAAGGTCTGGAGATTTTAAAGGCTCCCTACCTTGCAACACAGAAAGACCGGGAGACAACAATATTGCTCTTAGTGGTGATTGAGGGCAGAAGCAATCACGTTGCCCCCCGATTCTCTGACGATTCACTGCAAGTCCTCCTGCAGGCCGTTGAGGAGAGGAGAGACATTCTGTTCAGCTCAGATGGGAGAAGGAGACCCTCCGACGTGACCAAGAGGGCTTGGCTGGTGGTTGCAGAGGAGGTCAGCAGCCGAGGCATTGTGAGGCATACATGGATGCAGTGCCGCAAGCGCCTCAATGACCTACTTCGCTCTGCCCGGGTAAGGGGCAGTCCTCATTCATCTAATCGGTTATGTGCCAAGGGAGTTTTTTACTGTACCATGATGCAATGTGGAAGCCCTGTATGATCAATACCTGGCTGCTGCTTTGAAATGGGACACGTCATGGGCAAGTCCGAGATGAATGCTGATGCTGTGGTGTTAAAGTTGTGCCCAGCACTGTCACAGCAGTGAGATGCAATTCCAGCCCTTTGGGTGACAGCGTAATATGCCATTGACTATGTATAAAATAAGTATCTTTGTTTATTCAGGAAAAGAGGGCACACAATGTCCGGGAGAGGTCATGTACTGGTGGCGGTGTAGCCACCTAGGCATTCCTCACCAGAATGGAGGAGGATGCTTTAATTATAGCCGGGGAGGAAGGAGGATGCGACGTGGCAGATGGCGAGGCCATGAGAGTGAGTGTTCCAGAATGTGGAGTAACTCTTCATTATTGGGATGGTGGTGGTGAGGCTGTGCTACTGTGCCAATGATTTGGTGAATGTCAAATGCCCTGAATGTTGCCCTCAATTGTAACATCACCCAGATGTAACCTGCTGGAGGCACAGACTTGTGCTTAACTCTGGATTGATGATGAAACTGATCACTATGCTTTTCCCAACGGGCAAATCCCAGCATGTACCAGGAGGTGTTACTGTTGCCCGACCATCCACCTCTAAGGTGGAGGAGGGCATCTCAGAGGGTGCACCGTCACATCATCGCGACGCCCCAAGTACCTCAGCAGGTACTGACACTTCGGTTGTGATCACTGTGTCTGGGGAATCAATGTCACATACTGGTGTGAGCACAGCACAGTTGCCGGGCCAGACACCAGAGGCAGAATCGGCCGATGCATCACACACGTGCCTCTGAGATTATCCTTTCGTCGGGCGATGTTGCAGGTGCAGAATGTGGTCCATGAAAATCTGGCGGAGTTGCCTGAAACATTGTGCGCTATGACTCATACTCTGCAGACATCCATCCAGAGTATGAGTTCAGCAAACTCACAGGCATTTGAACATCTGGCTTCCTACATTGATAGACTGGCAGCTGCAGTGGAGGGACCAGTTTTCATATAATTCGGGACCTCAGAGTGAGTGTGGCCTCCCTGGACCAGAGTATCAGAGAGCATAATCTGACGTGACTGTGCCAGGGTGAGGACACTCAGCTCTCTGATGCCACTATTGAGGACCACCAGAGCCTCATGAGGGCACAGGGGCAGCAGATCGCAAATGGGAGCTCCTCTCACGGCACTTCTGATGCATCCGGCAGCTCCTTGCTCCTTCCGCCAGGGACATGTGAACCGCTAAATCCCGTGGTGATAGAGAGTGCTCATGATATTTGTCATGAGAATCCTGAGATGCCAGGGTCCACACAGCCACGAGCCTGCAGAGAACGTCCGCCCAAGTCATCAAAAGCAGCGCAGCAACAAGATCAGCCACCTGCCTCTGGTAAGTCTGTTGGTGAGGGATCAGGTACACGAATGAGCACGTGTAAATGGATTAAGAGAACACTTTAATATCACGACTGATGCACTGGGTGACTTGAAGTACATTTATTTGATTTGTAAAACAATAGTGTTTGATTAAATTTGAGATTTTACCAATGGACATGTCATTCCTGAAGTCAGATATTACATAGTTAGTCAACTCAAGTTGTCTCAAATGTGAGGCCACAATCTTGGGTCGCGTCCCTCATGATGTGGTGGATTGGTTATTCGCTTTGTCTCACCCCCTAAACGTTCGAGATTTTGCACTGTCAGATCCTCACAATGATTAATGCCATAAAGCACATTGAAATGTGTGAAGATTTATATCATTTCAACTGAAACGCATTCCTTTAGAGATTCCCTTGTTCCGCTAGCAGTTAGAGCCTAGTCACATTCAGCTTCCTCTCCACTATCATCATTAGACTGATGCCCATCTTCCACATCAGAAACATCGTCATCATCTGAGGACACATCGTGCTGACATTGATCATCCTCCAGAGCATCTCCATGTTCAATCGCCAGGTTATGCAAGGCACAGCAGACGACAATGATTCTGAGGGGTAGGCGGTGGCGGAGTGATATTATCACTGGACTAGTAACCCAGAGACCCAAGGTATTTTTCTGGGGACATGGGTTTGAATCCCACCACAGCAGAAGGTGGAATTTGAATTTAATTAATAAATCTGGAATTAAAAGCTAGTCTAATGATGGCCATGAAACCACTGTCGATTGTTGTAAAAACCCATCTGGTTCACTAATGTCCTTCAGGGAAGGAAATCTGCTGTCCTTACCTGGTCTGGCCTATATGTGACTCCAGACCCAGAGCAATGGGGTTCACTCTTACATGCCCTCTGAAATGGCCTAGCAAGCCACTCAGTTATAACTAACCGCTACAAAGTCAATGAAAAGGAATGAAACCGGACGGACCACCCGGCATCGACCGAGGCACCGGAAACGACAACGGCAAACCCAGCCCTGTCGACCCTGCAAAGTCCCCCTTACTAACATCTGTGAAATTGTGCCAAAGTTGGGAGAGCTGCCCACAGACTAGTCAAGCAGCAGCCTGACATAGTCATACTCATGGAATCATTCCTTACAGACAATGTCCCAGACACTGCCATCACCATCCCTGGGTATGTCCTGGCCCAGCAGCAGGACAGACCCAGCAGAGGTGGTGGCACAGTGGTATACAGTAGGGAAGGAATTGCTCTGGGAGTCCTTTACGTCTACTTCGGACCCCATGAAGTATCATGGCATCAGGTCAAACATGGGCAAGGTAACCTCCTACTGATTACCACCTACTGCCCTCCCTCAGCTGATGATACAGTACTCCTCCATGTAGAACACCACTTGGAGGAAGCACTGAGGGTGGCAAGCGCACAAAATGTACTCTGGGTTGGGGACTTCAACGTCCACCACCAAGAGTGGACTGGTAGCACCACTACTGACCGAGCTGGCCGAGCCCAAAAGGACATAGCTGCTAAACTGGGTCTGCGTCAGGTGGTGGGGGAACCAAGACGAGGGACGAACATACTTGACCTCGTCCTCACCAATCTGCCTGCTGCAGATGCTTCTGTCAAAGACAGTATTGGTAGGCGTGACCACCGCACAGTCCTTGTGGAGACGAAGTCCCACCTTCACTTTGAGGATACCATCCATCGTGTTGTGTGGCACTCGCACCGTGCTAAATCGGATAGATTTCGAACAGATCTAGCAATGCAAAACTGGGCACCCATGAGGCGCTGTGGGCCATCATCAGCAGCAGAATTGTACTGAACCATAATCTATATCCACATGGCCCGGCATATCCCCCAGTCTACCATTACCATCAAGCCAGGAGACCAACCCTGGTTCAATGAAGATTGCAGGAACGTTGCCAGAAACAGCACCAGGCACACCTCAAAATGAGGTGTCAACCTGGTGAAGCTACAACACAGGACTACTTGCATGCCAAATTGCATAATAGCATGCAATAGACAAAGTTAAGCGATCCCATAAACAACGGATCAGAATTAAGCTCTGCAGTCCTGCCACATCTAGTCGTGAATGGTGGTGGACAATTAAACTACTAACTGGAAGAGGTGGCTCCATAAATATCCCAACGTCAATGATGGGTGAGCCCAGCACATCAGTGCAAAAAGTAAGGCAGAAGCATTTGCAACGATCTTCAGCCTGAAGGGCCGAGTTGATGATCCATCTCAGCCTCCTCCTGAAGTCCCCAGCATCACAGATGCCAGACTTCCGCCAATTCGATTCACTCTGCATGATATCAAGAAACGACTGAAGGCACTGGATACTGCAAAGGCTATGGGTCCTGATAATATTCCGGCAAATGTACTGAAGACCTGAGCTCCAGAACTTGCCGCAACCCGAGCCAAGCTGTTCCAGTATAGCAGCAACCCTGGCATCTACCCTGCAATTTGGAAAATTGCCCAGGTATGTCCTGCACACAAAAAGCAGGACAAGTCCAACCCGGCCAATTACCGCCCCATCAGTCTAATCTCAATCATCAGTAAAGTGATGGAAGGTGTCATCGACAGTGCCGTCAAGCAGCACTTGCTTAGCAATAACCTGCTCAGTGATGCTCAGTTTCGGTTCCGCCAGGGCCACTCAGCTCCTGATCTCATTACAGCCTTGGTTCAAAATTGCACAAAAGAGCTGAACTCAAGAGGTGAAGTGAGAGTGACTGCCCTTGACATCAAGGCAGCATTTGACCGAGTATGGTATCAAGGAGCCCCAGCAAAATTGTAGCCAATGGGAATCAGGGGGGTAAACGCTGTGTTGGTTGGAGTCATACCTAGCCCAAAGGAAGCTGGCTGTGGTTGTTGGAGGTCAATCATCTGAGATCCAGGACATCACTGCAGGAGTTCCTCAGGGTAGTGTCCTAGGCCCAACTATCTTCAGCTGCTTCATCAATGACCTTCCTTCAATCATAAGGTCAGAAGTGGGGATGTTCGCTGATGATTGCACAATGTACAGCACCATTCGAAACTCCTCAGATACTGAAGCAGTTAGTGCAGAAATGCAGAAAGACCTGGACTATATCCAGGCTTGGGCTGATAAGTGGCAAGTAACATTTGCGCCACACAAGTGCCAGGCAATGACCACCTCCAACAAGAGAGTATCTAACCATTTCCCATTGACATTCAATGGCATTATCATCGCTGAATCCCCCACTATCAACATCCTAGGGGCTACCATTGACCAGAAACTGAATTGGAGTAGTCATATAAATACCGTGGCTACAAGAGCAGGTCAGAGGCTAGGAATCCTGCGGCGACTAACTCACCTCCTGACTCCCCAAAGCCTGTCCACAATTTACAAGGCACAAGGCAGGAGTGTGATGGAATACTCTCCACTTGCCTGGATGGGTGCAGCTCCAACAACACTCAAGAATCTCGACACCATCCAGAACAAAGCAGCCTGCTTGTTTGGCACCCCATCCACAAACATTCACTCCCTCCACCACCGACGCGCAGTGGCAGCAGTGTGTACCATCTACAAGATGCACTGCAGCAACGCACCAAGGCTCCTTACACAGCACCTTCCAAACCCGCGACCTCTTTTACCTCGAAGGACAAAAGCAGCAGATGCATGGGAACATCACCACCTGCAAGTTCCCCTCCAAGTCACACTCCATCCTGACTTGGAACTATATCATCATTCTTTCACTGTCACTGGGGCAAAATCCTGCAACTCCCTTTCTAACAGTACTGTGGGTGCACCTACCTCACATGGACTACAGCAGTTCAGCAAGGCAACTCACCACCACCTTCTCAAGGGAAATTATGGATAGGCAATAAATGCTGGCATAGCCAGTGACGCCAAAATCCCGTGAATGAATAAAAAATAAACTTACAGGATACGGAGTTATTCTCCCCTTTGACAAAAAAAATGATTATAACTCTCAGGTATTTTATTCTTAACCTTTACATTCCTCTTAGTTTTAGTATTTGGTTTCACATTCACAGCTGTGGTTAAAGCTATAGCCTGGTCTGCCAGACGCTCAGTCAGTCTTTTTCGCTGCACGAACTTTGCGTACCCCAACAAGTCCTCTGGGTTCACCTCGCAATTTCCATCACTCTGAACGAAGATGACCCGTTTTGCTGCAATTATGAAACTTGAGCTTGCAAACCGCACTTCTATCCTCAGCATCTTCCTTTCTAACATGAGTAGGCAGTTCAAAATGAATTGTAACCAATGTATCGCATCGGGTTCACTCCCATTGTCTATATCTATGGGCGGCACAGTGGTGCAGTGGTTAGCACCGCAGCCTCACAGCTCCAACGACACGGGTTCAGTTCTGGGTACTGCCTGTGCGGAGTTTGCAAGTTCTCCCTGTGTCTGCGTGGATTTTCGCCGGGTGCTCATTTCCTCCCACCCCCAAAGACTTGCCGGTTGATAGGTAAATTGGCCGTTGTAAATTGCCCCTAGTGTAAGTAGGTGGTAGGAGAATGGTGGGGATGTGGTAGAGAATATGGGTTAATGTAGGATTCGTATAAATGGGTGATTGTTGGTCAGCGCAGACTAGGTGGGCCGAAGGGACTGCTTCAGTGCTGTATCTCTAAAAAAATAAGTAAACGAGAATGCACCCTTTGAATCGCCGTCTCCAAATGGCTGTTTCTAAAGCAACAAAAATGAACTTCCTATAACTCCTCGGGCTTGCCGGCTCTTAATGCAATAATGATCCCTTGCAAGCCTTAAATGCAAACAGCATATTCCGCAAAAAGACTACAGGGCCATGACACTATAAACAATCAGTCTGCAACATGAATGCAAACAGGCACACACTGTTTAGTTTAGTTTAGAGATACAGCACTGAAACAGGCCCTTCGGCCCACCGAGTCTGTGCCGACCATCAACCACCCATTTATACTAATCCAACACTAATTCCATATTCCAACCACAGCCCCACCTGTCCCTATATTTCCCTACCACCTACCTACCTATACTGGGGGCAATTTACAACGGCCAATTAACCTATCAACCTGCAAGTCTTTGGCATGTGGGAGGAAACCGGAGCACCCGGAGAAAAGCCATGCTGACACAGGGAGAGCTTGAAAACTCCACACAGGCAGTACCCAGAATTGAACCCGGGTCGCTGGAGCTGTGAGGCTGCGGTGCTACCCACTGCGCCACTGTGCTGCCCATTCCTGAAGGTCCAGCTTTCCATAACCAGAGCACCATGGAAAATGGTCAGTAACAGAAAACATCTTTATATACAATAATAGAAACTTTATACCACAGGAAATACCTCCGGACAAGTGGAGTACAACAGTAGGCCAATCCAGCACCAAATACGTTTGCACAACCAAAACATCTCGACACAACAGGAAACACAATAATGCAAATGCTTTGTTTCTCCATCTCAGGCCATTTCTCTGTGCCTCTCTCTCTCTTTGACCCTTCCACCCCATCTCCCTCCCTCCATCCCTGTCTCTGTCTCTCAATCTCTCTCTCCCCGCTGTCTCTCCCTCTGCTTCTCTCTTTCAGTCGCTTTCTCGCCCTCTGTCTCTCGCCCTTCCCCTCAGTTTCGATCTCACTCCATCTGCCTCGCCCTAACATTCGCTCTGTCTTGCCCTACGCGAGGTAGTTCAATCTGAAGCCAGGGTGTTAAATTTGAACAAAGGAAATTATGAAGGTATGAGGGGCTGAGGTGGATTGGGAAAATACATTAAAAGGTATAACAGTACATCGGAAATACATGGCCTTTAAATAAATATTGCATAGTTTAGAGCAATCCTTCAAGGCACAAAAACCCAAAAGTAAAGGCAGTCAAAAGTGGATAACAAAGGAAGTTAAGGATTGTATAAGATTAAAGAAAAGGCCTTTAAAGTTGCCAGAAATAGTAGTAAACCTGAGGATTGGGAGAATTTTAGAATACAGCAAAGGAGAACGAAGAAACTGATAAAGAAAGGGTTAATAGAATATGAATGTAAACACGCAAAAAAAAACATAATAAAGGACTTTAAAAACGTCTACAGGTATGTAAAAAGGGAATGTTTGGCGATGACAAATGTGGCTCCATTGCAGGCAGAATCAGGTGAATTTATAATGGGGTATAGAGAAATGGCAGAGAAGCTAAATGATTACTTTGTGTCTGTCGTCACTGAGGACGATACAAGAAATCTCCCAGAAATTGAGATCCAAGCGATTAGGAGGAATGAGGAATAGATGGGAATAAGTATTAGTAAGAAGGGTGCATTGGAGGAATTAATGGGGCTGAAGGTTAATAAATCCCCAGGACCTGATATTCTACATCCCCATGTATTGAAAGAGTAACTATGGAGATAGTGGTGATTATCTTCCAAAATTCTACAGACTCTGGAGCGGTTCCTGCAGTTTCGAAGGTTGCAAATGTCACCCCACTATTTAAACAGGGAGGGAGAGAGAAAACAGGGAATTACAGTCCTGTCAGCCTTACATCAGTCGTTGGGAAAATGCTGGAATCTATTCTAAAGGATTTGTTAAATGGACACTTGGTTAATCATGATCTGATTGGGCATAGTCAACATGGATTTATGAATGGGAAATCAAGTTTGACGAATCTGATGGACTTTTTAGTACCCAAAGACTATCGCCAAAAGTTTAGAACCTTTAAGAAGAAGTGAATCAAACCTATCTGGAGGTTGAAAGAAGCAAGCAGCTGGATTTTGACCAGTGACTGAGGGCTCTTAAAGTACAGCTCAGCGATGAGAATCTCAGAGAATTAATTCTGTTAGAGGCATTTACAAACTCTCTCCAACACTTAATAAAGTCCCATGTGGAGGAGCAACGGGTTCATAGAGCCCGGTAAGCGGCCCTTTTAGCTAATGAGTTCCCTTTAATTTATAATTCGGTTACCCAGGGGAGAACCTATCCTAGTCACCCCCACAAAACTGAAAAGGATGACGGGTGAGAAGGTGAGAGGAGCTCAGGCAGTCCTGGGAGAGAAAGAAAAACTGCAATGAGAAAGGGACACCAGCAGATGGAGACGGTGAGGGGAGCAGTAACTGCAGTGAGACAAGGACAACAGCAGATGGAGATGGTGAGAGGAGTAGTAACTGTACTGAATTGGACAGGAGCGTATGTTCACAAGGGGAGTTAGACAGGAGGAGGGTGTTCACAGAGGGAATTTGACAATAGGGGGTCTCACAGTATGAATTAGACTAGAGGGATGTATTCACAGGGGAAATTAGACAGGGGGTTGTGTTCAGAGGGGGAATTAGACACAAGGGGAGTTCATAGTGGGAATTAGGCAGGAGGGTCAGAGAGCAGAATATCATAGGGTATTTTGAATGCACGGCAATGGGTGCCTTCAACCCTTCCCCTCCCTCCGAGGGCACAGTGGCGCAGTGGTTAGCACCGCAGCCTCACAGCTCCAGGGACCCAGGTTCAATTCTGGGTACTGCCTGTGTGGAGTTTGCAAGTTCCCGCTGTGTTTGCATGGGTTTCCTCTGGGTGCTCCGGTTTCCTCCCACATGCCAAAGATTTGCAGGTTGATAGATAAATTGGCCATTATAAATTGCCCCTAGTATAGGTTGGTGGTAGGGGGACAGATGGGGATGTGATAGGAATATGGAATTAGAGTAGGATTAGCATAAATGGGTGGTTGATGGTCAGCACAGACTCTTTGGGCCGAAGAGCCAGTTTCACTGCTGTATCTCTAAATAAAAAATAAATAAAAAAGGACAGCGATAGGGTTCCCCTTGTCCTCATTTTCCAGCCTCCACATCCGCCATTTTGCACCTCCAGCGTTTTGCCAACACCAAACGCATCTTTCCCTCTCATCCCTGTCATCATTCCAAATGGATTGTTCCCTCTGCAACACCCTGGTCCACTCCTCCATTACCCCCGATACCTTGTCCCCTTCCCGGACACCTTCCCGTCCAATTACATGATGCGGAATACCTGCCCTTTTACCACCAGCCTCTTCACCATCCAAGGTGCCAAACACTCCTTCCAGGTGAAGCAGCGATTGACTGGTACTTCTTCCAATTCAGTATATTGCATTCATTGCTCACAGTGCGGTTTACTCTACAGTGGGGAGATTAAACGAAGATTGGGGAACTGCTTTGCAGAACACTCCACTCAGTCTGCAAGCATGATCCCAAACTTCTGGTTCAATGTCATTTTAATTCTCCACCTTTTTCTCAAGCCCACATTTCTGTGCTGGGCCTGCTGCAGTCTTCCAGTGAACATCAACACAAGCTTGAGGAGCAGTACCTCATTTTCCGATTGCACACTTTACATCCTTCTGTACTCAATATTGAGTTCAATAATTTCAGACAACGAGCCCCATTATTTTGTATTTACTTTCTAATTTATTTCTGTATTTTATTTTATTTTTAAACATGTTCTAGTCTCAAACATATTTTTCATGTTTTTGCTCTCGTGCAGACCTATTCATTTTTCTGCGATTAACACTCTAACTGGACTCATGCTTTGTCTTTTGCTCCAACGAGTTACCTCTCCAGTTGCTTTCTGCTCCATGACAACTGTCACCTAGCCTCTCTCCTCTTCCCCCATCACAGACCTTCCTTCTTGATCTACTTCCCCGTCTCCCCTCTCACTTGCTCTAGCTTTTTCCAGTTCTGAGGTCGGATCGCAAACCTGAAATGTTAACTCAGTTTCACTCTCTGCAGATGCTGCCAGACCTGCTGAGTATTTCAAACACTTTCTGGTCTCATTTCACTGAACACAAGGCGACGTTCACATGGGGAATTAGATAGGAGGGGGTGTTCACGGGGGAATTAGACAGGAGGGGTGTTCACAGAGGGAATTAGACAGGAGGGTGGTTTTCACAGTGGGGACTTATATCGGAGGGGGATGTGCAAAGTGGAACTTATAGAGGAGGGGGTATTTAGAGGTGGAATTAGACAGGAGGGGGCGTTGAACAGCGTGGGAAATTATACATGAGGGCGTGGTGTCCTTTGGGCAATTCGACAGCAGTATGGTTTTCACGGTTGTGGGGAATTAGACAGCAGGGCTGGATGTTCACCAGGGCTGAATTAGACAGGAAGGGGTTAGAAAGAAAGGTTTTCTTCAAAGACGTTCTGAAGATTGCAGGCACTGCAGGAAAGGTGTGAGGGCATTGGCGTGGGTATGGAAAAGATTCATGAGAATGGTTCCAGGGATGAGGAACTTCAGTTATGAAGATAGATTGGAGAAGTTCCGATAGGCTTAATGAGAGAGGAAGTAGAAGAGGGCCTGAAATCCTTAAAAATGGACAAATTATCAGGGCCGCATGGAATGTATCCCAGACTATTAACAGAAGTCAGTGAGGAAATAGCAGCTGTTCTGAGGGTCATCCTCACAGGTGACGTACCAGAGGATTGGAGGTCTGCAAAGGTTTTACCATTGTTTAGAAAGGGTGCGAGGGATAGCCCAAATAATTATAGGCCTGTCAGTCAGAACTTGATAGTGGACAAATAATTAGAGACAATTATGAAAGAAAGAATAACTGTTGCATAGAAAGGCACGGATTACTCAGGGATAGTGAGTGTGGATTTGCTAAGGGAAGGTCGTGTCTTTCTGATTTTATTGAATTTTTTGAGTAAGTAACAAGTAGGATTGATGAGGGTAGTTCAGTAGATGTTGTCCACATGGATTTTGTAAGGCATTTGACAAGGTCCCACATGGCAATTTGTCGGAAAGTTTATAGATTATGGGACTCCGGGGAATGTGGCGAGTTGGATCCAAAATTGACAGGAAACAACGAGCAATGCTCGACGTATGTTTTTGCTAATGGAAAGCGGTTTCCAGTGGTGTTCCACAGAGCTCAGTGTTGGGTCCCTTGCTGTTTGTGGTATATATTAATGATTTGAGACTTAAATGTGGGAGGTAAGATTGGGAAAGTTGCAGCTGACACAAAAATTGGCCGTGTAGTTGTTAGTGAAGAGGATAGCTGTGGACCCCAGAATTATATCAATGGTCTGGTTGAATGGGAAGAAAAGTGGCAAATGGTATTCAATCCAGAGAAGCGTGAGGTAATGTATTTGGGGAGCGCGAACAAAGTGAGGGAATACACGGGAGTATATTGAGAAGGGTAGAGTAAGTGAGAGACCTTGGAGTGCTGGAACTATATAAAATACGGGTTTGACCACAGTTGAAGGATTGTGTACAGTTCTGGTCACCATATTGCAAGAAGTACATAATTGCTCTGAAGAGAGCACAGAGGAGATTTACAAGAATGTTGCCAGGGCTCGGAGGTTGCAGCAATGAGGAAAGATTGGTTAGGCTAGGTTTCTTATCCGTAAAACAGAGGAGGCAAAGGAGTGACTTAATAGATATGTACAAAATTATGAGGGGACTAGATAGAGTAGACAGGCAGGGTCTGTTTTCCCCAGCGGAGAGGTCACTTACCAGGGGACACAGGTTTAAGGTGATTGGTTGAAGGATGAGAGGGGACATGAGGAAAAGATTTTTACATCCAGAGGGTTGTGGGTGTCTGGAATCAACTGCCAGAAATGGTGGTGGACGAAGAAACCTTCGATTATTTTAAAAATTACCTGGACATGCACCTGAAGTGCTGTAACCGGCAAAGCTATGGACCAGGTGCTGGAAAGTGGGATTAGATTGGGCAGCTAGTTTTTTCGGCCGGCACAGACACGATGGGCTGAATGGCCTCCTTCTGTGCCATAATTTTTCTCTGGTTCCATGGTTCTAATGGAACCATGCGATGTCAGTCGCAGTGAAAGAGGCCAAATTCAGAGGTATGAAAAGGTTTGCTGCAGGTTTGGCGGAGACGCTAGTGATGGGGAGGTGAAAGGATGCAGAGGTATTTTAACTCAATTGTAAGAACTTTAACTATAAGGTGTTAGAGAAATGGGAGCCAAAGCGGCTGAGTGAAGGTGAGGGTGATGGGTGAGCGGGACATGGTAAAGAGTGGACATCAGCAGCATAGTTTTGGACTGGTTGACCTTGACATGTGGCCGGTTAGAATTGTGGAAATGGAGTCAGAAGGAGGCACAGTTCTAATTTTACTGGAGACATTACCTAATGTAGAAGAAACAGGTAAATGTACGAACATATGGACATACGAATTAGGAGCAGAAGTAGGCCATTCGGTCCCTCGAGTCTCCTCTACAATTCAATAAGGACATGGGCGATCTGTTATGTCTCGAATTCCACAAGCCCATCTACCCGCGATAAGCTTCGATTCCCTTGCCTAACAAGAATCTATCTCCCTCCGCCTTAAATTTATTAATTGACCCCGCCTCCACGACATGCTAACGCAAAAAATTCCAACGTCGCACAGCCCTTTGACAGAAAAAAAATCTCCTCATCTCGGTCCAAAAAGGGCGAACCTCGAATTTTAAAACAGTGCCCCCTAATTCTGGACTCGCCCACAAGAGGAGACATCCTTTCCACATCCACCTTGTCAAGAACATTGAGGATCTTATGTACGACAATCAAGTCTCCCCTCACTCTTCAAAACTCCAGTGAACACAAGCCCAGTCTGCCCAAACTTTCCTCATAAGATAACCAGCTCATTCCAGTATCAATCTAATAAACCTCCTCTGAACCGCCTCCAAAGCATTCAATGCTGCTGATGTAATGTGTTTGTTCAGGTGAATGTAACTAATAGCAATGATCAGGGGTATAACCGTGTCAGTAGAGACCTATCCCCTGTATAAATCCGCACCCATTGGAATGGATCAGCTCAGAGTGTCTGCTGGAGCTTTGCTTTCCCGGAGAACAGAAGTCTCTGCTTCTCACAAATATGGGATATCCATTATTGCCTCAGGTCCTATCCATTTATTATCCAGTAGTTGCTGCAATTAGAGTTCCTGCTAAGCCTGTATATCAGTTGTGAATGGTATAAATCAATGTGAACTGTGCTGCTGTACTTGGTATTATTTCTCACTATGCGATTTACACAGCTTCCTGTTCCAGCAGTTGATTGATGGCACCTCCTAACTTGCAGCTCTTTCAGTCTTGTAGGAGCTACATTAATTCTGTCATGACCTTCGTTTATCCAAATCCGGTATTGTTACTGGATTATTCTGTGTAATGAATGCATTCGAATCAGATGTCTCGGCTCAGAGCAGGAATCAGACTATCAGGAGCTTTGAACAGTTTCATGTTGTGGGTCTAACCTGTCCTGCAATATTTTAATGAATGCGTTTTCAGTGACTGATAATGAGATAGCTCATGGATTCTGTATTACAAGGGGACAGAGAAATGTCCTCCCTCCCTAATGACATGGTTCAGTTTAACGAGGATTTCAAACTATTTATTCGTTACCACTGATATAAAATATTATTTCATATTGTGTGTGTCCGACGCTGCTTCAGAGGTCTCGCCACTAAACTGAGTTTGCTGCTGGCTCTTTCACATCTCTTTCTCTGCTTCACTGCGGACCCTTCACTGTCACTGGACTACATTGTAAAACTGAAAGTATTGATGTGATGTTTTATTGGTTTACATTCTATCAGTTGGAATCCAGAGTCTTTCCAATTAGCTGTAGATTATCAGCTGCAGCACAGATGTTAGTGTTTTATTAATTAAACAATCCCACATTCTAACGGTGTACTTTATAATTCCAGGAGAAGGAATTTCAATGATTGTGAGGTTTGTCAGGAAGAAGCTTTCGATCCTGTTTATTCCATGTATTGTAGATGACGTGCAGGTGCACAGGTGGAGACTTGGGTAATCTGTAAATAGATCAAATATATTCACAGAGGCTTTATCATTGAACAAACTAACTCTCAGAATAGAATGATTCAACACAAGAACAGATCCGCCATTCAATACGTTGCTGGCTGATCTTCTGATTCAATTCCCATTTCCTGCCTGCTGACCATATCCCTTGATTCGCTGAGAGAACAAAGATCGGTTAATCCTATTGAATTTGGGGCTGGTGAAGAGACTACAGGTGTGGGATCTTAAGATTGAATAGGATGCGAGAAAGGAGCATTGAGGAACAGTTTGCAGAGGGGGTGTGATCCAGAGTGCTGGAGATGGCGACTGAGAGAAGAAAGGAGAGAAGGAGAAGGGAGAATGAAACAGAAAGAGATAAACAGAAGGACAGAGAGAGAAGGAGAGGCAGAGAGAGAGAGACAGAGAGAGAAGTAGTGGTGTGAATAATTCACGAGGATAAACTTCTGGAAAGTCCAGAACAATTAGTGAGAGAAAGTGTGAGTTGAAGTTGTTATTCGGATGTTGTCAGATTGGGGGAGTTCTATTGTTGATATCGCTGCCTTTGTGTTTATCCCTCTCAGATCCTCATTTCATTTTGGAGAAAGTTCATTTCCTTTACATACTGACTGAATAAATAAACAGAACAGAATCAGTAATTCACTAATGGTGATTTGTTCATTAAATCTGTGCTTCACGATCACTGTGAATGATAAATTCAATAAAGACCGAGACTGATTTGATGAATACATTGCTATTTAAATTTAATTGAATGTATAAAGTAGATGTATTGAACATATTTTATAACCAATGAACTGTTCTCTATCATCAATGACGACAGAGATTAATGTTTCAATGCATTAATTGAGTTGTGTCACTGGGATCTCTCCATTACATTTCCTCTAACACGCTGCTGCAGTCTCTCCCTGTGAATCTCATCCTCTCCTCTCACTGTATTGAATCCTCTGTCTCCTCATCCAGTGCATCAGTTTATCCACTTTGCCAAACCATCTGCTTATTTCTCCCCTCCAGCTCTAACATGTACTTTTCCTTTTGGCTTAAAGTTGTCATTTCGTTCTCCATACTTTCACGAGTGGGAACAGTTTCTCTCTATCCACTCTGTCTGGAGCCCTCATGATTTTGAATACCTCATCAAATCACCTCTCCGCCTTCTGTTCTCCGCGGAAAACGCTCTCATTTCTCCAATCTATCTTCAGAACTGAAATTCTTCATCCCTGGAACCATTCTAGGGAATCTTTTCTGTACTCTCTCCAATGCCTTAACATCTTTCCTTAAATGTGGTGCCCAGAACTCGACACAATACTCCAACTGAGGCCGAAATAGTGCCTTATACAATTTCAACATAACCAAATGAAAGATGCTGCTATGTATATACAAATGGGTCCCTGTTATGGTGGTCTTTTTGTGGTGTATGTCGAAAATTCCTTGTTCCATTACTACTCATCCTCCTTCCCCCAACCCTTTTTCCAGTACATTGATGAATGTATCAGTGATGTTTTCTGCTCCCGTTCCGAACTGGAAAACTTCAAACATCATCAACTTTGCTTCCAATTTCCACCTTTCTCTACCCTTCACATGGTCCGTCTCCGACACATGCCTACCCTACCTCGCCTTCTCTCTCTCCAGCACTGGTGATCGCTTGTCCACTAATATTCAATATAAGCCCATCGGCTCCCACAACTACTTCGACTACACTTCTTCACAGTGCCTCCTGTACGGACTCCATTCCATTATCCCAGTTTTGCCATTTCTGATGCATCCGTTTTGATGATGAAGCTTCCAACAACAGTGCTTCTGATAAGTCTTCCGTTTTCCTGAACCGAGGATTCACTGCTCACTGTCGTTGATAGGGCCACGACCGTGTCCGACCCATTTCCCGCACTTCTTACCTCACACCTTCCAGAACAGCAACAGGGTTCCCCTTGCCCTCATTTTCCACCCCACCAGCCTCCACATTCAAAGGATCTTCCTCTGCCATTTGCACAACCTCCAGTGCGATGTCACCGCCAATCTCATCTTCCCCTCTCCTCCCCGATCAAAATTCTGAACGGATCGTTCCCTCAGGGACACCCAGCTCCTCTCCTCCATCAGCACCACGAACCCATCGACTTCCAACGACACCTTCCCATGCAATCACAGCAGGTGTAATAGCTACCCTTTTGCATCCTCTCTCCTCATCACCCAGGGCTTCAAACACTCCTTACAGGTGAAGCAGCGATTTCTTGTAATTGTTTCAATTTAGTATACTATATTCACAGCTCGCAGTGTGGTCACCTCTACACTGGGGAGAGAAACCCCAGATTGCGTGATCATTTTGTAGAATATTTCCACTCTGGCTGCAAGCAAGACCCCGAGCTTCTGGTTACTTGCCATTGCAATTGACCATCCTGCTCCCAGGTCAACATTTCAATCCTGGGCCTTCTGCAGTTTCCAGTGAACCTCAACACAAGCACCTCATCCTCTGATTAGGCACTCTACAGCTTTCTGAACTCAACATTGAGTTCAACAATTTCAGAACATGAATGTTTATTTTATTTTGTTTTACTTTATTTTTAACTGTGCGGCTGTTTTAAACGCGTCTTGCTTTTGGACAGAGTTCTTCATTATTCTGCCATTTGCACTTTTTATGGACTTATGCTTTTGTATTTTAACACAACGGTTAGCACTCCCTTGGCCTTTGTTCCATGCCATCTTTGTAATTTAATTTCTCCTGCCATCACATAGTTTCTCTTTTGTTCTTCTTCCCATTCCCCTTTTTAACTTGTTCAATAACTACTATATTTCTAACTTTTGCCTGTTATAATGGAATGTCACAGACCTGAAACGTTAACTCTGTTCCTCTCTCCACAGATGCTGCCAACCTGCTGAGTTTTCCAAGCACTTTCTGTTTTATTTCAGCATAAACCCCTTCCTCTTGTACTCCATGCCCCCATTTATAAAGCCAAGAATACCGTATGCTTAATTGACTGCT
Source organism: Heterodontus francisci (assembly GCF_036365525.1). Classification (NCBI taxonomy): domain Eukaryota; kingdom Metazoa; phylum Chordata; class Chondrichthyes; order Heterodontiformes; family Heterodontidae; genus Heterodontus; species Heterodontus francisci. The sequence goes on from NW_027142345.1 coordinate 1,057,533, forward strand.
CTCTGAACCTGTTCTACCACCTACAGTGATTATGTACATATATCCCCAGGTCCCTCTGTTCCTGCACCCACTTTAGAGTTATACCCTTTACATTATACTGTTTTTCCATGTTCTTGCTACCAAAATGAATCACTTCACATTCCTTCGTATTGAACTTCATCTGCCACCTGTCCACCCATTCCACCGACTTCTCTATGACTTTTTGAAATTCTCCACTATCCACCTCAAAGTTCACAATGCTTCCAAGTTTTGTATTAACCGCAAACTGTGAAATTGTGCCCTGTACACCAAGATCTAAATCATTAATATATAGCAGGGACATCAAACGGTCCCAAAGCTGATCCCTGGGCAACTCCACTACAACACTTCCCCTAATCCAAAGAAGATCCAGTAACCACTACACTCTGTTTCCTGTCAACCAGCTAATTTTGAATACATGTTGCCACCTTCTCTTTTATTGCATGAGCTGTAACTTTGCTCAAAAGTCTGCTTTTTTGGCATTGTATCAAATGCCTTTTGGAACTCCATGTACACCACATCAACAGCATTTCCCTCATCAACCCTCTCAGTTCCCCCTTCAAATAACTGTAGCAACTTATTTAAACAGGGCTTTTCGTAAATATATACATGTTGGCTTTCTTTAATTAACCTTCATTTGTTTATGTGACCATTCATTTTGCCCAATATCATTCTTTCTAGAAGTTTCCCCAACACCCGAGTTAAACTGACTGGCCTCTAGCTGCAGGCGTATCTTTAAATACTTTTCTGATCCAGGGTGTAATATTTTCAATTCTCCAGTCCTCTACTACCAACCCTGAGTGCAAGGAGGACTGAAAATTTATGATCAATGCCTTCACAATTTCCACTCTCATTTCTGTCAGTATCCTTGGATGCATCTCATCCGGCCTGCTGCGTTATCAACTTTATGTATTGACAACCTTTCTAATACCTCTTCCTTCTCAATTGCAGATCATTCTAGTGTCTTAATTACCCCCACTTTCACTGTGATTTGGGTAGCATTTCTTTTCCTTTGAAAAGGCAGTACAACGTATTCATTTAATACCTCAGCTTTTCCCCATGCCGCCATGTGTACATCCCCATTTTGGTCCCGAATCAACTTTAATCACCTTTTACCACCCTTTTGCTATTTATATTCCTATAGAAGACTTTGGGATTCCCTTTTATGTTAGCTGCCAGACTCTTTTCATACTCTCTCTTCGCTTCTCTGAAATGCTTTTTCACTTCTACTCTGCACTTGATATAATCAGCCATGTTCTCCATTGTACTATGTACCTGAAGTCCGTCATAAGCTCACTTCTTTATTCTTCATCTTCATTCTTATCTCCTTTGTCATTTTGGGGGTTTTGGATTTGTTTGCCGGATCTTTCCCCTTCGAGGGAATATAGCTTTACCGTGCCTGAAGTGTCTCATCTTTGATAGGTTGAATTAATGACCTCATAGTTAGGGCGCCCCTAGATAACAGCGATCATAGTATGATTGAATTTTACACTCAGTTTAAGGGTGAGAAGAGTGGGTCCAAGACCAGTATTTTAAATTTAAAATGGACAATTATAAGGGCATGAAAAGAGAGCTAGATAAAGTGAACTGGCAAGTCAGGTTAAAGGATAGGCCAATAGAGATGCAGTGGCAGACATTTAAGGGGATATTTCATAATACACACAGAATAGATATATTTCAACGAGAAGGAAGAATTCCAAAGGTGGGACCCACCATCCGTGGTTAACTAAAACAGTTAAAGTTAGCATCAAACTGAAAGAAAAAAGCCTATAATTGCGCAACGATGGGAGGCAGGTTAGAAGATTGGTCAGAATATAATAAACATCAAAGAATGCCGGAAAGATTGATAAGGAGTGTAAAATTACAATACGAGAGCAAACTAGCTAGAAGTAAAAAAGCCAGATAGTAAGAGTTTCTGTCGATATTTAAAGAAAAGAGGTAACAAAGTAAGCGTTGGTTTGGTAAAATGTGAGTCTGGAGAATGAATAATGGATAATAAGGAGATGGCAGATGAACTGAACTATTATGAAAAGCAGGGAATTTAGAAAAAAATCAAGGTAATCAGGCAATATCAACATGGTTTAGTGTAAGGAAAATCATGTTTAACCAATTTAATGCAGTTCTTTGACAGAGTTACATGTGTTATGGATAAAGGGGAACCGGTGGATATATTGCATTTGGATTCACAGAAGGCATTTGATAAGTTGCCACATCAAAGGCTATTGCAGAAAATAAAAGTTCATAGTGTGGGGGTATCATATTGGCATGGACAGAAGATTGCTTAGCTGACAGAAAACAGAGAGTAGGCATAAATGGGTCATACTCTGGTTGGAAAGATTTAACGAGTGGTGTGTCACAGGGATCAGTGCTGGGGCCTCAACGTTTTACAATTTATATAAATGACTTAGATGAAGGGCCCGAAGGTATGGTTGCTAAATTTGCTGATGACACAAAGATAGGTAGGAAAGTAACTTGTGAAGCAGACATAAGGAGTTTACAAAGGGATATAGATTGGTTAAGTGAGTGGGCAACCACTTATACATGGAGTATAAAGTGGGACAATGGGAAATTGTCCACTTTGGCAGGAAGAGTAAAAAATAAGCATAAGTCTTTTCTTTTATATCATGTCTTTCACAAAGGTTTCAAGCTGCTTCACAAAAGGAACTATGTACAATAAACAGGGCGGCACGGTGGCGCAGTGGTTAGCACCACAGCCTCACAGCTCCAGCGACCCGGGTTCAATTCTGGTTACTGCCTGTGTGGAGTTTGCAAGTCCTCCCTGTGACCACATGGGTTTCCCCTGGGTGCTCCAGTCTCCTCCCACAGCCAAATACTTGCAGATTGATCGGTAAATTGGCCATTAAATATTGCCCCTGGTATAAGTAGGTGGTAGGGGAATTGAGGGAAGGTGGGAATATGGTAGGAATCTGGGATTAATGCAGGATTAGTATAAATGGGTGGTTGATGGTCGGCACAGACTCGGTGGGCTGAATGGCCTGTTTCAGTGCGGTATCTCTAAATAAAAAATAAAATATCTAAATGGTGAGAGATTTCAGATCTCTGAGATGCAGAGGAATCTGGGTTTCCTAGTGCATGAATCGCAGAGGTTAGTATGCAGTAATTAGGAAAGCTAATAGAATGTTATCGTTTATTGTGAGGGGAATTGAACGAAAAAGTAGGGAGGTTATGCTTCAGCTACACAGGGCATTGATGAGAACACATCTGGAGTACTGTGTGCAGCGCTGGTTTCCTGATTTAAGGAAGGATGCAAATTCGTTGGAAGCAGTACAGAGAAGGTTTTTTAGACTAATACCTGGAATGGGCGGGCTGCCTTATGAGGAAAAGCTGGTCAGGCTAGGCTTGTATCCACTGGAATTTATAAGAGTAAGATGCGATCGGATTGAAACATATAAGATCCTGAGGGGCCTTGACAGGGTTGATGTGGAAAGGATGTTTCCCCTTGTGGCATATCTAGAACTCGGGGTCACTGTTTAAAAATAAGGGGTTTCGCATCTAAGACAGAGATGAGATATTTTTCCTCTCAGAGCGTTGTGAGTCTTTGGAATTCTCTTGCTCAAAATGTGGTGAGCAGAGCCTTTGAATATTTTTAAGGCTGAGGTAGATAGATTCTTGATAAGTAATGGTGTGGAAGGTTATCAGGTGCAGATGGAAATGATGAGTAATCAGTTCGGCCATGAACTTATTGAATGGCAGAGGAGGCTCAAAAGAGGAAGTGATCTACCCCTGCTCCTAATTCATATGTTCGTATGTTCATTTGAAAGTAAGCCATTGTTCAGCTATTGTTTCTTCCTGCCAAATGTTGATTCAAACTTATTCCACCCAGATCCATTCTTACCTCATTTAGATTGTCTTTTCCCAATTAACTGTTTTTGACTCTCGATTATAAGAGGCAGATTGCATATGGCATTGGAAGGATGCATGAGAATGAACAGAGGCTGCTGGAACTGTGTACCTATCAGAATCTCTGCATCACCAACTCGTTCTTTCATACTAAACCCTGTCACCAGGTTTCACGGTGGCACGCAAGCTCACGTCATTGGCACCAGCTGGACCTCATCATCACAAGGCGAGTCTCTTTAAACAGTGTCCAAATCACACGCAGCTTCCACAGTGCGGACTGCGACACTGAGCACTCCCTGGTGTGCAGCAAGGTTACAGTCAAAACAAAGAAGCTGCATCACTCCAAGCAGAAGGGCCGCCCACGCATCAACACTAACAGAATTTCTTATCCACACCTGTTACATAAGTTTCTAAATTTACTTGAAAAAGCCCTTCAAAACATTCCTACAGGTGATGCAGAGACCAAGTGGGCCCACATCAGAGACGTCATCTACAACTCAGCAATGACCACCTATGGCAAACGTGAGAAGCAGAATGCAGACTGGTTTCAATCTCACTTTGAAGAGCTGGAAACTGTCATAGCCGCTAAACACGTTGCACTGTTTAACTACAAGAAAACCCCCAGCGAGTTAACATGCGTCGCACTTAAAGCAGCCAGAAGTGCTGCACAAAGAACAGCCAGGCGCTACACAAATGACTACTGACAACATCTATACAGTCCTTTTAAGGTGGTCTCCGAGACTGGAAACATCACAGGAATGTATGATGGCATTAATTGAACTTTTGGGCCAACCATAAGGAAGATTGCCCCCTCAAATCAAAATCAGGGGACACAATCACTGACCAATGCAAGCAAATGGACGCTAGGTGGAGCAGTTGCTAGAACTGCACTCCAGGGACAATGTTGCCACTGGGACTGCCCTCAATGTAGCCCAGTCTCTGCCAGTCATGGATGAGCAGGACGAACACCCAACAAAGTCGGAACTCAGTGATGTCATTGATTCTCTAGCCAGTGGAAAAGCCCCTGGGAAGGACGGCATTACCCCGGAAATCATCAAGAGTGCCAAGCCTGCTATACTCTCAGAACTCCATGAACTGCTTTGCCTGTGCTGGGATGAGGGAGCAGTACCACAGGACATGCGCGATGCCAATATCATCACCTTCTATAAGAACAGGGTGACAGCGGTGACTGCAACAACTACCATCAAATTTCCCTGCTCAGCATAGTGGGGAAAGTCTTTGGTCGAGCCGTTTTCAACAGGCTCCAAAAGCTGGCTGAGCGTGTCTACCCTGAGGTACAGTGTATCTTTCGAGCAGAGAGATCCATGTTGTTCTCCCGTCGTCAGCTACAGGAGAAATGCTATGAACAACAGATGCCCCTCAACGTTGCTTTTATAGATCTCACCAAAGTTTTTGATCTCGGCAGCAGACGAGGTCTCTTCAAACTACAAACCAAGATCGGATGCCCACCAAAGCTACTAAGTATCATCACCTCATTCCATGACAGTATGAAAGGCACAATTCAGCACAGCGGCACCACATCAGACCCCTTTCCTATCCTGAGTGGCGTGAAACAGGGCTGTTCTCTCGCACCTACACTTTTTGGGATCTTCTTTGCCCTGCTGCTCTCACATGCGTTCAAGTCTTCACAAGAAGGAATTTTCCTCCACACAAGATCAGATGGCAGGTTGTTCAACCTTGCCCGTCTAAGAGCAAAGACCAAAGTACGGAATGTCATCATCAGGGAACTCCTCTTTGCTGGCGATGCTGCATTAACATCTCACACTGAAGAGTGTCTGCAGAGACTCATCGACAGGATTGCGGCTGCCTGCAACGAATTTGGCCTAACCATCAGCCTCAAGAAAACGAACATCGTGGACCGGGACATCAGAAATGCTCCATCCATCAATATTGGCGACCACCCTCTGGAAGTGGTTCAAGGGTTCATCCACCTAGGCTCAACTATCACCAGTAACCTGTCTCTAGATGCAGAAATTAACAAGCGGATGGAAAAGACATCTGCTTCTATGTCGAAACTGGCCGAGAGAGTTTGGGAAAATGGCACACTGACAGGGATCATAAATGTCCAAGTGTTTCAAGCCAATGTCCTCAGTACCTTGCTCTACGGCAGCGAGGCCTGGACAATGTATGTCAGCCTAGAGCGACATCTCAATTCATTCCATCTTCGCTGCCTCCGGATGATCCTTGGCATCAGGTGGCAGGACCATATCTCCAACGCAGAAGTCCTCGAGGTGGCCAACATCCCCAGCATATACACCCTACTGAGCCAGCGGCACTTGAGATGGGTTGGCCATGTAAGCCACATGGAAGATGGCAGGATCCCCGAGGACACATTGTACAGCGAGCTCGTCACTGGTATCAGACCCAGCGGCCGTCCAGGTCTCCGCTTTAAAGACATCTGCAAATGCGACATAAAGTCCTGTGACATTGATCACAATTCTTGGGAGTCAGTTGCCAGCGATCGCCAGAGCTGGCTGTCAGCCATAAAGGCGGGGCTAAAGATTGCTGAGTCGAAGAGACTTAGCTGTTGGCAGGAGAAAAGACTGAAGCGCCAGGGGAGAGCCAACTGTGTAACAGTCCCGACAACCAATTTTATCTGCAGCACCTGTGGAAGAGTCTGTCTCTCTAGAATTGGCCTTTATAGCCACTCCATTCGCTGCTTCACAAAGCACTGACCACCTCCAGGCGCTTACCCATTGTCTCTCGAGACAAGGAGGCCAAAGAAGAAGACTCTGGATTGCTCTTTGTCGTTTCCCTGAACCTTATGATACGATGATCACTGTCCTCTAAATATGCTCCGACAGTCACTTGATCAACTTGTCCCACCTCATTCCCAAGAACCAGGTCGAGCAGAGCTTCCTTTCCGAAACATTATGCTGCAGAATTCTATTTCCTAAACACTGTCTATGAACAGTTCCTCTGTAACCTTTACATTACAAGCATCCCAGTCTATATTCAGATAATTCAAGTTCCCCATTATAACGACTCTATCATTTGAGTTTTCCTGTAAATAGAAGCATTTTGTTGAAGCCTTTATCTTGCACTCATTTGGACAAATCACATGAATACCGATGCAAGGGAAAGCAACTAATTTATACCGTATGAAAAGAGAATGCTGATTCGTTAGGAAGTGCACTCTAACTGGTAGATGCGTTGCCATGGAGAATGCATTAGCTTGTTCTGACTGATAGTTAACTCCCAACCTTTTTTGAAATAGAAATCAGGCACGTTGTCTCTGATTGTTGGAGGCATTGCCCTAAGGAATGAACCAGCGAATGGCTGTCACTTATTTGTTTCATTGAAACAGTTGTAATGTGTCTAGAACAGGGTCCTGTGTGTTAATATATGGAGCTTCCAGTCCACACAAAAGCACCACGCTGCGAACACCACTAACAATCTTAAATTGATTGTCAGCGCAATTCTTAGCACACTGAGGATGATTTAGCAAATGTTGTCCAATTGCAGAATCACATCTAATGTTGGACACTGTGTTTTGAGTTTTGCAAGCAAAGGTGGGTTGGGTACAGCCTGTACCTTGTCCTTTGCGAACATCGGAAGAGATGTGTTCTTTGATATGATCCACCAGACTTTGGAATGTAAGGCCTGTTTACCTCGCATCACACTGGCATTGAAATCTATATTTCACATTATTCAATTGTGTGATAGGCAGGGCGTTGTTTTTGGCTTGACGGAATCATCCTGTTGGTGGAGAACACTACGCGTGTTGTTGCTGCATAGCAGCAGTGTCAAACAGCTAGCTTCATCCGTTCTTCAATTTGTTAGGATACATTACTCTTCCCGGGTATTCCGAGGTAGACTGGGCACTTTTTAGAGCCAGCAATTAGGCCTTAGGCCTGTTCCGAAGTTTGTGCCATATACAGTGAAAAATGATCTGATCAGGGTAACCATTGTCACGCAGGATGTCTTTGATTCACCCTATTTCAGCATCAAGCTTGCATGGTGAGCAAATATCTCAGGCACTTTTTACAAGGTTGCCGATAAGGCCGAATTTATAGCCCGGGGGAACTGTAAGACTTGCAATGCGTGTATCGACCAGTGAAGGTGTGCTTGCGGTAGACATGGGTAGAGAAACCCGATGCAGATATGGAGATGAAACGTTTGCTCTATTTGAATTCATAGCTACATCTAATGATTTCCTTACATGACTTAATGTGCTCCATCCTGCACTCAAACTCACACTTTAAATGGAGCAATTAAATTTCCTCCCTTTTCTTGATGGACCAGTTGAGAAATCTGCTAAGGCATTTTCTTCCGAAAATCCTGCTCCTCTCCCGATGCTCCTCGCTCCGTCAGCAGGAGTTGATACTTTTTAAAAGTGCACCTCTGTTATTCACGAGGATTTGGTGCTTTTTAAATCTGCAATTCCACTCTCCCTCTCTCCAGGTTTCCAGTCATTGGTGCTTTTTAAATCCACTCCTCTCTCGCTGCTCCTCTCCAGGTATCCAAAGCAACAAAGCCAAATAATTACAGGCCAGTCAGTCTAACCTCAACAATGGAAAAATTATTTGAATCTCCTCTGAGAGACAGGATAAATTGTCAGTTAGAAAGACATGTGTTAATCAAGGACAGTCAGCATGGATTTGTTCAGGGATAATCTCGTCTGACCAACGTGATCGAATTTTATGAAGGATTAATAGGGAAGGTAGATGAGGGTAGTTCAATTGATGTGGCCTGTATAAATTTTAGCAAGGCTTTTGACAAGATACTATATGGCAGACTGGTTAAAAAAGAAAATCCCGTGAATCCATTTAAATGCAACAAATTGGCTCAGTGACAGGAAACAAAGGGTAATTGTTGACGGCTATTTTAGTGACTGCTTCCAGTGGCGTTCCGCAGGGCTCAGTACTGGGTCGCTTGCTTTTTGTGGTGTATATTAACGAGTTGGTCATAAATGTAGGGGGCATGATCAAGAAATTTGCGGACGACAGAAAGATTGGCCGTGTGGTAGAGAGCGAGGAGGATAGCTGTTGGCTGCAGGAAGATATTGATGGTCTGCTCAAATGGGCAGAAAAGTGGTAAATGGAATTCAGTCTGCAGAAGTGTGAGGTGATGCATTTAGGGGTGTCAAAAAAGGCAAAGGAGTATTTGATTAATGGGAAAATACTGAGAAGTGTAGAGCAAGTGAGGGACCTTGGACTGAATGCCCACAAATCCCTGAAGGCAACAGAACCGGTCGATAAGGTGGTTAAGGAGGCATATGGAATCCTTTCCTTTATTAACCGAGGTATAGAAGACAAGAGCTGGGAGGTTATGCTGGCGCTGGTTAACTCATTGGTCAGGCCACAAATTGAGTACTGTGTGCAGTTATGGTCACTCATTGCAGAAAGGATGTAATTGCACAAGAGAAGGTACAGAGGAGATTTACGAGGATGTTGCCAGGAGTGGACAAATGAGTTGAGATGAAAGATTGGATAGGCTGGGATTGTTATCCGTGGAACAGAGACGGCTGAGGGGAGATCTGATTGAACTGTAGAAAAATATGAGGGGCCTGGATATAATGGAGGTGAAGGGTCTTTTCACCTTAGCAGAGAGGTCAGTGACGAGGGGGCATAGATTTGAAATGATTTATAGAAGAATTAGAGGGGCTATGAGGAAACATATTTTCACCCAGAGGGTGGTGATGGTCTGGAACTCACTGCCTGAAAGGATTTTTGAAGCAGAGACCTTCAATTCATTCAAAGTGAGTCTGGATATGCACCTCGAGTTCTGCAGTCTGCAGGGCAACGGAGCAAATTCTGGAAGGTGGGATTCGAATAGGTGCATAGTTTTTCAGTCGGCACAGACACGATGGATCAAATGGTCTTTTTCTCTGTCTTAAACATTCTATGATTCTATGAAATTCCGAAGTTTTCTTTCGGCATGTAAGTAGTAAAAGGGTGGTAAGAGGAGGGGTGGGGCTGATTAGAGGCTAGAAAGGGGATTTACACATAGAGGCAGAGGGCATAGCTGAGGTATTAAATGAATGCTTGGCATCTGTCTTTACCAAGGAAGAAGATGCAACTCAGGCAATGTTGAAAGAGGAGGTAAGTCAGACACTAGAGGGATTGAAAATTGATAAAGAGCACGTATTAGATAGCTGTCTGTACGTAAAGTGGCTAAAGCACGCAACCAGATGAGATGCATCCAAGGATATTGAAGGAAGTGAAGGTGGAAATAGTAGAGGCGCTGGCCCTAATTTTTCAACCTTCCTTTGAATCAGGGCTGTCCCCAGAGGACTGGAGAGTTGTAAACGTTACACCCTTGTTCACAAAGGTGTCTAGAGATAAGCACAGCAGCTAAAGGACAGTCATTTTAACTTCGGTGGTGGGAAAACATCTAGAAAAAATAATTCGGGACAAAATCAATAGTCAAATGGACAAATGTGGGTTGATTATGGAAAGCCAGCATGGAGTTCCTATGGAAAATCATGCTGAACCAACTTGCTGGAATTTTGTGAGGAGGCAACAGAGAGGGTTGATGAAGGCAATGCTGTTGATGTGGTGTACATGGACATTCAAAAGGCGCTTGATACAGTGCTACACAACAAACTTGTGAGAAAACTTGTAGCTCATGAAATAAAAGGGATGGTCGCAACATGGATACGGAATTGTCTTGATTGGAAGGAAACAAAGATCCGTGATGGGATTCTTGCTTTTCCTGATACATATTAATAAACTACACCTTGGTGTACAGGGCACAATTGCAACGTTTGCAGATGATACGAAACTTGGAGTCATTGTGAATTGTGAGGAGGAGATTGTAGAATTTCAAAAGGACATAGACAAGTTGGTGGAATGGGCAGACAGGTGGCAGATGAAGTTCAAAGCCAAGAAATGTAACGTAATTCAGTTTGGTAGGGAGAATATAGAGAGACAATATAGAATAAAGGGCACAATTCTAAAGGGGTGCAGGAGCAGAGGGACCTGGGTGTATATGTGCATAAGTCATTGAAGGTGGCAGGATGGGCTGAGAGAGCAGTTAATAAAGCATATAATATCTTGGAATTTATTAATAGGGGCATAGAGTACAAGAGCATGGAAGTTATGTTGAACTTGTACAAGACACTAGTTCCTCCTCAGGTGGAGTATTGGGTCTATTTCAGTGTGCCATACTTTCGGAAAGACATGAGGGTATTGGAGAGAGTAGAAAAGAGATTCGTGAGAATGGTTCCAGAGGTGAAGAATTTCAGTTACGAATATCGATCGGAGAAGTTATGACAGTTTTATTGGAAGAAGAGAAGGCTAAGAGGTGATTTGATAGAGGTATTCGAAATCATGTGGTGTCCGGACAGAGTCGATAGAGAGAAACTATTCCACACGTGAAAGGATCAAGAATTAGCAGGCACAAATTTAAAGTATTTGGTAACAGAAGCAAAAGTGACATGAGGAAAAACTTTTTCACGCAGCGAGCGGTTAAGGTCTGGAATGTGCTACCTGAGAACCTGGTGGAGGCAGCTTCAATTGAAGCATTCACAAGGGAATTAGATAGTTATGTGAAAAGGAAGAATGTGCAGGGTTATGGGAAGAAGGAAGGGGAATGGACCTGAGGGATTGTCTCTTTCAGAGAGCCAGTGCAAACATGATGGGCCGAATGGCCACCTTCTGCGCTGTAACAATTCTGTTATTCTGTGATGTTTTGGTGCTTTTTAAAATCCACTCCTCTCCCGCTGCTCCTCTCTTATTCATGAAGTTTTGGTGCTTTTTTAAAATCTGCTCTTCTCCCGCTGCTCCTCTCTTATTGACCAGGTTTTGGTCCTTTTTAAATCAGCACCATTCGTGACTCCTCAGATACTTAAGCAGTCCATGTTGAAATGCAGAAAGACCTGGACAATATCCAGTCTTGGGCTGATAAGTGGCAAGTAACATTCGGGCCACACAAGTGCCAGACAATGACCATCTCCAACAAGAGAGAATCTAACCATCTCCCCTTGACATTCAACAGCATTACCATCGCTGAATTCCCGACTATCAACATGCTAGGGGTTACCATTGACCAAAAACTGAACTGGAGTAGCCATAATAATACTGTGGCTACAAGAGCAGGTCAGAGGCTAGGAATCCTGAGGCGAGTAACTCACCTCCTGTCTCCCCAAAGCCTGTCCACCATCTACAAGGCACAAGTCAGGAATGTGATGGAATACTCTCCATGGGTGCAGCTCCAACAACACTCAAGAAGTTCGACACCATCCAGGACAAAGCAGCCCGCTTGATTGCCACCCCATCTACAAACATTCACTCCCTCCACCACAAACGCACAGTGGCAGCAGTGTGTACCATCTACAAGATGCACTGCAGCTATGCACCAAGGCTCCTTAGACAGCACCTTCCAAACCCGCGACCTCTACCAAATAGAAGGACAAGAGCAGCAAATACATGGGAACACCACCACCTGCAAGTTCCCCTCCAACTCACGCACCATCCTGACTTGGAACTATATCGCCATTCCTTCACTGTCGCTGGGTCAAAATCCTGGAACTCCCTTCCTAACAGCACTGTGGGTGTATCTACCCCACATGGACTGCAGCGGTTCAAGAAGGCAGCTCACCACCACCTTCTGAAGGGCAATTAGGGATGGGCAATAAATGCTGGCCTGGCCAGCGACGCCCACATCCCATGAATGAATATAAACTCCTCTCCCACTGCTCCTCCCTTATTCACCACGTTTTGCTGCTTTATAAGTCCACTCCTCTCCCACTGTTGTTGGGGCTGTTACACAGGTGGCTCTCCCAATGCACTTCTGTCTTTTTTCCTGCCAACTGCTAAGTCTCTTTGACTCGCCGCTCTTTAGCCCCGCCTTTATGGTTGCCCGCCAGCTCTGGAGATCACTGGCAACTGACTCCCACGACTTGTGATCAATGTCACAGGCTTTCATGTTGCATTTGCAGACGTCTTTAAAGCGGAGACATGGACGGCCGGCGGGCCTGATACCAGTGACGAGCTCGCTGTAGAATGCCTCCTTGGGGATTCTGCCATCTTCCATGTGGCTCACATGGCTAAGCCATCTCAAGCGCCGCTGGCTCAGTAGGATGTATATGCTGGGGATGTTGGCTGCCTCGAGGACTTCTGAGTTGGAGATATGGTCCTGCCATCTGACACCAAAGATTCTCCGGAGGCAGCGAAGATGGAATGAATTGAGACGTCGGTCCAGGCTGACATATGTTGTCCGGGCCTCGCTGCTGTCGAGCAAGGTACTGAGGATACAGGCTTGAAACATTCAGTCTTTCCCATGCGCTTGTTGATTTCTGCATCGAGAGACAGGTTACTGGTGATAGTTGAGCCTAGGTAGGCGAACTCTTGAACCACTTCCAGAGCGTGGTCGCCAATATTGATGGATGGAGCATAATGAAGCATTGCTTAATTACTGACTGAATAAACATAATAAAATCAGTTCTTCACTGATGCTAATGCATTATTTAAATACTGCACTTTAAAATCTCTGTGACTGCTGAATTCAATAACAAGTGAGGCTGTCATCGTAATGTATTTAAATTTATATTTAATTGCCTGTAAATACTAAATACATTGACTATATTGTTTACCAAATGAACAGTTCTCCAGTACCAGTAACCATACATATTTTTGTTTGAATGTATGAATTGAGTTGTGTTACTGGGATCTATAGATTAGATTTCCTCTAACACTCTGCTGCAGTCTCTCCCTGTGAATCTCAGCATCTCCTCTCACTGTATTGAACCCTCTGTCTCCTCAGACATTGCGTCAGTTTATCCACTTTCCCAGACCAGTCTCCCCTTCTGTACCAACATATCCTTTTCCTTCTTTCCTTCCCAAACTCATTCACTGGTTCCACCTCCAGCTGCGTCTTCCAACTAAATCCCAACCATCAAACTCACCGCAGCAGCTCTCAGACTTTTCCCATTTTGTACCAGCCCCTGTCGGCTTTCTGAACCCACAGCAACAAACCATCTGCACATCCCGCTGCCCTAAACATTCCCGATCAACAGTCTGGAGACAAATTCCCATTTAACCCATGAGATTCCATCTCTGTAAAACCCCTTCTCATTCCCCCACTGACACTGCATCCTCACTCAGTACTTCCAGTACATCCGGTGCTGACTTTATTCACTTACTGTCTCAATTTCCCAATTCATTATTAATAATTGTGTTTTAAACATTTCACTGCGACAAAGCACTGCCCAGGTCAATGAATCAGTTTTCACTGTTGGATGCAGCAACAAAGCTGGAAATTTCAGCCCAGATCCTGTCAAACTGTTGCTTTGTCTCCAGGTCTGATCAGTAATGTTCTGCTTCCTTTTCTCTCTCTTCCAGTTAACCTGGTGGCGATTGTGATCCTGTCCCGAGGAAAGTGTGGTCTCTCCAAATGTACCAGTGTCTACCTGGTGGGAATGGCAGTGGCTGATTTCCTGGTCGTTATCACTAATCTCATATTGTTGTGGATTGTTTTATTTTATTTCCCAGATTCCTTCCTGAGTACTATGCCCATGTGTGCTCTTATTACAGTTCTGAGTTCTGCAGCCATATATATTTCTGTCTGGCTCACAGTCACTTTCACCTTTGATAGATTTGTGGCCATTTGTTGTGAGAAGCTGAGAGCAAAATATTGCACCAAGAAAATGGCAGCTGTGGTTGTCGGAACAGTGAGTGTGCTGGGATTTTTACTGTCTGTCCCCTGGTACTTTACACTTGAAAACGAGGAAATTATTGATAGTGTTCCCATGGGATGTGCTTTTAAACCAAGCATCTTCACTTCCGCCACATGGGGGGCATTTCAATTGTTGTACTGCATTTTAACCCCTTGTGTCCCGGTCTTTATGATTTTACTGCTCAATGTTCAGACGGTCAGACGTATTTTATTCTCCAGTAAAGTCCGCAGGGGTTCCCGGTGCCACAGCAATGGAGAGAATCACAAAGACCCAGAGATGGAGAATCGCAGAAAATCTATTATTTTACTCTTCAATATATCTGGCAGTTTTATATTGTTATGGATGACCCGGGTTGTGTTTATCATTGATAAACGAATTGCAGATATTCGGTATTATCCATCCTCCACTGACCCTCACTTAATCACTGAACACACATCACTAATGCTGCAGGCTCTCAGTTCCTGCACCAACATGTGTATTTACACTGTGACCCAGACTAAATTCAGAGAGGAACTGAAGAAGGCGGTGAAATACCCTTTCAATCTCATTGTTAAATTAGTGAAATCATCGGAAGAGAGAAACACTGGAACTAAATCCGATTTCATATTCTAGTCCCTACACTCCCCACAGGACAGAAAATGAAGATTACATTCACAGCACTGAGTACTGAAATGATTTTTAATCTGATTCTGAGTAGACATATTGTTGAGAATCTGACCTGTTGAGGAGGGACTTGCTCTGCCCGCCCTCTCACCATTTCCATCTGTTGGTGTCCCTGTCTCACTGCAGTTACTGTCTCCCTCCCACCATCTCCATCTGCTGATGTCCCTGTCTCACTGCAGTTACTTTCCCCCTCTCAACATCTCCATCTGCTGTTGTCCCTGTCTCACTGCAGTTACAGTCCCCTCTCACCATCTCCATCTGCTGGTGTCCCTGTCTCACTGCAGTTACTGTCCCCCTCTCAACATCACCATCTTCTGTTGTCCCTGCCTCACTGCAGTTACTGCCCCCTCTCACCAACTCCATCTGCTGGTGTCCATGTCTGACTGCAGTTACTGCCCATCTCAACAACTCCTTCTGCTGGTGTCACTGTCTCACTGCAGTTACTGCCCCCCTCTCACCCTGTCCATCTGCTGGTGTCACTGTCTCACTGAAGTTACTGTCTCTTCCCACCATCTCCATCTGCTGGTGCCCCGTCTCAGTGCAGCTAAAGACTGCTCTCACCATCTCCATCTGCTGATGACACTGTATCATTGCAGATACTGTCCCCTCTCACCATCGCCATCTTCTGGTGCCCCTGTCTCATTGCAGTTAGTCTCCACTCTCAACAAATCCATCTGCTGGTGTCCCTGTGTCACTGCATTTACTGTCCAATCTCACCATCTCCATCTGCTAGTATTCCTCTCTCACGGCAGTTACTGCCTTTAACCATCTCCTTCAACTGGTATCCGTGTCTCACTGCAGTTACTGCCCCCTCTCAACTTCTGCAGTTTTAGTGTCACTGTCACACGACTGTTAATACCCCTTCTCATCATATCTATATGCTGGTATCCCTGTCTCACTGCATTTACTTTGCCCGCTCACCAACTCCACCTACTGGTGTCCATCTCTCAATTCAGTTACTGCCCCCCACTCACAATCTCCACCTGCTGGTGTCCCAGTCTCACTGCAGTTACTGTCCCTCTCACCATCTCCATCCGCTTGTGTCCCTGTCCCGCTGCAGTTACAGCCCCCCTCTCACAACCTCCATCTGCTGGCGCCCCCGTCCCACTTCAGTTACTGCTTCCTGTCAATATCTATACCTGCTGGTGTCGCTGGCTCACTGCTGTTACTGTCCCCCTCTAACTATCTGCATCTGCAGGTGTCCCTGTCTTACTGCAGTCACTGCCCCTCTCACCAGCTCCATCTGCTGGTGCCCTGTCTAACTCCAGTTAACGCCCCCTTCTCACCATCTCCAACTGCTGGTATCCCTGTCTCACTGTATTTACATCCCCTTCTCATCATCTACATCTGCTGCAGTCCTTGTATCACTGCAGTTACTGCCCGCCACTCACCATCTCCATCTGCTGGTGTCACAGTCTGACTGCTGTTGCTGCCCGCCTCTCACCATCTCCATCATCTGGTATCCCTGCCTCACTGCAGTTACCACCCCCCTCTCATAACCTCTATCTGTTGGTGTCCCTGTCTCGCTGCAGTTACTGCCCCCTCTCACAATCTCCATCTACTTGTGTCCCTGTCTTCACTGCAGTCACTGCTCCCCCTCACCAGCTCCATCTGCTGGTTTCCCTGTCTGACTCACAATCTCCACCTACTGTTGTCTCTGTCTCACTGCAGTTGTTTCCCCCCTCACCATCTCCATCTGCGGGTGTCCCTGTCTCACTGCAGTTACTGTCTCCCTCTCACAATCTCCATCTGCTGGTGTCCCTGTCTCACTGCAGTTACTGCCCCCTCTCACCATCTCCATCTGCTGGTGTCCCTGTCTCACTGCAGTTATTGCCCCCTCATCATCGGCATTTGCTGGTTTCCCTGCCTAACTGCAGTTACTGCCCCTCTCACCATGGACATTTTCTGGTTTCCCTGTCTCACTGCTCTTGCTGCTCCCCTCTCACCTTCTCCATCTGCTGGTGTCCCTGTCTCACTGCAGTTACTGTCTCCCTCTCACAATCTCCATCTGCTGGTGTCCCTGTCTCACTGCAGTTACTGCCCCCTCTCACCATCTCCATCTGCTGGTGTCCCCGTCTCACTGCAGTTGCTGCCCCATCTCACCATCTCCATCTGTTGGTGTCCCTGTCTCACTGCCGTTACTCCACCCCTCCCCCCCCTCACCATTTCCATCAGCTGATGTCCCTGACTTAATGCAGTTACTCACCCTCGATTTCCATATGCTAAAACAGGATCTTGCCATAGTGGACTGGGAGTAGCTACTTGAAGGAAAGTCTACATTAGACCAGCAGGAGCCATTCAAAGAGGAAATAGTGGAGGTTCAAAGCCAACATGTACCCGTTAAGATGAAGGGTAGGACCAACAAGTCCAGACAACCCTGGATGTCAAGGGATATAGAGGATTGGTTCAGGCAAAAAACGGAAGCTTATTGCAGATTCCAAGCCCTGAAAACAGCCGAGGCACTGGAGGTGTATAGAAAGTGTATTGGGTACTTTAAAAACTGTAATTAGGAGAGCGAAGAAGGGAGATGGAAACACACTGGTGGGCAAGATAAAACAAAATCGTAAGGCGTGTTATAAGTATATTAAGGGCAAGAGGAAAACTAGGAAAGAGTAGGGGCCATTAGGGACCAATGTGGCAATCTGTGTGTGGAGCCGGAGGACATAGGTGAGGTTTTAAATGATGGCTTTTCATTTGTGAAGAAGGACGATTTATGTGTAGAGATCAGGCAGGGGGATTGTGATATACTTGATCATATTAGCATTTAAAGGGAGTAAGTATTAGCTGTTTCAGCAGGAGTAAAAGTGGATAAACCCCCAGGCCCAGATGAGATGTATCCCAGGCTGTAAAGTGAGGCAAGGGAGGAATTTGCAGGGGCTCTGACACAACTTTTCAAATCCTCTCTGGCCACAGGAGAGATACAAGAGGATTGGAGGACAGCCAAAGTGGTACCATTATTTAAGAAGGGAAGCAGGGATAAACCCAGTAAATACAGGCCGGTGAGTCCAACATCAATGATTGGGAAAGTATTGGAAAATTCTGAGGGACAAGATTAACCTCCACTTGGAGAGGCAGGGATTAATCAGGGATAGTCAGCATGGCTTTATCAGGGGGAGATCGTGCCTAACTAAATTGATTAAATTTTTCCAAGTGGTGACTCAATATGCATATGAGGGTAAAGCAGTATTTTTGGGCAGAGGGGCGGGGTGGGTAGGGGAGGTGGTGGTGGTTATCCAATACTGGGATGTGGGCGTCGCCAGCCAGACTCACACGTTCACACAAAGATAAGCACACAAAAGCATACAGAGGCACAGAGACAGACACACACACACAGAGACAAAGACACACACAGAGACTCATACACAGAAACACACACACACACACACATACACAGAGCGAGAGAGACAGACTGAGAGGGAAACGTAGAGAGAAATAAAGAGACAGAGAGATTGAGAGAGAAGGAGCGACAGAGTGAGAGAGACTCAGAGAGAGGGGGAGAGTCAGAGAGAGAGGGAGAGACAAAGGGGAAACATAAGAAGACGAGAAATAGGAGTAGGTGTAGACCATATGGCCCATCGAGCCTGCTTCGCCATTGAATACCATCATGGCAGTTCTTAGGATTCAACGCCACTTTCCCGCCCACTCTCCATGTGCCTTGATTCCCTGAAAAAACAAACATCTGTCTATCTCAGCCTCAAATGTATTGAACGATGGAGTATTCACAATCCTCTGGAGTAGAGTATTCCAAATATTAACAACCCTCTGAGTGAAGTAATTTCTATTCCTCTCAGTCCTAAATGACAATCCCCCTCCCATTTTAAACCTGGAGAAAATCCCCTCCCATTTTAAACCTGGAGAATCCACCTCCCATTTTAAACACTGGAGAACCCCCTCCCATTTTAAACCTGGAGAATCCCCCTCCCATTTTAAACACTGGAGAACCCCCTCCTATTTTAAATCTGAATAATCCCCCTCCCATTTTAAACCTGGAGAATCCCCCTCCCATTTTAAACACTGGAGAACCCCCTCCTATTTTAAATCTGAATAATCCCCCTCCCATTTTAAACCTGGAGAATCACCCTCCCATTTTAAACCTGGAGAGGCATTCCTCCCATTTTAAACCTGGAGAATCCCCCTCCCATTTTAAATCTGAAGAATCCACCTCCCATTTGAAACACTGGAGAACCCCCTCCCATTTTAATTCTGAATAATCCCCCTCCCATTTTAAAACTGGAGAACCCCCTCCCATTTTAACCTGAAGAATCCACCTCCCATTTGAAACACTGGAGAACCCCCTCCCATTTTAATTCTGCATAATCCCCCTCCCATTTTAAAACTGGAGAACCCCCTCCCATTTTAACCTGAAGAATCCCCCTCCCATTTTAAACCTGAAGAATCCCCCACATTTTATGCATGGCCTAATTTCCTCCGTGAATAGCACCCTCTAATCCTCCTCTGCCCCCACTGTAAACACCCCTTCCTTTCTAAATAATATCTTTCCCTGTAAAATCCCCCCTCTACTAATTATCACTCTGTATCATCTCCCCTGTGATCAGCCTCCTGTGTAATTCCAACCTCCATTCCTTTCCTGCGTGTGGCTCCATCTCCCAACAGTCTTTAATTCATTTTAATTCCAGTACGGATAAACCGCTGGAATTCTATCAAATGGCTCTCAGACCCCCGTCACCTTTAAATCGTGTCCACCCAAACACAGGGCTGGGCAGACAGCAAGTACCCACAGAGGCTAACAGGCATTCTGAGCATTTAATGCACAGCAAGATCCCAGTCCCAGACACATCCCCACTGCAGAAAGGTGTTTCACATGTTCTCTCCATCACCCTCCTCAGCATCAGGGAATAGGACTGAGGCACACACACACACACACACTCTGTTTGGAACAGGGGCAAGAGGAGGCCATTCAGGCCTTCGAGCCTGCCCCATCAATGTTTCATCCTGGCTGATCTGTCCCTTCCCCCATGGAGCCAAAAGAAGACAGGCAGAGACAGTTGAGGAGCAGATACACAGAGAGGCAAATAAACACTGGGCTGGACTTGGACTTGGTGCCAATAGTGAAAACCGGGGTAGGAGTGGCGATAGTTGTGAATTGGCCGCCTGTTCAGCATTTATCCCCTGTTTTACCTCAATTGGGAGCAAAACCCGAGAGAGATGGAAAACAGGATTCTGGTTCACACTCACACTGTACAACACTATGGCAGCGAGTTCCAATCCATCCCCAGAAAGAGCAAGAGAGACACAGAAAGCAGAGATCCAGGGATTAAGACAGAACTGAGTGAGGGAGGCAGAGAAACAAATGGAGAGGGAGAGGGAGAATGAAAGAGAGGCAGGAAGTCAGAAACCAATGAGAGAAACTAAGAGCAGAGGGCAGAAATACCAAGAATGGAATGATAGGCAGATAAAGATGCAGAGAATCGCAGAAAGAGAATGAAAAGAGAAAATAGAGAGAGGCAGCGATAGAAAGTATGTTGACCGTTACAGAGACAGGGATTTAAAGATATGAGGAAATAGAGTTATGAACATGGAGGGAAGGGGCAGGGAACAAGTTGCAGCAAGAGATGGAGAGAGGGAAATCTATGGTATTACATTGACAGTTATGGAGCGGCGCTTCCCAAAGGATTTGCTACAGAGGCCCCTCCAGCCCCTCCCTTGTGGTAAAAGTCACTCCTCCTCCTAAAAAGCACAATCAAAATACTGCAGATTCTGGAAATCTGAAATTTAAAAAAAGCTGGAAATACTGAGCATTTCCAGCTCTTTGTTTTTCAATCAGCCCCGAAAACACAAGGTCTTCTTTATTCTGTATCTAAAAATGAATTAGACAATAACACATTTGTATTTATTCTTATTTTCCTCTCTGGTTAAAGCTCTTTTCTGAGAATTGTACGTTTCAAAATATTCTCTCTTTGCATCATCAAAGCTGCAGCTTCCAAAAAGATTCTCCTTGGGAATAAGAGCAATAAAATTGATTCAAACAAAGCAAAGCACTTTTGAACATAAAACAAACACAGCAAGAGCCCAGGGCTATTTCCCTCACTGATTGACATAAAACAATCTCTCAGTGACTCGCCATCTGACAGACACATCCCCCGACACAGAGCCAGAGAATGGGAAGTGATTGGAAATGTGAGACAGGGTTTTAGGAGCTGAATTCCTGCCCATTGTCCTGTTAATCCGGGTAACAGAGCCAGCTCTGAGCAGAGACATGACAAGGAGCTGCTTCCTGATGACCTGCAGTCTTTTCACTCCAAACCCCACTGTCGACAACATCGCTGCAATTTACAGACAGACAATTGCAGCAATCAGCTCCATTCTGTTCCCAGACATTGTGAAATTATCTCTTTAAACTGAGATGAATGTGCCAACAGTTTATCACTAGGCCAACATTTAATTTCGCTGAAAATCAAGACACAGTCGACGGTTGGAGATGGTGTTGTGGGAGGGTGGGGGGGGAGTTTCTCTCCAGGGGCTGGGACCTGGGCAGTGACTAAACACTGCAGCCACCCCCAGGGCCTGTGTGTCTGCCTCTGTGTTTACCCTGTTATTTCCAGCTGTGTCTCTCTCTCTCTCCCTCTAGTTCTCTGTGTGTCTCTCTACATCTGTTTCTGCCTCATTGTAAAAACACACAAACACTGGTGACCCCACTCCCCTCTCCCATAGAGGGATAGAGAGAAAAATCCACATTCCCATCCCTGAAAATCTGAGTTCAAATGGTCCCCAGATGTTTCATTTCACTGTCAAATTCAGCCCACAGCCAAAAACACCAGCATCATTCGGGAATGAGAACAAGCCTTTACAAACCATCGCATTTCGGGCATGTAACCGCTGATTCACTGAAGCATTTGATACACAATGAATTAATTTTTAAAGTGGTCGTCACTGTTGCAACATTGGAAATGCTGTAGGCCATTTGTGCACAGCAAGATCCCACAAATAGCTGTGTGATAACAGCCGGCTGCCCCTCCTCTCCCCTTGGCATTCCCTCCCTGTTTCCCTTATACTCCTGCATCTCTCCCTCCTGTTACTCTCATTTAGAGAGACAGATGGAGAGAGAGAGACAGACAGAGAAATCCACTCTGGGGCGGCACAGTGGCGCAGTGGTTAGCACCGCAGCCTCACAGCTCCAATGACCCGTGTTCGATTCTGGGTACTGCCTGTGCGGAGTTTGCAAGTTCTCCCTGTGTCTGCATGGGTTTCCTCCGGGTGCTCCGGTTTCCTCCCACATGCCAAAGACTTGCAGGTTGATAGGTTAATTGGCCATTATAAATTGCCCCTAGTATAGGTAGGTGGTAGGGAAATATATAGGGACAGGTGGGGATGTGATAGGAATATGGGATTAGTGTAAGATTAGTATAAATGGGTGGTTGATGGTCGGCACAGACTCGGTGGGCCGAAGGGCCTGTTTCAGTGCTGTATCTCTAAACTAAACTAAACTAAACCTCACTCTCAATTTAAATGGCTGCTGCATTTTTCATTTAACACTCAATTCACGGCACTGCCCAAAATACCAGCATTATTCGAGAATTATAACAAGCCTTTCGACAGCTACACCTGCCGGTTGTTTAATTTAGTCTTGTGAGGTGGAGAGGTGGTGCAGCCTGTTTGTCAGGCATCGGGGATTAACTTCTCTGTGTCAAATTGCAAAGCTGGGCTGCTCCTTTAACCCCAGGGTCTCAACCTGTTTAAAACTCCAGGGCCCCAATCTGACAGGAACTCGTTAACCCAGGGCCTCAGTGAGGAAATTAAACCTCGGGCTAATGAACAGACACAACTGACGTACGCCCTATGGGTAAGGCCTCAGTCCGTCTCCTCTGGAGGAAACTCCTGTCCAAGGATTCCTCGTCCCAGACTTTCCCTCTTTTCATCTTCAAAATGCAGTTTTCAAAATAAAAAAAAAATCCTCAGGGGAAAGAAAGAGAAAAAATTGCATTAAAGTTCAAAGCAAGGATATTTTTAAACAATAGAGCACAGCAAGAGCCCAGGGTTTCCTCTCTCAGTTACACAGACAATTAGCAATATTCAAATACAATCAAATCACAGTTATAAACCAGATTTAGACAGAGGGAGCACACACACACACACACACACACACACACACACACACACACACACACACACACACACACACACACTCTCTCTCTCTCTCTCTCTCTCTCTCTCTCTCTCTCTCTCTCTCTCTCTCAATCAGAGTGGGGAATGTGTCATTTTGTCCCCCAAAAATATACTTTATTCATAACAATCCGTAAAAAAAATTACATGACAGCACAGTTCAAAACAGCACTAAGTTGATATTCTAAAACCTGCAAAGGAAATCAATTTTCTTCAATACAGGAGGGAGTTCCCTCACAACCCTTCCATTCCTTTACACATGCCAAGTACATTTTAAAACAAACCCATATTTGATGTATACAGCCCGAGGGGTTTCACATGGATCCAGCCCCTTGGTTCACCTTGGTGGGAGGACTACACAATGGTCATTCCCCATTGAGCCTTTGCCGTGGCTGCCCCAAGCTTTAGTGTGTCACTCAGCACGCAGGCCTGGACATTGGAATGTGCCAGTCTGCAACACTCGGTCGTGGGCAACTCTTTGTGCTGGAAGACCAGCCAGTTTCAGGCAGACCAAAGAGAGTCATAGAGTCATAGAGAGTCATACAGTATAAAAGCAGGCCCTTCGGCCCACTGCGTCCATGCCGACCATCATGCCTATCTATACAAATCCCACCTGCCTGCATTAATTCCATATCCCTCTATGCCTTGCTCATGCATGTACCTGTCCAGATGCCTCTTAAATCTTGCTACTATTCCTGCCTCCACCACCTCCTCAGGCAGCTCATTCCAGATGTCCACTATTCTTTGTGTGAAAAATTTACCCCTTTGATTGCCTTTAAACCTTCTCCGTCTCACCTTAAATCTATGCCCTCTAGTTTTAGTAACCCCTACCATGGGAAACAGACTCTATCTATGCCTCTCATAATTTTATATACCTCTATCATGTCCCCTCTCAGCCTCCTTCATTCCAGGGAAAACAGACGCAACCTATCCAATCTCTCTTTATAACTCAAGCCCTCCAAACCAGGCAACATACTTGTGAATCTTTTCTGTACCCTCTCTAGGTTAATCACTTCTTTCCTGTGGAGCGCCGACCAGAACTGCACACAGTGCACTCCAAATGCGGCCTAACCAACGTTACGTACAACTGTAACATGACGTCCCAACTCTTGTACTCAATGCCTTGGCCGATGAAGGAAAAAATGCCGTACACCTTCTTCACCACCCTGTCTGCCACTGTTGCCACTTTCAGGGGACTTTGTACTTGCACCCCGAGGTCTCCCTGCTCAACAACGATCCCCAGGACCCAGCCATTCATTGTATATGTCCTACCCTGGCTTAACTTCCCAAAATGCATCACTTCGCACTTGTCTGCGTTAAATTCCATTTGCCAATCACTTGCCCACTTTCCCAGTTGATCTATATCCTGTTGTAACCTTACAAAACGTTCTTCGCTGTCCACTATACCACCAATTTTGGTGTCGTCTGCAAACTTACTAATCATGCCCCCTACATTCTCATCCAAGTCATTAATATATATGACAAACAACAGAGGGCCCAGCACCGATCACTGCAGCACACCACTGGTCACCGGCCACCAATCTGAAAAAGAACCTTCCACCACCACCCTCTGTCTCCTATCATCAAGAAAATTGTGTATCCAATTTGCTAGCTCACCCTGGATCCCATCTGTTAGAACCTTCCGGACCAACCTACCATGCGGGACCTTGTCAAAGGCCTCGCTAAAGTCCATGTAGGCAACGTCCACCTCCCTGCCCTCGTCAATCCTCTTGGTTGCCTCCTCAAAAACTCAAGGAAATTTGTGAGACATGATTTCCCACGCACAAAGCCTTGCTGATTATCCCTAATCAGACCATGGCTTTCCAAATTTATGTAAATCCTATCACTCAGAATCCCTTCCAGTAACTTTCCACCACTGATATAAGGCTCACCGGCCTGTAATTCCCTGGCATATCCCTGCTGCCCTTCTTAAATAAAGGCACGACATTAGTTATCCTCCAGTCTTCCAGTACCTCAACCGTGGTTAACGATGATACAAACAGCTCTGCCAGGGCCCCATCAATCTCCTCCCTTGCTTCCCATAGCATCCTAGGATACACCTGATCAGGCCCTGGAGATTTATACATTAATGCGCTTCAAAACCTCCAACACATCCTCCTTTGTAATGTTGATATGCTCCAGGATATCGCTGTTCCCTCCCTTGAACTCACTAGCTTCCATGACCTTCTCCACGGTAAACACGGATGGGAAATATTCATTTAAGACCTCGCCCATTTCCCATGGCTCCACACATAGATTGCCACACTGATCCTTAAGGGGACCTACTCTCTCCCTGGCTACCCTTTTGCTCTTCATATACTTATAACATCTTTTAGGATTCTCCTTTATCTTATCTGCCAGGGAAATCTCATGGCCCCTTTTCGCCCTCCTAATTTCCTTCTGAAGTGTGCTCCCACATCCCTTATACTCCTCGAGGGACTCACTTGATCCCAGCTGCCTTTACCTGACATATACCTCCTTCTTTGTCTGACCAGACCCCCAATATCCTTCGTCAACCAAGGTTCCCTAAACTTGCCATTTTTGCCCTTCCATCTAACAGGAACATGCCGGTCCTGAACTCTTCCTATCTCACTTTTAAAAACCTCCCACTTGCCAGACGTCCCTTTACCTGTGAAAAGCCCCTCCCAATCAATTCTTGAGAGTTCCTGTCTGATGCCATCGAAATTAGCATTCCCCCAATTTAGGACTTCAACTTGAAGACCAGTCCTATCTTTTTCCATAACTATTTTGAAGCGAATAGAGTTATGGTCACTGGTCCCACTGACACATCTACCACTTGACCGGCTTCATTCCCTTGGATTCGGTCCAGTACTTTGTCACAAAAGATAACAAATAACCAAAGATTTTGAGAAGGCAAAGCCTTTAAACCAAATTGTGAAAATTCAGGCCATTGGGCTGGACCTCTGGATTACTAGCCCATTGATATTGTCACTCCATGACTGCCACCCAACGGACATGTATAGTGCCTGCACCCTAACATCACCTACAGTAGTTTCTCGACTGTAACCCTCAACGTGGTCCCGCATCAGAGACTCAAAGTTCACATTTTAACTGGGAAAAGGCAGGAACAGAGTGAAACGGGATTGTTTTTGTGACTGGATTCAGTGTACAGTGCAGACAGTGAGTTACAGATACAATAGAAATGCCAGGAATGAATAAGGTCAATACAATAATATGGAAAATGTAAATGATGCCACTCATAATTGTCACATCCATCCGGTTTGAGTACAGGTGTCAGGTTTATTCCCGAGAGAGGTCTTACTGAGAAACTGTCATTGAAATTGAAATTATTGTGTTTTATGCACCACATTATTTACATCAGAGTCAAAGCTGCTGATGTAATGTGTTTGCTCAGGTGAGTGTAACTAATAGCAATGATCAGGTCTACAACCGTGTCAGTGGACATGTATCCCCTGCATGAATCAGGACGATTGGAATGGATCAGCTCAGAGTGCCTGCTGGAGCTGTGGGTTCCAGACTAACAGAAGTCTCTGCTTCTCTCAGAAATGGAATATCCAGTACTCTATCAGATAGAAGACATTTATTATCCTGTACTTGCAGCAATTGGAGTTCCTGGTAAGCCAGTGGCTCAACTGTTACCAATGTAAATCGATATTAACTGTGCTGCTGTACTGGGTATTATTTCTCACTGTGTGTGTTCTTTCCCAGCAATTTACTGCTGAAATCTCCTCATTCTCTACTCTTGCCATCTTGCAGAAGATGCTTTCAATTATATTGGATTATGTAACCCTGGTATTGTTGCTAGATTATTCTGTGTATTGAATGTATTTGATTAAGATGCCTTGGTTAGGATCAAGAATCAGATCAGCAGGAAATTGCTATAGTTTCACGATGTGCAACTAACTGGTCCTGGAATATTTTTATGATTGTTATTTTCGCTGATTGATAATGAGACATCTCACAGTCTCAGTGTTACAACGGGACAGAACAATGTCCAGCCTCCCCAATAATACGCTGCTGTTTAACTGGGATTTCAATGTATTTATTGGTTATCACTGTTATAAAATATTATTTAATTCAACGTGTTACTGACACTGCTTCAGAGGTCTGGCTACTGAACTGAATTTGCTGCTGTCTCTTTCACATCTCCTTCTCTACTTCACTGTTACTGGAATACCTTGTAAATTAGGAAATATTGATGTGATGAATTATTGGTTTACACTCTATCAGTTGGAATCAAGAGTCTTTCCATTTATCTGTAGATTATCAGCTGCAGCGCTGATGTTGGTGTTTCATTGATTAAACAACCCTACATTCTAACAGTCTACTTTATAATTCCAGGAGAAGGAATTTCAATGATTGTGAGGTTAGTTTGGAAGAAGCTTTCGATTCTGTTTATGCCATGCATTGCAGATGAATTGAAGAATGTAGGTGAAAAGGTGGAGACTTGGGTGTTCTGTAGGCACATTAAATTATTCAGAGGTTTCAGCATTGAACAAACTGACTCTGGCAACAGAATCATTGAACACGGGGTTGGTGAACAAAATACAGGAGCAGAATGTCAGGAATAAATCATATGTGAAAAGTGGCGTTAAGTAACATTACTTAACGTTAGGGTGTGAGTACTCCAGAGAGATGGGGAGGGCGACTGAGAGAAGGATGGAGAAAAGGAGCAGAGAAAACAAAGCCGATGGAAAGAGAAAGAGAAAGAAACAGTGGTGTGAATAAATCACTATCATAAAGTGCTGGAATATTCAGAACAATTAGAGAGGGAAACTGTGAGTTGAAATTGTCTGTTGTCAGATTGTGTTAATTTTACTGTTGGACTTGATTCTTTGTGTTTATTTCTGTTAGATTCACATTTTGTTTTGTAGAAATTTCCCATCCATTACTTACTGACTGAATAAACATCATAGAATCAGTTCTTCACTGATGATAATTCATTATTTAAATATTGCACTTTAAAATCTCTGTGACTGCTGAATTCAATAAAGAACGAGACTGATATCAGAAATTTGTTTAAATTTATACTTAATTCCCTGTTCAAACTAAATATATTGACTATATTGTATAAACAATGAACTGTTCTCCAAAACCAATAACCACAGGGATTATTGTTTGAATGTATTAATTGAGTTGTGTTACTGGGATCTATAGATTAGATTTCCTCTAATACTCTACTGCAGTCACTCTCTCTCTCTGTGAATCTCAGCCTCTCCTCTCATAGTATTGAATCCTCAGTCTCCTCATCCATTGCTTCAGTTTCTCCACTTTCCCAAACCATATGCTCCTGTCTCTCCTCCAGCTCCAACATGTCGTTTTCCTTCTCTCCCTCCCAATCTCACTCACTGGCTCCACCTACAGCTGCCTCTTCAAAATAAATCCCAACCCTCAAACTCATCGCAGCAGCTCTCAGCATTTTTCCATTTTGTACCAGCCCCGGTCGGTTCTCTGAACCCACAGCAACAAACCAACTGTGCATTCTGCAGTTCCTAAACCTTCCCGATCAACAGTCTGGAGACAAATTCCCATTTAACCCATTGGATTCCATCTCTGTAAAACCCCTTCTCATTTCCCCACCGGTACTGAATCTCACCCATTACTTCCAGCAGATCCTGTGTTAACTTTATTCACTTTCTCTGTCAATTTCCCAATTCATTGTTAATAATTGTGTTTCAAACATTTCACTTTGGTAAAGCACTTCCCAGGTCAATGAATCTGTTTTCACTGTTCGATGCAGCAACAAAGCTGGAAAGTTCAGCCCAGATCCTGTCAAACTGCTGTTTGTCTCCAGGTCTGATCAGTAATTTCACTGCTTCCTTTTCTCAATCTTCCAGTTAACTTGATGGCGATTGTGATCCTGTCCCGAGGAAAGTGCGGTCTCTCCAAATGCATCACTGTCTACCTGGTCGGAATGGCAGTGTCTGATCTCCTGGTCATTATCACTGATCCCATATTGAACTGGATTGTATCAATTTATTTCCCATATTCATTCCTGAGCATTACTCCTGTGTGTTCTCTCATTCGGGTTCTGAGATTTGCAGCAACAGTAGTTTCTGTCTGGCTCACAGTCACTTTCACCTTTGATCGATTTGTGACCATTTGTTGTGAGAAGCTGAAAACAAGATATTGCTTTGAGAAAACAGCGGCTGTGGTTGTAGGAACAGTGAGTGTGCTGGGCTGTTTAGAGAATGTCCCCTGGTACTTTACACTGAAACAATATAATATTATTGATAATGTTCCCATGGGTTGTCTTTATTGACTGAGCTTCATTACTTCCCCCATATGGGTGGCATTGGAATAGTTTCACTATATTTTAACCCCTTGTGTCCCGGTCTTTCTGATTTTGCTGCTCAATGTTCTGTCGGTCAAACGTATTTTATTCTCCAGTAAAGTCCGCAGGGGATTCCGGGGCCACAGGAATGGAGAGAATGACAAAGACCCAGAGATGGAGAATCGCAGGAAATCAATTATTTTACTCTTCAGTATATCCGTCAGTTTTATACTGTTATGGGTGACACTGGTTGTGTTTATCATTTATAGGCGAATAGCAGATATTCAGTATTATTCCTCCAACACTGACCCTCACTATGTCATAGAGCACGCATCAAGAATGCTGCAGTTTCTCAGTTCCTGCACCAACACGTGTATTTACACTGTGACCCAGACTAAATTCAGAGAGGAGATGAAGAAGGCGGTGAAATACCCTCTCAATCTCATTGTTAAATTATTGAAATCATAGAAAGAGAGAAACACTGGAACTAAATCCCATTTCATATTCCATTCACTACCCTCCCCACAGGACAGAAATTGCATTTTATTTTCACAGCAATGAGCCCTGAAATGATTTAAAATCTGATTCTGAGATTATATTTTTTTGAGAATCTGAACAATTGAGGGGAGACTTGCTCTGCCCCTTCTCACCATCTCCATCTGCTGGTATCCCTGTCTCACTGCAGTTATAGTCCCCTTCTAACCATCGCCATCTGCTGGTGTCACTATCTCACTGCAGTTACTGCCCACTCTCACCATCTCCATCTGCTGGTGTCCCTGCCTCACTGCAGTTACTGCCACCTCTCACCATCTCCATCTGCTGGTGTCCCTATCTCACTGCAGTTACTGCCCAATCTCACCATTGACATCTGCTGGTGTCCCTGTCTCACCGCAGTTACTGTCCTCTCTCACCATCTCCATCCACTCGTGTCACTGTCTCACTGCAGTTCCTGTACCCCTTTCACCATCTCCATCTGCTGGTGCCCCTCTCTGGGCAGTTACTGACCCCTCTCACCATCTCCATCTGCTGGTGTCCCTTTCTCACTGCAGTTACTGTCCCTCCTCATCAACTTCATTTGCTGGTGTCCCTGTCTCACTGCAGTCACTGTCCG
Organism: Heterodontus francisci; assembly: GCF_036365525.1. NCBI lineage: Eukaryota > Metazoa > Chordata > Chondrichthyes > Heterodontiformes > Heterodontidae > Heterodontus > Heterodontus francisci. The sequence continues at coordinate 1,088,205 of NW_027142345.1, forward strand.
TCTCTGACCATCTCCATCTGCTGGTGTCCCGGTCTCATTGCAGTTACTGTCCCCCCTCACAATCTCCATCAGTTGGTGTCTCTGTCTCACTGCACTTACTGCCCCCTCTCACCATCTCCATCTGCTGGTGTCCCTGTCTCATTGCAGTTACTGCCCCCTCTCACCTTCTCCATCTACTGGCGTCCCTGTCTCACTGCAGTTACTGCCCCCCTCTCACCATCTCCATCTGCTGGTGTCCCTGTCTCACTGCAGTTGCTGCCCCCCTCTCACCATCTCCATCTGCTGGTGTCCCTGTCTCACTGCAGTTATAGTCCCCTTCTAACCATCGCCATCTGCTGGTGTCACTATCTCACTGCAGTTACTGCCTCCTCTCACCATCTCCATCTGCTGGTGTCCCTGTCTCACTGCAGTTACTGCCTCCTCTCACCATCTCCATCTGCTGGTGTCCCTATCTCACTGCAGTTACTGCCCAATCTCACCATTGACATCTGCTGGTGTCCCTGTCTCACCGCAATTACTGTCCTCTCTCACCATCTCCATCCACTCGTGTCACTGTCTCACTGCAGTTCCTGTACCCCTTTCACCATCTCCATCTGCTGGTGCCCCTCTCGGGGCACCAGAGGGAGAGAGGGAGACAGAGTGCAGGGTGGGGAGAGGAAATGTGAGTGAGGATGGGGGAGATGGAGTCAATCCGTGTCAGGCCTCTCTCTGTTCCCCCTTCTCTGTTCTATCGCCTCTCTGTGTTGTCTCCTCACCATCTGTGTCATCTCCCGTTTCGTTTCCCCTGTCTGTCACCTCCCTCTCAGTCCCCCCTCTCCCTCTGGCCATCTATCGCTCTGTCACTCTCTATCACTCTCCCCCCTCTTTCTCTTTACTAATTCTTGCTGTTTCCTCCCACTCTCGCTGCCTCTTGCTGTCTGCGTCCCCTCTCTTTCTCTCTGTCTGTCTCTCTCCCCCTCCAAATATGTCAACCCTCTCCCGATTCTTCCTTCCCTGTTGTACCCCCTCTCTATGTTGTCCCCTCGCTCTGTGTCATCCCCCATGTCATTCCCCTTCTCTGTCACCAAGTATCTGCCCCTCTCTCTTGCTGCCCCTCTCTCTGTCCGTCAGTATCACTCTGCTCCCTCTCTCTCTCATTCCTCCTCTCTCTGTCCCTCTCTCTCTGTTCCCCTCTCTCCCACTGACACCCCCCTGCCCTTTCTCTCTCCCTCTCTGTCTCCCTCTCTCTCTATTCCCCTCCTCTCTGTCCCTCCCTCACTGTCAGCCCCCTCTCTCTCTCTCTCCTCACTCTCTGGCCTCTCTCTCTCTCTCTCTCCCTCATCACTGTCCCCCATCTCTCTTTGCACCCCCCCCCTCTCTCTCTGACTGTTGCTGAGAGTAGGAACAGCAGTTTCTGAACTTCAGACAGATTCATGGTGTTCCAGAGGGCTTTAAAAAAAATCAGAACCAGCCGGAAAGCCCCGAATCTGTCCAGAGTTTGGAAGCTGCTGTTCCTGCACTAAGCTGTGAATTTGGAAAGGATTGTTAATGAGCATTAGATAAAGATCTGAACTTAGAAATTCCAATTCAGCTGTAAAACTGACAGGTGCATTCCTTTTTAAAGCTGCTCTGGTGGGAAAACAGAAGCCAATGGGAAATTTCTCATCTCTGAAATTAACAGTCCCAGACCTCAACACTTTTACCACTGACACTGGAGTCCGTGTACGGACACTTTGCCGACCCCTGCTCACATGGGGACCAGTTGGGGAAGTTGGGTGGTCAGCAGTTCAGTGGGAATAGGGGGTGAGAGAGCAGGAGGTGGGCCTACTGTACAAGATGAGCTGAGGAGGTGCACAAGGGGAGAGAAGCTAGAGAAGGATACAAGTTCAGGTCCAGGACGGGAAGGAGGATGGGGTGTCTTAGAGGGAGTTTAGCTCGGTCGGCAAGGGGAAGGGAGGGAAGTAGCAGAGTCAGCTGATCACATGGTCTGAATCTTAGTGAGGAAGTTCATGAGCTCCTCACACTGACTGTTGGAGGTGAGACCTCCAGAGTGGTAATGTCACTGAACTAGTAATCCAGAGTTCCAGGCTGATACCCAGGGGACACGGGTTCAATTCCTATCACGGCAGCTGGTGGAATTTCAATTTAATTAATTAATAAAACTCTGGAATTGAAAGCTATACTTTGTAATGCTGACATGACACTATCATCAATTGCTGTCAAATCCGATCTGGTTCATTAATGTTCTTTAGGGAAGGAAATCTGCTGTCCTTACCTGGTCTGGCCTACATGTGACTCCAGACCCACAGCAATGTGGTTGATTGTTAAATGCCATTTGAAATGTCCATTCAGTTATCAAGGGTAATTAGGGATGGGTAACAAATGCTGGTCTTGCCAGTGATGCCCACCTCCCATGAATAAAAATAATAAATAAGTGAAGGTGGTGTGGATAATGCTCCCAATATCCATCTTCATTCACAACAAAAAATTTAAATTGATGACCCCTTATCACGAACCCGTGAACCGAATCTTTCCCTATTCTCTGAAAAAAGGCCTTGCTGTTTAAAAAAGTTTTACTAAATCACCTCTCAGCTTCCTGTGCTCCTGTGGAAGCAGACACCATTTCTGCCTTCTGCTCGGCTCTGTAGGAGGTATTTTCAATATTATTGCACAGACTGCAGCACTGAAACCTGCTCAAATTTAGAAGCAGACTCAGTTATGTGAGACCAGTCTTGTGAGACAATGTCTCGGGAATGTGCCTGAATTTGCAGGGATTTAATTCTCCTTCTCAGACTCTCACCTGTACCTGGTTATTTAAGATGCTCTGTGTCACTGTAAAAATTTAAAGCCTTACTTGCAAACATTTCCTGCTGTTTAAATTAACAAATATTTCATAAAATGACACAGAAACTCAAACGGAAACATTGGTGATGACTTTGCAGCCTTTGAATTTTATTTGATTGGTTTTGAACTGACAGAGCAAAAGCAAAGTTACAAATCCGACCTGTACCGAGGGACAGTAATGTGGAGCTTCACAGAGTTACACAGATTTTGGAATCAGTTTGCGCGGAGCTGTTTCAGCATTTGGTGAAAGATGTTCGGTGCAGACTCTATCTTGCAGACAGTGTCTTTATTAAAGGGGAGGACAGTCTGTCAGAAGTGGGCATGAAGCATTCAGAGCAGATCAGCCTGGGCACCGACCTGCTCATACCCTTCTCCAGCTGAGTTTTCACACTTTGTGATCACCGTTCTGCAAGAAACTGACACAAGACAGCTTATTATCGCAGCCAAAAATGCTGTAATTAGGCCAGTTTTCACCCTGAAAGAGGAGCTTGAGCGGCCCATTAAAATTCACCACCTGCTAAAGAACCCAAAGACCTGCCTTCACCACATGGGATGAGGTCCGAGTATTGAACCCAATAACACTCAGGTCGCTAATGGTTTCAGTGATGTGACGGCTGTCACCTTGAATATTGATGTCTTCCTATAAATCGATTTCTGGGTCCAGTACATTTTCCTTCACCAGGCGCAATGATTTGAATCTTTCTATCCATTTCACCAAGATTTGCATGATCTCCTGCACCATAAACAGTCAACTCTCCGGTGCAGTTTGTGACGGTGTAAGCGACCCAGTGTTTCCCCTCCACTTTCAGTGAGGAGAAGGAGGCAGAACCAAGGTCAGGTACACTGTCCATAAAATCCTTCCCTTGACCAGAGAATTGTGTCTTATCAAACAAGATAATCGTGTTCATCCTGACTGCGATGTTGTAGATGTTCTGAGATTTCAATGTGAACAGCAGCAGTGAAATCATTCGGTGGTTTCCTAGCTCCCGGAGTGAATTTATATACACACTGAAACATCCTTCCTGATAACTCAGCAAATTATAATCGATGCTGGTCAGCCACGGGGCAAGTGGAAGCTAACTCCGCCCAGAATTGTGCAAACAACGAATGGTGAAAGGCAACACAGCAGGAAAGACACTGACAAAAATTTCACAACTTCGTGGAAACAGCAATTCGGCAATTCTACACAAGGTGTCACAAAGTTGCTGCTTCCTCATGTTCCAGTAATTGCACACACTGTGACCCTCACACTCTCACACTCCATGTTCCAGTAATTGCACAAACTGTGCCCCTCACACTCTCAGTCTCCATGTCCCTGTAATTGTACACACTTTGTCCCTCACATCCTCACTCGCCATGTGCTCTAATTGTGCACAGTGTATCCCTCGCACTCTCAGTCTCTATGTTCCAGCATTAGTACACATTGTGTTCCTCACACTGTCACTCTCCATGTTCCAGTAATTGCACAAACTGTGCCCCTCACACTTTCAGTCTCCATGTCCCAGTAATTGTACACACTTTGTCCCTCACATCCTCACTCTCCATGTGCTCTAATTGTGCACACTGTATCCCTCGCACTCTCAGTCTCTATGTTCCAGCATTAGTACACACTGTGTCCCTTACACTCTCACTCTCCATGTTCCAGTAATTGTACACACTGTGTCCCTCACACGCTCACTCTCCATGTTCCAGTAATTGTACACACTGTGTCCCTCACACTCTCACACTCCATGTTCAGATAATTGTGCACACTGTGAGGGCATAGAGTACAAAAACAAGGAAGCCATGTTCAACCTTTAGAAAACACTGGTTCGGCCTCAACTGGAGTATTGTGTCCAGTTGTGAGGGCACCACACTTTGCAAAGGACATGATGACTTTCCGAAAAGTTCAGAGGAGATTGACTAGAATGGTCCCAGGGATGAGGGACTTCAGTTAATGTGGCGAGACAGGAGAAACTGGGAATGTTCTCCTCAGAGCAGAGAAGGGTACGAGGGAGATTTGGTCAAGATGTTCACAATGATGATGAGTTTTGACGGAGTAAATAAGGAGAAAATGTTTCCAGTGTCAGGAGAGTCAGTAACCAAAGGGGCACAGGTTTAAGATAATCGGTAAAAGGACCAGACGAGAAGAATGAGGAGAAATATTGAATTGTTGTGATCTGGAATGCGCTGCCTGAAATGGCAGCAGAGCAGATTGAATAGGATATTTTAAAAGGTGAATTTAGTGGAATGTCACAACTGAGTTTATGTAGTATGTGGTGTTTCTGCATTGTGTTGAGGCATTTCACTCATTCTCTCTCTTTGTCCCTCTCTTTCCCATTCTCTGCTTGACTCCAAGGCTCTATACAATTGCAGCAAGACTTCTTTACTCCTGTACACAAAACCCCTTGTACCGAAGGCCAACATACGTGAACAGAACAAGGGGACGCAGTTTAAGTATCAGCCGCCGTGGTGCTGAAAGTGGGAACACACAGGCGAGAGGAGCTGGGAGATAAAAGAGCCGAGGCCCGATACCAGAAGCAGTGACGGTGGTGAAATCGCTCTGTTCTGTTCAGTGGACCTGCTTGACCAGCAGAAATTAAAGTGTGATGTCACAGGAGAGCTGTTAAGTGATTGGTGGATATTTCTTTGTTCCTTGTCTCTTTTTGTGTTTTTTGTTTCAGCCAAGTGAGTAAATCTGGAGACGTCATTACAGGTTAAGAGTACACTTAAATAATTCTTTTTTTTAAATACTGAAATCCAAATGAATTAATTAAATAGAATAGAGATGGCTGGGCAGACGATATGTTGTATCTGTAGTATGTGGGAGTTGGTGGACGTCTGTGCGATCCACGGTGACCACATCTACAGCAAGTGTTGGCTGCTCAAGGACCTATGGCTCAGAGTTGATGAGCTGGAGTCTGAGCTGCGGACACTGCGACACATCAGGGAGGGGGAGAGTTACCTGGACACTGTGTTTCAGGAGGCAGTCACAGTTGTTAGATTAATTACATCAAATTTTGACCGTGGTCAGTGACTGGAGGGTGTGACTGCGAGTGAGGCAAGTATGGGATCCAGAATTTAGCTTCGGAAGAGCCTCAGTCAGTGCCCTTGTCCAACAGGTACGAGGTTCTTGCTCCCCGTGTGGACAAGGACACAGACTTCAGGGAGGATAAGCGAACTGACCACAGTACCATGGTTCAGAGCATCATTCATTGGGGGAGAACAGAGAAATGTAGTTGTAATAGGGGAGAGCATAGTTAGGGGAATAGATACTGTTCTCTGTAGCAAATATAGAGAGTCCAGAAGGCTGTGTTACCTACCTGGTGCCACGGTTAAGGACATCCCTTCAGGATTAGAGAGGATCCTGGAGTGGTTGGGAAATGATCCAGTTGTCGTGGTCCACGTAGGTACCAATGAAATAGGTAGGACTAGGAAATAGGTTCTGCTGAGGGACTCTGAGCAGCTCGAGGCTAAACGAAAAAAGCAGAACAACAAAGCTAATAATCTCCGGATTACTACCTGAGCCACGTGCAAATTGATGTAGGGCAGAAAAGATTAGAGAGGTACATACGTGGCCCAAAGATTGGTGTGGGAGAAATGTGTTCCGATTCATGAGACACTGGTACAAGTATTGGGGAAGCAGAGAGCTGTTCCATTGGGATGGGCTTCCTTTGAAACATGCTGGGACCAGTGTCCTGGTGAATCATATATCTATGGCTGTAGATAAGACTTTAAACTAAATAACTGGAGGCGGGAGGGTTTAATTGAAAGGAAGCTTAAAAGATTGAAAGGGAATGAGAAAGCAGAGGTGCAGGGTAGTGAAGGGGCAGACATTAATCAGAGTGGACATTGATCAGGATCAGGAACCCTGGCTGATTTCCTCTCTCTCTCTCCAACTCAGGGGTCACCGGACAATGATCAGGAACAGGAACCCTGGCTGATATCTTCTATCTCTAACCCGGGAGTCACTGGACAGTGATCAGGAACAGGAACCCTGGCTGATGTCTCCTATCTCTAACTCAGGGGTCACTGGACAATGATCAGGAACAGGAACCCTGGCTGATGTCTCCTATCTCTCTCTCTAACCCAGGGTCACTGGACAATGATCAGGAACAGGAACCCTGGCTGATGTCTCCCATCTCTAATTCATGGGTCACTGGATAGTGATCAGGAGCAGGAACCCTGGCTGATTTCCCCTCTCTCTAAACCAGGGGTCACTGGACAATGATCAGGAACAGGAACCCTGGTTGATGTCTCCTATCTCGAACCCAAGTGTCACTGGATAGTGATCAGGATCAGGAACCCTGGCTGATTTCCTCTCTCTCTCTCTCTCTAACACATGGGTCACTGGACAATGACCAGGAACAGGAACCCTGGCTGATGTCTCCTATCTCGAACCCAAGTGTCACTGGATAGTGATCAGGATCAGGAACCCTGGCTGATTTCCTCTCTCTCTCTCTCTCTAACACATGGGTCACTGGACAATGACCAGGAACAGGAACCCTGGCTGATGTCTCCTATCTCTAACCCAAGGGTCACTGGAGAGTGATCAGGAGCAGGAACCCCGGCTGATTTCCTCTCTCTCTCTCCCTCTAACACAGCGGTCACTGGACAATGATCAGGAACAGGAACCCTGGCTGATGTCTCCTATCTCTAACCCAAGGGTCACTGGATAGTGATCAGGAGCAGGAACCCTGGCTGATTTCCTCTCTCTCTCTCTCTCTCTCTAACACAGCGGTCACTGGACAATGATCAGGAACAGGAACCCTGGCTGATGTCTCCTATCTCTAACCCAAGTGTCACTGGATAGTGGTCAGGATCAGGAACCCTGGCTGATTTCCTCTCTCTCGCTCTCTCTAACACATGGGTCACTGGACAATGACCAGGAACAGGAACCCTGGCTGATGTCTCCTATCTCTAACCCAAGGGTCACTGGAGAGTGATCAGGAGCAGGAACCCCGGCTGATTTCCCCTCTCTCTCTCTCTAACCCTGGGGTCACTGGACAGTGATCAGGAGCTGGAGCCCTGGCTGATTTTCCCCCTCTTTCTAACCCAGGGGTCATTGATCAGTGATCGGAAGCAGGAACCCTGGCTGATGTCCCCTATCTCTAACCCAGGGGTCACTGGAGAGTGATCAGGAGCAGGAACCCTGGCTGATTTCCCCTCTCTCACTCTCTAACCCAGGGGTCACTGGACAGTGATCAGAAGCAGGAACCCTGGCTGATGTCCCCTATCTCTAACCCAGGGGTCACTTGATAGTGTTCAGGAGCAGGAATCCTGGCTGATTTCCTCTCTCTCTCTAACCCAGGGGTCACTGGACAATGACCAGTAACAGGAATCCTGGCTGATTTCCTCTGTCTCTCTAACCCGGGGGTCATTGAACAGTGATCAGGAGCAGGAACCCTGGCTCATATCCTCACTCTCTAACCTAGGGGTCACTGTACAGTGATCAGGAGCAGGAACCCTGGCTGATTTCCCCTCTCTTTCTAACCCGGGGTCACTGGACAGTGATCAGTAATCAGGAACCGTGGCTGATCTTCCCTCTCTCTAAACTAGCGGTCACTGGACAGTGATCGGGAGCAGGAAACCTGGCTGATTTCCCCTATCTCTAACCCAGGGGTCACTGGGCAGTTATCAGGAGCAGGAACCCTGGCTGATTTCCGCTCTCTCTTTAACCTAGCGGTCACTGGACAGTGATCAGGAACAGGAATCATGGCAGATTTCCCCTATCTCTAACCTAGCGGTCACTGGACAGTGATCAGGAGCAGGGACCCTGGCTGATTTCCCCTCTCACTCCAACCCAGTACTTGCTCTTATGTTTTACTTCCATCCTGCACAAAGGGGGCTCCATCCCCACCCCCAACTGTTTGACTCGGGATGGTTTTAGTTGCTTGGCTGCAGACAGTCTTTATAGAGCAGCATGAAAAGGAGAGAACCGGGCGGCTCCATCTGACTGGGGTGAAGAACACTCCTGGGAAGACTGGACTGTGGCCTCTTCAGTGAGGTGCTCCAACCACCAATTGCACAGTAACATCCTTGCAGCCCTTCTCTCCCTTCCATCACTCGGCCACCTATCCACTCCTGTCCTGGTCCTTTTCAGCCCGATCCTCCTCTACTCCGATCCCTCCATCATATTGCTTAAATTTAAAAGAAGCCTGTTGTGTACTGTGTTTCTTAGGGTTGGGCGTAGCTCTTCGACCCCATGGCAAGCCCCCATATGCTGGTGGTGGGGCCTTCTGACACATATGATGCTGCCGCTGCTGCAGCTGCACCTACTGTCCCATCACCGTTTGCACTGTGAACATCGAAGAGTGGGGTGAAGAGCTACGTCCACCCCACTATGTCAATGGAGATATGTGTGAAGGCAATGGCCGAGGTTGATGGCCCTTAGGGCTTTGTTGCTGCCTCAAAGATGTACAGGAAAGCAGTGTATTTCCTGAAGACTGAGCCGGCAGTGCCCCTGGCCCTGAGCAAGGGGCTCACCGTGGGCGGGACCTTTCTGCCAGTGGACCTCCTGGAGGCCACTGCACAAAGGGTCATTCTGTCAAATGTCCCACCCTTCATTCCTGGTGAGCTCCTCCTTCCCCACCTGCACCATCAGGGGGAAGCAAAGACAGGGCTCACCCCAGTCCAGCTTGGTCTTTGGGACAACAGCCTTTGACAAGCGTACACGTTCCGCCGCCAGTTATTTATGCAACTGGCACAGGAGGAGGTCACGGATGGCCATTTCAATGTGGAGGTCCAGGGGACGGCCGACACCGACTTCTGAACCTTGGATGTGGCTTGGTGCCATGTCTGCAAGGGTGTGGGGCATGTTTGTAAGGACTGCCCTAACATCCCGGCTGTCAACTGCACCTCAGCGGTCCAGGCAAGCATGACTGCACCTCCACCCACTCCCCGACACCTCCAAAAGACACTGTTCAGTCGGTTCCGGAGTATGTGGTTTTCACGGCCTCCGGAGGGGTGGGGGTGCCTGCCTGAGGGGCAAGGGAGCTGCGCAGAAAAATTAAACACTGCGAGGCATCCCCTGGACACTGTGGAACAACCCGAGCCTGAACACAGCCCAATGGCCGATCCCAGGGAACCCATCTGCCCCAGGGCTGAGCGAAGGCCCAGCGTGACTGAAAAAATGAGTGTGCAGAGACGGGGGCCTCTAATGACATGGAGGTCTTAGAGCCTCTGCACGCAAGTGTGGAAAAAAGAGGAGAAGGCACCCCATCACAGAAGTGACACAGGACCCTGAGGTGCAGGGCCCATGTGTTGGAGGGGAGCTGTCTCCCGTTTCAGATCCCCAGGTACCCCCAGCCACCACCACCATCAAGGCTGCAAAGTCAAAGAAAGATGGCGGCGTGTCCATAAGCAGCTTGTTGAGCTGCTGGCCAACGACGAATACTCCAACACAGATCTAGAGCGAATGGGCCTCCTGGTCCGTTCTTATTACAGTACGCTGTTCTCTCTGGATCCGACCAGCAAGGATGCGCACAGAGTTTTGTGCGAGGAGCTGCTGACCGTCAGCCCGGAGGGCGCAAAGGATTGAAGGCTCCGCTCACATTGGCGGAGCTGACCGGCACCCTCCACCAGGACAAGCCCCCAGAGCTGGACGGACTGACCATGGAGTTCCTCAGGGCGTACTGGGACATCTTGTAGGACAATCATGCGCGTGTCCTGGGGCAAAGCCTGGTGACCGAGGAGATGCCCTTCTCGTGGTGCATTGTGGTCATCATCCTGCTGCCTAAGGGGCGATCTGAAGATGCCGCGTCCACCGCAAGGATCAATTGGGAGAAATGATTCGGACTCCTGGTGGTTCAGTGGCGGGTGGACTCCCTACCATAGTTGTTAACACCTTTTGCGTGGAGCACCAAGCACCTCTTCTATCTGGGAGTCCACCTTAACCCCACTGAGGAAACCTGACCGGCAAACTGGCAGGTGTTGTAGGCGAAAGTCACCACTCGACTGGGGGGCTGGACAGGACTGCTCCGAGTGCTTTTTTACAGAGGCCAAGCGCTGGTCATAAACCAAATGGTGGCCTCGATGCTGTGGTACTGGTTGGTCACTTTGGCCCTGCCCGCTGCATTCACTGCCAAGATCCAGAAGAAGCTTGACAATTTCTTCCGGGGCAAGAGGAAACACTGGGTCTCTGCCGTGGTCCTGAGTCTCCCGATTGAGGAGGGCGGCCAGTCGCTGGTGTGTGTCTGCACCCAGGCTGCAACTCCCCGCATTTGGACCCTGCAGAGATACCTGTATGCCAAGCATCCTCCCAGAAGGTGTGCACTTCCGATATACTTTTTCCACCAGTGTCACTGCCTTCAAGACGACACACAGCTCCTGGTGGAGTCAATTAGCCGCGCCTCTCTGAGGCAGTTGCCTGTCTTTTACCGGGATCTATTCACAGTCTGGAACATGGTTGCCTCAAGTCAGGGCGCTGCCCCGTTGAGCGGAGGAGAGCGCCTCGGCTGACTGGACAGCCAGCTCTGGGGATGGACCGGTGGGTGGAGGAGTGGCTGAAGCAGTGACGAGCTGACCCCCGCTCGGCCATAACTGCTCATCAGACCCAGGCCCCGAAACCCTCCTCGGGACTCAATCCCACACAATCTGAATGGCCCCTCGGAAATGCCCTCCATGCCATTCCAAATGGCGCAGAGGGGTTTCCTGTACGGGCTGCTGCTGCACACTCTCCACTTCCTCACGCTCGACAGCTGGCCAGACATGCCCTGGCAGTTCGTGCTGCCATCTGGCGGCGAGGGGATTTCCGGATAGAGGTCTCTCTATGTGGGAGTCCTCCCCTTTACATCGGGGACCTGGGGTGGAGGGTTCTACACAGGGCAATCGCGTGCAATAGGCTTTTAAGGAGGTTCACGGACTCCCAGGCCTCTTGTAATTTATGTGGCCTGGATGAGTCCGTGTTCCACGTATATATGGAGTGTGCGAGTTTGCAGCCCCTCTTTGAGTATTTGAAGGGGCAGCTCCTCAAGTTCTGGTTGCACTTCTGTCCCACACTCCTGATCTTTGGGCACCCGGTGAGAGGAGGCATGGGCCGGGAGGAGGATCTCCTCATTGGTCTGCTCCTGCGTCTGGCCAAGGTAGCAACTCACAGGTCCAGGCTGCGGCTGTCGGGGGGGGTCCGTCCTCCCTGATTACCTGCCCCTGTTCCGCAGTAACGTTCATGCCTGGGTGTCCTTGGAGAAGGAGCAGGCGGTGTCCACTGGTACGATTGAGGCCTTCTGTGACTGGTGGGCACTGCAGGGACTGGAGTGCATCGTCGATGCCGAGAATGGCATTTTAATTTGATTTTTTGGTTTATTTATTTGATTTTGAAAAATTTATTTTAAAAATATATAAGGAGGGAGCCTGAGGATTAAATGCCCCCTCCACATATAAAAAGCAGGGTTTGATGCAGAGTAAATCTCCCTCTACACTGTCCCCATCAAACCACCCCCCCCCCCCACCCCAGGCCAGCTACAGCACGGGGTTATTGTGACTCTCTCTCTCTATCCTCTGTTCAGTTTCAGGTGAAATCTAACGATTAAAAAAGGTTCACTGCGGATATTAATCTGTATGGCATATGTGTGACCATCAATGTGAGCAAGGTTTTATGGAAGGTGGAAAGGCGTGTAGGTTAGTGCTTAGAACATGACACAGACACAGACATGGAGACACTGAGACACATAGTACTAGATAGGAGTGAATCATTCCTTTGTACCCACTGTGTACTGCACAGGTACAGGAGCTGACACTGTACTAAATTCATTCACGGGATCTGGAAATCAATGACAAGACCAGCATTTATTGCCCATCCCTGATTGCCCTTGAGAAGCCGGTGATGAGTCACGATCCTCATCGTCCCTCCTTCTTACCCCCTCAAAGACATCAACAAACTATTCTGACACGATCTTCACTGAACAAATCCATGCTGACTGTGCTGGATTAATCTGCACCTTTCGAAATGACGATTCATGTTGTTTACCAGAAATTTTCCCAATAATTTTCCCTCCATTGTGATTAGGCTGGGTGGCCTGTAATCACTCAGTCTATTACTTTCTCCCTTGTTCATCAACAATACAACATTCGCAGTCCTCCAGTCCTCTGGAACCACGCCTGTAACCAGAGAGGATTGGAAAATGTTGGTCACAGCCTCTGCTATTTACTTCTTGCACCTCTAACTGTCTGATGCTGGTGAATTATCAGCGTTAAAAGATGCTAAACCCCTTAATATTTCCTCTGTCACTGTTTATCACATCCAACATTTCAAACCCGTCCTCCTTGACTACAATGTCTGCATAGTCTCCTCTTTTGTGAAGACAGATGTGATGTAGTCATTAAGAACCATACCCACATCCTCCACAGGTAGGAAGAATAAGGAGAGGTGATATAAACTAAAGGATACAATTCGAAAGTGGGTGCAGAAACAGACAGATCTGAGGGAAAGAGGGAGATTAAATAGACTAGGCCTGTATTCTTTGGAGTTTAGAAGAATGAACGGAGATCTCCTTGAAACATATAAAATTCTAAAAGGATTGGAAACGGTAGACACTGAGAGATTATTTCCGCAGGTCAGGGAATCTAAAACAAGGAGGCACAGTCTCAGGCCGATCATTTCGGACTGAGATGAATATAAATTATTTCACTCAAAGGGTAGTGAATCTTTACAATTCTCTACCCCGGAGGGTCGTGGATGCTCCTTCGTTCAATACATTTAAGGCTGCGATAGACAGAAGTTTAGCCTCTCAACGAATCAAGGGATATGGGAAATGGGCGGGAAACTGAGTTGAATCCTAAGATCAGCCATGAATGTATTGAATGGCGGAGCAGGCTTGATGGGACATATGGTGTACACCTGCTCCTATTTCTTGTCATCTTGTGTTTTACCTCTGCCTCTCCCTCTCTCTCTGTCTCTCCCTGTCTCCCTGATTCTCCCTTTCCCTCTGTCTCTCCCTCTATCTCTGCCTCTCTCTGTTACTCCTTGTCTCACAATCTCTCTGTCTCTTTCTTTCTCTCTGCCGCTCTCTTTCTTTGTCTCTCTCTCACGTTCCATTTGTGTGTGTCTGTATGTGAGTGTGTTTGTATGCATGAGTGTGTGTCTCCGTGTGCATCTGTGCCAAGGTCCCCTCACACCCTGTGTCCTCTTCCATAGGATCATAGGAGTAGGAGTAGGCCACTCAGCCCATCGAACCTGCCCCTTCATTCAATACGATCATGTCTGAACTTCCATTTCAAAGACCTTTTCCCACATTATCCCCATATCTCTTTATTTCATTTGTATTAGACATCTGTCAATTTTTACTTGAAACATACTCAATGACTGAGCTTCCACTGCCCTCTGTAGGAGAGAATTCTAAATATTCACAACGCTCTGAGTAAAGACATTTCTCCTTATCTCTATACTAAGTGGCTTCCCCCTTACTTTGGAATTGCGTCCCCTGGTTCTGGACTTCACAACCAGGGGAAACATATTACGTGCATCTACCCTGTCTATCCTTTTAAGTATTTTGTAAGTTTCAATGAGATCACCTCTCATTGTTCGATACTCAGAGAATACAGACCCGGTTTCCCCAATTTCTTTTCACCATCCCGGGAAGAAGTCTGGTGAACCTTCGTTGCACTCCGTCCATGGCAATAATATCCTTCCTAAGGTAAGGAGACCAGAAATGCACACAGTACTCCAGGTGCGGTCCAACCAAGGTTCTGTACAATTGAAGCAAGACTCCTCTTCACCTGTATGTAAATCCTCTTGTGATAAAGACTTGCTGCATCTGCATGTCAGCTTTCAGCACGTATTGATGAGGACACCCAGGTCCCTTTGTACATCTACATCTTTCCCCTGCTGCTAAAGTATCTGAGGGTCACCTGGCACTTTCTGCACTTCCCGCTGACAACATTTAAAGAGCGAGAGTTAAACAGAACCTCACTTTCTCCACCATATTAGACATGACAAGGGACTTCTCCACTCCTTATAACTCAGAGACGAGATTGCTAACCACTGTGCAACAATTGGCTTCAATGTTTCCTTTCAAATTGCATTCTTGAGCGTGGCCAGTTATTTTCGGCGTGGAGTCACAGGAAAATATGTATTTAAATTTGTTTTCAAGATTATTCCCTGAAAATGTTTCTCCAAAAATTCTCCCTGCCTCTGCCTCTACCCACACCCCCATTCTGTTTATCCCTCTGTCTCTCTCCTGCTGTCACTGTCTCTCTCCCTGTACCTCTGCCTCTGTATCTCTCCCTCTCCCTGTGTCTACCTCTCACACTCTGTTTCTCTCACCGTCTCTCTGTCTCTCTCTCGCTATGTCACTGCTACGACCGCTGTCACAGTTAATCTCCATCTGTCTCTCTCTCCCTCACTCTCTGTTTCTATCCCTCTGACTCAAACGAGAATTGGGGGATGCACCAGCAATTGTGGAACTGGGGGAGACAGACTACTTACCAGCAGATCGAGATGGTGAGAGGGGGCAGAAACTGCATTGAGACAGGAACACCAGCAGATGGGGATGGAGAGAGGGACAGTAACTGCAGTGAGAAAGGGACACCAGCACATTGAGATGGTGAGATGGTTCAGTAACTGCAGTGAGAAAGGGGCACCAGCAGATGGGGTTTGGTGAGAGGGACAGTAACTGCAGTGAGAAAAGGACACCTGCAGATGGGGATGGTGAGAGGGTCAGTAACTGCAGTGAGAAAGTGACACCAGCAGATAGAGATAGTGAAAGGGTTCAGTAACTGCAGTGAGACAGGGACACCAGCAGATGGAGATGGTGAGAGGGGGCAGTAACTGCAGTGAGACAGGTACACCAGCAGATGGATGTGGTCAGAGGAAGATTATAACTGCAGGGATGCAGGGGCACCAGCAGATGGAGATGGTGAGAGGGGGCAGTAACTGCAGTGAGACCGGGACACCAGCAGATGGCGATGGTGAGAGGGGGCAGTAACTGCAGTGAGACAGGGACACCAGCAGATGGATGTGGTCAGAGGAAGATTATAACTGCAGGGATGCAGGGGCACCAGCAGATGGAGAGGGTGAGAGGTGGGAGTAACTGCAGTGAGGCAGGGACACCAGCAGATGGAGATGGTCAGAGGGTAACAATAACTGCAGTGATGCAGGGGCAACAGCAGATGGAGGTAATGAGAGTAGGCAGTAACTGCAGTGAGACAGGGACACCAGGAGATGGAGATGGTCAGAGGGGGACAATAGCTGCAGCGATGCAGAGGCACGAGCAGATGGAGGTGGTCAGAGGGGCAGTAACTGCAGTGAGGCCGGGACACCAGCAGATGGAAATGGTGAGAGTGGGCAATAACTGCAGTCTGGCAGGGGCACCAGCAGATGGAGGTGGTGAGAGGGGGCAGTAACTGCAGTGAGACAGGGACACCACCAGATGGAGGTGGTCAGAGGGAGACAGTAACTGCAGTGATGCAGGGGCACCAGCAGATGGAGGTGGTGAGAGGGGGCAGTAACTGCAGTGAGAAAGGGACACCAGAAGATGGAGATGGTGAGAGGGGGCAGAACAAGTCCCAACTCAATAGTTCAGATTCTCAATAAAATACAATCTCATAATCAGTTTTAAAATAATTTCAGGATTCAGTGCTGTGAATATAAAATCTGCTTTCTGTCCTGTGGAGAGTGTAGTGAATGGAACATGAAATGGGGTTTAGTTCCAGTTGTTATCTCTTTCTATGATTTCACGAATTTAACAATGAGATTGAGAGGGTATTTCACCGCCTTCTTCAGCTCGTCTCTGAAATTAGTCTGGGTCACAGTGTAAATACACGTGTTGGTGCAGCAACTGAGAAGCTGCAGCATTCCTGATGTCTGATATGTGATAAATTGAGGGTCAGTGTCGGAGGAATTATACCAAATATCTGCCATTCGCCTATAAATGACAAACACAACCCCGGTCATCCATAACAATATAAAACTGCTGGATATACTGAAGAGTAAAATAATTGATTTTCTCCGATTCTCCATCTCTGGGTCTTTGTGATTCTCTCCATTGCTGTGGCGCCGGAATCCCCTGCGGACTTTACTGGAGAATAAAATCTGTCTAACAATCAGAACATTGAGCAGCAAAATCAGAAAGAACGGGACACAAGGGGTTAAAATGTAATTAAACAATTCAAATGTGACCCATGTGGGGGAAGTGAAGAAGCTCGGTTTAAGGACACAATAAATGGGAACATTATCAATAAAGTAACCTTGTTCCACTGTAAAGTACCAGGGAACAGACTCTAAACAGCCCAGCACACTCACTGTTCATACAACCACAGCCGCTGTTTTCTCGGTGCAATATTTTGTTTTTAGCTTCTTACAACAAATGGCCACAAATCGATCAAAGGTGAAAGAGACTGTGAGCCAGACAGAAATAAATGTGGATGCAGAAAGCAGAACGGCCATGAGACAACACTTGGGAGTAGTGTTTAGGAATGAATCTGGGAAATACATTAAACCAATCCACAACAGTATGGGACTAGACATAACGACCAGGAGATCAGGCACTGCCATTCCCACCAGGTAGACAGTGATACATTTGGACAGACCGCACTTTCCTCGGGACAGGATCACAATCGCCACCAAGTTAACTGGAAGAGAGAGAAAAGGAAGCAGAGAAATTATTGATCAGACCTGGAGACAAAGCAGCAGTTTGACAGGATCTGAGCTAAAATTTCCAGCTTTGTTGCTGCATCGAACAGGGAAAACTGATTCATTGACCTGGGCAGTGCTTTGTCACAGTAAAATGTTATAAAACACAATTATTAATAATGAATTGGGAAATTGATACAGAAAATGAATAAAGTCAGCACTAGATCTACTGGAAGTAATGAGGGAGGAGGCAGTACCGGTGGGGAAATGAGAAGGCGTTTTACAGAGATGGAATCCAATGGGTTAAATGGTAATTTGTCTCCAGACTGTTGGTCGGGAAGGTTTGGGGAGAGCGGAATGCGCAGCTGGTTTGTTGCTGTGAGTTCAGAGAACCGACAGAGGCTGGGACAGAATGGGAAAAGGCTGAGAGATGTTGCGGTGAGTTTGAGGTTTGGGATTTATTTGGAAGAGGAATGTGGAGGTAGAGCCAGTGAGTGAGATTGGGAGGGAGAGAAGGAAAAGGACATGTTGGAGCTGGAGGAGAGACAGGAGACGATGGTTTGTACAGGCAATTAAATATAAATTTAAATATATTTCTGATATCAACCTCACTCTTTATTACATTCAGCAGTCACAGAGATTTTAAAGTGCAGTATTTAAATAAGGATTTATAATCAGTGAACAATGTTCTATGATGTTTATTGAGTCACTAAGTAACGAACAGGAAATTTCTACAAAACCTGATAAGAAACAAACAGAAATAAACACAGAGGATAAATTCCAACAGTAACATTAACACAATCTGACAACAGCCAACTTCAACTCACAGTTTCTCCCACTAACTGTTCTGGATATTTCAGCACTTTATGATCGTGAATTATTCCCACTGCTCCATCTTTCTCTTGACTTCTAATTATCTCTTTCCCTCGCTTTCGTTCTCCCTGCTCCTTTTCTCCTTCCCTATCTCTATGGAGTACTCACCACCCTGCAAGCTGTTACTTAAAGCTGCTTTTCACATGCGATTTATTCCTAACATTCTGCTCCTGTTATCTGTTCACCAGCCTCGTGTTCATTGATTCTATTCTCAGAGTCAGTTTGTTCAATGGTGAAACCACTGAATAATTTAATGTGTCTACAGAACACCCAAATCTCCACCTGTTCACCTACACTCTCCACTTCATCAACAATACATGGATTAAACAGGATTTAAAGCTTCTTCCACACAAACTTCACAATCATTGAAATTCCTTCTCCTGGATTTATAAAGTACACCGTTAGAATGTGGGATTGTTTAATTAATAAAACAGCAACATCGGCGCTGCAGCTGATAATCTACAGATAAGTGGAAAGGCTTTTGATTCCAACTGAAAGAGTGTAAACCAATAAAACATCAGATCAATACATTCTCTTTGACAATGAATTCCAGTGAGAGTGAAGTTTCCACAGTGAAGCAGAGAAGGAGATGTGAAAGAGGCAGCAACAAACTCAGTTCAGTAACCAGATCTCTGAAGCAACTTCAGACACACTCAGAATGAAATAATATTTTATGACAGTGATAACGAATAAATACATTGAAATCCCAGTTAAACTGTACCATATTAATGGTCATGGAGGACATTGTTCTGTCCCCTTATAACACTGAGACTGTGAGTTGTCTCATTATCAATCAGTGAAAAAACAATCAGAAAAATATTCCAGGACCAAATAGTTGTACATCTTGAAACTATGACAATCTCCTGATGATCTGATTCTTGATCCTAACCGAGACATCTGATTCAAATACATTCAATACACAGAATAATATCAGGAATAAAAGAATGACTAGTGTGAGATTAGGGCCAATCAAGGATAGTAGTGGGAAGTTGCGTGTGGAATCAGAGGAGATGGGGAAGCGTTAAATCAATATTTTTCGTCAGTATTTACAGTAGAGAAAGAAAATGTTGCCGAGGAGAATACTGAGATAGAGACTACTAGGCTCGATGGGATTAAGCTTCAAAAGGAGGAGGTGTTAGCAATTTTGGAAAGTGTGAAAATAGATAAGTCCCCTGGGCCAGATGGGATTTATCCTGGGATTCTCTGGGAAGCAAGGGAGGAGATTGAGAGCCTTTGTCCTTGATCTTTATGTCGTCATTGTCGACAGGAATAGTGCCGGAAGACTGGAGGATAGCAAATGTTGTCCCCTTGTTCAAGAAGGGGAGTAGAGACAGCCCTGTTAATTATAGACCTGTGAGCCTTACTTCGGTTGTGGGTAAAATTTTGGAAAAGGTTATAAGAGAAAGGATTTATAATCATCTTGAAAAGAATACGTTCATTAGCGATAGTCAGCACGGTTTTGTGAAGAGTAGGTCGTGCCTCACAAACATTATTGAGTTTTTTGAGAAGGTGACCAAACAGGTGGATGAGGGTAAGGCCGTGGATGTGGTGTATATGGATTTCAGTAAGGCGTTTGATAAGGTTCCCCACGGTAGGCTATTGCAGAAAATACGGAAGTATGGGATTGAAGGTGATTTAGTGCTTTGGATCAGAAATTGGCTAGCTGAAAGAAGACTGAGGGTGGTGGTTGATGGCAAATGTTCATCCTGGAGTTTAGTTACTAGTGGTGTACCGCAAGGATCTGTTTTGGGGCCACTGCTGTTTGTCATTTTTATAAATGACCTGGAAGAGGGTGTAGAAGGGTGGGTTAGTAAATTTGCGGATGACACTAAGGTCGGTGGAGGTGTGGATAGTGCCGAAGGATGTTCTCGGTTACAGAGGGACATCGATAGGCTGCAGAGCTGAGCTGAGAGATGGCAAATGGAGTTGAATGCGGAAAAGTGTGATGTGATTCACTTTGGAAGGAGTAACAGGAATGCAGAATACTGGGCGAATGGGAAGATTCTTGGTAGTGTAGATGAACAGAGAGATCTTGGTGTCCAGGTACATAAATCCCTGAAAGTTGCCACCCAGGTTAATAGGGCTGTTAAGAAGGCATATGGTGTGTTAGCTTTTATTAGTAGGGGGATCGAGTTTCGGAGCCACGAGGTCATGCTGCAGCTGTACAAAACTCTGGTGAGACCGCACCTGGATATTGCGTGCAGTTCTGGTTACCGCATTATAGGAAGGATGTGGAAGCTTTGGGAAGGGTGCAGAGGAGATTTACTAGGATGCTGCCTGGTATGGAGGGAAGGCTGAGGGACTTGTGTAAAAGCAAAATACTGCGGATGCTGGAAATCTGAAACAAAAACAAGAAATGCTGGAATCACTCAGCATGTCTGGCAGCATCTGTGGAAAGAGAAGCAGAGTTAACGTTTCGGGTCAGTGACCCTTCTTCGGAACTGACAAATATTAGAAAAGTCACAGATTATAAGCAAGTGAGGTGGGGGTGGGGCAAGAGATAACAAAGGAGAATGTGCAGATTGGACCAGGCCACATAGCTGACCAAAAGGTCATGGAGCAAAGGCAAACAATATGTTAATGGTGCGTTGAAAGATAAAGCATTAGTACAGATTAGGTGTGAATACACTGAATATTGAACATCAGTAAGTGCAAACCTGAAAAAGACCCTGAAAAAAACAGTGGGTAAGCAAACTGAACAAACTAAGATGAAATTAAATAAATGCAAAAAAAGATTGTAAAAAATGTAAAAAAGAAAGTAAAAGAAAGGAAGTAAAAAATAACTAAAAATGAAAGTAAAATGGGGGGCTGTCATGCTCTGAAATTATTGAACTCAATGTTCAGTCCGGCAGGCTGTAGTGTGCATAATTGGTAGATGAGATGCTGATCCTCGAGCTTGCGTTGATGTTCACTGGAACACTGCAGCTATCCCAGGACAGAGATGTGAGCATAAGAGCAGGGGGGACTTGAGGTTGTTTTCGTTGGAGAGAAGCAGGAGGAGAGGTGACTTAATAGAGACATATAAGATAATCAGAGGGTTAGATAGGGTGGATACTGAGAGTCTTTTTCCTCGGATGGTGATGGCAAACACGAGGGGACATAGCTTTAAGTTGAGGGGTGATAGATATAGGACAGATGTCAGAGGTAGTTTCTTTACTCAGAGAGTAGTCGGGGCGTTGAACGCCCTGCCTGCAACATTAGTAGACTCGCCAACTTTAAGGGCATTTAAGTGGTCATTGGATAGACATATGGATGAAAATGGAATAGTTTAGGTCAGATGGTTTCACAGGTCGGCGCAACATTGAGGGCCGAAGGGCCTGTACTGCGCTGTAATGTTCTATGTTCCATGTTCTAACAATGCCAGGGTTACTTGAACCAATACAATTGAATACAGCTGCTGCAAGATGGAAAGAGTAAACAATGAGGAGATTCCATCAGTAAATTGCTGGAGACACACACTGTGAAATAATACTGAGTACAGCAGCACAGTTAATATCGATTTACACCACTAACAGCTGAGATACTGGCTTACCAGGAACTCCAATTGCTGCAAGTACAGGATAATAAACGCCTGCTATCTGATAGATTACTGGATATCCCATTTCTGTGAGAAGCTGAGGCTTCTGTTGGAACCCACAGCTCCATCAGGCACTCTGAGCTGATCCATTCCAAAAGGTCCTGATTTGTACAGGGGATAAGTCTCCACTGACATGGTTGTACCCCTGATCATTGCTATTAGTTACACTCACCTGAACAAACACATTACATCAGCAGCTTTGGCTCTGGTAAATAATGTGATGAATAAAACACAATCATTTCAATGTTAATGATATTTTCTTAGTAAGACCTCTCTCGGGACTAAACCTGTAATCTGGACTCACACTGGAGAGATGCTACAATTATGAGTGGAGTCATTTACATTTTCCATATTATTGTATTGACCTTGTTCACTCCTGGCATTTCTATTGTAAATGTAACTAACTGTGTGCAGTGTGCACTGAATCCAGGGACAAAAACAATCCCGTCTTAGTCTGTTCCTGCCTTTTCCCAGTTAAACTGTGAACTTTGAGTCTCTGATTCGGGACCACGTTCAGGGTTACAGTCTAGAAACTACTGTGGGTGATATTAGGGGACAGACACTGCATACGTCCATTGGGAGGCTGTTTTGGAGTGACAATGTTACTGGGCTAGAAATCCAGAGGTCCAACCCAAGGGCCTGGGGACAGGGGTTCAAATCGTACCATGGCAGCTGCTGTAATTTAAATCCAATCAATTAACAAAAGTCTGTAATTGAAAGCTAGTCTCTGTAATGGTGCCATGATACTATCATACATTGCATTAAAAACTCATTTGATTCGTGAATTCCTTTCAGGGATGGAAATCTTTCTTCCTTACCTGGTCTGGCCTACATGTGGCTGCAGACCCAGAGCAATGTGGCTGACTCTTAACTGCTCTCTGAAACGGCCCAGCAAGTTGTCAAGGGCAACAAATGCTGACCTTGTCAGCGGAGCTCACACAACATGAAAGAATAAAAGAGAATCTTGTCTCCGCTATTTCACTGCAGATATTTCCCTGTTTATTCTATAATGGTTAATGCCTACAATAAGATTACAACTGCACCAACTCCTGACTCCTTTCCTCCAGTTCACTGCTAACTGGACCCCAAATTCCACCTTCTCTCACTATCAACTGCTCCAAATCCCTGCTTCAATGTCCAACCCTCACCAAGTCCATCTCACCCAACAGCTTCAGCCTAACTGACCTGCATTGGCTCCCAGTCCTCTAAGTATTTAAATTTATAATTCTAAACATTGGGTTAAAATTCTTCCATGTCCTCACCACTCCTCATCTCCGGCCACTCCTTCAAGCCTGCGGCCATCCCATCTGTGATCTCCCCATACATCTGACATTGGTATTATTCAGTGGGACTGTCCCTGCCTGGTTCCAATATTACTGATCTGATTGTAACTAGAGCATCTCCAGCAATGGCCTCTCTTCCCAGAGCAGCACTGTCACCTCTGGAGTCCCAGAACTTTCTATTCTTGTTCCATCCTCTTCCTCATCTACTCACTGTCCGCTGGCCACATCATCTACAGATATGGGGTAAGCTTCCAAATGTGTGCTGACAAGACCCATCTCCAGCTCTCTCGACCCTCCACTTCCTCTTTGTTATCAGACTGGAAAAGTCTGTTTCCCATGAGCTGCAATTTCCTCCAATTAAACGCTGAGCGAAGCCTCCACCTTTGGTTGCACCACAAACTCTACTCCCTTGTCATTGATCCCATCACCATTCCTGGCTGTTGTATCAGACTAAACATGAAGTTGTGTAAAATATGCTCCCTATTCATCCCTGACCTGAGCTTCTGACCTGATGTTGTCTCCATCAGAAATGACATCTCCTTCCACCTCTGTAACATCTCCGGCCTCTGTCCCTGCCTCAGCATATCAGGCACTGAAAAGGCTCAATCGCACGCACATCTGTGCAAGATTATTAGGTTACGAAATGCTACTAACCAGATTACTAATTGTTATTAATTGCGAATCTACCTATTATATCTAACAATTGACGTTTATTGTAAACTAACATTTATCTTCATTCGAACCCTTCATTGCAGTATGGTAAAGTGGGTAAACGTAGGAAATAGGGCACAGTATAGGAAAGATGTCAAGGGAGAGGATTCTGGGAGATTATGCCAAGTTTTAAATTGCTTATTTGCAGCAAAAGGGTGAGACATTGAGAGCAGACAGTGAAAACAGCCTGTATAGATTTGTCTCGTAATGGGATAAAAAAAAACAACTCAAAATGTAAAAGCATTGCAATAAAGTAGTCAACACAAGGGGATACTAATTGCACAAATTCAAAAGGTTAGCAACCATCACAAAATTATTTTTGGTTGGTTCAGAAAGGCATCCTTTAATACAAGACTAACCAGTGATTGGGAGAGGGGAGGGTTAACTGTAAAGCTGCCATGATAAAAGGAGTCATGTCTTTGATATTGTATGGCAGAGAATTTTCGATCAACAATGAGACAAGAGAGAGGCAACGACCAATAACCTGAAGGGCAAAAACTGAAAGGGAAAGAATTCTGCGCTCTGCTGTCCAATCTCTAATATGGGGACTAGGAGTAGGGGTCACTGTTTAAAAATAAGGCAGAGACATTTTTTTTTCTCTCAGAGGTTCGTGAGTCTTTGGAATTATCTTCCTCAATTCGTAATCTGGTGGAAGCAGAGTGTTTGAATATTTTTAAGGCAGAGATAGATAGATTCTTGATAAGCAAGGGGTTCGAAGGTTATCGGGGGCAGGTGGAAATCTGGAGTAATCAGTTTAGCCATGAACTTATTGAATGGCAGAGCAGGCTCGAAGGGCCGAATGGCCTAATCCTGCCCCTAATTCGCATGTTTGTATATAGTACCTGTGTTCGACTGTTAATTACTGCCTGAGCTTGTGACTGTGGTTCATCTGAAAACTCAACAAACTTGTCTTTCCCTTTATCTCTCAACGAAGTCGATTTTCAACATGCTTTGTGCTGTCAAGTCTGTTACCACCTCAGAATAGGGCATAAACCACCCCTATCTTATTGAATTTAACATTATGACATCCCAGATGGGACTTGGCACATTGTGAACGCTTTTTGAGAGGAAAGAAGGATCTGGAGTTCGTGAGACTGGTCAAGTCGCATCTTGGGAGGAAAAACCCTTTTGGCGAATGTCGAGAAATTAACGGTCACAACAGTGATCAAAGGCATTTAAAAAAATATATATAAATAGAATAAATGAATTCATGTTGTTAAAGATGATAAAGGAGTCTTCGAGGAGAAATACAAGGAAGTTATAAACTTCATTCAAGATATGGTAGGGCAGAAGAAATCATTCAATTGAGATTTTTTTCAACGAAGTTATTTTAAGTGATGCATCTGAGAATGTTTTGCTCTGCCCCATGTGGGGACAAGCAAATAAATTAACCCTACTACAGCTGTATTATTCATTTAATTCACCACACAATATCTGCATTGCTGAGAGTAAAATTTATATATTGAATATTATTAGACTTTCAATTTCTAAATTGACAAATAAAATTGTGCAAATTAACACATTGTGCTTTGGGACAGAACTACAATGGGTTCTTTGTGTTTTTTTTAAGCAGGTGACAACAGTTTCCAGGATGACTTGAGAACTTATACCACAGCAAGAGATCCAACAGCTTTAAAAATTACAGAACTTATCTGCAGACATCAAATGTCACAGAATTGTCACAATTTGGTTTAAAGGCTTTGCTTTCTCAAAAACTTTGGCTATTTTTCATCTTCCGTGACAAAGTGATTGAGAAGGAGAGCTAGTTTCAAGCATTTCTGTCATTAATGTAAAAGACCACGCAATAACACCGAGCCTGGGCATAAGAAATAGGAATCCATCATCAAAATTAAATTGGTATGTGAACTTATTTCAAGCAGTCACAGGAGAATGCATTTGAAGGACAAGGAGATCCACAAAAAACCTGGTAATTTATGGGCCTGTATTCTCTGGAGTAGGGGCAGCACAGTGGTGCAGTGATTAGCACCGCAGCTTCATAGCTCCTGCGACCCTGGTTCAGTTCTGGTTACTGCCTGTGCGGAGTTTGTAAGTTCTCCCTGTGACCGTGTGGGTTTCCGCTGGGTGGTCCGCTTACCTCCCACTGCCAAAGACTTGTTGGTTGACAGATAAATTGGCCATTGTAAATTACCTCTAGTGTAGGTAAGTGGTAGGATAATGGTGGGGCTGTGGTAGGGAGCATGGGGTTAATGTAGGATTAGTATAAATGGTTGGTTGCTGGCTGGCAAAGTGACAAAGTTGATTGATGAGGGAAGGGCTGTCGATGTCATATACATGGACTTCAGTAAGGCGTTTGATAAGGTTCCCCATGGTAGGCTGATGGAGAAAGTGAAGTCGCATGGGGTCCAGGGTGTATTAGCTAGATGGATAAAGAACTGGCTGGACAACAGGAAACAGAGTGTAGTAGTGGAAGGGAGTTTCTCAAAATGGAGACGTGTGACCAGTGGTGTTCCACAGGGATCCGTGCTGGGACCACTGTTGTTTGTGATATACATAAATGATTTGGAGGAAAGTATAGGTGGTCTGATTAGCAAGTTTGCAGATGACACTAAGATTGGTGGAGTAGCAGATAGTGAAGGGGATTGTCAGAGAATACAGCAGAATACAGATAGACTGGAGAGTTGGGCAGCGAAATGGCAGATGGAGTTCAATCAGGGCAAATGCGAGGTGATACATTTTGGAAGATCCAATTCAAGAGTGAACTATACAGTAAATGGAAAAGTCCTGGGGAAAATTGATGTACAGAGAGATTTGGGTGTTCAGGTCCATTGTTCCCTGAAGGTGGCAACGCAGGTCAATAGAGTGGTCAAGAAGGCATACGGCATGCTTTCCTTCATCGGACGGGGTATTGAGTACAAGTGTTGGCAGGTCATGTTACAGTTGCACAGGAATTTGGTTTGGCCACATTTGGAATACTGCGTGCAGTTCTGGTCGCCACATTACTAAAAGGATGTGGATGCTTTGGAGAGGGTGCAGAGGAGGTTCACCAGGATGTTGCCTGGTATGGAGGGCGGTAGCTATGAAGAGAGTTTGAGTAGATTAGGATTATTTTCATTGGAAAGACGGAGGTTGAGGGGGGACCTGATTGAGGTGTACAAAATCATGAGAGGTATAGACAGGTTGGATAGCAAGAAGCTTTTTCCCAGAGTGGGGGATTCAATTACTAGAGGACACGAGTTCAAAGTGAAAGGGGAAACGTTTAGGGGGGATATGCGTGGAAAGTTCTTTACGCAGAGGGTGGTGGGTGCCTGGAATGCGTTGCCAGCGGAGGTGGTAGACGCGGGCATGAAAGCGTCTTTTAAGATGTAACTAGACAGATACATGAATGGGCAGGAAGTAAAGAGATACAGACCCTTAGAAAATAGGCGTCATGTTTAGATAGAGGATCTGGATCAGCGCAGGCATGGAGGGCCGAAGGGCTTTAATTCTCTTGGTTCTTTGTTCTCTTTGTTTGGTACACACTGCTGCCACTGTGTGTCTGTGGTGGAGGGAGTGAATGTTTGTAGATGGCGTGCCAATCAAGCAGGCCGCTTTGTCCTGGATGGTGTCGAGCTTCTTGATTGTTGTTGGAGCTGCACCTATCCAGGCAAGTGGAGATTCTTCCATCACACTCCTGACTTGTGCCTTGTAGATTGTGGACAGGATTCCAGGAGTCAGGAGGTGAGTTACTCACCTTAGAATTCCTAGCCTCTGACCTGCTCTTGTCGCCACGGTATTTATATGGCTACTCCAGTTCAGTTTTCGGTCAATGGTAGCCCCTAGGATGTTTATAGTGGTGGATTCAATGAATGTCAATGGGAGATGGGTAGATTCTATTTTGTTGGAGATGGTCATTACCTGGAACTAGTGTGGCACGAACGCTATTTGCCACTTATTAGCCCAAGCCTGGATATTGTCCAGGTCTTGCTGCAATTCTACACAGACTGCTTCAGTATCTGAGGAGTTGAGAATGGTGCTGAACATTCTGCAATCATCAACGAACATCCCCTCTTCTGACCTATTGATTGAAGAAAGATCATTGATGAAGCAGCTGAAAATGGTTGGGCCTAGGACACTACCCTAAGGTACTCTTACAGTGATCTCCTGGAGCTCAGATGATTGAAAAGAACCAAAACCTGGTGAATAAGAGAAGAGCAGCGGGAGAGGAGTGGATTTCAAAAGAACTAAAACCTGGTGAATAAGAGAGGTGCAGTGGGAGAGGAGTGGATTTTAAAAGCACTATAACCTGTTGAATAAGAGAGGAGCAGTGGGAGAAGATTGGATTTAAAAAGCACCAATCTCTGGTGAATACAAGAGGAGCAGCGGGAGAGGAGTGCATTTAAAAATCACCAAAACCTGGTGAATAAGAGAGGAGCAGTGGGAGAGGAGTGGATTTAAAAAGTACCAAAACCTGGTGAATAAGAGAGGAGCAGCAGGAGAGGAGTGGACTTAATAAACACCAAAATTTGGTGAATAAGAGAGGAGCAGAGGGAGAGGAGTGGATTTAAAAAGCACCAAAACCTGGTGAATAGGAGAGGAGCAGTGGGGGAAGAGTGGATTTAAAAAGAACTAAAACCTGGTGAATAAGAGAGCAGCAGCGGGAGAGGAGTGGAATTAAGTAACACCAATACCTGGTGAATAAGAGAGAAGCAGCGGGAGAGGAGTGGAAGTAAGAAACACCAAAACCTGGTGAATGAGAGAGGAGCAGTAGGAGAGGAGTGGATTTAAAAAGAACTAAAACCTGTTGAATAAGAGAGGAGCAGTGGGAGAGGAGTTGATTTAAAAAGCACCAAAACCTGCTGAATAAGAGAGGAGCAGTGATGAAGTAAACAGGAAAGGGACGAGTAGCAGACCTCAGGAGGAGAGAGGCAGTCTGGTGAAATGGAACACACAAGAACAAATGAATTAGGAACAGGAGTAGTCCATTCAGCCCATCGAGCCTGCTCTGCCATTCAATGGCTGATCTGATTGTGAACTCAACTCCACTTTCCGCTCTACCCCCCATCATCCTAGACTCCCTTGTTGATCAAAAATCTATCTAACTCAGCCTTGAATATATTCAATGATCCATCCTCCACTGCTCTCTGGGAAGAGAATTCCACAGACTAACCAGCCTCTGAGAGAAAAACATTCCTCCTCATCTCAGTCTTAAATGGGAGAGCCTTCATTTTAAACTGTGTCCCCTCGTGTTCTAGACTCCCCAACAAGGGAAACACACTCTCAGCATCCACCCTGTCCAGTCCCCTCAGGACCTGAGATGTTTCAATAAGATCACCTCTCATTCTTCTAAACTCCAGTGGGTATCGGCCCAACCTGTTCAACCTTTTCTCAGAAGATAACCCCTTCATCCCAGGTATCAGTCGAGTGAGCCCTCTCTGAACTGCTTCTAATGCAGTTATAACCGTGATTAAGTAAGGAGACCAAAACAGTCCACATTACTCCAGATGTGGTCTAACTAAGGTCCTGTACAGCAGTAGCAACAATTCCCTACTTTGATATTCTATTCCCCTTGAAAGAAACAACACTGTTCCATTTGTCTTCTAATCACTCGCTGTACCTGCATAGTAACATTTAGTGATTCAAGTACCAGGACCCCCAGATCCCTAACTGAGGGAGAAGGGTCGCTGACCCGACACGTTAACTCTGCTTCTCTTTCCACAGATGCTGCCAGACCTGCTGAGTGATTCCAGCATTTCTTGTTTTTGTTCCCCCAGATCCCTATGTCCCGTCGAGTTCTGCAGTCTCTCTCCATTTCAATAATATACTACTATTTATTCTTCCTGACACATTCTACTCCATCTACCAAATGTTTGTCCACTCACTTAACCTATCGAAATCTCTTTGTAGACTCTTTATGTCCTCTTGACAGTTTACTTTCCAAGCTGTCATTGGACAGACACAGGGCAGGTTAACTTCAATGCTGAGAAATGTGAAGTGATGGATTTTGGAAGGAAGACAGTGGGAGAGGCAATCTAAACTAAATGGTACAATGTTAAAATGGGTGCAGGAACAGAGAGGCCTTACACATCCAGGAGCTGACAGTCTCTCTCTCTCTTTCTCTCTCTATCCCTATTTCACTCTCTCTCTTTCTCTTTCAATACTGATCCTGACTTTTCTCGGAATCCTTCTTGGTTGAATAGTACCCTGAAATGTTTCAGTCTCGCTGTTACACACACTTTTTTGGATTTTTTTCTCCCTGCTGCTTTCACGTGCTTTCAAGTCATCTGAAGTAGGACTTTTCCTCCACACAAGATCAGGGGCAGGTTGTTCAACCTTGCCCGTCTAAGAGCGAAGTCCAAAGTACGGAAAGTCGTCATCAGGGATCTCCTCTTTGCTGACGATGCTGCTTTAACATCTCACACTGAAGAGTGCCTGCAGAGTCTCATCGACAGGTTTGCGGCTGCCTGAAATGAATTTGGCCTAACCATCAGCCTTAAAAAAAAGAACATCATGGGGCAGGACGTCAGAAATGCTCCATCCATCATTATTGGCGACCACGCTCTGGAAGTGGTTCAAGAGTTCACCTACCTAGGCTCAACTATCACCAGTAACCTGTCTCTAGATGCAGAAATCAACAAGCACATGGGAAAGGCTTCCACTGCTATGTCCAGACTGGCCAAGAGAGTGTGGGAAAATGGCGCACTGACACGGAACACAAAGGTCCGAGTGTATCAGGCCTGTGTCCTCAGTACCTTGCTCTATGGCAGCGAAGCCTGGACAACGTATGTCAGCCAAGAGCGACGTCTCAATTCATTCCATCTTCGCTGCCTCCGGAGAATACTTGGCATCAGGTGGCAGGAATGTATCTCCAACACAGAAGTCCCTGAAGCGGCCAACATCCCCAGCTTATACACACTACTGAGTCAGCGGCGCTTGAGATGGCTTGGCCATGTGAGCCGCATGGAAGTTGGCAGGATCCCCAAAGACACAGTGTACAGCGAGCTCACCACTGGTATCAGACCCACCGGCCGTCCATGTCTCCACTTTAATGACGTCTGCAAACGCGACATGAAATCCTGTGACATTGATCACAAGTCGTGGGAGTCAGTTGCCAGCGATCGCCAGAGCTGGCGGGCAGCCATAAAGACAGTGCTAAAATGTGGCGAGTCGAAGAGACTTAGTAGTTGGCTGGAAAAAAGACAGAGGATCACGGGGAGAGTCAACTGTGTAACAGCCCCGACAAACAAATTTCTCTGCAGCACCTGTGGAAGAGTCTGTCACTCTAGAATTGGCCTTTATAGCCACTCCAAGCACTGCCTCACAAACCACTGACCACCTCCAGGTGCGTATCCATTGTCTCTCGAGATAAGGAGGCCAAAGAAGAAGAAGGCTGTTACAAGGAACAAGTCGCATTTCTGTGGTATTTTCGATATCTTAATGATTCAGTTTGGAGCTTGGATTGTGTCAGGTAAATGTGCTTTCTCATTCAGACATTCCTGCATTGTGGAACTGTCAGTTACCTGTGCAGGGGCAGGATATCGGGGTGTTTGAATGGAGTTGAAGATTTTGGTTGCTTGAATAGGGTGTGAATTAGATTGTGGATTGTTTCCCTGAAGGTCTTTAAGCCGATGTCCTGCGAGAATGAAGTGGTTTACCAATGTCTGAATAACAGCAAAGTCTTTAGACACATGAAAGAACAAGATTGGGGACAATATACAAAATCTGAGACAGTCAGGCAACAACAGGAGGAAGATGAATGTATTTTACAGTTTGTAATCTGAAAACCTGAGCTAATGACTGAAAAAACAGGAGTTCAGATCCCACATTGGGCTCTTGTGAATTTGAATTTCTCTGAAAATAAAAAATAACTCTGGAGTAATAAATCCTCCGAGATTAAATGATTTCCTCTCACTGCTCTGACACTGATTTACCCTCAAGTAGCTTTTTCCAGTCCACTTTTTCTACATCGCCTTCCACCAGCTCAACTTCATTCCCTAAAACTCAGTGTCAAACTGACCCATCTCTTGTTGACCTTGCTACGTACTGGTCTAACAAAGTTCCCCTGAATGTATATTTCGAATTCTGTATCCTTGATACCTTTTACACTAGTCTCAGTTATCAATGCACTAGTTAGGTCTGCACTGGACCCTGTCTCTGTTTATATTGCACATGGCCCTGTCTCTGCTATAAAAATGGCTTAAAAAGTGGAGAGAAAACCCTCCATTTTATACACTAGATCATAAGAAAAAGGAGCAGGAGTAGGCCATTCAGCTCATCGAGCCTGCTCCGCCATTCAATACTATCATGACTGATCTGATAGTGACCATACCACCATTTTCCTGTCTGTCCCCCAAAACCCTTAACTCCCTTGTCGATCATAAATCTGTCCAACTCAGCCTTGAATATATTCAATGACCCAACCTCCACTGCTCTCTGGGGAAGAGAATTCCAAAGTCTAGCCAAGTCTAGCTTCTCATCCTGAAAAGTGTTAGCAAACGTGTTTTTAAAATCAATTCAGCAACAACCTCAACAGGAGAAAAAACACCAACAAATGCAACAACAACCTCAACAGGAGAAAAACACCAACAAATGTAACAACAACCTTAACAGGAGAAAAACACCAACAAATGCAACAACAACCTCAACAGGAGAAAAACACCAACAAATGCAACAATAACCTAAACAGGAGAAAAAACACCAACAAATGCGACAATAACCTCAACAGGAGAAAAAACACCAACAAATACAACAATTTCAACAGGAAAAGAACAGCTTCCTGAGGACAAAAAAAACCAAATACAACAACAACCTCAGTAGGAGAAAAGCCACAAACAAATTCATCATCATCAGAAGGGGAAACCACACCGATAAATAGGGCAGTGGCACAAGCTGTTGGAGGGACAGGAAATCGTTTACGAAGGGACAGAGTATCTGATCACACCCGGGATGGTGTAATTGTTACCAACAAAGCCCTTGTCAGCCTGCAGTCTGAAAAGCAAGGATAGAGAGCTGAGAGGGAATGAGTTGGTTTTGACTGAGTTAATGAGGGGACAATGGCGTCATGTGGCTCCCACAATGCCCCGCGACTGGGAAAGGCCCCTATCTGTCGGACATACCGCGCTGCTCTCTGGGAGGAGGCTGCACACATGGGCACCACCACAACCGCGTGAACAGCCGTTTTTTTTAGACCGCAATTGTTGACAACGCGATCGGTAGGTGGCGCTGTTTTGGCACATGCGCAGATGCAGCATGTGCCACGAAAACGTCACAGCCCGCGACTGTTGCAGCTGCCAGGACTAAAGATGGCGCTGCTCAAAAAATCACAGAGATGAAACCGAACAAACACGTGGCAGAATACAATGGCCGGAGTGAGAGAGTGGAGCGGGCCGGGGAGAGCAGCGCGGGGGCCGGGGAGAGCAGCGCGGGGGCCGGGGAGAGCAGCGCGGGGGCCGGGGCGATCAGCGCGGGGGCCGGGGACAGCAGCGCGGGGGCCGGGGAGAGCAGCGCGGGGAGACCAGCGGTAGCGGTGCCGGGGAGGGAGAAAGAGGGAGAGGGAGGGGGCGGAGAGGGAGAGGGAGGGGGGGAGAGAAAGAGGGAGGGGGAGGGGGGGAGAGAAAGAGGGAGGGGGAGGGGGGGAGAGAAAGAGGGAGGGGGGAGAGAAAGAGGGAGAGGGAGGGGGGGAGAGAAAGAGGGAGAGGGAGGGGGGGGAGAAAGAGGGAGGGGGGGAGAAAGAGGGAGGGGGGAGAAAGAGGGAGGGGGGGAGAAAGAGGGAGGGGGAGAAAGAGGGAGAGGTAAGGAAGGGGGGAGGGGAGAACGAGGGAGAGGGAGGGAGGGGGGAGAAAGAAGGAGAGGGAGGAGGAGGAGAAAGAGGGAGAGGGAGGAGGGGGAGAGGGAGGAGGGGGAGAAAGAGGGAGAGGGAGAAAGAGGGAGGGGGGAGAAAGAGGGGGAGAAAGAGGGAGAGGGAGGGGGGAGAAAGAGGGAGGGGGAGAAAGAGGGAGAGGTAAGGAAGGGGGGAGGGGAGAACGAGGGAGAGGGAGGGAGGGGGGAGAAAGAGGGAGAGGGAGGAGGAGGAGAAAGAGGGAGAGGGAGGAGGGGGAGAGGGAGGAGGGGGAGAAAGAGGGAGAGGGAGAAAGAGGGAGGGGGGAGAAAGAGGGGGAGAAAGAGGGAGAGGGAGGGGGGAGAAAGAGGGAGGGGGAGAAAGAGGGAGAGGTAAGGAAGGGGGGAGGGGGAGAAAGAGGGAGAGGGAGGGGGGAGAAAGAGGGAGAGGGAGGGGGGAGTGAGAGGGGAGAGAGGGGGAGAAAGAGGGAGGTGGGAGAAAGAGGGAGAGGGAGGGGGGAGAAAGAGGGAGAGGGAGGGGGGAAAAAGAGGGAGGGGGAGAAAGAGGGAGAGGGGAGAAAGAGGGAGAGAAAGGGGGAGGGGGAGTGAAAGAGGGAGGGGTAAGGAAGGGGGGAGGGGGAGAGGGGGGAAGGGGAAAGAGTGGGGGGATGGACGAGAACGGAAGAGGAGTGCCTTTTTCTGTGCATGCGCCATAAACACAACAGCAAAAGACTTACTGGCCAGTCCCTGGACCCGGTGACACCAAGGTCTTCGCACGCTCACTCCCCACGGCTCTCTACGGCCTCTCGCTTCCGGCACTCTCCATTCAGCCGTTCCCTCCAGCTGCGGATGCCCAATCCAGTTGCTTTCTCCCCTACTTCTCCACAGTACTTCAGGCATTGCAACTGTTTGGTCCCTGCATTTTGTATGCTCCCTCTCGCCACCCCTCCCCGCACTCCCCAACCCTCCCCCTCTTCACCCACCCCTCCCTCTACCCCTCCACCATAGTTGAATATCTGAAGTGCAGTTGCAAAGTCGGGGAAATAGCATGCAAAACAAAACCTCAACAATTCTGGGTTTAATTATTGAAAAGTTTTATTAAGTTCATTAAGTATCCGAGGAACTGCTGTGCATGGATACATGAGTGTTGTGTCCAGCATTCCCGTTAGACAGACAGGCCGAGTCTCTGCTATGCACAGCTAAAGAGATTGTTCCTGGAGAGCCATGTGGTGAATGAACGCTTGGCTCTCTATTCCACTACTGTATTGTCCATGTGAAGAAGGCAAAGTCACAAGAGTCTGAGCTCAGTCTATTCTTGGTGAATGTTCCCCAAACGCATCCCAATGTGCATTCCCAATTCATCCATAAATGCAATGTTCCTTTCCACATCGTGACCAGCTACGCAGCATGATCCAGTTGCCTTCGTTGCTTGAATGCTGACCTTAAGTCTCAAGGATTGTTTTCTCCACGGCATGTTTTACATGAAAAGAAATAAAGCAAATCAGAGTCAGAGCTTGCCTCCCTCCATCCACTGAAATTACTGTTGTGCACACCTTTTTAAGTTCTGCAGTGAAGGCACCAATTGATAACGTCGCAAATGAAGCACTTATTACCCACCTCAGATGCAGGAATCAGCACATCCTTGCGTCCTCTCCCGCACTGCCTCGTTTGCTTGAATGCCGTCCTTAAGTGTCAAGGATGGTTTTCTCGACGGCACGTTTTACATGAAAGACAATAAGGAAAGAACATCAGTGTCAGAGCTTCCCTCCCTCCAATGGAATTACTGTTGAGCATGCTTTGTGTTCTGCGGCAAAGGCATGTACTGATAACACCGCCAATGAATCAATTAGTACCCACCTCAGCTGTAGGAGGCAGGATGATGTTATTGCCCCTATCTCGTGATGGTTCATTGCTGCTCTCAGGGAACACATGAATGATGTGAGGGTGCTGGAAAAGAAGCACATTTCTTTTGGGCTATGAACCTAAAGCTGTCCATTTAGCCCAGCAGTTCCCTGCTAGTGGTTATGTTACTCGTGCATCTTCCCATCCATTCCCATTTAATCCTGCCTACTATCACCAGTTGTGCTCACAGCAAGAGCATTCACATTTCTGCTACCACTGGACACGGCATGCTTGTTTCTTTTAGTGCTCAGTCTCTTCTTGCTGAATGTTCCCCAAGTGCTTGACCCCTTTGGACGCCCTCTCTGCTTGACAGGCAGCAACTGGCAATTGCGGAGTCTCACAATGCTCTGCATGGTTGTTTCAACGTCTGATGTGGAAACAGGTGGCTGTGTGTCCATGAGCACTGCCCTGATGGATGTAGGAGCAGGTAACTGTGTGTCCATGTGCACTGCCCTGATGGGTGTAGGAGCAGGCAACTGTGTGCCCATGTGCACTGCCCTGATGGATGTAGGAGCAGATAACTGTGTGTCCATGTGCACTGCCCTGATGGGTGTAGGAGCAGGCAACTGTGTGCCCATGTGCACTGCCCTGATGGATGTAGGAGCAGGTAACTGTGTGTCCATGAGCACTGCTCTGATGGGTGTAGGAGCAGGTAACTGTGTGTCCATGTGCACTGCCCTGATGGGTGTAGGAGCAGGCAACTGTGTGCCCATGTGCACTGCCCTGATGGATGTAGGAGCAGGTAACTGTGTGTCCATGTGCACTGCCCTGATGGGTGTAGGAACAGGTGACTGTGTAATGGAGCAGCAAGGAGAGGGTACCGCAGGTAGGGGAAGAGGAGATTTGAACAGGCAGGCATATGTATGGTCCATCAGATCATTAGGCCAGGGAGTGAGACGCTCAGGATCCAGGGTTTGTGACACGTGACTGATGTCCAGCGCGCGGCCACCTCCATCCGAAGGTGCTTCCGGGCAATTGTTGGGCATAGTAAATGGCTCCATCTCATCAGCCAGTCCTTGCTGCCAGCGGAGAGTCTGTCGCCGCAGCCAGTCCAGTCTCCTCATGAATGCTGCCGTTCCACTCTGCAGAACGGCCTGTTGTAGCTGGTACAATTGATCTGAAAGCAAGCGGTATTTTTCATTGTGGCTGAGGGGCCTTGGCTGTTCCTCTGTAATCACAATGGCAGCAGCCATGCCTTTCGGCGTTGGTGTCTGAGATGCACGCCAGCGACAATTGGGGGCGAGCCTGTCCAAAGGCAGCCCCAGATGCCTCTGCACAACAACAGCATGTTTGCAGGGCAACAAAGTCTGAATGGAGAAGATGCAGCTGCAGGTAGCCTGGCCATCATGTATCTGCAGTGTGTACTGTTTGGTGCCAGAAATCACAGTCACTGTGCCTTCATCCTGCTCCTTGACATGTACTCGCTGAATGTGGCTATGATCCTGATGCATCAGCTTCATAGCATGACCGGTGAATCCCGTGTAAAATGATTGCAGATCTGCTGGCGCCTCTGCGATGCGCTTGAAAGAGGCTCCCTGCAGGAAAGAGTAATAGGCACGCTCCCGATCCAGGACACTATTGTGGAAGATCAGCGCTGAGATGCATTCCTTCATGGATGAGGAGGAGTGGAGCAGGTGCTTTATCTTGCCATTCTCTGACTCAATGCGATTGTTGGTGTTGTTCCCAAACGTTAGGACTTTACTGCGTGAACATGCTGCCCACATCTCCTTCTGTGGAATCCAGTTTGTAAGCAGGTAGTCCTGCAGGGGTGGGTAGAGGTGTCCAATCCTTTCTACACAACTAGTGAGCTTCTCCTCCAAAGGTGCATGAACCATTTCCTTGCAGATCATAAACAACTGATCCCTCAGTTCACCATTCAGTGGGTAGCTGCTGATCTTCCTCCTCATGCTCTGCATCACATGGAACTGACAGAGGAGAACCGTTGCAGCTGGGAGATGCTTTCTGATCGCATTGATCTCATTGATGTCTTTATCCACAATGGCTGATCTCACGCGGCAGGCGCTGGATCCCATGAAATCAACAAAAACACCCACAATCTCGTCCAGCATCTGAGCCGTCTCATTCCTCACCATGGCATAGAACACAGCCCTGCCCCTACCAACATTGTCCTGCACCATCACTTGGTACAGAGGGTAGCTGCATTTGTTCACCTTGTACGTTCCATCCATGAACAGCAGTTCAGGAAAGGCCTGCATGTGGGCCTTCATGGCTGGTGTCATGAAGGCAATATAGAGGATGCTGCTTCCCTGCAGGCCAACCCGCACCATGGCCCCGTCCTGCTGAATCTTCTCCAGCGTATCACACAGCGCATCCATGCTGTCATCCCCTGTCTTGAGCCGGGATTTTACATTTCTAATGTCACTAAGGGTCACGGTCTTATTGAATGAACGCTCGATATAATCCTTCAGCTGTTTGTTCCCAGCCTGCAGCTTGACCAACTCTTCTACCTTCTGCCTTTCATCGTGGTTCAGTTGTCGTCTCCTTGCATAGAAGCGTAAACATTCTGGATGCAAAACATGACCGGTATGCACAAGATGGTAGGAGCTGACACACAGTTTGTTCTTGCTCGGATTGAATTTCACACTGATGAAGACCTCACAGCCCAGGGCGAGATACCTGAAAAATAACAGACATTCAATGAGCACGCCCCACGTGCCTCGTGCCCTCACGAAAACGCCAGCCATCCCCAGGTGTGTTGCTGGCAGCAGTTAACATGTGCACCATGACAAGGTCCCAACATCTGGTGCGCACCTGTTTCGCAGTCCAGAGGAGGTTGCGCTGAGGTGGTCGCCCAGCCATTGGTCTATCCAGGAAATCACAACAAAGGCAGTCCGTAGACACGGGGGCGATATGCGCGTGGCTTTGTGGGCACAGGATCTCACTGACGAGATGTATTGATACTGCAAATCGAATCTTTGTTCAATGCACATCAAGGAGCAGCTTTACAGGACTGACAAGCTACACAAGTGGAAATGTAGTGACCGCAGCACCTACCTCTAATTCGGTCTCACTCAAGTGGAACGGATGCGTGGCTGCCCATAGTGTACACAGCACAGCCTCACTGAGGCATACTTAAAGCGGATGGGAATTTCGACTCGCCGTCTCTTGTTTTCCCTCTCAAGCGTATGGGTGCTCACTTTTTTAAATAGACTCCCCGTTGCCTGTAAGCACAACAGTAAAGCGCATTTAAATAGCATTGTTAACATCGTGAAACATAACAAGGCACAACACAGGATGTGCCTGCAGACCATGCTACCTGTTGAAACATCTCAAGTTTACTGCTGAAGTCGTCATAACTCTCGAACTCCTGGGTTGTGAAGGTGGCAAGGAACTGCTCTGTGGAATCTACTGACGTTGCCATGACCGAAGTTTGAGGTTCAGGAAGGCTATTAAGGGACCACACGGGAAACATGAGATGAGATAAGAAATACAGAATGCACTCCATTAAAACGTTACAAAAACGAAAGTGCCTGCAGACACCAACTCACAACAGGGACTGGAGAGCATGCGGTGGCCCAGACAATGGAAATGTTTTCAGAGCAACTCACAACAGGGACTGGAGAACATGCGGTGGCCCAGACAATGGAAATGTTTTCAGAGCAACTTACAACAGGGACTGGAGAGCATGCGGTGGCCCAGACAATGGAAATGTTTTCAGAGCAACTCACAACAGGGACTGGAGAACATGCGGTGGCCCAGACAATGGAAATGTTTTCAGAGCAACTCACAACAGGGACTGGAGAACATGCGGTGGCCCAGACAATGGAAATGTTTTCAGAGCAACTTACAACAGGGACTGGAGAGCATGCAGTGGCCCAGACAATGGAAATGTTTTCAGAGCAACTTACAAAGGCAGAGCAACGTACCTTGGAACAATCTCTTGTGTCAAATAAAAATGAAGCAAGTCTCCAAAACGAATAAATAATTCAGATAAAATGCGAGAAAATGCCCGACGAAACCTCTCCACCTTCCACTTTCAAAAGTCGCGCCGAAGCTTTGACGCATGCGCAGAGGCCAACCGGGCGCGTTGCCCGAGGAAGACGACGTAACGCGATGACGTCATCTGCGCACGCGCACAACGGTCCTGGCATGTCGGACCACAGCGCATGCGCAGGAGAATGTGTGCGCATGCGTGTTCCGAGTCATCTGCGCATGCGCAAAGCAGTCCTGGCAAGTCGTAACGCAGCGCATGCGCAGTGGGCATGAGAACGTCTGCGCATGTGCGCACCGCGGCGCATCCTGATGACGTATGCCAGAACGGAGCGTTGTCATGAATTACTTTGTTTTTTTTAACCCTCTCGCGGCTCAGGCATTCATGTTTCCGCTATTGAGATCAACAACTGAAGCCGCTTCTTTTTTCTTTCAGCTGCTTTTTTATGGAAATTAGCGGCCGGCGGGTGACGTCACGCAAACATGGCGGCTGATGTCACCTCCTCCCGCCAGGGCGTCAGTGAGCTCTGATTGGCTGCCTCGCCCCACGTGTCTGGAGGTCAAGGGGTCAAAAGCTGCCGCCAGCCCCCGCGCAGCCGCGGTTTGGGAGACATGTGACCAACCTGGGGTGGGGGAGGGGCCTGCACCAGACACTTAAAGGGACCCCAGAACTGTCCCAAATTCTTAAAGGGACCCATCATGGACAGACAGAGAAAGAGAGTTAGAGAGCAAGTAATAGGGAGGGAAATAGAAAAGAGAGAGTGATGGAGAGAGAGGGATGAGATTGAAAGAATAATAGAGAGATGGAGACTGAGAGAAAATAGGTGATAGGGAGAGAGTGAGAGAGCAAGACATGGTGAGAAATGGAAGGAGAATTTCCTCAATTGAACAGAGATGGAGAGAGAGTGATAGCGAGATGGAGAGACTCAGAGAAAATAGGTGAGAGGGAGAGAGCAATAGATGGTGAGAAATGGAGGGAAATGTCCTCAATTGGACAGAGATGGAGAGAGAGTGATAGAGAGACTGAGAGAAAATAGATGAGAGGGAATGAGTGAGAGAGCAAGAGATGGTGAGAAATGGAGGGAGAATTTCCTCAATTGGACAGAGATGGAGAGAGAGTGATAGAGAGATGGAGAGACTGAGAGAAAATAGGTGAGATGGAGAGACTGAGAGAAAATAGGTGAGAGGGAGAGAGTAAGAGAGCAAGAGATGGTTAGAAATGGAGGAAGAATGTCCTCAATTGGACAGAGATGGAGAGAGAGTGATAGAGAGATGTGAAGAGAGATCAAAGAGAAAGGAAGGTGTAGAGTGAGGGAGTGGTAGTATTTGAGAGTGAGGAACAGATAAATGGAGAGATAAAGGTGAGGAGAGAGTAACAGAGCGAAACAGAGAGAGAGAGAGAGAGATGGAGAGTGAGTGGGAAGGAAAATGAGAAAGTGGAGTTGAATCCTAAGATCAACCACGCTGGTATTGAATGGCGGAGCAGGCTCGATGGGCCATATGGTCTAATCCTGTTCCTATTTCTTCTCCTCTTGTTTTCAACGATTCTATTCTAAGAGCCAGTTTGTTCAATGATGACACCACTGTGAATATTTTAATGTATTTACAGATTACCAAGTCTCCACCTGCTCATCTACATTCTTCACTTCATCTACAATGCATCAAATAAACAGAATCGAAAGCTTCTTTCAGACAAACCTCACAATCCTTCTCCTGGAATTATAAAGTACACCGTTAGAATGTGAGATTGTTTAATGAATAAAACACCAACATCAGCGCTGCATCTGATAATCTACAGATAAATAGAAAAGCTTTCGATTCCAACTGATAGAGTGTAAACCATAAAACATCACATCATATTCTATTTAACAATGTCGTCCAGTGACAATGAAGGCTCCACAGTGAAGCAGAGAAGGAGATGTGAAAAAGTCAGCAGCAAACTCAGTTCAGTAGCCAGAACTTTGAAGCAGCGTCAGACACACACAGAATGAAATAACATTTTATGACAGTGATAATCAACAAATGCATTGCAATCCCAGTTAAACTGAACCATGTCATTGGGGAGGGAGGACATTGTTCTGATCCCATGTAACACAAAGTCCATGAGTTGTCTCATTATCAGTCACTGAAAACACATTCATAAAAACATTGCAGGACATGTTAGATACAAAGAACAAAGAACAAAGAAAATTACAGCACAGGAACAGGCCCTTCGGCCCTCCAAGCCTGCGCCGATCCAAATCCTCTATCTAAACCTGTCGCCTATTTTCTAAGGGTCTGTATCTCTTTACTTCCTGCCCATTCATGCATCTGTCTAGATATGCTATCGTGCCCGCGTCTACCACCTCCACTGGTAATACGTTCCATGCACCCACCAGCCACTGCGTAAAGAACTTTCCACGCATATCCCCCCTAAACGTTTCCCCTTTCACTTTGAACTCGTGTCCCCTTGTAATTGAATCCCCCACTCTGGGAAAAAGCTTCTTGCTATCCACCCTGTCTATACCTCTCATGATTTTGGACACCTCAATCAGGTCCCCCATCAACCTCCGTCTTTCTAATGAAAATAATCCTAATCTACTCAACCTCTCTTCATAGCTAGCG
Source organism: Heterodontus francisci (assembly GCF_036365525.1). Lineage (NCBI taxonomy): Eukaryota > Metazoa > Chordata > Chondrichthyes > Heterodontiformes > Heterodontidae > Heterodontus > Heterodontus francisci. The sequence goes on from NW_027142345.1 coordinate 1,130,230, forward strand.
CCCTCCATACCAGGCAACATCCTGGTGAACCTCCTATGCACTCTCTCCAAAGCATCCACATCCTTTTGGTAATGTGGCGACCAGAACTGCACGCAGTATTCCAAATGTGGCCGAACCAAAATCTTATACAACTGTAACATGACCTGCCAACTCTTGTACTCAATACCCCGTCCGATGAAGGAAAGCATGCCGTATGCCTTCTTGACCACTCTATTGACCTGCGTTGCCACCTTCAGGGAACAATGGACCTGAACACCCAAATCTCTCTGTACATCAATTTTCCGCAGGACTTTTCCATTTACGGTATAGTTCACTCTTGAATTGGATCTTCCAAAATGCATCACCTCGCATTTGCCCTGATTGAACTCCATCTGCCATTTCTCTGCCCAACTCTCCAGTCTATCTATATTCTGATGTATTCTCTGACAGTCCCCTTCACTATCTGCTACTCCACCAATCCTAGTGTCGTCTGCAAACTTGCTAATCAGACCACCTATACTTTCCTCCAAATCATTTATGTATATCACAAACAACAGTGGTCCCAGCACGGATCCCTGTGGAACACCACTGGTCACACGTCTCCATTTTGAGAAACTCCCTTCCACTGCTACTCTCTGTCTCCTGTTGCCCAGCCAGTTCTTTATCCATCTAGCTAGTACACCTTGGACCCCATGCGCCTTCACTTTCTCCATCAGCCTACCATGGGGAACCTTATCAAACGCCTGACTGAAGTCCATGTATATGACATCTACAGCCCTTCCCTCATCAATCAACTTTGCCACTTCCTCAAAGAATTCTATTAAGTTGGTAAGACATGACCTTCCCTGTGCAAAGCCATGTTGCCTATCACTGATAAGCCCATTTTCTTCCAGATGGGAATAGATCCTATCCCTCAATATCTTCTCCAGCAGCTTCCCTACCACTGACGTCAGGCTCACCGGTCTATAATTACCTGGATTTTCCCTGCTACCCTTCCTAAGCAAGGGGACAACATTAGCAATTCTCCAGTCCTCCGGGACATCACCCGTGTTTGAGGATGTTGCAAAGATATCTGTGAAGGCCCCAACTATTTCCTCTCTCGCTTCCCACAGTAACCTGGGATAGATTCCTTCCGGACCTGGGGACTTGTCCACCTTAATGCCTTTTAGAATCCCCAACACTTTCTCCCTCCTTATGCCGACTTGACCTAGAGTAATCAAACATCTGTCCCTAACCTCAACATCCGTCATGTCCCTCTCCTCGGTGAATACCCATGCAATGTACTCGTTTAGAATCTCACCCATTTTCTCTGACTCCACGCATAACTTTCCTCCTTTGTCCTTGAGTGGGCCAATCCTTTCTCGAGTTACCCGCTTGCTCCTTATATATGAATAAAAGGCTTTGGGATTTTCCTTAACCCTGTTTGCTAAAGATATTTCATGACCCCTTTTAGCCCTCTTAATTCCTCATTTCAGATTGGTTCTACATTCCCGATATTCTTTCAAAGCTTCGTCTTTCTTCAGCCGCCTAGACCTTATGTGTGCTTCCTTTTTCCTCTTAGCTCGTCTCACAATTTCACCTGTCATCCATGGTTCCCTAATCTTGCCATTTCTATCCCTCATTTTCACAGGAACATGTCTCCCCTGCACGCTAATCAGCCTCTCTTTAAAAGCCTCCCACATATCAAAAGTGGATTTACCTTCAAACAGCTGCTCCCAATCTACATTCCCCAGCTCCTGCCGAATTTTGGTATAGTTGGCCTTGCCCCAATTTAGTACTCTTCCTTTAGGACCACTCTCGTCTTTGTCCATGAGTATTTTAAAGCTTATGGAATTGTGATCACTATTCCCAAAGTACTCCCCTACTGAAACGTCAACCACCTGGCCGGGCTCATTCCCCAACACCAGGTCCAGTATGGCCCCTTCCCGAGTTGGACTATTTACATACTGCTCTGGAAAACGCTCCTGGATGCTCCTTACAAATTCTGCTCCATCTAGACCTCTAACATTTAGTGAATCCCAGTCAATGTTGGGAAAATTTAAATCTCCTATCAAAACCACCCTGTTGCTCCGACAGCTTTCCAGAATCTGTTTACATCTGTTTAGATCTGTTTAGATCCAGAACATGAAACTGTTAAATGCTTCTGATAATCTGATTTCTTCTCTGAGCCGAGACCCCTGATTCAAAAGCATTCATTACACAGAATAATCCAGTAATAATACCAGATTTGGATTAACAAAGGTCATTACTGAAATTATGTCACTCCTACAAGACTGAACGTGCTGAAAGTTAGGAGATGCCATCAGTGAACTGCTGGAACAGGCAGCTGTGTAAAACGCACAGTGAGAAATAATACCAAGTACAGTAGCACAGTTCACATGGATTTACATCATTAATATATAGGCTTACCAGGAACACCAATTGCAGCAAGTACAGGATAATAAATGGATAGGATCTTAAGGATTACTGGATATCCCATTTCTGTGAGAAGCAGAGACTTCTGTTATGCTGGAACTCACAGCTCCAGCAGACACTCTGAGCTGATCCATTCCAGTGGGTGCTCATTTATACAGGGGATAAGTCTCCACTGACACGGTTATACCCCTGATCATTACTATTAGTTACACTCACCTGAACAAACACATTACATCAGCAGCTTTGAATGTATTAGAGGCGGTTCAAAGGAGGTTTACTAGATTAATACCTGGAATGAGCGGGTTGTGGTTTGAGGAAGGTTGGACAGGCTGGTCTTGTTTTCACTGGAGTTGAGAAGACTGAGGAGAGACTTGATTAAAGTATATAGGATCCTGAACAGTCTTGACAAGGTGGATGTGGAAAGGATGTTTCCTCTTGTGTGGGAGTCCTGAATTAGGGGGCACTGTTTTAAAATTAGTGACCGCCATTTTAGGACAGCGATGAGGAGATTTTTTATCTCTCAGAGGATTGTGCGACATTGGAATTCTTTGCTTTCGAAGGTGGTGGAGGCGGGGTTATTTAATAATTTTAAGGTGCAGGTGCATAGATTCTTGTTAGGCAAGGGAATCGATGGTTATCGGGGCAGATGGGAGTGTGGAATTCAAGACATAAACAGGTCAGCCATGATCTTATTGAATGGTGGAGGAAGCTCGATGGGCCGAATGGCCTTCTTCTGCTCCTAATTCATATGTCTTTATGCTCATATTTACCTGTTTATCCGACATTGGTTAATGTCTCCAGTAAAATTAGAACTGTGCCAACTCCTGACTCCATTCCTCCAGTTCAATTCTGATCGGCATCACATCAATATCAACTGGTCCAAAACTCTGCTGCTGATGTCCAGTCCTTACCAAGTCCCACTCGTCCATCACCCTCACCTATTCACTACCCTCATTGGCTCTCATTTCCCTAACCCCTTATAATTAAAATTGTTTTCAATGAGTTAAAATCACTCCACGTCCTCACCCCTCCCCATCTCTAGCCTTTCCCCAAACCTGCAGCTAACTTATCCATGATCTCTCCATACCTTTGACATTGGCCTATTTCACTGCGAGCGACATCACTTGGTTCCATTAGAACCATAGAACAAACAAAAAATTATGGCACAGAAGGAGGCCGTTCAGCCAGTCGTATCCGTGCCAGCCAAAAAAACTAGTTGCGCAATCTAATCCCACTTTCCAGCACCTGGTCCATAGTCATGCCGGTGACAGCAGTTCAGGTGCATGTCCAGGTACTTTTAAAAGAATTGAGGGTTTCTGGCTCCACCACCATTCCTGGCAGTGAATTCCAGACACCCATCACCCTCCGGGTGAAAAATATTTCCCTCATGTCTCCTCTAATCCTTCTACCAGTCACCTTAAATCTGTGCCCCCTGGTAATAGACTTCTCTGCGAGGGGAAACAGATCCTGCCTGTCTACTCGATCTTGGCCCCTCATAATTTTGAACACCTCAATTAAGTCACCTCTCAGCCTTCTCCGTTGTAAGGAAAACGACTCTATCCAATCTTTCATCATAGCTGCAACTTTCGTGCCCTGCAGCATTCTTGTAAATCTCTTCTGTACCCTCTCTAGAACAATTATGTCCTTTCTGTAATGTGGTGACCAGATCTGAACACAATAGTCCAACTGTGGCCCATCCAGTGTTTCATACAGTTCCAGCATTACAATCCTGCTCTAGATTCTATATCTCGGCCATTAAAGGAAAGCATTCCATATGCCTTCTACATATCTACCTGTCCTGCCACCTTCAGCGACCTGTGCACATGCACTCCAAGGTCTCTCACTTCTTCTACCACTCTCAATATCCTCCCGTTTGTTGTGTATTCCCTCGCTTTGTTTGCCCTTCCCAATTGCATTTCCTCAGATTAATCCAGAATGTAATACCATTGACCATTTTACTGCCACTCAACCAAACCATTGATATAATTCTGGAGTCTACAGCTATCCTCTTCACTATCAACTGCACGGCCAATTTTTGTGTCATCTGCAAAGTTCCCAATCTTAACTACCACATTTACGTCTCAAATCATTAATATATACCACAAACAGGAAGGAACCCAACACTGAGCCCTGTGGAATGTCCACTGGAAACTGCTTTCAATAAGCAAAATCATACATCGCACTTTGTTTCCTGTCAGTGAGCCAATTTTGGAACCAACTCAATCTTTTTTGACCAGTTGCCATGTGGGAAATTGTCAAATGCCTTCCTAAAATCCATGGAGACAACATCCACTGAACGACCCTCATCAATCGTCCTTGTTACTTACTCAGAACAAGTATCAGTTAAGTTAGTAAGACACGACCTTCCCTTAACAAATGCATACTGATCATCCCTGAGTAATCCGAGCCTTTAGAAGCAATAGTTTATCCTATCTCTGAGAATTGACTCTAATTATTTGCCCACCACTGAGTTCTGACTTACTGGTCTGTAATTATTTGGTCTAACCCTTGAACCCCTTTGCAGACCTCCGATCCTCTGGTAGGTCACATACATGTAGTGAGGATTTGAAGATGATCCTCAGAGCTTCTGCTATTTCCCCACTGACTTCCTTTAATAATCTGGGATATATTCCATCCAGCCCTTGTGATTTATCCATTTTCAAGGATGTCAGACACTCTTGCACTTCCTCCCTCCTAAAACTTATCGTAACTTTTCCAATCTATCTTCATGATTGAAGTTCCTCATCCCTGGAGCCACCCTCCTGAATCTTTTCTGGACACTCATCAATGCCCTCACAACTTTTCTGCAATGTCTACAATATTCAGACACGTCTTTGAAGAAAACCTTCCTTTCTAACCCCTTCGTGTCAAATCCAGCCCTGGTGAACACCAGCCCAGCTGGCCAAATCTGCACAAACGTGAACACCGCACATCTGTTGAATTCACCCAAAGAACACAAACAATCTACGGTCTAATACTCTACTTTGCACAAGCACCCCACTGTATAATTCCCCCTGTGAACACCCATCTGACTAATTCACACTGCGATCGCCCTTCTGTCTAATTTCCCCTCTGAAAACCCTCCAGTCTAATTCCACCTGTGAACACCCTCCTGTCTAATTCCCCTGTAAACAGCTTCCTGACTAATTTCCCCGGTGAACAGCCTCCTTTCCAATTCCCCCTGTGAACACCCACCTGTCTAATTCCCCCTGTGAACACCGTCCTGTCTAATTCACACTGTGAACACCTTCCTGCCTAATTCCCCCTGTGATTACCCTCCTGTCTAATTGCCCCGTGAACACCCTCCACTCTAATTCCCCTGTAAGCACCCTCCTGACTAATTCCCCCTGAGAACACCCACCTGTCTAATTCCCCCTGTGAACACCTTCCTGTCTAATTCCCCCTGTGATCACCCTCCTGATTAATTTCCCCTGTGAAAACACTAATGTCAAATTCCCCCTGTGAAAAACCTCCTGTCTAATTTCGCCTGTGAACACCCTCCTGTCCAATTTCCACTGTGAACACACTCCTGTCAAATCCCCCTATGGACACCCTCCTGTCTCATTCCCCTGTGAACACTCTCCTGTCCAATTCCCCCTGTGAACTTCCCAAGTCTAATTCACAATGTGAATACCCTCCGGTCAAATCCCCCTGTGAACATTCTCCTATCTAATTACCTCTGAAAACACACTCCTGTCTAAATCCCCCTGTGAACACCCTCCAGACTAATTCCAACTGTGAACACCTTCCTTTCTAATTCCCCCTGAAAACAACCTCCTGTCAAATTCCCACTGTGAACACTCTCCTATGCAAATCCCCCGATGAACCCCCTCCTCTTTAATTCCCCTTTAATCACCTTCCTGACTAATTCCCCCTGTGAACAATCTCCTCTCCAATTCCCCCTGTGAACACCCTCCTGTCAACTTCCCCCTGTCAAAACCCTCCTGTCTAATTCCCACTGTGAACACCCTCCTGTCTAATTCCCCCTGAAAACACCCTCCTGTCTAATTCCCCCTCTGAAAACCCTCCTCTGTAATTCCCCCTATGAACACCCGCCTGTCTAATGCCACCTCTGATCACCCACCTGATTAATTTCCCCGATGAACATCCTCCTGTCTAATGCCCCCTGTGATCACCTTCCTGACTAAATCCCCCCTGCCATCACCCTCCTGAATAATTCCCCCTGTGAAAACCCTCCTGTCAAATTCCCCCTGTGATCATCCTCCTGATTAATTCCCCCGTGAACACCCTCCTGTCTAATTCTGCCTGTGAACACCCTCCTCGCCAATTTGCCCTGCGAACATTCTCCTGTCAAATTCCCCTGTGAACACTCAACTGTCTAATTCAAGCTGTAAACTCCCTCCTGTATAATTCACCCTGTGAACACACTCCGGCCTAATTCCCGCTGTGAGAAAGATTCCCGTATAATTCCACTGTAAGCAGCCTCCTGACTAATCCTCCCTGTGAAAACCTTCCTCTGTAATTCCCCCTGTGAACACCCGCCTGTCGTATTCCCCCTGTGAACACCATCCTCTCTAATTCACCTATAAACACCCTCCTGACTAATTCCCCCTGTGAACTCCCTCCGGCCTAATTCCCCCTGTGAACACACTCCAGCCTAATTCCCGCTGTGAGCAAGATTCCCGTCTAATTCCCACTGTGAACACCCTACTGTCTAATTCCCACTGTGACCACCCTCCTGTCTAATTCCACTTCTGATCACAGTCCAGATTTATTTCCCCTGTGAACACCCTCCTGTCTAATTCCCCCTGTGATCACGCTCCTGACTAATTTCCCCTGTGAACACCCTCCTGCATAATTCACCCTGTGACCACATTCATGTCTAATTGCCCCTGTGATCACGTTACGGACTAATTCCCCCTGTGAAAACCCTCCTATCAAATACCCCCTGCGAACACACTCCAGTCAAATTCCCCATGTGTACACCCTCCTGTCAAATTCCCCATGTGAACATACTCATGTCAAATTCCCCCTGTGATCACCCTCCTGACTAATTTCCCCTGTGAACACCCTCCTGTCCAATTCCCCCTGTGAACACCGTCCTGTATAATTCACCCTGTGACCACCTTCCTGTCTAATTCCCCCTGTGGTCACCCCCCTGACTAATTCCCCGCTGAAAACCCTCCTGTCAAATTCCCCCTGTGAACACACTCCTGTCAAATTCCCCATGTGAACACTCTCCTGTCTAATTCCTCCTGAGAACTTCCTCCTGTCTAATTCCGCCTGTGAACACCATCCTGTCTAATTATCTCTGAAAACCCACTCCTGTCAAAATTCCCCTATGAACACCCTCCTGTCTAATTCCACCTATGATTACCCTCCAGTCGAATTCCAACTGCGAACAACCTCCTGTCTAATTCCATCTGTATGCACCCTCCAGTCTAATTCCAGCTGTGAACACCCTTCTGTGAAATTCCCCCTGTCAACACCCTCCTGTCTAATTCCACCTGTGAACACCCTCCTGCCTAGTTCCACCTGTGGACACTATCCTGTCTAATTTCCCCTGTGAGCACCCTTCTGTGAAATTCCCCCTGTCAACACCCTCCTGTCTAATTCCACCTGTGAACACAGTCCTGTAGAATTCCCCAGGTGAACACCCTCCTGTCCAATTCACACTGTGAATGAACTCCTGTCTAATTCCCCCTCTGATCACCCTCCAGACTAATTCCAACAGCGAACGCCCTCCTGACTAATTTCCGCTGTAAACACCCTCCTGTCAGATTCCCCATGTGAACACCCTCCTATCCAATCCCCCCTGTGAACACCCGCCTCTTTAATTCCCCTGTAAACACCTTGCTGACCAATTCCCCCTTTGAACATCTTCCTCTCCAATTGCCACTGTGAATACCCTCCTGTCTAATTCCCCCTGTGCAAACCCTCCTCTCTAATTCCCACTGTGAACTCCCTCCTGGCTAATTCCCCCTGTGGTGACCCTCCTGTCTAATTCCCCTGTGAACATACTTCTGACCAATTCCACCTTTGAACACCCTCCTGATTAATTCCCCCTGTGGACATCATCCTCTCTAATTCCCCTGTAAAAACCCTCTGACTAATTCCCCCTGTGAACAACCTCCGGTCCAATTCCCCGTGTAAACACCCTCATGACTAATTCCACCTGTGAACACCCTCCTGTCTAATTCCCCCTGTGAACACACTCCTGCCTAATTCCCCCTGTGAACATGATCCTCTCTAATTCCCCTTGTGAACACCCTCCTGTCTAATGTCCCCTGTGAAAACCCTCCTGTCTAATTCACCCTGTGAAAGCCCTTCTCTCTAATTTCCCACGTGAACACCCTCCTGACTAAATCCCCCTGTGAACACCCTCCTGTCTAATTTCCCCATGTGAAAACAATCCTGTCGAATTCGCCCTGTGGTGACCCACCTCTCTAATTCCCCCTGCGCACACCCTCCTGAGTAATTCCCCCTGTAAACACCCTCCTCTCTAATTCCCCTGGAAACACCCTTGAGACTAATTCCAACTGTGAACACCCTCCTGTCTAATTCCCCCTGTGAAAACGCTCCTGTCTAATTCACCCTGTGAACACCATCCTGTACAATACCCGCTGCGAACAACCTCCTGTCTAATTGCCTTTGTGAACACCCTCCTTTCATACTCCCGCTGTCAACACCCTCCTGTCTAATTCACCCTGTCAATACCCTCCTGTCTAATTCCCCCTCTGAACACCGTCCTGTCTAATTTCCCCTGTGAACACCCTACTTTCAAATTCCCCCTGTGAACACCCTCCTGGATAATTCCCTCTGTGAATACACTCCTATCTAATTTCCCCTGTCAACAACTTCCTTTCAAATTCCCCTTGTGATCACCCTCCAGTCTAATTCCCCATGTGAACACCCTCCTGTCTAATGCCCCCTAATATCACCCTCCAGTCAAATGCCCCCTGTGATCACCCTCCTGTCTAATTCCGCCTCTGAACACCCTCCTGTCTAATTCCTGCTGTGAACACCCTCCTATCTAATTCTCCCCTGTGAACACCCTCCAATCAAATTCCCGCTGTGATCACCCTCCAGTCTAATGCCCCCTGTGATCACCCTAGAGTCGAATTCCCCCTGTGAACACCTTCCTGTCTAATACCCCCTGTGAACACCCTCCTGTCTAATTCCCGCTGTGAACACCCTCCAGTCTAATTACCCCTGTGAACACCCTTCAGTCGAATTCCACCTTTGAACACCTTCCTATCTAATTACACCTGTGAACACCCTCCAGTCTAATTCCCCCTGTGATCACCCTTCAGTCTCATGCTCCCTGTGAAAACCCTCCAGTCTAATTCCCCCTATGATCACCCTCCTATCTAACTCCCCCTGTGAACACCCATCTGTCTAATTCCCCCTGTGAGCACCCACCTGAATAATTTCCTGTGTGAACACCCTCCTCTCTAACGCCAACTGTGAACACCCACCTGTAAAATTCCGTCTCTGAATAAGGTCCTGTATAATATCCCATGTGATGACCATCATGTCCAATTATCCCTGTGAACACTCTCCTGTCCAATTCCCCCAGTGATCAGCCTCGATTCAAATGCACCCAGTGATCACCCTCCAGTCTAATGCCCCTGTGATCACCCTCCAGTCTAATGCCCCCTGTGATCACCCTAGAGTCGAATTCCCCCTGTGAACACCTTCCTGCCTAATACCCCCTGTGAACACACTCCTGTCTAATTCCCGCTGTGAACACCCTCCAGTCTAATTACCCCTGTGAACACCCTTCAGTCGAATTCCACCTTTGAACACCTTCCTATCTAATTACACCTGTGAACACCCTCCAGTCTAATGCCCCCTGTGATCACCCTTCAGTCTCATGCCCCCTGTGATCACCCTCCAGTTGTATTCCCCCTGTGAAAACCCTCCAGTCTAATTCCCCCTATGATTACCCTCCTATCTAACTCCCCCTGTGAACACCCATCTGTCTAATGCCCCCTGTGATCACCCTCAAGTCGTATTCCCACTGTGATCACCCTCCAGTCTAATTACCCCTGTGATCACCCTCCAGTCTAATTAACCCAGTGAACACCCTCCTGTCTAATTCTCCCGATGAACACCGTCCTGTCTAATACCCCCTGTGAACACCCTCCTGTCTAATTCCCGCTGTGAACACCCTTCAGTCGAATTACCCCTGTGAACACCCTTCAGTCGAATTCCACCTTTGAACACCTTCCTATCTAATTACACCTGTGAACACCCTCCAGTCTCATGCCCCCTGTGATCACCCTTCAGTCTCATGCCCCCTGTGATCACCCTCCAGTTGTATTCCCCCTGTGAAAACCATCCAGTCTAATTCCCCCTATGATCACCCTCCTATCTAACTCCCCCTGTGAACACCCATCTGTCTAATGCCCCCTGTGATCACCCTCAAGTCGTATTCCCACTGTGAACACCCTCCTGTCTAATTCCCCCTGTGAACAAGCTCCCTTCTAAATCCCCCAGTGACCACCTTCCTGTCCAATACAATCTGTGAACACCCTCAAGTCTAATTCCCCCTGTGAGCACCCTCTGTCTAATTACCCCAGTAAACACCCTCCTGTTTAATTCCCACTGTAATCACCCTCCTGTCTCATTACCCCTGTGATCACTATTCTGTGTATTTTCCCCTGTGAACATGCTCCGGTCTAATTCCCCCTGTGAGCACCCTCCTGTCCAATTCCCCCAGTGAACACCCTCCTGTCTAATTCCCCCTGTGAACACAATCCTGTCTAATTCCCCCTGTGAACACAATCCTGTCTAATTCCCCCTGTGAACACACTCCTGCATAATTCCCCCTGTGAGCACCCTCCTGTCTAATTCCCCCTGTGAGCACCCTCCTGTCTAATTCACCTTGTGAACACCCTCCTGTCTAATTACCCCTGTGAGCACCATCCTGTCTAATTCCCCCTGTGAACACGCTCCTGTCTAATTCCCACTGTGAGCACACTTCTGTCTAATTCCCCCTGTGAACACCCTCCTTTTCAATTCCCCCTGTGAGCACCCTCCTGGCTAATTCCCCCTGTGAACACCCTCCTGTCTAATTCCCCCTGTGAGCACCCTCCTGGCTAATTCCCCCTGTGAACACCCTCCTGTCTAATTCCCCCTGTGAACAACCTCCTGTCTAATTCCCCCTGTGAACATCCTCCTGTCTAATACCCCCTGTGAGCACCCTCCTGTCTAATTCCCCCTGTGATCACCCTCCTGTCCAATTCCCCAAAGTGAACACCCTCCTGTCCAATTCCCCCTGTGAACAACCTCCTGTCTAATTCCCCCTGTGAACACCCTCCTGTCTAATTCCCCCTGTGAACATCCTCCTGTCTAATACCCCCTGTGAGCACCGTCCTGTCTAATTCCCCCTGTGATCACCCTCCTGTCCAATTCCCCAAAGTGAACAACCTCCTGTCTAATTCTCCCTGTGAACACAATCCTGTCTAATTCCCCCTGTGAACACAATCCTGTCTAATTCCCCCTATGTACACCCTCCTGTCTAATTACCACTGTGAACACCCTCCTGTCTAATTCACCCTGTGAGCACCCTCCTGGCTAATTCATCCTGTGAACACCCTCCTGTCTAATTCCCCCTGTGAACACCCTCCTGTCTAATTCACCCTGTGAACACCCTCCTGTCTAATTCCCCCTGTGAACAACCTCCTGTCTAATTCACCCTGTGAGCACCCTCCTGGCTAATTACCCCTGTGAACACCCTCCTGTCTAATTCCCCCTGTGAACATCCTCCTGTCTAATTCCCCCTGTGAAGACCCTCCTGTCTAATTCCCCATGTGATCACCCTCCTGTCCAATTCCCCAAACTGAACACCCTCCTGTCTAATTCCCCCTGTGAGCACCCTCCTGTCCAGTTCCCCAAAGTGAACACCCTCCTCTCTCATTCCTCCTTGTGAACACCCTCCTGTCCCATTCCCCCTGTGAACTCCCTCCTCTCTAATTCCCCTGTAAACACCCTCCTGAGTAATTCCGCCTGTCAACACCCTCCTGTCCAATTCCCGCTGTCAACACCCTCCTGTCTAATTCCCCAAGTGACCAACTTTCTGTTTGATTCCATCTTTGACAACCCAGCTGCGTCATTTCCCCATGTCAGCACCCTCCTTTTCAATTCCCCTTGTCAACACCCTCCTGTCCAATTCCCCCTTTCAACACCCTCCTTTCTAATTCCCCCTGTCAACACCCTCCTGTCCAATTCCACCTGTCAAGACCCTCCTGTCCAAATCCCCCTGTAACCTCCCTCCGGTCTAATCCCCCCTGTGAACACCATCCTGTCTAATCCCCACTGTGAACACGCTCCTGTCTAATTCACCTTGTGAACACCCTCCTCTCTAATTCCCCCTGTGAAAAAACTCCTGTCGAATTCCCCCTGTGACCACCCTCTTGTCAAATTCCCCCTGTGTCCACCCTCCTATCTAATTCCGCCTGTGTACACCCTCCTGTCCAATTCCCCTGTGAACCTCCTCCTCTCTAATTCCCCCTGTGAACACCCTCCTGACTAATTCCCCCTGTGAACACCCTCCTGTCTAATTCCTCCTGTGAACACCCTCCTGTCTAATTCCCCCTGTGTAAATGCTCCTGTCAAGTTGCCTCGTGAACATTCTCCTGTCTAATTCCCCTTGTGAACACCCACCAGTCTAATTCCCCCTGGGAACACCCTCCAGTCTAATTCCCACTGTGAAAACCCTCCTGTCTAATTCCCCCTGTGAACACACTGCTGCTTAATTCCCCACTGTGAAAACCCTCCTGTCTAATTCCCCCTGTGAACACCCTCCTGCCTAATTCCCCACTGTGATCACCCGCCTGTCTAATTCCCTCTGTGAACACCCTCCTGTCTAATTCCCCCTGTGAACACCCTCCTGTCTAATTCCCCCTGTGATAACCCTCCTGTCTAATTCCCCCTATGAACACCCTCCTGTCCAGTTCCCCCTTTGAACAAACTCCTGTCTAATTCCCCCTGTGAATACCCTCCTGCCTAATTCCCCCTGTGAACACCCTCCTGCCTAATTCCCCCTGTGAACACCATCTTGTCTAATTCCCCCTGTGAACACCCTCCTGTCTAATTCCCCATGTGACCACCTTCCTGTCCAATTCCCCCTGTGAACACCCTCCAGTCTAATTCCCCCTTGAAACATCCTCCTGCCTAATTCCACCTGTGAACACCCTCCTGTCTAATTCCCCTGTAAACATCCTCCTGTCTAATTCCCTTGTGCGCAGCCTCCTCCGGAATTCCCCCTGTAAAATCCCTGCTGTCCATTTTCCCCTGTAAACTCACTGGCGTCTAATTCCAGCTGTGAACACCCTCCTGCCTAATTCCTGCTGTGAACACCCACCTGTTGAATTCCCCCTGTGAACACCCTCCAATCTAATTCCCCCTCTGATCACCCTCCTGTTGAATGCCCCCTGTGAACGATCTCCTGCCAATTTCCCCCTGTGAAGAGCCTGCAGTCTATTTCCAACTCTGAACACCATCCTGTCTAATTCCAGCTGTGAACACCCTCCTGTCTAATTCCCCCTGTGATCACCCTCCTGTCTAATTCCCCCTGTGATCACCCTCCTGTCTAATTCCTCCCTGTGAACACCCTCCTGTCTAACTCCCCCTGTGAATACCCTCCTGCCTAATTCCCCCTGTGAACACCCTCCTGCCTAATTCCCCCTGTGAACACCCTCCTGTCTAATTCCCCCTGTGATCACCCTCCTGTCTAATTCCTCCCTGTGAACACCCTCCTGTCTAATTCCCCCTGTGAACACAATCCTGTCTAATTCCCCCTGTGAACACCCTCCTGTCTAATTCCCCCTGTGAGCACCATCCTGTCTAACTCCCCCTGTGAACACAATCCTGTCTAATTCCCCCTGTGAACACCCTCCTGTCTAATTCCCCCTGTGAGCACCATCCTGTCTAATTCCCTCTGTGAACACGCTCCTGTCTAATTCCCCCTGTGAGCCCCCTCCTGTTCAATTCCCCCTGTGAGCACCCTCCTGTCCAATTCCCCCAGTGAACACCCTTCTGTCTAATTCCCCCTGTGAACACAATCCTGTCTAATTCCCCCTGTGAACACAATCCTGTCTATTTCCCCCTGTGAACACACTCCTGCATAATTCCCCCTGTGAGCACCCTCCTGTCTAATTCCCCCTGTGAGCACCCTCCTGTCTAATTCACCTTGTGAACACCCTCCTGTCTAATTCCCCCTGTGAGCACCATCCTGTCTAATTCCCCCTGTGAACACGCTCCTGTCTAATTCCCACTGTGAGCACCCTCCTGTCTAATTCCCCCTGTGAACACCCTCCTTTTCAATTCCCCCTGTGAGCACCCTCCTGGCTAATTCCCCCTGTGAGCACCCTCCTGTCTAATTCCCCCTGTGAGCACCCTCCTGTCTAATTCACCTTGTGAACACCCTCCTGTCTAATTCCCCCTGTGAGCACCATCCTGTCTAATTCCCCCTGTGAACACGCTCCTGTCTAATTCCCACTGTGAGCACCCTCCTGTCTAATTCCCCCTGTGAACACCCTCCTTTTCAATTCCCCCTGTGAGCACCCTCCTGGCTAATTCCCCCTGTGAGCACCCTCCTGTCTAATTCCCCCTGTGAACTCCCTCCTGTCTAATTCCCCCTGTGAAAAACCCTCCTGTCTAATACCCCCTGTGAGCACCCTCCTGGCTAATTCCCCCTGTGAACACCCTCCTGTCTAATTCCCCCTGTGAACAACCTTCTGTCTAATTCCCCCTGTGAACACCCTCCTGTCTAATTCCCCCTGTGAACAACCTTCTGTCTAATTCCCCCTGTGAACACCCTCCTGTCTAATTCCCCCTGTGAGCACCCTCCTGTCCAATTCCCCCTGTGAGCACCCTCCTGTCTAATTCACCTTGTGAACACCCTCCTGTCTAATTCCCCCTGTGAGCACCATCCTGTCTAATTCCCCCTGTGAACACGCTCCTGTCTAATTCCCACTGTGAGCACCCTCCTGTCTAATTCCCCCTGTGAAAACCCTCCTTTTCAATTCCCCCAGTGAGCACCATCCTGGCTAATTCCCCCTGTGAGCACCCTCCTGTCTAATTCCCCCTGTGAGCACCCTCCTGTCTAATTCACCTTGTGAACACCCTCCTGTCTAATTCCCCCTGTGAGCACCATCCTGTCTAATTCCCCCTGTGAACACGCTCCTGTCTAATTCCCACTGTGAGCACCCTCCTGTCTAATTCCCCCTGTGAACACCCTCGTTTTCAATTCCCCCTGTGAGCACCCTCCTGGCTAATTCCCTCTGTGAGCACCCTCCTGTCTAATTCACCCTGTGAACTCCCTCCTGTCTAATTCCCCCTGTGAAAAACCCTCCTGTCTAATACCCCCTGTGAGCACCCTCCTGGCTAATTCCCCCTGTGAACACCCTCCTGTCTAATTCCCCCTGTGAACAACCTTCTGTCTAATTCCCCCTGTGAACATCCTCCTGTCTAATACCCCCTGTGAGCACCCTCCTGGCTAATTCCCCCTGTGAACACCCTCCTGTCTAATTCCCCCTGTGAACAACCTCCTTTCTAATTCCCCCTGTGAACATCCTCCTGTCTAATTCCCCCTGAGATCACCCTCCTGTCCAATTCCCCAAAGTGAACACCCTCCTGTCTAATTCCCCCTGTGAACACCCTCCTGTCTAATTCCCCCTGTGAACATCCTCCTGTCTAATACCCCCTGTGAGCACCCTCCTGTCCAATTCCCCAAAGTGAACAACCACCTGTCTAATTCTCCCTGTGAACACAATCCTGTCTAATTCCCCCTGTGAACTCCCTCCTCTCTAATTCCCCTGTAAACACCCTCCTGAGTAATTCCGCCTGTCAACACCCTCCTGTCCAATTCCCGCTGTCAACACCCTCCTGTCTAATTCCCCAAGTGACCAACTTTCTGTTTGATTCCATCTTTGACAACCCAGCTGCATCATTTCCCCATGTCAGCACCCTCCTTTTCAATTCCCCCTGTCAACACCCTCCTGTCCAATTCCCCCTTTCAACACCCTCCTTTCTAATTCCCCCTGTCAACACCCTCCTGTCCAATTCCACCTGTCACGACCCTCCTGTCCAATTCCCCCTGTGTCCACCCTCCTGTCCAATTCCCCCTGTGAACTCCCTCCGGTCTAATCCCCCCTGTGAACACCATCCTGTCTAATCCCCACTGTGAACACGCTCCTGTCTAATTCACCTTGTGAACACCCTCCTGTCTAATTCCCCCTGTGAAAAAACTCCTATCTAATTCCGCCTGTGTACACCCTCCTGTCCAATTCCCCTGTGAACCTCCTCCTCTCTAATTCCCCCTGTGAACACCCTCCTGACTAATTCCCCCTGTGAACACAATCCTGTCTAACTCCCCCTGTGAACACAATCCTGTCTAATTCCCCCTGTGAACACGCTCCTGTTTAATTCCCCCTGTGAGCACCCTCCTGTTCAATTCCCCCTGTGAGCACCCTCCTGTCCAATTCCCCCTGTGAACAACCTCCTGTCTAATTCCCCCTGTGAACATCCTCCTGTCTAATTCCCCCTGTGATCACCCTCCTGTCCAATTCCCCAAAGTGAACACCCTCCTGTCTAATTCCCCCTGTGAACACCCTCCTGTCTAATTCCCCCTGTGAACATCCTCCTGTCTAATACCCCCTGTGAGCACCCTCCTGTCTAATTCCCCCTGTGATCACCCTCCTGTCCAATTCCCCAAAGTGAACAACCTCCTGTCTAATTCTCCCTGTGAACACAATCCTGTCTAATTCCCCCTGTGAACACCCTCCTGTCTAATTCCCCCTGTGAACACCCTCCTGTCTAATTCCCCCTGTGAACATCCTCCTGTCTAATACCCCCTGTGAGCACCCTCCTGTCTAATTCCCCCTGTGATCACCCTCCTGTCCAATTCCCCAAAGTGAACAACCTCCTGTCTAATTCTCCCTGTGAACACAATCCTGTCTAATTCCCCCTGTGAACACAATCCCGTCTAATTCCCCCTATGAACACCCTCCTGTCTAATTCCCACTGTGAACACCCTCCTGTCTAATTCACCCTGTGAGCACCCTCCTGGCTAATTCACCCTGTGAACACCCTCCTGTCTAATTCCCCCTGTGAACACCCTCCTGTCTAATTCACCCTGTGAACACCCTCATGTCTAATTCCCCCTGTGAACACCCTCCTGTCTAATTCACCCTGTGAGCACACTCCTGGCTAATTACCCCTGTGAATACCCTCCTGTCTAATTCCCCCTGTGAACATCCTCCTGTCTAATTCCCCCTGTGAAGACCCTCCTGTCTAATTCCCCATGTGATCACCCTCCTGTCCAATTCCCCAAACTGAACACCCTCCTGTCTAATTCCCCCTGTGAGCACCCTCCTGTCCAGTTCCCCAAAGTGAACACCCTCCTCTCTCATTCCTCCTTGTGAACACCCTCCTGTCCCATTCCCCCTGTGAACTCCCTCCTCTCTATTTCCCCTGTAAACACCCTCCTGAGTAATTCCGCCTGTCAACACCCTCCTGTCCAATTCCCGCTGTCAACACCCTCCTGTCGAATTCCCCAATTGACCAACTTTCTGTTTGATTCCATCTTTGACAACCCAGCTGCGTCATTTCCCCCTGTCAGCACCCTCCTTTTCAATTCCCCCTGTCAACACCCTCCTGTCCAATTCCCCCTTTCAACACCCTCCTTTCTAATTCCCCCTGTCAACACCCTCCTGTCCAATTCCACCTGTCACGACCCTCCTGTCTAATTCCCCCTGTGAACTCCCTCCGGTCTAATCCCCCCTGTGAACACCATCCTGTCTAATCCCCACTGTGAACATGCTCCTGTCTAATTCACCTTGTGAACACCCTCCTGTCTAATTCCCCCTGTGAAAAAACTCCTGTCGAATTCCCCCTGTGACCACCCTCTTGTCAAATTCCCCCTCTGTCCACCCTCCTATCTAATTCCGCCTGTGTACATCCTCCTGTCCAATTCCACTGTGAACCTCCTCATCTCTAATTCCCCCTGTGAACACCCTCCTGACTAATTCCCCCTGTGAACACCCTCCTGTCTAATTCCCTCTGTGAACACAATCCTGTCTATTTCCCCCTGTGAACACACTCCTGCATAATTCCCCCTGTGAACACAATCCTGTCTAATTCCCCTTGTGAGCACCCTCCTGTCTAATTCCCCCTGTGAGCACCATCCTGTCTAATTCCCCCTGTGAACACTCTCCTGTCTAATTCCCCCTGTGAACACCCTCCTGTCTAATTCCCCCTGTGAGCACCATCCTGTCTAATTCCCCCTGTGAACACGCTCCTGTCTAATTCCCACTGTGAGCACCCTCCTGTCTAATTCCCCCTGTGAACACCCTCCTTTTCAATTCCCCCTGTGAGCACCCTCCTGGCTAATTCCCCCTGTGAGCACCCTCCTGTCTAATTCCCCCTGTGAACATCTCCTGTCTAATTCCCCCTGTGAAAAACGCTCCTGTCTAATACCCCCTGTGAGCACCCTCCTGGCTAATTCCCCCTGTGAACACCCTCCTGTCTAATTCCCCCTGTAAACACCTCCTGTCTAATTCCCCCTGTGAACATCCTCCTGTCTAATACCCCCTGTGAGCACCCTCCCGGCTAATTCCCCCTGTGAACACCCTCCTGTCTAATTCCCCCTGTGAACAACCTCCTGTCAAATTCCCCCTGTGAACATCCTCCTGTCTAATTCCCCCTGTGATCACCCTCCTGTCCAATTCCCCAAAGTGAACACCCTCCTGTCTAATTCCCCCTGTGATCACCCTCCTGTCTAATTCCCCCTGTGAACATCCTCCTGTCTAATACCCCCTGTGAGCACCCTCCTGTCTAATTCCCCCTGTGATCACCCTCCTGTCCAATTCCCCAAAGTGAACAACCTCCTGTCTAATTCTCCCTGTGAACACAATCCTGTCTAATTCCCCCTGTGAACACAATCCTGTCTATTTCCCCCTGTGAACACACTCCTGCATAATTCCCCCTGTGAACACAATCCTGTCTAATTCCCCTTGTGAGCACCCTCCTGTCTAATTCCCCCTGTGAGCACCATCCTGTCTAATTCCCCCTGTGAACACGCTCCTGTCTAATTCCCCCTGTGAACACCCTCCTGTCTAATTCCCCCTGTGAGCACCATCCTGTCTAATTCCCCCTGTGAACACGCTCCTGTCTAATTCCCACTGTGAGCACCCTCCTGTCTAATTCCCCCTGTGAACACCCTACTTTTCAATTCCCCCTGTGAGCACCCTCCTGGCTAATTCCCTTGTGAGCACCCTCCTGTCTAATTCCCCCTGTGAACACCCTCCTGTCTAATTCCCCCTGTGAAAAACCCTCCTGTCTAATACCCCCTGTGAGCACCCTCCTGGCTAATTCCCCCTGTGAACACCCTCCTGTCTAATTCCCCCTGTGAACAACCTCCTGTCTAATTCCCCCTGTGAACATCCTCCTGTCTAATTCCCCCTGTGATCACCCTCCTGTCCAATTCCCCAAAGTGAACACCCTCCTGTCTAATTCCCCCTGTGATCACCCTCCTGTCTAATTCCCCCTGTGAACATCCTCCTGTCTAATACCCCCTGTGAGCACCCTCCTGTCTAATTCCCCCTGTGATCACCCTCCTGTCCAATTCCCCAAAGTGAACAACCTCCTGTCTAATTCTCCCTGTGAACACAATCCTGTCTAATTCCCCCTGTGAACACAATCCTGTCTAATTCCCCCTATGAACACCCTCCTGTCTAATTCCCACTGTGAACACCCTCCTGTCTAATTCACCCTGTGAGCACCCTCCTGGCTAATTCACCCAGTGAACACCCTCCTGTCTAATTCCCCCTGTGAACACCCTCCTGTCGAATTCACCCTGTGAACATCCTCCTGTCTAATTCCCCCTGTGAAGACCCTCCTGTCTAATTCCCCATGTGATCACCCTCCTGTCCAAATCCCCAAAGTGAACACCCTCCTGTCTAATTCCCCCTGTGAGCACCCTCCTGTCCAGTTCCCCAAAGTGAACACCCTCCTCTCTCATTCCTCCTTGTGAACACCCTCCTGTCCCATTCCCCCTGTGAACTCCCTCCTCTCTAATTCCCCTGTAAACACCCTCCTGAGTAATTACGCCTGTCAACACCCTCCTGTCCAATTCCCGCTGTCAACACCCTCCTGTCTAATTCCCCAAGTGACCAACTTTCTGTTTGATTCCATCTTTGACAACCCAGCTGCGTCATTTCCCCATGTCAGCACCCTCCTTTTCAATTCCCCCTGTCAACACCCTCCTGTCCAATTCCCCCTTTCAACACCCTCCTTTCTAATTCCCCCTGTCAACACCCTCCTGTCCAATTCCACCTGTCACGACCCTCCTGTCCAATTCCCCCTGTGAACTCCCTCCGGTCTAATCCCCCCTGTGAACACCATCCTGTCTAATCCCCACTGTGAACACGCTCCTGTCTAATTCACCTTGTGAGCACCCTCCTCTCTAATTCCCCCTGTGAAAAAACTCCTGTCGAATTCCCCCTGTGACCACCCTCTTGTCAAATTCCCCCTGTGTCCACCCTCCTATCTAATTCCGCCTGTGTACACCCTCCTGTCCAATTCCCCTGTGAAACTCCTCCTCTCTAATTCCCCCTGTGAACACCCTCCTGACTAATTCCCCCTGTGAACACCCTCCTGTCTAATTCCCCCTGTGAACACCCTCCTGTCTAATTCCCCCTGTGTAAATGCTCCTGTCAAGTTGCCTCGTGAACATTCTCCTGTCTAATTCCCCTTGTGAACACCCACCAGTCTAATTCCCCCTGGGAACACCCTCCAGTCTAATTCCCACTGTGAAAACCCTCCTGTCTAATTCCCCCTGTGAACACACTCCTGCTTAATTCCCCACTGTGAAAACCCTCCTGTCTAATTCCCCCTGTGAACACCCTCCTGCCTAATTCCCCACTGTGATCACCCGCCTGTCTAATTCCCTCTGTGAACACCCTCCTGTCTAATTCCCCCTGTGAACACCCTCCTGTCTAATTCCCCCTGTGATAACCCTCCTGTCTAATTCCCCCTATGAACACCCTCCTGTCCAGTTCCCCCTTTGAACAAACTCCTGTCTAATTCCCCCTGTGAATACCCTCCTGCCTAATTCCCCCTGTGAACACCCTCCTGCCTAATTCCCCCTGTGAACACCATCTTGTCTAATTCCCCCTGTGAGCACCCTCCTGTCTAATTCCCCATGTGAACACCCTCCTGTCTAATTCCCTCTGTGAACACCATCCTGTCTAATTCCCCCTGTGACCACCTTCCTGTCCAATTCCCCCTGTGAACACCCTCCAGTCTAATTCCCCCTTGAAACATCCTCCTGCCTAATTCCACCTGTGAACACCCTCCTGTCTAATTCCCCTGTAAACATCCTCCTGTCTAATTCCCTTGTGTGCAGCCTCCTCCGGAATTCCCCCTGTAAAATCCCTGCTGTCCATTTTCCCCTGTAAACTCACTGGCGTCTAATTCCAGCTTTGAACACCCTCCTGCCTAATTCCTGCTGTGAACACCCACCTGTTGAATTCCCCCTGTGAACACCCTCCAATCTAATTCCCCCTCTGATCACCCTCCTGTTGAATGCCCCCTGTGAACGATCTCCTGCCAATTTCCCCCTGTGAAGAGCCTGCAGTCTATTTCCAACTCTGAACACCATCCTGTCTAATTCCAGCTGTGAACACCCTCCTGTCTAATTCCCCCTGTGATCACCCTCCTGTCTAATTCCCCCTGTGAACACCCTCCTGTCTAATTCCCCCTGTGATCACCCTCCTGTCTAATTCCCCCTGTGATCACCCTCCTGTCTAATTCCTCCCTGTGAACACCCTCCTGTCTAATTCCCCCTGTGAACACAATCCTGTCTAACTCCCCCTGTGAACACAATCCTGTCTCATTCCCCCTGTGAACAGCCTCCTGTCTAATTCCCCCTGTGAGCACCATCCTGTCTAATTCCCCCTGTGAACACGCTCCTGTTTAATTCCCCCTGTGAGCACCCTCCTGTTCAATTCCCCCTGTGAGCACCCTCCTGTCCAATTCCCCCAGTGAACACCCTTCTGTCTAATTCCCCCTGTGAACACAATCCTGTCTATTTCCCCCTGTGAACACACTCCTGTCTAATTCCCCCTGTGAGCACCCTCCTGTCTAATTCACCTTGTGAACACCCTCCTGTCTAATTCCCCCTGTGAGCACCATCCTGTCTAATTCCCCCTGTGAACACGCTCCTGTCTAATTCCCACTGTGAGCACCCTCCTGTCTAATTCCCCCTGGGAACACCCTCCTTTTCAATACCCCCTGTGAGCACCCTCCTGGCTAATTCCCCCTGTGAGCACCCTCATGTCTAATTCCCCCTGTGAACACCCTCCTGTCTAATTCCCCCTGTGAATAACCCTCCTGTCTAATACCCCCTGTGAGCACCCTCCTGGCTAATTCCCCCTGTGAACACCCTCCTGTCTAATTCCCCCTGTGAACAGCCTCCTGTCTAATTCCCCCTGTGAACATCCTCCTGTCTAATTCCCCCTGTGTTCACCCTCCTGTCCAATTCCCCAAAGTGAACACCCTCCTGCCAATTCCCCCTGTGAACACCCTCCTGTCTAATTCCCCCTGTGAACACCCTCCTGTCTAATTCCCCCTGTGAACATCCTCCTGTCTAATACCCCCTGTGAGCACCCTCCTGTCTAATTCCCCCTGTGATCACCCTCCTGTCCAATTCCCCAAAGTGAACAACCTCCTGTCTAATTCCCCCTACGAACACCCTCCTGTCTAATTCCCACTGTGAACACCCTCCTGTCTAATTCACCCTGTGAGCACCCTCCTGGCTAATTCACCCTGTGAACACCCTCCTGTCTAATTCCCCCTGTGAACACCCTCCTGTCTAATTCACCCTGTGAACACCCTCCTGTCTAATTCCCCCTGCGAACACCCTCCTGTCTAATTCCCCATGTGATCACCCTCCTGTCCAATTCCCCAAAGTGAACACCCTCCTGTCTAATTCCCCCTGTGAGCACCCTCCTGTCCAGTTCCCCAAAGTGAACACCCTCCTCTCTCATTCCTCCTTGTGAACACCCTCCTGTCCCATTCCCCCTGTGAACTCCCTCCTCTCTAATTCCCCTGTATACACCCTCCTGAGTAATTCTGCCTGTCAACACCCTCCTGTCCAATTCCCGCTGTCAACACCCTCCTGTCTAATTCCCCAAGTGACCAACTTTCTGTTTGATTCCATCTTTGACAACCCAGCTGCGTCATTTCCCCATGTCAGCACCCTCCTTTTCAATTCCCCCTGTCAACACCCTCCTGTCCAATTCCCCCTGTCAAAACCCTCCTGCCCAATTTCACCAGTCAACACCCTCCTGCCCAATTCCCCCTTTCAACACCCTCCTTTCTAATTCCCCCTGTCAACACCCTCCTGTCCAATTCCACCTGTCACGACCCTCCTGTCTAATTCCCCCTGTGAACTCCCTCCGGTCTAATCCCCCCTGTGAACACCATCCTGTCTAATCCCCACTGTGAACACGCTCCTGTCTTATTCACCTTGTGAACACCCTCCTGTCTAATTCCCCCTGTGAAAAAACTCCTGTCGAATTCCCCCTGTGACCACCCTCTTGTCAAATACCCCCTGTGTCCACCCTTCTATCTAATTCCGCCTGTGTACACCCTCCTGTCCAATTCCCCTGTGAACCTCCTCCTCTCTAATTCCCCCTGTGATCACCCTCCTGACTAATTCCCCCTGTGAACACCCTCCTGTCTAATTCCCCCTGTGAACACCCTCCTGTCTAATTCCCCCTGTGTAAATGCTCCTGTCAAGTTGCCTCGTGAACATTCTCCTGTCTAATTCCCCTTGTCAACACCCACCAGTCTAATTCCCCCTGGGAACACACTCCAGTCTAATTCCCACTGTGAAAACCCTCCTGTCTAATTCCCCCTGTGAACACACTCCTGCTTAATTCCCCACTGTGAAAACCCTCCTGTCTAATTCCCCCTGTGAACACCCTCCTGCCTAATTCCCCACTGTGATCACCCGCCTGTCTAATTCCCCCTGTGAACACCCTCCTGTCTAATTCCCTCTGTGATAACCCTCCTGTCTAATTCCCCCTATGAACACCCTCCTGTCCAGTTCCCCCTTTGAACAAACTCCTGTCTAATTCCCCCTGTGAATACCCTACTGCCTAATTCCCCCTGTGAACACCCTCCTGCCTAATTCCCCCTGTGAACACCATCTTGTCTATTTCCCCCTGTGAACACCCTCCTGTCTAATACCCCATGTGAACACCCTCCTGTCTAATTCCCTCTGTGAACACCATCCTGTCTAATTCCCCCTGTGACCACCTTCCTGTCCAATTCCCCCTGTGAACACCCTCCAGTCTAATTCCCCCTTGAAACATCCTCCTGCCTAATTCCACCTGTGAACACCCTCCTGTCCAATTCCCCTGTAAACATCCTCCTGTCTAATTCCCTTGTGCGCAGCCTCCTCCGGAATTCCCCCTGTAAAATCCCTGCTGTCCATTTTCCCCTGTAAACTCACTGGCGTCTAATTCCAGCTGTGAACACCCTCCAATCTAATTCCCCCTCTGATCACCCTCCTGTTGAATGCCCCCTGTGAACGATCTCCTGCCAATTTCCCCCTGTGAAGAGCCTGCAGTCTATTTCCAACTCTGAACACCATTCTGTCTAATTCCAGCTGTGAACACCCTCCTGTCTAATTCCCCCTGTGAACACCCTCCTGTCTAATTCCCCCTGTGAACACCCTCCTGTCTAATTCCCCCTGTGATCACCCTCCTGTCTAATTCCCCCTCTGATCACCCTCCTGTCTAATTCCTCCCTGTGAACACCCTCCTGTCTAATTCCCCCTGTGAATACCCTCCTGCCTAATTCCCCCTGTGAACACCCTCCTGCCTAATTCCCCCTGTGAACACCCTCCTGTCTAATTCCCCCTGTGAGCACCATCCTGTCTAATTCCCCCTGTGAACACGCTCCTGTCTAATTCCCCCTGTGAACACCCTCCTGTCTAATTCCCCCTGTGAACACCATCCTGTCTAATGCCCCCTGTGAACACCTTCCTGTCCAATTCTCCCAGTGAACACCCTCTTGTCTAATTCCCGCTGTGAACATCCTCTTGCCTAATTCCCCCTGTGAACACCCTCCTGTCTAATTCCCCCTGTGAGCACCCTCATGTCTAATTCCCCCTGTGAACACCCTCCAATCTAATTCCCCCTCTGATCACCCTCCTGTTGAATGCCCCCTGTGAACAATCTCCTGCCAAATTCCCCCTGTGAAGAGCCTGCAGTCTATTTCCACCTCTGAACACCATCCTGTCTCATTCCAGCTGTGAACACCCTCCTGCCTAATTCCCCCTGTGAACACCCTCCTGTCTAATTCCCCCTGTGAACACCCTCCTGTCTAATTCCCCCTGTGAACACCATCCTGTCTAATTCCCCTGTGAACACCTTCCTTTCCAATTCCCCCTGTGAACACCCTCTAGTCTAATTCCCCCAGTGAACATCCTCCTGCCTAATTCCCCCTGTGAACACCCTCCTGTCTAATTCACCCTGTGATCACCCTCATGTCTAATTCCCTCTGTGAACACCGTCCAGTCTAATTCCCCTTGTAAACATCCTCCAGCCTAATTCCACCTGTGAACACCCTCCTGTCTAATTTCCCTGTAAACATCCTCCTGTCTAAATCCCGTGTGCACAGCCTCCTCCGGAATTCCCCCTGTGAAATCCCCGCTGTCCATTTTCCCCTGTGAACTCACTGGCGTCTAATTCCAGCTGTGAACACCTTCCTGCCTAATTCCAGCTGTGAACACCCTCCTGTTGAATTCTCCCTGTGAACACCCTCCAATCTAATTCCCCCTCTGACCACCCTCCTGTTGAATTCCCCCAGTGAACACCCTCCTGTCTAATTCCCCCTGTGACCTCCTTTCTGTTTGATTCCACTTTTGAAAACCCAGCTGCGTCATTTGCCCATGTGAACAGCCTCCTGTCTAATTCCCCTGGGAAAATATCTGCTGTCTAATGCCCACTGTGATCACCATGCTGTGTATTTCCCACTGTGAACACGCTCTTGGCTCATTCCCCCTGTGAACACGCTCCTGGCCAATTCCCCCTGTGAACACACGCCTGTCAAATTCCCGCTGTGATGAACCTCCTGTCTAATTCCCCTTGTGAAGACCATCCTGTCTAATTCCCAAATTGAGCACGCTCTTGTCGAACTCCCCCAGTGAACAGAAACCGGTCTAATACGCCCTGTGAGCACACACCTGGCTAATTCCCCCTGTGAGCACCCTCCTGGCTAATTCCCCAGTGAGCACCCTCTGGACGAATTCCCCCTGTGAGCACACTCTGGTCTAATTCCCCCTTTGAACACCCTCCTTCCTGATTCCCCCTGTGAACACCCTACTACCTAATTCCCCCTGTGAACACCCTCCTGCCTGATTACCCCCGTGAACACCCTCCTGTCTAATTCCCCCTGTGAACACCCTCTTGTCTAATTCCCCCTGTGAACACCCTCCTGCCTGATTCCCCCTGTGAACACCCTCTTGTTTAATTCCCCCTGTGAACACCCTCTTGTTTAATTCCCCCTGTGAACATCCTCCTGCCTAATTCCCCCTGTGAACAACCTCCTGCCTGATTATTCCTGTGAGCACCCTCCTGTCCAATTCCCCCTGTGAACAGCCTCTTTTCTAATTCCCCCTGTGAACAACCTCCTGCCTGATTATTCCTGTGAGCACCCTCCTGTCCAATTCCCCCTGTGAACAGCCTCTTTTCTAATTCCCCCCTGTGAACACCCTCCTGCCTAATTCCCCCCTGTGAACACCCTCCGGTCTAATTCCCCCTGTGATCACCCTCCTGTCTAATTCCCCACTGTGAACACCCTCCTGTCTAATTCCCCCTGTGAACACCCTCCTGTCTAATTCCCCCTGTGAACACCCTCCTGCCTAATTCCCCCCTGTGATCACCCTCCTGTCTAATTCCCCGCTGTGAACACACTCCTGTCTAATTCCCCCTGTGAACACCCTCCTGTCTAATTCCCCCTGTGAACACCCTCCTGCCTAATTCCCCCCTGTGAACACCCTCCTGCCTAATTCCCCCCTGTGATCACCCTCCTGTCTAATTCCCCGCTGTGAACACACTCCTGTCTAATTCCCCCTGTGAACACCCTCCTGTCTAATTCCCCCTGTGAACACCCTCCTGCCTAATTCCCCCCTGTGAACACCCTCCTGCCTAATTCCCCCCTGTGATCACCCTCCTGTCTAATTCCCCCTGTGAACACCCTCCGGTCTATTTCCCCCTGTGATCACCCTCCTGTCTAATTCCCCACTGTGAACACCCTCCTGTCTAATTCCCCCTGTAAACACCCTCCTGTCTAATTCCCCCTGTGAACACCCTCCTGCCTAATTCCCCCCTGTGAACACCCTCCTGCCTATTTCCCCCCTGTGAACACACTCCTGTCTAATTCCCCCTGTGATCACCCTCCTGACTAATTCCTCCCTGTGAACACCCTCCTGTCTAATGCCCCCTGTGAACACCCTCCTGTCCAATTCCCCCCTGAGAACAACCTCCTGTCTAATTCCCCCTGTGAAAACCCTCCTGCCTAATTCCCCCTGTGAAAACCCTCCTGTTCAATTCCCCAGTGAACACCCTCCTGTCTAATTCCCCCTGTGAATACCCACCTGTCTAATGCCACCTGTGAATACCCTCCTGTCTCATTCCCCCTGTGAATACCCTCCTGCCTGCTGCCCCCTGTGAACACCCTCCTGCCTAATTACGCCTGTGAAAACCCTCCAGCCTAATTCGGCCCTGTGAACACACTCCTGTCTAATTCCCCCTGTGAAAACCCTCCTGCCTAATTCCCCCTGTGAACACCCTCCTGTCTAATTAACCCCTGTGAAAACCCTCCTGTTTAATTCCCCTGTGAACACCCTCCTGTCTAATTCCCCCTGTGAATACCCACCTGTCTAATGCCACCTGTGAATACCCTCCTGTCTCATTCCCCCTGTGAATACCCTCCTGCCTGCTGCCCCCTGTGAACACCCTCCTGCCCAATTACGCCTGTGAACACCCTCCTGCCTAATTCCCCCCTGTGAAAACCCTCCTGTTTAATTCCCCCTATGAAAACCCTCCTGTCTAATGCCACCTGTGAATACCCTCCTGTCTAATGCCACCTGTGAATTCCCTCCTGTCTAATTCCCCCTGTGAATATCCACCTGCCTGCTGCCCCCTGTGAACACCCTCTTGTTTAATTCCCCCTGTGAACACCCTCTTGTTTAAATCCCCCTGTGAACACCCTCTTGTTTATTTCCCCCTGTGAACACCCTCCTGTCTAATTCCCCCTGTGATCACCCTCCTGTCTAATTCCCCCTGTGAACACCCTCTTGTTTAATTCCCCCTGTGAACACCCTCTTGTTTAATTCCCCCTCTGAACACCATTCTGCCTAATTCCCCCCTGTGAACACCCTCCGGTCTAATTCCCCACTGTTAACACCCTCCTGTCTAATTCCCCCCTGTGATCACCCTCCTGTCTAATTCCCCCTGTGATCACCCTCCTGTCTAATTACCGCTGTGATCACCCTCCTGTCTAATTCCCCCTGTGAACACCCTCCTGTCTAATTCCCCCTGTGATCACCCTCCTGTCTAATTCCCCCTGTGAACACCCTCCTGTCTAATTCCCCCTGTGATCACCCTCCTGTCTAATTCCCCCTGTGAACACCCTCTTGTTTAATTCCCCCTGTGAACACCCTCTTGTTTAATTCCCCCTCTGAACACCATCCTGCCTAATTCCCCCCTGTGAACACCCTCCGGTCTAATTCCCCACTGTTAACACTCTCCTGTCTAATTCCCCCCTGTGAACACCCTCCTGTCTAATTCCCCCTGTGATCACCCTCCTGTCTAATTCCCCCTGTGAACACCCTCCTGTCTAATTACCGCTGTGATCACCCTCCTGTCTAATTCCCCCTGTGAAAACCCTCTTGTTTAATTCCCCCTCTGAACACCATCCTGCCTAATTCCCCCCTGTGAACACCCTCCGGTCTAATTCCCCCTGTGAACACCCTCCTGTCTAATTCCCCCCTGAGAACACCCTCCTGTCTAATTCCCCCTGTGAACACCCGCCTGCCTAATTCCCCCCTTTGAACACCCTCCTGCCTAATACCCCCTGTGAATACCTTCCTGCCGAATTCCCACCTGTGAACACCTTCCTGTCTAATACCCCCCTGTGAACACACTCCTGTCTAATATACACCTGTGAACACCCTCCTGTCTAATTCCCACTGTGAACATCCTCCTGTCCAATTCCCCCCTGAGAACAACCTCCTGTCTAATTCCCCCTGTGAACACCCTCCTGCCTAATTCCCCCCTTTGAACACCCTCCTGCCCAATTCCCCCTGTGAATACCCTCCTGTCTAATTCCCCCTGTGAACACCCTTCAGCCTAATTCCCCCATTTGAACACCCTCCTGCCTAATTCCCACTGTGAACATCCTCCTGTCTAATTCCACCTGTAAACATCCTCCTGTCGAATTCCCCCTCTGAACAACCTCCTGTCCAATTCCTCCCTGTGAACACCCTCCTGTCTAATGCCCCCTGTGAATACCCTCCTGTCTAATTCCCCCTGTGAACACCCTCCTGCCTAATTCCACCTGTGAACACCCACCTGTCTAATTCCCCACTGTTAACACCCTCCTGTCTAATTCCCCCCTGTGAACACCCTACTGTCTAATTCCCCCTGTGAACACCCTCCTGTCTAATTCCCCCTGTGATCACCCTCCTGTCTAATTACCCCTGTGATCACCCTCCTGTCTAATTCCCCCTGTGAACACCCTCTTGTTTAATTCCCCCTCTGAACACCATCCTGCCTAATTCCCCCCTATGAACACCCTCCGGTCTAATTCCCCCTGTGAACACCCTCCAGTCTAATTCCCCCCTGAGAACACCCTCCTGTCTAATTCCCCCTGTGAACACCCGCCTGCCTAATTCCCCCCTTAGAACACCCTCCTGCCTAATACCCCCAGTGAACACCTTGCTGCCTAATTCCCCCCTGTGAACACCTTCCTGTCTAATACCCCACAGTGAACATCCTCCTGTCTAATACCCCCCTGTGAACACCCTCCTATCTAGTTCCCACTGTGAACATCCTCCTGCCTAATTCCCCCTGTGAACACCCTCCAGTCTAATTCCCCCTGTGAACACCCTCCAGTCTAATTCCCCCTGTGAACACCCTCCTGTCTAATTCCCCTTGTAAACATACTCCTGTCGAATTCCCCCACTGAACACCCTCCTGTCTAATTCCCCCTGTGATCACCCTCCTGTCTAATTTCTTCCTGTGAACACCCTCCTGTCTAATGCCCCCTGTGAACACCCTCCTGTCTAATTCCCCCTGTGAACACCCTCCTGCCTAATTGCCCCTGTGAACACCCTCCTGCCTAATTCCCCCTGTGAACACCCTCCTGTCTAATTCCCACTGTGATCATCCTCCTGCCTAATTCCCCCTGTGAACACCCTCCAGTCTAATTCCCCCTGTGAATACCCTCCTGTTTAATTCCCCCTGTGAACACCCTCCTCTCTAATTCCACCTGTGAACACCCTCCTGTCTAATTCCCCCTGTAAGCATCCTCCTGTCGAATTCCCCCACTGAACACCCTCCTGTCTAATTCCCCCTGTGATCACCCTCCTGTCTAATTCCTCCCTGTGTACACCCTCCTGTCTAATGCCCCCTGTGAACACCCTCCTGTCTAATTCCCCCTGTGAACACCCTCCTGCCTAATTGCCCCTGTGAACACCCTCCTGTCTAATTCCCCCTGTGAACACCCTCCTGTCTAATTCCCCCCTGTTAACACCCTCCTGTCAAATTCCCCCCTGTGAACACCCTCCTGTGTAATTCCCCCTGTGAACACCCTCTTGTTTAATTCCCCCTGTGAACACCCTCTTGTTTCATTCCCCCTCTGAACACCATCCTGCCTAATTCCCCCCTGTGAACACCCTCTGGTCTAATTCCCCACTGTTAACACCCTCCTGTCTAATTCCCCCCTGTGAAACCCCTCCTGTCTAATTCCCCCCGTGATCACCCTCCTGTCTAATTCCCCCTGTGAACACCCTCTTGTTTAATTCCCCCTCTGAACACCATCCTGCCTAATTCCCCCCTGTGAACACCCTCCGGTCTAATTCCCCCTGTGAACACCCTCCTGTCTAATTCCCCCCTGAGAACACCCTCCTGTCTAATTCCCCCTGTGAACACCCGCCTGCCTAATTCCCCCCTGAGAACACCCTCCTGTCTAATTCCCCCTGTGAACACCCGCCTGCCTAATTCCCCCCTTAGAACACCCTCCTGCCTAATGCCCCCAGTGAACACCTTGCCGCCTAATTCCCCCCTGTGAACACCTTCCTGTCTAATACCCCACTGTGAACATCCTCCTGTCTAATACCCCCCTGTGAACACCCTCCTATCTAGTTCCCACTGTGAACATCCTCCTGCCTAATTCCCCCTGTGAACACCCTCCAGTCTAATTCCCCCTGTGAACACCCTCCAGTCTAATTCCCCCTGTGAACACCCTCCTGTCTAATTCCCCCCTGTTAACACCCTCCTGTCAAATTCCCCCCTGTGAACACCCTCCTGTGTAATTCCCCCTGTGAACACCCTCTTGTTTAATTCCCCCTGTGAACACCCTCTTGTTTCATTCCCCCTCTGAACACCATCCTGCCTAATTCCCCCCTGTGAACACCCTCTGGTCTAATTCCCCACTGTTAACACCCTCCTGTCTAATTCCCCCCTGTGAAACCCCTCCTGTCTAATTCCCCCCGTGATCACCCTCCTGTCTAATTCCCCCTGTGAACACCCTCTTGTTTAATTCCCCCTCTGAACACCATCCTGCCTAATTCCCCCCTGTGAACACCCTCCGGTCTAATTCCCCCTGTGAACACCCTCCTGTCTAATTCCCCCCTGAGAACACCCTCCTGTCTAATTCCCCCTGTGAACACCCGCCTGCCTAATTCCCCCCTGAGAACACCCTCCTGTCTAATTCCCCCTGTGAACACCCGCCTGCCTAATTCCCCCCTTAGAACACCCTCCTGCCTAATGCCCCCAGTGAACACCTTGCCGCCTAATTCCCCCCTGTGAACACCTTCCTGTCTAATACCCCACTGTGAACATCCTCCTGTCTAATACCCCCCTGTGAACACCCTCCTATCTAGTTCCCACTGTGAACATCCTCCTGCCTAATTCCCCCTGTGAACACCCTCCAGTCTAATTCCCCCTGTGAACACCCACCAGTCTAATTCCCCCTGTGAACACCCTCCTGTCTAATTCCCCCTGTAAACATACTCCTGTCGAATTCCCCCACTGAACACCCTCCTGTCTAATTCCCCCTGTGATCACCCTCCTGTCTAATTCCTTCCTGTGAACACCCTCCTGTCTAATGCCCCCTGTGAACACCCTCCTGTCTAATTCCCCCTGTGAACACCCTCCTGCCTAATTGCCCCTGTGAACACCCTCCTGCCTAATTCCCCCTGTGAACACCCTCCTGTCTAATTCCCACTGTGATCATCCTCCTGCCTAATTCCCCCTGTGAACACCCTCCAGTCTAATTCCCCCTGTGAACACCCTCCTGTTTAATTCCCCCTGTGAACACCCTCCTCTCTAATTCCACCTGTGAACACCCTCCTGTCTAATTCCCCCTGTAAACATCCTCCTGTCGAATTCCCCCACTGAACACCCTCCTGTCTAATTCCCCCTGTGATCACCCTCCTGTCTAATTCCTCCCTGTGTACACCCTCCTGTCTAATGCCCCCTGTGAACACCCTCCTGTCTAATTCCCCCTGTGAACACCCTCCTGCCTAATTGCCCCTGTGAACACCCTCCTGTCTAATTCCCCCTGTGAACACCCTCCTGTCTAATTCCCCCCTGTTAACACCCTCCTGTCAAATTCCCCCCTGTGAACACCCTCCTGTGTAATTCCCCCTGTGAACACCCTCTTGTTTAATTCCCCCTGTGAACACCCTCTTGTTTCATTCCCCCTCTGAACACCATCCTGCCTAATTCCCCCCTGTGAACACCCTCTGGTCTAATTCCCCACTGTTAACACCCTCCTGTCTAATTCCCCCCTGTGAAACCCCTCCTGTCTAATTCCCCCCGTGATCACCCTCCTGTCTAATTCCCCCTGTGAACACCCTCTTGTTTAATTCCCCCTCTGAACACCATCCTGCCTAATTCCCCCCTGTGAACACCCTCCGGTCTAATTCCCCCTGTGAACACCCTCCTGTCTAATTCCCCCCTGAGAACACCCTCCTGTCTAATTCCCCCTGTGAACACCCGCCTGCCTAATTCCCCCCTGTGAACACCTTCCTGCCTAATTCCCCCTGTGAACACACTCCTGTCTAATAAACACCTGTGAACACCCTCCTGTCTAATTCCCCCTGTGAACACCCGCCTGCCTATTTCCCCCCTGTGAACACCTTCCTGTCTAATACCCCCCTGTGAACACACTCCTGTCTAATAAACACCTGTGAACACCCTCCTGTCTAATTCCCACTGTGAACATCCTCCTGCCTAATTCCCCCTGTGAACAACCTCCAGTCTAACTGCCCCTGTGAACACCCTCCAGTCTAATTGCCCCTGTGAACACCCTCCAGTCTAATTCCCCCTGTGAACACCCTCCTCACTAATTCCACCTGTGAACACCCTCCTGTCTAATTCCCCCTGTAAACATCCTCCTGTCGAATTCCCCCACTGAACACCCTCCTGTCTAATTCCCCTGTGATCACCCTCCTGACTAATTCCTCCCTGTGAACACCCTCCTGTCTAATGCCCCCTGTGAACACCCTCCTGTCCAATTCCCCCCTGAGAACAACCTCCTGTCTAATTCCCCCTGTGAACACCCTCCTGCCTAATTCCCCCATTTGAACACCCTCCTGCCCAATTCCCCCTGTGAATACCCTGCTGTCTAATTCCCCCTGTGAACACCCTTCTGCCTAA
This sequence comes from Heterodontus francisci, assembly GCF_036365525.1. Lineage (NCBI taxonomy): Eukaryota > Metazoa > Chordata > Chondrichthyes > Heterodontiformes > Heterodontidae > Heterodontus > Heterodontus francisci. Next base: position 1,164,558 of record NW_027142345.1, read on the forward strand.
TTCCCCCCTTTGAACACCCTCCTGCCTAATTCCCACTGTGAACAGCCTCCTGTCTAATTCCACCTGTAATCATCCTCCTGTCGAATTCCCCCTCTGAACACCCTCCTGTTCAATTCCTCCCTGTGAACACCCTCCTGTCTAATTCCCCCTGTGAACACCCTCCTGCCTAATTCCACCTGTGAACACCCACCTGTCTAATTCCCCACTGTTAACACCCTCCTGTCTAATTCACCCCTGTGAACACCCTCATGTCTAATTCCCCCTGTGATCACCCTCCTGTCCAATTCCTCCCTGTGAACACCCTCCTGTCAAATGCCCCCAGTGAATACCCTCCTGTCTAATTCCCCCTGTGAATACCCTCCTGTCTAATTCCCCCTGTGAACACCCTCCTGCCTAATTCCACCTGTGAACACCCACCTGTCTAATTCCCCACTGTTAACACCCTCCTGTCTAATTCCCCCCTGTGAACACCCTCGTGTCTAATTCCCCCTATGATCACCCTCCTGTCTAATTCCCCCTGTGAACACCCTCCTGTCTAATTCCCCCTGTGATCACCCTCCTGTCTAATTCCCCCTTTGAACACCCTCTTGTTTAATCCCCCCTCTGAACACCATCCTGCCTAATTCCCCCCTATGAACACCCTCCGGTCTAATTCCCCCTGTGAACACCCTCCAGTCTAATTCCCCCCTGAGAACACCCTCCTGTCTAATTCCCCCTGTGAACACCCGCCTGCCTAATTCCCCCAGTGAACACCTTCCTGCCTAATTCCCCCCTGTGAACACCTTCCTGTCTAATACCCCCCTGTGAACATCCTCCTGTCTAATACCCCCCTGTGAACACCCTCCTGTCTAATACCCACTGTGAACATCCTCCTGCCTAATTCCCCCTGTGAACACCCTCCAGTCTAATTCCCCCTGTGAACACCCTCCAGTCTAATTCCCCCTGTGAACACCCAACTGTCTAATTCCCCCTGTAAACATCCTCCTGTCAAATTCCCCCACTGAACACCCTCCTGTCTAATTCCCCCTGTGATCACCCTTCTGTCTAATTCCTCCCTGTGAACACCCTCCTGTCTAATGCCCCCTGTGAACACCCTCCTGTCTAATTCCCCCTGTGAACACCTTCCTGCCTAATTGCCCCTGTGAACACCCTCCTGCCTAATTCCCCCTGTGAACACCCTCCTGTCTAATTCTCCCCTGTTAACACCCTCCTGTCAAATTCCCCCCTGTGAACACCCTCCTGTGTAATTCCCCCTGTGAACACCCTCCTGTGTAATTCCCCCTGTGAAAACCCTCCTGCCTAATTTCCCCCTGTGAACAACCTCCTGCCTAATTTCCCCTGTGAAAACCCTCCTGCCTAATTCCCCCTGTGAACACCCACCTGTCTAATTCCACCTGTGAACACCATCCTGTCCAATTCCCCCTGTGAGCATCCTAATGTCTAAATCCCCCTGTGATCACCCTCCTTTCTAATTCCCTCCTTTGAACACCCTCCTGTCTAATTCCCGCTTTGAACACCCTCCTGTCTAATTCCCCCTGTGAACACACTCCTTTCTAATTCCCTCCTTTGAACACCCTCCTGTCTAATTCCCGCTTTGGACACCCTCCTGTCTAAATCCCCCTGTGAACACCCTCCTGACTGATTCCCCCCTGTGAATACCCTCCTGTCTAATTCCCCCTGTGAACACCCTCCTGTCAAATTCCCCCTGTGATCACCCTCCTGTCTAATTCCCCCTCTGAACACCCTCCTGTCTAATTCCCCCTGTGATCACCCTCCTGTCTAAATCCCCCCTGTGAACACCCTCCCGTCTAATTTCCCCTGTGAACACCCTCCTGTCTAATTCACCCTGTGAACACCCTCCTGCTTAATTATCCCTCTGTGAACAGCCTCCTGTCTAATTCCCACTGCGAACACCCTCCAGTCTAAATCCCCCCTGTGAACACCCTCCTGTCTAATTTCCCCTGTGTACAACCTCCTGTCTTATTTCCCCTGTGAACACCCTCCTGTCTAATTCCCCCCTGTGAACACCCTCCTGCTTCATTCCCCCCTGTGATCACCCTCCTGTCTAATTCCTCCTGTGAACACCCTCCTGTCTAATTCCCCCTGTGATCACCCTCCTGTCTAATTCCCCCTGTGATCACCCTCCTTTCTAATTCCCCCTGTGAACACCCTCCCATCTAATTCCCCCTTTGAACACCCTCCTGTCTAATTCCCCCTGTGAACACCCTCCTGTCTAATTCCTCCCTGTGAACACCCTCCTGTCTAATTCCCCCTGTGAACACCCACCTGTCTAATTCCCCCTGTGAACACCCTCCTGTCTAATTCCACCCTGTGAACATCCTCCTCTGTAATTCCCCCTGTGAACACCCTCCTGTGTAATTCACCCTGTGAACACCCTCCTGCCTAATTTCCCCCTGTGAACACCCTCCTGCCTAATTTCCCCTTTGCAAACACTCCTGCCTAATTCCTCCTGTGAACACCCACCTGTCTAATTCCCCCTCTGAACACCCTCCTGTCTAAATCCCCCCTGTGAACACCCTCCCGTCTAATTTCCCCTGTGAACACCCTCCCGTCTAATTTCCCCTGTGAACACCCTCCTGTATAATTCCCCACTGTGAACACCCTCCTGCTTAATTACCCCTCTGTGAACAGCCTCCTGTCTAATTCCCCCTTTGAACACCCTCCTGCCTAATTCCCACTGTGAACAGCCTCCAGTCTAATTCGATCTGTAAACATCCTCCTGTCGAATTCCCCCTGTGAACACCCTCCTGTCTAATTCCCCCTGTGATCACCCGCATTTCTAATTCCTCCCAGTAAACACCCTACTGTCTAATGCCCCCTGTGAATACCCTCCTGTCTAATTCCCCATGTGAACACCCTCCTGCCTAAAACCACTGTGAAAACCCTCCTGCCTAATTCCACCTGTGAACACCCACCTGTCTAATTCCCCACTGTTAACACCCTCCTGTCTAATTCCCCCCTGTGAACACCCTCCTGTCTAATTCCCCCTGTGATCACCCTCCTGTCTAATTCCCCCTGTGATCACCCTCCTGTCTAATTCCCCCTGTGATCACCCGCCTCTCTAATTCCCCCTGTGAACACCCTCTTGTTTAATTCCCCCTGTGAACTCCCTCTTGTTTAATTCCCCCTCTGAACACCATCCTGTCTAATTCCCCCTGTGAACACCCTCCTGTCTAATTCCCCCTGTGATCACCCTCCTGTCTAATTCCCCCTGTGAACACCCTCTTGTTTAATTCCCCCTGTGAACACCCTCTTGTTTAATTCCCCCTCTGAACACCATCCTGTCTAATTCCCCCCTCTGAACACCCTCCGGTCTAATTCCCCACTGTTAACACCCTCCTGTCTAATTCCCCCCTGTGAACACCCTCCTGTCTAATTCCCCCTGTGAACACCCTCCTGTCTAATTCCCCCTGTGATCACCCTGCTGTCTAATTCCCCCTGTGAACACCTTCCTGTCTAATACCCCCCTGTGAACATCCTCCTGTCTAATACCCCCCTGTGAACACCCTCCTGTCTAATACCCCACTGTGAACACCCTCCTGTCTAATTCCCCCTGTGAACACCCTCCAGTCTAATTCCCCCTGTGAACACCCTCCTCTCTAATTCCCCCTGTGAACACCCTCTTGTGTAATTCCCCCTCTGAACACCATCCTGTCTAATTCCCCCTGTGATCACCCTCCTGTCTAATTCCCCCTGTGATCACCCTCCTGTCTAATTCCCCCTGTGAACACCCTCCTGTCTAATTCCCCCTGTGAACACCCACCTGTCTAATTCACCCTGTGAACACCCTCCTGTCTAATTCCACCCTGTGAACACCCTCCTCTGTAATTCCCCCTGTGAACACCCTCCTGTGTAATTCACCCTGTGAACACCCTCCTGCCTAATTTTCCCCTGTGAACACCCTCCTGCCTAATTTCCCCTTTGCAAACACTCCTGCCTAATTCCCCCTGTGATCACCCACCTGTCTAATTCCCCCTGTGAACACCATCCTGTCCAATTCCCCCTGTGAACATCCTGATGTCTAATTCCCCCTGTGATCACCCTCCTGTCTAATTCCCTCCTTTGAACACCCTTCTGTCTAATTCCCCCTTTGAACACCCTCCTGTCTAATTCCCCCTGTGAACACACTCCTTTCTAATTCCCTCCTTTGAACACCCTCCTGTCTAATTCCCGCTTTGGACACCCTCCTGTCTAAATCCCCCTGTGAACACCCTCCTGACTGATTCCCCCCTGTGAACACCCTCCTGTCAAATTCCCCCTGTGATCACCCTCCTGTCTAATTCCCCCTCTGAACACCCTCCTGTCTAATTCCCCCTGTGATCACCCTCCTGTCTAAATCCCCCCTGTGAACACCCTCCCGTCTAATTTCCCCTGTGAACACCCTCCTGTCTAATTCACCCTGTGAACACCCTCCTGCTTAATTATCCCTCTGTGAACAGCCTCCTGTCTAATTCCCACTGCGAACACCCTCCAGTCTAAATCCCCCCTGTGAACACCCTCCTGTCTAATTTCCCCTGTGAACAACCTCCTGTCTTATTTCCCCTGTGAACACCCTCCTGTCTAATTCCCCCCTGTGAACACCCTCCTGCTTCATTCCCCCCTGTGATCACCCTCCTGTCTAATTCCTCCTGTGAACACCCTCCTGTCTAATTCCCCCTGTGATCACCCTCCTGTCTAATTCCCCCTGTGATCACCCTCCTTTCTAATTCCCCCTGTGAACACCCTCCCATCTAATTCCCCCTTTGAACACCCTCCTGTCTAATTCCCCCTGTGAACACCCTCCTGTCTAATTCCTCCCTGTGAACACCCTCCTGTCTAATTCCCCCTGTGAACACCCACCTGTCTAATTCACCCTGTGAACACCCTCCTGTCTAATTCCACCCTGTGAACACCCTCCTCTGTAATTCCCCCTGTGAACACCCTCCTGTGTAATTCACCCTGTGAACACCCTCCTGCCTAATTTTCCCCTGTGAACACCCTCCTGCCTAATTTCCCCTTTGCAAACACTCCTGCCTAATTCCCCCTGTGATCACCCACCTGTCTAATTCCCCCTGTGAACACCATCCTGTCCAATTCCCCCTGTGAACATCCTGATGTTTAATTCCCCCTGTGATCACCCTCCTGTCTAATTCCCTCCTTTGAACACCCTTCTGTCTAATTCCCCCTTTGAACACCCTCCTGTCTAATTCCCCCTGTGAACACACTCCTTTCTAATTCCCTCCTTTGAACACCCTCCTGTCTAATTCCCGCTTTGGACACCCTCCTGTCTAAATCCCCCTGTGAACACCCTCCTGACTGATTCCCCCCTGTGAACACCCTCCTGTCAAATTCCCCCTGTGATCACCCTCCTGTCTAATTCCCCCTCTGAACACCCTCCTGTCTAATTCCCCCTGTGATCACCCTCCTGTCTAAATCCCCCCTGTGAACACCCTCCCGTCTAATTTCCCCTGTGAACACCCTCCTGTCTAATTCACCCTGTGAACACCCTCCTGCTTAATTATCCCTCTGTGAACAGCCTCCTGTCTAATTCCCACTGCGAACACCCTCCAGTCTAAATCCCCCCTGTGAACACCCTCCTGTCTAATTTCCCCTGTGAACAACCTCCTGTCTTATTTCCCCTGTGAACACCCTCCTGTCTAATTCCCCCCTGTGAACACCCTCCTGCTTCATTCCCCCCTGTGATCACCCTCCTGTCTAATTCCTCCTGTGAACACCCTCCTGTCTAATTCCCCCTGTGATCACCCTCCTGTCTAATTCCCCCTGTGATCACCCTCCTTTCTAATTCCCCCTGTGAACACCCTCCCATCTAATTCCCCCTTTGAACACCCTCCTGTCTAATTCCCCCTGTGAACACCCTCCTGTCTAATTCCTCCCTGTGAACACCCTCCTGTCTAATTCCCCCTGTGAACACCCACCTGTCTAATTCCCCCTGTGAACACCCTCCTGTCTAATTCCACCCTGTGAACATCCTCCTCTGTAATTCCCCCTGTGAACACCCTCCTGTGTAATTCACCCTGTGAACACCCTCCTGCCTAATTTCCCCCTGTGAACACCCTCCTGCCTAATTTCCCCTTTGCAAACACTCCTGCCTAATTCCTCCTGTGAACACCCACCTGTCTAATTCCCCCTCTGAACACCCTCCTGTCTAAATCCCCCCTGTGAACACCCTCCCGTCTAATTTCCCCTGTGAACACCCTCCCGTCTAATTTCCCCTGTGAACACCCTCCTGTATAATTCCCCACTGTGAACACCCTCCTGCTTAATTACCCCTCTGTGAACAGCCTCCTGTCTAATTCCCCCTTTGAACACCCTCCTGCCTAATTCCCACTGTGAACAGCCTCCAGTCTAATTCGATCTGTAAACATCCTCCTGTCGAATTCCCCCTGTGAACACCCTCCTGTCTAATTCCCCCTGTGATCACCCGCATTTCTAATTCCTCCCAGTAAACACCCTACTGTCTAATGCCCCCTGTGAATACCCTCCTGTCTAATTCCCCATGTGAACACCCTCCTGCCTAAAACCACTGTGAAAACCCTCCTGCCTAATTCCACCTGTGAACACCCACCTGTCTAATTCCCCACTGTTAACACCCTCCTGTCTAATTCCCCCCTGTGAACACCCTCCTGTCTAATTCCCCCTGTGATCACCCTCCTGTCTAATTCCCCCTGTGATCACCCTCCTGTCTAATTCCCCCTGTGATCACCCGCCTCTCTAATTCCCCCTGTGAACACCCTCTTGTTTAATTCCCCCTGTGAACTCCCTCTTGTTTAATTCCCCCTCTGAACACCATCCTGTCTAATTCCCCCTGTGAACACCCTCCTGTCTAATTCCCCGTGTGATCACCCTCCTGTCTAATTCCCCCTGTGAACACCCTCTTGTTTAATTCCCCCTGTGAACACCCTCTTGTTTAATTCCCCCTCTGAACACCATCCTGCCTAATTCCCCCCTCTGAACACCCTCCGGTCTAATTCCCCACTGTTAACACCCTCCTGTCTAATTCCCCCCTGTGAACACCCTCCTGTCTAATTCCCCCTGTGAACACCCTCCTGTCTAATTCCCCCTGTGATCACCCTGCTGTCTAATTCCCCCTGTGAACACCTTCCTGTCTAATACCCCCCTGTGAACATCCTCCTGTCTAATACCCCCCTGTGAACACCCTCCTGTCTAATACCCCACTGTGAACACCCTCCTGTCTAATTCCCCCTGTGAACACCCTCCAGTCTAATTCCCCCTGTGAACACCCTCCTCTCTAATTCCCCCTGTGAACACCCTCTTGTGTAATTCCCCCTCTGAACACCATCCTGTCTAATTCCCCCTGTGATCACCCTCCTGTCTAATTCCCCCTGTGATCACCCTCCTGTCTAATTCCCCCTGTGAACACCCTCCTGTCTAATTCCCCCTGTGAACACCCACCTGTCTAATTCACCCTGTGAACACCCTCCTGTCTAATTCCACCCTGTGAACACCCTCCTCTGTAATTCCCCCTGTGAACACCCTCCTGTGTAATTCACCCTGTGAACACCCTCCTGCCTAATTTTCCCCTGTGAACACCCTCCTGCCTAATTTCCCCTTTGCAAACACTCCTGCCTAATTCCCCCTGTGATCACCCACCTGTCTAATTCCCCCTGTGAACACCATCCTGTCCAATTCCCCCTGTGAACATCCTGATGTCTAATTCCCCCTGTGATCACCCTCCTGTCTAATTCCCTCCTTTGAACACCCTTCTGTCTAATTCCCCCTTTGAACACCCTCCTGTCTAATTACCCCTGTGAACACACTCCTGTCTAATTCCCCCTGTGAACACCCTCCTGTCTAATTCCCCCTGTGAACACCCTCCTGTCTTATTCCCCCTGTGAACAGCGTCCTGTCAAATTCCCCCTGTGATCACCCTCTTGTCTAATTCCCCCTGTGAACACCCTCCTGTCTAATTCCCCCTCTGAACACCCTCCTGTCTAAATCCCCCCTGTGAACACCCTCCCGTCTAATTTCCCCTGTGAACACCCTCCCGTCTAATTTCCCCTGTGAACACCCTCCTGTATAATTCCCCCCTGTGAACACCCTCCTGCTTAATTACCCCTCTGTGAACAGCCTCCTGTCTAATTCCCCCTTTGAACACCCTCCTGCCTAATTCCCACTCTGAACAGCCTCCAGTCTAATTCGATCTGTAAACATCCTCCTGTCGAATTCCCCCTGTGAACACCCTGCTGTCTAATTCCCCCTGTGATCACCCGCATTTCTAATTCCTCCCAGTAAACACCCTACTGTCTAATGCCCCCTGTGAATACCCTCCTGTCTAATTCCCCATGTGAACACCCTCCTGCCTAAAACCACTGTGAAAACCCTCCTGCCTAATTCCACCTGTGAACACCCACCTGTCTAATTCCCCACTGTTAACACCCTCCTGTCTAATTCCCCACTGTGAACACCCTCCTGTCTAATTCCCCCTGTGATCACCCTCCTGTCTAATTCCCCCTGTGATCACCCTCCTGTCTAATTCCCCCTGTGATCACCCTCCTGTCTAATTCCCCCTGTGATCACCCGCCTGTCTAATTCCCCCTGTGAACACCCTCTTGTTTAATTCCCCCTGTGAACACCCTCTTGTTTAATTCCCCCTCTGAACACCATCCTGTCTAATTCCCCCTGTGAACACCCTCCTGTCTAATTCCCCCTGTGATCACCCTCCTGTCTAATTCCCCCTGTGAACACCCTCTTGTTTAATTCCCCCTGTGAACACCCTCTTGTTTAATTCCCCCTCTGAACACCATCCTGCCTAATTCCCCCCTCTGAACACCCTCCGGTCTAATTCCCCACTGTTAACACCCTCCTGTCTAATTCCCCCCTGTGAACACCCTCCTGTCTAATTCCCCCTGTGATCACCCTGCTGTCTAATTCCCCCTGTGAACACCTTCCTGTCTAATACCCCCCTGTGAACATCCTCCTGTCTAATACCCCACTGTGAACACCCTCCTGTCTAATTCCCACTGTGAACATCCTCCTGCCTAATTCCCCCTGTGAACACCCTCCAGTCTAATTCCCCCTGTGAACACCCTCCAGTCTAATTCCCCCTGTGAACACCCTCCTCTCTAATTCCACCTGTGAACACCCACCTGTCTAATTCCCCACTGTTAACACCCTCCTGTCTAATTCCCCCCTGTGAACACTCTCCTGTCTAATTCCCCCTGTGATCACCCTCCTGTCTAACTCCCCCTGTGAACACCCTCCTGTCTAATTCCCCCTGTGATCACCCTCCTGTCTAATTCCCCCTGTGAACACCCTCTTGTTTAATTCCCCCTGTGAACACCCTCTTGTGTAATTCCCCCTCTGAACACCATCCTGTCTAATTCCCCCTGTGATCACCCTCCTGTCCAATTCCCCCTGTGATCACCCTCCTGTCTAATTCCCCCTGTGAACACCCTCCTGTCTAATTCCCCCTGTGATCACCCTCCTGTCTAATTCCCCCTGTGAACACACTCTTGTTTAATTCCCCCTGTGAACACCCTCTTGTGTAATTCCCCCTCTGAACACCATCCTGTCTAATTCCCCCTGTGAACACCCTCCTGTTTAATTCCCCCTGTGATCACCCTCCTGTCTAATTCCCCCTGTGATCACCCTCCTGTCTAATTCCCCCTGTGAACACCCTCTTGTTTAATTACCCCTGTGAACACCCTCTTGTTTAATTCCCCCTCTGAAAACCATCCTGCCTAATTCCCCCCTGTGAACACCCTCCTGTCTAATTCCCCCTGTGAACACCCTCTTGTTTAAATCCCCCTGTGAACACCCTCTTGTGTAATTCCCCCTCTGAACACCCTCCTGTCTAATTCCCCCCTGTGAACACCCTCCTGTCTAATTCCCCCTGTGAACACCCTCTTGTTTAATTCCCCCTCTGAACACCATCCTGCCTAATTCCCCCCTGTGAACACCCTCTTTTCTAATTCCCCCTGTGAACACCCTCCTGTCTAATTCCCCCTGTGATCACCCTCCTGTCTAATTCCCCCTGTGAACACCCTCCTGTCTAATTCCCCCTGTGATCACCCTCCTGTCTAATTCCCCCTGTGAACACCCTCTTGTTTAATTCCCCCTGTGATCACCCTCCTGTCTAATTCCCCCTGTGAACACCCTCTTGTTTAATTCCCCCTGTGATCACTTCCTGTCTAATTCCCCCTGTGAACACCCTCTTGTTTAATTCCCCCTGTGAACACCCTCTTGTTTAATTCCCCCTCTGAACACCATCCTGCCTAATTCCCCCCCTGTGCACACCCTCCTGTCTAATTCCCCCTGTGAACAGCCTCTTGTTTAATTCCCCCTGTGAACACCCTCTTGTGTAATTCCCCCTCTGAACACCATCCTGCCTAATTCCCCCCTGTGAACACCCTCCTGTCTAATTCCCCCTGTGAACACCCTCTTGTTTAATTCCCCCTGTGAACACCCTCTTGTGTAATTCCCCCTCTGAACACCATCCTGCCTAATTCCGCCTGTGAACACCCTCCTGTCTAATTCCCCCCTAAGAACACCCTCCTGTCTAATTCCCCCTGTGAACACCCGCCTGCCTAATTCCCCCCTTTGAACACCCTCCTGCCTAATACCCCATGTGAACACCTTCCTGTCTAATACCCCCCTGTGAACACACTCCTGTCTAATTCCCACTGTGAACACCCTCCTGTCTAATTCCCACTGTGAACATCCTCCTGCCTAATTCCCCCTGTGAACAACCTCCAGTCTAATTCCCCCTGTGAACACCCTCCAGTCTAATTCCCCCTGTGAACACCCTCCTCTCTAATTCCACCTGTGAACACCCTCCTGTCTAATTCCCCCTGTGAACACCCTCCTGTCTAATTCCCCCTGTGATCACCCTCCTGTCTAATTCCCCCTGTGAACACCCTCTTGTTTAATTCCCCCTCTGAACACCATCCTGCCTAATTCCCCCCTATGAACACCCTCCGGTCTAATTCCCCCTGTGAACACCCTCCTGTCTAATTCCCCCCTGAGAACTCCCTCCTGTCTAATTCCCCCTGTGAACACCCGCCTGCCTAATTCCCCCCTTTGAACACCCTCCTGCCTAATACCCCCTGTGAACACCTTCCTGCCTAATTCCCCCCTGTGAACACCTTCCTGTCTAATACCCCCCTGTGAACATCCTCCTGTCTAATACACCACTGTGAACACCCTCCTGTCTAATTCCCACTGCGAACACTCTCCTGCCTAATTCCCCCTCTGAACACCCTCCAGTCTAATTCCCCCTGTGAACACCCTCCTGTCTAATTCCCCCTGTAAACATCCTCCTGTCGATTTCCCCCACTGAACACCCTCCTGTCTAATTCCCCCTGTGATCACCCTCCTGTCTAATTCCTCCCTGTGAACACCCTCCTGTCTAATGCCCCCTGTGAACACCCTCCTGCCTAATTACCCCTGTGAACACCCTCCTGCCGAATTCCCCCTGTGAACACCCTCCTGTCTAATTCCCCCCTGTTAACACCCTCCTGTCAAATTCCCCCCTGTGAACACCCTCCTGTGTAATTCCCCCTGTGAACACCCTCCTGTGTAATTCCCGCTGTGAACACCCTCCTGCCTAATTTCCCCCTGTGAACACCCTCCTGCCTAATTTCCCCTGTGAAAACCCTCCTGCCTAATTCCCCCTGTGAACACCCACCTGTCTAATTCCACCTGTGAACACCATCCTGTCCAATTCCCCCTGTGAGTATCCTAATGTCCAATTCCCCCTGTGAGTATCCTAATGTCCAATTCCCCCTGTGATCACCCTCCTGTCTAATTCCCTCCTTTGAACACCCTCCTGTCTAATTCCCGCTTTGAACACTCTCCTGCCTAATTCCCCCTGTGAACACCCTCCAGTCTAATTCCCCCTGTGAACACCCTCCTGTCTAATTCCCCCTGTAAACATTCTCCTGTCGAATTCCCCCACTGAACACCCTCCTGTCTAATTCCCCCTGTGATCACCCTCCTGTCTAATTCCTCCCTGTGAACACCCTCCTGTCTAATGCCCCCTGTGAACACCCTCCTGTCTAATTACCCCTGTGAACACCCTCCTGCCTAATTCCCCCTGTGAACACCCTCCTGTCTAATTCCCTATGTGATCACCCTCCTGTCTAATTCCCCCTGTGAACACCCTCCTGTCAAATTCCCCCCTGTGAATACCCTCCTGTCTAATTCCCCCTGTGAACACCCTCCTGTCAAATTCCCCCTGTGATCACCCTCCTGTCTAATTCCCCCTGTGAACACCCTCCTGTCTAATTCCCCCTGTGATCACCCTCCTGTCTAAATCCCCCCTGTGAACACCCTCCCGTCTAATTTCCCCTGTTAACACCCTCCTGTCTAATTCCCCCTGTGAACACCCTCCTGCTTAATTATCCCTCTGTGAACAGCCTCCTGTCTAATTCCCACTGCGAACACCCTCCATTCTAAATCCCCCCTGTGAACACCCTCCTGTCTAATTTCCCCTGTGAGCAACCTCCTGTCTTATTTTCCCTGTGAACACCCTCCTGTCTAATTCCCCCCTGTGAACACCCTCCTGCTTAATTCCCCCCTCGGAACACCCTCCTGTCTAATTCCCAGTGTGAACACCCTCCTGCCTAATTCCCCACTGTGATCACCCTCCTGTCTAATTCCTCCTGTGATCACCCTCCTGTCTAATTCCCCCTGTGATCACCCTCCTTTCTAATTCCTGCTGTGATCACCCTCCTTTCGAATTCCCCCTGTGAACACCCTCCCATCTAATTCCCCATTTGAAAACCCTCCTGTCTAATTCCCCCTGTGAACACCCTCCTGTCTAATTCCTTCTGTGAACACCCACCTGTCTAATTCCCCCTGTGAACACCCTCCTGTGTAATTCCCCCCTGTGAACACCCTCCTGTCTAATTCCTTCTGTGAACACCCACCTGTCTAATTCCCCCTGTGAACACCCTCCTCTGTAATTCCCCCTGTGAACACCCTCCTGTGTAATTCCCCCTGTGAACACCCTCCTGCCGAATTTCCCCCTGTGAACACCCTCCTGCCTAATTTCCCCTTTGAAAACCCTCCTGCCTAATTCCCCCTGTGAACACCCACCTGTCTAATTCCCCCTGTGAACACCATCCTGTCCAATTCCCCCTGTGAACATCCTGATGTCTATTTCCCCCTGTGATCACCCTCCTGTCTAATTCCCCCTGTGATCACCCTCCTGTCTAATTCCCCCCTGTGAACACCCTCCTGTCTAGTTCCCCCCTGTGAACACCCTCCTGTCTAATTCCCACTGTGAACACCGTCCTGTCAAATTCCCCCTGTGATCACCCTCCTGTCTAATTCCCCCTGTGAACACCCTCCTGTCTAGTTCCCCCCTGTGATCACCCTGCTGTCTAATTCCCCCTGAGAACACTCCTGTCTAATTCCCCCTGTGATCACCCTCCTGTCTTATTCCCCCCTGTGAACACCCTCCTGTCTAGTTCCCCCCTGTGAACACCCTCCTGTCTAATTCCCCCTGTGAACACCCTCCTGTCAAATTCCCTCTGTGATCACCCTCCTGTCTAATTCCCCCTGTGAACACCCTCCTGTCTAATTCCCCCTGTGAACACCCTCCTGTCAAAATCCCCCCTGTGAACACCCTCCTGTCTAATTTCCCCTGTGAACACCCTCCCGTCTAATTTCCCCTGTGAACACCCTCCTGTCTAATTCCCCCCTGTGAACACCCTCCTGCTTAATTACCCCTCTGTGAACAGCCTCCTGTCTAATTCCCCTGTGAACACCCTCCAGTCTATTTACCCCCTGTGAACACCCTCCTGTCTAATTTCCCCTGTGAACACCCTCCCGTCTAATTTCCCCTGTGAACACCCTCCTTTCTAATTCCCCCCAGTGAACACCCTCCTGCTTAATTACCCCTCTGTGAACAGCCTCCTGTCTAATTCCCCTGTGAACACCCTCCAGTCTAAATCCCCCCTGTGAACACCCTTCTGTCTTATTTCCCCTGTGAACACCCTGCTGTCTAATTCCCCCCTGTGAACACCCTCCTGCTTAATTCCCCCCTGGGAACACCCTCCTGTCTAATTCCCCCTGTGATCACCCTCCTTTCTAATTCCCCCTGTGAACACCCTCCTGTCTAATTCCCCCTGTGATCACCCTCCTGTCTAATTCCTCCCTGTGAACACCCTCCTGTCTAATTCCCCCTGTGAACACCCACCTGTCTAATTCCCCCTGTGAACACCCTCCTGTCTAATTCCCCCTGTGTACACCCTCCTGTCTAATTCCCCCTGTGAACACCATCCTGTCCAATTCCCCCTGTGAACATCCTGATGTCTATTTCCCCCTGTGATCACCCTCCTGTCTAATTCCCCCTGTGATCACCCTCCTGTCTAATTCCCCCCTGTGAACACCCTCCTGTCTAGTTCCCCCCTGTGAACACCCTCCTGTCTAATTCCCACTGTGAACACCGTCCTGTCAAATTCCCCCTGTGATCACCCTCCTGTCTAATTCCCCCTGTGAACACCCTCCTGTCTAGTTCCCCCCTGTGATCACCCTGCTGTCTAATTCCCCCTGAGAACACTCCTGTCTAATTCCCCCTGTGATCACCCTCCTGTCTTATTCCCCCCTGTGAACACCCTCCTGTCTAGTTCCCCCCTGTGAACACCCTCCTGTCTAATTCCCCCTGTGAACACCCTCCTGTCAAATTCCCTCTGTGATCACCCTCCTGTCTAATTCCCCCTGTGAACACCCTCCTGTCAAAATCCCCCCTGTGAACACCCTCCTGTCTAATTTCCCCTGTGAACACCCTCCCGTCTAATTTCCCCTGTGAACACCCTCCTGTCTAATTCCCCCCTGTGAACACCCTCCTGCTTAATTACCCCTCTGTGAACAGCCTCCTGTCTAATTCCCCTGTGAACACCCTCCAGTCTATTTACCCCCTGTGAACACCCTCCTGTCTAATTTCCCCTGTGAACACCCTCCCGTCTAATTTCCCCTGTGAACACCCTCCTGTCTAATTCCCCCCAGTGAACACCCTCCTGCTTAATTACCCCTCTGTGAACAGCCTCCTGTCTAATTCCCCTGTGAACACCCTCCAGTCTAAATCCCCCCTGTGAACACCCTTCTGTCTTATTTCCCCTGTGAACACCCTCCTGTCTAATTCCCCCCTGTGAACACCCTCCTGCTTAATTCCCCCCTGGGAACACCCTCCTGTCTAATTCCCCCTGTGATCACCCTCCTTTCTAATTCCCCCTGTGAACACCCTCCTGTCTAATTCCCCCTGTGATCACCCTCCTGTCTAATTCCTCCCTGTGAACACCCTCCTGTCTAATTCCCCCTGTGAACACCCACCTGTCTAATTCCCCCTGTGAACACCCTCCTGTCTAATTCCCCCTGTGTACACCCTCCTGTCTAATTCCCCCTGTGAACACCCGCCTGTCTAATTCCCACTGTGATCACCCTCCTGTCTAATTCCTCCCTGTGAACACCCTCCTGTCTAATTCCCCCTGTGAACACCCTCCTGTCTAATTCCCCCTGTGAATACCATCCTGTCTAATTCCCCCTGTGAACACCTTCCTGTCCAATTCCCCCTGTGAACACTCTCTTGTCTAATTCCCCCTGTGAACACCCTCTTGTCTAATTCCCACCGTGAACACCCTCTTGCCTAATTCCCCCTGTGAACATCCTCCTGCCTAATTTCCCCTGTGATCACCCTCCTGTCTAATTCCCCCTGTGAGCACCCTCCAGTCTAATTCCCCCTTTAAACATCCTCCTGCCTAATTCCACCTGTGAACACCCTCCTGTCCAATTCCCCTGTAAACATCCTCCTGTCTAATTCTCTTGTGCACAGCCTCCTCTGGAATTCCCCCAGTGATATCCCTGCTGTCCATTTTCCCCTGTGAGCTCACTGGCGTCTAATTCCAGCTGTGAACACGCTCCTGCCTCATTCCAGCGTGAACACCCTCCTGTTGAATTCCCCCTGTGAACACCCTCCAATCTAATTCCCCCTCTGATCACCCTCCTGTTGAATGCCCCCTGTGAACAATCTCCTGCCATATTCCCCCTGTGAAGAGCCTCCAGTCTAATTCCACCTCTGAACACCATCCTGTCTATTTCCCCCAGCTAACACCCTTCTGTCTAATTCCCCCTGTGAACACCATCCTGTCTAATTCCCCACTGTTAACACCCTCCTGTCTAATTCCCCCCTGTGAACACCCTCCTGTCTAATTCTCCATGTGAACACCCTCCAATCTAATTCCCCCTCTGATCACCCTCCTGTCTAATTCTGCCAGTGAACACCCTCCTGTCTAAATCCCCCTGTGACCTCCTTTCTGTTTGATTCCACCTTTGAAAACCCAGCTGCGTCATTTGCCCATGTGAACACCATCCTGTCTAATTCCCATTGTGATAACCCTCCTGTGTATTTCCCCCTGTGAACACTCTCTTGGCTAAATCCCCCTGTGAACACCCTCTTGTCTAATTCCCACCGTGAACACCCTCTTGCCTAATTCCCCCTGTGAACATCCTCCTGCCTAATTCCCCCTGTGATCACCCTCCTGTCTAATTCCCCCTGTGAGCACCCTCCAGTCTAATTCCCCCTTTAAACATCCTCCTGCCTAATTCCACCTGTGAACACCCTCCTGTCTAATTCCCCTGTAAACATCCTCCTGTCTAATTCCCTTGTGCACAGCCTCCTCTGGAATTCCCCCAGTGATATCCCTGCTGTCCATTTTCCCCTGTGAGCTCACTGGCGTCTAATTCCAGCTGTGAACACGCTCCTGCCTCATTCCAGCTGTGAACACCCTCCTGTTGAAATCCCCCTGTGAACACCCTCCAATCTAATTCCCCCTCTGATCACCCTCCTGTTGAATGCCCCCTGTGAACAATCTCCTGCCATATTCCCCCTGTGAAGAGCCTCCAGTCTAATTCCACCTCTGAACACCATCCTGTCTATTTCCCCCAGCTAACACCCTTCTGTCTAATTCCCCCTGTGAACACCATCCTGTCTAATTCCCCACTGTTAACACCCTCCTGTCTAATTCCCCCCTGTGAACACCCTCCTGTCTAATTCTCCATGTGAACACCCTCCAATCTAATTCCCCCTCTGATCACCCTCCTGTCTAATTCTGCCAGTGAACACCCTCCTGTCTAAATCCCCCTGTGACCACCTTTCTGTTTGATTCCACCTTTGAAAACCCAGCTGCGTCATTTGCCCATGTGAACACCATCCTGTCTAATTCCCATTGTGATAACCCTCCTGTGTATTTCCCCCTGTGAACACTCTCTTGTCTAATTCCCCCTGTGAACACCCTCTTGTCTAATTCCCCCTGTGAACATCCTCCTGCCTAATTCCCCCTGTGATCACCCTCCTGTCTAATTCCCCCTGTGAGCACCCTCCAGTCTAATTCCCCCTTTAAACATCCTCCTGCCTAATTCCACCTGTGAACACCCTCCTGTCTAATTCCCCTGTAAACATCCTCCTGTCTAATTCTCTTGTGCACAGCCTCCTCTGGAATTCCCCCAGTGATATCCCTGCTGTCCATTTTCCCCTGTGAGCTCACTGGCGTCTAATTCCAGCTGTGAACACGCTCCTGCCTCATTCCAGCTGTGAACACCCTCCTGTTGAATTCCCCCTGTGAACACCCTCCAATCTAATTCCCCCTCTGATCACCCTCCTGTTGAATGCCCCCTGTGAACAATCTCCTGCCATATTCCCCCTGTGAAGAGCCTCCAGTCTAATTCCACCTCTGAACACCATCCTGTCTATTTCCCCCAGCTAACACCCTTCTGTCTAATTCCCCCTGTGAACACCATCCTGTCTAATTCCCCACTGTTAACACCCTCCTGTCTAATTCTGCCAGTGAACACCCTCCTGTCTAATTCCCCCCTGTGAACACCCTCCTGTCTAATTCTCCATGTGAACACCCTCCAATCTAATTCCCCCTCTGATCACCCTCCTGTCTAATTCTGCCAGTGAACACCCTCCTGTCTAAATCCCCCTGTGACCACCTTTCTGTTTGATTCCACCTTTGAAAACCCAGCTGCGTCATTTGCCCATGTGAACACCATCCTGTCTAATTCCCATTGTGATAACCCTCCTGTGTATTTCCCCCTGTGAACACTCTCTTGGCTAAATCCCCCTGTGAACACCATCCTGTCTAATTCCCCCATTGAGCACGCTCTTGTCGAACTCCTCCAGTGAACACAATCCGGTCTAATTCCCCTTGTGAGCACCCTCCTGGCTAATTCCCCCTGTGAGCACATTCCTGGCTAATTCCCCCTGTGAGCACCCTCTGGTCTAATTCCCTTTGTGAACACCCTCCTGTCTAATTCCCCCAGTGAACAGCCTCCTGTCTAATTCATACAGTGAATAGCCTCCTGTCTAATTCATCCAGTGAACACCCTCCTGTCTAATTCCCCCAGTGAACAGCCTCCTGTCTAATTCATCCAGTGAGCACCCTCTTGTCTAATTCCCCCTGTGAACACCCTCCTTCCTGATTCCCCCTGAAAGCTCCCTCCTACCTAATTCCCCCTGTGAACACCCTCCTGCCTAATTCCCCCTGTGCACATCCTCCTGTCCAATTCCCCCTGTGAACATCCTCCTGCCTAAATCCCCCTGTGAATACCCTCTTGTCCAATCCCCCCTGTGAACTCCCTCTTGTCTTATTCCCCCTGCGAACATCCTCCTGCCTAATTCCCCCTGTGATCACCCTCCTGTCTAATTCCCCCTGTGAACACCCTCCTGCCTAATTCCCGCTGTGAACACCCACATGTCCAAATCCCCCTGAGAACACCCTCTTGTCTAATTCCCCCTTTGAACACCCTCCTGCCTGATTCCCCCTGTGAATACCCTCCTGTCTAACTCCCCCCTGTGAACAACCTCCCGTCTAATTCCCCCGTGAACACAATCCTGTCTAATTTCCCCTGTGAACACCCTCCTGTCTAATTCCCCCTGTGAACACCCTCCTGTCTAATTCCTCCTGTGTACATTCTCCTGTCTAATTCCCCCTGTGTACATTCTCCTGTCTAATTCCCCCTGTGAACACCCTCCCGTCTAAACCCCCTGTGAACTCCCTCCTGTCGAATTTCTCCTGTGAAAATCCTCCTGTCTAGTTGCCTCGTGAACATTCTCCTGTATAATTCCCCCTGTGTACATTCTCCTGTCTAATTCCCCCTGTGAACACCCTCCAGTCTAATTCCCCCTGGGAACACCCTCCAGTCTAATTCCCCCTGGAAGCACTCTCCAGTCTAATTCCCCCTGGGAACACTCTCCAGTCTAATTGCCCATGGGAGCACCCTCCGGTCAAATTCCCCCTGGGAACACCCACCAGTCTAATTCCCCCTGGGAACACCCTCCTGTTTAATTCCCTCTGTGAACACCCTCCTGTCTAATTCCCACTGTGAACACGCTCCTGTCTAATTCCCTCTGAGAACACCCTCCTGTTTAATTCCCTCTGTGAACACCATCCTGTCTAACCCCCCTGTGAACACCCTCCTATCTAATTCCCACTGTGAACAACTTCCTGTCTAATTCCCCCTGTGAAACCCCTCCTGTCTAATTCCCCTGTGATCACCCTCATGTCTACTCCCCCCTGTGAACCCCCAACTGTCTAATTCTCCTGTGATCACCCTCTGGTCTAATTCCCACTGTGAACACCCTCTGTCTAATTTCCAATGTGAACAACCTCCTGTCTAATTCCCTCTGTGAACACCATCCTGCCTAAGTACCCCTGTGAAAACTTTCCTGTCTAATTCCCCCTGCGAACAACGTCTGTCTAATTCCACCTGTGAACCCCCTCCTGTCTAATTCCCCTTTCATCACCCTCCTGTCTATTTCCCCCTGTGAACCCCCTCCTGTCAAATTCCACTGTGAACACCCTCTGTCTAATTCCCCATGTGAACACTCTCCTGTCTAATTTCCCCTGAGAACAACCTCCTGTCTAATTCCCACTGTGAACACCATGCTGCCGAATTCCCGATGTGATCACTCTCCTGTCTAATTCCCCCTGTGATCACTCTCCTGTCTAATTCCCCTGTGATTACCCTCTTGTCTAATTCCCCATGTGAACACTTCCCGGTCTAATTTCCCCTGAGAACAACCTCCTGTCAAGATTCCGTCTGTGAACACCATCCTGCCTAATTCCCCTGTGATCACTCTCCTGTCTAATTCCCCATGTGAACACTCTCCTGTCTAATTTCCCCTGTGAACAACCTCCTGTCTAATTCCCACTGTATACACCCTCCTGTGTAACTCCCCCCGTGAAAAGACTCCTGTCTAATTTCCCCTGTTAACACCCACCTGTCTAATTACCCTCTGTGAACACCCTCCTGTCCCAATCCCCCTGTGATCACCCTCTTGTCTAATTCCCCATGTGAACACTCTCCTGTCTAATTTCCCCTGTGAACAACCTCCTGTCTAATTCCCACTGTATACACCCTCCTGTGTAACTCCCCCGTGAAAAGACTCCTGTCTAATTTCCCCTGTTAACACCCTCCTGTCTAATTACCCTCTGTGAACACCCTCCTGTTCCAATCCCCCTGTGAACACCCTCCTGGCTAATTACCCCTGTGAACAACCACCTGTCCAATTCCCTCTGTGAACACCCTCCTGTCCCAAACACCCTGTGAACAACCTCCTGTCTAATTCCCCCCTGTGAACAACCTCCTGTCTAACTCCCTCTGTGATCATCCTCCTGTCCCGATCCCCCTGTGAACAACCTCCTGTCCAATCCCCTCTGTGAACACCCTCCTGTCCCAATCCCCCTGTGAACACCCTCCTGGCTAATTTCCCCTGTGAACAACCACCTGTCCAATTCCCTCTGTGAACACCCTCCTGTCCAATTCCCTCTGTGAACACCCTCCTGTCCCAATCCCCCTGTGAACACCCTCCTGGCTAATTTCCCCTGTGAACAACCTCCTGTCCAATTCCCTCTGTGAACACCCTCCTGTCCCAAACACCCTGTGAACAACCTCCTGTCTAATTCCCCCCTGTGAACAACCTCCTGTCTAACGCCCTCTGTGATCACCCTCCTGTCCCAATCCCCCTGTGAACAACCTCCTGTCCAATTCCCTCTGTGAACACCCTCCTGTCCCAATCACCCTGTGAGCACCCTCCTGTCTAATTCCCCCTGTGAAAGGACTCGTGACTAATTCCCGCTGTGAACACCCACCTGTCTAATTTCCCCTGTGAACACCCTCCTGTCTAATTCCCTCTGTGAACACCCTCCTGTCTAATTCCCACTGTGAACACGATCCTGTCTAATTCCCCCTGTGAACACCCTCCTTTTTCATTCCCTCTGTGAACACCCTCCTGTCTAATCCCCCATGTGAACACCCTCCTATCTAATTCTCCCTGTGAAGAACTTCTGTCTAATTCGCCCTGTGAACACCCTCCTGTGTAATTCCCCCGTCAACACCCTCCTGTCTAATTCCCCCTGTCAACATCCTCCTGTCTAATTACCCCTGTCAACACCCTCCTGTCTAATTCTCCCTGTGAATACCCTCATGTCCAATTCCAACTGTGAACACCCTCCTGTGTAATTCTCCGAGTGGACACACTCCTGTCTAATTCTCCCTGTGAACACCCTCCTGTCTAATTCCCCCAGTGAACACCCTCCTGTGTAATTCTTGCTGTGAACAACCTCCTGTCAAATTCCAGATGTGAACACTCTACTGTCTAATTCTCGCTGTGAACACCCTCCTGTTTAATTCCCTCTGTCAACACCCTCCTGTCTAATCCCCCCTGTGAACACCCTCCTATCTAATTTCCCCTGTGAACAACTTCTGTCTAATACCCACTGTGAACCCCTTCCTGTCTAATTTCCCTGTGATCACCCTCATGTCTACTTCCCCCTGTGAACCCCCTCCTGTCTAATTCCCCTGTGATCACCCTCTTGTCTAATTCCCACTGTGAACACCCTCTGTCTAATTCCCCATGTGAACACTCTCCTGTCTAATTTCGCCTGAGAACAACCTCCTGTCTAATTCCCTCTGTGAACACCATCCTGCCTAATTCCCCCTGTGATCACTCTCCTGTCTAATTCCCCAGTGATCACCCTCTTGTCTAATTCCCCATGTGAACACTCTCCTGTCTAATTCCCCCTGAGAACAACCTCCTGTCTAATTCCCTCTGTGAACACCATCCTGCCTAATTCCCCCTGTGATCACCCTCATGTCTAATTCCCACTGTGAACACCCTCTGTCTAATTCCCCCTGTGATCACCCTCATGTCTACTTCCCCCTGTGAACCGCCTCCTGTCTCATTCCCTTGTGATCACCCTCTTGTCTAATTCCCCATGTGAACCCACTCTGTCTTATTCCCCATGTGAACACTTTCCTGTCTAATTCCCCCTGTGAACACCATCCTGTCTAATTCCCCCTGTGAACAACCTGCTGTCTAATTCCCACCGTATACACCCTCCTGTGTAATTCCCCCCGTGAAAAGTCTCCTGTCTAATTTCCCCTGTTAACACCCTCCTGTCTAATTTGCCCTGTGAACAACCTCCTGCCCCAATCCCCCTGTGAACACCCTCCTGTCTATTTCCCCCCGTGCACAACCTCCTGTCTAGATCCCACTCTATACACCCTCCTGTTTAATTCCCCCCGTGAAAAGACTCGTGACTAATTCCCACTGTGAACACCCTCCAGTCTAATTCCCACTGTGAACACGCTCCTGTCTAATTCCCCCTGTGAACACCCTCCTTTTTAATCCCCCCTGTGAACACCCTCCTGTCTAATCCCTCCTGTGAACACCCTCCTATCTTATTCTCCCTGTGAACAACTTCTGTCTAATTCCCCCTGTGATCACCCTCATGTCTACTTCCCCCTGTGAACCCCCTCCCGTCTATTTCCCGCTCTGAACATCTTCCTGTCTAATTCCCCCTATGAACACCCTCCTGTGTAGTTCTCCGAGTGGACACACTCCTGCCTTATTCCCCCTGTGAACACCATCCTGTCTAATTCCCCCTGTTAACATCCTCCTGTCTAATTCCCCCTGTCAACACCCTCCTGTCTAATTCTCCCTGTGAACACCGTCATGTCCAATTCCACCTGTGAACACCCTCCTGTGTAATTCTCCCTGTGAACACCCTCCTGTCCAATTCCCCCAGTGAACACCCTCCTGTGTAATTCTTGCTGTGAACAACCTCCTGTCAAATTCCACCTGTGAACACTCTACTGTCTAATTCTCGCTGTGAGCACCCTCCTTTCTAATTCCCCCTGTGAACACCCACCTGTCTAATTCTCGCTGTGAACACCCTCCTGTGTACTTCCCCCTATGCACACTCCCATGTCCATTTCCAAGCTGTGAACACCCTCCTGTCTAATTCTTGCTGTGAACAACCTCCTGTCAAATTCCACCTGTGAACACCATCCTGTCTAATTCACCCTGTTCACACCCTCCTGTCGAATTCGGCCTGTGATCTCCCTCCTGGATAATTCCCCCTGTGATCACCCTCCTGTGTAATGGGTAGGCGGTCGTGTAGTAGTATTATCACTGGACTTGTAACCCAGAGACCCAGGGTATTTCACTGGGGACATGAGTTCGAATCCCACCACAGCAGTAGTTGCAATCTGAATTTAAGTAATATATCTGGAATTAAAAGCTAGTCTAATTATGGTCATGAAACCATTGTCGATTGTTGTAAAAACGCATCTGGTTCATTAATGTCCTTCAGGGAAGGTAATCTGCTGTCCTTACCTGGTCTGGCCTATATGTGTCTCCAAAACCACAGCAATGTGGTTAACTCTTACATGCCCTCTGTAATGGCTGAGCAAGCTACTCAGTTGTACCTAACCACTACAAAGTCAATAGAAAGGAATGAATCCGGACGGACCAACCGGCATCGACCTAGGCACCGGAAACGACAATGGCAAACCCAGCCCTGTCGACCCTGCAAAGTCCTCCTTACTAACATCTGGGAGCTTGTGCCAAAGTTGGGAGAGCTATCCCACAGGCTAGTCAAGCAATAGACTGACATAGTCATACTCACGGAATCATACCTTAAAGACAATGCCCCAGACACTGCCATCACCATCCCTGGGTATGTCTTGTCCCACCGGCAGGACATAACCACCAGAGGTGGTGGCACAGTGGTATACAGTAGGGAGGGAGTTTCCCTGGGAGTCCTCAACATCGACACCGGACCCCATGAAGTCTCAGGGCATCAGGTCAAACATGGGCAAGGAAACCTCCTACTGATTACCACCTACCGCCCTCCCTCTGCGGATGACTGAGTACTCCTCCATGTTGAACACCACTTGGAGAAAGCACTGAGGGTGGCAAGGGCACAAAATGGGTGGGGGACTTCAATGTCCATCACCAAGAGTGGCACGGTAGCACCACTCCTGACTGTGTTGGCCGACTCCTGAAGGGCATAGCTGCTAGACTGGGTCTGCGGCAGGTGTTGGGGGAACCAACACGAGGGAAAAACATACTTGAACACATCTTCACCAATCTGCCTGCCGCAGATGCTTCTGTCCATGACAGTATTGGTAGGAGTGACCACAGCACATTACTTGTGGAGACGAAGACCCGCCTTCACATTGGGATACCGTCCATCGTGTTGTGTGGCACCATCACCGTGCTAAATGGGATAGATTTTGAACAGATCTGGCAATGCAAAACTGGGCATCCATGAGGCGCTGTGGGCCATCAGCAGCAGCAGAATTGTACTCATCCACAATCTGTAACCTCATGGCCTGGCATATCCCCCACTCTACCATTACCATCAAGCCAGGAGACCAACCCTGGTTCAATGAATAGTGCATGAGGGCATGCCAGGAGCAGCACCAGGCATAGCTCAAAATGGGTTGACTCCCCAAAGCCTGTCCCCCATCTACAAGGCACAAGTCAGGAGTGCGATGGAATACTGTCCACTTGCCTGGATGGGTGCAGCTCCACCAAAACTCAAGAATCTCGACACCATCCAGGACAAAGCAGCCCGCTTGAGTGGCACACCATCTACAAACATTCACTCCCTCCACCACTGACGCAGAGTGGCAGCAGTGTGTACCATCTACAAGATGCACTGCAGCAATGCACTAATGTTCCTGAGACAGAAACTTCCAAACCCGCCACCTCTACCAACTAGAATGGCAAGGGCAGCAGATACATGGGAACACCAGCACCTGCAAGTTCCCCTCCAAGTCACACACCATCTGACTTGGAACTAAATAGCCGTTCCTTCACTGTCGCTGGGTCAAAATCCTGGAACTCCCTTCTTAACAGCACTGTGGGTGTATCTACCTAACATGGTCTGCAGTGGTTCAAGAAGGCAGCTCAGCACCACCTTCTCAAGGGCAATTAGGGATGGGCAATAAATGCTGGCCTGGACAGCGAAACCCACATCCCATGAATGAATTAAAAAAAACTTAAGACTCAAAGCTGCTGATGTAATGTGTTTGTTCAGGTGAGTGTAAGTAATAGCAATGATCAGGGGTATAACCGTGTCAGTGGAGACTTATCCCCTGTATAAATCAGGACCCACTAGAATGGATCAGCTCAGAGTGTCTGCTGGAGCTGTGGGTTCCAGGCTGACAGAAGTCTCTGCTTCTCACAGAAATGGGATATTTAGTAATGCTTCAGATCGCATTGATTTATTATCCTGTACTTGCAGCAATTGGAGTTCCTGGTAAGCCTGTATATCAGTTGATAATGGTGTAACTCGATGTTTACTGTGCTGCTGTACACGGTATTATTTACCACTGTGTTTTACACAGCCACCTGTTCTTTACCAACAATTTACTGATGGAATCTCCTGATTGTCTACTCTTTCAGTCTTGCAGGAGCTGCATTATATTTAATGGTATTGGTTTTAGTAACCCTGGAATATTTACTGGATTATTGTGTTTATCTAATGTATTTGGATAAGATGTCTCGGTTAGGATCAAGAATAAGAGCATCAGGAGATTTTCACAGTTTCGTGATTTGCAACTAACCGGTCCTGCAATATTTTGATGATTTTTTTCGCTGTTTGATAACAAGACCTCCCACAATATCTATGCTACAAGGAGGCAGCAAAATATTCTCCCAACCCAATAACATGGTTCAGTTTAACAGGGATTTCAATGTATTTATTGGTTATCACTGTTATAAAATATATTGTGTATGTCTGACACTGCTTCAGAGGTCTGGCTACTGAACTGAGTTTGCTGCTGCCTCTTTCACATCTCCTTCTCTGCTTCACTGTGGAGTCTTCACTGTCACTGGAATTCATTGTAAAATAGAAAGTATTGATGTGATGTTTTATTGGTTTACACTCGATCAGTTGGAATCAAGAGTCTTTCCATTTATCTGTAGATTATCAGCTGCAGCGCTGGTGTTGGTGTTTTATTAATTAAACAATCCCACATTCTAACGGTGTACTTTATAATTCCAGGAGAAGGAATTTCAATGATTGTGTGGTTTCTTTGGAAGAAGCTTTCGATTCTGTTTATTCCATGCATTGAAGATGAAGTGAAGAGGGTAGGTGATTTGTGTGCTCTGTAGACACATTAAATTATTCACAGAGATTTCACCATTCAACAAACCAACTCTGAGAATAGAATCATTGAACATGGGGCTGGTGAACAGGCGCAGAATGTGAGGAATAAATCGCATGTCAAAAGTGGCATGAAGTAACAGTTTGCAGGGTGTGAGGAGTCCAGACAGTGAGGGAGGGTAACTTTGAAAAGGAGCAGGGAGAATGAAACAGAGGGAAAAAGATAACCAGAAGGAAAGTGACAGAGGAAGCATCAGAGGTGTGAATAAATCACTAACATTAAGTGCTGGAATATCCAGAGAAGTTAGTCAGAGAAACTGCGAGTTGAAGTTATCAGTTGTCAGATTGAGTTAATTTTACTGAAGGACTCGATCCCTCAGTGTTTATTTCTGTCAGGTCCAAATTTTGTTTTGCAGAAGGTTCCTATTCCTTACTTAGTGTATTGACTATATTGTATAATCAATGAAATGTTGTCCAGCACCAATAACTACAGGTATTATTGTTTGAATGTATTCATGTTTGACTGCAGCTTGGATAGCAACGGAGGTGCGTGAACGGGCTTACAGCTGGGAAGTCAATTTCAGCAGAAGTTTAAAAGTGAATTCCCTTTTGTTTTCGGAGGACCAGGGGACTGCTGGGTAAGGAAAAGGTATATATTTGTGTGGTGGCTGCACCCGAGACACTACACGTGTAGTGTCTCCCACCCACCCTCCTCCTCTAACCAAAAAAAAGGACTCTGGTGTGTTGATAAGGTAAGCTTTTTATTTGGGAAGTTCTGTCCGTTGGATTGCTAACCTAACAAGTTTTGACTTTTTGTTTTTTTGGTTTTTCAGTAGATTTGTTGGGAATTTGGAATAGAGGGAATGGAAGTTAAGGCAGTTGTATGTTCCTCCTGCAGAATGTGGGAGGTAAGGGTCGCCAAGAGTGTCCCTGCTGACTGCATCTGTGGGAAGTGCACCCAACTCCAGCTCCTCGAGAACCGCGTTAGGGAACTGGAGCTGGATCTGGATGAACTTCGGATCATTCGGGAGGCGGAGGAGGTTATTGAGAGGAGTTATGGGGAGGTAGTCAGGTAAAAGAAGTAGGTAGATGGGTTACCGTCAGGGGAAGGAGAGGGAACCAGCAGGCAGTGCAGGGATCCCCTGTGGCTGTTTCCCTCAACAACAGGTATACCGTTTTGGATACTGTTGGGGGGGGGACTTACCAGGGGTAAGCAATGGGGTACAGATATCTGGCACAGAGTCTTTCCCTGTTGCTCAGAAGGGAAGGGGGAAGAGGAGCAGAGCATTAGTCATTGGGGACTCCATAGTTAGGGGAACAGATAGGAGGTTCTGTGGGAACGAGAGAGACTCACGGTTGGTATGTTGCCTCCCAGGTGCCAGGGTTCGTGATGTCTCTGATCGTGTTTTTGGGATCCTTAATGGGGAGGGGGAGCAGCCCCAAGTCGTGGTCCACATAGGCACCAACGACATAGGTAGGAAGAGAGATGGGGATTTAAGACAGAAATTTAGGGAGCTAGGGTGGAAGCTTCGAGCAAGAACAAACAGAGTTGTTATTTCTGGGTTGTTGCCCGTGCCACGTGATAGCGAAGCGAGGAATAGGGAGAGAGAGGAGTTGAACACGTGGCTGCAGGGATGGTGCAGGAGGGAGGGATTTGGTTTCCTGGATAATTGGGGCTCTTTCTGGGGTAGGTGGGACCTCTACAAACAGGATGGTCTTCACCTGAACCAGAGGGGTACCAATATCCTGGGGGGGAGGTTTGCTAGTGCTCTTCGGGGGGGTTTAAACTAATTCAGCAGGGGAATGGGAACCCAAATTGTAGTGCCAGTGTACAGGATGTTGAGAGTAGTGAGGTCAGGGATATGGTTACAAGGACGCAAGAGGGCACTGGCAAGCAAGAACCTGGTTTAAAGTGTGTCTATTTCAACGCCAGGAGCATCCGGAATAAGGTGGGTGAGCTTGCAGCATGGGTTGGTACCTGGGATCTCGATGTAGTGGCCATTTCGGAGACATGGGTAGAGCAGGGGCAGGAATGGATGTTGCAGATTCCGGGATTTAGATGTATCAGTAAGAACAGAGAAGATGGTAAAAGAGGAGGGGGTGTGGCATTGTTAATCAAGGAGAGTATTACAGCAACAGAAAGGACGTTTGAGGACTCGTCTACTGAGGTAGTATGGGCTGAGGTTCGAAACAGGAGAGGTGAGGTTACCCTGTTGGGAGTCTTTTATAGACCTCCGAATAGTTCCAGAGATGTCGAGGAAAGGATAGCGAAGATGATTCTCGACAGGGGTGAGAGTAACAGGGTAGTGGTTATGGGGGACTTTAACTTTCCAAATATCGACTGGAAATACTATAGTTCGAGTACTTTAGATGGGTCAGTTTTTGTCCAGTGTGTGCAGGAGGGTTTTCTGACACAGTATGTAGACAGGCCAACCAGGGGCGATGCCACATTGGATTTGGTACTGGGAAATGAACCCGGCCAGGTGTTAGATTTAGATGTAGGTGAGTACTTTGGTGACAGTGATCACAATTCGGTTAGGTTTACCTTAGCGATGGGCAGGGACAGGTATATACTGCAGGGCAAGAATTATAACTGGGGGAAAGGAAATTATGATGCGATTAGGCAAGATTTAGGATGCGTAGGATGGGGACGGAAACTGCAGGGGATGGGAACAATCGAAATGTGGAGCTTATTCAAGGAGCAGCTACTGCGTGTCCTTGATAAGTATGTACCTGTGAGGCAGGGAGGAAGTTGTCGTGCGAGGGAGCCGTGGTTTACTAAAGAAGTTGAAGAGCTTGTCAAGAGGAAGAAGAAGGCTTATGTTAGGATGAGACGTGAAGGCTCAGTTAGGGCGCTTGAGAGTTACAAGCTAGCCAGGAAGGATCTAAAGGGAGAGCTAAGAAGAGCAAGGAGAGGACACGAGAAGTCATTGGTGGATCGGATCAGGGAAAACCCTAAGGCTTTCTATAGGTATATCAGGAATAAAAGAATGACTAGAGTTAGATTAGGGCCAATCAAGGATAGTAGTGGGAAGTTGTGTGTGGAATCAGAGGAGATAGGGGAAGTGTTAAATGAATATTTTGCGTCAGTATTTACAGTAGAGAAAGAAAATGTTGTTGAGAATACTGAGATTCAGGCTACGAGGCTAGATGGGATTGAGGTTCACAAGGAGGAGGTGTTAGCAATTTTGGAAAGTGTGAAAATAGATAAGTCCCCTGGGCCAGATGGGATTTATCCTAGGATTCTCTGGGAAGCTAGGGAGGAGATTGCAGAGCCTTTGTCCTTGATCTTTATGTCGTCATTGTCGACAGGAATAGTGCCGGAAGACTGGAGGATAGCAAATGTTGTCCCCTTGTTCAAGAAGGGGAGTAGAGACAGCCCTGGTAATTATAGACCTGTGAGCCTTACTTCGGTTGTGGGTAAAATGTTGGAAAAGGTTATAAGAGACAGGATTTATAATCATCTTGAAAAGAATAAGTACATTAGAGATGGTCAGCACGGTTTTGTGACGGGTAGGTCGTGCCTCACAAACCTTATTGAGTTTTTCGAGAAGGTGACCAAACAGGTGGATGAGGGTAAAGCAGTGGATGTGGTGTATATGGATTTCAGTAAGACGTTTGATAAGGTTCCCCACGTTAGGCTATTGCAGAAAATACGGAAGTATGGGGTTGAAGGTGATTTGGAGCTTTCGATCAGAAATTGGCTAGCTGAAAGAAGACAGAGGGTGGTGGTTGATGGTAAATGTCCATCCTGGAGTTTAGTTACTAGTGGTGTACCGCAAGGATCTGTTTTGGGTCCATTGCTGTTTGTCATTTTTATAAATGACCTGGAAGAGGGTGTAGAAGGGTGGGTTAGTAAATTTGCAGATGACACTAAGGTCGGTGGAGTTGTGGATAGTGCCGAAGGATGTTGTAGGGTACAGAGAGACATAGATAGGCTGCAGAGCTGGGCTGAGAGATGGCAAATGGAGTTTAATGCGGAAAAGTGTGATGTGATTCACTTTGGAAGGAGTAACAGGAATGCAGAGTACTGGGCTAATGGGAAGATTCTTGGTAGTGTAGATGAACAGAGAGATCTTGGTGTCCAGGTGCATAAATCCCTGAAGGTTGCTTACCAGGTTAATAGGGCTGTTAAGAAGGCATATGGTGTGTTAGCTTTTATTAGTAGGGGGATCGAGTTTCGGAGCCACGAGGTCATGCTGCAGCTGTACAAAACTCTGGTGAGACCGCACCAGGAGTATTGCGTGCAGTTCTGGTCACCGCATTATAGGAAGGATGTGGAAGCTATGGAAAGGGTGCAGAGGAGCTTTACCAGGATGTTGCCTGGTATGGAGGGAAGGTCTTACGAGGAAAGGCTGAGGGACTTGAGGTTGTTTTCGTTGGAGAGAAGGAGGAGGAGAGGTGACTTAATAGAGACATATAAGATAATCAGAGGGTTAGATAGGGTGGATAGTGAGCGTCTTTTTCCTCGGATGGTGATGGCAAACACGAGGGGACATAGCTTCAAGTTGAGGGGTGATAGATATAGGACAGATGTGAGAGGTAGTTTCTTTACTCAGAGAGTAGTAAGGGCGTGGAACGCCCTGCCTGCAGCAGTAGTAGATTCGCCAACTTTAAGGGCATTTAAGTGGACATTGGATAGACACATGGATGAAAATGGAATAGTGTAGGTCAGATGGTTTCACAGCTCAGCGCAACATCGAGGGCCGAAGGGCCTGTACTGCGCTGTAATATTCTAATCTAATCTAATCATTGAGTTGTGTTACTGGGATTTCTATATTAGTTTTGCACGAACGCTTTGCTGCAGTCACTCCCGCTGAATCTCAACCTCTCCTCTCACTGTATTGAATCCTTTGCCTCCTCATCCATTGCTTCAGTTTATACACTTTCCCAAACCATCTGATCTTGTCTCCTCTCCTGCTCGAACATGACGAGAGTGGTCCCAAAGGAAGAGTGCTAAATATGGGGAAGGCCAACTATGCCAAAATTCGGCAGGAGCTGGGGAATGTAGATTGGGAGCAGCTGTTTGAAGGTAAATCCACATGTGATATGTGGGAGGCTTTTAAAGAGAGGTTGATTAGCGTGCAGGAGAGACATGTTCCTGTGAAAATGAGGGATAGGAATGGCAAGATTAGGGAACCATGGATGACAGGTGAAATTGTGAGACTAGCTAAGAGGAAAAAGGAAGCATACATAAGGTCTAGAAGGCTGAAGACAGATGAAGCTTTGAAAGAATATCAGGAATGTAGGACCAATCTGAAACGAGGAATTAAGAGGGCTAAAAGGGGTCATGAAATATCTTTAGCAAACAGGGTTAAGGAAAATCCCAAAGCCTTTTATTCATATATAAGGAGCAAGAGGGTAAAGAGAGAAAGGATTGGCCCACTCAAGGACAAAGGAGGAAAGTTATGCGTGGAGTCAGAGAAAATGGGTGAGATTCTAAACGAGCACTTTGCATCGGTATTCACCGAGGAGAGGGACATGACGGATGTTGAGGTTAGGGACAGATGTTTGATTACTCCAGGTCAAGTCGGCATAAGGAGGGAGGAAGTGTTGGGTATTCTAAAAGACATTAAGGTGGACAAGTCCCCAGGTCCGGATGGGATCTATCCCAGGTTACTGAGGGAAGCAAGAGAGGAAATAGCTGGGGCCTTAACAGATATCTTTGCAGCATCCTTAAACACGGGTGAGGTCCCGGAGGACTGGAGAATTGCTAATGTTGTCCCCTTGTTTAATGAGGGTAGCAGGGATAATCCAGGTAATTATAGACCGGTGAGCCTGACGTCAGTGGTAGGGAAGCTGCTGGAGAAGATACTGAGGGATAGGATCTATTCCCATTTGGAAGAAAATGGGCTTATCAGTGATAGGCAACATGGTTTTGTGCAGGGAAGGTCATGTCTTACCAACTTAATAGAATTCTTTGAGGAAGTGACAAAGTTGATTGATGAGGGAAGGGCTGTCGATGTCGTATACATGGACTTCAGCAAGTCGTTTGATAAGGTTCCCCATGGTAGGCTGATGGAGAAAGTGAAGGCGCATGGGGTCCAAGGTGTACTGGCTAGATGGATGAAGAACTGGCTGGGCAACAGGAAACAAAGTAGCAGTGGAAGGGAGTTTCTCAAAATGGAGACGTGTGACCAGTGGTGTTCCAGAGGGATCCGTGCTGGGACCACTTGTTTGTGATATACATTAATGATTTGGAGGAAAGTATAGGTTGTCTGATTAGCAAGTTTGCAGACGACACTAAGATTGGTGGAGTAGCAGATAGTGAAGGGGACTGTCAGAGAATGCAGCAGAATTTAGATAGATTGGAGAGTTGGGCAGAGAAATGGCAGATGGAGTTCAATCAGGGCAAATGTGAGGTGATGCATTTTGGAAGATCCAATTCAAGAGTGAATTATACAGTAAATGGAAAAGTCCTGGGGAAAATTGATGTACAGAGAGATTTGGGTGTTCAGGTCCATTGTTCCCTGAAGGTGGCAACGCAGGTCAATAGAGTGGCCAAGAAGGCATACGGCATGCTTTCCTTCATTGGACGGGGTATTGAGTACAAGAATTGGCAGGTCATGTTACAGTTGTATAAGACTTTGGTTCAGCCACATTTGGAATACTGCGTGCAGTTCTGGTCACCACATTACCAAAAGGATGTAGATGCTTTGGAGAGGGTGCAGAGGAGGTTCACCAGGATGTTGCCTGGTATGGAGGGCGATAGCTATGAAGAGAGGTTGAGTAGATTAGGATTATTTTCATTCGAAAGGCGGAGGTTGAGGGGGGACCTGATTGAGGTGGACAGAATCATGAGAGGTATAGACAGGGTGGATAGCAAGAAGCTTTTTCCCAGAGTGGGGGATTCAATTACTAAGGGTCACGAGTTCAAAGTGAGAGGGGTATTGTTTAGGGGGGATATGCGTGGAAAATTCTTTACGCAGAGGGTGGTGGGTGCCTGGAACGCGTTGCCAGCGGAGGTGGTAGACGCAGGCACGATAGCGTCTTTCAAGATGTTTCTCGACAGATACATGAATGGGCAGGAAGCAAAGAGATCCAGACCATTAGAAAATAGGCGACATGTTTAGATAGAGGCTCTGGATCGGCGCAGGCTTGGAGGGCCGAAGGGCCTGTTCCTGTGCTGTAATTTTCTTTGGTCTTTGTTCTTTGACCATTTCCTTCTCTCCCTCCCAATCTCACTCACTGGCTCCACCTCCAGACGCCTCTTCCAAATAAGTCCTAACCATGAAACTCACTGCAGCATCTCTCAGCCTTTTCCCATTCTGTACC
Source organism: Heterodontus francisci (assembly GCF_036365525.1). Lineage (NCBI taxonomy): Eukaryota > Metazoa > Chordata > Chondrichthyes > Heterodontiformes > Heterodontidae > Heterodontus > Heterodontus francisci. The sequence continues at coordinate 1,198,280 of NW_027142345.1, forward strand.
AGCCCCTGTCGGCTCTCTGAACCCACAGCAACAAATCAGCTGCACCTTCCGCTGTCTCCAAACCTTCCTGACCAGCAGTCTGGAGACATATTCCCATTTGACCCATTGGATTCCATCTTTATAAAGCCCCTTCTCATTTCCACACCAGTACTGCATCCTCACTCAGTACTCCCAGTAGATCTGGTGCTGACTTTATTCACTTTCTGCATCAATTTCCCAATACATTATCAATAATTGTGTTTCAAACATTTCACAGTGACAAAGCACTGCCCGGGTCAATGAATCAGTTTTCACTGTTCAATGCAGCAACCAAGCTGGAAATTTCAGCCCAGATCCTCTCAAACTGCTGCTTTGTCTCCAGGTCTGATCAGTCATTTCTCTGCTTCCTTTTCTCTCTCTCTTCCAGTTAACTTGGTGGCGATTGTGATCCTGTCCCGAGGAAAGTGCGGTCTCTCCAAATGTATCACTGTCTACCTGGTGGGAATGGCAGTGTCTGATCTCCTGGTCGTTATCACTGGTCCCATATTGTTGCGGATTGCTTCAATTTATTTCCCATATTCATTCCTGTTCATTACTCCTGTGTGTTCTCTCAGCATCGTTCTGTTTTCTGCAGCCACATGTATTTCTGTCTGGCTCACAGTCACTTTCACCTTTGATCGATTTGTGGCCATTTGCTGTGGGAAGCTAAAAACAAAATATTGCACCAAGAAAACAGCGGCTGTGATTGTTGGGACAGTGAGTGTGCTGGGCTGTTTACAGTCTGTCCCCTGGTACTTTACAGTGGAACAAGATTACTTCATTGATAATGTTCCCATGGGTTGTGTCCTTAAACCGAGCTTCATCACCTCCCCCGTATGGGTCACATCTGAATTGTTTATTTACATTTTAACCCCTTGTGTCCCGGTCTTTCTGATTTTACTGCTCAATGTTCTCACAGTCAGACGTATTTTATTCTCCAGTAAAGTCCGCAGGGGATTCCGGCGCCACAGCAATGGAGAGAATCACAAGGACCCGGAGATGGATAATCGGAGAAAATCAATTATTTTACTCTTCAGTATATCCAGCAGTTTTATATTGTTATGGATAACCCGGGTTGTGTTTAGAATTTATAGGCGAATTGCAGATATTCAGGATTATTCCTCCTACACTGACCCTGTCTATATCACAGATTACACATCACTAATGCTGCAGGTTCTCAGTTCCTGCACCAACACATGTATTTACACTGTGACCCAGACTAAATTCAGAGAGGAGCTGAAGAAGGCGGTGAAATACCCTCTCAATCTCATTGTTAAATTAGTGAAATCATAGAAAGAGATAAACACTGCAACTAAATCCCATTTCATATTCCATTCACTACCCTCCCCACTGGACAGAAATGTACATTTTATATTCACAGCACTGAGCCCTATAATTATTTTAAATTTGATTCTGAGATTATATTATTGAGAATCTGACCTATTGAGTTGGGACTTGCTCTGCCTCCCTCTCACCATCTCCATCTGCTGGTGTCCCGGTCTCACTGCAGTTACTGCCCCCTCTCACCAGCTCCATCTGCTGGTGTCCCTGTCTCACTGCAGTTACTGCCCCCTCTCACCAGCTCCATCTGCTGGAGTCCCTGTCTCACTGCAGTTACTGCCCCCTCTCACCTTCTCCATCTGCTGGTGTCCCGGTCTCACTGCAGTTACTGCCCCCTCTCACCATCTCCATCTGCTGGTGTCCCTGTCTCACTGCAGTTACTGCCCCCTCTCACCAGCTCCATCTGCTGGAGTCCCTGTCTCACTGCAGTTACTGCCCCCTCTCACTACCTCCATCTGCTGGTGTCCCTGTCTCACTGCAGTTACTGCCCCCTCTGACTATCTCCATCTGCTGGTGTCCCTGTCTCACTGCAGTTACTGCCCCCTCACACCTTCTCCATCTGCTGGTGTCCCTGTCTCACTGCAGTTACTGTCTCCCTCTCACAATCTCCTTCTGCTGGTGTCCCTTTCTCACTGCAGTAACTGCCCCCTCTCACCATCTCCATCTGCTGGTGTCCCTGTCTCAATGCAGTTAATGCCCCTCTCACCATCTCCATCTGCTGGAGTCCCTGTCTCACTGCAGTTACTGCCCCGTCTCACCATCTCCATCTACTGGTGTCCCTGTCTCACTGCAGTTACGTCCCCCTCTCACTATCTCCATCTGCTGGTGTCCCTGTCTCACTGCAGTTACTGCCCCCTCTCACTATCCCCATCTGCTGGTGACCCGGCCTCACTGCAGTTACTGCCCCCTCTCACCTTCTCCAACTGCTGGTGTCCCTGTCTCACTGCAGTTACTGCCCCGTCTCACCTTCTCCATCTGCTGGTGTCCCTGTCTCACTGCAGTTACTGTCTCCCTCTCACAAACTCCATCTGCTGGTGTCCCTGTCTCACTGCAGTTACTGCGCCCTCTCACCATCTCCATCTGCTGGTGTCCCTGTCTCACTGCAGTTACTGCCCCCTCTCACCTTCTCCATCTGCTGGTGGCCCTGTCTCACTGCAGTTACTGTCCCCTCTCACCATCTTCATCTGCTGGAGTCCCTGTCTCACTGCAGTTACTGCCCCCCTCTCACTATCTCCATCTGCTGGTGTCCCTGTCTCACTGCAGTTACTGCCTCCTGGCACCATCTCCATCTGCTGGTGTATCTGTCTCACTGCAGTTACTGTCCCCTCTCACCATCTCCATCTGCTGGTGTCCCTGTCTCACTAACAAAAACAAGAAATGCTGGAATCAATCAGCAGGTCTGGCAGCATCTGTGGAAAGTGAAGCAGAGTTAACTTTTCGGGTCGGTGACCCTTCTTCGGAACTGAAAAATATTAGAAAAGTCACAGATTATAAATAAGTGAGGTGGGGGTGGGGCAAGAGATAACAAAGGAGAAGGTGCAGATTGGACCAGGCCACACAGCCGACCAAAAGGTCACGGAGAACAGGCAAACAATATGTTAATAGTGTGTTGAAAGACAAAGCATTAGTACAGATTAGGTGTGAATACACTGAATATTGAACAGCAGCAAGTGCAAACCTGAAGAAAAACAACCTGAAAAATACATTATTATCCCTGTCTCACTGCAGTTACTGCCCCCTCTCACCATCTCCATCTGCTGGTGTCGCTGTCTCACTGCAGTTACGGCCCCCTCTCACCATCTCCATCTGCTGGAGCCCCTGTCTCTCTGCAGTTACTTCCCCGTCTCACCATCTCCATCTACTGGTGTCCCTGTCTCACTGCAGTTACTGCCCCCTCTCACCATCTCCATCTGCTGGTGTCTCTGTCTCACTGCAGTTACTGCCCCCTCTCACCTTCTCCATCTCCTGGCGTCCCTGTCTCACTGCAGTTACTGTCTCCCTGTCACAATCTCCATCTGCTGGTGTCCCTGTCTCACTGCAGTTACTGCCCCCCTCTCACCATCTCCATCTGCTGGTGTCCCTGTCTCACTGCAGTTGCTGCACCCCTCTCACCATCTCCATCTGCTGGTGTCCCTGTCTCACTGCAGTTACTGTCTCCCTCTCACGATCTCCATCTGCTGGAGTCCCTGTCTCACTGCAGTTACTCCACCCCCACCCCTCACCATCTCCATCTGCTCGTGTCCCTGTCTCCCTGCATTTATTGTCCCCTCTCACCATCTCCATCTGCTGGAGTCCCTTTCTCACTGCAGTTACTCCACCCCCACACCTCACCATCTCCATCTGCTTGTGTCCCTGTCTCCCTGCATTCATTGTCCCCTCTCACCATCTCCATCTGCTGGTCTCTCTATCTCACTGCAATTACTCCCTCCCTGTCACCGTCTCCATCTGCTGGTGCTCTGTCTCCCCCAGTTCCCCAATTATTGGTGCCTCTCCCGATCCCCTTTGAGTCAGAGGGATAGAAACAGAGAGTGAGGGACAGAGAAAGACAGAGATAAATAGTGACATTGAGAGAAACAGAGCGAGAGGGAGAGAAAGACACTGGGAGAGGGAGAGAAACAAATGCAGAGGGACAGGGAGAGAGACAGTGACAGCGGGAGAGAGACAGAGAGAGAAACAGAGTGGGATATGGAGAGGCAAAGACACAGAGTTTTAGTAGAAACATTTTCAGCTGATAATGTTGAAAATATATTTAAATATCTTTTTATCCTGGGACTCCATACTGAAAAAAAACTGGCTGCTCTAAGCAATGTCATTTGAAAGGAAACATTGAAGCCAGTTGTTGACTCAATTGGTAGTAATCTTGTCTCTGTGTTATATGGAGGGGAGAAGTCCATTGTCATGTTTAATATGGATGAGAAATTGACGTTCTGTTTAACTCTCGTTCTTGAAATGTTGTCAGTGGGAAGTGAGGAAAGTGCCGGCAGACCCTGAGTCACTTTAGCAGCAGGGCACAGATGTAGATGTACAAAGGGACCTGGGTGTCCTCATCAATACGTGCTGAAAGCTGACATGCAGGTGCAGCAAGTAGTTAAGATGGCTAATGGTATGTTAGCCTTTATCACAAGAGGATGAGAATACAGGAAAAGAGGAGTCTTGCTTCAGTTGTACAGAACCTTGGTTAGACCGCACCTGGAATACTGTGTGCATTTCTGGTCCCCTTACCTTAAGAAGGATATCATTACCATAGAGGGAGTGCAACAAAGGTTCACCAGACTTCTTCCCGGGATGACGGGACTGTCCTACGAACAGAAATTGAGGAAACTGGCCCTGTATTCTCTAGAGTTTCGAAGAATGAGAGGTGAAATCAATGAAAATTACCAAATACATAAAGGGATAGACAGGATAGATGGAGGTAAGATGTTTCCCCTGGTTGTGGAGTCTAGAACCAGGGGATGCAATTTCAAAGTAAGGGGGAAGCCACTCAGTATAGATATAAGAAGAAATGTCTTTACTCAGAGCGTTGTAAATATTTGGAATTCTCACCCCCAGAGGGCTGTGCAAGCTCAGTCATTGAGTATGTTCAAAGTAAAAACTGACAGCTGTCTAAATACAAATTAAATAAAGAGATATGGGGATAATGTGGGAAACGAGCATTGAAATGGAAGATCAGACATGATCGTGCTGAATGGTGGGGCAGGCTCGATGGGCTGAATGGCCTAATCCTACTCCTATGTTCCTATGGAAGTGGAGAAAGGGTGTGACGGGGCCCTGGCACACATACACACAGGGACACAAACTCACATACAGACACACAAAGAAAGCGGGAGAGAGAGACAGACAGAGAGAAAGAGAGAAAGGCAGAGTGAAAGAAACAGACAGAGAGATTGAGAGAGAAGGAGCAACAGAGAGAGGGAGAGTCAGAGACAGAGGGAGAGACAGAGAGAGGGAGAGACAGAGAGAGAGGGATAGACAGAGGGGGAGAGAGAATCAGAGAGGGGGAGATTCAGAGTGAGAGGGAGATTCAGAGAGAGAGTCAGAAAGAGAGGGAAAGTCAGAGAGAGAGGGAAAGACAGAGGGAAAACAGAAGAAGACAAGAAATAGGAGCAGGGGTAGACCATATCTCCCATCAGGCCTGCTCTGTCATTCAATAGAATCATGGCTGATCTTAGGATTCAACTCAGCTTCCCGCCTAGTCCTCACATCTCTTGATTCCATGACAGGCTAAACTTTGGTCTATCACAGCCTTAAATGTATTGAACGAAGGAGTATCCACTACCCTCCGGGGTAGAGAATTGCAAAGATTCACAACCCTTTGAATTAAGTAATTTATATTCATCTCAATCCGAAATGATCAGCCCCTTATTCTGAGACTGTGCCCTCTTGTTTTAGATTCCCTGACCTGCGGAAATAATCTCTCAGTGTCTACCGTTTCCAAATCCTTTAGAATTTTATATGTTTCAAGGAGATCTCCTCTCATTCTTCTAAACTCCATAGAATACAGGCCTAGTCTATTTAATCTCTCTCTTTCCCTCAGAACTGTCTGTTTCTGCACCCTCTTTCGAATCGTATCCTTTAGTTTATATCACCTCACCTTATTCTTCCTACCTGTGGAGGATGTGGGTATGGTTCTTAATGACTACATCACATCTGTCTTCACAAAAGAGGGGACGATTCTGACATTGCCGTCAAGGAGGAAGGGTTTGAAATATTGGATGGGATAAACAGTGAGAGAGGAAATATTGAGGGGTTTAGCATCTTCGAACGCTGATAATTCACCAGGCTCGGACTGTTAAGAGATGCAAGTGAGAAAACAGCAGAGGCTTTGACCATCATTGTCTGATCCTCTCTGGTTACAGGCGTGGTGCCAGAAGACTGGAGGACTGCTAATGTTGTACTCTGGATGAACAAGGGAGAAAGTAATAGACTGATTGATTACAGGCCACCCAGCCTAATCACAGTGGAGGGCAAATTATTGGGAAAATTTCTGGTAAACAACATGAATCGTCATTTCCAGCACAGTCAGCATGGATTTGTTAAGTGAAGATCGTGTCAGAATAGTTTGTTGATGTCTTTGACGGGGTAAGTAGGAGGGTCGATGAGGATCGTGACTCATCACCGGCTTCTCAAGGGCAATCAGGGATGAGCAATAAATGCTGGTCTTGTCATTGATTTCCAGATCCCGTGAATGAATTTAGCACAGTGTCAGCTCCTGTACCTGTGCAGTACACAGTGGGTACAAAGGAATGATTCACTCCTGTGTCTGTGCTCTGTCATGTTCTAAGCACTTACCTACACGCCTTTCCACCTGTCCATAAAACCTTGCTCACATTGATGGTCACACATATGCCATACAGATTAATATCCGCAGTGAACATTTTTAATCGTTAGATTTCACCTGAAACTGAACAGAAGATAGAGAGTGTCAGAATAGCCCCGTGCTGTAGCTGTCCTGGGAGGGTTTGATGGGGGCAGTGTCGAGGGAGATTTACTCTGCATCAACCCCTGTTTTTTATATGTCGAGGGGGGATTTATTCCTCAGGCCCCCTTTTTATACATTTTTTAAATAACTTTTTAAAAATCGAATGAATAAACCAAAAAATCAAATTAAAATGCTATTCTCGGCATCGACGATGCACTCCAGTCCCTGCAGTGCCCACCAGTCGCAGAAGGCCTCAAGCATACAAGTTGACACCACCTGCTCCTTCTCCAAGGACACCCAGGCACGAACCTAACTGCGGAACAGGGGCAGGCAATCAGGGCGGACGGATTCCCCCGACGGCCCGCAGCCTGGACCTGTGAGTTGCTACCTTCACCAGGCGCAGGAGCAGACAAATGAGGAGATCCTCCTCCCGGCCCATGCCCCCTCTCACCGGGTACCCAAAGATCAGGAGTGTGGGACAGAAGTGCAACCCGAATTTGAGGAGCAGCCCCTTCAAATACTCAAAGAGGGGCTGCAAACTCGCACACTCCATATATACGTGGAACACGGACTCATCCAGGCCACAGAAATTACAAGCAGCCTGGGAGTCCGTGAACCTACTTAAAAGCCTATTGCACGGGACTGCCCTGTGCAACACCCTCCACCCTCCAACCCAGGCCTCCGATGTAAAGGTAGAGGACTCCCGCATAGAGAGACCTCTACCCGGGTATCCCCTCGCCGCCAGATGGCAACACGAACTGCCAGGGCATGTCTGGCCAGCTGTCGAGGGTGAGGAAGTGGAGATGTGCAGGAGCAGCCCATACAGGAAACCCCTCTGCGCCGTTTGGAATGGCATGGAGGGCATTTCCGAGGGGCTATTCAGGTTGTGTGGGACTGACTCCCAAGGAGGGTTTCGGGGCATGGGTCTGATGAGCAGTTATAGCTGAGCGGGGGTCAGCTTGTCACTGCTTCAGCTACTCCTCCACCCACCGGTCCATCAACAGAGCTGCCTGTCCAGTCAGCCGAGGCGCTCTCCTCCGCTCAACGGGGGAGCGCCCTGACTTGAGGCAACCATGCTCCAGACTCTGAATAGATCATGGTAAAAGACAGGCAACTCCCTCAGAGAGGCACGGCTAACGGACTCCACCAGGAGCTGCGTGTCGTCTTGAAGGCAGTGACACTAGCGGAAAAAAATACATCGGAAGTGCACACCTTCTGGGAGGATGCTTGGCATACAGGTATCTCTGCAGGGTCCAAAGGCGGGGAGTTGCAGCCTGGGTGCAGACACACACCAGCGACTGGCCGCCCTCCTCGATCGGGAGACTCAGGACCACGGCAGAGATCCAGTGTTTCCTCTTGCCCTGGAAGAAATTGTCAAGCTTCTTCTGGATCTTGGTAGTGAATGCAGGGGGTGGGGCCAAAGTGACCAACCAGTACCACAGCATCGAGGCCAGCATTTGGTTTCTGACCAGTGCTCGGCCTCTGTAAAAAAGCACTCGGAGCAGTCCTTTTCAGCCCCCCAGTCGAGTGGTGACTTTCGCCTCCAACTCCTGCCAGTTTGCCGGTCAGGTTTCCTCAGTGGGGTTAAGGTGGACTCCCAGATAGAGGAGGTGCTTGGTGATCCACGCAAAAGGTGTTAACCCGTCTGGTAGGGAGTCCACCCGCCACTGAACCACCAGGAGACCGAATCATTTCTCCCAATTGAGCCTTGCGGTGGACGCGGTGGGTGCAGATCACCCCTTAGGCAGCAGGACGATGACCACCCTGCACCACGAGAGGGGCATCTGCCCGGTCGCCAGGCTTTCCCCCAGGTCACGTGCATAATCATCCCCCAGAATGTCCCAGTACGCCCTGAGGAACTCCATGGTCAGCCCGTCCAGCTCTGGGGATTTGCCCTGGTGGAGGGTGCCGGTCAGCTCCGCCAATGTGAGTGGAGCCTCCAGTACTTCGCGCCCTCCGGGCTAACATTCAGCAGCTCCTCTCACAAAGCTCTGTGTGCATCCTTGCTGGTCGGATCCAGAAGGAACAACGCACTGTAATAAGAACAGACCAGGAGGCCCATTCCCTCTAGATCTGTGTTGGAGGATTCGTCGTCGGCCAGCAGCTCAACAAGCTGCTTATGGACACGCCGCCATCTTTCTTTGACTTTGCAGCCTTGATGGTGGTGGTGCCTGGGGGTACCTGGGGATCTGAAACGGGAGACAGCTCCCCGCCAACAGATGGGCCCTGCACCTCAGGGTCCTGTGTCACCTCTGTGATGGGATGCCTTCTCCTCTTTTTCCACATTTGGGCGCAGAGGCTCTGAGACCTCCATGTCAATAGAGGCCTCCGTCTCTGCACCCTCCTTTTTCCAGTTGCCCTGGGCCTTAGCCCAGCCCTGGGGCAGAAGGGTTCCCTGGGATCGGTCCTTGGGCTGTGTTCAGGCTCGGGTTGTACCACAGTGTCCAGGGGACGCCTCTCAGTGTTTAATTTTCCTCCGCAGCTTCCTTCCACTCAGGCGGGCACCCCCTCCCCACCGGAGGCCGTGAAAACCACATATTCCGGAACCGATTGAACAGTGGCTTTTGGAGGTGTAGGGAAGTGGGAGAAGGAGCAGCAGTGTTTCGCTGGACCGCTGAGGTGCAGTTGACAGCCGGGAGGTTAGGGCAGTCCTTACGAACATGCCTTACACCCTTGCAGACATGGCACCATGCCCCATCCAAGGTTCAGAAGTCGGTGCAGGCCGTCCCCTGGAACTCCACATTGAAATGGCCATCCGTGAACTCCTCCTGTGCCAGCTGCATAAATAACTGGCGGCGGAAGGTGTACACTTGCCAAAGGCTGTTCTCCCGAAGACCGAGCTGGACTGGGGTGAGCCCTGTCTTTGCTTCCCCCTGATGGTGCAGGTGGGGAAGGAGGAGCTCACCAGGAATGAAGGGTGGGACATTTGACAGAATGACCCTTTTGCAGTGGCCTCCAGGGGTCCACTGGCAGAAAGGTCCCACCCACGGTGAGCCCGTTGCTCAGGGCAAGGGACACCGCCCGTTTGGTCTTCTGGAAAAACACTGCATTCCCGACATCTTTGAGGCAGCAATAAAGACTGAAGGGCCGACAACCTTGGCCATTGCCTTCGCACATATCTCCATTGACATAGTGGGGTGGACGTAGCTCTTCACCCCAGGCTTCGATGTTCACAGCGCAAACGGTGACAGGGCAACAGGTGCAGCTGCAGCAGCGGCAGCAGCATACGTGTGAGGAGGCCCCACCACCAGCAAAGGGGGGCTTCCTTGGGTTCGAAGAGCTGCGCCCAATCTTAAGAAACAAAGTACACAACAGTTTTCTTTCAAACTTAAGCAATATGATGGAGGGATGGGAGTAGAGGAGGATCGGGCTGAAAAGGACCAGGACAGGAGTGGATAGGTGGCCGAGTGATGGAAGGGAGAGAAGGGCTGCAAGGATGTTACTGTGCAATTGGTGGTTGGAGCACCTCGCTGAAGAAGCCACAGTCCAGTCTTCCCAGGAGTGTTCTTCACCCCAGTCAGATGGAGCCGCCCGGTTCTCTCCTTTTCATGCTGCTCTATAAAGACTGTCTGCAGCCGGGCAACTCCAGATATCCTGAGCCACACAGTTGGGGGTGGGGAGGGAGCCCCCTTTGTGCAGGATGGAAGTACAACATAAGAGCAAGTACTGGGTTGGAGTGAGAGGGGAAATCAGCCAGGGTTCCTGCTCCTGATCACTGTCCAGTGACCGCTAGGTTAGAGATAGGGGAAATCTGCCATGATTCCTGCTCCTGATCACTGTCCATTGACCGCTAGGTTAAAGAGAGAGCGGAAATCAGCCAGGGTTCCTGCTCCTGATAACTGCCCAGTGACCCCTGGGTTAGAGATAGGGGAAATCAGCCAGGGTTCCTGCTCCCGATCACTGTCCAGTGACCCCTGGCTTGGAGAGAGAGGGGGGGAGGTCAGCCAAGGTTCCTGCTCCTGATCACTGTCCAGTGACTCCTGGGTTAGAGATAGGAGACATCAGCCAGGGTTCTTGTTACTGATCATTGTCCAGTGAACTCTGGGTTAGAGAGAGAGAGAGAGAGGAATTCAGCCAGGGTTCCTGATCCTGATCACTGTCCACTCTGATTAATGTCTGCCCCTTCACTACCCTGCACCTTTGCTTTTTCATTACCTTTCGATTTTTTAAACTTCTTTTCAATTAAACCCTCCCGCCTCCAGCTATTTAGTTTAAAGTCTTATCTACAGCCATAGATATATGATTCACCAGGACACTGGTCCCAGCAGAGTTCAAAGGAAGCCCATCCCAATGGAACAGCTCTCTGCTTCCCCAGTACTCGTACCCATGAATCGGAACTCATTTCTCCCACCCCAATCTTTGGGCCACGTATGTACCTCTCTAATCTTATCTACCCTACATCAATTTGCACGTGGCTCAGGTAGTAATCCGGAGATTATTAGCTTTGTTGTTCTGCTTTTTTAGTTTCGCCTCGAGCTGCTCAGAGTCCCTCAGCAGAACCTATTTCCTAGTCCTACCTATTTCATTGGTACCTACGTGGACCACGACAACTGGATCAGTTCCCACCCACTCCAAGATCCTCTCTAATCCCGGAGGGATGTCCTTAACCGTGGCACCAGGTAGGTAACACAGCCTTCTGGACTCTCTATCTTTGCTACAGAGAACAGTATCTATTCCCCTAACTATGCTCTCCCCTATTACAACTACATTTCTCTGTTCTCCCCCAATGAATGATGCTCTGAACCATTGTACTGTGGTCAGTTCGCTCATCCTCCCTGAAGTCTGTGTCCTTGTCCACGCTGGGAGCAAGAACCTCGTACCTGTTGGACAAGGGCACTGACTGAGGCTCTTCCGAAGGTAAATTCTGGATCCCATACTTGCCTCACTCGCAGTCACACCCTCCAGTCACTGACCACGGTCCAAATTTGATGTAATTAATCTAACAACTGTGACTGCCTCCTGAAAAACAGTGTCCAGGTAACTCTCCCCATCCCTGATGTGTCGCAGTGTCCGCAGCTCAGACTCCAGCTCATCAACTCTGAGCCGAAGGTCCTTGAGCAGCCAACACTTGCTGTAGATGTGGTCACCGTGGATCGCACAGACGTCCACCAACTCCCACATACTACAGATACAACATATCGTCTGCCCAGCCATCTCTATTCTATTTAATTAATTCATTTGGATTTCAGTATTTAAAAAAAAAATTATTTAAGTGTACTCTTAACCTGTAATGACGTCTCCAGATTTACTCACTTGGCTGAAACAAAAAAACACACAAAAAGAGACAAGGAACAAAGAAATATCCACCAATCACTTAACAGCTCTCCTGTGACATCACACTTTAATTTCTGCTGGTCAAGCAGGTCCACTGAACAGAACAGAGCGATTTCACCACCGTCACTGCTTCTGGTATCGGGCCTCGGCTCTTTTATCTCCCGGCTCCTCTCAACTGTGTGTTCCCACCTTCAGCACCACGGCGGCTGATTCTTAAACTGCGTCCCCTTGTTCTAGTCACGTATGTTGGCCTTTGGTACAAGGGGTTTTGTGTACAGGAGTAAAGAAGTCTTGCTGCAATTGTATAGAGCCTTGGAGTCAAGCAGAGAATGGGAAAGAGAGGGACAAAGAGAGAGAATGAGTGAAATGCCTCAACACAATGCAGAAACACCACATACAACATAAACTCAGTTGTGACATTCCACTAAATTCACCTTTTAAAATATCCTATTCAATCTGCTCTGCTGCCATTTCAGGCAGCGCATTCCAGATCACAACAATTCAATATTTCTCCTCATTCTTCCCGTCTGGTCCTTTTACCGATTATCTTAAACCTGTGCCCCTTTGGTTACTGACTCTCCTGACACTGGAAACATTTTCTCCTTATTTACTCCGTCAAAACTCATCATCATTGTGAACATCTTGATTAAATCTCCCTCGTACCCTTCTCTGCTCTGAGGAGAACATTCCCAGTTTCTCCTGTCTCGCCACATTAACTGAAGTCCCTCATCCCTGGGACCATTCTAGTCAATCTCCTCTGAACTTTTCGGAAAGTCATCATGTCCTTTGCAAAGTGTGGTGCCCTCACAACTGGACACAATACTCCCGTTGAGGCCGAACCAGTGTTTTCTAAAGGTTGAACATGGCTTCCTTGTTTTTGTACTCTATGCCCTCACAGTGTGCACAATTATCTGAACATGGAGTGTGAGAGTGTGAGGGACACAGTGTGTACAATTACTGGAACATGGAGAGTGAGCGTGTGAGGGACACAGTGTGTACAATTACTGGAACATGGAGAGTGAGAGTGTAAGGGACACAGTGTGTACTAATGCTGGAACATAGAGACTGAGAGTGCGAGGGATACAGTGTGCACAATTAGAGCACATGGAGAGTGAGGATGTGAGGGACAAAGTGTGTACAATTACTGGGACATGGAGACTGAGAGTGTGAGGGGCACAGTTTGTGCAATTACTGGAACATGGAGAGTGACAGTGTGAGGAACACAATGTGTACTAATGCTGGAACATAGAGACTGAGAGTGCGAGGGATACACTGTGCACAATTAGAGCACATGGCGAGTGAGGATGTGAGGGACAAAGTGTGTACAATTACAGGGACATGGAGACTGAGAGTGTGAGGGGCACAGTTTGTGCAATTACTGGAACATGGAGTGTGAGAGTGTGAGGGTCACAGTGTGTGCAATTACTGGAACATGAGGAAGCAGCAACTTTGTGACACCTTGTGTAGAATTGCCGAATTGCTGTTTCCACGAAGTTGTGAAATTTTTGTCAGTGTCTTTCCTGCTGTGTTGCCTTTCACCATTCGTTGTTTGCACAATTCTGGGCGGAGTTAGCTTCCACTTGCCCCGTGGCTGACCAGCATCGATTATAATTTGCTGAGTTATCAGGAAGGATGTTTCAGTGTGTATATAAATTCACTCCGGGAGCTAGGAAACCACCGAATGATTTCACTGCTGCTGTTCACATTGAAATCTCAGAACATCTACAACATCGCAGTCAGGATGAACAAGATTATCTTGTTTGATAAGACACAATTCTCTGGTCAAGGGAAGGATTTTATGGACAGTGTACCTGACCTTGGTTCTGCCTCCTTCGCCTCACTGAAAGTGGAGAAGAAACACTGGGTCGCTTACACCGTCACAAACTGCACCGGAGAGTTGACTGTTTATGGTGCAGGAGATCATGCAAATCTTGGTGAAATGGATAGAAAGATTCAAATCATTGCGCCTGGTGAAGGAAAATGTACTGGACACAGAAATCGATTTATCGGAAGACATCAATATTCAAGGTGACAGCCGTCACATCACTGAAACCATTAGCGACCTGAGTGTTATTGGGTTCAATACTCGGACCTCATCCCATGTGGTGAAGGCAGGTCTTTGGGTTCTTTAGCAGGTGGTGAATTTTAATGGGCCGCTCAAGCTCCTCTTTCAGGGTGAAAACTGGCCTAATTACAGCATTTTTGGCTGCGATAATAAGCTGTCTTGTGTCAGTTTCTTGCAGAACGGTGATCACAAAGTGTGAAAACTCAGCTGGAGAAGGGTATGAGCAGGTCGGTGCCCAGGCTGATCCGCTCTGAATGCTTCATGCCCACTTCTGACAGGCTGTCCTCCCCTTTAATAAAGACACTGTCTGCAAGATAGAGTCTGCACCGAACATCTTTCACCAAATACTGAAACAGCTCCACGCAAACTGATTCCAAAATCTGTGTAACTCTGTGAAGCTCCACATTACTGTCCCTCGGTGCAGGATGGATTTGTAACTTTGCTTTTGCTCTGTCAGTTCAAAACCAATCAAATAAAATTCAAAGGCTGCAAAGTCATCACCAATGTTTCCGTTTGAGTTTCTGTGTCATTTTATGAAATATTTGTTAATTTAAACAGCAGGAAATGTTTGCAAGTAAGGCTTTAAATTTTTACAGTGACACAGAGCATCTTAAATAACCAGGTACAGGTGAGAGAGTCTGAGAAGGAGAATTAAATCCCTGCAAATTCAGGCACATTCCCGAGACATTGTCTCACAAGACTGGTCTCACAAAACTGAGTCTGCTTCTAAATTTGAGCACGTTTCAGTGCTGCAGTCTGTACAATAATATTGACAATACCTCCTACAGAGCCGAGCAGAAGGCAGAAATGGTGTCTGCTTCCACAGGAGCACAGGAAGCTGAGAGGTGATTTAGTAAAACTTTTTTTAAAACAGCAAGGCCTTTTTTCAGAGAATAGGGAAAGATTCGGTTCACGGGTTCGTGATAAGGGGTCATCAATTTAAATTTTTTGTTGTGAATGAAGATGGATATTGGGAGCATTATCCACACCACCTTCACTTATTTATTATTTTTATTCATGGGAGGTGTGCATCACTGGCAAGACCAGCATTTGTTACCCAACCCGAATTAGTCTTGATAACTGAATGGACATTTCAAATGGCATTTAACAATCAACCACATTGCTGTGGGTCTAGAGTCACATGTAGGCCAGACCAGGTAAGGACAGCAGATTTCCTTCCCTAAAGAACATTAATGAACCAGATCGGATTTTACAGCAATCGATGAGAGTGTCATGTCAGCATTACAAAGTATAGCTTTCAATTCCAGAGTTTTATTAATTAATTAAATTGAAATTCCACCAGCTGCCGTGATAGGAATTGAACCCGTGTCCCCTGGGTATCAGCCTGGAACTCTGGATTACTAGTTCAGTGACATTACCACTCTGGAGGTCTCGCCTCCAACAGTCAGTGTGAGGAGCTCATGAACTTCCTCACTAAGATTCAGACCATGTGATCAGCTGACTCTGCTACTTCCCTCCCTTCCCCTTGCCGACCGAGCTAAACTCCCTCTAAGACACCCCATCCTCCTTCCCGTCCTGGACCTGAACTTGTATCCTTCTCTAGCTTCTCTCCCCTTGTGCACATCCTCAGCTCATCTTGTACAGTAGGCCCACCTCCTGCTCTCTCACCCCCTATTCCCACTGAACTGCTGACCACCCAACTTCCCCAACTGGTCCCCATGTGAGCAGGGGTCGGCAAAGTGTCCGTACACGGACTCCAGTGTCAGTGGTAAAAGTGTTGAGGTCTGGGACTGTTAATTCCAGAGATGAGAAATTTCCCATTGGCTTCTGTTTTCCCACCAGAGCAGCTTTAAAAAGGAATGCACCTGTCAGTTTTACAGCTGAATTGGAATTTCTAAGTTCAGATCTTTATCTAATGCTCATTAACAATCCTTTCCAAATTCACAGCTTAGTGCAGGAACAGCAGCTTCCAAACTCTGGACAGATTCGGGGCTTTCCGGCTGGTTCTGATTTTTTTTAAAGCCCTCTGGAACACCATGAATCTGTCTGAAGTTCAGAAACTGCTGTTCCTACTCACAGCAACAGTCAGAGAGAGAGGGGGGGGTGCAAAGAGAGATGGGGGACAGTGATGAGGGAGAGAGAGAGAGAGAGGCCAGAGAGTGAGGAGAGAGAGAGAGAGGGGGCTGACAGTGATGGAGGGACAGAGAGGAGGGGAATAGAGAGAGAGGGAGACAGAGAGGGAGAGAGAAAGGGCAGGGGGGTGTCAGTGGGAGAGAGCGGAACAGAGAGAGAGGGACAGAGAGAGGAGGAATGAGAGAGAGAGGGAGCAGAGTGATACTGACGGACAGAGAGAGGGGCAGCAAGAGAGAGGGGGCAGAGATTTGGTGACAGAGAAGGGGAATGACATGGGGGATGACACAGAGCGAGGGGACAACATGGAGAGGGGGTACAACAGGGAAGGAAGAATCGGGAGAGGGTTGACATATTGGGAGGGGGAGAGAGACAGACAGAGAGAAAGAGAGGGGACGCAGACAGCAAGAGGCAGCGAGAGTGGGAGGAAACAGCAAGAATTAGTAAAGAGAAAGAGGGGGGAGAGTGATAGAGAGTGACAGAGTGATAGATGGGCAGAGGGAGAGGGGGGACTGAGAGGGAGGTGACAGACAGGGGAAACGAAACGGGAGATGACACAGATGGTGAGGAGACAACACAGAGAGGCGATAGAACAGAGAAGGGGGAACAGAGAGAGGCCTGACACGGATTGACTCCATCTCCCCCATCCTCACTCACATTTCCTCTCCCCACCCTGCACTCTGTCTCCCTCTCTCCCTTTCCCACATTCCCCCTTCCCACTTGCCCACACTCCCCCTCCCCCACTTCCTTTCCCCCCTCATCCTCACTGTCACTCATTCACACTCACTGCCATCACTCTCTCTCTCCGTCTCTGTCTCTCTCTCACTCTCTCTGCCCCTCAAGCTACTGCTGTCAGTCATCGCCAATTCCCTGGGCCTTGAGTTCGGCCTGCACATTCTCCAGATAATAACAGTCAGGCAAGCCATGGCAGGTCAGGTTAGAGCCAAGTTCCGTGCTGTGGTGGATCTCATTGCATACGACAGTGCGCAACTCTCTTATTGTGCTGGATGTCCCAGTGGCGCAGTGTAGAGCTCTCTCTACACTGTTCACATCAAACACTCCCAGTGACACCAGCAAATGGAGATGGTGAGAGGGGGCAGTAACTGCAGTGAGACAGAGACACCAACTGATGGAGATTGTGATGGGGGACAGTAACTGCAATGAGACCGGGACACCAGCAGATGGAGATGGTCAGAGACGGACAGTGACTGCAGTGAGACAGGGACACCAGCAGATGGAGTTGATGAGGGGGGACAGTAACTGCAGTGAGAAAGGGACACCAGCAGATGGAGATGGTGAGAGGGGTCAGTAACTGCCCAGAGAGGGGCACCAGCAGATGGAGATGGTGAAAGGGGTACAGGAACTGCAGTGAGACAGTGACACGAGTGGATGGAGATGGTGAGAGGGGACAGTAACTGCGGTGAGACAGGGACACCAGCAGATGTCAATGGTGAGATTGGGCAGTAACTGCAGTGAGATAGGGACACCAGCAGATGGAGATGGTGAGAGGTGGCAGTAACTGCAGTGAGACAGGGACACCAGCAGATGGAGATGGTGAGAGTGGGCAGTAACTGCAGTGAGATAGTGACACCAGTAGATGGCGATGGTTAGAAGGGGACTATAACTGCAGTGAGACAGGGATACCAGCAGATGGAGATGGTGAGAAGGGGCAGAGCAAGTCTCCCCTCAATTGTTCAGATTCTCAAAAAAATATAATCTCAGAATCAGATTTTAAATCATTTCAGGGCTCATTGCTGTGAAAATAAAATGCAATTTCTGTCCTGTGGGGAGGGTAGTGAATGGAATATGAAATGGGATTTAGTTCCAGTGTTTCTCTCTTTCTATGATTTCAATAATTTAACAATGAGATTGAGAGGGTATTTCACCGCCTTCTTCATCTCCTCTCTGAATTTAGTCTGGGTCACAGTGTAAATACACGTGTTGGTGCAGGAACTGAGAACCTGCAGCATTCCTGATGCGTGCTCTATGATATAGTGAGGGTCAGTGTTGGAGGAATAATACTGAACATCTGCTATTCGCCTATAAATGATAAACACAACCAGTGTCACCCATAACAGTATAAAACTGACGGATATACTGAAGAGTAAAATAATTGATTTCCTGCGATTCTCCATCTCTGGGTCTTTGTCATTCTCTCCATTCCTGTGGCCCCGGAATCCCCTGCGGACTTTACTGGAGAATAAAATACGTTTGACCGACAGAACATAGAGCAGCAAAATCAGAAAGACCGGGACACAAGGGGTTAAAATATAGTGAAACTAATCAAATGCCACCCATATGGGTGAAGTAATGAAGCTCAGTCAATAAAGACAACCCATGGGAACATTATCAATAATATTATATTGTTTCAGTGTAAAGTACCAGGGGACATTCTCTAAACAGCCCAGCACACTCACTGTTCCTACAACCACAGCCGCTGTTTTCTCGGTGCAATATCTTGTTTTCAGCTTCTCACAACAAATGGTCACAAATCGATCAAAGTGAAAGTGACTGTGAGCCAGACAGAAACTACTGTTGCTGCAAATCTCAGAACCCGAATGAGAGAACACACAGGAGTAATGCTCAGGAATGAATATGGGAAATAAATTGATACAATCCAGTTCAATATGGGATCAGTGATAATGACCAGGAGATCCGACACTGCCATTCCGACCAGGTAGACAGTGATGCATTTGGAGAGACCGCACTTTCCTCGGGACAGGATCACAATCGCCACCAAGTTAACTGGAAGATTGAGAAAAGGAAGCAGTGAAATTTCTGATCAGACCTGGAGACAAACAGCAGTTTGACAGGATCTGGGCTGAACTTTCCAGCTTTGTTGCTACATCGAACAGTGAAAACAGATTCATTGACCTGGGAAGTGCTTTGTCACAGTGAAATGTTTGAAAACACAATTATTAACAATGAATTGGGAAATTGACAGAGAAAGTGAATAAAGTTAACACAGGATCTGCTGGAAGTAATGGGTGAGATTCAGTACCGGTGGGGAAATGAGAAGGGGTTTTACAGAGATGGAATCCAATGGGTTAAATGGGAATTTGTCCCCAGACTGTTGATCGGGAAGGTTTAGGAACTGCAGAATGCACAGTTGGTTTGTTGCTGTGGGTTCAGAGAACCGACCGGGGCTGGTACAAAATGGAAAAATGCTGAGAGCTGCTGCGATGAGTTTGAGGGTTGGGATTTATTTGGAAGAGGCAGCTGGAGGTGGAGCCAGTGAGTGAGATTGGGAGGGAGAGAAGGAAAACGACATGTTGGAGCTGGAGGAGAGACAGGAGCAGATGGTTTGGGAAAGTGGAGAAACTGAAGCAATGGATGAGGAGACTGAGGATTCAATGCTATGAGAGGAGAGGCTGAGATTCACAGAGAGAGAGAGAGTGACTGCAGTAGAGTATTAGAGGAAATCTAATCTCTAGATCCCAGTAACACAACTCAATTAATACATTTAAACAATAATACCTGTCGTTCTTGATGTTGGAGAACAGTTCATTGTTTATACAATATGGTCAATACATTTAGTTTGAACAGGGAATTAAGTATAAATTTAAACAGATTTCTGATATCAGTCTCGTTCTTTATTGAATTCAGCAGTCACAGAGATTTTAAAGTGCAATATTTAAATAATGAATTATCATCAGTGATGAACTGATTCTATGATGTTTATTCAGTCAGTAAGTAATGGATGGGAAATTTCTACAAAACAAAATGTGAATCTGACAGAAATAAACACAAAGAATCAAGTCCAACAGTAAAATTAACACAATCTGACAACAGACAACTTCAACTCACAGTTTCCCTCTCTAATTGCTCTGAATATTCCAGCACTTTATGATAGTGAATTATTCACACCACTGTTTCTTTCTCTTTCTTTTTCCATCGGCATTGTTTTCTCTGCTCCTTTTCTCCATCCTTCTCTCAGTCGCCCTCCCCATCTCTCTGGAGTACTCACACCCTAATGTTAAGTAATGTGACTTAATGCCACTTTTCACATATGATTTATTCCTGACATTCTGCGCCTGTATTTTGTTCACCAACCCCGTGTTCAATGATTCTGTTGTCAGAGTCAGTTTGTTCAATGGTGAAACCTCGGAATAATTTAATGTGCCTACAGAACATCCAAGTCTCCACATTTTTACCTCCATTCTTCACTTCATCTACAACGCATGGGATAAACAGAATCGAAAGCTTCTTCCAGACAAACCTCACAATCATTGAAATTCCTTCTCCTGGAATTATAAAGTAGACCGTTAGAATGTGGGGTTGTTTAATCAATGAAACACCAACATCAGTGCTGCAGCTGATAATCAAAAGATGAATGGAAAGACTCTTGATTCCAATTGATAGAGTGTAAACCAATAAATCAACACATCAATATTTCCTAATTTACAAGGTATTCCAGTAACAGTGAATTAGAGAAGGAGATGTCAAAGAGACAGCAGCAAATTCAGTTCAGTAGCCAGACCTCTGAAGCAGTGTCAGTAACACGCTGAATTAAACAATATTTTATAACAGTGATAACCAATAAATACATTGAAATCCCAGTTAAACAGCACCGTATTATTGGGGAGGCTGGACATTGTTCTGTCCCCTTGTAACACTGAGACTGTGAGATGTCTCATTATCAATCAGTGAAAATAACAATCATAAAAATATTCCAGGACCAGTTAGTTGCACATCGTGAAACTATAGCAATTTCCTGCTGATCTGATTCTTGATCCTAACCGAGGCATCTTAATCAAATACATTCAATACACAGAATAATCTAGCAACAATACCAGGGTTACATAATCCAATATAATTGAAAGCATCTTCTGCAAGACGGCAAGAGTAGAGAATGAGGAGATTTCAGCAGTAAATTGCAGGGAAAGAGCACACACAGTGAGAAATAATACCCAGTACAGCAGCACAGTTAATATCGATTTACACTGGTAACAGCTGAGCAACTGGCTTACCAGGAACTCCAATTGCTGCAAGTACAGAATAAAAAATATCTTCAATCTGATAGAGTAATGGATATTCCATTTCTGAGTGAAGCAGAGACTTCTGTTAGTCTGGAACCCACAGCTCCAGCAGCCACTCTGAGCTGATCCATTCCAATCGTCCTGATTTATGCAGGGGATAAATCTCCACTGACACGGTTGTAGACCTGATCATTGCTATTAGTTACACTCACCTGAACAAACACATTACATCAGCAGCTTTGACTCTGATGTTAATAATGTGGTGGATAAAACACAATAATTTAAATGTCAATGACATTTTCTCAGTAAGACCTCTCTTGGGAATAAACCTGACACCTGGGATTCGATTGTAAGGGGAGTAGATAGGCGGTTCTGTGGTCGAAAACGAGACTCCCGAATGGTATGTTGCCTCCCAGGTGCACGGGTCCGGGATGTCTCAGATCGGCTGCAGAACATTCTGAAGGGGGAGGGTGAACAGCCAGTTGTCGTTGTGCACATAGGCACCAATGATATTGGTAAAAAACGGGATGAGGTCCTACAAGCAGAATTTCGGGAATTAGGAGCCAAGTTAAAAAGTAGGACCTCAGAGGTAGTAATCTCCGGATTGCTACCAGTGCCACGTGATAGTCAGAGTAGAAATGAAAGAATAGTCAGGATGAATGCGTGGCTTGAGAGATGGTGCAGGAGGGAGGGGTTCAGATTTTTGGGACATTGGGACCGGTTCTGGGGAGGTGGGACTATTACAAATTGGACGGTCGACACCTGGGCCGGATTGGAACCAATGTCCTTGGGGGTGCTTTTGCTAATGCTGTTGGGGAGGGTTTAAACTAATGTGGCAGGGGGATGGGAACCAAAAGAGGTCAATAGGGAGTAAGGATGTAGTAACTTAAGCCTGTAAGGAACGAGATAATGAAGTCAGCGTGACTAAGGGAAAGAGTAGGCAGGGTGCAGATGATGAAAGCAAAGGTACTGGTGGTCTGAGGTGTATTTGTTTCAATGCAAGAAGTGTAGTAGGTAAGTCAGATCAACTTAGGGCTTGGATTAGTACCTGGGAGTATGATGTTATTGCTATTACTGAGACTTGGTTAAGGGAAGGGCATGATTGGCAACTAAATATCCTAGGATACCGATGCTTCAGGCGGGATATAGAGGGAGGTAAAAGGGGTGGAGGAGTTGCATTACTGGTCAAAGAGGATATCACAGCTGTGCTGAAGGATGGCACTATGGAGGACTCGAGCTGTGAGGCAATATAGGCAGAACTCAGAAATAGGAAGGGTGCGGTAACAATGTTGGGGCTGTACTACAGGCCACCCAACAGCAAGCGTGAGATAGAGTGACACATATGTAAACAGAGTATGGAAAGCTGTAGGAGCAACAGGGTGGTGGTGATAGGAGATTTTAATTTTCCCAACATTGACTGGGATTCACTTTGTGTTAGCGGTATAGATGGAGCAGAATTTGTAAGGAGCATCCAGGAGGTTTTTCTAGAGCAGTATGTAAATAGTCCAACTCGGAAAGGGGCCGTACTGGACCTGGTGTTGGGAAATGAGCCGGGCCAGGTGGTTGACGTTTCAGTAGGGGACTACTTTGGGGAATAGTGATCACAATTCCGTAAGTTTTAGAATACTCATGGACAAAGATGAGAGTGGTCCTAAAGGAAGAGTGCTAAATTGGGGGAAGGCCAACTATACCAAAATTCGGCAGGAGCTGGGGAATGTAGATTGGGATCAGCTGTTTGAAGGTAAATCCACATTTGATATGTGGGATTCTTTTAAAGAGAGGTTGATTAGCGTGCAGGAGAAACATGTTCCTGTGAAAATGAGGTGTAGAAATGGCAAGATTAGGGAACCATGGATGACAGGTGAAATTGTGAGACTAGCTAAGAGGAAAAAGGAAGCACACATAAGGTCTAGGCGGCTGATGAAAGACGAAGCTTTGAAAGAATATCGGGATTGTACGCACAATCTGAAACGAGGAATTAAGAGGGATAAAAGGGGTCATGAAATATCTTTAGCAAACAGAGTTAAGGAAAATCCCAAAGCCTTTTATTCATATATAAGGAGCAAGAGAGTAACTAGAGAAAGGATTGGCCCACTCAAGGACAAAGGAGGAAAGTTATGCGTGGAGTCAGAGAAAATGGGTGAGATTCTAAACGAGTACTTTGCATCGGTATTCACCGAGGAGAGGGACATGACGGATGTTGAGGTTAGGGACAGATGTATGATTACTCTAGGTCAAGTCGGCATAAGGGGGGAGAAAGCGTTGGGTATTCTAAAAGGCATTAAGGTGGACAAGTCCCCAGGTCCGGATGGAATCTATCCCAGGTTACTGTGGGAAGCGAGAGAGGAAATAGTTGGGGCCCTAACAGATATCTTTGCAACATCCTTAAACACGGGTGAGGTCCCGGAGGACTGGAGAATTGCTAATGTTGTCCCCTTGTTTAAGAAGGGTAGCAGGGATAATCCAGGTAATTATAGACCGTTGACCCTGACGTCAGTGGTAGGGAAGCTGCTGGAGAAGATACTGAGGGATAGGATCTATTCCCATCTGGAAGAAAATGGGCTTATCAGTGATAGGCAACATGGTTTTGAGCAGGGAAGGTCATGTCTTACAAACTTAATAGAATTCTTTGAGGAAGTGACAAAGTTGATTGATGAGGGAAGGGCTGCAGATGTCATATACATGGACTTCAGTAAGGCGTTTGATAAGGTTCCCCATGGTAGGCTGATGGAGAAAGTGAAGGCGCATGGGGTCCAAGGTGGATAAAGAACTGGCTGGGCAACAGGAGACAGAGATTAGCAGTGGAAGGGAGTTTCTCAAAATGGAGACGTGTGACCAGTGGTGTTCCACAGGGATCCGTGCTGGGACCACTGTTGTTTGTAATATACATTAATGATTTGGAGGAAAGTATTGGTGGTCTGATTAGCAAGTTTGCAGACGACACTAAGATTGGTGGAGTAGCAGATACTGAAGGGGACTGTCAGAGAATACAGCAGAATATAGATAGATTGGAGAGTTGGGCAGAGAAATGGCAGATGGAGTTCAATCAGGGCAAATGCGAGGTGATGCATTTTGGAAGATCCAATTCAAGAGTGATCTGCACAGTGAATGGAAAAGTCCTGGGGAAAATTGATGTACAGAGAGATTTGGGTGTTCAGGTCCATTGTTCCGTGAAGGTGGCAACGCAGGTCAATAGAGTGGTCAAGAAGGCATGCGGCATGCTTTCCTTCATCGGACGGGGTATTGAGTACAAGGGTTGGCAGGTCATGTTACAGTTGTATAGGACTTTGGTTCGGCCACATTTGGAATACTGCGTGCAGTTCTGGTCGCCACATTACCAAAAGGATGTGGATGCTTTGGAGAGGGTGCAGAGGAGATTCACCAGGATGTTGCCTGGTATGGAGTGCGCAAGCGATGAAGAGAGGTTGAGCAGATTAGGATTATTTTCATTAGAAAGACGGAGGTTGATGGGGGACCTGATTGAGCTGTACAAAATCATGAGAGGTAGAGACAGAGTGGATAGCAAGAAGCTTTTTCCCAGAGTGGGGGATTCAATTACGTGGGGACACGAGTTCAAAGTGAAAGGGGAAAAGTTTAGGGGGGATATGCGTGGAATTTTCTTTAGGCAGAGGGTGGTGGGTGCATGGAACGCTTTGCCAGCGGAGGTGGTAGACGCGGGCACGATAGCGTCTTTTAAGATGTATCTAGACAGATACATGAATGGGCAGGAAGTAAAGAGATATAGACCCTTAGAAAATAGGCGACAGGTTTAGATAGAGGATTTGGATCGGCGTAGGCTTGGAGGGCCGAAGGGCCTGTTCCTGTGCTGTAATTTTCTTTGTTCTTTGTTCATTGTTTGTTCTGTACATATACTGGATAGATGTGACAATTATGAGTGACATCATTTACATTTTCCATATTATTGTATTGACCTTATTCATTCCTGGAATTTCTATTGCGACTGTAACTAACTGTCTGCACTATACACTGAATGCAGGCACAAAAACAATCCCGTTTCATTCTGTTCCTGCCTTTTCCCAGTTAAAATGTGAACTTTGAGTCTCTGATGCGGGACCACGTTGGGGGTTACAGTCTAGAAACTACTGTAGTTGATGTTAGGGGGCAGGCACTATACATGTCCGTTGGGAGGCAGTCATGGAGTGACAATATCACTGGGCTAGTAATCCAGAGGTCCAGCCCAATGGCCTGAATTTTCACAATTTGGTTTAAAGGCTTTGCCTTCTCAAAATCTTTGGTTATTTGTTATCTTCTGTGACAAAGTACTGGACCTAATCCAAGGGAATGAAGCCGGTCAAGTTGTAGATGTGTCAGTGGGGGAACATTTTGGGACCAGTGACCATAACTCTATTAGCTTCAAAATAGTTATGAAAAAAGATAGGACTGGTCTTCAAGTTGAAGTCCTAAATTGGGGGAAGGCTAATTTCGATGGCATCAGACAGGAACTCTCAAGAGTTGATTGGGAGAGGCTGTTCACAGGTAAAGGGACGTCTGGCAAGTGGGAGGCTTTTAAAAGTGAGATAGGAAGAGTTCAGGACCGGCATGTTCCTGTTAGATGGAAGGGCAAAAATGGCAAGTTTAGGGAACCTTAGTTGACGAAGGATATTGGGAATCTGGTCAGACAAAGAAGGAGGTATATGTCAGGTAAAGGCAGCTGGGATCAAGTGAGTCCCTCGAGGAGTATAAGGGATGTGGGAGTACACTTCACAAGGAAATTAGGAGGGCGAAAAGGGGCCATGAGATTTCCCTGGCAGATAAGATAAAGGAGAATCTTAAAGATGTTATAAGTATATGAAGAGCGAAAGGGTAACCAGGGTGAGAGTAGGTCCCCTTAAGGATCAGTGTGGTAATCTATGTTTGGAGCCATATGAAATGAGCGAGGTCTTAAATGAATATTTCCCATCCGTGTTTACCGTGGAGAAGGTCATGGAAGCTAGTGAGTTCAAGGGAGGGAACAGCGATATCCTGGAGCATATCAACATTACAAAGGAGGATGTGTTGGAGGTTTTGAAGCGCATTAATGTATAAATCTCCAGGGCCTGATCAGGTGTATCCCAGGATGCTATGGGAAGCAAGGGAGGAGATTGATGGGGCCCTGGCAGAGCTGTTTGTATCATCGTTACCCACGGGTGAGGTACTGGAAGACTGGAGGATAGCTAATGTTGTGCCTTTATTTAAGAAGGGCAGCAGGGATAAGCCAGGGAATTACAGGCTGGTGAGCCTTATATCCGTGGTGGAAAGTTATTGGAAGGGATTCTTAGTGACAGGATTTACATACATTTGGAAAGCCATGGTCTGATTAGGGATAGTCAGCAAGGCTTTGTGCGTGGGAAATCATGTCTCACAAATTTCCTTGAGTTTTTGAGGAGGCAACCAAGAGGATTGACGAGGGCAGGGAGGTGGACGTTGCCTACATGGACTTTAGCGAGGCCTTTGACAAGGTCCCGCATGGTAGGTTGGTCCGGAAGGTTCTAACAGATGGGATCCAGGGTGAGCTAGCAAATTGAATACACAATATTCATGATGATAGGAGACAGAGGGTGGTGGTGGAAGGTTCTTTTTCAGATTGGTGGCCGGTGACCAGTGGTGTGCTGCAGTGATCGGTGCTGGGCCCTCTGTTGTTTGTCATATATATTAATGACTTGGATGAGAATGTAGGGGGCATGATTAGTAAGTTTGCAGATGACACCAAAATTGGTGGTATAGTGGACAGCGAAGAACATTTTGTCAGGTTACAACAGGATATAGATCAACTGGGAAAGTGGGCAAGTGATTGGCAAATGGAATTTAACGCAGACAAGTGCGAAGTGATGCATTTTGGGAAGTTAAGCCAGGGCAGGACATATGCAATGAATGGCTGGGTCCTGGGGATCGTTGTTGAGCAGAGAGACCTCGGGGTGCAAGTACAAATTCCCTTGAAAGTGGCAACAGAGGCAGACAGGGTGGTGAAGAAGGTGTACGGCATTTTTGCCTTCATCGGTCTAAGCATTGAGTACAAGAGTTGGGACGTCATGTTACAGTTGTACGTAACGTTGGTTAGGCCGCATTTGGAGTGCACTGTGTGCAGTTCTGGTCGGCGCACCACAGGAAAGAAGTGATTAACCTATGGAGGGTACAGAAAAGATTCACAAGTATGTTGCCTGGTTTGGAGGGCTTGGGTTATAAAGAGAGATTGGATAGGTTGCGTCTGTTTTCCCTGGAATGAAGGAAGCTGAGAGGGGACATGATAGAGGTATATAAAATTATGAGAGGCATAGATAGGGTAGACAGCCAGAGTCTGTTTCCCATGGTAGGGGTTACTAAAACTAGAGGGCATAGATTTAAGGTGAGAGGGAGAAGGTTTAAAGGCAATCAAAGGGGTAAATTTTTCACACAAAGAATAGTGTACATCTGGAATGAGCTGCCTGAGGATGTGGTGGAGGCAGGAATAGTAGCAACATTTAAGAGGCATCTGGACAGGTACATACATGAGCAAGGCATAGAGGGATATGGAATTAATGCAGGCAGGTGGGATTTGTATAGATAGGCATGATGGTCGGCATGGACGCAGTGGGCCGAAGGGCCTGCTTTTATACTGTCCGACTCTCTATGACTCCATGACTCTCTTTGGTCTGCCTGAAACTGGCTGGTCTTCCAGCACAAAGAGTTGCCCACGACCGAGTGTTGCAGACTGGCACATTCCAATGTCCAGGTCTACGTGCTGAGTGACACACTAAAGCTTGGGGCAGCCACGGCAAAGGCTCAATGGGGAATGACCATTGTATAGTCCTCCCACCAAGGTGAACCAAGGGGCTGGATCCATGTGAAACCCCTCGGGCTGTATACATCAAATATGGGTTTGTTTTAAAATGTACTTGGCATGTGTAAAGGAATGGAAGGGTTGTGAGGGAACTCCCTCCTGTATTGAAGAAAATTGATTTCCTTTGCAGGTTTTAGAATATCAACTTAGTGCTGTTTTGAACTGTGCTGTCATGTAATTTTTTTACGGATTGTTATGAATAAAGTATATTTTTGGGGGACAAAATGACACATTCCCCACTCTGGTTGAGAGAGAGAGAGTGTGTGTGTGTGTGTGTGTGTGTGTGTGTGTGTGTGTGTGTGTGTGTGTGTGTGTGTGTGTGTGTGTGTGTGTGTGTGTGTGTGTGTGTGTGTGTGTTTGCTCCCTCTGTCCAAATCTGGTTTATAACTGTGATTTGATTGTATTTGAATATTGCTTATTGTCTGTGTAACTGTGAGAGGAAACCCTGGGCTCTTGCTGTGCTCTATTGTTTAAAAATATCCTTGCTTTGAACTTTGATGCAATTTTTTCTCTTTCTTTCCCCTGAGGATTTTTTTTTTATTTTGAAAACTGCATTTTGAAGATGAAAAGAGGGAAAGTCTGGGACGAGGAATCCTTGGACAGGAGTTTCCTCCAGAGGAGACGGACTGAGGCCTTACCCATAGGGCGTACGTCAGTTGTGTCTGTTCATTAGCCCGAGGTTTAATTTCCTCACTGAGGCCCTGGGTTAACGAGTTCCTGTCAGATTGGGGCCCTGGAGTTTTAAACAGGTTGAGAGCCTGGGGTTAAAGGAGCAGCCCAGCTTTGCAATTTGACACAAAGAAGTTAATCCCCGATGCCTGACAAACAGGTTGCACCACCTCTCCACCTCACAAGACTAAATTAAACAACCGGCAGGTGTAGCTGTCGAAAGGCTTGTTATAATTCCCGAATAATGCTGGTATTTTGGGCAGTGCCGTGAATTTGAGTGTTCAATGAAAAATGCAGCAGCCATTTAAATTGAGAGTGAGGTTTAGTTTAGTTTAGTTTAGAGATACAGCACTGAAACAGGCCCTTCGGCCCACCGAGTCTGTGCCTACCATCAACCACCCATTTATACTAATCCTACACGAATCCCATATTCCTATCACATCCCCACCTGTCCCTATATATTTCCCTACCACCTACCTATACTAGGGGGAATTTATAATGGCCAATTAACCTATCAACCTGCAAGTCTTTGGCATGTGGGAGGAAACCGGAGCACCCGGAGGAAACCCATGCAGACACAGGGAGAACTTGCAAACTCCGCACAGGCAGTACCCAGAATCGAACCCGGGTCATTGGAGCTGTGAGGCTGCGGTGCTAACCACTGCGCCACTGTGCCGCCCCAGTGTGGATTTCTCTGTCTGTCTCTCTCTCTCCATCTGTCTCTCTGAATGAGAGTAACAGGAGGGAGAGTTGCAGGAGTATGAGGGAAACAGGGAGGGAATGCCAAGGGGAGAGGAGGGACAGCCGGCTGTTATCACACTGCTGCTTGTGGGATCTTGCTGTGCACAAATGGCCTACAGCATTTCCAACGTTGCAACAGTGACGACCACTTTAAAACTTAATTCATTGAGTATCAAATGCTTCAGTGAATCAGCGGTTACATGCCCGAAATGCGATGGTTTGTAAAGGCTTGTTCTCATTCCAGAATGATGCTGGTGTTTTTGGCTGTGGGCTGAATTTGACAGTGAAATGAAACATCTGGGGACCATTTGACCTCAGATTTTCAGGGATGGGAATGTGGATTTCTCTCTCTATCCCTCTACGGGAGAGGGGAGTGGGGTCACCAGTGTTTGTGTGTTTTTACAATGAGGCAGAAACAGATGTAGAGAGACACACAGAGAACTAGAGGGAGAGAGAGAGAGACAGCTGGAAATAACAGGGTAAACACAGAGGCAGACACACAGGCCCTGGGGGTGGCTGCAGTGTTTAGTCACTGCCCAGGTACCAGCCCCTGGAGAGAAGCTCCCCCCCCCCACCCTCCCACAACACCATCTCCAACCGTCGAGTGTGTCTTGATTTTCAGCGAAATTAAATGTTGGCCCAGTGATAAACTGTTGGCACATTCATCTCAGTTTAAAGAGATAATTTCACAATGTCTGGGAACAGAATGGAGCTGATTGCTGCAATTGTCTGTCTGTAAATTGCAGCGATGTTGTCGACAGTGGGGTTTGGAGTGAAAAGACTGCAGGTCATCAGGAAGCAGCTCCTTGTCATGTCTCTGCTCAGAGCTGTCTCTGTTACCCGGATTAACAGGACAATGGGCAGGAATTCAGCTCCTAAAACCCTGTCTCACATTTCCAATCACTTCCCATTCTCTGGCTCTGTGTCGGGGGATGTGTCTGTCAGATGGTGAGTCACTGAGAGATTGTTTTCTGTCAATCAGTGAGGGAAAGAGCCCTGGGCTCTTGCTGTGTTTGTTTAATGTTCAAAAGTGCTTTGCTTTGTTTGAATCAATTTTATTTCTCTTATTCCCAAGGAGAATCTTTTTGGAAGCTGCAGCTTTGATGATGCAAAGAGAGAATATTTTGAAACGTACAATTCTCAGAAAAGAGCTTTAACCAGAGAGGAAAATAAGAATAAATACAAATGTGTTATTGTCTAATTCATTTTTAGATACAGAATAAAGAAGACCTTGTGTTTTCGGGGCTGATTGAAAAACAAAGAGCTGGAAATGCTCAGTATTTCCAGCTTTTTTAAAATTTCAGATTTCCAGAATCTGCAGTATTTTGATTGTGTTTTTTAGGAGGAGGAGTGACTTTTACCACAAGTTAGGGGCTGGCGGGGCCTCTGTAGCAAATCCTTTGGGAAGCGCCGCTCCATAACTGTCAATGTAATACCATAGATTTCCCTCTCTCCATCTCTTGCTGCAACTTGTTCCCTGCCCCTACCCTCCATGTTCATAACTCTATTTCCTCATATCTTTAAATCCCTGTCTCTGTACCGGTCAACATACTTTCTATCTCTGCATCTCTCTATTTTCTCTTTTCATTCTCTTTCTGCGATTCTCTGCATCGTTATCTGCCTATCATTCCATTCTTGGTATTTCTGCCCTCTGCTCTTAGTTTCTCTCACTGGTTTCTGACTTCCTGCCTCTCTTTCATTCTCCCTCTCCCTCTCCATTTGTTTCTCTGTCTCCCTCACTCAGTTCTGTCTTAATCCCTGGATCTCTGCTTTCTGTGTCTCTCTTGCTCTTTCTGGGGATGGATTGGAACTCGCTGCCATAGTGTTGTACAGTGTGAGTGTGAACCAGAATCCTGTTTTCCATCTCTCTCGGGTTTTGCTCCCAATTGAGGTAAAACAGGGGATAAATGCTGAACAGGCGGCCAATTCACAACTATCGCCACCCCTACCCCGGTTTTCACTATTGGCACCAAGTCCAAGTCCAGCCCAGTGTTTATTTGCCTCTCTGTGTATCTGCTCCTCAACTGTCTCTGCCTGTCTTCTTTTGGCTCCATGGGGGAAGGGACAGATCAGCCAGGATGAAACATTGATGGGGCAGGCTCGAAGGGCTGAATGGCCTCCTCTTGCCCCTGTTCCAAACAGAGTGTGTGTGTGTGTGTGTGTGTGCCTCAGTCCTATTCCCTGATGCTGAGGAGGGTGATGGAGAGAACATGTGAAACACCTTTCTGCAGTGGGGATGTGTCTGGGACTGGGATCTTGCTGTGCATTAAATGCTCAGAATGCCTGTTAGCCTCTGTGGGTACTTGCTGTCTGCCCAGCCCTGTGTTTGGGTGGACACGATTTAAAGGTGACGGGGGTCTGAGAGCCATTTGATAGAATTCCAGCAGTTTATCCGTACTGGAATTAAAATGAATTAAAGACTGTTGGGAGATGGAGCCACACGCAGGAAAGGAATGGAGGTTGGAATTACACAGGAGGCTGATCACAGGGGAGATGATACAGAGTGATAATTAGTAGAGGGGGGATTTTACAGGGAAAGATATTATTTAGAAAGGAAAGGGTGTTTACAGTGGGGGCAGAGGAGGATTAGAGGGTGCTATTCTCGGAGGAAATTAGGCCATGCATAAAATGTGGGGGATTCTTCAGGTTTAAAATGGGAGGGGGATTATTCAGGTTAAAATGGGAGGGGGATTCTTCAGGTTAAAATGGGAGGGGGTTCTCCAGTTTTAAAATGGGAGGGGATTATTCAGAATTAAAATGGGAGGGGGATTCTCCAGGTTTAAAATGGGAGGAATGCCTCTCCAGGTTTAAAATGGGAGGGGGATTCTCCAGGTTTAAAATGGGAGGGGGATTATTCAGATTTAAAATAGGAGGGGGTTCTCCAGTGTTTAAAATGGGAGGGGGATTCTCCAGGTTTAAAATGGCAGGGGATTTTCTCCAGGTTTAAAATGGGAGGGGGATTGTCATTTAGGACTGAGAGGAATAGAAATTACTTCACTCAGAGGGTTGTTAATCTTTGGAATACTCTACTCCAGAGGATTGTGAATACTCCATCGTTCAATACATTTAAGGCTGAGATAGACAGATGTTTGTTTTTTCAGGGAATCAAGGCACATGGAGAGCGGGCGGGAAAGTGGCGTTGAATCCTAAGAACTGCCATGATGGTATTCAATGGTGAAGCAGGCTCGATGGGCCATATGGTCTACACCTACTCCTATTTCTCGTCTTCTTATGTTTCCCCTTTGTCTCTCCCTCTCTCTCTGACTCTCCCCCTCTCTCTGAGTCTCTCTCACTCTGTCGCTCCTTCTCTCTCAATCTCTCTGTCTCTTTATTTCTCTCTACGTTTCCCTCTTGGTCTGTCTCTCTCGCTCTGTGTATGTGTGTGTGTGTGTGTGTGTGTGTGTGTGTGTGTGTTTCTGTGTATGAGTCTCTGTGTGTGTCTTTGTCTGTGTGTGTGTGTGTGTTTCTGTGTATGAGTCTCTGTGTGTGTCTTTGTCTGTGTGTGTGTGTGTCTGTCTCTGTGCCTCTGTATGCTTTTGTGTGCTTATCTTAGTGTGAACGTGTGAGTCTGGCTGGCGACGCCCACATCCCAGTATTGAATAACCACCACCACCTCCCCTACCCACCCCGCCCCTCCGCCCAAAAATACTGCTTTACCCTCATATGCACATTGAGTCACCACTTGGAAAAATTTAATCAATTTAGTTAGGCACGATCTCCCCCTGATAAAGCCATGCTGACTATCCCTGATTAATCCCTGCCTCTCCAAGTGGAGGTTAATCTTGTCCCTCAGAATTTTCCAATACTTTCCCAATCATTGATGTTGGACTCACCGGCCTGTATTTACTGGGTTTATCCCTGCTTCCCTTCTTAAATAATGGTACCACTTTGGCTGTCCTCCAATCCTCTTGTATCTCTCCTGTGGCCAGAGAGGATTTGAAAAGTTGTGTCAGATCCCCTGCTAACTCCTCCCTTGCCTCACTTTACAGCCTGGGATACATCTCATCTGGGCCTGGGGGTTTATCCACTTTTACTCCCGCTAAAACAGCTAATACTTACTCCCTTTCAATGCTAATATGATCAAGTATA
Organism: Heterodontus francisci; assembly: GCF_036365525.1. Lineage (NCBI taxonomy): Eukaryota > Metazoa > Chordata > Chondrichthyes > Heterodontiformes > Heterodontidae > Heterodontus > Heterodontus francisci. The sequence goes on from NW_027142345.1 coordinate 1,231,783, forward strand.
TCACAATCCCCCTGCCTGATCTCTACACATAAATCGTCCTTCTTCACAAATGAAAAGCAATCATTTAAAACCTCACCAATGTCCTCCGGTTCCACACACAGATTGCCACATTGGTCCCTAATGGGCCCTACTCTTTCCTAGTTTTCCTCTTGCCCTTAATATACTTATAACACGCCTTACGATTTTGTTTTATCTTGCCCACCAGTGTGTTTCCATCTCCCTTCTTCGCTCTCCTAATTACAGTTTTTAAAGTACCCAATACACTTTCTATTCACCTCCAGTGCCTCGGCTGTTTTCAGGGCTTGGAATCTGCAATAAGCTTCCGTTTTTGCCTGAACCAATCCTCTATATCCCTTGACATCCAGGGTTGTCTGGACTTGTTGGTCCTACCCTTCATCTTAACGGGTACATGTTGGCTTTGAACCTCCACTATTTCCTCTTTGAATGTCTCCTGCTGGTCTAATGTAGACTTTCCTTCAAGTAGCTACTCCCAGTCCACTATGGCAAGATCCTGTTTTAGCATATGGAAATCGAGGGTGAGTAACTGCATTAAGTCAGGGACATCAGCTGATGGAGATGGTGAGGGGGGGGGGGTGGGTGGAGTAACGGCAGTGAGACAGGGACACCAACAGATGGAGATGGTGAGATGGGGCAGCAACTGCAGTGAGACGGGGACACCAGCAGATGGAGATGGTGAGAGGGGGCAGTAACTGCAGTGAGACAGGGACACCAGCAGATGGAGATTGTGAGAGGGAGACAGTAACTGCAGTGAGACAGGGACACCAGCAGATGGAGAAGGTGAGAGGGGAGCAGAAAGAGCAGTGAGACAGGGAAACCATAAAATGTACATGGTGAGAGGGGCAGTAACTGCAGTTAGGCAGGGACACCAGCAAATGCCGATGATGAGGGGGCAATAACTGCAGTGAGACAGGGACACCAGCAGATGGAGATGGTGAGGGGGGGCAACAACTGCAGTGAGACAGAGACAACAGTAGGTGGAGATTGTGAGTCAGACAGGGAAACCAGCAGATGGAGATGGTGAGGGGGAGCAGTGTCTGCAGTGAAGACAGGGACACAAGTAGATGGAGATTGTGAGAGGGGGCAGTAACTGCAGCGAGACAGGGACACCAACAGATAGAGGTTGTGAGAGGGGGGTGGTAACTGCAGTGAGGCAGGGATACCAGATGATGGAGATGGTGAGATGCGGGCAGCAACAGCAGTCAGACTGTGACACCAGCAGATGGAGATGGTGAGTGGCGGGCAGTAACTGCAGTGATACAAGGACTGCAGCAGATGTAGATGATGAGAGGGGGATGTAAATACAGTGAGACAGGGATACCAGCAGTTGGAGATGGTGAGAAGGGGGCGTTAACTGGAGTTAGACAGGGCACCAGCAGATGGAGCTGGTGAGAGGGGCAGTGACTGCAGTAAGACAGGGACACCTGCAGATGGAGATAGTTAGAGGGGGACAGTAACAGCAGTGAGCCAGCGACACCAGCAGGTATAGATATTGACAGGAAGCAGTGACTGAAGTGAGACGGGGGCGCCAGCAGATGGAGGTTGTGAGAGGGGGGCTGTAACTGCAGCGGGACAGGGACACAAGCGGATGGAGATGGTGAGAGGGACAGAAACTGCAGTGAGACTGGGACACCAGCAGGTGGAGATTGTGAGTGGGGGGCAGTAACTGCATTGAGAGATGGACACCAGTAGGTGGAGATGGTGAGCGGGCAAAGTAAATGCAGTGAGACAAAGATACCAGCAGATGGATATGATGAGAAGGGGTATTAACAGTCGTGTGACAGTGACACTAAAACTGCAAAAGTTGAGAGGGGGCTGTAACTGCAGTGAGACACGGATACCAGTTGAAGGAGATGGTTAAAGGCAGTAACTGCCGTGAGAGAGGAATACTAGCAGATGGAGATGGTGAGAGTGGACAGTAAATGCAGTGACACAGGGACACCAGCAGATGGAGATGGTGAGAGGGGACAGTATCTGCAATGATACAGTGTCATCAGCAGATGGAGCTGGTGAGAGCAGTCTTTAGCTGCACTGAGACGGGGCACCAGCAGATGGAGATGGTGGGAAGAGACAGTAACTTCAGTGAGACAGTGACACCAGCAGATGGACAGGGTGAGAGGGGGGCAGTAACTGCAGTAAGACAGGAACACTAGCAGATGGAGATCGTGGGAGGAGGACAGTAACTGCAGTGAGACAGTGACACCAGCAGAAGGAGTTGTTGAGATGGGCAGTAACTGCAGTCAGACAGGGACACCAGCAGATGGAGTTGGTGAGAGGGGGCAGTAACTGCAGTGAGTCAGGGACAACAGAAGATGGTGATGTTGAGAGGGGGACAGTAACTGCAGTGAGACAGGGACACCAGCAGATGGAGATGGTGAGAGGGGACAGTAACTGCAGTGAGACAGGGACAACAGCAGATGGAGATGTTGAGAGGGGGAAAGTAACTGCAGTGAGACAGGGACACCAGCAGATGGAGATGGTGAGAGGGGACAGTAACTGCAGTGAGACAGGGACAACAGCAGATGGAGATGTTGAGAGGGGGCAGTAACTGCAGTGAGACAGGGACATCAGCAGATGGAGATGTTGAGAGGGGGCAGTAACTGCAGTGAGACAGGGACACCAGCAGATGGAGATGTTGAGAGGGGGAAAGTAACTGCAGTGAGACAGGGACATCAGCAGATGGAGATGGTGAGAGGGCGGGCAGAGCAAGTCCCTCCTCAACAGGTCAGATTCTCAACAATATGTCTACTCAGAATCAGATTAAAAATCATTTCAGTACTCAGTGCTGTGAATGTAATCTTCATTTTCTGTCCTGTGGGGAGTGTAGGGACTAGAATACGAAATGGGGTTTAGTTCCAGTGTTTCTCTCTTCCGATGATTTCACTAATTTAACAATGAGATTGAAAGGGTATTTCACCGCCTTCTTCAGCTCCTCTCTGAATTTAGTCTGGGTCACAGTGTAAATACACATGTTGGTGCATGTGTAAAGTCAATGGACTGGAAAATATCAGTGGATTGGGAAATTCTATAGACTGAGTTATTTCAATGGATTGGGACAGTTCAGTACATTGTGAAACATCAATGGATTAGGAAACAGGAATTAAAGGGACAGATGAAGTTCAACCTGGAAAAGTGTGAAGTGATTCATTTTGGAAGGTCGAATTTGAATGCAGAATACAGGCTTAAAGACAGGATGCTTGGTAGTGTGGAGGAACAGAGGGATCTTGGGGTCCATGTCCATAGATCGCTCAAAGTTGCCACCCAAGTTGATAGGGTTGTTAAGAAGGCGTATGGTGTGTTGGCTTTCATTAACAGGGGGATTGAGTTTAAGAGCCGCGAGGTTATGCTGCAGCTCTATAAAGCCCTGGTTAGACCACACTTGGAATATTGTGTTCAGTTCTGGTCGCCTCATTAGAGGAAGGATGTGGAAGCTTTAGAGAGGGTGCAGAGGAGATTTACCAGGATGCAGCCTGGACTGGAGGGTATGTTTTACGAAGAAAGGTTGAGGGTGCTAGGGCTTTTCTCATTGGAACGAAGAAGGATGAGAGGTGACTTGATAGAGGGGTACAAGATGATGAGAGGCATAGACAGAGTGGATAGCCAGAGACTTTTTCCCAGGGCAGAAAGGGCTATCACCAGGGGGCATAATTTTAAGGTGATGGAGGAAGGTTTCGGGGAGATGTCAGAGGTAGGTTCTTTACACAGAGAGTGGTGGGTGCGTGGAATGCACTGCCAGCGGTGGCAGTAGAAGCAGATACATTAGGGACATTTAAGCGACTCTTGGATAGGTACATGGATGATAGTAGAATGAAGGGTGTGTAGGTAGTTTGATCTTAGAGTAGGTTAAAGGTTCGGCACAACATCGTGGGCCGACGGGCCTGTACTGTGCTGTACTGTTCTATGTTCTATGTTCCAGATGAAAGGATTGCATTAATCAATGGATTAGAATGTGGAGAGGCAGGAGAAAATGATGCCATTTTAAGTGGGGGGCCGGGGGTTAGTAGAAACAGACCAGGGCTATTTTACTCTCTATCTCACTCCTTTCTTCTATCTGGCTCATTATCACATCCTCTCTCTCTCAGAGCGGTGGGAATCGCTGGAACCCACACTTGTTGGTCAGGTTGTTTGGTTCCGGGAAAATACAAGGTCCACATCAGATTGACAGGAAGGATAAATGTGATTCAGAGCCAATCATATTCCTTTTGGTGATGTGTGCTCAGCCTTGTTATATCAGCAAAGGCAGCAGGAAATGCAAATCCTGAAGAGTTTTGACAGAGTAAAGAAGGAGAAAGTGTTGCCAGTGACAGAAGGGTCAGTAACCAGAGGAAACACATTTAAAGTAATTGACAAAAGAATTCGAGTTGTGATGAGGAGATTGTTTTTTCAGCAGTGTGTTGTTCTGGTCTGGAATGCAATCCTGAAAGGTCAGTGGAAGCAGATTCAATGTTAACTCTAAATGGAATTGGATATATACCTGACATGGAAAATGTAACAGGGCAATGGGGGAAAGGACAGGAGTGCGTGATGTGGGATTAATAGAATAGCTCTGTTCAATATAAAGCAAATGCACAGTAATAAGGTTCTGTGCTTGGACCTCAGTTATTTTCACTCTGTCAATGGCAGAGAAGGCTCGAGGAACCATGTGGCTTCTCGTCATGTTCTTCCCAGTGTCCAGGATAAAGTGCAACATGACACTGATTTCCAGATGGCCGACACAAATGCAACGGACATCTTTTCCAGAAACATCACATTTAAAGTGATAAACTAATCATAAGGCATGGACGGGGATTGAACCCGTGATCTTCAATTTACGAGACTGACGCCTTACCACTTGGCCACCATGCCTTTCCTGAATGGACACCTGAGGCTCCAGAGGAGGATTTGTGATTCTTTTTCAATTTGGTTGAAACAGCATCGAGAAACATGCACAGAAATGAAGAGGGATTGTGGAATGGGGAACAGATCAGCCTCATTTCCATCATCAGCATCATGAAATCTTCATTCAGACGTTCCATTCCCATCCTCAGCTTTTCTCACATCTGTACAATAATATGAGTGGACATTGGGTTGTTACTGGGCAGATTATATAAATAGACTATGTGCATCATCACAGGAAGTGCTGTAATATAATCTGTACGGCACCTCATGGAGAGTTGTAGATGAAACTTTCAATGCAAGATGTGCAGAGGAAACTCAGGTTATTTTAACCGTCAGATTCTTATAAATTCTGTACTAAGCCTTGACAGATATCAGAATATTATATGGGGGCCACAGTAAACCAAAGCGAAGATGGAGAAATCTTTGCCTGTACCTTTGAAAAGGTCACTGGACTGAACCAAGCCGAGGACTGGCCGAGATGGTTCCAGAGGTTTGCAAGGTATCGTACTGCATCGGGTCTCGTGCAGAAGCCAGACATGGAACAGGTCAGTACGCTATTGTCTGCAATGGAGGGAGTGTGCAGGCAACATCCTCATGAAGAACAGAAGGCAACATGTGAAGAAGTTATTAAGGCACTCAACCTATTTTAATTGAGGAAAAAAATGTCATCGTGGAGCCAAAGTTAAAACGCTGCATTTGCTGACAACGCAACCACCAGGTGACGCTGTACTAGCACATGCGCAAATGCAGCCTCTTCCACTGAAACGTCACTGTCTGTGACATTCAGGCAGCTGCCAGGCTTAAAGATGGAGCTCCTCAATTTATCACAGAAAACAACTTCGACCCAAAAATCCCCTCAAAGGCTGCCATCGCCGCCTCCGTCCCACCCCGAACAGTCCCCCGCTCCTTCTTGTGCATTATATAGTACCAAGTCATCTTAATTCACCTAAAGTGAATTACTTTCGGAGCAGTGACTGTCATTTCATCGGCAAATATGGCACATATCTACACAATGGACATGTTTTGGTTGATACTCGGAGAACGTTGCGCTGTTTGAAGTCTCATCAGAAGGACAGCACCTCTGACAGTGCTGCACACCCTCTGTAATTCAGTGAGGTTTCATAGAGTCATAGAGTTATACAGCACAGAAACAGGCCCTTCGGCCATCGTGTCCGTGCTGGCCATCAAGTACCTATCTATTCTAATCCCATTTTCCAGCACGTGGCCATAGCCTTGTATTCTGTGGCGTTTTGAGTTCTCATCTAGATACTTCTTAAATGTTGTGAGGGTTCCTGCCTCTACCACTCCTTCAGGCAATGTGTTCCAGATTCCAACCACCCTCGAGGTGAAACATTTTTTCCTCAAATCCCCTTTAAACAGTGCCATCCCATTCTCCGGACGATCATTCCCCGCTTCCCCCCATCCCACTCTCTGACTGCTCACTCCCCGCTTCACCCACCACCACCCCCATCCTGCTCTCTGGCTGCTCACACTCCAGGCCATGGGCTCTGCCGCTTCCCTCCTCTCGGCCACTCGCTCCAACATTGCCCCATCACCCCTCGAGGCTCGCCTTGCTTTATCGGGTGGTGCGGTGAAGAATGATCGAATATTGGAGCGAGAGGCCGAGAGGAGGTAAGCAGCATGGCTTAGAGCTAGTGTCTGGAGGGACGTGGGGGGGAAGCGGGGCGTGAGTGGACGCAGAGAGGGCAGTGCGGAGGTGGGGGCGGGTAGCAAGCGGCCGGACGGCGGGGGAGCGGGGTAGCGAGGAGCGGGCAGTGAGCGGCCTGGAGTGAGTGGCTGAGAGGGGGGAGAGAGTTTTCCCGTGCATGCGCCACTTCCTCCTGGAAGACGTAGGCTGAGCATGCACAGCATCTCAGAGCGCAGGAGACTGTTTGTGCATGTGCGCAGCTTGGAGCGCTCTGATGACGTCGGCTGGCTGCTGCATTGTCAGGAATCACTTTGAATTTAATAAGCGTACAAAACAGAAAGGGGAGAGTATTCATTCATTTATCAATGACTTGTACAATCTCACGGAGGTTTGTGAATACTGCAACTTAAGGGAAGAGCTGAATGGAGACAGGATTGTGTTCGGAGTATTAGACAACACCCTTTCAGATCATCTACAGTCCAGGGCTGATCTCACATTAACGAAAGAGTATCAATTGAGCAGCCAAGCAGAGGTTAGAAAGTTTAACCAATCCGTTGTTCGAGGGGACAGGGAGAGTCTGATCTCGAGAGTTGCAGACTCAATTGAATTTGTTAAGAAAACAAAAGGAAAAATTAGTGGTAAAAGACAAGAAAGACGGGAAGAGCATCTAGTGGTAGCTGCAACCAATTGCAGTAGGTGTCGCCGAGAGAGACACAAGTGGGAAAACTGCCTCGCCAAAGAAGCTGAGTGTTTTTCCTGCAGAAAGTTGGGACACTTTCAGTCAGTGTGTGGCAGTAAAATACCAGCACTGAATATAATTAAAGGGAAATCCCCAGAGAGCAAAAACATGAATGAAGTACAGGATATCCAAAGTGTGGAAATACATTTTTTAGGTGAAATCCAGGAAATAAAGTGAGAGTTGCTGGACGACAGAAATTCTGAAATATTTTAAGACAGAGGTAGATAGATTCTTGATAAACAAGGGGGTGAAAGGTTATCAGGGGCAGGTGGGAATGTGGAGTTGAGGTTGCAATCAGATCAGCCATGATCTTATTGAATGGTGGAGCAGGCTCGAGGGGCCGAGTGGTCTACTCCTGCTCCTAATTGGTATGTTTGTATGTAAGAAAACATGTTCTAGATACAATGAGAACTATCATTTGTTTGGAAATGGATTTGAACCCTTTTATCAAAAGGTTAGAGAGCTTTAATTTTTCTACAATTAACAGGCAAATCCTTGTGGAGTTGAGATTGACAGAAACAATGGGCTGGATTCTATAGAGCCCTCGACGTCGAGATCTGTGGTGGGGGTGGGGTGGGGGCCGCCTGAAGATGGCCCCGGATGAGACCCGCCACGGACCTCAACGCCGGCAGGGCCTGCCTCGATATTGCCGGCGACTTCGAGGCCTTGTGGGGGACCTCCACCGCTCGGCAACGGGACCACAAACCTGCATTAATTATTATGCCATCACTTCATGATGTTCCGCTGCGATCTTCAGCCCAGTGGCCGGCACTGCCGTGCCTTCGGAGCCCCACCCGGGCAAATGAGGTGCAACACTGGTGGGGAGGGGGGAGAAGGTAAGTTTCTCAGTGTGGGGGTGGGGGGACGGAGTCAAATTAATGTCATGGGTGTAGGGGATGGTGGGAAGGGTTATAGTTTACAGTTTGTGCAGTTTTGGGCGGAAGGTCAGATAGTAAAGGTAGGTTTTCGGAGGGAAGGGCAAATAATTAATTTAACTGTTGTTGGGGGGATGGGAGAGAGGCAAAAGCAATGTATTTATTTCATTTCATTTAATCTTCCTTTAAATATTTTCCAGTAGGACTAACAGCCCTTTAAAAATGGCTGACACTCCAGTACAGTACGAAGGCAGTGCTGCACGATCAGAAATGCTGTTTTTCAGGTGAGACAGAAAACTGAGGATCCCTCTGCCCTCTCAGGTGGATGTTAAAGGTACCATGGCACTATTTCAGAGAATAGAAGGGGAATTATTTCTGGGATGCTGGTCATTGTTTAACCCTGAATCAACATCACTTCAAAACAGATTATCTCGTTTTTATCACGTTGTTGTTTCTGGGAGCTTGCTGTGCGCACATTGGCCACCATGTTTCCTACATGACTACAGTGACTACACTTGGAAAGTCCTTCATTGGCTGTAAAAGGCTTTGCAACGTCCTGTGGTCGTGAAATGCAAGTCTTGCTTTTTCCATTGTTATCAGTGTCATTGTGATCAAAAGATAGGATTCGTGAACACAAAGTTTAAATCAATTTTGATTAAAATAATGTAAAAGCATCTATATTCTTGCACTGTACTTAATAACCTCCATCTTCCTATCCTTACAGAGTGCAATGTCATCGACCCTGAAATTGATTCCAGAATCTCATAGAATCTTAGACTCATAGAAAGTTTAAGGCACAGAAAGAGGCCACTTGGCCCTCAGACAATTTCAGCCCAGTTCTGATGAAAGGTCACAGATCTGAAACCTTAACTCTGTTTCTCTCTCCACAGGTGCTGCCAGACCTGCTGAGTATTTCCAGCATTTTCTGTTTTTATTTCAGATTTCCAGCATCTGCAGTATTTTGCTTCTGTGTTACTTTGAAAGTTAAAACTGAACCACCTGTTTACAATTCACACTGGGGTCTCCCATGAAATGATTCTGTATAATATTGATATAATGAATACAGATTCCGACACAGAGCTTCCTGTGGGGAATTGGGGATATGAAAACCAGCAGACTCTGCAGGGATTTCCACTGGGAGCACAAATTCACAAAATCTACCTTTTATATATCGATTCATTTTGATTGTCCTTCTGGAAAATTATTTTGAAACAATTTAAACATCAACCCACAGCTCCATGACTGGGCCAATTATGAGGTCATCCTCTGACAGGTCATGTGACAGCTGGAGCCACAAGACATCAGAACCAGATTTGTGACTGGATTAAAACCCGGAATCCTGTCCCAATGGCTTTTCAAATAAAGCTGTTGCTGTTTGAAAACACAGCAGTTAAACTTTCTGCCTGATCATGAGGGGAGCCAGGGAGAAATTTACAAAACTCAATCCTTCAACAAAATAGTTCAAAAATCATTAATATCGAAATCATGTGAGGATTCATATGCAGTAGAGAAGCAAGCAGAATACAGAAAGTACAGAGGAGAGCTGAAAAAGGAAATGAGATCAGCAAGAGAATGTATGAGAAAAGATTAGCAGGTCACATAACTGGGAACACTGAAGTCTTTTACCAACATATGGACAGTCAATGAAAGCGTGAGTCAATTAGGAGATCCTGTGGAGGCAGAGGGTGTGGCTGAGGCACTAATTAAGTATCACAAAATAAGCGGATGCTGCAAATGTCACAGTAAAGGAGGAGGAAGTGAAGAAATTGGACTGGATGAAAATAGATAAAGTGGAGACAATTACAAAGTTGGCAGCTCTCACAGTGGAAAAGTCACCCAGTTTGAATGGGCTGCATCCTGGGTTGCTGAGGGAAGTAAGGGTGGAAATATCAGAGACTCGAACCACAATCTTTCAATCCTCCTTAAATATGGGAATATTGCCAGAGGACTGGAGGATGCAGGTAAGCTTGGGGAGTTCGATCTTAGTTTAATTTGACCATTTTTATAATGTATCCATTGTAATAACTAACAAGGTCAAGAAAGCCATTTTATAATTAACACATGACAAAAGGAGCCATTTTGTGTTCAGTACTAACGTGCCGTGTAGAGGACACTATTTGTGCTTAAACATTAGCACAACACGGGAAGAAACGGTTACCGATTATAAGCTCTCACTCAATTGGTGCAGAGTATGAGCGCCAGGGGTTACTTCTGACAGTTGAAGAGATCATCGCATCTCATTGGATAGCTACCGCCCACTCCAAGCTGGGTAGCTCCCAGTCAGTTAGGTGCTGTCCTGCCACAACCTGCTTGCTTCAATGGGTGCTTGGAGCTTAGAGAGTCATCTCTCAACAGGCGGATCGATAATCAATGCACCAAGAAAAACAAGCTCAACAAAGAAGACACCAGTCCTTCGCATCACAAGCTGGAATGTGAGGACCATGTGTCCTGGCCTTACTGACACCCTTCTGCAGGTTGATGACACACACAAGACAGCTTTGATGGACAAATAACTCACAAGGCTCAATGTGGACATTGCTGTGCTGCAAGAAACTAGACTCGTTCAAAGTGGATCCCTCAAAGAGAAACACTACACCTTCTTCTGGCAGGGGAAAGCCCAAGAGGCAACTCGTGAGCATGGAGTGGTTTTCAAAGGAAAAAACACGCTACTTGAGAAGAGTGAACCACCCACAGTAGGCTCAAAGAGACTTCTTACTCTTCACTTGTCAACAAGCGTGGGCCCAGTTAATCTCATGTGCATCTATGTCCCGACACTCACCTCCACCCCAGATGTCAAGGATCAATTCTATGTGACACTTGATACTGCCATCAGTAGAATTCCCAGCACTGAGGGACTGTACCTTCTAGGAGACTTCAACACAAGCTTGGGTACTGACTACAGCTTGGCCAACGAGCACAGAGCACCAGGGGATTGGCAAGATGAATGAAAATGGACAGAGGTTGCTGGAGCTATGCTGTCACCATGGATTCTGTGTGATGAACAGCTACTTCCAGGTCAAGCTGTGCCACAGGGTGTCCTGGAGACATCTGAGATCACACCACTGGCACCAGCTAGACCTTATCATCACCAGACATACCACCCTCAGCAGTGTCCTCATCACTCACAGCTATCACAGCGCTGACTGTGACACTGAGCACTCCCTGGTGTGTAACAAGGTCAGGCTTCAGCCAAGGAAGCTTCATCCATCCAAGAAGAACGTCGTCCTCAGATCAACACTTGACGAACCACTGATCCAGAAAGGACCCAGGAGTTCCTCAACATCCTCGATCAGGCTCTTTCAGACAACAATGCTCAAGGTCTCAGTGCGGTGTCAAAGTGGAATCATCTGTTAACAAGCAGATGGAAAGGTGAGTGGAGCATTACCTTAAACTCTACATAACGGAGAATATTGTCATTGAAGTGGCTCTCAGTGCCATTCCAGACTTCCCTGTCATGGAGGAGCTGGACAGTGACCCCACCATAGTGGAGCTCAACAAAGCCATTGACCATCTTGCCAGTGGTAAAGCCCCGGGAAATGATGGTATTCCACCTGGAATCATCAAAAGTGGAAAAGCGGCTCTACTGCAGCATCTCCATGAACTTCTGTGTCTCTGTTGGAAGGAAATATCTGCACCTCAAAACATGCGTGATGCAAACATTGTCACCTTGTACAACAATAAGGGGGAATCGCAGTGACTGCAGCAATTAGCAAGGCATCTCCTTGCTAAGTATTGTGGGGAAGGTCTTTGCTCGCATTGCTCTGACCAGATTGCAGACCCTGGCATCACACATCTATCCTGAGTCTCAGTGCAGCTTCAGAGCTGGTAGATCGACAGTCGACATGATTGTCTCACTTCGGCAGTTGCAGGAGAAGTACTGTGAACAGTACAGACCACTCTACATTGTCGTTACATATGAACATACGAATTAGGAGCAGGAGTGGCCACTCGTCCCTTCGAGCCTGCTTCACCATTCAATAAGCTCATGGCTGAACTGATTACTCCACATTTCCATCTACCTCCGATAACCTTTCACCCCCTTGCAGATAAAGAATCCATCCATCTCTCCCTTAAAAATATTCAAAGACTCTGCTTCCACCGCCTTTTGAGGAAGAAAATTCCAAAGACTCACGACCCTCTGAGGGGGAAAATTGCTCCTCATCTCTGTCTTAAATGGGTGACCCCTTATTTTTAAACAGTGACCCCTAGCTCTAGATTCTCCCACAAGGGGAAACATCCTTTCCACATCCACCCTGTCAAAGCCCCTCAGGATCTTGTATGTTTCAATCATGTCGCCTCTTTCTCTTCTAAACTCTAGTGGATACGAACCTAGCCTGTCCAATCTTTCCTCATAGGACAGCCCACCCATTCCATGTATTAGTCTAGTAAACCTTCTCTGTACTACCTCCAATGTATTTACATCCTTCCATAAATAAGGAGACCAGTACTGTACTCAGTATTGCAGAAGAGGTCTCACCAATGCCCTATATAGCTGAAGCATAACCTCCCTACTATTGTATTCAATTCCCCTGGCGATAAATGATAACATTCTATTAGCTTTCCTAATTACGTGCTGTACCTGCAGACTAACCTTTTGCGATTCGTGCACTAGGACACCCAGATCCCTCTGCATCTCAGATGTCTGCAATCTCTCACCATTTAGATAATATGCTTTTTTATTCTTCCTGCCAAAGTGGACAATTTCCCACTTTCCCACATTATACTCCATTTGCCAGGTCTTTGCCCAGTCACTTAACCTATCTATATCCCTTTGTAGCCCCCTTATGTCCTCTTCACAACCTACTTTCCGACCTATCTTTGTCATCAGCAAATTTAGCAACCATACTTTTGGTCCCTTCATCAAAGTCATTTCGAGAATTGTAGAAGGTTGAGGCCCCAGCACAGATCCCTGTGGACCACTCGTTACTTCTTGCCAACCAGAAAATGACCCATTTACGCGGACTCTCTGTTTCCTGTTCGCTAGCCAATCTTCTATCCATGCCAATATGTTACCCCTGACACCATGAGCTTTTATTTTCTGCAATAACCTTTGATATGTCACCTTATCCTTCTGGAAATCGAAGTACAATACATCCACCGGTTCCCCTTTATCCACAGCACATGTAACTCCCTCAAAGAACTCCAATAAATTGGTTAAACATGATTTCCCTTTCACAAAACCATGTTGACTCTGCCTGGTTCCCTTAATGTTTTCTAAATGCCCTGCTATAACATCTTCAGTAATCGCTCCTAACATTTTCCCTAAGACAGATGTTAAGCTAACCGGCCTGTCGTTTCCTGCTTTCTGTCTCCCTCCCTTTTTGAATAAATGAATTACATTCGCTACTTTCCAATCTAACAGAACCTTCCCGAAGCGAGGGAATTTTGGAAAATTAAAACCAGCGCATCAACTATCTCACTAGCCACTTCAGGACCTGGCGACTTGTCAGCCCGCAGCTCCAACAATTTGTTTATTACCACTTCCCTGGTGATTGTAATTTTCTTGAGTTCCTCCCTCCCTTCCATTTCCTGACTTACAGCTAATACTGGGATGTTATTTGTATCCTCAATAGTGAAGACCAATCCAAAGTATCTGTTCAATCATCTGCCATCTCTTAATTATCCATTATTAATTCCCCAGACACACTTTCCATAGGACCAACACTCACTTTGTTAACTCTTTTCTTTTTAAAATATCTATCCAAACTCTTACTAGTTGTCTTTATATTTCTTGCTAGCTTTCTCTCGTACTCTAATTTTAACTTCCTTATCAATCTTTTAGTAATTCTTTGCTGTTTGTTTTATATTCTGTCCAATTTTCTGACCTGCCTCCCACCTTTGCACAATTATAGGCTTTTCCTTTAAGTTTGATAGTATCTTTAACTGTTTTCATTAAATATGGATGGTGAGTCCCACCTTTGGAATTTTTCTTTCTCGTTGAAATGTATCTATTCTGTGTATTCTGAAATTTTCCTTAAATGTCTGCCACTGCATCTCTATTGACTTATCCCTTAACCTAATTTGCCAGTTCACTTTAACTAGCTCTGCTTTCATGCCCTTATAATTGCCCTTATTTAAGTTTAAAATACTAGTCTGGGACCCACTCTTCTCTCCCTCAAACTGAATGTAAAATTCAACCATATTATGATCGCTACTACCTAGGGGCACCTTAACTATGAGGTCATTAATTAATCCTATCTCATTGCACAATGCCAAGTCTAGTATAGCCTGCTCTCAGGTTGGCTCCAGAACTTATTTTTCCAAGAAATTATCCCAAAAACATTCTGTGGACTCCTCATCTAGGCTACCTCTGCCCATCAGAATTTTCCAGTCTATATGGATATCAAAATCCACCATAATTATTGCTGTACCTTTCTGACAAGCTGCCATTATTTCTTTTTTTATACCCCATCCTGCAGTGTGGTTAATGTTAGGTGGCCTGGACACCACTCCCACAAGTGACTTCTTGCCTGTATTATTTCTCATCTCAACTCAAACTGCTTCTACATCGTGATCTCCTGAACTTAGGTCATCCCTCTCTATTGCGCTAATACCATCATTAATTAACAGAGCTACCCCACCACCTTTTCCAAGCTTCCTGTCCTTCCTAAATGCCATGTAACCTCCAATATTCACATCCCAATCGATGTCGCCCTGCAGCCAGATCTCTGTAATGACTATCAGATCGTACTTATTTATTCTATTTGTGCTCTCAGTTCATCTGTTTTGTTTCGAATGCTCCATGCATTCAGATACAGAGCATTTAGTTTTGTCCTTTTATTATTTTTGTAACCTCTAGCCTTATCTGTTGATTTACTCTTAGATTTGTCTGCTCTGTCCCTTCCTGTCACAGTCTGTTTATCATTTCACATATTTATACCTTTCTCTCTTGCCTTGTCTCTCCTCCTTGATTCACCATATCTTCCCAAATTTGATCCCTTGCCCCCACGATTCAGTTGAAAACTGTCTCTACTTCCCTCGTTATGTGGCTCGCTAGAACACCGGCACCAGCACGGTTCAGGTGTAGACCGTCCCAACGGTACAGCCACCACTTTCCCCAGTACTGGTGCCAATGTCCCACGAACCAGAACCCACTACTACCACACCAGTCTTTGAGCCACGCATTAATTTCTCTAATCTTATTTGTCCTATGCCAATTTGCACATGGCTCAGGTAATAATCCAGAGATGATTAACTTTGAGGTTCTGCTACTTAATTTGCTGCCTAGTTCCTCATACTGATTTTGCAGAACCTCTAACCTTGTCCTGCCCATATCATTGGTACCGACATGGACCACGACGACTGGATCCTCCCCCTCCCATTGTATGTTTCTCTCCAGCCCTGAGCAGACGTCCTGAATCCTGGCACCGGCAGGCAACACAGCCGTCTGGACTCTTGCTCTTTGCTGCAGAGAACAGAGTCAATCCACCTGACCATACTGTCCCCCACTTCCACTACATTCCTTTTTTCTCACTCTTTGATCCGCGAACTTTTTTTTTATTTCCAAAATATACTTTATTCATAAAAACCTGTAACAATTACATTGTCAAACAGTTCAAAACAGCATCAAAAAATACAAACATTTCAAGGGAGATCAGTTTCCTTCAATACTGTCATGAGTTTCTTCCCAACCCTTCCGTTTCACAATTGTCATGTCAATTGCAGTTTTACATTTACAGCAATTGAGAATATTAACGATACAGTTCGAGGGGTTTCCCATGGATCCAGCCCCTCAGTCCAGCTTGGTGGGGGAACATTACACTGTGGTCTTTCCCCATTGAGCCTTTGCTGCGGCTGCGCCAAGCTTTAGTGCGTCCCTCAGCACGTAGTCCTGGACCTTGGAATGTGCCAGTCTGCAACATTCGGTGGTGGACAACTCTTTGCGCTGGAAGACCAGCAAGTTTCAGGCAGACCAAAGGGCGTCTTTCACCGAATTGATAGTCCTCCAGCAGCAGTTGATGTTTGTCTCGGTGTGCGTCCCTGGGAACAGCCCGGAGAGCACAGACTCCTGTGCTACAGAGCTGCTTGGGATGAACCTTGACAAAAACCAGTGCATCTCCTTCCACACCTGCTTTGCAAAGGCACATTCCAGGAGGAGGTGGGCGACCGTCTCTTCCCAACACAGCCAACGCGGGGGCACTGTGCGGAGGGGGCGAGACTTCGGGTGTGCATGAAGGATCTGACGGGGAGGGCCCTTCTCACCACCAGCCAAGCTACGTCTTGGTGCTTGTTTGAATGTTCTGGTGAGCCGCAAACTTTTTTTTTATTTCCAAAATATACTTTATTCAGAAAAATATGTAAAAATTACATTGCCAAACAGTTTCCAAACAGCACCAAAAAATACAAACATTGCAAGGGAGATCAGTTTCCTTCAATACTGTCATGAGTTTCTTCCCAACCCTTCCGTTTCACAATTGTCATGTCAATTGCAGTTTTACATTTACAGCAATTGAGAATATTAACGATACAGTTCGAGGGATTTCCCATGGATCCAGCCCCTCAGTCCAGCTTGGTGGGGGGACCTTACACTGTGGTCTTTCCCCATTGAGCCTTTGCTGCGGCTGCCCCAAGCCTTGGTGCGTCCCTCAGCACGTAGTCCTGGACCTTGGAATGTGCCAGTCTGCAACATTCGGTGGTGGACAACTCTGCGCTGGAAGACCAGCAAGTTTCGGGCAGACCAAAGGGCGTCTTTCACCGAATTGATAGTCCTCCAGCAGCAGTTGATGTTTGTCTCGGTGTGCATCCCTGGGAACAGCCCATAGAGCACAGACTCCTGTGTTACAGAGCTGCTTGGGATGAACCTTGACAAAAACCACTGCATCTCTTTCCACACCTGCTTTGCAAAGGCACATTCCAGGAGGAGGTGGGCGACCGTCTCTTCCCCAACACAGCCAATGCGGGGGCACTGTGCGGAGGGGGCGAGACTTCGGGTGTGCATGAAGGATCTGACGGGGAGGGCCCTTCTCACCGCCAGCCAAGCTACGTCTTGGTGCTTGTTTGAAAGTTCTGGTGATGAGGCATTCCGCCAAATGACTTTGACGGTCTGCTCGGGGAACCATCCGACAGGATCCACCGTTTCCTTTTCCCGTAGGGCCTTGAGGACATTCCGTGCAGACCACTGCCTGATGGACCGGTGGTCAAAGGTGTTTTCCCGCAGAAACTGCTCCACGAAGGATAGGTGGTACGGCACCGCCCAACTGCATGGAGCGTTCCGCGGCAATGTGACCAGGCCCATCCTTCGCAACACCGGGGACAGATGGAACCTCAGCACGTAGTGACACTTGGAGTTTGCGTACTGGGGATCTACACATAGCTTGATGCAGCTGCACACGAAGGTGGTCATCAGGATGAGGGCCACGTTGGGTACATTTTTCCCGCCCTTGTCCAGAGATTTGAACATCGTGTCCCTCCGGACCCGGTCCATTTTAGATCCCCAGACGAAGCGGAAAATGGCTCGGGTGACAGCCACGGCGCAGGAGTGGGGTGTGGGCCAGACCTGCGCCATGTAGAGCAACAACATGAGCGCCTCGCACCCGATGACCAGGTTCTTACCCACAATGGAGAGAGATCGCTGCCCCCACATGCCCAACTTTTGTCGTACCTTGGCTACTCGCTCCTCCCATGTTTTGGTGCACGCCCCGGCCCTTCCGAACCATATCCCCAGCACCTTCAGGTAGTCTGACCTGACGGTGAAGGGGACAAAGGATCGGTCAGCCCAGTTGCCAAAGAACATGGCCTCGCTCTTGCCGTGGTTAACTTTGGCTCCCGAGGCCAGTTCGAACTGGTCGCAGATGCTCATCAGTCTGCGCACGGACAGCGGATTCGAGCAGAAAACGGCGACGTCATCCATGTACAGGGAGGTTTTGACCTGAGTGCCTCCGCTGCCTGTGATTGTCACCCCTCTTATGCTCGCATCCTTCCTAATATACTCAGCAAAGGGTTCAATACAGCAAACAAACAAGACCGGGGACAGAGGGCAGCCCTGTCTGACTCCAGATTTGATCGGGAAACTTTCAGATTCCCACCCGTTGATTGAGACTGCGCTACTGATGTTTGTGTAGAGCAGTTGGATCCAATTGCAGATTCCCTCCCCAAACCCCATTTTGGAAAGCACGTCCATCATGTAGGTGTGCGATATCCTGTCAAAAGCCTTCTCCTGGTCCAGGCTGATGAGGCAGGTGTCCACCCTCCTGTCCCGTACGTAGGCGATCGTATCCCTGAGTAGCGCGAGACTATCAGAGATCTTCCTGCCGGGTACAGTACAGGTCTGATCATGGTGGATCACCAACTCCAGAGCAGACTTGACTCGACTGGCTATGACTTTGGACAGAATCTTGTAATCAACATTAAGCAGTGAGATGGGCCACCAATTTCTGATTTCTGCCCTCTCCCCCTTCTGCTTGTAAATGAGGTTGATGATGCCTTTTCTCATGGATTCTGACATGCTGCCGGCCAGGAGCATACTCTCGTATACTTCCAGCAGGTCCGGGCCGACCCAGTCCCACAGGGCCGAGTACAACTCGACCGGTAAGCCGTCGCTCCCGGGAGTTTTACTCGTCTCGAAAGACTCGACGGCCTTTGTCAGCTCGTCCAGAGTTAGCGGCTTGTCCAGTCTCTCCCTCCTGCTGTCATCTAAGACCTCTGTGATAGATGACAGGAAGGACTGGGAGGCTCTGCTGTCTGTGGGCTTCGCGTCATACAGCCCAGCATAAAAGGATTTGCTGATCCTTAGTATGTCGGACTGCGAAGACGTTACCGAGCCATCTTCTTCCTTCAGGCTGCTGATAACAGAGCTCTCTCTGTGTACCTTTTGGAAGAAGTAACGCGAGCACGTCTCATCCTGCTCGATGGAGCGGACTCTGGACCGGAAGATGATCTTGGAGGCCTCCTTGGCAAAGAACGAGGCCTGCTGGCTCTTCACCTCTTGGAGGTCCTCCTTGACCTCGACCCCCATTGACTGCAACCGGAGTAGATTTTGCATAATTTTCTGGAGTCGGGACACTTCCCTCTGTCTCTCTCTCGCCTTCTGAACACCTTTGTGGATGAAGAACCTCTTGATGTTCTCCTTAATCGCTTCCCACCAGTGAACTGGAGACTCAAACAGGGGTTTCACGGTCCTCCAACCATTGTAATCCCTTTTGAGTTCCTCAACGTTCTCTGGGGTCAGCAGTGTCGCATTGAGCTTCCACGTCCCTCTGCCAACCCGCTGGTCGTCCTGTAAGTGACAGTCGGCCAGTAAGAGGCAGTGGTCGGAGAAGAACACCGGCTTGACGTCGGTGGATCCGACCGTGACAGCACGGGACACAAACAGGAAGTCAATCCTGGAACGGGCAGACCCGTCCGATCTTGACCATGTGTATCTGCGCTGCGCTCCGTCTGCAGGTTTGCTGAAGACGTCGTGTAGTTTGGCATCTTTAACTGTTTCTATTAGGAATCTGGACGTAGCGTCCAGTTTGCTGTCGTCACTGCCGGATCGTCCAGCCGCATCGATGATGCAGTTGAAGTCACCGCCTAGGATGACCGGCCTGGACGTCGCCAGCAGCAGTGGGAGCTGCTGGAAGACGGTCAGCCGCTCGCTGCGTTGCACCGGGGCGGACACGTTGATCAACCAGAGCGGAGCTTTGTTGTACATCACGTCTGCTACGAGGAGGCGGCCGCCCACCAACTCCTTAACTTCGGAGATGGTGAAGTTACCTCCCCGCAGCAGAATACCCAGGCCGGAGGAACGGCAGTCATTACCCCCCGACCAGATCGATGGCCCGTGGGACCACCATCACGACCACTGCCTGTAGGTGCTGAGGTGTGGTATTCCACACTCCTGCAGAAACAGTAGGTCAGCTTTGACCTTGGCAAGGTAATCCAAGGTTGAAACACATCGCGTAGTAGATTTAATGCTACGCACATTAATGGAAGCAATTCTTACACCCATTTTTTACTAAAAATTAGTTGTTGCTTCCCATACCGTTTGTCCTCGCTAGTCCCAGTCCTTCCCCTTCGGGATGTTCCTGCATACCCATCGTATGCGCAAGCAGTTTCACGTTGGTTGGGCTCAGAAACCCCTCCTGATTTTTCATGCAGGGTTTGTGCCGCTCGGGTGACATCGGGGGGGTCTTGTAGGCAGAGAGGATTGGATTGTCCTCAGCTGCTTCCATCTGTTCCTCCTCGAAAACATCACAGCTCCCGGTCTCCAGGAGCTCAGGTGCGCCAGACGTGTCTTTGCTCCCGGTGTCCCGGAGCTGAGATGCGTTGGACACGTCGTTAGGTGTGGGGCATTGGGGTTGGGGCACGCCGGGCCCATCACAGCTTCCAGTGCCCGGGGGCTGGGATGCTCCATCATCCATCTCGGAGTTCTGCCGCCTCTTTTGAAGGGGCTGTCGCTCCAGCATTTCCCCGTCCAGTGAAGAGGAGTTGTTGCAGTCTGATTCAGAAGAGAGCCTCCTCTTGCCACTGGTTTGGGTGGTGGCTTTGGGATGTTTTTTCTTTGTGGTTTTCCTCTGGACCACTTGCCACTGACCTGTTTGTCCATCTGCTGCCTCCTCCTCCATTGATTCTGTCTGTGGAGGAGGGGTTTCCGGGCGCTGGATAGGTGCTGGGTCGTTGGTTTCAGCTGCCTCCCCTTCCTTCTCAAGTTGAAGTTCCTCGCTGCGGAGAAGGTTGCTGGTCTCCTTTCGAACAGCGGACGCCTTCGTCGAACCTTCTCCCGGCCTTTCCTTGGACCTTGCCGCCTGAGCATAGCTGAGGCAACGTTTGGGGCAGGTCTTGTAGAGATGGCCTGCCGCACCGCACAAGTTGCAACACTTAGTCTGCTTACAGTCCTTGGTCTGATGGCCTTCCTCCTTGCAGTTATTGCAAACAACCGTGCTGCAGTTGACTGCCATGTGACCAGATTTGCGACAGGTGCGGCAAACTCTGGGCTGCCCAGCGTCGACCAAGAAGCCTCGACTTCCCCCGATAGCGAAGGTGGAGGGAGGGTGGATGATGGCTCCTCTGGGATCTACCTTCAAGGTCACCTTGACCTGCCGCTTGCTGGTCCAGTTCCCAAAGGGGTCCTTGACATCAGTGCTGCTGCCGGCCACCTCGACGTACCTGGCGAGAAAGGTGAGTACATCCACCACCGGAACATGGGGGTTGTAGAGGTGAATCGTCACCACCCGGTCCCGTTGTGACGGAAGCGTGAAGAGCGGCTCCGCCGTGAGGATCGACAGTGGCGCCCGGTCCCCTTTCTCCTTGAACGCCTTCAGAAACTTGATGCATCCCGCCACGTTCCGGAACGTCACGTCGAAGTATCCACTGCTGGGGAATTCCTGCAGGCAGAAGACGTCCGTCGCTTGAAATCCGCAGCAATCGAAGAGAATTTTCTTGATGAAGAAGGTGCGATCGACCGGTGCATCTCCTTCCTTGTCCTTCACGACCACCCGAACAGTGTTGCGCACTCCCTGGCCCGAAACGCGAAAATTGGTTATAGCCATTTCAATCAAAGTTCCCCCAGGATCAAAAGGCATTGATCATGGTCTCTTCTCAATCAAATAAGCACTGATAAGAACAGATACTACACTTGCTGCAGATGTGTTTGCTCTGGATCACACTGGCATCCAGGAGCTCCCACATGCTGCAGCTGTGACACATCACCTGTCCTGTCATCCTGAACGTGTTTCAATTAACTACTTAATTATTTTATTCAATTGTTTATTTTATTGTATATTTTATTAAGCTTACTACTAGTTTGTTTACTATTTTAAACATTAGGACTAAAATGGACCTTAATCACTTACCAGATACTCATCAAACATGCAGCTTTTTCCAAACCAATCAACTACCTGCTTGCCTGTGATGTCACAGCTTACCAGATCCTCACCAAACAGCTCCTTCCACTGCACCGAAGCAAGAACCAAATCCTGTAAACTCACCCCAGCGGCTCTCTGTTTCCCTGCTCTCACTCTCCATTGTGATGTCACTCCTTGATTTTTTTTACCCCTGCTCTGCTCCTCTCTCTCTCGCTCTGTCTCTGAGTCGGTGCTTTTAACACACTTGTGAACTCTCTGTTCCGTTGTGCTCTTCTGTCTCTGGTCCAAAATCTGACTCTGGTGGGATTTGAACCCATAACCTTTGAATGCCTTGTTTATCATTATTTCGAAGTCCAACACGCTATCCATTGCGCCACAGAGCCGCACTTATTGTGAATAACATCACCAAGGCCTTTGATCTTGTCAGCAGAGACGGACTCTTCAAACTGCGATGGAAACTCGGCTGCCCTCCTGAACTCTTGGGCATCATCTCTTCTTTTCACGAGAACATGCACAGTTCCATCAGTTACAATGGAGCAACATCAGACACTTTCAAGATCAGCAGTGGGGTAAAGCAGGGCTGCGCGCTGGCGCCAACTCTCTTAGGAACAGAGGAACATAGGAGTAGGCCATTCAGCCCGTCGAGCCTGTTCTGCCATTCAATTCGATCATGGCTGATCATCTACCTCTATCTGCCCCTTTCCCGTGCTATCTGCATATCCCTTGATTTCCTGAGTATCAAGATTTCTAACAATTTCTGTCTTGGACATGCTCAATGATTGAACTGCCACAGCTCTCTGGGGTAGAGAATTCCAGTGATTCACCACCGTCTGAGTGTAGAAATTCAACCGTATCTCAGTTTTAAATGGCCTACTCCTTATTCTGAGACTTGGTCCCCTGATTTTAGACTCACCAACCAGGGCAAATATCCTATCTACATCCACACTGTCACACCCTGTAAGAATTTTATCAGTTTCAATGAGATCACCTCTCATTCTTCGAAACTTTAAGGAATACAGGCCCAGTTTCAGTCCCACCATCCCAGGGATTAGTCTGGTGACCCTCTGTTTCACTCCCTCTATGGCAAGTATATCCTTCCTTAGATGAGGAGACCAAACTAAACAAAATACTCCAGCGCGGTTTCACCAAGGCTCTATACAATTGCAACAAGACATCTTTACTCCCGTACTCAAGACCCCTCGTGTGAAGGCCAACATACCATTTGCCTTCCTAATTGATTGCTGCACCTGCACAAGAGCTTTTAGTGTCTCATGAACAAGGACACCCAGGTCCCTTTGGGCATCAACACTTCGCAACCTCTCACCATTTAAGAAATACTCTGTCTTTCTGTTTATTCCACCAAAGTGGAGAACTTCACACTTATTCACATTATATTCCATCTGCCATGTTCTTTCCCATTCACTTAGCCTCTCCAGGTTCCCTGGAAACCTCTCTGCATCATTCTCACAGCTCACACTTCACCTAGCTTTATGTCATCTGCAAACTTGGAAATATTACATTTAATCCCCACATCCAAATCATTTATTTCGGTTGTTAACAGCTGTGGCTCCAACACTGATCCTTGCAGTACCCCAATAGTAACAGCCTGCCATCCTGAGGAGGACCCGTTATTCCTGCTCTCTGTTTTCGGTCTGTTAACCAATTCTCAATCCACACCAGTATATTATTCCCAATCCTATGTGCTCTAATTTTGTTTACTCACCTCCTGTGTGGGGCATTACCAAAGCATCCACTGGTTCTCCTTTATCTGTTCTACAGGTAACATCCTCAAAAAACTCAACGGGTTTTTTCAAGCCTGTTTTCCTTTTCATAAATCTATGTTGACTCTGCCCAATCATATCATTATTTTCTAACTGTCTAGTTATCACATCCTTTATAATTGGTGTATTCTTCTCCATGCTGCTATTGTACACAGATGGGGGTGTTCACCTGTATATCAGAGCTGACGACAAGCTGTTCATCTTGGCAAGACTCCAGTTGGACGTAGAGACTTGGACGTAGAGACTCCACTTTCCATCAACATTGACAACCTCACTTTGGAGGTTGTCAACAGTTCACATACCTTGGATCAACAATCACCAGCAATCTGTCCCTTGATGCTGAAATCAGCACCAGGATTGCCAATGCTGCAGCTGTCATGTCAAAGTTGAGAAGATGGGTGTGAACCGACAGCAAACTGACCGAAAATACAAAACTCCATGTGTACCAGGCTTGTGTTCTCAGCACCCTCCTTTATAGTAGAGAAGCATCAACAACTGATACAAGCCAAGAAAAGCAGCTGAACAGCTTCCACCTCCACTGCCTCAGATGGATATTGGGCATCTCCTGGCAGGACAGAGTGCCGAATGAGGAAGTACACCAGCGTGCAGGGATCCGCAGCATGTTTGCCCTTTTGAGTCAGAGGCGGCTCTGTTGACTGGGCCAAATGAATGACAGTCACATTGCCAAATACATGCTCTGTGGTGAGCTTGCTATAAGCACAAGACCAACAGGTCAGGGAAAAAATCAAGTCATTTGGAGAGGTTTGAGTTAATTAAGGAGAGTGGGCATGGATTTATAAATGGAAGTTCATGCTTGATGAATCTAACTGCATTTTTTGATAAACTATCTGAGAAAGTTGATGAAGGGAATGCAGTGGATGTTGTTTATATGGATTTTACAAAAGCATTTTATAAAGTACCACATAAAAGGGTGGTTAACAAAATTGAGGTTCATGGATTAGGAGGGTCAGTGTCCATTTGGATAGGAAATTGGTTTAAGGACAGAAAACAGCGAGTCATATGAAATGGTTCTTGGTCAGACCGGAGGATAGTCGACAGTGGTGTTCCCCAAGGGTCAGTGCTAGAACCATTGCTTTTTTTTGCAACAGATTAATGACTTGGATCTTGGAATATCGAGTAGAATCTCAAAATATGCCGATGACACCAAACTTGGAGGAGTGGCAAACAGTGAGGATGATATGAACTGCCTGAAACAGGATAGTTATCCGCTAGTAGGATGGGCAGACAGGTGGCAGATGGAATCTAATAGTGACAAGTGTGAGGTGATGCATTTTAGCAGAAGAAATAGGGAGAGGCAATATATACTCAATGCTACAGTTCTGAAGAGTGTGCTGGAATAGAGGGACCTGGAGTACATGTCCATCATTCTTTGAAGTTGGCAAGACATATTGCGAGAGTGGTTAGCAAAGCATGTGGGATCTTGGGCTTTATAAATAGAGACATTGAGTACAAAAGCAGGGTTGTTATGCTGAACTCTGGTTAGGCCCCAATTGGAGTGTTGCATCCAGATCTGCTCACCAATCTTTAGAAAGGATGTGCGGATTCTTGAGAGGGTGCAGAGGAGATTTACCAGAATAGTTCCAGGGATGGAGGGTTTTAGTTTCAAGGTTAGGTTAGAAAAACAGGGTTTTTTCTGGCTGTCTCAAAGGAGATTGAGGGGAGAATGGATAGAGGTGTCGAAGGCTATGACAGTTTTAGATAAGTTGGCAAGGAAAAATTGTTCCCATTAACTATTGGTACAAGGACTAGGGGATTCAGATTGAAGGTTTTGGACAAGAGACGCAGGGGGAATGTGCGGAAGAGTTTTTTTACACAGTGATTGGTAATGATCTGTAACTCGCTGCCCCCGAGGGTGGAGGAAGTGGAGACAATCGTTGGTTACAAAAGGAATTTCGATGGGCATTTGAAGGAAATAAATTTACAGGGCTAGGGGGATCGAGCAGACGAGTGGGACTGACTGGATCGCTCCATGGAGAGCTGGCCTGTTCTTGATGGAGCGAATGGCCTCCTTCTATACCACAAATGACCCAATGACTCGATGAGTCTATGTCACTCTCAGAATCAAGACAACAGAGTGACAGATTTAACACAACATTATAACATATGTTTGGTTTGACAAATTCAATAATAACTCGTCTCCACTCCTAGTATTTCTAAATCCCACACATTCACTACAATGTCAACAATTATTTCCTGTTGTGTCTCTCTCACATTTGTAAACTTCACGATATTGGAGTGAGGTGACATCTACTGGCGGGAAGCAAGAACTGCAATCAAGCAGCAGAAACTCCACAGTCTGTCAGGGTTAAAGAAACATTGCAATATGAGGAAATAGTGAAGGGGTTTGATCGGGTTGATGGAAACATGATTCCACTTGTTGTATCGTATGAAGCAAGGGCCGGAAATATAAAATTGTCATTAATAAAAGAAATGAGGACTTCATGAAAAATGCATTTGCTTAGAGAATGGTTATAGAGATATACAGCACTGATATAGGCCCTTTGGCCCACTGAGTCTGCACTGACCATCAACCACCCATTTATACTAATCCTATGTTAACCCAGAATTCCCTACCACATCCCCACATTTCTCCTATCACCTACCCTGGGGCCAATTTACAACAGTCAATTTATCTATCAACCCACAAGTCTTTCGTTGTGGGAGGAAACCAGAGTACCTTGTGGAAGCCCACATAAACAACTTGCAAACTCCACACAGGCAGTATACAGAACTGAATTGGGGTCATTGAAGTTGTGAAGCTACAGTGCTCACCAGTGCACCACCCTTAGAATGTGGATAGAGTAAAAAGTGAGATTGGATGGACAGAAGCAGTCTGAAAAGATGGCTCAAACAAAAGGTGAAAACCCTGAAATGTTAACTCTGTTTCTCTCTCCACAGATGCTGTCAGAGGTGCTGAGTATTTCCAGCACTTTCTGTTTTTATTTCAGCTTTGTAGGATATTGTTTTGATCTGAAAAAAATGCATGATCGGCTGTGGGTGCCAGTGAAATTCCACAGGAGCGAATAAAAACCATGCCAACGGTGGCTCGTTGATCTAGGGGTATGATTCTCGCTTTGGGGATATAAATGATTATTATGTGAGAGGTCCTGGGTTCAAATCCCAGACGAGCCCTTCTCTGTTGCCATTTTTAGTTTAAGGTCATCGATTGCTTTCAGCCTTCCAGAAAGCGGAATCGATTTCCAAACTGAGCCTGCTTGAGGACCGGGGAACTGGATTCAAAGAGCTTGTCGACAAAATTGAAATGAACAAAGTATACAGATTGTCAAGTGGGAATATAAGGTTGCAACAGTAACTAAAGGCCTGCTCGGGTCAGCAAATGAAACCCGACCCAAGCCTGACAGCACCACATCCGACCTGGTCCGAGTCCTTTCATTTTTTTCCCGTGCCCGAACTGACCACCAGAATGTTCAGTTAAACTTGCTTCCGTTTTTCACTTTTAAAGCTTGTGCAGGTAAGGCAACAAAAACTGTAACTGGACTTGAAAGGTTGTTTAAATGTGCATTAAGATTAGAGCTACGTACCGGAGTTGATGAGCTGAAGATTGTTACCATAGAAGTTAGTGATTGTGAGGTCACTAGTTAAAGAGAAAGTCATGGAGTTGTGCCCAGACAGGTTGTCCCACACTGTATTGATTAAAATATTGCCCGAAGGCTAGAAAATATCATTATACATTCCCTAGACTCCTGCTTTACAGGTTGAAATACTTTCTGCAAGTTTATCCAGAAAGCAGCTGAGATGCAGAGACCAGGAAGGTCTTGAGTGATTAATTATTATAAAATGTTGCCTGGAATGGAGAATAAGTCTTACGAGGAAAGGCTGAACATTCTAGGCCTCTTCTCATTAGAACGGAGAAGGATGAGGGGTGACATGATAGAGGTTTATAAGATGATCAGGGGAATAGATAGGGTAGACAGTCAGAAACTTTTTCCCCGGGTGGAGCAAAGCGTTACAAGGGGTCATAAATTTAAGGTGAAGGGTGGGAGATATAAGGGGGATGTCAGGGGAAGGTTCTTTACCCAGAGAGTGGTCGAGGCATGGAATGCCTTGCCCGGGGAAGTTGTTGAGTCAGAAACTTTAGGGACTTTCAAAAGGCTTTTGGATAGGTATATGGATAAAGGAGAATGATGGGGTATAGATTAAATTGTCTTTGACAGAGGACAAAGGATCGGCACAACATTGTGGGCCGAAGGGCCTGTTCTGTGCTGTATGTTCTATGTTCTATGTTCTATGTAATATACATTCTTATATTAAAGAGATTGTGCTCTACCTTCGATGGAATCGCTCACTGCAGACTAGTGCGGAGTGTTTCCCGCCTTGACGTCCTGGCTGTCACTGGATCTTGAGTCCAGGCCTCTGGATTACTGGTCCAGTAATCTTTGAAATTTCTCCCTTGATCTAATATTTTAATCTGGTAAGTCAGATTTTACAAAAAAAAATTAAATGATTTAAGACTGCTTCATGTTCAGCAGTGCCAAATGAATAAAGAAATTCAAATATATTCAAAATTATATATCAACTATTAAATACTAATGCCCAGCTTTGAATACAAAAATGCCTCTAATTGTGTTCTGGTCTGGAATGGAATTCTTCAGTGTTTCTGTTTAGCTTGGATTGACTCATCGATTTTCTTGTTTTTCACTTTGTCGATGCCTTTGAATAATTGTGGATCCTTCTTCAGGGAGTCTTCTTTCACCAGATAGTTCTGACCTCTGATGATGTTGATCGTAATCAGCTTCAATTTGCTGATAGTTTTGGAAGTGAGCAGATTTCCTTTGCTTGAGTTTACAACATGGAACTTAGTCTGACGTGTGGACCCATGGGAGGATTTGAAAGCTGCCCTTGCATTGGATCATACAGTTGCATCCATCCAAACAGAGGTACAGTAGAAGTGACATATTCAGTTCAGTCTGTCGATCATGGGGCTTTCAATCTCAGGGTTGTGAGTTTGAGCGCCATTTAGTTTTTCCATTTTTTAGGCTTCATTAGCAGAGAGTACAAGGAGTGTTTGAAATGAAATTCAACAACAGTATGAGAAACGCTCTCTTTCATTCGGGACTCTTAACTCTCTGCAGCATCTCGCTGTGAAAGATTGAACTTTATCTCATTTCTTTTTCAGCTGGGAGTCAGTGCGGCTCAGTGGGACTTCTGGCTGTCTCCCACCTCACAATCCATCAGTGCTGAGAAAGCAATGGGAAATATTACTCATGGCTGAGTAAGCAGAGGACACCGATTTAAGGTGAATGGGAAAAGAATCAAAGGCAACATGAGGAAAAACCTTTTTTATGCAGCAAATGGTTAAGATCTGATATGTACTGCCTGAGAGTGTGACGGAGGAAGATTCAACCATAGCTTTCAAAAGGATATATGATAATTATCTGAAGGGAAAAATAATTCAGGTTTTCATGGAATACATGAGGATGTGGCAAGAGCTGAGTTGCTTGTGCAGAGAGGCAGCACAAGCACGATGAGCTGAATCCCTCCTTTTGTGCTGTAAGTATTCTGTGATCTATGATTCTATACAAAGTGAAACCAACACTCACATATGAGAAACTGACAGGTACAGTGTAAACCCCACACTAACAAACCAGCAAATGCCAGGGACAGAGTAAAACCAACAGTCCCAGACATGAAACTGACAGATACTGTGTGAAACCCAAAAATCACTTATCAGGATTTGGCAGTTAATGTGTAAAAACCTCTCTTCAATATCCATCCTGCAAAGTACAAAGAAAATTAGGTACAAACCCAGGCTCATACTTCGAAGACTGAGAGATAAAGAGCAAAACACAGACTCACCTACAAGAGGCTGACAAGTACAGAGAATAAAATAGAGGGGGTGCAGATTCAAAACACATGCATGTAACGGATACTGATAGGGATAGAATCAAACCCTTTCTCACACATGACACTAAAATTGGTGGTGTCGTAAATAGTGAGGAGGAAAGCCTTAGATTACAGGCCAATATAGATCGTCCGAGGCAGAGAATATAAGAGCAGGGAGGTTATGACGGAGCTGTATAAAATGCTAGTTAGGCCACAGCTGGAGTACTGTGTACTGTTCTGGGCACCACACTATAGGAAGGATGTGATTGCACTGGAGAGGGTACAGAAGAGAGTCTCCAGGATGTTGCCTGGGCTGGAGCATTTCAGCTATGAAGAGAGACTGAAAAGGCTAGCGTTGTTTTCCTTAGAGCAGAGAAGGCTGAGGGGAGATAAGATTGAGGTTTACAAAATTATGAGGGGCATTGATGGGTTAGATAGGAAGAAACATTTTACCTTAGCGGAGGGGTCAATAACCAGGTGGCATAGATTTAAGGTAAGGGGCAGGAGGTTTAGATGGGATTTGAGGAAAAAAATTTTACCCAGAGGGTGGTTGGAATCTGGAACGCACTCCCTGAAGAGGTGGTAGAGGCCGGAACCCTCACAACATTTAAGAAGTATTTACATGAGCACTTGAAATGCTACAGCAGACAAGGCTACGGGCCAAATACTGGAAAATGGGATTAGAATAGTTAGGTGCTTGATGGCCAGCACAGACACAGTGGGCTGAAGGGCCTGTTTCTGTACTGTATAACTCTATGACTCTATATCAGAAACTGATAGATCTGGACAAAAGCTGATGTTCACATACAAGTTGTTGAAAGATATGTGTTGAAACTCACATTTTTTTTTATTTCCAAAATATACTTTATTCATAAAAATCTGTAAAAATTACATTCCCAAACAGTTTAAAACAGCATCAAGTCAAAAAATACAAACAGTGCAAAGGTGATCAGTTACCTTCTGTACAATCATGAGTTGCCTCACAACCCTTCCATTTCATTGTCATGCCATATACATTTTTACATTTACAGCGCACAAAATTTCTCCGATACAGTTCGAGGGATTTCCCATGGATCCAGCCCCTCAGTTCTGCTTGGTGGGGGGACCTTACACTGTGGTCTTTCCCCATTGAGCCTTTGCTGCGGCTGCCCCAAGCCTTGGTGCGTCCCTCAGCACGTAGTCCTGGACCTTGGAATGTGCCAGTCTGCAACATTCGGTGGTGGACAACTCTTTTCGCTGGAAGACCAGCAAGTTTCAGGCAGACCAAAGGGCGTCTTTCACCGAATTGATAGTCCTCCAGCAGCAGTTGATGTTTGTCTCGGTGTGCGTCCCTGGGAATAGCCCGTAGAGCACAGACTCCTGTGTTCCCGAGCTGCTTGGCATGAAGATCAACAAAAACCACTGCATCTCTTTCCACAAAGTTAACTCACATAGCAATAGCAGAAACAGTCACAAACCAAAAACTGAAACATACAGAGTAAAAACCCACATTCTCACACCAGAAATTCACGGCTACAAAGTGAAACTGACTCTCTCCTCCCAGGCACTGACAGGTACAAAAGAAAACACGCACGAACATACCAGGAAATGAAATGTAGGAAATAAAACCTGATTATCATGTCAGAGATTGGCATTAATGACAGTTGTGGTACCCAGAATGCTCTGCGCTCCAGAATTTGCCTTGTCTCTGATAAGGAGCAGGCGCGGTAGTGCCTGAGCTCCATCTGCAGCTGGAGCGGAATATTCACAAAGTGCAGGGAGACCGCGCCCGTAGCGGGTGCACACAGCTGGAGCAGGGCATCAAGGCCACAATAGGATGGAACAATCCCGTTTGTGTCCCTGCGGGTGGCGGTGAAGCTTTTCCCTGTGAGGCTTCCCGAAACTGCCCGCCAGCAAGGTCAACTGGTCAGAGAGCGTCTGTAAATGGATAGGAATTGGGGATTGAGCAGGGAGCGTCTCTAAATGAATAAGATTTGGGGACTGGGCAAGGAGCCTCTGTAAATGGATAAGAATTGGGGATTTGGCAGGGAGCGTTTTTTTATCCATTCGTGGGATGTGGGCGTCGCTGGCTCGATCTCAGCTGCAGTAATGTGTCCAGTTCTGGGCACCAGGTTTCAGAAAGGACATCAAAGCTTTTGAGACAGTTCGGAGGAGATTTACGAGAATGATACCAGAGATGAGGGGTTTCAGTTCTCTGGACAGGGTGGTGAAGCTGGGATTGTTGGCCAAAAATGTCAAGGGGAGATGAGGAGAGATCTTTTTACCCAGTAACTGATTCGGATTTGGAATGAATTGTCTGACAGGGTGCTGGAAACAGATTCAATTATAACTTTCATAAAGGAATTGGACAAATATTTCAAAGTGAATTTCTCCAGGACTATGGGGAAATAGGCAGGGGGTTGGACTAATTGCATCATTTTTTTCACAGATTCAGCACAGGCACAAAAGACCGATTGGCCTCCTTCTGTGCTGTATGATTCTATGAAATAGTGACAGTCAGGGCAAGTCTGTATAAGAAGGAGAAATGGAGACAGGTCAGGGAGAGCACATCACCAAAACTGGGGGATACTACATTGGACAGGGAGGGTTGGAGGGGGAGAGAGCATGTACATACAGTCAGAATCAGCACCTTCAGGGGAGGAGAGAGAGAGGAACCAGTGAGTGTAGAACTGAACCCAGCCAGAGTCAACCTGCTGAAACACCAGTGAGTTCACACTGGGGAGAGATCATTTACCTGCTCCGTGTGTGGGAAGGGGTTCACTCAGTCATCCAACCTCACTGAATATCAACTTGTTCACACTGATCAGAGACCTTTTCAATGTCCGGACTGTGAAAAGAGCTTGAAAAGCGGTAATGATCTGCTGAAACACCAACACATTCACTCTGGGGAGAGGCCATTCCCCTGCCATGTGTGTGGGAAGGGATTCACTCAGTCATTCAATCTGCTGCAACATCAGCAAGTTCACATGTAACTGCAGGGGTTGGATTCTGCTGTTGTTGCTGCTATTCATCACTTTCAGAGACAAAGTTGGGTCTTACTTTATAACCAGTGTAGTCCAGAGCAAAGGCGTCTTCTTAATGTTGAGATAAACGGGAGAAGAAACCGGGAAGTGGCGGCGAGGATGGGGGAGGTGCTGCACCATCACTTTAATGGTGCACCCTCCCTCCCCCGGGATCCTTGCTGCACGTCCGCCAGGCCTGGCGGCTCTGATTGGGGTCGTGAGAGCCCCTGAGACTCGGTGCAGCTGAGGCTGCGCTCACTCCCGCTCAGCTCTGTTGTGATATTTAAAATACGAAAGGCCTGTTGGACTGAGAGCTGATCTGGAATTTAGAAAGCAGCATTACTGGAGGCTCATTGCTGCTCAGCACAATCTCACCCCCGATCCTGGGAATTGTTGATTCTACACCCTGCAGTTCAGTTCTTCACTTAACTAGAGGGGGAGATGTGTGAGAAGAAAAACAGAGCAAATTAAAAAACACAGCTGGACAGATGTGCAACAGGTCAATCCACTGTTACAATAACTCGATCACTGACTCCCTCCTGACAATAACCAGCCCTTTCACAGAGACTGTGGGTGGCTCTGAAAAGAGCCTTTGGTTTATTAGATGTCATTTTGGCCGCTTTACTTTTTCTGGGAGCTCTGAGCGCTGGTTTGCTTGGGCAGCAGCAAGGCCTGGATATTAGGCAGCACCCCGCCCTGAGCGATGGTCACGTCTGCCAGCAGCTTGATGAGCTCCTCGTTGTTGCGGACGGCCAGCTGCAGGTGTCTGGGGATGATGCGGGTCTTCATGTTGTCCCGGGCCGCGTTACCGGCCAGCTCGAGGATTTCAGCGGTCAGATACTCGAGCATTTTGCAGCGCCAACATCATCACATTTCCGCAACAAATCCATCTTCGTGCATGCGTGATAAAGCATCATTGGGTATCTAGCCACCCTATCCCCCCACCACTTGGCTGGAGGAAGTGGCTGAATGGGAGATTTTGAAGCTGTAGCTCTCCCCCCTCGGCAACTCACTCCAGGCCTCGACGAATCCCCCCCTCAGCCGCTCGCTCCAGACCTCGCTGCTCCCCCACCCCCCCACACCCCTGGCCAGTTGTTCCTCGCTTCGCACCACCCCACTCTCTGGCCACTCGCTCCAGGCCGTGCCACTTCCCTCCTCTCAGCCACTCACTCCTCCGTCGCCCTGTCACTCCTTGCGGCCCTCCTGCTTCTATAGGTGGTGCCTGGTGAAGAAATGTGGGAGCGAGTGTCACGGCCAGAGCTAGCAGCTGTGGGCTGGGCTGGGACAGGGTGGGGGGTGGGGGTGCGGAGAGCGAACAGCCAGAGTGCGGAATTTCACCAGTAGGGAGGAGGGGGAGAAAGCGAGTTGCAGAGAGGGGGAGAGCGGTCAGTGGGGTGGGAGCTAGTAGCTGCGTTCGGGTGAAGTCAATCCTGGTCAGTTATATAAACAAATCACAATAACGAATTGGCAGCACATTTTATCCTCTGCCCGATTTTCCTTTCCATCGATCGGGGTGCTAATTCACTATCTTCCAATGGAAATTCAATCATAAAATTCCTTTTGTATTTAATAGGATTACTGAAATGTTAAATGGATCTGAGGATGACAGTTAGTATTAGCAAACGCACCCGAGTGAATTAGCACCCCAATCGATGGAAAGGAAAATCGGGGAATGTAGAGAATGTGCTGCCAATTCGTTTTTGAGATTCGTTGAGTAATTCGATTCTGCCCAACACTGAAATTGGCGGCCTTTTTGATTTCAACCTTTCTGCCAGGACGACAATTTAAGCCAATGATTTGCTGTATTTTCTAATTCGAGGCTCGGCAATTGGTTAAGACATGCGAATGGGAAGAGGGTGACCAATCAGAAGTGGGCTCTGGATAGCGCGGGCTCAAACTGCGGGAATTCCAGGTCCCTGAATGAATGAACTGAAACTGATCAGTTTCACAAACCCTGTCAGTTTCAGTGCAGGAAACACCGTCTCGGGGGAAATAACATCACAAGTGGGTCTGGTTCCAGTGACCGATTTAACGGCTGCTGCAAAACTCCCGGATTCCCTCATTGCAGCGAAATCATTTTGAAATTCTAGGAAAACAATGAGTGATTCTGGAGGAGTGATGTGGCTTTTCACTGAGGGCATGTGTCGACTGGGGAAATAACTAACTGTAGAGCCTCGGGCACTGTTTACACAGCCCGTTTAGAAAATCAAATCCACTGCACATCCTTGCTGCAAATGAAATGTCAAATTTGGGGATTCTAGTTTTGTATCTCGAACACAGCACAGATTTATTCCAGGCAGTTCTAAACAGCCTATCCCAGCTCCCGTTTCTAGGTCACTGCTCTCTCTGTGAGGCGGTGGGTGGCTCTTAGAAGAGCCTTTGTTGTGTTTGCAGGAAAGGGTCGAGTTTTTCAGCCGCTGAATCCGTAGAGAGTGCGGCCCTGCCGTTTCAGAGCGTACACCACATCCATGGCAGTGACCGTCTTGCGCTTGGCGTGTTCAGTGTAGGTGACCGCATCCCTGATCACATTCTCCAGGAAAACCTTCAACACCCCGCCAGTCTCCTCATAGATCAAACCCGAGATCCGCTTGACCCCGCCACGGCGAGCCAGGCGGCGGATTGCTGGTTTGGTGATGCCCTGGATATTATCACGAAGCACTTTGCGGTGCCGCTTTGCTCCGTCTTTGCCCAGTCCTTTCCCTCCTTTACCTCTGCCAGACTTTCTTTTATTAATTTCCAAAATATACTTTATTCATAAAAATCTGGAAAAAATAAATACATTACAAAACAGTTCCAAAAAGCACCAAGTCAAACAATACAAAGAATGCAAAGGAGATCAGTTTCCTTCAATACAGGAGTGAGTTGCCTCACAACCCTTCCATTTCATTGTCATGCCATGTACATTTTACAGCAAACAAATATTTTCTGGCTACAGTTCGAGTGGTTTCCCATGGATCCAGCTCCTCAGTTCAGCGTGGTGAGGGGAGCTTACACTGTGGTCTTTCCACATTGAGCCTTTGCTGCGGCTGCCCCAAGTTTTAGTGCGTCCCTCAGCACGTAGTCCTGGACCTTGGAATGTGCCAGTCTGCAACATTCGGTCATGGACAACTCTTTGCGCTGGAAGACCAGCAAGTTTCGGGCAGACCAAAGAGCGTCTTTCAATGAATTGATAGTCCTCCAGCAGCAGTTGATGTTTATCTCGGTGTGCGTCCCTGGGAACAGCCCATAGAGCACAGACTCCTGTGCTACAGAGCTGCTTGGTATGAACCTCGACAAAAACCACTGCATCTCTTCCACACCTGCTTTGCAAAGACACATTCCAGAAAGAGGTGGGCAACGTCTCTTTTCCACCACAGCCACCTCGAGGGCCGCGTGTGGATGGGGTGAGACTTCGGGTGTGCAGGAAGGAACTGACAGGGAGGGCTCTTCTTGCCATCAGCCAGGCTACAACTTGGTGCTTTTTGAAAGTTCTGGTGATGAGGCATTCTGCCAAATGACTTTGGACTTCTGCTCAGGGGACCATCCGACAGGATCCACCATCTCCTTTTCCCGTAGGGCCTTGAGGATATTCCGTGCAGACCACTGCCTGATGGATTGGTGGTCAAAGGTGTTTTTCCACAGAAATTTTTCCATGAAGGATAGGCAGTACGGCACAGTCCACCTTGATGGAGCATTCCGCGGCAATATGACCAGGCCCATCCTTTGCAACACTGGGGACAGATAGAACCTCAGCACGTAGTGACACTTGAAGTTTGCAAACTGGGGATCTACACACAGCTTGATGCAGCCGCACACAAAGGTAGCCATAAGGATGAAGGCGACGTTGGGTACATTTCTCCCGCCCTTATCCAGAGGTTTGAACATCGTGTCCCTCCGGACTCGGATCATTTTGGATCCCCAGATGAAGCGGAAAATGGCTCAGGTGATCGCCACAGCGCAGGAATGCGGTTTGGGCCAGACCTGCACCACGTACAGCAATGTGAGCGCCTCGCACCTGATGACCAGGTTCTTACCCATAATGGAGAAAGATCGCTGCTCCCACATGCTCAGCTTATGTTGTACCCTGGCTACTCGCTCCTTCCAGGTTTTGGTGCACGTCCCAGCCCTACCAAACCATATTCCCAGCACCTTCAGGTAGTCTGACCTAACGGTGAAGGGGACAAAGGATCGGTCAGCCGAGTTCCCAAAGAACATGGCCTCGCTCTTGCCGTGTTTAACATTGGCTCCCAAGGCCATTTCGAGCTGGTCGCAGATGCTCATCACTTTGCGCACAGACAGTGGATCCGAGCATAAAACGGCGACGTCATCCATGTACAGGGAGGTTTTAACCTGAGTGCCTCCGCTGCCTGGGATTGTCACCCCTCTGATGCTCGCATTCTTCCTAATAGACTCAGCAAAGGGTTCAATACTGCAAACAAACAAGACAGGGGAGAGAGGACAGCCCTGTCTGACTCCAGATTGGATCGGGAAACTTTCTGATTCCCACCCATTGATTGAGACTGCACTACTGATGTTTGTGTAGACTAGTTTGATCCAATTGCAGATTCCCTCCCCAAACCCCATTTTGGAATGCACATCCATCATGTAAGTGTGCGATGTCCTGTCAAAAGCCTTCTCCTGGTCCAGGCTGATGAGGCAGGTGTCCACCCTCCTGTCCCGTACATAGGTGATCATATCCCTGAGTAGCGCAAAGCTATCAGAGATTGTCCTGCCTGGTATAGTATAGGTCTGATCAGGGTGAATCACCAACTCCAGAGCAGACTTGAATCGACTGGCTATGTCTTTTGACAGAATCTTGTAGTCAGCATTAAGCAGAAATTGGGCCACCAATTTCTGATTTCTGTCCTCTCCCCCTTCTGCTTGTCAATGAGGGTGATGATGCCTTTCCTCATGGATTCTAACATGCTGCCAGCCTGGAGCATACTCTTGTTTACTGGCAGACATGTTGATTCTTTCCTCAAATCAGTGCACAATAAAAGAGACTGATTCTGTCAGGCTCCTTTTTATACAGGCCACCTGGACCTGGCTGAGAAAGGCAGAGTGAGAGCAGGGAGGGGAAGAGACAAGAGTGAAGATTAAACAGAGAGCTCGATGGAGGAGACACCCAGAGTGACAGACAGAGAGAGAATGGCCCCTCATCTTTCAGCTCCGCCTCCAGTTTCCCCCGGGCTGCCAATTTCAAACCCTTTATTAACAGCAGAACCGAAACCCAGCTCTCCACACAAACCCTTCCAGACTCGGCCTTCATAGTCAAGGCTTTCCAGAAAGCCGGAGCTTTTAAATATGGTCCCGATGCAATTAACACTCAGTAATATTCCCACCAAAACATAGTCCATTCTATACTCAGAAACCTCCTCAGTAACATCACCATTTCCACACACATCAACTTCCAGCAGTTTACAGCACCTTACTGCAGCTGTTTGGGGAATCTCCTGTGTTAAGATTGGAGTTGGAAAGCGGCCTTTACCCGGCAGTGTTATTGTCTCACACTGAATCTGCCAGACATCCTGTTCTCTTTATTGTGAGAGAGACAGCACGGATTTACGAAATGTTCATTTGAAATGATCTCTATTGAGAACGAGCCCGGCCGTGGGACATGTATTCCAGTGCAAAGAGCTGTCCATGACCGAGTGTTGCGGACTGGCACATTGCAACGTCCAAGACTATGTGCTGTGGGACGGCATTAAAGCTTGGGGAAGCCACCATGGAGACTCAATGGGGAAAGGCTGCAGTCGAAGGCCCGAGTAGGCCACAGTACAGTGAGGGGCTGGAACCCGTGTAAAACCCCTCGGGCTGTTTGCACCAGAGAATGTTTGATGTGTAATGTAAATACTGTAAATATAACCTGTGCAGGCAGGGATAGTGAGATACATCATGTACATTATTGAAGGAAACTGATCTGTATTGTACCTTATGTAATATTAAATTTGAACTGCTTTGCAATGTAATTGCACAAATTATATGAATAAAATACATATTGTGCAAAAGAAAGCAGCTTTCCTGTCAACACACACCTTGTCTCAGGGCACAACCTTCCTGTGATCTTGTCATACCCAACTTCGCTCTATATCTTCTGACACACACACTTTACAGTCTGTCATTTCCAAAAACAAGCATTCTAAAATCAAAAGACCTTTTGTTTATTTCTCCTTTCTTTTCATTTCTCCTCTATTCTTCTCAATCACTCCCTTCAACAGTCCTGTTCAGATCAAGGTGGAATGTGAATCGTGTCACAACTCACCTGACACTATTATTACCCTTCTTTTCTCTTGTCTCATTCAATGGGAAAGTTTTATTCACCAGTCTGTTGCTGTTTTACACTCTTGCCATACCATCTGGTATTGCATCCATCTGAATTCTGTGCTTTCATGGCCTTATATTTCTTTTCCACTTCTGGGTGATTTGTTTTCTTCAGTTTCATTCAACCAGGCTGGACCACAGGGAAGTTTAGAACCTTTGCCTTGGACGGGTCCACGTTGATCCATTGCATTCAGAATCACCTCCTTGAAATAACTCCATAGTACAACTACAGTAACCACACAGCATCTGCTTCAAACACTCCTCCACATTTTATCTGTTCTGACCGTCAACACCTCCAGCTCTTTTGTTTAAGTGGAACCCATCAGGTGTGTATAGGCTCCTTCTATTCTGAAAGCTGTAGCACTGGTTCAGGGAATTCAGCCCTGTTTCTCTACTCGAAAGGATCAGCCATGCTTGATCTGCCTCGTATTTTGCTTTTATTGCAACGTAACAAGACCTCCAATCCTCTGGCACCACACCTGTATCCAGTGAGGGATTGGAAAATGATGGTCAGACCTTCCACTATTTCTTCCCTGGCTTCTTTCAACAGCCTGGGGTACATTTCATCTGGTCCTGGTGATTTTTCCACATTCAAGGATGCTCATCCCATTTATACTTCCTCTCTCCTTAAGTTATCACGTCCAATACTTCACACTCCTCCTCCTTCATAACAATATCTGCATCACCCTCTCATTCGGGAAAACAGTAAAGTATTCATTCAGGATATTGGCAACATCTTCCACCCCGATACAAAGGTTACATTTTTGATCTTTTATGTGCCCTGCTGTTTGCTTCGTTGCCTCGAACTCTCATGTTTTGTTGCAACATCTTTGGGTCCATTGTTCGTCCATGCTTTCTCTTTGCTTTTCACCGCTGCTCCCAAACGCCTCCAGTGCAGTCAAAACACAAGGCGTCAGACGTAGAATTCGAACCCACGCCTCCAATGGAGACTGCGACCTGAACGCAGCGCTTTAGACCGCTCGGCCATCCTGACTACCTGCGACATGCTATCAATGCTAAGGAAATTATTCATTCTTTGTGAAAGTATTTGTGAGATTGTGGAAATGTCTGGAGGAGGAAAGACCAGCGGGAAAGCTCGAGCCAAGGCCAAGTCTCGCTCCTCCCGGGCTGGACTGCAGTTCCCGGTGGGCCGTGTTCACAGGCTCCTGAGAAAGGGTAACTATGCTGAGCGTGTGGGTGCCGGAGCCCCGGTCTATCTGGCTGCTGTGCTCGAGTATCTGACCGCTGAAATCCTCGAGCTGGCCGGGAACGCAGCCCGGGACAACAAGAAGACCCGCAACAACCTCAGACACCTGCAGCTGGCCGTCCGCAATGACGAGGAGCTCAGCAAGCTGCTGGGAGGAGTGACTATCGCTCAGGGCAGGGTGCTGCCTAATATCCAGGCCGTGCTGCTGCCCAAGAAAACCAGCGCTCAGAGCTCCCAGAAAGAGTAAAGCGGCCAAAATGTCATCAAATAAACCAAAGGCTCTTTTCAGAGCCACCCACAGTCTCTGTGAAAGGACTGGTTACTGTCAGGAGGGAGTCAGTGATGGAGTTATTGGAACAGTGGATTGACCTGTTTCACATCTGTCCAGGTGTGTTTTCAGTTCCCTCTCTGGATTTCGCTCTGTTTCTCTGCTCACACATCTCCCCCTCTCGTTAAGTGAAGAAGTGAACTACAGGGTGTCAGAATCAACAATTTAATAAATCCCGCTGCCTTCGATTTTATAAATCCCGAGATTATCCCGGTACATTAACGGGAACTGGTTCGGAGCTGATGAATTAATTTAATAATGGAAGTGTCTGGGTTAATTCTCTGTTTTTCATTTGGACAGTTTGAATTGTGTTTTTTTTTCTCTCTCCGGTGATCTGAGCGCCGCTTCTCAATGAGAATCTGCTCCCGGAACAGAGTAAATGCAGGAAGGAAGAGGCCATTCTCGGGCTGTGTGTTTCTCTCCTAACCTGATCAGTTTAGACCGCACTGTTCCCAGAGGACGGAATCAGTGAGAGTTGTGCACACACAGGAGCTGAGTCCATTGCAGCGCTTTCAGGTGTGCCTTCCCCCCGGCCCTCCCTATTCTGCGGACACAGAGCTGTCTGTTTCCCCCGGCGGCGGGATAGAGTCGGGGATTCTCTCCCCGCAGTGTCAGGGTCTGCAGCCCCGGGGAACTGGCGGTTTCAGTCAGAGTGACCGAGCTGCCTTACATATCCTGTGTACTGATCTCCAATGGATTCAAATATTAGTGAACTCATTGGGTAATGTTTGTAAATAACCCTCATGTGAACGGACCCGGCTCCATTAATGCCTTCCAAATAAAACTGGGATCCATTTCTTTTCCCCAAATGCCAGCTAACGGATCCCAGGAGCGGGGTTGAGATTGTGCTGAGCAGCAATGAGTCTCCGGTAATGCTGCTTTCTAAATTCCAGATCAGCTCTCAGTCCGACAGGCCTTTCGGGGAAGTGATGTGACAAAACAGAAACCATGTGGCCGCCCCTCCAATCTAATGGGTTTGATGATGAACAGAGATGGCAGCTCTTTCCTTTGCTGATTTGGTGGCTCTGAAAAGAGCCCTTGTTACACTTGTTACTGAAGCTGGGTTTTAGGTGCGTTCCCCGCGGATGCGGCGGGCCAGCTGGATGTCTTTGGCCATGATGGACCGGGATCATTCTGGTGAATCTGCTAATTTTCCGGCAGAAGCATCAGTCGCTGTTTGAACTGTTTAAAGTCAGGGGTGTATTAGCAGCCAGAAAGTGAAGGTCAGTTCATTGCTCCCTGCAGCATTATCCGCCTCTTTCAGGAGAAAAGATCAGAAACCGCTCGTTTCTGTCAGTCCCCGAGAAGCCTGTGAGAAGCGGTTAGTCGCTAATTTGTTCCTTTTACAGAGTGGAAGCTGATATTTGTCCCGTTTTAAATTGCTGAACCGGACCATCCTCCCGCCGCTTACAGTTAACAGATTGCCAAATGAAAACGATTCCTAAAATCGCGTCAGGATTTTGTGACGGTAAATACAGTAAAACAGAACAGAAAATGAGAGGTTTTAAAATTGTTGCCTGAAAATTGAAATTTTCCATCACTTCAATTCCTTCCTGCTCTGGAATTGCCAGGCTTTTTCCAATTGGAAAATCTAAGCCAATGAGAACTTCTATTTACTTATATGTGATTCTCCTATTGGTTAAGAATTGGATTGAGAAGCGGGTGACCAATCAGAGACAGAGTCAAACTGCGGGGATTCCAGGCCCCCAGTAACTGAGCTGAAACTGTTCAGATTGACAAACCCTGTCAGTAGCTTCACACATTGGACACTTCACACTGAGTCATTCAAGGGCTGGTGTGAGAAAAGCTTCAGATCCTGTCATTACTCTCTGAATCATTATTCATCTCGAACCAAACAATTAATAAATTTGAAGCAGTGAAGAGACTTTTCACTCTCACTGCAGAATGTGTCATCTGGGGAAATAAGGAACTATTATTTTGGGAGATTCCAGGTACGTTCCTCCCTGAACAAATCCATTCCTAACATTCCCGATCACAGCCTATCCCAGCTCCTGTTTTCACCCGACTCCAGCTGAATTGGAGAAACTCATGTGTTGGGGTTTGAGTTGTGAGGTGGGGTTTCTCCGCCAGTGTTACTGTCTTACAAACTCTCCCCCTGAATTTGTGAACTGAGACTGCACCGAACACATCCCCAGTTAGAGTGAGGGCCGGACATCCCTCTGTTTTATGACAGAGAGTGGGGAAAGGGCTGGGTGGAGGGGAGTCACCAGGGATCCTGGATTTACTCCAAATCATTTCCATGTGGAATCTGCAGGCGGGGCCTGGACAGGGATCATTTGATCAGGGGATCAGCTCTTTCCTGAGAGATGTGGGTGGCTCTGAGAAGAGCCTTTGTGTTCAGATGTTTACAAGTTTCCCGCGCTTTCACTTCTTTCCAGACCCTGCTTTCTGAGGCTTCGGTGCTTTCGGCTTGACCTTGCTCTTCCATGTCTGCACTTTCTTCAGCGCCTTTCCACCCGCCGCACTCTTGCCTTTTTTGACCTTCTTCGCAGGAGACTTTTTCTGAAGCGCTGCTTTCTTCACCGCCTTATTTGGCGTTGCCGCCGCCTTGCTGCTCGTTTTCTTGGCTGTTACTTTCTTTGTTGTCACTTTCTTGTCTGCTGGTTTCTTCACTAAAGATTTCTTGTCTGCTGGTTTCTTCACTGAAGATTTCTTGTCTGCTGGTTTCTTCACTAAAGATTTCTTGGCTGCTGGTTTCTTCACCTTCTTTCCCACTTTACCCTGGGTTTTCCTTCTTGCTGATTTTGAAGGAGCGGGAGGCGCCCTGTCCCTTGTTCTGCACCAGGGAGCCTTTGTTCACATTCCTCTTGATACTTTGCTTGATCTGGGTCTTGAGCTTCTCCTGAGCGGTGGCAGACCTGCAAGGAATCAACTACCAGCGAGCGTATAAAGCGAGACCAAGGCTCAGGGCCTTCAGTTACCTGGAGGGGAGTCGGAGAGGCAGCGAATCCTGTGAGGAACCACAATCCAGGAAGGATGAGAAGGTCATTGTCAGGGTACAGAGGAGATTAAGTTAAAGATTTACCAGTTTATAAGCAAGCGCAGAGCCAAGGAACGGTGCTGGGGCAGATCAAATAATAGGAAGCTGTGATCAGTTGGAAGGCAAGAGTGATTAAATGACAGAAGAGATGATGGTGCAAGGCAAAAGTCAGGGAAATAAAAAGTAACATTTTGTAAGCACAGATACCAGGAGTGGGGTTTGAACCCACATAGACATTTGTCTATTGGATCTTAAGTCCAACGCCTTAACCACTCGGCCATCCTGGTACATTAGCCCGCCACTGAAAATGAAATTTAATGTGATCCGGGTGCCATCTGGCCTTTTCCAATATAAAGTTATGACTCCTCTCCCATGCTAAATTGGACTCTTCATTATTTATGAACCTCAATCGGATCACCCCTCATTCTAGGTTTCTCTAAGGTGTAGGGTCCCAACTCTTTTAGTCTAACTTGATAACCAAGATGTCTTATGCTGGGAATTCGTCGAATGTCTCTCCTCTGTACCCTTTCCAAAGCCTCAATATCACCCATCATGTGAGGAGACCAAGACTGGATACAATATTCCAAGTGAGTCCTGACCAAGGTTTCATAAAAGGACAAATTCGGGACATCTCAGATACTGAAGGAGTCCGTGTCCAGAAGCAGCAAGACCTGGACAACATTCAGACTTGGGCTGCTAAGTGGCAAGTAACATTCACATCACATAAGTACCAGGCAATGACCATCTCCAACAAGAGAGAATGTAACCATCTCCCTTTGACGATCAACAGCATTACCATCGCTGAATCCCCCCACCATCAACATCCTGGGGGTTACCATTGACAAAAGCTTAACTGGACCATTCATATACATACTCTGGCTACAAGAGTAAATCAG
The DNA here is from genome assembly GCF_036365525.1 of Heterodontus francisci. Taxonomy (NCBI): domain Eukaryota; kingdom Metazoa; phylum Chordata; class Chondrichthyes; order Heterodontiformes; family Heterodontidae; genus Heterodontus; species Heterodontus francisci. The sequence goes on from NW_027142345.1 coordinate 1,276,105, forward strand.
ATAGTGGGAATTCTGTGATGAGCAACTCAGCTCAAGGCACGTGGTGAAATGCTCATTAGGAGAGCTGGAGAAATGGACTGGTCAGGTGGGCAGAAAAGTGGCAAATGGAACTCAACTTGGACAAGTGTGAGGTGATGCCTTTGGTGAGGTCAAACACAGCAAAGGAATACACAATTAATGGGTGAATGCTGAGAGGTGTAGAGGAAGTGAGGGACCTTGAAGTGAATGTCCACAAATCCCTGAAAGTAGCAGGACAGGTTGATAAGTTGGTTGAGAAGGCTTATGGAATCCTTTCCTTTATTAGCCGATGTATAGAATATCAGAGCAGGGAGGTTATGCTGGAACTGTATCAATCATTAGTTAGGCCACAACTTGAGTTCTGTGTGCAGTTCTGGTCACCTCATTCCAGAAAGGATGTAATTGCACTAGAGAGGTTACAGAGGAGATTTACGAGGATGTTGCCAGCTCTGGAAAAATGCAGCGATGAGGAAAGATTGGATCAGCTGGGGTTCAATAGAGGAGGCTGAGGGGAGATTTGATTGAAATGTACAAAATTGTGAGGGTCTGGATAGAATGGATGGGAAGGGTCTATTTACCTTAGTAGGGAGGTCAGTGACTAGGGGGCATAGATTTAAATTGATGTGTTGAACAATTAGAGGGGAGATGAGGAAAGGTTTTTTCACCCAGAGGGCTGTGGGAGTCTGGAACTCACTGCCTGTAAGGGTAGCTGAGGCAGAAACCCTCAACTCATTTAAAAGGTGTCTGGATGTGCACCTCAAGTACCTGAACCTGCAGGGCTACGGTCCAAATGCTGGGCAATGGGATTCAGCTGGGCGGCTCGTTTTTCGGCCTGCCTGTGCTGTAAACTTTCTATGTTCTATAATTCTATGCAGACACAATGGGCCGAATGGCCTCCTTCTGCACTGCAATAATTTTGTGATTTTTGACTCTCCAAAACTTGTCAACCATCTACAGGCACAAACCAGGATGAGTGCAGCACCAACAATACTCTGGAAACCCGACACTGTCCAGGACAAAGCAGCCGCCTTGATTGTCACCCCATTCACCACCTTAAACATTCACTCCCTTCATCACTGACACACAGTGGCAGTAGTGTGTACCATCTACCAGATGCACTGCTGCAACTCACCAAGGCTCCGCAGACAGCACCTTCCAAACCGAAGACCTCCACCACCTTGAAGGACAAGGGCTGCAGATGCATGGAAACACCACCATGTGCAAGCTCCCCTCCAAGTCACACACCATCTGATCTGCAAATATATCGCTGTTCATGCACTGATGCTGGGTCAAAATTCTGGATCTCCCTTCCTAACAGCACTGTGGGTGTACCTACACCACATGGAGTGCAGCAATTCAAGAAGGGAGCTCACCGCCACCTTGTCAAGGACAATTAGGGATGGGTAACAAATTCTGGCCTTGCCAGTGTCGCTCACATCCCATGAAAGAATATGCCTCATTTTATACTCAATTGTCCTCTGAATGCAGCCCAACCCTCTATTTGCTCCAACTATCACTTCACAGCATTGCTGCTGTAACTTTAGAGATCTGTGCACTAGAACATTCAGATCTCTGCTCAAAATTATTTTCTTTCTCCATCTGCTTTAATGTTTTTCCCTGAAGGGTGTATGAATGTTGAGCATTCGCCCTGTCCACATGAATAACACTGCATTTACCCAAATTAAACATCATTTACCAGTCATGAACCCAATCTCCCAACACATTAAGATCAGCCTGAAACAGTCGAGTATCGTCTACAGTCTAAACACTCGCACAGATCTTCAAATCATCTGTCAATTTACAGATGGTGCGCCCTACACCTACATCCAGATCATTAATAAAAATAGTAAAGAGCAACAGTCCCAACACCGATCCCTGTGGGACACCACTGGTAACTGGTCTCCAAACAGATCCAGATCCATCTGTAACTACTTTCTGCCTACGTCTGCCGGTCAGTTCCCAATCCAGATCAATATATTACCACTGATACCAGGGCCTTTAATCTTATCGAGAAGCCTCTTGTGTGGAACCTTATCAAAATCTTTTGGCTGAGATCTGCTAATTGAACACAGGCCGGGGATGAGGCCTAGGCCTGTCCTGCTTTGTGTGTGGGTCTCAGGACCACACAAGGTGAGATCAGCTCACTGAGCACAGGCCCATCCTGCTCTATATGGTGCTCAGTACCTCACCAAATGAGAATAACTAACACACCACAGGCCATGGAGCCTCGGCCCATCCTTCCCTGATTGCGGTTCAGTGCCAACCAGGTCAGATCAGCTAATTCAGCACAGGCCGGAGATGGAAGCTGGATCTTTCCTGCTCTGGGGACTCCGTACCATACCAGGTGCGATGAAGTAAAATACCACAGGCCGGGGATGGAGCCTGTGATTTCCCTGTTCTGTGTGGGGCTCTGGACAACAACGTGTGAGAAGAACTATCATCCCTCAGGCTGAGGAAGGAGCCTGGGCCCAGTCTGTTCTGTGTGGCTCCTACCACACTGAGTGGGATCAGTTAACACAACACAGTCCATGAATACAACCAGGCCCTTTCCTGCTCCGTGTGGCTCAGTATCACACCAGGTGGCATCAGCTAACACAGCACAGGCTGGGGCTGGGGCTGGAGCCTGGGCTCGCCCTGCTCTGTGGGCTCAGTAACAACCCGTGAGATGAACTTTTTTCAAAAGACTTCAGTGTATTTATCTCTGTCCAACACTCTGAGGCAGCTTTCTGTGTTTATAAAGAGTGTAATTTATTGACTATTCTCTTGGATCAAACAGGGTAACAGACAAAGGTCTGTGTGCAGAGGGTTTGGGGGTGAGCTCTGATTCCTAACCCTTTCTGGATTGTGAGGAATAAACAATGAATGAGAGAGAGGGAATGTGGGAGAAGGGATGATGGAAGAATTTGTCCGTGAACCTGATTAAAAGTGGCTCAAACGCAAGATAATATTAAGATATCAAGAGCAGAACATTAACATAATCTGAGTTCCGCGCTCTGGTCTGGTCCCATTCCCCTGAAGTGAGGAATGAACGGGTGGGGAAATTCCACCTGGAGTTATATTTGTCTCCAATGAAGATGAGTTCACAGTGAGGCTGGAATAGCTCAGTTGGGAGAACACTAGATTGAAGAACCAGGATACAATCCCTGGTTTCATCAGTTTTAATTTGGTGTCTCCTTCATTTTAAGTAGAGAGAATCAGAGGGGAGATTTTCCACTCTTGACCCCATGGGCTGAATTTTAAACTAACGGTGCGGATCTCGGCAGAGGCACCGGAAGTGGGTGTCGTCACCACACGAGTGAAATGTGGCCGACCGACCCCGATCACGGAGCAGCCGACCAATTAATGAAGGGGAGGCGTGGGGCTCATGTAAACAAGGACCAGAGGTAGGGAACGAGGCACCGATGGCACCGACATCTGACACAACGGCAGGTGCTGGCACCATATTGAAAGGGCTGCCAGACCTGCATTCACTGCTGCCTGGTTTAAAGGAGTGTCTTCCTGAGAGCCCTCTGCTGCCCCAGGTCCCGTTCTGCTTCCTCTGATGCCCCAGGTCCCGTTCTGCTGTCCCAGGACCCGTTCTGCTGCCCCAAGACCCGTTCTGCTGCCTCTGATGCCCCAGGACCCGTTCTGCTGCCTCTGCTGCTCCAGGACCCGTTCTGCTGCATCTGCTGCCCTAGGATCCGTTCTGCTGCCCCAAGACCCGTTCTGCTGCCTCTGATGTCCCAGGACCCGTTCTGCTGCCCCAGGACCCGTTCTGCTCCCTCTGCTGCTCCAGGACCCATTCTGCTGCCCCATGACCTGTTCTGCTGCCTCTGATGCCCCAGGACCCGTTCTGCCGCCCCAGGACCCGTTCTGCTGCCTCTGCTGCTCCAGGACCCGTTCTGCTGCCCCAGGACCCGTTCTGCTGCCTCTGCTGCCCCAGGACCCGTTCTGCTGCATCTGCTGCCCTAGGATCCGTTCTGCTGCCCCAAGACCCGTTCTGCTGCCTCTGATGCCCCAGGACCCGTTCTGCTGCCCCAGGACCCGTTCTGCTGCCTCTGCTGCTCCAGGACCCATTCTGCTGCCCCAGGACCCGTTCTGCTGCCTCTGATGCCCCAGGACCCGTTCTGCCGCCCCAGGACCCGTTCTCCTGCCTCTGCTGCTCCAGGACCCGTTCTGCTGCCCCAGGACCCGTTCTGCTGCCTCTGCTGCCCCAGGACCCGTTCTGCTGCCTCTGATGCCGCAGGACCCGTTCTGCTGCCCCAGGACCCGTTCTGCTGCCTCTGCTGCTCCAGGACCCGTTCTGCTGCCCCAGGACCCGTTCTGCTGCCTCTGCTGCCCCAGGACCCGTTCTGCTGCCTCTGCTGCTCCAGGACTCATTCTGCTGCATCTGCTGCCCCAGAACCTGTTCTGCTGCCTCCGCTGCCCCAGGACCTGTTCTGCTGCATCTGCTGCCCCAGGACCTGTTCTGCTGCCTCTGCTGCCCCAGGACCCGTTCTGCTGCATCTGCTGCCCCAAGACCAGTTCTGCTGCATCTGCTGCCCCAGGACCTGTTCTGCTGCCTCTGCTGCCCCAGACCAGTTCTGCTGCATCTGCTGCCCCAGGACCTGTTCAGCTGCCTCCGTTGCCCCAGGACCTGTTCTGCTGCCTCTGCTGCCCCAGGACCTGTTCTGCTGCCTCTGCTGCCCCAGGACCTGTTCTGCTGCATCTGCTGCCCCAGGACCTGTTCTGCTGCATCTGCTGCCCCAGGACCTGTTCTGCTGCCTCCGTTGCCCCAGGACCTGTTCTGCTGCCTCTGCTGCCCCAGGACCCGTTCTGCTGCCTCCGTTGCCCCAGGACCTGTTCTGCTGCCTCTGCTGCCCCAGGACCAGTTCTGCTGCATCTGCTGCCCCAGGACCTGTTCTGCTGCCTCTGCTGCCCCAGGACCTGTTCTGATGCATCTGCTGCCCCAGGACCTGTTCTGCTGCCTCCGTTGCCCCAGGACCTGTTCTGCTGCCTCTGCTGCCCCAGGACCTGTTCTGCTGCCTCTGATGCCCAGGACCCGTTCTGCTGTCACTGATGCCCCAGGACCCGTTCTGCTGTCACTGATGCCCCAGGACCCGTTCTGCTGTCTCTGCTGCCTGATAGGTAAGGGGCTGAATGCGAGCCTGCAGTGACCATGGTCCAATGGTTTGGCGATGCCTTCCTGCAGGTTTGCCTCCAGGTGACAACAGATAGGTGGAAGATCCTCTTCCCCAGGGATGGGAGGTGGTCACCTGTCCACCTGACCAAGCAAAGCTGCTTTGAGATAGTAGGTGAAGTCAGCAGCCGTGGGGTCACCCCCAAGACATGGATCCAGTGCACGAAGTGGGTCAATGACCGGATCCGGGCTGCTCAGGCGCAAACTCAAAACACTTTGGACCCTTTGGACATTGCGCATGGCAGAGTGAGAGGGAGTGTTTGGTGGAAAGGGAGTGACCACCCAGTCATGTGTATTGGGGAAGTACAGCAAGACATGCTGCCTGAGGCTTGGCTGCATCTCGGTGGGAGGTGCACATCAGTCATTGTATAAACTCACACAGTCCCTCGAGAGGTGCCACATGCAGGAGGAATCTGTGTGTCCACATCATGGACTGCTGGACTATCACCATCAGAGATATTGGGTTTGTCCCCGCTGGGAGACTAACTTTGTTGATCATAGTGGCTGCAGGAGAAGTCAGGCCACAATCGGAAAGAGCATGTCAAGACTGGCAGTGGATGCCTTATCTCCATGTCCTCATCCCGATGGAGGAGGAGGCCATGGAACAGGGCGGGCAGCAAAGCAGCTGCTCCATAGCTGATGGAGAGACAGGGACACCTACCTAAGAGAGTGAGTGAACATCTCCTGGGGCACAAGGGAGCATCCGCTGCAAAGGAGCCATACTGCTCATCTGTTCACCACTGCATCAATGGAGCTGCACAGTAGGGGTGGTTGGAATGTCACGATGGGCAGACCCTAACCCTTCAATGTCCCTGTTTTCACATGCAGGCTAGGATGAACGACAAGAGCGAAGAGCTGGAGAGACTGTGGGACAGCCAGACACCTCTGAGGAGGAGGAGGGAGCCTCAGAGGGTGCACCATCACCTCATTCCCCTGCACCCTCCACCAGCACAGAAACCCTCACTCGGTGTGTATCCACTTGCTGTTAGATTTGGGCACACAAGCTGGTGAGCACGTCACAGACAGGCCCGGGCAGCTGACGGAGGCTGTGACAGCCGAGGCCACTGGCAGTTGGAAGTCTGTGGGAGGCCAGGCCCATGCTGAGTCCCAGGCTGATGACGTGCCTCTGGTGTCACCAGCAACACGGGAAATACTGCAGCTGCAGCAAGAGGTCAGGCAACATCTGGCAGAGTTGCCAGAGGTTATGTGTACCCAAGTTCGGATGATGGAGGAGTCCATCCAGGCCTTCCATGCTGCACTGTCTCTGATGGGGGGGTGTCTGGCTTCCTTCCTTGAGAGATTGGTGACTCTGATGGAGAGCCAGATCCAGCCGACCAATCAGTGGCTGCCGGAGATGCGCGCAGACCTGCACTCCAACGCTTTGTCCATGAGATCCATCCAGCGGTGACAAGGTGAGAGGGGGGACGAGGCACCTGAACTCTTCACCAGGTCCACATCCCTCTCAGGTCAGCAGCGAGGTACAAGTGTGTCTTATAAGGGGGAGGAGCAGCTGGCTGCTACATCTGGGGTCTCCTCTCAGGGTGCTCCTGGTGTGGACAGTAGCTCCAAAGCCCCTCTGCCAGTGACACAAGTGATGCCAGTGCCTGCCTCCATCATCCTTGATGACAGAGGGGGGTCCCTGTACCTGTGCAGGAGGCCCTCAGTGTGCCGGGGCCCTCCAGGCCTCAGGCAGTAAGAGGACGGCCACCAATGTCATCCCAAGCCATGGGGCAGCAAGGTCAGCAGCCTGTCTCCATCTCAGCTGACAGAGCAGGGGGAGCACCACGTAGGAGCACCCGGAAAAGATTTAAGAAGAGCACCTAGATTCACTGAGGGGTTCACGGGTGAATGTACATTCCAGATGGATTGGGTTGTGTTTGGTGTCACACGGCATAACGAAATGATGTTCTCTCACTATGTCTCCTTCTTATTGTTGATACCCTTTGGGACTTCATTTAAACCCTTCCTCCCAAGGGGCTGGAAGTGAGGGACCAAGCCCTGAGTTTACAAAGCTTCGGCCTTGTCACTGTGCGATGTGTACCTGGACGCTGCAGAACAGAAGGAAGGAGGTGACAACAGGGCTGCTTAAAGCTAAGACTTTATTGCTGTGGTTTCAGAAGGTGGTAAGGCTCAAAGGAAACTTGAATGTATAAGGGTGTCTCATGTCTCCCTTGTGTGTATCTCATGGCCCCTTTCCTACTGTGCCTGAGGTTCTTCATCTGGCACTGCTTGGGCAGCATCCTCCTCCACATCCCCATCATCAGAGGAGACATCACACTCCACGATATCCTCACTAGTCAACACCTCACCTCTCTGTAATGCCAGATTGTGCTGTGCACAGCAAACCACCACGATATGCGAGACCTTCGCAGGGACATACTGAAGGGCTCCACTGGATCGATCTAGGCACCTGAATCTCATCTTCAGGAGACCAATGGCCTCCTTGACGGTCGCTCGGGTTGACCCGCAGCAGGTGTTGTACCTCTCCTCTGCATCCGTGCGTGGGTTCCTCACAGACGTCAGTAGTCATGTCCTCAGTGGGTAGCCCTTGTCTCCAAGGATCCATCTCTGAAAGCGGATGGGGCCGCGAAAAGGTTCTGGCACCTGGGAGTGCCTTGGTATGCAGGCGTTGTGGCTGCTTCCCGGGATTTGTGCACACACCTGTGGGATCCATTTGCAGTGGTCGCAGACCAATTGCACACTGAGCAAGTGGAAGCCCTTCCTGTTGAAGGCTGCTGGCTGGTCTGCAGGAGCCTTGATGGTCACATGGGTGCAGTCAATGACACCCTACACCTGGTGGAATCCAGCGATGGCCCCGAATCCTATCGCTCTCTCAGCTTGACTGTTTGGATCAATGTGCACATAGTCACCGGCCCTCCTGAACAGGACATTGGTGACCTCCTTGATGCACTGATTCACTACAGACTGTGAGATTCCACACATATCTCCAGTGGATCCCCGCAATGATCTGGTGGTGAAGAAGTTCAGTGGCACGGTGACCTTCAGTGACACTGGCATCAGGTGCCCACCAAGTCGCATGGGGCACAGCTGCATCATGGCAGAGCGATCAGTGACGACCTCCGTGGAGAGGTGCAGTCTGGGGAGACACTGTCACTCGGACATCTGCAGGTAGTTGAACCTCGGCTGAGGTGTTCCTCTGCCTCCTTCTCCAGCCTCCTGTTCGAGGCTGGCCTTCCTGTGGGCCCCCAAGCTGCTGTGGTGCCCCTGCTGGTGCCTGCGCCTCCCTCCCTTCCTCTCTACTTCTCCTCCTCCTCCTCAATGGGAGCCTCGAATCCAATGAGAGCCTCGAATGAGGCCCATGACAGGTTGCCCCTCCCTGAGTGCAAGGCCTTCACAGTAAACAACACCCAGCCACATTTACCTCACTTGTCACCCTCAATGAAGTGGCACTGCCCCAATGGCACCCTGGTGTTGTTCCCTCTGCAGAGCTGGCACATTGGCCCCCACTCCTGACAGTGTTTCCCGATGCCCTTTCCCCCTCCACCCTTGCTGCCAAGTTTTGCTGCCTCACCCGATAGCTTCCCAGTGAAGACAACACTCAGCTCCCACCTCCCAGTCACCTCCTTTAACCAGGCGAGGCTCTGAAGCCCCGTGGTTCCCGTGTGCTATTAGTTCAATTGGATCCAGTGAATAAAATTGCTGACAATTGGACTCATAAATACTTTAAATGCCTTCTTGCCGAGTGGATGTGCGAAGTCTGCCCTCCATGTCAGCCGCCGACAGAAAAATCCGGTCCAACGTCTTCCATCCCTATTTTATGCACCCCTCTCCCCCTCCCCGGCCTCCATTCCCGTCTCCAACGGTCCCTTAAAATTCTGGCGCATGTCTCTAAGACTAATGGGAGTGAAACCAGATCTGCTCCTTAGACTGAACAGGGAGAGCTGCTCTCTCTGTGTTTAAAGTGAATGAATCTGCTCTTTACCTTGTCTTACTGGAACGTTCACTGTCTGGAGATGTCTGTTTGAAAATGTTTTCCTGTTATATTAATGGAGCAGAGGAGCAGATGTGAGGTACTGTTGAACAGAGAGGTTTGGAAGTGGGTGAAGGGGTGGAGTGACGGTGTGAGTGAGAGGCGCAGTGAGTTGGCCATTCTCAATAGAGTGTCAGGAATGAAGGTCAGAGGAACAGACCAGGCAGGAAACACAGAAAGAGCGAGGAGAAGCTGGTGTGAAAAACAGAGATTAAACAACAGGCTTGTTCATTTGGTTTGGGTCTGGTGTTTAGAATACCCGGAATCTGGGTTCACTTCCCTTCCAACTCAGCGAATTGTATCAACATTATGTTCATAAAACCATAGAATGATACCCAAAGAAGGAGACCATTTGGTCCATTGTGTCAGTGCTGTCTCCTGTAATCTGTACATTTTTCCTTCCAGTATTTATCCCTATCGCTTTTCAAAGTTACTACTGAATCTGCTTTCAAGTCCTGATCAGACAGTGCATTCCAGATCACAACGCATCACTGTATAAAAAATCATTCCTCATTTCGCCTCTGGTCTTTTCTCAATCACCTGATAAATACCTCCTCTGGTTACTGACCCTTTTGCCACTGGAAACAATTTCTCCTTATTTAACTTATTGAAAACCTTCTTGAAGATGTCACATACTAGACTGCCAGTAAAACTGAAGCCCATGGAATAAAAGGGACAATGACAGCATGCATATGAAGTTTGCAGACTGATAGGAACATAGGAGCAGGAGTAGGCCATTCAGCCCATCGAGCCCACCCTGCCATTCAATATGATGATGACTGATCGTCCACTTCAATGCCTTTTTCCCACACTATCTCCATCTCCCCTATGTCATTTGTATTTAGAAATCTGTCAATCTCTGCTTTAAACATACTCAATGACTGAACTTCCACAGCCCTCTGAGGTAGAGAATTCCAAAGATTCACAACCCACTGAGTAAAAAAATTTCTCCTCATCGCTGTCCTAAGTGGCTTTCCCCTTACGTTGAAATTGTGTCCCCTGGTTCTAGACTCCTCAACCGGGGGAAACATCTTAGCTTCATCTACCTGTCTATCCCTTTAAATATTTTGTAAGTTTCAATGAGATCACCTCTCATTCTTCAAAACTCTAGAGAATACAGGCCCAGTTTCCCCAATCTCTCTTCATTTGACAGTCCCGCCATCCCGGGAACAAGTCTGGTGAACCTTCGTTGCAGTCCCTCGATGGCAATGATATCCTTCCTAATGTAAGGGGAACAAAACTTCACACAGTATTCCAAAGTGCAGTCCAACCAAGGTTATATACAATTGAAGCAAGACTTCACTACTCCTATACTCAAATCCTCTTGCGATAGGGGCGAACATATCATTCGTCTTCTGAATTGCTTGCTGCACCTGCATGTTAGCTTTCAGTCACTTATTGACAAGGACACCCAGGCCCCTTTGTACATTCACACTCTTACCATTTAACAAATAATCTGCACATCTGTTTCTCCTGCCAAAGTGGATAACCTCACATTTTTACACATTATATTTCATGTGCCACTTTCTTGTCCACTCACTAAGTCTGTCCAAATTCCCTTGAAGCCGCTTTGCATTTTCCTCACAACACACATTCCCACCTAGTTTTGTGTCATCTGCAAACTTTGAAATACTACATTTGGTCCCCACATCCAAATCATGTGAACAGCTGGGTCACAGTGTGGTGGTGAACAGTTGTATTTCTGTCTGGAGCAAGGTTTACAGTGGGTTCCCCATGGTTCCTCATAACATCAGTTATGTGCAGAGACTGGAAAAGCTGGGGTTGTTCTCCTTGGAGCAGAGCAAGTTCAGAACAACTTTGACAGAGTTAGAATCAAGGAATCAAATGGTTACAATACAGAAGGAGACCATTCAGTCAATCATGTCCATGACAGCTCTTTGCAAGAGCAGATCAGCGAATTCCACTCCTCTGCCCTTTCATTGTAGCCCTGCAAATTTTCTCTATTCAGGTGATTATCCAATTCCCTTTTGAAAGCCACGATTGAATCTGCCTCCAGCACACTCTCAGGCAGTGTATTCCAGATCCGAACCACTCACTCTGTCCCACACCCCTGGTACCATTGCAGAACATCTTTTCTGTTCATTTCATCCCTCATAAATAATTGAAATGAAATGTTTATTAGGAAATGCACAACATAAAAAGGAGAGAGAAATAAATGCTGAGTAAAATAGAAGTCAATGTTTGGAAGGTAAAAAGAGCAAAAGATGTAACTTTTATTCTGGATGAATGAGAGGAATATATCACACTTTGGGGATTTTGTCAGAGGATTTACTGATAAACCTGGGATTTGAAAGGAAGCTGGTTCATGGTTTACAGAACAAATTCAGCCCCTGGGGTGGAGCCAACAGCTGCACCGTCCAATAACAGACAGGCCGGGGACACTGTCTCAGGCCTAGTGAGCTCAGTCGATGAAAGCATGAAACTCTGAATCTCAAGTTTTTGAGTTTGAGCCCACGGTGGGTGTTTTCTATTTCCTTTTTAGGCTGATTTTACAGGCGTTATCCAGCTCTGAATTCCTCGGCAGGGAGTTCAAGGAGTGTTTGAAATGAGATTCAACAGCAGTATGAGAAAGTCTCTCCTTGATTCAGGACTCTTACCTCTCTGCAGGATCTCACTGCTGAAGACTGAACTTTATCTCATTTCATTCTCAGCTCAGGGTCAGTGTGGTTCACTGGGACTTCTGGCTGTCTCCCACTTCACAATCCATCAGTGCTGAGAAATCAATGGGGAATATTACTCACATGTTGTAATGTTTTATAAATACTTGAATGTATTTCACACTGTGTCTAACAGTGTGAATCTCCCCTGGTATATCAGCTCACCAACACTTCAACAGAACATTCACATCATGTGATCTCTGAGATCTGTTCAGATCCCTTTCCCAAGACCTGGAAAGTGGGTTTGGGCTGGATCACTCTTTTTCAGCTGGCACAGACACGATTGCTAAATGGTCTCATTCTGTGCCATAAATTTTCTCCATTTTCTATGTTCTATGAAGTGAGGTGTGATTGGGAGGGGCAATTCCACCAGGGTTATATTTTCTACCAAAACAATGACACAAGGGATACTTCACTTTTTTATTCATTCATTCATGCGATGTGGGCATCGCTGGCTCGGCCAGCATTTATTGCCCATCCCTAGTTGCCCATGAGAAGGTGGTGGTGAACTGCCTTCTTGAACCGCTGCAGTCCATCTGGGGTAGGTACACCCACAGTGCTGTGAGGAAGGGAGTTCCAGGATTTTGACCCAGCGACAGTGAAGGAACGGCGATATAGTTCCAAGTCAGGATGGTGTGTGGCTTGGAGGGGAACTTGCAGGTGGTGGTATCCCCTGCATTTGCTGCCCTTGCCCTTCTCGGTGGTAAAGGTCGCTGGGTTTGGAAGGTGCTGTCTAAGGAGTCTTGGTGCATTGCTGCAGTACATCTTGTAGACGGTACGCACTGCTGCCACTGAGTGCCAATGGTGGAGGGAGTGAATGTTTGTAGATGGGGTGCCAATCATGTGGGCTGCTTTGTCCTGGACGGTGTTGAGATTCTTGAGTTGGAATTGCACCCATCCAGGCAAGTGGAGAGTATTCCATCACACTCTTGACTTGTGCCTTGTGGATGGTGGACAGGCTTTGGGGAGTCAGGAGTCATGGTTGAGTGAGAGGAATATATCACACTTTGGGGCTTTTGTAAGAGGATTTATTGTTAAATCTGGGATTTGAGAGGAAGCTGCTTCATGGTTTACAGAACAAATTCAGCCCCTGGGGTGGAGCCAACAGCTGCACTGTAATTACTCGCCTCAGGATTCCAAGCCTCTGACCTGCTCTTGTAGTCACGTTATTTGTATGGCGACCCATGGTAACCTCCATGATGTTGATAGTGGGGGATTCAGTGATTGTAATGCTATTGAATGTCAAGGGGAGATAGTTAGATTCTCTCTTGTTGCAGATGGTCATTGCCTGGCACTTGTGTGGTGCGAATGTTACTTGCCACTTATCATCCCAAGCCTGTGAGACTGAAATAGCTCAGTTGGGAGTGTGTGAGACTGAAGATCCCTGGTTCAATCTGGGGTTTTGGCAGTTCTCCTTTATTCTGCATCGCCCTTTGGTTTTGACTCTTGAGCTGCACAATTTACACTGAAATTATTTCCCCAACTCTGAAGGTTGGATTGGAATAGAGAGATATCAAGGATGGGAAATATTTACATTGTCTGCTTTAGCTTATTCTCTATCTCCTTGTGTCCTTTTCCCCAGTTTTTGAATCTTTCGGGGTCGGGTGAACATTTGATTTGCTGCATTTGTCCCAAACTGAAGCCTTTTCCACATCTCTGGGCGGTCAGACTCACTCTGTCTGTTTTTGCTGCTCGTGACCATTAACGAGAACAGGCCACGAGTTCAATGTTTATCAGCAAACGGAAGATAACTGGAAATAATTCTGTGTTACTCCAGACCAGTGACAAAGATGCAATGGATGTTATCCAAAATAAATTCCCTCTGACATTTTATGTAAACTTGTTTGCATCTAAAAGTTGGATTTTAAGTGTTACAAAAATGTGTCAAATTAATGACTGACCATGTGACAGCGCACATGGGGATCAAATCCACAACCTTGTTGTTATCAACACTGCGTCCTAACCAACTGAACTAAGCGGCCTATAGACAGAGCCAGGTATGGGTTTGAGCCGCACGCTGGGCGGTTTGTGTTTTATTTCTCACACTGGGTGACAGAGCGATTGTACAAACAATGGACACATCACATCCCTGAAACATTGTTCTGATATAAAACAGTGTGAAATAAGAACTGAGCATGGAAATGGAACGGTACCAGAAATCAGGACTTTAATCTATTGAAGTTGATCTTGAAATTCAACCATTCACTGAACATTCCAATCGATCGAACTCTCTTCTGATATAAAATCCAGGAACTTGAGCTGCTGTAAAACATAACTGAGATTGACGTGATCTGAATACACAATCTACTGATCTGTAGTCAGACGCGCTACCATTATGCCACTAGCTCACAAATAAAATAAAGTGTTTCATTCCTGCCAGATTTACTTCTTGTTTAGATTCAGTGATTGAAATTAATTCAATCCTCATCTGATCTCCACTCTGTGAAGGCCTGCTACCCGACCTGAACCCGACGAGACCCGCGACCTGTGTCGGGTCCGGGTCATGTCGGGTCGCTCTTCCGGGTCTGGCTTTCGGGCTCAGGTCAGGTCGGGCCAGGTTCGGGTCGGGCTGGGTCCAGTTCGGGCTGTGTCCGGGTCGGAAACAGACAGGAAGTATTACATTTTGCTCTTCTGGGAAGTTGAGTTTAGTAAGTGTCAAAAGTTGAAAAGCCAACCTGAGCTGGGAGTCCGGGACATCAAGGAGGGAAACACTGAGTCTGCTCAGTGAGCAAGTGAGCATCTCAATGATGTCATTGCGCTCATGCTGCAGCTTCCTGTAGATTCGGAATCGGGAGGTAGGTAAAGTGAACATTCCGGTTGTCGGGTAAGGCTCGGGTCGGTTTGGGCGTGGGAATAAATGGAGATACTCGGGCCGGGTCGGGCTCGAGTCCAATGTGGTTCTGTCAGGTTCGGGTCGGGTTTTTTTTCCTGACCTGAGCAGGCCTTTACCGCTCTGTCAGTGCCTTATTTAAGCTATTACTTGGAGTTCTGTTTTACAGGGTCTCGGCTGTTTAAGTGTTTCCCAGACCCACTACTCTGATTAATCAGACATTTTGCTGCTAACTGCTGCTGCTACAATTGAAATGTAAAAAAGAATTTCCAGTGACCTGCAACCAATGGACAAATACATTTCAGAAAGATAAAGCTCATTCATCAATCCACAAATGTGTCTTTCTGCTTATATTTATAAACAACTCCTTCTCTCCACTATGAGAACTATACAATCACTCCAGTTATTTGAAAGTTAGTATAAGATGTTCCAGTTCATCAATTTTAAAACTGCAGCAGGTATTTTCCAGAAAACTTCTCTGTTGGAACCTCAGTCCCATTTAGATTGAAAGTGGACAATTAATGTATTCACTTTTTCATTGTGGACAGGTGTCTGACTTGGAATAAATCTCATTAACTTTCAATGAGGTGGCAGTATTTCTGTGCTCCCATTTTACACAGTCTGTCCTGTTCACGCACCATGTTTTTATTCTCCTCTCCCATTCTCCACAGGATACAGATTACAAGCATCATCAATCTAGCTGTTGAAAAGCATTGGAAGAATCTGGTCACACAGGGATTGAAACATTCATTTTCTGCCATTTTACAAGTTGGTTGCTTTAAACACAGTACGATGTGCAATCATCTTGAAAAGAGATTCTCTTCAATATCCAATACAAACTGAAATACAAACCTGACAGACAAACACAGGAGAACAAGTGACTAGTGAACACAAACGTCATGGTGCTCATTTTCAGATTTATTGCAGTCATCCGACAAAACAAGTGAAAGAATATTCCAGTGAAATGATTTGGAAAGTAGGTGTAACTTTTGTTGGTGCCTTTCTTTGCTCTGTTGGTGAAACTTTCTTGCACCTGACTCCTGTTCATGTCTCTGTTTCCTCTATTGAATGAGGAAGGAGGTATTTGATCAGAAATCAACTGGATTGTGTACCTTTGAGAGGGGATTTCTGCACCGTCAGGGCTGTAAACAGGAGTGAGTGAAAGACAATGTGTGGAGTTTGATTTTGTACAGAGGGAGAGCAAATCTAACAGGACTGTGAGATATTGGCCTGGATTTTACAGCCCCAATAGCGGTGAACTCTTAGACTTTCACTGCTGTTGAGGGTCTGAACAGCACTGCAACTGCCAGTACATGCACACACTAACACCAGCATCTGGAAGTTGTGGTGGTGATAAATGTACTTAGAAGGAGCCTCTGATCATAATAGCACCAGCCCACTCTTTAAAGTGACAGGGACCTGTAGTTCAGCAATTTGGGCTCATTGCCCACAATGTACCCTGATTTTTACCTGGGTTGGATTAAAGCCGGTACCAACAGGCTCTGGGCCGCACGGGAAGGACTTTTCTGTTGACACAACAGCTCCACTATTCCAGGAAGACACCGGCAGCAGCAGGGGTCAACTTTCAGAGGGAGTTCAGACATTTTAAATGTTGTATTTTATTTCTTAATTGTCTGTAAGTTTTTAGCATGGCCTGATCAGAGTTCTTAAATTTACATCTGACTTTTTATTAACAAGATTGAAGGGTTTTTAAAAGATCTCTAAATATATATGACTTTTTATCAAGATTTACTTGGCTTCTTTGCAAAGACTCTTGAGCAAGATTGAAGTGACTTTTAAAAACTACATCTTATCCTTTAAAATCCTGCTTCCATGTAGATGACATTGGAAGATGACTTCAGAATAGCTTAGACTATCTTTCTAACAGGTACTGCAACAGCTTAAGACCTACTTTTCTGCAAAAGCTGGTGAATTACCTTCCGGGAGCGGAGAGGAGCGGAGCGGAGCAGACCTATATGGACCGATATGAGGAGAACGCCGAGAGCGGAGCCTATAAATCCAATCCGAGGATCAAGGCCCAGTCTCTTACCTTCCAGGAGTGGAGTGGAGCTCTTCCAGTGTGCTGGAGTTTTGAAAAAAAAGAAGCCAACTGTGACGTCAGAGGAGAGCTGCAAGGTGATTGGTTGGTGAGTCACTGCTGTTAGTGTATTTAAATATCATAAAGAAAAGGGCAAAGTTTTTTAGTTGAAAAAAAAACCTCTGCTGATAAGATGAGTACTACTAAAGTGTTTTTTTTTATTCAGTGTAACTTATGAAGGACTTTAGATTGTAGTGGGTAGAACAAGGCCCCGAGTGTCATTAGCATTTTTTAATTAAGGGAGTAACTAATTAATCTAAGGGTAAGTCATGCCAGGAGAACTCAGTCCCGTGATATGCTCCTCCTGCGCTATGTGGGGATTCAGGAACCCTCCCAGTCTCCATGACGACCATGTGTGCAGGAAGTGTATCCAGCTGCAGCTACTGGCTACTTGCATTATGGAGCTGGACCTGCGGGTGGTTTCACTGTGGAGCGTCCGCGAAGCTGAGGACGTCATGGATAGCATGTTTAGTGAGGTGGTCGCACCGCAGGTAATGGATGCACAGGCAGAAAAGGGATGGGTGACCACCAGATGGAATATTTGGAGCAGGCAGGTAGTGCAGGAGTCCCCTGTGGCCATCCCCCTCTCAAACAGATACACCACTTTCGTTACTGTTGGGGGGATGACCTCCCAGGGGAAAAGAGCAACAGCGCGGTCCGTGGCACCACAAAGGGTTCTGCCGCACAGCAGGGGAGGAAAAGGGGTGGAAGAGCTATTGTGATAGGGGATTCTATCATAAGGGGTGCAGATAGGCGTTTCTGTGGCCGCAAACGAGACTCCAGGATGGTATGTTACCTCCCTATTACTAGGGTCAAGGATGTTTCGGAGCAGCTGCCGGAAATTCTGAAAGGGGAGGGTGTGCAGCCAGAGATCGTGGTCCATATTGGTACGAACGACATAGGCAGGAAGAGAGATGAGGTTCTGCAAAGTGAATATAGGGAGTTAGGCAGAAGGTTAAAGAGCAGGACCTCTAGGGTTGTAATCTCAGGATTACTCCCTGTGACACGTGCTAGTGCGGGTAGGAATAGGAGGATTCGGCAAATGAATGCTTTGCTGAAGACTGGCGAAGGCGGGAGGGCCTCAGGTACTTGGATCATTGGGATCTCTTCTGGTGCAGAGGTGACCTGTCCAAGAGGGACGGGTTGCATCTGAACTGGAAGGGGACCAATATCCTTGCAGGGAGATTTTATAGTAATACACTGGAGGGTTTAAACTAGTCTTGCAGCGGGGGTGGGACCCAAAGTAGTAGTCTCTCCGATGAGATAGTTGAGGCAAATGGAGAGGTTAAAGCAAGCAAGTCCAGTAGGCAGGCCAGGCAGGGGCAGGACAGGGAGCGTGGAAGGTCTGGTGGGTTAAACTGCATTTACATTCATGCAAGTATCCTTACAGGTAAGGCAGATGAACTCAGAGCATGGATCGGTACATGGGATTGTGGTATTGTAGCTATTACGGAAACGTGGTTGAGGGATGGGCAGGACTGGCCACTCAATGTTCCGCGGTACCGATCCTTCCGGCGTGACAGAGGTGGACGTAAGAGAGGAGGGGGAGTTGCACTATTGATTAGAGAGGACATCACGGCAGTACTTAGAGAGGATATCCCGGGGTGAATGTCCAGTGAGGCCATACTGGTAGAACTTAGAAATAATAAAAGGGTGATCCCTTTGATGGGATTATACTATAGGCCCCCCAATAGTCAGGGGGAAGTGGAGGAGCATATATGTAGGGAAATCACAGATAGGTATAGGAATTCTAGGGTTGTAATAGTAGGTGATTTTAACTTCCCTAATATTGACTGGGACTGCCTTAGTGCTAAGGGATCAGATGGGGAAGAATTTGTTAAGTGAATCCAGGATAGTTTTCTGAAGCAGTACGTGGATGGCACGAGTAGAGAAGGGGCTACACTCGATCTCCTCTTAGGAAATGAGGATGGGCAGGTGGTTGATATGGCAGTGGGGGAGCACTTTGGGACCAGTGACCATAACTCTATTAGCTTCAAGATAGTTATGAAAAAGAATAGGACTGGTCCTCAGGTTGAAGTCCTAAATTGGGGGAAGGCTAATTTCCATGGCATCAGACAGGAACTCTCAAAAGTTGAATGGGAGAGGCTGTTTACAGGTAAAGGGACGTCTGGCAAGTGGGAGGCTTTTAAAAGTGAGATAGGAAGAGTTCAGGGCCAGCATGTTCCTGTTCGATGGAAGGGCAAGGCTGACAAGTTTAGGGAACCTTGGTTGACAAGGGATATTGAGGGTCTGGTTAGGACAAAGAAGGAGGCATACGTCAGGTACAGGCAGCTGGGATCGAGCGAGTCCCTCGAGAAGTATAGGGGATATAGGAGTATACTTAAGAAGGAAATTAGGAGGGCGAAAAGGGGCCATGAGATTTCCCTGGCAGATAAGATAAAGGAGAATCCTAAAAGATTCTATAAGTGTATTAAGAGTAAAAGGGTAGCTAGGGAGAGAATAGGTCCCCTTAAGGATCAGTGTGGCAATCGATGTGTGAAGCCACGCGAAATGGGCGAAGTCTTAAATGAATATTTCTCGTCTGTATTTACCGTGGAGAAGGTCATGGAAGCTAGTGAGTTCAAGGGAGGGAACAGCGATATCCTGCAGCATATCAACATTACAAAGGAGGAGGTGTTGGAGGTTTTGGAGCGCATTAAGGTGGATAAATCCCCAGGGCCTGATCAGATGTATCCTAGGATGCTATGGGAAGCAAGGGAGGAGATTGCTGGGGCGCTGGCAGAGATTTTTGTGTCATCGTTAGCCACGGGTGAGGTACCGGAAGACTGGAGGATAGCGAATTCGTTAATTAATAAATTAAATAACAAATCATGTCGCCTCTTTCTCTTCTAAACTCTGGCGGAGACAAGCCTAGCTTGGCCAATCTTTCCTCGTAAGACAGCCCACCCATTCCATGTATTAGTCTCGTAAACTTTCTCTGTACTACTTCCAATGCATTTACATCCTTCCGCAAATAAAGAGACCAGTACAGTACTCAGTACTGCAGAAGAGGTCTCACCAATGTCCTGTATAGCTGAAGCATAACCTCCCTACTATTGTATTCAATTCCCATGGTGATAAATGATAACATTCTATTAGCTTTCCAAATTACGTGCTGGACCTGCATACTAACCTTTTGCAATTCATGCCCTCGGACACCCAGATCCCTCTGCATCTCAGAGCTCTGCAATCTCTCACCATTTAGATAATATGCTTTTTTATTCTTCCTGCCATAGTGGACAATTTCCGACTTTCCCACATTATACTCCATTTGCCAGGTCTTTGCCCAATCACTTAACTTATCTATATCCCTTTGTAGCCCCCTTATGTCCTCTTCACAACCTACTTTCCTACCTATCTTTGTGATCAGCAAATTTAGCAACAATACCTTCGGTCCCTTCATCTAAGTCATTTATATAAATTGTAAAAAGTTGAGGCCCCAGCACAGATCCCTGTGGCACACCACTCGTTACTTCTTGCCAACCAGAAAATGACCCATTTATGCTGACTCTCTGTTTCCTGTCAGCGAGCCAATCTTCTATCCATGCCAATATGTTACCCCCGACACCATGAGCTTTTATTTTCTGCAATAACCTTTGATATGGCACCTTATCCTTCTGGAAATCGAAATACAATACATCCACTGGTTCCCCTTTATCCACAGCACATGTAACTCCCTCAAAGAACTCCAATAAATTGGTTAAACATGATTTCCCTTTCAAAAAACCATGTTGACTCTGCCTGATTACCTTAATTTTTTCTAAATGCCCTGCTATAACATCCTCTGTAATAGCTCCAAACATTTTCCCTCAGACAAATGTTAAGCTAACTGGCCTGTCGTTTCCTGCTTTCTGTCTCCCTCCCTTTTTGAATACATGAGTTACATTCACTCTTTTCCAATCTAACAGAACCTTCTCGAATCTAGGGAATTTTGGAATATTAAAACCAGCGCATCAACTATCTCACTAGCCAATTCAGGACCTGGCGACTTGTCAACCTGCAGCTCCAACAATTTGTTTAGTACCACTTCCCTGGTGATTGTAATTTTCTTGAGTTCCTCCATCCCTTCAATTTGCTGACATACGGCTAATACTGGGATGTTATTTGTATACTCAATAGTGAAGACCGATGCAAAGTATCTGTTCAATTCATCTGCCATCTCTTAATTATCCATTATTAATTCCCCAGACACATTTTCTATAGGACCAACAGTCGCTTTGTTAACTCTTTTCTTTTTAAAATATCTATCGAAACTCTTACTAGTTGTCTTGAAATTCCTTGCGAGCTTTCTCTCATACTCTAATTTTACCTTCCTTATCAATCTTTTAGTCATTCTTTGCTGTTTTTTATATTCTGTCCAATCTTCTGACCTGCCTCCCACCTTTGCACAATTATAGGCTTTTTCTTTAAGTTTGATAGTATCTTTAACTGTTTTCGTGAACCATGGATGGTGAGTCCCACCTTTGGAACTTTTCTTTCTCGTTGAAATGTATCTATTCTGTGTATTCTGAAATATCCCCTTAAATGTCTGCCACTGCATCTCTATTGACTTATCCCTTAACCTAATTTGCCAGTTCACTTTAGCTAGCTCTGCTTTCATGACCTTATAATTGCCCTTATTTACATTTAAAATACTAGTCTGGGACCCACTCTCCTCTCCCTCAAACTGAATGTAAAATTCAATCATATTATAATCGCTACTACCTAGGGGCACCTTAACTATGAGGTCATTAATTAATCCTATCTCGTTGCACAATGCCAGGTCTAGTATAGCCTGCTCTCTGGTTGGCTCCAGAATGTATTGTTCCAAGAAATTATCCCCAAAACATTCTATGTACTCCTCATCTAGGCTACCTCTGCCCATCTGAATTTTCCAATCTATATGTAGATTAAAATCCCCCATAATTATCACAGTACCTTTCTGACAAGCTGCCATTATTTCTTCCTTTATATCCCATCCGACAGTGTGGTTAATGTTAGGTGGCCTGTACACCACTCCCACAAGTGATTTCTTGCCTTTATGATTTCTCATTTGTACCCAAACTGCTTCTGCATCCTGATCTCCAGAACTCAGGTCATCCCTCTCTATTACGCTAATACCATCATTAATTAACAGAGCTACCCCGCCACCTTTTCCTAGCTTCCTGTCCTTCCGAAACGCCATGTCACCTCCAATATTCACATCCCAATCTCTGTCGCCCTGCAGCCATGTCTCTGTAATGACTATCAGATCGTACTTAATTATTCTATTTGTGCTCTCTGTTCATCTGTTTTGTTTCAAATGCTCCATGCATTCAGATACAGAGCATTTAGTTTTGTCCTTTTATTATTTTTGTCACCTCTGGCGTTATCTGTCGATTTACTCTTAGATTTGTACATTCTGTCCCTTCCTGTCACAGTCTGTTTATCATTTCCCATATTTATACCTTTCTCTCTTGCCTTGTCTCTCCTCCTTGATTCACCATATCTTCCCAAATTTGATCCCTTGCCCCCACTATTCAGTTTAAAACCGTCTCTACTTCCCTCGTTATGTGGCTCGCTAGAACACCGGCACCAGCACGGTTCAGGTGTAGACCGTCCCAACGGTACAGCCACCTCTTTCCCCAGTACTGGTGCCAATGCCCCACGAACCAGAACCCACTACTACCACACCAGTCTTTCAGCCGCACATTACTTTCTCTAATCTTATTTGTCCTATGCCAATTTGCACATGGCTCAGGTAATAATCCAGAGATGATTAACTTTGAGGTTCTGCTTCTTAATTTGGTGCCGAGTTCCTCATACTGACTTTGCAGAACCTCTATCCTTGTCCTGCCTATGTCGTTGGTACCGACATGGACCACGACGACTGGATCCTCCCCCTCCCATTGTATGTTTCGCTCCAGCCCTGAGCAGATGTCCTGAATCCTGGCACCGGCAGGCAACACAGCCGTCTGGACTCTTGCTTTTGCTGCAGAGAACAGAGTCAATCCACCTTACTATACTGTCCCCTACTACCACTACATTCCTTTTTTCTCCCTCTTTGAGCCGCAAACACTTACTGCAGACGTGTTTGCCCTGGATCACACTGGCATCCAGGAACTCCCACATGCTGCAGCTGTGACACATCACCTGTCCTGTCATCCTTAACGTGTTTCAATTAACTACTTAAATATTTTATTCAATTATTCATTTTATTGCATATTTTATTAAACTTACCACTAGTTTGTTTACTATTTTAAACGTTAGGACTAAAATGGAAATTAATCACTTACCAGATGCGCATCAAGCAGGTCGGTTCTTCCAAACCAATCAACTACCTGGCTGCCTGTGATGTCACAGCTTACCAGATCCTCACCAAACAGCTCCTTCCACTGCACCGAAGAAAGAACCAAATCCTGTTTCCTCACCACAGCGGCTCTCTGTTTCCCTGCTCTCACTCTCCATTGTGCCGTCACTCCTCGATTTTTTTCCCCTGCTCTGCTCCTCTCTCTCTCGCTCTGTCTCCGAGTCTGTGCTTTTGGCGCATTTCTTCATTTGTTGTTCCGTTGTGCTCCTCTGTTTCTGGTCCAAAATCTGACTCTGGTGGGACTTGAACCCACAACCTTCGAATATCGTCTTCATCATTATTTAGAAGTCCAACACGCTATCCATTGCACCACAGAGCCTCACACATTTCCATTGACCTCACTAAGGCCTTTGATCTTGTCAGCAGAGACGGCCTCTTCAAACTGCAATGGAACAGAGGCTGCCCTCCTGACCTTTTGGGCATCATCTCTTCTTTCCACGAGAACATGCATAGTTCCATCAGTTACAATGCAGCAACATCAGACGCTTTCAAGATCAGCAGTGGGGTAAAGCAGGGCTGCGCGCTGGCGCCAACTCTCTTAGGAACAGAGGAACATAGGAGTAAGCTATTCAGCCCGTCGAGCCTGCTCTGTCATTCAATTCGATCATGGCTGATCACCTACCTCAAAGCCCCTTTCCCATGCTATCCCCATATCCCTTGATGTCATGAGTATCAAGATTTCTATCAATTTCTGTCTTCAACATGCTCAATGATTGAGCTGCCACAGCCCTCTGGGGCACAGTATTCCAATGATTCACCACCGTCTGAGTGAAGAAATTCCACCCATCTCAGTTTTAAATGGCCTACTCCTTATTCTGAGAGGATGTCCTTTAGTTTTAGACTCACCAACCAGGGCAAACATCCTGTCTACATCCACACTGTCACACCCTGTAAGAATTTTGTCAGTTTCAATCAGATCACCTCTCATTCTTCGAAACTTTAAGGAATACAGGCCCAGTTTCCTAATAAGACAATCCCACCATCCCAGGGATTAGTCTGGTGACATAAAAACAAGAAATGCTGGAACCACTCAGCAGGTCTGGCAGCATCTGTGAAAAGAGAAGCAGAGTTAACGTTTCAGGTCAGTGACCCATCTTCGGAACTGACATATATTAGAAATGTCACAGGTTATAAGCAAGTGAGGTGGGGGTGGGGCAAGAGATAACAAAGGAGAAGGTGTAGATTGGACAAGGCCACATAGCTGACCAAAAGGTCATGCAGCAAAGACAAACAATATGTTAATGGTGTGTTGAAAGACAAAGCATTAGTACAGATTAGGTGTTAACGGACTGAAGATTGAACAGCAGCAAGTGCAAACCTGAAAAAAAACAGTAGGTAAGCAAACTGAACAAACTGAGATGAAATGAAATAAATGCAAAAAAAAGATTAGTCTGTTGACCCTCTGTTTCACCCCCTCTATGGCAAGTGTAGCCTTCATAAGATGAGGTGACTAAACTGTACACAATACTCCATTGCGGATTCACCAAGGCTCTATACAATTGCAGCAAGACATCTTTACTCCTGTACTCATGACCCCTCGTGTGGGTACAGCATACCATTTGCCTTCCTAATTGATTGCTGCACCTGCACAAGAGCTTTTAGTGTCTCAGGAACAAGGACACCCTTGGTTGGACATCGACACTTCCCAACCTCTCACCATTTAATAAATACTCTGTCTTTCTGTTTATTCTACCAAAGTGAATAACTTCACACTTATTCACAAAATATTCCATGTTCCTGCCCATTCACTTAGCCTCTCCAGGTCCCCTGGAAGCCTCTCTGCATCCTCCTCACAACTCATACTTCACCGAGCTTTGTGTCATCTGCAAACTTAGAAATATTACATTTAATTCCCACATCCAAATCATTTATATAGGTTGTTAACAGCTCTGGCTCCAACACTGATCCTTGCAGTACCCCAATAGTAACAGCCTGCCATCCTGAGAAGGACCCGTTATTCCTGCTCTCTGTTTTCGGTCTGTTAACCAATTCTCAATCCATATCAGTATATTATCCCCAAGCCTATGTGCTCTAAATTTGTTTACTCACCTCCTGTGTGGGACCTTACCAAAGGAAAATACAAATACCACACATCCACTGGTTCTCCTTTATCTGTTCTATAGGTAACATCCTCAAAAATCTCAACAGGTTTTTGAAACCTGTTTTCCTTTTCATAAATCTATGTTGACTCTGCCCAATCATGTCATCATTTTCGAACTGTCTAGTTATCACATCCTTTATAATTGGCATATTCTTCTCCATGCTGCTATTGTACACTTTCAATGACTCAGATGGGGGTGTTCACCTGCACATCAGAGCTGACGACAAGCTGTTCAACTTGGCAAGACTGTGCGCCAAGACCAAAGTGGGTAAATTCCTAGTCTGTGAGTTGCTATTTGCTGATGATGCTGTGCTGACATCCCATAATGAAGTTCAGTCACAGCAGCTTGTAAATCGGTTCTCCCTGGCCTGCAAAGAATTTGGACTGACAATCAGCATCAGGAAGATGAAAGTTACGGGCCAGGACGTAGAGACTCCACTTTCCATCAACATCGACAACCTCACTTTGGAGGTTGTCAACAGCTTCACATACCTTCCATCAACAATCACCAGCAATCTGGCCCTTGATGCTGAAATCAGCACCAGGATTGCCAATGCTGCAGCTGTCATGTCAAAGTTGAGAAGACAAGTGTGAACCGACAGCAAACTGACCGAAAATACAAAGCTCCACGTGTACCAGGCTTATGTTCTCAGCACCCTGCTTTATAGTAGAGAAGCACCAACAACTTATACAAGCCAAAAAAAGCGGCTGAACAGCTTCCACCTCCACTGCCTCAGATGGATACTGGGCATCTCCTGGCAGGACAGAGTGCCGAATGCGGAAGTACACCAGCGTGCAGGGATCCGCAGCATGTTTGCCCTCTTGAGTCAGCGGTGACTCTGTTGACTGGGCCAAATGGATGACGGTCACATTGCCAAATACATGCTCTATGGTGAGCTTGCTATCAGCACGAGATCAACAGGTCAGGGAAAAAAATCAAGTCCTTTGGAGAGGTTTGAGTTAATTCAGGAGAGTGGGCATGGATTTATAAATGGGAGTTCATGCTTGACAAATCTAACTGCATTTGTTGATAAACTATCTGAGAATGCTGATGAAGGGAATGCAGTGGATGTTGTTTATGTGGATGTTACGAAAGCATTATATAAAGTACCACATAAAAGGGTGGTTAACAAAATTGGGGTTCATGGATTAGGAAGGTCAGTGTCCATTTGGATAGTAAATTGTTTTAAAGACTGAAAACAGCGAGTCATATTAATTGGTTCTTGGTCAGACCGGAGGATAGTCGACAGTGGTGTTCCCCAAGGGTCAGTGCTTGAACCACTGCTTTTTTTGCTAAAGGAAAGTGACTTGGATCGTGGAATACAGAGTAGAATCTCAAAATATGCCGATGACACCAAACTTGGAGGAGTGGCAAACAGTGAGGATGATATGAACTGCCTGCAACAGGACAGTGATAGGCTAGCAGAATGGGCAGACAGGTGGCAGATGGAATTTAATAGTGACAAGTGTGAGGTGATGTATTTTGTCATAAGGAATAGGGAGAGGCAATATATACTTCATGGCACAGTTATAAAGAGTGTGCTGGAATAGAGGGACTTGGGGTTCATGTGCACCGATCTTTGAAGGTGGCAAAACATATTGCGAGAGTGGTTAGCAAAGCATATGGGATCTTGGGCTTTATAAATAGAGGCATTGAGTACGAAAGCAGGGAAGTTATGCTGAACCATTATAAAACTCTGGTTAGGCCCCAATTGGAGTGTTGCTTCCAGTTCTGCACAGCAGACTTTAGAAAGAATGTGAGGGTCCTTGAGAGGATGCAGAGGCGATTTACCAGAATGGATCCAGGGATGGGAGATTTTAGTTACAAGGTTAGGTTCCAAAAGCTAGGATTATTCTGCCTATATCAAAGGAGATTGAGTGGAGAATTGATAGAGGTGTATAACACCTCTAGAGAACAGGCCATCCTGGACTGGGTATTGAGTAATGAGAAAGGATTAGTTAACAATCTTGTTGTGAGGGGTCCCTTGGGGAAGTGTGCCCATAATATGATAAAATTCTTCATTAAGATGGAGAATGAGAGAGTTGATTCCGAGACTAGGGTCCTGAATCTAAACAAAGGAAACTATGAAGGTATGAGGCGGGAGTTGGCTATGATAGATTGGGGAATGTTCCTTAAAGGGTTGACAGTGGATAGGCAATGGCTAGCATTTAAAGAGCGCATGGATGAATTACAACAATTGTTCATTCCTGTCTGTGCAAAAGTAAAACAGGAAGGGTGGCTCAACTGTGGCTTACAAAAGAAATTAAGGAAAGTATTAGATCCAAGGAGGAGAAATATAAAATGGCCAGAACATGCAGCAAACCTGAAGATTGTGAGCAGTTCGGAATTTAGCAGAGGAGGACAAAAGGATTGATTAAGAAGGGGGAAATAGAGTATGAGAGTAAGCTAGCAGAGAACATAAAAACTGACTGGAAAAGCTTCTATAGATATGTGTAGAGAAAAAGATTAGTGAAGACAAATGTGGGCCCCTGACAGTCAGAAACGGGGGAATTTATAATGGGGAACAAAGAAATGGCAGACCAATTAAATACATACTTTGGATCTGTCTTCACAAAGGAGGATACAAATTATCTCCCAGAAATGTTGGGGAACATAGGGTCTAGTGAGAAGGAGGAACTGTATGAAATCAGTATTAGTAGGGAATGTTTGGGAAATTGATGGGATTGAAAGCCGATAAATCCCCAGGGCCTGATAATCTACATCCCAGAGTACTTAAGGAAGTGGCCCTTGCAATAGCAGATGCATTTCTGGTCTTTTTTCAAAATTCTATCGACTCTGGAACAGTTCCAATGGATTGGACGGTAGTTAATGTAACTCCGCTATTTAAAAAAAGAGGCAGAAAGAAAACAGCGAATTATATGCCGGTTAGCCTGACATCAGTCGTGGGGAACATGCTGGAGTCCATTATAAAAGATGTAATAGCAGAGTGCAATAATAACCCGTCTCCACTCCTCGTATTTCTAAATCCCACACATTCACTAGAATGTGAACAATTATTTCCTGTTGTGTCTCTCTCAGATTTGTAAACTTCACTGTATTGGAGTGAGGTGACATCTACTGGCGGGAAGCAAGAACTGCAAGTAAGCAGCAGAAACTCCACAGTCAGTCAGGGTCAAAGAAACATTGCAATGTGAGGATACAGCGAAATGGTTTGATTGGGTAGATGGAGACATGATTCCACTTGTGGTGGTGTCTGAAGCAAAGGCCAGAAATACAAAATTGTCATTAATAAAAGAAATGAGGAATTCATGAAAAATGTAGTAACGTAGTGAATGGTTAGAATGTGGATAGAATAGAAAGTGAGATTGGATGGACAGAAGCAGTCTGAAAGGATGGCTGAAACAAAAGGTGAGTGCCCTGAAACGTTAACTGTGTTTCTCACAGCACAGATGCTGCCAGAGCTGCTGAACATTTCCAGCACTTTCTGTTTTTATTTCAGCATTTGCAGGATGTTGCTTTGATCTGAAAAAAAATGGATGATTGGCAGGGGGGTTCAAGTGAAATTCCACAGCAGCTAATAAAGCTTGACTTGTCAGTGGCTCGTTGGTCTAGGGGTATGATTCTCGCTTAGGGAGTATGGTTAATTAACATGCCAGAGCTCCCGGGTTCAAGTCGCGGACGAGCCCTGGCCTGCTGGCACTTTTAGATTAAGGTTATCTATTGGTTTCAGCCTTGCAGAAGGTGGAATTGACTTCCATCCGGAGCTGGCTTGAGGACCAGACAACTGGATTCAAAGAGCTTGTCGACAAAATTGCAATTAACTAAATGCACAGATAGCCAAGTGGGAATATAAAGTTGTTGCTGCAATTGTGACCTGACTCCAAAAACAACAGGACTGGGTTCTGGACTGGATTGGAATGGAATTCTTCAGAGTTTCTGTTGTTTGGCTTGCATTGACTCATCGATTTTCTTGTTTTTCACTTTGTCGATGCCTTTGAATTATTGTGGATCCTTCTTCAGGGTGTCTTCTTTCACCAGGTAGTTCTGACCTCTGATGATGTTGATTGGAATCAGCTTCAACTCGCTGATAGTTTTGGAAGTGAGCAGATTTCCTTTGCTTGAGTCTACAACATGGAACTCAGTCTGACATCTGGACCCATGGGAGGATTTGAATGCCATCCCTGCGTTGGAGTTGCATCCATCCAATAAGAGACCGAGTAGAAGTGACAGTTCTGTCAGTCGAATATGAGACTTTTAATGGCAGGGTTGTGAGTTTGAGTGCCATTCTGTTTTTCCCTTTTGTAAGGCTTCATGAGCAGAGAGTACAGGGAGTGTTTGAAATGAGCAAGTCTTGCTTTGATTCAGGACTCTTACTTCTCAGCAGCATCTCACTATGAAAGATTGAATTTGATCTCATTTCATTCTCAGCTCGGGGTCTGTGCGGCTCAGTGGCACTTCTGGCTGTCTCCCGCTTCACAATCCATCAGTACTGAGAAAGCAATGGGGAATATTACTCACATGTTGTGTTCTTTAATTTTTTGGAAAACTTGAATGTATGTATTTTCTTCCAAAACAAGGACACCAAGCCACTGTTAATGTAGGGCTGAAATAGCTCAGTTGGGAGAGCGTCAGACTGAAAATCTAAAAGTCCCTGGTTCAATCCCGGGTTTTAGCAATTTTGCTTCCTTATGCGTCCCTTGCCTTGGTTCTGATTTTCCGGTTGCACAATTTACTTTGAAATTATTTACCAAGCACCAGTGGATTGAATTTGAGAAACAACACAGAGTCATTTACAGCACAGAAGGTGGTCGTTTGGCCTATAACGTCCATGCTGGCTCTCCCCGGAGCAATCTAGTCAGTTCCACTCACCAGCTCGATCCCTTTCCTCCTGCAAGTTTCTTTCCTTCAAGTATCCATCTAATTTCCTTTTCAAATCATTGATTGTCTCTGCTTCCACCACACTCGTGGGCCAAGTCATTACCACCCACTACAAAAGAAAGTTCCACCTCATCAAGGATGGGAAATACTTACATCTTCTATATTTGCTTATTCTCTATTTCTATGAGAATAGACTGGCAGTCAACATGAAAGGAAACCCAAAAATCTTCGAGCAGCATGTAAATGATAAGTGGGTAGTAAGAGGTTGAGTCGGGCCTATTAGGGACAAAAAGGATAATATAAGCTTAGAGGTGCAGGGCAATGTTAATCTACTTAATGAGTACTTTGTATCAATGATCACTAAGGAAGTGGAATTTGACAAAATATCAGTCGAAGTGAAGAGAGTAGAGTCAATGGAGAGGGTACAAATTGAGAGAGGGAGGTACTAAAAAGGCTGGCTGTGCTTAGGGTAGATAAATCACCTGGTCTGGATGGCTGGCATCCCAGGTTGCGAAAGGAAATGCGGATGCAGATAATGGAAGAGTTTGCCATAATCTTCCAATCTTCCCTGGATACGGGGGAGGTGCCAGGAGTAAACAGTGGCAAATGCGACGCCCTTATTCAAGAAAGGGTGAAAGGACAATCCGGCTAACTACAGGCTAGTTAGATTAACAGCAGCGGTGGGTAAGGTTTTAGAAAGAATAATCAGGGTAAAAAATCAACAGTCACTTGGAGAGGTTTGAGTTAATTAAGTAGAGTGAGCATGGATTTATAAATGGGAGTTCATGCTTGACTAATCGAACTGCATTTTTTGATGAGCTAACAGAGCAGCTTGCTAAAGGGAATGCAGTGGATGTTGTTTATATGGATTTTAAGGAAGCGTTTGACAAGGTACCACATAAAAGTGGGGTTTACAAAATTGAGGTTCGTGGTATAGGAGGGTCAGTGTCCAATTGGATAGAAAATTGGTTTAAGGACAGAAAACAGGGAGTCTTATTAAATGATTCTTAGTCAGACTGGAGGATAGTTGACAGTGATGTTCCCCAAGGGTCAGTGCTAGAACCACTGCTTTTTTTGCTAAAGATAAATGACTTGGATCTTGGAATATTGAGTAAAATCTCAAAATATCCCGATGACAACAAACTTGGAGGAGTGGCAAACAGTGAGGATGATATGAACTGCCTGCAACAGGACAATGATAGGCTAGCAGAATGGGCAGACAGGTGGCAGATGGAATTTAATAGTGACCAGTGTGAGGTGATGTAGTTTGGCATAAGGAATAGGGACAGGCAATATTTACTTAATGGCACTGTTCTAAAGTGTGTGTTGGAATAGAGGGACTTGGGGTTCATGTGCATCAATCTTTGAAGGTGGCAAGACATATTGCGAGAGTGGTTAGCAAAGCATATGGGATCTTGGGCTTGAAAAAAAGAGGCATTGAGTACAAAGCAGGGAAGTTATGCTGAACCATTATAAAGCTCTGGTTAGGCCCCAGTTGGAGTGTTGCTTCCAGTTTTGCTTACCACACTTAAGAAAGAATGTGAGGGTCCTTGAGAGGATGCAGAGGAAATTCACCAGAATGGATCCAGGGATGGAGGATTTTAGTTACAAGGTTAGGTTGGAAAAGCTAGGGTTGTTCTACCTGCATCAAAGGAGAGTGAGGGGAGAATTGATAGATGTGTTTTCGGCTATGACAGTTTTAAATAAGTTGGCAAGGAAACATTGTTCCCGTTAACTATTGGTACAAGGACTAGGGGACACAGATTGAAGGTTTTGGACAGGAGGTACAGGGGGAATGTGCGCAAGAACTTTCTTACACTGATTGGTGATGATCTGTAACTCGCTTCCCACGAGGGCGATGGAAATGGAGACAATAGAGGATTACAAAAGGAATTTGAATGGGCACTTGAAGGAAATAATTTTACAGGGCTATGGGGATCGAGCAGACAAGTAATAACTCGTCTCCACTTCTAGTATTTCTAAATCCCACACATTCACTATAATGTGAACAATTCTTTCCTGTTGTGTCTCTCTCAGATTTGTAAACTTCACTGTATTGGAGTGAAGTGACATCTACTGGCAAGAAACAAGAACTGCCGTGATGAGATCAGCCATGATTGTATTGAATGGCAGAGCAGGCTCGAGTGGCTGACTTGCCGACTCCGGCTCCTCGTTCTTATGTTCATAGAATCATACAGCACAGAAGGAGGCCATTCGGCCCCATTGTGCCTCTGCTGACTCTCTGACAAAAAGATGCAATTAGTCCAACTCCCTGCCTATTTCCCCATAATCCTGGAGAATTTCACTTTGAAATATTTGTCCAATTCCTTTATGAAAGTTATAATTGAATCTGTTTCCACCACCCTGTCAGACAATTCATTCCAAATCCGAATCAGTTACTGGGTAAAAAGATCTCTCCTCACCTCCCCTTGACATTTTTGGCCAATTATTTTAAATCTGTGTCCTCTGGTTACTGACCCCCAGGACAGTGGAAACAGTTTCTCCCTCTCTACCCTATGAAAATCCTTCATGATTCTGAACACCTCTATTAAATCTTCCCTTAACCTTCTCTACTCTGAGGAGAACAATCCCAGCTTCACCAGCCTGTCCAGAGAACTGACACCCCTCATCTCTGGTATCATTCTAGTAAATCTCCTCTGAACTGTCTCAGAAGCTTTGATGTCCTTTCTAAAGCCTGGTGCCCAGAACTGGACACATTACTCGAGCTGAGATCGAGCCAGTGACGCCCACATCCCACGAACGAATAAAAAAACGCTCCCGAACCAGTCCCCAATTCTTAAGCATTTATCGACGCTCCCTGCCCAGTCCCCAAATCTTATTCATTTAGAAACGCTCCCTGCCCAGTCTCCAACTCTAATTCAATTATAGACACTCCCTGCCCAGTCCCCAATTCTTATCCATTTACAGACGCTTCCTGACCAGTACCCAAATCTTATTCATTTAGAGACGCTCCCTGCCCAGTCCCCCAATTCTTTTCCATTTGCAGACGCTCCCTGCCCAGTCCCCAATTCTTATCCATTTACAGACGCTCCCTGACCAGTACCCAAATTTTATTCATTTGGAGACGCTCCCTGCCCAGTCCCCAATTCTTATCCATTTATGGACGCCGTTTCGGGAAGCCTCACCGGGAAAAGCTTCACCACCGCCATCCACAGGGATGCAGATGGGATTGTTCCATCTTATTGTGGCCCTGAGGCCCTGCTCCAGCTGTGTGAGCCCGCAAAGTCTTCTCGCACTTTGTGAATATCCCGCTCCAACTCCGAACCCGCAGCTCTTGCTGCTGACAAAGCTCTCTACCGCGCCTGCGCGCCCCGCTCCTGTCACAGATCGGGCGGATTCTAGGCCGCTGAGCATTCTGGGTATCACACCTGTCATTTATGCTATTCTTTCAGCTGAAAGGTTTTATTACGTACATTTCATGTCCTGGAATCGTCGTGAGTGTTTTATTTTGCACCTGTCAGTGCCTGGGAGGATAGAGTCAGCTTCACTTTGTAGCCATGAGTTTCTGGTGTGAGAAAGTGGTGTTTAACTCAGTATATTTCAGTTTTTGGTCCGTGACTGTGGGTATTATTCAGTACTTGTTTGTTTCTGCTATTGCTCTGTGAGTTTCACCACATATCTTTCAACAACTTGTATGTGAGCATCAGCTTTTGTCTATATCTATCAGTTTCTGAGAAGTGAGAAAGGGTTTGATTCTATCCCTATCAGTTTCTGTTACATGCATGTGTCTTCAATCTGCACCTCCTCTGAGTGTGTCTTCGTCTCTGCACTTGTAGGTGAATATGTGTTTTGCTTTGTATCTCTCAGTCTTTGAAGTGTGAGCCTGGGTTTGTACCTGATTTCCTTTGCACCTTGCAGTTGGGATATGAAAGAAAGATTTTTACACGTTACCTGCCAACTGCTGCAACGTGACTGTGGGTTTCACACTGTATCTGTCAATTTCTTGTCTGGTAATGCGAAGTTTACAGTGTACCTGTCAGTTTCTTGTATGTGAGTGTTGATTTCACTCTGAAAAGAATCATAGATCATAGAATAGTTACAGAACAAAAGGAAGCCATTCAGCTCATTGTGCTTGTGCTGCTTCTATGCACGAGCAACTCAGCTCATGCCACAGACTCATGTATTCCATGAAAACATGCAATTTTTCCACTTCAGATAATTATCTTATACCATTTTGAAAGCCATGGTTGAATCAGCCTCCATCACACTCTCAAGCAGTGCATATCAGATCTTAACCACTCGCTGTGCAAAAGAAGTTTTTCCTCATGTTGCCTTTGGTTCTTTTGCCATTCACCTTAAATCGGTGTCCTCAGGTTACAGAGCCGTGAATAATATTCCCCATTGCTTTCTCAGCACTGATGGATTGTGAAGTAGGAGACAGCCAGAAGTCCCACAGAGCCGCACTGACCTCGAGCTGGGAATGAAATGAGATGAAGTTCAATCTTTCACAGCGAGATGCTGCAGAGAGATAAGAGTCCCGAATCAAAGTGAGACTTTCTCATACTTTTGCTGAATTTCATTTCAAACACTCCTTGTACTCTCTGCTAATGAAGCCTTAAAAAAGGGAAAAACAAAATGGCACTCAAACTCACCACCCTGAAATTAAAAGTTTAATGTTTGACTGACTGAACTGTCACTTCTACTCGCTCTCTTATTGGATGGATGCAACTGTATTCTCCAACGCAGGGGTGGCATTCAAATCCTCCCATGGGTCCACATGTCAGACTGAGTTCCATGTTATAGACTCAAGCAAAGGAAATCTGTTCAGTTCCAAAACTATCAGTGAGTTGAAGCTCATTACGATCATCATCATCAGAGGTCAGAACTACCTGGTGAAAGAAGACAATCTGAAGAAGGATCCACAATTATTCAAAGGCATCGACAAAGTGAAAAACAAGAAAATCGATGAGTCAATGCAAGCCAAACAGCAGAAACACTGAAGAATTCGATTCCATTCCAGTCCAGAACCCAGTCCTGTTGTTTTTGGAGTCAGGTCACAATTCATGCAAAAACTTTATATTCCCACTTGGCTATCTGTACATTTAGTTAATCAAGCTCTTTGAATCCAGCTCTCTGGTCCTCAAGCAGGCTCCATATGGAAATCAATTCCGCCTTCTGCAAGGCTGAAACCAATCAATGACCTTAAACTAAAAATGGCAAAGAAGAAGGACTTGTCCAGGATTTGAACCCAGGATCTCTCACACATTAATTCATCACTCACCCTAAGCAAGAATCATACCCCTAGATCAACATGCCACTGATATCAGAACTTCCTTTTAGCTCCTGTGGAATTTCACTAGCAGCCAAAGCCGACCATCCATTTTTTTTTTCAGAGCAAAGCAACATCTTGCAAATTCTGAAATATAAACAGAAAGTGTTGGAAATGTTCAGAAACTCTGGCAGCATCTGTGGAGAGAGAAACAGAGTTCACCTTTCAGGGCGTTTACCTTTTGTTTGAGCCATCCTTTCACACTGCTTCTGTCCACCCAATCTCACTTTCTATTTTATCTAGATTCCACCCACTCACTACCTAAATACATTTATCATGAATTCCTCATATCTTTTAATAATGACAATGTTATATTTCTGGCCTTTGCTTTGGACTCCACCACAAGTGGAATCATGCCTCCATCAACCCAATCAAACCCATTCACTATTTCCTCACATTGCAATTTTTCTTTCACCCTGACAGACGATGGAATTTCTGCTGCTTGATTGCAGTTCTTGCTTCCTGCCAGTAGACGTCACCTCACTCCAGTGCAGTGAAGGTGACAAATCTGAGAGCACACAACAAGAAGTAATTGTTCACGTTGTTCATTGTTCAGTGAACAGGTCCCTCTATTCCTGCAAACTCTTTAGAACTGTGCCATTAAGTATATATTGCCTCTCCCTATTCCTTCTGCTAAAATGCATCACCTCACACTAGTCACTATTAAAATCCATCTGCACCTGTCTGCCCATTCTGCTAGCCTATCACTGTCTTGTTGCAGGTGGTTCATTTCATCCTCACTGTTTGCCACTTCTCCAAGTTTGGTGTTATCGGCATATTTTGAGATTCTACTCTATATTCCAAGATCCAAGTCATTTATCTGTCGCAAGTAAAAAGCAGTTGTTCCAGCAGTGACCCTTGGGGAACAGCACTGTCGTCATCCTTCCAGTCTGAGAATGAATCATTTATTACGACTTGCTGTTTTCTGTCCTTAAGCCAATTTTCTATCCAATTGGACACTGACCCTCCTATTCCATGAACCTCAATGTTGTTAATCACCCTTTTATGTGTCGTTTCTTAAAATCCATATAAACAACATCCACTGCATGCCCTTCATAAACCTTCTCTGTTAGTTCATCAAAAAATGCAGTTAGATTAGTCAAGCATGAACACCCATTTATAAATCCATGCTCACTCTCCTTAATTAACTCAAACCTCTACAAGTGACTGTTGATTTTTTCCCTGATTGTTCATTCTGAAACCTTACCCACCGCTGCTGTTAATCTAACTGGCCTGTAGTTAGCCGGACTGTCCTTACACCCTTTCTTGAATAAGGGTGTCACATTTGCAACTGTTTAATCCTCTGACACCTCCCCCATATTCAGGGAAGATTGGAAGATTATAGAAAGCCTTTCTGTTATCTGCATCCACATTTCCTTTCGCAATCTGGGATGAAAGCCATCCGGACCAGGTAATTTATCTTCCTGAAGCATAACCAGCCTTTTTAGTACCTCCCTCTCTCAATTTGTACCCTCTCCATTGCCTCTACACTCTCCACTTCTACTGATATTTTGTCAAATTCCACTTCCTTAGTGATCATTGATACAAGGTACTTATTAACTAGATTAACATTGCCCTGCAGCTCTAAGTATATATTACCATCTTGGTCCCTAATGGGGCCCACTTCACCGCTGACTACCTGCTTATTATTTATATACTGCTCAAAGATTTTTGGGTTCCCTTTCATGTTGACTGCCATTCTATTCTCGTAGAGATAGAGACTAAGCTAAATATAGAAGATATAAATATTTCCCATCCTTGGGTGAGGTGGAAATTTTTTATGCTGTGAGTGGTAATGTCCTGACCCACGAGTGTGGTGGAAGTAGAGACAATCAATGATTTGAAAAGGAAATTGGATGGATACCTGAAGCAAAGGAACTTGCAGGAGGAAAGGGATCGAGCAGGTGAGTGGAACTGAGCAGCTGGCTCCGATAATTGCTGCAGTCACTGCGATCCCCCTTAAGTTTGTACAAGGTGACAATGTTTGCATCACGCATGTTTTGAGCCCTTGTTGAGCTCGACTATGGAGGGCTCACTGTCCAGTTCCTCCATGACAGGGAAGTCTGGAATGGCACTGAGAGCTACTTCAATGACAATGTTCTCCGTTATGTAGAGTTCAAGGTAATGCTCCACTCACCTTTCCATCTGCTTGTTAGGTTCAGTGATGATCACCCCTCTCTTTGTCTTCAAAAGGTGCTGATTTAGTTACTACTGGGCCCATTGCTTTCTTAATTCCTTCATACATCCCTCCAGCATCCCCGGATTCATCAGCAGAGTTTTAACCAGTATTGATTGGTGCAGTGCCGAGCAGTCTGCAGAGACTTGTTTCTGGCAGCTCTGAGAGCATTTAGATGTTGTTTGCTGGGGACTTGTTTGTAGTTCATGAGGGCTCTCCTCTTAGTTACAGTAACTGACTCCATTTCAGTCCAATAAGCCTCAAACCAGTCAGCATTCCTCCCATCTCTTTTCCTACACACAGTGAGTGCAGAGTTATAGATGGTGGTGTGCAGATGATTCCACTTTGACACTGCACTGAGGCCTTGAGCATTGTTGTCTGAAAGAGCCTGATCAAGGATGTTGAGGAACTCCTGGGTCCTTTCTGGATCAGTGGTTCGGCAAGTGTTGATCAGGAGACGAGCTTTCATCATGGATGGATGAAGCTTCCTTGGCTGAAGCCTGACCTTGTTACACACTGGGGAGTGGTCAGTGTCACAGTCAGCGCTGTGATAGCTGCGAGTGATGAGGACACTGCTGAGGGTGTTATGTCTGGTGAAGATAAGGTCTAGCTGGTGCCAATGGCATGATCTAGGATGTCTCCAGGACACCTTGTAGCACAGCTTGACCTGGAAGTAGCTGTTCATCACACAGAAACCATGGTGACAGCATAGCTCCAGCAACCTCTGTCCATTTTCGTTCATCTTGACAATCCCCTGGTGCCCTATGCACATTGGCAAAGCTGTGTAGTCAGTACCCAAGCTTGTGTTGAAGTCTCCTAGAAGGTACAGTCCCTCAGTGCTGGGAATTCTACTGATGGCAGTGTCAAGTGTCACATAGAATTGATCCTTGACATCTGGGGTGGAGGTGAGTGTCGGGACATAGATGCACATGAGATTAACTGGGCCCACACTTGTTGACCAGTGAAGAGTAAGAAGTCTCTCTGAGCCTACTGTGGGTGGTTCACTCATCTGAAGTGGCGTGTATTTTACTGTGAAACCCACTCCATGCTCACGAGTTGCCTCTTGGGCTTTCCCCTGCCAGAAGAAGGTGTAGTGTTTCTCTTTGATGGATCCACTTTGAACGAGTCTAGTTTCTTGCAGCACAGCAATGTCCACATTGAGCCTTGTGAGTTCCTTGTCCATCACAGCTGTCTTGTGTGTGTCATCAACCTGCAGAAGGTTGTCGGTAAGGCCAGGACACATGGTCCTTACATTCCAGCTTGTGATGCGAAGGACTGGTGTCTTCTTTGTTGAGTTTGTTTTTCTTGGTGCACAGATTATCAATCCGTCTGTTCAGAGATGACTCTCTAAGCTCCAAGCACCTATTGAAGCAAGCAGGTCGTGGCAGGACAGCACCTAACTGACTGGGGGCTGCCCAGCTTGGAGTGAATGGTAGCTATCCAATGAGACACTAAGAGCTCTCCCACTGTCCGAAGTAACCCCTGGCGCTCATACTCTACACCAATTGAATGAGAGTTTATAATCAGTAACTGTTTATTCCCGGATTGTGCTCATGTTTAACCAAGAAGCTGGAGTGTCCTCTCTGGGGCACAGGCCTGGGCAAACAGTATGGAGACCCTGAGCATCAGGACCCCCTCTCGGCATTGCTCGTATTGTCCAAAGGAAAGGAAAAACCAGTACTGTTTGTTACCAGCTCTGCTGTCGGAGTTGCTGGAAAACTGCCTGATAAGACTCCAGGACTCCACTCCGGATTTACTGTCCAGGTTTACTCCCTCAGCCTTCTTATTTATTTATTTAGAGATACAGTACTGAAACAGGTACTTCCAGCCCACCGAGTCTGTACCGACCGTCAACCACCCATTTATACTAATCCTACATTAATCCCATATTCCTACCACATCCCCTCAATTCCCCTACCACCTACCTACACTAGGGGCAATTTACAACGTCCAATTTACCTATCAACCTGCAAGTCTTTGGCTGTGGGAGGAAACCAGAGCACCCGGCAGAAACCCACGCAGTCACAGGGAGAACTTGTAAACTCTGCACAGGCAGTACCTAGAATCGAACGCGGGTCACTAGAGGTGTGAGGCTGCGGTGCTAACCACTGCGCCACTGTGTCTTCTCGAGACACCCCTTGAGAAGTGAGACTTTTTGCCCAGAGATGGGGCTCTGTTTCTTGGCATCAGGATGGAACCACATACCAGTGAGCCTGTATGACATGCACAAGGATATCACACACTGCCCCATCTCTGGTACAGATCAGAGTCAGACACTGAACAGATTGCAACCCACAAGGACATCACAACCTTCCCGCTCTCTGGGAGAGGTCAGTGTGATACACCAAACAAACAGCACCCCACAGGGACCTCATAAATGCCACGTCCCTGTGACAGATCAAGGTCAGACACTGCAAATATTGCAACCACAGGAATGTCACAAGTTGCCCCATCCCTCGGACAGCTCGGGGTCTGACATTGAACATATTGCAACAAGGACATCACTGAATGACTGCCTCCATTTTGAAAAACAAGCATTCACCCTACTTTTTACCCTGCAGCCAATTTTGGATCCACACTGCCACTGCCTCTTTAATCCCATCTGCTTGAATTTTGTTAGCACGTCATAGAGAGATGCAAAACTGAAACAGGCCATCCGGCCCACTGAGTCTGTGCTGACCAACCACCACCCATTTATAGTAATCCGACACCATAATCCCATATTCCCTACCACATCCCCACCATTCTCTTACCTACACTAGGAGCAATTTACAACAGCCAACTTACCTATCAACCTGCAGTCTTTGCTTGTGGGAGGAAACCAGAGCACCCAGCAGAAACACACACAGTCACAGGGAGAACTTGCAAACTCTGCACAGGCAGTACCCAGAACTGAACCTGGGTTGCGAGAGCTGTGAGGT
Source organism: Heterodontus francisci (assembly GCF_036365525.1). Classification (NCBI taxonomy): domain Eukaryota; kingdom Metazoa; phylum Chordata; class Chondrichthyes; order Heterodontiformes; family Heterodontidae; genus Heterodontus; species Heterodontus francisci. The sequence goes on from NW_027142345.1 coordinate 1,316,534, forward strand.
TGCAGTGCCAACCACTGTGCCATTGTGCTGCCCCAAGTCTAGTTTATGGTACCTTTTCAAACACAATTTTGATGTCCAGACACGTACCATTAACCTCACCACCCTCGTCAACTCTCTCTGAAACTTCATCAAAGAAATTAATTCATTAATTATTTCAGACACAATCTTCTGTTAACCAAACTGTACTGGCTGTCATTTATTAGCCCATGTTTTGCCAAGTGACAGTTAATTTCCTCCTGGATAATTGTCTCTAAAAGTTTCCCCACCACCGACATTAGACTAATTGGTCTGTAGTTCCTGGGTTTATCTCTCTTTTTAAACAGGGCTGTAATATTCACAACCCTTGCAGACTTATCTTTTAATTCTGGAAAGTCTATTGTGGACAATCACTTTGGGAATGACTTTAACCAATTTAAGCAACAGGATACTTGATTAATAAGTCCAGAACTTTTATTGAGAGTAAAATAGTACTTAATAATTGAAAGTAAAATTATACTTAACAAATTTGGGGAATATAACTTTACAGCTCTGGGGACTGGTCGAGCTTGGTCTCAGAGTGTCACGGTCCTCTTTGTCCAGCCTAGATCCCTCATCAGGTGGAGAACTTGGTTGATGATCTGAGCCTTTACCCCTGAGATCTTCTAGTGTTCCTGCACACTGAAACCTTACAAGATCCCTACTTTTAACCCCTGGATGGCCATCACACCACCATGTAAAATAATAATTGGTCCTAGCTGTTGCTAGGTACATTTAATTAGTTCTTAATAATGTCTTCCACCAACAGTCACCTGTCCTCAGAATCTCAGATATGAGTACAATGGAGTGGTTTCACACTGCCTCCCAATCTGATCTGAAACACGTTTCCTGTTCATTAAATCAACACTCTTGAAGGTCACGATGTAGCATACCATGGGTTTTAACAGGGGTCCTAGAAAGGTCCATTGTTTGAATAAATTTAGCTGAAACTGCCCTTTCCCACAATGACACAGAAACACACAGTAATTAGATTGAACAAACTTTAAATGAAAACCCATTCTCTCTAAAATGTTTATTGATTCATTAATTATAACTCAATCAAGGTTCATTACTTTTACAATCATCTGTTTCAGGATGGGTAGCTACTCATTAATTATACAGGATATAAACATTAGTACTGAACACAAAATGGTTCCTTTGGTCATGTGTTAATTATAAAATGGCTTTCGTAACGTTGTTAGTTATGACAATGGATACATTATAAAAATGGTCAAGTTAAACTAAGATCGACCTACCCAAGCTTACCTCCATCCTCCAGTCCTCTGGCATCATTCCCATATTCAAGGAGGATTGAAAGATTGTGGTTCGAGTCTCCGCTATTTCCACCCTTACTTCCCTCAGCAACCCAGGATGCAGCCCATCCAGACCGGGTGACTTGTCTACTGTGAGCACTGCTAACCTTGTAATTGTCTCCTCTTTATCTATTTTCATCCCCTCCAAATTCTCCACTTCCTCCTCCTTTACTGTGACATTTGCAGCACCCGTTTGTTTTGTGACAGATGAAATGTACTTAATTAGTGCCTCAGCCACACCCTCTGCCTCCACAGGATCTCCTAATTGACCCACCCTTTCATTGACTGTCCATATGTTGGGAAAAGACTTCAGTGTTCCCAGTTATGTGACCTGCTAATCTTTTCTCATACAGCTTGCTGATCTCTTTTCCTTTTTTCAGCTCTCCTCTGCACTTTCTGTATTCTGCTTGATTCTCGACTGCATATGAGTCCTCACATGATTTCTCAGTGAATGATTTTTGAACTATTTTGTAAAAGGATTTAGTTTTGTAAATTTCTCCCTAGCTCCCCTCATGGTCAGGCAGAAAGTTTAACTGCTGTGTTTTCAAACAGCAACAGCTTTATTTGAAAAGCCATTGGGACAGGATTCCGGGTTTTAATCCAGTCACAAATCTGGTTCTGATGTCTTGTGGCTCCAGCTGTCACATGACCTGTCAGAGGATGACCTCATAATTGACCTAGTCATGGAGCTGTGGTTTGATGTTTAAATTGTTTCAAAATAATTTTCCAGAAGGACAATCAAAATGAATCCATATATAAAAGGTAGATTTTGTGAATTTGTGCTCCCAGTGGAAATTCCTGCAGAGTCTGCTGGTTTTCATATCCCCAATTCCCCACAGGAAGCTTTGTGCTCGGAGTCTGTATTCATTACATCAAAATTATACAGAATCATTTCATGGGAGACCCCAGTGTGAATTGTAGACAGGTGGGTCAGTTTTAACTTTCAAAGTAACACAGAGGCAAAATACTGCAGATGCTGGAAATCTGAAATAAAAACAAAAAATGCTGGAAATACTCAGCAGGTCTGGCAGCATCTGTGGAGAGAGAAACAGAGTTCACGTTTCAGATCTGTGACCTTTCATCAGAACTGAGCTGAAATTGTCTGAGGGACTGCGATTGTGGAATCAATTTCAGGGTCAAAGACATTGTACTTGGTAAGGATAGGAAGATGGAGATTATTAAGTATAGGACAAAATATAGATGCTTTTACATTATTTTAATCAAAATTGATTTAAACTTTGTGCTCATGAATCCGATCTTTTGATCACAATGACACTGATAACAATGGAAAAAGCAAGACTTGCATTTCACGACCACAGGACATTGCAAAGCCTTTTACAACCAATGAAGGAAGGACTTTTCAAGTGTCGTCACTCAACAGTACAATAGAGTGCCCGACAATAAAGATGTATAAGATTCTCACCACACAACTGCCAGACAATGACCATCCCAAACAAGAGAGAATCTAACCATCTCCCTTTGACATTCAATGGCATTACCATCGCTGAATCCCCCACTCTCAACAACCTGGGGGTTACCATTGAGCAGAAACTGAACTGCAGTAGCCATATAAATATTATGGCTACAAGAGCAGGTCAAGAGACTATGAATCCTGCGGCAAGTAACTCACCTCCTGACTCCCCAAAGCCTGTACATTAGTCAGGGGTATGATGGAATACTCTCCACTTGTCTGGCTGGATGCAGCTCCAACAATACTCAATAAACTCAACAGGACAAAGCAGCCCGCTTGATTGGCACCCCATTTATAACATTCATGCCCTCCATCACTGGCACACAGTGGCAGCAGTGTGTACCATCCACAAGATGCACTGCAGCAATGCGCCAAGGCTCCTGAGACAGCACCTTCCAAACCCGCGACCTTTATCACCTAGAAGGACAAGGGCAGCAGATGCATGGGAACACCACAACCTGCAAGTTCCCCTCCAAGCCACACACCATCCTGAATTGTAACTGTATCACCGTTCCTTCACTGTTGCTGGGTCAAAATCCTGGAACTCTCTTCATAACAGCAGCACATGGACTGCAGTGGTTCAAGAAGGCAGCTCAGCACCACCTTCTCAAGGCAATTAGGGATGGATAATAAATGCTGGCCCAGCCAGCGACACCCACCTCCCATGACTGAATAAAAAAAATGATAATATCCTGTAATCCTCCAAAGTAGAAAATACAGATGGAAATGAAAAATAATAAAACACAGTCAGCATGGATTTCACAAAGAAAGACTTGATTTACCTTATCTTTGAAAAATCAACAGCAAGAGTAATATAGCAGATGTGGAAGAGTTTAATTTAATAAAGCCTCATCCAATTATGTGCTTGAACCATCAAATTGTAGGTGAACAAACAAACACACTAACTGACAGAGCTGCATGTTGTTCTTTCTAAATTACCCTAAAGTCGGGTGTTAATGAGTTAAAGCTTCAGGTTGCTGCAACCAGAATAGCCATTGTCCACTATCAGTTTTACTGTTATAAATAAAGATGGAACATTCATTGTGAATCTATAGAAACAGTCTGGTCCTGCACACTGCAGACACATCCACGTCATCACCAACCAGCTCTCCTATGATTGATGCAGTTATTTGACTTTTGCCCCATTCGCTCCATGGAATTACTTTTAAAAGATTTTAAATTACAAGCAGTTTTGTTAATGTTCAGCCTTTGAGAAGAAATCATTCCCTGGCCACAGTTGAGAGAGCATTGAATATAAAACAGTAGACTACCAGGTAACACAGTGAAAGCTGATCAGCTAATCTATAATTACTTACTTTTCTTACTTTTGCTCTTGCTATTCGGTTTTTCATCATTTTGAGCTCCTGACTGTGGATATTATTGTGATTAAATGTGAAAAGATGCACTGTGTCTCAGCCCCGGTATATTGACTCTTTCTCTGTACAGTGCTGCACATACTCAGATACTGACACTGTCTCTCCCTCCCTCCATTTTCCAGCCCTGACGGTGCAGAAAGCGCTGCTCAAAGTTACACATTCTGACTGTTTGTAGTTGATTAGTGAGAGCTTATTAACGTATCCTCCTGCAGCGCTGCCTCGGTTAATAACAGCAGATCGAAGTCACATTTCAGGTACAGAAACAGACGCATCAATTATTCACTCTTTCCCAGAGTGAGTGAGGCCGGGACAAGCAGCAACATTCCGGCCCCACATTCTGCAATTACCCAGCACCAGCGGAAAGCAGCGAATACAGATTCAATCAGTGGGTTAATGTCCATTCCAGGGATGCAAGATTCCACAGCCCAGGACAAACATCCCCATACACCGAGAACAAGCTCAGGAAAACCCCGGGGGAGTTAATATCCCAATCACTGAGCATTCCAGTAACATTGAACAAGTTCCTGAACTGAGTGAACCTTTCAAAGTACAGAAGTGAGGACGAGGTCAAAAAGGTCTGAACAGTTGAGGTGACTGAGTGGTTTCAGCTTCTCTGTTCAGGTTGCAGCTTTCACTGGAGGCATGTGTTTAAATCCCACTTCTGACAACTTGATTTTCAGTTATTTTGCAGAGCTTCCTTGAAGGTTTGAGGTAGAGTAAATACTGAGGAACTGTTTCTAACTGCTGAAAGGTCAATAACCGAAGGTTATTGATTTAAGGTGACTCACAAAACCAGAAGGAACTTGAGGAAAAATTCATTTCTGCGACATGTGGTTAGGATTTCAGTTACGTGGATAGATTGGAGAAGCTGGGGTTGTTCTCTTTAGAGAGGAGATTTGATAGAGGTGTTCACAATCATGAGGGGTCGTGACAGACCCGATAGAGAGAAACTGTTGGTAGAAGGATTGAGACTCAGGTAAAAGCTGTGGGTCAGTTGATCACACTCACCTCGAAATCACAAGCTTCTGGGTTCAGATTTCACAGCTGACACTCCAGTACAGCACTGAGGGTGCTGAAGGTGCTGCCTTTCAGGTGTGATGTTAAACCAAGACCTGGTCTGCATGTTTGGGTGAATGTAAAAGATCCCATGCTGCAATTTCAAACAAGTGAAGAGCAATTCTCCCTGGTGTTGTGATCAATATTTGCCCCTCAATCAGATCAGTTGGTCATTATCACATTGCTGTTTGTGGGTATTTGCTGCTGCATTTCTGACATTACAGCAGTGATTACACTTCAAAAGTATTTCATTGTCTACAAAGTGCTTTGATATATCCAGTGGTCTTGAAAGGTGCTATAGAAATGCAAGTCTTTTCTTTCTTTATCACAACACATTGCTGTGTAAAAAATGGTTCTTCATGTCACCTCTGGTTCTTCTGCCAAAAACCTGATATCTGTGTCCTCTGCTTACTGACCCTTTTACCACAGGAAACAGTTTCTCCTGATTTAAACTATTGAAAACGTCCATGATTTTGAACAAATGTGTCAAATCTCTTCTGGATTTTCTCTGCTGCAAGGAGAACAACCCCAGCTTCTCCAATATCTTCACATAACTGAAATCCCTCACCCTGTTACCATTGTGGTAAATCTCTTTTTTATTCTTTCATGGGCTGTGGGCACTGCTGACACAATGTGATTCCTGTCAACGCAGCGGCCCGCTGACATCATCGGACTGTGCCAAGCTGTGCATAGGCACAGCTACATCTTGCCAGGATTAAGTGGCACATGCGTAGGATGATGTCATTGCGCCTGGTCCATCTTCGCACATGTGCGCTAAAGAGTCATCGGGTATCCAGCCCCTCACTCAGCTGGAGGAAGCGGCTGAATAGGAGACTTTGAGGCTGGAGCTCTCCCCCCTCGGCAACTCGCTCCAGGCCTCGACGTTTCCTCCCCTCAGCCGCTCGCTCAACACCTCGATGCTCCCCTGGACAATCGTTCCCCACTCGCGTCATCCTGCTCTATGGCCGCTTGCTCTCTGCCCCCCAACCCCCGCTCCAGCCGCTTGCTCTAGGCCGTGCCACTTCCCTCCTCTCGGCCACTCACTACTCACTCCTACGTCATACTTTGCAGCCCACCTTGCTTCTTCGGGCGGCACGTGGAGACTGGACAAACGTGGGAGCAAGTAGCCGAGAGAAGGGAAGCAGCGCAGCCTAGAGCTAGCGGCTGGAGGGGACGGGGGGTGGGGAGTGAGCGAACGACTGGAGAATGGGGTGACATGATCGGGAGACAATCGGCCAGGGAAGTGGGGGGGGGGAGCAGCGAGGTCTGGAGCGAGCGACTGTGGAGGGTGGAAGCGGCCGGTGCAAAGCAGGGGGAGAAAGCGAGTTGTGCCACTTAGTGGTTGCGTTGTCAGCAAACGCAGCCTTTATTGTCCATCCTTAATTGCCCTTGAGAAGGTGGTGGTGAGCTGCCTTTTTGGAGCTGCTGCAGTCCATGTGTTGTACGTAAACCCACAGTGCTGTTAGGAAGGGAGTTCCAAGATTTTGATCCAGTGACAGTGAAGGAATGGTGATATAGTTCCCAGTCAGTACAGTGTGTAACTTGGAGGGGAGCTTGCAGATGGTGGTGTTCCCATTCATCCAATGTCCTTCTAGGTGGTCGAGGTTGGGGGTTTGGAAGGTGCTGTCGAAGGAGGCTTGGTGAGTTGCTGCAGTGCATCTTGTAGATGGTACACACTGCTGCCACTGTTCACTGGTGGTGCAGGAAGTGAATATTTAAAGTAGTGGATGGAGTGCTGATCAAGTGATCTGCTTTGTCCTGGAAAGTGTTGAGTTTCTTTGGTGTTGTTGGAGCTCCACTCATCCAGGCAAGTGGGGAGTATTACATCACACTCCTGACTTGTGCCTTGTAGATGGTGGACAGGAGGTGAGTTACTTGCAGCAGAATTCCCAGCCTCTGACCTGCTCTTGTAGCTACGGTATTTTTATGACTGATCCAATTCAGTTTCTGCTCATTGGTAACCCCCCGGATGTTGATTGTGAAGGATTCAGCAATGGTAATGTCATTGACTGTCAAGGGGAGATGGTTAGATTCACTCTTGTTGGAAATGGTCATTGCCTGGCATTTTTGTGGCGTGCATGTTACTTGCCACTTATCAGTCCAAGCCCAATCTTGCCCAGGTCTCTCTACATGTGGACACGGACTGCTTCAGTATCTCAGAAGTTACTAATGCAACTGAACATTTTGCAATCATCAGTGAACATTTCCACTTCTGACCTTATGATGGAAGGAAGTTTATTGATGAAGCAACTGAAGACGGTTGGGGCCTAGGACACTACCCTGAGGAACTCCTGAGCGATGTCTGGTACTGAGATGATTGGCCACCAAAAACCAGCACCATATTCCTTTGCGCAAGGTATGACTCCAACCAGTGGAGACTTTTCTCCTTGATTGCCCTTGACTTCAATTTTGCAAGGGCTCCTTGATGCCCTTGGCAAGAGCAGTCACTGTCACCTCACCTCACCTCCTGAATTCAGCTCTTCTGTCCATATTTGGGCCAAGGCCATAATGAGGTCAGGAACTAAGTGGCCCTGGTGGAACCCAAAATGAGCATTGGTGAGTAGGTTATTGCTGTGTAAGTGCTGCTTGATAGCACTGCCAGCGACACCTTCCATCACTTTACTGATGATCAAGAGGAGGCTGATCGGGCAGGAATTGACCGGGTTGGATTTGTCCTGCCTTTTGTATACAGAACATACCTGGGCAATTTTCCACATTGCTGGGTAGATGCCAGTGTTGTAGCTTGGCGGGCGGTGTGGCTAGTTCTGGAGCACAAGTCTTCAGCACTGCAGCCAGGATGTTGTCAGTATCCAGAGCCTTCAGCCATTTCTTGATATCATGTGGAGTGAAGTGGATTTAGCTGAAGATTGGCACCTGTGATGCTGGGGACCTCAGGAGGAGGCCGAGATTGATCATCTTCTTGGCAGTTCTGGCTGAAGATGGTTGCAAATGATTCAACCTTGTATTTTGCACTGATATACTGGTCTCCCTTATCATTAAGGATGGGGATATTTGTGGAGCCTCGTCCTCCTGTTAATTGTTTAATTATCCACCACCATTCAGGACTGGATGTGGCAGGACTGCAGAGCTTTGATCTGATCTGTTGGTTGTGAGATCACTCAGCTTTGTCTATTGCATGCTGCTTCCGCTATTTGACATGCAAGTAATCCTGTGTTGTAGCTTCACTCATTTTTAGGTCTGCTTGGTGCTGCTCCTGACATGCCCTCCTGCACACTTCATTGAACCACTATTGCTCCCTTGGCTTGATGGTAATGGTAGAGTGAGGGATATGTCAGGCCATGAGGTAACATATTGTGTTTAAATACAATTCTGCTGCTGCTGATGGCCCACAGTGCCTCATGGATGCCCAGTTATGAGCTGCCAGATCTGTTCATTTCTTCCCTCAGATATAATTGAAAAAAAAAATTCTGAAGAAATGCATGAACTAAATAAAAAGGAGAGAGAAATAAATACTGACAAAATAGATGGCAGCATTTGGAAGGTAAAAAGATTTCAGTTTTATTATTGATGAGTGAGAGGAATATATCACACTTTGGGGCTTCTGGAAGTGGATTTACTGATAATCTGGGGAATTGATAGGAAACTGCTTCATAGTTGGTGGAACAAATTCCCGCCCTTGGGGTGGAGACAACAGCTGCATCCGTCCAATAACAGACAGAGTCGAAGTACTGTATCAGGCCTTGTTAACTCAGTTGGTACAGCATGAGACTTTTAATCTCAGGGTCTTGGATTTGAGAGCCTTGTTGTATGGTTGTTCTTCCCTTTTTCAGTCTTCATCAGCAGAGAGTTCAAGGAGTGTTTGAAATTAAATTCAACAACATCACCAGATTTCAACTACTCCCACCCCGCCCCCTCCCAGTGTAATTGACAGGACTCTCAACCTCTGCCTTCCCCCTTCCCCTCCCTCCCAGAACTGCGACAGGGTTCCCCTTGTCCTCATTTTCCACCCCACCTGCCTCCACATCCAAAGGATCATCCTCCACCATTTTCGCCACCACCAGCGTGATGCCACCACCAAACGCATCCTCCCCTCCCCTGTCAGCATTCCGAAGGGATTGTTCCCTCCGCGACACCCTGGTCCACTCCTCCATTACCCCCAATACCTCGTCCCCTTTCCAAGGCACATTCCCATGCAATCGCAGGAGATATAATACCTGCCCTTTTCCCTCCTCTCTGCTCATTATCTAAAGCCCCAAACACTCCTTTCAGGTGAAGCAGCGATTTACTTGTACTTCTTTCAATTATGTATACTGTATTCACTGCTCACAATGCGGTCTCCTCTAAACTGGGGAGACCAAACGCAGATTCGATGGAACACCTCTGCTCAGGCCGAAAGCATGATCCTGAGCTTCTGGTTGCTTGCCATTTCAACACTCCCCCCTGCTCTCATGTCAACATTTCTGTCTTTGGCCTGTTCCAGTGTTCCAGTGAAAATCAACCCAAGCTCGAGGAGCAGCACCTGACCTTTTGATTCGGCACTCTACAGCCTTTTGGATTGAACATTGTGTTCAATAACATCAGAGCATGACTGGTGTCAGGCAACCACAAGCATTAACACACTCTTTGCCTTTGTCCCAGGACAGCTTTGTTATTTAATCTCTCCTGCCCTCTGCCCTATCAAACACCTTCCCCTTTGTTCTCTCCCACATGCCCCTCCCTTTCACTTGTTTAAAACCGAATTCTTTTCTAACCTGTGTCAGTTCTGATGAAAGGTCACAGACCAGAAACATTAACTCTGTTTCTCTCACCACAGATGCTGCCAGAGCTATTGAGAATTTCCCGCACTTTTTGTTTTCATTTCAGATTTCCAGCATCTGCAGTATTTTGCTTTTATTGTGTCAGAAAGTCTTTCCTTGATTCAGTACTCTGACCTCTCTCCAGAACCTCTCTGCTAAAGATTGAACTTTATCTCATTTCACTCACAGCTCAGGGTCAGTGTGGCACAGTGGGACTTCTGGTTGTCTCCCACTTCACAATCCATCAGTACTGAGAAAACAATGGGGAATATTACTCACATGTTGTGTTCTGTAACTTTTTACAAACTCTTTAACGTATATATTGTCTTCCAAAGCAGTGACATAATGGTGGCTTTAGTGTGTTGCTGAAATAGCTTTGTTGAGTTCGTGTTGTCCTAACAGTTAAACAGTTCTTGGTTCAATCCCAGGTTTTGGCACTTTCAACCTCTCCTGTGTCTTTTTCTTTGGCTCCAATTGTCAAGCTGCATGATTTACTCTGAAATTAGCACCAGAGAACCAAGGCACCAGCGAGCATGAGGAGCTGAAATTAGCACAGATCAAATCCACTTAATATTTCTGACTGAAGATGGTTGCAAATGCTTCAGCTTCATCTTTTGCACTGACGTGCTCACCACCACCATCATTGAGGATGTGAATGTTTTTGGAGCCTCCTCATCTTGTTAGTTATTTAATTATCCACCACCATTCACGACTGGATGTGGCAGGACTGTGGAGCTGTGATCTGATCCTGAGGGAGATATCCGTGCGTGGAGTGGCGGGATGTATGGAGAGTGATCCTGAAGAGGGTGTCCGAGCCTGGAGTGGAAGCTTTCTGTGGAGGTACAGGAGTAGGCCATTCAGCCCCACTGTTTTATAAAGGTTTAGCATAACTTATTTGCTTTTACTCTATGCCTCTATTCATAAAGCCAAGTGTCCTGTTTGCTCTGAGCAACCTTTTCCAACCTTGATCAAAAAAGATTGGTGTACATTGTCTCATTCTTCCTCCCAAACTGTATCACTTCACAATTCTCTGTGTAAAATTTTATCTGTTGTGTGAAAGCCCATTTTACCAGTGTGTTTAAGTTCCTCTGAAGTGTGTTACTGTCACTGGCATAGGACGAAATTCACGAGCATTCTTTGATGCTTTCTCCGTGGAAAGAGCAATCTTGCACACTAGCTCAAATGTGGTATTTTGTGTGTTTGGTATCTTTCCTCATCCACCAATATAAGCACAAATCTGTCTCATAATGTGCGGTCTAAGAATGTGCCAATGTTGCAATGTGGTGATAAATTCTTCAGTGTCACAATGTACTCACCAACTGTTTCACTACTTTTCTGATTTCTGGATCCAAGTTTGTAGCTTTCCGCGATCTCTAGTGGCTTCGGGTTGAGCCTCACTTCAACGAAGAAACGGAAAGTTATGATTTAAAGATTACACTGTCAATCATTCACATCTCTGTCTTCTCCTGAACTTCGAGTTCAAATTTGTTTGTGAAGTTGAGTCACACGTTAAGACAGCACAGTCTTTGTCTTTGTGAAGGAATTGATTTGGGAATGGCTGTTTGAAACTGTCCCTTCTTGCACAGAAATTCAGTGCAAATACTTCATCACTCACAATTTCCTTGAGAGAAATTTGTTCACAATCGCATTCGACACGGAAACTGCCTCAGCATTAATCTCACTGAAGCAGAATGTGACCGTGTTGTATGTTTCAGAATGTTGGTGCCGTTATTTGTCGCTTTTACCCGAGACCGGGACACAGGGAAAGGTTCATCCGAGTTTGGAATATATGATCATTCAGGAGGAAGAAAAATCAACAGGAACCAAATAAGAAAACCCAGTCTCCAGATTTGAGAATCTGTAGATCCGCTTTGGGAAAGTGAATCAGAGCAGAATGAAGGGTGAACAGACCAACTGCCCAGAAGAGATGAAGACACGGCTCAGTCAACACGTTCCCCTGGTTTATGATGCTGGAACATTCCTCACACAGAAATGATTCAACCCAATGACAAACATTCTTGCAGCTGATAATTTATGCTACTGATTTAAGGACTGTCTCATGTGGTTACCGAGTGACGACGAGAAGATATTAAACTTTGTTCTATTCAATCTAGCTGTGATGAAGTTTGAATTTTTCTACCTTTTATAAACAGCATGTGAAGGGTCTTGGTAACAATGTTCAGTGTTGATGAGAGTGGGGTCTGGGTGAGAAGCTGCTGAGTGTGACAGGGTCAGGACTGGATGCAGGAAGTTCTCTGACAGTCTCCCTCTATCTCTCTAATGGGTTTGAGTTGATTTACGACTGGTAGCTTTTATTTTACTTTTCTTATTTAGAGATACAGCACTGAAACAGGCCCTTCGGCCCACCGAGTCTGTGCCAACCAGCAACCACCCATTTATACTAATCCTACATTAATCCCATATTCTCTGCCACATCCCCACCATTCTCCTACCACGTACCAACACAAGGCACAATTTCCAATGGCCAATTTATCGATCAACCTGCAAGTCTTTTGGAGGTGGAAAGAAACCAGAGCACCCGGCGGAAACCCACACAGACACAGGGAGAACCTGCAAACTCCACACAGGCAGTACCCAGAACTGAATCCTGGTCGCTGGAGCTGTGAGGCTGCGGTGCTAACCATTGCGCCACTGTGCTGCTGTTGGTGTTTTGATCAATGAAGGAAGTTCCCTCCACACATTTTTTTTGGACAGACAGTGTGGTATAAGGATGTAAAGGGTTAATGCTGAAGATAGTGTGATCAACCCCTCCCACTGTCAGAGTGATGATGTAACAGTCACATGAGATGAAGTTTGGGAGAAGAGAGAGCAGCACCAAGGACATTGTGTAAATTAGAAAAGAGTTCTTAGTTCTTTCAGCAGGAACTGTGTCCAGAAAATATCGAGAAACTCACAATTGTATTATTCAGGAGTCGGAACACAGATATTAATTCCAAGTGACAGTTCTGGGACCAATTAACAAAAAAAGTAGAGAATAATATTGCTCACTGATTGAAATCCCCCAGTGAGGAGACAGTTAAACAGGTGATCTGTTGGGGCATCCTTCGATCCAAGGTTTCAGCAACATTTAATCTCCATTTTTGGTGAAATTCTCTGTTATTTGCAACTTTTTTTATCAGCTTTGTTGGGCGAGTGAAAAAACTGAAAAAATTGAACAGTTCCATCCTTTCTTTTCTTCCTTCTTCTCTTCTTTCCATCAGTTTCTCTTTTCTGTCCCAGATCAATATAATGATGAGAATCCCAATTTAATCTGCTGTTTCTGGTGTTTTATCCATTCCAATCAAAATTTCAACATTCCAATCAAATCTATTTGTTATTCCACAGTGTCTCTCCATGTGTTTTATTCTGTTGTATTCTCTCACAGTCTGTTTGATGATCAATGTTACATCTCACTCTCTGTTCTGGTGAAGATCAGAAGCAGTGATATCTGTTTACACCACCCGACAAGTCGGCCTGAGGCTGTGCCTCGCCGATCATGTGGAGTTAAAGCAATTCTTCCAGTCAGTTGGTTCAGTTGTCATTTCATGAGAAATTCGGTCATCATGACTTCGTCAGTGACCTAATGGTTCAGGTGTCTGAGTGATGTTAATCATGATGTGATGAAATGATTGTATGTTCCAGTCTTTCCGTGGTGGGTTTTCACACTGAGCAGAAACGGGTTGGACATGGTCTGGAAATGTTTCACACCGCTCCATTCCCAACTTCATTTACTGACAGAAGATATATTTCCATCATTGCACAGCTGGCTGCACAGCCAGAAACTGTGCTGAAGGTGACAGCTATACGTCTGCAACTGACAAGGTGGCAGAGAGGTTAAGGCAATGGACTGCTAATCCATTGTGCTCTGCACACGTGGGTTCGATTCCCATCCTTGTTGTTAGTTTATGAACTGTTCAGTGTTTTGTTTGTGTTGGTGGAGTTTATGTGCAAAGTCAGCCTCGAAACCTGTTCTTGTCAATGTCCAGACAGTGATTCCAGAATGAGTTATACTTTATTAAAATTGAGACAGACAATTGGAATTCTTCACCCAAACTGCACTGGAATGAAGATCAAATAGGGATCACGAAACGGAGCATGATTTTTCCTCCCCTCCTTCCTTCCATCTTTACTTTCTCTGGATTTGCACCAAGTGAAAGACAAATGGAAAAAGCAAATGGCGAGGGAGCAGATGCCGAAAATTATCCTTTGGCAAGAAATTTATTTTCAAATCTTCTTGATAGATTAAGTGAGTGAGCAATGCTTTGGCAGATGGAGTTTAAAATGAGGGGTCATCTACTACCTACGATAGATCAGAGTGTTTTTTTGTACGAGGTGAGATGTTAGAAACGGCGGAGGAGCAGAGACCCGAATACTGAATTAATAAAAACTAGTGGACTGGTAGAAAATAATGTGAAAAGTGAACAGAATCTGAAGATTGGAACTCATGTTGCAGTGATATAAAGCTCTGTGCTCCTGAAGTAAATGTCCAAGCCCAGATTGTGGGGAATCTGTGGAGAGTGATTTGGTTTTTATTCATTCTTGGGTGTGAGTATCGCTGTTAAGGCTAGCATTTATTACCCATTCCTGTTGCCGTTGAGAAGGTTTTGGAGAGCTGCCTTCTTGAACTGATGCAGTCCATATGGTGCAGGAACACCCACAGTGCTATTGGGGAGGGAGTTCCAGGATTGTGACCCAACAACAGTGAAGAAATGGCGATATCGTTCCAAGTCAGGATGGTGAGTGACTTGGAGGGGAACCTGCAGGTAGTGAGTTCCCATGCATCTGCTGCCCTTGTCCTTCGAGGTGGTAGTGGTCACGAGTTTGGAAGGTGCTGTTGAAGGATACTTGGCGAGTTGCTGCAGTGCATATGGAGATGGTACACACTGCAGCCACTGTTTACTGCTTGTGGAGGGATTGAATGTTTAAGGTGGCGGGTGAGGTGCCGATCATGTGCGCTGCTTTGTCCTGGATGGTGTTGAGCTTCTTGAGTGTTGTTGAGTGGGATGTATTCCATCACACTCCTGACTTGTGCCTTGTAGATGGTGGACAGGATTTGGGGTGTCAGGAGGTGAGATACTTGCTACAGAATTCGTAATCTCTGACCTGCGCTTATAGCCACAGCATAGATGTGACTGGTCCAGTTACGTTTCTGGTCAAGATGTTGATGGTGGGGGATTTAACGATGATAATGCTTCTGAATATCAAAAGGTAGATTTTTTTTCTCTCTCATTGGAGATGTTCACTGCTTGGCACTTGTGTGGCCAGAAGGTTGCTTGTCACTTATCAGCTCAAGCCTGAATGTTGCTCAGGTCTTGCTGCTTGCAGGCACAGACTGCTTCAGTATCTGAAGAGTTGTGAATCATCATCTAACATTCCCACTTCTGACTTATGTTGAAGAGAAAGTCGTCAATGAAACAGCTGGGATGTTTGGGTCTACGACACTACCCTGAGAAACTCCTGAGGCAATGTCCTGGGCTGAGATGATTGGCCTCCACTAACCACAACATCTTGTTTTGTGCTAGGTATGACTTCAACAAGTGGAGGGTTTTCCCCCTGATTCCCATTGACTTCAATTTTGCGAGGGATCCTTGATGCCACACTCACTCAAGGGCAATCACTCTCACCTCTCCTCTGGAATTCCAGTCTTTCGTCTCTGTTTGGACCAAGCTGCAATGAGATCATAAGAACAGAAGATCGGAAGAACTCTTAGCAGGAGTAGGCCATTAGGCCCCTCGAGCTTGCTCCGCCATTCAATAGGATCATGGCTGACCTGATCATGACCTCAACCCCACTTTCTTGCCTGCCCACATAACCCTTGGCTCTCTTGTAGATAAAAATCTTGAAGACATTCAATGACCCAGCCTCCACTGCTCTCTGCGGTAAAGAATTCCAAAGATTAATGACCCTCTGAGAGAAGAAATACCTTCTTAAATGAAAAAGCCCTAAATCTGAAACTGTGTCTCCTAGTTCTAGATCCCACCACGAGAGGAAACATCCTCTCAGCATCTACCCTGTCAAGCCCCCTCAGAATCTTATATGTCTCAATACGCTCTCCTTTCATTTTTCTCAACTCCAATGAGTATCGGTCCAACCTGCTCAACTTTCCTCATAAGACAACACCTTCATCACAGGAATTAATCCACTGAACCTTCTCTGAACTGCCTCCAATGCAAGTATATCCCTCCTTAAATAAGGAGACCAAAACTGGACACAGTACTCTGGGTGTGGTTTCACCAGCACCATGTACATTTGTAGCAAGACTTCTCTACTTTTATACTCCATCCCCCTTGCAATAAAGGGTAATATTCCATTTGCCTTCCTAATTATTTGCTGCACTTGCATGGCAACTTTTTGTGATTCATGTACGAGGACACCCAGATCCTTCTACACCGCAGCATTCTGTAATCTCTCACAATTTAAATAATATTTTCCTTTTCTATTCTTCCTACCAAAGTGGATAACCTCACATTTTCCCACATTATACTCTATCTGCCAAATTATTTCCTGGAGTTGAGAGACCCTGGCAGAACCTAAATTGAGCATCGATGATCAGATTATTGCTGAGTGTGTGGTGCTTGAATGCACTGTTGATGACATCTTCCATCACTTTGCTGATGATTGATAGTAGACTGATGGGGCGGCAATTGGTCAGATTGGATTTGTCCTGCATTTTTTTTGTGGAGAGGGCACACTTGGGGGCAACTTTCCACATTGTCAAGTAGATGCCCGTGTTGTGGCTCTACTGGAACAGCTTGGCTGAGGGCGCAGCTAGTTCTGGAGCACAAGTCTTCAGTACTAGTGTGGAAGTGAGCAGAAAGGCATGGCACTATGCTTAATGGGAAATATAGCCAAGTTAGGAATAGTAGCTTTGCTGAGCTTTGATTTTAAGTGGTAGAAACCACAATGAAATAGTTAAAAGTAAAGGCAGAGCGTGTGAGACTGTAAAGACTAGCCGACACTGGTAATTGCAAAGACATCTGTTCTTTATGGCCTGATTGTGTGACTCCCTGTGGTTTGGAACAAATGGACTCCTGTGAATCAAATGATGTCCATCCCTGTGTGAGTGATAAGGAGTGCTCGGCCCCTCTTATCTTCGTGAACTGCCACTACTTGATGTAGCTGCAGACTGCATGAAACACTCAGGAATGTACACCTAACAGAGATAGCAGGATGCGCCACAATTACTTGTCACAAGGTAGAGACAGACTCATGATCCATGCAGGGAGTGAGACTAGAATTATTATTGATGATTCCGATGCTCTTGCTAATTAGCTTGCTTGTCTGCTTTGTTTTATCTTGCTTGTACAAAACAATATTTTATTAGTAACAAGTATGTATTGAAAATGGAGTGTATTGTCACCTCAGTAACAGATGTACTGCATGTCACCACGTGGGTGAAGTCGAATTGTATCGCACTGATTGGTTAAACAAGGGGGTATAGCATGAATCTTAATGTATAAACAGTAGGACCTGTATCAAAAAACTTCACTTACTCCAGTGGACCAGACAGACTCTGGGTGGAGTCAGTGTCGTTGCATTAGAGTAAGTCAGCCGGCAAATTGCGCAAATAAAGTAATTGATTTTACCTATACATCCGACTCAGTATATTTACTGAACCAGACTGAAGGCAAAAAGAACTCAGATTTACACTAGAGCCGGAATGTTGTTAGGGCCCATAGTCTTTGCTGTTTCGAGTGCCTTCAGCTGTTTCTTGCCATTATGCGGAGTGAAGCAAATTGGCTGAAAACTGGAAGCTGTGATGCTGGGGACCTCAAGAGGCCAAGATGAATCATCCACTGAGCAATTTCTGACTGAAGATGGTTTCAAATGCTTCAGCTTTATCTTTTGCACTGACGTGCTCGGCTCCACCAACATTGAGGATAGGGATGTTTTTGGAGCCTCCTCATCTGGTTCGTTATTTAATTATCCTCCACCTTTCATGACTGGATACCTAGTTTCTCAGGGCAGTGTCCAAGGCCCAACCATCCTCAGCTCTTTCATTGATGGCTTTCTCTTCAACATAAGTCAGAAGTGGGAATGTTCGCTGATGATTCACAACTCCTCAGATACTGAAGCAGTCTGTGCCTGCAAGCAGCAAGACCTGAACAACATTCAGGCTTGAGCTGATAAGTGACAAGCAACATTCTTAGATCTGATCCTGAGGGAGATATCCGTGCGTGGAGTGGCGGGATGTATGGAGAGTGATTCTGAAGAGGATGTCTGAGCCTGGAGGGCAGAATCTGTGGAGAGTGGTCCTCAAAGGATGTCCGTGTCTGGAGATTTAGGATCTCTGAAGAGGGTCTCCGAGCCCATAGTGCTGGGATCTATGGAGAGTGATCCTGAAGTGGGTGTCCGAACCTGGAATGGTGGGATCTGTGGAGAGTGATCCTGAAGTGGGTGTCTGAGCCTGGAGGGCAGAATCTGTGGAGAGTGATCCTGACGAGTGTGTGTAAACCTGGAATGGAAGCTTTCTGTGGAGGTACAGGTGGAGGCCATTCATTCCCAGTATTTTATAAAGGTTTAGCATAACTTATATGTTTTTACTCTGTGCCTCTATTAATAAAGCCAAGTGTCCTGTTTGCTCTTAGCTAACTTTTCAATCCTTCTAACATTGGTGTACATTGTCTCTCTGCTCCTGCACCCAGTTTAGAATTGTAACCTTTCATTTATATGGCATTCTTCCTTCCAAATTGTATCACTTCACACTTCTCTGTGTAAAATTTCATCTGTTATGTGAAAGCCCATTTTACCATTTTTTTTTAAGTTCCCCTGAAGTGTGTTCCTATCACTGGTATAGGACAAAATTCCTGAGCATTCGTTGATGCTATCTGCATAGACAGAGCAATCTTTTACGCGAGCTCAAATGTAGGATTTTGTGTGTTTAGTATCTTATTTCACCCACCAATAGAAGCACAAATATGTCACGTAAATCTTGTTCACTGCAGTCCCTGCTGCTGTTTGCTGCCTACATTTACAGACTTTTATCTCAACATCGACACCATGTTCTCTAATATATTCAGGGTGCATCAGCAGAGAAAATGTTTACCAAGCGTGGCAAGCGCAAGGAAGTGTTTATTTACGTCATTATGTCATGAATATAATATACAAATACATTACGTGTGTGAATCATCAAGATGTGTCTGAATAAATGGAACCCCGTTACAATAAACACTGTTACCTTTCAATGTTTAGCGGACAGGTTTGACGGCTTGATGTGTGTGATTCCCTCATTAATATGTTTGCACAAAGTTCGGGGAAAGACGGAAATATGAATAATTTATAGGGAAATCTTTTAAACATATTACCACATCTCTCAGTCACAAAGATCTGCAAACACATGGATTCCAAAAGAACCTGAGTACAAAATCACCTAAAATAAACACAGCCAGAGAGACTTGCAATAACCTGTAGCTCAGGGAAAGTACATGATGTTATGGAAGTGATTCTGTTTCTTCTGTTAAAATATTTTTTGAGGAAGTCATAATCAAACTGAATAAATGTGGGACCAGTTATTTTTCAAGAGAGCACCACAAGAGCCAATTTGGCAACTATGTTTACTGTTTGTCACATAATTCAAGTTAAATATAGAACAGAAACCATGGTAACATGGAGATGTGGTTAGGGAAGTCATTCGCGCCCCTTGATTGGACAAGCTCGGCAGCAGCAGCGTACACCTAAGACAGCAGAAAACTCACAAGCTTCTGGTTGTAGAGTCAGTGTGTTTTACCTGCTGGAGTGAGCAGCTGATAAAGTTAGCCTGAAGAAGTGTCAAGGAAGGAGAGAAGACCACAACCCAGCTTGTTTTCCAGAAAATCTTTAAAAGACCCTGCGAAGTCCACTGAGTTAATTCATCTTGTCGCATTTCTTTGAAGAAGGCCTGCTAAAATTAATTCTCAATGCCTTCTGAAAAGAACTGTTCTAAAATACCCTAGTGACCTGTCTACGTATACTCAGAAGTTAGACTGCATTCCAATTTTGGAGCAACGTATATCATCTGATGTTTTCTTCAAAAATGAGCAAGTAAACAGCCCAAGAGTTTTTATTTGTGTTTGTAACATGTTGGAGAAATTTTCTTAGCTTTGCTAATTATTACTTAACTTCGTAGAAGCAGAAAAGCAGGAGACAGCTTGTAGCTAATCTAACCACAACCAACGGTCATAAAATGTAGACAGAGCAGCTAACCACAATCAGACGTTACGGCCAGATATGGTGTCTGGAGTGGGCATTGAATTAAGGAACTAGCTTGTTATTGTTGAAACTGATGTTTTGCTGACCTCGGACCCTGCATGGTGCACCGTTACGTAGGCAGTCTTGTGGGTGCTTATCTAATTGTGAAACTGTTAGCTCTGCCTCTTTTATGCTATATTAGTCCACGGCGATCTGTAGCTTTTTGGGTGTAGCACTGGACCGCCTTTAGGTAAGGTGTGTTCCCCCATGATATCATGCAATAAAGTGTTTGTTCTCAACGTCTGAGTCCGGAGAATTTGTTAAACAATTGGGCACAATCTGGATTTTCTCCAACAGTTTGGCATAGTTGGCAGGATCCCTGAGTTCACGGGATCCAAAAGAACCTAGTGAAAAAATAATCAACAGGATCAGGGGTAAGTCAACTTTTCTGCGACCCTGATATCCCAATCACCCAGCCTGAGCCGGAATTAAGAGGACAATTGGGTGCCACGTGAAGGCCAGGATTTAAATGGGCGAAGGGAACAAAGGGGTCAAGGAAGAATTGGCTGAAACCTGATCAGAAAAGGTCTAAATTTGAGTAAGTTAAGCTCACACATGGGAAGTGAGTAATTCTGCGAAGGGAAGTTGAAAAGTAGATAAGTGGAAAATCCAGTAAATTTAGGAATCTGGCATAGTCGGCTGGGCCGAATACCTGATCCCATTGAGTATACGAAGTTAACTCTCACACATGGGAAGTGAGTAAAATACGGAGCAAGATATGGGACAGAGATGACTGGGGCTGTAACTAAATTACCAAATTGACCCAACAGGCACGTTTTCGGGGCTCCTGAGTACACCCGCTGATCTGGCCCTAGAGAAAGATGCGGGTGACAAGAGTTGGAGAACGAAAATACCGTTGACCTGAAGAGACAGGGATGAGCCGGTTAGCTGACATTGAGAATTTAACATTAACTGCGCCTGTTTGTCTCCTTGTGTGTGGTTTTGTCTTTTGTTTGTGTTAATGTTGTTTATTCCATCGAAATTAACTCATAAAATTAGAAGGTTTTGAGAAAGTAGAAGTAGGAGTGGACTCAACGGCTTCCAAGAAGGAAGGGTTGCCCCCGGGGACGAGTAATCCATGTCCTCTGGAGAAAGGCGACCCACGTCCGTTTCCCCCCTCGAAGAAGACGCAGAAGCGCCACGGTAAATATGTGTTTTAAAGATAGGTATGTTTTAGAGTAAAACAAGTAACTGTGTCTTTGATTCGACTGTGAGAATGTCGGAAGCTTCCGCGAATGAATTGAATATCTGGATTTTACAGTTTGTGTTCTGTAGAACTGACTGTCGTTAACTCTTTGTTGTCTGGCTTTAATGTTAAAAGCATGAGTCTATTAAGTTGTTTGGAATTGAATGAGTGTGAAAAGGGATTGTTGAGTGTGTTCATTTGGATTTAAGATTGTGCACCCAGGAATGGGATATAAAATTGAATTATATTTTAAGTTAAAGTTTTATTTTTAGTTGTTTTTGCAACTGTGAAAAGGCAATGAACAATTTTCTGAGGGATAAGCTTCAGCCTTGAAGGTCTGAAGATGTCTGGCAGAAATCTAATTTGGGGTTTGGAACATTGTTTTAATTGGAAACTTTGCTATTGTTTTATTTTACAGTCTAAATTTGAAGACATGTTTTATTGACTGTTATATTGTTTTAAGGGAGAGATAAATAAACAAAGGAGATATAGGAAAGATTCTGTCTGTTTAAAAAGCTGGTGTTAAATCTTTTGTTGTAAGAATGTTAAATAACTTTTTCTATAGTTTTTGGTTTTATTACAGGCTTATACCTGAAGAAAGAGCAAGAAAAATGACGTAATTTACCTATCTTTTAAAATAAGCACATGCTATTCTGTTCTGTTGTGTGTAGTTAATAAGTATTATAAGTTAATAAGTCTGAATTGAATTAATACTGTTAAGGTTAATTGACCTGTTTAAGTTGAAGAACTGGAAATTTCATTTGTTGCAACAATGAACTTTCAAGTTTATTATGTCATGTTTTGGAGGAGTCTTAAGTTCCGGACGTGGGACTCACTCATATAACATCGGCAGTTTTGATTTTTAAAAAAAATATTTATTGCAGTGAATTGGCATTTGGAAACAATTGGCGTTTAATCTAAAAATGCTGTCTTTCCTGATGGAGATGCTTTCCTTTGAAGTTGAAAATGTTACACATGATTTTGTTGTTTATAAACCCTAAGGATACCAAAAGGATTGAAAAAAATTTAAAATGGATAGTTCTTTTTGATCACGGAGCTGAGAATGTTTTGCTCCGCCCCCTTGGATACAAACAAAGAACTTAACCCGCTGCAGTTTTTGCATTGCTGAGAGTCAAATTTATACATATTGGACATTGCCAAATTTTACATTTCTAAGTTGACAGATAGAATTGGACAAATTAACCCATTGGGCTCAGGGGCAGAGCCACAATGGATTCTTTTTAAGCAGTTGACGGCAGGTTCCAAGGCCACATGAGAACTGATGCCACAACAAGAGATCCAGCAGCTTTGAGAATTTAAAACTTAATTGCAGACATCAAATATCACAGCATCTTTATCAATGAGACAAAATGCTTGAGAAGGAAATATAGTTTCAAACACTTCTGTCCTTAATGGGCAAAAAGTACAACCAAGTCTGGGCATAAGAAATTGGAATCAATAAACAAAATTTAGTTGATATGAGTGGTTATTTAAAGCACTCAAAGGGATATCTATCTGATATTTAAGAGGACAATCAAAGTTTTAGAAAATAACAAAATCAGTGGTTGAACATTAGCAATGGATTCTGGTCCATGCAGTTGGCACAAGAGTGTCAATATAAATTTGCGTTTACGTTCAAGGGACAACAGTACATCTGGACGTGTCTCTCCCAGGGATTTTGTAATAATCCATCGATATTCCACCTTCCTTCAGAAGGTCAGAGTGAAAGTTAGGCTGAAAATGGCACCGATAATGAAGGAAAGGGTTTCTTATTTGGGAATAGTAATAACACAGGGAAAGCATGAGACAGAGCAAAAGTGAGTGCAGCCAATCCTCGAACTCCCCCTAGCGCAAGATATTAAAGCTCTAAGATAAAAAAAGGATAGTTCCTATTTCAGGTTGTGAGATTAAACAGACAAGAAGCACCAACCCCACGGTTAACCCCACATCCGAATTACCGACGAGTAAGGTTACGACCCAACAGCCACAAGTGACTGGTCTCCCTTGCCTTGCATTGACTACAGGACCAGAAAATGGACTTGCGATAATAAAAAACGAATAAAATTGTATATGATATTGTAAAGCTTGAGTTGGTAACGGTAATATTGATTTTCTCAGACATCCAGCTACCTGACTGGTGCCCTGAGAAGACCCGAGAGTTGTACAAGATATTACTGTGACAATTGTTGAGACAGGAATTTGGTAATGAGAAAATGATAAGGGGAAAAGATTACATAAAATACAATGATATTTTACCCTATGTTATGGAAATTGGAAAAGAGGTAATTGGAATAACATTGTCCATTGTCTGAGTGTAGTCTGGAAAACCAGGTGATCATATGTCCTCATCCTATAGATAAATTGGCAGAATCAAAATGTGGATTTAATGCCACTGTAAATAGCACCAGGGAGGCTGGGAAAGCATTGTCAGGACTAACCCATGTGGCCTATGTGGGAAAGGGGAGATATTGCTTAACCACCACAGCGAAGGACTACCAGTATGGACAGAAACGGACTTGTCCGGTGAGCAACAGTACATTTTGGTTCAACCCACAAATACCAACCCGAGTAGGGAAAATGGAGTTGGTAGAGATACATAAACAAAAGGCAGAAACGATAACTGTGACAGAACGTATTAAGGAGGATTTGACATATTACCTCCGGGACTATGAATATACTATTCAACCATTGCCCACACACTTGGGTAAAGATAGACAGCAGCTAGAAGCCATTGCAAGCTGGAACAACAGTCGAAGATGCTACAAGATGGGATTGACAAGATAAATGATTCTACCTTGCAGGAGGACTTCTGGAACTGGGGTCAGACGTGCAGATACACCCCTGGTTTAGAATCGTCTCCCATGTCCTGATAGTGGTTTTGGGTATCATGGTGTTAGATGTGACATACTTAATTTGGCAACTTAAGAAATTAATTAGGCGATGCAAGAGGATGTATGAACACAGGTTGGACAGCTACCCGAAAAGCAATTAGTGTTCGAACTTACTCTGTCAAAGGAGGGACAATTAGTTATGCCATAAAAGGGTAATTGTATAACCTTTTCATATATACTTAAAGTGAGCAAATGAATGATCAATGTACTTTATGAAATTGTATTATGTTTATACAATCGATAATGTAACAGTGATGTTTAAATGAATTTGTAATTGTACAAGTGTACCACCCTTTTATTTTGTAAGCAAGTATTTGAAGCCCCTGCAAAACTTATGCCTTTACAGAGTTCCCGCTGCCCCCTTGTGATATAAGCAGGCGACGTATTGAGTGCGACCCCTCCGGGTGTTGAAGGATGTTTCTAGACAAATAGAGACCATTAAAGGCACCTAGGTGGGATCAAGGGAAGGATTCTTAAAAGGGTTGTAGAAGAGTCAAGAGGGGACTGTGAGAAGGGAATTTTAGAATTTTAAGAACAGAATATTATGGGGACATTTAAGCTGAGATTAATCAATCATGTATTGCTAGCTTGGCCTTGCGGCTGCTACAGCGCAATGGCAGAAAAAGATGTTATGCTTCAATGATTACTTTAAGCCCCTGCCTCTCCCTCGACTCATGATGATGCTGTATTATCATGGTATGATAAAAGGAGGGATTGTTGGAGAAATTTTCTTAGCTTTGCTAATTATTACTTAACTTTGTAGAAGCAGAAAAGCAGGAGACAGCTTGTAGCTAATCTAACCACAACCAACGGTCATAAAATGTAGACAGAGCAGCTAACCACAATCAGACGTTACGGCCAGATATGGTGTCTGGATTGGGCATTGAATGAAGGAACTAGCTTGTTATTGTTGAAACTGATGCTTTGCTGACCTCGGACCCTGCATGGTGCACCGTTACGGAGGCAGTCTTGTGGGTGCTTATCTAATTGTGAAACTGTTAGCTCTGCCTCTTTTATACTATATAAGTCCACGGCGATCTGTAGCTTTTTGGGAGTAGCACTGGACCGCCTTTAGGTAAGGTGTTATCCCCCATGATATCATGCAATAAAGTGTTTGATTCTCAAGGTCTGAGTCCGGAGAATTTGTTCAACAATTGCGCGCAATCTGGATTTTCTGCAACATAACAAAATGTAAATTTTTTTTTTTTAAATCCCTTTTATCTTTTCAGTTAACCGGTGTATGTGTGTGTGTGCATGTGGCTCGAAGATTTTAAAAAAAGACTTTAAAAGTAAAGGTGAAAAGGGAACTTTTAAAATTTCCACCTGTGTGTTTATGCTTTACTTCATGACTAGTTAAAACTTGTTCTACAATAAATGAATCATTTTGTTGTTCATTAAAGAAACCTGGTCAGTGTCTTCTATTCTGGGAAACATAGAGTATATTATTGACTGTTTCAGTAAGTGGGAAAAGTTAAGATAGATGTTGTGACCTGTGGAGAAGTGGGATGAGAATAAAGAGTGCCCTCCTCTGCCCTTAGTTGTCACAGCATTTGTGACCTGCCTCTGCAGCTTTGTTGGCTCGAGTGTTTGTCCAATAATCAGAAAATCTTGGATTCATATCCTTGCTTCAAAAGTTTAGCTATCAATCGTTTACATCTGTTTTCTTGTGAACAGATCTGTTTGAGAATCTGTAGATCCGCTTTGGGAAAGTGAATCAGAGCAGAATGAAGGGTGAACTGTCCGACTGCCCAGAAGAGATGAAGACACAGCTCAGTCAGCACGTTCCCCTGGTTTATGATGCTGGAACATTCCTCACACAGAAATTATTCAATCAATACTCATCTGCCAAGTCGGTCAAAGGCTGTGCCTCTCTGATCATGTGGAATTAAAGCAATTCTTCCAGTCAGTTAGTTCAGTTGTCATTTCATGAGAAATTCGGTCATCATGACTTCATCAGTGACCTCGTGGTTCAGGTGTCTGAGTGATGTTATTCATGATGTGATTATATGATTGTATGTTCCAGTCTTTCCGTGGTGGGTTTTCACACTGAGTAGAAACGTGTTGGACATGGTCTGGAAATGTTTCACACCGCTCCATTCCCAACAGGCCATGACCTGATGTGATGGAAATTTCATTTACTTACAGAAGCTACATTTCCATCATTGCACATCTGGCTGCACAGCCAGGATCTGTACTGTCCAAACAGCTGAGAAGGTGGTCGAGAGGTTAAGACGGGGGCGTGCTAATGCATTTTGCTTTGCATGTGTGGGTTCGGATCCCAATTTTGTCATTAGTTTATGAAGTGTCCAGTACATTGTTGTGGGGGAGCTTTTGTGGAAAGTTGGCCTGGAAACATGTTCTTGTCAATATCTCGCTGGTGATTCCAGAATTGTTTATCCTTTATTAAAATTGAGACAGACAATCGGAATTATTCACCCAAATTGGACTGGAATGAAGATCAAATAGGGATCACGAAAAGGAGATTTTTCCCTCCCTCCTTCCTTCCATCTTTACTTTCCCTGGATTTACACCAAATGAAAGACTAACGGGAAAAGCAAACGGCGAGGGAGCAGAAGCAGAACATTATCCTTTGGCAAGAAATTTATTTTCAAATCTTCTTGATAGATTAAGTGAGTGAGCAATGCTTTGGCAGATGGAGTTTAAAATGAGGGGTCATCTAGGACCTACGAAAGATAGATCAGAGTGTTTTTTATAAGGGGCGAGATGTTAGAAACTGGGGAAGCAGGGACCCGAGTGCTGAATCACTAAACGCTAGTGGACTGGTAGAAAATAATGTGAAGGGCGAATGGAATCTGAAGATTGGAACTCATGTTGTAGTTATATAAAGCTCTGTGCTCCTGAAGTAAATGTCCAAGCCTGAATTGTGGGGAATCTGTGGAGAATGATTTGTTTTTTATTCATTCTTGGGTGTGAGTATCGCTGGCAAGGCTGGCATTTATTGTCCATCCCTAATTGCCCTTGAGAATGTGGTGGGGAGCTGCCTTCTTGAACTGCTGCAGTCAATGTGGTGTAGGAACACCCACAGTGCTATTGCAGAGGGAGTTCCAGGATTTTGACCCAGCAACAGTGAAGAAATGGTGATTTAGTTCCAAGTCATGATGGTGAGTGACTTGGAGGTGAACCTGCAGGTGGTGGTGTTCCCATGCATCTGCTGCCCTTGTCCTTCGAGGTGGTAGTGATCACGGGTTTGGATGGTGCTGTCGAACGTTACTTAGCGAGTTACTGCAGTGCATCTTGTAGGTGGTACACACTGCTGCCACTGTGCACTGGTGGTGGAGGGAGTGAATGTTTAAGGTGGTGGGTGAGGTACCGATGAAGAGGACTGCTTTGTCCTGGGTGGTATTGAGCTTTTTATGTGTTTTTGGAGCTGCAGCTATCCAGAAAAGTGGAGAGTATTCCATCACACTCCTGACTTGTGCCTTGTAGACAATGGACAGGCTTTGGCATGTCAGGAGGTGAGATACTTGCTGCAGAATTCCCAATTTCTGACCTACGCTAAAAGCCGCAGCATAGATGTGACTGGTCCAGTTTAGTTTATAATCAATGGTAACCCCCAAGATGTTGCTGGTGAGGGATTCAGTGATGATAATGCTGCTGAGTATTAAAAGGTAGATGGTTTGATTCTCTCTCATTGGAGATGTTCACTGCGTGGCACTTTTGTGGCAACCAAGTCGCTTGCCACTTATCAGCTCAAGCCTGAATGTTGTTCAGGTCTCGCTGCTTGCAGACATGGACTGCTTCAGTATCTGAGGAGTTGTGAGTCATCACCTAACATTCCCACTTCTGACTTAAGTTGAGGGGAAACTCATTAATAAAACAGCTGAGGATGGTTGAGCCAAGGACATTACCCTGAGAAACTCCTGAGGCAATGTCCTGGGCTGAGATGATCGGCCTCCACCAACCATAATCATCTTGCTTTGTGCTGGGTATGACTCCAACAAGCGGACAGTTTTCCCCTGATTCCCATTGATTTCAATTTTGCTGGGGATCCTTGATGCCACACTCACTCAAGGGTAATTACTCTCACCTCTCCTCTGGAATTCCACTCTTTTGTCTCTATTTGGAACAAGCTGCAATGAGATCATCAGAACAGGAATAGTAGCAGGAGCAGGCCATTTGGCCCCTCGAGCCTTCTCTGCCATTCAATAGGATCATGGCTGATCTGATCATGGCATCAACCCCACTTTCTTGCCTGCCCCCCATAACCCTTGACTTCCTTGTAGATAAAAGTACAAAGATGAACAACTGTCTGAGAGAAGAACTTCCTCCTCATTTCCTTCTTAAATGGAAAATCCTTAATTCTGAAACTGTGTCCCCTAGTTCTAGATTCCACCACGAGGGGAAACATCCTCTCAGCATCTACCCTGTCAAGACCCTTCAGAATCTTATATGTCTCAATACGATCACCTCTCATGTTCCTAAACTCCAATCAGTATAGGTCCAACCTGCTCAATCCTCCTCAAAAGACAACCCCTTCATCACAGGAATAAATCCAGTGAACCTTCTCTGAACTTTTTTTTAAATTTCCAACATATACTTTATTCGTTAAAAAAACTATAAAAAGATACATTACAAAACAGTTCAAAAACAGCACCAAGTCAACAATACAAAGATTGCAAAGGAGATCAGTTTCCTTCAGTACAGGAGTGAATTGCCTCACAACCCTTCCATTTCATTTTACCTGCCATGTACTTTTTGCAGCAAACAAATATTTTCTGGAATAAAAACAAGAAATACTGGAACCACTCAGCTGGTCTGGCAGCATCTGTGGAGAGAGAAGCAGAGTTAACGTATTGGGTCAGTGACCCTTCTTCGGATATGACAAATATTAAAAATGTCACAGGTTATAAGCAAGTGAGGTGGGGGTGGGGCAAGAGATAACAAAGGAGAAGGTGCAGGTTGGACAAGGCCACATAGCTGACCAAAAGGTCATGGAGCAAAGGCAAACAATATGTTAATGGTGTGTTGAAAGACAAAGCATTAGTACAGAATAGGTGTTAACGGACTGAATATTGAACAGCAGCAAGTGCAAACCTGAAAATAAACAGTGGGTAAGCAAACTGAATAAACTAAGATGAAATGAAATAAATGCAATATAAAAGGTTGTAAAAAATGTAAAAAGGCAAAAAAGAAGAAAAAAGAAAAAACAACTAAAAATGAAAGTAAAATGGGGGGCTGTCATGCTCTGAAATTATTGAACTCAATGTTCAGTCCGGCAGGCTGCAGTGTGCCTAATCGATAGATGAGATGCTGTTCCTCGAGCTTGCGTTGATGTTCACTGGAACACTGCAGCAATCCCAGGACAGAGATGTGAGCATGAGAGCAGGGGGGAGTGTTGAAATGGCAAGAAACCGGAAGCTCAGGGTCCTGCCTCCAGACCGAGCGGAGGTGTTCCGCAAAACGGTCACCCAGTCTGCGCTTGGTCTCCCCAATATAGAGGAGACCACATTGTGAGCAGCGAATACAGTATACTACATCGAAAGAAGTACAAGTAAATCGCTGCTTCACCTGAAAGGAGTATTTGGGGCCTGGGATAGTGAGGAGAGAGGAGGTAAATGGGCAGGTATTACACCTCCTGCGATTGCAGGGGAAGGTGCCATGGGATGGGGACGAGGTGGTGGGGGTAATGGAGGAGTGGACCAGATTGTCGCGGAGGGAACGATCCCTTCGGAATGCTGACAGGGGAAGGGAGGGGAAGATGCGTTTGGTAGTGGCATCACGCTGGAGGTGGCGAAAATGGCAGAGGATGATCCTTTGGATATGGAGGCTGATGGGGTGGAAAGTGAGGACAAGGGGAACCCTGTCACGGTTCTGGGAGGGAGGGGAAGAGTTGAGGGCAGAAGTACGGGAAATGGGCCGGACACGGTTGAGGGCCCTGTCAACAACAGTGGGGGGGATTCCTCGGTTGAGGAAAAAGGAGGTCATACCAGAAGCACCGTCATGGAAGGTAGCATCATCAGAGTAGATGCGTCGAAGACGGAGAAACTGGGAGAATGGAATGGAGTCCTCACAGGGGGTAGAGTGTGAAGAAGTGTAGTCGAGGTAGCTGTGGGAGCCGGTGGGCTTATAATGGATATTGGGAGACAACCTATCCCCAGAGATGGAGACAGAGAAGTCAAGGAAGGGAAGGGAAGTGTCAGAGATGGACCACGTATGGGTGAGAGAAGAGTGGAAATTGGAAGCAAAGTTGATAAAGTTTTCCAGTTCGGGGCGGGAGCAGGAAATGGCACCGATACAGTTATCAATGTACCGGAAAAAGAGTTGGGGGAGGGGGCCTGAGTAGGGCTGGAACAAAGAATGCTCGACATATCCCACAAAAAGACAGGCATAACTAGGACCCATGCGGGTACCCATAGCGACACCTTTTACTTGAAGGAAGTGCGTGGAGTTGAAGGAGAAGTTGTTCAATGTGAGAACAAGTTCAGCCAGGCGGAGGAGGGTGGTGGTGGATGGGGACTGGTTGGGCCTCTGTTCCAGGAAGAAGCGGAGAGCCCTCAAACCATCCTGGCGGGGGATGGAGGTGCAGCGCGATTGGACGTCCATAGTGAAGAGGAGGCGGTTGGGACCAGGAAACTGGAAATTGTCAAAATGACGTAAGGCGTCAGAAGAGTCACGGATGTAGTTGGGAAGAGACTGGACCAGCGGAGAAAAGATAGAGTCAAGATAGGAAGAAATAAGTTCAGTGGGGCAGGAGCAGGCTGACACAATGGGTCTGCCAGGACGTACCCGTTTGTGGATTGTGGGAAGGAGGTACAAGCGGGCTGTTCGGGGTTGCGGGACTATGAGGTTGGAAGCTGTAGAGGGAAGATCTCCAGAGGAGATGAGGTCAGTGACAGTCCTTTGGACGGTGGCTTGATGTTCGGTGATGGGGTCATGGTCCAGAGGGAGGTAGGAAGAAGTGTCTGTGAGTTGGCACTGAGCCTCTGCAAGGTAGAGGTCGGTACGCCTTACAACAACAGCACCACCCTTGTCTGCAGGTTTGATGACCATGTCGGGGTTAGATCTGAGAGAACGGAGTGCCTCAAGATCAGAGGGGGACAGGTTAGAGTGAGTGAGGGGGGCAAAGAAATTGAGATGACAAATGTCTAGCCGACAGTTTTCAATGAAGAGATCAAGAGTGGGTAAGTGGCCGGGGGTGGGGGTGGGGGTCCAAGTAGAGGGAGAATGCTGGAGGTGGGAGAATGGGTCTGCTGGTCGGGAGGAGGACTCCTGGTCAAAGAAGTGAGCCTGGAGGCGGAGAAATATTTTCTGGATACAGCCCGAGGGGACTTCCATGGATCCAGTCCCTCACTTCACCTTGGTGGGGGCACCTTAAACAGTGGTCTTCCCCAGTGAGCCTTTGCAGCGGCTGCCCCAAGCTGTAGTGCGTCCCTCAGCACGTAGTCCTGGACCTTGGAATGTGCCTGTCTGCAACATTAGGTCGTGGACAACTCTTTGCGCTGGACGACCAGCAAGTTTCGGGCAGACCAAAGGGCGTCTTTCACCGAATTGATAGTCCTCCAGCAGCAGTTGATGTTTATCTCGGTGTGCATCCCTGAGAACAGCCTGTAGAGCACAGACTCATGTGTCACACAGCTGCTTGGGATGAACCGCGATAAAAACCACTGCATCTTTTTCTACACCTGCTTTGCAAAGACAGACAGGGCAGTCCTCTCTCCTCTGTCTTGTTTGTTTGCTGTATTGAACCCTTTGCTGAGTCTATTAGGAAGGATGCAAGCATAAGGGGGGGTTACAATCCGAGGCAGTGGAGTCACTCAGGTTAAAACTTCCCTGTACCTGGATGACGTCGCCGTATTTTGCTCGGATCTGCTGTCCGTTCGCAGACTGATCAGCATCTGCGACCAGTTCGAACTCGCCTCGGGAGCCAAAGTTAACCACGGCAAGTGCGAGTCCATGTTCTTTGGGAACTGGGCTGACCGATCCTTTGTCCCCTTCACTCATCAGGTCAGACTACCTGATGGTGCTGGGGATATGGTTTGGAAGGGCTGGGACGTGCACCAAAACCTGGAAGTAGCGAGTAGCCAGGATACACCATAAGCTGAGCATGTGGGAGCAGCGATCTTTCTCCATTGTGGGTAAGAACCTGGTGATCAGGTGCGAGGCGCTCACGTTGCTGTACGTGGTGCAGGTCTGGCCCATACGCCACTCCTGCGCTGTGGCGATCACCCGAGCCATTTTCCGCTTCATATGGGGTTCCAAAATGGACCAGGTCTGGAGGGACACGATGTTCAAACCCCTGGATAAGGGCGGGAAAAATGTACCCAACGTCGCCCTCATCCTGATGACTACCTTCTTGTGCGGCTGCATCAAGCTGTGCGCAGATTCCCAGTGCACAATCTCCAAGTGTCACTACGTGCTGAGGTTCTATCTGTCCCCAGCGTTGTGAAGGATGGGCCTGGTCACATTGCCGCGGAATGCTCCATCCAGTTGGACCATGCCGTACCACCTATCCTTCGTGGGAAAGTTTCTGTGGAAAAACATCTTTGACCACCAATCCTTCAGGTAGTGGTCTGCACGGAATGTCCTCAAGGCCCTACAGGAAAAGGAGATGGTGGATCCAGTCGGATGGTTCCCCGAGCAAACTTCCAAAGTCATTTGGCGGAATGCCTCATCACCAGAACTTTCAAACAAGCACCAAGATGAAACTTGGCTGGTGGTGAGAAGAGCCCTCCCCATCAGATCCTTCCTGCACGCCCGAAGTCTAACCCCCTCCGCACAATGCCCTCGAGGTGGCTGTGGTGGGCAAGAGACAGTTGCCCACCTCTTTCTCTGAATTGCCTCCAATGCAAGTATATCCCTCCTTAAATAAGGAGACCAAAACTGTACACAGTACTCCAGGTGTGGTTTCACCAACACCCTGTACATTTGTAGCAAGACTTCTCTCCTTTTGTACTCCATTCCCCTTTGTAATAAAGGGTAACATTCCATTTGCCTTCCTAATTATTTGCTCTACCTGCATGCTAACTTTTTGTGATTCACGTACGAAGACACCCAGATCCTTCTATACCGCAGCATTCTGTAGTCTCTCGCAATTTAAATAATATTTAATTTATCTGTTCTTACTGCCAAAGTGAATAACCTCACATTTTCCCACATTATACTCCAGCTTCCAAATGTTTGCCTGGATCCGAGAGGCCCTGGCGGAATCTAAACTAAGCATCGATGAGCAGATTATTGCTAAATGCGTGGTGATTGATATCACTGTTGATGACATCTTCCATCACTTTGCTGATGATTGATAGTAGACTGATGGGGCGGTAATTGGTCAGATTGGATTTGTCCAGCTTTTTTTTTATGGACAGGACACACCTCGGCAATTTTCCACATTGTCGAGTAGCTGTTTGTGTTGTAGCTCAAAAAAAATTATCTTAATAAATTATCGGCTGTAAGCACGTTTGTCATCGGGTTGAATAATTTCTGTGTGAGGAATGTTCCAGCATCATAAACCAGGGGAACGTGCTGACTGAGCTGTGTCTTCATCTCTTCTCTCTACTGGGCAGTCGGACAGTTCACCCTTCATTCTGCTCTGATTCACTTTCCCAAAGCAGATCTACAGATTCTCACATCTGGAGACTGGGTTTTCTTGTTAGGTTCCTTTTGATTTTTCTTGCTCCTGAATGATAATATATGCCAACCTTGGATCAACCTTGCGTTGTGTCCCAGTCTTGGTTAAAAGCGACACATAACAGCACCAACACTCTGAAACAAACAACACAGTCACACTTTCCTTCAGTGAGATTAATGTTGAGACGGTTTCCATGTCGAATGCAATTGTGAACAAATTTCTCACGAAGAAATTGTGGGTGATTTGAGCACTTGCACTGAATTTCTGTGCAAGGAGGGGCAGTTTCAAACAGCCATTCCGAAATCACTTCCTTCACAAAGACAAAGACTGTGCTGTCTTAACGTGTCACTCAACTTCACAAACAAATTTGAACTCGAAGTTCAGGAGAAGACAGAGTGGTGAATGATTGATAGTGTAATCTTTGGATGAGAAAAGATACTTAACATACAAAATCCAACATTTGAGCTAGCGTGTAAGATTGATCTTTCCACGGAGATGATCACTGGAACACTGGAACAGGCCCAAGACAGAAATGTTGACATGAGAGCAGGGGGGAGTGTTGAAACGACAAGGAACCAGAAGCTCGGGGTCATGCTTTCGGACTGAGCAGAGGTGTTCGACATGATCTGCGTTTGGTCTCCCCAATTTGGAGGAGACTGCAATGTGAGCAGCGAATACAGTACACTAAATTGAAAGAAGTGCAAGTAAATCGCTGCTTCACCTGAAAGGAGTGTTTGGGCTTTAAATAATGAGCAGAGAGGAGGGAAAAGGGTAGGTATTATATCTCCTGCGATTGCATGAGAAGATGCCTGGGAAGGGGACGAGGTGTAAGGGATAATGGAGGAGTGGACCAAGGTGTCGTGGAGGGAACGATCCCTTCAGAATTGTGAGAAACATAGCCCACTTAATAATAATTTACACCAAGTCAAACTCTGAAGAAGTAAGTTTATTTAATGTTCTTGCAAGATCGGGTGTCCGACAAGCAGGCACACCGATCAACATATTCAGTTCATGTTTATACAATACAAATCCATTTGTCCACGCCTTTATTTTACATTATTGGTTATAACGTATTATGACACTAACCTATCCTATGGTTGCTACAGTCTCCTCCTCTGTTTACTTCTCCCCCGACTCTAACTTTCTAGCCCCTAACTCTTGTTTTTGTTTTACCTTATTTGGCTCTCCATTGTGTGTTTTAACTTGCAGCTGTCAGCCTTTATCTTAGTGGGGCAGTTTCGTATTCACTACATCCTTTGTTCTAGCTCTTGCTGTTTCTCTTTTATCTGCCTAAGCACAATTTTTAAGTGATGTACTGTCCCAAGTTCTGTACTTACATACCCTTATCAGTTCTCTTTTACAGTGATGTACTGTATTAAGGTCTCCACTTACATACCCTTATCAGTTCTCTTTGTCAGTGATGTACTGTCTTAAGGTCTCTACTTACATACCCTTATCAGTTCTCTTTTTCAGTGATTTCATTATGTTGTGTACAAATGACTTCTTGGTATCTTTCCACAAGCTGTAGAAACAACATTTCAGTATTTCTTATTCTCACAATTCCACCTTTTCTTTTACTTAATCCTTGTTGTTTTCTACATACTGCGGAGGTTTCTCATATGTCCTCTCAAATCCTCTGAGCATTATTTCAGCCGCCTTTTCAATGTCTGTATTTCCGTTGATACTATCCACTTTGTCATTACCTAACAGGTACATACTCTCTTCCTGGCCTCTTTGTATTGACATCTGCTTCGTCAAAGCTGTCTCAATCAATCGCTGTGTCAGCCCTCTTACACAAGGAATAATACAACACCCGATGGCTATTAGTATTCCGACAACCATGATCAGGGAGGTAAAAACCGAGATTATCATGCCTTTCCATTTTCCAAACCAGGATTCAAGCCACCCCGTCAGGGAAGTGTCTGCTCCTGAATTTTAGGCCATCTCCTCTGCTAAAGTTGTTAACACTTGCAGTGCTCGTGTGATTGAACCACCGGGTGCTGTGTTATTTGGGATAAGTGTGCAACATTTCCCTCCTAACATGATACACACACCTCCTTTTTCTGCTAAGATCATATCTCGAGCCAGTCGATTTTCCCAAGCCATTCTACTAGTGGCGTCTAATTGTTCAGCTATACCTTTTACCGCATCTCTAGTATAATTTATAAATCTTTGTTGGTTGTAATAAATATAATTTATCCAATCTACATTTTTGTTAATCGTGACCCACCAAAACAAAGACTCGAAACCGGCGGTTATTTGGTTTCGGGCCTTGAATTCATCAGGTACCCCTCTTGGGACCCCTATGAAATCCATGTCTACCTGGTCGTCAAAAGAGTTCGCTATCGCTTCCCTTTTACCCCTTTCCCTCGTTATTATCTTTTGTTTCTCAAATGCCAAGGTGAATGGTATTGCCAATTGAACAATTGCGCAAGTCCCCTTCCACTGGGAGGGTAGGGTCTGTCTCAGGATTTTTCCTCCGCAATACCACCATAAATCCGCTCTGGGAACATTCAATGATGAGTAGTTCCCTCCCCTGACTCTTCCAGTTACGTCCTCAGTCTCTATGCATGACTTCAACTCTCCCATATTGCTGGTTAGCTCCGCACCGTGTCGACATACGCATGATGTGTGATTCACACTGGTGGCTAAAAATGAAGGGGGAGTCCTTGAATCTTCTTTCTCTAGGGGAGGGAACATTATTGACAAGGATATGCAAGTTTGAATACCCCAAGCCGTCTTATCCTGATATAGGGCGAACATGCATTCCATGCCCTTTCGGTCACGCTCCCACCCCAGCGGGAAAGGTACTACTTGAGCTATCGGTCTACCAGATGCACAAGCATAGCAATTGTTTTTGTTCAAACTTTTTACAGTATATTTTATCCATTCTACCCAGGCATTTGTGTCCCCGTAACCGGTTTCTATCTCAATTGTCTTTCTCAAGTCTTTTACCTCTATTATTTTTACTATATCAGGATCGTTATGAGAGGTCCCTTTTAGTTTGTTAGCTGGTTTACCAGTCTTATCTATTGTTCCCTGAAAACAACATTTTAATTCACCTTTCTTTTTCCCTTCTCTAACTGTTACTCCAAACACCTTGTTGTCTAATTGGAAGTGGGTAATACAAAAACATCCAACCCATTTTATTTCCTGGCTACTTTTGAAAAGAAAGAAAGAAGGCGCACAATATTACAGACAGTATTTCCGCGCTCGCGCCGTTATATTAAAAAAAAGTTTGTTACTCAAAGTCTTTTTAGCTTTATTTTCAATGGTTCTTCTGTTAATTCGGTTGTCCAAGTTCCTTCCTCGGCCGGGGTTTGTACCGGCCCCTTGATTCTTGTGTAGTGGGTCCAACCTCTTTCTGCCGTTCTTTTGGCTGTTTCAGTGGTTAGGAGAGTCTGGTATGGTCTTTCCCAGTTCAGTTGTAGTTTAGTCTCTTTCCACGATTTCACCAGAACCCAATCTCCTGGTTGGATCTTGTGCACTGCAAATTCGAGAGGTGGTGTCTGTGCTAACAGGCCTTGCTTCCTGAGGAATGACAATGAGGAAGACAACGCCAGTATATAGTTCTTTAGAAACAAATCTTTAGTTTCTAAGGTTGGCATCTTGCCCCTGGTTCCCATATAGGGTAATCCGAATGGCATTTCATAGGGGGACAGTCCCACATCTTTTCTCGGGGCTGTCCGAATTCTGAGTATTGCTATAGGGAAACATTTTGTCCAGGGTAACCTTGTTTCAAGTATCATTTTGGACAGGTGTTTCTTTAAGGTCTGATTCATTCTTTCCACCCGCCCTGAAGAGGGAGGGTGCCAAGGGGTATGGAAGTCCCATTGGATTCCCAATCCCCTAACTATTTCTTGTGATAGCTTCGAGGTAAAATGACTTCCTTGGTCTGAAGTGCTGTGGCTGCCACAGCTTGCACACACTCTGGCCATCCCTTTTAGCTATTTCATTGTGGTTTCTGACACTTAAAATCAAAGCTCAGCAAAGCTACTATTCCTAACTTGGCTATATTTCCCATTAAGCATAGTGCCATGCCTTTCTGCTCACTTCCACATTCCCCCCTTTTATCATTCTATGATAACCTTCTCTCTCTACTGATCAACTTATATATGATTATATATATTCACTAGGATTATATGGATCTATTTGCTCAAATAACATTTAAACAGTATAAGATAAAAGCAAATATAAAAAACTCAGCCACTGCTGAATCAGAAGGGTAGGCTGAGCCACCCTCTAACAGTTATGAAGTCATTTCTGATAAGCTGTCTCTCCCTACAGCACTGAAGCTAGCTTGTTCGCAGTACATGACTGATTAATTGTTTCAGGGTAGGCTGAGCCACCCTCTAACAAGGGGGCGTGTATTAGCCTGGTCGGTATGTTTTTCATTCTAGCCTTTCCCTAGGATTGTCATGTCTGGGTGATAAGAAGAGTGCTGTTGAATTACAATGTCTCGCTCTCTCTCTCTCTCTCACTGTACCAGCTGCAAGGCCAAGTTGCCTCTGCAGCCCTGAAGTTATGAAGTCAGCTAGCTTGTTAGCAATACATGACTGATTAATTGTTTCATCTTAAATGTTCCCATGTAATTCTGTTCTTAAAAATTCTAAAATCTAAATTCTGTTCTCACAGTCCCCCCTTTTGATTCTTCAAAACATTTTTAAAAATCAATCCCTTGATCCCACCTAGGTGCCTTTAATGGTCTCTATTTGTCTACAAACAGCCTTCAACACCCAGAGGGGTCGCACTCAATACGTCGCCTGCTTGTGCCATAAGAGGGGCCTGCGGTAACTCTGTAAAGGCATAAGTTTTACAGGGGCTTCAACTACTTGTTTACAACAATGCCTTTTACTATCAGATTTCTAAGGTCTTTCATCTGGCCCCTTTGGCCGATATTATTGTGCTGCCACTGCGGGTCTTGATTAGGGTATTTTTGTTCAGCTGGTTCGTTTCCCCCTACCCCGGGAGGGTTTTCTCTTTCCCAAATTTTCAGGGGTCATCTACGAGGACTTTCATTTCCTTTTTAAACACTCTTACTTCTCCTGACGTTAATGGTGCACTAACAAATCCAATTTCATTATTTCCTATTGGTACCTCTCTCAAGGGCATCATTGTCTTAGGAGACTCTCTGTCTCTATCGTCGTCGTTATCGTCGGGTTTAGGGGTGGTCCTTCTTGCTGTCCTTAGATCATATTTGGGTCTTTTTCTCCTTGGTTTTTGACTCTAAATCCCAATACGCCAACATCCGTCCCAATGGACTTTCTGGAGGGATGTTGCCGGCAGACTTTCCTTGTCTCCCATCGTCTTCCTTTTTAGACGATTTATTTCCCATGGTTAACTGAAGGGTCTTGTACCCTATGGTATTCACCTCCTAACTGAAGGGTCTTATACCCGACAGTATTCACCTCCTAACTGAAGGGTCTTGTACCCTACGGTATTCACCTCCTAGCTGAAGGGTCTTATACCTGACGGTGTTCACCTCCTAACTGAAGGGTCTTATACCATACAGTACTCACCTCCTAGCTGAAGGGTCTTATACTGCAGGACTGTAAAATTCACTCCTCAAGGACTTTTGGTACTTAGAAGGTCTTATCCTACAGTTAACCATAAGTCACCAAGATAATACTTAAAAGTCGTTTTTCTTACCTTGGTCCGTGCACGGAGTTGCCTGACTTCACATGTGTACCTGCCGCAATAATTACTCGTTCAGAGTGACTTCCCTAGGATCGTTTTCAGTCAATTACTCGGGTCCGCTACCAACGAGAGAAACGAGACCGTTTTTAAATTAA
This sequence comes from Heterodontus francisci, assembly GCF_036365525.1. Classification (NCBI taxonomy): domain Eukaryota; kingdom Metazoa; phylum Chordata; class Chondrichthyes; order Heterodontiformes; family Heterodontidae; genus Heterodontus; species Heterodontus francisci. The sequence continues at coordinate 1,356,204 of NW_027142345.1, forward strand.
CGGGACGCGTCTTCTCGTCTGTCGTCGGCCGCGGTCCCGGCAATGATGAAGAGATCCCGGACGAGCCCCCAATTGTGAGAAACGTAGCCCACTTAATAATAATTTACACCAAGTCAAACTCTGAAGAAGTAAGTTTATTTAACGTTCTTGCAAGATCGGATGTCCTACAAGCAGGCACACCGATCAACATATTCAGTTCATGTTTCTACAATACAAATCCAATTGTCCACGCCTTTATTTTACATTATTGGTTATAACGTATTATGACACTAACCTATCCTATGGTTGCTACAGTCTCCTCCTCTGTTTACTTCTCCCCCTACTCTAACTTTCTAGCCCCTAACTCTTGTTTTTGTTTTACCTTATTTGGCTCTCCATTGTGTGTTTTAACTTGCAGCTGTCAGCCTTTATCTCAGTGGGGCAGTTTCTTATTCACTACATCCTTTGTTCTAACTCTTGCTGTTTCTCTTTTATCTGCCTAAGCACAATTTTTAAGTGATGTACTGTCCCAAGGTCTGAACTTACATACCCTTATCAGTTCTCTTTTTCAGTGATGTACTGTCTTAAGGTCTCCACTTACATACCCTTATCAGTTCTCTTTTTCAGTGATTTCATTATGTTGTGTACAAATGACTTCTTGGTAACTTTCCACAAGCTGTAGAAACAACATTTCAGTATTTCCTATTCTCACAGAATGCTGACAGGGGAGGGGAAGATGAGGTAGGTGGTGGCATCACGCTGGAGGTGGTGGAAATGGTGGAAGATGATCCTTTGGATGTGGAGGCAGGTGGGGTGGAAAGTGAGGACAAGGGGATCCCTGTCGCAGTTCTGGGAGGGAGGGGAAGGGGGAAGGCAGAGGTTGATGGTCCTGTCAACTATACTGGGAGGGGGGCAAGGGGTGGGGGTTGAAATCTGGCGATGTTGTTGAATTTAATTTCAAACACTCCTTGAACTCTCTGCCGATGAAGACTGAAAAAGGGAAGAGCAACCACACAACAAGGGTCTCAAATCCAAGACCCTGAGATTAAAAGTCTCATGCTCTACCAACTGAGCTAACAAGGCCTGAAACAGTACTTCTACTCTGATACAGTAAATCCACTTACAGAAGCCCCAAAGTGTGAGAAATTCCTCTCACTCATCAATAATAAATCTGAAATCTTTTTACCTTCCAAATGCTGCCATCTATTTTGTCAGTATTTATTTCTCTCTCCTTTTTATTTAGTTCATGCATTTCTTCAGAATTTTTTTTTTTTCAATTATGTCTGAGGGAAGAAATGAACAGATCTGGCAGCTCAAAACTGGGCATCCATGAGGCACTGTGGGCCATCAGCAGCAGCAGAATTGTATTTAAACACAATATGTTACCTCATGGCCTGGCATATCCCTCACTCTACCATTACCATCAAGCCAAGGGAGCAATAGTGGTTCAATGAAGTGTGCAGGAGGGCATGTCAGGAGCAGCACCAAGCAGACCTAAAAATGAGGTGTCAACCTGGTGAAGCTACAACACAGAATTACTTGCATGTCATATAGCGGAAGCAGCATGCAATAGACAGAGCTCAGCAATCTCACAATCAACAGATCAGATCAAAGCTCTGCAGTCCTGCCACATCCAGTCCTGAATGGTGGTGGATCATTAAACAATTAACAGGAGTCACATAGAGTCATAAAGTCGTACAGCATAGAACCAGGCCCTTTGGACCACCGCGTCCATGCCGACCATAATGCCTATCTATACTCATCCGACCCGCCTGCATTTTTTCCATATCCCTCCATGCCTTGCTCATTCAAGTACCTGTCCAGATGCCTCTTAAATGTGACTACTGTTCCTGCCTCCACCAGGCAGCTCATTCCAGATACCCACTATTCTTTCTGTGAAAAGTTTACCCCTTTGACCCCCTTTAAACCTCCTCCCTCTTAGCTTAAATCTATGCCTTCTAGTTTTAGTCACCCCTACCATGGGAAACAGAGTCTGGCTATCTACAATATCTATGCCTCTCTTAAAGCGTGACGTAGGAGTGAAGAACGAGTGACCAAGAGGAGGAAAGTGGCACGGCATAGAGCTAATGGCTGGAGTGGGGGTTGGGGGGCTGGGAGCGAGTGACAGGAGAGCTGGGTGACGCGAACAGGGAACAATCGGCCAGGGGAGCAGCGAGGTGGAGAGCGAGCAGCTGAGGAGAAGAAGCGTCAAGGCCGAGGGGGGAGAGCTCCAACCTCAAAGTCTCCCATTCAGCCGCTTCCTTCAGCTGAGTGAGAGGCTGGATACCCGATGACGCTTTAGCGTGCATGTGCGAAGATGGACCAGGCACTGATTTGCGATGATGTTGGTGCTGAGCCATGACATCATCCTGTGCATGTGCCACTTAACCCTGGCAAGATGTAGCTGTGCCTATGCGCAGCTTGGCGCTCTCTGATGATGTCAGCAGGCCGCTCCGTTGATCGGAATCACATTGTGTCAGCAGTGCCCACAACCCAGGAAAGAATAAAAAAGAGATTTACCACAATGGTAGCAGGGTGAGGGATTTCAGTTATGTGGAGAGATTGGAGAAGCTGGGGTTGTTCTCCTTGCAGCAGAGAAAATTCAGAAAAGATTTGACACATTTGTTCAAAATCATGGAGGTTTTCAATAGTTTAAATAAGGAGAAACTGTTTCCAGTGGTAAAAGGGTCAGTAAGCAGAGGACACAGATATCAGGTGATTGGCAGAAGAACCAGAGGTGACATGAGGAACCATTTTTTACACTGCAATGTGTTGTGATAAAGAAAGAAAAGACTTGCATTTATATAGCACCTTTCCTGACCACTGGATATATCAAAGCACTTTGTAAACAATGAAATACTTTTGAAGTGTAATCACTGTTGTAATGTCAGAAATGCAGCAGCTAATACCCACAAACAGCAATGTGATAATGACCAACTGATCTGATTGAGGGGCAAATATTGATCACAACACCAGGGAGAATTGCTCTTCACTTGTTTGAAATTGCAGCATGGGATCCTTTACATTCACCCAAACATGCAGACCAGGTCTTGGTTTAACATCACACCTGAAAGGCAGCACCTTCAACACCCTCAGTGCTGCACTGGAGTGTCAGCTGTGCAATCTGAACCCAGAAGCTTGTGATTTCGAGGTGAGTGTGACCAACTGAGCCACAGCTTTTACCTGAGTCTCAATCCTTCTACCAACAGTTTCTCTCTTTCGGATCTGTCACGACCCCTCATGATTGTGAACACCTCTATCAAATCTTCTCTCTAAGGAGAACAACCCCAGCTTCTCCAATCTATCCACATAACTGAAATCCTAACCACACGTTGCAGAAAGGAATTTTTCCTCATGTTCCTTCTGGTTTTGTGAGTCACTTTAAATCTGTAACCTTCGGTTACTGACCGTTCAGCAGTTAGAAACAGTTCCTCAGTATTTACTCCACCTCAAACCTTCAAGGAAACTCTACAAAGTAACTGAAAATCAAGTTGTCAGAAGTGGGATTTAAACACATGCCTCCAGTGAAAGCTGCAACCTGAACAGAGAAGCTGAAACCGCTCAGTCACCTCAACTGTTCAGACCTTTTTGACCTCGTCATCACTTCTGTCCTTTGAAAGGTTCACTCAGTTCAGGAACTTGTTCAATGTTACTGGAATACTCAGTGATTGGGATATTAACTCCCCCGGGTTTTCCTGAGCTTGTTCTCGGTGTATGGGGATGTTTGATGTTTGTCCTGGGCTGTGGAATCTTGCATCCCTGCAATGGACATTAACCCACTGATTGAATCTGTATTCACTGCTTTCCGCTGGTGCTGGGTAATTGCAGAGTGTGGGGCCGGAATGTTGCTGCTTGTCCCGGCCTCACTCACTCTGGGAAAGAGTGAATAATTGATGCATCTGTTTCTGTATCTGAAATGTGACTTCGATCTGCTGTTATTAACCGAGGCAGCGCTGCAGAAAGATACGTTAATAATCTCTCACTAATCAACTGCAAACAGTCAGAATGTGTAACTTTGAGCAGCGCTTTCTGCACCGTCAGGGCTGGAAAGTTGAGGGAGGGAGAGACACTGTCAGTATCTGAGTGCACACAGCACTGCACAGAGAAAGAGCCAATATACCGGGGCTGAGACACAGTGTATCTTTTCACATTTAATCACAATAATATCCGGAGTCAGGAACTGAAAAGGATGAAAAACCGAATAATAAGAGCAAAAGTAAGAAAACTAAGCAATTATAGATTAGCTGATGAGCATTCTCTGTGTTACCTGATAGTCTACTGTTTTATTTTCAATGCTCTCTCCACTGTGGCCAGGGAATGATTTCTTCTCAAGGGCTGAATATTAACAAAGCTTCTTGGAATTTAAAATCTTTCAAAATTAATTCCATGGAGCTAATGGGGAAAAGTCAAATAACTGCATCTATTATAGGAGAGCTGGTTGGAGATGACGTGGATGTGTCTGCAGTGTGCAGGACCAGACTGTTTCTGTAGATTCACAATGAATGTTCCACCCTTTATTTGTAACAGTAAAACTGATCGTGGACAATGGCTATTCTGGTTGCAGCAACCTGAAGATTTAACTCATTGACACCCTGCTTTCGGGTAATCTGGAAAGCACAACACCCAGCTCTGTCAGTTAGTGTGCTTGTTTGTTAACCCACAATTTGTTGGTTCAAGCACTTAAAAGGATGAGGCTTTATTAACTTAAACTCTTCTACATCTGCTGTATTACTCTTGCTGTTGATTCTTCAAAGATAAGTTTAATCAAGTCTTTCTTTGTGAAATCCATGCTGACTGTGTTTTATTATATTTTCATTTTCATATGGATTTTCTACTTTTGGGGATTACAGGATATTGTCATTTTTTATTGATTTTATTTTTATTTATTGCACTTATTGCCCATCCCTAATTCCCTCGAGAAGGTGGTGGTGAGCTGCCTTCTTGAACCACTGCAGTCGATGTGGTGCTGTTTGGAAGGGAGTTCCAGGATTTTGACCCAGCCACAGTGAAGGAACGGTGATATAGTTCCAATTCCAGGATGGTGTGTGGCTCAGAGGGGAACTTGCAGGTGATGGTGTTCCCATGCATCTGCTGCCCTTGTCCTTCTAGGTAGTAGAAGTCACGGGTTTGGAAGGTGCTGTGTAAGGAGGCTTGCTGCCTTGCTGCAGTGCATCTTGTGGATGGTACACACTGCTACCACTGTGCGTTGGTGATGGAGAGAGTGAATATAGTGAATGAGGTGCCAATCAAGTGGGCTGCTTTGTCCTGGATGACGTTGAGCTTCTTGAGTGTTGTTGGAGCTGCACCTATCCAGGCAATGGAGAGTATTGCATCACACTCCTGACTTGTGCCTTGTAGATAGGGGACAGGCTTTGGGTAGTCAGGAGGTGAGTTACTCGCCGCAGGATTCCTACTGTCTGACCTGCTCTTGTAGCCATGATATTTATATGACTACTGCAGTTCAGTTTCTGGTCAATGGTAACCCCCAGGATGTTCGTAGTGGGGGATTCAGCACTCGTAATGCTGTTGAATGTCAAGGGGAGAGGGTTAGATTCTCTCTTGTTTCAGAAGGTCATTGCCTGGGACTTGCGTGACTCGAATGTGAAATATCCTTCTTGTAGGGTATTGTATTGTACTGTACAGTGACTACACTTGGAAAGTACTTCATTGGCTGTAAAAGGCTTTACAAAGTCCTGTGGTCGTGAAATGCATGTGTTGCTTTTTCCATTGTTATCAATATCATTGTGATCAAAAGATAGGTTTCGTGAGCACAAAGTTTAAATCAATGTTGATTCAAATAATGTAAAAGCATCTATATTCTTGCACTATACTTAATAATCACCATCTTCCTATCCTTACAGAGTACAATGTTTTTGACCCTGAAATTGATTCCACAATCTCAGTCCCTCAGACAATTTCAGCCCAGTTCTGGTGAAAGATCACAGATCTGAAACGTTAACTCTGTTTCTCTCTCCACAGATGCTGCCAGACCTGCTGAGTATTTCCATCATTTTCAAGAGTCTAGATTTAATGAATAGGAAACTTGTTTCAGATCAGATTGGGAGACAGTGTGAAACCACTCCATTGTACTCATGTCTGAGATTCTGAGGACAGTTGGCTGTTAGTGGAAGACATCATCAATTAAATGTACCTAGCAACAGCTCAGACCAATTATTATTTTACAAGGTGGTGTGATGGCCTTCCAGGGGTTAAAAGTAGGGATCTTGTAAGGTTTCAGTGTGCAGGAACACGAGAAGATCTCAGGGGTAAAGGCTCAGATCATCGACCAAGTTCTCCACCTGATGAGGGATCTAGGCTGGACAAAGAGGACCGTGACACTCTGAGACCAAGCTCGACTCGTCCACACACCTGCTAGAGCTGTAAAGTTATGTTCCCCAAGTTTGTTCAAGATAATTTTACTTCCAATTATTAAGTACTATTTTACTCTCAATAAAAGTTCTGGACTTATTAATCAAGTATCCTGTTGCTTTAATTGGTTAAAGTCATGCCCAAAGAGATTGTCCACAATAGACTTTCCAGAACTGAAAGATAAGTCTGCAAGGATTGCTAATTTTACAGCCCTGTTTAAAAAGAGAGATAAACCCAGGAACTACAGACCAGTTAGTCTAATGTCAGTGGTGGGGAAACTTTTAGAGACAATTATCCAGGAGAAAATTAACTGGCACTTGGTAGAACATGGGCTAATAAATGACAGCCAGTACAGATTGGTAAACAGAAGATTGTGTATGAATTAATTAATGAATTAATTTCTTTGATGAGGTTTCAGAGAGAGTTGACCAGGGTGGTGAGGTTGATGGTGTGTGTCTGCACTTCAAAATTGTGTTTGAAAAAGTACCATAAAATAGACTTGTTAACAAAATTTGAGCAGATGGGATTAAAGAGGCAGTGGCAGCGTGGATACAAAATTGGCTGAGAGACGGAAAACATAAAGTAGGGTGAATGCTTGTTTTTCAGAATGGAGGGACTAATACAGTAATGTCACTGTTGTTGCAGTGTGTGCAGTGTCTGACCCTGAGCTGTCCTAGGGAGGGGGCTGTTTGTGATTTTCCTGTGGGGTATATTATCATCAGGGTATCTCTCTGAGCTGTCACAGGGATGGGGTAGTGTGTGATATCCTTGTGCATGTCATGCAGGCCCACTGGCGTGTGGTTCCATCCTGATGCCAAGAAACAGAGCCCCATCTATGGGCAAAAAGTCTCACTTCCCTGTGGGTGTCTTGAGAGAGAAGAAGGCTTAGGGAGTAAACCTGGACAGTAAATCCGGAGTGGAGTCCCATACCTGTTACTTATCAGGTAGTTTTTCAGCAACTCCTACAGCAGAGCTGGTACCAAATAGTACTGTTTTTTTCCTTTCCTTTGGGCAATACTAGCAATGCTGAGAGTGGGTCCTGATGCTCAGTGTCTCCATACTATTTGCCCAGGCCTGTGCCCTGGAGAGGACACTGCAGCTTCATGGTTAAACATTAGCAAAACATGGGAAGAAACAGTTACCGATTATAAGCTCTCACTCAATTGGTGGAGAGTATGAGCACCAGGGGCTACTTTTGACAGTGGGAGAGATCATCGCGTCTCAATGGATAACTACCACCTACTCCAAGCTCTGCAGCCCCCAGTCAGTTAGGTGCTGTCCTGCCACGACCTACTTGCTTCAATGGGTGCTTGCAGCTTCGAGAGATATCTCTCAACTGGCGGATTGATAATCTAAGCACCAGGCAAGACAAACTCAACAAAGAAGACACCAGTGCTTCGCATCACAAGCTGGAATGTAAGGACCATGTGTCCTGGCCTTACCGACAACCTTCTGCAGGTTGATAGCACACACAAGACAGCTGTGATTGACAAGGAACTCACAAGGCTCAATGTGGACATTGCTGTGCTGCAAGAAACTAGACTCATTCAAAGTGGATCCCTCAAAGAGAAACACTACACCTTCTTCTGGCAGGGGAAAGCCCAAGAGGCAACTCGTGAGCATGGAGTGGGTTTCACAGTAAATAACATGCTACTTGTGATGAGTGAACCACCCACAGTAGGCTCAGATAGACTTCTTACCCTTCACTTGTCAACAAGCGTGGGCCCAGTTAATCTCATATGCATCTATGTGCCGACACTCACCTCCACCCCAGATGTCAAGGATCAATTCTATGAGACACTTGACACTGCCATCAGTAGAATTCCCAGCACTGAGGGACTGTATCTTCTCGGGGATTTCGACGCAAGCTTGGGTACTGACTACAGCTTGGCCAACGAGCATAGGGCACCAGGGGATTAGCAAGATGAACGAAAATGGACAGAGGTTTCTGGAGCTATGCTGTCACCATGGACTCTGTGTGACGAACAGCTATTTCCAGGTCAAGCTGTGCCACAAGGTGTCCTGGAGACATCCGAGATCATGCCACTGGCACCAGCTAGACCTTATCATCACCAGACGTACCACCCTCAGCAGTATCCTCATCACAAGCAGCTATCATAGCGCTGACTGTGACACTGACCACTCCCTGGTGTGTAGCAAGGTCAGGCTTCAGCCAAGAAAGCTTCACCCATCCAAGAAGAAAGGTCGTTCTCGGATCAACACTTGCCGAACCACTGATCCAGAAAGGACCCAGGAGTTCCTCAACATCCTCGATCAGGCTCTTTCAGAAAACGCCCAAGGCCTCAGTGTGGTATCAAAGTGGAATCATCTGCACGCCACCATCTATAACTCTGCACTCGCTGTGTATGGGAAAAGAGATGGGAGGAATGCTGACTGGTTTGAGGCTTATTGGACTGAAATGGAGTCAGTTACTGCAACTAAGAAGAGAGTCCTCATGAACTACAAACAAGTCCCCAGCAAACAAACTCTAGACGCTCTCAGAGCTGCCAGAAACAAGTCTCTGCAGACTGCTCAGCACTGCACCAATCAATACTGGTTAAAACTCTGCAACAGCATACAAACTGCCACTGAATCTGGGGGATGCTAGAGGGACATATGAAGGAATTCAACACACCAAGGTTCCTTAGACAGCACCTTCCATACCCGCAACCTCTACCAACTAGAAGGACAAGGGCAGCAAATTCATGGGAACACCACCACCTGCAAGTTCCCCGCCAAGCCACACACTATCGTGACTTGGAACTATATCGCCTTTCCTTCACTGTTGCTGGGTCAAAATCCTGGAACTCCCTTCCTAACAGCACTGTGGGTGTACCTACCTCACACAGACTGCAGCGGTTCAAGAAGGCAGCTCACCACCACCTTCTCATGGGAAATGAGGGATGGGCAATAAATGCTGGCTTAGCCAGTGATGACCACATCACATGAATGAATAAAAAGAAAATTATGAAAGCAATGGGAGCAGCAGTAACTAAATCAACACCTTTGAAGACAAAGACAGGGGTGATCATCACTGAACCTAACAAGCAGATGGAAAGGTGAGTGGAGCATTACCTTGAACTCTACATAACGGAGAACATTGTCATTGAAGTAGCTCTCAGCACCATTCCAGACTTCCATGTCATGGAGGAGCTGGACAGCGACACCACCATAGAGCTCAACAACGCCATTGATCGTCTTGCCAGTGGCAAAGCCCTGGGAAATAATGATATTCCACCTGGAATCATCAAAAGTGGAAAGGCAGCTCTGCTGCAGCATCCCCATGAACTTCTGTGTCTCTGTTGGAAGGGGAGATCTGTGCCTCTCAACATGCGTGATGCAAACATTGTCACCTTGTGCAACAATAAAGGCGATCGCAGTGACTGCAGCAATTAGCGAGGCATCTGCTTGCTAAGTATTGTGGGGAAGGTCTTTGCTCGCATTGCTCTGACCAGATTGCAGACCCTGACATCACATCTATCCTGAGTCTCAGTGCAGCTTCAGAGCTGGTAGATCGACATTCGACATGATTTTCTCACTTCGGCAGTTACAGGAGAAGTACTGTGAACAGTACAGACCACTCTACATTGTCTTTATAGACATCACCAAGGCCTTCGATCTTGTTTGCAGAGACGGACTCTTCAAACTGCTGTGGAAACTAGGCTGCCCTCCTGAACTCTTGGGCGTCATCTCTTCTTTCCACGAGAACATGCACAGTTCCGTCAGTTACAATGGAGCAACATCAGACACTTTCACGATCAGCAGTGGGGTAAAACAGGGCTGTGTCCTGGTGCAAACTCTCTTCGGAACGTAGGAGGAGGCAGTTTACCCTGTCGAGCCTGATCTGTCATTCAATTACATCCTTGATGATCATCTACCTCAACACCACTTTCCCGCGCTCTCCCCATATCCCTTGATGTCATGACTATCAAGATTTCTATCAATTTCTGTCCTGAACATGCTCAATGATTGAACTTTCACAAACCCCTGAGGTAGAGAATTCCAAAGATTCACCACACTCTGAGTGAAGAAATTCCACCCTATCTCAGTTTTAAATGGCCTTTTAAATGAAACTTTAAGGAATACAAGCCCAGTTTCCTCATAAGACAATCCCACCATCCCAGGGATTAGTCTGGTGACCCTCCGTTGCACTCCCTCTGTGGCAAGTATATCCTTCCTTAGATAAGGAAACCAAAACTGTGCACAATACTCCAGCACGATCTCACCAAGGCTCTATACAATTGCAGCAAGACATCTTTATTCCTGTACTCATGACCCCTCGTGTTAAGGCCAACATACCATTTGCCTTCCTAATTGATTGCTGCACCTGCATGCAAGCTTTTAGTGTCTCATGAACAAGGACACCCAGGTCCCTTTGGACATCAACACTTCCCAACCTCTCACCATTTAAGAAATATTCTGTCTTTCTGTTTATTCTACCAAAATGGATAACTTCACACTTATTCACATTATATTCCATCTGTCATTTCATTCACTTATCCTGTCCAAGTCCCCTGGAAGCCTCCTTGTAACCTCCTCACAGCTCACATCCTTTACAATTGGCATATTCTTCTCCATGCTGCTATTTTAAACTTTCTGTGACTCAGATGGGGGTGTCCACCTGCATACCAGAGCTGATGACAAGCTGTTCATCTTGGCAAGACTGCGCACCAAGACCAAAATGAGTCAGTTCTTGGTCTGTGAGTTGCTGTTTGCTGATGACGCTGTGCTGACATCCCATAATGAAGTTCATTAACAGCAGCTTGTATATCGGTTCTCCCTGGCCTGCAAGGAGTTTGGACTGACGATCAGCATCAGGAAGATCAAAGTTATGGGCCAGGACGTAGAGACTCCACCTTCCATCAACATCGACAGCCTCACTTTGGAGGTTGTCAGCAGCTTCACAGACCTTCGATCAACAATCACCAGCAATCTGGCCCTTGATACTGAAATCAGCACCAGGATTGTCAATGCTGCAGCTGTCATGTCAAAGTTGAGAAGACGAGTGTGAACCGACAGCAAACTGATCGAAAATACAAAGCTCCACATGTACCAGGCTTGTGTTCTCAGCACCCTCCTTTATAGTAGAGAAGCATCAACAACTTATGCAAGCCAAGAAAAGCAGCTGAACAGCTTCCACGTCCGCTGTCTCAGATGGATGTTGGGCATCTCCTGGCAGGACAGAGTGCCGAATGCAGAAGTACACCAGCGTGCAGGGATCTGCAGCATGTTTGCCCTCTTGAGTCCGCAGTGACTCTGTTGACTGGGTCATGTGTGCTGAATGGATGACGGTCGCTTTGCCAAAGACATGCTCTTTGGTGAGCTTGCTATCAGCACGAGACCAACAGGTCACCCACGTCTGTGATACAAGGACATCTGCAAAGCGAGATCTCAAGCTGACTGGGATTGGAGTCGATGCATGGGAAGTCCTTCCTGCTGACTGGAATTCCTGGAGAAAGGCATTCAGGAAGACCGTGGGAAAAGCAGAGGACAAAAGAAATGACCAGATGGTGGGAAAGAGAGCTCAGAGGAAGGAAAAATTATCAGTCGACCTCGGGCCAATGATATTCATCTGTACCAGCTGTGGAAGGGATCGTCACTCACGAGTCGTCCTCTCCAGCCACAACAAACGATGTTTCACACAGAAGTGACGTACACCCCGGGTGTAGCCCATCGTCTTCCGAGACGGACGGTTGCCGATTACAATTACAACTACAGCTGCAACTACAAGAGCGAGTCAGAGGCTGGGAACACTGCCGTGACGAACTCAGCTCTTGACTCGCCAAAGCCTACCCACTATCTACAAGGCCTTCCTCTGATTTCAATTGCACACGCATTCGTGATCTGGCTCTGTAGCTTAGTTGGTTAAAGCACATGTCTAGTCAATAGGAGAGCCTGGGTTCAACTCTCAGCAGAGCCTTATTTTACAGCAGCAACATGCTTGAAAAGTTTCATTATCAACATTGACATCTGTGTCTTGTGAACTTTAATTCAAAATACTTGATGAATTTCAATCACATAAAAAAACAGCCTTTGTGAAGGATAAGAGTTTGGAATGGCTGTTCCTCCTTGTACAGAATTTCAGTGCTGATACATCAAAGGTAACTTCTTTGACATAAATTAGTTCACAGTTACATTCAACCTGGAAAACAGCTTGATATTAATCTCACTGAAGGAGAGTGTTTGTGTCATTATGTGTTGCTTTTAACCGAGACTGGGACATGACGCAAGTGGGAGGGTTTATCTGAGGTTTGGAATATTTGTCAGTCAGGAACAAGAAAAATCAAAGGAACCAAATAAGAAAACCTAAGTCTCATGTGGTTACCGAGAAACGGTGAGAAGATATTAAACTTTGTTGTATTTAATACAACTGTGTGAACTTTGATCTTTCCTGCCTTTTATAAACAGTATTTGAAGGGTCTCAGTAAAAATGTTCAGTGTTGATGAGAGTGGGGTCTGGGTGAGCAGCTGCTTCATGTGACAGGGTCAGGACTGGATGCAGGAAGTTCTCTGACAGTCTCTCTCTGATGGGTTGAGTTGATTTTCAACTGGCAGCTGTTGCTGTTTTGATAATTCAAGTTCCCTCCACCGATATTTTTGGACAGACAGTGAAGTATGAGGATGTAAAGGGTTAATGCTGAAGAGAAGTGGGATTAACCCCTCCCACAATCAGAGTGATGATGTAACAGTCACATGAGATGAGGTTTGGGAGGAGAGAGCAGCACCAAGGATGCGTGTTTCGGAGGCTTGATGAGTGTGTATATAGTATTGTGTAAATTAGAAAAGAGTTCTTAGTTCTTTCAGCAGGAAATGTGTCCAGAAAATATCACGAAACTCACAATTTTATTATTCAGGAGTTGGAACACAGTGATATTAACTCCAAGTGACAGTTGTGGTTTCATTTAACAAAAGAAAAGGAGAGAATAATATTGCTCATTGATTGAAATCCCCCAGTGAGGAGACAGTTAAACAGTTGATCTGTTGGGGCATCCTTCGAACCAAGGTTTCGGCAGCATTTAATCTCCCTTTTTGGTGAAATTCTCTGTTTTTTGCATCTTTTTTAATCCAGCTTTTATGGACCAGTGAAAAAACTGAAAAAAGTGAACAGATCCATCCTTTCTTTTCTTCCTTCTTCCCATCAGTTTCTCTTTTCTGTCACAATTTAATCTGCTATTTTATCCATTCCAATCATAATTCAACATTCCAATCAAATCTATTTGTTATTCCACAGTGTCTCTCCATGTGTTTTATTCTGTTGTATTCTCTCACAGTCTGTTTGATGATCAATTTTACATCTCACTCTCTGTTCTGGTGAAGATCAGAAGCAGTGTTATCTGTTTGCAACACCCGACAAGTCGGCCTGAGGCTGTGTCTCATCGATAATGTGGAGTTAGGAACATAGGAACATAGGAGCAGGAGTCGGCCATTCAGCACATCGAGCCTGCCCCACCATTCAACATGATCATGGCTGATCATCCACTTCAATGCCCTTTTCCCCACACTTTCCTCATATTCCCTTATGTCATTTGTATTTAGAAATCTGTCAATCCCTGCTTTAAACATACTCAATGACTGAGCTTCCACAGCCCTCTGGGGTACAGAATTCCAAAGATTCACAACCCTCTGAGTAACAACATTTCTCCTCAAAACTGTCCGAAGTGGCATGCCCCTTATTTTGAAATTGCGTCCCCTGGTTCTCGACTCCCCAACCAGGGGAAACATCTTAGCTGCATCTACCCTGACTGTCCTTTAAATATTTTGTAGGTTTCAATGAGATCACCTCTCATTCTTCAAAACTCCAGAGAATACAGCCCCAGTTTCCCCAATCTCTCTTCATAGGACAGTCCCACCATCCCAGGAACAAGTCTGATGAACCTTCTTTGCACTCTATCTATGGCAATAATATCCTTCCTAAGGCAAGGGGACCAAAACTGCACACAGTACTCCAAGTGCAGTCTAACCAAGGTTCTATGCAATTGAAGCAAGAATTCACTACTCCTGTACTCAAATCCTCTTGTGATAAAGGCTAACATACTATTAGCCTTCCTAATTGCTTGCTGCACCTGAATGTTAGCTGTCAGTGACTTATTGCCATGGATACCAGGTCACCCTAATACTCTATACCTCAGTTAATAAAGGAAAGGATTCCATTTACCTGCTGAACCAGCTTATTGACCTGTACTGCTACTTCAGGGATCTGTGGACATTCACTCCAACGTCCCTCACTTCCGCTACACCGTTCAGTGTTCTCCCATTAATTGTGTATTCCTTTGCCTTTTTTGACGCCTGCTCTCGCTGTTCCCTGCTCTCCGAGTGAACTCTTGCTCCCTCTCTCTCCTGGGCTCTTTATGCTCCACTCTGCTCTCACTGTTTCCCGCTCTCTTAATGTATCAATATTTGTTTGCCTTGTGTTTAATTTAAAATATGGATTAACTGTATTTTATAGTTGTAGGTTTTATTTGGTAATCCTGTGCAAGTTGTGGATTGGTATTCAATATTCAGCTCTGTGAAAATGATTGTGAATGAAAATATAACTTTCAATCTTATACATGGGCTGGTCTGCAAGCTCCAAGTCCTTCATTTTGTTGTAATGGCTTGATACTGTATCTTTCAGTCTTAATCTCTGTGGGATTTTTGAACTGGTATGTAATGCATAACTTGGTCTAACGTTCTGATGTACATTATTGGGATTCATAGGATCATAGGAAATAGGGGCATTAAGCCATTCAGCCCATCAAGCCTGCTCCAACATTCAAACAGATTGTGACTGATCATCTACCTCTACGCCATTTTTCCCTGCCATCTCCATATCTCTTGAACTTGTTAGTATTTAGAAATCTATCGATTTCTGTCTTGAATATGTTCAATGCCCTCTGGGATGAAGAATTCCACAGATTTCTCACCCTCTGAGTAAAGAAATTCCTGCTCATCTCAGTCTGCCCTTATTCTGAGACTGTGTCCCCTTGTTCTGGACTCACTAGACAGAGGAAACATCCTTTCCATATCTACCCTGTGACACCCTGTAAGAACTTTGTCTGTTTCAATGAGATCACCTCTCATTCTTCAAAACTCTAGAGAATTTAGGCCCAGTTTCTGCAGTATCTCATCATAAGACAATCCCACCATCCGAGGGGATGAGACCGGTGAATCTCTGTTGCACTCCCTCTGTGACAAGTCTATCCTTCCTTAGATAAGGAAACCAAAATTGGACAGAATACTCCAGGTGCGGTCTCATCTAGACTTCATACATCTTTACTCATGTACTCAAATACGCTTTCAATGAAGCCAACATACCATTTGCCTTCCTAATTGCTTGCTGCACCTGCATACTACCTTTTCGTGTCTCATGAACAAGGACACCCAGGTGCCTTTGGACATCGACACTTCTCAACCTCTCACCATTTAAGAAATACTCTGTCTTTCTGTTTATTCGACCAAAGTGGAGAACTTCACACTTATTCACATTATATTCCATCTGCCATGTTCTGCCCATTCATTTAACCTGTCCAAATCCCCTTGAAGCCTCCTTGCATTCATTCTGTACCTTTCAATTCTGTAAATTTTGCCTGTTCTATTTCAGATTTTATATTTAAAATGTGACCATGGTGACAGAGTTTATTTAGATCTGATAGTGAGTTTGTTTTTGGACTGTGATTGATGTATCAACCTGTCAGCTGTACTGAATTGGAGTGAAATAGAAACAACTTCTGTCTCTCCTGCTGTTGTTTGACTGTTGGATTGAAAATGTGTCTCTCTTGACTTTGGGATCAGTGTCTGTCTGACTACTTCTTTTGTTTGTTCCAGTGGAACTGATGAGCTGGCAGTATCTCTGTGCTTTGGGAGTGATCCTGTACCGACTGTGTGTTGGAATGAGCTCGCTGCACTTTTCCTTGTGTCCAAGAATCACCACATCCAGTCAGGTTCCTTCGTGTATTTTCCTGCAGGAATGAAAGAACTGGTGAGATAGAAGATACAAAAGCGATCAATGTAATCGTCCCAATAATAATCATTATGAACAATCATAAAATGAAAACCAGGAACACAAACAGTGTCAGTGTCTGACTCCACTGCAGTACTGCAGTATTCAGCTTCTGTTTACCAGGTGTTTGCAGTGGATTTACAACAAGTTTGTGACATTCAGAAACAACACAAGCCCTGCACTGCTCAATGACTGGGACTGTCCGATCGAGCAGTGACCTTTACACAGTCACATTTCTATTTCAACGGAAAACAAGCAGCCACTATTTAAAATGTGCCTTTCACACTTCTCACCTGGTGTCTGCAATAAATGCTCTTTGTCTAACTGTCCACATCGTTATTTTGCGGCTATTTTTCCCCCACTGTTCCCAATCCAACAAACAGTGAGAGACTGGAACTAAAGCAGGAAAATTCCCTCTCCTTTGGGTGGTGAAATTGTCAGTGATTTTCAATAGTGATTTCTTCCCATTGTGTCTCCCTGAGCCTGTACAGACACTGTCCGAGAATGAACTCTCCCTTCCCCGTGTCCCCGGCTCACTCCATGTTCCGGGAGCAGCTCCTGCTCCACAGTGTCTGTTACAAACACTCCCCGACTCCCCCTCAACTTCCCACCACTCAATGCTAATCTCTGAGCACATCTGCGGACACGCTCCCAAAGCAATGGCTGCTGGAAGCAGATGCTGTTTGTTCCCTTCCCCCGGGCCCGGGAAGTCTCCATTAGCAGCTTATTTAAAGCATCTTCCCCTGATTGAGTGAATGGCCTCACAGACTGGGTTGGGGAAAGGATGCGCAATGGCTCCACTCCTCATTGTGACGTCCCACTGGGGCGGGGCAACACCGCGCGTGCGCAGATCTCTGCAGCAATTCAGCATTCAAACATCAATGGGAACTTTCCCCATTTCACCCTCATCAAAGTCCCAAAGAAAGTGAAGAGGGGCTTGGACTGGAGGGAGGGACGGGGTAGGGGGTACCTAGAACCCAGAAAGCTGCCCACTTGCCCCATTTTGATGCTCAATTTGCGGTCATTCCCTGCAGGGGGTTTGTTATTATTGAGCCCCTCCTGGTGAAACAATCCGATAGAAAGAGGGGAGAAAGGAGGGAGCCGGTGTGTTTGCTGGGACCTTGCAGAATTCATTTCAGCAGCAAAAGTCCCGGGTTATATTAAGCCGAGTGAAACACGCTGTCAGTGAGAGGAAAACCGAACGGCCCTTTTCATCTTTTCATTGGAAACAAAGTAGAGCCGGAAGTGCGGCGAGCAGAGCAGACACACAAGCTCAATGACAGGACAGCTCGGCCGTCCCGGAGTTTCAGCTCCCGGCTCTTCCATTTCCTCATCCACACTGTCTTTACTGTGGATGTTCAGGGGTTCCTTGTCGGATCTGAGGACTGTATCCATTAAACATTCTGAGTCAGGAGATCCACACACTCTCTGTTATCAAGATTTATGGCCAGGAATGTTTCGAAACTTTGTCCATTAAATCATTGTATTATTCACAGAACTAATGAGGCAATTGGTTCATTATTCAGGCCTTGAACTTGGTTTGGGTAGACCGAAAACTGAGAGGTTCAGCACCTTTTCAAATCTACGCTACTGGCCGTGTGGCCTAATGGATAAGGCATCTGACTTTGGTGTATTTAACGAGGTTATCAGAAGATTGTAGGTTCGAGTCTTGCCACGGTCATTTTGGGCGATCAGTGTTTAGCACCGCAGCCTCACAGCTCCAGCGACCCGTGTTCAGTCCCTGTGCGCAGTTTGAGTTCTCCCTGTGACTGCGTGGGTTTCTTCGCACAACCAAAGACTTGCAGATTGATCGGGAAATTGGCCATTGTAAATTGCCCCCAGTGCAGGTAGGTGGGAGAAGAATGGTGGGGCTGTGATAGGGAACATGGGATTAATGTCGGATTAGCATAAATGGGTGGTTGTTGGTCGGCACAGACTTGATGGGCCGAAGGGTCTGTTTCAGTACTGCATCTATTAATAAATAACTGACTTTTTTGATGAAGTAACAGAATGGTTGATGAAGGGAAAGCAATGGATGTTGTCTACATGGATTTTAAGAAAGCGTTTGACAAACTACCACATAAAAGGCTGGGTAACAAAACTGAGGCTCCTGGAATAGGAGGGTCAGTATCTGCTTAGATTAAAAAATGTATGAAATATCAAGAAAAGCGAGTTGTGGTATTTAGTTGTTTTTCAGAATGGAAGATGGTGGACAGTGATGTCCACAAGTGTCAGTGTCAGGACCACCATATATATAAATGACTTGAATATTGGAATCACAGAATCTCAGAATTGTTACTACACATTCACAATGCTTCCAATTTTCGTATCATCCATAAACTTTGAAATTCTGCCCTGTACACCAAGGTCTAGGTCATTAATATATATCAGGAAAGGCAAGGGTCCCAACACTGACTCCTGGGGAGCTCCACAACAAACCTTCCTCTAGCCCGAAGAACATCCATTGATCACTACTCTTTGTTTCCTGTCACTCAGCCAATTCCATATCCATGTTACTACTGTCCCTTTTATTCCATGAGTTATAACTTTGTTCACAAGTCTGTTGTGTTGCATTGTATCAAACTCCTTTTGAAAGTCAATAAAAGCAAAATACTGCAGATGCTAGAAATCTGAAATGTAAACAAAAAGTGCTGGAAATACTCAGCAGGTCTGGAAGCAACTGTGGAGAGAGAAACAGAGTTAATGTTTCAGGTCAGTGACCATTCAGATGCTGCCAGACCTTTTGAAAGTCCATGTACACCACATCAACAGCATTGCCCTCATCAACCCTCTCTGTTACCTCATCAAAAAACTCCAGCAGGACAGTTAAACATGATTTTCCCTGAAGAAATCCATGCTGTCTTTCTTGAATTAACCCACATTTGTCCATGGGACTATTAATTTTGTCCCGAATTATTCTTTCGAGAAGTTTTCCCACCACCAAAATTGAACTGACTGGGGAGTGAGACGAGGTGAGTTGCTCCAACAGAGAGCCAGCACGGGTTCGACAGGCCGAATGACCTCCTTCTGTGCTGTCGCCATTCTGATTGTATGATTCTCACGACAACTGTTGGTGGAGAGGCAGTGATGCAGGAATGTGTTGACAGAAAGGTGAAAGTCTGGGCTGGTGTGTGTTTGCAGCATTTGCAGCTTGTGTTCGGGTTTGTGAATCAAGGTGATTTGGAAGCTGTGTTCCAAATTGAAGTGTTTATTGGAAGCAAGAAGTTGATGTAAATAAAGAGTAAAACGTGTTAAGATGAAGCGTGGTGTGAATGTGGATAGCAGTAAATATAGTGTTGGTGAATTATTTGTGTTAATAAACTTCCACTGTGCCCTCTGCTGCAGGCTGCTGTTTATATCCAGCTGTGTATTAGTGCTGTGTGTTAGCGAGATAAATGTTTGTTTCAACGCTGTTTCTAAAGCAATAGCATTGCACTCAAATAGTCCCAGACATAGCAACACACATACAAAAGCAAAATACTGCAGATGCTGGAAATCTGAAACGTAAACTGAAAATGCTTGAAATAGTCAGCAGGTCTGGCAGCATCTGTGGAGAGAGAACAAAGTTAATGTGAGCTAAGGAAACAGAACTGAACTGTTAACTGTTTCTTTCTCCACAGATGCTGCCAGACCTGCTGAGCATTTCCAGCATTTTCTGTTTTTATTACAGCAACACAGGTGTTGGGAGGCTCAACCTGGCTACACAATGTTACAAAGACGCTGAGTAACACCATCGACAACAGGACAGAGACAAACACACAGAAAACCAATACACTGTGAGGAAGCAAAACTGAGGGACAGAGAGAGAGAGACAACGAGACTGAGATGGAGAAACATGATGGTATTCTCCCTGTTGTCTAAAGGTATTTCCTGGTGTGTAAATATGTTTCTGTTGTGTAAAGATGTACCCTGTTGTTGTGTAAAGGTTTTCCATGTTATTGTTTTATTTTCTGTGACTGACCGTCTGCTCACTGTGACCATTTGCCCTGGTTTTATTGTGGCCAACATCACCATCTGGTGGTGGAGCGGAGGCTCTGCAGGAAGGTGTTGACAAAGTGGGAGAGACTCGGCTGGTCCGTGTTTGCAGCTTGTGTTCGTGTGAGCAAAAGTGAGTTGTTGCTGATTGATGTGTTCACTGGAAGGAAAAAGCTGATTGCAATAGAGTGCCTTTGGAAGCATCTTGTCATGATGGGTAAATACTTGACGTATTGAAAGTGAACGGTTTGAATGATCACAAAGCATAAATAGCAGAAAAGGGTTTCGATCCATCGATCTCTGGGTTATGGGCCCAGCACGCTTCCGCTGCGCCACTCTGCTAACTGCTGCATTAAATTGTAGCTGCCTGTTAGTGAAATATGTTCAATTCCCCCATGTTTTTCTGAAAATAGGATTGTCGTCGGATTTCTCAAGAATCCCGGACTCAGCAACACACGTGCTGACGGACTCACCCTCATTGCACAATGACACAAGGACACAGAGTAACAGCACCAACAATGAGGCAGGCAGAGAAAGACACACAGAAAACCAGGAAGAGATTATCAGGACCCAGAAATGAACAGACAGAGAAAGGTAAAAGCAAAATACTGTGGATGCTGGAAATCTGAAACAAAAACAAGAAATGCTGGAATCACTCAGCAGGTCTGGCAGCATCTGTGGAAAGAGAAGCAGAGTCAACGTTTCGGGTCAGTGACCCTTTGACGTTTTGAAAGGTACAGAGAAAGAGACTGAGCAAACCAGCAAGAGACAGCGAGAGACTGATGAACACCACTTGGAGGGAGCACTGAGGGTGGCAAGGGTCCAGAATGTACTCTGCCTGGGGGATTTCAATGTCCATCACCGTGAGTGGCTCGGTAGCAACACTACTGACCATGCTGGCCGAGTCCTAACGGACATAGCTGCTCGATTGGGTCTGCAGTAGGTGGTGAGGGAACTAACAAGAGGGAAATACATACTTGACCTCATCCTCACCAATCTGCCTGCCGCAGATGCATCAGTCCATGACAGTATTGGTAAGAGTGACCACTGCACAGTCCTTGTGGAGATGATGTCCTGTCTTCACATTGAGGATACCCTCTATCGTGTTGTGTGCCACTACCGCTGTGCTGAATGGGATAGATTTTGAACAGATCTAGCAATGTATAACTGGGCATCCATGAGGTGCTGTGGACCATTAGCAGCAGCAGAATTGTTGTCAACCACATTCTATAACCTCATGGCCCGGCATATTCCCCCCCTCTAACATTACCAACAAGCTGGGGGATCAACCCTAATTCAATGAAGAGTGCAGGAGGGCATGCCAGGAGCAGCACCAGGCATACCTTGAAATGAGGCGTCAGCCTGATGAAGCTACAGCCCAGCACTACTTTCATGCCAAACAGCAGAAGCAGCATGTAATAGACAGGGCTAAGTGATCCCACAACCAACGGATCAGATCTACACCCTGCCACATCCAATGATGAATTGTGGTGGACAATTAAACAACCAACAGGAGGAGGTGGCTCCACAAATATCCCCAACCTCAATGATGGGGGAACCCAGCACATCAGTGCAAAAGACAAGGATGAAGAATTTGAAACAATCTTCAGCCAGAAGTGCCGGGTTGATGATCCATCTCGGCCTCCTTCTGAAGTCCCCAGCAACACAGATGCCAGTCTTCAGCCAATTCGAGTCACTCAACGTGATGTCAAGAAACGACTGAAGGCACTGGATACAGCAAAGGCTACGGGCCCTGACAATATTCCGGCAATAGTACTGAAGACCTGTGCTCCAGAACTTGCCGCGCCCCTAGCCAAGCTGTTCCAGTACATCTACAACACTGGCATCTACTCGGCAATGTGGAAAATTGCCCAGGTATGTCCTGTAAACAAATAGCAGGACAAATCCAACCCAGCCAATTGCTGCCGCATCAGTCTACTCTCAATCATCAGTATAGTGATGGAAGGTGTCATCGACGGGGAACTTGCTTTGCAATAACCTGTTCAGTGACGCTCGGTTGGGTTCCGCCAGGGCCATTCAGCTCCTGACCTCATTACAGCCTTGGTTCAAACAAGGACAAAAGAGCTGAACTCAAGAGGTGAGGTGAGAGTGTCTGCCCTTGACATCAAAGTAGCATTTGACTGAGTATGGCATCAAGGAGCCAGAGCAAAACTGGAGTCAACGGGAATCAAGAGGAAAACTCTCCACTGGTTGGAATCGTACCTAGCACAAAGGAAAATGGTTGTGATTGATGGAGGTCAATCATCTCAGCACCAGGACATTACTGCTGGAGTTCCTCAGGGTAGTATCCTCGGCCCAACCTTCTTCACTACTTCATCAGGGGCCTTCCTTCAATCATAAGGTCAGAAATGGGGATGTTCACTGATGATTGCAAAATTTAGCACCATTTGCGACTCCTCAGATACTGAAGCAGTCCATGTAGAAATGCAGCAAGACCTGGACAATATCCAGGCTTGGGCTGATAAGTGGCAAGTAACATTCACGCCACACAAGTGCCAGGCAATGACCATCCCGAACAAGAGAGAATCTAACGATCTCCCATTGACATTCAACGGCATTACGATCGCTGAATCCCCCACTATCAACTTCCTGGGGGTTCCCATTGACCAGAAACTGAACTGGAGTCGCCTTATAAATAGTGTGACTACATGAGCTGGTCAGAGGGTAGGAAGCATGCGGTGAGTAACTCACCTCCTGACTCCCCAAGCCTGTCCACCATTTACAAGGCACAAGTCTGGAGTGTGATGGAATACTATCCACTTGCCCGGATGGGTGCAGCTCCAACATCATTCAAGAAGCTCGACACCATCCAGGACAAAGCAACACGCTTGATTGGCACCCCGTCCACAACATTCACTCCCTTCACCACTGACGTACAGTGGCAGCAGTGTGTACCATCTACAAGATGCACTGCAACAATGCACCAAGGCTACTCAGGCAGCACCTTCCAAACCTGCATCCTCTACTGCCTAGAAGGACAAGGGCCGCAGATGCATGGGAACACCACCACCTGAAAGTTCTCCTCCAAGCTACACATCATCCTGACTTGGAACTATATCGCCATTCCTTCACTGTCGCTGGGTCAAAATCCTGGAACTCCCTTCCTAATAGCACTGTGGGTGTACCTACCCCACATGGACTGCAGTGGTTCAAGAAGGAAGCTCACCAACACCTTCTCATGGGCAATTAGGGATGGACAATAAATGCTGGCCTGGCTGGCGACGTCCACATCCCATGAAACAAATAATTAAATGCAATAACAGCTCATCTCAATTCCGAGTATTTCTAAATCCCACCAGTCCAACATAAGCTGAACAATTATTGCATGCTGTGATTGACGGTCTGGTCTGTAAACTGCACTGTATCACAGATTGCTGACATTTGCTAACTGGAAGTGAGAACTGCAAAATCGGGACAGTAGTTCACATAGTCTGTCAGTGTGAAAGAATCAGGCAATGTGAGGTAATAGAATTTGTCTGTAAATGTTACACTCATATTGCTTTATATTTTTATATTGAAAATAAAAGTAATCATTTCGTGAAAATAGTGACATGTTGTCCAAACTTTGGTAGCCAGTTGTTTTCGTCTTGCACTCAGCAAGGCAATCCACAAGAATACCAATTTAAGGGAAAACACCAACTTTCTTCTGTGTGAGAAGAGAGTGCTGATTGGTTGGCAAGTGAACTCTGATTGGTCGAGGCATTGCCATTCAGAATGCATCAGTTTATGGTCATTGACAGATAACTGCCCAGCTTTGTTTGAAGTTTAAACCAGGCAGCTTGACTCTGATTGGTCAGGGCATTGCCCTGTGGAATGAGCCAGTGAATGGCTGTCACTTATTTTGTTTAGCTTAAACTGGCACAATGTGTGTGCATGTTCTTTCTGTCTGCAAAGAACAGGGCCCTGTGTATTAATATATGTAGTTTACAGTACACACCAATGCACCACACTGCGAGCCCTACTGACAGTGTTAAATTGGTTGTCAGTGTAATTCTTAGCACACTGAGAATTATTTAGCAAATGTTGTCCTATTGTGGAATCACATCTCATGTTGGATACTGTGTTTTGAGTTTTGCAAGCACGGGTTGGTTGGGTAGGGCCCATTGCGAACAGCGGAAGGGACATGTTATTTGATACAATCCGCCAGTTTTGGGATGTATGGTCTAGAAACCTAGCATCACACTGGTATTGAAATTCATATATCACGTTACTTATTTGTGTGATAGGCAGGACGTCTCTTTTGTTTGACAGCAGCATCCTGTTAGTGGTGAACACCACACTTGTTGCTCCTGCATAGTAACAGCCGGAAACAGCTCGCTTCACCTGTTACTCAAATACTGGGGTTAAATTACCCTTGAGGGAGACTGGGCACTTTTCAGAGCTCAAAATGACGTCCTTCAGCCCGTTTATAAGTTTGTGCGATATACAGTGAGAAATGATCTGATCAGTGTAGCCATTGTAATGCAGGATGTCTTTGATTCGCCCTATTTCAGCATCAAGCTTGCATGGAGGTGGTTACGGAGGGAGGGAGGGAGGTGATTACGGAGGGAGGGAGGTGGTTACGGAGGGAGGGAGGGAGGTGGTTACGGAGGGAGGAAGGAGGTTGGGACAGGTGAGAACACATAAGGATTTAGAAACAAGGATGAGTATTTTGAAATAAAAACAAGAAATGCTGGAACCACTCAGCAGGTCTGAGGATTTTGAGGTTGAGTTGTTGCTGGACCAGGAGCCAATGTCGGTCAGTGATTGGTTGCCGATAAGGCCAATCTTATAGCGCGTGGAACTGTAATAATCCCAACGCGTGTATTGACCAGTGAAGGTAGGTTTGCGGTAGACCGTGGTAGAAAACCCCTTAGCAGATTTCTCAACTAGTACATCAAGGAAAGGGAGCTCATTTGACAGCTCCATTCCAAAGGTGAATTTGAGTGCAGAATGGAGCCCATGAAGACGTGCAAGTAAATTATTTCATGCAGCTGCGGATTCAAATATAGCAAACGTATCATCTACATATTGGAAATATGCAAGAGGTCGGAGGTTAGGTGTCATTCCCTTAAAAACAGGTTTGTCATGGAATCCAACAAAGATGTTTGTGAGAGCTGGGCCTAGAGGGGATCCCATGGCAACACCAGCGATACATGGTGTCAATAAAACTGAACTCAACTGTGCAAGTTGCCGAGTTCATAAGTTCAATGAATACCGATTCGCACAATGGTGACGGGTCTAGATCACCATGATATAGCACTGCAGTGCAAATATCTATGGCTTCCTGAAGTGGTACATTGGTGAATAGGCTAGCAATGTCAAATGACACATGGACACGGCATTGCTATCGATATGCAAGTCCTGGATGGTCTTCACAAATGTGAAGGAATCCTTCACTGTGTTTGTGGAGAACTTGCTCAAAAACTGGTTGTAACAATTTGCCCAACCATTTGGCAAATTCATTTCAGGTTACTATTTACATTACTTCAAATAAAGGAAACACAACGACACAAATAATTGAGCACAACGCTGAAAGTTTCACAGCAAATAGTCAAATGGGAAAAGGATGAAATACAGAAAGAAAAAGCCTAAAATACTGAAAACAACTCAGCCAGTCCGGAAACAACTGTGGAGAAGAGAAGCTCGGGTTAGTGGTCCAGTTCTGTGACCCTTCTATAGACCTGAAACATTGCTCCTACCTTCGTCTCTACACAGATACTGCTGGAACTGCTGAGTGTTTCCAGAATCTTCTGTTATTATTCAGGTTTCCAGTGTGTGCAGTATTTCTCTTTTTGAAAATTAAATATTCCCTGAGAGGAATGGAACTTTACATAAAAAATAGGAGTAGGCCATTCGGCCCATCGAAATAGCTCTGCCATTCAATAAGATCACAGCTGATCTCCTACATCAACTCCATCTTACCACACGAGCACAGATCCCTTGATTCCCTTCGTATCCCAAAACCTATCGATCTCTCTCTTGGATATACCCAATGATTGAGCATCCACATCTCTAGAGTCACAGAGAGATACAGCACTGAAAAAGGCCCTTCGGCCCACCGAGTCTGTGCCGACCAATAACCACCCATTTATACTAATCCTACATTCATCCCATATTCCCTACCACATTCCTACCATTCTCGTACGACCTATCTCCACGAGGGCCAATTTGCAATGGTCAATTTACCTATCAACCTGCAAGTCTTTGGCTGTGGGAGGAAACTGGAGCACCCGGCGGAAACCCACGCGGTCACAGAGAAAACTTGCAAACTCTGCACAGGCAATACCCTGAACGGAACCGAGGTCACTGGAGCTGTGAGGCTGCGGTGCTAACCACTGCTCGTAGAGAATTCCAAAGATTCACAATACTTTGAGTGAAAAAAAATTCTCCTCTTCTCAGTCCTAAATGATGGAGCCATTTATACTGAGACTGTGATTCCTAGTTCTGGATTCCCCAGCCAGAGGAAACATCCTCCCAGCATTTACCCTGTTAAATCCCTTAAGATTTTTAGGTGCCAGTAAGATTACCTCTGACTCTTCTCAATTCTGAGGAATATCGGCCTCGTCTACTCAATCTCTTCTCATAGGACAATCCCCTCATCCCAGGAAGCAATCGAGTGACACTTTGATACACTTCCTTTAAGGCAAGTATATCCTTCCTTCGATAAGGGGAACCAAAACTGGACACAGTGCTCCAGGTGTGATCTCACCAAGGTTCTGCCTAATTGTAGTCAAACTTCTTTCTTCTTATAAAAACTCTTCACAATGTTGAACACAACTATTAACTGCCCCATTAACATCTCTGCTCTAAGAAGAAGGACCCCAGCTTCACACACCCCAGACCCCTATTCTTTCCACATTAGCTGAATTCCTGCATCTCTGATACATTCTAGTAAATCTCCTCTGCACCCTCTCGAAGGCCTTGCCATTCCTGCTAAAGTGTGGAGCATGGAATTAGACACAATGCTCTAGCTGAGGCCTATAACCAGTGAGATTTATAAAGGTTCAGCCTCAATTCCTTGTCTGTGTCCCGTACTCCCATTTCTGGTTTCTGACTCAATATCGGCTCTGAGCTGTTGAAACTGCCTGAAGAAACATTTCCACCCAACAAAGCGCTCGGAATGTGAGAAGGGACAAAGTGAGTGACCAAGTACATCAACTCCAAGTAAAACTCCACCGTGTAGTGAAAACACTCGAAACACAACGGCTCTTTTAAGAGCCACCCACAATCTCTCTGAAAAAGCTGCACCAACATCTCTCTAGAATTGGTTTATTTCATTGGTTTTAATGCTCAGTAACTCTCTGGAGCTTTCTCACTGTCTTTGTGTTTTCTGTTTCAATCTGGTATGAAGATGAGTTTCACTGCCTGGGAGGATCTTTGTGGTTTTCCTGCAGAAACACAAAACAAAGTATCTTTTCAGAGTCAGCCACCGCCTCATAGGGACAGCAGTGACCTGGGAACGGGAGCTGGGGTGTGTTTTATGCCGGAAATATCAGTTAATGATTTATGTTGTGCTCTCGTTATAGTCCAATCTCTGAATTGAGCCTTTCCACCGCACCAGGGTTATGGGGAGAGTTTTCATCGTTTCTTTTCCAAACGTACAGACGATGTTATAAAGTTGCTGATTTACCCAGATGGTGGATTCTCCCCTCACGGTGAAAAGTAATATCACACCTTCACATCTGCCCATTGTTTTATAATTGAATAATTAGTCAAATGGAATTATTTGTGATGTTATTTCTCCCGAGACGGTGTTTCCTGCAGTGAAACTGATCAGTTTCAGCTCAGTCATTCAGGGACCTGGAATTCCTGCAGTTTGAGCCCGCTGTCACCCCAGCCCACTTCTGATTGGTCACCCTCTTCTCATAAACTCAGTGACAGCACATGAGGAGGCCATTCGCCCCATCAAATCCATGTCGGGTTTCCAATCTGTTCAGTCCCCGACTTGATCCCCAAAGCCCTGCAGAATCCCTTTGGGTTAAAATGACTGGGGCAGGACTCGAACCTGCAATCTTCTGCTAACATTATCGAATATACCGAAGTCAGACGCCTTATCCATTAGGCCACACGGCCATTCGTTTTCATGAATGATTCAATCAGAGAACCTCGAAGCACAAAATACAAAAAATCATTGGTTGAACCTGTCAACCTGGCAGAATATTTGAATTTGTGAAAGCCGCCAATTTCACTTTGGAAAAGAAGTGATCGACTGGAAAAGTACATAAAAATCTATTTTCCTGTAGCGGTTTAAATAAACTTTTAAAACACAATTTTGCTTTTACCGACTCAAATTTCTGGTGCTATTTTATGAACAGCTTTATTTTGCCAATTTTTGTCAACTTCTCATCCGAAACTGACAGTAAAAGACTCCGTTCAGCAATCTTTCACACGACAAATAACTCAAACTCGGTGTGGAAGTAATAAATTACAGACTATTGGTAATTCCCCTTCACACAGGCTTCGGTGGGACTTTGAGAAGCCGCTGAAATAGTTGCTTCATCCTTTTAAAAGGTTCCCATTCTGTCCTGTTACTGACATGTTGGAATCAGATTTGTATTTAACAAGCTATTTCTGTGAAAACAAAATCCTCAACGGACCAGCTGGGAATCTGGGAATCACTGAAGTAAAATAAAAGGCTTTTGATTGAGAAGACGGGACCTTCTCACCAGCAGCCGGGTTACATTCCCCTCACATCCTTACACAGTGAGCAGCTCTTTCCCACGAGAAATAGACAGCAGCAGTTGGAAGTTCAGTAAAAGGATCGGTTCATTGAGACAAGTTTCTGACTGACAGATGGTGCTGAATATTAATACAAGAAGGTCCTGGAATGGGAAACAAGTGTCCAGAGTGGGGTCTGAAATCAGGACAGGGAAATGGCCAGCACTGACACAGATCATTTCATTATTACATTGATATCTGACTGTCTATAAGGAGAAGCGAGTTAAACACATGATGGTGAAAGGAATGGAAGATGACGCTGGTTGTTCTCGATGAAGAGGGATAGACAGAGGTGTGGGTACAGCAGACTTCAGACAGTAATCAGCCCTTTCAGATACTGTGGGTGGATCTGAAAAGAGCCTTTGGGAAAGGGAAAAAAGCTGTTTGTTTAAAAACCCTCAAATAGCTACCTTATAATTGGTCAGGTTACTAATGTTTTAGTTAGTGTAATTTATGAATAATTACTAATTAGAAAGTGCTGTTTGGACAGCGTGTAAAGCTGTGAGTTGATGTGTGAGGGACTTCACTAACTAGGGGAAGGAGGTGCTCTTTGGTTTCTTCTCTTCTGCCTTTTCAGCCTCCATGATGCAGGGGAAGAAGCTGATCGGTGAGTAACTGGTAAATTATTCTACTTATTACACGAGCAATAATGAGTTTGTAAAGCTAAGTAATGGCAGGGCAGCTCGAAAAGTAAAAGTTCGAAATTGGGGGAAGGCAAATTTTACAAAACTGAGAGGTGATTTGGTGGATGTGGACTGGATACAACTACTTGAAGGAAACCCAAAGATGTTTTATCAGTCCATGAAGAGCGAGAGGGTAACTAAGGAAAGTGTATGGCCTATCAGAGATGTACAAGGGAACTTCTGTGTGGATCCAGAAGATGTGGGCGGGGTTCTTAATGAGTTTTTTGTCTCTGCCTTCACAAAGGAGAGGGATGATGCAGACATTGTAGTAAAAGAAGAGGAGTGTGAAATATTAGATACGATAAGCATAATGAGAGTGGAAGTACGAGAGGGTCTGACATCCTTGAAAATGAATAAATCACCAGGGCCAGATGGTTTGCATCTGAGGTTGTTAAAGGAAGCCAAGGAGTAAATAGTGGATGCGCTGAGGATCATCTTCAAATCCTCACTGGATATGGGGGAGGTGCCGGAGGATTGGAGCTCTGCGAACGTTGTACTATTATTTTAAAAGGATGTGGTAAGTCTGACCTCAGTGGTGGGTAAATTATTCGAATCAATTCTGAGGGACAGGATAAACTACCACTTGGAAAGACATGGATTAATCAGGGATAGTCAGCATGGATTTGTTAAGGGAAGGTCATGTCTCACTAACTTGATTGAGTTTTTTGAGGAAGTAACAAGGAGCATTGATGAGGATAGTGCGGTGGATGTGGTTTACATGGAATTTAGTAAGGCATTTGATAAGGTCCCACATGGCAGTCTGGTCAATAAAATGAAAGCCCATGGGATACAGGGGAATGTGGCAGGTTGGATCCAAAATTGACTCAGTGGCAGGAAACAAAGGATAGTCGTCAACGGATGTTTTTGCACATGGAAAGCGGTTTTCAGTGGCGTTCCACAGGGTTCAGTGTTGGGTTCCTTGCTGTTTGTGGTGTATATTACCACACGGGCAGCACAGTGGCGCAGCGGTGAGCACCGCAGCCTCACAGCTCCAGCGACCCGGGTTCAATTCTGGGTACTGCCTGTGTGGGTTTCCTCTGGGTGCTCCAGTTTCCTCTCACATGCCAAAGACTTGCTGGTTGATAGGTTAATTGGCCATTATAAATTGTCCCTGGGTAGGTGGTAGGGAAATATAGGGACAGGTGGGGATGTGGTAGGAATATGGAATTAGTGTAGGATTAGTATAACATGGATGGTTGATGGTCGGCACAAACTCGGTGGGCCGAAGGGCCTGTTTCAGTGCTGTATCTCTTAAAAAAATAATAATTATTTGGAATTAAATGTGGGAGCTATGATTGGGAAATTGGCTGTGTAATTGATGGTTAGGAGGATAGCTGTAGACTTATGAATGGATTAATTGAGTGGGCGGAAAAGTGGCAAATGGAATTCAATCTGGAGAAGTGTGAGGTAATGCATTTGGGGAGGGCAAACAAAGCAAGGGAATACACAATAAACGGGAAGATATTGAGATGGGTAGAAGAAGTGAGAGACTTTGGAGTGCATGTCCACAGGTCCCTGAAAGTGACAGGATAGGTAGATAGAGTGGTGAAGAAGGCATATGGAATGCTTTCCTTTCTTGGTTGACAAAAGCAGGGATGCAATGCGAGAACTGTTTAAAACGGTGGTTTGGCCACAGCTGGAGTATTGCGTACAGTTCTGGTCATCACATTACAGAAAGGACATAATTGTTGTGTAGAGAGTACAGAGGAGATTTACAAGAATGATACTGTGGGTGGCTCTGAAAAGAACCTTTGGGTATTTGATAAAATCCTGGCAGATTGCCTTGGTTTTGGTGCCCGGAGCGCAGGTTTTCTTGGGCAGCAGAATGCCCTAGATATTAGGCAGCACACAGCCCGGAGTGATGGTCACCCCTCCCAGCAGCTTGGTGAGCTCCTCGTCATTCTGGACAGCCAGCTGTAGGTGTCTGAGGATGTTGCGGGTCTTCTTATTGTCCTGGGCTGCGTTACTGGCCAACTCGAGGATTTCAGCGGTCAGATACTCGAGCACAGCAGCCAGATAGACCGGGGCTCCGGCACCCACACGCTCAGCATAGTTGCCCTTTCTCAGGAGCCTGTGAACACGGCCCACCAGGAACTGCAGTCCAGCCCGGGAGGAGCGAGACTTGGCCTTGGACCGAGCTTTCCTGCCGGTCTTTCCTCTTCCAGACTTTTCTTTTCCAAAAATAGACTTGAGGACATTCCGTGCAGACCACTGCCTGATGGATTGGTGGTCAAAGGTGTTTTTCCACACAAACATTTCCACGAACGCACAGTCCAACTGGATGGAGCGTTCCGTGGCAATGTGACCAGATCCATCCTTCGCAACACCGGGGTCAGATAGAACCTCAGCACAAAGTGACACTTGGTGTTTGCACACTGGGGCTCTACGCACAGCTTGATGCAGCCACATACTAAGGCGGCCATCAGGTTGAGGGCGACGTTGAGTACATTTTTTCGCCTTTATCCAGAGGTTTGAACATCGTGTCCCTCTGGACCCTGTCCATTTTGCGTCTTCAGATAAAGCGGGAAATGGCTCGGGTGATCGCCACAGCACAGGAGGGGGGTATGGGCCAGACCTGTGCCACTTACAGCAACAACGTGAGCACCTTGCACCTGATGACCAGGTTCTTACCCATAATAGAGAGAGATCGCTGCTCCCACTTGCTCAGTTTATGTTGTACCCTGGCTACTCGCTCCTCCCAGGTTTTGGTGCACGTCCCGGCCCTGACAAACCATATCCCCAGCACCTTCAGGTAGTCTGACCTGACAGTGAAGGGGACAAAGAATCGGTCAGCCCAGTTTCCAAGGAACATGGCCTCGCTCTTGCCATGGTTAACATTGGCTCCCGAATCCAGTTCGAACTGGTGGCAGATGCTCATCAGTCTGTGAATGGACAGCGGATCCGATCAGAATACAGCAACATCATCCATGTACAGGGAGGCTTTGACCTGAGTGACTCCACTGCCTGGAATTGTCACCTCTCTTATGCCCGCATCCTTCCAAATAGACTCAGCAAAGGGTTCGAAACAGCAAACACACAAGGCAGGGGAAAGAGGACAGCCCTGTCTGACTCCAGATTTGATTGGAAACTTTCTGATTACCACCCAATTTTTTGGACTGTACTACTGATGTTTGTATAGAGCAGTGTGATGCAATTGCAGATTCCCTCCCCAAACCCCATTTTGGAAAGCACATCCATCATGTATGTGTGCGATATCCTGTCAAAAGCCTTCTCCTGGTCCAGGCTGATGAGGCAGGTGTCCACCCTCCTGACCCGTACATAGGCGATCGTATCCCTGAGTAGCACGACACTATCAGAGATCTTCCTGCTGGGTACAGTACAGGTCTGGTCAGGGTGAATCACCAACTCCAGAGCAGAGTTGACTCGACTGGCGATGACTTTGGACAGAACCTTGTAGTCTACATTAAGTAGTGAGATGGGCCGCCAATTTCTGATTTCTGCCCTCTCCCCCTTCTGCTTGTAGATGAGGGTGATGATGCCTTTCCTCATGGATTCTGACATGCTGCCGGCCAGGAGCGTACTCTCGTACACTTCCAGCATGTCTGGGCCGACCCAGTACCACAGGGCCGAATACAACTCAACTGGTAAGCCGTCGCTTCCGGGAGTTTTCTTCGTCTCAAAAGACTTGATGGCCTTTGTCAGCTTGTCCAGAGTTAGCGGTTTGTCCAGATTCTCCTGCATGCTGTCATCTAAGACCTCTGTGATGGATGACAGGAAGGACTGGGAGGACGTGCTGTCCATAGACTTCACGTCTTACAGCCCAGCATTCAAGGATTTGCTCATCCTTAGTATGTCGGACTGCGAAGTTGTGACCGAGCCATCTTCTTCCTTCAAGCTGCTGATCACAGAGCTCTCTCTGTGTACCTTTTGGAAGAAGAAACGCGAGCACGTCTCATCCTGCTCAATGGAGCAGACTCTGGACCGGAGGATGATCTTGGAGGCCTCCGTGGCAAAGAGCGAGGGCTGCTGGCTCTTCACCTCTTGGAAGTCCTCCTTGACCTCAACCCCCATCGACTGCAGCCAGAGCAGATTTTGCATTCTTTTCTGGAGTGCGGACATTTCCCTCTGTCTCTCTCACCCTCTGAACACCTTTGGAGATAAAGAACCTCTTGATGTTCTCCTTGATCACTTCCCACCAGTTCACCGGATACTCAAAGAGGGTCTCACTGTTCTCCAACTTTTTCAATCTCTTTTGAGTTCCTCAATGTTCTCTGGGGTTAGCAGTGTAGCATTGAGCTTCCATGTCCCCCTGCCAACCCGCTGGTCATCCTGTAAGTGACAGTCAACCAGTAAGAGGCAGTGGCCGGAGAAGAACACCGGCTTGACGTCGGTGGATCTGACCGTGAAAGCAGGGGACACATACAGGAAGTCAATCCTGGAACGGGCAGACCCGTCCGATCTTGACCAGGTGTATCTACGCTGCTCTCTGTCTGCAGGTTTGCTGAAGACATTGTGCAGTTTGGCATTTTATACTGTTTCCTTTAAGAATCTGGCGCGTCCAGTTTTCTGTCGTGACTGCCAGATCGTCCAGCTGCATCAATGATGCAGTTGAAGTCACCTCCAAGAATGATCGGCCTGGATGTCGCCAGCCGCAGTGGGAGTTGCTGGAGGATGGTCAGCCGCTCACTGTATTGGATCGGGGCATATACGTTGCTTAACTGGAGCGGAGCATTGTTGTACATTACATCTGCTACGAGAAGGCGACCGCCCACCAGCATCTTAACTTCAGAGATGGTTAAGTTGCCTTCCCGCAGCAGAATCCCCAGGCCGGAGGAACAGGAACCATTTCCTCTGGACCAGATCGATGACCCATGGGATCACCATCGTGACCATTGCCTGTAAGTGCTGCGGTGCAGGATTCCACACTCCTGACGAAACAGTACGCCAGCTTTGACCTTTGCGAAGTCATCCAAGGTTGAAACACATCACGTGGTGGATTTAACACAATGCATGTTAATCGAAGCAATCTTTATATCCACTATAAAGTTGGGTGTTGCTTACCACACCAGGTGTCCTTGCTAGTCCCGGTCCTTGAATATGTTCCTGCATACCCATAGTGTACGCAAGCTGTTTCACATTCATTGAGCCCAGAAACCCCTCATGGTTATTCATGAGGGTTTTGTTCCACTGGGGTGACATCGGCGGGTGGGGGGGCGGGTCTTGTAGGCAGCAAGGCTTGGGTTGTCCTCTATTGTTTGTGTCTTTCCCCTCGGTCCCTCCTCGAAGACATCACTGTTCCTGACTTCCCGGAGCTAGAGCTGGAGTGCGCAGGACACTTCGCTGCTCTCGGTCTCCCAGAGCTGGGGTGCACTGAGCATCTCCTTGGGTTCCATGCTTTTGGTTTGGGGTGCGCTGGGCGTGTCACAGCTTCCAGTGCCCCGGAGCTGGTGGGCTTTATCTTCCAGCTCCTTTGAGTTCTGCTGCTTCTTTTGGAGGTGCCATCGTTCCGGCCCTTCCTCGTCCAGTGAGGAGAGCTGCTGTAGTCTGTCTCAGACGGTAGCCTCCTCTTGCCACTGGTTGGGTGTTGACCTGTTCTTTTTTTGGAGCTTTTTTCTTTGTGGTCTTCCTTTGTACCACCTGCCACTGACCTGTTTGTCCATCTGCTGCCTCCTCCTCCATTAATTCTGTCTGTGGAGGAGGGGTTTCCAGGCACGGAGTAGGTGTTGGGTCACTGGTTGCAGCTGCCTCCCCTTTCTTCTCTTTCTCAGATAGACTTTCATCGCTGTGGGGAGGATTGCTTGTTTCCCTCCCAGCACCAGACATGTTCACCGTTCCTTAACCCAGCCTTTCCTTGGTCCTTGCTGCCTAAGCATAACTGAGGCAGCGTTTGGGCAGGTTTTGTAGAGGTGGCCTGCCCCACCTCACAGGTTGCAGCACTTACTCTGTTTACAGTCCTTGGTCTGATGGCCTTCCTTCTTGCAGTTCTTGCAGACGACTGTGCTGCAGTTAGCTGCCACGTGACCAGATTTGCCGCAGGTACGACAAACTCTGGGCTGCTCCGCATAGACCATGAAGCCTCGACTTCCCCCGAAAGTGAAGCTGGAGGGAGGATGGATGATGGCTCCGTTGGCATCGACCTTCAAGGTCACCTTGACGTGCCGCTAACTGGTCCAATTCTCAAATGGGTCCTTGTCATCAGTGCTGCTGCCGGCCACCTCGACGTACCTGGTGAGGAAGGTGAGTACATCCACGACAGGAACATGGGGGTTGTAGAGGTGGCTTCTCACCACCCGGTCACGTTGCGATGGCAGTGTGAAGAGTGGCTCCACTGTGAGGATTGACAGCGGTGCCTGGTTTCCCTTCTCCTTGAACACCTTCAGGAACTTGATGCATCCGCCACGTTCTTGGACGTCACGTCAAAATATCCACAGCTGGGGAAGTCCTGCAGGCAGAAGATGTTCGCAGCTTGGAATCCACAGCAATCAATAAGAATTTTCTTAATGAAGAAGGTACGATCAACCAGTGCATCTCCATCATTATCCTTCACTGCCACCCGAACGGTGTTACACACTCCCTGGCCTGAAGTTACAGAATTGGTTACAGCCATTTTACTCAAAAACTTACCTGAGACAGGATCATGGTATCTCCCCTGCTCCTCTTCCAGACATTTCCACAATCTCACAAATACTTTCACAAAGAGTGAAGAATTCCTCCCGCACTTCCCTGCTTTACCTTCTGGAGGAATGCAGTCCGGCTACTTCTGATTGGTTACTGTCTGCTGAATCTCATTGGCTGGTTCATGTCACCAATCAGGTAGCTGCTATTTCGCCGATCATCAAAGGGCAATGAGAAAATGGGGCGGAGATTGACAGTGGCAAATTGTCAGAGCTGAAATCCATTCACAAATTTGAAAAGCCCGCAAAAATATTTGTGAAACAAGGAACAGCTGAAATATAATAAATAATATCGTCTAAAGAGTAAAATGTATTTCACTCTCTCCTTATATTGTGTTTCTCCTCATTGTCCGTCACAGATACCAGACTGACTTTCCTTCCGGGGGCGGAGCGGTGAGGAGTTGACCTGTGGGGAGAACGCCGAGAGCAGAACCAATAAATTGAGCCCAAGGATCGCGGCCCAGTCACTCACCTTCCGGGAGAGGACTGGACCTGTGGGGAGAACACCGAGAGTGGAGCCGATTAATTGAGCCCGAGGATCGTGGTCCAGTCACTCACCTTCCGGGAGTGGAGCGGACCTGTGGGGAGAACACCGAGAGTGGAGCCGATAAATTGAGCCTGAGGATCGCGGCCTAGTCACTCACCTTCCAGGTGAGAAGCGGAGAGCAGTCCAGGCACGCCGGAGTTTGAAAACAAAGTGAGCAGTGATGTCACAGGAAGGCTGCAAGGTGATTGTTTGGTGAGTATCTGCTGTTAGGGAGTTACTCTAAATAGCTGGGTAAGTAACTAAAAGTAAAGGGAAAGGTCTACAGTTTTTTCAATAAAGGAGGTCGTGTTTTTTGGGGGAGAATCAAGGTCCCTAGTGTAAATAATTTAATTTTTGGGTAATTTAAGGGGATAAATTAAGGGAAAGTTATGGCAGGGCAGCTCAGCAATGTGGAGTGATCCTCCTGTGAAACGTGGGAAGTCAGGGACACTTCAAGTATCCAGGACGAACACGTGTGCAGGAAGTGTCTCCAGCTGCAGCTACTCGAAATCCACGTTTCGGATCTGGAGCGGCGGCTGGAGATACTGTGGAGCATCCGCGAGGCTGAGATCATCATGGATAGCATGTATAGGGAGGTGGTCACATCGCAGGTAAAGACTGCTCAGGTAGAAAGGGAATGGGTCACCACCAGGCAGAGTAGAAGAACTAGGCAGGTAGTGAAGGAGTCCCCTGGATCCATCTCCCTTTCTAACAGATTTTCCACTTTGAATACTATTGGGGGAGATAGCTTCTCAGGGGAATGCAGCAAGAACCAAGTCTGTGGCACCACAGGTGGATCAGCTGCACAGGATGGGAGGAAAAGGAGTAGAAGAGCTATAGTGATAGGGCATTCTATCGTAAGAGGTACGGATAGGCATTTCTGTGGCTGCAAACGTGACTCCAGGATGGTATGTTGCCTCCCTGGTGCATGGGTCAAGGATGTCACAGAGTGACTGCAGGACAAGTGGGAGGGTGAACAGTCAGAGGTCATGGTACACATTGGCACCAATGACATAGGTAGAAAGAGGGATGAGGTCCTGCAACCAGAATTTAGGGAGCTAGATAGCAGATTAAAAAGCAGGACCTCAAAGGTTGTAATCTCTGGATTACTCCCAATGCCACATGCTAATGAGTATAGGAATAAGAGGGTAGAGCAGATGAATGCATGGCTGAGGATATGGTGCAGGAGGGAGGGCCTTAGTTTCCTCGACCACTGGGTCTGTTTCTGGCAAAGGTGGGACCTATACAAGTTGGACGGGTTGCACCTGAACTGGAACGGGACCAACATACTTGCTGGGAGGTTTGCTAGTGCTGTTTTGAGGGGTAGGGGGGGTTTAAACTAATTTGCAGGGGGGTCGGATACAGAGTGGTGATACAGTAGGGGGTTAAACACAGTCAAATTTAAAAGAGAAACTGAGTCAGTCTGGAAGGCAGAGCAAATATAGACCTGTTACGGCACAAGTGAAAAATGCAAGGCTGGATTGCATCTATTTTAATGCAAGGAGTCTTACTAATAAGGCAGATGAATTGAGGGCGATGGGATTATGATCTTATTCCTATCACAGAGACATGGTTGAGGGAGGGGCTGGACTGGCAGCTCAGTATTCCAGGGTACAGAATCTACAGGCAAGACAGGTGACGGGGTAAAAGAGGAGGTGGCATTGCAATGTTGATCAAGGAGTCAATTACTGCAGTTAGGAAGGATGATATCTTAGAAATTCCTCAAATGAGGCCATACGGGTAGAACTTAAAAACAAAAAGGGGACAATCACTTGGCTGGGAGTGTACTACAGGCCTCTAAACAGACAGGAAGAGATAGAGGAGAAAATATGTCGGCAAATCTCAGAGAGATGGAAGAATCTTCTTCTTCTTTGGCCTCCTTGTCTCGAGAGACAATGGGTAAGCACCTGGAGGTGGTCAGTGGTTTGTGAAGCAGCACCTGGAGTGGCTATGAAGGCCAATTCTAGAGTGATAGACTCTTCCACAGGTGCTGCAGATAAAATTGGTTGTCAGGGCTGTTACACAGTTGGCTCTCCCCTTGCGCTTCTGTCTTTTTTCCTGCCAACTGCGAAGTCTCTTCGACTCGCCACATTTTAGCCCCACCTTTATGGCTGCCCGCCAGCTCTGGCGATCACTGGCAACTGACTCCCACGACTTGTGATCAATGTCGCAGGACTTCATATCGCGTTTGCAGACATCTTTTAAGCGGAGACATGGACGGCTGGTGGGTCTGATACCAGTGATGAGCTCGCTGTGCAATGTGTCCTTGGGGATCCTGCCATCTTCCATGTGGCTCACATGGCCAAGCCATCTCAAGTGCCACTGGCTCACTAGGGTGTATATGCTGGGGATGTGTTGGAGATACGGTCCTGCCACCTGATGCCAAGGATTCTCCGGAGGCTGCGAAGATGGAATGAATTGAGACGTCGCTCTTGGCTGACATACGTTGTCCAGGCCTCGCAGCCGTAGAGCAAGGTACTGAGGACACAGGCTTGATACATTCGGACTTTTGTGTTCCGTGTCAGTGCGCCATTTTCCCACACTCTCTTGGCCAGTCTGGACATAGCAGTGGAAGCCTTTCCCATGCACTTGTTGATTTCTGCATCGAGAGACAGGTTACTGGTGATAGTTGAGCCGAGGTAGGTGAACTCTTGAACCACTTCCAGAGCGTGGTCGCCGATATTGATGGATGGAGCATTTCTGACGTCCTGTCCCATGATGTTCTTTTTCGTGAGGCTGATGGTTAGGCCATATTCGTTGCAGGCAGCCGCAAACCTGTCGATGAGACTCTGCAGCCACTCTTCAGTGTGAGATATTAATGCAGCATCGTCAGCAAAGAGGAGTTCCCTGATGAGGACTTTCCGTACTTTGGTCTTCGCTCTTAGACGGGCAACCTGCCACCTGATCTTGTGTGGAGGAAAATTCCTTCTTCTGAAGGCTTGAACGCATGTGAGAGCAGCAGGGAGAAGAAGATCCCAAACAATGTAGGTGCGAGAACACAGCCCTGTTTCATGCCACTCAGGATAGGAAAGGGGTCTGATGAGGTGCCGTTATGCTAAATTGTGCCTTTCATATTGTCATGGAATGAGGTGATGATACTTAGTAGCTTTGGTGGACATCCAATCTTTTCTAGTAGTCTGAAGAGATCACGTCTGCTGACGAGGTCAAAGGCTTTGGTGAGATCTATGAAAGCAACGTTGAGGGGCATCTGCTGTTCACGGCATTTCTCCTGTAGCTGGTAAAGGGAGAACAGCATGTCAATGTTGGATCTCTCTGCTCGAAAGCTACACTGTGCCTCAGGGTAGACACGCTCAGCCAGCTTCTGGAGCCCGTTTAAAGCGACTCGAGTGAAGACTTTCCCCACTATCCTGAACAGGGAGATTCCACGGTAATTGTTGCAGTCACCACGGTCACCCTTGTTCTTATAGAGGGTGATGATATTGCCATCGCGCATGTCCTGTGGTACTGCTCCCTCGTCCC
The DNA here is from genome assembly GCF_036365525.1 of Heterodontus francisci. Lineage (NCBI taxonomy): Eukaryota > Metazoa > Chordata > Chondrichthyes > Heterodontiformes > Heterodontidae > Heterodontus > Heterodontus francisci. The sequence continues at coordinate 1,396,551 of NW_027142345.1, forward strand.
AGCACAGGCAAAGCAGTTCGTAGAGTGCTGGAAGTATAGCAGGCTTGGTACTCTTGATTATTTCAGGGTAATGCTGTGCTTCCCAGGTGCTTTTCTGCTGGCTAGAGAATGAATGGCATCACTGAGTTCCGATTTTGTTGGCTGTACGTCCAGCTCATCCATGACTGGCAGAGACTGGGCTGCATTGAGGGCGGTCTCAGTGACAACATTTTCCCTGGAGTACAGTTCTAGGTAGTGCTCCACCCAGCAGTCCATTTACTTCCGTTGGTCAGTGATTGTGTCCCCTGATTTAGATTTGAGGGGGGCGATCTTCTTGATGTTTGGCCCAAAAGCTCTCTTCATGACATCATACATTCCTCGGACGTTTCCGGTGTCAGAGGCCAGCTGAATATGACTGTATAGGTGTTGCCAGTAGTCATTTGCACAGTGCCTGGCTGTTCTTTGTGCAGCGCTTCTGGCTGCTTTAAGAGCTACGGATGTTAACTCACTGGGGGCTTTCTTGTAGTTCAACAGTGCAATGCGCTTAGCGGCTATGACAGGTTCCAGCTCTTCAAAGTGTGATTGAAACCAGTCTGCATTCTGCTTCACACGTTTGCCATAGGTGATCATAGCTGAGTCATAGATGGCATCTCTGATGTGGGCCCACTTGGTCTCTGCATCCCCTGTCGGAGTGTTTTGATGGACTTTGTCAAGTGAATTTGGAAACTTACCTAACAGCTGTGGATAGGAAATTCTGCTAGTGTTGATGCGCGGGCGGCCCTTCCGCTGGGAGTGATGCAGCTTCTTTGGTTTGAGTCTAACCTTGCTGCATACCACACACTGCACACCACACACATCCTTGTCCACTCAACACAGTATTGGACTGGCAGTAAAATAAGCTTGTTTGCAGCTTGCTGTGAAATGGCATGAGACTGCCATCTCTTGGTGTGAAATAGAACTGCAAGAGGGAAATTGATTGATAATAAAAAGCTCGGTGGGAATGTAAGCTGTGAGGGGGATACAAAGGGCCGGATTTTATTTGGTTCACTCCCCCCGAGATTCCGGCCCTGCTCCAATTCTGGTCTTTTGAGCATCGCTGATTTTTATCGCTCCACCGCTGGCAGCTGTGCCATCAGCTGTCCAGGCCCGAAGCCTGAGATTTCCCTCCCTGAACTCTCCGCCTCTCGACCTCTCTTCCCTCCTTTAAAACACTCATGGAAGCCTACTTCTGTGACCATGCTTTTGGCCATTTGCTCTAATACGGTCTTGTGTGGCTTGGGGTCCAATTTTGCTTTCCGACACTCCTGTGAAGTGCCTTGGGACGCTGTATTACGTTAAAGGTGCTCTATAAATTTACACACAAGTTGTTGTTGTTTTTGGTCTGGAATGTATTGCCTGAGAGAATGGTGGAAGGAGACTCAATCGTAAGGTTGAAAAGGGAATTTCGATAAATAGTTGAAAGGAAATGAAAGAGCTGCCACAGGCACGATGGGCCGCCCTGGTTGTGGATGTCGCCGTCATCCTTCCTTCTACGTGAGATGATGGACGTGCAGCAAATCCATTGGTGATGGGATAGTTTCCCATGGTGCACTTTGTCCGATAGCTGAAGAGGTCAATATGTGAGAGGCAGGTTCTTCCACAAGTGACACATATGAGGTGGGATTATCATGTGTCGCTGTTTTCCATGTTGGCACCTGCTGTCAAGCTGCTGTAGTCACTGATCGTCATGGTGATGCACACACCAGTCCAGGGGTAATATCACCATTTCCCTCTGTTGTTGGCCAGTGTCTCCCATGTGTGAAAATCGATGTTTCGGGCCTTCATGTCCTGCTTGCAGGCATCCTTGAAGTGGGGCTTTGGGCATCCAACTGGTCTTCTGTCTCCGGCGACCTCCCCATACAGAATACCCTTGGGAATGTGTCATCTTCCATCCTGCGAACGTGCCTGAGCCAGCAAAGTCACCTCTGCTTGACGAGTGTGAGCATACTCGGGAGATTTGCTTTTGAAAGCATTGTTACATTTGTGATTTTGTCCAGTGTTTATTTGCGCAGTGTCTCACTGTCTTTTGCACAATTGCCTTGGCTAATTTCAAGTCATATAATGTTCTGGCTGCTGGTTTCATGTTGTGCATCAGGTCGGTTCTGCTTTTTGCTTCAATAACAGATGTCATCTCTGCTGAGTAGCTGGGGAAGAGACAGTTGCCCACCTCCTTCTGGAATGTGTCTTTGCAAAGTAGGTGTGGAAAGAGATGCAGTGGTTTTTGTCGAGGTTCATCCCAAGCACCTGTGTAACACAGGAGTCTGTGCTCTACGGGCTGTTCCCAGGGACGCACACCGAGATAAACATCAACTGCTGCTGGAGGACCATCAATTTGGTGATCGACTCTCTTTGGTCTGCCCTAAACATGCTGGTCTTCCAGCGCAAAAAAGTTGTCCACGACCGAGTGTTGCAGACTGGCACATTCCAAGGTCCAGGACTACGTGCTGAGGGACACACTAAAGCTTGGGGTAGCCACTGCAAAGGCTCAATGGGGAAAGACCACTGTGTAAGGTCCCCCCGCCATAGTGAACTGGGCAGCTGGACTCATTGGAAACCCCTCGTGCTGTATCCACCAGATATGGGTTTGCTGTAAAATGTCCATGTCAGGTAAAATGGAGTGGAAGGGTTGTGAGGCAACTCACTCCTGTATTGAAGAAAACTGATTTCCTTTGCACTTTTTGGAATGTCAACTTGGTGCTGTTTTGAATTGTTGTATAATGCATTTTTTTACAGATTTATATGAATAAAGCATATTTTTAGGAATAAAAACCTGGGGATTCATATGCATAGTTCTTTGAAGGTGGCAGGACACATTGAGAAAGTAGTTAGCAAAGCATATGGGATCTTGGGCTTCATAAATAGAGGTACTGAGTACAAAAGTAGGGAAGTTATGCTGAACCTGTATAAATTTCTAGTTGGGCCACAACCAGAGAATTGCATCCAGTTCTAGTCAACACACTTTTGGAGGGATGTGAGTGTCCTTGAGAGGGTGGAGGAGATTTAACAGAATGGTTCCAGACATGAGGGATTTTAGCTGTAAGGTTAGGTTGGAGAAGCTGGGGTTGTTCTCCTTGCAGCAAAGGAGATTGAGGGGAGATTTGATAGACATGTACAAGATTATAATAAATATGACAGGTTTAGATAACTTACAGGGCGATGGGGATAGAGCGGGGGAATGGGACTGAATGGATTGCTTTACATGGGCTTGATGGCCAAAATGACTTCCTGTACTGCAGTGACTCCAGGACTCAATGACTCTCTCTCCTTCTCTCTCTCTCTCTCTCTCTGTCTATCGCTTTACCTCTCTCTGCCTCTCTCTCTATATCTGTCTTTAGCTGGTCCTCTAACTTTCTATCGCACTCTCTCTCTCTCTTTTTTCACACTCTCTCTCTCCATTACACACATATTTGTCAATCACATGTCAAAGAAGGAAGCATAATGAAGGAATGTCTGTGCCCTTGAAAATGTTTCCAGCAGAATAGTTAAATGTTTAAAGTTTCTGTTGGGAGTTTGACCTGAGATGGTGAGACACAAGGATGTGAGGTTATTAAAGTCTTCACCAAATGTAATAGGGAATAATTTTCTTCACTGGTGAACCCAAAGGAACAAATATGGCACAAGAATGAGAAAAGTCAGAGGATTGAGAATCATCCAATGGTTCTTCACATGTACAAGTCAGCAGACCCACAGAACAACAGTAGGTTGAGAGTTCAGATCCAGTGATAGACTTGACAAATATCGAGCTAGTGCTTTATTCTTTATAAACCCAACATCTGTCCACTTGGCTATTGCACCTCGTCTCGATGTATCTGATAATACTGATACTATTTGTATTCCACAGTTGCTTTGAAATCACAGGCAATATAAATGGATTGGGAATGACAATGGTCAGGAACCATTAATGGATTGGGAAAGTCAATGGACTGGAAAGTATCAGTGGATTGGGAAATTCTATAGACTGAGTTATATCAATGGATTGGGACAGTTCAGTACATTGTGAAACATCAATGGATTAGGAAACAGGAATTAAAGGGACAGATGGAGTTCAACCTGGAAAAGTGTGAAGTGATTCATTTTGGAAGGTCGAATTTGAATGCAGAATACAGGCTTAAAGACAGGATGCTTGGTGGTGTGGAGGAACAGAGGGATCTTGGGGTCCATGTCCATAGATCGCTCAAAGTTGCCACCCAAGTTGATAGGGTTGTTAAGAAGGCGTATGGTGTGTTGGCTTTCATTAACAGGGGGATTGAGTTTAAGAGCCGTGAGGTTATGCTGCAGCTCTATCAAGCCCTGGTTAGACCACACTTGGAATATTGTGTTCAGTTCTGGTCGCCTCATTATAGGAAGGATGTGGAAGCTTTAGAGAGGGTGCAGAGGAGATTTACCAGGATGCTCCCTGGACTGGAGGGTATGTTTTACGAAGAAAGGTTGAGGGTGCTCGGGCTTTTCTCATTGGAACGAAGAAGGATGAGAGGTGACTTGATAGAGGGGTACAAGATGATGAGAGGCATAGATAGAGTGGATAGCCAGGGGGCATAATTTTAAGGTGATGGAGGAAGGTTTCGGGGAGATGTCAGAGGTAGGCTCTTTACACAGAGAGTGGTGGGTGCGTGGAATGCACTGCCAGCGGTGGTAGTAGAAGCAGATACATTAGGGACATTCAAGCGACTCTTGGATAGGTACATGGATGATAGTAGAATGAAGGGTATGTAGGTAGTTTGATCTTAGAGTATGTTAAAGGTTCGGCACAACATCATGGGCCGATGGGCCTGTACTGTGCTGTACTGTTCTATGTTCTATGTTCCAGATGAAAGGATTGCATTAATTAATGGACTAGAATGTGGAGAGGCAGGAGAAAATGATGCCATTTTAGGGGGCCGGGGGTTAGTAGAAACAGACCAGGGCTATTTTACTCTCTATCTCATTCCTTTCTTCTATCTGGCTCATTATCACATCCTCTCTCTCTCAGAGCGGTGGGAATCACTGGAACCCACACTTGTTGCTCAGGTTGTTTGGTTCCGGGAAAATACAAGGTCCACATCAGATTGACAGGAAAGATAAATGTGATTCAGAGCCAATCATATTCCTTTTGGTGATGTGTGCTCAGCCTTGTTATATCAGCAAAGGCAGCAGGAAATGCAAATCCTGAAGAGTTTTGATAGAGTGAAGAAGGCGAAAGTGTTGCCAGTGACAGAAGGGTCAGTAACCAGAGGAAACACATTTAAAGTAATTGACAAAAGAATTAGAGTTGTGATGAGGAGATTGTTTTTTCAGCAGTGTGTTGTTCTGGTCTGGAATGCAATCCTGAAAGGTCAGTGGAAGCAGATTCAATGTTAACTTTAAATAGAATTGTATATATATCTGACATGGAAAATATAACAGGGCAATGGGGGAAAGGACAGGAGTGCGGGATGTGGGATTAATAGAATAGCTCTGTTAAATATCAAGCAAATGCACAGTAATAAGGTTCAGTGCTTGGACCTCAGTTATTTTCACTCTATCAATGGCAGAGAAGGCTCGAGGGACCATGTGGCTGCTCCTCATGTTCTTCCCAGTGTCCAGGATAAAGTGTAACATCACACTGATTTCCAGATGGCCAAAACAAATGCAACGGACATCTTTTCTGGAAACATCACATTTGAAGTGAGAAACTAATCATAAGGCACGGACGGGGATTAAACCCGTGATCTTCAGTTTACGAGACTGACGCCTTACCACTTGGCCACCATGCCTTTTGTTAATGGACACCTGAGGCTCCAGAGGAGGATTTGTGATTCTTTTTCAGTTTGGTTGAAACAGCATCGAGAAACATGCACAGAAATAAAGAGGGATTGTGGAATGGGAAACAGATCAGCCTCATTTACATCATCAGCATCATGAAATCTTCATTCAGACGTTCCATTCTCATCCTCAGCTTTTCTCACATCTGTACAATAATATAAGAGTGGACATTGTGTTGTTACTGGGCAGATTATATAAATAGACTATGTGCATCATCACAGGAAGTGATGTAATATAATCTGTACGGCACCTCATGAAGAGTTGTAGATGAAACTTTCAATGCAAGATGTGTAGAGTAAACTCAGGTTATTTTAACCGTCAGATTCTTATAAATTGTGTACTAAGCCTTGACAGATATCAGAATATTATATGGGGGCCACAGTAAACCAAAGCAATGATGGAGAAATCTTTGCCTGTACCTTTGAAAAGGTCACTGGACTGAACCAAGCCGAGGAGTGGCCGAGATGGTTCCAGAGGTTTGCAAGGTATCGTACTGCATCGGGTCTCGTGCAGAAGCCAGACATGGAGCAGGTCAGTACACTATTGTCTACCATGGAGGGATTGTGTAGGCTACGTGTGAAGAAGTTATTAAGGCACTCAAGACCTATTTTAATTGAGGAAAAAAATGTCATCGTGGAGCCAAAGTTAAAACGCTGCATTTGCTGACAATGCAACCACCAGGTGACGCTGTACTAGCACATGCGCAAATGCAGCCTCTTCCACTGAAACGTCACTGTCTGTGACATTCAGGCAGCTGCCAGGATTAAAGATGGAGCTACTCAATTTATCACAGAAAACAACTTAGACCCAAAAATCCCCTCAAAGGTTGCCATCGCAGCCTCCGTCCCACCCCCAATAGTCCCCCGCTACCTCTTGCGCATTCGCCAGTTATATAGTACCAAGTCATCTTAATTCACCTAAAGTGAATTACTTTCGGAGCAGTGACTGTCATTTCATAAGCAAATATGGCACATATCTACACAATGGACATGTTTTGGTTGATACTCGGAGAACGTTGCGCTGTTTGAAGTCTCATCAGAAGGACAGCACCTCTGACAGTGCTGCACACCCTCTGTAATTCAGAGAGGTTTCATAGAGTCAGAGAGTTATACAGCACAGAAACAGGCCCTTCGGCCATCGTGTCTGTGCCGGCCATCAAGTACCTGTCTATTCTAATCCCATTTTCCAGCACGTGGCCGTAGCCTTGTATTCTGTGGCGTTTTGAGTGCTCATCTAGATACTTCTTAAATGTTGTGAGGGTTCCTGCCTCTACCACTCCTTCACTCAATGTGTTCCAGATTCCAACCACCCTCGAGGTGAAACATTTTTTCCTCAAATCCCCTCTAAACAGTGCCATCCCATTCTCCGGACGATCATTCCCCGCTTCCCCCCATCCCACTCTCTGACTGCTCACTCCCCGCTTCCCCCACCACCTCCCCCATCCTGCTCTCTGGCCGCTCACACTCCAGGCCATGGGCTCTGCCGCTTCCCTCCTCTCGGCCACTTGCTCCAACATTGCCCCATCTCCCCTCGAGGCTCGCCTTGCTTTATCGGGTGGTGCGGTGAAGAATGATCGAATGTTGGAGCGAGAGGCCGAGAGGAGCGAAGCAGCATGGCTTAGAGCTAGTGTCTGGAGGGACGTGGGGGGGAAGCGGGGCGTGATTGGACGGAGAGAGGGCAGTGCGGGGGTGGGGGGGTAGCAAGCGGCCGGAGGGCGGGGGAGCAAGGTAGCGAGGAGCGGGCAGCGAGCGGCCTGGAGTGAGTGGCTGAGAGGGGGTAGAGAGATTTCCTGCGCATGCGCCACTTCGTCCTGGAAGACGTAGGCTGAGCATGCGCAGCATCTCAGAGCGCAGGAGACTGTTTGTGCATGTGCGCAGCTTGGAGCGCTCTGATGACGTCGGCTGGCCGCTGCATTGTCAGGAATCACTTTGAATTTAAGAAGCGTACAAAACAGAAAGGGGAGAGTATTCATTCATTTATCAATGACTTGTACAAACTCACGGAGGTTTGTGAATACAGCAACTTAAGAGAAGAGCTGAATGGAGACAGGATTGTGTTCGGGGTATTAGACAACACCCTTTCAGATCATCTACAGTCCAGGGCTGATCTCACATTAACGAAAGAGTTTCAATTGAGCAGACAAACAGAGGTTAGAAAGTTTAACCAATCCGTTGTTCGAGGGGACAGGGAGAGTCTGATCTCCAGAGTTGCAGACTCAATTGAATTTGTTCAGAAAACAAAAGGAAAAATTGGTGGTAAAAGACAAGAAAGACGGGAAGAGCATCTAGTGGTAGCTGCAACCAATTGCAGTCGGTGTGGCTGAGAGAGACACAAGTGGGAAAACTGCCTCGCCAAAGAAGCTGAGTGTTTTTCCTGCAGAAAGATGGGACACTTTCAGTCAGTGTGTGGCAGTAAAATACCAGCACTGAATATAATTAAAGGGAAATCCCCAGAGAGCAAAAACATTAATGAAGTACAGGATATCCAAAGTGTGGAAATACATTTTTTAGGTGAAATCCAGGAAATAAAGTGAGAGTTGCTGGACGACAGAAATTCTGAAATATTTTAAGATAGATGTAGATAGATTCTTGATAAACAAGGGGGTGAAAGGTTATCGGGGGCAGGTGGGAATGTGGAGTTGAGGTTACAATCAGATCAGCCATGATCTTATTGAATGGTGGAGCAGACTCGAGGGGCCGAGTGGTCTACTCCTGCTCCTAATTGGTATGTTTGTATGTAAGAAAACATGTTCTAGATACAATGAGAACCATCATTTGTTTGGAATTGGATTTGAAACCCCCTTTTATCAAAAGGTGATAGAGCTTTAATTTTTCTACAATTAACAGACAAATCCTTGTGGAGTTGAGATTGACAGAAATAATGGGCTGGATTCTATGGAGCCCTCAACGTCGATATCTGTGGTGGGGGTGGGGTGGGAGCCGCCTGAAGATGGCCCCGAATGAGTCCCGCCATGGACCTCAACGTCGGCAGGGCCTGGCTCGATATTGCCTGCGACGGCGAGGCGTTGTGGGGGGACCCCCACCGCTCGGCAACGGGACCACAAACCTGCATTAATTATTATCCCATCACTTCCTGATATCCAGCTGCGATCTTCAGCCCGGTGACCGGCACTGCCGTGCCTTCGGAGCCCCATCCGGGGAAATGAGGTGCAACACTGTTGGGGAGGGGGGAGAAGGTAAGTTTCTCAGTGTGGTGGAGGGGGGACGGAGTCAAATTAATGTCATGGGTGTAGGGGATGGTGGGAAGGGTTATAGTTTACAGTTTGCGCAGTTTTGGGCGGAAGGTCAGATGGTAAATGTAGGTTTTGGGAGGGAAGGGCAAATAATTAATTTAACTGTTATTGGGGGGATGGGAGAGAGGCAAAAGCAATGTATTTATTTCATTTCATTTAATCTTCCTTTAAATATTTTCCAGTAGGACTAACAGCCCTTTAAAAATGGCTGACACCCCAGTACAGTACTAAGGCAGTGCTGCACTATCAGAAATGCTGTTTTTCAAGTGAAACAGGAAACTGAGGACCCTCTGCCCTCTCAGGTGGATGTTAAAGGTACCATGGCACTATTTCAGAGAATAGAAGGGGAATTATTTCTGGGGTGCTGGTCATTGTTTCACCCTGAATCAACATCACTTAAAAACAGATTATCTCGTTTTTATCATATTGTTGTTTCTGGGAGCTTGCTGTGCGCACATTGGCCACCATGTTTCCTACATGACTACAGTGACTACTCTTGGAAAGTCCTTCATTGGCTGTAAAAGGCTTTGCAACGTCCTGTGGTCGTGAAATGCAAGTCTTGCTTTTTCCATTGTTATCAGTGTCATTGTGATCAAAAGATCGGATGCGTGAACACAAAGTTTAAATCAATTTTGATTAAAATAATGTAAAAGCATCTATATTCTTGCACTGTACCTAATAATCTCCATCTTCCTATCCTTGCAGAGTGCAATGTCATCGACCCTGAAATTGATTCCAGAAAGTTTAAGGCACAGAAAGAGGCCACTTGGCCCTCAGACAATTTCAGCCCAGTTCTGATGAAAGGTCACAGATCACAAACGTTAACTTTGTTTCTCTCTCCACAGATGCTGCCAGACCTGCTGAGTATTTCCAGCATTTTCTGTTTTTATTTCAGATTTCCAGTATCTGCAGTATTTTGCTTCTGTGTTAATTTGAAAGTTAAAACTGAACCACCTGTTTACAATTCACACTGGGGTCTCCCATGAAATGATTCTGTATAGTATTGACATAATGAATACAGATTCCGACACAGAGCTTCCTGTGGGGAATTGGGGATATGAAAACCAGCAGACTCTGCAGGAATTTCCACTGGGAGCACAAATTCACAAAATCTACCTTTTATATATCGATTCATTTTGATTGTCCTTCTGGAAAATTATTTTGAAACAATTTAAACATCAACCCACAGCTCCATGACTGGGTCAATTATGAGGTCATCCTCTGACAGGTCATGTGACAGCTGGAGCCACAAGACATCAGAACCAGATTTGTGACTGGAGTAAAACCCGGAATCCTTTCCCAATGGCTTTTCAAATAAAGCTGTTGCTGTTTGAAAACACAGCAGTTAAACTTTCTGCCTGACCATGAGGGGAGCTAGGGAGAAATTTACAAAACTCAATCCTTCAACAAAATAGTTCAAAAATCATTCATATCGAAATCATGTGAGGATTCATATGCAGTAGCGAAACAAGCAAAATACAGAAAGTACAGAGGAGAGCTGAAAAAGGAAATGAGATCAGCAAGAGAATGTATGAGAAAAGATTAGCAGGTCACATAACTGGGAACACTGAAGTATTTTACCAACATATGGACAGTCAGTGAAAGGGGGGATCAATTAGGAGATCCTGTGGAGACAGAGGGTGTGGCTGAGGCACTAATTAAGTATCACAAAATAAGCGGATGCTGCAAATGTCACAGTAAAGGAGTAGGAAGTGAAGAAATTGGACAGGATGAAAATAGATAAAGAGGAGACAATTACAAGGTTGGCAGCTCTCACAGTAGAAACGTCACCCAGTTTGAATGGGTTGCATCCTGGGTTGCTGAGGGAAGTAAGGGTGGAAATATCAGAGACTCGAACCACAATCTTTCAATCCTCCTTAAATATGGGAATGTTGCCAGAGGACTGGAGGATGCAGGTAAGCTTGGGTAGTTCGATCTTAGTATAACTTGACCATTTTTATAATGTATCCATTGTAGTAACTAACAAGGTCAAGAAAGCCATTTTATAATTAACACATGACCAAAGGAGCCATTTTGTGTTCAGTACTAATGTGCCGTGTAGAGGACACTATTTGTGCTTAAACATTAGCACAACACGGGAAGAAACGGTTACCGATTATAAGCTCTCACTCAATTGGTGCAGAGTATGAGCACCAGGGGTTACTTCTGACAGTTGAAGAGATCATCGCATCTCATTGGATAGCTACCACCCACTCCAAGCTGGGCAGCCCCCAATCAGTTAGGTGCTGTCCTGCCACAACCTGCTTGCTTCAATGGGTGCTTGGAGCTTAGAGAGTCATCTCTCAACAGGCGGATCGATAATCAATGCACCAAGAAAAACAAGCTCAACAAAGAAGACACCAGTCCTTCGCATCGCAAGCTGGAATGTGAGGACCATGTGTCCTGGCCTTACTGACACCCTTCTGCAGGTTGATGACACACACAAGACAGCTTTGATGGACAAAGAACTCACAAGGCTCAATGTGGACATTGCTGTGCTGCAAGAAACTAGACTCGTCCAAAGTGGATCCCTCAAAGAGAAACACTACACCTTCTTCTGGCAGGGGAAAGCCCAAGAGGCAACTCGTGAGCATGGAGTGGTTTTCACAGTAAAAAAACACGCCACTTGAGATGAGTGAACCAGCCACAGTAGGCTCAGAGAGACTTCTTACTCTTCACTTGTCAACAAGCGTGGGCCCAGTTAATCTCATGTGCATCTATGTCCCGACACTCACCTCCACCCCAGATGTCAAGGATCAATTCTATGTGACACTTGATACTGCCATCAGTAGAATTCCCAGCACTGAGGGACTGTACCTTCTAGGAGACTTCAACACAAGCTTGGGTACTGACTACACAGCTTTGCCAATGTGCATAGAGCACCAGGGGATTGGCAAGATGAATGAAAATGGACAGAGGTTGCTGGAGCTATGCTGTCACCATGGATTCTGTGTGATGAACAGCTACTTCCAGGTCAATCTGTGCCACAGGGTGTCCTGGAGACATCTGAGATCACACCACTGGCACCAGCTAGACCTTATCATCACCAGACATACCACCCTCAGCAGTGTCCTCATCACTCTCAGCTATCACAGCGCTGACTGTGACACTGACCACTCCCTGGTGTGTAACAAGGTCAGGCTTCAGCCAAGGAAGCTTCATCCATCCAAGAAGAACGTCGTCCTCAGATCAACACTTGACGAACCACTGATCCAGAAAGGACCCAGGAGTTCCTCAACATCCTCGATCAGGCTCTTTCAGACAACAATGCTCAAGGTCTCAGTGCGGTGTCAAAGTGGAATCATCTGTTAACAAGCAGATGGAAAGGTGAGTGGAACATTACCTTAAACTCTACATAACGGAGAATATTGTCATTGAAGTGGCTCTCAGTGCCATTCCAGACTTCCCTGTCATGGAGGAGCTGGACAGTGACCCCACCATAGTGGAGCTCAACAAAGCCATTGACCATCTTGCCAGTGGTAAAGCCCCGGGAAATGATGGTATTCCACCTGGAATCATCAAGAGTGGAAAAGCGGTTCTACTGCAGCATCTCCATGAACTTCTGTGTCTCAGTTGGAAGGAAAGATCTGCACCTCAAAACATGCGTGATGCAAACATTGTCACCTTGTACAACAATAAGGGGGAATCGCAGTGACTGCAGCAATTAGCGAGGCATCTCCTTGCTAAGTATTGTGGGGAAGGTCTTTGCTCGCATTGCTCTGACCAGATTGCAGACCCTGGCATCACACATCTATCCTGAGTCTCAGTGCAGCTTCAGAGCTGGTAGATCGACAGTCGACATGATTGTCTCACTTCGGCAGTTACAGGAGAAGTACTGTGAACAGTACAGACCACTCTACATTGTCTTTACATATGAACATACGAATTAGGAGCAGGAGTGGGCCACTCGTCCCTTCGAGCCTGCTTCACCATTCAATAAGCTCATGGCTGAACTGATTACTCCACATTTCCATCTACCTCCGATAACCTTTCACCCCCTTGCAGATAAAGAATCTATCCATCTCTCCCTTAAGAATATTCAAAGACTCTGCTTCCACCGCCTTTTGAGGAAGAAAATTCCAAAGACTCACGACCCTCTGAGGGGGAAAATTGCTCCTCATCTCTGTCTTAAATGGGTGACCCCTTATTTTTAAACAGTGACCCCCTAGCTCTAGATTCTCCCACAAGGGGAAACATCCTTTCCACATCCACCCTGTCAAAACCCCTCAGGATCTTGTATGTTTCAATCATGTCGCCTCTTTCTCTTCTAAACTCTAGTGGATACGAACCTAGCCTGTCCAATCTTTCCTCGTAAGACAGCCCACCCATTCCATGTATTAGTCCAGTAAACCTTCTCTGTACTACCTCCAATGCATTTACATCCTTCCATAAATAAGGAGACCAGTACTGTACTCAGTGTTGCAGAAGAGGTCTCACCAATGCCCTGTATAGCTGAAGCATAACCTCCCTACTATTGTATTCAATTCCCCTGGCGATAAATGATAACATTCTATTAGCTTTCCTAATTGCGTGCTGTACCTGCAGACTAACCTTTTGCGATTCGTGTACTAGGACACCCAGATCCCCTGCATCTCAGATCTCTGCAACCTCTCACCATTTAGATAATATGCTTTTTTATTCTTCCTGCCAAAGTGGACAATTTCCCACTTTCCCACATTATACTCCATTTGCCAGGTCTTTGCCCAGTCACTTAACCTATCTATATCCCTTTGTAGCCCCCTTATGTCCTCTTCACAACCTACTTTCCTACCTATCTTTGTCATCAGCAAATTTAGCAACCATACTTTTGGTCCCTTCATCAAAGTCATTTCGAGAATTGTAGAAGGTTGAGGCCCCAGCACAGATCCCTGTGGACCACTCGTTACTTCTTGCCAACCAGAAAATGACCCATTTATGCTGACTCTCTGTTTCCTGTCAGCTAGCCAATCCTCTATCCATGCCAATATGTTACCCCTGACACCATGAGCTTTTATTTTCTGCAATAACCTTTGATATGTCACCTTATCCTTCTGGAAATCTAAGTAAAATACATCCACCGGTTCCCCTTTATCCACAGCACATGTAACTCCCTCAAAGAACTCCAATAAATTGGTTAAACATGATTTCCCTTTCACAAAACCATGTTGACTCTGCCTGATTACCTTTATTTTTTCTAAATGCCCTGCTATAACATCTTCAGTAATCGCTCCTAACATTTTCCCTGAGACAGATGTTAAGCTAACTGGCCTGTCGTTTCCTGCTTTCTGTCTCCCTCCCTTTTTGAATAAATGAATTACATTCGCTACTTTCCAATCTATCAGAACCTTCCCGAAGCGAGGGAATTTTGGAAAATTAAAACCAGCGCATCAACTGTCTCACTAGCCACTTCAGGACCTGGCGACTTGTCAGCCCGCAGCTCCAACAATTTGTTTAGTACCACTTCACTGGTGATTGTAATTTTCTTGAGTTCCTCCCTCCCTTCCATTTCCTGACTTACAGCTAATACTGGGATGTTATTTGTATCCTCAATAGTGAAGACCAATCCAAAGTATCTGTTCAATTCATCTGCCATCTCTTAATTATCCATTATTAATTCCCCAGACACACTTTCCATAGGACCAACACTCACTTTGTTAACTCTTTTCTTTTTAAAATATCTATCGAAACTCTTACTAGTTGTCTTTATATTTCTCGCTAGCTTTCTCTCATACTCTAATTTTACCTTCCTTATCAATCTTTTAGTCATTCTTTGCTGTTTTTTTTATATTCTGTCCAATCTTCTGACCTGCCTCCCATCTTTGCACAATTATAGGCTTTTTCTTTAAGTTTGATAGTATCTTTAACTGTTTTCCTGAACCATGGATGGTGAGTCCCACCTTTGGAATTTTTCTTTCTCGTTGAAATATATCTATTCTGTGTATTCTGAAATTTTCCTTTAATGTCTGCCACTGCATCTCTATTGACTTATCCCTGAACCTAATTTGCCAGTTCACTTTAGCTAGCTCTGCTTTCATGCCCTTATAATTGCCCTTATTTAAGTTTAAAATACTCGTTTGGGACCCACTATTCTCTCCCTCAAACTGAATGTAAAATTCAATCATATTATGATCTCTACTACCTAGGGGCACCTTAACTACGAGGTCATTAATTAATCCTATCTCGTTGCACAATGCCAGGTCTAGTATAGCCTGCTCTCAGGTTGGCTCCAGAACTTATTTTTCCAAGAAATTATCCCATAAACATTCTATGTACTCCTCATCTAGGCTACCTCTGCCCATCAGAATTTCCAGTCTATATGTAGATTAAAATCCCCCATAATTATTGCTGTACCTTTCTGACAAGCTGCCATTATTTCTTTTTTTATACCCCATCCTACAGTGTGGTTAATGTTAGGTGGCCTGGACACCACTCCCACAAGTGACTTCTTGCCTGTATTATTTCTCATCTCAACTCAAACTGCTTCTGCATCGTGATCTCCTGAACTTAGGTCATCCCTCTCTATTGCGCTAATACCATCATTAATTAACAGAGTTACCCCATCACCTTTTCCAAGCTTCCTGTCCTTCCTAAATGCCATGTCACCTCCAATATTCTCATCCCAATCTCTGTCACCCTGCAGCCATGTCTCTGTAATGACTATCAGATCGTACTTATTTATTCTATTTATGCTCTCTGTTCATCTGTTTTGTTTCGAAAGTTCCATGCATTCAGATACAGAGCACTTAGTTTTGTCCTTTTATTATTTTTGTGACCTCCAGCCTTATCTGTTGATTTACTCTTAGATTTGTACATTCAGTCCCTTCCTGTCACAGTCTGTTTATCATTTCCCATATTTATACCTTTCTCTCTTGCCTTGCCTCTCCTCCTTGATTCACCATATCTTCCCAAATTTGATCCCTTGCCCCCACTATTCAGTTTAAAACCGTCTCTACGTCCCTCGTTCTGTGGCTCGCGAGAACACCGGCACCAGCACGGTTCAGGTGTAGACCGTCCCAACGGTACAGCCACCTCTTTCCCCAGTACTGGTGCCAATGCCCCACGAACCAGAACCCACTACTACCACACCAGTCTTTCAGCCGCACATTACTTTCTCTAATCTTATTTGTCCTATGCCAATTTGCACATGGCTCAGGTAATAATCCAGAGATGATTACCTTTGAGGTTCTGCTTCTTAATTTGGTGCCTAGTTCCTCATACTGACTATGCAGAACCTCTATCCTTATCCTGCCTATGTCGTTGGTACCGACATGGAACACGACAACTGGATCCTGCCCCTCCCATTGTATGTTTCGCTCCAGCCCTGAGCAGACGTCCTGAATCCTGGCACCGGCAGGCAACGCAGCCGTCTGGACTCTTGCTCTTTGCTGCAGAGAACAGTGTTAATCCACCTTACTATACTGTCCCCTACTACCACTACATTCCATTTTTCTCACACTTTGAGCCGCAAACACTTTTTTTTAATTTTCAAAATATACTTTATTCATAAAAATCTGCAAATATTACATTGCCAAACAGTTTCAAACAGCACCAAAAAATACAAACATTGCAAGGGAGATCAGTTTCCTTCTCTCCTATCATGAGTTTCTTCACAACCCTTCCATTTCACTATTGTCATGCCAATTACAGTTTTACATTTACAGCAAAAGAAAATATCAACGATACAGTTCGAGGGATTTCCCATGGATCCAGCCCCTCAGTTCAGCTTGGTGGGGGGACCTTACACTGTGGTCTTTCCCCATTGAGCCTTTGCTGCGGCTGCTCCAAGCTTTAGTGCGTCCCTCAGCACGTAGTCCTGGACCTTGGAATGTGCCAGTCTGCAACATTCGGTGGTGGACAACACTTTGCGCTGGAAGACCAGCAAGTTTCGGGCAGACCAAAGGGCGACTTTCACCGAATTGATAGTCCTCCAGCAGCAGTTGATGTTTGTCTCGGTGAGCGTCCCTGGGAACAGCCCTGAGAGCACAGACTCCTGTGTTACAGAGCTGCTTGGGATGAACCTCGACAAAAACCACTGCATCTCTTTCCACACCTGCTTTGCAAAGGCACATTCCAGGAGGAGGTGGGCGACCATCTCTTCCCCACCACAGCCAACGCGGGGGCACTGTGCGGAGGGGGCGAGACTTCGGGTGTGCAGGAAGGATCTGACGTAAAGGGCCCGTCTCACCACCAGCCAAGCTACGTCTTGGTGCTTGTTTGAAAGTTCTGGTGATGAGGCATTCCGCCAAATGCCTTTGACGGTCTGCTCGGGGAACCATCCGACAGGATCCACCATCTCCTATTCCCGTAGGCCCTTGAGGACATTCCCTGCAGACCACTGCCTGATGGATCGGTGGTCAAAGGTGTTTTGCCGCAGAAACTAAACACTTTTTTTTTTATTTCCAAAATATACTTTATTCATAAACATCTGTAAAAATTACATTGCCAAACAGTTTCCAAACAGCACCAAAAATACAAACATTGCAAGGGATATCAGTTTCCTTCAATACTCTCATGAGTTTCTTCCCAACCCTTCCGTTTCACAATTGTCATGTCAATTACAGTTTTACATTTACAGCAAAATGGACCTTAATCACTTACAGATACTCATCAAACATGCAGCTTTTTCCAAACCAATCAACTACCTGCTTGCCTGTGATGTCACAGCTCAACAGATCCTCACCAAACAGCTCCTTCCACTGCACTGAAGCAAGAACCAAATCCTGTCAACTCACCCCAGCGGCGCTCTGTTTCCCTGCTCTCACTCTCCATTGGAATATCACTTTTTGATTTTTTTCCCCCAGCTCTGCTCCTGCTGTGCTCCTCTCTCTCTCGCTCTGTCTCTGAGTCGGTGCTTTTGACACACTTGTTTACTCTCTGTTCCGTCGTGCTCTTCTGTCTCTGGTCCAAAATCTGACTCTGGTGGGACTTGAACCCACAACCTTTGAATGCCTTCTTTATCATTATTTAGAAGTCCAACACGCTATCCATTGCGCCACAGAGACGCACATATTTTGATAAACATCACCAAGGCCTTTGATCATGTCAGCAGAGACGGACTCTTCAAACTGCGATGGAAACTCGGCTGCCCTCCTGAACTCTTGGGTATCATCTCTTCTTTCCACGAGAACATGCACAGTTCCATCAGTTACAATGGAGCAACATCAGACACTTTCAAGATCAGCAGTGAGGTAAAGCAAGGCTGCGTGCTGGCGCCAACTCTCTTAGGAACAGAGGAACATAGGAGTAGGCCATTCAGCCCGTCGAGCCTTTTCTGCCATTCAATTCGATCATGGCTGATCATCCACCTCAACGCCCCTTTCCCGTGCTCTCCCCATATCCCTTGATGTCATGAGTATCAAGATTTCTAACAATTTCTGTCTTGAACATGCTCAATGATTGAACAGCCACAGCTCTCTGGGGTAGAGAATTCCAATGATTCACCACCGTCTGAGTGTAGAAATTCAACTCGATCTCAGTTTTAAATGGCCTACTCCTTATTCTGAGACTTGGTCCCCTGATTTTAGACTCACCAACCAGGGCAAACATCCTATCTACATCCACACTGTCACGCCCTATAAGAATTTTATCAGTTTCAATGAGATCAACTCTCATTCTTCGAAACTTAAAGGAATACAGGCCCAGTTTCCTCATAAGACAATCCCACCATCCCAGGGATTAGTCTGGTGACCCTCTGTTTCACTCCCTCTATGGCAAGTATATCCTTCCTTAGATGAGGAGACCAAACTATACACAATACTCCAGCGCGGTTTCACCAAGGCTCTATACAATTGCAACAAGACATCTTTACTCCTGTACTCATGACCCCTCGTGTGAAGGCCAACATACCATTTGCCTTCCTAATTGATTGCTGCACCTGCACAAGAGCTTTTAGTGTCTCATGAACAAGGACACCCAGGTCCCTTTGGACATCAACACTTCCCAACCTCTCACCATTTAAGAAATACTCTGTCTTTCTGTTTATTCCACCAAAGTGGAGAACTTCACACTTACTCACACTATATTCCATCTGCCATGTTCTTTCCCATTCACTTAGCCTCTCCAGGTTCCCTGGAAGCCTCTCTGCATCCTTCTCAAAGCTCACACTTCACCTAGCTTTGTGTCATCTGCAAACTTGGAAATATTACATTTAATCCCTACATCCAAATCATTTATTTCGGTTGTTAACAGCTGTGGCTCCAACACTGATCCTTGCAGTACCCCAATAGTAACAGCCTGCCATCCTGAGGAGGACCCGTTATTCCTGCTCTCTGTTTTCGGTCTGTTAACCAATTCTCAATCCATACCAGTATATTATCTCCAATCCTATGTGCTCTAATTTTGTTTACTCACCTCCTGTGTGGGACATTACCAAAGCATCCACTGGTTCTCCTTTATCTGTTCTACAGGTAACATCCTCAAAAAACTCAACGGGTTTTTTCAAACCTGTTTTCCTTTTCATAAATCTATGTTGACTCTGCCCAATCATATCATTATTTTCTAACTGTCTATTTATCACATCCTTTATAACTGGTGTATTCTTCTCCATGCTGCTATTGTACACTTTCAGTGACACAGATGGGGGTGTTCACCTGTATATCAGAGCTGACGACAAGCTGTTCATCTTGGCAAGACTCCACTTGGACGTAGAGACTTGGACGTAGAGACTCCACTTTCTATCAACATTGACAACATCACTTTGGAGGTTGTCAACAGCTTCACATACCTTGGATCAACAATCACCAGCAATCTGTCCCTTGATGCTGAAATCAGCACCAGGATTGCCAATGCTGCAGCTGTCATGTCAAAGTTGAGAAGACGGGTGTGAACCGACAGCAAACTGACCGTAAATACAAAGCTCCACGTGTACCAGGCTTGTGTTCTCAGCACCCTCCTTTATAGTAGAGAATCATCAACAACTTATGCAAGCCAAGAAAAGCAGCTGAACAGCTTCCACCTCCACTGCCTCAGATGGATATTGGACATCTCCTGGCAGGACAGAGTGCCGAATGAGGAAGTACACCAGCGTGCAGGGATCCACAGCATGTTTGCCCTCTTGAGTCAGAGGCGGCTCTGTTGACTGGGCCAAATGAATGACAGTCACATTGCCAAATACATGCTCTGTGGTGAGCTTGCTATCAGCACAAGACCAACAGGTCAGGGAAAAAATCAAGTTATTTGGAGAGCTTTGAGTTAATTAAGGAGAGTGGGCATGGATTTATAAATGAAAGTTCATGCTTGATGAATCTAACTGCATTTTTTGATAAACTATCTGAGAAAGTTGATGAAGGGAATGCAGTGGATGTTGTTTATATGGATTTTACAAAAGCATTTTATAAAGTACCACATAAAAGGGTGGTTAACAAAATTGAGGTTCATGGATTAGGAGGGTCAGTGTCCATTTGGATAGGAAATTGTTTTAAGGACAGAAAACAGCGAGTCATATGAAATGGTTCTTGGTCAGACCGGAGGATAATCGACAGTGGTGTTCCCCAAGGGTCAGTGCTAGAACCATTGCTTTTTTTTGCTACAGATTAATGACTTGGATCTTGGAATATCGAGCAGAATCCCAAAATATGCCGATGACACCAAACTTGGAGGAGTGGCAAACAGTGAGGATGATATGAACTGCCTGAAACAGGTTAGTTATCGGCTAGTAGGATGGGCAGAGAGGTGGCAGATGGAATTTAATAGTGACAAGTGTGAGGTGATGCATTTTAGCAGAAGAAATAGGTAGAGGCAATATATACTCAATGCTACAGTTCTGAAGAGTGTGCTGGAATAGAGGGACCTGGAGTACATGTCCATCATTCTTTGAAGTTGGCAAGACATATTGCGAGAGTGGTTAGCAAAGCATGTGGGATCTTGGGCTTTATAAATAGAGACATTGAGTACAAAAGCAGGGTTGTTATGCTGAACTCTGGTTAGGCCCCAATTGGAGTGTTGCATCCAGATCTGCTCACCAATCTTTAGAATGGATGTGCGGATTCTTGAGAGGATGCAGAGAATATTTACCAGAATAGTTCCAGGGATGGAGGGTTTTAGTTTCAAGGTTAGGTTAGAAAAACAGGGTTTTTTCTGCCTGTATCAAAGGAGATTGAGGGGAGAATTGATAGAGGTGTCGAAGTCTATGCCAGTTTTAGATAAGTTGGCAAAGAAAAATTTTTCCCATTAATATTGGTACAAGGACTAGGGGATTCAGATTGAAGGTTTTGGACAAGAGATGCAGGGGGAATGTGCGGAAGAGCTTTTTTACACAGTTATTGGTAATGATCTGTAACTCGCTGCCCCCGAGGGCGGAGGAAGTGGAGACAATCGTTGGTTACAAAAGGAATTTCGATGGGCATTTGAAGGAAATAAATTTACAGGGCTAGGGGGATCGAGCAGACAAGTGGGACTGACTGGATCGCTCCATGGAGAGCTGGCCTGTACTCGATGGGGCAAATGGCCTCCTTCTATACCACAAATGACCCAATGACTCGATGAGTCTATGTCACTCTCAGAATCAAGACAACAGAGTGACAGATTTAACACAACATTATAACATATGTTTGGTTTGACAAATTCAATAATAACTCGTCTCCACTCCTAGTATTTCTAAATCCCACACATTCACGATAATGTCAACAATTATTTCCTGTTGTGTCTCTCTCAGATTTGTAAACTTCACTATATTGGAGTGAGGTGACATCTACTGGCGGGAAGCAAGAACTGCAATCAAGCAGCAGAAACTCCACAGTCTGTCAGGGTGAAAGAAACATTGCAAAATGAGGAAATAGTGAAGGGGTTTGATCGGGTTGATGGAAACATGATTCCACTTGTGGTATCGTATGAAGCAAGGGCCGGAAATATAAAATTGTCGTTAATAAAAGAAATGAGGAATTCATGAAAAATGCATTTGCTTAGAGAATGGTTATAGAGATATACAGCACTGATATAGGCCCTTTGGCCCACTGAGTCTGCACTGACCATCAACCACCCATTTATACTAATCCTATGTTAACCCAGAATTCCCTACCACATCCCCACATTTCTCCTCTCACCTACCCTGGGGCCAATTTACAACAGTCAATTTATCTATCAACCCACAAGTCTTTCGTTGTGGGAGGAAACCAGAGTACCTTGTGGAAGCCCACATAAACAACTTGCAAACTCCACACAGGCAGTATACAGAACTGAATCGGGGTCATTGAAGTTGTGAAGCTGCAGTCCTCACCACTGCACCACCCTAAGAATGTGGATAGAGTAAAAAGTGAGATTGGATGGACAGAAGCAGTCTGAAAAGATGGCTCAAACAAAAGGTGAAAACCCTGAAATGTTAACTCTGTTTCTCTCTCCACAGATGCTGTCAGAGGTGCTGAGTATTTCCAGCACTTTCTGTTTTTATTTCAGCTTTGCAGGATATTGTTTTGATCTGAAAAAAATGCATGATCGGCTGTGGGTGCCAGTGAAATTCCACAGGAGCGAATCAAAGCCACGCTAACGGTGGCTAGTTGGTTTAGGGGTATGATTTTCGCTTTGGGTATATAAGTGATTACTATGTGGGCGGACCTGGGTTCGAATCCCAGACGAGCCCTTTTCTGTTGCCATTTTTAGTTTAAGGTCATCGATTGCTTTCAGCCTTCCAGAAAGCGGAATCGATTTCCAAACTGAGCCTGCTTGAGGACCGGGGAACTGGATTCAAAGAGCTTGTCGACAAAATTGAAATGAACAAAATATACAGATTGTCAAGTGGGAATATAAGGTTGCAACAGTAACTGAAGGCCTGCTCGGGTCAGCAAATGAAACCCGACCCAAGCCTGACAGCACCACATCCGACCTGGTCCGAGTCCTTTCATTTTTTTCCCGTGCCCGAACCGACCACCAGAATGTTCAGTTAAACTTGCTTCCGTTTTTCACTTTTTAAGCTTGTGCAGGTAAGGCTACAAAAACTGTAACTGGACTTGAAAGGTTGTTTAAATGTACATTAAGATTAGAGCTACGTACCGGAGGTGATGAGCTGAAGATTGTTACCATAGAAGTTAGTGATTGTTAGGTCACTAGTTAAAGAGAAACTCATGGAGTTGTGCCCAGACAGGTTGTCTCACACTGGATTGAATAAAATATTGCCCGAAGGCTAGAAAATATCATTGTACATTCCCTAGACTCCTGCTTTACAGGTTGAAATACTTGCTGCAAGTTTATCCAGAGAGCAGCTGAGATGCAGAGACCAGGAAGGTCTTGAGTGATTAATTATTATAAAATATACATTCTTATATTAAAGAGATTGTGCTCTACCTTCGATGGAATCGCTCACTGCAGACTAGTGCGGAGTGTTTCCCGCCTTGACGTCCTGGCTGTCACTGGATCTTGAGTCCAGGCCTCTGGATTACTGGTCCAGTAATCTTTGAAATTTCTCCCTTGATCTAATATTTTAATCTGGTAAGTCAGATTTTACAAAAAAAAATTAAATGATTTAAGACTGCTTCATGTTCAGCAGTGCCAAATGAATAAAGAAATTCAAATATATTCAAAATTATATATCAACTATTAAATACTAATGCCCAGCTTTGAATACAAAAAATGCCTCTAATTGTGTTCTGGTCTGGAATGGAATTCTTCAGTGTTTCTGTTTCGCTTGGATTGACTCATCAATTTTCTTGTTTTTCAATTTGTTGATGCCTTTGAATAATTGTGGATCCTTCTTCAGGGTGTCTTCTTTCACCAGGTAGTTCTGACCTCTGATGATGTTGATCGTAATCAGCTTCAATTTGCTGATAGTTTTGGAAGTGAGCAGATTTCCTTTGCTTGAGTTTACAACATGGAACTTAGTCTGACGTGTGGACCCATGGGAGGATTTGAAAGCTGCCCTTGCATTGGAGCATACAGTTGCATCCATCCAAACAGAGGTACAGTAGAAGTGACATATTCAGTTCAGTCTGTCGATCATGGGACTTTTAATCTCAGGGTTGTGAGTTTGAGCGCCATTTAGTTTTTCCATTTTTTAGGCTTCATTAGCAGAGAGTACAAGGAGTGTTTGAAATGAAATTCAACAACAGTATGAGAAACGCTCTCTTTCATTCGGGACTCTCGCGACCGAGGAGTGAACAGCTGGGAAGTCAATTTCATCGGGAGTTTCGGCGGAGCAGGGACTGCTGGGTAAGTAGAAACCTATATATTTGGGCTGTGTAAATTCTCTTACCTTTTCATTGTGCAGCTTTTCCAGGAACACAGGCATTGCGAGCGAGGAGTGAACAGCTGGGAAGTCAATTTCATCGGGAGTTTCGGTGGAGCAGGGACTGCTGGGTAAGTAGAAACCTATACATTTGGGCTGTGTAAATTCTCTTACCTTTTCGTTGTGCAGCTTTTCCAGGAGCACAGGCATTGCGGGCGAGGAGTGAACAGCTGGGAAGTCAATTTCATCGGGAGTTTCGGTGGAGCAGGGACTGCTGGGTAAGTAGAAACCTATATATTTGGGCTGTGTAAATTCTCTTACCTTTTCGTTGTGCAGCTTTTCCAGGAGCACAGGCATTGCGAGCGAGGAGTGAACAGCTGGGAAGTCAATTTCATCGGGAGTTTCGGTGGAGCAGGGACTGCTGGGTAAGTAGAAACCTATATATTTGGGCTGTGTAAATTCTCTTACCTTTTCGTTGTGCAGCTTTTCCAGGAGCACAGGCATTGCGAGCGAAGAGTGAACAGCTGGGAAGTCAATTTCATCGGGAGTTTCGGTGGAGCAGGGACTGCTGGGTAAGTAGAAACCTATATATTTGGGCTGTGTAAATTCTCTTACCCTGTCGTTGTGCAGCTTTTCCAGGAGCACAGGCATTGCGAGCGAGGAGTGAACAGCTTGGAAGTCAATTTCATCGAGAGTTTCGGTGGAGCAGGGACTGCTGGGTAAGTAGAAACCTATATATTTGAGCTGTTTCTGAACCCGAGACACTACTCTTGTAGTGTCTCCCACCCGCCCTCCTCCTCTTACCAAAAAAAAGGACTCGGTTGTGTGTCGGTAAGGTAAGGCTTTTTCTATTTCTCTTCTTGTTTGATCGTGTGATTGGTTAAAAACTTGGGTATTTAGAATAGTGGGAATGGAGGTTAAGGCAGTTGAATGTTCCTCCTGCACAATGTGGGAGGTAAGGGTCGCCAAGGGTGGCCCTGCTGACTGCATCTGCAGGAAGTGCACCCAGATCCAGCTCCTCGAGGACCGCGTTCGGGAACTGGAGCTGGAGCTGGAGGAACTTCGGATCATTCGGGAGGCGGAGGGGATTATTGAGAGGAGTTATCGGGAGGCAGTCACACCTCAGGTAAAAGAAGAAGGTAGATGGGTTACTGTCAGGGGAAGGAGAGGGAACCAGCATGCAGTTCAGGGATCCCCTGTGGCCGTTTCCCTCAACAACAGGTATACCGTTTTGGATACTGTTGGGGGAGACGACTTATCAGGGGTAGGCAATGGGATACAGGTCTCTGGCGCAGAGTCTGTCCCTGTTGCTCAGAAGGGAAGGGGTAAGAGGAGCAGAGCATTAGTCATTGGGGACTCCATAGTTCGAGGAACAGATAGGAGGTTTTGTGGGAACGAGAGAGACTCACGGTTGGTGTGTTGCCTCCCAGGTGCCAGGGTACGTGATGTCTCTGATCGTGTTTTTGGGATCCTTAAGGGGGAGGGGGAGCAGCCCCAAGTCGTGGTACACATAGGCACCAACGACATAGGTAGGAAGACAGATGGGGATTTAAGGCAGAAATTCAGGGAGCTAGGGTGGAAGCTTAGAGCGAGAACAAACAGAGTTGTTATCTCTGGGTTGTTGCCCGTGCCACATGCTAGCGAAGTGAGGAATAGGGAGAGAGAGGAGTTGAACACGTGGCTGCAGGGATGGTGTAGGAGGGAGGGTTTTGGTTTCCTGGATAATTGGGGCTCTTTCTGGGGTAGGTGGGACCTCTACAAACAGGATGGTCTTCACCTGAACCAGAGGGGTACCAATATCCTGGGGGGGGAGATTTGCTAGTGCTCTTCGGGGGAGTTTAAACTAATTCAGCAGGGGGATGGGAACCTAAATTGTAGTTCCAGTGTGCAGGATGTTGAGAGTAGTGAGGGCAGAGATAAGGTTATAAGGACACAAGAGGGCACTGGCAAGCAAGAGCTTGGTTTAAAATGTGTCTACTTCAACGCCAGGAGCATCCGGAATAAGGTGGGTGAGTTTGCAGCATGGGTTGGTACCTGGGATCTCGATGTCGTGGCCATTTCAGAGACATGGGTAGAGCAGGGACAGGAATGGATGTTGCGGGTTCCGGGATTTAGATGTTTCACTAAGAACAGAGAAGAGGGTAAAAGAGGGGGGGGGGGCGGGTGTGGCATTGTTAATCAAGGAAAGTATTACAGCGGCAGAAAGGACGTTTGAGGACTCGTCTACAGAGGTACTCTGGGCCGAGGTTAGAAACAGGAGAGGTGAGGTCACCCTGTTGGGAGTTTTCTATAGACCTCCAAATAGTTCCAGAGATGTAGAGGAAAGGATAGCAAAGATGATTCTTGACAGGAGCGAGAGTAACAGGGTAGTGGTTATGGGGGACTTTAACTTTCCAAATATTTACTGGAAATACTATAGTTCGAGTACTTTAGATGGGTCTGTTTTTGTCCAGTGTGTGCAGGAGGGTTTTCTGACACAGTATGTAGACAGGCCAACCAGGGGCGATGCCACATTGGATTTGGTACTGGGTAATGAACCCGGCCAGGTGTTAGATTTAGAAGTTGGTGAGCACTTTGGTGATAGTGATCACAATTCGGTTAGGTTTACCTTAGCGATGGGCAGGGACAGGCATATACAGCAGGGCAAGAATTATAGCTGGGGGAAAGGAAATTATGATGCGATTAGGCAAGATTTAGGATGCGTAGGATGGGGAAGGAAACTGCAGGGGATGGGCACAATCGAAATGTGGAGCTTATTCAAGGAGCAGCTACTGCGTGTCCTTGATAAGTGTGTACCTGTCAGGCAGGGAGGAAGTTGTCGAGCGAGGGAGCTGTGGTTTACTAAAGAAGTTGAAGAGCTTGTCAAGAGGAAGAAGAAGGCTTATGTTAGGATGAGACGTGAAGGCTCAGTTAGGGCGCTTGAGAGTTACAAGCTAGCCAGGAAGGATCGAAAGGGAGAGCTAAGAAGAGCAAGGAGAGGACACGAGAAGTCATTGGCGGATAGGATCAAAGAAAACCCTAAGGCTTTCTATAGGTATATCAGGAATAAAAGAATGACTAGAGATAGGTTAGGGCCAAACAAGGATAGTAGTGGGAAGTTGTGTGTGGAATCGGAAGAGATAGGGGAAGTGTTAAATGAATATTTTTCGTCAGTATTTACTGTGGAGAAAGAAAATGTTGTCGAGGAGAATACTGAGATTCAGACTACTAGGCTAGATGGGATTGAGGTTCACAAGGAGGAGGTGTTAGCAATTTTGGAAAGTGTGAAAATAGATAAGTCCCCTGGGCCAGATGGGATTTATCCTAGGATTCTCTGGGAAGCCAGGGAGGAGATTGCAGAGCCTTTGTCCTTGATTTTTATGTCGTCATTGTCGACAGGAATAGTGCCGGAAGACTGGAGGATAGCAAATGTTGTCCCCTTGTTCAAGAAGGGGAGTAGAGACAGCCCTGGTAATTATAGACCTGTGAGCCTTACTTCGGTTGTGGGTAAAATGTTGGAAAAGGTTATCAGAGATAGGATTTATAATCATCTTGAAAAGAATAAGTTCATTAGAGATAGTCAGCACGGTTTTGTGAAGGGTAGGTCGTGCCTCACAAACCTAATTGAGTTTTTCGAGAAGGTGACCAAACAGGTGGATGAGGGTAAAGCCGTGTATGTGGTCTATATGGATTTCAGTAAGGCGGTTGATAAAGTTCCCCACGGTAGGCTATTGCAGAAAATACGGAAGTATGGGATTGAAGGTGAATTAGAGCTTTGGATCAGAAATTGGCTAGCTGAAAGAAGACAGAGGGTGGTGGTTGATGGGAAATGTTCATCCTGGAGTATAGTTTCTAGTGGTGTACCGCAAGGATCTGTTTTGGGGCCACTGCTGTTTGTCATTTTTATAAATGACCTGGATGAGGGTGTAGAAGGGTGGGTTAGTAAATTTGCGGATGACACGAAGGTCGGTGGAGTTGTGGATAGTGCCGAAGGATGTTGTAGGTTACAGAGGGACATAGATAGGCTGCAGAGCTGGGCTGAGAGATGGCAAATGGACTTTAATGCGGAAAAGTGTGAGGTGATTCACTTCGGAAGGAGTAACAGGATTGCAGAATACTGGGCTAATGGGAAGATTCTTGGTAGTGTAGATGAGCAGAGAGCTCTTGGTGTCCAGGTACATAAATCCCTGAAAGTTGCCACCCATGTTAATAGAGCTGTTAAGAAGGCATATGGTGTGTTAGCTTTTATTAGTAGGGGGATCGAGTTTAGGAGCCACGAGGTCATGCTGCAGCTGTACAGGACTCTGGTGCGGCCGCACATGGAGTATTGCGTGCAGTTCTGGTCACCGCATTATCGGAAGGATGTGGAAGCTTTGGAAAAGGTGCAGAGGAGATTTACTAGGATGTTGCCTGGTATGGAGGGAAGGTCTTACGAGGAAAGGCTGAGGGACTTGAGGTTGTTTTCGTTGGAGAGAAGGAGGAGAAGAGGTGACTTAATAGAGACATATAAGATAATCAGA
This sequence comes from Heterodontus francisci, assembly GCF_036365525.1. NCBI lineage: Eukaryota > Metazoa > Chordata > Chondrichthyes > Heterodontiformes > Heterodontidae > Heterodontus > Heterodontus francisci. The sequence continues at coordinate 1,425,232 of NW_027142345.1, forward strand.
GGGCTGGACAGGGTGGACACTGAGAGCCTTTTTCCTCGGATGGTGATGGCAAACACGAGGGGGCATAGCTTTAAGTTGAGGGGTGATAGATATAGGACAGATGTCAGAGGTAGTTTCTTTGCACAGAGAGTAGTAGGGGCGTGGAACGCCCTGCCTGCAACAGTAGTAGACTCGCCAACTTTAAGGGCATTTAAGTGGTCATTGGATAGACATATGGATGAAAATGGAATAGTGTAGGTCAGATGGTTTCACAGGTCAGCGCAACATCGAGGGCTGAAGGGCCTGTACTGCGTTGTAATGTTCTGTGTTCTATAACTCTCTGCAGCATCTCGCTGTGAAAGATTGAACTTTATCTCATTTCTTTTTCAGCTGGGAGTCAGTGCGGCTCAGTGGGACTTCCAGCTGTCTCCCACCTCACAATCCATCAGTGCTGAGAAAGCAATGGGAAATATTACTCATGGCTGAGCAAGCAGAGGACACCGATTTAAGGTGCATGGGAAAAGAACCAAAGGCAACATGAGGAAAAACCTTTTTTACGCAGCAAATGGTTAAGATCTGATATGTACTGCCTGAGAGTGTGACGGAGGAAGATTCAACCATAGCTTTCAAAAGGATATATGATAATTATCTGAAGGGAAATAAAATTCAGGTTTTCATTGAATACATGAGGATGTGGCATGAGCTGAGTTGCTTGTGCAGAGAGGCAGCACAAGCACGATGAGCTGAATCCCTCCTTTTGTGCTGTAAGTATTCTGTGATCTATGATTCTATACAAAGTGAAACCAACACTCACAGATGACAAACTGACAGGTACAGTGTAAACCCCACACTAACAAACCAGCAAATGCCAGGGACAGAGTAAAACCAACAGTCCTCGACAAGAAACTGACAGATACTGTGTGAAACCCAAAAATCACTGATCAGGATTTGGCAGTTAATGTGTAAAAACCTCTCTTCAATATCCATCCTGCAAAGTACAAAGAAAATTAGGTACAAACCCAGGCTCATACTTCGAAGACTGAGAGATAAAGAGCAAAACACAGACTCACCTACAAGAGGCTGACAAGTACAGAGAATAAAATAGAGGGGGTGCAGATTAAAAACACATGCATGTAACGGATACTGATAGGGATAGAATCAAACCCTTTCTCACACATGACATGAAAATTGGTGGTGTCGTAAATAGTGAGGAGGAAAGCCTTAGATTACAGGCCAATATAGATCGTCCGAGGCAGAGAATATAAGAGCAGGGAGGTTATGACGGAGCTGTATAAAATGCTAGTTAGGCCACAGCTGGAGTACTGTGTACTGTTCTGGGCACCACACTATAGGAAGGATGTGATTGCACTGCAGAGGGTGCAGAAGAGAGTCACCAGGATGTTGCCTGGGCTGGAGTATTTCAGCTATGAAGAGAGACTGAAAAGGCTAGCATTGTTTTCCTTAGAGCAGAGAAGGTTGAGGGGAGATAAGATTGAGGTTTCCAAAATTATGAGGGGCATTGATGGGTTAGATAGGAATAAACATTTTACCTTAGCGGAGGGGTCAATAGCCAGGTGGCATAGATTTAAGGTAAGGGGCAGGAGGTTTAGATGGGATTTGAGGAAAAATTTTTTACCCAGAGGGTGGTTGGAATCTGGAACGCACTCCCTGAAGAGGTGGTAGAGTTCGGAACCCTCACAACATTTAAGAAGTATTTAGATGAGCACTTGAAATGCTATAGCATACAAGGCTACGGGCCAAATACTGGAAAATGGGATTAGAATAGTTAGGTGCTTGATGGCCAGCACAGACACAATGGGCTGAAGGGCCTGTTTCTGTGCTGTATAACTCTATGACTCTATATCAGAAACTGATAGATCTGGACAAAAGCTGATGTTCACATACAAGTTGTTGAAAGATATGTGGTGAAACTCACATTTTTTTTATTTCCAAAATATACTTTATTCACAAAAATCTGTAAAAATTACATTCCCAAACAGTTTCAAACAGCATCAAGTCAAAAATACAAACAGTGCAAAGGTGATCAGTTACCTTCTGTACAATCATGAGTTGCCTCACAACCCTTCCATTTCATTGTCATGCCATATACATTTTTACATTTACACAAAATTTCTCCGATACAGTTCGAGGGATTTCCCATGGATCCAGCCCCTCAGTTCAGCTTGGTGGGGGGACCTTACACTGTGGTCTTTCCCCATTGAGCCTTTGCTGCGGCTGCCCCAAGCTTTAGTGCGTCCCTCAGCACGTAGTCCTGGACCTTGGAGTGTGCCAGTCTGCAACATTTGGTGGTGGACAACTCTTTTCGCTGGAAGACCAGCAAGTTTCGGGCAGACCAAAGGGCGTCTTTCACCGAATTGATAGTCCTCCAGCAGCAGTTGATGTTTGTCTCGGTGTGCGTCCCTGGGAATAGCCCGTAGAGCACAGACTCCTGTGTTACAGAGCTGCTTGGGATGAACATCGACAAAAACCACTGCATCTCTTTCCACAAAGTTAACTCACATCGCAATAGCAGAAACAGTCACAAACCAAAAACTGAAACATACAGAGTAAAAACCCACATTGTCACACCAGAAATTCACGGCTACAAAGTGAAGCTGACTATCTCCTCCCAGGGACTGACAGGAACAAAAGAAAACACACACTAACATACCAGGAAATGAAATGTAGGAAATAAAACCTGATTATCATGTCAGAGATTGGCATTAATGATAGTTGTGGTACCCAGAATGCTCTGCGCTCTAGAATTTGCCTTGTCTCTGATAAGGAGCAGGCGCGGTAGTGGCTGAGCTCCATCTGCAGCTGGAGCGGAATATTCACAAAGTGCAGGGAGACCGTGCCCGTAGCGGGTGCACACAGCTGGAGCAGGGCGTCAAGGCCACAATAGGATGGAACAATCCCGTTTGTGTCCCTGCGGGTGGCGGTGAAGCTTTTCCCTGTGAGGCTTCCCGAAACTGCCCGCCAGCAAGGTCAACTGATCAGAGAGCGTCTGTAAATGGATAGGAATTGGGGATTGAGCAGGGAGCGTCTCTAAATGAATAAGATTTGGGGACTGGGCAAGGAGCGTCTGTAAATGGATAAGAATTGGGGATTTGGCAGGGAGCGTTTTTTTATCCGTTCGTGGGATGTGGGCGTCGCTGGCTCGATCTCAGCTACAGTAATGTGTCCAGTTCTGGGCACCAGGTTTCAGAAAGGACATCAAAGCTTTTGAGACAGTTCGGAGGAGATTTACGAGAATGATACCAGAGATGAGGGGTTTCAGTTCTCTGGACAGGGTGGTGAAGCTGGGATTGTTGGCCAAAAATGTCAAGGGGAGGTGAGGAGAGATCTTTTTACCCAGTAACTGATTCGGATTTGGAATGAATTGTCTGACAGGGTGCTGGAAACAGATTCAATTATAACTTTCATAAAGGAATTGGACAAATATTTCAAAGTGAATTTCTCCAGGACTATGGGGAAATAGGCAGGGGGTTGGACTAATTGCATCATTTTTTTCACAGATTCAGCACAGGCACAAAAGACCGATTGGCCTCCTTCTGTGCTGTATGATTCTGTGAAATAGTGACAGTCAGGGCAAGTCTGTGTAAGAAGGAGAAATGGAGACAGGTCAGGGAGAGCACATCATCAAAACTGGGAGATACTACATTGGACAGGGAGGGTCGGAGGGGGAGAGAGCAGGTACATACAGTCAGAATCAGCACCTTCAGGGGAAGAGAGAGAGAGGAACCAGTGAGTGTAGAAGTGAACCCAGCCAGAGTCAACCTGCTGAAACACCAGTGAGTTCACACTGGGGAGAGATCATTCACCTGCTCCGTGTGTCGGAAGGGGTTCATTCAGTCATCCAACCTCACTGAACATCAACTTGTTCACACTGATCAGAGACCTTTTTAATGTCCTGACTGTGAGAAGAGATTTAAAAGCAGTAATGATCTGCTGAAACACCAACACACTCACTCTGGGGAGAGGCCGTTCCCCTGCCATGTGTGTGGGAAGGGATTCACTCAGTCATTCAATCTGCTGCAACATCAGCAAGTTCACATGTAACTGCAGGGGTTGGATTCTGCTGTTGTTGCTGCTATTCATCACTTTCAGAGACAAAGTTGGGTCTTACTTTATAACCAGTGTAGTCCAGAGCAAAAACGTCTTCTTAATGTTGAGATAAATAGGAGAAGAAACCGGGAAGTGGCGGTGAGGATGGGGGAGGTGCTGCACCATCACTTTAATGGTGCACCCTCCCTCCCCCGGGGTCCTCGCTGCACGTCCGCCAGGCCTGGTGGCTCTGATTGGGGTCGTGAGAGCCCCTGAGACTCGGTGCAGCTGAGGCTGCGCTCACCCCCGCTCAGCTCTGTTGTGATATTTAAAATACGAAAGGCCTGTTGGACTGAGAGCTGATCTGGAGTTTAGAAAGCAGCATTACTGGAGGCTCATTGCTGCTCAGCACAATCTCACCCCCAATCCTGGGAATTGTTGATTCTGACACCCTGTAGTTCAGTTCTGCAATTAACTAGAGGGGGAGATGTGTGAGCAGAGAAACAGAGCGAAATGAAAACACAGCTGGACAGATGTGCAACAGGTCAATCCACTGTTACAATAACTCCATCACTGACTCCCTCCTGACAGTAACCAGCCCTTTCACAGAGACTGTGGGTGGCTCTGAAAAGAGCCTTTGGTTTATTCGATGACATTTTGGCCGCTTTACTTTTTCTGGGAGCTCTGAGCGCTGGTTTTCTTGGGCAGCAGCAAGGCCTGGATATTAGGCAGCACCCCGCCCTGAGCGTTGGTCACGTCTCCCAGCAGCTTGATGAGCTCCTCGTTGTTACGGACGGCCAGCTGCAGGTGTCTGGGGATGATGCGGGTCTTCTTGTTGTCCCGGGCCACGTTACCAGCCAGCTCGAGGATTTCAGCGGTCAGATACTCGAGCATTTTGCAGCGCCAACATCATCACATTTCCGCAACAAATCCATCTTCGTGCATGCGTGATAAAGCATCATTGGGTATCTAGCCACCCCATCCCCCCACCAATTGGCTGGAGGAAGTGGCTGAATGGGAGATTTTGAAGCTGTAGCTCTCCCCCCTCGGCAACTCACTCCAGGCCTCGACGATTCCCCACCTCAGCCGCTCGCTCCAGACCTCGCTGCTCCCCCCCCCGACTCCCCTGGCCAGTTGTTCCTCGCTTCGCACCACCCCACTCTCTGGCCACTCGCTCCAGGCCGTGCCGCTTCCCTCCTCTCAGCCACTCACTCCTACGTCGCCCCGTCACTCCTTGCGGCCCTCCTGCTTCTACAGGTGGCGCCTGGTGAAGAAATGTGGGAGCGAGTGTCACGGCCAGAGCTAGCAGCTGTGGGCTGGGCTGGGACAGGGTGGGGGGTGGGGGTGCGGAGAGCGAACAGACAGAGTGCGGAATTTCGCCAGTAGGGAGGAGGGGGAGAAAGCGAGTTGCAGAGGGGGGAGAGCGGTCAGTGAGGTGGGAGCTAGTAGCTGCGTTCGGGTGAAGTCAATCCTGGTCAGTTATATAAACAAATCACAATAACGAATTGGCAGCACATTTTATCCTCTGCCCGATTTTCCTTTCCATCGATCGGGGTGCTAATTCACTATCTTCCAATGGAAGTTCAATCATAAAATTCCTTTTGTATTCAATAGGATTACTGAAATGTTAAATGGATCTGAGGATGACAGTTAGTATTAGCAAACGCACCCGAGTGAATTAGCACCCCAATCGATGGAAAGGAAAATCGGGGAAAGTATAAAATGTGCTGCCAATTCATTATTGAGATTCGTTGAGTAATTCGATTCTGCCCAACACTGAAATTGGCGGCTTTTTTGAATTCAATCTTTCTGCCAGGACGACAATTTAAGCCAATGATTTGCTGTATTTTCTAATTCGTGGCTCGTCAATTGGTTAAGACATGCGAATGGGAAGAGGGTGACCAATCAGAAGTGGGCTCTGGATAGCGCGGGCTCAAACTGCGGGAATTCCAGGTCCCTGAATGAATGAGCTGAAACTGATCAGTTTCACAAACCCTGTCAGTTTCAGTGCAGGAAACACCGTCTCGGGAGAAATAACATCACAAGTGGGTTTGGTTCCAGTGACGGCTGCTGCAAAACTCCCGGATTCTCTCATTGCAGCGAAATCATTTTGAAATTCTATGAAAACAATGAGTGATTCTGGAGGAGTGATGGCTTTTCACTGAGGGCATGTGTCGACTGGAGAAATAACTAACTGTAGAGCCTCGGGCACTGTTTACACAGCCCGTTCAGAAAATCAAATCCACTGCACATCCTTGCTACAAATGAAATGTCAAATTTGGGGATTCTTGTTTTGTATCTCGAGCACAGCACAGATTTATTCCAGACAGTTCTAAACAGCCTATCCCAGCTCCCGTTTCCAGGTCACTGCTCTCTCTGTGAGGCGGTGGGTGTCTCTTAGAAGAGCATTTGTTGTGTTTGCTGGAAAGGGTCGAGTTGTTCAGCCGCTGAATTCGTAGAGAGTGCGGCCCTGACGTTTCAGAGCGTACACCACATCCATGGCAGTGACCGTCTTGCACTTGGCGTGATCAGTGTAGGTGACCGCATCCCTGATCACATTCTCCAGGAAAACCTTCAACACCCCGCGAGTCTCCTCACAGATCAAACCTGAGATCCGCTTAACCCCGCCACGGCGAGCCAGGCGGCGGATTGCTGGTTTAGTGATGCCCTGGATATTATCAGGAAGCACTTTGCGGTGCCGCTTTGCTCCGTCTTTTCCCAGTCCTTTCCCTCCTTTACCTCTGCCAGACTTTCTTTTATTAATTTCCAAAATATACTTTATTCATAAAAATCTGTAAAAAAAAAATACATTACAAAACAGTTCCAAAAGCACCAAGTCAAACAATACAAAGAGTGCAAAGGAGATCAGTTTCCTTCAATACAGGAGTGAGTTGCCTCACAACCCTTCCATTTCATTGTCATGCCATGTACATTTTACAGCAAACAAATATTTTCTGGCTACAGTTCGAGTGGTTTCCCATGGATCCTGCTCCTCAGTTCAGCTTGGTGAGGGGACCTTACACTGTGGTCTTTCCACATTAAGCCTTTGCTGCGGCTGCCCCAAGTTTTAGTGCGTCCCTCAGCACGTAGTCCTGGACCTTGGAATGTGCCAGTCTGCAACATTCGGTCATGGACAACTCTTTGCGCTGGAAGACCAGCAAGTTTCGGGCAGACCAAAGAGCGTCTTTCAACGAATTGATAGTCCTCCAGCAACAGTTGATTTTTATCTTGGTGTGCGTCCCTGGGAACAGCCCATAGAGCACAGACTCCTGTGCTACAGAGCTGCTTGGGATGAACCTCGACAAAAACCACTGCATCTCTTCCACACCTGCTTTGCAAAGACATATTCCAGAATGAGGTGGGCAACGTCTCTTTTCCACCACAGCCACCTCGAGGGCCGCGTGTGGATGGGGTGAGACTTCGGGTGTGCAGGAAGGATCTGACAGGGAGGGCTCTTCTCACCATCAGCCAGGCTACATCTTGGTGCTTGTTTGAAAGTACTGGTGATGAGGCATTCTGCCAAATGACTTTGGACTTCTGCTCAGGGGACCATCCGACAGGATCCACCATCTCCTTTTCCGAAGGGCCTTGAGGATATTCCGTGCAGACCACTGCCTGATGGATTGGTGGTCAAAGGTGTTTTTCCACAGAAACTTTTCCATGAAGGATAGGCAGTACGGCACAGTCCAACTGGATGGAGAATTCCACGGCAATATGACCAGGCCCATCCTTTGCAACACTGGGGACAGATAGAACCACAGCACGTAGTGACACTTGAAGTTTGCAAACTGGGGATCAACACACAGCTTGATGCAGCCGCACACAAAGGTAGCCATAAGGATGAAGGCGACGTTGGGTACATTTTTCCCGCCCTTATCCAGAGGTTTGAACATCGTGTCCCTCCGGACCCGGATCATTTTGGATCCCCAGATGAAGCGGAAAATGGCTCAGGTGATCACCACAGCGCAGGAATGCGGTATGGGCCAGACCTGCACCACGAATGTGAGCGCCTCGCACCTGATGACCAGGTTCTTACCCATAATGGAGCGAGATCGCTGCTCCCACATGCTCAGCTTATGTTGTACCCTGGCTACTCGCTGCTTCCAGGTTTTGGGGCACATCTCAGCCCTTCCAAACCATATCCCCAGCACCTTCAGGTAATCTGACCTAACGGTGAAGGGGACAAAGGATCGGTCAGCCGAGTTCCCAAAGAACATGGCCTCGCTCTTGCCGTGTTTAACATTGGCTCCCAAGGCCAGTTCGAGCTGGTCGCAGATGCACATCACTCTGCGCACAGACAGTGGATCCGAGCATAAAACGGCGACGTCATCCATGGACAGGGAGGTTTTAACCTGAGTGCTCCGCTGCCTGGGATTTTCACCCCTCTGATGCTCGCATTCTTCCTAATAGACTCAGCAAAGGGTTCAATACTGCAAACAAACAAGACAGGGGAGAGAGGACAGCCCTGTCTGACTCCAGATTGGATCGGGAAACTTTCTGATTCCCACCCATTGATTGAGACTGCACTACTGATGTTTGTGTAGAGTAGTTTGATCCAATTGCAGATTCCCTCCCCAAACCCCATTTTGGAATGCACATCCATCATGTAAGTGTGCGATATCCTGTCAAAAGCCTTCTCCTGGTCCAGGCTGATGAGGTAGGTGTCCACCCTCCTGTCCCGTACATAGGTGATCATATCCCTGAGTAGCGCAAAGCTATCAGAGATTGTCCTGCCTGGTTTAGTATAGGTCTGATCAGGGTGAATCACCAACTCCAGAGCAGACTTGAATCGACTGGCTATGTCTTTTGACAGAATCTTGTAGTCAGCATTAAGCAGAAATTGGGCCACCAATTTCTGATTTCTGTCCTCTCCCCCTTCTGCTTGTCAATGAGGGTGATGATGCCTTTCCTCATGGATTCTAACATGCTGCCAGCCTGGAGCATACTCTTGTTTACTGGCAGACATGTTGATTCTTTCCTCAAATCAGTGCACAATAAAAGAGACTGATTCTGTCAGGCTCCTTTTTATGCAGGCCACCTGGACCTGGCTGAGAAAGGCAGAGTGAGAGCAGGGAGGGGAGGAGACAAGAGTGAAGATTAAACAGAGAGCTAGATGGAGGAGACACCCAGAGTGACAGACAGAGAGAGAACGGCCCCTCATCTTTCAGCTCCACCTCCAGTTTCCTCCGGGCTGCCAATTTCAAACACTTTATTAACAGTAGAACCAAAACCCAGCTCTCCACACAAACCCTTCCAGACTCGGCCTTCATAGTCAAGGCTTTCCAAAAAGCCGGAGCTTTTAAATATGGTCCCGATGCAATTAACACTCAGTAATATTCCCACCTAAACACAGTCCATTCTATACTAAGAAACCTCCTCAGTAACATCACCATTTCCTCACACATCCGCTTCCTGCAGTTTACAAACACCTTACTGCAGCAGTTTGGGGAATCTCCTGTGTTAAGATTGGAGTTGGAAAGCGGCCTTTACCCGGCAGTGTTATTGTCTCACACTGAATCTGCCAGACATCCTGTTCTCTTTATTGCGAGAGAGAAAGCACGGATTTAGGAAATGTTCATTTGAAATTATCTCTATTGAGAACGAGCCCGGCCGTGGGACAGGTATTCCAGTGCAAAGAGCTGTCCATGACCGAGTGTTGCAGACTGGCACATTGCAACGTCCAAGACTATGTGCTGTGGGACGGCATTAAAGCTTGGGGAAGCCACCATGGAGACTCAATGGGGAAAGGCTGCAGTCTGAGGCCCTAGTAGGCCATAGTACAGTGAGGGGCTGGAACCCGTGTAAAACCCCTCGGACTGTTTGCACCAGAGAATGTTTGATGTGTAATGTAAATACTGTAAATATAACCTGTGCAGGCAGGGATAGTGAGATATATCATGTACATTATTGAAGGAAACTGATCTGTATTGTACCTTATGTAATATTAAATTTGAACTGCTTTGCAATGTAATTGCACAAATTATATGAATAAAATACATATTGTGCAAAAGAAAGCAGCTTTCCTGTCAACACACACCTTGTCTCAGGGCACAACTTTCCTGTGATCTTGTCATACCCAACTTCGCTCTGTATCTTCTGACACACACACTTTACAGTCTGTCATTTCCAAAAACAAGCATTCTAAAATCAAAAGACCTTTTGTTTATTTCTCCTTTCTTTTCATTTCTCCTCTATTCTTCTCAATCACTCCCTTCAACAGTCCTATTCAGATCAAGGTGGAATGTGAATAGTGTCACAACTCACCTGACACTGTTATTACCCTTCTTTTCCCTTGTCTCATTCAATGGGAAAGTTTTATTCACCAGTCTGTTGCTGTTTTACACTCTTGCCATACCATCTGGTATTGCATCCATCTGAATTCTGTGCTTTCATGGCCTTACATATCTTTTCCTCTTCTGGATGATTTGTTTGCTTCAGTTCCATTCAACCAGGCTGGACCACAGGGAAGCTTAGAACCTTTGCCTTGGACGGGTCCACGTTGATCCATTACATTCAGAATCACCTCCTTGAAATAACTCCATAGTACAACTACAGTAACCACACAGAATCTGCTTCAAACACTCCTCCACATTTTATGTGTTCTGACCGTCAACACCTCCAACTCTTTTGTTTAAGTGGAACCCATCAGGTGTGTATAGGCTCCTTCTATTCTGAAAGCTGTAGCACTGGTTCAGGGAATTCAGCCCTGTTTCTCTACTCTAAAGGCTCAGCCATGCTTGATCTGCGTGGTATTTTGCTTTTATTGCAACGTTACAAGACCTCCAATCCTCTGAAAAATGATGGTCAGACCTTCCACTATTTCTTCCCTGGCTTCTTTCAACAGCCTGGGGTACATTTCATCTGGTCCTGGTGATTTATCCACATTCAAGGATGTTCATCCCATTAATACTTCCTCTCTCGTTAAGTTATCACGTCCAAAACTTCACACTCCTCCTCCTTCATAACAATATTTGCATCGCCCTCTCATTCGGGAAAACAGTAAAGTATTCATTAAGGATATTGGCAACATCTTCCACCCCGATACAAAGGTTACATTTTTGATGTTTTATGTGCCCTGCTGTTTGCTTAGTTGCCTCTTACTCTCATGTTTTGTTGCAACATCTTTGGGTCCATTGTTACTTTGTTTGTCTATGTTCTTTCCTGCTTTCTCTTTGCTCTTCACCGCTGCTCCCAAACGCCTTCAGTGCAGTCAAAACACAAGGTGTCAGAAGTGGGATTCGAACCCACGCCTCCAATGGAGACTGCGATCTGAACGCAGAGCCTTTGACCGCTCGGCCATCCTGACTACCTGCAACATTTTATCAATGCTAAGGAAATTATTCATTCTTTGTGAAAGTATTTGTGAGATTGTGGAAATGTCTGGAAGAGGAAAGACCAGCGGGAAAGCTCGAGCCAAGGCCAAGTCTCGCTCCTCCCGGGCTGGACTGCAGTTCCCGGTGGGCCGTGTTCACAGGCTCCTGAGAAAGGGTAACTATGCTGACCGTGTGGGTGCCGGAGCCCCGGTCTATCTGGCTGCTGTGCTCGAGTATCTGACCGCTGAAATCCTCGAGCTGGCCGTGAACGCGGCCCGGGACAACAAGAAGACCCGCAACATCCTCAGACACCTGCAGCTGGCCGTCCGCAACGACGAGGAGCTCAACAAGCTGCTGGGAGGAGTGACTATCGCTCAGGGTGGGGTGCTGCCTAATATCCAGGCCGTGCTGCTGCCCAAGAAAACCAGCGCTCAGAGCTCCCAGAAAAAGTAAAGCGGCCAAAATGTCATCAAATAAACCAAAGGCTCTTTTCAGAGCCACCCACAGTCTCTGTGAAAGGACTGGTTACTGTCAGGAGGGAGTCAGTGATGGAGTTATTGTCACAGTGGATTGACCTGTTTCACATCTGTCCAGGTGTGTTTTCAGTTCCCTCTCTGGATTTCGCTCTGTTTCTCTGCTCACACATCTCCCCCTCTAGTTAAGTGAAGAAGTGAACTACAGGGTGTCAGAATCAACAATTTAATAAATCCCGCTGCCTTCGATTTGATAAATCCCGAGATTATCCCGGTACATTAACGGGAACTGGTTCGGAGCTGATGAATTAATTTAATAACGGAAGTGTCCGGGTTAATTCTCTGTTTTTCATTTAGACAATTTGAATTGTGTTTTTTTTTCTCTCCGGTGATCTGAGCGCCGCTTCTCAATGAGAATCTGCTCCCGGAACAGAGTAAATGCAGGAAGGAAGAGGCCATTCTCGGGCTGTGTGTTTCTCTCCTAACCTGATCTGTTTAGACCGCACTGTTCCCAGAGGACGGTATCAGTGAGAGTTGTTCACACACAGGAGCTGAGTCCATTGCAGCGCTTTAATATGTGCCTTCCTCCCGGCCCTCCCTATTCTGCGGACACAGAGCTGTCTGTTTCCCCCGGCGGCGGGATAGAGTCGGGGATTCTCTCCCCGCAGTGTCAGGGTCTGCAGCCCCAGGGAACTGGCGGTTTCAGTCAGAGTGACCGAGCTGCCTTACATATCCTGTGTACTGATCTCCAATGGATTCAAATATTAGTGAACTCATTGGGTAATGTTTGTAAATAACCCTCCTGTGAACGGACCCGGCTCCATTAATGCCTTCCAAATAAAACTGGGATCCATTTCTTTTCCCCAAATGCCAGCTAACGGATCCCAGGAGCGGGGTTGAGATTGTGCTGAGCAGCAATGAGTCTCCGGTAATGCTGCTTTCTAAATTCCAGATCAGCTCTCAGTCCCACAGGCCTTTCGGGAAAGTGATGTGACAAAACAGAAACCATGTGGCCGCCCCTCCAATCTAATGGGTTTGATGATGAACAGAGATGGCAGCTCTTTCCTTTGCTGATTTGGTGGCTCTGAAAAGAGCTTGTTACACTTGTTACTGAAGCTGGGTTTTAGGTGCGTTCCCCGCGGATGCGGCGTGCCTGCTGGATGTCTTTGGCCATGATGGACCGGGATCATTCTGGTGAATCTGCTCATTTTCCGGCAGAAGCATCAGTCGCTGTTTGAACTGTTTAAAGTCAGGGGTGTATTAGCAGCCAGAAAGTGAAGGGCAGTTCATTGCTCCCTGCAGCATTATCCGCCTCTTTCAGGAGAAAAGATCAGAAACCGCTCGTTTCTGTCAGTCCCCGAGAAGCCTGTGAGAAGCGGTTAGTCGCTAATTTGTTCCATTTGCAGAGTGGAAGCTGATATTTGTCCCATTTTAAATTGCTGAACCGGACCTTCCTCCCGCCGCTTACAGTTAACAGATTGAAAAATGAAAACGATTCCTAAAATCGCGTCAGGATTTTGTGACGGTAAATACAGTAAAACAGAACATAAAATGAGAGGTTTTAAAATTGTTGCCTGAAAATTGAAATTTTCCATCACTTCAATTCCTTCCTGCTCTGGAATTGCCGGGCTTTTTCCAATTGGAAAATCTAAGCCAATGAGAACTTCTATTTACTTATATGTGATTCTCCTATTGGTTTAGAATTGGATTGAGAAGAGGATGACCAATCAGAGACAGAGTCAAACTGCGGGGATTCCAGGCCCCCAGTAACTGAGCTGAAACTGTTCAGATTGACAAACCCTGGCAGCAGCTTCACACATTGGACACTTCACACTGAATCATTCAAGGGCTGGTGTGAGAGAAGCTTCAGATCCTGTCATTACTCTCTGACTCATTATTCATCTAGAACCAAACAATTAGTAAATGTGAAGCAGTGAAGAGACTTTTCACTCTCACTGCAGAATGTGTCATCTGGGGAAATAAGGAACTATTATATTCGGAGATTCCAGGTACATTCCTCCCTGAACAAATCCATTCCTAACATTCCCGATCACAGCCTATCCCAGCTCCTGTTGTCACCCGACTCCAGCTGAATTGGAGAAACTCATGTGTTGGGGTTTGAGTTGTGAGGTGGGGTTTCTCCGCCAGTGTTACTGTCTTACAAACTCTCCCCCTGAATTTGTGAACTGAGACTGCACCGAAGACATCTCCAGTTGGAGTGAGGGCCGGATATCCCTCTGTTTTATTACAGAGAGTGGGGAAAGGGCTGGGTGGAGGGGATGTCAGCGAGTCACCAGGGATCCTGGATTTACCCCAAATCATTTCCATGTGGAATCTGCAGGCGGGGCCGGGACAGGGATCATTTGATCAGGGGATCAGCTCTTTCCTGAGAGATGTGGGTGGCTCTGAGAAGAGCCTTTGTGTTCAGATGTTTACAAGTTTCCCGCGCTCTTTCACTTCTTTCCAGACCCTGCTTTCTGAGCCTTCGCTGCTTTCGGCTTGACCTTGCTCTTCCATGTCTGCACTTTCTTCAGCGCCTTTCCGCCCGCCGCATTCTTGCCTTTTTTGACCTTCTTCGCAGGAGACTCTTTCTGAAGCGCTGCTTTCTTCACCGCCTTATTTGGCGTTGCCGCCGCCTTGCTGCTCGTTTTCTTGGCTGTTACTTTCTTTGTTGTCACTTTCTTGTCTGCTGGTTTCTTCACTAAAGATTTCTTGTCTGCTGGTTTCTTCACTGAAGATTTCTTGTCTGCTGGTTTCTTCACCTTCTTTCCCACTTTTCCCTGGGTTTTCCTTCTTGCTGATTTTGAAGGAGCCGGAGGCTCCCTGTCCCTTGCTCTGCACCAGGGAGCCTTTGTTCACATTCCTCTTGATACTTTGCTTGATCTGGGTCTTGAGCTTCTCCTGAGCGGTGGCAGACCTGCAAGGAATCAACTACCAGCTAGCGTATAAAGCGAGACCAAGGCTCAGGGCCTTCAGTTACCTGGAGGGGAGTCGGAGAGGCAGCGGATCCTGTGAGGAACCACAATCCAGGAAGGATGAGAAGGTCATTGTCAGGGTACAGAGGAGATTAAGTTAAAGATTTACCAGTTTATAAGCAAGCGCAGAGCCAAGGAACGGTGCTGGGGCAGATCAAATAATAGGAAGCTGTGCTCAGTTGGAAGGCAAGAGTGATTAAATGACAGAAGAGATGATGGTGCAAGGCAAAAGTCAGGGAAAGAATAAGTAACATTTTGTAAGCACAGATACCAGGCGCGGGGTTTGAACCCACGCAGACACATGTTTAGTGGATCTTAAGTCCAACACCTTAACCACTCAGCCATCTTGGTACATTAGCCCACTACTGAAAATGAAAGTTAATGTGATTCGGGTGACAATATAAATTTATGACTCCTCTCCCATGCTGAATTGGACCCTTCATTATTTATGAACCTCAATCGGATCACCCCTCAGTCTAGGTTTCTCTAAGGTGTAGGGTCCCAACTCTTTTAGTCTAACTTGATAACCAAGATGTCTTATACTGGGAATTCGTCGAATGTCTCTCCTCTGTACCCTTTCCAAAGCCTCAATATCACCCATCATGTGAGGAGACCAAGACTGGATACAATATTCCAAGTGAGTCCTGACCAAGGTTTCATAAAAGGACAAATTCGGGACATCTCAGATACTGAAGGAGTCCGTGTCCAGAAGCAGCAAGACCTGGACAACATTCAGACTTGGGCTGCTAAGTGGCAAGTAACATTCACACCACATAAGTACCAGGCAATGACCATCTCCAACAAGAGAGAGTGTAACCATCTCCCTTTGACGTTCAACAGCATTACCATCGCTGAATCCCCCCACCATCAACATCCTGGGGGTTACCATTGACAAAAGCTTAACTGGACCATTCATATACATACTCTGGCTACAAGAGTAAATCAGATAGTGGGAATTCTGTGATGAGTAACTCAGCTCAAGGCACGTGGTGAAATGCTCATTCGGAGAGCTGGAGAAATGGACTGGTCAGGTGGGCAGAAAAGTGGCAAATGGAATTCAACTTGGAGAAGTGTGAGGTGATGCCTTTGGTGGGGTGAAACACAGCAAAGGAAGACACAATTAATGGGTGAATGCTGAGAGGTGTCGAGGAAGTGAGGGACCTTGAAGTGAATGTCCACAAATCCCTGAAAGTAGCAGGATAGGTTGATAAGTTGGTTGAGAAGGCTTATGGAACCCTTTCCTTTATTAGCCGATGTATAGAATATAAGAGCAGGGAGGTTATGCTGGAACTGTAGAAATCATTAGTTAGGCCACAACTTGATTTCTGTGTGCAGTTCTGGTCACCTCATTCCAGAAAGGATGTAATTGCACTCGAGAGGTTACAGAGGTGATTTACAAGGATGTTGCCAGGACTGGAAAAATGCAGCTATGAGGAAAGATTGGATCGACTGGGGTTGTTCTCCTTGGAATAGAAGAGGCTGAGGGGAGATTTGATTGAAATGTACAAAATTGTGAGGGGTCTGGATAGAATGGATGGGAAGGGTCTATTTACCTTAGTAGGGAGGTCAGTGACTAGAGGGCATAGATTTAAAGTGATGTGTTGAACAATTAGAGGGGAGATGAGGAAAGGTTTTTTCACCCAGAGGGCTGTGGGAGTCTGGAACTCACTGCCTGTAAGGGTAGCTGAGGCAGAAACCCTCAACTCATTTAAAAGGAGTCTGGATGTGCACCTCAAGTACCTGAACCTGCAGGGCTACGATCCAAATGCTGGTCAATGGGATTCAGCTGGGTGGCTCGTTTTTTGGCCTGCCTGTGCTGTAAACTTTCTATGTTCTATGATTCTATGCAGACACAATGGGCCGAATGTCCTCCTTCTGCACTGTAATAATTTTGTGATTTTTGACTCTCCAAAACTTGTCAACCATCTACAAGGCACAAACCAGGATGAGTGCAGCACCAACAATACTCTAGAAACTCGACACTGTTCAGGGCAAAGCAGCCGCCTTGATTGTCACCCCATTCGCCACCTTAAACATTCACTCCCTTCACCACTGACGCACAGTGGCAGTAGTGTGTACCATCTGCCAGATGCACTGCTGCAACTCACCAAGGCTCCGCAGACAGCACCTTCCAAACCGAAGACCTCCACCACCTTGAAGGACAAGGGCTGCAGATGCATGGAAACACCACCATGTGAAGGCTCCCCTCCAAGTCACACACCATCTGATCTGCAAATATATCGCTGTTCATTCACTGATGTTGGGTCAAAATCCTGGATCTCCCTTCCTAACAGCACTGTGGGTGTACCTACACCACATGGAGTGCAGCAATTCAAGAAGGGAGCTCACTGCCACCTTGTCAAGGACAATTAGGCATGGGTAACAAATTCTGGCCTTGCCAGTTTCGCTCACATCCCATGAAAGAATATGCCTCATTTTATACTCAATTGTCCTCTGAATGCAGCCCAACCCTCTATTTGCTCCAACTATCACTTCACAGCATTGCTGCTGTAACTTTAGAGATCTGTGCACTAGAACATCCAGATCTCTGCTCAAAATTATTTTCTTTTTTCCACCTACTTTAATGTTTTTCCCTGAAGGGTGTATGAATGTTGAGCATTCGCCCTGTCCACATGAATAACACTGCACTTACCCAAATTAAACATCATTTACCAGTCATGAACCCAATCTCCCAACACATTAAGATCAGCCTGAAACAGTCGAGCATCGTCTACAGTCTAAACACTCGCACAGATCTTCAAATCATCTGTAAATTTACAGATGGTGCGCCCTACACCTACATCCAGATCATTAATAAAAATAGTAAAGAGCAACAGACCCAACACCGATCCCTGTGGGACACCACTGGTAACTGGTCTCCAAACAGAACCAGATCCATCTGGAACTACTTTCTGCCTACATCTGCCAGTCAGTTCCCAATCCAGATCAATATATTACCACTGATACCAGGGACTTTAATCTTATAGAGAAGCGTCTTGTGTGGAAACTTATCAAAATCTTTTGGCTGAGATCTGCTAATTGAACACAGGCCGGGGATGAGGCCTAGGCCTGTCCTCCTTTGTGTGTGGGTCTCAGGACCACACAAGGTGAGATCAGCTCACTGAGCACAGGCCCATCCTGCTCTATATGGTGCTCAGTACCTCACCAAATGAGAATAACTAACACACCTCAGGCCATGGAGCCTCGGCCCATCCTTCCCCGATTGCGGTTCAGTGCCAACCAGGTCAGATCAGCTAATTCAGCACAGGCCGGAGATGGAAGCTGGACCTTTCCTGCTCTTGGGACTCCGTACCATACCAGGTGTGATGAAGTAAAATACCACAGGCCGGGGATGGAGCCTGAGATTTCCCTGTTCTGTGTGGGGCTCTGGACAACAACGTGTGAAAAGAACTATCATCCCTCAGGCTGAGGAAGGAGCCTGGGCCCATTCTGTTCTGTGTGGCTCCTACCACACTGAGTGGGATCAGTTAACTCAACACAGGCCATGAATACAACCAGGCCCTTTCCTGCTCCGTGTGGCTCAGTATCACACCAGGTGGCATCAGCTAACACAGCACAGGCTGGGGCTGGGGCTGGAGCCTGGGCTCGTCCTGCTCTATGGGCTCAGTAACAACCCATAAGATGAACTTTTTTCAAAAGACTTCAGTGTATTTATCTCTGTCCAACACTCTGAGGCAGATTTCTGTGTTTATAAAGATTGTAATTTATTGACTGGTCTCTTGGATCAAACAGGGTAACAGACAGAGGTCTGTGTGCAGAGGGTTTGGGGGTGAGCTCTGATTCCTAACCCTTTCTGGACTGTGAGGAATAAAGAATGAATGAGAGAGAGAGAATGTGGGAGAAGGGATGATGGAAGAATTTGTCCGTGAACCTGATTAAAAGTGTCTCAAACGCAAGATAATATTAAGATATCAAGAGCAGAACATTAACATCATCTGAGTTCCGCGATCTGGTCGGGTCCCATTCCCCTGAAGTGAGGAATGAACGGGTGGGGAAATTCCACCTGGAGTTATATTTGTCTCCAATGAAGATGAGTTCACAGTGAGGATGGAATAGCTCAGTTGGGAGAACACGAGATTGAAGAACCAGGATACAATCCCTGGTTTCATCAGTTTTAATTTGGTGTCTCCTTCATTTTAAGTAGAGAGAATCAGAGGGGAGATTTTCCACTCTTGACCCCATGGGCTGAATTTTAAACTAACGGTGCGGCTCTCGGCAGAGGCACCGGAAGCGGGTGTCATCACCACACGAGTGAAATGTGGCCGGCCGACCCCGATCATGGAGCAGCCGACCAATTAATGAAGGGGAGGCGTGGGGCCCATGTAAACAAGGACCAGAGGTAGGGAACGAGGCACCGATGGCACCGACATCTGACACAACGGCAGGTGCTGGCACCATATTTAAAGGACTGCCAGACCTGCATTCACTGCTGCCTGGTTTAAAGAAGTGTCTTCCTGAGAGCCCTCTACTGCCCCAGGACCTGTTCTGCTGCCTCTGCTGTCCCAGGATCCGTTCTGCTGCCTCTGCTGTCCCAGGACCCGTTCTGCTCCCCCAAGACCCGTTCTGCTGCCTCTGATGCCCCAGGACCCGTTCTGCTGCCTCTGCTGCCCCAGGACCCGTTCTGCTGCATCTGCTGCCCCAGGACCCGTTCTGCTGCCCCAAGACCCGTTCTGCTGCCTCTGATGCCCCAGGACCCGTTCTGCTGCCCCAGGACCCGTTCTGCTGCCTCTGCTGCTCCAGGACCCGTTCTGCTGCCTCTGCTGCCCCAGGACCCGTTCTGCTGCCTCTGCTGCCCCAGGACCAGTTCTGCTGCCTCTGCTGCCCAGGACCCGTTCTGCTGTCACTGATGCCCCAGGACCGGTTCTGCTGTCACTGATGCCCCAGGACCCGTTCTGCTGTCTCTGCTGCCTGATAGATAAGGAGCTGAATGCGAGCCTGCAGTGACCATGGTCCAATGGTTTGGCGATGCCTTCCTGCAGGTTCGCCGCCAGGTGACAACAGATAGGTGGAAGATCCTCTTCCCCAGGGATGGGAGGTGGAGACCTGTCCACCTGACCAAGCAAAGCTGCTTTGAGATAGTAGGTGAAGTCAGCAGCCATGGGGTCAACCCCAAGACATGGATCCAGTGCACGAAGTGGGTCAATGACCGGATCCAGGCTGCTCAGGCACAAACTCAAAACACTTTGGACCCTTTGGACATTGCGCATGGCAGAGTGAGAGGGAGTGTTTGGTGGAAAGGGAGTGACCACCCAGTCATGTGTATTGGGGAAGGGCAGCAGGACACGCTGCCTGAGGCTTGGCTGCATCTCGGTGGGAGGTGCACGTCAGTCATTGTCTAAACTCACACAGTCCCTCGAGAGGGGCCACATGCAGGAGGAATATGTGTGTCCACATCATGGACTGCTGGATTATCACCATCAGAGATGTTGGGCTTGTCCCCGCTGGGAGACGAACTTTGTTGATCATAGTGGCTGCAATAGAAGACAGCCCACAATCGGAAAGAGCGTGTCAAGACTGGCAGTGGATGCCTTATCTCCATGTCCTCATCCCGATGGAGGAGGAGGCCATGGAACAGGCCGGGCAGCAAAGCAGCTGCTCCATAGCTGATGGAGAGACAGGGACACCTACCCAAGAGAGTGAGTGAACATCTCCTGGGGCACAAGGGTGCATCCGCTGCAAAGGAGCCACACTGCTCATCTGTTCACCACTGCATCAATGGAGCTGCACAGTAGGGGTGGTTGGAATGTCACGATGGGCAGACTCTAACCCTTCAATGTCCCTGTTTTCACATGCAGGCTAGGATGAACGACAAGAGCGAAGAGCTGGAGAGACTGTGGGACAGCCAGACACCTCTGAGGAGGAGGAGGGAGCCTCAGAGGGTGCACCGTCACATCATTCCCCTGCACCCTCCACCAGCACAGAAACCCTCACTCGGTGGGTATCCACTCGCTGTTAGATTTGGGCACACAAGCTGGTGAGCACGTCACAGACAGGCCCGGGCAGCTGACGGAGGCTGTGACAGCCGAGGCCACTGGCAGTTGGAAGTCTGTGGGAGGCCAGGCCCATGCTGAGTCCCAGGCTGATGACGTGCCTCTGGTGTCACCAGCAACACGGGAAATGCTGCAGCTGCAGCAAGAGGTCAGGCAACATCTGGCAGAGTTGCCGGAGGTTATGTGTACCCAAGTTCGGATGATGGAGGAGTCCATCCAGGCCTTGCATGCTGTACTATCTCTGATGGGGGTGTGTCTGGCTTCCTTCCTTGAGAGATTGGTGACTCTGATGGAGAGCCAGATCCAGCGGACTAATCAGTGGCTGCCGGAGATGTGTGCAGACCTGTACTCCATCGCTTTGTCCATGAGCTCCATCCAGCGGTGACAAGGTGAGAGGGGGGGAAGAGGCACCTGAACTCTTCACCAGGTCCACGTCCCTCTCAGGTCAGCAGCGAGGTACAAGTGTGTCTTATAAGGGGGAGGAGCAGCTGGCTGCTACATCTGGGGTCTCCTCTCAGGGTGCTCCTGGTGTGGACAGTAGCTCCAAAGCCCCTCTGCCAGTGACACAAGTGATGCCAGTGCCTGCCTCCATCACCCTCGATCACAGAGGGGGGGGGGGGTCCCTGTACCTGTGCAGGAGGCCCTCAGTGCGCCGCGGCCCTCCAGGCCTCAGGCAGCAAGAGGACGGCCACCAATGTCATCCCAAGCCATGGGGCAGCAAGGTCAGCAGCCTGTCTCCACCTCAGCTGACAGAGCAGGGGGAGCACCACGTAGGAGCATGCGGAAAAGATTTCCGAAGAGCACCTAGATTCACTTGGGTTCATGGTGAATGTGCATTCCAGATGGATAGGGTTGCATTTGATGTCACACGGAAGAAAGAAATGATGTTCTCTCACTATGTCTCCTTCCTATTGTTGATGCCCTTTGGGACTTCATTTAAACCCTTCCTCCCAAGGGGCTGGAAGTGAGGGACCAAGCCCTGAGTTCACAAAGCTTCGGTCTTGTCACTGTGCGATGTGTACCTGGACGCTGCAGTGCAGAAGGAAGCAGACGACAACAAGGCTGCTGAAAGCTAATACTTTATTGCTGTGGTTCCAGAAGGTGGTAAGGCTCAAAGGAAACTTGAATGTATAAGGGTGTCTCATGTCTCACTTGTGTGTATCTCATGGCCCCTTTCCTGCTGTGCCTGAGGTTCTTCATCTGGCACTGCTTGGGCAGCATCCTCCTCCACATCCTCATCATCAGAGGAGACATCACACTCCACGATATCCTCACTTGTCAACACCTCACCCCTCTGTAATGCCAGATTGTGCTGTGCACAGCAAACCACCACGATATGTGAGACCCTCGCCGGGACATACTGAAGGGCTCCACTGGATCGATCTAGGCACCTGAATCTCATCTTCAGGAGACCAATGGCCTCCTTGATGGTCGCTCGGGTTGACCCGCAGCAGGTGTTGTGCCTCTCCTCTGCATCCGTGCGTGGGTTCCTCACAGACGTCAGTAGTCATGTCCTCAGTGGGTAGCCCTTGTCTCCAAGGATCCATCTCTGAAAGCGGATGGGGCCGCGGAAAGGTTCTGGCACCTGGGAGTGCCTTGGTATGCAGGCGTTGTGGCTGCTTCCCGGGATTTGTGCACACACCTATGGGATCCATTTGCAGTGGTTGCAGACCAATTGCACACTGAGCAAGTGGAAGCCCTTCCTGTTGAAGGCTGCTGGCTGGTGTGCAGGAGCCTTGATGGTCACATGGGGTGACACACTACCCCTCGGGGTATCCAGTGATGGCCCCGAATCCTATAGTCCTCTCAGCTTGACTGTTTGGATCGATGTGCACATAGTCACCGGCCCTCCTGAACAGGACATTGGTGACCTCCTTGATGCACTGATTCACCACAGACCGTGAGATTCCACACATATCTCCAGTGGATCCCTGCAATGATCTGCTGGTGCAGAAGTTCAGTGGCACAGTGACCTTCAGTGACACTGGTATCAGGTGCCCACCAAGTCCCATGGGGCACAGCTGCATCATGGCAGAGAGATCAGTGACGACCTCTGTGCAGAGGCGCAGTCTGTGGAGACACTGTCACTCGGACATCTGCAGGTAGTTGAACGTCAGCTGACGTGTTCCTCTGCCTCCTTCTCCAGCCTCCTGATCGAGGCTGGCCTTCCTGTGGGCCCCCAAGCTGCTGTGGTGCCCCTGCTGGTGCCTGCGCCTCCCTCCCTTCCTCTCGACTCCTCCTCCTCCTCAATGTGAGCCTTGAATGAGACCCATGACAGGTTGCCCCTCCCTGAGTGCAAGGCCTTCACAGTAAACAACACCCAGCCACATTTACCTCACTTGTCACCCTCAATGAGGTGGCACTGCCCCAATGGTACCCTGGTGTGGCTCCCCCTGCAGAGCTGGCACATTGGCCCCCACTCCTGACAGTGTTTCCCGATGCCCTTTCCCCCTCCACCCTTACTGCCAAGTTATGCTGCCTCACCCGATAGCTTCCCAGTGAAGCCAACACTCAGCTCCCACCTCCCAGTCACCTCCTTTAACCAGGCGAGGCTCTGAAGCCCCGTGGTTCCCGTGCACTATTAGTTCAATTGGATCCAGTGAATAAAATTGCTGACAATTGGACTCATAAATACTTTAAATGCCTTCTTGCCGAGTGGATGTGCGAAGTCTGCCCTCCATGTCAGCCACCGACAGAAAAATCCATTCCGACGTCTTCCATCCCTATTTTATACACCCCCCTCCCCCTCCCCAGCCTCCATTCCCGTCTCCAACGGTCCCTTAAAATTCTGGCCCATGTCACTAAGACTAATGGAAGTGAAACTACATCTGCTCCTTAGCCTCAACAGGGAGAGCTGCTCTCTCTGTGTTTAAAGTGAATTAATCTGCTCTTTACCTTGTCTTACTGGAACGTTCACTGTCTGGAAATGTCTGTTTGAAAATGTTTTCCTGTTATATTAATGGAGCAGAGGAGCAGATGTGAGTTGCTGTTCAACAGAGAGGTTTGGAAGTGGGTGAAGGGGTGGAGTGATGGTGTGAGTGAGAGGTGCAGTGAGTTGGCCATTCTCAATAGAGTGTCAGGAATGAAGGTCAGAGGAACAGACCAGGCAGGAAACACAGAAAGAGCGAGGAGAAGCTGGTGTGAAAAACAGAGATTAAACAACAGGCTTGTTCAGTTGGTTTGGGTCTGGTGTTCAGAATACCCGGAATCTGGGTTCACTTCCCTTCCAACTCAGCGAATTATATCAACATTATGTTCATAAAACCATAGAATGATACCCAAAGAAGGAGACCATTTGGTCCATTGTGTCAGTGCTGTCTCTTTGGTTAAGTTATCCAATTAGAACTGCTGCTCAGCTTTTTCCTGTAATCTGTACATTTTTCCTTCCAGTATTTATCCCAATTGCTTTTCAAAGTTACGACTGAATCTGCTTTCAAGTCCTGATCAGACAGTGCATTCCAGATCACAACACATCACTGCATAAAAAATCATTCCTCATTTCGCCTCTGGTTCTTTTCTCAATTACCTGATAAATACATCCTCTGGTTACTGACCCTTTTGCCACTGGAAACACTTTCTCCTTATTTAACTTGTTGAAAACCTTCTTGATGATGTCACATACTAGACTGCCAGTAAAACTGAAGCCCATGGAATAAAAGAGACAATGACAGCATGGATATGAAGTTTGCAGACTGATAGGAACATCGAAGCAGGAGTAGGCCATTCAGCCCATCGAGACCACCCCACCATTCAATATGATGATGACTGATCATCCACTTCAATGCCTTTTTCCCACACTATCTCCATATCCCCTATGTCATTTGTATTTAGAAATCTGTCAATCTCTGCTTTAAACATACTCAATGACTGAGCTTCCACAGCTCTCTGGTGTAGAGAATTCCAAAGATTCACAACCCTCTGAGTAAAGAAATTTCTCCTCGTCTCTGTCCTAAGTGGCTTTCCCCTTATGTTGAAATTGTGTCCCCTGGTTCTAGATTCCTCAACCGGAGGAAAAACGTCATCTACCCTGTCTATCCCTTTAAATATTTTGTAAGTTTCAATGAGATCACCTCTCATTCTTTGAAACTCTAGAGAATACAGTCCCAGTTTCCCCAATCTCTCTTCATAGGACAGTCCTGCCATCCCGGGAACAGGTCTGGTGAACCTTCATTGCAATCCCTCGATGGCAATGATATCCTTCCAAAGGTAAGGGGTCCAAAACTGCACACAGTATTCCAAAGTGCAGTCCAACCAAGGTTATATACAATTGAAGCAAGATTTCACTACTCCTGTACTCAAATCGTCTTGTGATAGAGGCTAACATATCATTCGTCTTCTGAATTGCTTGCTGCACCTGCATGTTAGCTTTCAGTCACTTATTGACAAGGACACCCAGGCCCCTTTGTACATCTACACTTTCTAATCTCTTACCATTTAAGAAATAATCTGCACATCTGTTTCTCCTACCAAAGTGGATAACCTCACATTTTTACACATTATATTCCATGTGCCACTTTCTTGTCCACTCACTAAGTCTGTCCAAATCCCCTTGAAGCTGCTTTGCATCTTTCTCACAACACACATTCCCACCTAGTTTTGTGTCATCTGCGAACTTGGAAATACGACATTTGGTTCCCACCTCCGAATCATTGATATATATTGTGAACAGCTGGGTCACAGTGTGGTGGTGAACAGTTGTATTTCTGTCTGGAGGAAGGTTTGCAGTGGGTTCCCCATGGTTCCTCATAACTTCAGTTATGTGCAGACACTGGAAAAGCTGGGGTTGTTCTCCTTGGAGCAGAGCAAGTTCAGAACAGCTTTGACAGAGTTAGAATCAAGGAATCAAATGGTTACAGTACAGAAGGAGACAATTCAGTCCATCATGTACATGACAGCTCTTTGCAAGAGCAAATCAGCTAATTCCACTCCTCTGCCCTTTCATTGTAACCCTGCAAATTTTCTCTATTCAGGTGTTTATCCAATTCCCTTTTGAAAGCCACGATTGAATCTGCCTCCAGCACACTCTCAGGCAGTGTATTCCAGATCCAAACCACTCACTCTGTCCCACACCCCTGGTACCATTGCAGAAAATCTCTTCTGTTCATTTCATCCCTCATAAATAATTGAAATGAAATGTTTATTAGGAAATGCACAATATAAAAAAGAGAGAGAAATAAATGCTGATAAAAATAGAAGTCAATGTTTGGAAGGTAAAAAGAGCAAAATATGTAACTTTTATTCTGGTTGAGTGAGAGGAATATATCACACTCTGGGGCTTTTTAAGAGGATTTACTGATAAACCTGGGATTTGAGAGGAGCTGGTTCATGGTTTACAGAACAAATTCAGTCCCTGGGGTGGAGCCAACAGCTGCACCGTCCAATAACAGACAGGATGGGGACACTGTCTCAGGCCTGGTGAGCTCAGTCGATGAAAGCATGAAACTCTGAATCTCAAGTTTTTGAGTTTGAGCCCCACGGTGGGTGTCTTTTATTTCCTTTTTAGGCTGATTTTACAGCCATTCTCCAGCTCTAAATTCCTCGGCAGAGAGTTCAAGGAGTGTTTGAAATGAGATTCAACAGCAGGATGAGAAAGTCTCTCCTTGATTCAGGACTCTTACCTCTCTGCAGCAACTCGCTGCTGAAGATTGAACTTTATCTCATTTCATTCTCAGCTCATGGTCAGTGTGGACCAATGGGACTTCTGGCTGTCTCCCACTTCACAATCCATCAGTGCTGAGAAATCAATGGGGAATATTACTCACATGTTGTAATGTTTTATAAATACTTGAATGTATTTCACACTGTGTCTAACAGTATGAATCTCCCCTGGTATATCAGCTCACCAACACTTCAACAGAACATTCACATAATGTGAGCTCTGAGATCTGTTCAGATCCCATTCCCAAGACCTGGAAAGTGGGATTGGGCTGGATCGCTCTTTTTCAGCTGGCACAGACACGATTGCTAAATGGTCTCAGTCTGTGCCATAAATTTTCTCCATTTTCTATGTTCTATGAAGTGAGGTGTGATTGGGAGGGGCAATTCCACCAGGGTTATATTTTCTACCAAAACAATGACACAAGGGATACTTCACTTTTTCATTCATTCATTCATGCGATGTGGGCATCGCTGGCTAGGCCAGCATTTATTGCCCATGAGAAGGTGGTGGTGAGCAGCCTTCTTGAACCATTGCAGTCCATGTGGGGTAGGTACACCCACAGTGCTGTGAGAAAGGGAGTTCCAGGATTTTGACCCAGCGACAGTGAAGGAACGGCGATCTAGTTCCAAGTCAGGATGGTGTGTGGCTTGGAGGGGAACTTGCATGTGGTGGTATCCCCTGCATTTGCTGCCCTTGCCCTTCTAGGTGGTAGAGGTTGCTGGGTTTGGAAGGTGCTGTCGAAGGAGTCTTGGTGCATTGCTGCAGTGCATCTTGTAGACGGTACACACTGCTGCCACTGTGCGTCGATGGTGGAGGGAGTGAATGTTTGCAGATGGGGTGCCAATCAAGCGGGCTGCTTTGTCCTGGCGGTGTTGAGATTCTTGAGTTGGAATTGCACCCATCCAGGCAAGTGGAGAATATTCCATCACACTCTTGACTTGTGCCTTGTGGATGGTAGACAGGCTTTGGGGAGTCAAGAGTCATGGATGAGTGAGAGGAATATATCACACTTTGGGGCTTTTGTAAAAGGATTTATTAATAAACCTGGGATTTGAGAGGAAGCTGCTTCATGGTTTACAGAGCAAATTCAGCCCCTGGGGTGGAGCCAACAGCTGCACTGTAATTACTCACCTCAGGATTCCAAGCCTCTGACCTGCTCTTGTCGCTACGTTATTTGTATGGCTACCCATGGTAACCTCCATGATGTTGATGGTGGGGGATTCAGTGATTGTAATGCTATTGAATGTCAAGGGGAGATGGTTAGATTCTCTCTTGTTGGAAATATTCATTGCCTGGCACTTGTGTGGTGCGAATGTTACTTGCCACTTATCATCCCAAGCCTGTGAGACTGAAATAGCTCAGTTGGGAGTGTGTTCGACTGAAGATCCCTGGTTCAGTCTGGGGTTTTGGCAGTTCTCATTTATTCTGCATCACCCTTTGGTTTTGACTCTTGAGCTGCACAATTTACACTGAAATTATTTACCCAACTCTGAAGGTTGGATTGGAATAGAGAGATATCAAGGATGGGAAATATTTACATTGTCTGCTTTAGCTTATTCTCTATCTCCCTGTGTCCTTTCCCCCAGTTTTTGACTCTCTCGGGGCCGGGTGAACATTTGATTTGCTGCATTTGTCCCAAACTGAAGCCTTTTCCACATCTCTGGGTGGTCAGACTCGCTCTGTCTGTTTTTGTTGCTCGTGACCATTAACGAGAACAGGCCACGAGTTCAACGTTTATCAGCAAACGGAAGATAATTGGAAAGAATTCTGTGTTACTCCAGATCAGTGACAAAGATACAATGGATGTTATTCAAAATAAATTCCCTTTGACATTTAATGTAAACTTGTTTGCATCCAAAAGTTGGATTTTAAGTGTAACAAAAATGTGTCAAATTATTGACTGACCATGTGACAGCGCACATGGGGATCAAATCCACAGCCTTGCTGTTATCAACACTGCGTCCTAACCAACTGAACTAAGCGGCCGATAGACAAAGCCAGGTATGGGCGGTTTGTGTTTCATTTCTCACACTGGGTGACAGAGCAATTGTACAAACAATGGACACATCACATCCCTGAAACATTGTTCTGATATAAAACAGTGTGAAATAAGAACTGAGCATGGAAATGGAACGGAACCAGAAATCAGGACTTTAATCTATTTAAGTTGATCTTGAAATTCAACCATTCACTGAACATTCCAATCGATCGAACTCTCTTCTGAAATAAAATCCAGGAACTTGAGCTGCTGTAAAACACAACTGAGCCTGACGAAATTTGAACACGCAACCTTCTGATCTGGAGTCAGACGCGCTAGCGTTGTGCCACAAGCTCACAGATAAAGCAAGGTGTTCCATTCCTGACAGATTTACTTCTTGTTTAGATTCAGTGATTGAAATTAATTCAATCCTCATCTGACCTCCACTCTGTAAAGGCCTGCAATCCGACCTGAACCCGACGACCTGTGTCGGGTTCGGGTCATGTCGGGTCGCTCTTCCGGTTCTGGCTTTCGGGCTCGGGTCAGGTTGGGTCAGGTTCAGGTCAGGCTGGGTCCAGGTTGGTCTGAGTCCGTGTCGGACACACACAGTAAGTATTACAATTAACTTTGCTGGGAAGTTGAGTTTAATAAGTGTCAAAAGTTGAAAAGCCAACCAAAGCCGGGAGTCCGGGTCATTAAGGAGGGAAACTCTGAGTCTGCGCAGTGAGCAAGTGAGCATCTCTATGACGTCATTGCGCTCATGCTGCAGCTTCCTGCAGATTCGGAATCGGGAGGTAGATAAAGTGAACATTCCGGTGGTCGGGTAAGGCTCGGGTTAGTTTGGGCGTGGGAATAAATGGAGATACTCGGGCCGGGTCGGGCTCGGGTCCAATGTGGTTCTGTCAGGTTCGGGTCGGGTTTTTTTTCCTGACCTGAGCAGGCCTTTACCGCTCTGTCAGTTCAGTGCCTTATTTAAACTATTACTTGGAGTTCTGTTTTACAGGGTCTCGGCTGTTCAAGTGTTTCCCAGACCCACTACTCTGATTAATCAGACATTTTGCTGCTAACTGCTGCTGCTACAATTGAAATGTAAAAAAGAATTTCCAGTGACCTGCAACCAATGGACAAATACATTTCAGAAAGATAAAGCTCATTCACCAATCCACAAATGTGTCTTTCTGCTTATATTTATAAACAACTCCTTCTCTCCACTATGGGAACTATACAATCACTCCAGTTATTTGAAAGTTAGTATAAGATGTTCCAGTTCATCAATTTTAAAACTGCAGCAGGTATTTTCCAGAAAACTTCTCTGTTGGAACCTCAGTCCCATTTAGATTGAAAGTGGACAATTAATGTATTCACTTGTTCATTGTGGACAGGTGTCTGACTTCGAATAAATCTCATTAACTTTCAATGAGGTGGCAGTATTTCTGTGCTCCCATTTTACACAGTCTGTCCTGTTCATGCACCATGTTTTTATTCTCCTCTCCCATTCTCCACAGGATACAGATTGCAAGCATCATCAATCTAGCTGTTGAAAAGCATTGGAAGAATCCGGTCACACAGGTATTGAAACATTCATTTTCTGCCATTTTCCAAGTTGGTTGCTTTAAACACAGTACGATGTGCAATCATCTTGAAAAGAGATTCTCTTCAATATCCAATACAAACTTAATTACAAACCTGACAGACAAACACAGGAGAACAAGTGACTAGTGAACACAAACCTCATGGTGCTCATTTTCAGATTTATTGCAGTCACTTACAAAACAAGTGAAAGAATATTACAGTGAAATGATTTGGAAAGTAGGTGTGACTTTTGTTGGTGCCTTTCTTTGCTCTGTTGGTGAAACTTTCTTGCACCTGACTCCTGTTCATGTCTCTGTTTCCTCTATTGAATGAGGAAGGAGGTATTTGATCAGAAATCAACTGGATTGTGTACCTTTGAGAGGGGATTTCTGTACCATCAGGGCTGGAAACAGGAGTGAGTGAAAGACAATGTGTGGAGTTTGATTTTGTACAGAGGGAGAGCAAATCTAACAGGACTGTGAGATATTGGCCTGGATTTTACAGCCCCAATAGCGGTGAACTCTGAGACTTTCACTGCTATTGAGGGTCTGAACAGCACTGCAACTGCTGGTGCATGCACACACTAACACCAGCATCTGGAAGTTGTGGTGGTGAGAAATGTGCTTGGAAGTAGCCTCTGATCATAATCCCACCAGCCAACTCTTTAAAGTGACAGGGACCTGTAGTTCAGCAATTTGGGCTCATTGCGCACAATGTACCCTGATTTTTACCTGGGTTGGAATAAAGCCGGTACCAACAGGCTCAGGGCTGCCCGGGAAGGACTTTTCTGTTGACACAACAGCTCCACTATTCCAGGAAGACACCGGCAGCAGCAGTTGTCAGCTTTCAGAGGGAGTTCAGACATTTTAAATGTTGTATTTTATTTCTTACTTGTATGTAACTTTTTAGCATAGCCTGATCAGAGTTCTTAAATTTACATCTGACTTTTTACTAACAAGATTGAAGTGCTTTTAAAAGATCTCTAAATGTATATGACATTTTATCAAGATTTACTTGGCTTCTTTGTAAAGAATCTTGAGCAAGATTGAAGTGACTTTTAAAAACTACATATTATCCTTTATAATCCTGCTTCCATGTAGATGACATTGGAAGATGACTTCAGAATAGCTTAGACTATCTTTCTAACAGGTACTGCAACAGCTGAAGACCTACTTTTCTGCAAAAGCTGGTGAATTACCTTCCGGGAGCGGAGGGGAGCGGAGCGGAGCAGACCTATATGGACCGATATAAGGAGAACGTTGAGAGCGGAGCCTATAAATCCAATCCGAGGATCGAGCCCCAGTCTCTTACCTTCCAGGAGTGGAGTGGAGCTCTTCCAGTGTGCTGGAGTTTTGAAAAAAAAGAAGCCAACTGTGATGTCAGAGGAGAGCTGCAAGGTGATTGGTTGGTGAGTCACTGCTGTTAGTGTATTTAAATATCTTAAAGAAAAGGGCAAAGTTTTTTTACTTGAAAAAAAAACCTCTGCTGATAAGATGAGTACTACTAAAGTGTTTTTTTTTATTCAGTGTAGCTTATGAAGGACTTTAGATTGTAGTGGGTAGAACAAGGCCCCTAGTGTCATTAGTAATTTTTAATTAAGGGAGTAACTAATTAATCTAAGGGTAAGTCATGGCAGGAGAACTCAGTCCCGTGATATGCTCCTCCTGCGCTATGTGGGGATTCAGGAACCCTCCCAGTCTCCATGACGACCATGTGTGCAGGAAGTGTATCCAGCTGCAGCGACTGGCTACTCGCATTATGGAGCTGGACCTGCGGGTGGTTTCACTGTGGAGCGTCCACGAAGCTGAGGGCGTCATGGATAGCATGTTTAGTGAGGTGGTCGCACCGCAGGTAATGGATGCACAGGCAGAAAAGGGATGGGTGACCACCAGATGGAATAGTCGGAGCAGGCAGGTAGTGCAGGAGTCCCCTGTGGCCATCCCCCTCTCAAACAGATACACCGCTTTGGTTACTGTTGGGGGGAAGACCTCCCAGGGGAAAAGAGCAACAGCGCGGTCCGTGGCACCACGGAGGGCTCTGCTGCACAGCAGGGGAGGAAAAGGGGTGGAAGAGCTATTGTGATAGGGGATTCTATCATAAGGGGTGCAGATAGGCGTTTCTGTGGCCGCAAACGAGACTCCAGGATGGTATGTTGCCTCCCTAATACTAGGGTCAAGGATGTTTCGGAGCAGCTGCCGGAAATTCTGAAAGAGGAGGGTGTGCAGCCAGAGATCGTGGTCCATATTGGTACGAACGACATAGGCAGGAAGAGAGATGAGGTTCTGCAAAGTGAATATAGGGAGTTAGGCAGAAGGTTAAAGAGCAGGACCTCGAGGGTTGTAATCTCAGGATTACTCCCTGTGACACGTGCTAGTGCGGGTAGGAATAGGAGGATTAGGCAAATGAATGCATTGCTGAAGACTGGCGAAGGCGGGAGGGCTTCAGGTACTTGGATCATTGGGATCTCTTCTGGTGCAGAGGTGACCTGTACAAGAGGGACGGGTTGCATCTGAACTGGAAGGGGACAAATATCCTTGTAGGGAGATTTTATAGTAATACACTGGAGGGTTTAAGCTAGTCTTGC
The DNA here is from genome assembly GCF_036365525.1 of Heterodontus francisci. NCBI lineage: Eukaryota > Metazoa > Chordata > Chondrichthyes > Heterodontiformes > Heterodontidae > Heterodontus > Heterodontus francisci. The sequence continues at coordinate 1,457,823 of NW_027142345.1, forward strand.
AGCGGGGGTGGGACCCAAAGTAGTAGTCTCTCCGATGAGATAGTTGAGGCAAATGGAGAGGTTAAAGCAAGCAAGTCCAGTAGGCAGGCCAGGCAGGGGCAGGACAGGGAGCGTGGAAGGTCTGGTGGGCTAAACTGCATTTACTTTAATGCAAGTATCCTTACAGGTAAGGCAGATGAACTCAGAGCATGGATCGGTACATGGGATTGTGGTATTGTAGCTATTACGGAAACGTGGTTGCGGGATGGGCAGGACTGGCAGCTCAATGTTCCGCGGTACCGATCCTTCCGGCGTGACAGAGGTGGAGGTAAGAGAGGAGGGGGAGTTGCACTATTGATTAGGGAGGACATCACGGCAGTACTTAGAGAGGATATCCCGGGGTGAATGTCCAGTGAGGCCATACTGGTAGAACTTAGAAATAATAAAAGGGTGATCCCTTTGATGGGATTATACTACAGGCCCCCCAATAGTCAGAGGGAAGTGGAGGAGCATATATGTAGGGAAATCACAGATAGGTATAGGAATTTTCGGGTTGTAAGAGTAGGTGATTTTAACTTCCCTAATATTGACTGGGACTGCCTTAGTGCTAAGGGATCAGATGGGGAAGAATTTGTTAAGTGAGTCCAGGATAGTTTTCTGAAGCAGTACGTGGATGGCCCGACTAGAGAAGGGGCTACACTTGATCTCCTCTTGGGAAATGAGAATGGGCAGGTGGTTGATATGGCAGTGGGAGAGCACTTTGGGACCAGTGACCATAACTCTATTAGCTTCAAGATAGTTATGAAAAAGAATATGACTTGTCCTCAGGTTGAAGTCCTAAATTGGGGGAAGGCTAATTTCCATGGCATCAGACAGGAACTCTCAAAAGTTGAATGGGAGATGCTGTTTACAGGTAAAGGGACGTCTGGCAAGTGGGAGGCTTTTAAAAGTGAGATAGGAAGAGTTCAGGGCCAGCATGTTCCTGTTAGATGGAAGGGCAAGGCTGGCAAGTTTAGGGAACCTTGGTTGACGAGGGATATTGAGGGTCTGGCCAGGGCAAAGAAGAAGGCATACGTCAGGTATAGGCAGCTGGGATCGAGCGAGTCCCTCGAGAAGTATAGGGGATATAGGAGTATACTTAAGAAGGAAATTAGGAGGGCGAAAAGGGGCCATGAGATTTCCCTGGCAGATAAGATAAAGGAGAATCCTAAAAGATTCTCTTAGTGTATTAAGAGTAAAAGGGTAGCTAGGGAGAGAGTAGGTCCCCTTAAGGATCAGTGTGGCAATCTGTGTGTGAAGCCACGCGAAATGGGCGAGGTCTTAAATGAATATTTCTTGTCTGTATTTACCGTGGAGAAGGTCATGGAAGCTAGTGAGTTCAAGGGAGGGAACAGCGATATCCTGCAGCATATCAACATTACAAAGGAGGAGGTATTGGAGGTTTTGAAGCGCATTAAGGTGGATAAATCCCCAGGGCCTGATCAGATGTATCCTAGGATGCTATGGGAAGCAAGGGAGGAGATTGCTGGGGCGCTGGCAGAGATTTTTGTGTCATCGTTAGCCACGGGTGAGGTACCGGAAGACTGGAGGATAGCTAATTTGTTAATTAATAAATTAAATAACAAATCATGTCACCTCTTTCTCTTCTAAACTCTGGCGGAGACAAGCCGAGCTTGTCCAATATTTCCTCGTAAGACAGCCCACCCATTCCATGTATTAGTCTCGTAAACTTTCTCTGTACTACCTCCAATGCATTTACATCCTTCCGCAAATAAGGAGACCAGTACAGTACTCAGTACTGCAGAAGAGGTCTCACCAATGTCCTGTATAGCGGAAGCATAACCTCCCTAATATTGTATTCAATTCCCATGGTGATAAATGATAACATTCTATTTGCTTTCCTAATTACGTGCTGGACCTGCATACTAACCTTTTGCAATTCATGCCCTCGGACACCCAGATCCCTCTGCATCCCAGAGCTCTGCAATCTCTCACCATTTAGATAATATGCTTTTTTATTCTTCCTGCCACAGTGGATAATTTCCGACTTTCCCACATTATACTCCATTTGACAGGTCTTTGCCCAATCACTTAACCTATATATATCCCTTTGTAGCCCCCTTATGTCCTCTTCACAACCTACTTTCCTACCTATCTTTGTGATCAGCACATTTCGCAACAATACCTTCGGTCCCTTCATCTAAGTCATTTATATAAATTGTAAAAAGTTGAGGCCCCAGCACAGATCCCTGTGGCACACCACTCGTTACTTCTTGCCAACCAGAAAATGACCCATTTATGCTGACTCTCTGTTTCCTGTCAGCTAGCCAATCTTCTATCCATGCCAATATGTTACCCCCGACACCATGAGCTTTTATTTTCTGCAATAACCTTTGATATGGCACCTTATCCTTCTGGAAATCGAAATACAATACATCCACTGGTTCCCCTTTATCCACAGCACATGTAACTCCCTCAAAGAACTCCAATAAATTGGTTAAGCATGATTTCCCTTTCAAAAAACCATGTTGACTCTGCCTGATTACCTTAATTTTTTCTAAATGCCCTGCTATAACATCTTCAGTCATCGCTCCTAACATTTTCCCTAAGACAGATGTTAAGCTAACTGGCCTGTCGTTTCCTGCTTTCTGTCTCCCTCCCTTTTTGAATAAATGAATTACATTCGCTACTTTCCAATCTAACAGAACCTTCCCGAAGCGAGGGAAATTTGGAATATTAAAACCAGCGCATCAACTATCTCACTAGCGAATTCAGGACCTGGCGACTTGTCAACCCGCAGCTCCAACAATTTGTTTAGTACCACTTCCCTGGTGATTGTAATTTTCTTGAGTTCCTCCATCCCTTCAATTTCCTGATATACGGCTAATACTGGGATGTTATTTGTATCCTCAATAGTGAAGACCGATGAAAAGTATCTGTTCAATTCATCTGCCATCTCTTAATTATCCATTATTAATTCCCCAGACACACTTTCTATTGGACCAACAGTCGCTTTGTTAACTCTTTTCTTTTTAAAATATCTATTGAAACTCTTACTAGTTGTCTTGAAATTTCTTGCGAGCTTTCTCTCACACTCTAATTTTACCTTCCTTATCAATCTTTTAGTCATTCTTTGCTGTTTTTTTTATATTCTGTTCAATCTTCTGACCTGCCTCCCACCTTTGCACAATTATAGGCTTTTTCTTTAAGTTTGATAGTATCTTTAACTGTTTTCGTGAACCATGGATGGTGAGTCCCACCTTTGGAACTTTTCTTTCTCGTTGAAATGTATCTATTCTGTGTATTCTGAAATATCCCCTTAAATGTCTGCCACTGCATCTCTATTGACTTATCCCTGAACCTAATTTGCCAGTTCACTTTAGCTAGCTCTGCTTTCATGACCTTATAATTGCCCTTATTTACATTTAAAATACTAGTCTGGGACCCACTCTCCTCTCCCTCAAACTGAATGTAAAATTCAATCATATTATAATCGCTACTACCTAGGGGCACCTTAACTATGAGGTCATTAATTAATCCTATCTCGTTGCACAATGCCAGGTCTAGTATAGCCTGCTCTCTGGTTGGCTCCAGAATGTATTGTTCCAAGAAATTATCCCCAAAACATTCTATGTATTCCTCATCTAGGCTACCTCTGCCCATCTGAATTTTCCAATCAAAATGTAGATTAAAATCCCCCATAATTATCACAGTACCTTTCTGACAAGCTGTCATTATTTCTTCCTTTATATCCCATCTGACAGTGTGGTTAATGTTAGGTGGCCTGCACACCACTCCCACAAGTGACTTCTTGCCTTTATGATTTCTCATTTGTACTCAAACTGCTTCTGCATCCTGATCTCCAGAACTCAGGTCATCCCTCTCTATTACGCTAATACCATCATTAATTAACAGAGCTACCCCGCCACCTTTTCCTAGCTTCCTGTCCTTCCAAAATGCCATGTCACCTCCAATATTCACATCCCAATCTATGTCGCCCTGCAGCCATGTCTCTGTAATGACTATCAGATCGTACTTATTTATTCTATTTGTGCTCCCAGTTCATCTGTTTTGTTTCAAATGCTCCATGCATTCAGATACAGAGCATTTAGTTTTGTCCTTTTATTATTTTTGTCACCTCTAGCCTTATCTGTCGATTTACTCTTAGATTTGTACATTCTGTCCCTTCCTGTCACAGTCTGTTTATCATTTCCCATATTTATACCTTTCTCTCTTGCCTTGTCTCTCCTCCTTGATTCACCATATCTTCCCAAATTTGATCCCTTGCCCCCACTATTCAGTTTAAAACCGTCTCTACTTCCCTCGTTATGTGGCTCGCTAGAACACCGGCACCAGCACGGTTCAGGTGTAGACCGTCCCAACGGTACAGCCACCTCTTTCCCCAGTACTGGTGCCAACGCCCCATGAACCAGAACCCACTACTACCACACCAGTCTTTCAGCCGCACATTACTTTCTCTAATCTTATTTGTCCTATGCCAATTTGCACATGGCTCAGGTAATAATCCAGAGATGATTAACTTTGAGGTTCTGATTCTTAATTTGGTGCCTAGTTCCTCATACTGACTTTGCAGAACCTCTATCCTTGTCCTGCCTATGTCTTTGGTACCGACATGGACCACGACGACTGGATCCTCCCCCTCCCATTGTATGTTTCGCTCCAGCCCTGAGCAGATGTCCTGAATCCTGGCACCGGCAGGCAACACAGCCGTCTGGACTCTTGCTTTTGCTGCAGAGAACAGAGTCAATCCACCTTACTATACTGTCCCCTACTACCACTACATTCCTTTTTTCTCCCTCTTTGAGCCACAAACACTTACTGCAGACGTGTTTGCCCTGGATCACACTGGCATCCAGGAACTCCCACATGCTGCAGCTGTGACACAACACCTGTCCTGTCATCCTTTACGTGTTTCAATTAACTACTTAAATATTTTATTCAATTATTCATTTTATTGCATATTTTATTAAACTTACCACTAGTTTGTTTACTATTTTATACGTTGGGACTAAAATGGATCTTAATCACTGACCAGATGCGCATCAAGCAGGTCGGTTCTTCCAAACCAATCAACGACCTGCTTGCCTGTGATGTCGCAGCTTACCAGATCCTCACCAAACAGCTCCTGCCACTGCACCGAAGAAAGAACCAAATCCTGTAAACTCACCCCAGCGGCTCTCTGTTTCCCTGCTCTCACTCTCCATTGTGACGTCACTCCTCGATTTTTTTTCCCCTGCTCTGCTCCTCTCTCTCTCGCTCTGTCTCCGAGTCTGTGCTTTTGGTGCATTTCTTCATTTGTTGTTCCGTTGTGCTCCTCTGTTTCTGGTCCAAAATCTGACTCTGGTGGGACTTGAACCCACAACCTTTGAATATATATCAATCATCATTTAGAAGTCCAACACGCTATCCATTGCGCCACAGAGCCTCACACATTTTTATTAACATCACTAAGGCCTTTGATCTTGTCAGCAGAGACGGCCTCTTCAAACTGCAATGGAACATAGGCTGCCCTCCTGACCTCTTGGGCATCATCACTTCTTTCCACGAGAACATGCACAGTTCCATCAGTTGCAATGGAGCAACATCAGACGCTTTCAAGATCAGCAGTGGGGTAAACATAGAACATAGAACATAGAAAATACAGCACAGAACAGGCCCTTCGGCCCACGATGTTGTGCCGATCCTTTGTCCTCTGTCAAGGACAATTTAATCTATACCCCATCATTCTCCTTTATCCATATACCTATCTAAAAGCCGTTTGAAAGTCCCTAAAGTTTCTGACTCAACAACTTCCCCAGGCAAGGCATTCCATGCCCCGACCACTCTCTGGGTAAAGAACCTTCCCCTGACATCCCCCTTATATCTCCCACCCTTCACCTTAAATTTATGACCCCTTGTAACGCTTTGCTCCACCCGGGGAAAAAGTTTCTGACTGTCTACCCTATCTATTCCCCTGATCATCTTATAAACCTCTATCATGGTGGAGGTGGAGGAGCAGAGAGACCTTGGGGTCTATGTGCATAGATCGTTGAAAGTTGCAACTCAAGTGGATAGGGCTGTGAAGAAGGCATATGGGGTGTTAGCGTTCATTAGCAGAGGGATTGAATTTAAGAGCCGTGAGGTGATGATGCAGCTGTACAGGACCTTGGTAAGGCCTCATTTGGAGTACTGTGTGCAGTTCTGGTCGCCTCATTTTAGGAAGGATGTGGAAGCCTTGGAGAGGGTGCAGAGGAGATTTACCAGGATGTTGCCTGGAATGGAGAATAAGTCTTACGAGGAAAGGCTGAACATTCTAGGCCTCTTCTCATTAGAACGGAGAAGGATGAGGGGTGACATGATAGAGGTTTATAAGATGATCAGGGGAATAGATAGGGTAGACAGTCAGAAACTTTTTCCCCGGGTGGAGCAAAGCGTTACAAGGGGTCATAAATTTAAGGTGAAGGGTGGGAGATATAAGGGGGATGTCAGGGGAAGGTTCTTTACCCAGAGAGTGGTCGGGGCATGGAATGCCTTGCCTGGGGAAGTTGTTGAGTCAGAAACTTTAGGGACTTTCAAACGGCTTTTAGATAGGTATATGGATAAAGGAGAATGATGGGGTATAGATTAAATTGTCCTTGACAGAGGACAAAGGATCGGCACAACATCGTGGGCCGAAGGGCCTGTTCTGTGCTGTATTTTTCTATGTTCTATGTCACCCCTCATCCTTCTCCGTTCTAATGAGAAGAGGCCTAGAATGTTCAGCCTTTCCTCGTAAGACTTATTCTCCATTCCAGGCAACATCCTGGTAAATCTCCTCTGCACCCTCTCCAAGGCTTCCACATCCTTCCTAAAATGAGGCGACCAGAACTGCGCACAGTACTCCAAATGAGGCCTTACCAAGGTCCTGTACAGCTGCATCATCACCTCACGGCTCTTAAATTCAATCCCTCTGCTAATGAACGCTAACACCCCATATGCCTTCTTCACAGCCCTATCCACTTGAGTTGCAACTTTCAACGATCTATGCACATAGACCCCAAGGTCTCTCTGCTCCTCCACATGCCCAAGAACCCTACCGTTAACCCAGTATTTTGCATTCGTGTTTGTCCTTCCAAAATGGACGACCTCACACTTTTCAGGGTTAAACTCCATCTGCCACTTTTCAGCCCAGCACTGCAACCTATCCAAGTCCCTTTGCAGACGACAATAGCCCTCCTCGGTATCCACAACTCCACCAACCTTTGTATCATCTGCAAATTTACTGACCCACCCTTCGACTTCCTCATCCAAGTCGTTAATAAAAATCACAAACAGGAGAGGACCCAGAACTGATCCCTGTGGCACGCCACTGGTAACTGGGCTCCAGGCTGAGTATTTACCATCTAAGACCACTCTCTGCCTTCTATCAGTTAGCCAATTCTTAATCCAACTGGCCACATTCCCCACTATCCCATGCCTCCTGACTTTCTCCATAAGTCTACCATGGGGGACCTTATCAAATGCCTTACTAAAATCCATGTACACCACATCCACTGGTTTACCCTCATCCACTTGCTTGGTCACCTGCTCAAAGAATTCAATCAGGCTTGTGAGGCAAGACCTACCCCTCACAAAACCGTGCTGACTGTCCCGAATCAAGCAGTGTCTTTCCAGATGCTCAGAAATCCTATCCCTCAGCACCTTTTCCATCAACTTGCCTACCACCGAAGTAAGACTAACTGGCCTGTAATTCCCAGGGTTGTTCCTATTCCCTTTCTTGAACAGGGGCACAACATTTGCCACCCTCCAATCACCTGGTACCACCCCCGTCAACAGAGAAGATGAAAAGATCATTGCCAGCGGCTCTGCAATTTCATCCCTTGCTTCCCATAACATCCTTGGATATACCCCTTCAGGCCCGGGAGACTTGTCTATCTTCAAGTTATTCAAAAACCCCAACACATCTTCCCTCCTAACGAGCACTTCCTCGAGCTTACCAGTCTGTTTCACACCGTCCTCTTCAGGAATACACCCCTTCTCATTCGTAAATACCGAAGAGAAGTACTCATTCAAAACCTCACTTATCTCTTCCGGCTCAACACACAGTCTCCCGCTATTGTCCTTGACCGGACCTACGGTCCCCCTAGTCATCCTCATATTTCTGACATACGCGTAAAAGGCCTTGGGGTTTTCTTTTATCCTACCCGCCAAGCATTTTTCATGCCCTCTCTTAGCTCTCCTAATCCCTTTCTTCAGATCCTTCCTGGCCATCTTGTATCCCTCCAGAGCTATGCCTGTGCCCTTTTTCCTCAACCTTATATACGCATCCTTCTTCTTCCTAACAAGACTCTCAACCTCTCTTGTCAACCACGGTTCCCTCACATGACCATCCCTTCCCTGTCTGACAGGGACATGCTTATCAATGGCCCCTACTATCTGCTCCTTGAAAAAGTTCCACATTTCGACCGTGCCCTTCCCTGCCAGCATATGCTCCCAACTTATGCTCCTCAGTTCCTGCCTGACAGCATCATATCTACCCTTCCCCCAATTGTAAACCTTGCCCTGTTGCACATACCTATCCCTCTCCATTACCACAGTGAATGCTACAGAATTGTGATCACTATCTCCAAAGTGCTCGCCCACCAACAGCTCTATCACTTGCCCTGGTTCATTACCTAGTACCAAATCCAATATTGCCTCCCCTCTGGTCGGGCAGTCTACATACTGAGTCAGAAAAGCTTCCTGGACATACTGCACAAACACTACCCCATCCAAACTATTCGATCTAAAGAGTTGCCAATCAATATTTGGGAAGTTGAAATCCCCCATAATTACTACCCTGTGACTTCTGCTCCTTTCCAAAATCTGTTTCCCAATCTGCTCTTCCACCTCCCTGCTGCTATTGGGGGGCCGATAGAAAACTCCCATCAAGGTGACTGCTCCTTTCCTGTTCCTGACCTCAACCCACAGTGCCTCAGTCGGCAGATCCTCCTCGAAAATTCTTTCAGCAGTTGTTACACTATTTCTAACTAACAATGCCACCCCCCCACCTCTTTTACCACCATTCCTAATCTTATGAAAACATCTATAACCAGGTACCTCCAAGAACCATTCCTCCCCCTCACCTATCCACGTTTCAGTGATGGCCACAACATCGTAGTCCCAAGTGCCCATCCACGCCTTCAATTCACTCACCTTATTCCTGATGCTTCTTGCGTTGAAGTATACGCACTTTAACCCTTCTCCGTGCCCATCTGTCCTCTGCGACAGTGCTACCTTCCCCAATACCTCACTACACTCTTTGTCTTTCTGAGTGGACCCACTGGTCCCTGGACTACAAGTCCGGTTCCCATCCCCCTCCCAAACTAGTTTAAACCCTCCCGAACAGTACTAGCAAACCTCCCTCCCAGGATATTGGTGCCCCTCTGGTTCAGATGCAGCCCGTCCTGTTTGAACAGGTCCCATCTTCCCCAGAATGCAGTCCAATTATCCAAGAACTGGAAGCCCTCCCTCCTACACCATTCCTGCAGCCACGTGTTCAGCTGTGCTCTCTCCCTATTCCTAGCCTCACTATCACGTGGCGCCGGCAACAAACCAGAGATAACAACTCTGTCCGTCCGAGCTTTCAGCTTCCAGCCTAACTCCCTAAACTCACTTCTAACATCTGTGCCACCCTTCCTTCCTACGTCGTTGGTGCCAATGTGCACCACGACCTCTGGCTGCTCCCCCTCCCCTTTAAGGATCCTGAAGACTCGATCACAAACATCACGGACCCTGGCACCAGGGAGGCAACAAACCATCCGTGCGTCTCGCTTGCTCCCACAGAACCGCCTGTCGGTACTCCTCACCATCGAGTCCCCGATGACTAGTGCTCTCCCGTTCTCCCTCCTTCCCTTCTGAGCCACAGTGCAGGACCCCGTGCCAGAGGCCCGTTCACCGCAGCCTGCCCCCGATAGGCCGCCCCCCCAACAGTATCTAAAACTGTATACTTGTTGTTGAGGGGAACGACCACAGGAGATCCCTGCACTGACCTCTTCCCACCTCTAACTGTTACCCAGCTGCCTTTGTTTTGTGGAGTAACGACATCCCTGTAGCTTCTATCTATCACCCCCTCAGCTTCCCGAATGATCCTCAGTTCATCCAGCTCCAGCTCCAGTTCCCTAACACGGTCTGATAGGAGCTGGAGACGGATGCACTTCCAGCAGGTAAAGTCGGCAGGGTCCCCGGAGGTTCCCCTCACCTCGAACATACTGCAGGAGGAGCACTGCACTCCCCTGGCTGCCATTTCTTTTACTCAATCACCCCTTAATTAAGTACAAATATAGATATTAACAAAAACAGTGAAATAGCTTACCTGTTCAGTCCTTTTTGGTTAGAGGAGGAGGGTAAAAACTCTGCTCCGCACCTTTAAAGAAAATACCTACCCAGGAGTCCTTGCTGCCGTCCAGCTTCCGGTTCCTCCCGCGCCAAAAGTAACTTGAACACAAGGAAAACAGTAAGTACAACTTTTAAAACACAGCTCCTGGTGCCTTCACTTACCCACCGAAGAGTCGCTACCTTCTCCTGCTGCTCCGCCGGGAAATGAGGCCGAGTCCACGGAGCTCCGCACCTTTAAAGAAAATACCTACCCAGGAGTCCTTGCTGCCGTCCAGCTTCCGGTTCCTCCCGCGCCAAAAGTAACTTGAACACAAGGAAAACAGTAAGTACAACTTTTAAAACACAGCTCCTGGTGCCTTCACTTACCCACCGAAGAGTCGCTACCTTCTCCTGCTGCTCCGCCGGGAAATGAGGAAAGCAGGGCTGCGCGCTGGCACCAACTCTCTTAGGAACAGAGGAACATAGGAGTAAGCTATTCAGCCCGTCGAGCCTGCTCTGTCATTCAATTCGATCATGGCTGATCACCTACCTCAAAGCCCCTTTCCCATGCTATCCCCATATCCCTTGATGTCATGAGTATCAAGATTTCTATCAATTTCTGTCTTGAACATTCTCAATGATTGAGCTGCCACAGCCCTCTGGGGCACAGTATTCCAATGATTCACCACCGTCTGAGTGAAGAAATTCCACCCATCTCAGTTTTAAATGGCCTACTCCTTATTCTGAGACGATGTCCTTTGGTTTTCGACTCACCAACCAGGGCAAACATCCTGTCTACATCCACACTGTCACGCCCTGTAAGAGTTTTGTCAGTTTCAATCAGATCACCTCTCATTCTTCGAAACTTTAAGGAATACAGGCCCAGTTTCCTCATAAGACAATCCCACCATCCCAGGGATTAGTCTGGTGACATAAAAACAAGAAATGCTGGAACCACTCAGCAGGTCTGGCAGCATCTGTGAAAAGAGAAGCAGAGTTAACGTTTCAGGTCAGTGACCCATCTTCGGAACTGACATATATTAGAAAAGTCACAGGTTATAAGCAAGTGGGGTGGGGGTGGGGCAAGAGATAACAAAGGAGGTGTAGATTGGACAAGGCCACATAGCTGACCAAAAGGTCATGCAGCAAAGGCAAACAATATGTTAATGGTGTGTTGAAAGACAAAGCATTAGTACAGATTAGGTGTTAATGGACTGAATATTGAACAGCAGGAAGTACAAACCTGAAAAAAAACAGTAGGAAAGCAAACTGAACAAACTGAGATGAAATGAAATAAATGCAAAAAAAAGATTAGTCTGTTGACCCTCTGTTTCACCCCCTCTATGGCAAGTGTATCCTTCATAAGATGAGGAGACTAAACTGCACACAATACTCCAGTGCGGATTCGCCAAGGCTCTATACAATTGCAGCAAGACATCTTTACTCCTGTACTTATGACCCCTCGTGTGGGTACAACATACCATTTGCCTTCCTAATTGATTGCTGCACCTGCACAAGAGCTTTTAGTGTCTCAGGAACAAGGACACCCAGGTCCCTTTGGACATCGACACTTCCCAACCTCTCACCATTTAAGAAATACTCTGACTTTCTGTTTATTCTACCAAAGTGAATAACTTCACACTTATTCACATTATATTCCATGTTCTTGCCCATTCACTTAGCCTCTCCAGGTCCCCTGGAAGCCTCTCTGCATCCTCCTCACAACTCACACTTCAGTGAGCTTTGTGTCATCTGCAAACTTGGAAATATTACATTTAATCCCCACATCCAAATCATTTATATAGGTTGTTAACAGCTGTGGCTCCAACACTGATCCTTGCAGTACCCCAATAGTAACAGCCTGCCATCCTGAGAAGGACCTGTTATTCCTGCTCTCTGTTTTCGGTCTGTTAACCAATTCTCACTCCATATCAGTATATTATCCCCAAGCCTATGTGCTCTAATTTTGTTTACTCACCTCCTGTGTGGGACCTTACCAAAGGAAAATACAAATACCACACATCCACTGGTTCTCCTTTATCTGTTCTATAGGTAACATCCTCAAAAATCTCAACAGGTTTTTCAAACCTGTTTTCCTTTTCATAAATCTATGTTGACTCTGCCCAATCATGTCATCATTTTCGAACTGTCTAGTTATCACATCCTTTATAATTGGCATATTCTTCTCCATGCTGCTATTGTACACTTTCAATTACTCAGATATAGGTGTTCACCTGCACATCAGAGCTGACGACAAGCTGTTCAACTTGGCAAGACTGTGCGCCAAGACCAAAGTGGGTAAATTCCTAGTCTGTGAGTTGCTATTTGCTGATGATGCTGTGCTGACATCCCATAATGAAGTTCAGTCACAGCAGTTTGTAGATCGGTTCTCCCTGGCCTGCAAAGAGTTTGGACTGACAATCAGCATCAGGAAGATGAAAGTTACGGGCCAGGACGTAGAGACTCCACTTTCCATCAACATCGACAACCTCACTTTGGAGGTTGTCAACAGCTTCACATACCTTCAATCAACAATCACCAGCAATCTGGCCCTTGATGCTGAAATCAGCACCAGGATTGCCAATGCTGCAGCTGTCATGTCAAAGTTGAGAAGACAAGTGTGAACCGACAGCAAACTGACCGAAAATACAAAGCTCCACGTGTACCAGGCTTGTGTTCTCAGCACCCTCCTTTATAGTAGAGAAGCATCAACAACTTATACAAGCCAAAAAAAGCGGCTGAACAGCTTCCACCTCCACTGCCTCAGATGGATACTGGGCATCTCCTGGCAGGACAGAGTGCCGAATGCGGAAGTACACCAGCGTGCAGGGATCCGCAGCATGTTTGCCCTCTTGAGTCAGCGGTGATTCTGTTGACTGGGCCAAATGGATGACCGTCACATTGCCAAATACATGCTCTTTGGTGAGCTTGCTCTCAGCATGAGATCAACAGGTCAGGGAAAAAAATCAAGTCCTTTGGAGAGGTTTGAGTTAATTCAGGAGAGTGGGCATGGATTTATCAATGGGAGTTCATGCTTGACGAATCTAACTGCATTTGTTGATAAACTATCTGAGAATACTGATGAAGGGAATGCAGTGGATGTTGGTTATATGGATATTACGAAAGCATTTTGTAAAGTACCACATAAAAGGGTGGTTAACAAAATTGGGGTTCATGGATTAGGAGGGTCAGTGTCCATTTGGATAGTAAATTGTTATAAAGACTGAAAACAGCGAGTCGTATTAAATGGTTCTTGGTCAGACCGGAGGATAGTCGACAGTGGTGTTCCCCAAGGGTCAGTGCCAGAACCACTGCTTTTTTTGTTCAAGGTAAGTGACTTGGATCTTGGAATACAGAGCAGAATCTCAAAATATGACGATGACACCAAACTTGGAGAAGTGGCAAACAGTGAAGATGATATGAACTGCCTGCAACAGGAGAGTGATAGGCTAGCAGAATGGGCAGACAGGTGGCAGATGGAATTTAATAGTGACAAGTGTGAGGTGATGTATTTTGGCATAAGGAATAGGGAGAGGCAATATATACTTAATGGCACAGTTATAAAGAGTGTGCTGGAATAGATGGACTTGGGGTTCATGTGCACCGATCTTTGAAGGTGGCAAGACATATTTGGTGAGTGGTTAGCAAAGCATATGGGATCTTGGGCTTTATAAATAGAGGCATTGAGTACAAAAGCAGGGAAGTTATGCTGAACCATTATAAAACTCTGGTTAGGCCCCAATTGGAGTGTTGCTTCCAGTTCTGCTCAGCAGACTTTAGAAAGAATGTGAGGGTCCTTGAGAGGATGCAGAGGCGATTTACCAGAATAGTTCCAGGGATGGGAGATTTTCGTAACAAGGTTAGGTTGGAAAAGCTAGGATTATTCTGCCTATATCAAAGGAGATTGAGTGGAGAATTGATAGAGGTGTATAACACCTCTAGAGAACAGGCCATCCTGGACTGGGTATTGTGTAATGAGAAAGGATTAGTTAACAATCTTGTTGTGTGGGGTCCCTTGGGGAAGTGCGCCCATAATATGATAAAATTCTTCATTAAGATGGAGAGTGAGAGAGTTGATTCCGAGACTCGGGTCCTGAATCTAAACAAAGGAAACTATGAAGGTATGAGGCGGGAGTTGGCTATGATAGATTGGGGAACGTTACTTAAAGGGTTGACAGTGGATAGGCAATGGCTAGCATTTAAAGAGCGCATGGATGAATGACAACAATTGTTCATTCCTGTCTGTGCAAAAGTAAAACAGGAAGGGTGGCTCAACTGTGGCTTACAAAAGAAATTAAGGAAAGTATTAGATCCAAGGAGGAGAAATATAAAATGGTCAGAACAAGCAGCAAACCTGAAGATTGTGAGCAGTTTGGAATTTAGCAGAGGAGGACAAAAGGATTGATTAAGAAGGGGGAAATAGAGTATGAGAGTAAGCTAGCAGAGAACATAAAAACTGACTGGAAAAGCTTCTATAGATAGGTGCAGAGAAAAGGATTAGTGAAGACAAATGTGGGTCCCTTACAGTCAGAAACGGGGGAATTTATAATGAGGAACAAAGAAATGGCAGACCAATTAAATACATACTTTGGTTCTGTCTTCACAAAGGACGATACAAATTACCTCCCAGAAATGTTGGGGAACATAGGGTCTAATGAGAAGGAGGAACTGTATGAAATCTGTATTAGTAGGGAATGTTTGGGAAATTGATGGGATTGAAGGCCGATAAATCCCCAAGGCCTGATAATCTACATCCCAGAGTACTTAAGGAGGTGGCCCTTGAAATAGCAGATGCATTTCTGGTCTTTTTTCAAAATTCTGTAGACTCTGGAACAGTTCCAATGGATTGGACGGTAGTTAATGTAACTCCACTATTTAAAAAAAGAGGCAGAAAGAAAACAGCGAATTATATACCGGTTAGCGAGGCCTGGACAAGGTATGCCAGCCAGGAGCGACGTCTCAATTCATTCCATCTTCGCTGCCTTCGGAGAATACTTGGCATCAGGTGGCAGGACTATATCTCCAACACAGAAGTCCTTGAAGCGGCCAACACCCCCAGCTTATACACGCTACTGAGTCAGCGGCGCTTAAGATGGCTTGGCCATGTGAGCCGCATGGAAGATGGCAGGATCCCCAAAGACACATTGTACAGCGATCTCGCCACTGGTATCAGACCCACCGGCCGTCCATGTCTCCGCTATAAAGACGTCTGCAAACGCGACATGAAATCGTGTCACATTGATCACAAGTCGTGGGAGTCAGTTGCCAGCATTCCCAGAGCTGGCGGGCAGCCATAAAGACAGGGCTAAATTGTGGCGAGTCGAAGAGACTTAGTAGTTGGCAGGAAAAAAGACAGAGGCGCAAGGGGAGAGCCAACTGTGCAACAGCCACGACAAACAAATTTCTCTGCAGCACCTGTGGAAGAGCCTGTCGCTCCAGAATTGGCCTTTACAGCCACTCCAGGCGCTGCTTCACAAACCACTGACCACCTCCAGGCGCGTATCCATTGTCTCTCGAGATAAGGGGGCCCAAAAGAAGCCTGACATCAGTCGTGCGGAAAATGCTGGAGTCCATTATAAAAGATGATATAGCAGAGTGCAATAATAACTCGTCTCCACTCCTAGTATTTCTAAATCCCACACATTCACTAGAATGTGAACAATTATTTCCTGTTGTGTCTCTCTCAGATTTGTAAACTTCTCTGTATTGGAGTGAGGTGACATCTCCTGGCGGGAAGCAAGAACTGCAATCAAGCAGCAGAAACTCCACAGTCTGTCAGGGTGAAAGAAACATTGCAATGTGAGGATGCAGCGAAGTGGTTTGATTGGGTAGATGGAGACATGATTCCACTTGTAGTGGTGTCTGAAGCAAAGGCCAGAAATACAAAGTTGTCATTAATAAAAGAAATGAGGAATTCATGAAAAATGTAGTAACGTAGTGAATGGTTAGAATGTGGATAGAACAGAAAGTGAGATTGGATGGACAGAAGCAGTCTGAAAGGTTGGCTGAAACAAAAGGTGAGTGCCCTGAAACATTAACTGTGTTTCTCACAGCACAGATGCTGCCAGAGCTGCTGAACATTTCCAGCACTTTCTGTTTTTATTTCAGCATTTGCAGGATGTTGCTTTGATCTGAAAAAAATGGATGATTGGCTGGGGGGTTCCAGTGAAATTCCACAGCAGCTAATAAAGCTTGACCTGTCAGTGGCTCGTTGGTCTAGGGGCATGATTCTCGCTTAGGAGATATGGTTAATTAACATGCGAGAAATCCCGGGTTCAAGTCCCGGACGAGCCCTGGTCTGCTGGCATGATTAGATTAAAATTATCTATTGGTTTCAGCCTTGCAGAAGGCGGAATTGACTTCCAAACGGAGCTGGCTTGAGGACCAGACAACTGGATTCAAAGAGCTTGTCGACAAAATTGTAATTAACTAAATGTACAGATAGCCAAGTGGGAATATAAAGTTGTTGCTGCAATTGTGACCTGACTCCAAAAACAACAGGACTGGGTTCTGGACTGGAATGGAATGGAATTCTTCAGTGTTTCTGTTGTTTGGCTTGCATTGACTCATCGATTTTCTTGTTTTTCACTTTGTCGATGCCTTTGAATAATTGTGGATCCTTCTTCAGGGTGTCTTCTTTCACCAGGTAGTTCTGACCTCTGATGATGTTGATTGTAATCAGCTTCAATTCCCTGATAGTTTTGGAAGTGAGCAGATTTCCTTTGCTTGAGTCTACAACATGGAACTCAGTCTGACATGTGGACCCATGGGCAGATTTGAATGCCATCCCTGCGTTGGAGTTGCATCCATCCAATAAGAGACCGAGTAGAAGTGACAGTTCTGTCAGTCGAATATGAGACTTTTAATGGCAGGGTTGTGAGTTTGAGTGCCATTCTGTTTTTCCCTTTTTTAAGGCTTCATGAGCAGAGAGTACAGGGAGTGTTTGAAATGAGCAAGTCTCGCTTTGATTCAGGACTCTTACCTCTCAGCAGCATCTCACTATGAAAGATTGAATTTGATCTCATTTCATTCTCAGCTCGGGGTCTGTGCGGCTCAGTGGCACTTCTGGCTGTCTCCCGCTTCACAATCCATCAGGACTGAGAAAGCAATGGGGAATATTACTCACATGTTGTGTTCTTTAATTTTTTGGAAAATTTGAATGTATGTATTTTCTTCCAAAACAAGGAAACCAAGCCAAAGCTAATGTCGGGCTGAAATAGCTCAGTTGGGAGAGCGTTAAACAGAAGATCTAAAGGTTCCTGGTTCAATCCCGGGTTTCAGCATTTTTGCTTCCTTATGCGTCCCTTGCCTTGGTTCTGATTTTCCAGTTGCACAATTTACTTTGAAATTATTTACCAAGCACCACCGGATTGAATTTGAGAAACAACACAGAGTCATTTACAGCATAGAAGATGGTCGTTTGGCCTATCACGTCCATGCTGGCTCTCCCCGGAGCAATCTAGTCAGTTCCACTCACCAGCTCGATCACTTTCCTCCTGCAAGTTTCTTTCCTTCAAGTATCCATCTAATTTCCTTTTCAAATCATCGATTGTCTCTGCTTCCACCACACTCGTGGGCCAAGTCATTACCACCCACAACATAAGAAAGTTCCACCTCATCAAGGATGGGAAATACTTGCATCTTCTATATTTGCTTATTCTCTATTTCTATGTGAATAGACTGACAGTCAACATGAAAGGAAACCCAAAAATCTTCGAGCAGCATGTAAATGATAAGTGGGTAGTAAGAGGTTGAGTCAGGCCGATTAGGGACAAAAAGGATAATATAAGCTTAGAGGTGCAGGGCAATGTTAATCTACTTAATGAGTACTTTGTATCAGTGATCACTAAAGAAGTGGAATTTGACAAAATATCAGTCGAAGTGAAGAGAGTAGAGTCAATGGAGAGGGTACAAATTGAGAGAGGGAGGTACTAAAAAGGCTGGCTGTGCTTAGGGTAGATCAATCACCTGGTCTGGATGGCTCACATCCCAGGTTGCGAAAGGAAATGCGGATGCAGATAATGGAAGAGTTTGCCATAATCTTCCAATCTTCCCTGGATACGGGGGAGGTGCCAGGAGTAAACAGTGGCAAATGCGACGCCCTTATTCAAGAAAGGGTGTAAGGACAGTCCGGCTAACTACAGGCTAGTTAGATTAACAGCAGCGGTGGGTAAGGTTTTAGAAAGAATAATCAGGGTAAAAAATCAACAGTCACTTGGAGAGGTTTGAGTTAATTAAGTAGAGTGAGCATGGATTTATAAATGGGAGTTCATGCTTGACTAATCTAACTGCATTTTTTGATGAACTAACAGAGCAGCTTGATGAAGGGAATGCAGTGGATGTTGTTTATATGGATTTTAAGGAAGCGTTTGACAAGGTACCACATAAAAGTGGGGTTTACAAAATTGAGGTTCGTGGTATAGGAGGGTCAGTGTCCAATTGGATAGAAAATTGGTTTAAGGACAGAAAACAGGGAGTCTTATGAAATGATTCTTTGTCAGACTGGAGGATAGTCGACAGAGGTGTTCCCCAAGGGTCAGTGCTAGAACCACCGCTTTTTTTGCTAAAGATAAATGACTTGGATCTTGGAATATTGAGTAGAATCTCAAAATATCCCGATGACAACAAACTTGGAGGAGTGGCAAACAGTGAGGATGATATGAACTGCCTGCAACAGGACAATGATAGGCTAGCAGAATGGGCAGACAGGTGGCAGATGGAATTTAATAGAGACAAGTGTGAGGTGATGTATTTTGGCATAAGGAATAGGGAGAGGCAATATTTACTTAATGGCACAGTTCTAAAGTGTGTGTTGGAATAGAGGGACTTGGGGTTCATGTGCATCAATCTTTGAAGGTGGCAAGACATATTGCGAGAGTGGTTAGCAAAGCATATGGGATCTTGGGCTTGAAAAAAAGAGGCATTGAGTACAAAGCAGGGAAGTTATGCTGAACCATTATAAAGCTCTGGTTAGGCCCCAGTTGGCGTGTTGCTTCCAGTTTTGCTTACCACACTTAAGAAAGAATATGAGCGTCCTTGAGAGATGCAGAGGAAATTCACCAGAATGGTTCCAGGGATGGAGGATTTTAGTTACAAGGTTAGGTTGGAAAAGCTAGGGTTGTTCTCCCTGCATCAAAGGAGAGTGAGGGGAGAATTGATAGATGTGTTTTCGGCTATGACAGTTTTAAATAAATTGGCAAGGAAACATTGTTCCCGTTAACTATTGGTACAAGGACTAGGGGACACAGATTGAAGGTTTTGGACAGGAGATACAGGGGGAATGTGCGCAAGAACTTTTTTACACTGATTGGTGATGATCTGTAACTCGCTGCCCACGAGGGCGGTGGAAATGGAGACAATCGAGGATTACAAAAGGAATTTGAATGGGCACTTGAAGGAAATAATTTTACAGGGCTATGGGGATCGAGCAGACAAGTAATGACTCGTCTCCACTCCTAGTATTTCTAAATCCCACACATTCACGATAATGTGAACAATTCTTTCCTGTTGTGTCTCTCTCAGATTTGTAAACTTCACTGTATTGGAGTGAAGTGACATCTACTGGCAAGAAACAAGAACTGCCGTGATGAGATCAGCCATGATTGTATTGAATGGCAGAGCAGGCTCGAGTGGCTGACTTGCCGACTCCGGCTCCTCGTTCTTATGTTCATAGAATCATACAGCACAGAAGGAGACCATTCGGCCCCATTGTGCCTCTGCTCACTCTCTGACAAAAAGATGCAATTAGTCCAACCCCCTGCCTATTTCCCCATAATCCTGGAGAATTTCACTTTGAAATATTTGTCCAATTCCTTTATGAAAGTTATAATTGAATCTGTTTTCACCACCCTGTCAGACAATTCATTCCAAATCCGAATCAGTTACTGGGTAAAAAGATCTCTCCTCACCTCCCCTTGACATTTTTGGCCAATTATTTTAAATCTGTGTCCTCTGGTTACTGACCCCCAGGACAGTGGAAACAGTTTCTACCTCTCTACCCTATGAAAATCCTTCATGATTCTGAACACCTCAATTAAATCTTCCCTTAACCTTCTCTACTCTGAGGAGAACAATCCCAGCTTCACCAGCCTGTCCAGAGAACTGACACCCCGCATCTCTGGTATCATTCTAGTAAATCTCCTCTGAACTGTCTCAGAAGCTTTGATGTCCTTTCTAAAGCCTGGTGCCCAGAACTGGACACATTACTCGAGCTGAGATCGAGCCAGCGACGCCCACATCCCACGAACGAATAAAAAAACGCTCCCGAACCAGTCCCCAATTCTTAAGCATTTATCGACGCTCCCTGCCCAGTCTCCAAATCTTATTCATTTAGAAACGCTCCCTGCCCAGTCTCCAACTCTTATTCAATTATCGACACTCCCTGCCCAGTTCCGAATTCTTATCCATTTACAGACGCTTCCTGACCAGTACCCAAATCTTATTCATTTAGAGACGCTCCCTGCCCAGTCCCCCAATTCTTATCCATTTGCAGACGCTCCCTGCCCAGTCCCCAATTCTTATCCATTTGGAGACGCTCCCTGCCCAGTCCCCAATTCTTATCCATTTATAGACGCCGTTTCGGGAAGCCTCACCGGGAAAAGCTTCACCACCGCCATCCGCAGGGATACAGATGGGATTGTTCCATCTTATTGTGGCCCTGAGGCCCTGCTCCAGCTGTGTGAACCCGCAAAGTCTTCTCGCACTTTGTGAATATCCCGCTCTAACTCCGAACCCGCAGCTCGAGCTGCTGACAAAGCTCTCTACCGCGCCTGCGCGCCCCGCTACTGTCACAGATAGGGCGGATTCTAGGCCGCTGAGCATTCTGGGTATCACACCTGTCATTAATGCTATTCTTTCAGCTGAAAGGTTTTATTACGTACATTTCATGACCTGGAATCGTCGTGAGTGTTTTCTTTTGCACCTGTCAGTGCCTGGGAGGATAGAGTCAGCTTCACTTTGTAGCCATGAGTTTCTGGTGTGAGAAAGTGGTGTTTAACTCAGTATATTTCAGTTTTTGGTCTGTGACTGTGGGTATTATTCAGTACTTGTTTGTTTCTGCTATTGCTCTGTGAGTTTCACCACATATCTTTCAACAACTTGTATGTGAGCATCAGCTTTTGTCTATATCTATCAGTTTCTGAGAAGTGAGAAAGGGTTTGATTCTATCCCTATCAGTTTCTGTTACATGCATGTGTCTTTAATCTGCACCTCCTCTGAGTGTGTCTTCGTCTCTGTACTTGTCGGTGAATATGTGTTTTGCTTTGTATCTCTCAGTCTTTGAAGTGTGAGCCTGGGTTTGTACCTAATTTTCTTTGTACCTTGCAGTTGGGATATGAAAGAAAGATTTTTACACGTTACCTGCCAACTGCTGCTACGTGACTGTGGGTTTCACACTGTATCTGTCAATTTCTTGTCTGGTAATGCGAAGTTTACAGTGTACCTGTCAGTTACTTGTATGTGAGTGTTGATTTCACTCTGAAAAGAATCATAGATCATAGAATAGTTACAGAACAAAAGGAAGCCATTCAGCTCATTGTGCTTGTGCTGCTTCTATGCACGAGCAACTCAGCTCATGCCACAGACTCATGTATTCCATGAAAACATGCAATTTTTCCACTTCAGATAATTATCTTATACCATTTTGAAAGCCATGATTGAATCAGCCTCCATCACACTCTCAAGCAGTGCATATCAGATCTTAACCACTCGCTGTGCAAAATAAGTTTTTCCTCATGTTGCCTTTGGTTCCTTTGCCATTCACCTTAAATCGGTGTCCTCAGGTTACAGAGCCGTGAATAATATTCCCCATTGCTTTCTCAGCACTGATGGATTGTGAAGCAGGAGACAGCCAGAAGTCCCACTGAGCCGCACTGACCCCGAGCTGGGAATGAAATGAGATGAAGTTCAATCTTTCACAGCGAGATGCTGCAGAGAGATGAGTCCCGAATCAAAGTGAGACTTTCTCATACTTTTGCTGAATTTCATTTCAAACACTCCTTGTACTCTCTGCTAATGAAGCCTTAAAAAAGGGAAAAACAATATGGCACTCAAACTCACCACCCTGAAATTAAAAGTTTAATGTTTGACTGACTGAACTGTCACTTCTACTCGCTCTCTTATTGGATGGATGCAACTGTATTCTCCAACGCAGGGGTGGCATTCAAATCCTCCCATGGGTCCACATGTCAGACTGAGTTCCATGTTGTAGACTCAAGCAAAGGAAATCTGTTCAGTTCCAAAACTATCAGTGAGTTGAAGCTCATTACGATCATCATCATCAGAGGTCAGAACTACCTGGTGAAAGATGACAATCTGAAGAAGGATCCACAATTATTCAAAGGCATCGACAAAGTGAAAAACAAGAACATCGATGAGTCAATGCAAGCCAAACAACAGAAACACTGAAGAATTCCATTCCATTCCAGTCCAGAACCCAGTCCTGTTGTTTTTGGAGTCAGGTCACAATTAATGCAACAACGTTATATTCCCACTTGGCTATCTGTACATTTAGTTAATCAAGCTCTTTGAATCCAGCTCTCTGGTCCTCAAGCAGGCTCCATATGGAAATCAATTCCGCCTTCTGCAAGGCTGAAACCAATCAATGACCTTAAACTAAAAATGCCAAAGAAGAAGGACTTGTCCAGGATTTGAACCCAGGATCTCTCGCACATTAATTAATCACTCACCCTAAGCAAGGATCATAACCCTAGATGAACATGCCACTGATATCAGAACTTCCTTTTAGCTCCTGTGGAATTTCACTGGCAGCCAAAGCCGACCATCCATTTTTTTTCAGAGCATAGCAACATCTTGCAAATTCTGAAATAAAAACAGAAAGTGTTGGAAATGTTCAGAAACTCTGGCAGCATCTGTGCTGAGAGAAACAGAGTTCACCTTTCAGGGCGTTTACCTTTTGTTTGAGCCATCCTTTCACACTGCTTCTGTCCACCCAATCTCACTTTCTATTTTATCTAGATTCCACCCACTCACTACCTAAATACATTTATCATGAATTCCTCATATCTTTTAATAATGACTATTTTATATTTCTGGCCTTTGCTTTGGACTCCACCACAAGTGGAATCATGTCTCCACCAACCCAATCAAACCCATTCACTATTTCCTCACATTGCAATGTTTCTTTCACCCTGACAGACGATGGAATTTCTGCTGCTTGATTGCAGTTCTTGCTTCCTGCCAGTAGATGTCACCTCACTCCAGTACAGTGAAGGTTACAAATCTGAGAGCACACAACAAGAAGTAATTGTTCACGTTGTTCATTGTTCAGTGAACAGGTCCCTCTATTCCTGCACACTCTTTAGAACTGTGCCATTAAGTATATATTGCCTCTCCCTATTCCTCTGCTAAAATGCATCACCTCACACTAGTCACTATTAAAATCCATCTGCACCTGTCTGCCCATTCTGCTAGCCTATCACTGTCTTGTTGCAGGTGGTTCATTTCATCCTCACTGTTTGCCACTTCTCCAAGTTTGGTGTTATCGGCATATTTTGAGATTCTACTCTATATTCCAAGATCCAAGTCATTTATCTGTCGCAAATAAAAAGCAGTGGTTCCAGCAGTGACCCTTGGGGAACAGCACTGTCGACAACCTTCCAGTCTGAGAATGAATCATTTATTACGACTTGCTGTTTTCTGTCCTTAAGCCAATTTTCTATCCAATTGGACACTGACCCTCCTATTCCATGAACCTCAATGTTGTTAATCACCCTTTTATGTGTCGTTTCTTAAAATACATATAAACAACATCCACTGCATGCCCTTCATAAACCTTCTCTGTTAGTTCATCAAAAAATGCAGTTAGATTAGTCAAGCATGAACTCCTATTTATAAATCCATGCTCACTCTCCTTAATTAACTCAAACCTCTCCAAGTGACTGTTGATTTTTTCCCTGATTGTTCTTTCTAAAACCTTACCCACCACTGCTGTTAATCTAACTGGCCTGTAGTTAGCCGGACTGTCCTTACACCCTTTCTTGAATAAGGGTGTCACATTTGCAACTGTTTAATCCTCTGACACCTCCCCCGTATCCAGGGAAGGTTGGAAGATTATAGCAAGCCTTTCTGTTATCTGCATCCACATTTCCTTTCGCAATCTGGGATGAAAGCCATCCGGACCAGGTAATTTATCTTCCTGAAGCATAACCAGCCTTTTCAGTACCTCCCTCTCTCAATTTGTACCCTCTCCATTGCCCCTACACTCTCCACTTCTGCTGATATTTTGTCAAATTCCACTTCCTTAGTGATCATTGATACAAGGTACTTATTAACTAGATTAACATTGCCCTGCAGCTCTAAGTATATATTACCCTCTTTGTCCCTAATGGGGCCCACTTCACCGCTGACTACCTGCTTATTATTTATATACTGCTCGAAGATTTTTGGCTTCCCTTTCATGTTGACTGCCATTCTATTCTCGTAGAGATAGGGAATAAGCTAAATATAGAAGATATAAATATTTCCCATCCTTGGGTGAGGTGGAATTTTTTTATGCTGTGAGTGGTAATGTCCTGACCCACGAGTGTGGTTGAAGTAGAGACAATCAATGATTTGAAAAGGAAATTGAATGGATACCTGAAGCAAAGGAACTTGCAGGAGGAAAGGGATCGAGCAGGTGAGTGGAACTGAGTAGCTGGCTCCGATAATTGCTGCAGTCACTGCGATCCCCCTTAAGTTTGTACAAGGTGACAATGTTTGTCTCACGCATGTTTTGAGCCCTTGTTGAGCTCGACTATGGAGGGCTCACTGTCCAGTTCCTCCATGACAGGGAAGTCTGGAATGGCACTGAGAGCTACTTCAATGACAATGTTCTCCGTTATGTAGAGTTCAAGATAATGCTCCACTCACGTTTCCATCTGCTTGTTAGGTTCAGTGATGATCGCCCCTCTCTTTGTCTTCAAAAGGTGCTGATTTAGTTACTACTGGGCCCATTGCTTTCTTAATTCCTTCATACATCCCTCTAGCATCCCCGGATTCATCAGCAGAGTTTTAACCAGTATTGATTGGTGCAGTGCCGAGCAGTCTGCAGAGACTTGTTTCTGGCAGCTCTGAGAGCATTTAGATGTTGTTTGCTGGGGACTTGTTTGTAGTTCATGAGGGCTCTCCTCTTAGTTACAGTAACTGACTCCATTTCAGTCCAATAAGCCTCAAACCAGTCAGCATTCCTCCCATCTCTTTTCCTATACACAGTGAGTGCAGAGTTATAGATGGTGGTGTGCAGATGATTCCACTTTGAAACTGCACTGAGGCCTTGAGCATTGTTGTCTGAAAGAGCCTGATCGAGGATGTTGAGGAACTCCTGGGTCCTTTCTGGATCAGTGGTTCGGCAAGTGTTGATCAGAAGACGAGCTTTTATCGTGGATGGATGAAGCTTCCTTGGCTGAAGCCTGACCTTGTTACACACCAGGGAGTGATCAGTGTCACAGTCAGCGCTGTGATAGCTGCGAGTGATGAGGACACTGCTGAGGGTGTTATGTCTGGTGAAGATAAGGTCTAGCTGGTGCCAATGGCATGATCTCGGATGTCTCCAGGACACCTTGTAGCACAGCTTGACCTGGAAGTAGCTGTTCATCACACAGAATCCATGGTGACAGCATAGCTCCAGCAACCTCTGTCCATTTTTGTTCATCTTGCCAATCCCCTGGTGCCCTATGCATATTGGCAAAGCTGTGTAGTCAGTATCCAAGCTTGTGTTGAAGTCTCCTAGAAGGTACAGTCCCTCAGTGCTGGGAATTCTACTGATGGCAGTGTCAAGTGTCACATAGAATTGATCCTTGACATCTGGGGTGGAGGTGAGTGTCGGGACATCGATGCACATGAGATTAACTGGGCCCACACTTGTTGACAAGTGAAGAGTAAGAAGTCTCTCTGAGCCTACTGTGGGTGGTTCACTCATCTCAAGTGGCGTGTATTTTACTGTGAAACCCACTCCATGCTCACGAGTTGCCTCTTGGGCTTTCCCCTGCCAGAAGAAGGTGTAGTGTTTCTCTTTGAGGGATCCACTTTGAACGAGTCTAGTTTCTTGCAGCACAGCAATGTCCACATTGAGCCTTGTGAGTTCCTTGTCGATCACAGCTGTCTTGTGTGTGTCATCAACCTGCAGAAGCTTGTCAGTAAGGCCAGGACACATGGTCCTTACATTCCAGCTTGTGATGCGAAGGACTGGTGTCTTCTTTGTTGAGTTTGTTTTTCTTGGTGCACAGATTATCAATCCGCCTGTTGAGAGATGACTCTCTAAGCTCCAAGCACCCATTGAAGCAAGCAGGTCGTGGCTTCACAGCACCTAACTGACTGGGGGCTGCCCAGCTTGGAGTGAATGGTAGCTATCCAATGAGACACTAAGAGCTCTCCCATTGTCCGAAGTAACCCTTGGCGCTCATACTCTACACCAATTGAATGAGAGCTTATAATCAGTAACTGTTTCTTCCCGGGTTGTGCTCATGTTTAACCACGAAGCTGGAGTGTCCTCTCCAGGGCACAGGCCTGGGCAAATAGTATGGAGACCCTGAGCATCAGGACCCCCTCTCAGCATTGCTCGTATTGTCCAAAGGAAAGGAAAAACCAGTACTGTTTGTTACCAGTTCTGTAGTAGGAGTTGCTGGAAAACTGCCTGATAAGTCACAGGTAACCGCCTCCAGGACTCCACTCCGGATTTACTGTCCAGGTTTACTGCCTCAGCCTTCTTATTTATTTATTTAGAGATACAGTACTGAACCAGGTCCTTCCAGCCCACCGAGTCTGTACCAACCATCAACCACCCATTTATACTAATCCTACATTAATCCCATATTCCTACCACATCCCCTCAATTCCCCTACCACCTACCTACACTAGGGGCAATTTACAATGGCCAATTTACCTATCAACCTGCAAGTCTTTGGCTGTGGGAGGAAACCAGAGCACCCGGCAGAAACCCACGCAGTCACAGGGAGAACTTGTAAACTCTGCACAGGCAGTACCCAGAATCGAACGCGGGTCACTAGAGGTGTGAGGCTGCGGTGCTAACCACTGCGCCACTGTGTCTTCTCCAGACACCCCTTGAGAAGTGAGACTTTTTGCCCAGAGATGGGGCTCTGTTTCTTGGCATCAGGATGGAACCACACACCAGTGGGCCTGTATGACATGCACAAGGATATCACACACTGCCCCATCTCTGGTACAGATCAGAGTCAGACACTGAACAGATTGCAACCCACAAGGACATCACAACCTTCCCGCTCTCTGGGACAGGTCAGAGTGATACACCAAACAAACAGCACCCCACAGGGACCTCATAAATGCCACGTCCCTGTGACAGATCAAGGTCAGACACTGCAAATATTGCAACCACAGGAACATCACAAATTGCCCCATCCCTCGGACAGCTCGGGGTCTGACATTGAACATATTGCAACAACAAGGACATTACTGTATTACTCCCTCCATTCTGAAAAACAAGCATTCACCCTACTTTTTACCCTGCAGCCAATTTTGGATCCACACTGCCACTGCCCCTTTAATCCCATCTGCTTGAATTTTGTTAGCAAGTCATAGAGAGATGCAAAACTGAAACAGGCCCTACGGCCCACTGAGTCTGTGTTGACCAACCACCACCCATTTATAGTAATCCTACACCATAATCCCATATTCCCTACCACATCCCCACCATTCTATTACCTACACTAGGGACAATTTACAACAGCCAATTTACCTATCAACCTGCAGTCTTTGCTTGTGGGAGGAAACCGGAGCACCCAGCAGAAACACACACAGTCACAGGGAGAACTTGCAAACTCTGCACAGGCAGTACCCAGAACTGAACCTGGATTGCAAGAGCTGTGAGGTTGCAGTGCCAACCACTGTGCCATTGTGCTGCCCCAAGTCTAGTTTATTGTACCTTTTCAAACACAATTTTGACGTCCAGACACGTACCATTAACCTCACCACCCTCGTCAACTCTCTCTGAAACTTCATCAAAGAAATTAATTCATTAATTATTTCAGACACAATCTTCTGTTAACCAATCTGTACTGGCTGTCATTTATTAGTCCATGTTCGACCAAGTGACAGTTAATTTCCTCCTGGATAATTGTCTCTAAAAGTATCCCCACCACCGACATTAGACTAATTGGTCTGTAGTTCCTGGGTTTATCTCTCTTTTTAAACAGGGCTGTAATATTCACAACCCTTGCAGACTTATCTTTTAATTCTGGAAAGTCTATTGCAGACAATCACTTTGGGCATGACTTTAACCAATTAAAGCAACAGGATACTTGATTAATAAGTCCAGAACTTTTATTGAGAGTAAAATAGTACTCAATAATTGAAAGTAAAATTATACTTAACAAACTTGGGGAATATAACTTTACAGCTCTGGGGACTGGTCGAGCTTGGTCTCAGAGTGTCACGGTCCTCTTTGTCCAGTCTAGATCCCTCGTCAGATGGAGAACTTGGTTGATGATCTGAGTCTTTACCCCTGAGATCTTCTAGTGTTCCTGCACACTGAAACCTTACAAGATCCCTACTTTTAACCCCTGGATGGCCATCACACCAACATGTAAAATAATAATTGGTCCTAGCTGTTGCTAGGTACATTTAATTAGTTCTTAATAATGTCTTCCACTAACAGTCACCTGTCCTCAGAATCTCAGACATGAGTACAATGGAGTGGTTTCACACTGTCTCCCAATCTGATCTGAAACAAGTTTCCTATTCATTAAATCTAGACTCTTGAAGGTCACGATGTACCATACCATGGGTTTTATCAGGGGTCCGAGAAAGGTCCATTGTTTGAATTCATTTAGCTGAAACTGTCCTTTCCCACACAGACACAGAAACTCACAGTAATTAGATTGAACTAACTTTAAATGAAAACCCATTCTCTCTAAAATGTTTATTGATTCATTAATTATAACTCAATCAAGGTTCATTACATTTACAATCATCTGTTTCAGGATGGGTAGCTACTCATTAATTATACAGGATATAAACGTTAGTACTGAACACAAAATGGTTCCTTTGGTCATGTGTTCATTATAAAATGGCATTCTTAACGTTGTTAGTTATGACAATGGATACATGATAAAAATGGTCAAGTTGAACTGAGATCGAACTACCCAAGCTTACCTTCATCCTCCAGTCCTCTGGCATCATTCCCATATTCAAGGAGGATTGAAAGATTGTGGTTCGAGTCTCTGCTATTTCCACCCTGACTTCCCTCAGCAACCCAGGATGCAGCCCATCCAGACCGGGTGACCTGTAGACAGGTGTGAGCACTGCTAACCTTGTAATTGTCTCCTCTTTATCTATTTTCATCCCCTCCAAATTCTCCACTTCCTCCTCCTTTACTGTGACATTTGCAGCACCCGTTTGTTTTGTGATGACAGATGAAATGTACTTAATTAGTACCTCAGCCACACCCTCTGCCTCCACAGGATCTCCTAATTGACCCACCCTTTCATTGACTGTCCATATGTTGGTAAAAGACTTCAGTGTTCCCAGTTATGTGACCTGCTAATCTTTTCTCATACATTCTCATGCTGATCTCTTCCTTTTTCAGCTCTCCTCTGTACTTTCTGTATTCTGCTTGTTTCTCTACTGCATATGAATCCTCACATGATTTTTCAGTGAATGGTTTTTGAACTATTTTGTAAATGGATTTAGTTTTGTAAATTTCTCCCTAGCTCCCCTCATGGTCAGGCAGAAAGTTTAACTGCTGTGTTTTCAAACAGCAACAGCTTTATTTGAAAAGCCATTGGGACAGGATTCCGGGTTTTAATCCAGTCACAAATCTGGTTCTGATGTCTTGTGGCTTCAGCTGTCACATGACCTGTCAGAGGATGAACTCATAATTGACCCAGTCATGGAGCTGTGGGTTGATGTTTAAATTGCTTCAAAATAATTTTCCAGAAGGACAATCAAAATGAATCGATATATAAAAGGTAGATTTTGTGAATTTGTGCTCCCAGTGGAAATTCCTACAGAGTCTGCAGGTTTTCATATCCCCAATTCCCCACAGGAAGCTCTGTGCTCGGAGTCTGTATTCATTACATCAACATTATGCAGAACCATTTCATGGGAGACCCCAGTGTGAATTGTAGACAGGTGGGTCAGTGTTAACTTTCAAAGTAACACAGAAGCAAAATACTGCTGATACTGGAAATCTGAAATAAAAACAGAAAATGCTGGAAATACTCAGCAGGTCTGGCAGCATCTGTGGAGAGAGAGACAGAGTTAACTTTTCAGATCTGTGACCTTTCATCAGAACTGAGCTGAAATTGTCTGAGGGACTGCGATTGTGGAATCTATTTCAGGGTCAAAGACATTGTACTTGGTAAGGATAGGAAGATGGAGATTATTAAGTACAGTGCAAAAATATAGATGCTTTTACATTATTTTAATCAAAATTGATTTAAACTTTGTGCTCATGAATCCTATCTTTTGATCACAATGACACTGATAACAATGGAAAAAGCAAGACTTGCATTTCACGACCACAGGACATTGCAAACCCTTTTACAGCCAATGAAGGAAGGACTTTTAAAGTGTAGTCACTCAACAGTACAATAGAGTACCCTACAATAAAGATGTATAAGATTCTCACCACACAACTGCCAGACAATGACCATCCCAAACAAGAGAGAATCTAACCATCTCCCTTTGACATTCAATGGCATTACCATCGCTGAATCCCCCACTCTCAACAACCTGGGGGTTACCATTGAGCAGAAACTGAACTGCAGTAGCCATATAAATATTATGGCTACAAGAGCAGGTCAGAGACTAGGAATCCTGCGGCAAGTAACTCACCTCCTGACTCCCCAAAGCCTGGACATTAGTCAGGGGTATGATGGAATACTCTCCACTTGTCTGGCTGGGTGCAGCTCCAACAATACTCAAGAAACTCAACAGGACAAAGCAGCCCGCTTGATTGGCACCACATTTACAACATTCATGCCCTCCATCACTGGCACACAGTGGCAGCAGTGTGTACCATCCACAAGATGCACTGCAGCAATGTGCCAAGGCTCCTGAGACAGCACCTTCCAAACCCGCGACCTTTATCACCGAGAAGGACAAGGGCAGCAGATGCATGGGAACACCACAACCTGCAAGTTCCCCTCCAAGCCACACACCATCCTCAATTGTAACTGTATCACCGTTCCTTCACTGTTGCTGGGTCAAAATCCTGGAACTCTCTTCATAACAGCAGCACATGGACTGCAGTGGTTCAAGAAGGCAGCTCAGCACCACCTTCTCAAGGCAATTAGGGATGGATAATAAATGCTGGCCTAGCCAGCGACACCCACCTCCCATGAATGAATTAAAAAAATGATAATATCCTGTAATCCTCCAAAGTAGAAAATACAGATGGAAATGAAAAATAATAAAACAGTCAGCATGGATTTCATAAAGAAAGACTTGATGTACCTTATCTTTGAAAAATCAACAGCAAGAGTAATATAGCAGATGTAGAAGAGTTTAAGTTAATAAAGCCTCATCCATTTATGTGCTTGAACCATCAAATTGTGGGTTAACAAACAAACATACTAACTGACAGAGCTGCATGTTATGCTTTCTAAATCACCCTAAAGTAGGGTGTTAATGAGTTAAAGCTTCAGGTTGCTGCAACCAGAATAGCCATTGTCCACTATCAGTTTTACTGTTATAAATAAAGATGGAACATTCATTGTGAATCTATAGAAACAGTCTGGTCCTGCACACTGCAGACACATCCACGTCATCACCAACCAGCTCTCCTATAATTGGTGCAGTTATTTGACTTTGACCCATTCGCTCCATGGAATTACTTTTAAAAGATTTTAAATTACAAGCAGTTTTGTTAATGTTCAGCCTTTGAGAAGAAATCATTCCCTGGCCACAGTGAGACAGCATTGAATATAAAACAGTAGACTACCAGGTAACACAGTGAAAGCTGATCAGCTAATCTATAATTACTTACATTTCTTAATTTTGCTCTTGCTATTCGGTTTTTCATCATTTTCAGCTCCTGACTGTGGATATTATTGTGATTAAATGTGAAAAGATGCACTGTGTCTCAGCCCCGGTATATTGGCTCTTTCTCTGTCCAGTGCTGTATACACTCAGATACTGACAGTGTCTCTCCCTCCCTCAACTTTCCAGCCCTGACGGTGCAGAAAGCGCTGCTCAAAGTTACACATTCTGACTGTTTGCAGTTGATTAGTGAGAGATTATTAACGAATCCTTCTGCAGCGCTGCCTCCGTTAATAACAGCAGATCTAAGCCACATTTCAGATACAGAAACAGATGCATCAATTATTCACTCTTTCCCAGAGTGAGTGAGGCCGGGACAAGCAGCAACATTCCGGCCCCACACTCTGCAATTACCCAGCACCAGCGGAAAGCAGTGAATACAGATTCAATCAGTGGGTTAATGTCCATTACAGGGATGCCAGATTCCACAGCCCAGGACCAGCATCCCCATACACCGAGAACAAGCTCAGGAAAACCCGGGGGAGTTAATATCCCAGTCACTGAGCATTCCAGCAACATTGAACAAGTTCCTTAACTGAATGAACCTTTCAAAATACAGAAGTGAGGACGAGGTCAAAAAGGTCTGAACAGTTGAGGTGACTGAGCGGTTTCAGCTTCTCTGTTCAGGTTGCAGCTTTCACTGGAGGCATGTGTTCAAATCCCACTTCTGACAACTTGATTTTCAGTTACTTTGCAGAGCTTCCTTGAAGGTTTGAGGTGGAGTAAATGCTGAGGAACTGTTTCTAACTGCTGAAAGGTCAATAACCGAAGGTTATAGATTTAAGGTGACTCACAAAACCAGAAGGAACTTGCGGAAAAATCGATTTCTGCAACATGTGGTTAGGATTTCAGTTATGTGGATAGATTGGAGAAGCTGGGGTTGTTCTCTTTTGAGAGGAGATTTGATAGAGGTGTTTACAATCATGAGGGGTCGTGACAGACCCGATAGAAATTGTTGGTAGAAGGATTGAGACTCAGGTAAAAGCTGTGGCTCAGTTGGTCACACTCACCTCGAAATCACAAGCTTCTGGGTTCAGATTTCACAGCTGACACTCCAGTGCAGCACTGACGGTGTTGAAGGTGCTGCCTTTCAGGTGTGATGTTAAACCAAGACCTGGTCTGCATGTTTGGGTGAATGTAAAAGATCCCATGCTGCAATGTCAAACAAGTGAAGAGCAATTTTCCCTGGTGTTGTGATCAATATTTGCCCCTCAATCAGATCAGTTGGTCATTATCACATTGCTGTTTGTGGGTATTAGCTGCTGCATTTCTGACATTACAACAGTGATTACACTTCAAAAGTATTTCTTTGTCTACAAAGTGCTTTGATATGTCCAGTGGTCTTGAAAGGTGCTATATAAATGCAAGTCTTTTCTTTCTTTATCACAACACATTGCTGTGTAAACAATGGTTCTTCATGTCACCTCTGGTTCTTCTGCCAATCACCTGATATCTGTGTCCTCTGCTGACTGACCCTTTTACCACTGGAAACAGTTTCTCCTGATTTAAACTATTGAAGAACTTCATGACTTTGAACAAATGTGTCAAGTCTTTTCTGAATTTTCTCTGCTGCAAGGAGAACAAACCCAGCTTCTCCAATCTCTCCACATAACTGAAATCCCTCACCCTGCTACCATTGTGGTAAATCTCTTTTTTATTCTTTCATGGGATGTGGGCACTGCTGACACAATGTGATTCCTGTCAATGGAGCGGCCCGCTGACATCATCGGACTGTGCCAAGCTGTGCATAGGCACAGCTACATCTTGCCAGGATTAAGTGGCACATGTGGAGGATGATGTCATTGCGCAGCGCCAACATCATCGCATATCCGCGCTTGGTCCATCTTCGCACATGTGCGCTAAAGCGTCATCAGGTATCCAGCCCCTCACTCAGCTGGAGGAAGCGGCTGAATAGGAGACTTTGAGGCTGGAGCTCTCCCCCGTCGGCAACTCGCTCCAGGCCTCGATGCTTCCTGCCCTCAGCCGCTCGCTGTACACCTCGATGCTCCCCTGGACAATTGTTCCCCACTCGCGTCATCCAGCTCTATGGCCACTTGCTCTCTGCCCCCCAACCCCCGCTCCAGCCGCCAGCTCTAGGCCATGCCACTTCCTTCCTCTAGGCCACTCACTACTCACTTCTACGACACACTTTACAGCCCACCTTGCTTCTTCGGGCGGCGCGTGGAGACTGGACAAACGTGGGAGCAAGTTGCCGAGAGAAGGGAAGCAGCGCAGCCTCGAGCCAGTGGCTGGAGGGGAGGGGGGGTGGGGAGTGAGCGAACGACTGGAGAATGGGGTGACATGATCGGGAGACAATCGGCCAGGGAAGTAGGGGGGAGGAACAGCGAGGTCTGGAGCGAGCGACTATGGAGGGTGGAAGCGGCCGGTGCAAAGCAGGGGGAGAAAGCGAGTTGTGCCACCTAGTGGTTGCGTTGTCAGCAAACGCAGCCTTTATTGTCCATCCTTAATTGCCCTTGAGAAGGTGATGGTGAGCTGCCTTTTTGGAGCTGCTGCAGTCCATGTGTTGTACGTAAACCCACAGTGCTGTTAGGAAGGGAGTTCCAAGATTTTGATCCAGTGACAGTGAAGGAATGGTGATATCGTTCCCAGTCAGGACAGTGTGTAACTTGGAGGGGAGCTTGCAGATGGTGGTGTTCCCATTCATCCAATGTCCTTCTAGGTGGTCGAGGTTGGGGGTTTGGAAGGTGCTGTCGAAGGAGGCTTGGTGAGTTGCTGCAGTGCATCTTGTAGATGGTACACACTGCTGCCACTGTTCACTGGTGGTGCAGGAAGTGAATATTTAAAGTAGTGGATGGAGTGCTGATCAAGTGATCTGCTTTGTCCTGGATGGTGTTGAGTTTCTTTGGTGTTGTTGGAGCTCCACTCATCCAGGCAAGTGGGGAGTATTACATCACACTCCTGACTTGTGCCTTGTAGATGGTGGACAGGAGGTGAGTTACTTGCAGCAGAATTCCCAGCTTCTGACCTGCTCTTGTAGCTACGGTATTTATATGACTGATCCTATTCAGTTTCTGCTCATTGGAAACCCCCCGGATGTTGATTGTGAAGGATTCAGCAATGGTAATGTCATTGACTGTCAAGGGGAGATGGTTAGATTCACTCTTGTTGGAAATGGTCATTGCCTGGCATTTTTGAGGCGTGCATGTTACTTGCCACTTATCAGTCCAAGCCCAATCTTGCCCAGGTCTCTCTACATGTGGACACGGACTGCTTCAGTATCTGAGGAGTTACTAATGCACCTGAACATTTTGCAATCATCAGTGAACATTTCCACTTCTGACCTTATGATGGAAGGAAGTTTATTGATTCTAGACAGATACATGAATGGGCAGGAAGAAAAGAGATACAGACGCTTAGAAAATAGGCGACATGTTTAGATAGAGGATCTGAATCGGCGCAGGCTTGGAGGGCCGAAGGTCCTGTTCCTGTGCTGTAATTTTCTTTGTTCTTTGTTTGTTCTTTGATGAAGCAACTGAAGACGGTTGGGGCCGAGGACACTACCCTGAGGAACTCCTGAGCGATGTCTGGTACTGAGATGATTGGCCACCAACAACCAGCACCATATTCCTTTGCGCAAGGTATGACTCCAACCAGTGGAGATTTTTCTCCTTGATTGCCATTGACTTCAATTTTGCAAGGGCTCCTTGATGCCCTTGGCAAGAGCAGTCACTGTCACCTCACCTCACCTCCTGAATTCAGCTCTTCTGTCCATATTTGGGCCAAGGCCATAATGAGGTCAGGAACTAAGTGGCCCTGGCGGAACCCAAAATGAGCATTGGTGAGTAGGTTATGGCTGTGTAAGTGCTGCTTGACAGCACTGTCAACGACACCTTCCATCACTTTACTGATGATCAAGAGGAGGCTGATCGGGCAGGAATTGACCGGGTTGGATTTGTCCTGCCTTTTGTATACAGAACATACCTGGGCAATTTTCCACATTGCTGGGTAGATGCCAGTGTTGTAGCTTGGCGGGCGGTGTGGCTAGTTCTGGAGCACAAGTCTTCAGCACTGCAGCCAGGATGTTGTCAGTATCCAGAGCCTTCAGCCATTTCTTGGTATCATGTGGAGTGAAGTGGATTTAGCTGAAGATTGGCACCTGTGATGCTGGGGACCTCAGGAGAAGGCCGAGATTGATCATCTACTTGGCACTTCTGGCTGAAGATGGTTGCAAATGATTCAACCTTGTATTTTGCACAGATATACTGGTCTCCCTTATCATTAAGGATGGGGATATTTGTGGAGCCTCGTCCTCCTGTTAATTGTTTAATTATCCACCACCATTCAGGACTGGATGTGGCAGGACTGCAGAGCTTTGATCTGATCTGTTGGTTGTGAGATCACTCAGCTCAGTCTATTGCATGCTGCTTCCGCTATATGACATGCAAGTAATCCTGTGTTGTCGCTTCACTCATTTTTAGGTCTGCTTGGTGCTGTTCCTGACATGCCCTCCTGCACACTTCATTGAACCACTATTGCTCCCTTGGCTTGATGGTAATGGTAGAGTGAGGGATATGCCAGGCCATGAGGTAACATATTGTGTTTAAATACAATTCTGCTGCTGCTGATGACCCACAGTGCCTCATGGATGCCCAGTTTTGAGCTGCCAGATCTGTTCATTTCTTCCCTCAGATATAATTGAAAAAAAAATTCTGAAGAAATGCATGAACTAAATAAAAAGGAGAGAGAAATAAATACTGACAAAATGGATGGCAGAATTTGGAAGGTAAAAAGATTTCAGTTTTATTATTGATGAGTGAGAGGAATATATCACACTTTGGGGCTTCTGGAAGTGGATTTACTGATAATCTGGGGAATTGATAGGAAACTGCTTCATAGTTGGTGGAACAAATTCCCGCCCTTGGGGTGGAGCCAACAGCTGCATCCGTCCAATAACAGACAGAGTAGAAGTACTGTATCAGGCCTTGTTAACTCAGTTGGTAGAGCATGGGACTTTTAATCTCAGGGTCTTGGATTTGAGACCCTTCTTGTGTGCTTGTTCTTCCCTTTTTCAGTCTTCATCAGCAGAGAGTTCAAGGAGTGTTTGAAATTAAATTCAACAACATCACCAGATTTCAACTACTCCCATCGCGCCCCCTCCCAGTGTAGTTGACAGGACTCTCAACCTCTGCCTTCCCCCTTCCCCTCCCTCCCAGATCTGCGACAGGGTTCCCCTTGTCCTCACTTTCCACCCCACCTGCCTCCACATCTAAAGGATCATCCTCCACCATTTCCGCCACCTCCAGCGTGATGCCACCACCAAACGCATCCTCCCCTCCCCTGTCAGCATTCCGAAGGGATTGTTCCCTCCGCGACACCCTGGTCCACTCCTCCATTACCCCCAATACCTCGTCCCCTTCCCAAGGCACATTCCCATGCAATCGCAGGAGATATAATACCTGCCCTTTTCCCTCCTCTCTGCTCATTATCTAAAGCCCCAAACACTCCTTTCAGGTGAAGCAGCGATTTAGTTGTACTTCTTTCAATTATGTATACTGTATTCACTGCTCACAATGCGGTCTCCTCTAAACTGGGGAGACCAAACGCAGATTCGATGGAACACCTCTGCTCAGGCCGAAATCTTGATCCTGAGCTTCGGGTTGCTTGCCATTTCAACACTCTCCCCTGCTCTCATGTCAACATTTCTGTCATTGGCCTGTTCCAGTGTTCCAGTGAAAATCAACGCAAGCTCGAGGAGCAGCACCTGACCTTTTGATTCGGCACTCTACAGCCTTGTGGACTGAACATTGTGTTCAATAACATCAGAGCATGACTGGTGTCAGACAACCACAAGCATTAACACACTCTTTGCCTTTGTCCCAGGACAGCTTTGTTATTTAATCTCTCCTGCCCTCTGCCCTATCAAACACCTTCCCCTTTGTTCTCTCCCACATGCCCCTCCCCGTCACTTGTTTAAAACCTAATTCTTTTCTAACCTGTGTCAGTTCTGATGAAAGGTCACAGACCAGAAACGTTAACTCTGTTTCTCTCACCACAGATGCTGCCAGAGCTATTGAGTATTTCCAGCACTTTTTGTTTTTATTTCAGATTTCCAGCATCTGCAGTATTTTGCTTTTATTGTGTCAGAAAGTCTTTCCTTGATTCAGGACTCTTACCTCTCTCCAGAATCTCTCTGCTAAAGATTGAACTTTATCTCATTTCACTCACAGCTCAGGGTCAGTGTGGCACAGTGGGACTTCTGGCTGTGTCCCACTTCACAATCCCTCAGTACTGAGAAAACAATGGGGAATATTACTCACATGTTGTGTTCTGTAACTTTTTACAAACACTTTAATGTATATATTGTCTTCCAAAGCAGTGACAGAATGGTGGCTTCAGTGTGTTGTTGAAATAGCTTTGTTGAGTTCGTGCTGTACTAACAGTTAAACAGTTCTTGGTTCAATCCCAGGTTTTGGCACTTTCAACCTCTCCTGTGTCTTTTTCTTTGGCTCCAATTGTCAAGCTGCATGATTTACTCTGAAATTAGCACCAGAGAACCAAGGCACCAGCGAGCATGAGGAGCTGAAATTAGCACAGATCAAATCCACTTAATATTTCTGACTGAAGATGGTTGCAAATGCTTCAGCTTCATCTTTTGCACTGACGTGCTCAGCACCACCATCATTGAGGATGTGAATGTTTTTGGAGCCTCCTCATCTTGTTAGTTATTTAATTATCCACCACCATTCACGACTGGATGTGGCAGGACTGTGGAGCTGTGATCTGATCCTGAGGGAGATATCCGTGTGTGGAGTGGCGGGATGTATGGAGGGTGATCCTGAAGAGGGTGTCCGAGCCTGGAGTGGAAGCTTTCCGTGGAGGTACAGGAGTAGGTCATTCAGCCCCAGTGTTTTATAAAGGTTTAGCATAACTTATTTGCTTTTACTCTATGCCTCTATTAATAAAGCCAAGTGTCCTGTTTGCTCTTAGCAACCTTTTCAAACCTTGATCAAAAAAGATTGGTGTACATTGTCTCATTCTTCCTCCCAAACTGTATCACTTCACAATTCTCTGTGTAAAATTTTATCTGTTGTGTGAAAGCCCATTTTACCAGTGTGTTTAAGTTCCTCTGAAGTGTGTTACTGTCACTGGCATCGGATGAAATTCACGAGCATTCTTTGATGCTATCTCCGTGGAAAGAGCAATCTTGCACACTAGCTCAAATTGGGATTTTGTGTGTTTAGTATCTTTCCTCATCCACCAATATAAGCACAAATCTGTCTCATAATGTACGGTCTAAGAATGTGCCAATGTTGCAATGTGGTGATAAATTCTTCAGTGTCACAATGTACTCACCAACTGTTTCACTACTTTTCTGATTTCTGGATCCATGTTTGTAGCTTTCCGCGATCTCTAGTGGCTTAGGGTTGAGCCTCACTTCAACGAAGAAACGGAAAATTATGATTTAAAGATTACACTGTCAATCATTCACATCTCTGTCTTCTCCTGAACTTCGAGTTCAAATTTGTTTGTGAAGTTTATTCACATGTTAAGACAGCACAGTCTTTGTCTTTGTGAAGGAAGTGATTTGGGAATGGCTGGTTGAAACTGTCCCTTCTTGCACAGAAATTCAGTGCAAATACTTGATCACTCACAATTTCCTTGAGAGAAATTTGTTCACAATCGCATTCGACACAGAAACTGCCTCAGCATTAATCTCACTGAAGCAGAATGTGACCGTGTTGTTTGTTTCAGAATGTTGTTGCCGTTATTTGTCGCTTTTAACCAAGACTGGGAGACAGGGCAAGGTTGATCCGAGGTTGGAATATATTATCATTCAGGAGCAAGAAAAATCAAAAGGAACAAAATAAGAAAACCCAGTCTCCGGATTTGAGAATCTGTAGATCCGCTTTGGGAAAGTGAATCAGAGCAGAATGAAGGGTGAACTGTCCAGAAGAGATGAAGACACAGCTCAGTCAACACGTTCCCCTGGTTTATGATGCTGGAACATTTCTCACACAGAAATGATTCAACCCAATGACAAACATTCTTCCAAATGATAATTTATGCTACTGATTTAAGGACTGTCTCATGTGGTTACCGAGTGACGACGAGAAGACATTAAACTTTGTTCTATTCAATCTAGCTGTGATGAAGTTTGAATTTTTCTACCTTTTCTAAACAGTATTTGAAGGGTCTCGGTAACAATGTTCAATGTTGATGAGAGTGGGGTCTGGGTGAGAAGCTGCTGAGTGTGACAGGGTCAGGACTGGATGCAGGAAGTTCTCTGACAGTCTCCCTCTATCTCTCTAATGGGTTTGAGTTGATTTACGACTGGTAGCTTTTATTTTACTTTTCTTATTTAGAGATATAGCCCCTTCGGCCCACCGAGTCTGTGCCAGCCAGCAACCACCCATTTATACTAATCCTACATTAATCCCATATTCTCTACCACATCCCCACCATTCTCCTACCACGTACCTACAATAGGGACAATTTACAATGGCCAATTTACCTATCAACCTGCAAGTCTTTTGGAGGTGGGAGGAAACCAGAGCACCCGGCGGAAACCCACACAGACACAGGGAGAACTTGCAAACTCCACACAGGCAGTGCCCAGAACTGAATCCTGGTCGCTGGAGCTGTGAGGCTGCGGTGCTAACCATTGCGCCACTGTGCTGCTGTTGGTGTTTTGATAAATGAAGGAAGTTCCCTCCACCCATTTTTTTGGACAGACAGTGTGGTATAAGGATGTAAAGGGTTAATGCTGAAGATAGTGGGATCAACCCCTCCCACTGTCAGAGTGATGATGGAACAGTCACATGAGATGAAGTTTGGGAGAAGAGAGAGCAGCACCAAGGATGCTAGCTTCGCAGGCTTGATGAGTGTGCATAGAGTATTGTGCAAATTAGAAAAGAGTTCTTAGTTCTTTCAGCAGGAACTGTGTCCAGAAAATATCGAGAAACTCACAATTTTATTATTCAGAAGTCGGAACACAGATATTAATTCCAAGTGTCAGTTCTGGGACCAATTAACAAAAAAAGTAGAGAATAATATTGCTCACTGATTGAAATCCCCCAGTGAGGAGACAGTTAAACAGGTGATCTTTTGGGGCATCCTTCGATCCAAGGTTTCAGCAACATTTAATCTCCCTTTTTGGTGAAATTCTCTGTTATTTGCAACTTTTTTATCAGCTTTGATGGGCGAGTGAAAAAACTGAAAAGATTGAACAGTTCCATCCTTTCTTTTCTTCCTTCTTCTCTTCTTTCCATCAGTTTCTCTTTTCTGTCCCAGATCAATATAATGATGAGAATCCCAATTTAATCTGTTGTTTCTGGTGTTTTATCCATTCCAATCAAAATTTCAACATTCCAATCAAATCTATTTGTTATTCCACAGTGTCTCTCCATGTGTTTTATTCTGTTGTATTCTCTCACAGTCTGTTTGATCATCAATGTTACATCTCACTCTCTGTTCTGGTGAAGATCAGAAGCAGTGATATCTGTTTACACCACCCGACAAGTCGGCCTGATGCTGTGCCTCGCTGATCATGTGGGGTTAAAGCAATTCTTCCAGTCAGTTAGTTCAGTTTTCATTTCATGAGAAATTCGGTCATCATGACTTCATCAGTGACCTAATGGTTCAGGTGTCTGAGTGATGTTAATCATGATGTGATGAAATGATTGTATGTTCCAGTCTTTCCGTGGTGGGTTTTCACACTGAGTAGAAACGTGTTGGACATGGTCTGGAAATGTTTCACACTGCTCCATTCCCAACTTCATTTACTGACAGAAGATATATTTCCATCATTCCACAGCTGGCTGCACAGCCAGAAGCTGTGCTGAAGGTGACAGCTGCGTTTCTGCAACTGACAAGGTGGCCGAGAGGTTAAGGCGATGGACTGCTAATCCATTGTGCTTTGCGCACGTGGGTTCGAATCCCATCCTTGTTGCTAGATTATGAGCTGTTTAGTGTATTATTTATGTTGGGTGAGCTTATGTGTCAAGTCAGCCTCGAAACCTGTTCTTGTCAATGTCCAGACAGTGATTCCAGAATTTGTTATACTTTATTAAAATTGAGACAGACAATTGGAATTCTTCACCCAAACTGCACTGGAATGAAGATCAAATAGGGATCACGAAACGGAGCAGGATTTTTCCTCCCCTCCTTCCTTCCATCATTACTTTCTCTGGATTTGCACCAAGTGAAAGACAAATGGGAAAAGCAAATGGCGAGGGAGCAGATGCAGAAAATTATCCTTTGGCAAGAAATTTATTTTCAAATCTTCTTGATAGATTAAGTGAGTGAGCAATGCTTTGGCAGATGGAGTTTAAAATGAGGGGTCATCGACTACCGACGATAGATCAGAGTGTTTTTTTGGAAGAGGTGAGATGTTAGAAACGGCGGAGGAGCAGAGACCCGAATACTGAATTAATAAAAGCTCGTGGACTGGTAGAAAATAAGGTGAAAAGTGAACAGAATATGAAGATTGGAACTCATGTTGCAGTGATATAAAGCTCTGTGCTCCTGAAGTAAATGTCCAAGCCCAGATTGTGGGGAATCTGTGGAGAGTGATTTGGTTTTTATTCATTCTTGGGTGTGAGTATCGCTGATAAGGCGAGCATTTATTACCCATTCCTATTGCCGTTGAGAAGGTGGTGGAGAGCTGCCTTCTTGAACTGATGCAGTCCATATGGTGCAGGAACACCCACACTGCCGTTGGGGAGGGAGTTCCAGGATTGTAACCCAACAAC
This sequence comes from Heterodontus francisci, assembly GCF_036365525.1. Lineage (NCBI taxonomy): Eukaryota > Metazoa > Chordata > Chondrichthyes > Heterodontiformes > Heterodontidae > Heterodontus > Heterodontus francisci. The sequence continues at coordinate 1,500,863 of NW_027142345.1, forward strand.
AGTGAATAAATGCCGATATCGTTCCAAGTCAGGATGGTGAGTGACTTGGAGGGGAACCTGCAGGTAGTGAGTTCCCATGCATCTGCTGCCCTTGTCCTTCGAGGTGGTAGTGGTCACGAGTTTGGAAGGTGCTGTTGAAGGATACTTGGCGAGTTGCTGCAGTGCATATGGAGATGGTACACACTGCAGCCACTGTTTACTGCTTGTGGAGGGATTGAATGTTTAAGGTGGCGGGTTAGGTGCCGATCATGTGCGCTGCTTTGTCCTGGATGGTGTTGAGCTTCTTGAATGTTGTTGAGTGGGATGTATTCCATCACACTCCTGACTTGTGCCTTGTAGATGGTGGACAGGATTTGGGGTGTCAGGAGGTGAGATATTTGCTGCAGAATTCGTAATCTCTAACCTGCGCTTATAGCCACAGCATAGATGTGACTGGTCCAGTTAAGTTTCTGGTCAAGATATTGATGGTGGGGGATTTAACGATGATAATGCTTCTGAATATCAAAAGGTAGATTTTTTTTCTCTCTCATTGGAGATGTTCACTGCTTGGCACTTGTGTGGCCAGAAGGTTGCTTGCCACTTATCAGCTCAAGCCTGAATGTTGCTCAGGTCTTGCTGCTTGCAGGCACAGACTGCTTCAGTATCTGAAGAGTTGTGAGTCATCATCTCACATTCCCACTTCTGACTTATGTTGAAGAGAAAGTCGTCAATGAAACAGCTGGGATGTTTGGGTCTAGGACACTACCCTGAAAAACCCCTGAGGCAATGTCCTGGGCTGAGATGATTGGCCTCCACGAACCACAACCATCTTGTTTTGTGCGAGGTACGACTCCAGCAAGTGGAGAGTTTTCCCCCTGATTCCCAGTGACTTCAATTTTGCTAGGGATCCTTGATGCCACACTCACTCAAGGGTGGTTCAAGAAGGCAGCCCACCCCACCACCTTCTCAAGGGCAATTAAGGATGGGCAGTAAATGCTGGCCTGGCCAGCAACGCCCACATCGCATGAATGAATGAATAAAAAAGTGAAGTATCACTTGTGTCATTGTTTTGGTAGAAAATATAACCCTGGTGGAATTGCCCCTCCCAATCACACCTCACTTCATAGAACATAGAAAATGGAGAAAATTTATGGCACAGAATGAGACCATTTAGCAATCGTGTCTGTGCCAGCTGAAAAAGAGCGATCCAGCCCAATCCCACTTTCCAGGTCTTGGGAATGGGATCTGAACAGATCTCAGAGCTCACATTATGTGAATGTTCTGTTGAAGTATTGGTGAGCTGATATACCAGGGGAGATTCACACTGTTAGACACAGTGTGAAATACATTCAAGTATTTATAAAACATTGTAACATGTGAGTAATATTCCCCATTGCTTTCTCAGCACTGATGGATTGTGAAGTGGGAGACAGCCAGAAGTCCCAGTGATCCACACTGACCCTCAAATGAGAATGAAATGAGATAACATTCAATCTTCAGCAGCGAGTTGCTGCAGAGAGGTAAGAGTCCTGAATCAAGGAGAGACTTTCTCATACTGCTGTTGAATCTCATTTCAAACACTCCTTGAACTCTCTGCCGAGGAATTCAGAGCTGGAGAATGCCTGTAAAATCAGCCTAAAAAGGAAATAAAAAACACCCACCGTGGGGCTCAAACTCAAAAACTTGAGATTCAGAGTTTCATGCTTTCATCGACTGAGCTCACTGGGCCTGAGACAGTGTCCCCGTCCTGTCTGTTATTGGACAGTGCAGCTGTTGGCTCCATCCCAGGGGCTGAATTTGTTCTGTAAACCATGAACCAGCTTCCTCTGAAATCCCAGGTTTATCAATAAATCCTCTTACAAAATCCCCAAAGTGTGATATATTCCTCTCACTCATCCAGAATAAAAGTTACATCTTTTGCTCTTTTTACCTTCCAAACATTGACTTCTATTTTGCTCAGCATTTATTTCTCTCTCCTTTTTATGTTCTGCATTTCCTAATAAACATTTCATTTCAATTATTTATGAGGGATGAAATGAACAGAAGAGCTTTTCTGCAATGGCACCAGGGGTGTGGGACAGAGCGAGTGGTTCAGATCTGGATTACACTGCCTGAGAGTGCTGGAGGCAGATTCAATCGTGGTTTTCAAAAGGGAATTGGATAAACACCTGAATAGAGAAAATTTGCAGGGTTACAATGAAAGGGCAGAGGAGTGGAATTAGCTGATTTGCTCTTGCAAAGAGCTGTCATGGACATGATGGACTGAATGGTCTCCTTCTGTACTGTAACCATTTGATTCCTTGATTCTAACTCTGTCAAAGTTGTTCTGAACTTGCTCTGCTCCAAGGAGAACAACCCCAGCTTTTCCAGTGTCTGCACATAACTGAAGTTATGAGGAACCATGGGGAACCCACTGTAAACCATCCTCCAGACAGAAATACAACTGTTCACCACCACACTGTGACCCAGCTGTTCACAATATATATCAATGATTCGGAAGTGGGGACCAAATGTACTATTTCCAAGTTCGCAGATGACACAAAACTAGGTGGGAATGTGTGTTGTGAGGAAGATGCAAAGCGGCTTCAAGGGGATTTGGACAGACTTAGTGAGTGGACAAGAAAGTGGCACATGGAATATAATGTGCAAAGATGTGAGGTTGTCCACTTTGGTAGGAGAAACAGATGTGCAGATCATTTCTTAAATGGTAAGAGATTAGAAAGTGTAGATGGACAAAGGGGCCTGGGTGTCCTTGTCAGTAAGTGACTGAAAGCTAACATGCAGGTGCAGCAAGCAATTAGGAAGGCGAATGACATGTTAGACTCGATCACAAGAGGATTTGAGTACAGGAGTAGTGAAGTCTTGCTTCAATTGTATATAACCTTGGTTGGACTGCACTTTGGAATACTGTGTGCAGTTTTGGTCCCCTTACCTTAGGAAGGATATCATTGCCATCGAGGGAGTACAACGAAGGTTCACCAGACTTGTTCCCGGGGTGGCGGGACTGTCCTATGAAGAGATTTTGGGGAAACTGTGACTGTATTCTCTAGAGTTTCGAAGAATGAGAGGTGATCTCATTGAAACTTACCATATATTTAAAGGGATAGACAGGTAGATGAAGCTATTTCCTCCGGTTGAGGAATCTAGAACCAGGGGACACAATTTCAACATAAGGGGAAAGCCACTTAGGACATAGACGAGGAGAAATTTCTTTACTCAGAGGGTTGTGAATCTTTGGAATTCTCTACCCCAGAGGGCTGTGGAAGCTCAGTCATTGAGTATGTTTCAAGCAGAGATTGACAGATTTCTAAATGCAAATGACAGAGGGGATATGGACATAGTGTGGGAAAAAGGCATTGAAGTGGATGATCAGTCATCATCATATTGAATGGCGGGGTTGGCTCGACGGGCTGAATGGCCTACTCCTGCTCCTATGTTCCTATCAGTCTGCTAATTTCATATCCATGCTGTCATTGTCCCTTTTATTACATGGGCTTCAGTTTTACTGGCAGTCTAGTATGTGACATCATCAAGAAGGTTTTCAATAAGTTAAATAAGGAGAAATTGTTTCCAGTGGCAAAAGGGTCAGTAACCAGAGGATGTATTTATCAGGTGATTGAGAAAAGAACCAGAGGCGAAATGAGGTCGGGATTTATACGGTGATGTGTTGTGATTTGGAATGCACTGTCTGATCAGGACTTGAAAGCAGATTCAGTAGTAACTTTGAAAAGCGATAGGGATAAATCCTGGAAGGAAAATGTACAGATTACAGGAAAAAGCTGAGCATCAGAACTAATTGGATAACACAACCAAAGAGACAGCATTGACACAATGGACCAAATGGTCTCCTTCTTTGTGTATCATTCTATGGTTTTATGAACATAATGTTGGTACAATTGCTGAGTTGGAAGTGAAGTGAACCCAGATTCCGGGTATTCTAAACACCAGACCCAAACCAACTGAAACAAAAACAAGAAATGCTGGATTCACTCAGCAGGTCTGGCAGCATCTGTGGAAAGAGAAGCAGAGTTAACGTTTCGGGTCAGTGACCCTTCTTCGGAACTGACTGAACAAGCCTGTTGTTTAATCTCTGTTTTTCACACCAGCTTCTCCTCGCTCTTTCTGTGTTTCCTGCCTGGTCTGTTCCTCTGACCTTCATTCCTGACACTTCATTGAGAATGGCCAACTCACTGCGCCTCTCACTCCCACCGTCACTCCACCCCTTCACCCACTTCCAAACCTCTCTGTTGAACAGTACCTCACTTCTGCTCCTCTGCTCCATTAATATAACAGGAAAACATTTTCAAACAGACATTTCCACACAGTGAACGTTTCAGTGAGACAAGGTAAAGAGCAGATTCATTCACTTTCAACACAGAGAGAGCAGCTCTCCCTGTTCAGTCTAAGGAGCAGCTGTAGTTTCACTCCCTTTAGTCTTAGAGACATGTGCCAGAATTTTAAGGGACCGTTGGAGATGGGAATGGAGGCTGGGGAGGGGGAGGGGGGGTGTATAAAATAGGGATGGAAGACGTCGGACCGGATATTTCTGTCGGCGGCTGACATGGAGGGCAGACTTCGCACATCCACACGGCAAGAAGGCATTTAAAGTATTTATGAGTCCAATTGTCAGCAATTTTATTCACTGGGTCCAATTGAATTAATAGCACACGGGAACCCTGGGGCTTCAGAGCCTCGCCTGGTTAAAGGAGGTGACTGGGAGGTGGGAGCTGAGTGTTGGCTTCACTGGGAAGCTGTCGGGTGAGGCAGCGTAACTTGGCAGCAAGGGTGGAGGGGGAAAGGACATCGGGAAACACTGTCAGGAGTGGGGGCCAATGTGCCAGCTCTGCAGGGTGAGCCACACCAGGGTGTTATTGAGGCAGTGCCACCTCATTGAGGGTGACAAATGAGGTAAATGTGGCTGGGTGTTGTTTACTGTGAAGGTCTTGCACTCAGGGAGGGGCAACCTGTCATGGGCCTCATTCACCCTGGATTCGAGGCTCCCATTGAAGAGGAGGAGGAGTAGAGAGGGAGGGAGGGAGGTGCAGGCACCAGCAGGGACACCACAGCAGCTTGGGGGCCCACAGGAGGGCCAGCCTCGAACAGGAGGCTGGAGAAGGAGGCAGAGGAACACGTCAGCCGAGGTTCAACTACCTGCAGATGTCCGAGTGACAGTGTCTCCCCAGACTGCGCCTCTCCACGGAGATTGTCACTGATCTCTCTGCCATGATGCAGCTGTGCCCCATGGGACTTGGTGGGCACCTGATGCCAGTGTCACTGAAGGTCACCCTGCCACTGAACTTCTCCACCAGCAGATCATTGCGGGGATCCACTGGCGATATGTGTGGAATCTCACAGTCTGTGGTGAATCAGTGCATCAAGGAGGTCACCAATGTCCTGTTCAGGAGGGCCGGTGACTATCTGCACATCGATCCAAACAGTCACACTGAGAGGACTATAGGATTCGGGGCCATCGCTGGATTCCCCCAGGTGTAGGGTGTCATTGACTGCACCCATGTGACCATCAAGGCTCCTGCAGACCAGCCAGCAGCCTTCAACAGGAAGGGCTTCCACTTGCTCAGTGTGTAACTGTTCTGTGACCATCACAAATGGATCCTACAGGTGTGTGCACAAATACCGGGAAGCAGCCACAACGCCTGCATACCAAGGCACTCCCAGGTGCCAGAACCTTTCCGTGGCCCCATGCGCTTTCTGAGATGGATCCTTGGAGACAAGGGCAACCCAGTGAGAACATGAGTACTGACGCCTGTGAGGAACCCACACAAGAATGCAGAGGAGAGGTACAACACCTGCTGCGGGTCAACCCGAGCGACCATCAAAGAGGCCATTGGTCTCCTGAAGATGAGAGTCAGGCACTTAGATTGTTCCTGTGGAGCCCTTCAGTATGTCCCAGCGAGAGTCTCCCGCATCATGGTGGCTTGCTGTGCTCTGCACAATCTTGCATGACAGAGGGGTGAGGTGTTGACTCGTGTGGATATCATGGAATGTGATGTCTCCTCTGATGATGAGGATGTGGAGGAGGATGCTGCCCAAGCAGTGCCAGATGAAGGACCTCAGGCACAGCAGGAAAGCCTCCATGAGATACACACAAGGGAGACACGAGACACCCTTATACATTCACGTTTCCTTTGAGCCTCACCACCTTCCGGAACCACAGCAATAAAGTCTTAGCTTTAAACAGCCCTGTTGTCACCTCCTTCCTTCTACACTACAGCGCCCAGGTACACATCGCACAGTATCAAGGCCGAAGCTTTGTGAACTCAGGGCTTGGTCCCTCACTTCCAGCCCCTTGGGAGGAAGGGTTGAAATGAAGTCCCAAAGGGCGTCAACAATAGGAAGGAGACGTAGTGAGAGAACATCATTTCTTTATTCTGTGTGACACCAAACACAACCCTATCCTTCTGGAATGTACATTCACCCGTGAACCCCTCAGTGAATCTAGGTGCTCTTCTTAAATCTCTTCCGGGTGTTCCTACCTGCTACTCCCCCTGCTCTGTCAGCTGAGGTGGAGACAGGCTGCTGACCTTGCTGCTCCATGGCTTGGGATGACATTGGCGGCCGTCCTCTGCTGCCTGAGGCCTGGAGGGCCCTGGCACACTGAGGGCCTCCTGCACAGGTACAGGGACCCCCTCTGTCATCGAGGATGATGGAGGTGCTGGCATCACTGGTGTCACTGGCAGAGGGACTTTGGAATTACCGTCCACACCAGGAGCACCCTGAGAGGGGCCCCCAGATGTAGCAGCCAGCTTCTCCTCCCCCTTATAAGACACACTTGTACCTCCCTGCTGACCTGAGAGGGACGTGGACCAAGTGGAGAGTTCAGGTGCCTCGTCCCCCCTCTCACCTTGTCACCACTGGATGGAGCACCTGGACAAAGTGATGGAGTGCAGTTCTGTGCACATCTCCGGCAGCCACTGATTGATCGGCTGGATCTGGTTCTCCATGAGAGTCACCAATCTCTCAATGGAGGAAGCCAGACACACCCCCATCAGAGACAGTGCAGCACCCAAGGCCTGGATGGACTCCTCCATCGTCCGTGCTTGGGTACACATAGCCTCTGGCAACTCTGCCAGATGTTGCCTGACCTCTCACTGCAGCTGCAGCATTTCCCGTGTTGCTGGTGACACAAGAGGCACGTCATCAGCCTAGGGCACAGCATGGGCCTGGCCTCCCACAAACCACCAACTTCCAGTGGCCTCGGCGGTCACAGCCTCCGCCAGCTGCCCGGGCCTGTCTGTGATGTGCTCACCAGTTTGTATGCCAGAATCTAACCGCGAACGGATACCCACCAACGTGAGAGTTTCTGTGCTGGTGAAGGGCGCAGGGGAATGAGGTGATAGTGCACCCTCTGAGGCTCCCTCCTCCTCCTCAGACATGTCCGGCTGTCCCCCAGTCTCTCCAGCTCTTTGCTTTTGTCGTTCATCCGGGCCTTCATGAGAAAACAGGGACATTGAAGGGTTAGGGTCTTCCCATCATGACATTCCAACCACCCCTAACGTGCAGCTCCATTGATGCAGTGGTGAACAGATGAGCAGTGTGGCTCCTTTGCAGGTGATGCTCCCTTGTGCCCCAGGAGATGTTCACTCACTCTCTTGGGTAGGTGTCCCTGTCTCTCCATCAGCTATGGAGCAGCTGCTTTGCTGCCCTGCCTGTTCCATGGCCTCCTCCTCCATCGGGATGAGGACATGGAGATAAGGCATCCACCGCCGGTCTTGACACGCTCTTTCCAATTGTGGGATGTCTTCTCCTGCAGACACAATGATGAACAAAGTTAGTCTCCCAGCGGGGACAAGCCCAACATCTCTGATGGTGATAGTCCAGCAGTCCATGATGGGGACACACGTATTCCTCCTGCATGTGGCCCCTCTCGAGGGACTGTGTGAGTTTATACAATGACTGACGTGCACCTCTCACCGAGATGCAGCCAAGCCTCAGGCAGCATGTCCTGCTGCCCTTCCCCAATACACATGACTGGGTGGTCACTCCCTTTCCACCAAACACTCCCTCTCACTCTGCCACATGCAATGTCCAAAGGGTCCAAAGTGTTTTGAGTTTACGCCTGAGCAGCCTGGATCCGGTCATTGACCCACTTCCTGTACTGGATCCATGTTGTGGGGGTGACCCCACGTCTGCTGACCTCACCGACTATCTTCAGCCAGCTTTGCTTGGTCAGGTGGGCAGGTCTCCACCTCCCATCCCCGGGGAAGAGGATCTTCCACCTTTCTCTTGCCACCTGGAGGAGAACCTGCAGGGAGGCATCGCTAAACCGTGGGACCATGGTCACTGCAGGCTCTCATTCAGCTCCTTACGCAGCAGGCAGCAGAGGCAGCAGAACGGGTCCTGGGGCATCAGAGGCAGCAGAACGTGTCCTGGGACAGCAGAGGCAGCAGAACGAGTTCTGGGGCAGCAGTGACAGCAGAACGGGTCCTGGGGCAGCAGAGACAGCAGAACCGTTCCTGGGGCAGCAGAGGCAGCAGAACGGGTCCTGGGGCAGCAGAGGCAGCAGAACGGGTCCTGGGGCATCAGAGGGCTCTCAGGAAGACACTCCTTTAAACCAGGCAGCAGTGAATGCAGGGTTGGCAGCCCTTTAAATATGATGTCAGCACCTGCCGTTGTGTCAGATGTTGGTGCCATCGGTGCCTCGTTCCCTACCTCTGGTCCTTGTTTACATGGGCCCCACGCCTCCCCTTCATTAATTGGTCGGCTGCTCCGTGATCGGAGTTGGTCGGCCACATTTCACTCGTGTGGTGACGACACCCGCTTCCGGTGCCTCTGCCGAGAGCCGCACCGTTAGTTTAAAATTCAGCCCATGGGGCCAAGAGTGGAAAATCTCCCCTCTGATTCTCTCTACTTAAACTGATGGAGACACCAAATTAAAACTGATGAAACCAGGGATTGTATCCTGGTTCTTCTATCTAGTGTTCTCCCAACTGAGCTATTCCAGCCTCACTGTGAACTCATCTTCATTGGAGACAAATATAACTCCAGGTGGAATTTCCCCACCCGTTCATTCCTCACTTCAGGGGAATGGGACCCGACCAGATCGCGGAACTCAGATTATGTTAATGTTCTGCTCTTGATATCTTAATATTATCTTGCGTTTGAGCCACTTTTAATCAGGTTCACAAACAAATTCTTCCATCATCCCTTCTCCCACATTCTCTCTCTCTCATTCATTCTTTATTCCTCACAGTCCAGAAAGGGTTAGGAATCAGAGCTCACCTCCAAACCCTCTGCACACAGACCTCTATCTGTCACCCTGTTTGATCCAAGATCCAAGAGACCAGTCATTAAATTGCACTCTTTATAAACACAGAAAGCTGCCTCACAGTGTTGGACACAGAGTTAAATGCACTGAAGTCTTTTGAAAAAAGTTCATCTTATGGGTTGTATAATGATGGAAATATACCTTCTGTAAGTAAATGAAATAGGGAATGGAGCGGTGTGAAACATTTCCAGACCATGTCCAACACGTTTCCACTCAGTGTAAAAACCCACCACGGAAAGAGTGGAACATGCAATCATTTGAACACATCATGATTAACATCACTCAGATGCCTGAATCATTGGGTCACTGCAGCTGGCTGCACAGCCAGGAGCTGTGCTGAAGGTGACAGCCGTGATAGTGCATCTGACAAGGTGGCTGCAAGGTTAAGGTGATGGACTGCTAATGCATTGTGTTCTTCATGTATGGGTTCGAATCCTATCCTTGTTGATAGTTTGTGAGCTGTATAGTTCCTTTATTTCTAATGGGGGACTTTTTGCGTAAAGTCAGACTGGAAACCTGTTCTTGTCAATTTCCAGACGGTGTTTCCAGAATTGTTTATATATTATTAAAATTGAGACAGACAATTGGGATTCTTCACCCAAATTGGACTGGAATGAAGATCAAATTGGGATCACAAAACGGAGCAAGATTTTCCCTCCCTCCCTTCCTTCCATCTTTATTTTCTCTGGATTTACACCAAGTGAAAGACTAATGGGAAAAGCAAACGGCGAGGGAGCAGAAGCAGAATATTATCCTTTGGCAAGAAATTTATTTTCAAATCTTCTTGATAGATTAAGTGAGTGAGCAATGCTTTGACAGATGGAGTTTAAAATGTGGGGTCATGCAATACTGAAGAAAGATAGATCAGAGTGTTTTTTTGTCAGAGGTGAGATGTTAGAAACTGTGGAGGAGCCGAGACCCGAATACAGAATTACTAAAAGCTAGTGGACTGGGAGAAAATAATGTGAAAAGCGAACGGAATATGAAGTTTGGAACTCATGTTGCAGTTATATAAAGCTCTGTGCTCCTGAAGCGAATGTCCAAGCCCAGATTGTGAGGAATCTGTGGAGAGTGATTTGTTTTTTATTTATTCTTGGATGTGAGTATCGCTGATAAGGTGAGCATTTATTACCCATCCCTAATTGCCCTAGAGAATGTAGTGGTGAGCTGCCGTCTTGAACTGCTGCAGTCCATGTGGTGCAGGAACACCCATACCGCCGTTGGGGAGGGAGTTCCAGGATTGTGACCCAACAACAGTGAAGAAATGGCGATATAGTTCCAAGTCAGGATGGTGAGTGACTTGGAGGGGAACCTGCAGATGGCGAGTTCCCATGCATCTGCTGCCCTTGTCCTTCGAGGTGGTAGAGGTCACGGGTTTGAAAGGTGCTGTTGAAGGATACTTCGCGAGTTACTGCAGTGCATATGGAGATGGTACACACAGCAGCCACTGTGTACTGGTGGTGGAGAGAGTGAATGTTTAAGGTGGTGGGTTAGGTGGCGATTAAGTGGGCTGCTTTGTCCTGGATGGTATTGAGCTTCTTGGGTGTTGTTGAGTGGGATGTATTCCATCACACTCCTGACTTGTGCCTTGTAGATGGTGGACAGGTTTTGGTGTATCAGGAGGTGAGATACTTAGTTTAGTTTAGAGATACAGCACTGAAACAGGCCCTTCGGCCCACCGAGTCTGTGCCGACCATCAACCACCCATTTATATTAATCCTACACTAATCCCATATTCCTACCACATCCCCACCTGTCCCTATATTTCCCTCCCACCTACCTCTGCTATAGGACAATTTATAATGGCCAATTTACCTACCAACCTGCAAGTCTTTTGGCTTGTGGGAGGAAACCGGAGCACCCGGAGAAAACCCACACAGACAAAGGGAGAACTTGCAAACTCCACACAGACAGTACCCAGAATTGAACCCCGGTTGCTGGAGCTGTGAGGCTGCGGTGCTAACCACTGCGCCACTGTGCCGCCCCCAGAATTCCTAATCTTTCCCACTTGCTGCAGAATTCCTAATCTCTGACCTGCGCTTATAGCTGCAGCATAGATCTGACTGGTCCCGTTTAGTTTCTGGTCATTGGTAACCCCCAACATATTGATGGTGGGGGATTCAGCGATGATAATGCTCTGAATATCAAAAGGTAGATTTTTTTCTCTCTCTCATTGGAGATGTTCACTGCTTGGCACTTGTGTGGCCAGAAGGTTGCTTGTTACTTATCAGCTCAAGCCTGAATATTGTTCAGGTCTTGCTGCTTGTAGGCACAGACTGCTTCAACTGAGGAGTTGTGAATCATCACCTAACATTCCCACTTCTGACTTATTTTGAAGGGAAAGTCGTCAATGAAACAGTTGAGGATGTTTGGGTCTACGACACTACCCTGAGAAACTACTGAAGCAATGTCCTGGGCTGAGATGATTGGCCCCCACGAACCACAACCATCTTGTTTTGTGTGAGGTACAACTCCAGCAAGTGGAGAGTTTTCCCCCTGATTCCCATTGACTTCAATTTTGCTAGGGATCCTTGATGCCACACTCACTCAAGGGCAATCACTCTCCCCTCTCCTCTGGAATTCCACTCTTTCATCTCTGTTTGGACCAAGCTGCAATGAGATCATAACAACATAAGATAAGAACAACTAGCAGCAGGAGTAGGCCATTTGGCCCCTCGAGCTTGCTCCGCCATTCAATAGGATCATGGCTGACCTGATCATGACCTCAACCCCACTTTCCTGCCTGCACACATAACCCTTGGCTCTCTTGTAGATAAAAATCTTGAAGACATTCAATGACCCAGCCTCCACTGCTCTCTGCGGTAGAGAATTCCAAAGATTAATGACGCTCTGAGAGAAGAAATTCCTTCTTAAATGAAAAACCCCTAAATCTGAAACTGTGTCCCCTAGTTCTAGATTCCACCACGAGGGGAAACTTCCTCTCAGCATCTACCCTGTCAAGTCCCCTCAGAATCTTATATGTCTCAATACGTTCACCTTTCATTTTTCTCAACTCCAATGAGTATCGGTCCAACCTGCTCAACTTTCCTCATACGACAACCCCTTCATCACTGGAATAAATCTAGTGAACCTTCTCTGAACTGCCTCCAATGCAAGTATATCCCTCCTTAAATAAGGAAACCAAAACTGCACACAGTACTCTAGCTGTGGTTTCACCAGCACCCTGTACATTTGTAGCAACACTTCTCTACTTTTATACTCCATTCCCCTTGCAATAAAGGGTAACATTCCATTTGCCTTCCTAATTATTTGCTGTACCTGCATGGTAACTTTTTGTGATTCATATACGAAGACACCCAGATCCTTCTACACCGCAGCATTCTGTAATCTCTCACAATTTAAATAATATATTCCTTTTCTATTCTTCCTACCAAAGTGGATAACCTCACATTTTCCCACATTCTACTCTATCTGCCAAATTATTTCCTGGAGCTGAGAGACCCCGGCAGAACCTAAACTGAGCATCGATGAGCAGATTATTGTTAAGTGTGTGGTGCTTGATAGCACTGTTGGTGACATCTTCCATCACTTTGTTGATGATTGATAGTAGACTGATGGGGTGGCAATTGGTCAGATTGGATTTGTCCTGCTTTTTTACGGACAGGGCACACCTGGGCAATTTTCCACATTGTTGAGGAGATGCCTGTGTTGTCGCTCTACTGGAACAGCTTGGCTGAGGGCGCAGCTAGTTCTGGAGCACAAGTCTTCAGTACTAGAGCCGGGATGTTTTTAGGGCCCATAGTCTTTGATGTACTGAGTGCCTTCAGCTGTTTCTTGCTATCATGTGGAGTGAAGCGAATTGGCTGAAAACTGGAAGCTGTGATGCTGGGGACCTCAAGAGGCCGAGATGAATCATCCACTGAGCAATTTCTGACTGAAGATGGTTTCAAATGCTTCAGCTTCATCTTTTCCACTGACGTGCTCGGCTCCACCAACATTGAGGATGGGGAAGTTTTTGGAGCCTCCTCATCTGGTTCGTTATTTAATTGTCCTCCACCTTTCATGACTGGATCCCTAGTTTCTCAGGGCAGTGCCCTAGGCCCAACCATCCTCAGCTGTTTCATTGATGGCTTTCTCTTCAACATAAGTCAGAAGTGGGCATGTTCGCTGATGATTCACAACTCCTCAGATACTGAAGCAGTCTGTGCCTGCAAGCAGCAAGACCTGAACAACATTCAGGCTTGAGCTGATAAGTGACAAGCAACATTCTTTGATCTGATCCTGAGGGAGATAACCGTGCGTGGAGCGGCGGGATGGATGGAGGGTGTCTCTGAAGAGGGTGTCTGAGCCTGGAGGGAAGAATCTGTGGAGAGTGGTCCTCAAAGGATGTCCGTGTCTGGAGATTTAGGATCTCTGAAGAGGGTCTCCGAGCCCATAGTGCTGGGATGTATGGAGAGTGATCCTGAAGTGGGTGTCCGAACCTGGAATGGCGGGATCTGTGGAGAGTGATCCTGAAGTGGGTGTCCGAGCCTGGAGTGGCAGGATCTGTGGAGAGTGGTCCTCAAAGGATGTCCGTGTCTGGAGATTTAGGATCTCCGAAGAGGGTCTCCGAGCCTGTAGTGCTGGGATGTATGGAGAGTGATCCTGAAGTGGGTGTCCGAACCTGGAATGGCGGGATCTGTGGAGAGTGATCCTGAAGTTGGTGTCCGAGCCTGGAGTGGCAGGATCTGTGGAGAGTGATCCTGATGAGTGTGTGTAAACCTGGAATGGAAGCTTTCTGTGGAGGTACAGGAAGAGGCCATTCATTCCCAGCATTTTGTAAAGGTTTAGCATAACTTATATGCTTTTACTCCATGCCCATATTAATAAATCCAAGTGTCCTGTTTGCTCTTAGTTACCTTTTCAATCCTTCTAACATTGGTGTACATTGTCTCTCTGCTCCTGCACCCACTTTAGAATTGTCATGTTTCATTTATATGGCCTCTCCTCATACTTCCTTCCAAATTGTATCACTTCACACTTCTCTGTGCAAAATTTCATCTGTTATGTGAAAGCCGATTTTTCCAGTTTTTTTAAGTTCCCCTGAAGTGTGTTACTATCGCTGGCATCGGACAAAATTCCTGAGCATTCTTTGATGCTATCTCCATAGACAGAGCAATCTTACGCGAGCTCAAATGTAGGATTTTGTGTGTTTAGTATCTTATTTCACCCACCAATATAAGCACAAATATGTCACGTAAATCTTGTTCACTGCAGTCCCTGCTGCTGTTTGCTGCCTATATTTACAGACTTTTATCTCAACCTCGTCACCATGTTCTCTAATATATTCAGGGGGCATCAGCAGAGAAAATGTTCACCAAGCGTGGCAAGTGCAAGGAAGTGTTTATTTGCATCATAATGTCATGAATATAATATACAAATACATTACATGTGAGAATCATCAAGATGTGTCTGAATAAATGGAACCCCGTTACTATAAACACTGTCACCTTTCAATGTTCAGCAGACAGGTTTGACGGCTTGATGTGTGTGATTCCCTCAATAATGTGTTTGCACAAAGTTCGGGGAAAGACTGAGATATGAATAATTTATAGGGAAATTTTTTAAGCATATCTCCACATCTCTCACTCACAAAGATCTGCAAACACATGGATTCCAAAAGAACCTGAGTACAAAATCACCTAAAATAAACACAGCCAGAGAGTCTTTCAATAACCTGTAGCTCAGGGAAAGTACATGACGTTATGGAAGTGATTCTGTTTCTTCTGTTAAAATATTTTTTGAAGAAGTCATAATCAAACTGAATATATGTAGGACCAGTTCTTTTTCAAGAGAGCACCAAAAGAGCCAATTTGGCAACTATGTTTACTGTTTTTCACATAATTCAAGTTAAAAATAGAACAGAAACCATGGTAACAGGGAGATGTGGTTAGTGAAGTCATTTGCGCCCCTTGATTGGACAAGCTCGCAGCAGCAACGTACACCTAAGACAGCAGAAAACTCACAAGCTTTTGGTTGTAGAGTCAGTGTGTTTTACCTGCTGGAGTGAGCAGCTGATAAAGTTAGCCTGAAGAAATGTCAAGGAAGGAGAGAAGACCACAACCCAGCTTGTTTTCCAGAAAATCTTTAAAAGATCCTGAGAAGTCCAGTGTGTTAATTAATCTTATCGCATGTCTTTGAAGAAGGCCTGCTAAAATTAATTCTCAGTGCCTTCTGAAAAGAACTGTTCTAAAATACGCTAGTGACCTGTCTACGTATACTCAGAAGTTAGACTGTATTCCAATTTTGGAGCAACGTATCTCATCTGATGTTTTCTTCAAAAATGAGCAGGTAACCAGCCCAAGAGTTTTTTTTTTGTGTTTGTAACAAAATTTAAAATTTTTTTTAAAAACATCCCTTTTACCTTTTCTGTTAACCGGTGTATGTGTGTGTGCGCATGTGGCTCGAAGATTTTTTAAGAAGACTTTAAAAACAAAGGTTAAAAGGGAACTTTTAAAATTTCCACCTGTGTGTTTATGCTTTACTTCATGACTAGTTAAAACTTGTTCTACAATAAATGAATCATTTTGTTGTTCATTAAAGAAATCTGGTCAGTGTCTTCTATTCTGGGAAAAATAGAGTATATGATTGACTGTTTCAGTAAGTGGGAAAAGTTGAAATAGATGTTGTGACCTGTGGAGAAGTGGGATGAGAATAAAGAGTGCCCTCCTCTGCCCTTAGTTGTCACAGCATTTGTGATCTGGCTCAGTAGCTTCGTTGGCTCGAGTGTTTGTCCAATAATCAGAAAATCGTGGATTCATATCCTTGCTTCAAAAGTTTAGCTATCAATCGTTTACATCTGTTTTCTTGTGAACTTTAACTTTTCTTATGAATTTTATTCACACAAGAAAACAGCTCAGTGGTTGCCTTTGTGAAGGATGTCAGTTTGGAATGGCTGTTCCTCCTTGTACAAATGTTCAATGCTAATATTTCAACGGCAACTCAATCCCCTACAATTTATTTGAGAGCAATGTGTTTGCAGTTGCATTGAACCTGGAAAACAGCTCAACATTAATCTCACTGAAGGAAAGTGTGACCGTGTTGTATGTTTCAGACTGTTCGTGCCGTTTTGTGTCTTTTTTATCAAGACTATAACACGACGCAAAGGGGAGGGTTGATCCGAGGTTTAGAATATATTATTCAGTCAGGAGCAAGAAAAATCAAAAGGAACAAAATAAGAAAACCCAGTCCACAGATTTGAGAATCTGTAGATCCGCTTTGGGAAAGTGAATCAGAGCAGAATGAAGGGTGAACTGTCCGACTGCCCAGAAGAGATGAAGACACAGCTCAGTCAGCATGTTCCCCTGGTTTATGATGCTGGAACATTCCTCACACAGAAATTATTCAATCAATACTCATCTGCCAAGTCGGTCTGAGGCTGTGCCTCTCTGATCATGTGGAATTAAAGCAATTCTTCCAGTCAGTTATTTCATTTGTCATTTCATGAGAAATTCGGTCATCATGACTTCGTCAGTGACCTCATGGTTCAGGTGTCTGAGTGATGTTAATCATGATGTGATGAAATGATTGTATGTTCCAGTCTTTCCATGGTGGATTTTCACATTGAGTCGAAACGTGTTGGACATGGTCTGGAAATGTTTCACACCGCTCCATTCCCAACAGGCCATGACCTGATGTGATGGAAATTGCATTTACTTACAGAAGCTGCATTTCCATCATTGCACATCTGGCTGCACAGCCAGGATCTGTACTGTCCAAACAGCTGACAAGGTGGTCGAGCGGTTAAGACGGTGGCATGCTAATGCATTTTGCTTTGCATGTGTGGGTTCGGATCCCAATTTTGTCATTAGTTTATGAAGTGTCTAGTACATTGTTGTGGGGGAGCTTTTGTGGAAAGTTGGCCTGGAAACATGTTCTTGTCAATATCTCGCTGGTGATTCCAGAATTGTTTATACTTTATTTAAATTGAGACAGACAATCGGAATTCTTCACCCAAATTGGACTGGAATGAAGATCAAATAGGGATCACGAAAAGGAGGAAGATTTTTCCCTCCCTCCTTCCTTCCATCTTTACTTTCTCTGGATTTACACCAAATGAAAGACTAACGGGAAAAGCAAATGGCGAGGGAGCAGAAGCAGAACATTATCCTTTGGCAAGAAATTTATTTTCAAATCTTCTTGATAGATTAAGTGAGTGAGCAATGCTTTGGCAGATGGAGTTTAAAATGAGGGGTCATCTAGGACCTACGAAAGATAGATCAGAGTGTGTTTTATAAGTGGTGAGATGTTAGAAACTGGAGAAGCAGAGACCCGAGTGTTGAATCACTAAAAGCTAGTGGACTGGGAGAAAATAATGTGAAAGGCTAACGGAATCTGAAGATTGGAACTCATGTTGTAGTTATATAAAGCTCTGTGCTCCTGAAGTAAATGTCCAAGCCCGGATTGTGGGGAATCTGTGGAGAATAATTTGTTTTTTATTCATTCTTGGGTGTGAGTATCGCTGGCAAGGCTGGCATTTATTGCCCATCCCTAATTGCCCTTGAGAATGTGGTGGGGAGCTGCCTTCCTGAACTGCTGCAGTCAATGTGGTGTAGGAACACCCACAGTGCTATTGCGGAGAGAGTTCCAGGATTTTGACCCAACAACAGTGAAGAAATGGTGATATAGTTCCAAGGCATGATGGTGAGTGACTTGGAGGTGAACCTGCAGGTGGTGGTGTTCCCATGCATCTGCTGCCCTTGTCCTTCGAGGTGGTAGTGATCACGGGTTTGGATGGTGCTGTCGAACGTTACTTAGCGAGTTACTGCAGTGCTTCTTGTTGGTGGTACACACTGCTGCCACTGTGCTCTGGTGGTGGAGGGAGTGAATGTTTAAAGTGGTGGGTGAGGTACCGATGAAGAGGACTGCTTTGTCCTGGGTGGTATTGAGCTTTTTATGTTTTGTTGGAGCTGCAGCTATCCAGAAAAGTGGAGAGTATTCCATCACACTCCTGACCTGTGCCTTGTAGACAATGGACAGGCTTTGGCATGTCAGGAGGTGAGATACTTGCTGCAGAATTCCCAATGTCTGACCTACGCTAAAAGCCGCAGCATAGATGTGACTGGTCCAGTTTAGTTTATAATCAATGGTAACCCCCAAGATGTTGCTGGTGAGGGATTCAGTGATGATAATGCTGCTGAGTATTAAAAGGTAGATGGTTTGATTCTCTCTCATTGGAGATGTTCACTGCGTGGCACTTTTGTGGCAACCAAGTCGCTTGTCACTTATCAGCTCAAGCCTGAATGTTGTTCAGGTCTCGCTGCTTGCAGACATGGACTGCTTCAGTATCTGAGGAGTTGTGAATCATCACCTAACATTCCCACTTCTGACTTAAGTTGAGGGGAAACTCATTAATAAAACAGCTGAGGATGGTTGAGCCTAGGACACTACCCTGAGAAACTCCTGAGGCAATATCCTGGGCTGAGATGATCGGCCTCCACCAACCATAATCATCTTGCTTTGTGCTAGGTAGGACTCCAACAAGTGGACAGTTTTCCCCTGATTCCCATTGATTTCAATTTTGCTCGGGATCCTTGATGCCACACTCACTCAAGGGTAATTACTCTCACCTCTCCTCTGGAATTCCACTCTTTTGTCTCTATTTGGAACAAGCTGCAATGAGATCATAAGAACAGAAATAGTAGCAGGAGTAGACAATTTGGCCCCTCGAGCCTTCTCTGCCATTCAATAGGATCATGGCTGATCTGATCATGGCATCAACCCCACTTTCTTGCCTGCCCCCCATAACCCTTGACTTCCTTGTAGATAAAAATACAAAGATGAACAACTGTCTGAGTGAAGAAATACCTCCTCATTTCCTTCTTAAATGGAAAATCCGTAATTCTGAAACTGTGTCCCCAAGTTCTAGATTCCACCACGAGGGGAAACATCCTCTCAGCATCTACCCTGTCAAGACCCTTCAGAATCTTTGATGTCTCAATACGATCACCTCTCATGTTTCTAAGCTCCAATCAGTATAGATCCAACCTGCTCAATCCTCCTCAAAAGACAACCCCTTCATCACAGGAATAAATCCAGTGAACCTTCTCTGAACTTTTTTTTAAATTTCCAACATATACTTTATTCGTTAAAAAAACTATAAAAAGATACATTACAAAACAGTTCAAAAACTGCACCAAGTCAACAATACAAAGATTGCAAAGGAGATCAGTTTCCTTCAGTACAGGAGTGAATTGCCTCACAACCCTTCCATTTCATTTTACCTGCCATGTACTTTTTGCAGCAAACAAATATTTTCTGGAATAAAAACAAGAAATACTGGAATCACTCAGCAGGTCTGGCAGCATCTGTGGAAAGAGAAGCAGAGTTAACGTTTCGGGTCACTGACCCTTCTTCGGAACTGACAAATATTAAAAATGTCACAGGTTATAAGCAAGTGAGGTGTGGGTGGGGCAAGAGATAACAAAGGAGAAGGTGCAGGTTGGACAAGGCCACATAGCTGACCAAAAGGTCATGGAGCAAAGGCAAACAATATGTTAATGGTGTGCTGAAAGACAAAGCATTAGTACAGAATAGGTGTTAACGGACTGAATATTGAACAGCAGCAAGTGCAAACCTGAAAAAAAACAGTGTGTAAGCAAACTGAATAAACTAAGATGAAATGAAATAAATGCAATATAAAAGGTTGTAAAAAATGTAAAAAAGCAAAAAAGAAGAAAAACGAAAAAACAACTAAAAATGAAAGTAAAATGGGGGGCTGTCATGCTCTGAAATTATTGAACTCAATGTTCAGTCCGGCAGGCTGTCGTGTGCCTAATCGGTAAATAAGATACTGTTCCTCGAGCTTGCGTTGACGTTCACTGGAACACTGCAGCAATCCCAGGACAGAAATGTGAGCATGAGAGCAGGGGGGAGTGTTGAAATGGCAAGAAACGGGAAGCTCAGGGTCCTGCTTGCGGACCGAACGGAGGTGTTCCGCAAAACGGTCACCCAGTCTGCGCTTGGTCTCCCCAATATAGAGGAGACCACATTGTGAGCAGCGAAAACAGTATACTACATCGAAAGAAGTACAAGTAAATCGCTGCTTCACCTGAAAGGAGTATTTGGGGCCTGGGATAGTGAGGAGAGAGGAGGTAAATGGGCAGGTATTACACCTCCTGCGATTGCAGGGGAAGGTGCCATGGGACGGGGACGAGGTGGTGGGGGTAATGGAGGAGTGGACCAGGGTGTCGCAGAGGGAATGATCACTTCGGAATGCTGACAGGGGAAGGGAGGGGAAGATGTGTTTGGTAGTGGCATCACGCTGGAGGTGGCGGAAATAGAAAAGAACATAGAACATAGAAAAATACAGCACAGAACAGGCCCTTCGGCCCACGACGTTGTGCCGATCCTTTGTCCTCTGTCAAGGACAATTTAATCTATACCCCATCATTCTCCTTTATCCATATACCTATCTAAAAGCCGTTTGAAAGTCCCTAAAGTTTCTGACTCAACAACTTCCCCAGGCAAGGCATTCCATGCCCCGACCACTCTCTGGGTAAAGAACCTTCCCCTGACATCCCCCTTATATCTCCCACCCTTCACCTTAAATTTATGACCCCTTGTAACGCTTTGCTCCACCCGGGGAAAAAGTTTCTGACTGTCTACCCTATCTATTCCCCTGATCATCTTATAAACCTCTATCATGTCACCCCTCATCCTTCTCCGTTCTAATGAGAAGAGGCCTAGAATGTTCAGCCTTTCCTCGTAAGACTTATTCTCCATTCCAGGCAACATCCTGGTAAATCTCCTCTGCACCCTCTCCAAGGCTTCCACATCCTTCCTAAAATGAGGCGACCAGAACTGCACACAGTACTCCAAATGAGGCCTTACCAAGGTCCTGTACAGCTGCATCATCACCTCACGGCTCTTAAATTCAATCCCTCTGCTAATGAACGCTAACACCCCATATGCCTTCTTCACAGCCCTATCCACTTGAGTTGCAACTTTCAACGATCTATGCACATAGACCCCAAGGTCTCTCTGCTCCTCCACATGCCCAAGAACCCTACCGTTAACCCAGTATTTTGCATTCGTGTTTGTCCTTCCAAAATGGACGACCTCACACTTTTCAGGGTTAAACTCCATCTGCCACTTTTCAGCCCAGCACTGCAACCTATCCAAGTCCCTTTGCAGACGACAATAGCCCTCCTCGGTATCCACAACTCCACCAACCTTTGTATCATCTGCAAATTTACCGACCCACCCTTCGACTTCCTCATCCAAGTCGTTAATAAAAATCACAAACAGGAGAGGACCCAGAACTGATCCCTGCGGCACGCCACTGGTAACTGGGCTCCAGGCTGAGTATTTACCATCTAAGACCACTCTCTGCCTTCTATCAGTTAGCCAATTCTTAATCCAACTGGCCACATTCCCCACTATCCCATGCCTCCTGACTTTCTCCATAAGTCTACCATGGGGGACCTTATCAAATGCCTTACTAAAATCCATGTACACCACATCCACTGGTTTACCCTCATCCACTTGCTTGGTCACCTGCTCAAAGAATTCAATCAGGCTTGTGAGGCAAGACCTACCCCTCACAAAACCGTGCTGACTGTCCCGAATCAAGCAGTGTCTTTCCAGATGCTCAGAAATCCTATCCCTCAGCACCTTTTCCATCAACTTGCCTACCACCGAAGTAAGACTAACTGGCCTGTAATTCCCAGGGTTGTTCCTATTCCCTTTCTTGAACAGGGGCACAACATTTGCCACCCTCCAATCACCTGGTACCACCCCCGTCAGCAGAGAAGATGAAAAGATCATTGCCAGCGGCTCTGCAATTTCATCCCTTGCTTCCCATAACATCCTTGGATATACCCCGTCAGGCCCGGGAGACTTGTCTATCTTCAAGTTATTCAAAAACCCCAACACATCTTCCCTCCTAACGAGCACTTCCTCGAGCTTACCAGTCTGTTTCACACCGTCCTCTTCAGTAATACACCCCTTCTCATTCGTAAATACCGAAGAGAAGTACTCATTCAAAACCTCACTTATCTCTTCCGGCTCAACACACAGTCTCCCGCTATTGTCCTTGACCGGACCTACGGTCCCCCTAGTCATCCTCATATTTCTGACATACGCGTAAAAGGCCTTGGGGTTTTCTTTTATCCTACCCGCCAAGCATTTTTCATGCCCTCTCTTAGCTCTCCTAATCCCTTTCTTCAGATCCTTCCTGGCCATCTTGTATCCCTCCAGAGCTATGCCTGTGCCCTTTTTCCTCAACTTTATATACGCATCCTTCTTCTTCCTAACAAGACTCTCAACCTCTCTTGTCAACCACGGTTCCCTCACATGACCATCCCTTCCCTGTCTGACAGGGACATGCTTATCAATGGCCCCTACTATCTGCTCCTTGAAAAAGTTCCACATTTCGACCGTGCCCTTCCCTGCCAGCATATGCTCCCAACTTATGCTCCTCAGTTCCTGCCTGACAGCATCATATCTACCCTTCCCCCAATTGTAAACCTTGCCCTGTTGCACATACCTATCCCTCTCCATTACCACAGTGAATGCTACAGAATTGTGATCACTATCTCCAAAGTGCTCGCCCACCAACAGCTCTATCACTTGCCCTGGTTCATTACCTAGTACCAAATCCAATATTGCCTCCCCTCTGGTCGGGCAGTCTACATACTGAGTCAGAAAAGCTTCCTGGACATACTGCACAAACACTACCCCATCCAAACTATTCGATCTAAAGAGTTGCCAATCAATATTTGGGAAGTTGAAATCCCCCATAATTACTACCCTGTGACTTCTGCTCCTTTCCAAAATCTGTTTCCCAATCTGCTCTTCCACCTCCCTGCTGCTATTGGGGGGCCTATAGAAAACTCCCATCAAGGTGACTGCTCCTTTCCTGTTCCTGACCTCAACCCACAGTGCCTCAGTCGGCAGATCCTCCTCGAAAATTCTTTCAGCAGTTGTTACACTATTTCTAACTAACAATGCCACCCCCCCACCTCTTTTACCACCATTCCTAATCTTATGAAAACATCTATAACCAGGTACCTCCAAAAACCATTCCTCCCCCTCACCTATCCACGTTTCAGTGATGGCCACAACATCGTAGTCCCAAGTGCCCATCCACGCCTTCAATTCACTCACCTTATTCCTGATGCTTCTTGCGTTGAAGTATACGCACTTTAACCCTTCTCCGTGCCCATCTGTCCTCTGTGACAGTGCTACCTTCCCCAATACCTCACTACACTCTTTGTCTTTCTGAGTGGACCCACTGGTCCCTGGATTACAAGTCCGGTTCCCATCCCCCTCCCAAACTAGTTTAAACCCTCCCGAACAGTACTAGCAAACCTCCCTCCCAGGATATTGGTGCCCCTCTGGTTCAGATGCAGCCCGTCCTGTTTGAACAGGTCCCATCTTCCCCAGAATGCAGTCCAATTATCCAAGAACTGGAAGCCCTCCCTCCTACACCATTCCTGCAGCCACGTGTTCAGCTGTGCTCTCTCCCTATTCCTAGCCTCACTATCACGTGGCGCCGGCAACAAACCAGAGATAACAACTCTGTCCGTCCGAGCTTTCAGCTTCCAGCCTAACTCCCTAAACTCACTTCTAACATCTGTGCAACCCTTCCTTCCTACGTCGTTGGTGCCAATGTGCACCACGACCTCTGGCTGCTCCCCCTCCCCTTTAAGGATCCTGAAGACGCGATCACAAACATCACGGACCCTGGCACCAGGGAGGCAACAAACCATCCGTGCGTCTCGCCTGCGCCCACAGAACCGCCTGTCCGTACTCCTCACCATCGAGTCCCCGATGACTAGTGCTCTCCCATTCTCCCTCCTTCCCTTCTGAGCCACAGTGCAGGACCCCGTGCCAGAGGCCCGGTCACTGCAGCCTGCCCCCGATAGGCCGTCCCCCCCAACAGTATCTAAAACTGTATACTTGTTGTTGAGGGGAACGACCACAGGAGATCCCTGCACTGACCTCTTCCCACCTCTAACTGTTACCCAGCTGCCTTTGATTTGTGGAGTAACGACCTCCGTGTAGCTTCTATCTATCAACCCCTCAGCTTCCCGAATGATCCTCAGTTCATCCAGCTCCAGCTCCAATTCCCTAACACGGTCTGATAGGAGCTGGAGACGGATGCACTTCCAGCAGGTGAAGTCGGCAGGGCCACCGGAGGTTTCCCTCACCTCGAACATTCTGCAGGAGGAGCAATACACTACACTGGCTGCCATTTCTTTTATTCAATTACCCCTTAGTTAAGTACAACTATAGATATTAACAAAAACAGTAAATAGCTTACCTGCTCAGTCCTTTTTGGTTAGAGGAGGAGGGTAAAAAGGGTCTTATTATTAAGTTAGAGGAGGAGGATGGGTGGGAGACACTACATGTGTAGTGCCTCGGGTTTACTCAGCTCCGCACCTTTAAGGAAAATACCTACCCAGGAGTCCTCGCTGCCGACCAGCTTCCGGTTCCTCCGGCGCCAAAAGAAACTCAAAGACAAGGAAAACAGTAAGTAAAACAGTAAGTACTTACTTTTAAAACACAGCTCCTGATGCCTTCACTCACCCACCGAAGAGTCGCTACCTTCTCCTGCTGCTCCACCTGTGACACTTACAGCAACAACGTGAGCACCTTGCACCTGATGACCAGGTTCTTACCCATAATAGAGAGAGATCGCTGCTCCCACTTGCTCAGTTTATGTTGTACCCTGGCTGCTCGCTCCTCCCACCACAGGCCGGGGATGGAGCCTGGGATTTTCCTGTTCTGTGTGGGGCTCTGTACAACAGCGTGTGAGATGAACTATCATCCCTCAGGCTGAGGAAGGAGCCTGGGCCCATTCTGTTCTGTGTGGCTCCTACAACATTGGGTGGGTTCAGTTAACTCAACACAGGCCATGAATACAACCAGGCCCTTTCCTGCTCCATGTGGCTCAGTATCACACCGGGTGACATCAGCTAACACAGCCCAGGTGGGGCTGGGGCTGGAGCCTGGCCCTGTCCTGCTCTGTGGGCTCAGTAACACAGCCCGTAAGATGAACTTTTTTCAAAAGACTTCAGTGTATTTAACTCTGTGTCCAACACTGAGGCAGCTTTCTGTGTTTATAAAGAGTGTAATTTATTGACTGGTCTCTTGGATCTTGGAGCAAACAGGGTGACAGATAGAGGTCTGTGTGCAGAGGGTTTGGGGGTGAGCTCTGATTCCTAACCCTTTCTGGATTGTGAGGAATTAAGAATGAATGAGAGAGAGAGAATGTGGGAGAAGGGATGATAGAAGAATTTGTCCGTGAACCTGATTAAAAGTGGCTCAAACGCAAAATAATATGAAGATATCAAGAGCAGAACATTAACATAATCTGAGTTCCGCGATCTGGTCGGGTCCCATTCCCCTGAAGTGAGGAATGAACGGGTGGGGAAATTCCGCCTGGAGTTATATTTGTCTCCAATGAAGATGAGTTCACAGTGAGGATGGAATAGCTCAGTTGGGAGAACACTAGATTGAAGAACCAGGATACAATCCCTGGTTTCATCAGTTTTAATTTGGTGTCTCCTTCATTTTAAGTAGAGAGAATCAGAGGGGAGATTTTCCACTCTTGACCCCATGGGCTGAATTTTAAACTAACGGTGCGGCTCTCGGCAGAGGCACCGGAAGCGGGTGTCGTCACCACACGAGTGAAATGTGGCCGACCGACTCCGATCACGGAGCAGCCGACAAGTTAATGAAGGGGAGGCGTGGGGCCCATGTAAACAAGGACCAGAGGCAGGGAACGAGGTGCCGATGGCACCGACATCTGACACAACGGCAGGTGCTGGCACCATATTTAAAGGGCTGCCAGCCCTGCATTCACTGCTGCCTGGTTTAAAGGAGTGTCTTCCTGAGAGCCCTCTGCTGTCCCAGGACCAGTTCTGCTGCCTATGATGCCCCAGGACCCATTCTGCTGCCTCTGTTGCCTGATGGGTCAGGAGCTGAATGCGAGCCTGCAGTGACCATGGTGCCACGGTTTAGCGATGCCACCCTGCAGGTTCTCCTCCAGGTGACAAGAGAAAGGTGCAAGATCCTCTTCCCCAGGGATGGGAGGTGGAGACCTGTCCACCTGACCAAGCAAAGCTGGCTGGAGATAGTAGGTGAGGTCAGCAGCCATGGGTTCACCCCCAGGAAATGGATCCAGTGCAGGAAGTGGGTCAATGACCTGATCCAGGTTGCTCAGGCGACAAATCAAAGCACTTTGGACCCTTTGGACATTGCATGTGGCAGAGTGAGAGGGAATGTTTAGTGGAAAGGGAGTGACCACCCAGTCATGTGTATTGGGGAAGGGCAGCAGGAGAGGCACACGTCAGTCATTATATAACCTCACACAGTCCCTCGAGAGGGGCCGCATGCAGGAGGCATATGTGTGTCCACATCATGGACTGCTGGACTATCACCATCAGAGATGTTGGGCTTGTCCCCGCTGGGAGACTAACTTTGTTCATCATTGTGTCTGCAGGAGAAGACATCCCACAATTGGAAAGAGCGTGTCAAGACTGGCGGTGGAGTGCCTTATCTCCGTGTCCTCATCCCGATGGAGGAGGAGGCCATGGAACAGGCCGGGCAGCAAAGCAGCTGCTCCATAGCTGATGGAGAGAAAGGGGCATCTACCCAAGAGAGTGAGTGAACATCTCCTGGGGCACAAGGGAGGATCCGCTGCAAAGGAGCCACACTGCTCATCTGTTCACCACTGCATCAATGGAGCTGCACAGTAGGGGTGGTTGGAATGTCACGATGGGCAGACCGTAACCATTCAATGTCCCTGTTTTCTCATGAAGGCCCGGATGAACGACAAAAGCAAAGGGCTGGAGAGACTGGGAGACAGCCGGACACGTCTGAGGAGGAGGAGGGAGCCTCAGATGGTGCACCATCACATCATTCCCCTGCACCCTCCACCAGAACAGAAACGCTCACGCAAACTGATGAGCACATCACAGACAGGCCCGGGCAGCTGACGGAGGCTGTGACAGCCGAGGCCACTGACAGTTGGTGGTCTGTGGGAGGCCAGGCCCACACTGAGCCCCAGGCTGATGACATGCCTCTGGTGTCACCAGCAACACGGGAAATACCGCAGCTGCAGCGAGAGGTCAGGTAACATCTGGCAGAGTTGCCAGAGGCTATGTGTACCCAAACAAGGATGGTGGAGGAGTCCATCCAGGCCTTGGGTGCTGCACTGTCTCTGATGGGGGTGTGTCTGGCTTCCTCCATTGAGAGATTGGTGACTCTCATGGAGAGCCAGATCCAGCCGATCAATCAGTGGCTGCCAGAGATGTTCGCAGACCTGCACTCCATCACTTTGTCCATGAGCTCCATCCAGCGGTGACAAGGTGAGAGGGGGGACGAGGCACCTGAATTCTCCACCAGGTCCACGTCCCTCTCAGGTCAGCAGCGAGGTACAAGTGTGTCTTATAAGGGGGAAGAGCAGCTGGCTGCTACATCTGGGGTCTCCTCTCAGGGTGCTCCTGGTGTGGACAGTAGCTCGAAAGTCCCTCTGCCAGTGACCCCAGTGATGCCAGTGCCTCCATCATCCTCGATGACAGAGGGGGGTCCCTGTACCTGTGCAGGAGGCCCTTAGTGTGCCGGGGCCCTCCAGGCCTCAGGCAGCCAGAGGACGGCCACCAATGTCATCCCAAGCCATGGGGCAGCAAGGTCAGCTGCCTGTCTCCACATCAGCTGCCAGAGCAGGGGGAGCACCACGTAGGAGCACCCGGAAAAGATTTAAGAAGAGCACCTAGATTCACTGAGGGGTTCACGGGTGAATGTACATTCCAGATGGATAGGGTTGTGTTTGGTGTCACACAGAATAAAGAAATGATGTTCTCTCACTCTGTCTCCTTCTAATTGTTGATGCCCTTTGGGACTTAATTTAAACCCTTCCTCCCAAGGGGCTGGAAGTGAGGGACCAAGCCCTGAGTTCACAAAGCTTCGGCCTTGCCACTGTGCGATGTGTACCTGGGCGCTGTAGTGCAGAAGGAAGGAGGTGACAACAGGGCTGATTAAAGCTAAGACTTTATTGACTTGGTTCCAGAAGGTGGTAAGGCTCAAAGGAAACGTGAAAGTATAAGGGTGTCTCGTGTCTCCCTTGTGTGGATCTCATGGTGGCTTTCCTGCTGTGCCTGAGGTCCTTCATCTGGCACTGCTTGGGCATTATCCTCCTCCACATCCTCATCATCAGAGGAGACATCACACTCCATGATCTCCTCACGAGTCAACACCTCACCCCTCTGTAATGCCAGATTGTGCAGTTCACAGCAAACCACCACGATATACGAGACCCTCACCGGGACGTACTGAAGGACTCCACTGGAACAATCCAGGCGCTTCAATCTCATCTTTAGGAGACCAATGGCCTCCTTGATGATCACTCGGGTTGACCCGCAGCAGGTGTTGTACCTCTCCTCTGCATCCTTGTGTGGATTCCTCACAGGCGTCAGTACTCATGTCCTCACTGGGTTGCCCTTGTCTCCAAGGATCCATCTCAGAAAGCGCATGGGGCCACGGAAAAGTTCTGGCACCTGCGACTGCCTTGGTATGCAGGCGTTGTGGCTGCTTCCCGGGATTTGTGCACACACCTGTAGGATCCATTTGTGATGGTCACAGACCAGTTACACACTGAGCAAATGGAAGCCCTTCCTGTTGAAGGCTGCTGGCTGGTCTGCAGGAGCCTTGATGGCCACATGGGTGCAGTCAATGACACCCTACACCTGGGGAAATCCAGCGATGGCCCTGAATCCTATAGCCCTCTCAGCTTGACTGTTTGGATCGATGTGCACATAGTCACCGGCCCTCCTGAAGAGGACATTGGTGACCTCCTTGATGCACTGATTCTCTACAGACTGTGAGATTCCACACATATCTCCAGTGGATCCCCGCAATGATCTGGTCATCCAGAAGTTCAGTGGCACAGTGACCTTCAGTGACACCGGCATCAGGTGCCCACCAAGTCCCATGGGGCACAGCTGCATCATGGCAGAGAGATCAGTGACAACCTCCGTGGAGAGGTGCAGTCTGTGGAGACACTATCACTCAGACATCTGCAGGTAGTTGAACCTTGGCTGACGTGTTCCTCTGCCTCCTTCTTCAGCCTCCTGTTCGAGGCTGGCCTTCCTGTGGGCACCCAAGCTGCTGTGGTGTCCCTGCTGGTGCCTGCCCTTCCCTCCCTCCCTCTCTACTCCTCCTCAACGGGAGCCTCGAATCCAGGGTGAATGAGGCCCATGACAGGTTGCCCCTCCCTGAGTGCAAGGCCTTCACAATAAACAACACCCAGCCACATTTACTTCACACTTTACCCACTCACATTTACCCTCATTGAGGTGGCACTGCCTCAATGGCACCCTGGTGTAGCTCCCCCTGCAGAGCTGGCACATTGGCCCCCACTCCTGACAGTGATTCCGGATGCCCTTTCCCCCTCCACCCTTGCTGCCAAGTTACGCTACCTCACCCGACAGCTTCCCAGTGAAGCCAACACTCAGCTCCCACCTCCCAGTCACCTCCTTTAACCAGGCGAGGCTCTGAAGCCCCGTGGTTCCCGTGTGCTATTAGTTCAATTGGATCCAGTGAATAAAATTGCTGACAATTGGACTCATAAATACTTGAAATGCCTTCTTGCCGTGTGGATGTGCGAAGTCTGCCCTCCATGTCAGCCGCCGACAGAAAAATCCATTCCAATGTATTCCATTCCAATTGACCATTCTCAATAAAGTGTCAGGAATGAAGGTCAGAGGAACAGACCAGGCTGGAAACACAGAAAGAGCGAGGAGAAGCTGGTGTGAAAAACAGAGATTAAACAACAGGCTTGTTCAGTTGGTTTGGGTCTGGTGTTTAGAATACCCGGAATCTGGGTTCACCTCCCTTCCAACTCAGCGAATTGTTTCAACATTATGTTCATAAAACCATAGAATGATACCCAAAGAAGGAGACCATTTGGTCCATTGTGTCTGTGCTGTCTCTTTGGTTGTGCTATCCAATTAGTCCTGCTGCTCAGCTTTTTCCTGGAATCCGTACATTTTTCCTTCCAGTATTTATCCCTATTGCTTTTCAAAGTTACTACTGAATCTGCTTTCAAGTCCTGATCAGACAGTGCATTTCAGATCACAACACATCACTGTATGAAAAATCATTCCTCATTTCGCCTCTGGTTCTTTTCTCAATCACCTGATAAATACATCCTCTGGTGACTGACCCTTTTGCCACTGGAAACAATTTCTCCTTATTTAACTTATTGAAAACCTTCTTGATGATGTCACATACTAGACTGCCAGTAAAACTGAAGCCCATGTAATAAAAGGGACAATGACAGCATGCATATGAAGTTAGCAGACTGATAGGAACATAGAAGCAGGAGTAGGCCATTCAGCCCATCGAGACCACCCCACCATTCAATATGATGATGATTGATCATCCACTTCAATGCCTTTTTCCCACACTATCTCCATATCCCCTATGTCATTTGTATTTAGAAATCTGTCAATCTCTGCTTTAAACATACTCAATGACTTAGCTTCCACAGCTCTCTGGGGTAGAGAATTCCAAAGATTCACAACCCTCTGAGTAAAGAAATTTCTCCTCATCGCTGTCCGAAGTGACTTTCCCCTTATGTTGAAATTGTGTCCCCTGGTTCTAGATTCCTCAACCGGAGGAAATAGCTTCTTCTACCCTGTCTATCCCTTTAAATATATGGTAAGTTTCAATGAGATCACCTCTCATTCTTTGAAACTCTGGAGAATACAGGCCCAGTTTCCCCAATCTCTCTTCATAGGACAGTCCTGCCATCCCGGGAACAAGTCTGGTGAACCTTCATTGCACTCACTCTATGGCAATGATATCCTTCCGAAGGTAAGGGGACCAAAACTGCACACAGTATTCCAAACTGCAGACCAACCAAGGTTATATACAATTGAAGCAAGATTTCACTACTCCTGTACTCAAATCCTCTTGTGATAGAGGCTAACATATCATTAGCCTTCCTAATTGCTTGCTGCACCTACATGTTAGCTTTCAGTCACTTATTGACAAGGACACCCAGGCCCCTTTGTACATCTACACTTTCTAATCTCTTACCATTTAAGAAATAATCTGCACATCTGTTCCTCCTACCAAAGTGGATAACCTCATATTTTTACACATTATATTCCATGTGCCACTTTCTTGTCCACTCACTAAGTCTGTCCAAATCCCCTTGAAGCCGCTT
Organism: Heterodontus francisci; assembly: GCF_036365525.1. NCBI lineage: Eukaryota > Metazoa > Chordata > Chondrichthyes > Heterodontiformes > Heterodontidae > Heterodontus > Heterodontus francisci. The sequence goes on from NW_027142345.1 coordinate 1,532,311, forward strand.
TGCATCTTCCTCACAACACACATTCCCACCTAGTTTTGTGTCATCTGCGAACTTGGAAATACTACATTTGGTCCCCACTTCCGAATCATTGATGTATATTGTGAACAGCTGGGTCACAGTGTAGTGGTGAACAGTTGTATTTCTGTCTGGAGGAAGGTTTACAGTGGGTTCCCCATGGTTCCTCATAACTTCAGACTGGAAAAGCTGGGGTTGTTCTCCTTGGAGCAGAGCAAGTTCAGAACAACTTTGACAGAGTTAGAATCAAGGAATCAAATGGTTACAGTACAGAAGGAGACCATTCAGTCCATCATGTCCATGACAGCTCTTTGCAAGAGCAAATCAGCTAATTCCACTCCTCTGCCCTTTCATTGAAACCCTGCAAATTTTCTCTATTCAGGTGTTTATCCAATTCCCTTTTGAAAACCACGATTGAATCTGCCTCCAGCACTCTCAGGCAGTGTAATCCAGATCCGAACCACTCACTCTGTCCCACACCCCTGGTACCATTGCAGAAAATCTCTTCTGTTCATTTCATCCCTCATAAATAATTGAAATGAAATGTTTATTAGGAAATGCACAATATAAAAAAGAGAGAGAAATAAATGCTGAGAAAAATAGAAGTCAATGTTTGGAAGGTAAAAAGAGCAAAAGATGCAACTTTTATTCTGGTTGAGTGAGAGGAATATATCACACTTTGTGGCTTTTTAAGAGGATTTACTGATAAACCTGGGATTTGAGAGGAAGCTGGTTCATGGTTTACAGAACAAATTCAGTCCCTGGGGTGGAGGCAACAGCTGCACCGTCCAATAACAGACAGGACGGGGACACTGTCTCAGGCCTGGTGAGCTCAGTCGATGAAAGCATGAAACTCTGAATCTCAAGTTTTTGAGTTTGAGCCCCACGATGGGTGTTTTTTATTTCCTTTTTAGGCTGATTTTACTGGCATTCTCCAGCTCTGAATTCCTCGGCAGAGAGTTCAAGGAGTGTTTGAAATGAGATTCAACAGCAGTATGAGAAAGTCTCTCCTTGATTCAGACACTTACCTCTCTGCAGCAACTCGCTGCTGAAGATTGAACTTTATCTCATTTCATTTTCAGCTCATGGTCAGTGTGAATCAGTGAGACTTCTGGCTGTCTCCCACTTCACAATCCATCAGTGCTGAGAAATCAATGGGGAATATTACTCACATGTTACAATGTTTTATAAATACTTGAATGTATTTCACACTGTGTCTAACAGTGTGAATCTCCCCTGGTATATCAGCTCACCAATACTTCAACAGAACATTCACATAATGTGAGCTCTGAGATCTGTTCAGATCCCATTCCCAAGACCTGGAAAGTGGGATTGGGCTGGATCGCTCTTTTTCAGCTGGCACAGACACGATTGCTAAATGGTCTCATTCTGTGCCATAAATTTTCTCCATTTTCTATGTTCTATGAAGTGAGGTGTGATTGGGAGGGACAATTCCACCAGGGTTATATTTTCTACCAAAACAATGACACAAGGGATACTTCACTTTTTTGTTCATTCATTCATGCGATGTGGGCATCGCTGGCTAGGCCAGCATTTATTGACCATGAGAAGGTGGTGGTGAGCTGCCTTCTTGAACCATTACAGTCCATGTGGGGTAGGTACACCCACAGTGCTGTGAGAAAGGGAGTTCCAGGATTTTGACCCAGCGACAGTGAAGGAACGGCGATATAGTTCCAAGTCAGGATGGTGTGTGGCTTGGAGGGGAACTTGCATGTGGTGGTATCCCCTGCATTTGCTGCCCTTGCCCTTCGAGGTGGTAAAGGTCACTGGTTTGGAAGGTGCTGTCTCAGGAGTCGTGGTGCATTGCTGCAGTGCATCTTGTAGACGGTACACACTCTGCAACTGTGCGTCGAGGGTGGAGGGAGTGAATGTTTGCAGATGGGGTGCCAATCATGCGGGATGCTTTGGCCTGGCGGTGTTGAGATTCTTGAGTTGGAATTGCACCCATCCAGGCAAGTGGAGAGTATTCCATCACACTCTTGACTTGTGCCCTGTAGATGGTGGACAGGCTTTGGGGAGTCAAGAGTCATGGATGAGTGAGAGGAATATATCACACTTTGGGGCTTTTGTAAGAGGATTTATTGATAAACCTGGGATTTGAGAGGAAGCTGCTTCATGGTTTACAGAACAAATTCAGCCCCTGGGGTGGAGCCAACAGCTGCACTGTAATTACTCGCCTCAGGATTCCAAGCCTCTGACCTGCTCTTGTAGCTACGTTATTTGTATGGCTCCCCATGGTAACCCCCATAATGTTGATAGTGCTGGATTCAGTGATTGTAATGCTATTGAATGTCAAGGGGAGATGGTTAGATTCTCTCTTGTTGGAGATATTCATTGCCTGGCACTTGTGTGGTGCGAATGTTACTTGCCACTTATCATCCCAAGCCTGTGTGACTGAAATAGCTCAGTTGGGAGAGTGTTAGACTGAAGATCCCTGGTTCAATCTGGGGTTTTGGCAGTTCTCCTTTATTCTGCATCGCCATTTGGTTTTGACTCTTGAGCTGCACAATTTACACTGAAATTATTTACCCAACTCTGAAGGTTGCATTGGAATAGAGAGATATCAAGGATGGGAAATATTTACATTGTCTGCTGTAGCTTATTCTCTATCTCCCTGTGTCCTTTCCCCCAGTTTTTGACTCTCTCGGGGCAGGGTGAACATTTGATTTGCTGCATTTGTCCCAAACTGAAGCCTTTTCCACATCTCTGGGCGGTCAGACTCGCTCTGTCTGTTTTTGTTGCTCATGACCATTAACGAGAACAGGCCACGAGTTCAACGTTTATCAGCAAACGGAAGATAATTGGAAAGAATTCTGTGTTACTCCAGACCAGTGACAAAGATATAATGGATGTTATTCAAAATAAATTCCCTCTGACATTTTATGTAAACTTGTTTGTATCTAAAAGTTGGATTTTAAGTGTTACAAAAATGTGTCAAATTAATGACTGACCATGTGACAGTGCACATGGGGATCAAATCCACAGCCTTGTTGTTATCAACACTGCGTCCTAACCAACTGAACTAAGCGGCCTACAGACAGAGCCAGGTATGGGTTTGAGCCGCACGCTGGGCGGTTTGTGTTTTATTTCTCACACTGGGTGACAGAGCAATTGTACAAACAATGGACACATCACATCCCTGAAACATTGTTCTGATATAAAACAGTGTGAAATAAGAACTGAGCATGGAAATGGAACGGAACCAGAAATCAGGACTTTAATCTATGAAAGTTGATCTTGAAATTCAACCATTCACTGAACATTCCAACAGATCGAACTCTCTTCTGATAAAAAATCCAAGAACTTGAGCTGCTGGAAAACATAACTGAGCCTGATGTGATTTGAACACGCAATCTTCTGATCTGGAGTCAGACGCACTACCGTTGTGCCACAAGCTCACTGATACAGCAAAGTCTTCCATTCCTGGCAGATTTACTTCTTGTTTAGATTCAGTGATTGAAATTAATTCAATCCTCATCTGACCTCCACTCTGCAAAGGCCTGCTCCCCGACCTGAATCCGACGGGACCCGACGACCTGTGTCGGGTTCGGGTCATGTCGGGTCGCTCTTCCGGGTCTGGCTTTTGGACTCGGGTAGGGTCAGGCCAGGTTCAGATCAGGCTGGGTCCAGGTTGGACTGAGTCCGGGTGTGACATACACAGTAAGTATTACATTTAACTCAGCTGGGAAGTTGAGTTTAATAAGTGTCAAAAGTTGAAAAGCCAACCAAAGCTGGGAGTCCGGGTTATTAAGGAGGGAAACTCTGAGTCTGCTCAGTGAGCAAGTGAGCATCTCTATGACGTCATTGCGCTCATGCTGCAGCTTCCTGTAGATTCTAAATCGGGAGGTAGGTAAAGTGAACATTCCGGTGGTCGGGTAAGGCTCGGGTGGGTTTGGGCATGGGAATAAATGGAGATACTCGGGCCGGGTCGGGCTTGGGTCCAATGTGGTTCTGTCGGGTTCGGGTCGGGTATTTTTTCCTGACCTGAGCAGGCCTTTACCGCTCTGTCAGTTCAGTGCCTTATTTAAATTATTACTTGGAGTTCTGTTTTACAGGGTCTCGGCTGTTTAAGTGTTTCCCAGACCCACTACTCTGATTAATCAGACATTTTGCTGCTAACTGCTGCTGCTACAATTGAAATGTAAAAAAGAATTTCCAGTGACCTGCAACCAATGGACAAATACATTTCAGAAAGTTAAAGCTCATTCACCAATCCACAAATGTGTCTTTCTGCTTATATTTATGAACAACTCCTTCTCTCCACTATGAGAACTATGCAATCACTCCAGTTATTTGAAAGTTAGTCTAAGATGTTCCAGTTCATCAATTTTAAAACTGCAGCAGGTATTTTCCAGAAAACTTCTCTGTTGGAACCTCAGTCCCATTTAGATTGAAAGTGGACAATTAATGTATTCACTTGTTCATTGTGGACAGGTGTCTGACTTCGAATAAATCTCATTAACTTTCAATGAGGTGGCAGTATTTCTGTGCTCCCATTTTACACAGTCTGTCCTGTTCATGCACCATGTTTTTATTCTCCTCTCCCATTCTCCACAGGATACAGATTGCAAGCATCATCAATCTAGCTGTTGAAAAGCATTGGAAGAATCTGGTCACACAGGTATTGAAACATTCATTATCTGCCATTTTACAAGTTGGTTGCTTCAAACACAGTACAATGTGCAATCATCTGAAAAGAGATTCTCTTCAATATCCAATACAAATTGAATTACAAACCTGACAGACAAACACAGGAGAACAAGTGAACACAAACCTCATGGTGCTCATTTTCAGATTTATTGCAGTCACTTACAAAACAAGTGAAAGAATATTCCAGTGAAATGATTTGGAAAGTAGGTGTGACTTTTGTTGGTGCCTTTCTTTGCTCTGTTGGTGAAACTTTCTTGCACCTGACTCCTGTTCATGTCTCTGTTTCCTCTATTGAATGAGGAAGGAGGTATTTGATCAGAAATCAACTGGATTGTGTACCTTTGAGAGGGGATTTCAGCACCGTCAGGGCTGGAAACAGGAGTGAGTGAAAGACAATGTGTGGAGTTTGATTTTGTACAGAGGGAGAGCAAATCTAACAGGACTGTGAGATATTGGCCTGGATTTTGCAGCCCAATAGCGGTGAATTTTGAGACTTTCACTGCTATTGAGGGTCTGAACAGCACTGCAACTGCCAGTACATGCACACACTAACACCAGCATCTGGAAGTTGTGGTGGTGAGAAATGTGCTCAGAAGGAGCCTCTGATCATAATCGCACCAGCCCACTCTTTAACGTGACAGGGACCTGTAGTTCAGCAATTTGGGCTCATTGCCCACAACGTACCCTGATTTTTACCTGGGTTGGATTAAAGCCGGTACCAACAGGCTCAGGGGTGCTCGGGAAGGACTTTTCTGTTGACACAACAGCTCCGCTATTCCAGGAAGACACCGGCAGCAGCAGGGGTCAACTTTCAGAGGGAGTTCAGACATTTTAAATGTTGCATTTTGTTTCTTAATTGTATGTCACTTTTTAGCAAGGCCTTATCAGAGTTCTTAAATTTACATCTGACTTTTTATTAACAAGATTGAAGTGCTTTTAAAAGATCTCTAAATATATATGACTTTTTATCGAGATTTACCTGGCTTCTTTGTAAAGACTCGAGTAAGATTGAAATGACTTTTAAAAACTACATCTTATCCTTTAAAATCCTGCTTACATGTCGATGACATTGGAAGATGGCTTCAGAATAACTTAGACTATCTTTCTAACAGGTACTGCAACAGCTTCAGTCCTACTTTCTGCAAAAGCTGGTGAATTACAAAGAAACAATGTATTGAGCATTTTATAAACTGTTGATGCAGATGGGATTCAAATTCATACATGTAAAACAGAAGGAATTAACAATCCATCATCTTAACCTCTCAAACACTTCATCACCCAGCTTTGTGCCAGCAACCCATCACATGTCTTTTTTGCCTCTATGGAAATTTGGGCAGGATGGTCACCTTCAGCTCAGATCCTAACTGAGCATCCAGATGTGCAATGATGGAAATGTAGCTTCTTTTAGTAAATGACATTTCCATCACATCAGGTCATGGCCTGTTGGGAATAGAGTGGTGTGAAACATTTCCAGACCATGTCCAACACGTTTCTACTCAGTGTGAAAACCCACCACGGAAAGAGTGGAACATACAATCATTTGATCACATCATGATTAACATCACTCAGACACCTGAACCATGAGGTCACTGACGAAGTCATGATGACTTCGAATTTCTCATGAAATGACAACTGAACTAACTGACTGGAAGAATTGCTTTAACTCCACATGATCAGAGAGGCACAGCCTCAGACCGACTTGGCAGATGAATATTGATTGAATAATTTCTGTGTGAGGAATGTTCCAGCATCATAAACCAGGGGAACGTGCTGACTGAGCTGTGTCGTCATCTCTTCTGGGCAGTCGGACAGTTCACCCTTCATTCTGCTCTGATTCACTTTCCCAAAGCGGATCTACAGATTCTCAAATCTGGAGATGGGGTTTTCTTATTTTGTTCCTTTTGATTTTTCTTGCTCCTGAATGATAATATATTCTAAACCTCGGATCAACCCTCCCCTTTGCGTCGTGTTATAGTCTTGGTTAAAAGAGACACAAAATGACACAAACACTCTGAAACATACAACACGGTCACACTTTCCTTCAGTGAGATTAATGTTGAGCTGTTTTCCATGTTAAATGCAACTGCAAACACATTGCTCTCAAAGAAATTGTAGGGGATTGAGTTGCCGTTGTAATATTAGCACTGGACATCTGTACGAGCAGGAACAGCCATTTCAAACTCACATCCTTCACAAAGGCAACCACTGAGCTGTTTTCTTTTGTGAATGAAATTCATAAGAAAAGTTAAAGTTCACAAGAAAATGGATGTAAATGATTGATAGCTAAATTTTTGAAGCAAGGATATGAATCCAAGATTTTCTGATTCTGAGACAAACACTCGAACCAATTAAGCTACTGAGCCAGATCACAAGTGCTGTGACAACTAAGGGCAGAGGAGGGCACTCTTTATTCTCATCCCACTTCTCCACAGGTCACAACATCTATGTGAGCTTTTCTCACATACTGACACAGTCAATCATGTACTCTATTTTTCCCAGAATAGAAGACACTGACCAGGTTTCTTTAATGAACAACAAAATTATCCATTTATTGTCAAACAAGTTTTAACTAGTCATTAAGTAAAGCATAACCACACAGGTGGAAATTTTAAAAGTTCCTTTTTCACCTTTACCAACTTTTAAAGTCCTTTTTTTTATCTTCGAGCCACATGCACACACACACACACCGGATAGCTGAAAAAATAAAAGGGATTTTTTTAAAAATTCAGCACTCTGTTACAGACAAAAACAACCTCTTGGGCTGTTTATTTGCTCATTTTTGAAGAAATCATCAGATGAGATATGTTGCTCCAAAACTGGAATACAGTCTAACTTCCGAGTATATGTAGACTGGTCACTAGGGTATTTCAGAACAGTTCTTTTCAGAAGGCATTGAGAATTAATTTTAGCAGGCCTTCTTCAAAGACATGCGACAAGATGAATTAACTCAGTGGACTTCTCAGGGTCTTTTAAGGATTTTCTGGAAAACAAACTGGGTTGTGGTCTTCTCTCCTTCCTTGACGATTCTTCAGGCTAACTTTATCAGCTGTTCACTCCAGCAGGTAAAACACACTGACTGCTACAACCAAAGGTTGTGAGTTTTCTGCCGTCTTAGGTTTGCGCTGCTGCTGCCAAGCTTGTCCAATCAAGGGGCATGACTGACTTCTCTGTCCACATTTCTCCCTGTTACCAGGGTTTCTGTTCTGTACTTAACTTGAATCATGTGACAACCAGTAAACATAGTTGCCAAATTGTTTCTTTTGGTGCCCTCTTGAAAAATAACTGGTCCTACACTTATTCAGTTTGATTATGACTTCTTCAAAAAATATTTTAACAAAAGAAACAGAATCCCTTCCATAACATCATGTACTTTCCCTGAGCTACAGGTTATCGCAAGTCTCTCTGGCAGTGTTTATTTTAGGTGATTTTGTACTCAGGTTCTTTTGGAATCCATGTGTTTGCAGATCTTTGTGAGTGAGAGATGTGGTAATATGTTTAAAAGATTTCCCTGTAAATTATTCATATCTCCATCTTTCCCCGAACTTTGTACAAACACATTAATATGGGAATGACACACATCAGGCCGTCAAACCTGTCCGCTAAACATTGAAAGGTGACAGTGTTTATTGTGACGGGGTTCCATTTATGAAGACACATCTTGATGATTCACACATGTAAAAATTTGTATATTATGTTCATGACATAATGACATAAATAAACATTTCCTTGCACTTGCCACGCTTGTTGAACATTTTCTCTGCTGATGCCCCCTGAATATATTAGAGAACATGGTGACGATGTTGAGATTAAAGTCTGTAAATATAGGCAGAAAACAGCAGCAGGGACTGCAGTGAACAAGATTTACGTGACATATTTGTGCTTATATTGGTGGGTGAAATAAGATAGAAAACACACAAAATCCTACATTTGAGCTCGCGTAAAAGATTGCTCTGTCTATGGAGATAGCATCAAAGAATGCTCAGGAATTTTGTCCTATGCCAGTGATCGTAACACACTTCAGGGGAACTTAAAAAAAAAATGGTAAAATGGGCTTTCACATAACAGATGAAATTTTACACAGAGAAGTGTGAAGTGATACAATTTGGAAGGAAGAATGCCATATAAATGAAAGGTTACAATTCTAAACTGGGTGCAGGAGCAGAGAGACAATGTACACCAATGTCAGAAAGATTGAAAAGGTTGCTTAGAGCAAACAGGACACTTGGCTTTATTAATAGAGGCATCGAGTAAAAACATATAAGTTATGCTAAACCTTTATAAAATACTGGGAATGAATGGCCTCTTCCTGTACCTCCACAGAAAGCTTCCATTCCAGGTTTACACACACTCGTCAGGATCACTCTCCACAGATCCTGCCACTCCAGGCTCGGACACCCACCTCAGGATCACTCTCCACAGATCCCGCCATTCCAGGTTCGGACACCCACTTCAGGATCACTCTCCAAAGATCCCAGCACTACGGGCTTGGAGACCCTCTTCAGAGATCCTAAATCTCCAGACACGGACATCCTTTGAGGACCACTCTCCACAGATTCTGCCCTCCAGGCTCAGACACCCTCTTCAGAATCACTCTCCATACATCCCGCCGATCCACGCACGGATATCTCCCTCAGGATCAGATCAAAGAATGTTGCTTGTCACTTATCAGCTCAAGCCTGAATGTTGTTCAGGTCTTGCTGCTTGCAGGCACAGACTGCTTCAGTATCTGAGGAGTTGTGAATCATCAGCGAACATTCCCACTTCTCACTTATGTTGAAGAGAAAGCCATCAATGAAACAGCTGAGGATGTTTGGGCCTAGGACACTGCCCTGAGAAACTAGGTATCCAGTCATGAATGGTGGTCGACAATTCAATAACGAACCAGATGAGGAGGCTCCAAAAACATCCCTATCCTCAATGTTGGTGGAGCCGAGCACGTCAGTGCAAAAGATAAAGCTGAAGCATTTGAAACCATCTTCAGTCAGAAATTGCTCAGTGGATGATTCAACTTGGCTTCTTGAGTTCCCCAGCATCACAGCTTCCAGTTTTCAGCCAATTTGCTTCACTCCACATAATGGCAAGAAACAGCTGCAGGCACTCGATACAGCAAAGACGATGGGCCCGAACATCATTCCGGCTCTAGTACTGAAGACTTGTGCTCCAGAACTCGCTGCGCCCTCAGCCAAGCTGTTCCAGTGGAGCGACAACACAGTCATCTACTTGCTGCCCCATCAGTCTACTATCAATCATCAGCAAAGCGATGGAAGATGTCACCAACAGTGCTATCAAGCACCACACGCTTTGCAATAATCTGATCATCGATGCACAATTTAGGTTCTGCCAGGGTCTCTCAGCTCCAGGAAATAATTTGGCAGATAGAGGAGAATGTGGGAAAATGTGAGGTTATCCACTTTGGTAGCAAGAATAGAAAAGGAAAATATTATTTAAATTGTGAGAGATTACAGAATGCTGCGGTGCAGAAGGATCTGGGTGTCCTCGTGCATGAATCACAAAAAGGTACCATGCAGGTACAGCAAATAATTAGGAAGGCAAATGGAATGTTACCTTCATTGCAAGGGGGATGGAGTATAAAAGTAGAGAAGTCTTACTACAAATGTACATGGTGCTGGTGAAACCACACCGAGAGTACTGTGTACAGTTTCCGTCTCCTTATTTAAGGAGGGATATACTTGCATTGGAGGCAGTTGAGAGAAGGTTCATTGGATTGATTCCTGTGATGAAGGTGTTGTCTTATGAGGAAAGTTGAGCAGGTTGGACTGATACTCATTGGAGTTGAGAAAAATGAAAGGTGAACGTATTGAGACATATAAGCTTCTGAGGGGGCTTGACAGGGTAGATGCTGAGAGGATGTTTCCTCTCGAGGTGGAATCTAGAACGAGGGGACATAGTTTCAGATTTAGGGGTTTTTCATTTAAGAAGGAATTTCTTCTCTCAGAGGGTCATTAATCTTTGGAATTCTTTACCGCAGAGAGCAGTGGAGGCTGGGTCATTGAATGTCTTCAAGATTTTTATCTACAAGAGAGCCAAGGGTTATGTGGGCAGGCAAGAAAGTGGGGTTGAGGTCATGATCAGGTCAGCCATGATCCTATTGAATGGCGGAGCAAGCTCGAGGGGCCAAATGGCCTACTCCTGCTACTAGTACTTCTGATCTTATGTTCGTATGATCTCATTGCAGCTAGGTCCAAACAGAGACGTAAGAGTGGAATTCCAGAGGAGAGGTGAGTGTGATTGCCCTTGAATGAGTGTGGCATCAAGGATCCCCAGCAAAATTGAAGTCAATGGGAATCAGGGGGAAAACTCTCCACTTGTTGAAGTCATACCTCGCACAAAGCAAGATGGTTGTGGTTAGTGGAGGCCAATCATCTCAGCCCAGGACATTGCCTCAGGCGTTTCTCAGGGTAGTGTCCTAGACACAAACATCCCAGCTGTTTCATTGACGACTTTCTCTTCAACATAAGTCAGAAGTGGGAATGTTAGATGATGATTCACAACTCTTCAGATACTGAAGCAGTCTGTGCCTGCAAGCAGCAAGACCTGAACAACATTCAGGCTTGAGCTGATTAGTGACAAGCAACCTTCTGGCCACACAAGTGCCAAGCAGTGAACATCTCCAATGAGAGAGAAAAAAAATCTACCTTTTGATATTCAGAAGCATTATCATCGTTAAATCCCCCACCATCAACATCTTGACCAGAAACGTAACTAGACCAGTCACATCTATGCTGTGGCTATCAGCGCAGGTCAGAGATTACGAATTCTGCAGCAAGTATCTCACCTCCTGACACCCCAAATCCTGACCACCATCTACAAGGCACAAGTCAGGAGTGTGATGGAATACATCCCACTCAACAACACTCAAGAAGCTCAACACCATCCAGGACAAAGCAGCGCACTTGATCGGCACCTAACCCGCCACCTTAAACATTCAATCCCTCCACAACCAGTACACAGTGGCTGCAGTGTGTACCATCTCCATATGCACTGCAGCAACTCGCCAAGTATCCTTCAACGGCACCTTCCAAACTCGTGACCTCTACCACCTCGAAGGACAAGGGCAGCAGATGCATGGGAACTCACTACCTGCAGGTTACCCTCCAAGTCACTCACCATCCTGACTTGGAATGATATCGCCATTTTTTCACTGTTGTTGGGTCACAATCCTGGAACTCCCTCCCCAATAGCACTGTGGGTGTTCCTGCACCATATGGACTGCATCAGTTCAAGAAGGCAGCTCTCCACCACCTTCTCAACGGCAAGAGGAATGGGTAATAAATGCTCGCCTTATCAGCGATACTCACACCCAAGAATGAATAAAAACCAAATCACTCTCCACAGATTCCCCACAATCTGGGCTTGGACATTTACCTCAGGAGCACAGAGCTTTATATCACTGCAACATGAGTTCCAATCTTCATATTCTGTTCACTTTTCACATTATTTTCTACCAGTCCACGAGCTTTTATTAATTCAGTATTCGGGTCTCTGCTCCTCCGCCGTTTCTAACATCTCACCTCTTACAAAAAAACACTCTGATCTATCGTAGGTACTAAATGACCCCTCATTTTAAACTCCATCTGCCAAAGCATTGCTCACTCACTTAATCTATCAAGAAGATTTGAAAATAAATTTCTTGCCAAAGGATAATTTTCTGCATCTGCTCCCTCGCCATTTGCTTTTCCCATTTGTCTTTCACTTGGTGCAAATCGAGATGGAAGGAAGGAGGGGAGGAAAAATCCTGCTCCGTTTCGTGATCCCGATTTGATCTTCATTCCAGTGTAGTTTGGGTGAGAAATTCCAATAGTCTGTCTCAATTTTAAGTAAGTATAACCAATTCTGGAATCACTGTCTGGACAGGGACAAGAACAGGTTTCGAGGCTGACTTGACACATCAACTCCCCCAACAGAAACAATACACTAAACAGTTCATAAACTAACGACAAGGATAGGATTTGAACCCACGTGTGCACAGCACAATGGATTAGCAGTCCATCACCTTAACCTCTCGGCCACCTTGTCAGTTGGTTAGATATAGCTGTCACCTTCAGCACAGTTTCTGGCTGTGCAGCTAGCTGTGGAATGATGGAAAAAGACCTTCTGGAAGTAAATGAAGTTGGGAATGGAGTGGTGTGAAACATTTCCAGACCATGTCCAACTCGTTTCTACTCAATGTGAAAACCCACCAAGGAAAGACTAGAACATACAATCATTTCATCACATCATGATTAACATCACTCAGACACCTGAACCATTAGGTCACTGACGAAGTCATGATGACCGAATTTCTCATGAAATTACAACTAAACTAACTGACTGGAAGAATTGCTTCAACTCCACGTGATCAGCGAGGCACAGCCTCAGGCCGACTTGTCGGGTGGTGTAAACAGATATCACTGCTTCTGATCTTCACCAGAACAGATAGTGAGATGTAACATTGATCATCAAACAGACTGTGAGAGAATACAACAGAATAAAACACATGGAGAGACACTGTGGAATAACAAATAGATTTGATTGGAATGTTGAAATTTTGATTGGAATGGATAAAACACCAGAAACAACAGATTAAAGTGGGATTCTCATCATTATATTGATCTGGGACAGAAAAGAGAAACTGATGGAAAGAAGAGAAGAAGGAAGAAAAGAAAGGATGGAACTGTTCAATTTTTTCAGTTTTTTCACTCGCCCATCAAAGCTGATAAAAAAAGTTGCAAATAACAGAGAATTTCACCAAAAAGGGAGATTAAATGTTGCTGAAACCTTGGATCGAAGGATGCCCCAACAGATCACCTGTTTAACTGTCTCCTCACTGGGGGATTTCAATCAGTGAGCAATATTATTCTCTACTTTTTTTGTTAATTGGTCCCAGAACTGTCACTTGGAATTAATATCTGTGTTCCGACTCCTGAATAATAAAATTGTGAGTTTCTCGATATTTTCTGGACACATTTCCTGCTGAAAGAACTAAGAACTCTTTCCAAATTGCACAATATTCTATACACACTCATCAAGCCTGCTAAGCTAGCATCCTTGGTGCTGCTCTCTCTTCTCCCAAACTTCATCTCATGTGACTGTTTCATCATCACTCTGACAGTGGGAGGGGTTGATCCCACTATCTTCAGCATTAACCCTTTACATCCTTATACCACACTGTCTGTCCAAAAAAAATGGGTGGACGGAACTTCCTTCATTTATCAAAACACCAACAGCAGCACAGTGGCGCAATGGTTAGCACCGCAGCCTCACAGCTCCAGCGACCAGGATTCAGTTCTGGGTACTGCCTGTGTGGAGTTTGCAAGTTCTCCCTTTGTCTGTGTGGGTTTCCGACGGGTGCTCTGGTTTCCTCCCACCTCAAGAAGACTTGCAGGTTGGTAGGTAAATTGGCCATTGTACATTGTCCCGAGTGCAGGTACGTAGTAGGAGAATGGTGGGGATGTGGTAGAGAATATGGGATTAATGCAGGATTAGTATAAGTGGGTGGTTGCTGGTTGGCACAGACTCGGTGGGCCGAAGGGCCTGTTTCAGTGCTGTATCTCTGAAGAAGAAAAGTAAAATAAAAGCTACCAGTCGTAAATCAACTCAAACCCATTAGAGAGATAGAGGGAGACTGTCAGAGAACTTCCTGCATCCAGTCCTGACCCTGTCACACTCAGCAGCTTCTCACCCAGACCCCACTCTCATCAACACTGAACATTGTTACCGAGACCCTTCAAATACTGTTTATAAAAGGTAGAAAAATTCAAACTTCATCACAGCTGGATTGAACAGAACAAAGTTTAATATCTTCTCGTCATCACTCGGTAACCACATGAGACAGTCCTTAAATCAGTAGCATAAATTATCAGCTGTAATGTTTGTCATTGGGTTGAATCATTTCTGTGTGATGAATGTTCCAGCATCATAAACCAGGGGAACGTGTTGACTGAGCTGTGTCTTCATCTCTTCTGGACAGTTCACCCTTCATTCTGCTCTGATTCACTTTCCCAAAGCGGATCTACAGATTCTCAAATCCAGAGACTGGGTTTTCTTATTTTGTTCCTTTTGATTTTTCTTGCTCCTGAATGATAATATATTCCAACCTCGGATCAAACTTGCCCTGTCTCCCAGTCTCGGTTAAAAGCTGTGTAATGATGGAAAAAGACCTTCTGGAAGTAAATGAAGTTGGGAATGGAGTGGTGTGAAACATTTCCAGACCATGTCCAACTCGTTTCTACTCAATGTGAAAACCCACCACGGAAAGACTAGAACATACAATCATTTCATCACATCATGATTAACATCACTCAGACACCTGAACTATTAGGTCACTGACGAAGTCATGATGACCGAATTTCTCATGAAATTACAACTGAACTAACTGACTGGAAGAATTGACTTAACTCCACGTGATCAGCGAGGCACAGCCTCAGGCCGACTTGTCGGGTGGTGTAAACAGATATCACTGCTTCTGATCTTCACCAGAACAGATAGTGAGATGTAACATTCATCATACAACAGACTGTGAGAGAATACAACAGAATAAAACACATGGAGAGACACTGTGGAATAACAAATTGATTTGATTGGAATGTTGAAATTTTGATTGGAATGGATAAAACACCAGAAACAACAGATTAAAGTGGGATTCTCATCATTATATTGATCTGGGACAGAAAAGAGAAACTGATGGAAAGAAGAGAAGAAGGAAGAAAAGAAAGGATGGAACTGTTCAATTTTTTCAGTTTTTTCACTCGCCCATCAAAGCTGATAAAAAAAGTTGCAAATAACAGAGAATTTCACCAAAAAGGGAGATTAAATGTTGCTGAAACCTTGGATCGAAGGATGCCCCAACAGATCACCTGTTTAACTGTCTCCTCACTGGGGGATTTCAATCAGTGAGCAATATTATTCTCTACTTTTTTTGTTAATTGGTCCCAGAACTGTCACTTGGAATTAATATCTGTGTTCCGACTCCTGAATAATAAAATTGTGAGTTTCTCGATATTTTCTGGACACATTTCCTGCTGAAAGAACTAAGAACTCTTTCCAAATTGCACAATATTCTATACACACTCATCAAGCCTGCTAAGCTAGCATCCTTGGTGCTGCTCTCTCTTCTCCCAAACTTCATCTCATGTGACTGTTTCATCATCACTCTGACAGTGGGAGGGGTTGATCCCACTATCTTCAGCATTAACCCTTTACATCCTAATACCACACTGTCTGTCCAAAAAAAATGGGTGGACGGAACTTCCTTCATTTATCAAAACACCAACAGCAGCACAGTGGCGCAATGGTTAGCACCTCAGCCTCACAGCTCCAGCGACCAGGATTCAGTTCTGGGTACTGCCTGTGTGGAGTTTGCAAGTTCTCCCTGTGTCTGTGTGGTTTTCCGACGGGTGCTCTGGTTTCCTCCCACCTCAAGAAGACTTGCAGGTTGGTAGGTAAATTGGCCATTGTACATTGTCCCGAGTGCAGGTACGTAGTAGGAGAATGGTGGGGATGTGGTAGAGAATATGGGATTAATGCAGGATTAGTATAAGTGGGTGGTTGCTGGTTGGCACAGACTCGGAGGGCCGAAGGGCCTGTTTCAGTGCTGTATCTCTGAATAAGAAAAGTAAAATAAAAGCTACCAGTCGTAAATCAACTCAAACCCATTAGAGAGATAGAGGGAGACTGTCAGAGAACTTCCTGCATCCAGTCCTGACCCTGTCACACTCAGCAGCTTCTCACCCAGACCCCACTCTCATCAACACTGAACATTGTTACCGAGACCCTTCAAATACTGTTTATAAAAGGTAGAAAAATTCAAACTTCATCACAGCAAGATTGAACAGAACAAAGTTTAATATCTTCTCGTCATCACTCGGTAACCACATGAGACAGTCCTTAAATCAGTAGCATAAATTATCAGCTGTAAGAATGTTTGTCATTGGGTTGAATCATTTCTGTGTGATGAATGTTCCAGCATCAGAAACCAGGGGAACGTGTTGACTGAGCTGTGTCTTCATCTCTTCTGGACAGTTCACCCTTCATTCTGCTCTGATTCACTTTCCCAAAGCGGATCTACAGATTCTCAAATCCAGAGACTGGGTTTTCTTATTTTGTTCCTTTTGATTTTTCTTGCTCCTGAATGATAATATATTCCAACCTCGGATCAAACTTGCCCTGTCTCCCAGTCTCGGTTAAAAGCTGTGTAATGATGGAAAAAGACCTTCTGGAAGTAAATGAAGTTGGGAATGGAGTGGTGTGAAACATTTCCAGACCATGTCCAACTCGTTTCTACTCAATGTGAAAACCCACCACGGAAAGACTAGAACATACAATCATTTCATCACATCATGATTAACATCACTCAGACACCTGAACTATTAGGTCACTGACGAAGTCATGATGACCGAATTTCTCATGAAATTACAACTGAACTAACTGACTGGAAGAATTGACTTAACTCCACGTGATCAGCGAGGCACAGCCTCAGGCCGACTTGTCGGGTGGTGTAAACAGATATCACTGCTTCTGATCTTCACCAGAACAGATAGTGAGATGTAACATTCATCATACAACAGACTGTGAGAGAATACAACAGAATAAAACACATGGAGAGACACTGTGGAATAACAAATAGATTTGATTGGAATGTTGACATTTTGATTGGAATGGATAAAACACCAGAAACAACAGATTAAAGTGGGATTCTCATCATTATATTGATCTGGGACAGAAAAGAGAAACTGATGGAAAGAAGAGAAGAAGGAAGAAAAGAAAGGATGGAACTGTTCAATTTTTTCAGTTTTTTCACTCGCCCATCAAAGCTGATAAAAAAGTTGCAAATAACAGAGAATTTCACCAAAAAGGGAGATTAAATGTTGATGAAACCTTGGATCGAAGGATGCCCCAACAGATCACCTGTTTAACTGTCTCCTCACTGGGGGATTTCAATCAGTGAGCAATATTATTCTCTACTTTTTTTGTTAATTGGTCCCAGAACTGTCACTTGGAATTAATATCTGTGTTCCGACTCCTGAATAATAAAATTGTGAGTTTCTCGATATTTTCTGGACACATTTCCTGCTGAAAGAACTAAGAACTCTTTCTAATTTGCACAATATTCTATACACACTCATCAAGCCTGCTAAGCTAGCATCCTTGGTGCTGCTCTCTCTTCTCCCAAACTTCATCTCATGTGACTGTTTCATCATCACTCTGACAGTGGGAGGGGTTGATCCCACTATCTTCAGCATTAACCCTTTACATCCTTATACCACACTGTCTGTCCAAAAAAAATGGGTGAATTAGAATTAGAATTAGAATATTACAGCGCAGTACAGGCCCTTCGGCCCTCGATGTTGCGCCGAGCTGTGAAACCATCTGACCTACACTATTCCATTTTCATCCATGTGTCTATCCAATGTCCACTTAAATGCCCTTAAAGTTGGCGAATCTACTACTGCTGCAGGCAGGGCATTCCACGCCCTTACTACTCTCTGAGTAAAGAAACTACCTCTCACATCTGTCCTATATCTATCACCCCTCAACTTGAAGCTATGTCCCCTCGTGTTTGCCATCACCATCCGAGGAAAAAGACGCTCACTATCCACCCTATCTAACCCTCTGATTATCTTATATGTCTCTATTAAGTCACCTCTCCTCCTCCTTCTCTCCAACGAAAACAACCTCAAGTTCGTCAGCCTTTCCTCGTAAGACCTTCCCTCCATACCAGGCAACATCCTAGTAAATCTCCTCTGCACCCTTTCCATAGCTTCCACATCCTTTCTATAATGCGGTGACCAGAACTGCACGCAATACTCCAGGTGCGGTCTCACCAGAGTCTTGTACAGCTGCAGCATGACCTCGTGGCTCCGAAACTCGACCCCCCTACTAATAAAAGCTAACACACCATATGCCTTCTTGACAGCCCTATTAACCTGGTTAGCAACCTTCAGGGATTTATGCACCTGGACACCAAGATCTCTCTGCTCATCTACACTAACAAGAATCTTCCCATTAGCCCAGTACTCTGCATTCCTGTTACTCCTTCCAAAGTGAATCACCTCACACTTTTCCGCATTAAACTCCATTTGCCATCTCTCAGCCCAGCTCTGCAGCCTATCGATGTCTCTCTGTACCCTACAACATCCTTCGGCACTATCCACAACTCCACCGACCTTAGTGTCATCTGCAAATTTACTAACCCACCCTTCTACACCCTCTTCCAGGTCATTTATAAAAATGGCAAATAGCAATGGCCCCAAAACAGATCCTTGCGGTACACCACTAGTAACTAAACTCCAGGATGAACATTTGCCATCAACTACCACCCTCTGTCTTCTTTCAGCTAGCAAATTTCTGATCCAAAGCTCTAAATCACCTTCAACCCCATACTTGCGTATTTTCTGCAATAGCCTACCGTGGGGAACCTTATCAAACGCCTTACTGAAATCCATATACACCACATCCACTGCTTTACCCTCATCCACCTGTTTGGTCACCTTCTCGAAAAACTCAATAAGGTTTGTGAGGCACGACCTACCCGTCACAAAACCGTGCTGACTATCTCTAATGTACTTATTCTTTTCAAGATGATTATAAATCCTGTCTCTTATAAACTTTTCCAACATTTTACCCACAACCGAAGTGAGGCTCACAGGTCTATAATTACCAGGGCTGTCTCTACTCCCCTTCTTGAACAAGAGGACAACATTTGCAATCCTCCAGTCTTCCGGCACTATTCCTGTCGACAATGACGATATAAAGATCAAGGACAAAGGCTCTGCAATCTCCTCCCTAGCTTCCCAGAGAATCCTAGGATAAATCCCATCTGGCCCAGGGGACTTACCTATTTTCACACTTTCCAAAATTGCTAACACCTCCTCCTTGTGAACCTCAATCCCATCTAGCCTCGTAGCCTGAATCTCAGTATTCTCAACAACATTTTCTTTCTCTACTGTAAATACTGACGCAAAATATTCATTTAACTCTTCCCCTATCTCCTCTGATTCCACACACAACTTCCCACTACTATCCTTGATTGGCCCAAATCTAACTCTAGTCATTCTTTTATTCCTGATATAGCTATAGAAAGCCTTAGGGTTTTCCCTGATCCGATCCACCAATGACTTCTCGTGTCCTCTCCTTGCTCTTCTTAGCTCTCCCTTTAGATCCTTCCTGGCTAGCTTGTAGCTCTCAAGCGCCCTAACTGAGCCTTCACGTCTCATCCTAACATAAGCCTTCTTCTTCCTCTTGACAAGCGCTTCAACTTCTTTAGTAAACCACGGCTCCCTCGCACGACAACTTCCTCCCTGCCTCCCAGGTACATACTTATCAAGGACACGCAGTAGCTGCTCCTTGAATAAGCTCCACATTTCGATTGTTCCCATCCCCTGCAGTTTCCTTCCCCATCCTACGCATCCTAAATCTTGCCTAATCGCATCATAATTTCCTTCCCCCAATTATAATTCTTGCCCTGCGGTATATACCTGTCCCTGCCCATCGCTAAGGTAAACCTAACCGAATTGTGATCACTGTCACCAAAGTGCTCACCTATATCTAAATCTAACACCTGGCCGGGTTCATTTCCCAGTACCAAATCCAATGTGGCATCGCCCCTGGTTGGCCTGTCTACATACTGTGTCAGAAAACCCTCCTGCACACACTGGACAAAAACTGACCCATCTAAAGTACTCGAACTATAGTATTTCCAGTCGATATTTGGAAAGTTAAAGTCCCCCATAACAACTACCCTGTTACTCTCACCCCTGTCGAGAATCATCTTCGCTATCCTTTCCTCTACATCTCTGGAACTATTCGGAGGTCTATAAAAGACTCCCAACAGGGTAACCTCACCTCTCCTGTTTCTAACCTCAGCCCATACTACCTCAGTAGACGAGTCCTCAAACGTCCTTTCTGTCGCTGTAATACTCTCCTTGATTAACAATGCCACACCCTTTTACCATCTTCTCTGTTCTTACTGAAACATCTAAATCCCGGAATCTGCAACATCCATTCCTGCCCCTGCTCAACCCATGTCTCCGAAATGGCCACTACATCGAGATCCCAGGTACCAACCCATGCTGCAAGCTCACCCATCTTATTCCGGATGCTCCTGGCGTTGAAATAGACACACTTTAAACCAGGTTCTTGCTTGCCAGTGCCCTCTTGCTTCCTTGTAACCATATCCCTGACCTCACTACTCTCAACATCCTGTACACTGGCACTACAATTTGGGTTCCCATTCCCCTGCTGAATTAGTTTAAACCCCCCCGAAGAGCACTAGCAAACCTCCCCCCCAGGTTATTGGTACCCCTCTGGTTCAGGTGAAGACCATCCTGTTTGAAGAGGTCCCACCTACCCCAGAAAGAGCCCCAATTATCCAGGAAACCAAATCCCTCCCTCCTGCACCATCCCTGCAGCCACGTGTTCAACTCCTCTCTCTCCCTATTCCTCGCTTCGCTATCACGTGGCACGGGCAACAACCCAGAGATAACAATTCTGTTTGTTCTTGCTCTAAGCTTCCACCCTAGCTCCCTAAATTTCTGTCTTAAATCCCCATCTCTCTTCCTACCTATGTCGTTGGTGCCTATGTGGACCACGACTTGGGGCTGCTCCCCCTCCCCATTAAGGATCCCAAAAACACGATCCGAGACATCACGAAACCTGGCACCTGGGAGGCAACATACCAACCGTGAGTCTCTCTCGTTCCCACAGAACCTCCTATCTGTTCCCCTAACTATGGAGTCCCCAATGACTAATATTGGGTGGACGGAACTTCCTTCATTTATCAAAACACCAACAGCAGCACAGTGGCGCAATGGTTAGCACCGCAGCCTCACAGCTCCAGCGACCAGGATTCAGTTCTGGGTACTGCCTGTGTGGAGTTTGCAAGTTCTCCCTGTGTCTGTGTGGGTTTCCGACGGGTGCTCTGGTTTCCTCCCACCTCAAGAAGACTTGCAGGTTGGTAGGTAAATTGGCCATTGTACATTGTCCCGAGTGCAGGTACGTAGTAGGAGAATGGTGGGGATGTGGTAGAGAATATGGGATTAATGCAGGATTAGTATAAGTGGGTGGTTGCTGGTTGGCACAGACTCGGTGGGCCGAAGGGCCTGTTTCAGTGCTGTATCTCTGAAGAAGAAAAGTAAAATAAAAGCTACCAGTCGTAAATCAACTCAAACCCATTAGAGAGATAGAGGGAGACTGTCAGAGAACTTCCTGCATCCAGTCCTGACCCTGTCACACTCAGCAGCTTCTCACCCAGACCCCACTCTCATCAACACTGAACATTGTTACCGAGACCCTTCAAATACTGTTTATAAAAGGTAGAAAAATTCAAACTTCATCACAGCAAGATTGAACAGAACAAAGTTTAATATCTTCTCGTCATCACTCGGTAACCACATGAGACAGTCCTTAAATCAGTAGCATAAATTATCAGCTGTAAGAATGTTTGTCATTGGGTTGAATCATTTCTGTGTGATGAATGTTCCAGCATCATAAACCAGGGGAACGTGTTGACTGAGCTGTGTCTTCATCTCTTCTGGACAGTTCACCCTTCATTCTGCTCTGATTCACTTTCCCAAAGCGGATCTACAGATTCTCAAATCCAGAGACTGGGTTTTCTTATTTTGTTCCTTTTGATTTTTCTTGCTCCTGAATGATAATATATTCCAACCTCGGATCAAACTTGCCCTGTCTCCCAGTCTCGGTTAAAAGCGACAAATAACGGCACCAACATTCTGAAACAAACAACTCGGTCACATTCTGCTTCAGTGAGATTAATGCTGAGGCAGTTTCCGTGTCGAATGCGATTGTGAACAAATTTCTCTCAAGGAAATTGTGAGTGATCAAGTATTTGCACTGAATTTCTGTGCAAGAAGGGACAGTTTCAAACAGCCATTCCCAAATCACTTCCTTCACAAAGAAAAAGACTGTGCTGTCTTAACGTGTGACTCAACTTCACAAACAAATTTGAACTCGAAGTTCAGGAGAAGACAGAGATGTGAATGATTGACAGTGTAATCTTTAAATCATAATTTTCCGTTTCTTCGTTGAAGTGAGGCTCAAGCCTAAGCCGCTAGAGATCGCAGAAAGCTACAAACTTGGATCCAGAAATCAGAAAAGTAGTGAAACAGTTGGTGAGTACATTGTGACACTGAAGAATTTATCACCACATTGCAACATTGGCACATTCTTAGACCGTACATTATGAGACAGATTTGTGCTTATATTGGTGGATGAGGAAAGATACTAAACACACAAAATCCCAATTTGAGCTAGTGTGTAAGATTGCTCTTTCCACGGAGATAGCATCAAAGAATGCTCGTGAATTTCATCCTATGCCAGTGACAGTAACACACTTCAGAGGAACTTAAACACACTGGTAAAATGGGCTTTCACACAACAGATAAAATTTTACACAGAGAATTGTGAAGTGATACAGTTTGGGAGGAAGAATGAGACAATGTACACCAATCTTTTTTGATCAAGGTTTGAAAAGGTTGCTAAGAGCAAACAGGACACTTGGCTTTATTAATAGAGGCATAGAGTAAAAGCAAATAAGTTATGCTAAACCTTTATAAAACACTGGGGCTGAATGGCCTACTCCTGTACCTCCACAGAAAGCTTCCACTCCAGGCTCAGACACCCTCTTCAGGATCACTCTCCATACATCCCGCCACTCCACGCACGGATCTCTCCCTCAGAATCAGATCACAGCTCCACAGTCCTGCCGCATCCAGTCGTGAATGGTGGTGGATAATTAAATAACTAACAAGATGAGGAGGCTCCAAAAACATTCACATCCTCAATGATGGTGGTGCTGAGCAAGTCAGTGCAAAAGGCAAAACTGAAGCATTTGCAACCATCTTCAGTCAGAAGTATTAAGTGGATTTGATCTGTGCTAATTTCAGCTCCTCATGCTCGCTGGTGCCTTGGTTCTGTGGTGCTAATTTCAGAATAAATCATGCAGCTTGACAATTGGAGCCAAAGAAAAAGACACAGGAGAGTTTGAAAGTGCCAAAACCTGGGATTGAACCAAGAACTGTTTAACTGTTAGTACAGCACGAACTCAACAAAGCTATTTCAACAACACACTAAAGCCACCATTCTGTCACTGCTTTGAAGACAATATATACATTAAAGTGTTTGTAAAAAGTTACAGAACACAACATGTGAGTAATATTCCCCATTGTTTTCTCAGTACTGATGGACTGTGAAGTGAGAGACAGCCAGAAGTCCCACTGTGCCACACTGACCCTGAGCTGTGAGTGAAATGAGATAAAGTTCAATCTTTAGCAGAGAGATTCTGGAGAGAGGTAAGAGTCCTGAATGAAGGAAAGACTTTCTGACACAATAAAAGCAAAATACTGCAGATGCTGGAAATCTGAAATAAAAACAAAAAGTGCTGGAAATACTCAATAGCTCTGGCAGCATCTGTGGTGAGAGAAACGGAGTTAACATTTCTGGTCTGTGACCTTTCATCAGAACTGACACAGGTGAGAAAAGAATTAGGTTTTAAACAAGTGAAGGGGAGGGGCATGTGGGAGAGAACAAAGGGGAAGGTGTTTGATAGGGCAGAGGGCAGGAGAGATTAAATAACAAAGCTGTCCTGGGACAAAGTGTGTTAATGCTTGTGGTTGCCTGACACCAGTCATGCTCTGATGTTATTGAACACAATGTTCAATCCACAAGGCTGTAGAGTGCCGAATCAAAAGGTCGGGTGCTGCACCTCGAGCTTGGGTCGATTTTCACTGGAACACTGGAGCAGGCCAAAGACAGAAATGTGGACATGAGAGCAGGGGGGAGTGTTGAAATGGCAAGCAACCAGATGCTCAGGATCATGCTTTCGGCCTGAGCAGAGGTGTTCCACCTAATCTGCTTTTGGTCTCCCAGTTTGGAGGAGCCCGCATTGTGAGTAGTGAATACAGTATACATAATTGAAAGAAGCACAAGTAAATCGCTGCTTCACCTAAAAGGAGTGTTTGGGGCTTTAGATAATGAGCAGAGAGGACAGAAAAGGGCAGGTATTATATCTCCTGCGATTGCATGGGAAGGTGCCTTGGGAAGGGGAAGAGGTGTTGGGGTAATGGAGGAGCGGTCCAGGGTGTTGTGGAAGGAACAATCCCTTTGGAATGCTGACAAGGGAGGGGAAGTTGCGTTTGGTGGTGGCATCACGCTGGAGGTGGCGGAAATGGTGGAGGAGGATCCTTTGGATGTGTTTATGTTTAGAGATACAGCACTGAAACAGGCCCTTCGGCCCACATGGTCTGTGCCGACGATCAACCACCCATTTATACTAATTCTATACTCCTACCACATCCCCACCTGTCCCTATATTTCCCTACGACCTACCTATACTCGGGGCAATTTCTAATGGCCAATTTACCTACCAACCTGCAAGTCTTTTGGCTTGTGGGAGGAAACCCACACAGGCACAGGGAGAACTTGCAAACTTCACACAGACAGTACCCAGAATTGAACCCGGGTTGCTGGAACTGTGAGGCTGCAGTGCTAACCACTGCGCCACTATGCTGCTGTGGAGGCAGGTGGGGTGGAAAGTGAGGACAAGGGGATCCCTGTTGCAGTTCTGGGAGGGAGGGGAAGGGGGAGGGCAGAGGTTGAAGGTCCATTCAACTACACTGGGAGGGGGGGAGTTGAAATCTGGTGATGTTGTTGAATTTAATTTCAAACACCCCTTGAACTCTCTGCCGATGAAGTCTGAAAAAGGGAAGAACAACCACACAACAAGGGTCTCAAATCCAAGACCCTGAGATTAAAAGTCTCATGCTCTACCAACTGGGCTAACAAGGCCTGATACAGTACTTCTACTCTGTCTGTTATTGGACGGATGCAGCTGTTGGCTCCACCCCAAGGGCGGGAGTTTGTTCCACCAACCATGAAGCAGCTTCCTGTCAATTCCCAAAATTATCAGTAAATCCACTTACAGAAGCCCCAAAGTGTGATATATTCCTCTCACTCATCGATAATAAAACTTATAAATCTTTTTACCTTGCAAATGCTGGCATCTATTTTGTCAGTATTTATTTCTCTCTCCATTTTATTTAGTACATGCATTCCTTTGGAATTTGTTTCCAATTATATCTGAGGGAAGAAATGAACAGATCTGGCAACTCAAAACTGGGCATCCATGAGGCACTGTGGGCCATCAGCAGCAGCAGAATTGTATTTAAACACAATATGTTACCTCATAGCCTGACATATCCCTCACTCTACCATTACCATCAAGCCAAGGGAGCAATAGTGGTTCAATGAAGTGTGCAGGAGGGCATGTCAGGAACAGCACCAAGCAGACCTAAAAATGAGTGAAGCTACAACACAGGATTACTTGCATGTCAAACAGTGGAAGCAGCATGCAATAGACAGAGCTAAGTGATCTCACAACCAATAGATCAGATCAAAGCTCTGCAGTCCTGCCACATCCAGTCCTGAATGGTGGTGGATAATTAAACAATCAACAGGAGTTTCCACAAATATCCCCATCCTTAATGAGAGGGGAGACCAGCATATCAATGTAAAATACAAGGTTGAATAATTTGCAACCATCTTCAGCCAGAAGTATCAACTAAATGATGCATCTCGACCTCCTCCTGATGTCCCCAGCATCGCAGATGCCAATCTTCAGCAAATCCACTTCACTCCACATGATATCAAGAAATGGCTGAAGGCACTGGATACTGACAACATCCCGGCTGTAGTGCTGATGACTTGTGCTCCAGCACTAGCCGCGCCACTTGCCACGCTGTTCCAGTACAGCTACAACACTGGCATCTACCCAGCAACGTGGAAAATTACCCAGGTATGTCCTGCAAACAAAAAGCAGGACAAATGCAACCCTGTCAATTACTGCCCCATCAGCCTCCTCTTGATCATCAGTAAAGTGATGGAAGGTGTCATTGACAGTGCTATCAAGCAGCACTTACACAGCAATAACCTGCTCATCAATGCTCATTTTGGGTTCTGCCAGAGCCACTTGGTTCCTGACCTCGTTGCAGCCTTGACCCAAATTTGGACAAAAGAGCTGAACTCAAGAGGTGAGGTGAGGAGACAGTGACTGCTCTTGCCAAGGGCATCAAGGAGCCCTTGCAAAATTGAAGTCAATGGCCACCAGGGAGAAAACTCTCCCCTCGAATTCTTTGACGAAGTGACAAAGTTGATTGATGAGGGAAGGGCTGTCGATGTCATATACATGGACTTCAGTAAGGCGTTTGATAAGGTTCCCATGGTAGGCTGATGGGAAAGTGAAGTCGCATTGGGTCCAGGGTGTACTAGCTAGATGGATAAAGAACTGGCTGGGCAACAGGAGACAGAGAATAGCAGTGGAAGGGAGTTTCTCAAAATGGAGACGTGTTCCACAGGGATCCGTGCTGGGACCACTGTTGTTTGTGATGTACATAAATGATTTGGAGGAAAGTATAGGTGGTCTGATTAGCAAGTTTGCAGACGACACTAAGATTGGTGGAGTTGCAGATAGTGAAGGGGACTGTCAGAGAATACAGCAGAATATAGATAGATTGGAGAGTTGGGCAGAGAAATGGCAGATGGAGTTCAATCAGGGTAAATGCGAGGTGATGCATTTTGGAAGATCCAATTCAAGAGTGAACTATACAGTAAATGGAAAAGTCCTGGGGAAAATTGATGTACAGAGAGATTTGGGTGTTCAGGTCCATTGTTCCCTGAAGGTGGCAACGCAGGTCAATAGAGTGGTCAAGAAGGCATACAGCATGCTTTCCTTCATCGGACGGGGTATTGAGTACAAGAGTTGGCAGGTCATGTTACAGTTGTATGGGACTTTGGTTCGGCTACATTTGGAATACTGCATGCAGTTCTGGTCGCCACATTACCAAAAGGATGTAGATGCTTTGGAGAGGGTGCAGAGGAGGTTCACCAGGATGTTGCCTGGTATGGAGGGTGCTAGCTATGAAGAGAGTTTGAGTAGATTAGGATTATTTTCATTAGAAAGGCGGAGGTTGAGGGGGGACCTGATTGAGGTGTACAAAGTCATGAGAGGTATAGACAGGGTGGATAGCAAAAAGCTTTTTCCCAGAGTGGGGGATTCAAATACTAGGGGTCACGAGTTCAAAGTGAGAGGGGAAAAGTTTAGGGGGGATATGCGTGGAAAGATCTTTACGCAGAGGGTGGTGGGTGCCTGGAACGCGTTGCCAGCGGAGGTGGTAGACGCGGGCACGATAGCGTCTTTTAAGATGTATCTAGACAGATCCATGAATGGGCAGGAAGCAAAGAGATGCAGACCCTTAGAAAATAGGCGACATGTTTAGGTAGAGGATCTGGATCGGCACAGGCTTGGAGGGCCGAAGTGCCTGTTCCTGTGCTGTAATTTTCCTTGTTCTTTGTTCTTTAGTTGGAGTCATACCGAGCGCAAAGGAATATGGTGATAGTTGTGGGTGGCCAATCATCTCAGTCCCAGAACAGCACTCAGGAGTTCCTCAGGGTAGTGTCCTAGGCCCCAACCATCTTCCGTTGCTTCATCAATGACCTTCTCTCTATCATAAGGTCAGAAGTGGGGATGTTCGCTGATGATTGCAAAATGTTCAGTAGCATTAGCAACTCCTCAGCTACTGAAGCAGTCCGTGTCCACATGTAGAGAGACCTGGACAACATTGGGCTTGGGCTGATAAGCGACAAGGAACATTCAACCCACAAAAGTGCCAGGCAATGAACATCTCCAACAAGAGAGAACTTAACCATCTCCCCTTGACATTCAATGGCATTACCATTGCTGAATCCCTCACTATCAACATTCTGGGGGTTACCATTGAGCAGGAACTGAATTGGATCAGCCATATAAATACCGTAGCTACAAGAGCAGGTCTGAGGCTGGGAATTCTGCTGTGAATCACTCACCTCCTGTCCACCATCTACAAGGCACAAGTCAGGAGCGTGATGGAATACTCCCCATTTGCCTGGATGAGTGCAACTCCAACAACACTCAAGAAGCTCAACATCATCCAGGACAAAGTAGCTCGCTTGATCAGCACCCCATCCACCACCTTAAATATTCACTCCCTCCACCACCAGTGAACAGTGGTAGCAGTGCGTACCATCTACAAGATGCACTGCAATAACTCACCAAGCCTCCTTCGACAGCACCTTCACAACCCATGACCTCGACCACCTAGAAGGACATTGGATGCATAGGAACACCACCATCTGCCAGTTCCCGTCCAAGCTACACACCATCCTGACTGGGAACTATATCACCGTTCCTTCACTGTCACTGGATCAAAATCCTGGAACTTCCTTCCCAACAACACTGTGGATTTACCTACACCACATGGACTGCAACAGCTCAAAAAGGCAGCTCACCAAAACCTTCTCAAGGGATGTTAGGAATGGGCAATAAATGCTGGCGTTGCCAGCGATGCCGACATTCCGTGAAAGAATAAAAAAGAGATTTGCCACAATGGTAGCAGGGTGAGGGACTTCAGTGATGTGGAGAGATTGGAGAAGCTGGGGTTGTTCTCCTTGCGGCAGAGAAAATTCAGAAAAGATTTGACACATTTGTTCAAAATCATGAAGTTCTTCAATAGTTTAAATAAGGAGAAACTGTTTCCAGTGGTAAAAGGGTCAGTAAGCAGAGGACACAGATATCAGGTGATTGGCAGAAGAACCAGAGGTGACATGAAAAACCATTTTTTACACAGTAATGTGTTGTGATAAAGAAAGAAAAGACTTGCATTTATATAGCACCTTTCAAGACCACTGGACATATCAAAGCACTTTGTAGACAATGAAATACTTTTGAAGTGTAATCACAGTTGTAATGTCAGAAATGCAGCAGCTAATACCCACAAACAGCAATGTGATAATGACCAACTGATCTGATTGAGAGGCAAATATTGATCACAACACCAGGGAGAATTGCTCTTCACTTGTTTGAAATTGCAGCATGGGATCTTTTACATTCACCCAAACATGCAGACCAGGTCTTGGTTTAACATCACACCTGAAAGGCAGCACCTTCAACACCCTCAGTGCTGCACTGGAGTGTCAGCTGTGAAATCTGAACCCAGAAGCTTGTGATTTCGAGGTGAGTGTGACCAACTGAGCCACAGCTTTTACCTGAGTCTCAATCCTTCTACCAACAGTTTCTCTCTATCGGGTCTGTCACGACCCCTCATGATTGTGAACACCTCTATCAAATCTCCTCTCTAAGGAGAACAACCCCAGCTTCTCCAATCTATCCACATAACTGAAATCCTAACCACACGTTGCAGAAAGGAATTTTTCCTCAAGTTCTTTCCAGTTTTGTGAGTCACATTAAATCTGTAACCTTCGGTTCGTGACCGTTCAGCAGTTAGAAACAGTTCCTCAGTATTTACTCTGCCTCAAACCTTCAAGGAAACTCTGCAAAGTAACTGAAAATCAAGTTGTCAGAAGTGGGATTTAAACACATGCCTCCAGTGAAAGCTGCAACCTGAACAGAGAAGCTGAAACCGCTCAGTCACCTCAACTGCTCAGACCTTTTTAACCTCGTCATCAGTTCTGTACTTTGAAAGGTTCACTCAAAGAACAAAGAACAAAGAAAATTACAGCACAGGAACAGGCCCTTCGGCCCTCCAAGCCTGCGCCAATCCAGATCCTCTATCTAAACATGTCGCCTATTTTCTAAGGGTCTGTATCTCTTTGCTTCCTGCCCATTCATGGATCTGTCCAGATAAATCTTAAAAGACGCTATCATGCCCGCGTCTACCACCTCCGCTGGCAACGCGTTCCAGGCACCCACCACCCTCTGCGTAAAGAACTTTCCATGCATATCCCCCCTAAACTTTTCCCCTCTCACTTTGAACTCGTGACAACTAGTAATTGAATCCCCCACTCTGGGAAAAAGCTTCTTGCTATCCACCCTGTCTATACCTCTCATGATTTTGTACACCTCAATCAGGTCCCCCCTCAACCTCCGTCTTTCTAATGAAAATAATCCTAATCTACTCAACCTCTCTTCATAGCTAGCGCCCTCCATACCAGGCAACATCCTGGGTGAACCTCCTCTGCACCCTCTCCAAAGCATCTACATCCTTTTGGTAATGTGGCGACCAGAACTGCACACAGTATTCCAAATGTGGGCCAAACAAAGTCTTATACAACTGTAACATGACCTGCCAACCCTTGTACTCAATACCCCGTCCGATGAAGGAAAGCATGCCGGATGCCTTCTTGACCACTCTATTGACCTGCGTTGCCACCTTCATGGAACAATGGACCTGAACACCCAAATCTCTCTGTACATCAATTTTCCCCAGGACTTTTCCATTTACTGTATAGTTCACTCTTGAGTTGGATCTTCCAAAATGCATCACCTCGCATTTGCCCGGATTGAACTCCATCTGCCATTTCTCTGCCCAACTCTCCAATCTATCTATATTCTGCTGTATTCTCTGACAGTCCCCTTCACTATCTGCTGCTCCACCAATCTTAGTGTCGTCTGCAAACTTGCTGATCAGACCACCTATACGTTCCTCCAAATCATTTATGTATATCACAAACAACAGTGGTCCCAGCACGGATCCCTGTGGAACACCACTGTTCACACGTCTCCATTTTGAGAAACTCCCTTCCACTGCTATTCTCTGTCTCCTGTTGCCCAGCCAGTTCTTTATCCATCTTACTAGTACACCCTGGACCCCATGCGACTTCACGTTCTCCATCAGCCTACCATGGGGAACCTTATCAAACGCCTTACTGAAGTCCATGTATATGACATCTACAGCCCTTCCCACATCAATCAACTTTGTCACTTCCTCAAAGAATTCTATTAAGTTGGTAAGACATGACCTTCCCTGCACAAAACCATGTTGCCTATCACTGATAAGCCCATTTTCTTCCAAATGGGAATAGATCCTATCCCTCAGTATCTTCTCCAGCAGCTTCCCTACCACTGACGTCAGGCTCACCGGTCTATAATTACCTGGATTATTCCTGCTACCCTTCTTAAACAAGGGGACAACATTAGCAATTCTCCAGTCCTCCGGGACCTCACCCGTGTTTAAGGATGCTGCAAAGATATCTGTTAAGGCCCCAGCTATTTCCTCTCTCGCTTCCCTCAGAAACCTGGGATAGATCCCATCCGGACCTGGGGACTTGTCCACATTAATGCCTTTTAGAATATCCAACACTTCCTCCCTCCTGATGCCGACTTGACCTAGAGTAATCAAACATCTGTCCCTAACCTCAACATCCGTCATGTCCCTCTCCTCGGTGAATACCGATGCAAAGTACTCGTTTAGAATCTCACCCATTTTCTCTGACTCCACGCATAACTTTCCTCCTTTGTCCTTGAGTGGGCCAATCCTTTCTCTTGCTCCTTATATATGAATAAAAGGCTTTGGGATTTTCCTTAACCCTGTTTGCTAAAGATATTTCATGACCCCTTTTAGCCCTCTTAATTCCTCGTTTCAGATTGGTCCTACATTCCCGATATTCTTTCAAAGCTTCGTCTTTCTTCAGCCTCCTAGACCTTATGTATGCTTCCTTTTTCCTCTTCGCTAGTTTCACAATTTCACCTGTCATCCATGGTTCTCTAATCTTGCCATTTCTATCCCTCATTTTCACAGGAACATGTCTCTCCTGCACGCTAATCAACCTCTCTTTAAAAGCCTCCCACATATCAAATGTGGATTTACCTTCAAACAGCTGCTTCCAATCTACATTCCCCAGCTCCTGCCGAATTTTGGGATAGTTGGCCTTCCCCCAATTTAGCACTCTTCCTTTAGGACCACTCTCGTCTTTGTCCATGAGTATTCTAAATCTTACGGAATTGTGATCACTATTCCCAAAGTAGTCCCCAACTGAAACTTCAACCACCTGGCCGGGCTCATTCCCCAACACCAGGTCCAGTATGGCCCCTTCCCGAGTTGGACTATTTACATACTGCTCTAGAAAACCCTCCTGGATGCTCCTTACAAATTCTGTTCCATCTAGACCTCTAACACTATGTGAATCCCAGTCAATGTTGGGAAAATTAAAATCTCCTATCACCACCACCCTGTTGCTCCTACATCTTTCCATAATCTGTTTACATATTTGTACCGCTATCTCACGCTTGCTGTTGTGAGGCCTGTAGTACAGCCCCAACATTGTTACCGCACCCTTCCTGTTTCTGAGTTCTGCCCATATTGCCTCACTGCTCGAGTCCTCCATAGTGCCCTCCTTCAGCACAGCTGTGATATCCTCTTTCACCAGTAATGCAACTCCTCCACCCCTTTCACCTCCCTCTCTATCCCGCCAGAAGCATCGATATCCTGGGATATTTAGTTGCCAATCATGCCCTTCCCTCAACCAAGTCTCAGTAATAGCAATAACATCATACTCCCAGGTACTAATCCAAGCCCTAAGTTCATCTGCCTTACCTACTACAATTCTTGCATTAAAACAAATGCACCAGTCCCTTTGCGTTCATCATCTGCTCCCTGTCTACTCTTTCCCTTAGTCACGCTGACTTCATTATCTAGTTCCTTACAGGCTTTAGTTACTACCTCCTTATTGTCCACTGACCTCCTCATTTGGTTCCCATCCCCCTGCCACATTAGTTTAAACCCTCCCCAACAGTGTTAGCAAAAGCACCCCCAAGAACATTGGTTCCAGTCCAGCCCAGGTGTAGACCGTCCAATTTGTAATAGTCCCACCTCCCCCAGAACCGGTCCCAATGTCCCAAAAATCTGAACCCCTCCCTCCTGCACCATCTCTCAAGCCACGCATTCATCCTGACTATTCTTTCATTTCTACTCTTATTAGCATGTGGCACTGGTAGCAATCCTGAGATTACTACCCCTGAGGTCCTACTTTTTAACTTGGCTCCTAATTCCCTAAATTCTGCTTGTAGGACCTCATCCTGTTTTTTACCTCTATCATTGGTGCCTATGTGCACAATGACAACTGGCTGTTCACCCTCCCCCTTCAGAATGTTCTGCAGCCGATCTGAGATATCCCTGACCCGTGCACCTGGGAGGCGACATACCATTCGGGAGTCTCGTTTTCGACCACAGAACCGCCTATCTACTCCCCTTACAATTGAATCCTCTATGACTATAGCCTTTCCACTCTTTATCCCGCCCTTCTGAACAGCAGAGCCAGCCACGGTGCCATGAACCTGGCTACTGCTGCCTTCCCCTGGTGAGCCATCTCCCTCAACAGTATCCAAAACAGTATACCTGTTTTGGAGGGAGATGACCGCAGGGGACACCTGCACTGCCTTCCTGCTCTTTCTCTGCCTTTTGGTCACCCATTTCCTTTCTCCCTCAGCAATCCTAATCTGCGGTGTGACCAATTCGCTAAACGTGCTATCCACGACCTCCTCAGCATCGCGGATGCTCCAAAGTGAGTCCATCCGCAGCTCCAGAGCCGTCATGCAGTCTAACAAGAGCTGCAGCTGGACACAATTCCAACACTTGAAGGAGTCAGGGACATCAGCCGTGTCCCTGAGCTCCCACATTGAGCAAGATGAGCATAACACGGGTCTGAGACCTCCTGCCATTTTTAATCTTAAGCTTAACTTAGTCTTAACTTAGATAAATGAAAAAGGAACGAAAAGTTTTTACCAATCACACGAAAAAAAAATAAATAGAAAAAGCCTTACCTTATCTGCACACCACCGAGTCGTTTTTTTTTGGTCAGAGGAGGAGGGCGGGTGGGAGACACTACAGGTGTAGGGTCTCGGGTTCAGCCGCTGCCCAAATATATAGGATTTACTTACCCAGCTGTCACCTTGCTCTCCCTGTCGCCGCTGCAAAAAGAAACTGCCGAAACAAAAAGATAAGTTTATATAAGTTGTAAACTCACTTACCCAGCTGTCACCTCGCTCTCCCTGTCGCCGCTAAAGGCAATCTTACCTAATGAACCAGTGTTGGCTGCTCCAAATTTTCCGAAACCCTATCATTTGGAGAAACTGCAAGAGAAGAAGATCCTTGTTCACTCAACACAGTATTAGACTGGCAGTCAAGTAAGCTTGTATGCAGCTTGCTGTGAAATGGCATGAGACTGACATCTCGTGGTGTGAAATAGAACTGCAAGAGCAAAATTGATTGATAATAAATAGCTCGGTGGGAATGTCAGCTGTGAGGGGGATATAAATGGATTGGGAATGTCAATGGACAGGAACCATTAATGGATTGGGAAAGTCAATGGACTGGAAAATATCTGGATTGGGAAATTCTATGGACTGAGTTATATCAATGGATTGGGATATTGTGAAACATCAATGGATTAGGAAACAGGAATTAAAGGGACAGATGAAAGGTTTGCAAACATCAATGGATTAGAATGTGCAGAAGCAGGAGAAAATGATGCCATTTTAAGTCGGGTGTCGGGGGGTTAGTAGGAACAGACCAGGGCTATTTTACTCTCTATCTCACTCCTTTCTTCCATCTGGTTCATTAACGCATCCTCTCTCTCTCAGAGCGGTGGGAATCACTGGAACCCACACTTGCTGCTCAGGTTGTTTGGTTCCGGGAAAATACACGATCCACATCAGATTGACAGGAAGGATAAATGTGATTCATAGCCAATCATATTCCTTTTGGTGATGTATGCTCAGCCTTGTTATATCAGCAAAGGCAGCAGGAAATGCAAATCCTGAAGAATTTTGATAGAGTGAAGAAGGAGAAAGTGTTGCCAGTGTCAGAAGGGTCAGTAACCAGAGGAAACACATTTAAAGTAATTGGCAAAATAATGAGAGTTTATTTATTTAGAAATACAGCACTGGAACAGGCCCTTCGGCCCACCTAGTCTGTGCCGACCAACAACCACCCATTTATAATAACCCTACAGTAATCCCATATTCCCTACCACCTACCTACACTAGGGGCAATCTACAACAGCCAATTTACCTACCACCTGCAAGTTTTTGGCAGTGGGAGGAAACCAGAGCACCCAGCGAAAACCCACAAGGTCATAGGAAGAACTTGCAAACTGCGCACAGACAGTACCCAGAATCAAACCCTGGTCCCCAGAGCTGTGAAGCTGCGGTGCGAAGCACTGCACCACTGTGTTGTGATGAGGAGATTGTTTTTTCAGCAATGTGTTGTTCTGGTCTGGAATGCAATCCTGAAAGGTCAGTGGAAGCAGATTCAATGGTAACTCTAAATGGAATTGGATAAATACCTGACATGGAAAATATAACAGGGCAATGAGGGAAAGGACAGGAGTGCGGGATGTGGGATTAATAGAATAGCTCTGTTAAGTATCCAGCATATGCACAGTAATAAGGTTCAGTGCTTGGACCTCAGATATTTTCACTCTATTAATGGCAGAGAAGGCTCGAGGGACCATGTGGCTACTCCTCATGTTCTTCCCAGTGTCCAGGATGAAGTGCAACAGGACACTGATTTCCAGATGGTTGAAACAATCAGCGGAAAACAAATGCAATGGGCATCCTTCAGGAAAACATCACATTTAAGATGAGAAACTAATCACAAGGCATGGAGGAAGATTGAACCCGTGATCTTCACTTTACGAAACTGACGCCTGACCAATTGGCAACCATGCCTCTGGGTAATTAGTACCTGAGGCTCCAGAGAAGGATTTGTGATTCTTTTTCAATTTGGTTGAAACAGCATCGAGAAACATGCACAGAAATAAAGAGGGATTGTGGAATGGGTAACAGATCCTCATTTACAGCATCAGCATCATGAAATCTTCATTCAGATGTTCCATTCCCATCCTCAGCTTTTCTCACATCTGAACAATAATATAATTGAGTGGACATTGGGTTGTTACTGGGCAGATTATGTAAATAGACTGTGTACATCATCACAGGAAGTGATGTAATATAATCTGTACGGCACCTCATGGAGAGTTGTCGATGCAACCTTCCATGCAAGAAATGTAGAGTCATCTCAGGTTTTTTTAACCATCAGACTCTTATAAATTCTGTACTAAGACTTGACAGATATCAGAATATTATATGAGGGCCACAGTAAACCAAAGTGAAGATGGAGAAATCTTTGCCTCTACCGGAGAACTTTGAAAAGGTCACTGGACTGAACCAAGCCGAGGAGTGGCCGAGATGGTTCCAGAGGTTTGCAAGAGATCGTACTGCATCGGGTCTCGTGCAGAAGCCAGACATGGAGCAGGTCAGTACGCTATTGTATGCAATGGAGGGAGTGTGGATGCAACATCCTCATGAAGAACAGAAGGTTACGTGTGAAGAAGTTATTAAGGCACTCAAGACCTATTTTAATTCAGGAATAAAATGTCATCGTGGAGCCAAATTTAAAACGTTGCATTTGCTGACAACGCAACCACCAGGTGGTGCTGTACTAGCACATGCGCAAATGCAGCCTCTTCCACTGAAACATCACTGTCTGTGACATTCAGGCAGCTGCCAGGATTAAAGATGGTGCAATTCAATGTGTCATAGAAAACAACTTCGACCCAAAAAGACTTTCAAAGGTTGCCGTCGCCGCCTCCATCCCACCCCCAACAATCCCCTGCTCCCTCCTGAGCATTCGCCAGTTATATAGTACCAAGTCATCTTAATTCACCTAAAGTGAATTACTTTCGGAGCAGTGACTGTCGTTTCAGAAGCAAATATGGCACATATCTACAAAATGGACATGTTTTGGTTGATACTCGGAGAACGTTGTGCTGTTTGAAGTCTCATCAGAAGGACAGCACCCCTGACAGTGCTGCACACCCTCTGTAATTCAGTGAAGTTTCATAGGGTCATAGAGTTATACAGCACAGAAACAGGCCCTTCGACCATCATGTCCGTGCCGGCCATCAAGTACCTATCTATTCTAATTCCATTTTCCAGCACATGGCCGTAGCCTTGTATTCTGTGGCGTTTTGTGTGCTCATCCAGATACTTCTTAAATGTTGTGAGGGTTCCTGCCTCTGCCACTCCTTCAGGCAGTCTGTTCCAGATTCCAACCACCCTCAAGGTGAAACATTTTTTCCTCAAATCCCCTCTAAACAGTGCCATCCCATTCTCCGGACGATCATTCCCCGCTTCCCCCATCCCACTCTCTGACTGCTCACTCCCCGCTTCCCCCACCACCACCCCCATCCTGCTCTTTGGCCGCTCACACTCAAGGCCATGGGATCTGCCGCTTCCCTCCTCTCGGCCACTCGCTCCAACATTACCCCATCACCCCTCGAGGCTCGCCTTGCTTCTGCGGGTGGTGCGGTGATGAATGATCAAATGTTGGAGCGAGTGGCCGAGAGGAGGGAAGCGGCATGGCCGAGAGCTAGTGTCTGGAGGGACGTGGGAAGAAGTACGGCATGAGTGGACGGAGAGAGGGCAGTGTGGGGATGTGGGTAGCGAGCGGCCGGAGGGCGGGGGAGCGTGGTAGCAAGGAGCGGGCAGCGAGTGGCCTGGAGTGAGTGGCCGAGGGGGGAGAGCGTTTTCTCGCGCATGCGCCAGTTAATCCTGGAAGACGTAGGCTGAGCATGCGCAGCATCTCAGAGCGCAGGAGACTGTTTGTGCATGTGCGAGCTTGGAGCACTCTGATGACGTCGGCTGGCCGCTGCATTGTCAGGAATCACTTTGAATTTAATAAGCGTCCAAAACAGAAAGGGGAGAGTATTCACTCATTTATCAATGACTTGTACAAACTCACGGAGGTTTGTGAATACGGCAACTTAAGAGAAGAGCTGAATGGAGACAGGATTGTGTTCGGGGTATTAGACAACACCCTTTCAGATCATCTACAGTCCAGGGCTGATCTCACATTAACGAAAGTGATTCAATTGAGCAGACAAGCAGAGGTTAGAAAGTTTAACCAATCCGTTGTTCGAGGGGACAGGGAGAGTCTGATCTCGAGAGTAGCAGACTCAATTGAATTCGTTAAGAAAACAAAAGGAAATATTAGTGGTAAAAGACAAGAAAGATGGGAAGAGCATCTAGTGGTAGCTGCAACCAATTGCAGTAGGTGTGGCCGAGAGAGAAACAAGTGGGAAAACAGTCCCGCCAAAGAAGCTGAGTGTTTTTCCTGCAGAAAGATGGGACACTTTCAGTCAGTGTGTGGCAGTAAAATACCAGCACTGAATATAATTAAAGGGAAATTCCCAGAGAGCAAAAACATTAATGAAGTACAGGATATCCAAAGTGTGGAAATACATTTTTTAGGTGAAATCCAGAAAGCAGGTGAGAGTTGCTGAACGACAGAAATTCTTAAATATTTTAAGATAGAGGTAGATAGATTCTTGATAAACAAGGGGGTGAAAGGTTATTGGGGGCAGGTGGGAATGTGGAGTTGAGGTTAAAATCAGATCAGCCATGATCTTATTGAATGGTGGAGCAGACTCGAGGGGCTGAGTGGTCTACTCCTGCTCCTAATTGTTATGTTTGTATGTAAGAAAACATGTTCTAGATACAATGAGAACTATCATTTGTTTGGAAATGGATTTGAACCCCCTTTTATCAAAACATTATAGAGCTTTAATTTTTCTACAATTAACAGACAAATCCTTGTGGAGTTGAGATTGACAGAAACAATGGGCTGGATTCGATAGAGCCCTCAACGTCGAGATCTGTGGTGGGGGTGGGGTGGGGGCCGCCTGATGATGGCCCCGGATGAGGCCCGCCATGGACCTCAACGCCGGCAGGGCCTGGCTCGATATTGCCGGCGACAGCGAGGCCTTGTGGGGGACCCCCACCGCTCGGCAACGGGACCACAAACCTGCATTAATTATTATCCCATCACTTCCTGATATCCCGCTGCGATCTTCAGCCCAGTGACCGGCACTGCCGTGCCTTCGGAGCCCCATCCGGGGAAATGAGGTGCAACACTGGTGGGGAGGGGGGAGAAGGTAAGTTTCTCAGTGTGGGGGAGGGGGGACGGAGTCAAATTAATGTCATGGGTGCAGGGGATGGTGGGAAGGGTTATAGTTTACAGTTTGTGCAGTTTTGGAATGAAGGTCAGATGGTAAAGGTAGGTTTTGGGAGGGAAAGGGCAAATAATTAATTTAACTGTTATTGGGGGGATGGGAGAGAGGCAAAAGCAATGTATTTATTTCATTTCATTTAATCTTCCTTTAAATATTTTCCAGTAGGACTAACAGCCCTTTAAAAATGGCTGACACTCCAGTCCAGTACTAAGGCAGTGCTGCACTATCAGAAATGCTGTTGTTCAGGTGAGACAGAAAACTGAGGATCCCTCTGCCCTCTCAGGTGGATGTTAAAGGTACCATGGCACTATTTCAGAGAATAGAAGGGGAATTATTTCTGGGATGCTGGTCATTGTTTAACCCTGAATCAACATCACTTAAAAACAGATTATCTCGTTTTTATCACATTGTTGTTTCTGGGAGCTTGCTGTGCGCACATTGGCCACCATGTTTCCTACATGACTACAGTGACTACACTTGGAAAGTCCTTCATTGGCTGTAAAAGGCTTTGCAACGTCCTGTCGTCGTGAAATGCAAGTCTTGCTTTTTCCATTGTTATCAGAGTCATTGTGATCAAAAGATCGGATGCGTGAACACAAAGTTTAAATCAATTTTGATTAAAATAATGTAAAAGCATCTATATTCTTGCACTGTACTTAATAATCTCCATCTTCCTATCCTTACAGAGTGCAATGTCATCGACCCTGAAATTGATTCCAGAATCTCATAGAATCTTAGACTCAAAGAAAGTTTAAGGCACAGAAAGAGGCCACTTGGCCCTCAGACAATTTCAGCCCAGTTCTGATGAAAGGTCACAGACCACAAACGTTAACTCTGTTTCTCTGTCCACAGATGCTGCCAGACCTGCTGAGTATTTCCAGCATTTTCTGTTTTTATTTCAGATTTCCAGCATCTGCAGTATTTTGCTTCTGTGTTAATTTGAAAGTTAAAACTGAACCACCTGTCTACAATTCACACTAGTGTCTCCCATGAAATGATTCTGTATAATATTGATATAATTAATACAGATTCCGACACAGAGCTTCCTGTGGGGAATTAAGGATATGAAAACCAGCAGACTCTGCAGGAATTTCCACTGGGAGCACAAATTCACAAAATCTACCTTTTTGTATATCGATTCATTTTAATTGTCCTTCTGGAAAATTATTTTGCAACAATTTAAACATCAACCCACATCTCCATGACTGGGTCAATTATGAGGTCATCCTCTGACAGGTCATGTGACAGCTGGAGCCACAAGACATCAGAACCAGATTTGTGACTGGATTAAAACCCGGAATCCTGTCCCAATGGCTTTTCAAATAAAGCTGTTGCTGTTTGAAAACACAGCAGTTAAACTTTCTGCCTGACCATGAGGGGAGCTAGGGAGAAATTTTCAAAACTAAATCCTTCAACAAAATAGTTCAAAAACCATTAATATCGAAATCATGTGAGGATTCATATGCAGTAGGGAAACAAGCAGAATCCAGAAAGTACAGAGGAGAGCTGAAAAAGGAAATGAGATCAGCAAGAGAGTGTATGAGAAAAGATTAGCGGGTCACATAACTGGGAACACTGAAGTCTTTTACCAACATATGGACAGTCAATGAAAGGGTGGGTCAATTAGAGATCCTGTGGAGACAGAGGGTGTTGCTGAGGCACTAATTAAGTATCACAAAATAAGCGGATGCTGCAAATGTCACAGTAAAGGAGGAGGAAGTGAAGAAATTGGACAGGATGAAAATAGATAAAGAGGAGACAATTACAAGGTTGGCAGCACTCACAGTAGAAAAGTCACCCAGTTTGAATGGGCTGCATCCTGGGTTGCTGAGGGAAGTAAGGGTGGAAATATCAGAGACTAGAACCACAATCTTTCAATCCTCCTTGAATATGGGAATGATGCCAGAGGACTGGAGGATGCAGGTAAGCTTGGGTAGTTCGATCTTAGTTTAATTTGACCATTTTTATCATGTATCCATTGTAATAACTAACAAGGTCAAGAAAGCCATTTTATAATTAACACATGACCAAAGGAGCCATTTTGTGTTCAGTACTAATGTGCCGTGTGGAGGACACTATTTGTGCTTAAACATTAGCACAACACGGGAAGAAACGGTTACCGATTATAAGCTCTCACTCAATTGGTGCAGAGTATGAGCACCAGGGGTTACTTTTGACAGTTGAAGAGATCATCGCATCTCATTGGATAGCTACCACCCACTCCAAGATGGGTAGCCCCCAATCAGTTAGGTGCTGTCCTGCCACAACCTGCTTCCTTCAATGGGTGCTTGGAGCTTAGAGAGTCATCTCTCAACAGGCGGATCGATAATCAATGCATCAAGAAAAATAAGCTCAACAAAGAAGACACCAGTCCTTCGCATCGCGAGCTGGAATGTGAGGACCATGTGTCCTGGCCTTACTGACACCCTTCTGCAGGTTGATGACACACACAAGACAGCTGTGATGGACAAGGAACTCACAAGGCTCAATGTGGGCATTGCTGTGCTACAAGAAACTAGACTCGTTCAAAGTGGATCCCTCAAAGAGAAACACGACACCTTCTTCTGGCCGGGGAAAGCCCAAGAGGCAACTCGTGAGCATGGAGTGGGTTTCACAGTAATATACACGCCACTTGAGATGAGTGAACCACCCATAGTAGGCTCAGAGAGACTTCTTACTCTTCACTTGTCAACAAGCGCGGGCCCAGTTAATCTCATGTGCATCTATGTCCCAACACTCACCTCCACCCCAGATGTCAAGGATCAATTCTATGTGACACTTGACACTGCCATCAGTAGAATTCCCAGCACTGAGGGACTGTACATTCTCGGAGACTTCAACACAAGCTTGAGTACTGACTACAGCTTTGCAAATGTGCATAAGGTACCAGGGGATTGGCAAGATGAACGAAAATGGACAGAGGTTGCTGGAGCTATGCTGTCACCATGGATTCTGTGTGATGAACGGCTACTTCCAGGTCAAGCTGTGCCACAAGGTGTCCTGGAGACATCCGGGATCATGCCATTGGCACCAGCTAGACCTTATCGCCAGACATACCACCCTCAGCAGTGTCCTCATCACTCACAGCTATCACAGCGCTGACTGTGACACTGACCACTCCCTGGTGTGTAACAAGGTCAGGCTTCAGCCAAGGAAGCTTCATCCATCCATGAAGAAAGGTCGTCTTCTGATCAACAGTTGCCAAACCACTAACCCAGAAAGGACCCAGGAGTTCCTCAACATCCTCGATCAGGCTCTTTCAGACAACAATGCTCAAGGCCTCAGTGCGGTGTCAAAGTGGAATCATCTGCACACCACCATCTATAACTCTGCACTCACTGTGTATAGGAAAAGAGATGAGAGGAATGCTGACTGGTTTGAGGCTTATTGGACTGAAATGGAGTCAGTTACTGCAACTAAGAGGAGAGCCCTCATGAACTACAAACGAGTCTGCAGCAAACAACATCTTGATGCTCTCAGAGCTGCCAGAAACAAGTCTCTGCAAACTGCTCAGCACTGCACCAATTAATACTGGTTAAAACTCTGCTGTTGAATACGGGTTTGCTGGAGGGATGTATGAAGGAATTAAGAAAGCAATGGGTCCAGTAGTAACTAAATCAGCACCTTTTGAAGACAAAGACAGGGACGATCATCACTGAACCTAACAAGCGGATGGAAAGGTGAGTGGAGCATTACCTTAAACTCTACATAACGGAGAACATTGTGATTGAAGTAGCTC
The DNA here is from genome assembly GCF_036365525.1 of Heterodontus francisci. Lineage (NCBI taxonomy): Eukaryota > Metazoa > Chordata > Chondrichthyes > Heterodontiformes > Heterodontidae > Heterodontus > Heterodontus francisci. Next base: position 1,575,593 of record NW_027142345.1, read on the forward strand.
TCAGTGCCATTCCAGACTTCCCTGTCATGGAGGAACTGGACAGTGAGCCCACCATAGTCGAGCTCAACAAGGGCTCAAAACATGCGTGATGCAAACATTGTCACCTTGTACAAAATTAAGGGGGATCGCAGTGACTGCAGCAATTATCGGAGCCAGCGACTCAGTTCCACTCACCTGCTCGATCCCTTTCCTCCTGCAAGTTCCTTTGCTTCAAGTATCCATCCAATTTGCTTTTCAAATCATTGATTGTCTCTACTTCCACCACACTCGTGGGTCAGGACATTACCACTCACAGCATAAAAAAATTCCACCTCACTCAAGGATGGGAAATATTTATATCTTCTATATTTAGCTTATTCCCTATCTCTACGAGAATAGAATGGCAGTCAACATGAAAGGGAACCCAAAAATCTTCGAGCAGTATATAAATAATAAGCAGGTAGTCAGCGGTGAAGTGGGCCCCATTAGGGACAAAGAGGGTAATATATACTTAGAGCTGCAGGGCAATGTTAATCTAGTTAATAAGTACCTTGTATCAATGATCACTTCGGAAGTGGAATTTGACAAAATATCAGGAGAAGTGGAGAGTGTAGAGGCAATGGAGAGGGTACAAATTGAGAGAGGGAGGTAATGCAAAGGCTGGTTATGCTTCAGGAAGATAAATTACCTGGTCCGGATGGCTTTCATCCCAGATTGCGAAAGGAAATGTGGATGCAGATAACAGAAAGGCTTTCTCTTATCTTCCAATCTTCCCTGAATACGCGGGAGGTGTCAGAGGATTAAACAGTTGCAAATGTGACACCCTTATTCAAGAAAGGGTGTAAGGACAGTCCGGGTAACTACAGGCCAGTTAGATTAACAGCAGTGGTGGGTAAGGTTTTAGAAAGAACAATCAGGGAAAAAATCAACAGTCACTTGTAGAGGTTTGAGTTAATTAAGGAGAGTGAGCATGGATTTATAAATGGGAGTTCATGCTTGACTAATCTAACTGCATTTTTTGATGAACTAACAGAGAAGGTTTATGAAGGGCATGTAGTGGATGTTGTTTATATGGATTTTAAGAAACGACACATAAAAGGGTGATTAACAACATTGAGGTTCATGGAATAGGAGGGTCAGTGTCCAATTGGATAGAAAATTGGCTTAAGGACAGAAAACAGCAAGCCGTAATAAATGATTCATTCTCAGACTGGAAGGTTGTCGACAGTGCTGTTCCCCAAGGGTCACTGCTGGAACCACTGCTTTTTACTTGCGACAGATAATTGACTTGATTCTTGGAATATAGAGTAGAATCTCAAAATATGCCGATAACACCAAACTTGGAGAAGTGGCAAACAGTGAGGATGAAATGAACCACCTGCAACAAGACAGTGATAGGCCAGCAGAATGGGCAGACAGGTGCAGATGGATTTTAATAGTGACTAGTGTGAGGTGATGCATTTTAGCAGAAGGAATAGGGAGAGGCAATATATACTTAATGGCACAGTTCTAAAGAGTTTGCAGGAATAGAGGGACCTGTTCACTGAACAATGAACAACGTGAACAATTGCTTCTTGTTGTGTGCTCTCAGATTTGTCACCTTCACTGCACTGGAGTGAGGTGACGTCTACTGGCAGGAAGCAAGAACTGCAATCAAGCAGCAGAAATTCCATCGTCTGTCAGGGTGAAAGAAACATAGCAATGTGAGGAAATAGTGAATGGGTTTGATTGGGTTGATGGAGGCATGATTCCACTTGTGGTGGAGTCCAAAGCAAAGGCAAGAAATATAAAATTGTCATTATTAAAAGATATGAGGAATTCATGATAAATGTATTTAGGTAGTGAGTGGGTGGAATCTAGATAAAATAGAAAGTGAGATTGGGTGGACAGAAGCAGTGTGAAAGGATGGCTCAAACAAAAGGTAAACGCCCTGAAAGGTGAACTCTGTTTCTCTCTCCACAGATGCTGACAGAGTTTCTGAACATTTCCAACACTTTCTGTTTTTATTTTAGAATTTGCAAGATGTTGCTTTGCTCTGAAAAAAAAAATGGATGGTCGGCTTTGGCTGCCAGTGAAATTCCACAGGAGCTAAAAGGAAGTGGCATGTTGATCTAGGGGTATGATTCTTGCTTAGGGTGAGTGATTAATTAATGTGTGAGAGATCCTGGGTTCAAATCCTGGACATGCCCTTCTTCTTTGGCATTTTTAGTTTAAGGTCATTGATTGGTTTCAGCCTTGCAGAAGGCGGAATTGATTTCCATATGGAGCCTGCTTGAGGACCAGAGAGCTGGATTCAAAGAGCTTGATTAACTAAATGTACAGATAGCCAAGTGGGAATATAAGGTTTTTGCAGTAATTGTGACCTGACTCCAAAAACAACAGGACTGGGTTCTGGACTGGAATGGAATCGAATTCTTCAGTGTTTCTGCTGTTTGGCTTGCATTGACTCATCGATTTTCTTGTTTTTCACTTTGTCGATGCCTTTGAATAATTGTGGATCCTTCTTCAGATTGTCTTCTTTCACCAGGTAGTTCTGACCTCCTCTGATGATGATCGTAATGAGCTTCAACTCACTGATAGTTTTGGAACTGAACAGATTTCCTTTGCTTGAGTCTATAACATGGAACTCAGTCTGACATGTGGACCCATGGGAGGAGTTGAATGCCACCCCTGCGTTGGAGAATACAGTTGCATCCATCCAATAAGAGAGCGAGTAGAAGTGACAGTTCAGTCAGTCAAACATTAAACTTTTAATTTCAGGGTGGTGAGTTTGAGTGCCATTTTGTTTTTCCCTTTTTTAAGGCTTCATTAGCAGAGAGTACAAGGAGTGTTTGAAATGAAATTCAGCAAAAGTATGAGAAAGTCTCACTTTGATTCGGGACTCTTATCTCTCTGCAGCATCTCGCTGTGAAAGATTGAACTTCATCTCATTTCATTCCCAGCTCGGGGTCAGTGCGGCTCTGTGGGACTTCTGGCTGTCTCCTACTTCACAATCCATCAGTGCTGAGAAAGCAATGGGGAATATTATTCACGGCTCTGTAACCTGAGGACACCGATTTAAGGTGAATGGCAAAAGAACCAAAGGCAACATGAGGAAAAACTTCTTTTGCACAGCGTGTGGTTAAGATCTGATATGCACTGCTTGAGAGTGTGATGGAGGCTGATTCAACCATGGCTTTCAAAATGGTATAAGATAATTATCTGAAGTGGAAAATTTGCATGTTTTCATGGAATACATGAGTATGTGGCATGAGCTGAGTTGCTCGTGCACAGAAGCAGCACAAGCACAATGAGCTGAATGGCTTTCTTTTGTTCTGTAACTATTCTATGATCTATGATTCTTTTCAGAGTGAAATCAACACTCACATACAAGAAACTGACAGGTACACTGTAAACTTCGCATTACCAGACAAGAAATTGACAGATACAGTGTGAAACCCACAGTCACGTAGCAGCAGTTGGCAGGTAACATGTAAAAATATTTCTTTCATATCCCAACTGCAAGGTACAAAGGAAATTATGTACAAACCCAGGCTCACACTTCAAAGACTGAGAGATACAAAGCAAAACACATGTTCACCTACAAGTTCAGAGACGAAGACACACTCAGAGGAGGTGCAGATTAAAGACACATGCATGTAACAGAAACTGATAGGGATAGAATCAAACCCTTTCTCACTTCTCAGAAACTGATATAGACAAAAGCTGATGCTCACATACAAGTTGTTGAAAGATATGTGGCGAAACTCACAGAGCAATAGCAGAAACAAACAAGTACTGAATAATACCCACAGTCACAGACCACAAACTGAAATATACTGAGTTAAACACCACTTTCTCACACCAGAAACTCATGGCTACAAAGTGAAGCTGACTCTATCCTCCCAGCCACTGACAGGTGCAAAAGAAAACACTCACGACGATTCCAGGACATGAAATGTACGTAATAAAACCTTTCAGCTGAAAGAATAGTATTAATGACAGGTGTGATACCCAGAATGCTCAGCGGCCTAGAATCCGCCCTATCTGTGACAGGAGCGGGGCGCGCAGGCGCGGTAGAGAGGTTTGTCAGCAGCAAGAGCTGCGGGTTCGGAGTTGGAGCGGGATATTCACAAAGTGCGAGAAGACTTTGCGGGCTCACACAGCTGGAGCAGGGCCTCAGGGCCACAATAAGATGGAACAATCCCATCTGTATCCCTGCGGATGGCGCTGGTGAAGCTTTTCCCGGTGAGGCTTCCCGAAACGGCGTCCATAAATGGATAAGAATTGGGGACTGGGCAGGGAGCGTCTCTAAATGAATAAAATTTGGGTACTGGTCAGGGAGCGTCTGTAAATGGATAAGAATTGGGGACTGGGCAGGGAGCGTCTGCAAATGGATAAGAATTGGGGGACTGGGCAGGGAGCGTCTCTAAATGAATAAGATTTGGGTACTGGTCAGGAAGCGTCTGTAAATGGATAAGAATTGGGGACTGGGCAGGGAGTGTCTATAATTGAATAAGATTTTTGGACTGGGCAGGGAGCGTCGATAAATGCTTAAGAATTGGGGACTGGTTCGGGAGCGTTTTTTTATTCGTTCGTGTGATGTGGGCGTCGCTGGCTCGATCTCAGCTCGAGTAATGTGTCCAGTTCTGGGCACCAGGCTTTAGAAAGGACATCAAAGCTTCTGAGACAGTTCAGAGGAGATTTACAAGAATGATACCAGAGATGAGGGGTGTCAGTTCTCTGGACAGGCTGGTGAAGCTGGGATTGTTCTCCTCAGAGTAGAGAAGGTTAAGGGAAGATTTAATAGAGGTGTTCAGAATCATGAAGGATTTTCATAGGGTCGAGAGGGAGAAACTGTTTCCACTGTCCTGGGGGTCAGTAACCAGAGGACACAGATTTAAAATAATTGGCCAAAGATGTCAAGGGGAGGTGAGGAGAGATCTTTTTCCCCAGTAACTGATTCTGATTTGGAATGAATTGTCTGACAGGGTGGTGGAAACAGATTCAATTTTAACTTTCATAAAGGAATTGGACAAATATTTCAAAGTGAAATTCTCCAGGATTATGGGGAAATAGGCAGGGGGTTGGACTAATTGCATTTTTTTGTCAGAGAGTCAGCAGAGGCACAATGGGGCCGAATGGCCTCCTTCTGTGCTGTATGATTCTATGAACATAAGAACGAAGAGCCGGAGTCGGCAAGTCAGCCACTCGAGCCTGCTCTGCCATTCAATACAATCATGGCTGCTCTCATCATGGCAGTTCTTGTTTCTTGCCAGTAGATGTCACTTCACTCCAATACAGTGAAGTTTACAAATCTGAGAATGACACAACAGGAAAGAATTGTTCACATTATAGTGAATGTGTGGGATTTAGAAATACTAGGAGTGGAGACGAGTTATTACTTGTCTGCTCGATCCCCATAGCCCTGTAAAATTATTTCCTTCAAGTGCCCATTCAAATTCCTTTTGTAATCCTCGATTGTCTCCATTTCCATCGCCCTCGTGGGCAGCGAGTTACAGATCATCACCAATCAGTGTAAGAAAGTTCTTGCGCACATTCCCCCTGTACCTCCTGTCCAAAACCTTCAATCTGTGTCCCCTAGTCCTTGTACCAATAGTTAACGGGAACAATGTTTCCTTGCCAACTTATTTAAAACTGTTATAGCCGAAAACACATCTATCAATTCTCCCCTCACTCTCCTTTGATGCAGGTAGAACAACCCTAGCTTTTCCAACCTAACCTTGTAACTAAAATCCTCCATCCCTGGATCCATTCTGGTGAATTTCCTCTGCATCCTCTCAAGGACGCTCACATTCTTTCTTAAGTGTGGTAAGCAAAACTGGAAGCAACACTCCAACTGGGGCCTAACCAGAGCTTCATAATGGTTCAGCATAACTTCCCTGCTTTGTACTCAATGCCTCGTTTTTTCAAGCCCAAGATCCCATATGCTTTGCTGACCACTCTCGCAATATGTCTTGCCACCTTCAAAGATTGATGCACATGAACCCCAAGTCCCTCTATTCCAACACACACTTTAGAACTGTGCCATTAAGTAAATATTGCCTCTCCCTATTCCTTATGCCAAAATACATCACCTCACACTTGTCACTATTAAATTCCATCTGCCACCTGTCTGCCCATTCTGCTAGCCTATCATTGTCCTGTTGCAGGCAGTCATATCATCCTCACTGTTTGCCACTCCTCCAAGTTTGTTGTCATCGGGATATTTTGAGATTTTACTCAATATTCCAAGATCCAAGTCATTTGTCTTTAGCAAAAAAAGCAGTGGTTCTAGCACTGACCCCTGGGGAACACCACTGTCGACTGTCCTCCAGTCTGACAAAGAATCATTCAATAAGACTCGCTGTTTTCTGTCCTTAAACCAATTTTCTATCCAATTTGACACTGACCCTCCTATACCACGAACCTCAATTTTGTAAACCCCACTTTTATGTGGTACCTTGTCAAACGCTTCCTTAAAAACCAAATAAACAACATCCACTGCATTCCCTTTAGCAAGCTGCTCTGTTAGCTCATCAAAAAATGCAGTTCGATTAGTCAAGCATGAACTCCCATTTATAAATCCATGCTCACTCTACTTAATTAACTCAAACCTCTCCAAGTGACTGTTGATTTTTTACCCTGATTATTCTTTCTAAAACCTTACCCACTGCTGCTGTTAATCTAACTAGCCTGTAGTTAGCCGGACTGTCCTTACACCCTTTCTTGAATAAGGGCGTCGCATTTGCCACTGTTTACTCCTGGCACCTCCCCCGTATCCAGGGAAGATTGGAAGGTTATGGCAAAGTCTTCCATTATCTGCATCCGCATTTCCTTTCGCAACCTGGGATGCCAGCCATCCAGACCAGGTGATTTCTCTACCCTCAGCACAGCCAGCCTTTTTAGTACCTCCCTCTCTCAATTTGTACCCTCTCCATTGCCTCTACTCTCTTCACTTCGACTGATATTTTGTCAAATTCCACTTCCTTAGTGATCACTGATACAAAGTACTCATTAAGTAGATTAACATTGCCCTGCACCTCTAAGCTTATATTATCCTTTTTGTCCCTAATAGGCCCGACTCAACCTCTTACAACCCACTTATCATTTACATGCTGCTCGAAGATTTTTGGGTTTCCTTTCATGTTGACTGCCAGTCTATTCTCATAGAAATAGAGAGTAAGCAAATATAGAAGATGTAAGTATTTCCCATCCTTGATGAGGTGGAACTTTCTTTTGTTGTGGGTGGTAATGACTTGGCCCACGAGTGTGGTGGAAGCAGAGACAATCAATGATTTGAAAAGGAAATTGGATGGATACTTGAAGGAAAGAAACTTGCAGGAGGAAAGGGATCGAGCAGGTGAGTGGAACTGACTAGATTGCTCCGGGGAGAGCCAGCATGGACGTGATAGGCCAAACGACCACCTTCTGTGCTGTAAATGTCTCTGTGTTGTTTCTCAAATTCAATCCACTGGTGCTTGGTAAATAATTTCAATGTAAATTGTGCAACCGGAAAATCAGAACCAAGGCAAGGGACGCATGAGGAAGCAAAATTGCTGAAACCTGGGACTTTTAGATCTTCAGTCTAACGCTCTCCCAACTGAGCTATTTCAGCCCTACATTAATAGTGGCTTGGTGTCCTTGTTTTGGAAGAAAATACATACATTCAAGTTTTCCAAAGAATTAAAGAACACAACATGTGAGTAATATTCCCCATTGCTTTCTCAGTACTGATGGATTGTGAAGCGGGAGACAGCCAGAAGTGCCACTGAGCCGCACAGACCCCGAGCTGAGAATGAAATGAGATCAAATTCAATCTTTCATAGTGAGATGCTGCTGAGAGGTCAGAGTCCTGAATCAAAGCGAGACTTGCTCATTTCAAACACTCCCTGTACTCTCTGCTCATGAAGCCTTACAAAAGGGAAAAACAGAATGGCACTCAAACTCACAACCCTGCCATTAAAAGTCTCATATTCGACTGACAGAACTGTCACTTCTACTCGGTCTCTTATTGGATGGATGCAACTCCAACGCAGGGATGACATTCAAATCCTCCCATGGGTCCACATGTCAGACTGAGTTCCATGTTGTAGACTCAAGCAAAGGAAATCTGCTCACTTCCAAAACTATCAGCGAGTTGAAGCTGATTCCAATCAACATCATCAGAGGTCAGAACTACCTGGTGAAAGAAGACACCCTGAAGAAGGATCCACAATTATTCAAAGGCATCGACAAAGTGAAAAACAAGAAAATCGATGAGTCAATGCAAGCCAAACAACAGAAACACTGAAGAATTCCATTCAATTCCAGTCCATAACCCAGTCCTGTTGTTTTTGGAGTCAGGTCACAATTACAGCAACAACTTTATATTCCCACTTGGCGATCTGTCCATTTAGTTAATTGCAATTTTTTCGACAAGCTCTTTTAATCCAGTTGTCTGGTTCTCAAGCCAGCTCCGCATGGAAGTCAATTCCACCTTCTGCAAGGCTGAAACCAACAGATAACCTTAATCTAAAAATGCCAGCAGACCAGGGCTCGTCCAGGACTTGAACCCAGGATCTCTCGCATGTTAATTAACCATGCACCCTAAGCGAGAATCATACCCATAGACCAACGAGCCACTGACAAGTCAAGCTTTATTAGCTGCTGTGGAATTTCACTGGAACCCCCCAGCCAATCATCCATTTTTTTCAGATCAAAGCAACATCCTGCAAATGCGGAAATAAAAACAGAAAGTGCTGGAAATGTTCAGCAGCTCTGGCAGCATCTGTGCTGTGAGAAACACAGTTAACGTTTCAGGGCACTCACCTTTTGTTTCAGCCATCCTTTCAGACTGCTTCTGTCCATCCAATCTCACTTTCTATTCTATCCACATTCTAACCATTCACTACGTTACTACATTTTTCATGAATTCCTCATTTCTTTTATTAATGACAATTTTGTATTTCTGGCCTTTGCTTCAGACACCACCACAAGTGGAATCATGTCTCCATCTACCCAATCAAACCACTTCGCTGTATCCTCACATTGCAATGTTTCTTTAACCCTGACAGACTGTGGAGTTTCTGCTGCTTAATTGCAGTTCTTGCTTCCCGCCAGTAGATGTCACCTCACTCCAATACAGTGAAGTTTACAAATCTGAGAGAGACACAACAGGAAATAATTGTTCACATTATAGTGAATGTGTGGGATTTAGAAATACTAGGAGTGGAGACGAGTTATTATTGCACTCTGCTATTACATCTTTTATAATGGACTCCAGCATTTTCCCCCCGACTGATTTCAGGCTAACCGGTATATAATTCGGTGTTTTCTTTCTGCCTCTTTTTTTAAATAGTGGAGTTACATTAACTACCGTCCAATCCATTGGAACTGTTCCAGAGTCGATAGAATTTTGAAAAAAGACCAGAAATGCATCTGCTATTTCAAGGGCCACTTCCTTAAGTACTCTGGGATGTAGATTATCAGGCCCTGGGGATTTATCGGCCTTCAATCCCATCAATTTCCCAAACATTCCCTACTAATACTGATTTCATACAGTTCCTCCTTCTCACTAGACCCTATGTTCCCCAACATTTCTGGGAGATAATTTGTATCCTCCTTTGTGAAGACAGATCCAAAGTATGTATTTAATTGGTCTGCCATTTCTTTGTTCCCCTTTATAAATTCCCCCGTTTCTGACTTTAAGGGGCCCACATTTGTCTTCACTAATCTTTTTCTCTACACATATCTAAAGAAGCTTTTACAGTCAGTTTTTATGTTCTCTGCTAGCTTACTCTCATACTCTATTTCCCCCTTCTTAATCAATCCTTTTGTCCTCCTCTGCGAAATTCCAAACTGCTCACAATCTTCAGGTTTGCTGCTTGTTCTGGCCATTTTATATTTCTCCTCCTTGGATCTAATACTTTCCTTAATTTCTTTTGTAAGCCACAGTTGAGCCACCCTTCCTGTTTTACTTTTGCACAGACAGGAATGAACAATCGTTGTAATTCATCCATGTGCTCTTTAAATGCCAGCCATTGCCTATCCACTGTCAACCCTTTAAGTAACGTTCCCCAATCTATCATAGCCAACTCCCACCTCATACCTTCATAGTTTTCTTTGTTTAGATTCAGGACCCGAGTCTCGGAATCAACTCCATCTTAATGAAGAATTTTATCATATTAGGGGCGCACTTCCCCAAGGGAACAACAAGATTGTTAACTAATCCTTTCTCATTACACAATACCCAGTCCAGGATGGCCTGTTCTCTAGAGGTGTTATACACCTCTATCAATTCTCCACTCAATCTCCTTTGAGAAAGGCAGAATAATCCTAGCTTTTCCAACCTAACCTTGTAACTAAAATCTCCCATCCCTGGATCCATTCCGGTAAATCGCCTCTGCGTCCTCTCAAGGACCCTCACATTCTTTCTAAAGTCTGCTGAGCAGAACTGGAAGCAACACTCCAATTGGGGCCTAACCAGAGTTTTATAATGGTTCAGCATAACTTCCCTGCTTTTGTACTCAATGCCTCTATTTATAAAGCCCAAGATCCCATATGCTTTGCGAACCACTCTCGCAATATGACTTGCCTCCTTCAAAGATTGATGCACATGAACCCCAAGTCCCTCTATTCCAGTACACTCTTTAGAACTGTGCCATTAAGTATATATTGCCTCTCCCTATTCCTTATGCCAAAATACATCACCTCACACTTGTCACTATTAAATTCCATCTGCCACCTGTCTGCCCATTCTGCTAGCCTATCACTGTCCTGTTGCAGGCAGTTCATATCATCCTCACTGTTTGCCGCTCCTCCAGGTTTGGTGTCATCGGCATATTTTGAGATTCTACTCTGTATTCCAAGATCCAAGTCACTTATCTTGAGCAACAAAAGCAGTGGTTCTAGCACTGACCCTTGGGGAACACCACTGTCGACTATCCTCCAGTCTGACAAAGAACCATTTAATAAGACTCACTGTTTTCTGTCCTTAAACCAATTTTCTATCCAATTGGACACTGACCCTCCTATACCACGAACCTCAATTTTGTTAACCGCCCTTTTTTGTGGTACCTTGTCAAACGCTTCCTTAAAATCCATATAAACAACATCCACTGCATTCCCTTCATCAACCTGCTCTGTTAGTTCATCAAAAAATGCAGTTAGATTAGTCAAGCATGAACTCCCATTTATAAATCCATGCTCACTCTCCTTAATTAACTCAAACCTCTCCAAGTGACTGTTGATTTTTTACCCAGATTATTCTTTCCAAAACCTTACCCACCGCTGCTGTTAATCTAACTAGCCTGTAGTTACCCGGACTGTCCTTACACCCTTTCTTGAATAAGGGTGTCGCATTTGCCACTGTTTAATCCTCTGGCACCTCCCCCGTATCCAGGGAAGATTGGAAGATTATAGCAAGCCCTTCCGTTATCTGCATCCGCATTTCCTTTCGCAACCTGGGATGTGAGCCATCCGGACCAGGTGATTTATCTTCCCTAAGCACAGCCAGCCTTTTTAGTACCTCCCTCTCTCCATTTGTACCCTCTCCATTGACTCTACTCTCTTCACTTCGACTGATATTTTGTCAAATTCCACTTCCTTAGTGATCACTGATACAAAGTACTCATTAAGTAGATTAACATTGCCCTGCACCTCTAAGCTTATATTATCCTTTTTGTCCCTCATAGGCCCGACTCAATCTCTTACTACCCACTTATCATTTACATGCTGCTCGAAGATTTTTGGGTTTCCTTTCATGTTGACTGTCAGTCTATTCTCATAGAAATAGAGAATAAGCAAATAGAGAAGATGTAAGTATTTCCCATCCTTGATGAGGTGGAATTTTTTATGTTGTGGGTGGTAATGTCTTGGCCCACGAGTGTGATGGAAGCAGAGACAATCAATGATTTGAAAAGGAAATAAGATGGATACTTAAAGGAAAGAAACTTGCAGGAGGAAAGGGATCGAGCTGGTGAGTGGAACTGACTAGATTGCTCCGGGGAGAGCCAGCATGGACGTGATAGGCCAAACGACCACCTTCTGTGCTGTAAATGACTCTGTGTTGTTTCTCAAATTCAATCCACTGGTGCTTGGTGAATAATTTCAAAGTAAATTGTGCAACCGGAAAATCAGAACCAAGGCAAGGGACGCATAAGGAAGCAAAATTGCTGAAACCCGGGACTTTTAGATCTTCAGTCTAACGCTCTCCCAACTGAGCTATTTCAGCCCTATGTTAACAGTGGCTTGGTGTCCTTGTTTTGGAAGAAAATACATACATTCAAGTTTTCCAAAAAATTAAAGAACACAACATGTGAGTAATATTCCCCATTGCTTTCTCAGTACTGATGGATTGTGAAGCGGGAGACAGCCAGAAGTGCCACTGAGCCGCACAGACCCCGAGCTGAGAATGAAATGAGATCAAATTCAATCTTTCATAGTGAGATGCTGCTGAGAGGTAAGAGTCCTGAATCAAAGCGAGACTTGCTCATTTCAAACACTCCCTGTACTCTCTGCTCATGAAGCCTTACAAAAGGGAAAAACAGAATGGCACTCAAACTCACAACCCTGCCATTAAAAGTCTCATATTCGACTGACAGAACTGTCACTTCTACTCGGTCTCTTATTGGATGGATGCAACTCCAACGCAGGGATGGCATTCAAATCCTCCCATGGGTCCACATGTCAGACTGAGTTCCATGTTGTAGACTCAAGCAAAGGAAATCTGCTCTCTTCCAAAACTATCAGCGAGTTGAAGCTGATTCCAATCAACATCATCAGAGGTCAGAACTACCTGGTGAAAGAAGACACCCTGAAGAAGGATCCACAATTATTCAAAGGCATCGACAAAGTGAAAAACAAGAAAATCGATGAGTCAATGCAAGCCAAACAACAGAAACACTGAAGAATTCCATTCCAGAACCCAGTCCTGTTGTTTTTGGAGTCAGGTCACAATTGCAGCAACAACTTCATATTCCCACTTGGCTATCTGTCCATTTAGTTAATTGCAATTTTGTCGACAAGCTCTTTGAATCCAGTTGTCTGGTCCTCAAGCCAGCTCCGCATGGAAGTCAATTCCACCTTCTGCAAGGCTGAAACCAATAGATAACCGTAATCTAAAAATGCCAGCAGACCAGGGCTCGTCGGGGACTTGAAACCGGGATCTCTCGCATGTTAATTAACCATACTCCCTAAGCGAGAATCATACCCATAGACCAACGAGCCACTGACAAGTCAAGCTTTAATAGCTGCTGTGGAATTTCACTGGAACCCCCCAGCCAATCATCCATTTTTTTTCAGATCAAAGCAACATCCTGCAAATGCGGAAATAAAAACAGAAAGTGCCGGAAATGTTCAGCAGCTCTGGCAGCATCTGTGCTGTGAGAAACACAGTTAACATTTCAGGGCACTCACCTTTTGTTTCAGCCATCCTTTCAGACTGCTTCTGTCCATCCAATCTCACTTTCTATTCTATCCTTATTCTAACCATTCACTACGTTACTACATTTTTCACGAATTCCTCATTTCTTTTATTAATGACAATTTTGTATTTCTGTCCTTTGCTTCAGACACCACCACAAGTGGAATCATGTCTCCATCTGCCCAATCAAACCACTTCGCTGTATCCTCACCTTGCAATGTTTCTTTAACCCTGACAGACTGTGGAGTTTCTGCTGCTTAATTGCAGTTCTTGCTTCCCGCCAGTAGATGTCACCTCACTCCAATACAGTGAAGTTTCTAAATCTGAGTGAGACACAACAGGAAATAATTGTTCACATTATAGTGAATGTGTGGGATTTAGAAATACTAGGAGTGGAGACGAGTTATTATTGCACTCTGCTATTACATCTTTTATAATGGACTCCAGCAGTTTCCCCACGACTGATGTCAGGCTAACCGGTATATAATTCGCTGTTTTCTTTCTGCCTCTTTTTTTAAATAGTGGAGTTACATTAACTACCGTCCAATCCATTGGAACTGTTCCAGAGTCGATAGAATTTTGAAAAAAGACCAGAAATGCATCTGCTATTTCAAGGGCCACTTCCTTAAGTACTTTGGGATGTAGATTATCAGGCCCTGGGGATTTATCGGCCTTCAATCCCATCAATTTCCCAAATATTCCCTACTAATACTGATTTCATACAGTTCCTCCTTCTCACTAGACCCTATGTTCCCCAATATTTCTGGGAGATAATTTGTATCCTCCTTTGTGAAGACAGATCCAAAGTATGTATTTAATTGGTCTGCCATTTCTTTGTTCCCCATTATAAATTCCCCCGTTTCTGACTGTAAGGGGCCCACATTTGTCTTCACTAATCTTTTTCTCAACACATATCTATAGAAGCTTTTACAGTCAGTTTTTATGATCTCTGCTAGCTTACTCTCATACTCTATTTCCCCCTTCTTAATCAATCCTTTTGTCCTCCTGTGCTAAATTCCAAACTGCTCACAATCTTCAGGTTTGCTGCTTGTTCTGGCCATTTTATATTTCTCCTCCTTGGATCTAATACTTTCCTTAATTTCTTTTGTAAGCCACAGTTGAGCCACCCTTCCTGTTTTACTTTTGCACAGACAGGAATGACCAATTGTTGTAATTCATCCATGCTCTCTTTAAATGCTAGCCATTGCCTATCCACTGTCAACCCTTTAAGTAAGTAACGTTCCAAAATCTGTCATCTCCAACTCCCGCCTCATACCTTCATAGTTTTCTTTGTTTAGATTCAGGACCCGAGTCTCGGAATCAGCTCTCTCACTCTCCATCTCAGTGAAGAATGTTATCACATTATGGACGCACTTCCCCAAGGGACCCCACACAACAAGATTGTTAACTAATCCTTTCTCATTACACAATACCCAGTCCAGGATGGCCTGTTCTCTAGAGGTGTTATACACCTCTATCAATTCTCCACTCAATCTCCTTTGATATAGGCAGAATAATCCTAGCTTTTCCAACCTAACCTTGTAACTAAAATCCCCCATCCCTGGATCCATTCTGGTAAATCGCCTCTGCGTCCTCTCAAGGACCCTCACATTCTTTCCAAAGTCTGCTGAGCAGAACTGGAAGCAACACTCCAATTGGGGCCTAACCAGAGTTTTATAATGGTTCAGCATAACTTCCCTGCTTTTGTACTCAATGCCTCTATTTATAAAGCCCAAGATCCCATATGCTTTGCGAACCACTCTCGCAATATGACTTGCCTCCTTCAAAGATTGACGCACATGAACCCCAAGTCCCTCTATTCCAGTACACTCTTTAGAACTGTGCCATTAAGTATATATTGCCTCTCCCTATTCCTTATGCCAAAATACATCACCTCACACTTGTCACTATTAAATTCCATCTGCCACCTGTCTGCCCATTCTGCTAGCCTATCACTGTCCTGTTGCAGGCAGTTCATATCATCCTCACTGTTTGCCGCTCCTCCAGGTTTGGTGTCATCGGCATATTTTGAGATTCTACTCTGTATTCCAAGATCCAAGTCACTTATCTTGAGCAAAAAAAGCAGTGGTTCTAGCACTGACCCTTGGGGAACACCACTGTCGACTATCCTCCAGTCTGACAAAGAACCATTTAATAAGACTCGCTGTTTTCTGTCCTTAAACCAATTTTCTATCCAATTGGACACTGACCCTCCTATACCACGAACCTCAATTTTGTTAACCGCCCTTTTATGTGGTACCTTGTCAAACGCTTCCTTAAAATCCATATAAACAACATCCACTGCATTCCCTTCATCAACCTGCTCTGTTAGTTCATCAAAAAATGCAGTTAGATTAGTCAAGCATGAACTCCCATTTATAAAGCCATGCTCACTCTCCTTAATTAACTCAAACCTCCCCAAGTGACTGTTGATTTTTTACCCTGATTATTCTTTCTAAAACCTTACCCACCGCTGCTGTTAATCTAACTAGCCTGTAGTTACCCGGACTGTCCTTACACCCTTTCTTGAATAAGGGTGTCGCATTTGCCACTGTTTAATCCTCTGGCACCTCCCCCGTATACAGGGAAGATTGGAAGATTATAGCAAGCCCTTCCGTTATCTGCATCCGCATTTCCTTTCGCAACCTGGGATGTGTGCCATCCGGACCAGGTGATTTATCTTCCCTAAGCACAGCCAGCCTTTTTAGTACCTCCCTCTCTAAATTTGTACCATCTCCATTGACTCTACTCTCTTCACTTCGACTGATATTTTGTCAAATTCCACTTCCTTAGTGATCACTGATACAAAGTACTCATTAAGTAGATTAACATTGCCCTGCACCTCTAAGCTTATATTATCCTTTTTGTCCCTCATAGGCCCGACTCAACCTCTTACTACCCACTTATCATTTACATGCTGCTCGAAGATTTTTGGGTTTCCTTTCATGTTGACTGTCAGTCTATTCTCATAGAAATAGAGAATAAGCAAATATAGAAGATGTAAGTATTTCCCGTCCTTGATGAGGTGGAATTTTTTATGTTGTGGGTGGTAATGTCTTGGCACACGAGTGTGGTGGAAGCAGAGACAATCAATGATTTGAAAAGGAAATTAGATTGATACTTGAAGGAAAGAAACTTGCAGGAGGAAAGGGATCGAGCTGGTGAGTGGAACTGACTAGATTGCTCCGGGGAGAGCCAGCATGGACGTGATAGGCCAAACGACCACCTTCTGTGCTGTAAATGACTCTGTGTTGTTTCTCAAATTCAATCCACTGGTGCTTGGTAAATAATTTAAAAGTAAATTGTGCAACCGGAAAATCAGAACCAAGGCAAGGGACGCATAAGGAAGCAAAATTGCTGAAACCCGGGATTGAACCAGGGACTTTCAGATCTTCAATCTCACGCTCTCCCAACTGAGCTATTTCAGCCCTACAATAACCGTGGCTTGCTGTCTTTGTTTTGGAAGAAAATACATACATTCAAGTTTTCCAAAAAATTAAAGAACACAACATGTGAGTAATATTCCCCATTGCTTTCTCAGTACTGATGGATTGTGAAGCGGGAGACAGCCAGAAGTGCCACTGAGCCGCACAGACCCCGAGCTGAGAATGAAATGAGATCAAATTCAATCTTTCATAGTGAGATGCTGCTGAGAGGTAAGAGTCCTGAATCAAAGCGAGACTTGCTCATTTCAAACACTCCCTGTACTCTCTTCTCATGAAGCCTTACAAAAGGGAAAAACAGAATGGCACTCAAACTCACAACCCTGCCATTAAAAGTCTCATATTCGACTGACAGAACTGTCACTTCTACTCGGTCTCTTATTGGATGGATGCAACTCCAACGCAGGGATGGCATTCAAATCCTCTCATGGGTCCACATGTCAGACTGAGTTCCATGTTGTAGACTCAAGCAAAGGAAATCTGCTCACTTCCAAAACTATCAGCGAGTTGAAGCTGATTACAATCACATCATCAGAGGTCAGAACTACCTGGTGAAAGAAGACACCCTGAAGAAGGATCCACAATTATTCAAAGGCATCGACAAAGTGAAAAACAAGAAAATCGATGAGTCAATGCAAGCCAAACAACAGAAACACTGAAGAATTCCATTCCAGAACCCAGTCCTGTTGTTTTTGGAGTCAGGTCACAATTGCAGCAACAACTTCATATTCCCACTTGGCTATCTGTCCATTTAGTTAAGTGCAATTTTGTCGACAAGCTCTTTGAATCCAGTTGTCTGGTCCTCAAGCCAGCTCCGCATGGAAGTCAATTCCACCTTCGGCAAGGCTGAAACCAATAGATAACCTTAATCGAAAAATGCCAGCAGACCAGGGCTCGACCAGGACTTGAACCCGGTATTTCTCGCATGTTAATTAACCATACTCCCTAAGCGAGAATCATACCCCTAGACCAACGAGCCACTGACAAGTCAAGCTTTATTAGCTGCTGTGGAATTTCACTGGAACCCCCCAGCCAATCATCCATTTTTTTCAGATCAAAGCAACATCCTGCAAATGCGGAAATAAAAACAGAAAGTGCCGGAAATGTTCAGCAGCTCTGGCAGCATCTGTGCTGTGAGAAACACAGTTAACATTTCAGGGCACTCACCTTTTGTTTCAGCCATCCTTTCAGACTGCTTCTGTCCATCCAATCTCACTTTCTATTCTATCCTTATTCTAACCATTCACTACGTTACTACATTTTTCATGAATTCCTCATTTCTTTTATTGATGACAATTTTGTATTTCTGTCCTTTGCTTCAGACACCACCACAAGTGGAATCATGTCTCCATCTGCCCAATCAAACCACTTCGCTGTATCCTCACCTTGCAATGTTTCTTTAACCCTGACAGACTGTGGAGTTTCTGCTGCTTAATTGCAGTTCTTGCTTCCCGCCAGTAGATGTCACCTCACTCCAATACAGTGAAGTTTCTAAATCTGAGTGAGACACAACAGGAAATAATTGTTCACATTATAGTGAATGTGTGGGATTTAGAAATACTAGGAGTGGAGACGAGTTATTATTGCACTCTGCTATTACATCTTTTATAATGGACTCCAGCATTTTCCCCACGACTGATGTCAGGCTAACCGGTATATAATTCGCTGTTTTCTTTCTGCCTCTTTTTTTAAATAGTGGAGTTACATTAACTACCGTCCAATCCATTGGAACTGTTCCAGAGTCGATAGAATTTTGAAAAAAGACCAGAAATGCATCTGCTATTTCAAGGGCCACTTCCTTAAGTACTCTGGGATGTAGATTATCAGGCCCTGGGGATTTATCGGCCTTCAATCCCACCAATTTCCCAATCATTCCCGACTAATACTGATTTCATACAGTTCCTCCTTCTCACTAGACCCTATGTTCCCCAACATTTCTGGGAGATAATTTGTATCCTCCTTTGTGAAGACAGATCCAAAGTATGTATTTAATTGGTCTGCCATTTCTTTGTTCCCCATTATAAATTCCCCCGTTTCTGACTGTAAGGGGCCCACATTTGTCTTCACTAATCTTTTTCTCTACACATATCTATAGAAGCTTTTACAGTCAGTTTTTATGTTCTCTGCTAGCTTACTCTCATACTCTATTTCCCCCTTCTTAATCAATCCTTTTGTCCTCCTGTGCTAAATTCCAAACTGCTCACAATCTTCAGGTTTGCTGCTTGTTCTGGCCATTTTATATTTCTCCTCCTTGGATCTAATACTTTCCTTAATTTCTTTTGTAAGCCACAGTTGAGCCACCCTTCCTGTTTTACTTTTGCACAGACAGGAATGAACAATTGTTGTAATTCATCCATGCGCTCTTTAAATGCTAGCCATTGCCTATCCACTGTCAACCCTTTAAGTAAGTAACGTTCCCCAATCTATCATCGCCAACTCCCGCCTCATACCTTCATAGTTTTCTTTGTTTAGATTCAGGACCCGAGTCTCGGAATCAGCTCTCTCACTCTCCATCTTAATGAAGAATTTTATCATATTATGGACGAACTTCCCCAAGGGACCCCACACAACAAGATTGTTAACTAATCCTTTCTCATTACACAATACCCAGTCCAGGATGGCCTGTTCTCTAGAGGTGTTATACACCTCTATCAATTCTCCACTCAATCTCCTTTGAGAAAGGCAGAATAATCCGAGCTTTTCCAACCTAACCTTGTAACTAAAATCCCCCATCCCTGGATCCATTCTGGTAAATCGCCTCTGCGTCCTCTCAAGGACCCTCACATTCTTTCCAAAGTCTGCTGAGCAGAACTGGAAGCAACACTCCAATTGGGGCCTAACCAGAGTTTTATAATGGTTCAGCATAACTTCCCTGCTTTTGTACTCAATGCCTCTATTTATAAAGCCCAAGATCCCATATGCTTTGCGAACCACTCTCGCAATATGACTTGCCTCCTTCAAAGATTGATGCACATGAACCCCAAGTCCCTCTATTCCAGTACACTCTTTAGAACTGTGCCATTAAGTATATATTGCCTCTCCCTATTCCTTATGCCAAAATACATCACCTCACACTTGTCACTATTAAATTCCATCTGCCACCTGTCTGCCCATTCTGCTAGCCTATCACTGTCCTGTTGCAGGCAGTTCATATCATCCTCACTGTTTGCCGCTCCTCCAGGTTTGGTGTCATCGGCATATTTTGAGATTCTACTCTGTATTCCAAGATCCAAGTCACTTATCTTGAGCAACAAAAGCAGTGGTTCTAGCACTGACCCTTGGGGAACACCACTGTCGACTATCCTCCAGTCTGACAAAGAACCATTTAATAAGACTCGCTGTTTTCTGTCCTTAAACCAATTTTCTATCCAATTGGACACTGACCCTCCTATACCACGAACCTCAATTTTGTTAACCGCCCTTTTATGTGGTACCTTGTCAAACGCTTCCTTAAAATCCATATAAACAACATCCACTGCATTCCCTTCATCAACCTGCTCTGTTAGTTCATCAAAAAATGCAGTTAGATTAGTCAAGCATGAACTCCCATTTATAAAGCCATGCTCACTCTCCTTAATTAACTCAAACCTCCCCAAGTGACTGTTGATTTTTTACCCTGATTATTCTTTCTAAAACCTTACCTACCGCTGCTGTTAATCTAATTAGCCTGTAGTTACCCGGACTGTCCTTACACCCTTTCTTGAATAAGGGTGTCGCATTTGCCACTGTTTAATCCTCTGGCACCTCCCCCGTATCCAGGGAAGATTGCAAGATCATAGTAAGCCCTTCCGTTATCTGCATCCGCATTTCCTTTCGCAACCTGGGATGTGAGCCATCCGGACCAGGTGATTTATCTTCCCTAAGCACAGCCAGCCTTTTTAGTACCTCCCTCTCTCAATTTGTACCCTCTCCATTGACTCTACTCTCTTCACTTCGACTGATATTTTGTCAAATTCCACTTCCTTAGTGATCACTGATACAAAGTACTCATTAAGGAGATTAACATTGCCCTGCACCTCTAAGCTTATATTATCCTTTTTGTCCCTCATAGGCCCGACTCAACCTCTTACTACCCACTTATCATTTACATGCTGCTGGAAGATTTTTGGGTTTCCTTTCATGTTGACTGTCAATCTATTCTCATAGAAATAGAGAATAAGCTAATATAGAAGATGTAAGTATTTCCATCCTTGATGAGGTGGAATTTTTTATGTTGTGTGTGGTAATGTCTTGGCCTACGAGTGTGGTGGAAGCAGAGACAATCAATGATTTGAAAAGGAAATTAGATTTATACTTGAAGGAAAGAAACTTGCAGGAGGAAAGGGATCGAGCTGGTGAGTGGAACTGACTAGATTGCTCCGGGAAGAGCCAGCATGGACGTGATAGGCCAAACGACCACCTTCTGTGCTGTAAATGACTCTGTGTTGTTTCTCAAATTCAATCCACTGGTGCTTGGTAAATAATTTCAAAGGAAATTGTGCAACTGGAAAATCAGATCCAAGGCAAGGGACGCATAAGGAAGCAAAATTGCTGAAACCCGGGATTGAACCAGGGTTCTTCACATCTTCGGTCTCACGCTCTCCCAACTGAGCTATTTCAGCCCTACGTTAGCAATTACTTGGTGTCCTTGTTTTGGAAGAAAATACATACATTCAAGTTTTCCAAAAAATTAAAGAACACAACATGTGACTAATATTCCCCATTGCTTTCTCAGCACTGATGGATTGTGAAGCGGGAGACAGCCAGGAGTGCCACTGAGCCGCACAGACCCCGAGCTGAGAATGAAATGAGATCAAATTCAATCTTTCATAGTGCGATGCTGCTGAGAGGTAAGAGTCCTGAATCAAAGCGAGACTTGCTCATTTCAAACACTCCCTGTACTCTCTGCTCATGAAGCCTTACAAAAGGGAAAAACAGAATGGCACTCAAACTCACAACCCTGCCATTAAAAGTCTCATATTCGACTGACAGAACTGTCACTTCTACTCGGTCTCTTATTGGATGGATGCAACTCCAACGCAGGGGTGGCATTCAAATCCTCCCATGGGTCCACATGTCAGACTGAGTTCCATGTTGTAGACTCAAGCAAAGGAAATCTGCTCACTTCCAAAACTATCAGCGAATTGAAGCTGATTACAATCAACATCATCAGAGGTCAGAACTACCTGGTCAAAGAAGACACTCTGAAGAAGGATCCACAATTATTCAAAGGCATCGACAAAGTGAAAAACAAGAAAATCGATGAGTCAATGCAAGCCAAACAACAGAAACACTGAAGAATTCCATTCCATTCCATTCCAGAACCCAGTCCTATTATTTTTGGAGTCAGGTCTCAATTACTGCGACAACTTTGTATTCTCACTTGGCTATCAGTACATTTTGTAAATTTCAATTTTGTCGACAAGCTCTTTGAATCCAGTTCTCTGGTCCTGAAGCCAGCTCCGTAAGGCTGACAGCAATCAGTAACATTAAACTAAAAATGCCAAGAGCTCATTGGTGATTTGAACCTAGGGTCGCTCACACTTTCATTAATCACACTCCTTAAACAAGAATCACACCCGTTGACCAAGGAGCCACTGACAGCAAGGTGTTGTATTAGCTCCTGTGGAATTTCACGGGCACCCACAGTGGATCATCCAACCCATAATCCTGAGATTAAAAGTGTCCTGTTCCACTGACTGAACTGTCACTTCTACTCTGTCTCTTATTGGACGGATGCAGTTGTCAGCTCCTCCCCAGGGTTGGCAGTTTTTTCTCTGTGAACCAGCTTCCTCTCAATTCCCAAATTTATCAGTAAATCCACTGACAAAATCTCCAAAGTGTTATTTATTCCTCTCACTCCTCGACAATAAAATTTCGATCTCTTTGCTCTTTTTACCTTCCAAACATTGATATCCATTTTGCTCAGCATTTATTTCTCTCTCCTTTTTATTTAGTTCATGCATTTTCTTAGAAACATTTCATTTCAATTATTTCTGGGGCAAGAATTGAACAGAAGAGATTTGCTGCAATGATACCGGGGTGAAGGATTTCAGTTCTGTGGAGAGATTGGAGAAGCTGAGGTTGTTCTTCTTGGAGCAGAGAACGTTCAGAAGAGATTTGTCCAAGGTGTTCAAAATCATGATGGTTCTCAACACTTTCAATCAGGAGAAACTGTTTCCTGTGGCAAAAGGGTCAGTAAGCAGAGGACACAGATATCAGGTGATTGGCAAAAGAACTAGAGGTGACATGAAGAACCATTTGTTACACAGTAATGTGTTGTGATCTGGAATGCACTGCCTGATTGGGAGATGAAAGCAGATTCAATCGTAACTTTCAAAAGGGATATGGATAGATGCTGGAAGGGAAAATGTACAGGATTACAGGAAAAAGCCACGCAGCAGGACTAATTGTAATTTGTCTCTACCAAAGAGACAACACTGGCATGATGGACCAAATGGTCTCTTTGTTCGTCATTCTGTGATTCCATAGACATCATGTTACTAGAATTCCCTCTGACCTGGAAGAGAATCAAACCGAGATTCGAGGTATTGTAAACACCACCCATGCCATGTTGTTTATTCTCTGTTTTTCACATTGGCTGCCCCTCGTTCTTTATGTGTTTCCAGCCT
The DNA here is from genome assembly GCF_036365525.1 of Heterodontus francisci. Lineage (NCBI taxonomy): Eukaryota > Metazoa > Chordata > Chondrichthyes > Heterodontiformes > Heterodontidae > Heterodontus > Heterodontus francisci. The sequence continues at coordinate 1,599,010 of NW_027142345.1, forward strand.
GGTCTGCTCCTCTGACCTTCTTTCCTGACACTCTATCGACCGTGGCTGACTCATTGTTTGCAATGTTGTGTAATGGTGACTTCACCTTTAAGAAACTGTACCTTTAAGAGACCAAGCCACTGATGCAACAGATGACATCATCATACATATATAAGGAGACACCATTTTGAGAGACACATTCGAACATGGCTTGTAGAGAGCACACACACACCAATGAGAAAAAGACCTGGGACCTGTGATCATGCCATGTAGATAAGAAAGACAATAAATACTGTTTGGATTGAATCTGAATATAAAGCCTGGGGTCATCATTTAATGTAGACGTAAGAACACAGCACAACACTATATTTTTCTGACATTGAGGATTAAAAAGAAGTAATCACACAGACAACCAGGGACATACAGAAGACTTACATTGACAATTCCAGATTTAAATAAATAACGATCATCATGTGTACACAACAACAGCCAGTCTTTCCAGCCTTTACAGAGATAGACAGCAACCCAGGGCCACACTGGAGCAAATGGCTCACAAGACTTGAACTCCTAATGATGGCACTCGCTATCAATACACACCGAAGAAAGAGAGCGTTACTCCTACACTCTGCTGGACCAAAAGTTGACAATACCTTCAATACACTCAGCGACACTGGGACCGATAATGATTATGATGTTGCGATGCATTTTCTAACAAGATATTTTCAAGAAAGGGCAAATCCTCACTCTGAAATTTATGTTTTAGGCAAGCAAAACAATATGGTGCGAGACTCTTGACCACTACATGATGAGACTCAGAAGTCTGAGAAAGAGGCAAATAACGTGACGACGAGATTCCCCTGAGAAACACACAAAACACAAGGACACAGAGGAAACCCAGAGAAAGGTCAAGGAAGACCAAGACAGAAATCACAATCACATTCAAACATCCAATCATTGCAGTGGTGAGGATCCTTATTACAAAACCTGTCCTTCGAGAGGGAAGAAGTGTAAAGTCTGCAGCAAAATGGGACATTTCACTACAGTATGCTGATCGAAGCCTGCAGGAAACATTCATAGATTTAAATGCCAGAAGGAAGATTACATATTTGCAGCACAAGAGAAGATTTTTGTTGCTCACGACCACAAGTCCCGACACGTGCCCATGTGTGATGTGTTCATAGGCAATTCGACAATATCTGCAGTAATTGACTCGGAGCAATGATCAACATGATGGATGCTCCGACATTCCACAAGTAACAGAGAAAACAGAAACTGTAATTGAACAAGCTGATATCTAAAATCTTCTCCCATGGATCAGATACTCCTCCACCAGTCCTAGGGATCATCCAAGTTACTTTTAAATCCTCCCAGGGGTCCACATGTCAGACTGAGTTCCATGTTGTAGAAACAAGCAAAGAAAATCTGCTCAGTTCCAAAACTATCAGCAAGTTGAAGCTGATTACGATCAACATCACCAGAGGTCAGAACTACATTGTGAAAGAAGACAGTCTGAAGAAGGATCCACAATATAGACAAAGACATCGGCAAAGTAAAAAAGAAAACTTTATTTTAGTTTGTTCAGTTTGTTTCTACTGTGCCTACCCACTGTTTTTTTCATGTTTGTGATTGTGGCTGTTTAGTTTTTCAGTCCATTAACACCCTATCTGCACTAATGCTTTGTCTTTCAGCACACCATTAACATATTGTTTGCCTTTTTCTGGTCAACTATTCTGTGGCCTTGTCCTATCTACACCTTCTCCTTTGTTATCTCTTGCCCCACCCCCGCTTTACTTGCTTATAATCTTTTACATTTCTAATATTTGCCAGTTCTGAAGAAGGGTCACTGACCTGAAACGTTAACTCTGCTTCTCTCTCCACAGATGCTGCCAGACCTGCTGAGTCTTGTCAGCACTTTCAGTTTTTATTTCAGATTTCCAGCATCCGCAGTATTTTGCTTTTAAGAAAATCGATGAATCAGTTTCCTTATTTATTTCTGACAAATGATTGATTTGAGTTAGGTAAGGTACCAAGGGTTACAGAAACAAGCATACAAATGGTGTTAATATACAGATCAGCAAATATCTAATTGAATGGTGGAACAGACTCGAAAGGCTGAATGTCCTCATCAAGTTCCTATGTTTCTCTTCATTGTCCAAACCCCAACAGTAAACGTCTTTGTTCTCTCCATAGACGTTGAATGAGCCATCGTGTGTTTCCAGTGTTTTGACTTGTTTAAAGGTCGGTTTTTGGAATGAGCCGATGGAATTTAAAACTGATATCCGGCTTCAAACTGCTATTAACCGAGGCCACGCCATCGTCGGATCATTTAATGACCACTCAAAATTCACCTGAGACCAGTGTCAGTGTGCAGCTATGAGAGGGGATTTCTGTACAGTCAGGGCAGGGAACAGCAGTGAGACCAGTGTTAATGTGCAGCTATGAGAGGGGATTTCTGTACAGTCAGAGCAGGGAAAAGCAGTGAGACCAGTGTTAATGTGCAGCTATGAGAGGGGATTTCTGTACAGTCAGAGCAGGGAACAGCAGTGAGACCAGTGTTAATGTGCAGCTATGAGAGTGGATTTCTGTACAGTCAGAGCAGGGAACAGCAGTGAGACCAGTGTTAATGTGCAGCTATGAGAGGGGATTTATGTACAGTCAGAGCAGGGAACAGCAGTGAGACCAGTGTTAATGTGCAGCTATGAGAGGGGATTTCTGTACAGTCAGAGCAGGGAACAGCAGTGAGACCAGTGTTAATGGGCAGCTATGAGAGGGGATTTCTGTACAGTCAGGGCAGGGAACAGCAGTGAGACCAGTGTTAATGTGCAACTATGAGAGGGGATTTCTGCACCATCAGGGCAGGGAACAGCAGTGAGGGAGAGAAGCTGTCGGTGTCTGGGCAGAGTCTGAGTTTATCGAATAGTATCAAGAAAGAGCAATTATATTGGGACTGGGTTGTGTTCTCTCTCACACACAGACAGTTACTCTCCCTCCCTCTGTCTTGCTCTCTCTCACAGACACAAACCACTTTTTTCTCTCTCTTGTGAACTCTGTCTCATACTCTTTCTCTCTGCCCATTTTTCAGTAGAAATAGAAAACCTTCTGCTAGTTTGGAGAATCTGGAGTTGTTCTTCTTTGGGAAGAGAAGGTTGAGATGAGATTTGATCGAGGTGTTCAAAATCATGAAGGGTTTGGACAGAGTAGAGAGGGAGAAACTATTCCCATTGGCCCAAGGGTCAAGAACCAGAGGGCACAGATTTAAGGTGAAAGGCCAAAGAACCAGAGGCAACATGAGGAAAAACTTTTTTATGCAGCGAGTGGTTAAGATCTGGATTGCACTGCCTGACAGTGTGGTGGAGGCAGATTCAATCATGACTTTTGAAAGAGAATTTAATAATTATCTGAAGAAAAGAAAATGCAGGGTTACAGGCAAAGGCGGGGGAGTGTGACTAGCTGGCTTGTTCTTGCAGAGAGCTGGCATGGACACAAAGGGCTGAATGGCCTCCTTCTGTGCTGTAACCTGTCTATGATTCTATGACTCTAAGCCTAGAGATTACCAGTGCCTGTGAGTGCCTCAAATGTCTGCAGGCGGTGAACCAGCCCACAAACCAAGGAATGAAGCAGTAATTAAAGTTCAGAAATCCTAAGGTATCAGGATGTGGGAGGGACTATTGCTCTCAGTTTAAAGTACTGATTTCATTAATTGAATATCCTTAGTGTCCCAGCTCAGTGTAATCCTGAGCAATAATTGCCAGCAGGTTTTTGAAGTGACAATTAAATGAGGCCCTGTTGTTGGATGTTAAAGATTCCCCAGCGCTATTGAAAGAATCACAGGGAATTCTCGCACTGTCCTGACCAACATTCCTGACTCAGTAACATCACCTGAAACAGCTGAACACAAAGAACTAACTGAAGGGTCAAAGTGCAAGGGAGAAAAACCAAACCCGTGTCAACTTCACACAGGAACCCATCGACCATCAGAAAACACACTTCATGAGCTGCAATGTCTGATCATTGAGTCACAGGTATCCCCTCCTGCCTGGCTTCGTTCCGTGTGGGAATGGGAATTAGAATGTTTCAGCAACTCATGAAAGTATCCCTGGAGCAGTTGAAACAGCATTCCCCGTGTTTCAATAAGAAATTCTGATCTGAAATGAAGAAAAAACAGAAAATGCTGGTAAAATTCAGCAGATCTGTCCATCGCAGGACTGATACAAGCTCAATTCTCAATCCAAACAGTGAGAGATCCAAACACTGAGACAGAATATGAACAGAGAGAGAAAAAACAGGTTAACTGTGCTATGAGAGTAAAAACAGGAAATGCTGCAAATACTCAGCAGGTCTGGCAGCATCTGTGGAGAGAGAAGCAGAGTTAACATTTCAAGTCAGTTACCCTTCATCACAGCTGACAACATTATAAATGAAAAGGTTTTAAGCAAGTAAAGCTGGGGGTGGGGCAAGAGATATCAAAAGAGGTGTTGATTGGACAAGGTCACAGAGAATAACTGACCAGAATGGCATGGAACAAAGGCAAACAGTGCTGAACAGTGCTCAATGGTGTGCTGAAAGACAAAGCGTTAGTACAGAGAAGGTGTGAATTGACTGTAATGCACAAAGCACTCCGAACACAAACATTAAACATTTTTTTAAAAAACAGAAACAATGGGTAGACACAGTAGAAACAAACTAACCAAACTACAAAAAAATGAAATAAAGTAACCAAAGAAAAAGGAAAAACTAAACATAAAAAAGTGTGTTGGGGGGGTGGGGGTGGGGGTGGGGGTGGGGTCCGTCATGCTCTGAAATGATTGAATTTAATGTTCAGTCCGGCAGGATGGAGCGTGCCTAATCACTGACCTGAAACGTTAACTCTGCTTCTCTCTCCACAGATGCTGCAGACCTGCTGAGTATTTCCAGCATTTTTTGTTTTTGTTTTAGATTTCCAGCATCTGCAGTATTTTGCTTTTATGTTATGAGAGTACTTCTACTGTTTTTGTAAACATGTTTTAAATATGCAAAGTTGAATTATGGACACTGATTCATGTGGAATCTTGAAGAGATTCCTCCAGTTCTCTGGCATCATTCCCATATTCAAGGAGGATTGAAAGATTGTGGTTCGAGTCTCCGCTATTTCCAACCTTACCTCCCTCAGCAACCCAGGATGCAGCCCATTCAAACTGGCTGACTTTTCTACTGTGAGAGCTGCCAACCTTGTAATTGTCTCCTCTTTATCTATTTTCATTTCGTCCAATTTTCTCTCTTCCTCCTCCTTTCCTGTGACATTGTCAGCATCCGCTCATTTTGTGATGACAGATGAAATGTACTTAATTAGTACCTCAGCCTCCACAGGATCTCCTAATTGACCCACCCTTTCATTGTCTGTCTATATGTTGGCAAAAGACTTCAGTGTTCCCAGTTATGTGACCTGCTAATCTTTTCTCATACATTCTCTTGCTGATCTCATTTCCTTTTTCAGCTCTCCTCTGTACTTTCTGTATTCTGCTTGTTTCTCTACTGCATATGAGTCCTCACATGATTTCTATGTTAATGATTTTTGAACTATTTTGTTGAAGGATTGAGTTTTGTAAATTTCTCCCTAGCTCCCCTCATGGTCAGGCAGAAAGTTTAACTGCTGTGTTTTCAATCAGCAACAGCTTTATTTGAAAAGCCATTGGGACAGGATTCCGGGTTTTAATCCAGTCACAAATCTGGTTCTGATGTCTTGTGGCTCCAACTGTCACATGACCTGTCAGAGGATGACCTCATAATTGACCCATTCATGGAGCTGTGGGTTGATGTTTAAATTGCTTCAAAATAATTTTCCAGAAGGATAATTAAAATGAATCGATATATAAAAGGTAGATTTTGTGAATTTGTGTTCCCAGTGGAAATTCCTGCAGTCAGGTTTTCAGATCCCCAATTCCCCACAGGAAGCTCTGTGCTCAGAGTCTGTATTCATTACAACAACATTATACAGAATCATTTCATGGGAGACCCCAGTGTGAATTGTAGACAGGTGGGTCAGTTTTAACTTTCAAAGTAACACAGAAGCAAAATACTGCAGATGCTGGAAATCTGAAATAAAAACAGAAAATGCTGGAAATACTCAGCAGGTCTGGCAGCATCTGTGGAGAGAGAAACAGAGTTAACGTTTCTGGTCTGTGACCTTTCATCTGAACAGGGCTGAAATTGTCTGTGGAACAGAAACGATGGGCCAAGTGGCCTCTTTCTGTGCCTTCAACTTTCTCTGACTCTGTGATTCCATGAGATTGTGGAATTAATTTCAGGGTCGATGACATTGCACTCTGTAAGGATAGGAAGATGGAGATTATTAAGTACAGTGCAAAAATATAGATGCTTTTACATTATTTTAATCAAAATTGATTTAAATTTTTTGCTCACGAATCCTATCTTTTGATCACAATGACACTGATAACAATGGAAAAAGCAAGAGTTGCATTTCACGACCACAGGACGTTGCAAAGTGTTTTACAGCCAATGAAGGACTTTCCAAGTGTAGTCACTGTAGTCATGCAGGAAACATGGTGGCCAATGTGCGCACAGCAAGCTCCCAGAAACAACAATGTGATAAAAACGAGAAAATCTGCTTTTTAGTGATGATGATTCAGGGTTAAACAATGACCAGCAGCCCAGAAATAATTCCCCTTCTATTCTCTGAAATAGTGCCATGGTACCTTTAACATCCACCTGAGAGGGCAGAGGGATCCTCAGTTTTCTGTTTCACCTGAAAAACAGCGTTTCTGATAGTGCAGCACTGCCTCAGTACTGTACTGGAGTGTCAGCCATTTTTAAAGGGCTGTTAGTCCTACTGGAAAATATTTAAAGGAAGATTAAATGAAATGAAATAAATACATTGCTTTTGCCTCTCTCCCATCCCCCCAATAACAGTTAAATTAATTATTTGCCCTTTCCTTCCCAAAACCTACCTTTACCATCTGACCTTCCGCCCAAAACTGCACAAACTGTAAACTATAACCCTTCCCACCATCCCCTACACCCATGACATTAATTTGACTCCGTCCCCCCACCCTCACACTGAGAAACATACCTTCTGCCCCCTCCCCATCAGTGTTGCACCTCATTTCCCCGGATGGGGCTCCGAAGGCACGGCAGTGCCAGTCACTGGGCTGAAGATCGCAGCAGGATATCAGCAAGTGATGGGATAATAATTAATGCAGGTTTGTGGTCCCGTTGCCGAGCGGTGGGGGTCCCCCACAAGGCCTCGCCGTCGCCGGCAATATTGAGCCAGGCCCTGCCGGCGTTGAGGTCCGTGGCGGGCCTCATCAGGGGCCATCTTCAAGCGGCTCCCACCCCACCCCCACCACAGATCTTGACGTCGAGGGATCTAGAGAATCCAGCCCATTGTTTCTGTCAATCTCAACTCCACAAGGATTTGCCTGTTAATTGTAGAAAAATTAAAGCTCAATAACCTTTTGATAAAAGGGGGTTCAAATCCATTTCCAAACAAATGATAGTTCTCATTGTATCTAGAACATGTTTTCTGACATACAAACATACCAATTAGGAGCAGGAGTAGACCACTCTGCCCCTCGAGTCTGCTCCACCATTCAATAAGATCATGACTGATCTGATTGCAACCTCAACTCCACATTCCCACCTGCCCCCGATAACCTTTCACCCCCTTGTTTATCAAGAATCTATCTACCTCTGTCTTAAAATATTTCAGAATTTCTGTCGTCCAGCAACTCTCACTTTGTTTCCTGGATTTCACCTGAGAAATGTATTTCCACACTTTGGATATCCTGTACTTCATTAATGTTTTTTCTCTCTCGGGATCTCCGTTTAATTATATTCACCACTGGTATTTTACTGCCACACACTGACTGAAAGTGTCCCATCTTTCTGCAGGAAAAACACTCAGCTTCTTTGGCGAGGCAGTTTTCCCACTTGTGTCTCTCTCGGCCACACCTACTGCAATTGGTTGCAGCTACCACTAGATGCTCTTCCCGTCTTTCTTGTCTTTTACCACTAATTTTTCCTTTTGCTTTCTTAACAAATTCAATTGAGTCTGCAACTCTGGAGATCAGACTCTCCCTGTCCCCTCGAACAACGGATTGGTTAAACTTTCTAACCTCTGCTTGTTTGCTCAATTGAAACTCTTTCGTTAATGTGAGATCAGCCCTGGACTGTAGATGATCTGAAAGGGTGTTGTCTAATACCCCGAACATAATCCTGTCTCCATTCAGCTCTTCTCTTAAGTTGCTGTATTCACAATCCTCCGTGAGATTGTACAAGTCATTGATAAATGAATGAATACTCTCCCCTTTCTGTTTTGTATGCTTATTAAATTCAAAGTGATTCCTGACAATGCAGCAGCCAGCCGACGTCATCAGAGCGCTCCAAGCTCGCACATGCACAAACAGTCTCCTGCGCTCTGAGATGCTGTGCATGCTCAGCCTACGTCTTCCAGGACAAAGTGGCGCATGTGCGGGAAAACTCTCTCCCCCCACTCGGCCACTCACTCCAGGCCGCTCGCTGCCCGCTCTTTGCTACCCCGCTCCCCCGCCCTCCGGCCACTTGCTACCCCCCCACCCCCGCACTGCCCTCTCTCCGTCCACGCACGCCCCGCTTCCCCCCCACGTCCCTCTAGACACTAGCTTTAAGCCATGCTGCTTCCCTCCTCTCGGGCTCTCGCTCCAACATTCGATCATTCTTCACCGCACCACCCGATAAAGCAAGGCGAGCCTCGAGGGGTGATGGGGCAATGTTGGAGCGAGTGGCCGAGAAGAGGGAAGCGGCAGAGCCCATGGCCTGGAGTGTGAGCGGCCAGAGAGCAGGATGGGGGTGGTGGTGGGTGAAGCGGGGAGTGAGCAGTCAGAGAGTGGGATGGGGGGAAACAGGGAATGATCGTCCGGAGAATGGGATGGCACTGTTTAGAGGGGATTTGAGTAAAAAATGTCTCACCTCGAGGGTGGTTGGAATCTGGAACACATTGCCTGAAGGAGTGGTAGAGGCAGGAACCCTCACAACATTTAAGAAGTATCTAGATGACCACTCAAAACGCCACAGAATACAAGGCTACGGCCACGTGCTGGAAAATGGAATGAGAATAGATAGGTACTTGATGGCCGGCACGGACATGATGGCCGAAGGGCCTGTTTCTGTGCTGTATAACTCTACGACTCTATGAAACCTCACTGAATTACAGAGGGTGTGCAGCACTGTCAGAGGTGCTGTCCTTCTAATGAGACTTCAAACAGCGCGACGTTCTCCGACTATCAACCAAAACGTGTCCTTTGTGTAGATATATTTTTTTAGAGATACAGCAATGAAACAGGCCCTTCGGCCCACCGAGTCTGTGCCGACCATCAACCACCCATTTATACTAATCCTGCGCTAATCCCATATTCCTACCACATCCCATCATTTCCCTACCACCGACCTATACTGGGGGCAATTTATAATGGCCAATTTACCTCCCAACCTGCAAGCCTTTTGGCTTGTGGGAGGAAACCGGAGCACCCAGAGAAAACCCATGCAGACACAGGGAGAACTTGCAAACTCCACACAGGCAGTACCCAGAAATGAACCCGGGTGGCTGGAGCTGTGAGGCTACAGTGCACGCCACTGTGCCACTGTGCCATATTTGCTTATGAAATGACAGTCACTGCTCCGAAAGTAATTCACTTTAGGTGAATTAAGATGACTTGGTACTGGATAACTGGCGAATGCGCAAGAGGGAGCGGGGGACTGTTGAGGGTGGGATGGAGGCGGCGATGGCAACCTTTGAGGGGATTTTTAGGTCGAAGTTGTTTTCTATGATAAATTGAGTAGCTCCATCTTTAATCCTGGCAGCGGCCTGAATGTCACAGACAGTGACGTTTCAGTGGAAGAGGCTGCATTTGCGCATGTGCTAGTACAGCGTCACATGGTGGTTGCGTTGTCAGTAAATGCAGCCTTTTAACTTTGGCTCCACGATGACATTTTTTTCCTCAATTAAAATAGGTCTTGAGTGTCTTAATAACTTCTTCACACGTAGCCTTCTGTTCTTCATGAGGATGTTGCCTGCACACTCCCTCCATTGCAGACAATAGCGTACTGACCTGCTCCATGTCTGGCTTCTGCACGAGACCCGATGCAGTACAATACCTTGCAAAGTTCTGGAAACATCTCGGCCACTCCTCGGCTTGGTTCAGTCCAGTGACCTTTTCAAAGGTGCAAGCAAAGATTTCTCCATCTTCGCTTTGGTTTACTGCGGCCCCCATATAATGTTCTGATATCTGTCAAGGCTTAGTACACAATTTATAAGAATCTGACGGTTAAAATAACCTGAGTTTACTCTGCACATCTTGCATTGAAGGTTTCATCTGCAACTCTCCATGAGGTGCCGTCCAGATTATATTACATCACTTCCTGTGATGATGCACACAGTCTATTTATATAATCTGCCCAGTAACAACCCAATGTCCACTCTTATATTATTGTACAGATGTGAGAAAAGCTGAGGATGGGAATGGAATGTCTGAATGAAGATTTCATGATGCTGATGATGGAAATGAGGCTGATCTGTTACCCATTCCACAATCCCTCTTGATTTCTGTGCATGTTTCTCGATGCTGTTTCAACCAAATTGAAAAAGAATCACAAATCCTCCTCTGGAGCCTCAGGTGTCCATTCGCAAAAGGCATGGTGGCCAAGTGGTAAAGCGTCAGTCTTGTAAACTGAATATCGCGGGTTCAATCCCCGTACATGCCTCATGATTAGTTTCTCACTTTAAATGTTATGTTTCCAGAATAGATGTCTGTTGCATTTGTTTCAGCCATCTGGAAATCAGTGTGATGTTGCACTTTATCCTGGACACTAGGAAGAACATGAGGAGTAGCCACATGGTCCCTTGAGCCTTCTCTGCCATTGATGGAGTGAAAATATCTGAGGTCCAAGCACTGAACCTTATTACTGTGCATTTGCTTGATATTTAACAGAGCTATTCTATTAATCCCACATCCCACACTCCTGTCCTTTCCCCCATTGCCCTGTTATATTTTCCATGTCAGGTATATATACAATTCCATTTAGAGTTCCCATTGAATCTGCTTCCACTGACCTTTCAGGGTTGCATTCCAGACCAGAACAACACACCGCTGAAAAAACAATCTCCTCATCACAACGCTAATTCTTTTGTCAATTACTTTAAATGTGTTTCCTCTGGTTACTGACCCTTCTGTCACTGGCAACACTTTCTCCTTCTTCACTCTATCAAAACTCTTCAGGATTTGCATTTCCTGCTGCCTTTGCTGAAATAACAAGGCTGAGCACACATCACCAAAAGGAAAGTGATTGGCTCTGAATCACATTTATCTTTCCTGTCAATCTGATGTGGACCTTGTATTTTCCCGGAACCAAACAACCTGAGCAACAAGTGTGGGTTCCAGTGATTCCCACCGCTCTGAGAGAGAGAGGATGTGATAATGAGCCAGATAGAAGAAAGGAACGAGATAGAGAGTAAAATAGCCCTGGTCTGTTTCTACTAACCCCCGGCCCCCTACTTAAAATGGCATCATTTTCTCCTGCCTCTCCACATTCTAATCCATTGATTAATGCAATCCTTTCATCTGGAACATAGAACATAGAACAGTACAGCACAGTACAGGCCCGTCGGCCCACGATGTTGTGCCGAACCTTTAACCTACTCGAAGATCAAACTACCTACATACCCTTCATTCTACGATCATCCATGTACCTATCCAAGAGTTGCTTAAATGTCCCTAATGTATCTGCTTCTACTACCACCGCTGGCAGTGCATTCCACGCACCCACCACTCTCTGTTTAAAGAACCTACCTCTGACATCTCCCCGAAACCTTCCTCCATCACCTGAAAATTATGCCCCCTGGTGATAGCCCTTTCTGCCCTGGGAAAAAGTCTCTGGCTATCCACTCTATCTATGCCTCTCATCATCTTGTACCCCTCTATCAAGTCACCTCTCATCCTTCTTCGTTCCAATGAGAAAAGCCCTAGCACCCTCAACCTTTCTTCGTAAAACATACCCTCCAGTCCAGGCAGCATCCTGGTAAATCTCCTCTGCACCCTCTCTAAAGCTTCCACATCCTTCCTATAATGAGGCGACCAGAACTGAACACAATATTCCAAGTGTGGTCTAACCAGGGCTTTATAGAGCTGCAGCATAACCTCGCGGCTCTTAAACTCAATCCCCCTGTTAATGAAAGCCAACAAACCATACGCCTTCTTAACAACCCTATCAACTTGGGTGGCAACTTTGAGCGATCTATGGACATGGACCCCAAGATCCCTCTGTTCCTCCACACTCCCAAGCATCCTGTCTTTAAGCCTGTATTCTGCATTCAAATTCGACCTTCCAAAATGAATCACTTCACACTTTTCCAGGTTGAACTCCATCTGTCCCTTTAATTCCTGTTTCCTAATCCATTGATGTTTCACAATGTACTGAACTGTCCCAATCCATTGAAATAACTCAGTCTATAGAATTTCCCAATCCACTGATATTTTCCAGTCCATTGACTTTCCCAATCCATTAATGGTTCCTGACCATTGACATTCCCAATCCATTTATATTGCCTGTGATTTCAAAGCAACTGTGGAATACAAATAGTATCAGTATTATCAGATACATCGAGAAGAGGTGCAATAGCCAAGTGTACAGATGTCAGGTTTATAAAGAAAAAAGCACTGGCTCGATATTTGTCCAGTCTATCACTGGATCTGAACTCTCAACCTACTGTTTTTCTGTGGGTCTGCTGACTTGAATATGTGAAGAACCATTGGATGTTTCTCAATCCTCTGACTTTTCTCATTCTTGTGCCATATTTGTTCCTTTGGGTTCACCAGTGAAGAAAATTATTCCCTATTACATTTGGTGAAGACTTTAATAACCTCACATCCTTGTGTCTCACCATCTCAGGTCAAACCCCCTACAGAAACTTTAAACATTTAACGATTCTGCTGGAAACATTTTCAAGGGCGCAGCCATTCCTTCATTACGCTTCCTTCTTTGACATGTGATTGACAAAAATGTGTGTAATGGAGAGAGAGAGAGTGAAAAAAAAGAGAGAGAGTGCAATAGAAAGTTAGAGGACCAGCTAAAGACAGATAGAGAGAGAGAGGCAGAGAGAGGTAAAGCGATAGACAGAGAGAGAGAGAGAGAGAGAGAGAGAAGGAGAGAGAGTCATTGAGTCCTGGAGTCACTACAGTACAGGAAGTCATTTTGCCCATCAAGCCCATGTAAATCAATCCATTCAGTCCCATTCCCCCGCTCTATCCCCATCGCCCTGGAAGTTATCTAAACCTGTCATATTTATTATAATCTTGTACATGTCTATCAAATCTCCCCTCAATCTCCTTTGCTGCAAGGAGAACAACCCCAGCTTCTCCAACCTAACCTTACAGCTAAAATCCCTCATGTCTGGAACCATTCTGTTAAATCTTCTCCACCCTCTCAAGGACACTCACATCCCTCCAAAAGTGTGTTGACCAGAACTGGATGCAATTCTCTGGTTGTGGCCCAACTAGAAATTTATACAGGTTCAGCATAACTTCCCTACTTTTGTGTTCAGTACCTCTATTTATGAAGCCCAAGATCCCATATGCTTTGCTAACTACTTTCTCAATGTGTCCTGCCACCTTCAAAGAACTATGCATATGAATCCCCAGGTTTTTATTCCTAAAAATATGCTTTATTCATATAAATCTGTAAAAAATGCATTATACAACAGTTCAAAACAGCACCAAGTTGACATTCCAAAAAGTGCAAAGGAAATCAGTTTTCTTCAATACAGGAGTGAGTTGCCTCACAACCCTTCCACTCCATTTTACCTGACATGGACATTTTACAGCAAACCCATATCTGGTGTCTCCAGCACAAGGGTTTCCAATGGGTCCAGCTGCCCAGTTCACTATGGCGGGGGGACCTTACACAGAGGTCTTTCCCCATTGAGCCTTTGCAGTGGCTACCCCAAGCTTTAGTGTATCCCTCAGCATGTAGTCCTGGACCTTGGAATGTGCCAGTCTGCAAAACCCGGTCGTGGACAACTCTTTGCGCTGCAAGACCAGCAGGTTTCGGGCAGACCAAAGAGTGTCTTTCACCGAATTGATCGTCCTCCAGCAGCAGTTGATGTTTGTCTCGGTGTGCGTCCCTGGGAACAGCCCGGAGAGCACAGACTCCTGTGTTACAGAGCTGCTTGGGATGAACCTTGACAAAAACCATTGCATCTCTTTCCACACCTGCTTTGCAAAGGCACATTCCAGGAGGAGGTGGGCGACCGTCTCTTCCCCATCACAGCCAACGCGGTGGCATTGTGCGGAGGGGCGAGACTTCGGGTGTGCATGAAGGATCTGACGGGGAGGGCCCTTCTCACCACCAGCCAAGCTACGTCTTGGTGCTTGTTTGAAAGTTCTGGTGATGAGGCATTCCGCCAAATGACTTTGACGGTCTGCTCGGGGAACCATCCGACATGATCCACCGTTTCCTTTTCCCGTAGGGCCTTGGGGACATTCCGTGCAGACCACTGCCTGATGGATCGGTGGTCAAAAACCGCTGCATCTCTTTCCACACCTGCTTTGCAAAGACACATTCCAGAAGGAGGTGGGCAACTGTCTCTTCCCCACCTACTCAGCAGAGATGACATCTGTTATTGAAGCAAAAAGCAGAACCGACCTGACGCACAACATGAAACCAGCAGCCAGAACATTATATGACTTGAAATTAGCCAAGGCAGTTGTGCAAAAGACAGTGAGACACTGCGCAAATAAACACTGGACAAAATCACAAATGTAACAATGCTTTCAAAAGCAAATCTCCCGAGTATGCTCACACTCGTCAAGCAGAGGAGACTTTGCTGGCTCAGGCACATTCGCAGGATGGAAGATGACACATTCCCAAGGGGAGGTCGCCGGAGACAGAAGATCAGTTGGATGCCCAAAGCCCCACTTCAAGGATGCCTGCAAGCAGGACATGAAGGCCCGAAACATCGATTTTCACACATGGGAGACACTGGCCAACAACAGAGGGAAATGGTGATATTACCCCTGGACTGGTGTGTGCGTCACCATGACAATCAGTGACGACAGCAACTTGACAGCAGGTGCCAACATGGAAAACAGCGACACCTGATAATCCCACCTCATATGTGGCACTTGTGGAAGAACCTGCCTCTCACAGATTGGACAAAGTGCACCATGGGAAACTATCCCATCACCAATGGATTTGCTGCAAGTCCATCATCTCACATGGAAGGAAGGATGACGACGACATCTACAACCAGGGCGGCCCATCGTGCCTGTGGCAGCTCTTTCATTTCCTTTCAACTATTCATCGAAATTCCCTTTTCAACCTTACGATTGAGTCTCCTTCCACCATTCTCTCAGGCAATACATTCCAGACCAAAAACAACAACAACTTGTGTGTAAATTTATAGAGCACCTTTAACGTAATACAGCGTCCCATGGCACTTCACAGGAGTGTCGGAAAGAAAAATTGGACCCCAAGCCACACAAGACCGTATTAGAGCAGATGGCCAAAAGCTTGGTCACAGAAGTAGGCTTCCATGAGTGTTTTAAAGGAGGGAAGAGAGGTCGAGAGGCGGAGAGTTCAGGGAGGGAAAACTCAGGCTTCGGGCCTGGACAGCTGATGGCACAGCTGCCAGCGGTGGAGCGATAAAAATCAGCGATGCTCAAAAGACCAGAATTGGAGCAGGGCCGGAATCTCGGGGGGAGTGAACCAAATAAAATCCGGCCCTTTGTATCCCCCTCACAGCTTACATTCCCACCGAGCTTTTTATTATCAATCAATTTCCCTCTTGCAGTTCTATTTCACACCAAGAGATGTCAGTCTCATGCCATTTCACAGCAAGCTGCAGACAAGCTTACTTGACTGCCAGTCCAATACTGTGTTGAGTGGACAAGGATGTGTGTGGTGTGCAGTGTGTGGTATGCAGCAAGGTTAGACTCAAACCAAAGAAGCTGCATCACTCCAAGCGGAAGGGCCGCCCGCGCATCAACACTAGCAGAATTTCTTATCCACAGCTGTTACGTAAGTTTCTAAATTCACTTGATAAAGTCCTTCAAAACACTCCGACAGGGGATGCCGAGACCAAGTGGGCCCACATCAGAGTTGCCATCTATGACTCAGCTATGATCACCTATGGGAAACGTGTGAAGCAGAATGCAGACTGGTTTCAATCACACTTTGAAGAGCTGGAACCTGTCATAGCCGCTAAGCGCATTGCACTGTTGAACTACAAGAAAGCCCCCAGCGAGTTGACATCCGTAGCTCTTAAAGCAGCCAGAGGCGCTGCACAAAGAACAGCCAGGCACTGTGCAAATGACTACTGGCAACACCTATACAGTCATATTCAGCTGGCCTCTGACACGGGAAACATCCGAGGAATGTATGATGTCATTAAGAGAGCTTTTGGGCCAAACATCAAGAAGATCGCCCCCCTCAAATCTAAATCAGGGGACACAATCACTGACCAACGGAAGTAAATTGACTGCTGGGTGGAGCACTACCGAGAACTATACTCCAGGGAAAATGTTGTCACTGAGACCGCCCTCAATGCAGCCCAGTCTCTGCCAGTCATGGATGAGCTGGACGTACAGCCAACAAAATAGGAACTCAGTGATGCCATTCATTCTCTAGCCAGCAGAAAAGCACCTGGGAAGCACAGCATTACCCTGAAATAATCAAGAGTACCAAGCCTGCTATACTTCCAGCACTCTGCGAACTGCTTTGCCTGTGCTGGGACGAGGGAGCAGTACCACAGGACATGCGCGATGGCAATATCATCACCCTCTGTAAGAACAAGGGTGACCGTGGTGACTGCAACAATTACCGTGGAATCTCCCTGTTCAGGATAGTGGGGAAAGTCTTCACTCGAGTCGCTTTAAACGGGCTCCAGAAGCTGGCTGAGCGTGTCTACCCTGAAGCACAGTGTAGCTTTCGAGCAGAGAGATCCAACATTGACATGCTGTTCTCCCTTTACCAGCTACAGGAGAAATGCCGTGAACAACAGATGCCCCTCTACGTTGCTTTCATAGATCTCACCAAAGCCTTTGACCTCGTCAGCAGACGTGATCTCTTCAGACTACTAGAAAAGATTGGATGTCCACCAAAGCTGCTAAGTATCATCACCTCATTCCATGACAATATGAAAGGCACAATTTAGCATAACGGCACCTCATCAGACCCCTTTCCTATCCTGAGTGGCATGAAACAGGGCTGTGTTCTCGCACCTACATTGTTTGGGATCTTCTTCTCCCTGCTGCTCTCACATGCGTTCAACCCTTCAGAAGAAGGAATTTTCCTCCACACAAGATCAGGTGGCAGGTTGCCCGTCTAAGAGCGAAGACCAAAGTACGGAAAGTCCTCATCAGTGATCTCCTCTTTGCTGACGATGCTGCATTAATATCTCACACTGAAGAGTGGCTGCAGAGTCTCATCGACAGGTTTGCGGCTGCCTGCAACGAATATGGCCCAACCATCAGCCTCACGAAAAAGAACATCATGGGACAGGACGTCAGAAATGCTCCATCCATCAATATCGGCGACCACGCTCTGGAAGTGGTTCAAGAGTTCACCTACCTAGGCTCAACTATCACCAGTAACCTGTCTCTCGATGCAGAAATCAACAAGTGCATGGGAAAGGCTTCCACTGCTATGTCCAGACTGGCCAAGAGAGTGTGGGAAAATGGCGCACTGACACGGAACACAAAAGTCCGAATGTATCAAGCCTGTGCCCTCAATACCTTGCTCTATGGCAGCGAGGCCTGGACAACGTATGTCAGCCAAGAGCGACGTCTCAATTCATTCCATCTTCGCAGCCTCCGGAGAATCCTTGGCATCAGGTGGCAGGACCGTATCTCCAACACATCCCCAGCATATACACCCTAGTGAGCCAGTGGCACTTGAGATGGCTTGGCCATGTGAGCCACATGGAAGATGGCAGGATCCCCAAGGACACATTGTACAGCGAGCTCATCACTGGTATCAGACCCACCGGCCGTCCATGTCTCCGCTTAAAAGACGTCTGCCAACGCGATATGAAGTCCTGTGACATTGATCACAAGTCGTGGGAGTCAGTTGCCAGTGATCGCCAGAGCTAGCGGGCAGCCATACAGGTGGGGCTAAAATGTGGCGAGTCGAAGAGACTTCGCAGTTGGCAGGAAAAAAGACAGAAGCGCAAGGGGAGAGCCAACTGTGTAACAGCCCTGACAACCAATTTTATCTGCAGCACCTGTGGAAGAGTCTATCACTCCAGAATTGGCCTTTATAGCCACTCCAGGTGCTGCTTCACAAACCACTGACCACCTCCAGGTGCTTACCCATTGTCTCTCGAGACAAGGAGGCCAAAGAAGAAGAAGATTCTTCCACCTCTCTGAGATTTGCCTACATATTTTCTCCTCTATCTCTTCCTGTCTGTTTAGAGGCCTGGAGTACACTCCCAGCCAAGTGATTGTCCCCTTTTTGTTTTTAAGTTCTACCCATATGGCCTCATTTGAGGAATTTCTAAGATATCATCCTTCCTTACTGCAGTAATTGACTCCTTGATCAACAGTGCAATGCCACCTCCTCTTTTACTCCCTCACCTGTCTTGCCTGTAGATTCTGTCCCCTGGAATACTGAGCTGCCAGTCCAGCCCCTCCCTCAACCATGTCTCTGTGATAGGAATAAGATCATAATCCCATGTGCTAATCATCGCCCTCAATTCATCTGCCTTATTAGTAAGACTCCTTGCATTAAAATAGATGCAATCCAGCCTTGCATGTTTCACTTGTGCCGTAACAGGTCTATATTTGCTCTGCCTTCCAGACTGACTCAGTTTCTCTTTTAAATTTGACTATGTTTAACCCCCTACTGTACCTCCACTCTGTATCCGACCCCCCTGCCAAATTAGTTTAAACCCCCCCTACCCCCCAAAACAGCACTAGCAAACCTCCCAGCAAGTATGTTGGTCCCGTTCCAGTTCAGGTGCAACCCGTCCAACTTGTATAGGTCCCACCTTTGCCAGAAACAGACCCAGTGGTCGAGGAAATTAAGGCCCTCCCTCCTGCACCATATCCTCAGCCATGCATTCATCTGCTCTACCATCTTATTCCTATACTCATTAGCATGTGGCATTGGGAGTAATCCAGAGATTACAACCTTTGAGGTCCTGCTTTTTAATCTGCTATCTAGCTCCCTAAATTCTGGTTGCAGGACCTCATCCCTCTTTCTACCTATGTCATTGGTGCCAATGTGCACCATGACCTCTGACTGTTCACCCTCCCCCTTGTCCTGCAGCCACTCTGTGACATCCTTGACCCATGCACCAGGGAGGCAACATACCATCCTGGAGTCACGTTTGCAGCCACAGAAATGCCTATCTGTACCTCTTACGATAGAATCCCCTATCACTATAGCTCTTCTACTCCTTTTCCTCCCCTCCTGTGCAGCTGATCCACCTGTGGTGCCACAGACTTGGTTCTTGCTGCATTCCCCTGAGAGGCTATCTCCCCCAATAGTATTCAAAGTGGAAAATCTGTTAGAAAGGGAGATGGATCCAGGGGACTCCTTCACTACCTGCCTAGTTCTTCTACTCTGCCTGGTGGTGACCCATTCCCTTTCTACCTGAGCAGTCTTTACCTGCGATGTGACCACCTCCCTATACGTGCTATCCATGATGATCTCAGCCTCGCGGATGCTCCACAGTATCTCCAGCCGCCGCTTCAGATCCGAAACGTGGATTTCGAGTAGCTGCAGCTGGAGACACCTCCTTCACACGTGTTCGTCCTGGATACTTGAAGTGTCCCTGACTTCCCACATTGCACAGGAGGATCACTCCACATTGCTGAGCTGCCCTGCCATAACTTACCCTTAATTTATCCCCTTAAATTACCCAAAAATTAAATTATTTACACTAGGGACCTTGATTCTCCCCCAAAAAACACGACCTCCTTTATTGAAAAAACTGTAGACCTTTCCCTTTACTTTTAGTTACTCACCCAGCTATTTAGAGTAACTCCCGAACATCAGATACTCACCAACCAATCACCTTGCAGCCTTCCTGTGACATCACAGCTCCTTTGTTTTCAAACTCCGGCGTGCCTGGACTGCTCTCCGCTTCTCACCTGGAAGGTGAGTGACGAGGCCGCGATCCTCAGGCTCAATTTATCGGCTCCACTCTCGGTGTTCTCCCCACAGGTCCGCTCCACTCCCGGAAGGTGAGTGACTGGGCCACGATCCTCGGGCTCAATTTATCGGCTCCACTCTCGGTGTTCTCCCCACAGGTCCAGTCCTCTCCCGGAAGGTGAGTGACTGGGCCGCGATCCTTGGGCTCAATTTATTGGTTCTGCTCTTGGCGTTCTTCCCACAGGTCCACTCCTCTCCGCTCCGCCCCCGGAAGGAAAGTAAGTCTGGTATCTGTGACGGACAATGAGGAGAAAAACAATATAAGGAGAGAGTGAAATACATTTTACTCTTTAGACGATATTATTTATTATATTTCAGCTGTTCCTTGTTTCACAAATATTTTTGCGGGCTTTTCAAATTTGTGAATGGATTTCAGCTCTGACAATTTGCCACTGTCAATCTCCGCCCCATTTTCTCATTGCCCTCTGATGATCGGCGAAATAGCAGCTCCCTGATTGGTGACATGAACCAGCCAATGAGACTCAGCAGACAGTAACCAATCAGAAGTAGCCGGACTGCATTCCTCCAGAAGGTAAAGCAGGGAAGTGCGGGAGGAATTCCTCACTCTTTGTGAAAGTATTTGTGAGATTGTGGAAATGTCTGGAAGAGGAGCAGGGGAGAGACCATGATCCTGTCTCAGGTAAGTTTTTGAGTAAAATGGCTGTAACCAATTCTGTAACTTCAGGCCAGGGAGTGTGTAACATCGTTCGGGTGGTAGTGAAGGATAATGATGGAGATGCACTGGTTGATCGTACCTTCTTCATTAAGAAAATCCTTATTGATTGCTGTGGATTCCAAGCTGTAAACATCTTCTGCCTGCAGGACTTCCCCAGCAGTGGATATTTTGACGTGACGTCCAAGAACATGGCGGATGCATCAAGTTCCTGAAGGTGTTCAAGGAGAAGGGAAACCAGGCGCCGCTGTCAATCCTCACAGTGGAGCCGCTCTTCACACTGCCATCGCAACGTGACCGGGTGGTGAGAAGCCACCTCTACAACCCCCATGTTCCTGTCGTGGATGTACTCACCTTCCTCACCAGGTATGTTGAGGTGGCCAGCGGCAGCACTGATGTCAAGGACCCATTTGGATTTGGACCAGCTAGCGGCAGGTCAAGGTCACCTTGAAGGTCGATGCCAACGGAGCCATCATCCATCCTCCCTCCAGCTTCGCTTTCGGGGGAAGTCGAGGCTTCATGGTCTATGCGGAGCAGCCCAGAGTTTGTCGTACCTGCGGCAAATCTGGTCACGTGGCAGCTAACTGCAGCACAGTCGTCTGCAAGAACTGCAAGAAGGAAGGCCATCAGACCAAGGACTGTAATCATTGTAAGTACTGCAACCTGTGAGGTGGGGCAGGCCACCTCTACAAAACCTGCCAAAACGCTGCCTCAGTTATGCTCAGGCAGCAAGGATCAAGGAAAGACCGGGTTAAGGAACGGTGAACATGTCTGGTGCTGGGAGGGGAACAAGCAATCCTCCCCACAGCGATGAAAGCCTATCTGAGAAAGAGAAGAAAGGGGAGGCAGCTGCAACCAGTGACCCAACACCTACTCCGTGCCTGGAAACTCCTCCTCCACAGACAGAATTAATGGAGGAGGAGGCAGCAGATGGACAAACAGGTCAGTGGCAGGTGGTAGAAAGGAAGACCACAAAGAAAAAACCTCCAAAAAAAGAACAGGTCAACACCCAACCAGTGGCAAGAGGAGGCTACCGTCTGAGACAGACTACAGCAGCTCCTCCTCACTGGACGAGGAAGGACCGGAACGATGGCACCTCCAAAAGAAGCAGCAGAACTCAAAGGAGCTGGAAGATAAAGCCCACCAGCTCCGGGGCACTGGAAGCTGTGACACGCCCAGCGCACCCCAAACCAAAAGCATGGAACCCAAGGAGATGCTCAGTGCACCCCAGCTCCGGGAGCCCGAGAGCAGCGAAGTATCCTGCGCACTCCAGCTCCAGCTCCAGGAAGTCAGGAACAGTGATGTCTTCGAGGAGGGACCGAGGGGAAAGACACCAACAATAGAGGACAACCCAAGCCTTGCTGCCTACAAGACCCGCCCCCCCACCCGCCGATGTCACCCCAGTGGAACAAAACCCTCATGAATAACCATGAGGGGTTTCTGGGCTCAACGAATGTGAAACTGCTTGCGTGCACTATGGGTATGCAGGAAGATACTCAAGGACCGGGACTAGCAAGGACACCTGGTGTGGTCAGCAACACCCAACTTTATAGTGGATATAAAGATTGCTTCGATTAACATGCATTGTGTTAAATCCACCACGTGATGTGTTTCAACCTTGGATGACTTCGCAAAGGTCAAAGCTGGCGTACTGTTTCGTCAGGAGTGTGGAATCCTGCACCGCAGCACTTACAGGCAATGGTCACGATGGTGATCCCATGGGTCATCGATCTGGTCCAGAGGAAATGGTTCCTGTTCCTCCGGCCTGGGGATTCTGCTGCGGGAAGGCAACTTAACCATCTCTGAAGTTAAGATGCTGGTGGGCGGTCGCCTTCTCGTAGCAGATGTAATGTACAACAATGCTCCGCTCCAGTTAAGCAACGTATATGCCCCGGTCCAATACAGCGAGTGGCTGACCATCCTCCAGCAACTCACACTGCTGCTGGCGACATCCAGGCCGATCATTCTTGGAGGTGACTTCAACTGCATCATTGATGCAGCTGGACGATCTGGCAGTGACGACAGAAAACTGGACGCTCCGCCCAGATTCCTAAAGGAAACAGTATTAAATGCCAAACTGCACAATGACTTCAGCAAACCTGCAGACAGAGAGCAGCGTAGATACACCTGGTCAAGATCGGACAGGTCTGCCCGTTCCAGGATTGACTTCCTGTATGTGTCCCCTGCTTTCACGGTCAGATCCACCGACGTCAAGCCGGTGTTCTTCTCCGACCACTGCCTCTTACTGGTTGACTGTCACTTACAGGATGACCAGCGGGTTGGCAGGGGGACATGGAAGCTCAATGCTACACTGCTAACCCCAGAGAACATTGAGGAACTCAAAAGAGATTGAAAAAGTTGGAGAACAGTGAGACCCTCTTTGAGTATCCGGTGAACTGTTGGGAAGTGATCAAGGAGAACATCAAGAGGTTCTTTATCTCCAAAGGTGTTCAGAGGGTGAGAGAGACAGAGCGAAATGTCCGCACTCCAGAAAAGAATGCAAAATCTGCTCTGGCTGCAGTCGATGGGGGTTGAGGTCAAGGAGGACTTCCAAGAGGTGAAGAGCCAGCAGGCCTCGCTCTTTGCCACGGAGGCCTCCAAGATCATCCTCCGGTCCAGAGTCTGCTCCATTGAGCAGGATGAGACGTGCTCGCGTTTCTTCTTCCAAAAAGTACACAGAGAGAGCTCTGTGATCAGCAGCTTGAAGGAAGAGGATGGCTCGGTCACAACTTCGCAGTCCGACATACTAACGATTAGCAAATCCTTGAATGCTGGGCTGTAAGACGTGAAGTCTATGGACAGCACGTCCTCCCAGTCCTTCCTGTCATCCATCACAGAGGTCTTAGATGACAGCATGCAGGAGAATCTGGACAAACCGCTAACTCTGGACAAGCTGACAAAGGCCATCAAGTCTTTTGAGACGAAGAAAACTCCCGGAAGCGACGGCTTACCAGTTGAGTTGTATTCGGCCCTGTGGTACTGGGTCAGCCCAGACCTGCTGGAAGTGTACGAGAGTACGCTCCTGGCCGGCAGCATGTCAGAATCCATGAGGAAAGGCATCATCACCCTCATCTACAAGCAGAAGGGGGAGAGGGCAGAAATCAGAAATTGTCGGCCCATCTCACTGCTTAATGTAGACTACAAGGTTCTGTCCAAAGTCATCGCCAGTCGAGTCAACTCTGCTCTGGAGTTGGTGATTCACCCTGACCAGACCTGTACTGTACCCAGCAGGAAGATCTCTGATAGTGTCATGCTACTCAGGGATACGATCACCTTTGTATGGGTCAGGAAGGTGGACACCTGCCTCATCAGCCTGGACCAGGAGAAGGCTTTTGACAGCATATCGCACACATACATGATGGATATGCTCTCCAAAATGGGGTTTGGGGAGGGAATCTGCAATTGGATCAAACTGCTCTACACAAACATCAGTAGCACAGTCCAAAAAATTGGGTGGGAATCAGAAAGTTTCCAATCAAATCTGGAGTCAGACAGGGCTGTCCTCTTTCCCCTGCCTTGTGTGTTTGCTGTATCGAACCCTTTGCTGAGTCTATTTGGAAGGATGCGAGCATAAGAGGGGTGACAATCCCAGGCAGTGAAGTCACTCAGGTCAAAGCCTCCCTGTACATGGATGATGTTGCTGTGTTCTGATCGGATCCGCTGTCCATTCACAGACTGATGAGCATCTGCGACCAGTTCGAACTGGATTCGGGAGCCAATGTTAACCATGGCAAGAGCGAGGCCATGTTCCTTGGGAACTGGGCTGACCGATCCTTTGTCCCATTCACTGTCAGGTCAGACTACCTGAAGGTGCTGGGGATATGGTTTGTAAGGGCCGGGACGTGCACCAAAACCTGGGAGGAGCGAGTAGCCAGGGTACAACATAAACTGAGCAAGTGGGAGCAGCGATCACTCTCTATTATGGGTAAGAACCTGGTCATCAGGTGCAAGGTGCTCACGTTGTTGCTGTAAGAGGCACAGGTCTGGCCCATACCCCACTCCTGTGCTGTGGCGATCACCCGAGCCATTTCCCGCTTTATCTGAAGATGCAAAATGGACCGGGTCTGGAGGGACACGATGTTCAAACCTCTGGATAAAGCCGAAAAAATGTACTCAACGTCGCCCTCAACCTGATGGCCGCCTTAGTATGTGGCTGCATCAAGCTGTGCGTAGAGCCCCAGTATGCAAACACCAAGTGTCACTACGTGCTGAGGTTCTATCTGACCCCGGTGTTGCAAAGGATGGATCTGGTCACATTGCCACGGAACGCTCCATCCAGTTGGACTGTGCCTTCGTGGAACTGTTTGTGCGGAAATACACCTTTGACCACCAATCCATCAGGCAGTGGTCTGCACGGAATGTCCTCAAGTCTATTTTTGGAAAAGAAAAGTCTGGAAGAGGAAAGACCGGCGGGAAAGATCGGTCCAAGGCCAAGTCTCGCTCCTCCCGGGCTGGACTGCAGTTCCCGGTGGGCCATGTTCACAGGCTCCTGAGAAAGGGCAACAATGCTGAGCGTGTGGGTGCCGGAGCCCCGGTCTATCTGGCTGCTGTGCTCGTGTATCTGACCGCTGAAATCCTCGAGTTCGCTGGTAACGCGGCCCGGGACAACAAGAAGACCCGCATCATCCCCAGACACCTGCAGCTGGCTGTCCAGAATGACGAGGAGCTCACCAAGCTGCTGGGAGGGGTGACCATCACTCAGGGCTGGGTGCTGCCTAATAGCCAGGCCATTCTGCTGCCCAAGAAAACCAGCGCTCCGGGCACCAAAACCAAGGCAATCTGCCAGGATTTTATCAAATACCCAAAGGTTCTTTTCAGAGCCACCCACAGTATCATTCTTGTAAATCTCCTCTGTACTCTCTCCACAGCAATTATGTCCTTTCTGTAATGTGATGACCAGAACTGTACGCAATACTCCAGCTGTGGCCAAACCACCGTTTTAAACAGTTCTCGCATTACATCCCTGCTTTTGTCGACCAAGAAAGGAAAGCATTCCATATGCCTTCTTCACCACTCTATCTACCTGTCCTGTCACTTTCAGGGACCTGTGGACATGCACTCCAAAGTCTCTCACTTCTTCTACCCCTCTCAATATCTTCCCGTTTATTGAGTATTCCCTTGCTTTGTTTGCCCTCCCCAAATGCATTCCCTCACACTTCTCCAGATTGAATTCCATTTGCCATTTTTCCGCCCACTCAACTAATCCATTCAAATCATTCTGAAGTCGACAGCTATCCTCCTCACCATCAATTACACGGCCAATTTTTGTGTCATCAGCAAATTTCCCAATCATAGCTCCCACATTTAATTCCAAATCATTAATATACACCACAAACAGCAAGAGACCCAACACAGAGCCCTGTGGAATGCCACTGAAAACCGCTTTCCATTCGCAAAAACATCCGTCGATAACTATCCTTTGTTTCCTGCCACTGAGTCAATTTTGGATCCAACCTGCCACATTCCCCTGTATCCCATGGGCTTTCATTTTACTGACCAGTGGGACCTTATCAAATGCCTTACTAAAATCCGTGTAAACCACATCCACCGCTCTATCCTCATCAATGTTCCTTGTTACTTCCTCAAAAAACTCAGTCAAGTTAGTGAGACATGACCTTCCCTTTACAAATCCATGCTGACTATCCCTGATTAATCAATGCCTTTCTAAGTGGCAGTTTATCCTGTCCCTCAGAATTGATTCTAATAATTTACCCACCACCGAGGTCAGACTGACCGGTCTATAATTATTTGGCCTATCCCTCACATCCTTTTTAAATAATAGTACAACGTTCGCAGACCTCCAATCCTCCGGCACCTCCCCCAAATCCAGTGAGGATTTGAAGATGATCCTCAGCGCATCCATTATTTCCTCCCTGGCTTCCTTTAACAACCTCAGATGCAAACCATCTGGCCCTGGTGATTTATTCATTTTCAAGGATGTCAGACCCTCTAGTACTTCCACTCTCATTATGCTTATCGTATCTAATATTTCACACTCCTCTTCTTTTACTACAATGTCTGCATCATCCCTCTCCTTTGTGAAGGCAGAGACAAAAAACTCATTAAGAACCCCGCCCACATCTTCTGGATCCACACAGAAGTTCCCTTGTACATCTCTGATAGGCCGTACCCTTTCCTTAGTTATCCTCTTGCTCTTAATGGACTGATAAAACATCTTTGGGTTTCCTTCAAGTAGTTGTATCCAGTCCACATCCACCAAATCACCTCTCAGTTTTGTAAAATTTGCCTTCCCCCAATTTAGAACTTTTACTTTTCGAGCTGCCCTGCCATTACTTAGCTTTACAAACTCATTATTGCTCGTGTAATAAGTGTAATAAGTAGAATAATTTACCAGCTACTCACCGATCAGCTTCTTCCCCTGTACCATGGAGGCTGAAAAGGCAGAAGAGACCAAAGAGCACCTCCTTCCCCCAGTCAGTGAAGTCCCTCACACATCAACTCACAGCTTTACACTCTGTCCAAACAGCACTTTCTAATTAGTAATTATTCATAAATTACACTAACTAAAACATTAGTAACCTGACCAATTACAAGGTAGCTATTTGAGGGTTTTTAAACAAAGAGCTTTTTTCCCTATCCTGATTTCAGGTCCCACTCTGGACACTTGCTTTTGATTCCAGGACACTGAGGGCGGGGTGCTGCCGAATATCCAGGCCGTGCTGCTGCCCAAGAAAACCAGCGCTCCGGGCACCAAAACCAAGTCAATCTGCCAGGATTTTATCAAATACCCAAAGGCTCTTTTCAGATCCACCCACAGTATCTGAAAGGGCTGATTACTGTCTGAAGTCTGCTGTACCCACACCTCTGTCTATCCCTCTTCATCTAGAACAACCAGCGTCATCTTCCATTCCTTTCACCATCATGTGTTTGACTCGCTTCTCCTTTTCGACAGTCAGATATCAATGTAATAATGAAATGATCTGTGTCAGTGCTGGCCATTTCCCTGCCCTGAATTCAGACCCCACTCTGGACACTTGTTTCCCATTCCAGGACCTCCTTGTATTAATATTCAGCACCACCTGTCAGTCAGAAACTTGTCTCAATGAACCGATCCTTTTACTGAACTTCCAACTGCTGCTGTCTATTTCTCGAGGGAAAGAGCTGCTCACTGCATAAGGATGTGAGGGGAATGTAACCCGGCTGCTGGTGAGAAGGTCCCGTCTTCTCAATCAAAAGCCTTTTATTTTACTTCAGTGATTCCCAGATTCCCAGCTGGTCTGTTGAGGATTTTGTTTTCACAGTAATACCTTGTTAAATACAAATCTGATTCCAACATGTCAATACCAGGACAGAATGGGAACCTTTTAAAAGGATGAAGCAACTATTTCAGTGGCTTCTCACTGTCCCCCTGAAGCCTGTGTGAAGGGGAATTACCAATAGTCTGTAATTTATTACTTCCACACCGAGTTTGAGTTATTTGTCGCGTGAAAGATTGTTGAACGGAGTCTTTTACTGTCAGTTACGGATGAGAAGTTGACAAAAATTGGCAAAATAAAGCTGTTCATAAAATAGCACCAGCAATTTGAGTCGGTAAAAGCAAAATTGTGTTTTAAAAGTTTATTTAAACCGCTACGGGAAAATAGATTTTTATGTACTTTTCCAGTCGATCACTTCTTTTCCAAAGTGAAATTGGCGGCTTTCACAAATTCAAATATTCTGCCAGGTTGACAGGTTCAACCAATGATATTTTGTGTTTTGTGCTTCGAGGTTCTCTAATTGAATCACTCATATGAGCTAATGGCTGTGTGGCCTAATGGATGAGGCGTCTGACTTTGGTATATTCTATGATGTTAGCAGAAGATTGCAGTTTCGAGTCCTGCCGCAGTCACTTTGACCCAAAGGGATGATGCAGGGCTTTGGGGATCGAGTCGGGGACTGAACAGATTGGAAACCCGACATGGACTGAATGGGGCGAATGGCTGTCACTGACTTGATGAGAAGAGGGTGACCAATCAGAAGTGGGCTGGGGTAACAGCGGGCTCAAACTGCAGGAATTCCAGGTCCCTGAATGACTGAGCTGAAACTGATCAGTTTCACTGCAGGAAACACCGTCTCGGGGGAAATAACATCACAAATAATTCCATTTGACTAATAATTCAATTATAAAACAATGGGCAGATGTGAAGGTGCGATGTTGCTTTTCACTGTGAGGGGAGAATCCGCCATCTGGGTAAATCAGCAACTTTATAACATCGTCTGTACGTTTGGAAAAGAAACGATGAAAACTCTCCCCATAACCCTGGTGCGGTGGAAAGGCTCAATTCAGAGATTGGAATATAACGAGACCACAACATAAATCATTAACTGTTATTTCCGGCATAAAACACACCCTAGCTCCCGTTCCCAGGTCACTGCTGTCCCGATGAGGCGGTGGCTGAATCTGAAAAGAGACTTTGTTTTGTGTTTCTGCAGGAAAACCACAAAGATCCTCCCAGGCAGTGAAACTCATCTTCCCAGAATCTCCATACCAGATTGAAACAGAAAACACAAAGACAGTGAGAAAGTTCCAGAGAGTTACTGAGCATTAAAACCAATGAAATAAACCAATTCGAGAGAGATGTTGGTGCAGCTTTTTCAGAGAGATTGTGGGTGGCTCTTAAAAGAGCCGTTGTGTTTCGAGTGTTTTCACTACATGGTGGAGTTTTATTTGGAGTTGATGTACTTGGTCACTCACTTTGTCCCTTCTCACATTCCGAGCGCTTTGTTGGGTGGAAATATTTATTCAGGCAGTTTCAACAGCTCAGAGCCGACATTGAGTCAGAAACCAGAAATGGGAGTACGAGACACAGACAAGGAATTTACGCTGGACCTTTAGAAATCTCACTGGTTATAGGCCTCAGTTAGAGCGTTGTGTCTAATTCCATGCTCCACACTTTAGCAGGAATGTCAAGGCCTTAGAGAGGGTGCAGAGGAGATTTACTGGAATGGTATCAGAAATGCAGGAATTCAGCTAATGTGGAAAGAATAGGGGTCTGGGGTGTGTGAAGCTGGGGTCCTTCTTCTTAGAGCAGAATGGCAGTTAATAGTTGTGTTCAACATTGTGAAGAGTTTTTATAAGAATAAAGAAGTTTGACTGCAATTAGACAGAGCCTTGGTGAGATCACACATTATGGGCGGCACAGTGGCGCAGTGGTGAGCACCGCAGCATCACAGCTCCAGCAACCCGGGTTCAACTCTGGATACTGCTTGTGTGGAGTTTGCAAGTTCTCCCTGTGTCTGTGTGGGTTTTCTCCAGTTGCTCTGGTTTCCTCCCACAAGCCAAAAGACTTGTTGGTAGGTAAATTGGCCATGATAAATTGTCCCCAGTATAGGTAAGTGGGAGGGAAATATAGCGTCGGTGGGGATGTGGTAGGAATATGGGATTAGTGTAGGATTAGTATAAATGGGTGGTTGTTGGTTGGCATAGACTCGGTGGGCTGAAGGGCCTGTTTCAGTGCTGTATCTCTCTATGACACTAGAGATGTGGATGCTCAATCATTGGGTATATCCAAGAGAGAGATCGATAGGTTTTTGGATACTAAGGGAATCAAGGGATTTGTGCTAGTGTGGTAAGATGGAGTTGATGTAGGAAATCAGCTGTGATCTTATTGAATGGCAGAGCTATTTCGATGAGCCGAATGGCCTACTCCTATTTTTTATGTAACGTTCCATTCCTCTCAGGAAATATTTTATTTTCAAAAAGAGAAATACTGCACACATTGGAAATCTGAATAATAACAGAAGATTCTGGAAACACTCAGCAGTTCCAGCAGTATCTGTGGAGAGAGGAAGGGAGGAGCAATGTTTCAGGTCTATAGAAGGGTCACAGAACTGGACCATTAACCCGAGCTTCTCTTCTCCACAGTTGTTTCGGAACTGGCTGAGTGTTTTCAGTATTTTAGGCTTTTTCTTTCTGTATTTCATCCTTTTCCCACTTGACTATTTGCTGTGAAACTTTCAGCGTTGTGCTCAATTCTTTGTGTCGTTGTGTTTTCTTTATTTGAAGCAATGTAAATAGTATCCTGAAATGAATTTGCCAAATGGTTGGGCAAATTGTTACAACCAGTTTTTGAGCAAGTTCTCCACATACACAGTGAAGGATTCCTTCACATTTGTGAAGACCATACAGGACTTGCATATCGATAGCAATGCCGTGTCCATGTGTCATTTGACATTGCTAGCCTATTCACCAATGTACCACTTCAGGAAGCCATAGATATTTGCACTGCAGTGCTATATCATGGTGATCTAGACCCGTCACCATTGTGTGAATCAGTATTCATTGAACTTATGAACTCGGCAACTTGCACAGTTGAGTTCAGTTTTATTGACACCATGTATCGCTGGTGTTGCCATGGGATCCCCTCCAGGCCCAGCTCTCACAAACATCTTTGTTGGATTCCATGACAAACCTGTTTTTAAGGGAATGACACCTAACCTCCTTCCTCTTGCATATTTCCAATATGTAGATGATACATTTGCTATATTTGAATCCGCAGCTGCATGAAATAATTTCCTTGCACGTCTTCATGGGCTCCATCCTACAGTCAAATTCACCTTTGGAATGGAGCTGTCAAATGAGCTCCCTTTCCTTGATGTACTAGTTGAGAAATCTGCTAAGGGGTTTTCTACCACGGTCTACCGCAAACCTACCTTCCCAGGTCAATGCACGCGTTGGGATTCTTACAGTTCCATGAGCTATAAGATTGGCCTTCTCGGCAACCAATCACTGACCGACATTGGCTCCTGGTCCAGCAACAACTCAACCTCAAAATCCTCAGACCTGCTGAGTGGTTCCAGCATTTCTTGTTTTTATTTCAAAATACTCATCCTTGTTTCTAAATCCTTATGTGTTCTCACCTGTCCCAACCTCCTTCCTCCCTCCGTAACCACCTCCCTCCCTCCCTCCGTAACCACCTCTCTCCCTCCGTAACCACCTCCCTCCCTCCCTCCGTAACCACCTCCCTCCCTCCATAATCACCTCCCTCCCTCCCTCCGTAACCTCCTCCCTCCCTCCGTAACCACCTCCCTCCTTCCCTCCGTAGCCACGGAGTCTTATCGAAAACCTCATAAATAGGGCTGAGCCATTTGCTCACCATGCAAGCTTGATGCTGAAATAGGGCGAATCAAAGACATCCTGCATTACAATGGTTACACTGATCAGATCATTTCTATCTGTATATCACACAAACTTATAAACGGGCTGAAGGACGTCATTTTGAGCCCTGAAAAGTGCCCAGTCTCCCTCAAATTACCCTGGAAAGGTAATATATCCCCAATATTTGAGTAACAGGTGAAGCTCGCTGTTTCCTGCTGTTACTATGCAGGAGCAACAAGTGTGGTGTTCGCCACTAACAGGATGCTGCTGTCAAGCAAAAGAGACGTCCTGCCTATCACACAAATAAGTAACGTGATATATGAATTTCAATACCAGTGTGATGCTAGGTTTCTAGACCGTACATCCCAAAACTGGCGGATTGTATCAAATAACATGTCCCTTCCGCTGTTCGCAATGGGCCCTACCCAACCAACCCGTGCTTGCAAAACTCAAAACACAGTATCCAACATGAGATGTGATTCCACAATAGGACAACATTTGCTAAATAATTCTCAGTGAGCTAAGAATTACACTGACAACCGATTTAAGACTGTCAGTAGGGCTCGCAGTGTGGTGCATTGGTGTGTACTGTGAACTACATGAATTAATACACAGGGCCCTGTTCTTTGCAGACAGAAAGAATATGCACACATGTTGTGCCAGTCTCAGCTAAACAAAATAAGTGACAGCCATTCACTGGCTCATTCCACAGGGCAATGCCTTGACCAATCAGAGTCAAGCTGCCTGGTTTAAATTTCAAACAAAGCTGGGCAGTTATCTGTCAGTTACCATAAACTGATGCATTCTGAATGGCAATGCCTCGCCCAATCAGAGTTCACTTGCCAACCAATCAGCACGCTCTTCTCATACAGAAGAAAGTTGTTGTTTTCCCTTAAATTGGTATTCTTGCGGATTGCCCTGCTGAGTGCAAGACGAAAACAACTGGCGACCAAAGTTTGGACAACATGTCACTATTTTCACGAAATGATTACTTTTATTTTCAATATAAAAATATAAAGCAATATGAGTGTAACATTTACAGACAAATTCTATTACCTCACATTGCCTGATTCTTTCACACTGACAGACAATGTGAACTACTGTCCTGATTTTGCAGTTCTCACTTCCAGTTAGCAAATGTCAGCAATCTGTGATGCAGTGCAGTTTGCAGACCAGACCGTCAATCACAACATGCAATAATTGTTCAGCTTATGTTGGACTGGTGGGATTTGGAAATACTAGGAATTGAGATGAGCTGTTATTGTATTTAATTATTTGTTTCATGGGATGTGGACGTCGCCAGCCAGGCCAGCATTTATAGTCCATCCCTAATTGCCCATGAGAAGGTGGTGGTGAGCTTCCTTCCTGAACCACTGCAGTCCATGTGGGGTAGGTACACCCACAGTGCTATTAGGAAGGGAGTTCCAGGAATTTTACCCAGCGACAGTGAAGGAATGGCGATATAGTTCCAAGTCAGGATGATGTGTAGCTTGGAGGAGAACTTTCAGGTGGTGGTATTCCCATGCATCTGCTGCCCTTGTCCTTCTAGGCAGTAGAGGATGCAGGTTTGGAAGGTGCTGCCTGAGTAGCCTTGGTGCATTGTTGCAGTGCATCTTGTAGATGGTACACACTGCTGCCACTGTACGTCAGTGGTGAAGGGAGTGAATGTTGTGGATGGGGTGCCAATCAAGCATGTTGCTTTGTCCTGGATGGTGTCGAGCTTCTTGAATGATGTTGGAGCTGCACCCATCCAGGCAAGTGGATAGTATTCCATCACACTCCAGACTTGTGCCTTGTAAATGGTAGACAGGCTTGGGGAGTCAGGAGGTGAGCTACTCACCGCATGCTTCCTATCCCTTGACCAGCTCATGTAGTCACACTATTTATAAGGCTACTCCAGTTCAGTTTCTGGTCAAAGGGAACCCCCAGGAAGTTGATAGTGGGGGATTCAGCGATCGTAATGCCGTTGAATGTCAATGGGAGATCGTTAGATTCTCTCTTGTTCGAGATGGTCATTGCCTGGCACTTGTGTGGCGCGAATGTTACTTGCCACTTATCAGCACAAGCCTGGATATTGTCCAGGTCTTGCTGCATTTCTACATGGACCTCTTCAGTATCTGAGGAGTCGCGAATGGCGCTAAATTTTGCAATCATCAGTGAACATCCCCACTTCTGACCTTATGATTGAAGGAAGGTCACTGATGAAGTAGTGAAGAAGGTTGGGCCGAGGATACTACCCTGAGGAACTCCAGCAGTGATGTCCTGGAGCTGAGATGATTGACCTCCAACAATCACAACCATTTTCCTTTGTGCTAGGTACGATTCCAACCAGTGGAGAGTTTTCCTCTTGATTCCCATTGACTCCAGTTTTGCTCTGGCTCCTTGATGCCATACTCAGTCAAATGCTACCTTGATGTCAAGGGCAGACACTCTCACCTCACCTCTTGAGTTCAGCTCTTTTGTCCTTGTTCGAACCAAGGCTGTAATGAGGTCAGGAGCTGAATGGCCCTGGCGGAACCCAACTGGCGTCACTGAACAGGTTATTGCAAAGCAAGTGCCCCGTCGATGACATCTTCCATCACTATACTGATGATTGAGAGTAGACTGATGCGGCAGTAATTGGCTGGGTTGGAATTGTCCTGCTATTTGTGTACAGGACATACCTGGGCAATCTTCCACATTGCCGGGTAGATGCCAGAATTGTACCTGTACTGGAACACCTTGGCTAGGGGCGCGGCAAGTTCTGGAGCATATGTCTTCAGTACTATTGCCGGAATATTGTCAGGGCCCGTCGCCTTTGCTGTATCCAGTGCCTTCAGTCGTTTCTTGATATCACGTTGAGTGAATCGAATTGGCTGAAGACTGGCATCTGTGATGCTGGGGACTTCAGAAGGAGGCCGAGATGGATCATCAACCCGGCACTTCTGGCTGCAGATTGATTCAAATTCTTCATCCTTATCTTTTGCACTGATGTGCTGGGCTCCCCCATCATTGAGGTTGGGGATATTTGTGGATCCACCTCCTCCTGTTGGTTGTTTAATTGTCCACCACCATTCATCATTGGATGTGGCAGGGTGTAGATCTGATCCGTTAGTTGTGGGATCACTTAGCCCTGTCTATTACATGCTGCTTCTGCTGTTTGGCATGAAAGTAGTCCTGGGCTGTAGCTTCATCAGGCTGACGCCTCATTTCAAGGTATGCCTGGTGCTGCTCCTGGCATGCCCTCCTGCACTCTTCATTGAATTAGGGTTGATCCCCCAGCTTGTTGGTAATGTTAGAGTGGGGGAATATTCCGGGCCATGAGGTTATAGAATGTGGTTGACTACAATTCTGCTGCTGCTAATGGTCCACAGCACCTCATGGATGCCCAGTTATACATTGCTAGTTCTGTTCAAAATCTATCCCATTTAGCACAGTGGTAGTGACACACAACACGATAGAGGGTATCCTCAATGTGAAGACGGGACATCATCTCCACAAGGACTGTGCAGTGGTCACTCCTACCAATACTGTCATGGACTGATGCATCTGCGGCAGGCAGATTGGTGAGGATGAGGTCAAGTATGTATTTCCCTCTTGTTAGTTCCCTCACCACCTACTGCAGACCCAATCGAGCAGCTATGTCCATTAGAACTCGGCCAGCATGGTCAGTACTGGTGCTACCGAGCCACCCATGGTGATAGACATTGAAATCCCCCAGCCAGACTACATTCTGTGCCCTTGCCACCCTCAGTGCTCCCTCCAAGTGGTGTTCATCAGTCTCTCGCTGTCTCTTGCTGGTTTGCTCAGTACCTTTCTCTGTCTGTTCATTTCTGAGTCCTGATAATCTCTTCCTGGTTTTCTGTGTGTCTTTCTCTGCCTGCCTCATTGTCGGTGCTGTTACTCCGTGTCCTTGTGTCATTGTGCAGTGAGGGTGAGTCCGTCAGCACGTGTG
Organism: Heterodontus francisci; assembly: GCF_036365525.1. Taxonomy (NCBI): domain Eukaryota; kingdom Metazoa; phylum Chordata; class Chondrichthyes; order Heterodontiformes; family Heterodontidae; genus Heterodontus; species Heterodontus francisci. The sequence continues at coordinate 1,634,875 of NW_027142345.1, forward strand.
TTGCTGAGGCCAGAATTCTTGAGCATTCAGACGACAATCCTATTTTTATAAAAACATTGGGGAAATGAACATATTTCACTAACAGGCAGCTAAAATTTAAGCCAACAGTTAGCAGAGTGGCGCAGCGGAAGCGTGCTGGGCCCATAACCCAGAGGTCGATGGATCGAAACCATTCTCTGCTATTTATGTTCGGTAGGAACACAAACAGTTCACTTTCAAAACATCAAGTGTTTCCCTATAATTACAAGATGCGCTCGATTGCGATCAGCTGGTTTGCTCAGTTCCTTTCTCTGTCTGTTCATTTCTGAGTCCTGATAATCTCTTCCTGGTTTTCTGTGTGTCTTTCTCTGCCTGCCTCATTGTCGGTGCTGTGACTCCGTGTCCTTGTGTTATTGCGCAGTGAGGGTGAGTCCGTCCGCACGTGTGTTGATGAGTCCGGGATTCTTGAGAAATCCGACTACAATCCTATTTTTATAAAAACATTGGGGAAATAACACAAACAGTTCACTTTCAAAACATCAAGTATTTCCCCATAATAACAAGATGCTTCCAAAGGCACTCGATTGCAATCAGCTTCTTCCTTCTAGTGAACACATCAATCAGCAACAAATCACTTTTGCTCACACGAACACAAGCTGCAAACACGGACCAGCCGAGTCTCTCCCACTTTGTCACCCCTTCCTGCAGAGCCTCCTCTCCACCACCAGATGGTGATGTTGGCCACAATAAAACCAGGACAAATGGTCACAGTGAGGAGACGGTCAGTAACAGAAAATAAAACAATAACAGGGAAAACATATACACAACAACAGGGTACATCTTTACACAACAGAAAACATATTTACACACCACGAAATACCTTTAGACAACAGGGAGAATACAATCATACAAATGCCTTGTTTCTCCATCTCAGTCTCGTTGTCTCTCTCTCTGTACCTCACTTTTGCTTCCTCACAGTCTATTGGTTTTCTGTGTGTTTTTCTCTCTGTCCCGTTGTCGATGGTGTTACTCAGCGTCCTTGTAACATTGTGTAGCCAGGCTGAGCCTCCCAACACCTGTGTTGCTGTAATAAAAACAGAAAATGCTGGAAATGCTCAGTCGGTCTGGCAGCATCTGTGCAGAGAGAAACAGTGAACAGTTCATGTCTGTTTCGTTAACTCACATTAACTTTGTTCTCTCTCCACAGATGCTGCCAGACCTGCTGACTATTTCAAGCATTTTCTGTTTATATTTCAGATTTCCAGCATCTGCAGTATTTTGCTTTCGTACGTGTGTTGCTATGTCTGGGACTGTTTGAGTGCAATGCTATTGCTTTATAAACAGCTTGAAACAAACATTTATCTCGCTAACACACAGCACTAATACACAGCTGGATATAAACAGCAGCCTGCAGCAGAGGGCGCAGTGGAAGTTTATTAACACAAATAATTCACCAACACTATATTTACTGCTATCCCCAATCACACCACGCTTCATCTTAACACGTTTTACTCTTTATTTACATCAACTTCTTCCTTCCAGTAAACACTTCAATTTGGAACACAGCTTCCAAATCACCTTTATTCACAAACCCGAACACACATCAGCCCAGACTTTCCCCTTTCTGTCAACCCATTCCTGCATCACTGCCTCTCCACCAACAGTTGTCGCGAGAATCATACAATCATAGAATGGCTACAGCACAGAAGGAGGCCATTCGCCCTGTCGAACCCGTGCTGGCTCTCTGTTAGAGCAACTCACCTCATTTCACTCCCCAGTCAGTTCAATTTTGGAGGTGGGAAAACTTCTCGAAAGAATAATTCGGGACAAAATTAATAGTCCCATGGACAAATGTGGGTTAATTCAGGAAAGCCAGCATGGATTTGTTAAGGGAAAATCATGTTTAACTGTCCTGCTGGAGTTTTTTGATGAGGTAACAGAGAGGGTTGATGAGGGCAATGCTGTTGATGTGGTGTACATGGACTTTCAAAAGGTCTGGCAGCATCTGAAAGGTCACTGACCTGAAACGTTAACTTTGCTTCTCTCTGTACAGATGTTGCCTGACCTGCTGAGTATTTCCAGCATTTCTTGTTTTCATTATGGCACAGAGTTCCCTTTTCAAACTTACAGAATTAACCACAATAATGTACTCTGAGATTCAAGTTAATTATCAGCCCAATATTTACACACATTATGAGTTTATAAGTTTCAGTATGAATTCCCATTCGTGCATCCTGACATATACATTAGATATAACATAACATAAGAATAGAAGAAATAGGAGCAGGAGTGTGCCATTCGGCCCCTCAAGCCTGCCTCGCCATTCAGTAAGATCATGGCTGATCTGCCCCAGACCTCAACTCCTCTTTCATGCCAGCTCTTCATAGCCCTCAACTCTCCAATATTTCAAAAATCTATTTACATCCTCTTTAAATACTTTCAGTGATTTAGCCTTCAATACTGGCTGGGGTAGAGAATTCCAGACATTCATTACCCTCTGAGAGAAGAAATTCCTTTGCATCTCAGTTTTAAATGAGTGTCCCCTTATTCTGCAACTATGTCGCCTAGTTTGAGATTCCCCCACGAGTGGAAACATTTTCTCATCATCTTCCCTGTTAATAAAAACAAGAAATGCTGGAAATACTCAGCAGGTCTGGTAGCATCTGTGAAGAGAGAAGCAGAGTTAATGTTTCAGGTCAGAGACCCTTCTTCACCCTGTTAAGCCCCCTCAGAATCTTGTAATTTTCAAAAAGATCACCCCTCATTCTTCTAAACACGAATGAATAACCTGTTTAGCCATTCTTCATAAGTCAACCCCTTCATCTCAGGAATCAGCTGAGTGAATCGCTTTTGAACTCCTCCAATGCCAGTGCATCCTTTCTTAAGTCTAAATCTCAAGTGTGATATCAGATTGAGAAAATCTGAAAGATAGTATAACCTGAGATACAAACTGAGATTTCAGTTTAAAACTCCCCCAGATTGTGAAACTAAAAGATACAATAGCAATTCAATTTGTATTGACTGTGCTTTGGATCATATTCCAGCCCTCATACAGTATCAGACTGGAAGATACTGTAGCAATTACATTAGTGCAGACTCAGCTCTACATTACAGAGCAGGGAACATATTTAAACAACCCGGAACACTTTTACACAAGACGGATCATATTTACACAACTGAGAAGATCTTTACCCAACAGGGAACCATTTTACACAATAACAGAGAACATCTTTACACAACAGCGAATACAGTTACACAACAGAGAACATATTACACAGCAGGAAATATCTTTAAAGGAACACAGGGAACATCTTTACACAACAGAGAACACAATTACATAAATCATCCGTCTTTCGCTGTCTCTTGCTGGTTTGCTCAGTACCTTTCTCTGTCTGTTCCCTTCTGCGTCCTGATAATCTCTTCCTGGTTTTCTGTGTGTCTTTCTCTGTCTGTTCCCTTCTGGGTCCTGATAATATCTTCCTGGTTTTCTGTGCGTCTTTCTCTGCCTGCCTCATTGTCGGTGCTGTTACTCAGTGTCCTTGTTGCATTGTGCTGAGTCCAGGATTCTTGAGCATTCAGACGACAATCCTATTTTGATAAAAACATTGGGGAAATGAACATATTTCACTAACAGGCAGCTAAATTTTAAACCAACAGTTAGCAGAGTGGCGCAGCGGAAGCGTGCTGCGCCCATAACCCAGAGGTCGATGGATCGAAACCATTCTCTGCTATTTATGTTTGGTAATAATACAAACAGTTCACTTTCAAAACATCAAGTGCTTCCCAATAATTGCAAGATGCTCTCGATTGTGATCAGCTTTTTCCTTCTCGTGAACACATCAATCAGTAACAAATCACTTGTGCTCACACGAACACAAGCTGCAAACACGGACCAGCCGAGTCTCTCCCACTTTGTCAACCCCTTCCTGCAGAGCCTCCTCTCCACCACCAGATGGTGATGTTGGCCACAATAAAAGCAGGACAAATGGTCACAGTGAGGAGATGGTCAGCAACAGAAAATAAAACAATAACAGGGAAAACCTTTACACAACAACAGGGTACATCTTTACACAACAGAAAACATATTTACACAACAGGAAATACCGTTACACAACAGGGAGAACACAATCATACAAACGCCTTGTTTCTCCATCTCAGTTTCGTTGTCTCTCTCTCTCCGTTCCTCACTTTTGCTTCCTCACAGTCTATTAGTTTTCTGTGTGTTTTACTCTCTGTCCCGTTGTCGATGGTGTTACTCAGCGTCCTTGTAACATTACGTAGCCAGGCTGAGCCTCCCATCACCTGTGTTATAGAACATAGAACATAGAACAGTACAGCACAGTACAGGCCCTTCGGCCCACGATGTTGTGCCGAACCGTTAACCTACTCTCAGATCAAAACTGCCTACGTACCCTTCATTCTACTATCATCCATGTACCTATCCAAGAGACGCTTAAATGTCCCTAATGTATCTGCTTCTACTACCACCGCTGGCAGTGCATTCCACGCACCCACCACTCTCTGTGCAAAGAACCTACCTCTGACATCTCCCCGAAACCTTCCTCTATCACCTTAAAATTATACCCCCTGGTGATAGCCCTTTCCACCCTGGGAAAAAGTATCTGGCTATCCACTCTATCTATGCCTCTCATCATCTTGTAACCCTCTATCAAGTCACCTCTCATCCTTCTTCGTTCCAATGGGAAAAGCCCCAGCTCCCTCAATCTTTCTTCGCAGGACATGCCCTCCAGTCCAGGCAGCATCCTGATAAATCTCCTCTGCACCCTCTCTAAAGCTTCCACATCCTTCCTATAATGAGACGACCAGAACTGAACACAATATTCCAAGTCAGGTCTAACCAAGGCTTTATAGTGCTGCAGCATAACCTCGCGGCTCTTAAACTCAATCCCCCTGTTCATGAAAGCCAACACACCATACGCCTTCTTAACAACCCTATCAATTTGGGTGGCAGCTTTGAGCGATCTATGGACATGGGCCCCAAGATCCCTCTGTTCCTCCACACTACCAAGAATCCTGTCTTTTAGCCTGTATTCTGCATTCAAATTCGACCTTCCAAAATGAATCACTTCACACTTTTCTACGTTGAACTCCATCTGCCGCTTCTCAGCCCATCTCTGCATCCTGTCAATGTCCCGTTGCAACCTACAACAGCCTTCCACACTATCCACAACTCCAGCAACCTTCGTGTCATCGGCAAACTTGCTAACCCAGACTTCCACTTCCTCATCCAAGTCATTTATAAAAATCACAAAGAGCAGAGGTCCCAGAACAGATCCCTGCGGAACACCACTAGTCACCGAGCTCCAGGCTGAATACTTTCCATCTACTACCACCCTCTGTCTTCTATGGGCCAGCCAATTCTGTATCCAGACAGCCAACTTTCCCTGTATCCCATGCCTCCTTACTTTCTGAATGAGCCTACCATGGGGAACCTTATCAAACGCCTTACTGAAATCCATATACAACACAGCCACTGCTCTTCCTTCATCAATGTGTTTTGTCACATCTTCAAAGAATTCAGTAAGGCTTGTGAGGCATGACCTGCCCCTCACAAAGCCATGCTGACTGTCTCTAATCAAACTATGCTTTTCCAACTAATCATAAATCTTGTCTCTCAGAATCCTCTCCAATAATTTGCCCACTACCGACATAAGACTGTCTGGTCTATAATTCCCAGGGTTATCCCTATTCCCTTTCTTGAACAAGGGAATAACATTTGCCACCCTCCAATCATCTGGTACTACTCCAGTGGACAGTGAGGACGCAAAGATCATCGCCAAAGGCGCGGCAATCTCTTCCCTTGCTTCCCTTAATATCCTTGGGTATATCCCGTCTGGCCCCAGGGACTTATCTGTCCTCATGTCTTTCAAAATTTCCAGCACATCCTCCCTCTTAACATCAACCTGTTCGAGCATATCAGCCTGTTTCACGCTGTCCTCACAAACGACCAGGTCCCTCTCACTAGTGAATACTGAAGCAAAGTATTCATTTAGGACCTCCCCTACATCCTCCGACTCCAGGCACAAGTTCCCTCCACTATCCCTGATCGGCCCTACCCTCACTCTGGCCATCCTCTTGTTCCTCACATAAGTGTAGAACGCATTGGGATTTCCCTTAATCCTACCCGCCAAGACTTTTTCATGTCCCCTTCTAGCTCTCCTAAGTCCATTCTTCAGTTCCTTCCTGGCTACCTTGTAACCCTCTAGAGCCCTGTCTGATCCTTGCTTCCTCAACCTTAAGTAAGCTTCCTTCTTCCTCTTGACTAGCTGTTCCACATTTCTTGTCATCCAAGGTTCCTTCACCCTACCATCCCTTCCTTGCCTCATCAGGACAAACCTATCCAGCAGTCGCAGCAAGTGCTCCCTAAACAACCTCCACATTTCTGTCATGCATTTCCCTGAGAACATCTGTTCCCAATTTATGCACCCCAGTTCCTGCCTAATAGCATTGTAATTCCCCCTCCCCCAATTAAATATTTTCCCATCCCGTCTGCTCCTGTCCCTCTCCATGACTATAGTAAAGGTCCGGGAGTTGTGATCACTATCACCGAAATGCTCTCCCACCGAGAGATCTGCCACCTGGCCTGGTTCGTTGCCAAGCACCAAATCCAACATAGCCTCCCCTCTAGTCGGCTTATCTACATATTGAGTCAGGAAACCTTCCTGGACACACCTGACAAAAACTGCTGCATCCAAACTATTTGCAAGAAGGAGGTTCCAATCAATATTAGGGAAGTTGAAGTCACCCATGACAACAACCCTGTTACTTCTGCACCTTTCCAAAATCTGCCTCCCAATCTGTTCCTCCGTGTCTCTGTTGCTATTGGGGGGTCTATAGAAAACTCCCAATAAAGTGACTGCTCCTTTCCTGTTTCTGACTTCCACCCATAATGACTCAGTAGACAAAACCTCCTCGATGACCTCCCTTTCTGCAGCTGTGATACTATCCCTGATTAACAATGTCACTCCCCCACCTCTTTTACCTCCCTCCCTATTCCTTTTGAAACATCTAAACCCGGGAACATCCAACATCCATTCCTGCCCCTGTGATATCCAAGTGTCCGTAATGGTCACAACATCGTAGCTCGAAGTACTGATCCATGCTCTAAGTTCATCACCCTTATTCCTGACACTTCTTGCATTAAAATAGACACACTTCAACCCATCATACTGGCTGAAACTTTGCCCTGTCAACTGTCTAACCTTCCTCACAGACTCTCTGCACTCAGTATCTGCCTGATCAATAGCTACCCCATCCACTTAGCCATAGCTCCGGTTCCCATCCCCCTGCCAAACTAGTTTAAACCCTCCCGAAGAGCTCTAGCAAACCTCCCGCCCAGGATATTGGTGCCCCTCCAGTTCAGATGCAACCCGTTATTCTTGTGCAGGTCCCACCTTCCCCAGAAGGTGTCCCAATGATCCACATAACTGAAGCCCTCCCTCCTACACCAGCTCTGTAGCCACGTGTTCAGCTGCACTCGCTCTCTGTTTCTAGCCTCACTAGCACGTGGCACCGGTATCAATCCTGAGATTACTACTCTGCTCGTCCTGCCTTTTAGCTTCCAACCTAACTCCTATATTCGCTTTTCAGGTCCTCATCCCTTTACCTAGCTATGTCATTGGTACCGATATGTACCACGACTTCTGGCTGCTCCCCCTCCCCCTTAAGAATCCTGTAGACTCGATCCGAGATATCCCTAACCCTGGCATCCGGGAGGCAACATATCATCCGGGAGTCTCGTTCGCGACCACAGTATCTCCTGTCTGTTCCTCTAACCATTGAATCTCCTATCACTATCGCTCTCCTGTTCTCCAGCCTTCCCTTCTGAGCCGCAGAGCCAGGCTCAGTGCCAGAGACCTGGCCACTGTGGCTTTCCCCTGGTAGGTCCCCCTCTCCGCCAACCACAGGGGATCCCTGCACTGTGCGCCTATTCCCTTTCCCTCCCCTGACGGTCACCCAGCTACCTTTATCCTGTGACTTCGGTGTCAGTACTTCCCTATAACTGCTCTCTATCATCCCCTCTGCCTCCCGCATGATCCGAAGTTCATCCTGCTCCAGTTCCCTAACGCGGTCTGTGAGGAGCTGAAGTTGGGTGCACTTCTCACAGGTGAAGTCAGCAGGGACACAAGTGGTGACCCTTACCTCCCACATCCTGCAAGAGGAGCATGCAACTGCCCTAGCTTCCATCCCCTCTGCTCCAAATTGACAACAGAGAATAAAAAAATATAAAGGAAAACCTTACCTTACCAAACCCTCCACACAAGAGTCTTTTTTTTTTGGTTGGAGGAGGAGGATGGGTGGGAGACACTACACGTGTAGTGTTTCGGGTTTAGCCACTGCCCGAATATATAAGTTCACTTACCCAGCAGTCCCCGTGTCCGCGTCCGCCGAATCGCCAGGTAAGTACTTTATAGTGAAACGTACCTTCCCGGCTGCCCCCTGGCTCGCACTATCACTGCTACTGCTGATCAAAGGTGTTGCTGTAATAAAAACAGAAAATGCTGGAAATGCTCAGTAGGTCTGGCAGCATCTGTGCAGAGAGAAACAGTTAACAGTTCAGGTCTGTTTCCTTAGCTCACATTAACTTTGTTTCTTTCTCCACAGATGCTGCCAGACCTGCTGACTATTTCAAGTATTTTCTGTTTATGTTTCAGATTTCCAGCATCTGCAGTATTTTGCTTTTGTACGTGTGTTGCTATGTCTGGGACTGTTTGAGTGCAATGCTATTGCTTTATAAACAATGTTGAAACAAACATTTATCTAGTTAACACACGGCACTAATACACAGCTGGATATAAACAGCAGCCTGCAGCAGAGGGCGCAGTGGAAGTTTATTAACACAAATAATTCACCAGCACAATATTTACTGCTATCCTCAATCACACCACCCTTCATCTTAACACGTTGTATTCTTCATTGACATCAACTTCTTGCTGCCAATAAACACTTCAATTTGGAACACAGCTTCCAAATCACCTTGATTCACAAACCCGAACACAAGCTGCAAATGCTGCAAACACACACAAGCCCAGACTTTCCCCTTTCTGTCAACCCATTCCTGCATCACTGCCTCTCCACCAACAGTTGCTGCTAGAATCATACAATCATAGAATGGCTAAAGCACAGAAGGAGGCCATTCGGCCTGACGAACCCATGTTGGCTCTCTGCTAAAGCAACTCACCTCGTCTCACTCCCCAGTCAGTTCAATTTCGGTGGTGGGAAAACTTCTCGAAAGAATAATTCGGGACAAAATTAACAGTCCATGGACAAATGTGGTTAATTCAGGAAAGACAGCATGGATTTCTTCAGGGAAAATCATGTTTAACTGACTTGCTGGAGTTTTTTGATGAGGTAACAGAGAGGGATGATGAGGGCAATGCTGTTGATGTGGTGTGCATGGACTTTCAAAAGGTCTGGCAGCATCTGAATGGTCACTGACCTGAAACATTAACTCTGTTTCTCTCTCCACAGATGCTGCCAGACCTGCTGAGTATTTCCAGCACTTTTTGTTTATATTTCAGATTTCTAGCATCTGCAGTATTTTGCTTTTATTGACTTTCAAAAGGAGTTTGATACAATGCAACACAACAGACTTGTGAGAAAAGTTATAACTCATGGAATAAAAGGGACAGTAGTAACATGGATATGGAATTGGCTGATTGACAGGAAACAAAGAGTAGTGAGCAATGGATGTTCTTCGGGCTGGAGGAAGGTTTGTAATGGAGTTCCACAGGATTCAGTGTTGGGACCCTTGCCTTTCCTGATATATATTAATGACCTCGACCTTGGTGTACAGGGCAGAATTTCAAAGCTTATGGATGACACGAAAATTGGAAGCATTGTGAACTGTAAGGATGATAGTGTAGAACTTCAAAAGGACATAGACAAGTTGGTGGAATGGGAGGACAGATGACAGGTGAAGTTCAATGCAGAGAAATGTGATTTGATTCATTTTGGTAAGAAGAACATGGAGTGACAATATAGAATAAAGGGTACAATTCTAAAGGGGGTGCAGGAGCAGTGGGAACTGGGGTTATATGTCATTGGTTGAGAGAGTGGTTAATAAAGCATACAGTATCCTCGGCTTTAGTGATAGAGGCATAGAGTACAAGAACAAGGAGGTCATGTTGAACTTGTATAAGACACTAGCCTCAGCTGAAGTACTGAGTCCAGTTCTGGGTGCCACACTTTAGAAAAGATGTGAAGGCATTGGAGAGATTATGGAAAAGATTCATGAGAATGGTTCAAGGGATGAGGAGTTTCAGTTATGAAGATAGATTGGAGAAGTTAGGACTGTTTTCCTTGGAGAAAAGAAGGCGAAGAGGAGATTTCATAGTGGTATTCAAAATGATGAGGGGTGTGGACAGAGTGGATAGGGAGAAACTGTTCCCACTTGTGAAAGGATCGAGAACGAGAGGGTACAGATTTAAAGTAATTGGTAAAAGAAGCAAAAGCGACATGAGGAAAAACTTTTTCACACAGCGAGTGGTTAAAGTATGAACTGCCTGAGAATGTGATGGAGGCAGGTTCAATTGAAGCATTCAAAGGGGAATTAGACTGTTATCTGAAAAAGGAAGAATGTGCAGGATTATGGGGAGAAGACGGGGAAGTGACATGAGGTGAATTGCTCATTTGGAGAGTCAGTGCAGACACGATGGGCCAAATGGCCTCCTTCTGTGCAGTAACAATTCTGTGATTCCAATATTCAAGTCATTTATATATATGGTGGTCCTGACACTGACCCTTGTGGACATCACTGTTCACCATCTTCCATTCTGAAAAACAACCAAATACCACAACTCGCTTTTCTTGATATTTCATCCATTTTTTAACCCAAGCAGATACTGACCCTCCTATTCCTGGAACCTCAGTTTTGTTACCCAGCCTTTTCTGTGGTAGTCTGTCAAACGCTTTCTTAAAATCCATATAGACAACATCCATTGCTTTCCCTTCATCAACCTTTTCTGTTACTTCATCAAAAAATCAGTTATATTAGTGAAGGATTGGAGAGGTGCTGAATCTCTCAGTTTTCGGTCTACCCAAACCAGGTTCAAGGCCTGAATAATGAACCGATTGCCTCATTAGTTCTGTGAATAATACAATGATTTAATAGACAACGTTTTGAAACATTCCTGCCCATAAATCTTGATAACAGAGAGTGTGTGGATCTCCTGACTCAGAATGTTTAATGGATACAGTCCTCAGATCCGACAAGGAACCCCTGAACATCCACAGTAAAGACAGTGTGGATGAGGAAATGTAAGAGCCGGGAGCTGAAACTCAGGGACGGCCAAGCTCTCCTGTCATTGAGCTTGTGTGTCTGCTCTGCTCGCCGCACTTCCGGCTCTACTTTGTTTCCAATGAAAAGATGAAAAGGGCCGTTCGGTTTTCCTCTCACTGACAGCGTGTTTCACTCGGGTTAATATAACCCGGGGCTTTTGCTGCTGAAATGAATTCTGCAAGGTCCCAGCAAACACACCGGCTCCCTCCTTTCTCCCCTCTTTCTGTCGGATTGTTTTACCAGGAGGGGCTCAATAATAACAAACCCCCTGCAGGGAATGACCACAAATTGAGCATCTAAATGGGGTAAGTGGGCAGCTTTCTGGGTTCTAGGTTCCCCCTACCCCGCCCCTCCCTCCCTCCAGTCCAAGCCCCTCTTCACTTTCTTTGGGACTTTGATGAGGGTGAAATGGGGAAAGTTCCCATTGATGTTTGAATGCTGAATTGCTGCAGAGATCTGCGCACGCGCGACGTAGCACCGCCCCCAGTGGGACGTCACAATGAGGAGTGGAGCGCATGCGCAGTCTTTCCCCAACCCAGTCTGTTAAGCCATTCACTCAATCAGGGGAAGATGCTTTAAATCAGCTGCTAATGGAGACTTCCCGTGCCCGGGGGAAGGGAACAAACAGTATCTGCTTCCAGCAGCCACTGCTTTGGGAGCGTGTCCGCAGATGTGCTCAGAGATTAGCATTGAGTGGTTGGAAGTTGAGGGGGAGTCGGGGAGTGTTTGGAACAGCCACTGTGGAGCAGGAGCTACTCCCGGAACATGGAGTGAGCCGGGGACACGGGGAAGGGAGAGTTCATTCTCGGACAGTGTCTGGACAGGCTCAGGGAGACACAATGGGAAGAAATCACTATTGAAAATCACTGACAATTTCACGACCCAAAGGAGAGGGAATTTTCCTGCTTTAGTTCCAGTCTCTCACTGTTTGTTGGATTGTGAACAGTGGGGGGAAAATAGCCGCAAAATAACGATGTGGACAGTTAGACAAAGAACATTTATTGCAGACACCAGGTGAGAAGTGTGAAAGGCACATTTTAATTAGTGGCTGCTTGTTTTCCGTTGAAATAGAAATGTGACTGTGTGAAGGTCACTGCTCTATTGGACAGTCCCAGTCATTGAGCAGTGCAGGGCTTGTGTTGTTTCTGAATGTCACAAACTTGTTGTAAAACCACTGCAAACACCTGGTAAACAGAAGCTGAATACTGCAGTACTGCAGTGGAGTCAGACACTGACACTGTTTGTGTTCCTGGTTTTCATTTTGTGATTGTTCATGATGATTATTACTGGGACGATTACATTGATCGCTTTTGTATCTTCTACCTCACCAGTTATTTCATTCCTGCAGGAAAATACATGAAGGAACCTGAATGGGTGTGGTGATTCTTGGACACAAGGAAAAGTGCAGTGATCTCGTTCCAACACACAGTCGGTACAGGATCACTCCCAAAGCACAGAGATACTGCCAGCTCATCAATTCCACTGGAACAAACAAAAGAAGTAGTCAGACAGACACTGATCCCAAAGTCAAGAGACACATTTTCAATCCAACAGTCAAACAACAGCAGGAGAGACAGAAGTTGTTTCCATTTCACTCCAATTCAATACAGCTGACAGGTTGATACATCAATCACAGTGCAAAAACAAACTCACTATCAGATCTAAATAAACTCTGTCACCATGGTTACATTTTAAATATAAAACTTGAAACAGAACAGACAAAATTTACATGATTGAAAGGTGCAGAATGAATGCAAAGAGGCTTCAAGGGGATTTGGACAGGTTAAATGAATGGGCAAGAACATGGCAGATGGAATATAATCTCAATAAGTGTGAAGTTCTCCACTTTGGTAGAATGAACAGAAAGAGTATTTCTTAAATGGTGAGAGGCTGGGAAGTGTCCAAAGGCACCTGGGTGTCCTTGTTCATGAGACACGAAAAGCTAGTATGCAGGTGCAGCAAGCAATTAGGAAGGCAAGTGGTATGTTGGCTTCATTGAAAGCGTATTTGAGTACATGAGTAAAGATGTATGAAGTCTAGATGAGACCGCACCTGGAGTATTCTGTACAATTTTGGTTTCCTTATCTAAGGAAGGATAGACTTGTCACAGAGGGAGTGCAACAGAGATTCACCGGTCTCATCCCCGAGGATGGTGGGATTGTCTTATGATGAGAGACTGCAGAAACCGGGCCTAAATTCTCTAGAGTTTTGAAGAATGAGAGGTGATCTAATTGAAACAGACAAAGTTCTTACAGGGTGTGCATGGTAGATATGGATAGGATGTTTCCTCTGTCTAGTGAGTCTAGAACAAGGGGACACAGTCTCAGAATAAGGGCAGGCCATTTGAGACTGAGATGAGCAGGAATTTCTTTACTCAGAGGGTGAGAAATCTGTGGAATTCTTTATCCCCGAGGGCTGTGGAAGATCAATCATTGAACATATTTAAGACAGAAATCGATAGATTTCTAAATACTAACAAGATCAAGGGATATGGAGATATCAGGGAAAAATGGCGTAGAGGTAGATGATCAGTCACGATCTGTTTGAATGTTGGAGCAGGCTCGATGGGCTGAATGGCCTAATGCCCCTATTTCTTATGATCCTTTGAATCCCAATAATGTACATCAGACGTTAGACCATGTTGTGCATTACATACCAGGTCAAAAATGCCACAGAGATTAAGACTGAAAGATACATTATCAATTCCATTCCTACAAAATGAAGGACTTGGAGCTTGCAGACCAGCCCATGTATCAGATTGAAAGTTATATTTTCATTCACAATCGTTTTCACAGAGCTAAATATTAAATATCAATCCACAACTTGTACAGGACTACCAAATAAAACATACAACTGTAAAATACAGTTAATTCATATTTTAAGTTAAACACAAGGCAAACAAATATTGATACATTAAGAGAGCGGGAAACAGTGAGTGCAGAGTGGAGCATAAAGAGCCCAGGAGAGGGAGCAAGAGTTCACTCGGAGAGCAGGGAACAGCGAGAGCAGGCGTCAAAAAAGGCAAAGGAATACACAATTAATGGGAGAACACTGAATGGTGTAGAGGAAGTGAGGGACGTTGGAGTGAATGTCCACAGATCCCTGAAGTAGCAGTACAGGTCAATAAGGTGGTTCAGCAGGTCATTTCCTTTATTAACCGAGGTATAGAATATAAGGGTGATCTGGGTGTCCATGTCAATAAGTCACTGACAGCTAACATGCAGGTGCAGCAAGCAATTAGGAAGGCTAATAGTATGTTAGCCTTTATCGCAAGAGGATTTGAGTACAGGAGTAGTGAATTCTTGCTTCAATTGTATAGAACCTTGGTTAGACTGCACTTGGAGTACTGTGTGCAGCTTTGGTCCCCTTACCTCAGGAAGGATATTATTGCCATGGAGGGAGTTCAACGAAGGTTCATCAGACTTGTTCCTGGGATGGTGGGACTGTCCTATGAAGAGAGATTGGGGAAACTGGGGCTCTATTCTCTAGAGTTTTGAAGAATGAGAGGTGATCTCATTGAAACCTACAAAATATTTAAAGGACAGTCAGGGTAGATGCAGCTAAGATGTTTCCCCTGGTTGGGGAGTCGAGAACCAGGGGACGCAATTTCAAAATAAGGGGCAAGCCACTTAGGATAGAGATGAGGAGAAATGTTGTTACTCAGAGGGTTGTGAATCTTTGGAATTCTGTAACCCAGAGGGCTGTGGAAGCTCAGTCATTGAGTATGTTTAAAGCAGAGATTGATAGATTTCTAAATACAAATGACATAAGGGAATATGACGAAAGTGTGGGGAAAAGGGCATTGAAGTGGATGATCAGCCATGATCATATTGAATGGTGGGGCAGGCTCGATGAGCTGAATGGCCGACTCCTGCTCCTATGTTCCTATGTTCCCAACTCCACATTATCGATGAGACACAGCCTCAGGCCGACTTGTCGGGTGTTGCAAACAGATATCACTGCTTCTGATCTTCACCAGAACAGAGTGAGATGTGAAATTGATCAGGAAACAGACTGTGAGAGAATACAACAGAATAAAACACATGGAGAGACACTGTGGAATAACAAATAGATTTGATTGGAATGTTGAATTTTGATTGGAATGGATAAAACAGCAGAAACAGCAGATTAAATTGGGACAGAAAAAAGAAACTGATGGGAAGAAGGAAGGAAGGAAAGGATGGATCTGTTCACTTTTTTCAGTTTTTTCACTGGTCCATCAAAGCTGAATTAAAATAAGATGCAAAAAACAGAGAATTTCACCAAAAATTGAGATTAAATGCTGCCGAAACCTTGAATTGAAGGATGCCCCAACAGATCACCTGTTTAACTGTCTCCTCACTGGGGGATTTCAATCAATGAGCAATATTATTCTCTACTTTTCTTTTGTTAAATGAAACCACTACTGTCACTTGGAGTTAATATCCCTGTGTTCCAACTCCTGAATAATAAAATTGTGAGTTTTGTGATATTTTCTGGACACATTTCCTGCTGAAAGAACGAAGAACTCTTTTCTAATTTACACAATACTATATGCACACTCATCAAGCCTCCGAAACTAGCATCCTTGGTGCTGCTCTCTCCTCCCAAACCTCATCTCATGTGACTGTTACATCATCACTCTGATTGTGGGAGGGGTTAATCCCACTGTCTTCAGCATTAACCCTTTACATCCTCATACTGCACTGTCTGTCCAAAAAAATCGGTGGAGGGAACTTGAATTATCAAAACAGCAACAGCTGCCAGTTGAAAATCAACTCAACCCATCAGAGAGAGACTGTCAGAGAACTTCCTGCATCCAGTCCTGACCCTGTCACATTAAGCAGCTGCTCAGCCAGACCCCACTCTCATCAACACTGAACATTTTTACTGAGATCCTTCAAATACTGTTTATAAAAGGCCGCAAATATCAAAGTTCACACAGTTGTATTAAATGCAACAAAGTTTAATATCTTCTCACCGTTTCTCGGTAACCACATGAGACATAGGTTTTCTTATTTGGTTCCTTTGATTTTTCTTGTTCCTAACTGACAAATATTCCAAACCTCAGATAAACCCTCCCACTTGCGTCATGTCCCAGTCTCGGTTAAAAGCAACACATAATGACACAAACACTCTCCTTCAGTGAGATTAATATCAAGCTGTTTTCCAGGTTGAATGTAACTGTGAACAAATTTATGTCAAAGAAGTTACCTTTGATCTATCAGCACTAAAATTCTGTACAAGGAGGAACAGCCATTCCAAAATCATATCTTTCACAAAGGCTGTTTTTTTGATGTGATTGAAATTCATCATGTATTTTGAATTAAATTTCACAAGACACCGATGTTAGTGTTGATAATGAAACTTTTCAACCATGTTGCTACTGTGAAATAAGGCTCTGCTGGGAGTTGAACCCAGGATCTCCTGTTTACTAGACAGGTGTTTTAACCAACTAAGCTACAGAGCCAGATCACAAATGTGTGCATAATTGAAATCAGAGGAAGGTCTTGTAGAGAGTGGGCAGGCTTTGGCGAGTCAAGAGCTGAGTTCGTCACGGCAGAGTTCCCAGCCTCTGACTCGCTCTTGCAGTTGCAGCTGTAGTTGTAATTGTAATAGGCAACCGTCCGTCTCGGAAGACGATGGGCTACGCCCGGGGTGTACGTCACTTCTGTATTAAACATAGTTTGTTGTGGCTGTAGAGGATGACTCGTGAGTGACAATCCCTTCCGCAGCTGGTGCAGATGAATATCATTGGCCCGAGGTCGACTGATAATTTTTCCTTCCTCTGAGCTCTCTTTCCCACCATCTGGTCATTTCTTTTGTCCTCTGCTTTTCCCATGGTCTTCCTGAATGCCTTTCTCCAGGAATTCCAGTCAGCAGGAAGGACTTCCCATGCATCGACTCCAATCCCAGTCAGCTTGAGATCTCGCTTTGCAGATGTCCTTGTATCACAGACGTGGGTGACCTGTTGGTCTCATGCTGATAGCAAGCTCACCAAAGAGCATGTCTTTGGCAAAGCGACCGTCATCCATTCAGCACACATGACCCAGTCAACAGAGTCACCGCTGACTCAAGAGGGCAAACATGCTGCAGATCCCTGCACGCTGGTGTACTTCCTCATTCGGCACTCTGTCCTGCCAGGAGATGCCCAATATCCATCTGAGACAGCGGAGGTGGAAGCTGTTCGGCTGCTTTTCTTGGCTTGTATAAGTTGTTGATGCTTCTCTACTATAAAGGAGGGTGCTGAGAACACAAGCCTGTTACACGCAGAGCTTCACATTTTCGATCAGTTTGCTGTCGGTTCACACTCGTCTTCTCAACTTTGACATGACATCTGCAACATTGACAATCCTGGTGCTGATTTCAGTATCAAGGGACAGATTGCTGGTGATTGTTGATCCAAGGTATGTGAAGCTGTTGACAACCTCCAAAGTGAGGTTGTCGATGTTGATGGAAGGTGGAGTCTCTACGTCCTGGCCCATAACTTTGATCTTCCTGATGCTGATCGCCAGTCCAAATTCCTTGCAGGCCAGGGAGAACCGATATACAAGCTGCTGTTAATGAACTTCATTATGGGATGTCAGCACAGCGTCATCAGCAAACAGCAACTCACAGACCAAGAACTGACTCATTTTGGTCTTGGTGCGCAGTCTTGCCAAGATGAACAGCTTGTCATCAGCTCTGGTATGCAGGTGGACACCCCCATCTGAGTCACTGAAAGTTTAAAATAGCAGCATGGAGAAGAATATGCCAATTGTAAAGGATGTGAGCTGTGAGGAGGTTACAAGGAGGCTTCCAGGGGACTTGGACAGGATAAGTGAATGAAATGACAGATGGAATATAATGTGAATAAATGTGAAGTTATCCACTTTGGTAGAATAAACAGAAAGACAGAATATTTCTTAAATGGTGAGAGGTTGGGAAGTGTTGATGTCCAAAGGGACCTGGGTGTCCTTGTTCATGAGACACTAAAAGCTCGCATGCAGGTGCAGCAATCAATTAGGAAGGCAAATGGTATGTTGGCCTTAACACAAGGGGTCATGAGTACAGGAATAAAGATGTCTTGCTGCAATTGTATAGAGCCTTGGTGAGATCGTGCTGGAGTATTGTGTACAGTTTTGGTTTCCTTATCTAAGGAAGGATATACTTGCCACAGAGGGAGTGCAACGGAGGGTAACCAGACTAATCCCTGGGATAGTGGGATTGTCTTATGAGGAAACTGGGCTTGTATTCCTTAAAGTTTCATTTAAAAGGCCATTTAAAACTGAGATAGGGTGGAATTTCTTCACTCAGAGGGTGGTGAATCTTTGGAATTCTCTACCTCAGGGGTTTGTGAAAGTTCAATCATTGAGTATGTTCAGGACAGAAATTGATAGAAATCTTGATACTCATGACATCAAGGGATATGGGGAGAGCGCGGGAAAGCAGTGTTGAGGTAGATGATCAGCAAGGATGTAATTGAATGACAGAACAGGCTCGACAGGTTAAACTTCCTCCTCCTACGTTCCGAAGAGAGTTGTCACCAGGACACAGCCCTGTTTTACCCCACTGCTGATCGTGAAAGTGTCTGATGTTGCTCCATTGTAACTGACGGAACTGTGCATGTTCTCGTGGAAAGAAGAGATGACGCCCAAGAGTTTAGGAGGGCAGCCTATTTTCCACAGCATTTTGAAGAGTCTGCCTCTGCTAACAAGATCGAAGGCCTTGGTGATGTCTATAAAGACAATGTAGAGTGGTCTGTACTGTTCACAGTACTTCTCCTGTAACTGCCGAAGTGAGTTGGTAGAGGTTGCGGGTATGGAAGGTGCTGTCTAAGGAACCTTGGTGTGTCGAATTCCTTCATATGTCCCTCGAGCATCCCCCAGATTCAGCGGCAGATTGTATGCTGTTGCAGAGTTTTAACCTGTATTGATTGGTGCAGTGCCGAGCAGTCTGCAGAGACTTGTTTCTGGCAGCTCTGAGAGCCTCTAGAGTTTGTTTGCTGGAGACTTGTTTGTAGTTCATGAGGGCTCTCTTCTTAGTTGCAGTAACTGACTCCATTTCAGTCCAATAAGCCTCAAACCAGTCAGCATTCCTCCCATCTCTTTTCCCATACACAGCGAGTGCAGAGTAAAAGATGGTGGCGTGCAGATGATTCCACTTTGATACCACACCGAGGCCTTGGGCGTTTTCTGAAAGAGCCTGATCTAGGATGTTGAGGAACTCCTGGGTCCCTTCTGGATCAGTGGTTCGGCTAGTGTTGATCCGAGAACGACCTTTCTTCTTGGATGGGTGAAGCTTCCTTGGCTGAAGCCTGACCTTGCTACACACTAGGGAGTGATCAGTGTCACAGTCAGCGCTGTGATAGCTACGTGTGATGAGGATACTGCTGAGGGTGGTATGTCTGGTGATGATAAGATCTAGCTGGTGCCAGTGGCATGATCTCGGACGTCTCCAGGAGACCTTGTGGCACAGCTTGACCTGGAAATAGCTGTTCGTCACACAGAGTCCATGGTGACAGCATAGCTCCAGCAACCTCTGTCCATTTTTGTTCATCTTGCTCATCCCCTGGTGCCCTATGCTCGTTGGCCAAGCTGTAGTCAGTACCCAAGCTTGCGTTGAACTCCCAGAGAAGGTATAGTCCCTCGTGCTGGGAATTCTACTGATGGCAGTGTCAAGTGTCTCATAGAATTAATCCTTGACATCTGGGGTGGAGGTGAGTGTCGGGACATAGATGCACATGAGATTAACTGGGCCCGCGCTTGTTGACAAGTGAAGGGTAAGAGGTCTCTCTGAGCCAACAGTGGGGGGTTCACTCATTGCAAGTAGCATGTTTTTTACTGTGAAACCCATTCCATGCTCACGAGTTGCCTCTTGGGCTTTCCCCTGTCAGAAGAAGGTGTAGTATTTCTCTTTGAGGGGTCCACTTTGAATGAGTCTAGTTTCTTGCAGCACAGCAATGTCCACATTGAGCCTTGTGAGTTCCTTGTCAATCACAGCTATCTTGTGTGTGCTATCAACCTGCAGAAGGTTGTCATTAAGGCCAGGACACATGGTCCTTCCATTCCAGCTTGTGATGCGAAGCACTGGTGTCTTCTTTGTTGAGTTTGTCTTGCCTGGTGCATAGATTATCAATCCGCCAGTTGAGAGATATCTCTCTAAGCTCCAAGCACCCATTGAAGCAAGTAGGTCGTGGCAGGACAGCACCTAACTGACTGGGGGCTGCACAGCTTGGAGTAGGTGGTAGTTATCCAATGAGACGCGATGATCTCTCCCACTGTCAAAAGTAACCCCTGGTGCTCATACTCTACACCAATTGAGTGAGAGCTTATAATTGGTAACTGTTTCTTCCCATGTTTTGCTAATGTTTAACCACAAAGCTGGAGTGTCCTCTCCAGGACACAGGCCTGGGCAAATAGTATGGAGACATTGAGCATCAGGACACCCTCTCAGCATTGCTAGTATTGTCCAAAGGAAAGGAAAAAAACAGCACTGTTTGGTACCAGCTCTGCTGTAGGAGTTGCTGGAAAACTACCTGACAAGTAACAGGTAACCGCCTACGGGACTCCACTCCGGATTTACTGTCCAGGTTTACTCCCTAAGCCTTCTTCTCTCTCAAGACACCCACAGGGATGTGAGACTTTTTGCCCATAGATGGGGCTCTGTTTCTTGGCATCAGGATGGAACCACACGCCAGTGGGCCTGCATGACATGCACAAGGATATCACACACTGCCCCATCCCTGTGACAGCTCAGAGAGATCCCCTGATGATAATGCACCCCACAGGAAAATCACAAACAGCCCCCTCCCGAGGACAGCTCAGGGTCAGATACTGCACACACTGCAACAACAGTGACATTACTGTATTAGTCCCTCCATTCTGAAAAACAAGCATTCACCCTACTTTATGCTTTCCGTCTCTCAGCCAATTTTGTATCCACGCTGCCACTGCCTCTTTAATCCCATCTGCTCAAATTTTGTTAACAAGTCTATTTTATGGTACTTTTTCAAACGCAATTTTGAAGTGCAGACACACACCATCAACCTCACCACCCTGGTCAACTCTCTGTGAAATTTCATCAAAGAAATTAATTCATTAATTAATTCATACACAATCTTCTGTTAACCAATCTGTACTGGCTGTCATTTATTAGCCCATGTTCTACCAAGTGCCAGTTAATTTTCTCCTGGATAATTGTCTCTAAAAGTTTCCCCACCACTGACATTAGACGAACTGGTCTGTAGTTCCTGGGTTTATCTCTCTTTTTAAACAGGGCTGTAAAATTAGCAATCCTTGCAGACTTATCTTTCAGTTCTGGAAAGTCTATTGTGGACAATTTCTTTGGGCATGACTTTAACCAATTAAAGCAACAGGATACTTGATTAATAAGTCCAGAACTTTTATTGAGAGTAAAATAGTACTTAATAATTGGAAGTAAAATTATCTTGAACAAACTTGGGGAATATAACTTGACAGCTCTAGCAGGTGTGTGGACTGGTCGAGCTTGGTCTCAGAGTGTCACGGTCCTCTTTGTCCAGTCTAGATCCCTCATCAGGTGGAGAACTTGGTTGATGATCTGAGCCTTTACCCCTGAGGTCTTCTAGTGGTCCTGCACACTGAAACCTTACAAGATCCCTACTTTTAACCCCTGGATGGCCATCATACCACCATGTAAAATAATAATTGGTCTGAGCTGTTGCTCGGTACATTTAATTAATGTCTTCCACTAACAGCCAACTGTCCTCAGAATCTCAGACATGAGTACAATGGAGTGGTTTCACACTGTCTCCCAATCTGATCTGAAACAAGTTTCCTGTTCATTAAATCGAGACTCTTGAAAATGCTGGAAATACTCAGCAGGTCTGACAGCATCTGTGGAGAGAGAAACAGAGTTAACGTTTCAGATCAGTGATCTTTCATCAGAACTGGGCTGAAATTGTCTGAGCGACTGAGATTGTGGAATCAATTTCTGGGTCAAAAACATTGTACTCTCTCAGGATGGGAAGATGGTGATTATTAAGTACAGTGCAAGAATATAGATGCTTTTACATTATTTGAATCAACATTGATTTAAACCTTGTGCTCACGAAACCTATCTTTTGATCAAAATGACACTGATAACAATGGAAAAAGCAACACATACATTTCACGACCACAGGACTTTGTAAAGCCTTTTACAGCCAATGAAGGACTTTCCAAGTGTAGTCACTGTACAGTACAATACAATACCCTACAATAAGGATATTTCACATTCGAGTCACGCAAGTCCCATGCAATGACCATCTCAAACAAGAGAGAATCTAACCATCTCCCCTTGACATTCAACAGCATTACGATTGCTGAATCCCCCACTATCAACATCCTGGGGGTTACCATTGACCAGAAACTGAACTGCAGTAGCCATATAAATATCATGGCTACAAGAACAGGTCAGACACTAGGAATCCTGCGGCGAGTAACTCACCTCCTGACTCCCCAAAGCCTGTCCCCTATCTACAAGGCACAAGTCAGGAGTGTGATGCAATACTCTACATTGCTTGGATAGGTGCAGCTCCAACAACACTTAAGAAGCTCAACGTCATCCAGGACAAAGCAGTCCACTTGATTGGCGCCTCATTCACTATATTCACTCTCTCTATCACCAACGCACAGCGTGCACCATCCACAAGATGCACTGCAGCAACGCAGCAAGCCTCCTGACACAGCACCTTCCAAACCCATGACTTCTATCACCTCGAAGGACAAGGGCAGCAGATGCATGGGAACACCACCACCTGCAAGTTCCCCTCTGAGCCACACACCATCCTGGAATTGGAACTATATCACCGTTCCTTCACTGTGACTGGGTCAAAATCCTGGAACTCCCTTCCGAACAGCACCACATCGACTGCAGTGGTTCAAGAAGGCAGCTCACCACCACCTTCTCGAGGGAATTAGGGATGGGCAATAAATGCAATAAATAAAAATAAAATCAATAAAAAATGACATTATCCTGTAATCCCCAAAAGTAGAAAATACATTTGAAAATGAAAATATAATAAAGCACAGTCAGCATGGATTTCACAAAGAAAGACTTGATTAACCTTAACTTTGAAGAATCAACAGCAAGAGTAATACAGCAGATGAAGAAGAGTTTAAGTTAATAAAGCCTCATCCTTTTAAGTGCTTGAACCAACAAATTGTGGGTTAGCAAACAAGCACACTAACTGACAGAGCTGGGTGTTGTGCTTTCTCGATTCCCCTAAAGCAGGGTGTCAATGAGTTAAATTTTCAGGTTGCTGCAACCAGAATAGCCATTGTCCACGATCAGTTTTACTGTTATAAATAAAGATGGAACATTCATTGTGAATCTATAGAAACAGTCTGGTCCTGCACACTGCAGACACATCCACGTCATCACCAACCAGCTCTCCTATAATTAATGCAGTTATTTGACTTTTCCCCATTAGCTCCATGGAATTAATTTTGAAAGATTTTAAATTCCAAGAAGTTTTGTTAATATTCAGCCCTTGAGAAGATATCATTCCCTGGCCACAGTGGAGAGAGCATTGAATATAAAACAGTAGACTACCAGGTAACACAGTGAAAGCTTATCAGCTAATCTATAATTACTTACTTTTCTTATTTTTGCTCTTGCTATTCGGTTTTTCATCCTTTTCAGTTCCTGACTGTGGATATTATTGTGATTAAATGTGAAAAGATGCACTGTGTCTCAGCCCGCTATATTGACTCTTTCTCTGTACAGTGCTGTATACACTCAGATACTGACAGTGTCTCTCCCTCCCTCAATTTTCCGGCCCTGACATTGCAGAAAGTGCTGTTCAAAGTTACACATTCTGACTGTTTGCAGTTGATTAGTGAGAGATTATTAACGTATCCTTCTGCAGCGCTGCCTCGGTTAATAACAGCAGATCTAAGTCACATTTCAGATGCAGAAACAGATGCATCAATTATTCACTATTTCCCAGAGTGAGTGAGGCCGGGACAAGCAGCAACATTCCGGCCCCACACTCTGCAATTACCCAGCACCAGTGGAAAGCAGTGAATACAGATTCAATCAGTGGGTTAATGTCCATTACAGGGATGCAAGATTCCACAGCCCAGGACAAACATCCCCATACACCGAGAACAAGCTCAGGAAAACCCGGGGGAGTTAATATCCCAATCACTAAGCATTCCAGTAACATTGAACAAGTTCCAGAACTGATTGAACCTTTCAAAGTACAGAAGCGATGACGAGGTCAAAAAGGTCTGAACAGTTGAGGTGACTGAGCGGTTTCAGCTTCTCTGTTCAGGTTGCAGCTTTCACTGGA
Source organism: Heterodontus francisci (assembly GCF_036365525.1). Taxonomy (NCBI): domain Eukaryota; kingdom Metazoa; phylum Chordata; class Chondrichthyes; order Heterodontiformes; family Heterodontidae; genus Heterodontus; species Heterodontus francisci. Next base: position 1,659,432 of record NW_027142345.1, read on the forward strand.
GGCATGTGTTTTTATCCCACTTCTGACAACTTGATTTTCAGTTGCTATGCAGAGTTTCCTTGAAGGTTTGAGGTAGAGTAAATACTGAGGAACTGTTTCTAACTGCTGAACGGTCAATAACCGAAGGTTACAGATTTAAAGTGACTCACAAAACCAGAAGGAACATGAGGAAAAATTCATTTCTGCAACATGTGGTGAGGATTTCAGTTATGTGGATAGATTGGAGAAGTTGGGGTTGTTCTCCTTAGAGAGGAGATTTGATAGAGGTGTTCACAATCATGAGGGGTCGTGACAGACCAGATAGAGAGAAACTGTTGGTAGAAGGATTGAGACTCAGGTAAAAGCTGTGGCTCAGTTGGTCACACTCACCTCGAAATCACAGGCTTCTGGGTTCAGAGTTCACAGCTGACACTCCAGTACAGCACTGAGGGTGTTGAAGGTGCTGCCTTTCAGGTGTGATGTTAAACCAAGACCTGGTCTGCATGTTTGGGTGAATGTAAAAGATCCCATGCTGCAATTTCAAACAAGTGAAGAGCAATTCTCCCTGGTGTTGTGATCAATATTTGCCCCTCAATCAGATCAGTTGGTCATTATCACATTGCGGTTTGTGGTTATTAGCTGCTGCATTTCTGACATTACAACAGTGATTACGCTTCAAAAGTATTTCATTGTCTCCAAAGTGCTTTGATATATCCAGTGGTCAGGAAAGGTGCTATATAAATGCAAGTCTTTTCTTTCTTGATCACAACACATTGCTGTGTAAACAATGGTTCCTCATGTCACCTCTGGTTCTTCTGCCAATCACCTGATATCTGTGTCCTCTGCTTACTGACCCTTTTACCACTGTAAACAGTTTCTCCTTATTTAAACTATTGAAAACCTCCATGATTTTGAACAAATGTGTCAAATCTCTTCTGAATTTTCTCTGCTGCAAGGAGAACAACCCCAGCTTCTCCAATCTCTCCACATAACTGAAATCCCTCACCCTGCTACCATTGTGGTAAATCTCTTTTTTATTCTTTCCTGGGTTGTGGGCACTGCTGACACAATGTGATTCCTGTCAATGCAGCGGCCCGCTGACATCATCGGAGAGCGCCAAGCTGCACATAGGCACAGCTACATCTTGCCAGGGTTAAGTGGCACATGCACAGGATGATGTCATGGCTCAGCACCAACATCATCGCATATCCGCCCATGGTCCACCTTCGCACATTCACGCTAAAGCGTCATCGGGTATCCAGCCTCTCACTCAGCCGGAGGAAGCCATTTCAACACTCCCCCCTGCTCTCATGCTCACATCTCTGTCCTGGGATTGCTGCAGTGATCCAGTGAACATCAACGCAAGCTCGAGGAACAGCATCTCATCTTCCGATTAGGCACACTACAGCCTGCCGGACTGAACATTGAGTTCAATAATTTCAGAGCATGACAGCCCACCATTTTACTTTCATTTTTAGTTGTTTTTTCTTTTTTCTTCTTTTTTGCTTTTTTACATTTTTTACAACCTTTTATATTGCATTTATTTCATTTCATCTTAGTTTATTCAGTTTGCTTACCCACTGTTGTTTTCAGGTTTGCACTTGCTGCTGTTCAATATTCAGTCCGTTAACACCTATTCTGTACTAATGCTTTGTCTTTCAACACATCATTAACATATTGTTTGCCTTTGCTCCATGACCTTTTGGTCAGCTATGTGGCCTTGTCCAACCTGCACCTTCTCCTTTGTTATCTCTTGCCCCACCCCCACCTCACTTGCTTATAACCTGTGACATTTTAAATATTTGTCAGTTCCGGAACGTTAACTCTGCTTCTCTTTCCACAGATGCTGCCAGACCTGCTGAGTGGTTCCAGTATTTCTTGTTTTTATTCCAGAAAATATTTGTTTGCTGCAAAATGTACATGGCAGGTAAAATGAAATGGAAGGGTTGTGAGGCAATTCATTCCTGCACTGAAGGAAACTGATCTCCTTTGCAATCTTTGTATTGTTGACTTGGTGCTGTTTTTGAACTGTTTTGTAATGTATCTTTTTATAGTTTTTTTAACGAATAAAGTATATGTTGGAAATTAAAAAAAAAGCTCAGAGAAGGTTCACTAGATTTATTCCTGTGATGAAGGGGTTGTCTTGTGAGGAGGATTGAGCAGGTTGGACCTATACTGATTGGAGTTTAGAAACATGAGAGGTGATCGTATTGAGACATATAAGATTCTGAAGGGTCTTGACAGGGTAGATGCTGAGAGGATGTTTCCCCTCGTGGTGGAATCTAGAACTAGGGGACACAGTTTCAGAATTAGGGATTTTCCATTTAAGAAGGAAATGAGGAGGAATTTCTTCTCTCAGACAGTCATTCATCTTTGGATTTTTATCTACAAGGAAGTCAAGGGTTATGGGGGGAAGGCAAGAAAGTGGGGTTGATGCCATGATCAGATCAGCCATGATCCTATTGAATGGCGGAGAAGGCTCGAGGGGCCAAATGGCCTCCTCCTGCTACTATTTCTGTTCTTGTGATCTCATTGCAGCTTGTTCCAAATAGAGACAAAAGAGTGGAATTCCAGAGGAGAGGTGATAGTAATTACCCTTGAGTGAGTGTGGCATCAAGGATGCCTAGCAAAATTGAAATCAATGGGAATCAGGGGAAAACTGTTCATTTGTTGGAGTCCTACCTAGCACAAAGCAAGATGATTATGGTTGGTGGAGGCCGATCATCTCAATCCAGGACATTGCCTCAGGAGTTTCTGAGGGTAGTGTCCTAGGCTCAACCATCCTCAGCTCTTTCATTAATGAGTTTCCCCTCAACTTAAGTCAGAAGTGGGAATGTTAGGTGATGATTCACAACTCCTCAGATACTGAAGCAGTCCATGTCCACAAGGGCGAGACCTGAACAACATTCAGGCTTGAGCTGATAAGTGACAAGTGACTTGGTTGCCACAAAAGTGCTACGCAGTGAACATCTCCAATGAGAGAGAATCAAACCATCTACCTTTTAATACTCAGCAGCATTATCATCACTGAATCCCTCACCATCAACATCTTGGGGGTTACCATTGACCAGAAACTAAACTGGACCAGTCACATATATGCTGCGGCTTTTAGCGTAGGTCAGAAATTGGGAATTCTGCAGCAAGTATCTCACCTCCTGACATGCCAAAGCCTGTCCATTATCTACAAGGCACAAGTCAGGAGTGTGATGGAATACTCTCCACTTTTCTGGATAGCTGCAGCTCCAACAACACATAAAGAGCTCAACACCACCCAGGACAAAGCAGTCCTCTTCATCGGGACCTCACCCACCACTTTAAACATTCACTCCCTCCACCACCAGAGCACAGTGGCAGCAGTGTGTACCACCTACAAGATGCACTGCAGTAACTCGCTAAGTAACGTTCGACAGCACCATCCAAACCCGTGATCACTACCACCTCGAAGGACAAGGGCAGCAGATGCATGGGAACACCACCACCTGCAGGTTCACCTCCAAGTCACTCACCATCATGACTTGGAACTATATCACCATTTCTTCACTGTTGCTGGGTCAAAATCCTGGAACTCCCTCCGCAATAGCACTGTGGGTGTTCCTACACAACATTGACTGCAGCAGTTCAAGAAGGCAGCTCCCCACCACATTCTCAAGGGCAATTAGGGATGGGCAATAAATGCCAGCCTTGCCAGCGATACTCACATCCAAGAATGAATAAAAAACAAATCATTCTCCACAGATTCCCCACAATCCAGGCTTGGACATTTACTTCACGAGCACAGAGCTTTATATAACTACAACATGAGTTCCAATCTTCAGATTCCATTAGCCTTTCACATTATTTTCTACCAGTCCACTAGCTTTTAGTGATTCAGCACTCGGGTCTCTGCTTCTCCAGTTTCTAACATCTCACCACTTATAAAAAACACTCTGATCTATCTTTCGTAGGTACTAGATGACCCCACATGTTAAACTCCATCTGCCAAAGCATTGCTCACTCACTTAATCTATCAAGAAGATTTGAAAATAAATTTCTTGCCAAAGGATAATGTTCTGCTTCTGCTCCCTCGCCATTTGCTTTTCCCGTTAGTCTTTCATTTGGTGTAAATCCAGAGAAAGTAAAGATGGAAGGAAGGAGGGAGGCAAAAATCTTGCTCCTTTTCGTGATCCCTATTTGGTCTTCATTCCAGTCCAATTTGCGTGAAGAATTCCGATTGTCTGTCTCAATTTTAATAAAGGAGAAACAATTCTGGAATCACCAGCGAGATATTGATAAGAACATGTTTCCAGGCCAACTTTCCACAAAAGCTCCCCCACAACAATGGACTAGACACTTCATAAACTAACGACAAAATTGGGATCCGAACCCACACATGCAAAGCACGCAATGCATTAGCACGCCCCCGTCTTAACCTCTCGACCACCTTGTCAGCTGTTTGGACAGTACAGATCCTGGCTGTGCAGCCAGATGTGCAATGATGGAAATGCAGCTTCTGCAAGTAAATGCAATTTCCATCACATCAGGTCATGGCCTGTTGGGAATGGAGCGGTGTGAAACATTTCCAGACCATGTCCAACACGTTTCGACTCAGTGTGAAAATCCACCATGGAAAGACTGGAACATACAATCATTTCATCACATCATGATTAACATCACTCAGACACCTGAACCATGAGGTCACTGACGAAGTCATGATGACCGAATTTCTCATGAAATGACAACTGAACTAACTGACTGGAAGAATTGCTTTAATTCCACACGATCAGAGAGGCACAGCCTCAGACCGACTTGGCAGATGAGTATTGATTGAATAATTTCTATGTGAGGAATGTTCCAGCATCATAAACCAGGGGAACGTGCTGACTGAGCTGTGTCTTCATCTCTTCTGGGCAGTCGGACAGTTCACCCTTCATTCTGCTCTGATTCACTTTCCCAAAGCGGATCTACAGATTCTCAAATCTGTGGACTGGGTTTTCTTATTTTGTTCCTTTTGATTTTTCTTGCTCCTGACTGAATAATATATTCTAAACCTCGGATCAACCCTCCCCTTTGCGTCGTGTCATAGTCTTGGTTAAAAAAGACACAAAACGGCACGAACAGTCATATATATAGAACACGGTCACACTTTCCTTCAGTGAGATTAATGTTGAGCTGTTTTCCAGGTTAAATGCAACTGCAAACACATTGCTCTCAAAGAAATTGTAGTGGATTGAGTTGCCGTTGAAATATTAGCACTGAACATTTGTACAAGGAGGAACAGCCATTCCAAACTGACATCCTTCACAAAGGCAACCACTGAGCTGTTTTCTTGAGTGAATAAAATTCATAAGAAAAGTTAAAGTTCGCAAGAAAACAGATGTAAACGATTGATAGCTAAACTTTTGAAGCAAGGATTTGAATCCACGATTTTCTGATTATTGGACAAACACTCGAGCCAACGAAGCGACTGAGCCAGATCACAAATGCTGTGACAACTAAGGGCAGAGGAGGGCACTCTTTATTCTCATCCCACTTCTCCACTGGTCACAACATCTATTTCAACTTTTCCCACTTACTGAAACAGTCAATCATATACTCTATTTTTCCCAGAATAGAAGACACTGACCAGATTTCTTTAATGAACAACAAAATGATTCATTTATTGTAGAACAAGTTTTAACTAGTCATGAAGTAAAGCATAAACAAACAGGTGGAAATTTTAAAAGTTCCCTTTTCACCTTTACTTTTAAAGTCTTTTTTAAAAATCTTCGAGCCACATGCGCACACACACATACACCGGTTAACAGAAAAGATAAAAGGGATGTTTTTTAAAATTTTTTTAAATTTTGTTACAAACACAAAAAAAAAAACTCTTGGGCTGTTTACGTGCTCATTTTTGAAGAAAACATCAGATGAGATACGTTGCTCCAAAATTGGAACACAGTCAAACTTCTGAGTATACGTAGACAGGTCACTAGGGTATTTTCGAACAGTTCTTTTCAGAAGGCACTGAGAATTTATTTTAGCAGGCCTTCTTCAAAGACATGCGACAAGATGAATTAACACACTGGACTTCTCAGGATCTTTTAAAGATTTTCTGGAAAACAAGCTGGGTTGTGGTCTTCTCTCCTTCCTTGACACTTCTTCAGGCTAACTTTATCAGCTGCTCACTCCAGCAGGTAAAACACACTGACTCTACAACCAAAAGCTTGTGAGTTTTCTGCTGTCTGAGGTGTACGTTGCTGATGCCGAGCTTGTCCAATCAAGGGGCGCAAATGCCTTCACTAACCACATCTCCCTGTTACCATGGTTTCTGTTCAATTTTTAACTTGAATTATGTGAAAAACAGTAAACATAGTTGCCAAATTGGCTCTTTTGGTGCTCTCTTGAAAAAGAACTGGTCCTGCATTTATTCAGTTTGATTATGACTTCTTCAAAAAATATTTTAACAGAAGAAACAGAATCACTTCCATAACATCATTTACTTTCCCTGAGCTACAGGTTATTGAAAGACTCTCTGGCTGTGTTTATTTTCGGTGATTTTGTACTCAGGTACTTTTGGAATCCATGTGTTTGCAGATCTTTGTGAGTGAGAGATGTGGAGATATGCTTAACAAATTTCCCTATAAATTATTCATATCTCCGTCTTTCCCCGAACTTTGTGCAAACACATTAATGAGGGAATCACACACATCAAGCCGTCAAACCTGTCTGCTGCACATTGAAAGGTGACAGTGTTTATAGTAACGGGGTTCCATTTATTCAGACACATCTTGATGATTCACACATGTAATGTATTTGTATATTATATTCATGACATTATGATGTAAATAAACACTTCCTTGCACTTGCCACGCTTGGTGAACATTTTCTCTGCTGATGCCCCCTGAATATATTAGAGAACATGGTGACGAGGTTGAGATAAAAGTCTGTAAATATAGGCAGCAAACAGCAGCAGGGACTGCAGTGAACAAGATTTACGTGACATATTTGTGCTTATATTGGTGGGTGAAATAAGATACTAAACACACAAAATCCTACATTTGAGCTCGCGGAAGATTGCTCTGTCTATGGAGATAGCATCAAAGAATGCTCAGGAATTTTGTCCGATGCCAGTGATAGCAACACACTTCAGGGGAACTTAAAAAAAACTGGTAAAATCGGCTTTCACATAACAGATGAAATTTTGCACAGAGAAGTGTGAAGTGATACAATTTGAAAGGAAGTATGAGGAGAGGCCATATAAATGAAACATGACAATTCTAAAGTGGGTGCAGGAGCAGAGAGACAATGTGCACCAATGTTAGAAGGATTGAAAAGGTAACTAAGAGCAAACAGGACACTTGGATTTATTAATATAGGCATAGAGTAAAAGCATATAAGTTATGCTAAACCTTTACAAAATGCTGGGAATGAATGGCCTCTTCCTGTACCTCCACAGAAAGCTTCCATTCCAGGTTTACACGCACTCATCAGGATCACTCTCCACAGATCCTGCCACTCCAGGCTCGGACACCAACTTCAGGATCACTCTCCACAGATCCCGCCATTCCAGGTTCGGACACCCACTTCAGGATCACTCTCCATACATCCCAGCACTACAGGCTCGGAGACCCTCTTCGGAGATCCTAAATCTCCAGACACGGACATCCTTTGAGGACCACTCTCCACAGATCCTGCCACTCCAGGCTCGGACACCCACTTCAGGATCACTCTCCACAGATCCCGCCATTCCAGGTTCGGACACCCACTTCAGGATCACTCTCCATACATCCCAGCACTATGGGCTCGGAGACCCTCTTCAGAGATCCTCAATCTCCAGACACGGACATCCTTTGAGGACCACTCTCCACAGATTCTTCCCTCCAGGCTCAGACACCCTCTTCAGAGTCACCCTCCATCCATCCCGCCGCTCCACGCACGGTTATCTCCCTCAGGATCAGATCAAAGAATGTTGCTTGTCACTTATCAGCTCAAGCCTGAATGTTGTTCAGGTCTTGCTGCTTGCAGGCACAGACTGCTTCAGTATCTGAGGAGTTGTGAATCATCAGCGAACATGCCCACTTCTGACTTATATTGAAGAGAAAGCCATCAATGAAACAGCTGAGGATGGTTGGGCCTAGGGCACTGCCCTGAGAAACTAGGGATCCAGTCATGAAAGGTGGAGCACAATTAAATAACGAACCAGATGAGGAGGCTCCAAAAACTTCCCTATCCTTAATGTTGGTGGAGCCGAGCACGTCAGTGCAAAAGATGAAGCTGAAGCATTTGAAACCACCTTCAGTCAGAAATTGCTCAGTGGATGATTCATCTCGGCCTCTTGAGGGCCCAAGCATCACAGCTTCCAGTTTTCAGCCAATTCGCTTCACTCCACATGATAGCAAGAAACAGCTGAAGGCACTCAGTACATCAAAGACTATGGGCCCTAAAAACATTCCGGCTCGAGTACTGAAGACTTGTGCTCCAGAACTAGCTGCGCCCTCAGCCAAGCTGTTCCAGCAGAGCGACAACACAGGCATCTACTCAACAATGAGGAAAATTGCCCAGGTGTGCCCTGTCCGTAAAAAAGCAGGACAAATCCAATCTGACCAATTGCCGCCCCATCAGTCTGCTATCAATCATCAACAAAGTGATGGAAGATGTCACCAACAGTGCTATCAAGCACCACACACTTAACAATAATCTGCTCATCGATGCTCAGTTTAGGTTCTGCCAGGGTCTCTCAGCTCCAGGAAATAATTTGGCAGATAGAGTAGAATGTGGGAAAATGTGAGGTTATCCACTTTGACAGGAAGAATAGAACAGGAAAATATTATTTAAATTGTGAGAGATTACAGAATGCTGCGGAGTAGAAGGATCTGGGTGTCTTCGTACATGAATCACAAAAAGTTACCATGCAGGTACAGCAAATAATTAGGAAGGCAAATGGAATGTTACCCTTTATTGCAAGGGGAATGGAGTATAAAAGTAGAGAAGTGTTGCTACAAATGTACAGGGTGCTCGTGAAACCACACCTAGAGTACTGTGTACAGTTTTGGTTTCCTTATTTAAGGAGGGATATACTTGCATTGGAGGCAGTTCAGAGAAGGTTCACCAGATTTATTCCAGTGATGAAGGGGTTGTCGTATGAGGAAAGTTGAGCAGGTTGGACCGATACTCATTGGAGTTGAGAACGTATTGAGACATATAAGATTCTGAGGGGACTTGACAGGGTAGATGCTGAGAGGAAGTTTCCCCTCGTGGTGGAATCTAGAACTCGGGGACACAGTTTCAGATTTAGGGGTTTTTCATTTAAGAAGGAATTTCTTCTCTCAGAGCGTCATTAATCTTTGGAATTCTCTACCGCAGAGAGCAGTGGAGGCTGGGTCATTGAATGTCTTCACGATTTGTATCTACAAGAGAGCCAAGGGTTATGTGGGCAGGCAGGAAAGTGGGGTTGAGGTCATGATCAGGTCAGCCATGATCCTATTGAATGACGGAGCAAGCTCGAGGGGCCAAATGGCCTACTCCTGCTACTAGTTGTTCTGATCTTATGTTGTTATGATCTCATTGCAGCTTGGTCCAAACAGAGATGAAAGAGTGGAATTCCAGAGGAGAGGTGAGAGTGATTGCCCTTGAGTGAGTGTGGCATCAAGGATCCCTAGCAAAATTGAAGTCAATGGGAATCAGGGGGAAAACTCTCCACTTGCTGGAGTTGTACCTGACACAAAACAAGATGGTTGTGGTTCGTGGAGGCCAATCATCTCAGCCCAGGACATTGCTTCAGTAGTTTCTCAGGGTAGTGTCGTAGACCCAAATATCCTCAGCAGTTTCATTGACGACTTTCCCTTCAAAATAAGTCAGAAGTGGGAATGTTAGGTGATGATTCACAACTCCTCAGTTGAAGCAGTCTGTGCCTACAAGCAGCAAGACCTGAACAATATTCAGGCTTGAGCTGATAAGTGACAAGCAACCTTCTGGCCACACAAGTGCCAAGCAGTGAACATCTCCAATGAGAGAGAGAAAAAAATCTACCTTTTGATATTCAGAGCATTATCATCGCTGAATCCCCCACCATCAATATGTTGGGGGTTACCATTGACCAGAAACTAAACGGGACCACTCAGATCGATGCTGCTGCTATAAGCGCAGGTCAGAGATTAGGAATTCTGCAGCAAGTGGGAAAAATTAGGAATTCTAGGGGCGGCACAGTGGCGCAGTGGTTAGCACCGCAGCCTCACAGCTCCAGCAACCCGGGTTCAATTCTGGGTCCTGCCTGTGTGGAGTTTGCAAGTTCTCCCTGTGTCTGTGTGGGTTTTCTCCGGGTGCTCCGGTTTCCTCCCACAAGCCAAAAGACTTGCAGGTTGGTAGGTAAATTGGCCGTTATAAATTGTCCTATAGTATAGGTAGGTGGTAGGGAAATATAGGGACAGGTGGGGATGTGGTAGGAATATGGGATTCGTGTAGGATTAATATAAATGGGTGGTTGATGGTCGGCACAGACTCGGTGGGCCGAAGGGCCTGTTTCAGTGCTGTATCTCCAAACTAAACTAAGTATCTCACCTCCTGATACGCCAAAACCTGTCCACCATCGACAAGGCACAAGTCAGGAGTGTGATGGAATACATCCCACTCAACAACACTTAAGAAGCTCAATACCATCCAGGACAAAGCAGCCCACTTAATCGCCACCTAACCCACCACCTTAAACATTCACTCTCTCCACCACCAGTACACAGAGTCTGCAGTGTGTACCATCTCTATATGCACTGCAGTAACTCGCCATGTATCCTTCAACAGCACCTTTCAAACCCGTGACCTCTACCACCTCGAAGGACAAGGGCAGCAGATGCATGGGAACTCGCCATCTGCAGGTTCCCCTCCAAGTCACTCACCATCCTGACTTGGAACTATATCGCCATTTCTTCACTGTTGTTGGGTCACAATCCTGGAACTCCCTCCCCAACGGCGGTGTGGGTGTTCCTGCACCACATGGACTGCAGCAGTTCAAGACGGCAGCTCACCACTACATTCTCAAGGGCAATTAGGGATGGGTAATAAATGCTCACCTTATCAGCGATACTCACATCCAAGAATGAATAAAAAACAAATCACTCTCCACAGATTCCCCACAATCTGGGCTTGGACATTCGCTTCAGGAGCACAGAGCTTTATATAACTGCAACATGAGTTCCAAACTTCATATTCCGTTCGCTTTTCACATTATTTTCTCCCAGTCCACTAGCTTTTAGTAATTCTGTATTCGGGTCTCGGCTCCTCCACAGTTTCTAACATCTCACCTCTTACAAAAAAACACTCTGATCTATCTTTCTTCAGTATTACATGACCCCACATTTTAAACTCCATCTGTCAAAGCATTGCTCACTCACTTAATCTATCAAGAAGATTTGAAAATAAATTTCTTGCCAAAGGATAATATTCTGCTTCTGCTCCCTCGCCGTTTGCTTTTCCCATTAGTCTTTCACTTGGTGTAAATCCAGAGAATATAAAGATGGAAGGAAGGGAGGGAGGAAAAATCTTGCTCCGTTTTGTGATCCCAATTTGATCTTCATTCCAGTCCAATTTGGGTGAAGAATCCCAATTGTCTGTCTCAATTTTAATAATATATAAACAATTCTGGAAACACCGTCTGGAAATTGACAAGAACAGGTTTCCAGTCTGACTTTATGCAAAAAGTCCCCCATTAGAAATAAAGGAACTATCCAGCTCACAAACTAACAACAAGGATGGGATGCGAACCCATTCATGAAAAACACAATGCATTAGCAGTCCATCACCTTAACCTTGCAGCCACCTTGCCAACTACACAATCACGGCTGTCACCTTCAGCACAGCTCCTGGCTGTGCAGCCAGCTGCAGTGACCTCATGGTTCAGGCGTCTGAGTGATGTTAATCATGATGTGATCAAATGATTGCATGTTCCACTCTTTCCGTGGTGGGTTTTCACACTGAGTGGAAACGTGTTGGACATGGTCTGGAAATGTTTCACACCGCTCCATTCCCTGTTTCATTTACTTACAGAAGGTATATTTCCATCATTACACAACCCATAAGATGAACTTTTTTCAAAAGACTTCAGTGTATTTAGCTCTGTGTCCAACACTGTGAGGCAGCTTTCTGTGTTTATAAAGAGTGCAATTTAATGACTGGTCTCTTGGATCTTGGATCACACAGGGTGACAGATAGAGGTCTGTGTGCAGAGGGTTTGGAGGTGAGCTCTGATTCCTAACCCTTTCTGGATTGTGAGGAATAAAGAATGAATGAGAGAGAGAGAATGTGGGAGAAGGGATGATGGAAGAATTTGTTTGTGAACCTGATTAAAAGTGGCTCAAACGCAAAATAATATTAAGATATCAAGAGCAGAACATTAACATAATCTGAGTTCCGCGATCTGGTCGGGTCCCATTCCCCTGAAGTGAGGAATGAACGGGTGGGAAATTCCACCTGGAGTTATATTTGTCTCCAATGAAGATGAGTTCACAGTGAGGATGGAATAGCTCAGTTGGGAGAACACTAGATTGAAGAACCAGGATACAATCCCTGGTTTCATCAGTTTTAATTTGGTGTCTCCATCAGTTTAAGTAGAGAGAATCAGAGGGGAGATTTTCCACTCTTGACCCCATGGGCTGAATTTTAAAGGAACGGTGCGGCTCTCGGCAGAGGCACCGGAAGCGGGTGTCGTCACCACACGAGTGAAATGTGGCCGACCGACTCCGATCACGGAGCAGCCGACCAATTAATGAAGGGGAGGCGTGGGGCCCATGTAAACAAGGACCAGAGGCAGGGAACAAGGCACCGATGGCAGCGACATCTGACACAACGGCAGGTGCTGACACCATATTTAAAGGGCTGCCAACCCTGCATTCACTGCTGCCTGGTTTAAAGGAGTGTCTTCCTGAGAGCCCTCTGATGCCCCAGGACCCGTTCTGCTGCCTCTGCTGCCCCAGGACCCGTTCTGCTGCCTCTGCTGCCCCAGGATCCGTTCTGCTGTCTCTGCTGCCCCAAAACCCGTTCTGCTGTCACTGCTGCCCCAGAACTCGCTCTGCTGCCTCTGCTGTCCCAGGACACGTTCTGCTGCCTCTGATGCCCCAGGACCCGTTCTGCTGCCTCTGATGCCCCAGGACCCGTTCTGCTGCCTCTGCTGCCTGCTGAGTAAGGAGCTGAATGCGAGCCTGCAGTGACCATGGTCCCACGGTTTAGCGATGCCTCCCTGCATGTTCTCCTCCAGGTGGCAAGAGAAAGGTGGAAGATCCTCTTCCCCATGGATGGGAGGTGGAGACCTGCCCACCTGACCAAGCAAAGCTGGCTGAAGATAGTCGGTGAGGTCAGCAGACGTGGGGTCACCCCCAGAACATGGATCCAGTACAGGAAGTGGGTCAATGACCGGATCCAGGCTGCTCAGGCGAAAACTCAAAACACTTTGGACCCTTTGGACATTGCATGTGGCAGAGTGAGAGGGAGTGTTTGGTGGAAAGGGAGTGACCACCCAGTCATGTGTATTGGGGAAGGGCAGCAGGACATGCTGCCTGAGGCTTGGCTGCATCTCGGTGAGAGGTGCACGTCAGTCATTGTATCAACTCACACAGTCCCTCGAGAGGGTCCACATGCAGGAGGAATACGTGTGTCCCCATCATGGACTGCTGGACTATCACCATCAGAGATGTTGGGCTTGTCCCCGCTGGGAGACTAACTTTGTTCATCATTGTGTCTGCAGGAGAAGACATCCCACAATTGGAAAGAGCGTGTCAAGACCGGCGGTGAATGCCTTATCTCCATGTCCTCATCCCGATGGAGGAGGAGGCCATGGAACAGGCAGGGCAGCAAAGCAGCTGCTCCATAGCTGATGGAGAGACAGGGACACCTACCCAAGAGAGTGAGTGAACATCTCCTGGGGCACAAGGGAGCATCTGCTGCAAAGGAGCCACACTGCTCATTTGTTCACCACTGCATCAATGGAGCTGCACGTTAGGGGTGGTTGGAATGTCATGATGGGAAGACCCTAACCCTTCAATGTCCCTGTTTTCTCATGAAGGCCCGGATGAACGACAAAAGCAAAGAGCTGGAGAGACTGGGGGACAGCCGGACATGTCTGAGGAGGAGGAGGGAGCCTCAGAGGGTGCACCATCACCTCATTCCCCTGCACCCTTCACCAGCACAGAAACTCTCACGTTGGTGGGTATCCGTTCGCGGTTAGATTCTGGCATGCAAACTGGTGAGCACATCACAGACATGCCCGGGCAGCTGGCGGAGGCTGTGACAGCCGAGGCCACTGGGAGTTGGTGGTTTGTGGGAGGCCAGGCCCATGCTGTGCCCCAGGCTGATAACGTGCCTCTTGTGTCACCAGCAACACGGGAAATGCTGCAGCTGCAGTGAGAGGTCAGGCAACATCTGGCAGAGTTGCCAGAGGCGATGTGTACCCAAGCACGGACGATGGAGGAGTCCATCCAGGCCTTGGGTGCTGCACTGTCTCTGATGGGGGTGTGTCTGGCTTCCTCCATTGAGAGATTGGTGACTCTCATGGAGAACCAGATCCAGCAGACCAATCAGTGGCTGCCGGAGATGTGCGCAGACCTGCACTCCATCACTTTGTCCAGGAGCTCCATCCAGTGGTGACAAGGTGAGAGGGGGGACGAGGCACCTGAACTCTCCACTTGGTCCACGTCCCTCTGAGGTCAGCAGGGAGGTACAAGTGTGTCTTGTAAGGGGGAGGAGCAGCTGGCTGCTACATCTGGGGGCCCCTCTCAGGGTGCTCCTGGTGTGGACGATAATTCCAAAGTCCCTCTGCCAGTGACACCAGAGATGCCAGCACCTCCATCATCCTCGATGACAGAGGGGGTCCCTGTACCTGTGCAGGATGCCCTCAGTGTGCCAGGGCCCTCCAGGCCTCAGGCAGCAGAGGACGGCCGCCAATGTCATCCCAAGCCATGGAGCAGCAAGGTCAGCAGCCTGTCTCCACCTCAGCTGACAGAGCAGGGGGAGTAGCAGGTAGGAACACCCGGAAGAGATTTAAGAAGAGCACCTAGATTCACTGAGGGGTTCACGGGTGAATGTACATTCCAGATGGATAGGGTTGTGTTTGGTGTCACACAGAATAAAGAAATGATGTTCTCTCACTATGTCTCCTTCCTATTGTTGATGCCCTTTGGGACTTCATTTCAACCCTTCCTCCCAAGGGGCTGGAAGTGAGGGACCAAGCCCTGAGTCCACAAAGCTTCGGCCTTGTCACTGTGCGATGTGTACCTGGGCGCTGTAGTGTAGAAGGAAGGAGGTGACAACAGGGCTGTTTAAAGCTAAGACTTTATTGCTGTGGTTCCAGAAGGTGGTATGGCTCAAAGGAAACGTGAATGTATAAGGGTGTCTCGTGTCTCCCTTGTGTGTATCTCATGGAGGCTTTCCTGCTGTGCCTGAGGTTCTTCATCTGGCACTGCTTGGGCAGCATCCTCCTCCACATCCTCATCATCAGAGGAGACACCACACTCCATGATATCCACACGAGTCAACACCTCACCCCTCTGTCATGCCAGATTGTGCAGAGCACAGCAAGCCACCATGATACGCGAGACCCTCGCTGGGACATACTGAAGAGCTCCACAGGAACAATATAAGTGCCTGAATCTCATCTTCAGGAGACCAATGGCCTCTTTGATGGTCGCTCGGGTTGACCCGCAGCAGGTGTTGTACCTCTCCTCTGAATCGTTGTGTGGGTTCCTCACAGGCGTCAGTACTCATGTTCTCACTGGGTTGCCCTTGTCTCCAAGGATCCACCTCAGAAAGCACATGGGGCCACGGAAAGGTTCTGGCACCTGGGAGTGCCTTGGTATGCAGGCGTTGTGGCTGCTTCCCGGGATTTGTGCACACACCTGTAGGATCCATTTGTGATGGTCACAGACCAGTTAAACACTGAGCAGGTGGAAGCCCTTCCTGTTGAAGGCTGCTGGCTGGTCTGCAGGAGCCTTGATGGTCACATGGGTGCAGTCGATGACAACCTACACCTGGGGGAATCCAGCGATGGCCCCGAATCCTATAGCCCTCTCAGCGTGACTGTTTGGATCGATGTGCACATAGTCACCGGCCCTCCTGAACAGGACATTGGTGACCTCCTTGATGCACTGATTCACCACAGACTGTGAGATTCCACACATATCTCCAGTGGATCCCCGCAATGATCTACTGGTGGAGAAGTTCAGTGGCACGGTGACCTTCAGTGACACTGGCATCAGGTGCCCACCAAGTCCCATGGGGCACAGCTGCATCATGGCAGAGAGATCAGTGACAACCTCCGTGGAGAGGCGCAGTCTGCGGAGACACTGTCACTCGGACATCTGCAGGTAGTTGAACCTCGGCTGACGTGTTCCTCTGCCTCCTTCTCCAGCCTCCTGTTCGAGGCTGGCCCTCCTGTGGGCCCCCAAGCTGCTGTGGTGTCCCTGCTGGTGCCTGCGCCTCCCTCCCTCCCTCTCCACTCCTCCTCCTCTTCAATGGGAGCCTCGAATCCAGGGTGAATGAGGCCCATGACAGGTTACCCCTCCCTGAGAGCAAGGCCTTCACAGTAAACAACACCCAGCCCTATTTACCTCATTTGTCACCCTCAATGAGGTGGCACTGCCCCAATAACACCCGGGTGTGGCTCACCCTGCAGAGCTGGCACATTGGCCCCCACGCCTGACAGTGTTTCCCGATGCCCTTTCCCCCTCCACCCTTGCTGCCAAGTTACGCTGCCTCACCCGACAGCTTCCCAGTGAAGCCAACACTCAGCTCCCACCTCCCTGTCACCTCCTTTAACCAGGCGAGGCTCTGAAGCCCCAGGGATCCCGTGTGCTATTAGTTCAATTGGACCCAGTGAATAAAATTGCTGACAATTGGACTCAAAAATACTTTAAATGCCTTCTTGCCGTGTGGATGTGCGAAGTCTGCCCTCCATGTCAGCCGCCGACAGAAAAATCCGGTCCAACGTCTTCCATCCCTATTTTATACACCCCCCCTCCCCCTCCCCAGCCTCCATTCCCGTCTCCAACGGTCCCTTAAAATTCTGGCCCATGTCTCTAAGACTAATGGGAGTGAAACTACAGCTGCTCCTTCGACTGAACAGGGAGAGCTGCTCTCTCTGTGTTGAAAGTGAATGAATCTGCTCTTTACCTTGTCTTACTGGAATGTTCACTGTCTGTAAATGTCTGTTTGAAAATGTTTTCCTGTTATATTAATGGAGCAGAGGAGCAGAAGTGAGGTACTGTTCAACAGAGAGGTTTGGAAGTGGGTGAAGGGGTGGAGTGACGGTGGGAGTGAGAGGCGCAGTGAGTTGGCCATTCTCAATAGAGTGTCAGGAATGAAGGTCAGAGGAACAGACCAGGCAGGAAACACAGAAAGAGCGAGGAGAAGCTGGTGTGAAAAACAGAGATTAAACAACAGGCTTGTTCAGTTGGTTTGGGTCTGGTGTTTAGAATACCCGGAATCTGGGTTCACTTCACTTCCAACTCAGCAATTGTACCAACATTATGTTCATAAAACCATAGAATGATACTCAAAGAAGGAGACCATTTGGTCCATTGTGTCAATGCTGTCTCTTTGGTTGTGCTATCCAATTAGTTCTGATGCTCAGCTTTTTCCTGTAATCTGTACATTTTCCTTCCAGTATTTATCCCCATTGCTTTTCAAAGTTACTACTGAATCTGCTTTCAAGTCCTGATCAGACAGTGCATTCCAAATCACAACACATCACCGTATAAATCCCGACCTCATTTCGCCTCTGGTTCTTTTCTCAATCACCTGATAAATACATCCTCTGGTTACTGACCCTTTTGCCACTGGAAACAATTTCTCCTTATTTGACTTATTGAAAACCTTCTTGATGATGTCACATACTAGACTGCCAGTAAAACTGAAGCCCATGTAATAAAAGGGACAATGACAGCATGGATATGAAATTAGCAGACTGATAGGAACATAGGAGTAGGAGTAGGCCCTTCAGCCCGTCGAGCCAACCCCGCCATTCAATATGATGATGACTGATCATCCACTTCAATGCCTTTTTCCCACACTATGTCCATATCCCCTATGTCATTTGCATTTAGAAATCTGTCAATCTCTGCTTTAAACATACTCAGTGACTGAGCTTCCACAGCCCTCCGGGGTAGAGAATTCCAAAGATTCACAACCCTCTGAGTAAAGAAATTTCTCCTCGTCTCTGTCCTAAGTGGCTTTCCCCTTATGTTGAAATTGTGTCCCCTGGTTCTAGATTCCTCAACCGGAGGAAATAGCTTCATCTACCTGTCTATCCCTTTAAATATATGGTAAGTTTCAATGAGATCACCTCTCATTCTTCGAAACTCTAGAGAATGCAGTCCCAGTTTCCCCAAAATCTCTTCATAGGACAGTCTCGCCACCCCGGGAACAAGTCTGGTGAACCTTCGTTGTACTCCCTCTATGGCAATGATATCCTTCCTAAGGTAAGGGGACCTAAACTGCACACAGTATTCCAAAGTGCAGTCCAACCAAGGTTATATACAATTGAAGCAAGACTTCACTACTCCTGTACTCAAATCCTCTTGTGATAGAGTCTAACATGTCATTCGCCTTCCTAATTGCTTGCTGCACCTGCATGTTAGCTTTCAGTCACTTACTGACAAGGACACCCAGGCCCCTTTGTCCATCTACACTTTCTAATCTCTTACCATTTAAGAAATGATCTGCACATCTGTTTCTCCTACCAAAGTGGACAACCTCACATCTTTGCACATTATATTCCATGTGCCACTTTCTTGTCCACTCACTAAGTCTGTCCAAATCCCCTTGAAGCCGCTTTGCATCTTCCTCACAACACACATTCCCACCTAGTTTTCTGTCATCTGCGAACTTGGAAATACGACATTTGGTCCCCACATCCGAATCATTGATATATATTGTGAACAGCTGGGTCACAGTGTGGTGGTGAACAGTTGTATTTCTGTCTGGAGGAAGGTTTACAGTGGGTTCCCCATGGTTCCTCATAACTTCAGTTATGTGCAGACACTGGAAAAGCTGGGGTTGTTCTCCTTGGAGCAGAGCAAGTTCAGAACAACTTTGACAGAGTTAGAATCTAGGAATCAAATGGTTACAGTACAGAAGGAGACCATTCAGTCCATCATGTCCATGACAGCTCTTTGCAAGAGCAAATCAGCTAATTCCACTCCTCTGCCCTTTCATTGTAACCCTGCAAATTTTCTCTATTCAGGTGTTTATCCAATTCCCTTTTGAAAGCCACGATTGAATCTGCCTCCAGCACACTCTCAGGCAGTGTATTCCAGATCCAAAGCACTCGCTCTGTCCCACGCCCCTGGTACCATTGCAGAAAATCCCTTCTGTTCATTTCATCCCTCATAAATAATTGAAATGAAATGTTTATTAGGAAATGCACAACATAAAAAGGAGAGAGAAATAAATGCTGAGCAAAATAGAAGTCAATGTTTGGAAGGTAAAAAGAGCAAAAGATGTAACTTTTAGTCTGGATGAGTGAGAGGAATATATCACACTTTGGGGATTTTGTAAGAGGATTTATTGATAAACCTGGGATTTGAGAGGAAGCTGGTTCATGGTTTACAGAACAAATTCAGCCCCTGGGATGGAGCCAACAGCTGCACTGTCCAATAACAGACAGGACGGGGACACTGTCTCAGGCCCAGTGAGCTCAGTCGATGAAAGCATGAAACTCTGAATCTCAAGTTTTTGAGTTTGAGCCCCACGGTGGGTGTTTTTTATTTCCTTTTTAGGCTGATTTTACAGGCATTCTCCAGCTCTGAATTCCTCGGCAGAGAGTTCAAGGAGTGTTTGAAATGAGATTCAACAGCAGTATGAGAAAGTCTCTTCTTGATTCAGGACTCTTACCTCTCTGCAGCAACTCGCTGCTGAAGATTGAACTTTATCTCATTTCATTCTCATTTGAGGGTCAGTGTGGATCACTGGGACTTCCGGCTGTCTCCCACTTCACAATCCATCAGTGCTGAGAAAGCAATGGGGAATATTACTCACATGTTACAATGTTTTATAAATACTTGAATGTATTTCACACTGTGTCTAACAGTGTGAATCTCCCCTGGTATATCAGCTCACCAATACTTCAACAGAACATTCACATAATGTGAGCTCTGAGATCTGTTCAGATCCCATTCCCAAGACCTGGAAAGTGGGATTGGGCTGGATCGCTCTTTTTCAGCTGGCACAGACACGATTGCTAAATGGTCTCATTCTGTGCCATAAATTTCCTCCATTTTCTATGTTCTATGAAGTGAGGTGTGATTGGGAGGGGCAATTCCACCAGGGTTATATTTTCTACCAAAACAATGACACAAGGGATACTTCACTTTTTTATTCATTCATTCATGCGATGTGGGCGTTGCTGGCCAGGCCAGCATTTACTGCCCATCCTTAATTGCCCTTGAGAAGGTGGTGGGGTGGGCTGCCTTCTTGAACCACCCTTGAGTGAGTGTGGCATCAAGGATCCCTAGCAAAATTGAAGTCACTGGGAATCAGGGGGAAAACTCTCCACTTGCTGGAGTCGTACGTCGCACAAAACAAGATGGTTGTGGTTCGTGGAGGCCAATCATCTCAGCCCAGGACATTGCCTCAGGAGTTTCTCAGGGTAGTGTCCTAGACCCAAACATCCCAGCTGTTTCATTGATGACTTTCTCTTCAACATAAGTCAGAAGTGGGAATGTTAGATGATGACTCACAACTCTTCAGATACTGAAGCAGTCTGTGCCTGCAAGCAGAAAGACCTGAACAACATTCAGGCTTGAGCTGATAAGTGGCAAGCAACCTTCTGACCACACAAGTGCCAAGCAGTGAACATCGCCAATGAGAGAGAAAAAAAATCTACCTTTTGATATTCAGAAGCATTATCATCGTTAAATCCCCCACCGTCAATATGTTGACCAGAAACGTAACTGGACCAGTCACATCTATGCTGTGGCTATAAGCGCAGGTCAGAGATTACGAATTCTGCAGCAAGTATCTCACCTCCTGACACCCCAAATCCTGTCCACCATCTACAAGGCACAAGTCAGGAGTGTGATGGAATACATCCCACTCAACAACACTCAAGAAGCTCAACACCATCCAGGACAAAGCAGCGCACTTGATCGGTACCGAACCCACCACCTTAAACATTCAATCCCTCCACAACCAGTAAACAGTGGCTGCAGTGTGTACCATCTCCATATGCACTGCAGCAACTCGCCAAGTATCCTTCAACAGCACCTTCCAAACTCGTGACCACTACCACCTCGAAGGACAAGGGCAGCAGATGCATGGGAACTCACTACCTGCAGGTTCCCCTCCAAGTCACTCACCATCCTGACTTGGAACGATATCGCCATTTATTCACTGTTGTTGGGTCACAATCCTGGAACTCCCTCCCCAACGGCAGTGTGGGTGTTCCTGCACCATTTGGACTGCATCAGTTCAAGAAGGCAGCTCTCCACCACCTTCTCAACGGTAATAGGAATGGGTAATAAATGCTCGCCTTATCAGCGATACTCACACCCAAGAATGAATAAAAACCAAATCACTCTCCACAGATTCCCCACAATCTGGGCTTGGACATTTACTTCAGGAGCACAGAGCTTTATATCACTGCAACATGAGTTCCAATCTTCATATTCTGTTCACTTTTCACATTATTTTCTACCAGTCCACGAGCTTTTATTAATTCAGTATTCGGGTCTCTGCTCCTCAACCGTTTCTAACATCTCACCTCTTACAAAAAAACACTCTGATCTATCGTCGGTAGTCGATGACCCCTCATTTTAAACTCCATCTGCCAAAGCATTGCTCACTCACTTAATCTATCAAGAAGATTTGAAAATAAATTTCTTGCCAAAGGATAATTTTCTGCATCTGCTCCCTCGCCATTTGCTTTTCCCATTTGTCTTTCACTTGGTGCAAATCCAGAGAAAGTAATGATGGAAGGAAGGAGGGGAGGAAAAATCCTGCTCCGTTTCGTGATCCCGATTTGATCTTCATTCCAGTGCAGTTTGGGTGAAGAATTCCAATTGTCTGTCTCAATTTTAATAAAGTATAACCAATTCTGGAATCACTGTCAAGATACTGACAAGAACAGGTTTCGAGGCTGACTTTGCACAGCAGCTCACCCAACATAAATAATACACGAAACAGCTCATAAACTAGCGACAAGGATGGGATTCGAACCCACGTGTGCAAAGCACAATGGATTAGCAGTCCATCGCCTTAACCTCTCGGCCACCTTGTCAATTGCAGACACATAGCTGTCACCTTCAGCACAGCTTCTGGCTGTGCAGCCAGCTGTGGAATGATGGAAATATATCTTCTGCAAGTAAATGAAGTTGGGAATGGAGCAGTGTGAAACATTTCCAGACCATGTCCAACACGTTTCTACTCAGTGTGAAAACCCACCACGGAAAGACTGGAACATACAATCATTTCATCACATCATGATTAACATCACTCAGACACCTGAACCATTAGGTCACTGATGAAGTCATGATGACCGAATTTCTCATGAAATGAAAACTGAACTAACTGACTGGAAGAATTGCTTTACACCCACATGATCAGCGAGGCACAGCATCAGGCCGACTTGTCGGGTGGTGTAAACAGATATCACTGCTTCTGATCTTCACCAGAACAGAGAGTGAGATGCAACATTGATCATCAAACAGACTGTGAGAGAATACAACAGAATAAAACACATGGAGAGACACTGTGGAATAACAAATAGATTTGATTGGAATGTTGAAATTTTGATTGGAATGGATAAAACACCAGAAACAGCAGATTAAAGTGGGATTCTCATCATTATATTGATCTGGGACAGAAAAGAGAAACTGATGGAAAGAAGAGAAGAAGGAAGAAAAGAAAGGATGGAACTGTTCAATCTTTTCAGTTTTTTCACTCGCCCATCAAAGCTGATAAAAAAAAGTTGCAAATAACAGAGAATTTCACCAAAAAGGGAGATTAAGTGTTGCTGAAACCTTGGATCGAAGGATGCCCCAAAAGATCACCTGTTTAACTGTCTCCTCACTGGGGGATTTCAATCAGTGAGCAATATTATTCTCTACTTTTTTTGTTAATTGGTCCCAGAACTGTCACTTGGAATTAATATCTGTGTTCCGACTCCTGAATAATAAAATTGTGAGTTTCTCGATATTTTCTGGACACAGTTCCTGCTGAAAGAACTAAGAACTCTTTTCTAATTTACACAATACAAAATACACACTCATCAAGCCTGCTAAGCTAGCATCCTTGGTGCTGCTCTCTCTTCTCCCAAACTTCATCTCATGTGACTGTTCCATCATCACTCTGACAGTGGGAGGGGTTGATCCCATTATCTTCAGCATTAACCCTTTACATCCTTATACCACACTGTCTGTCCAAAAAAAATGGGTGGAGGGAGCTTCCTTCATTTATCAAAACACCAACAGCAGCACAGTGGCGCAATGGTTAGCACCGCAGCCTCACAGCTCCAGCGACCAGGATTCAGTTCTGGGTACTGCCTGTGTGGAGTTTGCAAGTTCTCCCTATGTCTGTGTGGGTTTCCGCCGGGTGCTCTGGTTTCCTCCCACCTCCAAAAGACTTGCAGGTTGATAGGTAAATTGGCCATTGTAAATTGTCCCGAGTGCAGGTACGTGGTAGGAGAATGGTGGGGATGTGGTAGAGAATATGGGATTAATGTAGGATTAGTATAAATGGGTGGTTGCTGGTTGGCACAGACTCGGTGGGCCGAAGGGGCTATATCTCGAAATAAGAAAAGTAAAATAAAAGCTACCAGTCGTAAATCAACTCAAACCCATTAGAGAGATAGAGGGACACTGTCAGAGAACTTCCAGCATCCAGTCCTGACCTTGTCACACTCAGCAGCTTCTCACCCAGACCGCACTCTCATCAACACTGAACATTGTTACCGAGACCCTTCAAATACTGTTTATAAAAGGGAGAAAAATTCAAACTTTATCACAGCTAGATTGAATAGAACAAAGTTTAATATCTTCTCGTCGTCACTCGGTAACCACATGAGACAGTCGTTAAATCAGTAGCATAAATTATCAGCTGTAAGAATGTTTGTCATTGGGTTGAATCATTTCTGTGTGAGGAATGTTCCAGCATCATAAACCAGGGGAACGTGTTGACTGAGCTGTGTCTTCATCTCTTCTGGACAGTTCACCCTTCATTCTGCTCTGATTCACTTTCCCAAAGCGGATCTACAGATTCTCAAATCCGGAGACTGGGTTTTCTTATTTTGTTCCTTTTGATTTTTCTTGCTCCTGAATGTTAATATATTCCAACCTCGGATCAACCTTGCCCTGTCTCCCAGTCTTGGTTAAAAGCGACAAATAAAGGTAACAACATTCTCAAACATACAACACGGTCACATTCTGCTTCAGTGAGATTAATGCTGAGGCCGTTTCTGTGTCGAATGCGATTGTGAACAAATTTCTCTCAAGGAAATTGTGAGTGATCAAGTATTTGCACTGAATTTCTGTGCAAGAAGTGACAGTTCCAACCATCCATTCCCAAATCACTTCCTTCACAAAGACAAAGACTGTGCTGTCTTAACGTGTGAATCAACTTCACAAACAAATTTGAACTCGAAGTTCAGGAGAAGACAGAGATGTGAATGATTGACAGTGTAATCTTTAAATCATAATTTTCCGTTTCTTCGTTGAAGTGAGGCTCAACCCTAAGCCACTAGAGATCGCGGAAAGCTACAAACTTGGATCCAGAAATCAGAAAAGTAGTGAAACAGTTGGTGAGTACATTGTGACACTGAAGAATTTATCACCACATTGCAACATTGGCACATTCTTAGACCGTACATTATGAGACAGATTTGTGCTTATATTGGTGGATGAGGAAAGATACTAAACACACAAAATCCCAATTTGAGCTGGTGTGTAAGATTGCTCTTTCCACGGAGATAGCATCAAAGAATGCTCGTGAATTTCGTCCTATGCCAGTGACAGTAACACACTTCAGAGGATCTTAAACACACTGGTAAAATGGGCTTTCACACAACAGATAAAATTTTACACAGAGACTTGTGAAGTGATACAGTTTGGGAGGAAGAATGAGACAATGTACACCAATCTTTTTTGATCAAGGTTTGAAAAGGTTGCTCAGAGCAAACAGGACACTTGGCTCTATTAATAGAGGCATAGAGTAAAAGCAAATAAGTTATGCTAAACCTTTATAAAACACTGGGGCTGAATGACCTACTCCTGTACCTCCACGGAAAGCTTCCACTCCAGGCTCGGACACCCTCTTCAGGATCACTCTCCATACATCCCGCCACTCCACACACGGATATCTCCCTCAGGATCAGATCACAGCTCCACAGTCCTGCCACATCCAGTCGTGAATGGTGGTGGATAATTAAATAACTAACAAGATGAGGAGGCTCCAAAAACATTCACATCCTCAATGATGGTGGTGCTGAGCACGTCAGTGCAAAAGATGAAGCTGAAGCATTTGCAACCATCTTCAGTCAGAAGTATTAAGTGGATTTGATCTGTGCTAATTTCAGCTCCTCATGCTCGCTGGTGCCTTGGTTCTCTGGTGCTAATTTCAGAGTAAATCATGCAGCTTGACAATTGGAGCCAAAGAAAAAGACACAGGAGAGTTTGAAAGTGCCAAAACCTGGGATTGAACCAAGAACTGTTTAACTGTTAGTACAGCACGAACTCAACAAAGCTATTTCAACAACACACTAAAGCCACCATTCTGTCACTGCTTTGGAAGACAATATATACATTAAAGTGTTTGTAAAAAGTTACAGAACACAACATGTGAGTAATATTCCCCATTGTTTTCTCAGTACTGAGGGATTGTGAAGTGGGACACAGCCAGAAGTCCCACTGAGCCACACTGACCCTGAGCTGTGAGTGAAATGAGATAAAGTTCAATCTTTAGCAGAGAGATTCTGGAGAGAGGTAAGAGTCCTGAATCAAGGAAAGACTTTCTGACACAATAAAAGCAAAATACTGCAGATGCTGGAAATCTGAAATAAAAACAAAAAGTGCTGGAAATACTCAATAGCTCTGGCAGCATCTGTGGTGAGAGAAACATAGTTAACGTTTCTGGTCTGTGACCTTTCATCAGAACTGACACAGGTTAGAAAAGAATTAGGTTTGAAACAAGTGACTGGGAGGGGCATGTGGGAGAGAACAAAGGGGAAGGTGTTTGATAGTGCAGAGCTAAGGAGAGATTAAATAACAAAGCTGTCCTGGGACAAAGGCAAAGAGTGTGTTTATGCTTGTGGTTGCCTGACACCAGTCATGCTCTGATGTTATTGAACACAATGTTCAATTCACAAGGCTGGAGAGTGCCGAATCAAAAGGTCAGGTGCTGCTCCTCGAGCTTGGGTTGATTTTCACTGGAACACTGGAACAGGCCAAAGACAGAAATGTTGACATGAGAGCAGGGGAGAGTGTTGAAATGGCAAGCAACCCTAGCTCAGGATCATGCTTTCGGCCTGAGCAGAGCTGTTCCATCTAATCTGCGTTTGGTCTCCCCAGTTTAGAGGAGACCGCATTGTGAGCAGTGAATACAGTATACATAATTGAAAGAAGTACAAGTAAATCGCTGCTTCACCTGAAAGGGCTTCAGATAATGAGCAGAGAGGAGGGAAAAGGGCAGGTATTATATCTCCTGCGATTGCATGGGAAGGTGCCTTGGGAAGGGGACGAGGTATTGGGGGTAATGGAGGAGTGGACCAGGGTGGCGCGGAGGGAACAATCCCTTCGGAATGCTGACAGGGGAGGGGAGGATGCGTTTGGTGGTGGCATCACGCTGGAGGTGGCGGAAATGGTGGAGGATGATCCTTTAGATGTGGAGGCAGGTGGGGTGGAAAGTGAGGACTAGGGAAACCCTGTCGCAGATCTGGGAGGGAGGGGAAGGGGGAAGGCAGAGGTTGAGAGTCCTGTCAACTACACTGGGAGGGGGCGGGGTGGGAGTAGTTGAAATCTGGTGATGTTGTTGAATTTAATTTCAAACACTCCTTGAACTCTCTGCTGATGAAGACTGAAAAAGGGAAGAACAACCACACAACAAGGGTCTCAAATCCAAGACCCTGAGATTAAAAGTCCCATGCTCTACCAACTGAGCTAACAAGGCCTGATACAGTACTTCTACTCTGTCTGTTATTGGACGGATGCAGCTGTTGGCTCCACCCCAAGGGCGGGAATTTGTTCCACCAACTATGAAGCAGTTTCCTATCAATTCCCCAGATTATCAGTAAATCCACTTCCAGAAGCCCCAAAGTGTGATATATTCCTCTCATTCATCAATAATAAAACTGAAATCTTTTTACCTTCCAAATTCTGCCATCCATTTTGTCAGTATTTATTTCTCTCTCCTTTTTATTTAGTTCATGCATTTCTTCAGAATTTTTTTTCAATTATATCTGAGGGAAGAAATGAACAGATCTGGCAGCTCAAAACTGGACATCCATTAGGCACTGTGGGTCATCAGCAGCAGCAGAATTGTATTTAAACACAATATGTTACCGCATGGCCTGGCATATCCCTCACTCTACCATTACCATCAAGCCAAGGGAGCAATAGTGGTTCAATGAAGTGTGCAGGAGGGCATGTCAGGAACAGCACCAAGCAGACCTAAAAATGAGTGAAGCGACAACACAGGATTACTTGCATGTCATATAGCGGAAGCAGCATGCAATAGACAGAGCTGAGTGATCTCACAACCAACAGATCAGATCAAAGCTCTGCAGTCCTGTCACATCCAGTCCTGAATGGTGGTGGATAATTAAACAATTAACAGGAGGACGAGGCTCCACAAATATCCCCATCCTTAATGATAAGGGAGACCAGTATATCAGTGCAAAATACAAGGTTGAATCATTTGCAACCATCTTCAGCCAGAAGTGCCAAGTAGATGATCAATCTCGGCCTCCTCCTGAGGTCCCCAGCATCACAGGTGCCAATCTTCAGCTAAATCCACTTCACTCCACATGATATCAAGAAATGGCTGAAGGCTCTGGATACTGACAACATCCTGGCTGCAGTGCTAAAGACTTGTGCTCCAGAACTAGCCACACCGCCCGCCAAGCTACAACACTGGCATCTACGCAGCAATGTGGAAAATTGCCCAGGTATGTTCTGTATACAAAAGGCAGGACAAATTCAACCCGGTCAATTCCTGCCCGATCAGCCTCCTCTTGATCATCAGTAAAGTGATGGAAGGTGTCGTTGACAGTGCTATCAAGCAGCACTTACACAGCCATAACCTACTCACCAATGCTCATTTTGGGTTCCGCCAGGGCCACTTAGTTCCTGACCTCATTATGGCCTTGGCCCAAATATGGACAGAAGAGCTGAATTCGGGAGGTGAGGTGAGGTGACAGTGACTGCTCTTGCCAAGGGCATCAAGGAGCCCTTGCAAAATTGAAGACAATGGCAATCACGGAGAAAAATCTCCACTGGTTGGAGTCATACCTTGCGCAAAGGAATATGGTGCTGGTTGTTGGTGGCCAATCATCTCAGTACCAGACATCGCTCAGGAGTTCCTCAGGGTAGTGTCCTCGGCCCCAACCGTCTTCAGTTGCTTCATCAAAGAACAAACAAAGAACCAAGAAAATTACAGCACAGGAACAGGCCCTTCGGCCCTCCAAGCCTGCGCCGATCCAGATCCTCTATCTAAACATGTCGCCTATTTTCTAAGGGTCTGTATCTCTTTTCTTCCTGCCCATTCATGTATCTGTCTAGAATCAATAAACTTCCTTCCATCATAAGGTCAGAAGTGGAAATGTTCACTGATGATTGCAAAATGTTCAGTTGCATTAGTAACTCCTCAGATACTGAAGCAGTCCGTGTCCAGATGTAGAGAGACCTGGGCAAGATTGGGCTTGGACTGATAAGTGGCAAGTAACATGCACGCCACAAAATTGCCAGGCAATGACCATTTCCAACAAGAGTGAATCTAACCATCTCCCCTTGACAGTCAATGACATTACCATTGCTGAATCCTTCACAATCAACATCCGGGGGGTTACCAATGAGCAGAAACTGAATTGGATCAGTCATATAAATACCGTAGCTACAAGAGCAGGTCAGAAGCTGGGAATTCTGCTGCAAGTAACTCACCTCCTGTCCACCATCTACAAGGCACAAGTCAGGAGTGTGATGTAATACTCCCCACTTGCCTGGATGAGTGGAGCTCCAACAACACCAAAGAAACTCAACACCATCCAGGACAAAGCAGATCACTTGATCAGCACTCCATCCACTACTTTAAATATTCACTTCCTGCACCACCAGTGAACAGTGGCAGCAGTGTGTACCATCTACAAGATGCACTGCAGCAACTCACCAAGCCTCCTTCGACAGCACCTTCCAAACCCCCAACCTCGACCACCTAGAAGGACATTGGATGAATGGGAACACCACCATCTGCAAGCTCCCCTCCAAGTTACACACTGTCCTGACTGGGAACTATATCACCATTCCTTCACTGTCACTGGATCAACATCTTGGAACTCCCTTCCTAACAGCACTGTGGGTTTACGTACAACACATGGACTGCAGCAGCTCCAAAAAGGCAGCTCACCACCACCTTCTCAAGGGCAATTAAGGATGGACAATAAAGGCTGCGTTTGCTGACAACGCAACCACTAGGTGGCACAACTCGCTTTCTCCCCCTGCTTTGCACCGGCCGCTTCCACCCTCCATAGTCGCTCGCTCCAGACCTCGCTGCTCCCCCCCCCTACTTCCCTGGCCGATTGTCTCCCGATCATGTCACCCCATTCTCCAGTCGTTCGCTCACTCCCCACCAACCCCCTCCCCTCCAGCCATTAGCTCTAGGCTGCGCTGCTTCCCTTCTCTCGGCCACTTGCTCCCACGTTTGTCCAGTCTCCACGCGCCGCCCGAAGAAGCAAGGTGGGCTGCAAAGTGTGACGTAGGAGTGAGTAGAGAGTGGCCTAGAGGAGGGAAGTGGCATGGCCTAGAGCTGGCGGCTGGAGCGGGGGTTGGGGGGCAGAGAGCAAGCGGCCATAGAGCTGGATGACGCGAGTGGGGAACAATTGTCCAGGGGAGCATCGAGGTGTACAGCGAGCGGCTGAGGGGAGGAAGCGTCGAGGCATGGAGCGAGTTGCCGACGGGGGAGAGCTCCAGCCTCAAAGTCTCCTATTCAGCCGCTTCCTCCAGCTGAGTGAGGGGCTGGATACCTGATGACGCTTTAGCGCACATGTGCGAAGATGGACCAAGCGCGGATATGCGATGATGTTGGCGCTGCGCAATGACATCATCCTCCACATGTGCCACTTAATCCTGGCAAGATGTAGCAGTGCCTAGGCACAGCTTGGCACAGTCCGATGATGTCAGCGGGCCGCTCCATTGACAGGAATCACATTGTGTCAGCAGTGCCCACATCCCATGAAAGAATAAAAAAGAGATTTACCACAATGGTAGCAGGGTGAGGGATTTCAGTTATGTGGAGAGATTGGAGAAGCTGGGGTTGTTCTCCTTGCAGCAGAGAAAATTCAGAAAAGATTTGACACATTTGTTCAAAGTCATGAAGTTCTTCAATAGTTTAAATCAGGAGAAACTGTTTCCAGTGGTAAAAGGGTCAGTAAGCAGAGGACACAGATATCAGGTGATTGGCAGAAGAACCAGAGGTGACATGAAGAACCATTGTTTACACAGCAATGTGTTGTGATAAAGAAAGAAAAGACTTGCATTTATATAGCACCTTTCAAGACCACTGGACATATCAAAGCACTTTGTAGACAATGAAATACTTTTGAAGTGTAATCACTGTTGTAATGTCAGAAATGCAGCAGCTAATATCCACAAACAGCAATGTGATAAGGACCAACTGATCTGATTGAGGGGCAAATATTGATCACAACACCAGGGAGAATTGCTCTTCACTTGTTTGAAATTGCAGCATGGGATCTTTTACATTCACCCAAACATGCAGACCAGGTCTTGGTTTAACATCACACCTGAAAGGCAGCACCTTCAACACCCTCAGTGCTGCACTGGAGTGTCAGCTGTGAAATCTGAACCCAGAAGCTTGTGATTTCGAGGTGAGTGTGACCAACTGAGCCACAGCTTTTACCTGAGTCTCAATCCTTCTACCAACAATTTCTATCGGGTCTGTCACGACCCCTCATGATTGTGAACACCTCTATCAAATCTCCTCTCTGAAGAGAACAACCCCAGCTTCTCCAATCTATCCACATAACTGAAATCCTAACCACATGTTGCAGAAATCGATTTTTCCTCAAGTTCCTTCTGGTTTTGTGAGTCACCTTAAATCTATAACCTTCGGTTATTGACCCTTCAGCAGTTAGAAACAGTTCCTCAGTATTTACTCGACCTCAAACCTTCAAGGAAGCTCTGCAAAGTAACTGAAAATCAAGTTGTCAGAAGTGGGATTTAAACACATGCCTCCAGTGAAAGCTGCAACCTGAACAGAGAAGCTGAAACCGCTCAGTCACCTCAACTGTTCAGACCTTTTTGACCTCGTCCTCACTTCTGTACTTTGAAAGGTTCACTCAGTTCAGGAACTTGTTCAATGTTGCTGGAATGCTCAGTGACTGGGATATTAACTCCCCCGGGTTTTACTGAGCTTGTTCTCGGTGTATGGGGATGTTTATCCTGGGCTGTGGAATCTTGCATCCCTGTAATGGACATTAACCCACTGATTGAATCTGTATTCACTGCTTTCCACTGGTGCTGGGTAATTGCAGAGTGTGGGGCCGGAATGTTGCTGCTTGTCCCGGCCTCACTCACTGTGGGAAAGAGTGAATAATTGATGCATCTGTTTCTGTATCTGAGATGTGGCTTAGATCTACTGTTATTAACCGAGGCAGCGCTGCAGAAGGATACGTTAATAATCTCTCACTAATCAACTGCAAACAGTCAGAATGTGTAACTTTGAGCAGCGCTTTCTGCACCGTCAGGGCTGGAAAGTTGAGGGAGGGAGAGACACTGTCAGTATCTGCGTGTTTTCAGCACTGTACAGACAAAGAGCCAATATAGCGGGGCTGAGACACAGTGCATCTTTTCACATTTAATCACAATAATATCCACAGTCAGGAGCTGAAAATGATGAAAAACCGAATAGCAAGAGCAAAATTAAGAAATGTAAGTAATTATAGATTAGCTGATCAGCTTTCACTGTGTTACCTGGTAGTCTACTGTTTTATATTCAATGCTGTCTCCACTGTGGCCAGGGAATGATTTCTTCTCAAAGGCTGAACATTAACAAAACTGCTTGTAATTTAAAATCTTTTAAAAGTAATTCCATGGAGCGAATGGGGCAAAGTCAAATAACTGCACCAATTATAGGAGAGCTGGTTGGTGATGACGTGGATGTGTCTGCAGTGTGCAGGACCAGACTGTTTCTATAGATTCACAATGAATGTTCCATCTTTATTTATAACAGTAAAACTGATAGTGGACAATGGCTATTCTGGTTGCAGCAACCTGAAGCTTTAACTCATTAACACCCTCCTTTAGGGTAATTTAGAAAGCACAACATGCAGCTCTGTCAGTTAATATGTTTGTTTGTTAACCCACAATTTGATGGTTCAAGCACATAAATGGATGAGGCTTTATTAACTTAAACTCTTCTACATCTGCTATATTACTCTTGCTGTTGATTTTTCAAAGATAAGGTTCATCAAGTCTTTCTTTATGAAATCCATGCTGACTGTTTTATTATTTTTCATTTCCATCTGTATTTTCTACTTTGGAGGATTACAGGATATTATCATTTTTTTAATTCATTCATGGGAGGTGGGTGTCGCTGGCTAGGCCAGCATTTATTATCCATCCCTAATTGCCTTGAGAAGGTGGTGCTGAGCTGCCTTCTTGAACCACTGCAGTCCATGTGCTGCTGTTATGAAGAGAGTTCCAGGATTTTGACCCAGCAACAGTGAAGGAACGGTGATACAGTTTCAATTCAGGATGGTGTGTGGCTTGGAGGGGAACTTGCAGGTTGTGGTGTTCCCATGCATCTGCTGCCCTTGTCCTTCTAGGTGATAAAGGTCGCGGGTTTGGAAGGTGCTGTCTCAGGAGCCTTGGCACATTGCTGCAGTGCATCTTGTGGATGGTACACACTGCTGCCACTGTGTGCCAGTGATGGAGGGCATGAATGTTGTAAATGGGGTGCCAATCAAGCGGGCTGCTTTGTCCTGTTGAGTTTCTTGAGTATTGTTGGAGCTGCACCCAGCCAGACAAGTGGAGAGTATTCCATCATACCCCTGACTAATGTCCAGGCTTTGGGGAGTCAGGAGGTGAGTTACTTGCCGCAGGATTCCTAGTCTCTGACCTGCTCTTGTAGCCATAATATTTATATGGCTACTGCAGTTCAGTTTCTGCTCAATGGTAACCCCCAGGTTGTTGAGAGTGGGGGATTCAGCGATGGTAATGCCATTGAATGTCAAAGGGAGATGGTTAGATTCTCTCTTGTTTGGGATGGTCATTGTCTGGCAGTTGTGTGGTGAGAATCTTTATTGTAGGGTACTCTATTGTACTGTTGAGTGACTACACTTTAAAAGTCCTTCCTTCATTGGCTGTAAAAGGGTTTGCAATGTCCTGTGGTCGTGAAATGCAAGTCTTGCTTTTTACATTGTTATCAGTGTCATTGTGATCAAAAGATAGGATTCATGAGCACAAAGTTTAAATCAATTTTGATTAAAATAATGTAAAAGCATCTATATTTTTGCACTGTACTTAATAATCTCCATCTTCCTATCCTTACCAAGTACAATGTCTTTGACCCTGAAATTGATTCCACAATCGCAGTCCCTCAGACAATTTCAGCTCAGTTCTGATGAAAGGTCACAGATCTGAAACGTTAACTCTGTCTCTCTCTCCACAGATGCTGCCAGACCTGCTGAGTATTTCCAGCATTTTATGTTTTTATTTCAGATTTCCAGTATCAGCAGTATTTTCTTCTGTGTTACTTTGAAAGTTAAAACTGACCCACCTGTCTACAATTCACACTGGGGTCTCCCATGAAATGATTCTGTATAATGTTGATGTAATGAATACAGACTCCGAGCACAGAGCTTCCTGTGGGGAATTGGGGATATGAAAACCAGCAGACTCTGCAGGAATTTCCACTGGGAGCACAAATTCACAAAATCTACCTTTTATATATCGATTCATTTTGATTGTCCTTCTGGAAAATTATTTTGAAACAATTTAAACATCAACCCACAGCTCCATGACTGGGTCAATTATGAGGTCATCCTCTGACAGGTCATATGACAGCTGGAGCCACAAGACATCAGAACCAGATTTGTGACTGGATTAAAACCGGAATCCTGTCAAAATGGCTTTTCAAATAAAGCTTTTGCTGTTTGAAAACACAGCAGTTAAACTTTCTGCCTGACCATGAGGGGAGCTAGGGAGAAATTTACAAAATTAAATCCTTTTACAAAATAGTTCAAAAATCATTCACTAAAAAATCATGTGAGGATTCATATGCAGTAGAGAAACAAGCAGAATACAGAAAGTACAGAGGAGAGCTGAAAAAGGAAATGAGATTAGCAAGAGAATGTATGAGAAAAGATTAGCAGGTCACATAACTGTGAACACTGAAATATTTTACCAACATATGGACAGTCAATGAAAGGGTGGGTCAATTAGGAGATCCTGTGGAGGCAGAGGGTGTGGCTGAGGTACTAATTAAGTACATTTCATCTGTCATCACAAAACAAACGGGTGCTGCAAATGTCACAGTAAAGGAGGAGGAAGTGGAGAATTTGGAGGGGATGAAAATCGATAAAGAGGAGACAATTACAAGGTTAGCAGTGCTCACACCTGTCTACAGGTCACCCGGTCTGGATGGGCTGCATCCTGGGTTGCTGAGGGAAGTCAGGGTGGAAATAGCAGAGACTCGAACCACAATCTTTCAATCCTCCTTGAATATGGGAATGCTGCCAGAGGACTGGAGGATGGAGGTAAGCTTGGGTAGTTCGATCTCAGTTTAACTTGACCATTTTTATCATGTATCCATTGTCATAACGAACAACGTTAAGAAAGCCATTTTATAATGAAATCATGACCAAAGGAACCATTTTGTGTTCAGTACTAACGTTTATATCCTGTATAATTAATGAGTAGCTACCCATCCTGAAACAGATGATTGTAAAAGTAATGAACCTTGATTGAGTTATAATTAATGAATCAATAAACATTTTAGAGAGAATGGGTTTTCATTTAAAGTTAGTTCAATCTAATTACTGTGAGTTTCTGTGTCTGTGTGGGAAAGGACAGTTTCAGCTAAATGTATTCAAACAATGGACCTTTCTCGGACCCCTGATAAAACCAATGGTATGGTACATCGTGACCTTCAAGACTCTAGATTTAATGAACAGGAAACTTGTTTCAGATCAGATTGGGAGACAGTGTGAAACCACTCCATTGTACTCATGTCTGAGATTCTGAGGACAGGTGACTGTTAGTGGAAGACATTATTAAGAACTAATTAAATGTACCTAGCAACAGCTAGGACCAATTATTATTTTACATGGTGGTGTGATGGTCATCCAGGGGTTAAAAGTAGGGATCTTGTAAGGTTTCAGTGTGCAGGAACACTAGAAGATCTCAGGGGTAAAGGCTCAGATCATCAACCAAGTTCTCCATCTGACGAGGGATCTAGACTGGACAAAGAGGACCGTGACACTCTGAGACCAAGCTCGACCAGTCCCCAGAGCTGTAAAGTTATATTCCCCAAGTTTGTTAAGTATAATTTTACTTTCAATTATTAAGTACTATTTTACTCTCAATAAAAGTTCTGGACTTATTAATCAAGTATCCTGTTGCTTTAATTGGTTAAAGTCATGCCCAAAGTGATTGTCTACAATAGACTTTCCAGAATTAAAAGATAAGTCGACAAGGGTTGTGAATATTACAGCCCTGTTTAAAAAGAGAGATAAACCCAGGAACTACAGACCAATTAGTCTAATGTCGGTGGTGGGGAAACTTTTAGAGACAATTATCCAAAAGGAAATTAACTGTCACTTGGTAGAACATGGGCTAATAAATGACAGCCAGTACAGATTGGTTAACAGAAGATTGTGTCTGAAATAATTAATGAATTAATTTATTTGATGAAGTTTCAGAGAGAGTTGACGAGGGTGGTGAGGTTGATGGTACGTGTCTGGACATCAAAATTGTGTTTGAAAAGATACCATGAACTAGACTTGGGGCAGCACAATGACACAGTGGTTGGCACTGCAATCTCACAGCTCTCGCAACCCAGGTTCAGTTCTGGGTACTGCCTGTGCAGAGTTTGCAAGTTCTCCCTGTGACTGTGTGTGTTTCTGCTGGGTGCTCCAGTTTCCTCCCACAAGCAAAGACTGCAGGTTGATAGGTAAATTGGCTGTTGTAAATTGCTCCAAGTGTCGGTAAGAGAATGGTGGAGACGTGGTAGGGAATATGGGATTATGGTGTAGGATTACTATAAATGGGTGGTGGTTGGTCAGCACAGACTCAGTGGGCCGTAGGGCCTGTTTCAGTTTTGCATGTCTCGATGACTTGCTAACAAAATTCAAGCAGATGGGATTAAAGGGGCAGTGGCAGTGTGGATCCAAAATTGGCTGCAGGGTAAAAAGTAGGGTGAATGCTTGTTTTTCAGAATGGAGGGAGTAATACAGTAATGTCCTTGTTGTTGCAATATGTTCAATGTCAGACCCCGAGCTGTCCGAGGGATGGGGCAATTTGTGATGTTCCTGCGGTTGCTATATTTGCATTGTCTGACCTTGATCTGTCACAGGGACGTTGCATTTATGAGGCCCCTGTGGGGTGCTGTTTGTTTGGTGTTTCACACTGACCTGTCCCAGAGAGCGGGAAGGTTGTGATGTCCTTGTGGGTTGCAATCTGTTCAGTGTCTGACTCTGATCTGTACCAGAGATGGGGCAGTGTGTGATATCCTTGTGCATGTCATACAGGCCCACTGGTGTGTGGTGCCATCCTGATGCCAAGAAACAGAGCCCCATCTCTGGGCAAAAAGTCTCACTTCTCAAGGGGTGTCTCGAGAAGACACAGTGGCGCAGTGGTTAGCACCGCAGCCTCATACCTCTAGTGACCCGCGTTCGATTCTGGTTACTGCCTGTGCAGAGTTTGCAAGTTCTCCCTGTGACTGCGTGGGTTTCTGCCGGGTGCTCTGGTTTCCTCCCACAGCCAAAGACTTGCAGGTTGATAGGTAAATTGGCCATTGTAAATTTCCCCTAGTGTAGGTAGGTGGTAGGGGAATTGAGGGGATGTGGTAGGAATATGGGATTAATGTAGGATTCGTATAAATGGGTGGTTGATGGTCGGCACAGACTCGGTGGGCTGGAAGGGCCTGTTTCAGTACTGTATCTCTAAATAAATAAATAAGAAGGCTGAGGCAGTAAACCTGGACAGTAAATCCGGAGTGGAGTCCTGGAGGCAGTTACCTGTTACTTATCAGGCAGTTTTCCAGCAACTCCTACAGCAAAACTGGTAACAAACAGTACTGGTTTTTCCTTTCCTTTGGACAAAACGAGCAATGCTGAGAGGG
This sequence comes from Heterodontus francisci, assembly GCF_036365525.1. Taxonomy (NCBI): domain Eukaryota; kingdom Metazoa; phylum Chordata; class Chondrichthyes; order Heterodontiformes; family Heterodontidae; genus Heterodontus; species Heterodontus francisci. The sequence continues at coordinate 1,696,911 of NW_027142345.1, forward strand.
GGTCCTGATGCTCAGGGTCTCCATACTGTTTGCCCAGGCCTGTGCCCTAGAGAGGACACTCCAGCTTCGTGGTTAAACATGAGCACAACCCGGGAATAAACAGTTACTGATTATAAGCTCTCATTCAATTGGTGTAGAGTATGAGCGCCAGGGGTTACTTCGGACAGTGGGAGAGCTCTTAGTGTCTCATTGGATAGCTACCATTCACTCCAAGCTGGGCAGCCCCCAGTCAGTTAGGTGCTGTGAAGCCACGACCTGCTTGCTTCAATGGGTGCTTGGAGCTTAGAGAGTCATCTCTCAACAGGCGTATCGATAATCTATGCACCAAGAAAAACAAACTCAACAAAGAAGACACCAGTCCTTCGCATCACAAGCTGGAATGTAAGGACCATGTGTCCTGCCCTTACCGACAACCTTCTGCAGGTTGATGACACACACAAGACAGTTGTGATCGACAAAGAACTCACAAGGCTCAATGTGGACATTGCTGTGCTGCAAGAAACTAGACTCGTTCAAAGTGGATCCCTCAAAGAGAAACACTACACCTTCTTCTGGCAGGGGAAAGCCCAAGAGGCAACTCGTGAGCATGGAGTGGGTTTCACAGTAAAATACACGCCACTTGAGATGAGTGAACCAGCCACAGTAGGCTCAGAGAGACTTCTTACTCTTCACTTGTCAACAAGTGTGGGCCCAGTTAATCTCATGTGCATCTATGTCCCGACACTCACCTCCACCCCAGATGTCAAGGATCAATTCTATGTGACACTTGACACTGCCATCAGTAGAATTCCCAGCACTGAGGGACTGTACCTTCTAGGAGACTTCAACACAAGCTTGGGTACTGACTACACAGCTTTGCCAATGTGCATAGGGCACCAGGGGATTGGCAAGATGAATGAAAATGGACAGAGATTGCTGGAGCTATGCTGTCACCATGGATTCTGTGTGATGAACAGCTACTTCCAGGTCAAGCTGTGCTACAAGGTGTCCTGGAGACATCCGAGATCATGCCATTGGCACCAGCTAGACCTTATCTTCACCAGACATAACACCCTCAGCAGTGTCCTCATCACTCGCAGCTATCACAGCGCTGACTGTGACACTGACCACTCCCTGGTGTGTAACAAGGTCAGGCTTCAGCCAAGGAAGCTTCATCCATCCATGATGAAAGCTCGTCTTCTGATCAACACTTGCCGAACCACTGATCCAGAAAGGACCCAGGAGTTCCTCAACATCCTCGATCAGGCTCTTTCAGACAACAATGCTCAAGGCCTCAGTGCAGTGTCAAAGTGGAATCATCTGCACACCACCATCTATATCTCTGCACTCACTGTGTATAGGAAAAGAGATGGGAGGAATGCTGACTGGTTTGAGGCTTATTGGACTGAAATGGAGTCAGTTACTGTAACTAAGAGGAGAGCCCTCATGAACTACAAACAAGTCCCCAGCAAACAACATCTAATTGCTCTCAGAGCTGCCAGAAACAAGTCTCTGCAGACTGCTCGGCACTGCACCAATCAATACTGTTTAAAACTCTGCTGATGAATCCGGGGATGCTGGAGGGATGTATGAAGGAATGAAGAAAGCAATGGGCCCAGTAGTAACTAAATCAGCACCTTTTGAAGACAAAGACAGGGGTGATCATCACTGAACCTAACAAGCAGATGGAAAGGTGAGTGGAGCATTATCTTGAACTCTACATAACGGAGAACATTGTCATTGAAGTAGCTCTCAGTGCCATTCCAGACTTCCCTGTCAAGGAGGAACTGGACAGTGAGCCCACCATAGTCCAGCTCAACAAGGGCTCAAAACATGTGTGATGCAAACATTGTCACCTTGTACAAAATTAAGGGGGATCGCAGTGACTGCAGCAATTATCGGAGCCAGCTGCTCAGTTCCACTCACCTGCTCGATCCCTTTCCTCCTGCAAGTTCCTTTGCTTCAAGTATCCATCCAATTTCCTTTTCAAATCATTGATTGTCTCTACTTCCACCACACTCGTGGGTCAGGACATTACCACTCACAGCATAAAAAAATTCCATCTCACCCAAGGATGGGAAATATTTATATCTTCTATATTTAGCTTATTCTCTATCTCTACGAGAATAGAATGGCAGTCAACATGAAAGGGAACCCAAAAATCTTCGAGCAGTATATAAATAATAAGCAGGTAGTCAGCGGTGAAGTGGGCCCCATTAGGGACAAAGAGGGTAATATATACTTAGAGCTGCAGGGCAATGTTAATCTAGTTAATAAGTACCTTGTACCAATGATCACTAAGGAAGTGGAATTTGACAAAATATCAGGAGAACTGGAGAGTGTAGAGGCAATGGAGAGGGTACAAATTGAGAGGGAGGTACTGAAAAGGCTGGTTATGCTTCAGGAAGATAAATTACCTGGTCCGGATGGCTTTCATCCCAGATTGCGAAAGGAAATGTGGATGCAGATAACAGAAAGGCTTTCTCTTATCTTCCAATCTTCCCTGGATACGGGGGAGGTGTCAGAGGATTAAACAGTTGCAAATGTGACACCCTTATTCAAGAAAGGGTGTAAGGACAGTCCGGCTAACTACAGGCCAGTTAGATTAACAGCAGTGGTGGGTAAGGTTTTAGAAAGAACAATCAGGGAAAAAATCAACAGTCACTTGTAGAGGTTTGAGTTAATTAAGGAGAGTGAGCATGGATATATACATGGGAGTTCATGCTTGACTAATCTAACTGGATTTTTTGACGAACTAGCAGAGAAGGTTTATGAAGGGCATGCAGTGGATGTTGTTTCTATGGATTTTAAGAAACGACACATAAAAGGGTGATTAACAACATTGAGGTTCATGGAATAGGAGGGTCAGTGTCCAATTGGATAGAAAATTGGCTTAAGGACAGAAAACAGCAAGGCGTAATAAATGATTCATTCTCAGACTGGAAGGTTGTCGACAGTGCTGTTCCCCAAGGGTCACTGCTGAAACCACTGCTTTTTACTTGCGACAGATAAATGACTTGGATCTTGGAATATAGAGTAGAATCTCAAAATATGCCGATAACACCAAACTTGGAGAAGTGGCAAACAGTGAGGATGAAATGAATCACCTGCAACAAGACAGTGATAGGCTAGCAGAATGGGCAGACAGGTGCAGATGGATTTTAATAGTGACTAGTGTGAGGTGATGCATTTTAGCAGAAGGAATAGGGAGAGGCAATATATACTTAATGGCACAGTTCTAAAGAGTCTGTAGGAATAGAGGGACCTGTTCACGTTGGTACCGGCTTTAATCCAACCCAGGTAAATATCAGGGTACATTGTGGGCAATGAGCCCAAATTGCTGAACTACAGGTCCCTGTCACTTTAAAGAGTGGGCTGGTGCGATTATGATCAGAGGCTCCTTCTGAGCACATTTCTCACCACCACAACATCCAGATGCTGGTGTTAGTGTGTGCATGTACCAGCAGTTGCAGTGCTGTTCAGACCCTCAATAGCAGTGAAAGTCTGAGTTCACCGCTATTGGGGCTGTAAAATCCAGGCCAATATCTCACAGTCCTGTTAGATTTGCTCTCCCTCTGTACAAAATCAAACTCCACACATTGTCTTTCACTCACTCCTGTTTCCAGCCCTGATGGTGCAGAAATCCCCTCTCAAAGGTACACAATCCAGTTGATTTCTGATCAAATACCTCCTTCCTCATTCAATAGAGGAAACAGAGACATGAACAGGAGTCAGGTGCAAGAAAGTTTCACCAACAGAGCAAAGAAAGGCACCAACAAAAGTCACACCTACTTTCCAAATCATTTCACTGGAATATTCTTTCACTTGTTTTGTCGGATGACTGCAATAAATCTGAAAATGAGCACCATGAGGTTTGTGTTCACTAGTCACTTGTTCTCCTGTGTTTGTCTGTCAGGTTTGTAATTCAATTTGTATTGGATATTGCAGAGAATCTCTTTTCAAGATGATTACACATTGTACTGTGTTTAAAGCAACCAACTTGGAAAATGGCAGAAAATGAATGTTTCAATACCTGTGTGACCAGATTCTTCCAATGCTTTTCAACAGCTAGATTGATGATGCTTGTAATCTGTATCCTGTGGAGAATGGGAGAGGAGAATAAAAACATGGTGCATGAACAGGACAGACTGTGTAAAATGGGAGCACAGAAATACTGCCACCTCATTGAAAGTTAATGAGATTTATTCGAAGTCAGACACCTGTCCACAATGAACAAGTGAATACATTAATTGTCCACTTTCAATCTAAATGGGACTGAGGTTCCAACAGAGAAGTTTTCTGGAAAATACCTGCTGCAGTTTTAAAATTGATGAACTGGAACATCTTATACTAACTTTCAATTAACTGTCGTGATTGTATAGTTCCCATAGTGGAGAGAAGGAGTTGTTTATAAATATAAGCAGAAAGACACATTTGTGGATTGGCGAATGAACTTTATCTTTCTGAAATATATTTGTCCATTGGTTGCAGGTCACTGGAAATTCTTTTTTACATTTCAATTGTAGCAGCAGCAGTTAGCAGCAAAATGTCTGATTAATCAGAGTAGTGGGTCTGGGAAACACTTAAACAGCCGAGACCCTGTAAAACAGAACTCCAAGTAATAGTTTAAATAAGGCACTGAACTGACAGAGCGGTAAAGGCCTGCTCAGGTCAGGAAAAAAAAACCCGACACGAACCTGACAGAACCACATTGGACCCGAGCCTGACCCGGCCCGAGTATCTCCATTTATTCCCACGCCCAAACTAACCCGAGCCTAACCCGACCACCGGAATGTTCACTTTATCTACCTCCCGATTCCGAATCTACAGGAAGCTGCAGCATGATCGCAATGACGTCATAGAGATGCTCACTTGCTCACTGCGCAGACTCAGAGTTTCCCTCCTTCATGACCCGGACTCCCGGCTTTGGTTGGCTTTTCAACTTTTGACACTTATTAAACTCAACTTCCCTGCAAAGTTAAATGTAATACTTACTGTGTGTGTCCGATACGGACTCAGACCAACCTGGACCCAGCCTGACCTGAACCTGACCCAACCTGACCCGAGCCCGAAAGCCAGAACCGGAAGAGCGACCCAACACGACCCGAACCCGACACAGGTCGTCGGGTTCAGGTCGGATTGCAGGCCTTCACAGAGTGGAGGTCAGATGAGGATTGAATTAATTTCAATCACTGAATCTAAACAAGAAGTAAATCTGTCAGGAATGGAACACTTTGCTTTATCTGCGAGCTTGTGGCACAACGGTAGCGTGTCTGACTCCAGATCAGAAGGTTGCGTGTTCAAATCGCGTCAGGCTCCGTTGCGTTTTACAGCAGCTCAAGTTCCTGGATTTTATATCAGAAGAGAGTTCGATCCACTGGAATGTTCAGTGAATGGTTGAATTTCAAGATCAACTTTAATAGATTAAAGTCCTGATTTCTGGTTCCGTTCCATTTCCATGCTCAGTTCTTATTTCACACTGTTTTATATCAGAACAATGTTTCAGGGATGTGATGTGTCCATTGTTTGTACAATCGCTCTGTCACCCAGTGTGAGAAATAAAACATAAACCGCACAGCGTGCGGCTCAAACCCATACCTGGCTCTGTCTGTAGGCCGCTTAGTTCAGTTGGTTAGGACGCAGTGTTGATAACAACAAGGCTGTGGATTTGATCCCCATGTGCGCTGTCACATGGTCAGTCAATAATTTGACACATTTTTGTTACACATAAAATCCAACTTTTGGATGCAAACAAGTTTACATAAAATGTCAAAGGGAATTTATTTTGAATAACATCCATTGTATCTTTGTCACTGATCTGGAGTAACACAGAATTCTTTCCAATTATCTTCCGTTTGCTGATAAACGTTGAACTCGTGGCCTGTTCTCGTTAATGGTCACGAGCAACAAAAACAGACAGAGCGAGTCTGACCACCCAGAGATGTGGAAAAGGCTTCAGTTTGGGACAAATGCAGCAAATCAAATGTTCACCCGGCCCCGAAAGATTCAAAAACTGGGGAAAAGGACACAGGGAGAGAGAGAATAAGCAAAAGCAGACAATGTAAATATTTCCCATCCTTGATATCTCTCTATTCCAATCCAACCTTCAGAGTTGGGTAAATAATTTCAGTGTAAATTGTGCAGCTCAAGAGTCAAAACCAAAGGGTGATGCAGAATAAAGGAGAACTGCCAAAACCCCAGATTGAACCAGGGATCTTCAGTCGAACACACTCCCAACTGAGCTATTTCAGTCTCACAGGCTTGGGATGATAAGTGGCAAGTAACATTCGCACCACACAAGTGCCAGGCGATGAATATCTCCAACAAGAGAGAATCTAACCACCTCCCCTTGACATTCAATAGCATTACAATCACTGAATCCCCCACCATCAACATCATGGAGGTTACCATGGGTAGCCATACAAATAACGTGACGAGACGAGCAGGTCAGAGGCTTGGAATCCTGAGGTGAGTAATTACAGTGCACCTGTTGGCTCCACCCCAGGGGCTGAATTTGTTCTGTAAACCATGAAGCAGCTTCCTCTCAAATCCCAGGTTTATTAATAAATCCTTTTACAAAAGCCCCAAAGTGTGATATATTCCTCTCACTCATCCATGACTCCTGACTCCCCAAAGCCTGTCCACCATCCACAAGGCACAAGTCAAGAGTGTGATGGAATATTCTCCACTTGCCTGGATGGGTGCAATTCCAACTCAAGAATCTCAACACCGCCAGGACAAAGCAGCCCGCTTGATTGGCACCCCATCTGCAAACATTCACTCCCTCCACCATCGACGCACAGTTGCAGAGTGTGTACCGTCTACAAAATCCACGGCAGCAATGCACCACAACTCCTTGGACAGCACCTTCCAAACCAGTGACCTTTACCACCTAGAAGGGCAAGGGCAGCAAATACAGGGGATACCACCACATGCAAGTTCCCCTCCAAGCCACACTCCATCCTGACTTGGAACTATATCGCCGTTCCTTCACTGTCGCTGGGTCAAAATCCTGGAACTCCCTTTCTCACAGCACTGTGGGTGTACCTACCCCACATGGACTGCAATGGTTCAAGAAGGCAGCTCACCACCACCTTCTCATGGGCAATAAATGCTGGCCTAGCCAGCGATGCCCACATCGCATGAATGAATGAATAAAAAAGTGAAGTATCCCTTGTGTCATTGTTTTGGCAGAAAATATAACCCTGGTGGAATTGCCCATCCCAATCGCACCTCACTTCATAGAACATAGAAAATGGAGAAAATTTATGGCACAGACTGAGACCATTTAGCAATCGTGTCTGTGCCAGCTGAAAAAGAGCGATCCAGCCCAATCCCACTTTCTAGGTCTTGGGAATGGGATCTGAACAGATCTCAGAGCTCACATTATGTGAATGTTCTGTTGAAGTATTGGTGAGCTGATATACCAGGGGAGATTCACACTGTTAGACACAGTGTGAAATACATTCAAGTATTTATAAAACATTACAACATGTGAGTAATATTCCCCATTGATTTCTCAGCACTGATCGATTGTGAAGTGGGAGACAGCCAGAAGTCCCAGTGATCCACACTGACCATGAGCTGAGAATGAAATGAGATAAAGTTCAATCTTCAGCAGCGAGATGCTGCAGAGAGGTAAGAGTCCTGAATCAAGGAGAGACTTTCTCATACTGCTGTTGAATCTCATTTCAAACACTCCTTGAACTCTCTGCCAAGGAATTCAGAGCTGGAGAATGGCTGTAAAATCAGCCTAAAAAGGAAATAAAAGACACCCACCGTGAGGCTCAAACTCAAAAACTTGAGATTCAGAGTTTCATGCTTTCATCGACTGAGCTCACCAGGCCTGAGACAGTGTCCCCATCCTGTCTGTTATTGGACGGTGCAGCTGTTGGCTCCACCCCAGGGACTGAATTTGTTCTGTAAACCATGAACCAGCTTCCTCTCAAATCCCAGGTTTATCAGTAAATCCTCTTAAAAAGCCCCAGAGTGTGATATATTCCTCTCACTCAACCAGAATGAAAGTTACATCTTTTGCTCTTTTTACCTTCCAAACATTGACTTCTATTTTTCTCAGCATTTATTTCTCTCTCTTTTTTATATTGTGCATTTCCTAATAAACATTTCATTTCAATTATTTATGAGGGATGAAATGAACAGAAGAGATTTTCTGCAATGGTACCAGGGGTGTGGGACAGAGTGAGTGGTTCGGATCTGGAATACACTGCCTGAGAGTGTGCTGGAGGCAGATTCAATCGTGGCTTTCAAAAGGGAATTGGATAAACACCTGAATAGAGAAAATTTGCAGGGTTACAATGAAAGGGCAGAGGAGTGGAATTAGCTGATTTGCTCTTGCAAAGAGCTGTCATGGACATGATGGACTGAATGGTCTCCTTCTGTACTGTAACAATTTGATTCCTTGATTCTAACTCTGTCAAAGTTGTTCTGAACTTGCTCTGCTCCAAGGAGAACAACCCCAGCTTTTCCAGTCTCTGCACATAACTGAAGTTATGAGGAACCATGGAGAACCCACTGGAAACCTTCCTCCAGACAGAAATACAACTGTTCACCACCACACTGTGACCCAGCTGTTCACAATATATATCAATGATTCGGAGGTGGGAACCAAATGTCGTATTTCCAAGTTCGCAGATGACACAAAACTAGGTGGGAATGTGTGTTGTGAGAAAGATGCAAAGCAGCTTCAAGGGGATTTGGACAGACTTAGTGAGTGGACAAGAAAGTGGCACATGGGATATAATGTGTAAAAATGTGATGTTATCCACTTTGGTAGGAGAAACAGATGTGCAGATTATTTCTTAAATGGTAAGAGATTAGAAAGTGTAGATGTACAAAGGGGCCTGGGTGTCCTTGTCAATAAGCGACTGAAAGCTAACATGCAGGTGCAGCAAGCAATTCAGAAGACGAATGATATGTTAGCCTCTATCACAAGACGATTTGAGTACAGGAGTAGTGAAATCTTGCTTCAATTGTATATAACCTTGGTTGGACTGCACTTTGGAATACTGTGTGCAGTTTTGGTCCCCTTACCTGAGGAAGGATATCATTGCCATCGAGGGAGTGCAATGAAGGTTCACCAGACCTGTTCCCGGGGATGGCAGGACTGTCCTATGAAGAGAGATTGGGGAAACTGGGACTGTATTCTCTAGAGTTTCAAAGAATGAGAGGTGATCTCATTGAAACTTACAAAATATTTGAAGGGATAGACAGGGTAGATGAAGTTTTTCCTCCGGTTGTGGAATCTAGAACCAGGGGACACAATTTCAACATCAGGGGAAAGCCAGTTTGGACAGAGACGAGGAGAAATTTCTTTACTCAGAGGGTTGTGAATCTTTGGAATTCTCTACACCAGAGAGCTGTGGAAGCTCAGTCATTGAGTATGTTTAAAGCAGAGATTGACAGATTTCTAAATACAAATGACATAAGGGATATGGAGATAGTGTGGGAAAAAGGCATTGAAGTGGATGATCAGTCATCATCATATTGAATGGTGGGGTGGTCTCGATTTGCTGAATGGCCTACTCCTGCTTCTATGTTCCTATCAGTCTGCAAACTTCATATCCATGCTGTCATTGTCTCTTTTATTCCATGGGCTTCAGTTTTACTGGCAGTCTAGTATGTGACATCATCAAGAAGGTTTTCAATAAGTTAAATAAGGAGAAATTGTTTCCAGTGGCAAAAGGGTCAGTAACCAGAGGATGTATTTATCAGGTAATTGAGAAAAGAACCAGAGGCGAAATGAGGAATGATTTTTTATACAGTGATGTGTTGTGATCTGGAATGCACTGTCTGATCAGGACTTGAAAGCAGATTCAGTCGTAACTTTGAAAAGCAATTGGGATAAATACTGGAAGGAAAAATGTACAGATTACAGGAAAAAGATGAGCAGCAGTTCTAATTGGATAACATAACCAAAGAGACAGCACTGACGCAATGGACCAAATGGTCTCCTTCTTTGGGTATCATTCTATGGTTTTATGAACATAATGTTGATACAATTCGCTGAGTTGGAAGGGAAGTGAACCCAGATTCCGGGTATTCTAAACACCAGACCCAAACCAACTGAACAAGCCTGTTGTTTAATCTCTGTTTTTCACACCAGCTTCTCCTCGCTCTTTCTGTGTTTCCTGCCTGGTCTGTTCCTCTGACCTTCATTCCTGACACTCTATTGAGAATGGCCAACTCACTGCACCTGTCACTCACACCATCACTCCACCCCTTCACCCACTTCCAAACCTCTCTGTTGAACAGCAACTCACATCTGCTCCTCTGCTCCATTAATATAACAGGAAAACATTTTCAAACAGACATTTCCAGACAGTGAACGTTCCAGGAAGACAAGGTAAAGAGCAGATTCATTCACTTTGAACACAGAGAGAGCAGCTCTCCCTGTTCAGGCTAAGGAGCAGATGTAGTTTCACTCCCATTAGTCTTAGAGACATGGGCCAGAATTTTAAGGGACCGTTGGAGACGGGAATGGAGGCTGGGGAGGGGGAGGGGGGGTGTATAAAATAGGGATGGAAGACGTCGGACCGGATTTTTCTGTCGGCGGCTGACATGGAGGGCAGACTTCGCACATCCACTCGGCAAGAAGGCATTTAAAGTATTTATGAGTCCACTTGTCAGCAATTTTATTCACTGGATCCAATTGAACTAATAGTGCACGGGAACCACGGGGCTTCAGAGCCTCGCCTGGTTAAAGGAGGTGACTGGGAGGTGGGAGCTGAGTGTTGGCTTCACTGGGAAGCTATCGGGTGAGGCAGCGTAACTTGGCAGTAAGGGTGGAGGGGGAAAGGGCATCGGGAAACACTGTCAGGAGTGGGGGCCAATGTGCCAGCTCTGCAGGGGGAGCCACACCAGGGTACCATTGGGGCAGTGCCACCTCATTGAGGGTGACAAGTGAGGTAAATAGGGCTGGGTGTTGTTTACTGTGAAGGCCTTGCACTCAGGGAGGGGCAACCTGTCATGGGCCTCATTCAAGGCTCACATTGAGGAGGAGGAGGAGTAGAGAGGAAGGGAGGGAGGCACAGGCACCAGCAGGGGCACCACAGCAGCTTGGGGGCCCACAGGAAGGCCAGCCTCGAACAGGAGGCTGGAGAAGGAGGCAGAGGAACACGTCAGCTGAGGTTCAACTACCTGCAGATGTCCGAGTGACAGTGTCTCCACAGACTGCGCCTCTGCACGGAGGTCGTCACTGATCTCTCTGCCATGATGCAGCTGTGCCCCATGGGACTTGGTGGGCACCTGATACCAGTGTCACTGAAGGTCACTGTGCCACTGAACTTCTGCACCAGCAGATCATTGCAGGGATCCACTGGAGATATGTGTGGAATCTCACAGTCTTTGGTGAATCAGTGCATCAAGGAGGTCACCAATGTCCTGTTCAGGAGGGCCGGTGACGATGTGCACATCGATCCAAACAGTCAAGCTGAGAGGACTATAGGATTCGGGGCCATCACTGGATTCCCCCAGGTGTAGGGTGTCACCCCATGTGACCATCAAGGCTCCTGCAGACCAGCCAGCAGCCTTCAACAGGAAGGGCTTCCACTTGCTCAGTGTGCAATTGGTCTGCAACCACTGCAAATGGATCCCATAGGTGTGTGCACAAATCCCGGGAAGCAGCCACAACGCCTGCATACCAAGGCACTCCCAGGTGCCAGAACCTTTCCGCGGCCCCATCCGCTTTCAGAGATGGATCCTTGGAGACAAGGGCTACCCACTGAGGACATGACTACTGACGTCTGTGAGGAACCCACGCACGGATGCAGAGGAGAGGTACAACACCTGCTGCGGGTCAACCCGAGCGACCATCAAGGAGGCCATTGGTCTCCTGAAGATGAGATTCAGGTGCCTAGATCGATCCAGTGGAGCCCTTCACTATGTCCCGGCGAGGGTCTCACATATCGTGGTGGTTTGCTGTGCACAGCACAATCTGGCATTACAGAGGGGTGAGGTGTTGACAAGTGAGGATATCGTGGAGTGTGATGTCTCCTCTGATGATGAGGATGTGGAGGAGGATGCTGCCCAAGCAGTGCCTGATGAAGAACCTCAGGCACAGCGGGAAAGGGGCAATGAGATACACACAAGGGAGACATGAGACACCCTTATACATTCAAGTTTCCTTTGAGCCTTACCACCTTCTGGAACCACAGCAATAAAGTCTTAGCTTTAAGCAGCCCTGTTGTCGCCTGCTTCCTTCTGCACTGCAGCGTCCAGGTACACATCGCACAGTGACAAGACCGAAGCTTTGTGAACTCAGGGCTTGGTCCCTCACTTCCAGCCCCTTGGGAGGAAGGGTTTAAATGAAGTCCCAAAGGGCATCAACAATAGGAAGGAGACATAGTGAGAGAACATCATTTCTTTCTTCCGTGTGACATCAAATGCAACCCTATCCATCTGGAATGCACATTCACCATGAACCCAAGTGAATCTAGGTGCTCTTCTGAAATCTTTTCCGCATGCTCCTACGTGGTGCTCCCCCTGCTCTGTCAGCTGAGGTGGAGACAGGCTGCTGACCTTGCTGCCCCATGGCTTGGGATGACATTGGTGGCCGTCCTCTTGCTGCCTGTGGCCTGGAGGGCCCCGGCACACTGAGGGCCTCCTGCACAGGTACAGGGACCCCCGCCTCTGTCATCGAGGGTGATGGAGGCAGGCACTGGCATCACTTGTGTCACTTGCAGAGGGGCTTTGGAGCTACTATCCACACCAGGAGCACCCTGAGAGGAGACCCCAGATGTAGCAGCCAGCTGCTCCTCCCCCTTATAAGACACACCTGTACCTCGCTGCGGACCTGAGAGGGATGTGGACCTGGTGAAGAGTTCAGGTGCCTCGTCCCCCCTCTCGCCTTGTCACCGCTGGATGGAGCTCATGGACAAAGCGATGGAGTGCAGGTCTGCACACATCTCCGGCAGCCACTGATTGGTCGGCTGGATCTGGCTCTCCATCAGAGTCACCAATCTCTCAAGGAAGGAAGCCAGACACACCCCCATCAGAGACAGTGCAGCATGCAAGGCCTGGATGGACTCCTCCATCATCCGAACTTGGGTACACATAACCTCCGGCAACTCTGCCAGATGTTGCCTGACCTCTTGCTGCAGCTGCAGCATTTCCCGTGTTGCTGGTGACACCAGAGGCACGTCATCAGCCTGGGACTCAGCATGGGCCTGGCCTCCCACAGACTTCCAACTGCCAGTGGCCTCGGCTGTCACAGCCTCAGTCAGCTGCCCGGGCCTGTCTGTGACGTGCTCACCAGCTTGTGTGCCCAAATCTAACAGCGAGTGGATACCCACCGAGTGAGGGTTTCTGTGCTGGTGGAGGGTGCAGGGGAATGATGTGACGGTGCACCCTCTGAGGATCCCTCCTCCTCCTCAGAGGTGTCTGGCTGTCCCCCAGGCTCTCCAGCTCTTCGCTCTTGTCGTTCATCCGAGCCTGCTTGTGAAAACAGGGACATTGAAGGGTTAGGGTCTGCCCATCGTGACATTCCAACCACCCCTACTGTGCAGCTCCATTGATGCAGTGGTGAACAGATGAGCAGTGTGGCTCCTTTGCAGCAGGTGCACCCTTGTGCCCCAGGAGATGTTCACTCACTCTCTTAGGTAGGTGTCCCTGTCTCTCCATCAGCTATGGAGCAGCTGCTTTGCTGCCCGGCCTGTTCCATGGCCTCCTCCTCCATCGGGATGAGGACATGGAGATAAGGCATCCACTGCCAGTCTTGACACGCTCTTTCCGATTGTGGGCTGTCTTCTATTGCAGCCACTATGATCAACAAAGTTCGTCTCCCAGCGGGGACAAGCCCAATATCTCTGATGGTGATAGTCCAGCAGTCCATGATGTGGACACACATATTCCTCCTGCATGTGGCCCCTCTCGAGGGACTGTGTGAGTTTAGACAGTGACTGACGTGCACCTCCAACCGAGATGCAGCCAAGCCTCAGGCAGCATGTCCTGCTGCCCTTCCCCAATACACATGACTGGGTGGTCACTCCCTTTCCACCAAACACTCCCTCTCACTCTGCCATGCTCAATGTCCAAAGGGTCCAAAGTGTTTTGAGTTTGTGCCTGAGCAGCCTGGATCCGGTCATTGACCCACTTCGTGCACTGGATCCATGTCTTGGGGTTGACCCCACGGCTGCTGACTTCACCTACTATCTCAAAGCAGCTTTGCTTGGTCAGGTGGACAGGTCTCCACCTCCCATCCCTGGGGAAGAGGATCTTCCACCTATCTGTTGTCACCTGGAGGCGAACCTGCAGGAAGGCATCGCCAAACCATTGGACCATGGTCACTGCAGGCTCGCATTCAGCTCCTTACCTCTCAGGCAGCAGAGACAGCAGAACGGGTCCTGGGGCATCAGTGACAGCAGAACGGGTCCTGGGGCATCAGTGACAGCAGAACGGGTCCTGGGCAGCAGAGGCAGCAGAACAGGTCCTGGGGCAGCAGATGCAGCAGAACAGGTCCTGGTGCAGCAGATGCAGCAGAACTGGTCCTGGGGCAGCAGAGGCAGCAGAACAGGTCCTGGGGCAGCAGATGCAGCAGAACTGGTCCTGGGGCAGCAGAGGCAACAGAACAGGTTCTGGGGCAGCAGAGGCAGCAGAACGGGTCCTGGGGCAGCAGAGGCAGCAGAACGGGTCCTGGGGCAGCAGAACGGGTCCTGGAGCAGCAGAGGCAGCAGAACGGGTCCTGGGGCAGCAGAACGGGTCCTGAGGCATCAGAGGCAGCAGAACGGGTCTTGGGGCAGCAGAACGGGTCCTGGAGCAGCAGATGAAGCAGAACGGGTCATGGAGCAGCAGAGGCAGCAGAACGGGTCCTGGGGCATCAGAGGCAGCAGAACGGGTCTTGGGGCAGCAGAACGGGTCCTGGGAGAGCAGAGGCAGCAGAACGGATCCTGGGACAGCAGAGGCAGCAGAACGGGTCCTGGGGCATCAGAGGGCTCTCAGGAAGACACTCCTTTAAACCAGGCAGCAGTGAATGCAGGTCTGGCAGTCCTTTCAATATGGTGCCAGCACCTGCCGTTGTGTCAGATGTCGGTGCCATCGGTGCCTCGTTCCCTACCTCTGGTCCTTGTTTACATGGGCCCCACGCCTCCCCTTCATTAATTGGTCGGCTGCTCCGTGATCGGGGTCGGCCGGCCACATTTCACTCGTGTGGTGATGACACCCGCTTCCGGTGCCTCTGCCGAGAGCCGCACCGTTAGTTTAAAATTCAGCCCATGGGGTCAAGAGTGGAAAATCTCCCCTCTGATTCTCTCTACTTAAACTGATGGAGACACCAAATTAAAACTGATGAAACCAGGGATTGTATCCTGGTTCTTCAATCTAGTGTTCTCCCAACTGAGCTATTCCATCCTCACTGTGAACTCATCTTCATTGGAGACAAATATAACTCCAGGTGGAATTTCCCCACCCGTTCATTCCTCACTTCAGGGGAATGGGACCCGACCAGATCGCGGAACTCAGATTATGTTAATGTTCTGCTCTTGATATCTTAATATTATCTTGCGTTTGAGACACTTTTAATCAGGTTCACGGACAAATTCTTCCATCATCCCTTCTCCCACATTCTCTCTCTCTCATTCATTCTTTATTCCTCACAGTCCAGAAAGGGTTAGGAATCAGAGCTCACCCCCAAACCCTCTGCACACAGACCTCTGTCTGTTACCCTGTTTGATCCAAGAGACCAGTCAATAAATTACACTCTTTATAAACACAGAAAGCTGCCTCACAGTGTTGGACAGAGATAAATACACTGAAGTCTTTTGAAAAAAGTTCATCTTACGGGTTGTTACTGAGCCCACAGAGCAGGACGGACCCAGGCTCCAGCCCCAGCCTGTGCTGTGTTAGCTGATGCCACCTGGTGTGATACTGAGCCACACGGAGCAGGAAAGGGCCTGGTTGTATTCATGGCCTGTGTTGAGTTAACTGATCCCACTCAATGTGGTAGGAGCCACACAGAACAGAATGGGCCCAGGCTCCTTCCTCAGCCTGTGGGATGATAGTTCTTCTCACACGTTGTTGCACTGAGCCCCACACAGAACAGGGAAATCTCAGGCTCCATCCCCGGCCTGTGGTATTTTACTTCATCGCACCTGGTATGGTACGGAGTCCCAAGAGCAGGAAAGGTCCAGCTTCCATCTCCGGCCTGTGCTGAATTAGCTGATCTGACCTGGTTGGCACTGAACCGCAATCGGGGAAGGATGGGCCGAGGCTCCATGGCCTGTGGTGTGTTAGTTATTCTCATTTGGTGAGGTACTGAGCACCATATAGAGCAGGATGGGCCTGTGCTCAGTGAGCTGATCTCACCTTGTGTGGTCCTGAGACCCACACACAAAGCAGGACAGGCCTAGGCCTCATCCCCGGCCTGTGTTCAATTAGCAGATCTCAGCCAAAAGATTTTGATAAGGTTCCACACAAGACGCTTCTCTATAAGATTAAAGTCCCTGGTATCAGTGGTAATATATTGATCTGGATTGGGAACTGACTGGCAGATGTAGGCAGAAAGTAGTTACCGATGGATCTGGATCTGTTTGGAGACCAGTTACCAGTGGTGTCCCACAGGGATCGGTGTTGGGTCTGTTGCTCTTTACTAGTTTTATTAATGATCTGGATGTAGGTGTAGGGCGCACCATCTGTAAATTTACAGATGATTTGAAGATCTGTGCGAGTGTTTAGACTGTAGACGATGCTCGACTGTTTCAGGCTGATCCTAATGTGTTGGGAGATTGGGTTCATGACTGGTAAATGATGTTTAATTTGGGTAAGTGCAGTGTTATTCATGTGGACAGGGCGAATGCTCAACATTCATACACCCTTCAGGGAAAAACATTAAAGTAGGTGGAAAAAAGAAAATTATTTTGAGCAGAGATCTGGATTTTCTAGTGCACAGATCTCTAAAGTTACTGCAGCAATGCTGTGAAGTGATAGTTGGAGCAAATAGAGGGTTGGGCTGCATTCAGAGGACAATTGAGTATAAAATGAGGCATATTCTTTCATGGGATGTGAGCGACACGGGCAAGGCCAGAATTTGTTACCCATCCCTAATTGTCCTTGACAAGGTGGCGGTGAGCTCCCTTCTTGAATTGCTGCACTCCATGTGGTGCAGGTACACCCACAGTGCTGTTAGGAAGGGAGATCCAGGATTTTGACCAAACATCAGTGAATGAACAGCGATATATTTGCAGATCAGATGGTGTGTGACTTGGAGGGGAGCTTGCACATGGTGGTGTTTCCATGCATCTGCAGCCCTTGTCCTTCAAGGTGGTGGAGGTCTTCGGTTTGGAAGGTGCTGTCTGCGGAGCCTTGGTGAGTTGCAGCAGTGCATCTGGTAGATGGTACACACTACTGCCACTGTGTGTCAGTGATGAAGGGAGTGAATGTTTAAGGTGGTGAAGGGGGTGACAATCAAGGTGGCTGCTTTGTCCTGAACAGTGTCGAGTTTCTAGAGTATTGTTGGTGCTGCACTCATCCGGGTTTGTGCCTTGTAGATGGTTGACAAGTTTTGGAGAGTCAAAAATCACAAAATTATTGCAGTGCAGAAGGAGGCCATTCGGCCCATTGTGTCTGCATAGAATCATAGAACATAGAAAGTTTACAGCACAGGCAGGCCAAAAAACGAGCCACCCAGCTGAATCCCATTGTCCAGCATTTGGACCGTAGCCCTGCAGGTTCAGGTACTTGAGGTGCACATCCAGACTCCTTTTAAATGAGTTGAGGGTTTCTGCCTCAGCTACCCTTACAGGCAGTGAGTTCCAGACTCCCACAGCCATCTGGGTGAAAAAAACCTTTCCTCATCTCCCCTCTAATTGTTCAACGCATCACTTTAAATCTATGCCCCCTAGTCAGTGACCTCCCTACTAAGGTAAATAGACCCTTCCCATCCATTCTATCCAGACCCCTCACAATTTTGTACATTTCAATCAAATCTCCCCTCAGCCTCTTCTATTCCAAGGAGAACAACCCCAGTCTATCCAATCTTTCCTCATAGCTGCATTTTTCCAGTCCTGGCAACATCCTCGTAAATCTCCTCTGTAACCTCTCAAGTGCAATTACATCCTTTCTGGAATGAGGTGACCAGAACTGCACACAGAACTCAAGTTGTGGCCTAACTAATGATTGATACAGTTCCAGCATAACCTCCCTGCTCTTATATTCTGTACATCGGCTAATAAAGGAAAGGATTCCATAAGCCTTCTCAACCAACTTATCAACCTGTCCTGCTACTTTCAGGGATTTGTGGACATTCACTTCAAGGTCCCTCACTTCCTCTACACCTCTCAGCATTCACCCATTAATTGTGTATTCCTTTGCTGTGTTTGACCTCACTAAAGGCATCACCTCACACTTCTCCAAGTTGAGTTCCATTTGCCACTTTTCTGCCCACCTGACCAGTCCATTTCTCCAGCTCTCCTAATGAGCATTTCACTCCGAAGTTCCGAAGAAGGGTCACTGACCCGAAACGTTAACTCTGCTTCTCTTTCCACAGATGCTGCCAGACCTGCTGAGTGAATCTGGCATTTCTTGTTTTTGTTTCAGATTTCCAGCATCCGCAGTATTTTGCTTTTAAGAAATAGTGGAAGGTCTGACCATCATTTTCCAATCCCTCACTGGATACAGGTGTGGTGCCAGAGGATTGGAGGTCTTGTAACGTTGCAATAAAAGCAAAATACGAGGCAGATCAAGCATGGCTGATCCTTTCGAGTAGAGAAACAGGGCTGAATTCCCTGAACCAGTGCTGCAGCTTTCAGAATAGAAGGAGCCTATACACACCTGATGGGTTCCACTTAAACAAAAGAGCTGGAGGTGTTGATGGTCAGAACAGATAAAATGTGGAGGAGTGTTTGAAGCAGATTCTGTGTGGTTACTGTCGTTGTACTATGGAGTTATTTCACGGAGGTGATTCTGAATGTAATGGATCAACGTGGACCCGTCCAAGGCAAAGGTTCTAAGCTTCCCTGTGGTCCAGCCTGGTTGAATGGAACTGAAGCAAACAAATCATCCGGAAGAGGAAAAGATATGTAAGGCCATGAAAGCACAGAATTCAGATGGATGCAATACCAGATGGTATGGCAAGAGTGTAAAACAGCAACAGACTGGTGAATAAAACTTTCCCATTGAATGAGACAAGAGAAAAGAAGGGTAATAATAGTGTCAGGTGAGTTCTGACACTATTCACATTCCACCTTGATCTGAATAGGACTGTTGAAGGGAATGATTGAGAAGAATAGAGGAGAAATGAAAAGAAAGGAGAAATAAACAAAAGATCTTTTGATTTTAGAATGCTTGTTTTTGGAAATGACAGACTGTAAAGTGTGTGTGTCAGAAGATATAGAGCGAAGTTGGGTGTGACAAGATCACAGGAAAGTTGTGCCCTGAGACAAGGTGTGTGTTGACAGGAAAGCTGCTCTCTTTTGCACAATATGTATTTTATTCATATAATTTGTGCAATTACATTGCAAAGCAGTTCAAATTTAATATTACATAAGGTACAATACAGATCAGTTTCCTTCAATAATGTACATGATGTATCTCACTATCCCTGCCTGCACAGGTTATATTTACAGTATTTACATTACACATCAAACATTCTCTGGTGCAAACAGCCCGAGGGGTTTTACACAGGTTCCAGCCCCTCACTGTACTATGGCCTACTAGGGCCTCAGACTGCAGCCTTTCCCCATTGAGTCTCCATGGTGGCTTCCCCAAGCTTTAATGCCGTCCCACAGCACATAGTCTTGGACGTTGCAATGTGCCAGTCTGCAACACTCGGTCATGGACAGCTCTTTGCACTGGAATACCTGTCCCACGGCCGGGCTCGTTCTCAATAGAGATCATTTCAAATGAGCATTTCCTAAATCCGTGCTTTCTCTCTCGCAATAAAGAGAACAGGATGTCTGGCAGATTCAGTGTGAGACGATAACACTGCCGGGTAAAGGCCGCTTTCCAACTCCAATCTTAACACAGGAGATTCCCCAAACAGCTGCAGTAAGGTGTTTGTAAACTGCAGGAAGCGGATGTGTGAGGAAATGGTGATGTTACTGAGGAGGTTTCTTAGAAAAGAATGGACTGTGTTTAGGTGGGAATATTACTGAGTGTTAATTGCATCGGGACCATATTTAAAAGCTCCGGCTTTCTGGAAAGCCTTGACTATGAAGGCCGAGTCTGGAAGGGTTTGTGTGGAGAGCTGGGTTTTGGTTCTGCTGTTAATAAAGTGTTTGAAATTGGCAGCCCGGAGGAAACTGGAGGTGGAGCTGAAAGATGAGGGGCCGTTCTCTCTCTGTCTGTCACTCTGGGTGTCTCCTCCATCTAGCTCTCTGTTTAATCTTCACTCTTGTCTCCTTCCCTCCCTGCTCTCACTCTGCCTTTCTCAGCTATGTCCAGGTGGCCTGTATAAAAAGGAGCCTGACAGAATCAGTCTCTTTTATTGTGCACTGATTTGAGGAAAGAATCAACATGTCTGCCAGTAAACAAGAGTATGCTCCAGGCTGGCAGCATGTTAGAATCCATGAGGAAAGGCATCATCACCATCATCGACAAGCAGAAGGGGGAGAGGACAGAAATCAGAAATTGGTGGCCCAATTTCTGCTTAATGCTGACTACAAGATTCTGTCAAAAGACATAGCCAGTCGATTCAAGTCTGCTCTGGAGTTGGTGATTCACCCTGATCAGACCTATACTATACCAGGCAGGACAATCTCTGATAGCTTTGCGCTACTCAGGGATATGATCACCTATGTACGGGACAGGAGGGTGGACACCTGCCTCATCAGCCTGGACCAGGAGAAGGCTTTTGACAGGATATCGCACACTAACATGATGGATGTGCATTCCAAAATGGGGTTTGGGGAGGGAATCTGCAATTGGATCAAACTACTCTACACAAACATCAGTAGTGCAGTCTCAATCAATGGGTGGGAATCAGAAAGTTTCCCGATCCAATCTGGAGTCAGACAGGGCTGTCCTCTCTCCCCTGTCTTGTTTGTTTGCAGTATTGAACCCTTTGCTGAGTCTATTAGGAAGAATGCGAGCATCAGAGGGGTGACAATTTCAGGCAGCGGAGGCACTCAGGTTAAAACCTCCCTGTGCATGGATGACGTCGCCGTTTTATGCTCGGATCCACTGTCTGTGCGCAGAGTGATGAGCATCTGCGACCAGCTCGAACTGGCCTTGGGAGCCAATGTTAAACACGGCAAGAGCCAGGCCATGTTCTTTGGGAACTCGGCTGACCGATCCTTTGTCCCCTTCACCGTTAGGTCAGATTACCTGAAGGTGCTGGGGATATGGTTTGGAAGGGCTGAGACGTGCAGCAAAACCTGGAAGCAGCGAGTCGCCAGGGTACAACATAAGCTGAGCATGTGGGAGCAGCGATCTCTCTCCATTATGGGTAAGAACCTGGTCATCAGGTGCGAGGCGCTCACATTGCTGTACGTGGTGCTGGTCTGGCCCATACCGCATTCCTGCGCTGTGGCGATCACCTGAGCCATTTTCCGCTTCATCTGGGGATCCAAAATGATCCGAGTCCGGAGGGACACGATGTTCAAACCTCTGGATAAGGGCGGGAAAAATGTACGCAACGTCGCCTTCATCCTTATGGCTACCTTTGTGTGCGGCTGCATCAAGCTGTGTGTCGAGCCCCAGTTTGCAAACTTCAAGTGTCACTACGTGCTGTGGTTCTATCTGTCCACAGTGTTGCAAAGGATGGGCCTGGTCATATTCCCGCGGAATGCTCCATCCAGTTGGACTGTGCCATACTGCCTATCCTTCATGGAAAAGTTTCTGTGGAAAAACACCTTTGACCACCAATCCATCAGGCAGTGGTCTGCACGGAATATCCTCAAGGCCCTACGGGAAAAGGAGATTGTGGATCCTGTCGGATGGTCCCCTGGCAGAATGCCTCATCACCAGAACTTTCAAACAAGCACCAAGATGTAGCCTGGCTGATGGTGAGAAGAGCCCTCCCTGTCAGATCCTTCCTGCACACCCGAAGTCTCACCCCATCCACACGCGGCCCTCGAGGTGGCTGTGGTGGAAAAGAGACGTTGCCCACCTCTTTCTGGAATGTGTCTTTGCAAAGCAGGTGTGGAAGAGATGCAGTGGTTTTTGTCGAGGTTCATCCCAAGCAGCTCTGTAGCACAGGAGTCTGTGCTCTATGGGCTGTTCCCAGGGACGCACACCGAGATAAACATCAACTGCTGCTGGAGGACTATTAATTCGTTGAAAGACGCTCTTTGGTCTGCCCGAAACTTGCTAGTCTTCCAGCACAAAGAGTTGTCCATGACTGAATGTTGCAGACTGGCACATTCCAAGGTCCAGGACTACGTGCTGAGGGACGCACTAAAACTTGGGGCAGCCGCAGCAAAGGCTCAAGGTGGAAAGACCACAGTGTAAGGTCCCCTCACCAAGCTGAACGGAGGAGCTGGATCCATGGGAAACCACTCGAACTGTAGCCAGAAAATATTTGTTTGCTGTAAAATGTACATGGCATGACAATGAAATGGAAGGGTTGTGAGGCAACTCACTCCTGTATTGAAGGAAACTGATCTCCTTTGCACTCTTTGTATTGTTTGACTTGGTGCTTTTTGGAACTGTTTTGTAATGTATTTTTTTTAACTGATTTTTATGAATAAAGTATATTTTGGAAATTAATAAAAGAAAGTCTGGCAGAGGTAAAGGAGGGAAAGGACTGGGCAAAGGCGGAGCAAAGCGGCACCGCAAAGTGCTTCCTGATAATATCCAGGGCATCACCAAACCAGCAATCCGCCGCCTGGCTCGCCGTGGCGGGATCAAGCGGATCTCGGGTTTGATCGATGAGGAGACTCGCGGGGTGTTGAAGGTTTTCCTGGAGAATGTGATCAGGGATGCGGTCACCTACACTGAACACGCCAAGCGCAAGACGGTCACTGCCATGGATGTGGTGTACGCTCTGAAACGGCAGGGCCGCACTCTCTGCGGATTCAGCGGCTGAGCAACTCGACCCTTTCCAGCAAACACAACAAAGGCTCTTCTAAGAGCCACCCACCGCCTCACAGAGAGAGCAGTGACCTAGAAACGGGAGCTGGGATAGGCTGTTTAGAACTGTCTGGAGTAAATCTGTGCTGTGTTCGAGATACAAAACTAGAATCCCCAAATTTGACATTTCATTTGCAGCAAGGATGTGCAGTGGTTTTGATTTTCTAAACGGGCTGTGTAAACAGTGCCCGAGGCTCTACAGTTAGTTATTTCCCCAGTCCACACATACCCTCAGTGAAAAGCCACATCACTCCTCCAGAATCACTCATTGTTTTCATAGAATTTCAAAATGATTTCGCTGCAATGAGGGAATCCGGGAGTTTTGCAGCAGCCGTTAAATCGGACACTGGAACCAGACCCACTTGTGATGTTATTTCCCCCGAGACGGTGTTTCCTGCACTGAAACTGACAGGGTTTGTGAAACTGATCAGTTTCAGCTCATTCATTCAGGGACCTGGAATTCCCGCAGTTTGAGCCCGCGCTATCCAGAGCCCACTTCTGATTGGTCACCCTCTTCCCATTCGTTTGTCTTAACCAATTGCCGAGCCTCGAATTAGAAAATACAGCAAATCATTGGCTTAAATTGTCATCCTGGCAGAAAGGTTGAATTCAAAAAAGCCGCCAATTTCAGTGTTGGGCAGAATCGAATTACTCAACGAATCTCAATAACGAATTGGCAGCACATTTTATACTTTCCCCGATTTTCCTTTCCATCGATTGGGGTGCTAATTCACTCGAGTGCGTTTGCTAATACTAACTGTAATCCTCAGATCCATTTAACATTTCAGTAATCCTATTAAATACAAAAGGAATTTTATGATTGAATTTCCATTGGAAGATAGTGAATTAGCACCCCGATCGATGGAAAGGAAAATCGGGCAGAGGATAAAATGTGCTGCCAATTCGTTATTGTGATTTGTTTATATAACTGACCAGGACTGACTTCACCCGAACGCAGCTACTAGCTCCAACCCCACTGACCACTCTCCCCCCTCTGCAACTCGCTTTCTCCCCTCCTCCCGACTGGCGAAATTCCGCACTCTGGCTGTTCGCTCTCCGCACCCCCACCCCCCACCCTGTCCCAGCCCAGCCCACAGCTGCTAGCTCTGGCCGTGACACTCGCTCCCACATTTCTTCACCAGGCGCCACCTGTAGAAGCACGAGGGCCGCAAGGAGTGACAGGGCGACGTAGCAGTGAGTGGCTGAGAGGAGGGAAGCGGCACGGCCTGGAGCGAGTGGCCAGAGAGTGGGGTGGTGCGAAGCGAGGAACAACTGGCCAGGGGAGTGGGGGGGTGGGGGAGCAGCGAGGTCTGGAGCGAGCGGCTGAGGGGGGGAATCGTCGAGGCCTGGAGTGAGTTGCCGAGGGGGGAGAGCTACAGCTTCAAAATCTCCCATTCAGCCACTTCCTCCAGCCAAGTGGTGGGGGGATGGGGTGACTAGATACCCAATGACGCTTTCTCACGCATGCACGAAGATGGATTTGTTGCAGAAATGTGATGATGTTGGCGCTGCAAAATGCGCGAGTATCTGACCGCTGAAATCCTCGAGCTGGCCGGTAACGTGGCCCGGGACAACAGGAAGACCCGCATCATCCCCAGACACCTGCAGCTGGCCGTCCGCAACAACGAGGAGCTCATCAAGCTGCTGGGAGACGTGACCATCGCTCAGGGCGGGGTGCTGCCTAATATCCAGGCCTTGCTGCTGCCCAAGAAAACCAGCGCTCAGAGCTCCCAGAAAAAGTAAAGCAGCCAAAATGTCATCTAATAAACCAAAGGCTCTTTTCAGAGCCACCCACAGTCTCTGTGAAAGGGCAGGTTACTGTCAGGAGGGAGTCAGTGATGGAGTTATTGTAACAGTGGATTGACCTGTTGCACATCTGTCCAGCTGTGGTTTTTTAATTTGCTCTGTTTTTCTGCTCACACATCTCCCCCTCTAGTTAAGTGAAGAACTGAACTACAGGGTGTAGAATCAACAATTCCCAGGATCGGGGGTGAGATTGTGCTGAGCAGCAATGAGCCTCCAGTAATGCTGCTTTCGAAATTCCAGATCAGCTCTCAGTCCAACAGGCCTTTCGTATTTTAAATATCACAACAGAGCTGAGCGGGGGTGAGCGCAGCCTCAGCTGCACCGAGTCTCAGGGGCTCTCACGACCCCAATCAGAGCTGCCAGGCCTGGCGGACGTGCAGCAAGGACCCCGGGGGAGGGAGGGTGCACCATTAAAGTGATGGTGCAGCACCTCCCCCATCCTCGCCGCCACTTCCCGGTTTCTTCTCCCGTTTATCTCAACATTAAGAAGACGCTTTTGCTCTGGACTACACTGGTTATAAAGTAAGACCCAACTTTGTCTCTGAAAGTGATGAATAGCAGCAACAACAGCAGAATCCAACCCCTGCAGTTACATGTGAACTTGCTGATGTTGCAGCAGATTGAATGACTGAGTGAATCCCTTCCCACACACATGGCAGGGGAACGGCCTCTCCCCAGAGTGAATGTGTTGGTGTTTCAGCAGATCATTACTGCTTTTCAAGCTCTTCTCACAGTCAGGACATTGAAAAGGTCTCTGATCAGTGTGAACAACTTTATGTTCAGTGAGGTTGGATGACTGAGTGAACCCCTGCCCACACACGGAGCAGGTGAATGATCTCTCCCCAGTGTGAACTCACTGGTGTTTCAGCAGGTTGACTCTGGCTGGGTTCAGTTCTACACTCACTGGTTCCTCTCTCTCTCCTCCCCTGAAGGTGCTGATTCTGACTGTATGTACGTGCTCTCTCCCCCTCCGACCCTCCCTGTCCAATGTAGTATCTCCCAGTTTTGGTGATGTGCTCTCCCTGACCTGTCTCCATTTCTCCTTCTTATACAGACTTGCCCTGACTGTCACTATTTCATAGAATCATACAGCACAGAAGGAGGCCAATCGGTCTTTTGTGCCTGTGCTGAATCTGTGAAAAAAATGATGCAATTAGTCCAACCCACTGCCTATTTCCCCATAGTCCTGGAGAAATTCACTTTTAAATATTTGTCCAATTCCTTTATGAAAGTTATAATTGAATCTGTTTCCAGCACCCTGTCAGACAATTCATTCCAAATCCGAATCAGTTACTGGGTAAAAAGATCTCTTCTCACCTCCCCTTGACATTTTTTGGCCAACAATCCCAGCTTCACCACCCTGTCCAGAGAACTGAAACCCCTCATCTCTGGTATCATTCTCGTAAATCTCCTCCGAACTGTCTCAAAAGCTTTGATGTCCTTTCTGAAACCTGGTGCCCAGAACAGGACACATTACTGCAGCTGAGATCGAGCCAGCGACGCCCACATCCCACGAACGGATAAAAAAACGCTCCCTGCCAAATCCCCAATTCTTATTCATTTAGAGACGAACCCTGCCCAATCCCCAATTCCTATCCATTTCCAGACGCTCTCTGACCAGTTGACCTTGCTGGCGGGCAGTTTCGGGACGCCTCACAGGGAAAAGCTTCACCGCCACCCGCAGGGACACAAACGGGATTGTTCCATCCTATTGTGGCTTTGACGCCCTGCTCCAGCTGTGTGCACCCGCTACGGGCGCGGTCTCCCTGCACTTTGTGAAAATTCCGCTCCAGCTGCAGATGGAGCTCAGCCACTACCGCGCCTGCTCCTTATCAGAGACAAGGCAAATTCTGGAGCGCAGAGCATTCTGGGTACCACAACTGTCATTAATGCCAATCTCTGACATGATAATCAGGTTTTATTTCCTACATTTCATTTCCTGGTATGTTAGTGTGTGTTTTCTTTTGTACCTGTCAGTGCCTGGGAGGAGAGAGTCAGCTTCACTTTGTAGCCGTGAATTTCTGGTGTGAGAATGTGGGTTTTTACTCTGTATGTTTCAGTTTTTGGTTTGTGACTGTTTCTGCTATTGCTATGTGAGTTAACTTTGTGGAAAGAGATGCAGTGGTTTTTGTCGATGTTCATCCCAAGCAGCTCTGTAGCACAGGAGTCTGTGCTCTACGGGCTATTCCCAGGGACGCACACCGAGACAAACGTCAACTGCTGCTGGAGGACTATCAATTCGGTGAAAGACGCCCTTTGGTCTGCCCGAAACTTGCTGGTCTTCCAGCGAAAAGAGTTGTCCATCACCGAATGTTGCAGACTGGCACATTCCAAGGTCCAGGACTATGTGTTGATGGACGCACAAAAGCTTGGGGCAGCCGCAGCAAAGGCTCAATGGGGAAAGACCACAGTGTAAGGTCCCCCCACCAAGCTGAACTGAGGGGCTGGATCCATGGGAAACCCCTCGAACTGTATCGGAGAAATTTTGTGTGCTGTAAATGTAAAAATGTATATGGCATGACAATGAAATGGAAGGGTTGTGAGGCAACCCATTATTGTACAGAAGGTAACTGATCACCTTTGCACTGTTTGTATTCTTTGACTTGATGCTGTTTTAAACTGTTTGGGAATGTAATTGTTACAGATTTTTATGAATATAGTATATTTTGGAAATTAAAAAAAATGTGAGTTTCACCACATATCTGTCAACAACATTATGTGAACATCAGCTTTTGTCCAGAGCTATCAGTTTCTGATATAGAGTCATAGAGTTATACAGCACAGAAACAGGCCCTTCATCCCATTGTGTCTGTGCTGGCCATCAAGCACCTAACTATTCTAATCCCATTTTCCAGTATTTGGCCCGTAGCCTTGTATGCTATAGCATTTCAAGTGCTCATCTAAATACTTCTTAAATGTTGTGAGGGTTCCGGCCTCTACCACCTCTTCAGGGAGTGCGTTCCAGATTCCAACCCCCCTCTGGGTAAAATTTTTTTCCTCAAATCCCATCTAAACCTCCTGCCCCTTACCTTAAATCTATGCCACCTGGTTATTGACCCCTCCGCTAAGGTAAAATGTTTCTTCCTATCTAACCCATCAATGCCCCTCATAATTTTGTAAACCTCAATCTTATCTCCCCTCAGCCTTCTCTGCTCTAAGGAAAACAACCCTAGCCTTTTCAGTCTCTCTTCATAGCTGAAATGCTCCAGCCCAGGCAACATCCTGGTGACTCTCTTCTGCACCCTCTCCAGTGCAATCACATCCTTCCTATAGTGTGGTGCCCAGAACAGTACACAGTACTCCAGCTGTGGCCTAACTAGCATTTTATACAGCTCCGTCATAACCTCCCTGCTCTTATATTCTCTGCCTCGGACGATCTATATTGGCCTGTAATTTAAGGCTTTCCTCCTCACTATTTACGACACCACAAATTTTCGTGTCATGTGTGAGAAAGGGTTTGATTCTATCCCTATCAGTATCCGTTACATGCATGTGTTTTTAATCTGCACCCCCTCTATTTTATTCTCTGTACTTGTCAGCCTCTTGTAGGTGAGTCTGTGTTTTGTTCTTTATCTCTCAGTCTTCGAAGTATGAGCCTGGGTTTGGACCTAATTTTCTTTGTACCTTGCAGTATGGATATTGAAGAGAGGTTTTTACACATTAACTGCCAAATCCTGATAAGTGATTTTTGGGTTTCACACAGTATCTGTCAGTTTCTTGTCTAGGACTGTTGGTTTTACTCTGTCCCTGGCATTTGCTGGTTTGTTAGTGTGGGGTTTACACTGTACCTGTCAGTTTCTCAGATGTGAGTGTTGGTTTCACTTTGTATAGAATCATAGATCACAGAATACTTACAGCACAAAAGGAGGTTTCAGCTCATCGTGCTTGTGCTGCCTCTCTGCACAAGCAACTCAGCTCATGCCACATCCTCATGTATTCCATGAAAACCTGAATTTTTTTTCCCTTCAGATAATGATCATATATCCTTTTGAAAGCTATGGTTGAATCTTCCTCCGTCACACTCTCAGGCAGTACATATCAGATCTTAACCATTTGCTGCATAAAAAAGGTTTTTCCTCATGTTGCCTTTGGTTCTTTTCCCATTCACCTTAAATCGGTGTCCTCTGCTTACTCAGCCATGAGTAATATTTCCCATTGCTTTCTCAGCACTGATGGATTGTGAGGTGGGAGACAGCCAGAAGTCCCACTGAGCCGCACTGACTCCCAGCTGAAAAAGAAATGAGATAAAGTTCAATCTTTCACAGCGAGATGCTGCAGAGAGTTAAGAGTCCCGAATGAAAGAGAGCGTTTCTCATACTGTTGTTGAATTTCATTTCTAACGCTCCTTGTACTCTCTGCTAATGAAGCCTAAAAAATGGAAATACTAAATGGCGCTCAAACTCACAACCCTGAGATTAAAAGTCCCATGATCGACAGACTGAACTGAATATGTCACTTCTACTGTACCTCTGTTTGGATGGAGGCAACTGGATGCAAGGGCAGCTTTCAAATCCTCCCATGGGTCCACACGTCAGACTAAGTTCCATGTTGTAAACTGAAGCAAAGGAAATCTGCTCACTTCCAAAACTATCAGCAAATTGAAGCTGATTTGATCAACATCATCAGAGGTCAGAACTACCTGGTGAAAGAAGACACCCTGAAGAAGAATTCACAATTATTCAAAGGCATCGACAAAGTGAAAAACAAGAAAATCAATGAGTCAATCCAAGCTAAACAGAAACACTGAAGAATTCCATTCCAGACCAGAACACAATTAGAGGCATTTTTTGTATTCAAAGCTGGGCATTAGTATTTAATAGTTGATATATAATTTTGAATATATTTGAATTTCTTTATTCATTTGGCACTGCTGAACATGAAGCAGTCTTAAATCATTTAATTTTTGTAAAATCTGACTTACCAGATTAAAATATTAGATCAAGGGAGAAATTTCAAAGATTACTGGACCAGTAATCCAGAGGCCTGGACTCAAGATCCAGTGACAGCCAGGACGTCAAGGCGGGAAACACTCCGCACTAGTCTGCAGTGAGCGATTCCATCGAAGGTAGAGCACAATCTCTTTAATATAAGAATGTATATTTTATAATAATTAATCACTCAAGACCTTCCTGGTCTCTGCATCTCACCTGCTCTCTGGATAAGCTTGCAGAAAGTATTTCAACCTGTAAAGCAGGAGTCTAGGGAATGTATAATGATATTTTCTAGCCTTCGGGCAATATTTTAATCAATACAGTGTGGGACAACCTGTCTGGGCACAACTCCATGACTTTCTCTTTAACTAGTGACCTCACAATCACTAAAGTCAATGGTAACAATCTTCAGCTCATCACCTCCGGTACGTAGCTCTAATCTGAATGCACATTTAAACAACCTTTCAAGTCCAGTTACAGTTTTTGTTGCCTTACCTGCACAAGCTTAAAAAGTGAAAAACGGAATCAAGTTTAACTGAACATTCTGGTGGTCAGTTCGGGCACGGGAAAATGAAAGGACTCGGACCAGGTCAGATGTGGTGCTGTCAGGCTTGGGTCGGGTTTCATTTGCTGACCCGAGCAGGCCTTTAGTTACTGTTGCAACCTTATATTCCCACTTGACAATCTGTATATTTTGTTCATTTCAATTTTGTCGACAAGCTCTTTGAATCCAGTTCCCCGGTCCTCAAGCAGGCTCAGTTTGGAAATCGATTCCGCTTTCTGGAAGGCTGAAAGCAATCGATGACCTTAAAATAAAAATGGCAACAGAGAAGGGCTCATCTGGGATTTGAACTCAGAACCTCTCACATATTAATCACTTATATACCCAAAGCGAGAATCACACCCCAAGAGCCACCGTTGGCATGGTTTTTATTCGCTCCTGTGGAATTTCACTGGCACCCACAGCCGATCATGCATTTTTTTCAGATCAAAACAATATCCTACAAAGCTGAAATAAAAACAGAAAGTGCTGGAAATACTCAGCACCTCTGACAGCATCTGTGGAGAGAGAAACAGAGTTAACATTTCAGGGTTTTCACCTTTTGTTTGAGCCATCTTTTCAGACTGCTTCTGTCCATCCAATCTCACTTTTTACTCTATCCACATTCTAAGGGTGGTGCAGTGGTGAGCACTGTAGCTTCACAACTTCAATGACCCCGATTCAGTTCTGTATACTGCCTGTGTGGAGCTTGCAAGTTGTTTATGTGGGCTTCCACAAGGTACTCTGGTTTCCTCCCACAACCAAAGACTTGTGGGTTGATAGATAAATTGACTGTTGTAAATTGGCCCCAGGGTAGGTGATAGGAGAAATGTGGGGATGTGGTAGGGAATTCTGGGTCAACATAGGATTAGTATAAATGGGTGGTTGATGGTCAGTGCAGACTCAGTGGGCCAAAGGGCCTATATCAGTGCTGTATATCTCTATAACCATTCTCTAAGCAAATGCATTTTTCATGAATTCCTCATTTCTTTTATTAATGACAATTTTATATTTCCGGCCCTTGCTTCATACGATACCACAAGTGGAATCTTGTTTCCATCAACCCGATCAAACCACTTCACTATTTCCTCATATTGCAATGTTTCTTTCACCCTGACAGACTGTGGAGTTTCTGCTGCTTGATTGCAGTTCTTGCTTCCCACCAGTAGATGTCACCTCACTTCAATATAGTGAAGTTCACAAATGTGAGAGAGACACAACAGGAAATAATTGTTCACATTATAGTGAATGTGTGGGATTTAGAAATACTAGGAGTGGAGACGAGTTATTATTGAATTTGTCAAACCAAACATATGTTATAATGTTGTGTTAAATCTGTCACTCTGTTGTCTTGATTCTGAGAGTGACATAGACTCGTCGAGTCATTGGGTCATTTGTGGTATAGAAGGAGGCCATTCGCCCCATCGAGTACAGGCCAGCTCTCCATGGAGCGATCCAGTCAGTCCCACTCGTCTGCTCGATCCCCCTAGCCCTGTAAATTTATTTCCTTCAAATGCCCATCGAAATTCCTTTTGTAACCAACGATTGTCTCCACTTCCTCCGCCCTCGGGGGCAGCGAGTTACAGATCATTACCAATCACTGTGTAAAAAAGCTCTTCCGCACATTCCCCCTGCGTCTCTTGTCCAAAACCTTCAATCTGAATCCCCTAGTCCTTGTACCAATAGTTAATGGGAACAATTTTTCCTTGCCAACTTATCTAAAACTGTCATCGCCTTCGACACCTCTATCCATTCTCCCCTCAATCTCCTTTGATACAGGCAGAAAAAACCCTGTTTTTCTAACCTAACCTTGAATCTAAAACCCTCCATCCCTGGAACTATTCTGGTAAATCTCCTCTGCATCCTCTCAAGAATCCGCACATCCTTTCGAAAGATTGGTGAGCAGATCTGGATGCAACACTCCAATTGGGGCCGAACCAGAGTTCAGCATAACAACCCTGCTTTTGTACTCAATGTCTCTATTTATAAAGCCCAAGATCCCACATGCTTTGCTAACCACTCTCGCAATATGTCTTGCCAACTTCAAAGAATGATGGACATGTACTCCAGGTCCCTCTATTCCAGCACACTCTTCAGAACTGTAGCA
Organism: Heterodontus francisci; assembly: GCF_036365525.1. Lineage (NCBI taxonomy): Eukaryota > Metazoa > Chordata > Chondrichthyes > Heterodontiformes > Heterodontidae > Heterodontus > Heterodontus francisci. The sequence goes on from NW_027142345.1 coordinate 1,729,294, forward strand.
TTGAGTATATATTGCCTCTCCCTATTTCTTCTGTTAAAATGCATCACCTCACACTTGTCACTATTAAATTCCATCTGCCACCTGTCTGCCCATCCTACTAGCCGATAACTATCCTGTTTCAGGCAGTTCATATCATCCTCACTGTTTGCCACTCCTCCAAGTTTGGTGTCATCGGCATATTTTGAGATTCTACTCGATATTCCAAGATCCAAGTCATTAATCTGTAGCAAAAAAAAGCAATGGTTCTAGCACTGACCCTTGGGGAACACCACTGTCGACTATCCTCCGGTCTGACCAAGAACCATTTCATATGACTCGCTGTTTTCTGTCCTTAAACCAATTTCCTATCCAAATGGACACTGACCCTCCTAATCCATGAACCTCAATTTTGTTAACCACCCTTTTATGTGGTACTTTATAAAATGCTTTTGTAAAATCCATATAAACAACATCCACTGCATTCCCTTCATCAACTTTCTCAGATAGTTTATCAAAAAATGCAGTTAGATTCATCAAGCATGAACTTCCATTTATAAATCCATGCCCACTCTCCTTAATTAACTCAAACCTCTCCAAATGACTTGATTTTTTCCCTGACCTGTTGGTCTTGTGCTGATAGCAAGCTCACCACAGAGCATGTATTTGGCAATGTGACTGTCATTCATTTGGCCCAGTCAACAGAGCCGCCTCTGACTCAAGAGGGCAAACGTGCTGCGGATCCCTGCACGCTGGTGTACTTCCTCATTCGGCATTCTGTCCTGCCAGGAGATGCCCAATATCCATCTGAGGCAGTGGAGGTGGAAGCTGTTCAGCTGCTTTTCTTGGCTTGTATAAGTTGTTGATGCTTCTCTACTATAAAGGAGGGTGCTGAGAACACAAGCCTGGTACACATGGAGTTTTGTATTTTCGGTCAGTTTGCTGTCGGTTCACACCCGTCTTCTCAACTTTGACATGACAGCTGCAGCATTGGCAATCCTGGTGCTGATTTCAGCATCAAGGGACAGATTGCTGGTGATTGTTGATCCAAGGTATGTGAACTGTTGACAACCTCCAAAGTGAGGTTGTCAATGTTGATGGAAAGTGGAGTCTCTACGTCCAAGTCTCTACGTCCAAGTGGAGTCTTGCCAAGATGAACAGCTTGTCGTCAGCTCTGATATACAGGTGAACACCCCCATCTGAGTCACTGAAAGTGTACAATAGCAGCATGGAGAAGAATACACCAATTATAAAGGATGTGATAACTAGACAGTTAGAAAATAATGATATGATTGGGCAGAGTCAACATAGATTTATGAAAAGGAAAACAGGCTTGAAAAAACCCGTTGAGTTTTTTGAGGATGTTACCTGTAGAACAGATAAAGGAGAACCAGTGGATGCTTTGGTAATGTCCCACACAGGAGGTGAGTAAACAAAATTAGAGCACATAGGATTGGGGATAATATACTGGTGTGGATTGAGAATTGGTTAACAGACCGAAAACAGAGAGCAGGAATAACGGGTCCTCCTCAGGATGGCAGGCTGTTACTATTGGGGTACTGCAAGGATCAGTGTTGGAGCCACAGCTGTTAACAACCGAAATAAATGATTTGGATGTAGGGATTAAATGTAATATTTCCAAGTTTGCAGATGACACAACGCTAGGTGAAGTGTGAGCTGTGAGAAGGATGCAGAGAGGCTTCCAGGGAACCTGGAGAGGCTAAGTGAATGGAAAAGAACATGGCAGATGGAATATAATGTGAATAAGTGTGAATAAGTGCAGTTGGCTGCCATGTGACCAGATTTGCCACAGGTGCGGCAAACTCTGGGCTGCCCAGCGTAGACCAAGAAGCCTCGATACCGATAACCCCTCCACTTCCACTTTGGTGGAATAAACAGAAAGACAGAGTATTTCTTAAATGGTGAGAGGTTGGGAAGTGTTGATGTCCAAAGGGACCTGGGTGTCCTTGTTCATGAGACACTAAAAGCTCTTGTGCAGGTGCAGCAATCAATTAGGAAGGCAAATGGTATGTTGGCCTTCACACGAGGCGTCTTGAGTACGGGAGTAAAGATGTCTTGTTGCAATTGTATAGAGCCTTGGTGAAACCGCGCTGGAGTATTGTGTATAGTTTGGTCTCCTCATCTAAGGAAGGATATACTTGCCATAGAGGGAGTGAAACAGAGGGTCACCAGACTAATCCCTGGGATGGTGGGACTGAAACTGGGCCTGTATTCCTTAAAGTTTCGAAGAATGAGAGGTGATCTCATTGAAACTTACAGGGTGTGACAGTGTGGATGTAGATAGGATGTTTGCCCTGGTTGGTGAGTCTAAAATCAGGGGACCAAGTCTCAGAATAAGGAGTAGGCCATTTAAAACTGAGATAGGGTTGAATTTCTACACTCAGATGGTGGTGAATCATTGGAATTCTCTACCCCAGAGAGCTGTGGCAGTTCAATCATTGAGCATGTTCAAGACAGAAATTGTTAGAAATCTTGATACTCATGACATCAAGGGATATGGGGAGAGCACGGGAAAGGGGCAGATAGAGGTAGATGATCAGCCATGATCATCAGGCTCGATGGGCTGAATGGCCTACTCCTATGTTCCTCTTTTCCTAAGAGAGTTGGCGCCAGCGCGCAGCCCTGCTTTACCCCACTGCTGATCTTGAAAGTGTCTGATGTTGCTCCATTGTAACTGATGGAACTGTGCATGTTCTCGTGGAAAGAAGAGATGATGCCCAAGAGTTCAGGAGGGCAGCCGAGTTTCCATCGCAGTTTGAAGAGTCAGTCTCTGCTGACAAGATCAAAGGCCTTGGTGATGTCATTCAAAATATGTGTGGTTCTGTGGCGCAATGGATAGCGTGTTGGACTTCTAAATAATGATAAAGAAGGCATTCGAAGGTTGTGGATTCAAATCCCACCAGAGTCAGATTTTGGACCAGAGACAGAAGAGCACAACGGAACAGAGTTAACAAGTGTGTCAAAAGCACCGACTCAGAGACAGAGCGAGAGAGAGAGGAGCACGGCAGGAGCGGAGCACGGGTAAAAAAATCAAGGGGTGACATCACAATGGAGAGTGAGAGCAGGGAAACAGAGAGCCGCTGGGTGAGTTTCCAGGATTTGGTTCTTGCTTCGGTGCAGTGGAAGGAGCTGTTTGGTGAGGATCTGGTAAGCTGTGACATCACATGCAAGCAGGTAGTTGATTGGTTTGGAAAAAGCTGCATGTTTGATGAGTATCTGGTAAGTGATTAAGGTCCATTTTAGTCCTAATGTTTAAAATAGTAAACAAACTAGTAGTAAGCTTAATAAAATATACAATAAAATAAACAATAGAATAAAATAATTAAGTAGTTAATTGAAACACGTTAAGGATGACAGGACAGGTGATGTGTCACAGCTGCAGCATGTGGGAGCTCCTGGATGCCAGTGTGATCCAGAGCAAACACATCTGCAGCAAGTGTAGTATGTGTTCTTATCAGTGCTTATTTGATTGAGAAGAGACCATGATCATTGCCTTTTGATCCTGGGGGAACTTTGAGTAAAATGGCTATAACCAATTTTCGAGTTTCGGGCCAGGGAGTGCGCAACACTGTTCGGGTGGTCGTGAAGGACAAGGAAGGAGATGCACCGGTCGATCGCACCTTCTTCATCAAGAAATTTCTCTTCGATTGCTGCGGATTTCAAGCGACGGACGTCTTCTGCCTGCAGGATTTCCCCAGCAGTGGATACTTCGACGTGACGTTCCGGAACGTGGCGGGATGCATCAAGTTTCTGAAGGCGTTCAAGGTGAAAGGGGACCGGGCGCCACTGTCGATCCTCACAGCGGAGCCGCTCTTCACGCTTCCGTCACAACGGTACCGGGTGGTGACGATTCACCTCTACAACCCCCATGTTCCGGTGGTGGTTGTACTCACCTTTCTCGCCAGGTCCGTCGAGGTGGCCGGCAGCAGCACTGATGTCAAGGACCCCTTTGGGATCTGGACCAGCAAGCGGCAGGTCAAGGTGACCTTGAAGGTAGATCCCAGTGGAGCCATCATCCACCCTCCCTCCAGCTTCGCTATCGGGGGAAGTCGAGGCTTCTTGGTCTACGCTGGGCAGCCCAGAGTTTGCCGCACCTGTGGCAAATCTGGTCACATGGCAGCCAACTGCAGCACGGTTGTTTGCAAGAACTTCAAGGAGGAAGGCCATCAGACCAAGGGCTGTAAGCAGACTAAGTGTTGCAACTTGTGCGGTGCGGCAGGCCATCTCTACAAGACCTGCCCCAAACGTTGCCTCAGCTATGCTCAGGCGGCAAGGTCCAAGGAAAGGCCGGGAGAAGGTTCGACGAAGGCGTCCGCTGTTCGAAAGGAGACCAGCAACCTTCTCCGCAGCGAGGAACTTCAACCTGAGAAGGAAGGGGAGGCAGCTGAAACCAACGACCCAGCACCTATCCAGCGCCCGGAAACCCCTCCTCCACAGACAGAATCAATGGAGGAGGAGGCAGCAGATGGACAAACAGGTCAGTGGCAAGTGGTCCAGAGGAAAACCACAAAGAAAAAACATCCCAAAGCCACCACCCAAACCAGTGGCAAGAGGAGGCTCTCTTCTGAATCAGACTGCAACAACTCCTCTTCACTGGACGGGGAAATGCTGGAGCGACAGCCCCTTCAAAAGAGGCGGCAGAACTCCGAGATGGATGATAGAGCATCCCAGCCCCCGGGCACTGGAAGCTGTGATGGGCCCGGCGTGCCCCAACCCCAATGCCCCACACGTAACGACGTGACCAACGCATCTCAGCTCCGGGACACCGGGAGCAAAGACACGTCTGGCGCACCTGAGCTCCTGGAGACCGGGAGCTGTGATGTTTTCGAGGAGGAACAGATGGAAGCAGCTGAGGACAACCCAATCCTCTCTGCCTACAAGACCCCCGCCCCCCCCCCGATGTCACCCGAGCGGCACAAACCCTGCATGAAAAATCAGGAGGGGTTTCTGAGCCCAACCAACGTGAAACTGCTTGCGCATACGATGGGTATGCAGGAACATCCCGAAGGGGAAGGACTGGGACTAGCGAGGACAAATGGTATGGGAAGCAACAACTAATTTTAGTACAAAATGGGTGTACGAATTGCTTCCATTAATGTGCGTAGCATTAAATCTACTACGCGATGTGTTTCAACCTTGGATTAACTTGCCAAGGTCAAAGCTGACCTACTGTTTCTGCAGGAGTGTGGAATACCACACCTCAGCACCTACAGGCAGTGGTCGCGATGGTGGTCCCATGGGCCATCGATCTGGTCGGGGGGTAATGACTGCCGTTCCTCCGGCCTGGGTATTCTGCTGCGGGGAGGTAACTTCACCATCTCCGTAGTTAAGGAGGTGGTGGGCGGCCGCCTCCTCGTAGCAGACGTGATGTACAACAACGCTCCGCTCCGGTTGATCAATGTGTACGCCCCGGTACAACGCAGCGAGCGGCTGACCGTCTTCCAGCAGCTCCCACTGCTGCTGGCGACGTCCAGGCCGGTCATCCTAGGCGGTGACTTCAACTGCATCATCGATGCGGCTGGACGATCCGGCAGTGACGACAGCAAACTGGACGCTACGTCCAGATTCCTAATAGAAACAGTTAAAGATGCCAAACTGCACGACGTCTTCAGCAAACCTGCAGACGGAGCGCAGCGCAGATACACATGGTCAAGATCGGACGGGTCTGCCCGTTCCAGGATTGACTTCCTGTTTGTGTCCCGTGCTGTCACGGTCGGATCCACCGACGTCAAGACGGTGTTCTTCTCCGACCACTGCCTCTTACTGGCCGACTGTCATTTGCAGGACGACCAGCGGGTTGGCAGAGGGACGTGGAAGCTCAATGCGACACTGCTGACCCCAGAGAACGTTGAGGAACTCAAAAGGGATTACAATGGTTGGAGGACCGTGAAACCCCTCTTTGAGTCTCCAGTTCACTGGTGGGAAGCGATTAAGGAGAACATCAAGAGGTTCTTCATCCACAAAGGTGTTCAGAAGGCGAGAGAGAGACAGAGGGAAGTGTCCCGACTCCAGAAAATTATGCAATATCTACTCCGGTTGCAGTCAATGGGGGTCGAGGTCAAGGAGGACCTCCAAGAGGTGAAGAGCCAGCAGGCCTCGTTCTTTGCCAAGGAGGCCTCCAAGATCATCTTCCGGTCCAGAATCCGCTCCATCGAGCAGGATGAGACGTGCTCGCGTTGCTTCTTCCAAAAGGTACACAGAGAGAGCTCTGTTATCAGCAGCCTGAAGGAAGAAGATGGCTCGGTAACGTCTTCGCAGTCCGATTTACTAAGGATCAGCAAATCCTTTTATGCTGGGCTGTATGACGCGAAGCCCACAGACAGCAGAGCCTCCCAGTCCTTCCTGTCATCTATCACAGAGGTCTTAGATGACAGCAGGAGGGAGAGACTGGACAAGCCGCTAACTCTGGACGAGCTGACAAAGGCCGTCGAGTCTTTCGAGACGAGTAAAACTCCCGGGAGCGACGGCTTACCGGTCGAGTTGTACTCGGCCCTGTGGGACTGGGTCGGCCCGGACCTGCTGGACGTATACGAGAGTATGCTCCTGGCCGGCAGCATGTCAGAATCCATGAGAAAAGGCATCATCACCCTCATTTGCAAGCAGAAGGGGGAGAGGGCAGAAATCAGAAATTGGCGGCCTTTCTGACTGCTTAATGTTGATTACAAGATTCTGTCCAAAGTCATAGCCAGTCGAGTCAAGTCTGCTCTGGAGTTGGTGATTCACCCCGATCAGACCTGTACTGTACCCGGCAGGAAGATCTCTGATAGTCTCCCGCTACTCAAGGATACGATCGCCTACGTACGGGACAGGAGGGTGGACACCTGCCTCATCAGCCTGGACCAGGAGAAGGCTTTTGACAGGATATCGCACACCTACATGATGGACGTGCTTTCCAAAAAGGGGTTTGGGGAGAGAATCTGCAATTGGATCCAACTGCTCGACACAAACATCAGTAGCGCAGTCTCAATCAACGGGTGGGAATCTGAAAGTTTCCCGATCAAATCTGGAGTCAGACAGGGCTGCCCTCTGTCCCCGGTCTTGTTTGTTTGCTGTATTGAACCCTTTGCTGAGTATATTAGGAAGGATGCGAGCATAAGAGGGGTGACAATCCCAGGCAGCGGAGGCACTCAGGTCAAAACCTCCCTGTACATGGATGACGTCGCCGTTTTCTGCTCGGATCCGCTGTCCGTGCGCAGACTGATGAGTATCTGCGACCAGTTCGAACTGGCCTCGGGAGCCAAAGTTAACCACGGCAAGAGCGAGGCCATGTTCTTTGGCAACTGGGCTGACCGATCCTTTGTCCCCTTCACCGTCAGGTCAAACTGCCTGAAGGTGCTGGGGATATGGTTCGGAAGGGCCGGGGCGTGCACCAAAACATGGGAGGAGCGAGTAGCCAAGGTACGACAAAAGTTGGGCATGTGGGGGCAGCAATCTCTCTCCATTGTGGGTAAGAACCTGGTCATCGGGTGCGAGGCGCTCACGTTGTTGCTCTACGTGGCGCAGGTCTGGCCCATACCCCACTCCTGCGCCGTGGCAGTCACCCGAGCCATTTTCCGCTTCATCTGGGGATCTAATATGGACCGGGTCCGGAGGGACACGATGTTCAAATCTCTGGACAAGGGCGGGAAAAATGTACCCAACGTGGCCCTCATCCTGATGACCACCTTCGTGTGCGGCTGCATCAAGCTGTGTGTAGATCCCCAGTACGCAAACTCCAAGTTTCACTACGTGCTGAGGTTCTATCTGTCCCCGGTGTTGCGAAGGATGGGCCCGGTCACATTGCCGCGGAACGCTCCATGCAGTTGGGCGGTGCCGTACCACCTATCCTTCGTGGAGCAGTTTCTGCGGGAAAACACCTTTGACCACCGGTCCATCAGGCAGTGGTCTGCACGGAATGTCCTCAAGGCCCGACGGGAAAAGGAAACGGTGGATCATGTCGGTAGGTTCCCCGAGCAGACCGTCAAAGTCATTTGGTGGAATGCCTCATCACCAGAACTTTCAAACAAGCACCAAGACGTAGCTTGGCTGGTGGTGAGAAGGGCCCTCCCCGTCAGATCCTTCACGCACACCCGAAGTCTCGCCCCCTCCGCACAGTGCCCCCGCATTGGCTGTGGTGGGGAAGAGACGGTCGCCCACCTCCTCCTGGAATGTGCCTTTGCAAAGCAGGTGTGGAAAGAGATGCATTGGTTTTTGTCAAGGTTCATCCCAAGCAGCTCTGTAACACAGGAGTCTGTGCTCGACGGGCTGTTCCCAGGGACGCACACCGAGACAAACATCAACTGCTGCTGGAGGACTATCAATTCGGTGAAAGACGCCCTTTGGTCTGCCCGAAACTTGCTGGTCTTCCAGCGCAAAGAGTTGTCCACCACCGAATGTTGCAGACTGGCACATTCCAAGGTCCAGGACTACGTGCTGAGGGACGCACTAAAGCTTGGGGCAGCCGCAGCAAAAGCTCAATGGGGAAAGACCACAGTGTAAGGTTCCCCCACCAAGCTGGACTGAGGGGCTGGATCCATGGGAAACCCCTCGAACTGTATCGTTAATATTCTCAATTGCTGTAAATGTAAAACTGTAATTGACATGACAATTGTGAAACGGAAGGGTTGGGAAGAAACTCATGACAGTATTGAAGGAAACTGATCTCCCTTGAAATGTTTGTATTTTTTGATGCTGTTTTAAACTGTTTGGCAATGTAATTGTTACAGGTTTTTATGAATAAAGTATATTTTGGAAATAAAAAAAAAAGTTTGCGGCTCAAAGAGTGAGAAAAAAGGAATGTAGTGGTAGTAAGGTGGATTGACACTGTTCTCTGCAGCAAAGACGGCTGTGTTGCCTGCCGGTGCCAGGATTCAGGACGTCTGCTCAGGGCTGGACAGAAACATACAATGGGAGGGGGAGGATCCAGTCGTCGTGGTCCATGTCGGTACCAATGACATAAGCAGGACAAGGTTAGAGGTTCTGCAAAGTCAGTATGAGGAACTAGGCAGCAAATTAAGTAGCAGAACCTCAAAGTTAATCATCTCTGGATTATTTTTTTTTTTTTTTTTTGCGAGGAGCAGCCTTGATAGAACGGGGTGCGGAGCGGACTTTCAGCTGAGCGGTCAATTTCACCTTGATAGAACGGGGTGCGGAGCGGACTTTCAGCTGAGCGGTCAATTTCAGTAAGTTACAAGTTAATCCCTTTTTTGTTTCGGAGGACCGGGGACTGCTGGGTAGGGGAAAACTATTTATTTGGGCAGTTTTAAAATCTTTGTCTTTTGCGAGGAGCAGCCTTGATAGAACGGGGTGCGGAGCGGACTTTCAGCTGAGCGGTCAATTTCAGTAAGTTACAAATTAATCCCTTTTTTGTTTCAGAGGACCGGGGACTGCTGGGTAGGGGAAAACTATTTATTTGGGCAGTTTTAAAATCTTTGTCTTTTGCGAGGAGCAGCCTTGATAGAACGGGGTGCGGAGCGGACTTTCAGCTGAGCGGTCAATTTCAGTAAGTTACAAGTTAATCCCTTTTTTGTTTCGGAGGACCAGGGACTGCTGGGTAGGGGAAAACTATTTATTTGGGCAGTTTTAAAATCTTTGTCTTTTGCGAGGAGCAGCCTTGATAGAACGGGGTGCGGAGCGGACTTTCAGCTGAGCGGTCAATTTCACCTTGATAGAACGGGGTGCGGAGCGGACATTCAGCTGAGCGGTCAATTTCAGTAAGTTACAAGTTAATCCCTTTTTTGTTTCGGAGGACCGGGGACTGCTGGGTAGGGGAAAACTATTTATTTGGGCAGTTTTAAAATCTTTGTCTTTTGCGAGGAGCAGCCTTGATAGAACGGGGTGCGGAGCGGACTTTCAGCTGAGCGGTCAATTTCAGTAAATTACAAGTTAATCCCTTTTTTGTTTTGGAGGACCGGGGACTGCTGGGTAGGGGAAAACTATTTATTTGGGCAGTTTTAAAATCTTTGTCTTTTGCGAGGAGCAGCCTTGATAGAACGGGGTGCGGAGCGGACTTTCAGCTGAGCGGTCAATTTCAGTAAGTTACAAGTTAATCCCTTTTTTGTTTCGGAGGACCGGGGACTGCTGGGTAGGGGAAAACTATTTATTTGGGCAGTTTTAAAATCTTTGTCTTTTGCGAGGAGCAGCCTTGATAGAACGGGGTGCGGAGCGGACTTTCAGCTGAGCGGTCAATTTCAGTAAGTTACAAGTTAATCCCTTTTTTGTTTCGGAGGACCAGGGACTGCTGGGTAGGGGAAAACTATTTATTTGGGCAGTTTTAAAATCTTTGTCTTTTGCGAGGAGCAGCCTTGATAGAACGGGGTGCGGAGCGGACTTTCAGCTGAGCGGTCAATTTCAGTAAGTTACAAGTTAATCCCTTTTTTGTTTCGGAGGACCGGGGACTGCTGGGTAGGGGAAAACTATTTATTTGGGCAGTTTTAAAATCTTTGTCTTTTGCGAGGAGCAGCCTTGATAGAACGGGGTGCGGAGCGGACTTTCAGCTGAGCGGTCAATTTCACCTTGATAGAACGGGGTGCGGAGCGGACTTTCAACTGAGCGGTCAATTTCAGTAAGTTACAAGTTAATCCCTTTTTTGTTTCGGAGGACCGGGGACTGCTGGGTAGGGGAAAACTATTTATTTGGGCAGTGGCAGTACCCGAGACACTACACGTGTAGTGTCTCCCACCCACCCTCCTCCTCTAACCAAAAAAAAAGGACTCTAGGGTGTTGATAAGGTAAGCTTTTTATTTAAAAAGTTCAGTCCGTCGGATTGCTAAGCGAACAAGTTTTGACTTTTTTTTTCGTTTGGTTTTTCAGTAGATTTATTGGGAATCTAGAATAGTGGGAATGGAGGTAAAGGCAGTTGTATGTTCCTCCTGCAGAATGTGGGAGGTAGGGGTCGCCAAGAGTGTCCCTGCTGACTGCATCTGCGGGAAGTGCACCCAACTCCAGCTCCTCGCAGACCGCGTTAGGGAACTGGAGCTGGAGCTGGATGAACTTCGGATCATTCGGGAGGCGGAGGGGGTTATTGACAGGAGTTATAGGGAGGCAGTCACACCTCAGGTAAAAGAAGTAGGTAGATGGGTTACCGTCAGGGGAAGGAAAGGGAACCAGCAGGCAGTGCAGGGATCCCCTGTGGCCGTTTCCCTCAACAACAGGTATACCGTTTTGGATACTGTTGGGGGGGACGACTTACCAGGGGTAAGCAATGGGGTGCAGGTCTCTGGCACAGAGTCTGTCCCTGTTGCTCAGAAGGGAAAAGGGAAGAGGAGCAGAGCATTAGTCATTGGGGACTCCATAGTTAGGGGAACAGATAGGAGGTTCTGTGGGAACGAGAGAGACTCACGGTTGGTGTGTTGCCTCCCAGGTGCCAGGGTACGTGATGTCTCCGATCGTGTTTTGGGGATCCTTAAGGGGGAGGGGGAGCACGCCCAAGTCGTGGTCCACATAGGCACCAACGACATAGGTAGGAAGAGAGATGGGGATTTAAGGCAGAAATTCAGGGAGCTAGGGTGGAAGCTTAGAGCGAGAACAACCAGAGTTGTTATCTCTGGGTTGTTGCCTGTGCCACGTGCTAGCGAAGAGAGGAATAGGGAGAGAGAGGAGTTGAACACGTGGCTGCAGGGATGGTGTAGGAGGGAGGGTTTTGGTTTCCTGGATAATTGGGGCTCTTTCTGGGGTAGGTGGGACCTCTACAAACAGGATGGTCTTCACCTGAACCAGAGGGGTACCAATATCCTGGGGGGGAGATTTGTTAGTGCTCTTCGGGGGGGTTTAAACTAAATCAGCAGGGGAATGGGAACCTAAATTGTAGTTCCAGTGTACAGGCTGTTGAGAGTAGTGAGGTAGGGGATAAGGTTACAGGGACGCAAGAGGGCACTGGCAAGCAAGAACTTGGTTTAAAGTGTGTCTACTTCAACGCCAGGAGCATCCGGAATAAGATGGGTGAGCTTGCAGCATGGGTTGGTACCTGGGATCCTGATGTTGTGGCCATTTCGGAGACATGGGTAGAGCAGGGGCAGGAATGGATGTTGCAGGTTCCGGGATTTAGATGTTTCAGAAAGAACAGAGAAGAGGGTAAAAGAGGGGGGGGTGTGGCATTGTTAATCAAGGAAAGTATTACAGCGGCAGAAAGGACGTTTGAGGACTCGTCTACTGAGGTAGTATGGGCCGAGGTTAGAAACAGGAGAGGAGAGGTCACCCTGTTGGGAGTTTTCTATAGACCTCCGAATAGTTCCAGAGATGTAGAGGAAAGGATAGCGAAGATGATTCTCGACAGGAGCGAGAGTAACAGGGTAGTGGTTATGGGGGACTTTAACTTTCCAAATATTGACTGGAAATACTATAGTTCGAGTACTTTAGATGGGTCTGTTTTTGTCCAGTGTGTGCAGGAGGGTTTTCTGACACAGTATGTGGACAGGCCAACCAGGGGCGATGCCACATTGGATTTGGTACTGGGTAATGAACCCGGCCAGGTGTTCGATTTAGATGTAGGTGAGCACTTTGGCGATAGTGATCACAATTCGGTTAGGTTTACCTTAGCGATGGGCAGGGACAGGTATATACCGCAGGGCAAGAATTATAGCTACGGGAAAGGAAATTATGACGCGATTAGGCAAGATTTAGGATGTGTAGGATGGGGAAGGAAACTGCAGGGGATGGGCACAAACGAAATGTGGAGCTTATTCAAGGAGCAGCTAATGCGTGTCCTTGATAAGTATGTACCTGTCAGGCAGGGAGGAAGTTGTCGAGCAAGGGAGCCGTGGTTTACTCAAGAAGTTGAAGCGCTTGTCAAGAGGAAGAGGGCGGCTTATGTTAGGATGAGACGTGAAGGCTCAGTTAGGGCGCTTGAGAGTTACAAGCTAGCCAGGAAGGATCTAAAGGGAGGGCTAAGAAGAGCAAGGAGAGGACACGAGAAGTCATTGGCGGATAGGATCAAAGAAAACCCTAAGGCTTTCTATAGGTATATCAGGAATAAACGAATGATAAGAGTTAGAACAGGGCCAATCAAGGATAGTAGTGGGAAGTTGTGTGCGGAATCAGAGGAGATAGGGGAAGCGTTAAATGAATATTTTTCGTCAGTATTTACAGTAGAGAAAGAAAATGTTGCCGAGGAGATTACTGAGATACAGCCTACTAGGCTAGATGGGATTGAGATTCACAAGGAGGAGGTGTTAGCAATTTTGGAAAGAGTGAAAATAGATAAGTCCCCTGGGCCAGATGGGATTTATCCTAGGATCCTCTGGGAAGCCAGGGAGGAGATTGCAGAGCCGTTGTTGTTGATCTTTAAGTCGTCATTGTCGACAGGAGTAGTGCCGGAGGACTGGAGGATAGCAAATGTTGTCCCCTTGTTCAAGAAGGGGAGTAGAGACAGCCCTGGTAATTATAGACCTGTGAGCCTTACTTCGGTTGTGGGTAAAATGTTGGAAAAGGTTATAAGAGACAGGATTTATAATCATCTTGAAAAGAATAAGTTCATTTGCGATAGTCAGCACGGTTTTGTGAAAGGTAGGTCGTGCCTCACAAACCTTATTGAGTTTTTCGAGAAGGTGACCAAACAGGTGGATGAGGGTAAAGCCGTGGATGTGGTGTATATGGATTTCAGTAAGGCGTTTGATAAGGTTCCCCACGGTAGGCTATTGCAGAAAATACGGAAGTATGGGGTTGAAGGTGATTTAGAGCTTTGGATCAGAAATTGGCTAGCTGAAAGAAGACAGAGGGTGGTGGTTGATGGCAAATGTTCATCCTGGAGTTTAGTTACTAGTGGTGTCCCGCAAGGTTCTGTTTTGGGGCCACTGCTGTTTGTCATTTTTATAAACGACCTGGATGAGGGTGTAGAAGGGTGGGTTAGTAAATTTGCGGATGACACGAAGGTCGGTGGAGTTGTGGATAGTGTCGAAGGGTGTTGTAGGGTACAGAGGGACATAGATAGGCTGCAGAGCTGGGCTGAGAGATGGCAAATGGAGTTTAATGCGGAGAAGTGTGAGGTGATTCACTTTGGAAGGAGTAACAGCAATGCAGAGTACTGGGCTAATGGGAAGATTCTTGGTAGTGTAGATGAGCAGAGAGATCTTGGTATCCAGGTACATAAATCCCTGAAAGTTGCTACCCAGGTTAATAGGGCTGTTAAGAAGGCATATGGTGTGTTAGCCTTTATTAGTAGGGGGATCGAGTTTCAGAGCCACGGGGTCATGATGCAGCTGTACAAAACTCTGGTGAGGCCGCACCTGGAGTATTGCGTGCAGTTCTGGTCACCGCATTATAGGAAGGATGTGGAAGCTTTGGAAAGGGTGCAGAGGAGATTTACTAGGATGTTGCCTGGTATGGAAGGAAGGTCTTACGAGGAAAGGCTGAGGGACTTGGGGTTGTTTTCGTTAGAGAGAAGGAGGAGGAGAGGTGACTTAATAGAGACATACAAGATAATTAGAGGGTTAGATAGGGTGGATAGTGAGAGTCTTTTTCCTCGGATGAGGATGGCAAACACGAGGGGACATAGCTTTAAGTTGAGGGGTGAAAGATATAGGACAGATGTCAGAGGTAGTTTCTTTACGCAGAGAGTAGTAGGGGCGTGGAACGCCCTGCCTGCAACAGTAGTAGACTCGCCAACTTTAAGGGCATTTAAGTGGTCATTGGATAGACATATGGATGTAAATGGAATAGTGTAGGTCAGATGATCGGCGCAACATCGAGGGCCGAAGGGCCTGTACTGCGCTGTAATATTCTAATTCTAATTACCTGTGCCATGTGCAAATTGGCATAGGACGAATAAGATTAGAGAAATTAATGCGTGGCTCAAAGACAGGTGTGGTAGTAGTGGGTTCTGGTTCGTGGGACATTGGCACCAGTACTGGGGAAAGTGGTGGCTGTACCGCTGGGATGGTCCACACCTGAACCGTGCTGGTGCCGGTGTTCTAGCGAGCCACATAACGAGGGAAGTAGAGACAGTTTTCAACTGAATAGTGGGGGCAAGGGATCAAATTTGGGAAGATATGGTGAATCAAGGAGGAGAGACAAGGCAAGAGAGAAAGGTATAAATATGGGAAATGATAAACAGACTGTGACAGGAAGGGACAGAGCAGACAAATCTAAGAGTAAATCAACAGATAAGGCTAGAGGTTACAAAAATAATAAAAGGACAAAACTAAATGCTCTGTATCTGAATGCATGGAGCATTCGAAACAAAACAGATGGACTGAGAGCACAAATAGAATAAATAAGTGCGATCTGATAGTCATTACAGAGATCTGGCTGCAGGGCGTCATCGATTGGGATGTGAATATTGGAGGATGCATGGCATTTAGGAAGGACAGGAAGCTTGGAAAAGGTGGTGGGGTAACTCTGTTAATTAATGATGGTATGAGCGCAATAGAGAGGGATGACCTAAGTTCAGGAGATCACGATGCAGAAGCAGTTTGAGTTGAGATGAGAAATAATACAGGCAAGAAGTCACTTGTGGGAGTGGTGTACAGGCCACCTAACATTAACCACACTGCAGGATGGGGTATAAAAAAAGAAACAATGGCAGCTTGTCAGAAAGGTACAGCAATAATTGTGGTGGATTTTGATATCCATATAGACTGGAAAATTCTGATGGGCAGAGGTAGCCTAGATGAGGAGTCCACAGAATGTTTTTGGGATAATTTCTTGGAAAAATAGGTTCTGGAGCCAACCTGAGAGCAGGCTATACTAGACCTGACATTGTGCAATGAGATAGGATTAATTAATGACCTCATAGTTAAGGTGCCCCTAGGTAGTAGCGATCATAACATGATTGAATTTTACATTCAGTTTGAGGGAGAGAAGAGTGGGTCCCAGACTAGTATTTTAAACTTAAATAAGGGCAATTATAAGGGCATGAAAGCAGAGCTAGCTAAAGTGAACTGGCAAATTAGGTTAAGGGATAGGTCAATCGAGATGCAGTGGCAGACATTTAAGGAAAATTTCAGAATACACAGAATAGATACATTTCAACGAGAAAGAAAAATTCCAAAGGTGGGACTCACCATCCATGTTTAATGAAAACAGTTAAAGATACTATCAAACTTAAAGAAAATGCCTATAATTGTGCAAAGGTGGGAGGCAGGTCAGAAGATTGGACAGAATATAAAAAACAGCAAAGAATGACTAAAAGATTGATAAGGAAGGTAAAATTAGAGTACGAGAGAAAGCTAGCAAGAAATATAAAGACAACTAGTAAGAGTTTGGATAGATATTTTAAAAAGAAAAGAGTTAACAAAGTGAGTGTTGGTCCTATGGAAAGTGTGTCTGGGGAATTAATAATGGATAATTAAGAGATGGCAGATGAATTGAACAGATACTTTGGATTGGTCTTCACTATTGAGGATACAAATAACATCCCAGTATTAGCTGCAAGTCAGGAAATGGAAGGGAGGGAGGAACTCAAGAAAATTACAATCACCAGGGAAGTGGGACTAAACAAATTGTTGGAGCTACGGGCTGACAAGTCGCCAGGTCCTGAAGTGGCTAGTGAGATAGTTGATGCGCTGGTTTAATTTTCCAAAATTCCCTCGCTTCGGGAAGGTTCTGTTAGATTGGAAAGTAGCGAATGTAATTCATTTATTCAAAGACCGCAATTGTTGACAACGCGATCGGTAGGTGGCGCTGTTTTGGCACATGCGCAGATACAGCATGTGCCACGAAAACGTCACAGCCTGCGACTGTTGCAGCTGCCAGGACTAAAGATGGCGCTATTCAAAAAATCACAGAGATGAAACCTAACAAACACGTGGCAGAATACAATGGCCGGAGTGAGAGAGTGGAGCGGGCCGGGGAGATCAGCGCGGGGGCCGGGGAGATCAGCGCGGGGGCCGGGGAGATCAGCGCGGGGGCCGTGGAGAGCAGCGCGGGGGCCGGGGAGATCAGCGCGGGGGCCGGGGAGATCAGCGCGGGGACCGGGCAGATCAGCGCGGGGGCCGGGGAGATCAGCGCGGGGACCGGGGAGATCAGCGCGGGGGCCGGGGAGATCAGCGCGGGGGCCGTGGAGATCAGCGCGGGGGCCGGGAAAGGCAGCGCGGGGGCCGGGAAAGGCAGCGCGGGGGCCGTGGAGAGCAGCGCGGGGGCCGGGGAGATCAGCGCGGGGGCCGGGGAGAGCAGATCTGGGAGACCAGCGGCAGCGGTGCCGGGGAGGGGGGGGGGAGAAAGAGGGAGAGGGAGGGGGGAGAAAGAAGGAGGGGGGAAGGGGGAGAAAGAGGGAGGGGGAAGGGGGAGAAAGAGGGAGGGGGAAGGGGGAGAAAGAGGGAGGGGGAGAAAGAGGGAGGGGGGAGGGGGAGAAAGAGGGAGGGGAGAGGGGGAGAAAGAGGGAGAGGGAGGGGGGAGGGAGAGGGAGGGGGAGAAAGAGGGAGAGGGGAGAAAGAGGGAGGGGGGATAATGAGGGAGAGGGAGGGGTAAGGAAGGGGGGAGGGGGAGAGCTGGGGGGAGAGGGAGGAAGGGGAGAGAGTGGGGGGGAGCAGCGGAACGGAAGAGGAGTGCAGCAAAAGACTTACTGGCCAGTCCCTGGACCCGGTGACACCAAGGTCTTCGCACGCTCGCTCCCCGCGGCTCTCTACGGCCTCTCGCTTCCGGCCCTCTCCATTCAGCCGTTCCCTCCAGCTGCGGATGCCCAATCCAGTTGCTTTCTCCCCTACCCAGTTGCTTTCTCTACTTCTCCACAGTACTTCAGGCATTGCAACTGTTTGGTCCCTGCATTTTGCATGCTCCCTCTCCCCACCCCTCCCCGCACTCTCCCTCTTCAAACACCCCTCCCTCTGCCCCCCCCACCATAGTTGAATATCTGAAGTGCAGTTGCAAAGTCGGGGAAATAGCATGCAAAACAAAACCTCAACAATTCTGGGTTTAATTATTGAAAAGTTTTATTAAGTTCATTAAGTATCCGAGGAACTGCTGTGCATGGATACATGAGTGTTGTGTCCAGCATTCCCGTTAGACAGGCCGATTCTCTGCTATGCACAGCTGAAGAGATTGTTCCTGGAGAGCCTTGTGGTGAATAAAAGCTTGGCTCTCTATTCCACTACTGTATTGTCCATGTGAAGAAGGCAAAGTCACAAGAGTCTGAGCTCAGTCTATTCTTGGTGAATGTTCCCCAAGTGCATCCCAATGTGCATTCCCAATTCATCCATAAATGCAATGTTCCTTTCCACATCGTGATGAGCTCCGCAGCATGATCTAGTTGCCTTCGTTGCTTGAATGCTGACCTTAAGTCTCAAGGATTGTTTTCTCGACGGCATGTTTTACATGAAAAGAAATAAAGCAAATCAGAGTCAGAGCTTGCCTCCCTCCATCCACTGAAATTACTGTTGTGCACACCTTTTTAAGTTCTGCAGTGAAGGCACCAATTGATCACGTCGCCAATGAAGCACTTATTACCCACCTCAGATGCAGGAATCAGCACATCCTTGCGTCCTCTCCCGCACTGCCTCCTTTGCTTGAATGCCGTCCTTAAATTTCAAGGATTGTTTTCTCAAGGGCACGTTTTACATGAAAGAAAATAAGGAAAGAACATCAGTGTCAGAGCTTCCCTCCCTCCAATGAAATTACTGTTGAGCATGCTTTGTGTTCTGCGGT
This sequence comes from Heterodontus francisci, assembly GCF_036365525.1. NCBI lineage: Eukaryota > Metazoa > Chordata > Chondrichthyes > Heterodontiformes > Heterodontidae > Heterodontus > Heterodontus francisci. The sequence goes on from NW_027142345.1 coordinate 1,747,846, forward strand.
AAAGGCATGTACTGATAACACCGCCAATGAATCAATTAGTACCCACCTCAGCTGTCGGAGGCAGGATGATGTTACTGCCCCTATCTCGTGATGGTTCAATGCTGCTCTCAGGGAAAACATGAATGATGTGAGGGTGCTGGAAAAGAAGCACATTTCTTTTGGGCTATGAACATAAAGCTGGCCATTTAGCCCAGCAGTTCCCTGCCAGTGGTTATGTTACTCGTGCGTCTTTCCATCCATTCCCATTTAATCCTGCCTACGACTATCACCAGTTGTGTTCACAGCAAGAGCATTCACATTTCTGCTACCACTGGACACGGCATGCTTGTTTCTTTTAGTGCTCAGTCTCTTCTTGCTGAATGTTCCCCAAGTGCTTGACCCCTTTGGACGCCCTCTCTGCTTGACAGGCAGCAACTGGCAATTGCGGAGTCTCACAAGGCTCTGCATGGTTGTTTCAACGTCGGATGGGGTAACAGGTGGCTGTGTGTCCATGAGCACTGCCCTGATGGGTGTAGGAGCAGGTAACTGTGTGCCCATGTGCACTGCCCTGATGGGTGTAGGAGCAGGTAACTGTGTGTCCATGTGCACTGCCCTGATGGGTGTAGGAGCAGGTGACTGTGTAACTGAGCAGCAAGGAGAGGGTACCGCAGGTAGGGGAAGTGGAGATTTGGACAGGTAGGCACATGTATGGTCCATCAGATCATTAGGCCAGGGGGTGAGACGCTCAGGATCCAGGGTTTGTGACACGTGACTGATGTCCAGCGCGCGGCCACCTCCATCCGAAGGTGCTTCCGGGCAATTGTTGGGCATAGTAAATGGCTCCATCTCATCAGCCAGTCCTTGCTGCCAGCGGAGAGTCTGTTGCCGCAGCCAGTCCAGTCTCCTCATGAATGCTGCCGTTCCACTCTGCAGAACGGCCTGTTGCAGCTGGTACAATTGATCTGAAAGCAAGCGGTATTTTTCATTGTGGCTGAGGGGCCTTGGCTGTTCCTCTGTAATCACAATGGCAGCAGCCATGCCTGTCGTCGTTGGTGTCTGAGATGCACGCCAGCGACAATTGGGGGCGAGCCTGTCCAAAGGCAGACCCAGATGCCTCTGCACAACAACAGCACGTTTGCAGGGCAACAAAATCTGAATGGAGAAGATGCAGCTGCAGGTAGCCTGGCCATCATGTATCTGCAGTGTGTACTGTTTGGCGCCAGAAATCACAGTCACTGTGCCTTCATCCTGCTACCTGCGGTGGCCCAGACAATGGAAATGTTTTCAGAGCAACTCACAACAAGGGCTGGTGAACATGCGGTGGCCCAGACAATGGAAATGTTTTCAGAGCAACTCACAACAGGGACTGGAGAACATGCGGTGGCCCAGACAATGGAAATGTTTTCAGAGCAACTCACAACAGGGACTGGAGAACATGCGGTGGCCCAGACAATGGAAATGTTTTCAGAGCAACTTACAAAGGCAGAGCAACTTACCTTGGAACAATCTCCTGTGTCAAATAAAAATGAAGCATGTCTCCAAAACGAATAAATAATTCAGATAAGATGCCCGACGAAACCTCCGCTCCTTCCACTTTCAAAAAGCCGCGCCGAAGCTTTGACGCATGCGCAGAGGCCAAACTGGCGCGTCGGGAGGTTGACGAAATAACGCGATGACGTCATCTGCGCATGCGCACAACCTGACCGGCAGGTTGGACCGCAGCGCATGCGCAACGGGCATGAAACCGTCTGCGCATGTGCGGAACGCGGCGCATCCTGATGACGTTCTGCGATGAAGTAGCGTTGTCATGAATTACTTTGTTATTCAAAAAGGGAGGGAGACAGAAAGCAGGAAACGACAGGCCGGTTAGCTTAACATCTGTCTTAGGGAAAATGTTAGGAGCGATTACTGAAGATGTTATAGCAGGGCATTTAGAAAACATTAAGGTAACCAGGCAGAGTCAACATGGTTTTGTGAAAGGGAAATCATGTTTAACCAATTTATTGGAGTTCTTTGAGGGAGTTACATGTGCTGTGGATAAAGGGGAACCGGTGGATGTATTATACTTCGATTTCCAGAAGGATAAGGTGACATAGCAAAGGTTATTGCAGAAAATAAAAGCTCATGGTGTCAGGGGTAACATATTGGCATGGATAGAAGATTGGCTAGCGAACAGGAAACAGAGAGTCAGCATAAATGGGTCATTTTCTGGTTGGCAAGAAGTAACGAGTGGTCCACAGGGATCTGTGCTGGGGCCTCGACCTTCTACAATTCTCGAAATGACTTTGATGAAGCGACCAAAAGTATGGTTGCTAAATTTGCTGATGACAAAGACAGGTCGGAAAGTAGGTTGTGAAGAGGACATAAGGGGGCTACAATGGGATATAGATAGGTTATGTGACTGGGCAAAGACCTGGCAAATGGAGTATAATGTGGGAAAGTGGGAAATTGTCCACTTTGGCAGGAATAATAAAAAAGCATATTATCTAAATGGTGAGAGATTGCAGAGATCTGAGATGCAGGGGATCTGGGTGTCCTAGTGCACGAATCGCAAAAGGTTAGTCTGCAGGTACAGCACGTAATTAGGAAAGCTAATAGAATGTTATCATTTATCGCCAGGGGAATTGAATACAATAGTAGGGAGGTTATGCTTCAGCTATACAGGGCATTGGTGAGACCTCTTCTGCAACACTGAGTACAGTACTGGTCTCCTTATTTATGGAAGGATGTAAATGCATTGGAGGTAGTACAGAGAAGGTTTACTAGACTAATACATGGAATGGGTGGGCTGTCTTACGAGGAAAGATTGGACAGGCTAGGTTCGCATCCACTAGAGTTTAGAAGAGAAAGAGGCGACATGATTGAAACATACAAGATCCTGAGGGGTTTTGACAGGGTGGATGTGGAAAGGATGTTTCCCCTTGTGGGAGAATCTAGAGCTAGGGGTCACTGTTTAAAAATAAGGGGTCACCCATTTAAGACAGAGATGAGGAGCAATTTTCCCCCTCAGAGGGTCGTGAGTCCTTGGAATTGTCTTCCTCAAAAGGCGGTGGAAGCAGAGTCTTTGAATATTTTTAAGGGAGAGATGGATGGATTCTTTATCTGCAAGGGGGTGAAAGGTTATCGGAGGTAGATGGAAATGTGGAGTAATCAGTTCAGCCATGAGCTTATTGAATGGTGAAGCAGGCTCGAAGGGACGAGTGGCCCACTCCTGCTCCTAATTCGTATGTTCATATGTAAAGACAATGTAGAGTGGTCTGTACTGTTCACAGTACTTGTCCTGTAACTGCCGAAGTGAGACAATCATGTCGACTGTCGATCTACCAGCTCTGAAGCTGCACTGAGACTCAGGATAGATGTGTGATGCCAGGGTCTGCAATCTGGTCTGAGCAATGCGAGCAAAGACCTTCCCCAAAATACCGAGCAAGGAGATGCCTCGCTATTTGCTGCAGTCACTGCGATTCCCCCTTATTGTTGTACAAGGTGACAATGTTTGCATCACGCATGTTTTGAGGTGCAGATCTTTCCTTCCAACAGAGACACAGAAGTTCATGGAGATGCTGCAGTAGAGCCGCTTTTCCACTTTTGATGATTCCAGGTGGAATACCATCATTTCCAGGGGCTTTACCACTGGCAAGATGGTCAATGGCTTTGTTGAGCTCCACTATGGTGGGGTCACTGTCCAGCTCCTCCATGACAGGGAAGTCTGGAATGGCACTGAGAGCCACTTCAATGACAATATTCTCCGTTATGTAGAGTTTAAGGTAATGCTCCACTCACCTTTCCATCTGCTTGTTAACAGATGATTCCACTTTGACACCGCACTGAGACCTTGAGCATTGTTGTCTGAAAGAGCCTGATCGAGGATGTTGAGGAACTCCTGGGTCCTTTCTGGATCAGTGGTTCGTCAAGTGTTGATCTGAGGACGACGTTCTTCTTGGATGGATGAGGCTTCCTTGGCTGAAGCCTGACCTTGTTACACACCAGGGAGTGGTCAGTGTCACAGTCAGCACTGTGATAGCTGTGAGTGATGAGGACACTGCTGAGGGTGGTATGTTTGGTGATGATAAGGTCTAGCTGATGCCAGTGGTGTGATCTCAGATGTCTCCAGGACACCCTGTGGCACAGCTTGACCTGGAAGTAGCTGTTCATCACACAGAATCCATGGTGACAGCATAGCTCCAGCAAGCTCTGTCCATTTTCATTCATCTTGCCAATCCCCTGGTGCTCTATGCTCGTTGGCCAAGCTGTAGTCAGTACCCAAGCTTGCATTGAAGTCTCCTAGAAGGTACAGTCCCTCAGTGCTGGGAATTCTACTGATGGCAGTATCAAGTGTCACATAGAATTGATCCTTGACATCTGGGGTGGAGGTGAGTGTCGGGACATAGATGCCCATGAGATTAACTGGGCCCACGCTTGTTGACAAGTGAAGAGTAAGAAGTCTCTCTGAGCCTGCTGTGGGTTGTTCACTCATCTGAAGTGGCGTGTTTTTTACTGTGAAATCCACTCCATGCTCACGAGTTGCCTCTTGGGCTTTCCCCTGCCAGAAGAAGGTGTAGTGTTTCTCTTTGAGGGATCCACTTTGAACGAGTCTAGTTTCTTGCAGCTCAGCAATGTCCACATTGAGCCTTGTGAGTTCCTCGTCGATCACAGCTGTCTTGTGTGTGTCATCAACCTGCAGAAGGGTGTCAGTAAGGCCAGGACACATGGTCCTTACATTCCAGCTTGTGATGCAAAGGACTGGTGTCTTCTTTGTTGAGCTTGTTTTTCTTGGTGCATTGATTATCGATCCGCCTGTTGAGAGATGACTCTCTAAGCTCCAAGCACACATTGAAGCAAGCAGGTCGTGGCTTCATAGCACCTAACTGACTGGGGGCTGCCCAGCTTGGAGTGGGTGGTAGCTATCCAATGAGATGCGATGATCTCTTCAACTGTCAGAAGTAACCCCTGGTGCTCATACTCTGCACCAATTGAGTGAGAGCTTATAATCGGTAACCGTTTCTTCCCGTGTTGTGCTAATGTTTAAGCACAAATAGTGTCCTCTACACGGCACATTAGTACTGAACACAAAATGGCTCCTTTGGTCATGTGTTAATTATAAAATGGCTTTCTTGACCTTGTTGGTTATTACAATGGATACATTATAAAAATGGTCAAATTAAACTAAGATCGAACTACCCAAGCTTACCTGCATCCTCCAGTCCTCTGGCAACATTCCCATATTCAAGGAGGATTGAAAGATTGTGGTTCGAGTCTCTGATATTTCCACCCTTACTTCCCTCAGCAACCCAGGATGCAGCCCATTCAAACTGGGTGACTTTTCTACTGTGAGTGCTGCCAACCTTGTAATTGTCTCCTCTTTATCTATTTTCATCCTGTCCAATTTCTTCACTTCCTCCTCCTTTACTGTGACATTTGCAGCATCCGCTTATTTTGTGATACTTAATTAGTGCCTCAGCCACACCCTCTGCCTCCATAGGATCTCCTAATTGACCCACCCTTTCATTGACTGTCCATATGTTGGTAAAAGACTTCAGTGTTCCCAGTTATGTGACCTGCTAATCTTTTCTCATACATTCTCTTGCTGATCTCATTTCCTTTTTCAGGCTCTCCTCTGTACTTTCTGTATTCTGCTTGTTTCTCTACTGCATATGAATCCTCACATGATTTCGATATGAATGATTTTTGAACTATTTTGTTGAAGGATTGAGTTTTGTAAATTTCTCCCTAGCTCCCCTCATGGTCAGGCAGAAAGTTTAACTGCTGTGTTTTCAAACAGCAACAGCTTTATTTGAAAAGCCATTGGGACAGGATTCCGGGTTTTAATCCAGTCACAAATCTGGTTCTGATGTCTTGTGGCTCCAGCTGTCACATGACCTGTCAGAGGATGACCTCATCATTGGCCCAGTCATGGAGCTGTGGGTTGATGTTTAAATTGTTGCAAAATAATTTTCCAGAAGGACAATCAAAATGAATCGATATATAAAAGGTAGATTTTGTGAATTTGTGCTCCCAGTGGAAATCCCTGCAGAGTCTGCTGGTTTTCATATCCCCAATTCCCCACAGGAAGCTCTGTGTCGGAATCTGTATTCATTATATCAATATTATACAGAATCATTTCATGGGAGACCCCAGTGTGAATTGTAGACAGTTGGGTCAGTTTTAACTTTCAAATTAACACAGAAGCAAAATACTGCAGATGCTGGAAATCTGAAATAAAAACAGAAAATGCTGGAAATACTCAGCAGGTCTGGCAGCATCTGTGGAGAGAGAAACAGAGTTAACGTTTGTGGTCTGTGACCTTTCATCAGAACTGGGCTGAAATTGTCTGAGGGCCAAGTGGCCTCTTTCTGTGCCTTAAACTTTCTATGAGTCTAAGATTCTATGAGATTGTGGAATCAATTTCAGGGTCGATGACATTGCACTCTGTAAGGATAGGAAGATGGAGATTATTAAGTACAGTGCAAGAATATAGATGCTTTTACATTATTTTAATCAAAATTGATTCAAACTTTGTGTTCACGAATCCTATCTTTTGATCACAATGACACTGATAACAATGGAAAAAGCAAGACTTGCATTTCACGACCACAGGACATTGCAGAGCCTTTTACAGCCAATGAAGGACTTTCCAAGTGTAGTCACTGTCGTCATGTAGGAAACATGGTGGCCAATGTGCGCACAGCAAGCTCCCAGAAGCAACAACGTGATAAAAACGAGATAATCTGTTTTGAAGTGATGCTAATTCAGGGTTAAACAATGACCAGCATCCCAGAAATAATTCCCCTTCTATTCTCTGAAATAGTGCCATGGTACCTTTAACATCCACGTGAGAGGGCAGAGGGATCCTCAGTTTTCTGTCTCACCTGAAAAACAGCATTTCTGATAGTGCAGCACTGCCTCAGTACTGTACTGGAGTGTCAGCCATTTTTAAAGGGCTGTTAGTCCTTTTGGAAAATATTTAAAGGAAGATTAAATTAAATGAAATAAATACATTGCTTTTGCCTCTCTCCCATTCCCCCCAATAACAGTTAAATTAATTATTTGCCCTTCCCTCCCAAAACCTACCTTTACCATCTGACCTTCCGCCCAAAACAGCACAAACTGTAAACTATAACCCTTCCCACCATCCCCTACACCCATGACATTAATTTGACTCCGTCCCCCCACCCCCACTCTGAGAAACTTACCTTCTCCCCCCTCCCCACCAGTGTTGCACCTCATTTGCCCGGGTGGGGCTCCGAAGGCACGGCAGTGCCGGCCACTGGGCTGAAGATCGCAGCGGAACATCAGGAAGTGATGGGATAATAATTAATGCAGGTTCGTGGTCCCGTTGCCGAGCGGTGGAGGTCCCCCACAAGGCCTCGCCGTCGCCGGCAATATCGAGCCAGGCCCTGCCGGCGTTGAGGTCCGTGGCGGGTCTCATCCGGGGCCATCTTCAGGCGGCCCCCACCCCACCCCCACCACAGATCTCGACGTCGAGGGCTCTATAGAATCCAGCCCATTGTTTCTGTCAATCTCAACTCCACAAGGATTTGCCTGTTAATTGTAGAAAAATTAAAGCTCTATAACCTTTTGATAAAAGGGTTCAAATCCATTTCCAAACAAATGATAGTTCTCATTGTATCTAGAACACGTTTTCTTACATACAAACATACCAATTAGGAGTAGGAGTAGACCACTCGGCCCCTCGAGCCTGCTCCACCATTCAATAAGATCATGGCTGATCTGATTGCAACCTCAACTCCACATTCCCACCTGCCCCCGATAACCTTTCACCCCCTTGTTTCTCAAGAATCTATCTACCTCTATCTTAAAATATTTCAGAATTTCTGTCGTCCAGCAACTCTCATTTTATTTCCTGGATTTCACCTAAAAAATGTATTCCCACACTTTGGATATCCTGTACTTCATTAATGTTTTTGCTGTCTGGGGATTTCCCTTTAATTATATTCAGTGCTGGTATTTTACTGCCACACACTGACTGAACGTGTCCCATCTTTCTGCAGGAAAAACACTCAGCTTCTTTGGCGAGGCAGTTTTCCCACTTGTGTCTCTCTCGGCCACACCTACTGCAATTGGTTGCAGCTACCACTAGATGCTCTTCCCGTCTTTCTTGTCTTTTACCACTAATTTTTCCTTTTGTTTTCTTAACAAATTCAATTGAGTCTGCAACTCTCGAGATCAGACTCTCCCTGTCCCCTCGAACAACGGATTGGTTAAACCTTCTAACCTCTGTTTGTCTGCTCAATTGAAACTCTTTCGTTGATGTGAGATCAGCCCTGGACTGTAGATGATCTGAAAGGGTGTTGTCTAATACCCCGAACACAATCCTGTCTCCATTCAGCTCTTCTCTTATGTTGCCGTATTCACAAACATCCGTGAGTTTGGACAAGTCATTGATAAATGAATGAATACTCTCCCCTTTCTGTTTTGTACGCTTATTAAATTCAAAGTGATTCCTGACAATGCAGCAGCCAGCCGACGTCATCAGAGCGCTCCAAGCTGGCACATGCACAAACAGTCTCCTGCGCTCTGAGATGCTGCGCATGCTCAGCCTACGTCTTCCAGGACGAAGTGGCGCATGCGCAGGAAAACTCTCTCCCCCCTTTCAGCCACTCACTCCAGGCCGCTCGCTGCCCGCTCCTCGCTACCCTGCTCCCCCGCCCTCCGGCCGCTTGCTACCCCCCCCCACCCTCGCACTGCCCTCTCTCCGTCCACTCACGCCCCGCTTCCCCCCCACGCCCCTCCGGACAGTAGCTCTAAGCCATGCTGCTTCCCTCCTCTCGGCCTCTCGCTCCAACATTCGATCATTCTTCACCGCACCACCCGATAAAGCAAGGCGAGCCTCGAGATGTGATGGGACAATGTTGGAGCGAGTGGCCGAGAGGAGGGAAGCGGCAGAGCCCATGGCCTGGAGTGTGAGCGGCCAGAGAGCAGGATGGGGGTGGTGGTGAGTGAAGCGGGGAGTGAGCAGTCAGAGAGTGGGATGGGGGGAAGCGGGGAATGATCGTCCGGAGAATGGGATGGCACTGTTTAGCGGGGATTTGAGGAAAAAATGTTTCAATTCGAGGGTGGTTGGAATCTGGAACACACTGCCTGAAGGAGTTGTAGAGGCAGGAACCCTCACAACATTTAAGAAGTATCTAGATGAGCACTCAAAACGCCACAGAATACAAGGCTACGGCCACGTGCTGGAAAATGGAATTAGAATAGATAGGTACTTGATGGCCGGCATGGACATGATGACCGAAGGGCCTGTTTCTGTGCTGTATAACTCTATGACTCTATGAAACCTCACTGAATTACAGAGGGTGTGCAGCACTGTCAGAGGTGCTGTCCTTCTGATGAGACTTCAAACAGCGCAACGTTCTCCGAGTATCAACCAAAACATGTCCATTGTGTAGATATGTGCCATATTTGCTTATGAAACGACAGTCACTGCTCCGAAAATAATTCACTTTAGGTGAATTAAGATGACTTGGTACCATATAACTGGCGAATGCACAAGAAGGAGCGGGGGACTGTTGGGGGTGGGACGGAGGCGGCGATGGCAACCTTTGAGGGGATTTTTGGGTCGAAGTTGTTTTCTGTGATAAATTGAGTAGCTCCATCTTTAATCCTGGCAGCTGCCTGAATGTCACAGACAGTGACGTTTCAGTGGAAGAGGCTGCATTTGCGCATGTGCTAGTACAGCGTCACCTGGTGGTTGCGTTGTCAGCAAATGCAGCGTTTCAACTTTGGCTCCACGATGACATTTTTTTCCTCAATTAAAATAGGTCTTGAGTGCCTTAATAACTTCTTCACATGTTGCCTTCTGTTCTTCATGAGGCTGTTGCCTGCACACTCCCTTCATTGCAGACAATAGTGTACTGACCTGCTCCATGTCTGGCTTCTGCACGCGACCCGATGCAGTACGATACCTTGCAAACCTCTGGAACCAACTCGGCCACTCGTCGGCTTGGTTCAGTGCAGTGACCTTTTCAAAGGTACAAGCAAAGATTTCTCCATCTTTGCTTTGGTTTACTGTGGCCCCCATATAATATTCTGATATCTGTCAAGGCGTAGTACAGAATTTATAAGAATCTGACGGTTAAAATAACCTGAGTTTACTCTACACATCTTGCATTGAAGGTTTCATCTGCAACTCTCCATGAGGTGCCGTACAGATTATATTACATCACTTCCTGTGATGATGCACATAGTCTATTTATATAATCTGCCCAGTAACAACCCAATGTCCACTCTTATATTATTGTACAGATGTGAGAAAAGCTGAGGATGGGAATGGAACGTCTCAATGAAGATTTCATGATGCTGATGATGTAAATGAGGCTGATCTGTTCCCCATTCCACAATCCCTCTTTATTTCTGTGCATGTTTCTCGATGCTGTTTCAACCAAATTGAAAAAGAATCACAAATCCTCCTCTGGAGCCTCAGGTGTTCATTAACAAAAGGCAAGGTGGCCAAGTGGTAAGGTATCAGTCTCGTAGACTGAAAATCACGGGTTCAATCCCCGTTTGTGCCTTTTGATTAGTTTCTCACTTTAAATGTGATGTTTCCACAAAAGATGTGCGTTGCATTTGTTTTGGCCATCTGGAAATCAGTGTCTTGTTACACTTTATCCTGGACACGGGGAAGAACGTGAGGAGCAGCCACATGGTTCCTCCAGCCTTCTCTGCCATTGATAGAGTGAAAATATCTGAGGTCCAAGCACTGAACCTTATTACTGTGTATATGCCGGATATTGAACAGAGCTATTCTATTAATCCCACATCCCACACTCCTGTCCTTTCCCCCATTGCCCTGTTAGATTTTCCATGTCAGGTATATATCCAATTCCATTTAGAGTTAACATTGAATCTGCTTCCTTTCAGGATTGCATTCCAGACCAGAACAACACACTGCTGAAAAAACAATCTCCTCATCACAACTCGAATTCTTTTGTCAATTACTTTAAATGTGTTTCCTCTGGTTACTGACCCTTCTGTCACTGGCAACACTTTCTCCTTCTTCACTCTATCAAAACTCTTCAGGATTTGCATTTCCTGCTGCCTTTGCTGATATAACAAGGCTGAGCACACATCACTAAATGGAATATGATTGGCTCTGAATCACATTTATCCTTCCTGTCAATCTGATGTGGACCTTGTATTTTCCCGGAACCAAACAACCTGAGCAACAAGTGTGGGTTCCAGTGATTCCCACCGCTCTGAGAGAGAGAGGATGTGATAATGAGCCAGATAGAAGAAAGGAGTGAGATAGAGAGTAAAATAGCCCTGGTCTTTCTAATAACCCCCGGCCCCCTCCTTAAAATGGCATCATTTTCTCCTGCCTCTCCACATTCTAATCCATTGATTAATGCAATCCTTTCATCTGGAACATAGAACATAGAACAGTACAGCACAGTACAGGCCCGTCGGCCCACGATGTTGTGCCGAACCTTTCACCTACTCTAAGATCAAACTACCTACATACGCTTCATTCAACTATCATCCATGTACCTATCCAAGAGTCGCTTAAATGGCCCTAATGTATCTGCTTCTACTACCACCGCTGGCAGTGCATTCCACGCACCCACCACTCTCTGTGTAAAGAACCTACCTCTGACATCTCCCCGAAACCTTCCTCCATCACCTTAAAATTATGCCCCCTGGTGATAGCCCTTTCCGCCCTGGGAAAAAGTCTCTGGCTATCCACTCTAGTTATGCCTCTCATCATCTTGTATCCCTCTATCAAGTCACCTCTCATCCTTCTTCGTTCCAATGAGAAAAGCCCCAGCACCCTTAACGTTTCTTCGTAAAACATACCCTCCAGTCCAGGCAGCATCCTGGTAAATCTCCTCTGCACCCTCTCTAAAGCTTCCACATCCTTCCTATAATGAGGCGACCAGAACTGAACACAATATTCCAAGTGTGGTCTAACCAGGGCTTTATAGAGCTGCAGCATAACCTCGCGGCTCTTAAACTCAATCCCCCTGTTAATGAAAGCCAACACACCATATGCCTTCTTAACAACCCTATCAACTTGGGTGGCAACTTTGGGCAATCTATGGACATGGACCCCAAGATCCCTCTGTTCCTCCACACTACCAAGCATCCTGTCTTTAAGCCTGTATTCTGCATTCAAATTCGACCTTCCAAAATGAATCACTTCACACTTTTCCAGGTTGGACTCCATCTGTCCCTTTAATTCCTGTTTCCTAATCCATTGATGTTTCACAATGTACTGAACTGTCCCAATCCATTGATATAAGTCAGTCTATAGAATTTCCCAATCCACTGATATTTTCCAGTCCATTGACTTTCCCAATCCATTAATGGTTCCTGACCATTGACATTCCCAATCCATTTATATTGCCTGTGATTTCAAAGCAACTGTGGAATACAAATAGTATTAGTATTATCAGATACATCGAGACGAGGTGCAATAGCCAAGTGGACAGATGTCAGGTTTATCAAGAAAAAAGCACTGGCTCGATATTTGTCCAGTCGATCACTGGATCTGAACTCTCAACCTATTGTATTTCTGTGGGTCTGCTGACTTGTAGATGTGAAGAACCATTGGATGTTTCTCAATCCTCTGACTTTTCTCATTCTTGTGCCATATTCGTTCCTTTGGGTTCACCAGTGAAGAAAATTATTCCCTATTACATTTGGTGAAGACTTTAATAACCTCACATCCTTGTGTCTCACCATCTCAGGTCAAACTCCCTACAGAAACTTTAAACATTTAACTATTCTGCTGGAAACATTTTCAAGGGCGCAGCCATTCCTTCATTACGCTTCCTTCTTTGACATGTGATTGACAAATATGTGTGTAATGGAGAGAGAGAGAGTGAAAATAAAGAGTGAGAGAGAGTGCAATAGAAAGTTAGAGGACCAGCTAAAGACAGATAGAGAGAGAGAGGCAGAGAGAGGTAAAGCGATAGACAGAGAGAGAGAGAGAGAAGGAGAGAGAGTCATTGAGTCCTGGAGTCACTACAGTACAGGAAGTCATTTTGCCCATCAAGCCCATGAAAATCATTCTATTCAGCCCCATTCGCCCGCTCTCTCCCCATCGCCCTGTAAGTTATCTAAACCTGTCATATTTATTATAATCTTGTACATGTCTATCAAATCTCCCCTCAATCTCCTTTGCTCCAAGGAGAACAACCCCAGCTTCTCCAACCTAACCTTACAGCTAAAATCCCTCATGTCTGGAACCATTCTGATAAATCTTCTCCACCCTCTCAAGGACACTCACATCCCTCCAAACGTGTGTTGACTAGAACTGGATGCAATTCTCTGGTTGTGGCCCAACTGGAGATTTATACAGGTTCAGCATAACTTCCCTACTTTTGTACTCAGTACCTCTATTTATGAAGCCCAAGATCCCATATGCTTTGCTAACTACTTTCTCAATGTGTCCTGCCACCGTCAAAGAACTATGCATATGAATCCCCAGGATTTTATTCCTAAAAATATGCTTTCTTCATATAAATCTGTAAAAATGCATTATGCAACAGTTCAAAACAGCACCAAGTTGACATTCCAAAAAGTGCAAAGGAAATCAGTTTTCTTCAATACAGGAGTGAGTTGCCTCACAACCCTTCCACTCCATTTTACCTGACATGGACATTTTACAGCAAACCCATATCTGGTGCATACAACACGAGGGGTTTCCAATGGGTCCAGCTGCACGGTTCACTATGGCGGGGGGACCTTACACAATGGTCTTTCCCCATTGAGCCTTTGCAGTGGCTACCCCAAGCTTTAGTGCGTCCCTCAGCACGTAGTCCTGGACCTTGGAATGTGCCTGTCTGCAAAACTCGGTCGTGGACAACTCTTTGCGCTGGAAGACCAGCAAGTTTAGGGCAGACCAAAGAGTGTCTATCACCGAATTGATGGTCCTCCAGCAGCAGTTAATGTTTATCTCGGTGTGCATCCCTGGGAACAGCCCGGAGAGCACAGACTCCTGTGTTACAGAGCTGCTTGGGATGAACCTCGACAAAAACCACTGCATCTCTTTCCAGACCTGCTTTGCAAAGACACATTCCAGAAGGAGGTGGGCAACTGTCTCTTCCCCACCACAGCCACCTCGAGGGACGCGTGTGGAGGGGGCGAGACTTCGGGCATGCAGGAAGGATCTGACAGGAAGGACTCTTCTTACCACCAGCCAAGCTACATCTTGGTGCTTGTTTGAAAGTTCTGGTGATGAGGCATTCTGCCAAATGACTTTGGCAGTCTGCTCGGGGAACCATCCGACCGGATCCACCATCTCCTTTTCCCGTAGGGCCTTGAGGACATTCCGTGCAGACCACTGCCTGATGGATTGGTGGTCAAAGGTGTTTTCCCGCAGAAACATTCCCACGAAGGATAGCTGGTACGGTATGGTCCAACTGGATGAAGCGATCCGCGGCAATGTGACCAGACCCATCCTTCGCAACACCTCAGCACATAGTGACACTTGGTGTTTGTGTACTGGGGCTCCACACACAGCTTGGTGCAGCTGCACACGAAGGTGGTCATCAGGATGAGGGCGACGTTGGGTACATTTTTCCCGCCCTTGTCCAGAGGTTTGAACATCGTGTCCCTCCCGCCATGGTCCATTTTAGATCTCCAGATGATGCAGTTGAAGTCACCGCCTAGGATGACCGGCCTGGACGTCGCCAGCAGCAGTGGGAGCTGCTGGAAGACGGTCAGCCGCTCGCTGCGTTGTACCGGGGCGGACACGTTGATCAACCTGAGCGGAGCGTTGTTGTACATCACGTCTGCTACGAGGAGGCGGCCGCCCACCACCTCCTTAACTTCGGAGATTAGAATTAGTACATTACAGCGCAGACAGGCCCTTCGGCCCTCGATGTTGCGCCGCCCTGTGAAACCATCTGACCTACACTATTCCATTTTCATCCATGTGTCTATCCAATGTCCACTTAAATGCACTTAAAGTTGGCGAATCTACTACTGCTGCAGGCAGGGCGTTCCACGCCCCTACTACTCTCTGAGTAAAGAAACTACCTCTCACATCTGTCCGATATCTATCACCCCTCAACTTGAAGCTATGTCCCCTCGTGTTTGCCATCACCATCCGAGGAAAAAGACGCTCACTATCCACCCTATCTAACCCTCTGATTATCTTATATGTATCTATTAAGTCACCTCTCCTCCTCCTTCTCTCCAACGAAAACAATCTCAAGTCCCTCTGCCTTTCCTCGTAAGACCTTCCCTCCATACCAGGCAACATCCTAGTAAATCTCCTCTGCACCCTTTCCATAGCTTCCACATCCTTCCTATAATGCGGTGACCAGAACTGCACGCAATACTCCAGGTGCGGTCTCACCAGAGTTTTGTACAGCTGCAGCATGACCTCGTGGCTCCGAAACTCGACCCCCCTACTAATAACAGCTAACACACCATATGCCTTCTTAACAGCCCTATTAACCTGGTTAGCAACCTTCAGGGATTTATGCACCTGGACACCAAGATCTCTCTGTTCATCTACAGTACCAAGAATCCTCCCATTAGCCCAGTACTCTGCATTCCTGTTACTCCTTCCAAAGTGAATCACCTCACACTTTTCCGCATTAAACTCCATTTGCCATCTCTCAGCCCAGCTCTGCAGCCTATCTATGTCTCTCTGTACCCGACAACATCCTTCGGCACTATCCACAACTCCACCGACCTTAGTGTCATCTGCAAATTTACTAACCCACCCTTCTACACCCTCTTCCAGGTCATTTATAAAAATGACAAACGGCAGTGGCCCCAAAACAGATCCTTGCGGTACACCACTAGTAACTAAACTCCAGGATGAACATTTGCCATCAACCACCACCCTCTGTCTTCTTTCAGCTAGCCAATTTCTGATCCAAAGCTCTAAATCACCTTCAACCCCATACTTTCGTATTTTCTGCAATAGCCTACCGTGGGAAACCTTATCAAACGCCTTACTGAAATCCATATACACCACATCCACTGCTTTACCCTCATCCACCTGTTTGGTCACCTTCTCGAAAAACTCAATAAGGTTTGTGAGGCACGACCTACCCGTCACAAAACCGTGCTGACTATCTCTAATGTCCTTATTCTTTTCAAGATGATTATAAATCCTGTCTCTTATAACCTTTCCCAACATTTTACCCACAACCGAAGTAAGGCTCACAGGTCTATAATTACCAGGGCTGTCTCTACTCCCCTTCTTGAACAAGGGGACAACATTTGCAATCCTCCAGTCTTCCGGCACTATTCCTGTCGACAATGACGACATAAAGATCAAGGACAAAGGCTCTGCAATCTCCTCCCTAGCTTCCCAGAGAATCCTAGGATAAATCCCATCTGGCCCAGGGGACTTATCTATTTTCACATGGTGAAGTAACCTCCCCGCAGCAGAATACCCAGGCCGGAGGAACGGCAGTCATTACCCCCCGACCAGATCGATGGCCCGTGGGACCACCATCGCGACCACTGCCTGTAGCTGCTGAGGTGTGGTATTCCACACTCCTGCAGAAACAGTAGGTCAGCTTTGACCTTGGCAAGGTAATCCAGGGTTGAAACACATCGTGTAGTAGATTTAATGCTACGCACATTAATGGAAGCAATTCGTACACCCATTTTTTACTAAAAATTAGTTGTTGCTTCCCATATCATTTGTCCTCGCCTCCTTGATGAAGGGTCACTGACCCGAAACGTTAACTCTGCTTCTCTTTCCACAGATGCTGCCAGACCTGCTGAGTGGTTCCAGCATTTCTTGTTTTTATTTCAGATTTCCAGCATCCGCAGTATTTTGCTTTTATCTCGCTGTCTCTTGCTGGTTTGCTCAGTACCTTTCTCTGTCTGTTCATTTCTGAGTCCTGATAATATCTTCCTGGTTTTCTGTGTGTCTTTCTCTGCCTGCCTCATTGTCGGTGCTGTTACTCAGTGTCCTTGTGTCATTGTGCAGTGAGGGTGAGTCCGTCAGCACGTGTGTTGCTGAGTCCGGGATTCTCGAGAAATCCGACTCCAATCCTATTTTTATAAAAACATTGGGGAATGAACATATTTCACTAACGGGCAGCTGAAATTGAAAACAGTAGTTAGCAGAGTGGTGCAGCGGAAGTTTGCTGGGTCCATAACCCAGAGATCAATGCATCAAAACCATTCTCTGCTATTTATGTTTGGTAATAATACAAACAGTTCACTTTCAAAACATCAAGTATTTACCGAAAATAACAAGATGCTTCCAAAGGCACTCGATTGCAATCAGCTTCTTCTTTCTAGTGAACGCATCAATCAGTAACAAATCACTTTTGCTCACACGAATACAAGCTGCAAACACGGACCAGCCGAGTCTCTCCCACTTTGTCAACCCCTTCCTGCAGAGCCTCCTCTCCACCACCAGATGGTGATGTTGGCCACAATAAAAGCAGGACAAATGGTCACAGTGAGGAGACGGTCAGTAACAGAAAATAAAACAATAACAGGGAAAACCTTTACACAACAACAGGGTACATCTTTACACAACAGAAAACATATTTACACAACAGGAAATACCTTTAGATAACAGGGAGAACACAATCATACAAATGCCTTGTTTCTCCATCTCAGTCTCGTTGCCTCTCTCTCTGTCCCTCACTTTTGCTTCCTCACAGTCTATTCTTGGTTTTCTGTGTGTTTTTCTCTCTGTCCCGTTGTCGATGGTGTTACTCAGCGTCCTTGTAACATTGTGTAGCCAGGCTGAGCCTCCCAACACCTGTGTTGCTGTAATAAAAACAGAAAATGCTGGAAATGCTCAGTAGGTCTGGCAAAGAACAAAGATAATTACAGCACAGGAACAGGCCCTTCGGCCCTCCAAGCCTGCGCCGATCCAGAGCCTCTCTCTAAACATGTCGCCTATTTTCTAAGCTTCTGTATCTCTTTTCTTCCTGCCCATACATGTATCTGTCTAGATACATCTTAAAAGACTCCATCGTGCCCGCATCTACCACCTCCGCTGGCAATGCGTTCCAGGTGCCCACCACCCTCTGCGTAAAGAACTTTCCACGCATATCCCCCCTAAACTTTTCCCCTTTCACTTTGAACTCGTGTCCTCTAGTAATTGAAACCCCCACTCTGGGAAAAAGCTTCTTGCTATCCACCCTGTCTATACCTCTCATGATTTTGTACACCTCAATCAGGTCCCCCCTCAACCTCCGTCTTTCTAATGAAAATAATCCTAATCTACTCAACCTCTCTTCATAGCTAGCGCCCTCCATACCAGGCAACATCCTGGTGAACCTCCTCTGCACCCTCTCCAAAGCATCCACATCCTTTTGATAATGTGGCGACCAGAACTGTACGCAGTATTCCAAATGTGGCCGAACCAAAATCCTATACAACTGTAACATGACCTGCCAACTCTTGTACTCAATGCCCCGTCTGATGAAGGAAAGCATGCCGTATGCCTTCTTGACCACTCTATTTACCTGCGTTGCCACCTTCAGGGAACAGTGGACCTGAACACCCAAATCTCTCTGGACATCAATTTTCCCCAGGACTTTTCCATTTACTGTATAGTTCACTCTTGAATTGGATCTTCCAAAATGCATCACCTCGCATTTGCCCTGATTGAACTCCATCTGCCATTTCTCTGCCCAACTCTCCAATCTATCTATATTCTGCTGTATTCTCTGACAGTCCCCTTCACTATCTGCTACTCCACCAATCTTAGTGTCGTCTGCAAATTTGCTAATCAGTCCACCTATACTTTCCTCCAAATCATTAATGTATATCACAAACAACAGTGGTCCCAGCACGGATCCCTGTGGAACACCACTGGTCACACGTCTCCATTTTGAGAAACTCCCTTCTACTGATACTCTCTGTCTCCTGTTGCCCGGCCAGTTCTTTATCCATCTAGCTAGTACACCTTGGACCCCAAGCGCCTTCACTTTCTCCATCAGACTGCCATGGGGAACCTTATCAAACGCCTTACTGAAGTCCATGTATATGACATCGACAGCCCTTCCGTCATCAATCAACTTTGTCACTTCCCCAAAGCATAACATTCCTCCTTTGTCCTTTAGTGGGCCAATCCTTTCTCTAGATACCCTCTTTCTCCTTATATATGAATAAAAGGCTTTGGGATTTTCCTTAACCCTGTTTGCTAAAGATATTTCATGACCCCTTTTAGCCCTCTTAATTCCTCGTTTCAGATTGGTCCTACATTCCCGATATTCTTTCAAAGCTTCGTCTTTCATCAGCCGCCTAGACCTTATGGATGCTTCCTTTTTCCTCTTAGCTAGTCTCACAATTTCACCTGTCATCCATGGTTCCCTAACCTTGCCATTTCTATCCCTCATTTTCACAGGAACATGTCTCTCCTGCACGCTAATCAACCTCTCTTTAAAAGCCTCCCACATATCACATGTGGATTTACCTTCAAACAGCTGCTCCCAATCTACATTTCCCAGCTCCTGCCGAATTTTGGTATAGTTGGCCTTCCCCCAATTTAGCACTCTTCCTTTAGGACCACTCTCGTCTTTGTCCATGAGTATTTTAAAGCTTACGGAATTGTGATCACTATTCCCAAAGTAGACCCCTACTGAAACCTCAACAACCTGGCCGGGCTCATTCCCCAACACCAGGTCCAGTATGGCCCCTTCCCGAGTTGGACTATTTACATACTGCTCTAGAAAACCCTCCTGGATGCTCCTTACAAATTCTGCTCCATCTGGACCTCTAACATTAAGCGAATCCCAGTCAATGTTGGGAAAATTAAAATCTCCTATCACCACCACCCTGTTGCTCCTACATCTTTCCATAATCTGTTTCCATATTTGTACCTCTATCTCACGCTCGCTGTTGGGAGGCCTGTAGTGCAGCCCCAACATTGTTACCGCACCCTTCCTATTTCTGAGTTCTGTCCATATTGCCTCACTGCTCGAGTCCTCCATAGTGCCCTCCTTCAGCACAGCTGTGATATCCTCTTTGACCAGTAATGCATCTCCTCCACCCCTTTTACCTCCCTCTCTATCCCGCCTGAAGCATCGATATCCTGGGATATTTAGTTGCCAATCATGCCCTTCCCTCAACCAAGTCTCAGTAATAGCAATAACATCATCCTCCCAGGTACTAATCCAAGCCCTAAGTTCATCTGCCTTACCAACTACACTTCTTGCATTAAAACAAATGCACCTCAGACCACCAGTCCCTTTATATTCATCATCTGCTCCCTGCCTGCTCTTCCCCTTAGTCACACTGACTTCATTATCTAGTTTCTTACAGGCTTTTGTTACTACCTCCTCACTGTCAACTGACCTCAATTGGTTCCCATCCCCCTGCCACATTAGTTTAAACCCTCCCCAACAGCGTTAGCAAAAGCACCTCCAAGGACATTGGTTCCAGTCCGGCCCAGGTGTAGACCGTCCAATTTGTAATAGTCCCACCTCCCCCAGAACCGGTCCCAATGTCCCAAAAATCTGAACCCCTCCTTCCTGCACCATCTCTCAAGTCACGCATTCATCCTGACTATTCTTTCATTTTTACTCTGACTATCACGTGGCACTGGTAGTAATCCTGAGATTACTACCTCTGAGGTCCTACTTTTTAACTTGGCTCCTAACTCCCTAAACTCTGCTTGTCGGACCTCATCCCGTTTTTTACCTATATCATTAGTGCCTATGTGCACAATGACAACTGGCTGTTCACCCTCCCCCTTTAGAATGTTCTGCAGCCGATCTGAGACGTCCCTGACCCGTGCACCTGGGAGGCAACATACCATTCGGGAGCCTCGTTTTCGACCACAGAACCGCCTATCTACTCCCCTTACAATCGAATCCCCTACGACTATAGCCCTTCCACTCTTTTTCCCGCCCTTCTGAGCAGCAGAGCCAGCCACGGTGCCATGGAACTGGCTACTGCTGCCTTCCCCTGGTGAGCCATCTCCCTCAACAGTATCCAAAACGGTATATTTGTTTTGGAGGGAGATGACCGCAGGGGACTCCTTCGCTGCCTTCCTGCTCTTTCTCTGCCTTTTGGTCACCCATTCCCTTTCTCCCACAGCAATCCTAATCTGCGGTGTGACCAATTCACTAAACGTGCTATCCACGACCTCCTCAGCATCGCGCATGCTCCAAAGTGAGTCCATCCGCAGCTCGAGAGCCGTCATGCGGTCTAACAAGAGCTGCAGCTGGACACACTTCCTGCACGTGAGGGAGCCAGGGTCATCAGCCATGTCCCTGAGCTCCCACATTGAGCAAGAGGAGCATGATACGGGTCTGAGATCTCCTGCCATTTTTAATCTTAAGTTTAAACTTAGTTAAATGAAAAAGGAACGAAAAGTTTATACCAATCACAATAAAACCAGAGAAATCGAAAAAGCCTTACCTTATAAACACCCCACCGAGTCCTTTTTTTTTTGGTTAGGGGAGGAGGGCGGGTGGGAGACACTACAAGTGTGGTGTCTCGGGTTCAGAAACAGCCCAAATATATAGTGTTTTACTTACCCAGCAGCCCCCTGGCCTCCGCCGAAAAACAAAAGGAAATTAAATTTACTTTCAAACTGACTTTCCCAGCTGCTCACTCGCTCACACGCTGCTCCCGAAAAAGCTGCTGCACTGAAAGGAAAGTTATTTTAAACCGCCCAAATATATAGTGTTTTACTTACCCAGCAGCCCCCTGGCCTCCGCCGAAAAACAAAAGGAAATTAAATTTACTTTCAAACTGACTTTCCCAGCTGCTCACTCGCTCACACGCTGCTCCCGAAAAAGCTGCTGCACTGAGTTCCCTTTTCAAACTTACAGAATTAACTACAATAATGTACTCTGAGATTCAAGTTAAATATCAGCCCAATATTTACACACATTATGAGTTTATAAGTTTCAGTATTAATTCCCATAGTGCATCCTGACATATGCATTAGATATAACATAACATAAGAACAGAAGAAATAGGAGCAGGAGTAGGCCATTCGGCCCCTCAAGCCTGCCCTGCCATTCAGTAAGATCATGGCTGATCTGCCCCAGACCTCAACTCCTCTTTCATGCCAGCTCTTCATGGACCTCAACTCTCCAATATTTCAAAAATCTATTTACATCCTCTTTAAATACTTTCAGTGATTTAGCCTCCAATACTGTCTGGGGTAGAGAATTCCAGACATTCACTACCCTCTGAGAGAAGAAATTCCTTTGCATCTCAGTTTTAAATGAGTGTCCCCTTATTCTGTAACTATGTCGGCTAATTTGAGATTCCCCCACTAGTGGAAACATTTTCTCAACATCTACCCTGTTAATAAAAACAAGAAATGTCGGAAATACTCAGCAGGTCTGGCAGCATCTGTGAAGAGAGAAGCAGAGTTAATGTTTCAGGTCAGAGACCCTTCTTCACCCTGTTAAGCCCCCTCAGAATCTTGTACGTTTCAAAAAGATCACCCCTCATTCTTCTAAACACGAATGAATAACCTGTTTCGCCGTTCTTCATAAGTCAACCCCTTCATCTCAGGAATCAGCTGAGTGAATCGCTTTTGAACTCCTCCAATGCCAGTACATCCTTTCTTAAGTCTAAATCTCAAGTGTGATATCAGATTGAGAGAATCTGAAAGATAGCATAACCTGAGATACAAACTGAGATTTCAGTTTAAAACTCCCCCGGATTGTGAAACTAAAAGATACAATAGCAATTTAATTTGTATAGACTGTGCTTTGGATCACATTCCAGCCCTCATACAGTATCAGACTGGAAGATACTGTAGCAATTCCATTAGTGCAGACTCAGCTCTACATTACAGAGCAGGGAACATATTTAAACAACCCGGAACACTTTTACACAAGACGGAACATATTTACACAACTGAGAAGATCTTTACCCAACAGGGAACCATTTTACACAATAACAGAGAACATCTTCACACAACAGCGAATACAGTAACACAACAGAGAACATATTACACAGCAGGAAATATCTTTACACAACAGAGAACACAATTACATAAATCATCAGTCTTTCGTTGTCTCTTGCTTGTTTGCTCAGTACCTTTCTGTTCCCTTCTGGGTCCTGATAATCTCTTTCTGGTTTTCTGTGTGTCTTTCTCTGTCTGTTCCCTTCTGGGTCCTCATAATTTCTTCCTGGTTTTCTGTGTGTCTTTCTCTGTCTGTTCCTTTCTGGGTCCTGATAATATCTTCCTGGTTTTCTGTGTGTCTTTCTCTGCCTGCCTCATTGTCGGTGCTGTTACTCAGTGTCCTTGTGTCATTGTGCAGTGAGGGTGAGTCCGTCAGCACGTGTGTTGCTGAGTCCGGGATTCTCGAGAAATCCGACTCCAATCCTATTTTTATAAAAGCATTGGGGAAATGAACATATTTCACTCACGGGCAGCTGAAATTGAAAACAGTAGTTAGCAGAGTGGTGCAGCGGAAGAGTGCTGGGTCCATAACCCAGAGATCAATGGATCGAAACCATTCTCTACTATTTATGTTTGGTAATAATACAAACAGTTCACTTTCAAAACATCAAGTATTTACCTAAAATAACAAGATGCTTCCAAAGGCACTCGATTGCAATCAGCTTCTTCTTTCTAGTGAACACATCAATCAGTAACAAATCACTTTTGCTCACACGAACACAAGCTGCAAACACGGACCAGCCGAGTCTCTCCCACTTTGTCAACCCCTTCCTGCAGAGCCTCCTCTCCACCACCAGATGGTGATGTTGGCCACAATAAAAGCAGGACAAATGGTCACAGTGAGGAGACGGTCAGTAACAGAAAATAAAACAATAACAGGGAAAACCTTTACACAACAACAGGGTACATCTTTACACAACAGAAAACATATTTACACAACAGGAAATACCTTTAGATAACAGGGAGAACACAATCATACAAATGCCTTGTTTCTCCATCTCAGTCTCGTTGCCTCTCTCTCTGTCCCTCACTTTTGCTTCCTCACAGTCTATTCTTGGTTTTCTGTGTGTTTTTCTCTCTGTCCCGTTGTCGATGGTGTTACTCAGCGTCCTTGTAACATTGTGTAGCCAGGCTGAGCCTCCCAACACCTGTGTTGCTGTAATAAAAACAGAAAATGCTGGAAATGCTCAGTAGGTCTGGCAGCATCTGTGCAGGGAGAAACAGTTAACAGTTCAGGTCTGTTTCCTTAGCTCACATTAACTTAGTTCTCTCTCCACAGATGCTGCCAGACCTGCTGATTATTTCAAGCATTTTCTGTTTATGTTTCAGATTTCCAGCATCTGCAGTATTTTGCTTTTGTCCGTGTGTTGCTGTGTCTGGGACTGTTTGAGTGCAATGCTTTTGCTTTGTAAACAGCGTTGAAACAAACATTTATCTCGTTAACACACAGCACTAATACACAGCTGGATATAAACAGCAGCCTGCAGCAGAGGGTGCAGTGGAATTTTATTAACACAAATAATTCACCAGCACTACATTTACTGCTTCCCACAATCACACCACGCTTCATCTGAACACGTTTTACTCTTTATTTACATCAACTTCTTCCTTCCAGTAAACACTTCAATTTGGAACACAGCTTCCAAATCACCTTTATTCACAAACCCGAACACACACCAGCCCAGACTTTCCCCTTTCTGTCAACACATTCCTGCATCACTGCCTCTCCACCAACAGTTGTTGCTAGAATCATACAATTATAGAATGGCTACAGCACAGAAGGAGGCCATTCAGCCTGTCGAACCCGTGCTGGCTCTCTGTTAGAGCAACTCACCTCATTTCACTCCCTAGTCAGTTCAATTTTGGAGGTGGGAAAATTTCTCGAAAGAATAATTCGGGACAAAATTAATAATCCCATGGACAAATGTGGGTTAATTCAAGAAAGCCAGCATGGATATCTTAAGGGAAAATCATGTTTAACTGTCCTGCTGTAGTTTTGTGATGAGGTAACAGAGAGGGATGATGAGGGCAATGCTGTTGATGTGGTGTACATGGACTTTCAAAAGGTCTGGCAGCATCTGAAAGGTCACTGACCTGAAACGTTAACTTTGTTTCTCTCAGTACAGATGCTGCCTGACCTGCTGAGTATTTCCAGCATTTCTTGTTTTCATTATGGCACAGAGTTCCCTTTTCAAACTTACAGAATTAACTACAATAATGTACTCTGAGATTCAAGTTAAATATCAGCCCAATATTTACACACATTATGAGCTTATAAGTTTCAGTATTAATTCCCATAGTGCATCCTGACATATACATTAGATAAAACATAACATAAGAACAGAAGAAATAGGAGCAGGAGTAGGCCATTCGGCCCCTCAATCCTGCCCTGCCTTTCAGTAAGATCATGGCTGATCTGCCCCAGACCTCAACTCCTCTTTCATGCCAGCTCTTCATGGACCTCAACTCTCCAATATTTCAAAAATCTATTTACATCCTCTTTAAATACTTTCAGTGATTTAGCCTCCAATACTGTCTGGGGTAGAGAATTCCAGACATTCACTACCCTCTGAGAGAAGAAATTCCTTTGCATCTCAGTTTTAAATGAGTGTCCCCTTATTCTGTAACTATGTCGCCTAATTTGAGATTCCCCCACTAGTGGAAACATTTTCTCAACATCTACCCTGTTAATAAAAACAAGAAATGTTGGAAATACTCAGCAGGTCTGGCAGCATCTGTGAAGAGAGAAGCAGAGTTAATGTTTCAGGTCAGAGACCCTTCTTCACCCTGTTAAGCCCCCTCAGAATCTTGTACGTTTCAAAAAGATCACCCCTCATTCTTCTAAACACGAATGAATAACCTGTTTCGCCGTTCTTCATAAGTCAACCCCTTCATCTCAGGAATCAGCTGAGTGAATCGCTTTTGAACTCCTCCAATGCCAGTACATCCTTTCTTAAGTCTAAATCTCAAGTGTGATATCAGATTGGGAGAATCTGAAAGATAGCATAACCTGAGATACAAACTGAGATTTCAGTTTAAAACTCCCTCGGATTGTGAAACTAAAAGATACAATAGCAATTTAATTTGTATAGACTGTGCTTTGGATCACATTCCAGCCCTCATACAGTATCAGACTGGAAGATACTGTAGCAATTCCATTAGTGCAGACTCAGCTCCACATTACAGAGCAGGGAACATATTTAAACAACCCGGAACACTTTTACACAAGACGGAACATATTTACACAACTGAGAAGATCTTTACCCAACAGGGAACCATTTTACACAATAACAGAGAACATCTTCACACAACAGCGAATACAGTAACACAACAGAGAACATATTACACAGCAGGAAATATCTTTACACAACAGAGAACACAATTACATAAATCATCAGTCTTTCGTTGTCTCTTGCTGGTTTGCTCAGTACCTTTCTCTGTCTGTTCCCTTCTGGGTCCTGATAATCTCTTTCTGGTTTTCTGTGTGTCTTTCTCTGTCTGTTCCCTTCTGGGTCCTGATAATCTCTTCCTGGTTTTCTGTGTGTCTTTCTCTGTCTGTTCCTTTCTGGGTCCTGATAATATCTTCCTGGTTTTCTGTGTGTCTTTCTCTGCCTGCCTCATTGTCGGTGCTGTTACTCAGTGTCCTTGTGTCATTGTGCAGTGAGGGTGAGTCCGTCAGCACGTGTGTTGCTGAGTCCGGGATTCTTGAGAAATCCGACTACAATCCTATCTTTATAAAAACATTGGAGAAGTGAACATATTTCACTAACAGGCAGCTAAAATTTGACCCGACTGTTAGCAGAGTGGCGCAGCGGAAGCGTGCTGGGCCCATAACACAGAGGTCGATGGATCGAAACCATTCTCTGCTATTTATGTTTGGTAGGAACACAAACCGTTCACATTCAAAATATCAAGTGTTTCCCCATAATAACAAGATGTGCTCGATTGCAATCAGCTTTTTCCTTTGAGTGAACACATCAATCAGTAACAAATCACTTTTGCTCACACGAACACAAACTGCAAACACGGACCAGCCGAGTCTCTCCCACTTTGTCAACCCCTTCCTGCAGAGTCTCCTCTCCACCACCAGATGGTGATTTTGGCCACAATAAAACCAGGACAAATGGTCACGGTGAGGAGACGGTCAGCAACAGAAAATAAAACAATAACAGGGAAAACCTTTACACAACAACAGGGTACATCTTTACACAACAGAAAACATATTTACACAACAGGAAATACCTTTAGACAACAGGGAGAGCACAATCATACAAATGCCTTGTTTCTCCATCTCAGTTTCGTTGTCTGTCTCTCTCTCTCCGTTCCTCACTTTTGCTTCCTCACAGTCTATTCGTTTTCTGTGTGTTTTCCTCTCTGTCTCGTTGTCGATGGTGTCACTCAGCGTCCTTGTAACATTGCGTAGCCAGGCTGAGCCTCCCAACACCTGTGTTATAGAACACAGAACAGTACAGCACAGTACAGGCCCTTCGGCCCACGATGATGTGCCGAAACTTTAACCTACTCTAAGATCAAAACTACCTACATACCCTTCATTCTACTATCATCCATGTACCTATCCAAGAGACGCTTAAATGTCCCTAATGTATCTGCTTCTACTACCACCGCTGGCAGTGCATTCCATGCACCCACCACTCTCTTGTGTGAAGAACCTACCTCTGACATCTCCCCGAAACCTTCCTCCATCACCTTAAAATTATGCCCCCTGGTGATAGCCCTTTCCACCCTGGGAAAAAGTCTCTGGCTATCCACTCTATCTATGCCTCTCATCATCTTGTACCCCTCTATCAAGTCACCTCTCATCCTTCTTCGTTCCAATGAGAAAAGTCCCAACTCCCTCAATCTTTCTTCGTAATACATGCCCTCCAGTCCAGGTAGCATCCTGATAAATCTCCTCTGCACCCTCTCTAAAGCTTCCACATCCTTCCTATAATGAGACGACCAGAACTGAACACAATATTCCAAGTGTGGTCGAACCAGGGCTTGATAGAGCTGCAGCATAACCTCGCGGCTCTGCAACTCAATCCCCCTGTTAATGAAAGCCAACACACCATACGCCTTCTTAACAACCCTATCAACTTGGGTGGCAACTTTGAGCGATCTATGGACATGGGCCCCAAGATCCCTCTGTTCCTCCACACTACCAAGAATCCTGTCTTTTCGCCTGTATTCTTCATTCAAAGTCAACCCTCCAAAATGAATCACTTCACACTTTTCCAGGTTGAACTCCATCTGCCACTTCTCAGCCCAGCTCTGCATCCTGTCAATGTCCTGTTGCAACATACAACAGCCTTCCACACTATCCACAACTCCAGCAACCTTCGTGTCATCGGCAAACTTGCTAACCCAGACTTCCACTTCCTCATCCAAGTCATTTATAAAAATCACAAAGAGCAGAGGTCCCAGAACAGATCCCTGCGGAACACCACTGGTCACCGAGCTCCAGGCTGAATACTTTCCATCTACTACCACCCTCTGTCTTCTATGGGCCAGCCAATTCTGTATCCAGACTGTCAACTTTCCCTGCATCCCATGCCTCCTTACTTTCTGAATGAGCCTACCATGGGGAACCTTATCAAACGCCTTGCTGAAATCCATATACACCACATCCACTGCTCTTCCTTCATCAATGTGTTTTGTCACATCTTCAAAGAATGTAATAAGGCTTGTGAGGCATGACCTGCCCCTCACAAAGCCATGCTGACTGTCTCTAATCAAACTATGCTTTTCCAACTAATCATAAATCCTGTCTCTCAGAATCCTCTCCAATAATTTGCCCACTACCTACGTAAGACTGACTGGTCTATAATTCCCAGGGTTATCCCTATTCCCTTTCTTGAACAAGGGAATAACATTTGCCACCCTCCAATCATGTGGTACTACTCCAGTGGACAGTGAGGACGCAAAGATCATCGCCAAAGGCGCGGCAATCTCTTCCCTCGCTTCCCTTAATATCCTTGGGTATATCCCGTCTGGCCCCAGGGACTTATCTGTCCTCATGTCTTTCAAAATTTCCAGCACATCCTCCCTCTTAACATCAACCTGTTCGAGCATATCAGCCTGTTTCACGCTGTCCTCACAAACGACCAGGTCCCTCTCACTAGTGAATACTGAAGCAAAGTATTCATTTAGGACCTCCCCTACCTCCTCCGACTCCAGGCACAAGTTCCCTCCACTATCCTTGATCGGCCCTACCCTCACTCTGGCCATCCTCTTGTTCCTCACATAAGTGTAGAACGCATTGGGATTTTCCTTAATCCTACCCGCCAAGACTTTTTCATGTCCCCTTCTAGCTCTCCTAAGTCTTCAGTTCCTTCCTGGCTACCTAGTAACCCTCTAGAGCCCTGTCTGATCCTTGCTTCCTCAACCTTAAGTAAGCTTCCTTCTTCCTCTTGACTAGCTGTTCCACATTTCTTGTCATCCAAGGTTCCTTCACCCTACCATCCCTTCCTTGCCTCATCGGGACAAACCTATCCAGCAGTCACAGCAAGTGCTCCCTAAACAACCTCCACATTTCTGTCGTGCATTTCCCTGAGAACATCTGTTCCCAATTTATGCACCCCAGTTCCTGCCTAATAGCATTGTAATTCCCCCTCCCCCAATTAAATATTTTCCCATCCCGTCTGCTCCTGTCCCTCTCCATGACGATAGTAAAGGTCAGGGAGTTGTGGTCACTATCACCGAAATGCTCTCCCACCGAGAGATCTGCCACCTGGCCTTGTTCGTTGCCAAGCACCAAATCCAACATAGCTTCCCCTCCAGTCAGCCTATCTACACAAACAGGTCAGTGGCAAGTGGTCCAGAGGAAAACCACAAAGAAAAAACATCCCAAAGCCACCACCCAAACCAGTGGCAAGAGGAGGCTCTCTTCTGAATCAGACTGCAACAACTCCTCTTCACTGGACGGGGAAATGCTGGAACGACAGCCCCTTCAAAAGAGGCGGCAGAACTCCGAGATGGATGGTAAAGCATCCCAGCCCCCAGGCACTGGAAGCTGTGATGGGCCCGGCGTGGCCCAACCCCAATGCCCCACACGTAACGACGTGGCCAACGCATCTCAGCTCCGGGACACCGGGAGCAAAGACACGTCTGGCGCACCTGGGCTCCGGGAGACCGGGAGCTGTGATGTTTTCGAGGAGGAACAGATGGAAGCAGCTGAGGACAACCCAATGCTCACTGGCTACAAGAGCCCCCCGATGTCACCCGAGCGGAACAAACCCTGCATGAAAAATCAGGAGCGGTTTCTGAGCCCAATCAACGTGAAACTGCTTGAGCACACGATGGGTATGCAGGAACATCCCGAAGGACTGGGACTAGCGAGGACAAATGGTATGGGAAGCAACAACTAATTTTTAGTAAAAAATGTGTGTAAGAATTGCTTCCATTAATGTGCGTAGCATTAAATCTACTACGCGATGTATTTCAACCTTGGATTACCTTGCCAAGGTCAAAGCTGACCTACTGTTTCTGCAGGAGTGTGGAATACCACACCTCAGCAGCTACAGGCAATGGTCGCGATGGTGGTCCCACGGGCCATCGATCTGGTCGGGGGGTAATGACTGCCGTTCCTCCGGCCTGGGTATTCTGCTGCGGGGAGGTAACTTCACCATCTCCGAAGTTAAGGAGGTGGTGGGCGGTCGCCTCCTCGTAGCAGACGTGATGTACAACAACGCTCCGCTCCGGTTGATCAACGTGTACGCCCCGGTACAACGCAGCGAGAGGCTGACCGTCTTCCAGCAGCTCCCACTGCTGCTGGCGACGTCCAGGCCGGTCATCCTGGGCGGTGACTTCAACTGCATCATCGATGCGGCTGGACGATCCGGCAGTGACGACAGCAAACTGGACGCTACGTCCAGATTCCTAATAGAAACAGTTAAAGATGCCAAACTGCACGACGTCTTCAGCAAACCTGCAGACAGAGCGCAGCGCACATACACATGGTCAAGATCGGACGGGTCTGCCCGTTCCAGGATTGACTTCCTGTTTGTGTCTCGTGCTGTCATGGTCGGATCCACCGACGTCAAGCCGGTGTTCTTCTCCGACCACTGCCTCTTACTGGCTGACTGTCATTTACAGGACGTCCAGCGGGTTGGCAGAGGGACGTGGAAACTCAATGCTACACTGCTGACCCCAGAGAACGTTGAGGAACTCAAAAGGGATTACGAAGGTTGGAGGACCGTGAAACCCCTCTTTGAGTCTCCAGTTCACTGGTGGGAAGCGATTAAGGAGAACATCAAGAGGTTCTTCATCCACAAAGGTGTTCAGAAGGCGAGAGAGAGACAGAGGGAAATGTCCCGACTCCTGAAAATTATGCAAAATCTACTCCGGTTGCAGTCAATGGGGGTCGAGGTCAAGGAGGACCTCCAAGAGGTGAAGAGCCAGCAGGCCTCGCTGTTTGCCAAGGAGGCCTCCAAGATCATCTTCCGGTCCAGAGTCCGCTCCTCGGGCAGGATGAGACGTGCTCGCGTTACTTCTTCCAAAAGGTACACACAGAGAGCTCTGTTATCAGCAGCCTGAAGGAAGAAGATGGCTCGGTAACGTCTTCGCAGTCCGACATACTAAGGATCAGCAAATCCTTTTGTGCTGGGCTGCATGACGCGAAGCCCACAGACAGCAGAGCCTCCCAGTCCTTCCTGTCATCTATCACAGAGGTCCCAGATGACAGCAGGAGGGAGAGACTGGACAAGCCGCTAACTCTGGACGAGCTGACAAAGGCCGTCGAGCCTTTCGAGACGAGTAAAACTCCCGGGAGCGACGGCTTACCGGTCGAGTTGTACTCGGCGCTGTGGGATTGGGTTGGCCCGGACCTGCTAGAAGTATACGAGAGTATGCTCCTGGCCGGCAGCATGTCAGAATCCATGAGAAAAGGCATCATCACGCTCATTTACAAGCAGAAGGGGGAGAGGGCAGAAATCAGAAATTGGCGGCCCATCTCACTGCTCAATGTTGATTACAAGATTCTGTCCAAAGTCATAGCCAGTCGAGTCAAGTCTGCTCTGGAGTTGCTGATTCACCCCGATCAGACCTGTACTGTACCCGGCAGGAAGATCTCTGATAGTCTCGCGCTGCTCAGGGATACGATCGCCGACGTACGGGACAGGAGGGTGGACACCTGCCTCATCAGCCTGTACCAGGAGAAGGCTTTTGACAGGATATCGCAGACCTACATGATGGACGTGCTTTCCAAAATGGGGTTTGGGGAGGGAATCTGCAATTGGATCCAACTGCTCTACACAAACATCAGTAGCGCAGTCTCAATCAACGGGTGGGAATCTGAAAGTTCCCCGATCAAATCTGGAGTCAGACAGGGCTGTCCTCTGTCCCCGGTCTTGTTTGTTTGCTGTATTGAACCCTTTGCTGAGTCTATTAGGAAGGATGCGAGCATCAGAGGGGTGACAATCCCAGGCAGCGGAGGCACTCAGGTCAAAACCTCCCTGTACATGGATGACGTCGCCGTTTTCTGCTCGGATCCGCTGTCCGTGCGCAGACTGATGAGCATCTGCGACCAGTTCGAACTGGCCTCGGGAGCCAAAGTTAACCATGGCAAGAGTGAGGCCATGTTCTTTGGGAACTGGGCTGACCGATCCTTTGTCCCCTTCACCGTCAGGTCAGATTACCTGAAGGTGCTGGGGATATGGTTCGGAAGGGCCGGGGCGTGCACCAAAACATGGGAGGAGCGAGTAGCCAAGGTACGACAAAAGTTGGGCATGTGGGGGCAGCGATCTCTCTCTATTATGGGTAAGAACCTGGTCATCAGGTGCAAGGTGCTCACGTTGTTGCTGTAAGTGGCACAGGTCTGGCCCATACCCCACTCCTGTAGCTGTGGCCATCACCCGAGCCAATTCCCGCTTTATCTGAAGACGCAAAATGGACAGGGTCTAGAGGGAGACGATGTTCAAACCTCTGGATAAAGGCGAAAAAATGTACTCAACATCGCCCTCAACCTGATGGCCGCCTTAGTATGTGGCTGCATCAAGCTGTGCGGAGAGCCCCAGTATGCAAACACCAACTGTCACTATGTGCTGAGGTTCTATCTGACCCCGGTGTTGCGAAGGATGGATCTGGTCACATTGCCACGGAACGCTCCATCCAGTTGGACTGTGCGTTCGTGGAAATGTTTGTGTGGAAAAACACCTTTGACCACCAATCCATCAGGCAGTGGTCTGCACGGAATGTCCTCAAGTATATTTTTGGAAAAGAAAAGTCTGGAAGAGGAAAGACCGGCGGGAAAGCTCGGTCCAAGGCCAAGTCTCGCTCCTCCTGGGCTGGACTGCAGTTCCCGGTGGGCCGTGTTCACAGGCTCCTGAGAAAGAGCAACTATGCTGAGCATGTGGGTGTCGGAGCCCCGGTCTATCTGGCTGCTGTGCTCGAGTATCTGACCGCTGAAATCCTCGAGTTGGCCAGTAACGCGGCCCAGGACAACAGGAAGACCCGCAACATCCTCAGACACCTACAGCTGGCTGTCCAGAATGACGAGGAGCTCACCAAGCTGCTGGGAGGGGTGACCATCACTCAGGGCTGGGTGCTGCCTAATATCTAGGCCATGCTGCTGCCCAAGAAACCCAGCGTTCCGGGCACCAAAACCAAGACAATCTGCCAGGATTTTATCAAATACCCAAAGGTTCTTTTCAGAGCCACCCACAGTATCATTCTTGTAAATCTCCTCTGTACTCTCCACACAGCAATTATGTCCTTTCTGTCATGTGATGACCAGAACTGTACGCAATACTCCAGCTGTGGCCAAACCACCGTTTTAAACAGTTCTCGCATTACATCCCTGCTTTTGTCGACCAAGAAAGGAAAGCATTCCATATGCCTTCTTCACCACTCTATCTACCTATCCTGTCACTTTCAGGGACCTGTGGACATGCGCTCCAAAGTCTCTCACTTCTTCTACCCATCTCAGTATCTTCCCGTTTATTGTGTATTCCCTTGCTTTGTTTGCCCTCCCCAAATGCATTACCTCACACTTCTCCAGATTGAATTCCATTTGCCACTTTTCCGCCCACTCAATTAATCCATTCATATCATTCTGAAGTCGACAGCCATCCTCCTCACTATCAATTACACGGCCAATTTTTGTGTCTTCAGCAAATTTCCCAATCATAGCTGCCACATTTAATTCCAAATAATTAATTTTTTTGAAGAGATACAGCACTGAAAGAGGCCCTTCTGCCCACCGAGTCTGTGCCGACCACAAACCATCCATGTTATCCTAATCCTACACTAATTCCATATTCCTACCACATCCCCACCTGCCCCTATATTTCCCTACCACCTACCGATACTAGGGACAATTTATAATGGCCAATTAACCTATCAACCAGCAAGTCTTTGGCATGTGGGAGGAAACTGGAGCACCCGGAGGAAACACACGCAGACACAGGGAGAACTTGCATACTCCACACAGGCAGTTCCCAGAATTGAACCCGGGTCGCTGGAGCTGTGAGGCTGCGGTGCTAACCGCTGCGCCACTGTGCTGCCCGTGTGGTAACATACACCACAAACAGCAAGGGACCCAACACTGAGCCCTGTGGAACGCCACGAAAAACCGCTTTCCATTTGCAAAAACATCCGTTGACTACTATCCTTTGTTTGCTGTCACTGAGTCAATTTTGGATCCAACCTGCCACATTCCCCTGTATCCCATGGGCTTTCATTTTATTGACCAGACTGCCATGTGGGACCTTATCAAATGCCTTACTAAAATCCATGTAAACCACATCCACCGCACTATCCTCATCAATGTTCCTTGTTACTTCCTCAAAAAACTCAATAAAGTTAGTGAGACATGACCTTCCCTTAACAAATCCATGCTGACTATCCCTGATTAATCCGTGCCTATCTAAGTGGTAGTTTATCCTGTCCCTCAGAATTGATTCGAATAATTTACCCACCACTGAGGTCAGACTTACCACATCCTTTTAAAATAATAGTACAACGTTCGCAGAGCTCCAATCCTCCGGCACCTCCCCCATATCCAGTGAGGATTTGAAGATGATCCTCAGCGCATCCACTATTTACTCCCTGGCTTCCTTTAACAACCTCAGATGCAAACCATCCGGCCCTGGTGATTTATTCATTTTCAAGGATGTCAGACTCTCTAGTACTTCCACTCTCATTATGCTTATCGTATCTAATATTTCACACTCCTCTTCTTTTACTACAATGTCTGCATCATCCCTCTCCTTTGTGAAGGCAGAGACAAAAAACTCATTAAGAACTCCGCCCACATCTTCTGGATCCACACAGAAGTTCCCTTGTACATCTCTGATAGGCCATACCCTTTCCTTAGTTATCCTCTTGCTCTTAATGGACTGATAAAAAATCTTTGGGTTTCCTTCAAGTAGTTGTATCCAGTCCACATCCACCAAATCACCTCTCAGTTTTGTAAAATTTGCCTTCCCCCAATTTAGAACTTTTACTTTTCGAGCTGCCCTGCCATTACTTAGCTTTACAAACTCATTATTGCTCGTGTAATAAGTGTAATAAGTAGAATAATTTACCAGTTACTCACCGATCAGCTTCTTCCCCTGTACCATGGAGGCTGAAAAGGCAGAAGAGAAGAGACCAAAGAGCACCTCCTTCCCCTAGTCAGTGAAGTCCCTCACACATCAACTCACAGCTTTACACTCTGTCCAAACAGCACTTTCTAATTAGTAATTATTCATAAATTACACTAACTAAAACATTAGTAACCTGACCAATTACAAGGTAGCTATTTGAGGGTTTTTAAACAAAGAGCTTTTTTCCCTATCCCAAAGGCTCTTTTCAGATCCACCCACAGTATCTGAAAGGGCTGATTACTGTCTGAAGTCTGCTGTACCCACACCTCTGTCTATCCCTCTTCATCTAGAACAACCAGCATCATCTTCCATTCCTTTCACCATCATGTGTTTAACTCGCTTCTCCTTATAGACAGTCAGATATCAATGAAATAATGAAATGATCTGTGTCAGTGCTGGCCATTTCCCTGTCCTGATTTCAGACCCTACTCTGGACACTTGTTTCCCATTCCAGGACCTTCTTGTATTAATATTCAGCACCACCTGTCAGTCAGAAACTTGTCTCAATGAACCGATCCTTTTACTGAACTTCCAACTGCTGCTGTCTATTTCTCGAGGGAAAGAGCTGCTCACTGTATAAGGATGTGAGGGGAATGTAACCCGGCTGCTGCTGAGACGGTCCCGTCTTCTCAATCAAAAGCCTTTTATTTTACTACAGTGATTCCCAGATTCCCAGCTGGTCTGTTGAGGATTTTGTTTTCACAGAAATATCTGTTGAGGATTTTGTTTTCACAGAAATATCTTGTTAAATACAAATCTGATTCCAACATGTCAGTAACAGGACAGAATGGGAACCTTTTAAAAGGATGAAGCAACTATTTCAGTGGCTTCTCACTGTCCCCCTGCAGCCTGAGTGAAGGGGAATTACCAATAGTCTGTAATTTATTACTTCCACACCGAGTTTGAGTTATTTGTCGCGTGAAAGATTGCTGAACGGAGTCTTTTACTGTCAGTTGCGATGAGAAGTTGACAAAAATTGGCAAAATAAAGCTGTTCATAAAATAGCACCAGCAATTTGAGTCGGTAAAAGCAAAATTGTGTTTTAAAAGTTTATTTAAACCGCTACGGGAAAATAGATTTTTATGTACTTTTCCAGTCGATCACTTCTTTTCCACAGTGAAATTGGCGGCTTTCACAAATTCAAATATTCTGCCAGGTTGACAGGTTCAACCAATGATTTTTTGTATTTTGTGCTTCGAGATTCTCTGATTGAATCATTCATGTAAGTTAATGGCTGTGTGGATTAATGGATAAGGCGTCTGACTTCGGTGTATTTTATGATGTTATCAGAAGATTGCAGGTTCGAGTCCTGCCACGGTCATTTTGACCCAAAGGGATTATGCAGAGATTTGGGGATTGAGTCGGGGACTGAACAGATTGGAAACCCGACATGGACTCAATGGGGCGAATGGCCTCCTCATGTGCTGTCACTGACTTTATGAGAAGAGGGTGACCAATCAGAAGTGGGCTGGGGTTACAGCGGGTTCAAACTGCAGGAATTCCAGGTCCCTGAATGACTGAGCTGAAACTTCTCAGTTTCACTGCAGGGGGAAATAACATCACAAATAATTCCATTTGACTAATTATTCAATTATAAAACAATGTGAAGGTGTGATGTTACTTTTCACTGTGAGGGGAGAATCCGCCATCTGGGTAAATCAGCAACTTTATAACATCGTCTGTACGTTTAGAAAAGAAACGATGAAAACTCTCCCCATAACCCTGGTGTGGTGGAAAGGCTCAATTCAGAGATTGGAATATAACGAGAGCACAACATAAATCATTAACTGATATTTCCGGCATAAAACACACCCCAGCTCCCGTTCCCATGTCACTGTTGTCCCTATGAGGCGGTGGGTGACTTTGAAAAGAGACTTTGTTTTGTGTTTCTGCAGGAAAACCACAAAGATCCTCCCAGGCAGTGAAACTCATCTTCCCAGAATCTCCATACCAGATTGAAACAGAAAACACAAAGACAGTGAGAAAGTTCCAGAGAGTTACTGAGCATTAAAACCAATGAAATAAACCAATTCTAGAGAGATGTTGGTGCAGCTTTTTCAGAGCGATTGTGGGTGGCTCTTAAAAGAGCCGTTGTGTTTGGAGTGTTTTCACTACATGGTGGAGTTTTACTTGGAGTTGATGTACTTGGTCACTCACTTTGTCCCTTCTCACATTCCGAGCGCTTTGTTGGGTGGAAATATTTATTCAGGCAGTTTCAACAGCTCAGAGCCGACATTGAGTCAGAAACCAGAAATGGGAGTACGGGACACAGACAAAGAATTTATGCTGGACCTTTAGAAATCTCACTGGTTATAGGCCTCAGTTAGAGCGTTGTGTCTAATTCCATGCTCCACACTTTAGCAGGAATGTCAAGGCCTTAGAGAGGGTGCAGAGGAGATTTTCTGGAATGGTATCAGAAATGCAGGAATTCAGCTAATGTGGAAAGAATAGGGGTCTGGGGTATGTGAAGCTGGGTTCCTTCTTCTGAGAGCAGAATGGCAGTTAATAGTTGTGTTCAACATTGTGAAGAGTTTTTATAAGAATAAAGAAGTTTGACTGCAATTAGACAGAGCCTTGGTGAGTTCACACATTATGGGCGGCACAGTGGCGCAGTGGTTAGCACCGCAGCCTCACAGCTCCAGCAACCCGGGTTCAATTCTGGGTACTGCCTAGGTGGAGTTTGCAAGTTCTCCCTGTGTCTGTGTGGGTTTTCTCCAGGTGCTCCGGTTTCTTCCCACAAGCCAAAAGACTTGTTGATAGGTAAATTGGCCATGATAAATTGTCCCTGGTTTCGGTAGGTGGGAGGGAAATATAGGGTCGGTGGGGATGTGTTAGGAATATGGGATTAGTGTAGGATTACTATAAATGGGTGGTTGTTGGTCGGCACAGGCTCAGTGGGCCGAAGGGCCTTTTTCAGTGCTGTATCTCTCTGTGACTCTCGAGATGTGGATGCTCAATCATTGGGTATATCCAAGAGGGAGATCGATAGGTTTTTGGATACTGAGGGAATCAAGGGATCTGTGCTAGTGTGGTAAGATGTAGTTGATGTAGGAGATCAGCTGTGATCTTATTGAATGGCAGAGCTATTTCGATGGGCCGAATGGCCCACTCCTATTTTTTATGTAAAGTTCCATTCCTCTCAGGGAATATTTTATTTTCAAAAAGAGAAATACTGCACACACTGGAAATCTGAATAATAACAGAAGATTCTGGAAACACTCAGCAGTTCCAGCAGTATCTGTGGAGAGAGGAAGGTAGGAGCAATGTTTCAGGTATATAGAAGGGTCACAGAACTGGACCATTAACCCGAGCTTCTCTTCTCCACAGTTGTTTCCGGACTGGCTGAGTGTTTTCAGTATTTTAGGCTTTTTCTTTCTGTATTTCATCCATTTCCCATTTGACTATTTGCTGTGAAACTTTCAGCGTTGTGCTCAATTCTTTGTGTCGTTGTGTTTCCTTTATTTGAAGTAATGTAAATAGTATCCTGAAATGAATTTGCCAAATGGTTGGGCAAATTGTCACAACCAGTTTTTGAGCAAGTTCTCCACATGCACAGTGAAGGATTCCTTCACATTTGCGAAGACCAAACAGGACTTGCCTATCGATAGCAATGCCGTGTCCATGTGTCATTTGACATTGCTAGCCTATTCACCAATGTACCACTTCAGGAAGCCATAGATATTTGCACTGCAGTGCTATATCATGGCGATCTAGACCCGTCACCATTGTGTGAATCAGTATTCATTGAACTTATGAACTCGGCAACTTGCACAGTTGGGTTCAGTTTTATTGACACCATGTATCGCTGGTGTTGCCATGGGATCCCCTCTAGGCCCAGCTCTCACAAACATCTTTGTTGGACTCCATGACAAACCTGTTTTTAAGGGAATGACACCGAACCTCCTACCTCTTGCATATTTCCAATATGCAGATGATACGTTTGCTATCTTTGAATCCGCAGCTGCATGAAATCATTTCCTTGCACGTCTTCATGGGCTCCATCCTACACTCAAATTAACCTTTGGAATGGAGCTGTCAAATGAGCTCCCTTTCCTTGATGTACTAGTTGAGAAATCTGCTAAGGGGTTTTCTACCACGGTCTACCGCAAACCTACCTTCACTGGTCAATACACGCGTTAGGATTATTACAGTTCCACGCGCTATAAAATTGGTCTTATCGACTACGTCATAAATAGGGCTGAGCCATTTGCTCACCATGCAAGCTTGATGCTGAAATAGGGCGAATCAAAGACATCCTGCATTACAATGGCTACACTGATCAGATCATTTCTCACTGTATATCACACAAACTTATAAATGGGCTGAAGGACGTCATTTTGAGCCCTGAAAAGTGCCCAGTCTCCCTCAAATTACCCTGGAAGGGTAATATATCCCCAGAAGCGAGCTGTTTCCTACTGTTCCTATGCAGGAGCAACAAGTGTGGTGTTCACCACTAACAGGATGCTGCTGTCAAGCAAAAGAGACGTCCTGTCTATCACACAAATAAGTAACGTGATATATGAATTTCAATACCAGTGTGATGCTAGGTTTCTAGACCGTACATCCCAAAACTGGCGGATTGTATCAAATAACATGTCCCTTCCGCTGTTCGCAATGGCCCTACCCAACCAACCCGTGCTTGCAAAACTCAAAACACAGTATCCAACATGAGATGTGATTCCACAATAGGACAACATTTGCTAAATAATTCTCAGTGTGCTAAGAATTACACTGACAACCGATTTAAGACTGTCAGTGGGGCTCGCAGTGTGGTGCACTGGTGTGTACTGTAAGCAACATATATTAATACACAGGGCCCTGTTCTTTGCAGACAGAAAGAACATGCACACACATTGTGCCAGTTTCAGCTAAACAAAATAAGTGACAGCCATTCACTGGCTCATTCCAAAGGGCAATGCCTTGACCAATCAGAGTCAAGCTGCCTGGTTTAAATTTCAAACAAAGCTGTTGGAGCTGCACCCATCCGGGCAAGTGGATAGTATTCCATCACACTCCAGACTTGTGCCTTGTAAATGGTGGACAGGCTTGGGGAGTCAGGAGGTGAGTTACTCACCGCATGATTCCTACCCTCTGACCAGCTCATGTAGTCACACTATTTATAAGGCTACTCCAGTTCAGTTTCTGGTCAATGGGAACCCCCAGGAAGTTGATAGTGGGGGATTCAGCGATCGTAATGCCGTTGAATGTCAATGGGAGATCGTTAGATTCTCTCTTGTTCGAGATGGTCATTGCCTGGCACTTGTGTGGCGCGAATGTTACTTGCCACTTATCAGCCCAAGCCTGGATATTGTCCAGGTCTTGCTGCATTTCTACATGGACTGCTTCAGTATCTGAGGAGTCGCGAATGGTGCTAAATTTTGCAATCATCAGTGAACATCCCCATTTCTGACCTTATGATTGAAGGAAGGTCCCTGATGAAGTAGTGAAGAAGGTTGGGCCGAGGATACTACCCTGAGGAACTCCAGCAGTAATGTCCTGGAGCTGAGATGATTGACCTCCAACAATCACAACCATTTTCCTTTGTGCGAGGTGCAATTCCAACCAGTGGAGAGTTTTCCTCTTGATTCCCATTGACTCCAGTTTTACTCTGGCTCCTTGATGCCATACTCAGTCAAATGCTACCTTGATGTCAAGGGCAGACACTCTCACCTCACCTCTTGAGTTCAGCTCTTTTGTCCTGTTTGAACCAAGGCTGTAATGAGGTCAGGAGCTGAATGGCCCTGGCGGAACCCAACTGAGCATCACTGAACAGGTTATTGTGAAGCAAGTGCCCCGTCGATGACATCTTCCATCACTATACTGATGATTGAGAGTAGACTGATGAGGCAGCAATTGGCTGGGTTGGATTTGTCCCGCTATTTGTGTTCAGGACATACCTGGGCAATTTTCCACATTGCCGGGTAGATGCCAGTGTTGTAGCTGTACTGGAACAGCTTGGCTAGGGGCGAGGCAAGTTCTGGAGCACAGGTCTTCAGTACTATTGCCGGAATATTGTCAGGGCCCGTAGCCTTTGCTGTATCCAGTGCCTTCGGTCGTTTCTTGATATCACGTTGAGTGAATCGAATTGGCTGAAGACTGGCGTCTGTGATGCTGGGGACTTCAGAAGGAGGCCGAGATGGATCATCAACCCGGCACTTCTGGCTGCAGATTGTTTCAAATTCTTCATCCTTGTCTTTTGCACTGATGTGCTGGGCTCCCCCATCATTGAGGTTGGGGATATTTGTGGAGCCACCTCCTCCTGTTGGTTGTTTAATTGTCCACCACCATTCATCATTGGATGTGGCAGGGTGTAGATCTGATCCGTTGGTTGTGGGATCACTTAGCCCTGTCTATTACATGCTGCTTCTGCTGTTTGGCATGAAAGTAGTCCTGGGCTGTAGCTTCATCAGGCTGATGCCTCATTTCAAGTTATGCCTGGTGCTGCTCCTGGCATGCCCTCCTGCACTCTTCATTGAATGAGGGTTGGTCCCCAGCTTGTTGGTAATGTTAGAGTGGGGGAATATGCCGGGCCATGAGGTTATAGAATGTGGTTGACAACAATTCTGCTGCTGCTAATGGTCCACAGCACCTCATGGATGCCCAGTTATACATTGCTAGATCTGTTCAAAATCTATCCCATTGAGCACAGTGGTAGTGGCACACAACACGACAGAGGGTATCCTCAATGTGAAGACGGGACATCATCTCCACAAGGACTGTGCAGTGGTCACTCCCACCAATACTGTCATGGACTGATGCATCTGCGGCAGGCAGATTGGTGAGGATGAGGTCAAGTATGTTTTTCCCTCTTGTTAGTTCCCTCACCACCTACTGCAGACCCAATCGAGCAGCTATGTCCGTTAGGACTCGGCCAGCATGGTCAGTAGTGGTGCTACCGAGCCACTCATGGTGATGGACATTGAAACCCCCCAGCCAGACTACATTCTGTCCCTTGCCACCCTCAGTGCTCCCTCCAAGTGGTGTTCATCAGTCTCTCGCTGTCTCTTATAATAAAAACAAGAAATGCTGGAACCACTCAGCAGGTCTGGCAGCATCTGTGGAAAGAGAAACAGAGTTAACGTTTCGGGTCAGTGACCCTTCATCGGAACGATGAAACGTTAACTCTTCGTTCCGATGAAGGGTCACTGACCCGAAACGTTAACTCTGCTTCTCTTTCCACAGATGCTGTCAGACCTGCTGAGTGGTTCCAGCATTTCTTGTTTTTATTTCAGATTTCCAGCATCCGCAGTATTTTGCTTTTATCTCGCTGTCTCTTGCTGGTTTGCTCAGTACCTTTCTCTGTCTGTTCCTTTCTGGGTCCTGATAATATC
The DNA here is from genome assembly GCF_036365525.1 of Heterodontus francisci. Classification (NCBI taxonomy): domain Eukaryota; kingdom Metazoa; phylum Chordata; class Chondrichthyes; order Heterodontiformes; family Heterodontidae; genus Heterodontus; species Heterodontus francisci. The sequence goes on from NW_027142345.1 coordinate 1,790,574, forward strand.
TACCTGGTTTTCTGTGTGTCTTTCTCTGCCTGCCTCATTATCGGTGCTGTTACTCAGTGTCCTTGTGTCATTGTGCAGTGAGGGTGAGTCCGTCAGCACGTGTGTTGCTGAGTCTGGGATTCTTGAGAAATCCGACTCCAATCCTATTTTGATAAAAACATTGGGGAAATGAACATATTTCACTAACAGGCAGCTAAAATTCAAAACAGCAGTTAGCAGAGTGGTGCAGCGGAAGCGTGCTGGGCTCATAACCCAGAGGTCGATGGATCGAAACCATTCTTTGCTATTTACGCTTGGCAGGAAGACAAACAGTTCACTTTCAAAACATCAAGTGTTTCCTCAGAAAAGCAAGACACGCTCGATTGCAATCAGCTTTTTCCTTCTAGTGAACACATCAATCAGTAACAAATCACTTTTGCTCACACGAACACAAACTGCAAACACGAACCAGCCGAGTCTCTCCCACTTTGTCAACCCCTTCCTGCAGAGCCTCCTCTCCACCACCAGATGGTGATGTTGGCCACAATAAAACCAGGGCAAATGGTCACAGTGAGGAGACGGTCAGCAACAGAAAATAAAACAATAACAGGGAAAACCTTTACACAACAACAGGGTACATCTTTACACAACAGAAAACATATTTACACAACAGGAAATACCTTTAGACAACAGGGAGAGCACAATCATACAAATGCCTTGTTTCTCCATCTCAGTTTCGTTGTCTGTCTCTCTCTCTCCGTTCCACATTTTTGCTTCCTCACAGTCTATTAGTTTTCTCTGTGTTTTTCTCTCTGTCCCGTTGTCGATGGTGTCACTCAGCGTCCTTGTAACATTGCGTAGCCAGGCTGAGCCTCCCAACACCTGTGTTACAGAACATAGAACATAGAACAGTACAGCACAGTACAGGCCCTTCGGCCCACGATGATGTGCCGAACCTTTAACCTACTCTAAGATCAAAACTACCTACATACCCTTCATTCTACTATCATCCATGTACCTATCCAAGAGACGCTTAAATGTCCCTAATGTATCTGCTTCTACTACCACCGCTGGCAGTGCATTCCACGCACCCACCACTCTCTTGTGTGAAGAACCTACCTCTGACATCTCCCCGAAACATTCCTCCATCACCTTAAAATTATGCCCCCTGGTGATAGCCCTTTCCACCCTGGGAAAAAGTCTCTGGCTATCCACTCTATCTATGCCTCTCATCATCTTGTACCCCTCTATCAAGTCACCTCTCATCCTTCTTCGTTCCAATGAGAAAAGTCCCAGCTCCCTCAATCTTTCTTTGTAAGACATGCCCTCCTGTCCAGGCAGCATCCTGATAAATCTCCTCTGCACCCTCTCTAAAGCTTCCACATCCTTCCTATAATGAGACGACCAGAACTGAACACAATATTCCAAGTGTGGTCTAACCAGGGCTTTATAGAGCTGCAGCATAACCTCGCGGCTCTTAAACTCAATCACCCTGTTAATGAAAGCCAACACACCATACGCCTTCTTAACAACCCTATCAACTTGGGTGGCAACTTTGAGCGATCTATGGACATGGGCCCCAAGATCCCTCTGTTCCTCCACACTACCAAGAATCCTGTCTTTTCGCCTGTATTCTGCATTCAAATTCAACCCTCCAAAATGAATCACTTCACACTTTTCCAGGTTGAACTCCATCTGCCACTTCTCAGCCCAGCTCTGCATCATGTCAATGTCCTGTTGCAACCTACAACAGCCTTCCACACTATCCACAACTCCAGCAACCTTCGTGTCACCGGCAAACTTGCTAACCCAGACTTCCACTTCCTCATCCAAGTCATTAATATCAATCACAAAGAGCAGAGGTCCCAGAACAGATCCCTGCGGAACACCACTGGTCACCGAGCTCCAGGCTGAATACTTTCCATCTACTACCACCCTCTGTCTTCTATGGGCCAGCCAATTCTGTATCCAGACAGCCAACTTTCCCTGTATCCCATGCCTCCTTACTTTCTGAATGAGCCTACCATGGGGAACCTTATCAAACGCCTTGCTGAAATCCACGTACACCACATCCACTGCTCTTCCTTCATCAATGTGTTTTGTCACATCTTCAAAGAATGTAATAAGGCTTGTGAGGCATGACCTGCCCCTCACAAAGCCATGCTGACTGTCTCTAATCAAACTATGATTTTCCAACTAATCATAAATCCTGTCTCTCAGAATCCTCTCCAATAATTTGCCCACTACCTACGTAAGACTGACTGGTCTATAATTCCCAGGGTTATCCCTATTCCCTTTCTTGAACAAGGGAATAACATTTGCCACCCTCCAATCATCTGGTACTACTCCAGTGGACAGTGAGGACGCAAAGATCATCGCCAAAGGCGCGGCAATCTCTTCCCTCGCTTTCCTTAATATCCTTGGGTATATCCCGTCTGGCCCCAGGGACTTATCTGTCCTCATGTCTTTCAAAATTTCCAGCACATCCTCCCTCTTAACATCAACCTGTTCGAGCATATCAGCCTGTTTCACAACCTGTCCTCACAAACGACCAGGTCCCTCTCACTAGTGAATACTGAAGCAAAGTATTCATTTAGGACCTCCCCTGCCTCCTCCGACTCCAGGCACAAGTTCCCTCCACTATCCTTGATCGGCCCTACCCTCACTCTGGCCATCCTCTTGTTCCTCACATAAGTGTAGAACGCATTGGGATTTTCCTTAATCCTACCCGCCAAGACTTTTTCATGTCCCCTTCTAGCTCTCCTAAGTCCATTCTTCAGTTCCTTCCTGGCTACCTTGTAACCCTCTAGAGCCCTGTCTGATCCTTGCTTCCTCAACCTTAAGTAAGCTTCCTTCTTCCTCTTGACTAGCTGTTCCACATTTCTTGTCATCCAAGGTTCCTTCACCCTTCCATCCCTTCCTTGCCTCATCGGGACAAACCTATCCAGCAGTCGCAGCAAGTGCTCCCTAAACAACCTCCACATTTCTGTCGTGCATTTCCCTGAAAACATCTGTTCCCAATTTATGCACCCCAGTTCCTGCCTAATAGCATTGTAATTCCCCCTCCCCAATTAAATATTTTCCCATCCCGTCTGCTCCTGTCCCTCTCCATGACGATAGTAAAGGTCAGGGAGTTGTGATCACCATCACCGAAATGCTCTCCCACCGAGAGATCTGCCACCTGGCCTTGTTCGTTGCCAATCACCAAATCCAACATAGCTTCCCCTCTAGTCAGCCTATCTACATATTGAGTCAGGAAACCTTCCTGGACACACCTGACAAAAACTGCTCCATCCAAACTATTTGCACTAAGGAGGTTCCAATGAATATTAGGGAAGTTGAAGTCACCCATGACAACAACCCTGTTACTTCTGCACCTTTCCAAAATCTGCCTCCCAATCTGTTCCTCCGTGTCTCTGTTGCTATTGAGGGGTCTATGGAAAACTCCCAATAAAGTGACTGCTCCTTTCCTGTTTCTGACTTCCACCCATAATGACTCAGTAGACAAACCCTCCTCGATGACCTCCCTTTCTGCAGCTGTGATACTATCCCTGATTAACAATGCCACTCCCCCACTTCTTTTACCTCCCTCCCTATTCCTTTTGAAACATCTAAACCCCGGAACATCCAACATCAATTCCTGTCCCTGTGATCTCCAAGTGCCCGTAATGGCCACAACATCGTAGCTCGAAGTACTGATCCATGCTCTAAGTTCATCACTCTTATTCCTGACACTTCTTGCATTAAAATAGACACACTTCAACCCATAATACTGGCTGAAACATTGCCCTGTCAACTGTCTAACCTTCCTCACAGACTCTCTGCACTCGGTATCTGCCTGTTCAACAGCTACCCCATCCACTGATCCATAGCTCCGTTTCCCATCCCCCTGCCAAACTAGTTTAAACCCTCCCGAAGAGCTCTAGCAAACCTCCCGCCCAGGATATTGGTGCCCCTCCAGTTCAGATGCAACCCGTCCTTCTTGTACAGGTCCCACCTTCCCCAGAAGGTATCCCAATGATCCACATAACTGAAGCCCTCCCTGCTACACCAGCTCTGTAGCCACGTGTTCAGCTGCACTCGCTCTCTGTTTCTAGCCTCACGAGCACGTGGCACCGGTATCAATCCTGAGATTACTACTCTGCTCGTCCTGCCTTTTAGCTTCCAACCTAACTCCTATATTCGCTTTTCAGGTCCTCATCCCTTTTCCTAGCTATGTCATTGGTACCGATATGGGCCACGACTTCTGGCTGCTCCCCCTCCCCCTTAAGAATCCTGTAGACTCGATCTGAGACATCCCTGACCCTGGCACCCAGGAGGCAACATGCCATCCGGGAGTCTCGTTCGCGACCACAGTATCTCCTGTCTGTTCCTCTAACCATTGAATCTCCTGTTACTATCGCTCTCCTATTCTCCACCCTTCCCTTCTGAGCCGCAGAGCCAGGCTCAGTGGGAGAGATCTGGCCGCTGTGTCTTTCCCCTGGTAGGTCCCCCCCCCCCCGACCGTATCCAAAACGGTATACTTATTATTGAGGGGAACGGCCACAGGGGATCCCTGCACTGTGCGCCTATTCCCTTTCCCTCCCCTGATGGTCACCCAGCTACCTTTATCCTGTGACTTAGGTGTCAGTACTTCCCTATAACTGCTCTCTATCATCCCCTCTGCCTCCCGCATGATCCGAAGTTCATCCAGCTCCAGCTCCAGTTCCCTAACGCGCTCTGTGAGGAGCTGGAGTTGGGTGCACTTCTCACAGGTGATGTCAGCAGGGACACAAGTGGTGACCCTTACCTCCCACATCCTGCAAGAGGAGCATGCAACTGCCCTAGCTTCCATCCCCTCTGCTCTAAATTGACAACAGAGAATAAAAAAATATAAAGGAAAACCTTACCTTACCAAACCCTCCACACAAGAGTCCTTTTTTTGGTTGGAGGAGGAGGATGGGTGGGAGACAGTACACGTGTAGTGTTTCGGGTTTAGCCACTGCCCGAATATATAAGTTCACTTACCCAGCAGTCCCCGTGTCCGCCGAATCGCCAGGTAAGTACTTTATAGTGAAACGTACCTTCCCAGCTGCCCCCTGGCTCGCACTATCACCGCTACTGCTGATCAAAGGTGTTGCTGTAATAAAAACAGAAAATGCTGGAAATCCTAAGTAGGTCTGGCAGCATCTGTGCAGAGAGAAACAGTTAACAGTTCAGGTCTGTTTCCTTAGCTCACATTAACTTTGTTTCTTTCTCCACAGATGCTGCCAGACCTGCTGACTATTTCAAGCATTTTCTGTTTATGTTTCCGATTTCCAGCATCTGCAGTATTTTGCTTTTGTACGTGTGTTGCTATGTCTGGGACTGTTTGAGTGCAATGCTATTGCTTTATAAACAGCGTTGAAACAAACATTTATCTAGTTAACACACAGCACTAATACACAGCTGGATATAAACAGCAGCCTGCAGCAGAGGGTGCAGTGGATGTTTATTAACACAAATAATTCACCAGCACCATATTTACTGCTATCCACAATCACACCACGCTTCATCTTAACACGTTTTATTCTTCATTTACATCAACTTCTTGCTTCCAATAAACACTTCAATTTGGAACACAGCTTCCAAATCACCTTTATTCACAAACCCGAACACAAGCTGCAAATGCTGCAAACACACACCAGCCCAGACTTTTCCCTTTCTGTCAACCCATTCCTGCATCACTGCCTCTCCACCAACAGTTGTCGCTAGAATCATACAATCATAGAATGGCTAAAGCACAGAAGGAGGTCATTCGGTCTGACGAGCCCATGCTGGCTCTCTGCTAAAGCAACTCACCTCATCTCACTCCCCAGTCATTTCAATTTCGGTGGTGGGAAAACTTCTCGAAAGAATAATTCGGGACAAAATTAATAGTCCCATGGATAAATGTGGGTTAATTCAGGAAAGACAGCATGGATTTCTTAAGGGAAAGTCATGTTTAACTGTCCTGCTGGAGTTTTTTGATGAGGTAACAGAGAAGGCTGATGAGGGCAATGCTGTTGATGTGGTGTACATGGACTTTCAAAAGGTCTGACAGCATCTGAAAGGTCACTGACCTGAAACGTTAACTCTGCTTCTCTCTCCACAGATGCTGCCAGACCTGCTGAGTATTTCCAGCACTTTTTGTTTACATTTCAGATTTCTAGCATCTGCAGTATTTTGCTTTTATTGACTTTCAAAAGGAGTTTGATACAGTGCAACACAACAGACTTGTGAACAAAGTTATAACTCATGGTAATAAAAGGGACAGTAGTAACATGGATATGGAATTGGCTGAGTGACAGGAAACAAAGAGTAGTGATCAATGGATGTTCTTCGGGCTAGAGGAAGGTTTGTAGTGGAGTTCCCCAGGAGTCAGTGTTGGGACCCTTGCCTTTCCTGATATATATTAATGACCGAGACCTTGGTGTACAGGGCAGAATTTCAAAGTTTATGGATGATACGAAAATTGGAAGCATTGTGAACTGTAAGGATGATAGTGTAGAACTTCAAAAGGACATAGACAAGTTGGTGGAATGGGAGGACAGATGACAGGTGAAGTTCAATGCAGAGAAATGTGAATTGATTCATTTTGGTAGGAAGAACATGGAGTGACAATGTAGAATAAAGGGTACAATTCTAAAGGGGGTGCAGGTGCAGTGGGACCTGGGGTTATATGTCATTGGTTGAGAGAGTGGTTAATAAAGCATACAGTATCCTCGGCTTTAGTAATAGAGGCATAGAGTACAAGAACAAGGAGGTCATGTTGAACTTGTATAAGACACTAGCCTCAGCTGAAGTACTGCATCCAGTTCTGGGTGCCACACTTTAGGAAAGATGTGAAGGCATTGGAGAGATTATGGAAAAGATTCATGAGAATGGTTCCAGGGATGAGGAACTTCAGTTATGAAGATAGATTGGAGAAGTTAGGACTGTTTTCCTTGGAGAAAAGAAGGCTAAGAGGAGATTTCATAGTGGTATTCAAAATGATGAGGGGTGTGGACAGAGTGGATAGGGAGAAACTGTTCCCACTTGTGAAAGGATCGAGAACGAGAGGGCACAGATTTAAAGTAATTGGTAAAAGAAGCAAAAGCGACATGAGGAAAAACTTTTTCACACAGCGAGTGGTTAAAGTATGAACTGCCTGAGAATGTGATGGAGGCAGGTTCAATTGAAGCATTCAAAGGGGAATTAGACTGTTATCTGAAAAGGAAGAATGTGCAGGATTATGGGGAGAAGACGGGGAAGTGACATCAGGTGAATTGCTCATTTGGAGAGTCAGTGCAGACACGATGGGCCAAATGGCCTCCTTCTGTGTAGTAACAATTCTGTGATTCTGTGATTCCAATATTCAAGTCATTTCTATATATGGTGGTTCTGACACTGACCCTTGTGGACATCACTGTTCACCATCTTCCATTCTGAAAAACAGCCAAATACCACAACTCACCTTTCTTGATATTTCATCCATTTTTTAATCCAAGCAGATACTGACCCTCCTATTCCAGGAGCCTCAGTTTTGTTACCCAGCCTTTTATGTGGTAGTCTGTCAAACGCTTTCTTAAAATCCATATAGACAACATCCATTGCTTTCCCTTCATCAACCTTTTCTGTTACTTCATCAAAAAAATCAGTTATATTAGTGAAGAAGTGGAAAGGTGCTGAAGCTTTCAGTTTTCGGTCGACCCAAACCAAGTTCAAGGCCTGAATAATGAACCGATTGCCTCATTAGTTCTGTGAATAATACAATGATTTAATAGACAAAGTTTTGAAACATTCCTGCCCATAAATCTTGATAACAGAGAGTGTGTGGATCTCCTGACTCAGAATGTTTAATGGATACAGTCCTCAGATCCGACAAGGAACCCCTGAACATCCACAGTAAAGGCAGTGTGGATGAGGAAATGTAAGAGCCGGGAGCTGAAACTCAGGGACGGCCGAGCTCTCCTGTCATTGAGCTTGTGTGTCTGCTCTGCTCGCCGCACTTCCGGCTCTACTTTGTTTCCAATGAAAAGATGAAAAGGGCCGTTCGGTTTTCCTCTCACTGACAGCGTGTTTCACTCGGGTTAATATAACCCGGGACTTTTGCAGCTGAAATGAATTCTGCAGGGTCCCAGCAAACACACCGGCTCCCTCCTTTCTCCCCTCTTTCTATCGGATTGTTTTACCAGGAGGGGCTCAATAATAACAAACCCCCTGCAGGGAATGACCGCAAATTGAGCATCTAAATGGGGCAAGTGGGCAGCTTTCTGGGTTCTAGGTTCCCCCTACCCCGCCCCTCCCTCCCTCCAGTCCAAGCCCCTCTTCACTTTCTTTGGGACTTTGATGATGGTGAAATGGGGAAAGTTCCCATTGATGTTTGAATGCTGAATTGCTGCAGAGATCTGCGCACGCGCGATGCAGCCCCGCCCCAGTGGGACGTCACAATAAGGAGTGGAGCCCATGCGCAGCCTTTCCCCAACCCTGTCTGTGAGGCCATTCACTCAATCAGGGGAAGATGCTTTAAATCAGCTGCTAATGGAGACTTCCCGGGCCCGGGGGAAGGGAACAAACAGCATCTACTTCCAGCAGCCACTGCTTTGGGAGCGTGTCCGCAGATGTGCTCAGAGATTAGCATTGAGTGGTGGGAAGTTGAGGGGGAGTCGGGGAGTGTTTGTAACAGACACTGTGGAGCAGGAGCTGCTCCCGGAACATGGAGTGAGCCGGGGACACGGGGAAGGGAGAGTTCATTCTCGGACAGTGTCTGTACAGGCTCAGGGAGACACAATGGGAAGAAATCACTATTGAAAATCACTGACAATTTCACCACCCAAAGGAGAGGGAATTTTCCTGCTTTAGTTCCAGTCTCTCACTGTTTGTTGGATTGTGAACAGTGGGGGGAAAATAGCCGCAAACTAACGATGTGGACAGTTAGACAAAGAGCATTTATTGCAGACACCAGGTGAGAAGTGTGAAAGGCACATTTTAAATAGTGGCTGCTTGTTTTCCGTTGAAATAGAAATGTGACTGTGTAAAGGTCACTGCTCTTTCGGACAGTCCCAGTCATTGAGCAGTGCAGGGCTTGTGTTGTTTCTGAATGTCACAAACTTGTTGTAAAACCACTGCAAACACCTGGTAAACAGAAGCTGAATACTGCAGTACTGCAGTGGAGGCAGACACTGACACCGTTTGTGTTCTTGGTTTTCATTTTGTGATTGTTCACAATGATTATTATTGGGACGATTACATTGATCGCTTTTGTATCTTCTACCTCACCAGTTCTTTCATTCCTGCAGGAAAATACATGACGGAACCTGAATAGATGTGGTGATTCTTGGACACAAGGAAAAGTGCAGTGATCTCGTTCCAACACACAGTCAGTACAGGATCACTCCCAAAGCACAGAGATACTGCCAGCTCATCAGTTCCACTGGAACAAACAAAAGAAGTAGTCAGACAGACACTGATCCCAAAGTCAAGAGACACATTTTCAATCCAACAGTCAAACAACAGCAGGAGAGACAGAAGTTGTTTCTATTTCACTCCAATTCAGTGCAGCTGACAGGTTGATATATCAATCACAGTCCAAAAACAAACTCACTATCAGATCTAAATAAACTCTGTCACCATGGTCACATTTTAAATATAAAATCTGAAATAGAACAGACAAAATTTACAGAATAGAAAGGTACAGAATGAATGCAAGGAGGCTTCAAGGGGATTTGGACAGGTTAAATGAATGGGCAAGAACATGGCAGATGGAATATAATGTGAATAAGTGTGAAGTTCTCCACTTTGGTCAAATAAACAGAAAGACAGAGTATTTCTTAAATGGTGAGAGGTTGAGAAGTGTCGATGTCCAAAGGCACCTGGGTGTCCTTGTTCATGAGACACGAAAAGCTACTATGCAGGTGCAGCAAGCAATGCGGAAGGCAAATGGTATGTTGGCTTCATTGAAAGCGTATTTGAGTACATGAGTAAAGATGTATGAAGTCTAGATGAGACCGCACCTGGAGTATTCTGTACAATTTTGGTTTCCTTATCGAAGGAAGGATAGACTTGTCACAGAGGGAGTGCAACAGAGATTCACCGGTCTCATCCCCTCGGATGGTGGGATTGTCTGATGATGAGAGACTTCAGAAACTGGGCCTAAATTCTCTAGAGTTTTGAAGAATGAGAGGTGATCTCATTGAAACAGACAAAGTTCTTACAGGGTGTCACAGGGTAGATATGGATAGGATGTTTCCTCTGTCTAGTGAGTCCAGAACAAGGGGACACAGTCTCAGAATAAGGGCAGACTGAGATGAGCAGGAATTTCTTTACTCAGAGGGTGCAAAATCTGTGGAATTCTTTATCCCAGAGGGCTGTGGAAGATCAATCATTGAACATATTCAAGACAGAAATCGATAGATTTCTAAATACAAACAAGATCAAGCGATATGGAGATGGCAGAGAAAAATGGCGGAGAGGTAGATGATCAGTCACGATCTGTTTGAATGTTGGAGCAGGCTCGATGGGCTGAATGGCCTAATGCCCCTATTTCCTATGATCCTATGAATCCCAATAATGTACATCAGAACGTTAGACCAAGTTATGCATTACATACCAGTTCAAAAATCCCACAGAGATTAAGACTGAAAGATACAGTATCAATTCCATTACTACAAAATGAAGGACTTGGAGCTTGCAGACCAGCCCATGTATAAGATTGAAAGTTATATTTTCATTCACAATCGTTTTCACAGAGCTTAATATTGAATACCAATCCACAACTTGTACAGGACTACCAAATAAAACCTACAACTGTAAAATACAGCTAATCCATATTTTAAATTAAACACAAGGCAAATAAATATTGATACATTAAGAGAGCGGGAAACAGTGAGAGTAGAGTGGAGCATAAAGAGCCCAGGAGAGAGAGGGAGCAAGAGTTCACTCGGAGAGCAGGGAACAGCGAGAGCAGGCGTCAAAAAAGGCAAAGGAATACACAATTAATGGGAGAACACTGAACGGTGTAGAGGAAGTGAGGGACGTTGGACTGAATGTCCACAGATCCCTGAAGTAGCAGTGCAGGTCAATAAGCTGGTTCAGCAGGTAAATGGAATCCTTTCCTTTATTAACTGAGGTATAGAGTATAAGGGTGACCTGGTATCCATGGCAATAAGTCACTGACAGCTAACATTCAGGTGCAGCAAGCAATTAGGAAGGCTAATAGTATGTTAGCCTTTATCACAAGAGGATTTGAGTACAGGAGTAGTGAATTCTTGCTTCAACTGTATGGAACCTTGGTTAGACTGCACTTGGAGTACTGTGTGCAGTTTTGGTCCCCTTGCCTTAGGAAGGATATTATTGCCATAGATAGAGTGCAAAGAAGGTTCATCAGACTTGTTCCTTGGATGGTGGGACTGTCCTATGAAGAGAGATTGGGGAAACTGGGGCTGTATTCTCTGGAGTTTTGAAGAATGAGAGGTGATCTCATTGAAACCTACAAAATATTTAAAGGACAGTCAGGGTAGATGCAGCTAAGATGTTTCCCTGGTTGGGGAGTCGAGAACCAGGGGACGCAATTTCAAAATAAGGGGCATGCCACTTCGGACAGTTTTGAGGAGAAATGTTGTTACTCAGAGGGTTGTGAATCTTTGGAATTCTGTACCCCAGAGGGCTGTGGAAGCTCAGTCATTGAGTATGTTTAAAGCAGAGATTGATAGATTTCTAAATACAAATGACATAAGGGAATATGAGGAAAGTGTGGGGAAAAGGGCATTGAAGTGGATGATCAGCCATGATCATATTGAATGGTGGGGCAGGCTCGATGTGCTGAATGGTCGACTCCTGCTCCTATGTTCCTATGTTCCTAACTCCACATTATCGATGAGACACAGCCTCAGGCCGACTTGTCGGGTGTTGCAAACAGATAACACTGCTTCTGATCTTCACCAGAACAGAGAGTGAGATGTAAAATTGATCATCAAACAGACTGTGAGAGAATACAACAGAATAAAACACATGGAGAGACACTGTGGAATAACAAATAGATTAGGTTGGAATGTTGAATTATGATTGGAATGGATAAAACAGCAGATTAAATTGGGACAGAAAAGAGAAACTGATGGGAAGAAGGAAGAAAAGAAAGGATGGATCTGTTCACTTTTTTCAGTTTTTTCACTGGTCCATCAAAGCTAGATTAAAAAAAGATGCAAAAAACAGAGAATTTCACCAAAAAGGGAGATTAAATGCTGCCGAAACCTTGGATCGAAGGATGCCCCAACAGATCACCTGTTTAACTGTCTCCTCACTGGGGGATTTCAATCAATGAGCAATATTATTCTCTCCTTTTCTTTTGTTAAATGAAACCACTACTGTCACTTGGAGTTAATATCCCTGTGTTCCAACTCCTGAATAATGAAATTGTGAGTTTCGTGATATTTTCTGGACACATTTCCTGCTGAAAGAACTAAGAGCTCTTTTCTAATTTACACAATACTATATACACACTCATCAAGCCTCCGAAACTAGCATCCTTGGTGCTGCTCTCTCCTCCCAAACCTCATCTCATGTGACTGTTACATCATCACTCTGATTGTGGGAGGGGTTAATCCCACTGTTTTCAGCATTAACCCTTTACATCCTCATACTGCACTGTCTGTCCAAACAAATCGGTGGAGGGAACTTGAATTATCAACACAGCAACAGCTGCCAGTTGAAAATCAACTCAACTCATCAGAGAGAGACTGTCAGAGAACTTCCTGCATCCAGTCCTGACCCTGTCACATGAAGCAGCTGCTCACCCAGACCCCACTCTCATCAACACTGAACATTTTTAATGAGACCCTTCAAATACTGTTTACAAAAGGCCGCAAAGATCAAAGTTCACACAGTTGTATAAAATACAACAAAGTTTAATATCTTCTCACCGTTTCTCGGGAACCACATGAGACTTAGGTTTTCTTATTTGGTTCCTTTGATTTTTCTTGTTCCTGACTGACAAATATTCCAAACCTCAGATAAACCCTCCCACTTGCGTCATGTCCCAGTCTCGGTTAAAAGCAACACATAATGACACAAACACTCTCCTTCAGTGAGATTAATATCAAGCTGTTTTCCAGGTTGAATGGAACTGTGATCAAATTTATGCCAAAGAAGTTAACTTTGATGTATTAGCACTGAAATTCTGTGCAAGGAGAAACAGCCATTCCAAACTCATATCCTTCACAAAGGCTGTTTTTTTATGTGATTGAAATTCATCAAGTATTTTGAATTAAAGTTCACAAGACACAGATGTCAGTGTTGATAATGAAACTTTTCAAGCATGTTGCAACTGTGAAATGAGGCTCTGCTGGGAGTTGAACCCAGGATCTCCTGTTTTCTAGACAGGTGCTTTAACCAACTAAACTACAGAGCCAGATCACAAATGTGTGTGCAATTGAAATCAGAGGAAGGCCTTGTAGATAGTGGGCAGGCTTTGGCGAGTCAAGAGCTGAGTTCGTCACGGCATTGTTCCCAGCCTCTGACTCGCTCTTGTAGTTGTTGCTGGAGTTGTAATTGTAATAGGCAACCGTCTGTCTCGGAAGACGATGGGCTACACCCGGGGTGTACGTCACTTCTGTGTGAAACATCGTTTGTTGTGGCTGTAGAGGATGACTCGTGAGTGACAATCCCTTCCGCAGCTGGTACAGATGAATATCATTGGCCCGAGGTCGACTGATAATTTTTCCTTCCTCTGAGCTCTCTTTCCCACCATCTGGTCATTTCTTTTGTCCTCTGCTTTTACCATGGTCTTCCTGAATGCCTTTCTCCAGGAATTCCAGTCAGCAGGAAGGACTTCCCATGCATTGACTCCAATCCCAGTCAGCTTGAGATCTCGCTTTGCAGATGTCCTTGTATCACAGATGTGGGTGACCTGTTGGTCTCGTGCTGATAGCAAGCTCACCATAGAGCGTGTCTTTGGCAAAGCGACCGTCATCCATTCAGCACACATGACTCAGTCAACAGAGTCATCGCTGACTCAAGAGGGCAAACATGCTGCGGATCCCTGCACGCTGGTGTACTTCTGCATTCGGCAGTCTGTCCTGCCAGGAGATGCCCAATATCCATCTGAGACAGTGGAGGTGGAAGCTGTTCAGCTGCTTTTCTTGGCTTGTATAAGTTGTTGATGCTTCTCTATTCTAAAGGAGGGTGCTGAGAACACAAGCCTGTTACACGCGGAGTTTTGTATTTTCGATCAGTTTGCTGTCGGTTCACACTCGTCTTCTCAACTTTGACATGACAGCTGCAGCATTGACAATCCTGGTGCTGATTTCAGTATCAAGGGACAGATTGCTGGTGATTGTTGATCCAAGGTATGTGAAGCTGTTGACAACCTCCAAAGTGAGCCTGTCGATGTTGATGGAAGGTGGAGTCTCTAGTCCTGGCCCATAACTTTGATCTTCCTGATGCTGATCGTCAGTCCAAACTCCTTGCAGGCCAGGGAGAACCGATATACAAGCTGCTGTTAATGAACTTCATTATGGGATGTCAGCACAGCGTCATCAGCAAAGAGCAACTCACAGACCAAGAACTGACTCATTTTGGTCTTGGTGCGCAGTCTTGCCAAGATGAACAGCTTGTCATCAGCTCTGGTATGCAGGTGGACAACCCCATCTGAGACACTGAAAGTTTAAAATAGCAGCATGGAGAAGAATATACCAATTGTAAAGGATGTGAGCTGTGAGGAGGTTACAAGGAGGCTTCCAGGGGACTTGGACAGGATAAGTGAATGAAATGACAGATGGAATATAATGTGAATAAGTGTGAAGTTATCCACTTTGGTAGAATAAACAGAAAGACAGAATATTTCTTAAATGGTGAGAGGTTGGGAAGTGTTGATGTCCAAAGGGACCTGGGTGTCCTTGTTCATGAGACACTAAAAGCTCGCATGCAGGTGCAGCAATCAATTAGGAAGGCAAATGGTATGTTGGCCTTAACACGAGGGGTCATGAGTACAGGAATAAAGATGTCTTGCTGCGATTGTATAGAGCCTTGGTGAGATTGTGCTGGAGTATTGTGTACAGTTTTGGTTTCCTTATCTAAGGAAGGATATACTTGCCACAGAGGGAGTGCAACGGAGGGTCACCAGACTAATCCCTGGGATGGTGGGATTGTCTTATGAGGAAACTGGGCTTGTATTCCTTAAAGTTTCATTTAAAAGGCCATTTAAAACTGAGATAGGGTGGAATTTCTTCACTCAGAGGGTGGTGAATCTTTGGACTTCTCTACCTCAGGGGTTTGTGAAAGTTCAATCATTGAGCATGTTCAGGACAGAAATTGATAGAAATCTTGATACTCATGACATCAAGGGATTTGGGGAGAGCGCGGGAAAGTGGTGTTGAGGTAGATGATCAGCAAGGATGTAATTGAATGACAGATCAGGCTCGACAGGTGAAACTGCCTCCTCCTACGTTCTGAAGAGAGTTTGCACCAGGACACAGCCCTGTTTTACCCCACTGCTGATCGTGAAAGTGTCTGATGTTGCTCCATTGTAACTGACGGAACTGTGCATGTTCTCGTGGAAAGAAGAGATGACGCCCAAGAGTTCAGGAGGGCAGCCTAGTTTCCACAGCAGTTTGAAGAGTCTGTCTCTGCTAACAAGATCGAAGGCCTTGGTGATGTCTATAAAGACAATGTAGAGTGGTCTGTACTGTTCACAGTACTTCTCCTGTAACTGCCGAAGTGAGAAAATCATGTCGACTGTCGATCTACCAGCTCTGAAGCTGCACTGAGACTCAGGATAGATGTGTGATGTCAGGGTCTGCAATCTGGTCAGAGCAATGTGAGCAAAGACCTTCCCCACAATACTTAGCAAGCAGATGCCTCGGTAATTGCTGCAGTCACTGCGATTCCCCCTTATTGTTGTACAAGGTGACAATGTTTGCATCACGCATGTTTAGAGGCGCAGATCTCCCCTTCCAACAGAGACACAGAAGTTCATGGAGATGCTGCAGCAGAGCTGCTTTTCCACTTTTGATGATTCCAGGTGGAGTACCATCATTTCCCAGGGCTTTACCACTGGCAAGACGGTCAATGGCCTTGTTGAGCTCTCCTATGGTGGGGTCACTGTCCAACTCCTCCACGACAGGGAAGTCTGGAATGGTTCTGAGAGCTACTTCAATGACAATGTTCTCCGTTATGTAGAGTTCAAGGTAATGCTCCACTCACCTTTCCATCTGCTTGTTAGGTTCAGTGATGATCGTCCCTGTCTTTGTCTTCAAAGGTGCTGATTTAGTTACTGCTGGGCCCGTTGCTTTCATAATTTTTTTTTTATTCATTCATGTGATGTGGTCATCACTGGCTAAGCCAGCATTTATTGCCCATCCCTCATTTCCCTTGAGAATGTGATGGTGAGCTGCCTTCTTGAACCGCTGCAGTCTGTGTGAGGTAGGTACACCCACAGTGCTGTTAGGAAGGGAGTTCCAGGATTTTGACCCAGCAACAGTGAAGGAAAGGCGATATAGTTCCAAGTCACGATAGTGTGTGGCTTGGAGGGGAACTTGCAGGTGGTGGTGTTCCCATGAATTTGCTGCCCTTGTCCTTATAGTTGGTAGAGGTTGCGGGTATGGAAGGTGCTGTCTAAGGAACCTTGGTGTGTTGAATTCCTTCATATGTCCCTCTAGCAGCCCCCAGATTCAGCGGCAGATTGGATGCTGTTGCAGAGTTTTAACCAGTATTGATTGGTGCAGTGCTGAGCAGTCTGCAGAGACTTGTGTCTGGCAGCTCTGAGAGCATCTAGAGTTTGTTTGCTGCGGACTTGTTTGTAGTTCATGAGGGCTCTCTTCTTAGTTGCAGTAACTGACTCCATTTCAGTCCAATAAGCCTCAAACCAGTCAGCATTCCTCCCATCTCTTTTCCCATACACAGTGAGTGCAGAGTTATAGATGGTGGCGTGCAGATGATTCCACTTTGACACTGCACTGAGGCCTTGGGTGTTTTCTGAAAGAGCCTGATCGAGGATGTTGAGGAACTCCTGGGTCCTTTCTGGGTCAGTGGTTCGGCTAGTGTTGATCCGAGAACGACCTTTCTTCTTGGATGGATGAAGCTTCCTTGGCTGAAGCCTGACCTTGTTACACACCAGGGAGTGGTCAGTGTCACAGGCAGCGCTGTGATACCTGCGTGTGATGAGGATACTGCTGAGGGTGGTACGTCTGGTGCTGATAAGGTCTAGCTGGTGCCAGTGGCATGATCTCGGACGTCTCCAGGACACCTTGTGGCACAGCTTGACCTGGAAGTAGCTGTTCGTCACACAGAGTCCATGGTGACAGCATAGCTCCAGAAACCTCTGTCCATTTTTGTACATCTTGCTAATCCCCTTGTGCCCTATGCTCATTGGCCAAGCTGTAGTCAGTACCCAAGCTTGCGTTGAAATCCCCGAGAAGATACAGTCCCTCGGTGCTGGGAATTCTGCTGATGGCAGTGTCTAGTGTCTCATAGAATTGATCCTTGACATCTGGGGTGGAGGTGAGTGTCGGGACATAGATGCACATGAGATTAACTGGGCCCGCGCTTGTTGACAAGTGAAGGGTAAGAAGTCTCTCTGAGCCAACTGTGGGGGGTTCACTCATTGCAAGTAGCGTGTTTTTTACTGTGAGACCCACTCCATGCTCACGAGTTGCCTCTTGGGCTTTCCCCTGCCTGAAGAAGGTGTAGTGTTTCTCTTTGAGGGATCCACTTTGAATGAGTCTAGTTTCTTGCAGCACAGCAATGTCCACATTGAGCCTTGTGAGTTCCTTGTCAATCACAGCTGTCTGGTGTGTGTCATCAACCTGCAGAAGGTTGTCAGTAAGGCCAGGACACATGGTCCTTACATTCCAGCTTGTGATGCGAAGCACTGGTGTCTTCTTTGCTGAGTTTGTCTTGCCTGGTGCATAGATTATCAATCCGCCAGTTGAGAGATATCTCTCTAAGCTGCAAGCACCCATTGAAGCAAGTAGGTCGTGGCAGGACAGCACCTAACTGACTGGGGGCTGCACAGCTTGGAGTAGGTGGTAGTTCTCCAATGAGACGCGATGATCTCCCCCACTGTCAAAAGTAACCCCTGGTGCTCATACTCTACACCAATTGAGTGAGAGCTTATACTCGGTAACTGTTTCTTCCCATGTTTTGCTAATGTTTAACCACGAAGCTGGAGTGTCCTCTCCAGGGCACAGGCCTGGGCAAATAGTATGCAGACACTGAGCATCAGGACCCCCTCTCAGCATTGCTAGTATTGTCCAAAGGAAAGGAAAAAAACAGTTCTGTTTGGTACCAGCTCTGCTGTCGGAGTTGCTGCAAAACTACCTGATAAGTAACAGGTAACCGCCTACGGGACTCCACTCCGGATTTACTGTCCAGGTTTACTCCCTAAGCCTTCTTCTCTCTCAAGACACCCACAGGGAAGTGAGACATTTTGCCCATAGATGGGGCTCTGTTCTTTGGCATCAGGATGGAACCACCCGCCAGTGGGCCTGCATGACATGCACAAGGATATCACACACTGCCCCATCCCTGGGACAGCTCAGAGAGATACCCTGATGATAATACACCCCACAGGAAAATCACAAACAGCCCAATCCCTTGGACAGCTCAGGGTCAGACACTGCACACACTGCAACAACAGTGACATTTCTGTATTAGTCCCTCCATTCTGAATCACCCGACTTTATGCTTTCCGTCTCTCAGCTAATTTTGTATCCACGCTGCCACTGCCTCCTTAATCCCATCTGCTCAAATTTTGTTAACAAGTCTATTTTTTGGTACTTTTTCAAACACAATTTTGAAGTGCAGACACACACCATCAACCCCACCACCCTGGTCAACTCTCTGTGAAACTTCATCAAATAAATTAATTCATTAATTAATTCATACACAATCTTCTGTTAACCAATCTGTTCTGGCTGTCATTTATTAGCCCATGTTCGACCAAGTGCCAGTTAATTTTCTCCTGGATAATTGTCTCTAAAAGTTTCCCCACCACTGACATTAGACGATCTGGTCTGTAGTTCCTGGGTTTATCTCTCTTTTTAAACAGGGCTGTAAAATTAGCAATCCTTGCAGACTTATCTTTCAGTTCTGGAAAGTCTATTGTGGACAATCTCTTTGGGCTGACTTTAACCAATTAAAGCAACAGGATACTTGATTAATAAGTCCAGAACTTTTATTGAGAGTAAAATAGTGCTTAAGAATTGAAATTAAAATTATCTTGAACAAACTTGGGGAATATAAATTTACAGCTCCAGCAGGTGTGTGGACTGGTCGAGCTTGGTCTCAGAGTGTCACGGTCCTCTTTGCCCAGTCTAGATCCCTCATCAGGTGGAGAACTTGGTCGATGATCTGAGCCTTTACCCCTGAGGTCTTCTCGTGTTCCTGCACACTGAAACCTGACAAAATCCCGACTTTTAACCCCTGGATGGCCATCACACCACCTTGTAAAATAATAATTGGTCTGAGCTGTTGCTAGGTACATTTAATTAATGATGTCTTCCACTAACAGCCAACTGTCCTCAGAATCTCAGACATGAGTACGATGGAGTGGTTTCACACTGTCTCCCAATCTGATCTGAAACAAGTTTCCTATTCATTAAATCGAGACTCTTGAAAATGCTGGAAATACTCAGCAGGTCTGACAGCATCTGTGGAGAGAGAAACAGAGTTAACGTTTCAGATCTGTGATCTTTCATCACAACTGGGCTGAAATTGTCTGAGGGACTGAGATTGTGGAATCAATTTCAGGGTCAAAAACATTGTACTCTGCAAGGAAAGGAAGATGGTGATTATTAAGTAAAGTGCAAGAATATAGATGCTTTTACATTATTTGAATCAACATTGATTTAAACTTTGTGCTCACGAAACCTATCTTTTGATCAAAATGACATTGATAACAATGGAAAAAGCAACACATGCATTTCACGACCACAGGACTTTGTAAAGACGTTTACAGCCAATGAAGGACTTTCCAAATGTTGTCTCTGTGCAGTACAATACAATACCCGACAAGAAGGATATTTCACATTCGAGTCACGCAAGTCCCAGGCAATGACCTTCTGAAACAAGAGAGAATCTAACCCTCTCCCCTTGACATTCAACAGCATTACGATTGCTGAATCCCCCACGATCAACATCCTGGGGGTTACCATTGACCAGAAAATGAATTGCAGTAGCCATATAAATATCATGGCTACAAGAGCAGGTCAGACACTAGGAATCCTGCGGCAAGTAACTCACCTCCTGACTCCCCAAAGCCTGTCCCCTATCTACAAGGCACATGTCAGGAGTGTGATGCAAAACTCTCCATTGCCTGGATAGGTGCAGCTCCAACAACACTTAAGAAGCTCAACATCATCCAGGACAAAGCAGCCCACTTGATAGGCGCCTCATTCACTATATTCACTCTCTCTATCACCAACACACAGCGTGCACCATCCACAAGATGCACTGCAGCAACGCAGCAAGCCTCCTTACACAGCACCTTCCAAACCCGTGACTTCTATCACCTAGAAGGACAAGGGCAGCAGATGCATGGGAACACCACCACCTGCAATTTCCCCTCTTTGCCACATACCATCCTGGAATTGAAACTATATCACCGTTCCTTCACTGTGGCTGGGTCAAAATCCTGGAACTCCCTTCCTAACAGCAACACATCGACTGTAGTGGTTCAAGAAGGCAGCTCACCACCACCTTCTCGAGGGAATTAGGGATGGGCAATAAATGCAATAAATAAAAATAAAGTCAATAAAAAAGACAATAATCCCCAAAAGTAGAAAATCCATATGAAAATGAAAATATAATAAAGCACAGTCAGCATAGATTTCACAAAGAAAGTCTTGATTAATCTTATCTTTGAAGAATCAACAGCAAGAGTAATACAGCAGATGTAGAAGAGTTTAAGTTAATGAAGCCTCATCCTTTTAAGTGCTTGAACCAACAAATTGTGGGTTAACAAACAAGCACACTAACTGACAGAGCTGGGTGTTGTTCTTTCCAGATTCCCCGAAAGCAGGGTGTCAATGAGTTAAATCTTCAGGTTGCTGCAACCAGAATAGCCATTGTCCACGATCAGTTTTAGTTATAAATAAAGGGTGGAACATTCATTGTGAATCTATAGAAACAGTCTGGTCCTGCACACTGCAGACACATCCACGTCATCACCAACCAGTTCTCCATTAATTGATGCAGTTATTTGACTTTTCCCCATTCGCTCCATGGAATTAATTTTGAAAGATTTTAAATTCCAAGAAGTTTTGTTAATATTCAGCCCTTGAGAAGAAATCATTCCCTGGCCACAGTGGAGAGAGCATTGAATATAAAACAGTAGACTACCAGGGAACACAGAGAAAACTCATAAGCTAATCTAGAATTACTTAGTTTTCTTATTTTTGCTCTTGCTATTCGGTTTTTCATCATTTTCAGCTCCTGACTGTGGATATTATTGTGATTAAATGTGAAAAGATGCACTGTGTCTCAGCCCCGGTATATTGGCTCTTTCTCTGTACAGTGCTGTACGCACTCAGATACTGACAGTGTCTCTCCCTGCCTCAATTTTCCAGCCCTGACGGTGCAGAAAGCGCTGCTCAAAGTTACACATTCTGACTGTTTGCAGTTGATTAATGAGAGATTATTAACGTATCCTTCTGCAGTGCTGCCTCGGTTAATAACAGCAGATCGAAGTCACATTTCAGATACAGAAACAGACGCATCAATTATTCACTCTTTCCCAGAGTGAGTGAGGCCGGGACAAGCAGCAACATTCCAGCCCCACGCTCTGCAATTACCCAGCACCAGCGGAAAGCAGTGAATACAGATTCAATCAGTGGGTTAATGTCCATTACAGGGATGCAAGATTCCACGGCCCAGGACAAACATCCCCATACACCGAGAACAAGCTCAGGAAAACCAGGGGGAGTTAATATCCCAATCACTGAGCATTCCAGTCACATTGAACAAGTTCCTGAACTGAGTGAACCTTTCAAAGTACAGGAGTGATGACGAGGTCAAAAAGGTCTGAACAGTTGAGGTGATTGAGCGGTTTCAGCTTCTCTGTTCAGGTTGCAGCTTTCACTGGAGGCATGTGTTTAAATCCCACTTCTAACAACTTGATTTTCAGTTACTTTACAGAGTTTCCTTGAAGGTTTGAGGTGGAGTAAATACTGAGGAACTGTTTCTAACTGCTGAACGGTCAATAACCGAAGGTTACAGATTTAAAGTGACTCACAAAACCAGAAGGAACATGAGGAAAAATTCCTTTCTGCAACATGTGGTTAGCATTTCAGTTATGTGGATAGATTGGAGAAGCTGGGGTTGTTCTCCTTAGAGAGGAGATTTGATAGAGGTGTTCACAATCATGAGGGGTCGTGACAGACCCGATAGAGAGAAACTGTTGGTAGAAGGATTGAGACTCAGGTAAAAGCTGTGGCTCAGTTGGTCACACTCACCTCGAAATCACAAGCTTCTGGGTTCAGATTTCACAGCTGACACTCCAGTACAGCACTGAGGGTGTTGAAAGTGCTGCCTTTCAGGTGTGATGTTAAACCAAGACCTGGTCTGCATGTTTGGGTGAATGTAAAAGATCCCATGCTGCAATTTCAAACAACTGAAGAGCAATTCTCCCTGGTGTTGTGATCAATATTTGTCCCTCAATCAGATCAGTTGGTCATTATCACATTGCTGTTTGTGGGTATTAGCTGCTGCATTTCTGACATTACAACAGTGATTACACTTCAAAAGTATTTCATTGTCCACAAAGTGCTTTGATATATCCAGTGGTCAGGAAAGGTGCTATATAAATGCAAGTCTTTTCTTTCTTTATCACAACACATTACTGTGTAAAAATGGTTCTTCATGTCACCTCTGGTTCTTTTGCCAATCACCAGATATCTGTGTCCTTTGCTTACTGACCCTTTTACCACTGGAAACAGTTTCTCCTTATTTAAAGTATTGAAAACCTCCATGATTTTGAACAAATGTGTCAAATCTTTTCTGAATTTTCTCTGCTGCAAGGAGAACAACCCCAGCTTCTCCAATCTCTCCACATAACTGAAATCCCTCACCCTGCTACCATTGTGGTAAATCTCTTTTTTATTCTTTCATGGGATGTCGGCACCTCTGACACAATGTGATTCCTGTCAACGGAGCGTCCCGCTGACATCATCGGAGAGCGCCAAGCTGCACATAGGGACAGCTGCATCTTGCCAGGATTAAGTGGCACATGCACAGGATGATGTCATGGCTCAGCACCAACATCATCGCATATCCGCCCATGGTCCATCTTCGCACATTCACGCTAAAGCGTCATCGGGTATCCAGCCTCTCACTCAGCTGAAGGAAGCGGCTGAATGGGAGACTTTGAGGTTGGATCTCTCCCCCCTCGGCCTTGACGCTTCTTCTCCTCAACTGCTCGCTCTCCACCTCGCTGCTCCCCTGGATGATTGTTCCCCGCTCGCGTCACCCAGCTCTCCTGCCACTCGCTCCCAGCCCCCCAACCCCCACTCCAGCCATTAGCTCTAGGCCATGCCACTTCCCTCCTCTTGGCCACTCGTTCTTCACTCCTACGTCACACTTTATGAGAGGCATAGATTGTGTAGATAGCCAGAGTCTGTTTCCCATGGTAGGGGTGACTAAAACTAGAGGGCATAGATTTAAGCTAAGAGGGAGGAGGTTTAAAGGGGGTCAAAGGGGTAAATTTTTCACAGAAAGAATAGTGGGTATCTGGAATGAGCTGCCTGGTGGAGGCAGGAACAGTAGTCACATTTAAGAGGCATCTGCACAGGTACTTGAATGAGCAAGGCATGGAGGGATATGGAATTAATGCAGGCAGGTCGGATTAGTATAGATAGGCATTATGGTCAGCATGGACGCGGTGGGCCGAAGGGCCTGGTTCTATGCTGTGTGACTCCATGACTCTCTGTGACTCCTGTTAATTGTTTAATTATCCACCACCATTCAGGACTGGATGTGACAGGACTGCAGAGCTTTGATCTGATCTGTTAATTGTGAGATTGCTTAGCGCTGTCTATTGCATGCTGCTTCCGCTATATGACATGCAAGTAATTCTGTGTTGTCGCTTCACCAGGTTGACACCTCATTTTTAGGTCTGCTTGGTGCTGCTCCTGACATGCCCTCCTGCACACTTCATTGAACCACTATTGCTCCCTTGGCTTGATGGTAATGGTAGAGTGAGGGATATGCCAGGCCATGAGGTAACATATTGTGTTTAAATACAATTCTGCTGCTGCTGATGGCCCACAGTGCCTCATGGATGCCCAGATTTGAGCTGCCAGATCTGTTCATTTCTTCCCTCAGATATAAATGAAAAAAAAATTCTGAAGAAATGCATGAACTAAATAAAAAGGAGAGAGAAATAAATACTGACAAAATAGATGTCAGCATTTGGAAGGTAAAAAGATTTCAGTTTTATTATTGATGAGTGAGAGGAATATATCACACTTTGGGGCTTCTGTAAGTGGATTTACTGTATCAGAGTAGAAGTACTGTATCAGGCCTTGTTAGCTCAGTTGGTAGAGCATGAGACTTTTAATCTCAGGGTCTTGGATTTGAGACCCTTGTTGTGTGGTTGTTCTTCCCTTTTTCAGTCTTCATCGGCAGAGAGTTCAAGAAGTGTTTGAAATTAAATTCAACAACATCACCAGATTTCAACCCCCCCCCCCTTGCCCCATCCCAGTGTAGTTGACAGGACCCTCAAACTCTGCCTTCCCCCTTCCCCTCCCTCCCAGAACTGCGACAGGGTTCCCCTTGTCCTCACTTTCCACCCCACCTGCCTCCACATCCAAAGGATCATATTCCACCATTTCCAACACCTCCAGCGTGATGCCACCACCTACCTCATCTTCCCCTCCCCTGTCAGCATTCCGAAGGGATCGTTCCCTCCACGACACCTTGGTCCACTCCTCCATTATCCCTGACACCGCGTCCCCTTCCCAAGGCACCTTCTCATGCAATCGCAGGAGATATAATACCTGCCCTTTTCCCTCCTCTCTGCTCATTATTTAAAGCCCAAACACTCCTTTCAGGTGAAGCAGCGATTTACTTGTACTTCTTTCAATTTAGTGTACTGTATTCGCTGCTCACATTGCAGTCTCCTCCAAATTGGGGAGACCAAACGCAGATTATGTCGAACACCTCTGCTCAGTCCGAAAGCATGACCCCGAGCTTCTGTTTCCTTGCCGTTTCAACACTCCCCCCTGCTCGCATGTCAACATTTCTGTCTTGGGCCTGTTCCAGTGTTCCAGTGAACATCTCCATGGAAAGAACAATCTTACACGCCAGCTCAAATGTTGGATTTTGTATATTAAGTATCTTTTCTCATCCAAAGATTACACTATCAATCATTCACCACTCTGTCTTCTCCTGAATTTCGAGTTCAAATTTGTTTGTGAAGTTGAGTGACACGTTAAGACAGCACAGTCTTTGTCTTTGTGAAGGAAGTGATTTCAGAATGGCTGTTTGAAACTGTCCCTCCTTGCACAGAGATTCAGTGCAAATGCTCAAATCACCCACAATTTCTTTGTGAGAAATTTGTTCACAATTGCATTCGACATGGAAACCGCCTCAACATTAATCTCACTGAAGGAAAGTGTGACTGTGTTGTTTGTTTCAGAGTGTTGGTGCCGTTATGTGTCGCTCTTAACCAAGACTGGGACACAACGCAAGGTTGATCCAAGGTTGGCAGATATTATCATTCAGGAGCAAGAAAAATCAAAAGGAACCTAACAAGAAAACCCAGTCTCCAGATGTGAGAATCTGTAGATCCGCTTTGGGAAAGTGAATCAGAGCAGAATGAAGGGTGAACTGTCCGACTGCCCAGAAGAGATGAAGACACAGCTCAGTCAGCACGTTCCCCTGGTTTATGATGCTGGAACATTCCTCACACAGGAATTATTCAACCCGATGACAAACGTGCTTACAGCCGATAATTTATTAAGATAATTTTTTTTTGAGCTACAACACAAACAGCTACTCGACAATGTGGAAAATTGCCCAGGTGTGCCCTGTCCATAAAAAAAAAGCAGGACAAATCCAATCTGACCAATTACCGCCCCATCAGTCTACTATCAATCATCAGCAAAGTGATGGAAGATGTCATCAACAGTGATATCAATCACCACGCATTTAGCAATAATCTGCTCATCGATGCTCAGTTTAGATTCCGCCAGGGCCTCTCAGATCCAGGCAAACATTTGGAAGCTGGAGTATAATGTGGGAAAATGTGAGGTTATTCAGTTTGGTAGTAAGAACAGATGAATTAAATATTATTTAAATTGCGAGAGACTACAGAATGCTGAGGTATAGAAGGATCTGGTGTCTTCGTACATGAATCACAAAAAGTTAGCATGCAGGTAGAGCAAATAATTAGGAAGGCAAATGGAATGTTACCCTTTATTACAAGGGGAATGGAGTATAAAAGGAGAGAAGTCTTGCGACAAATGTACAGGGTGTTGGTGAAACCACACCTGGAGTACTGCGTACAGTTTTGGTCTCCTTATTTAAGGAGGGATATACTTGCATTGGAGGCAATTCTGAGAAAGAGGTGGGCAACTGTCTCTTCCCCACCACAGCCACCTCGAGGGCATTGTGCGGAGGGGGCGAGAATTCGGGCGTGCAGGAAGGATCTGATGGGGTGGGCTCTTCTCACCACCAGCCAAGTTTCATCTTGGTCCTTGTGTGAAAGTTCTGGTGATGAGGCATTCCGCCAAATGACTTTGGCAGTTTGCTCGGGGAACCATCCGACTGGATCCACCATCTCCTTTTCCTGTAGGGCCTTGAGGACATTCCGTGCAGACCACTACCTGAAGGATTGGTGGTCAAAGATGTTTTTCCACAGAAACTTTCCCACGAAGGATAGGTGGTACGGCATGGTCCAACTGGATGGAGCATTCCGCGGCAATGTCACCAGGCCCATCCTTCACAACGCTGGGGACAGATAGAACCTCAGCACGTAGTGACAATTGGAGATTGGGTACTGGGGATCTGAGCACAGCTTGATGCAGCCGCACACGAAGGTAGTCATCAGGATGAGGGCGACGTTGGGTACATTTTTCCCGCCCTTATCCAGGGGTTTGAACATCGTGTCCCTCCAGACCTGGTCCATTTTGGAACCTCATATGAAGCGGAAAATGGCTCGGGTGATCGCCACAGCGCAGGAGTGGCGTATGGGCCAGACCTGCACCACGTAAAGCAATGTGAGCGCCTCACACCTGATAAACAGGTTCTTCCCCACAATGGAGAGAGATCGTTGCTCCCACATGCTCAGCTTATGGTGTATCCTGGCTACTCGCTCCTTCCAGGTTTTGGTGCACGTCCCAGCCCTTCCAAACCATATCCACAGCAACTTCAGGTAGTCTGACCTGACGGTGAAGGGGACAAAGGATCGGTCAGCCCAGTTCCCAAAGAACATGGACTCGCACTTGCCGTGGTTAACTTTGGCTACCGAGGCGAGTTCGAACTGGTCGCAGATGCTGATCAGTCTGCGAACGGACAGCGGATCCGAGCAAAAGACGGCGACGTCATCCAGGTACAGGGAAGTTTTAACCTGAGGGACTCCACTGCCTCGGATTGTAACCCCCCCTTATGCTTGCATCCTTCCTAATCGACTCAGCAAAGGGTTCAATACTGCAAACAAACAAGACAGAGGAGAGAGGACTGCCCTGTCTGTCTTTGCAAAGCAGGTGTAGAAAAAGATGCAGTGGTTTTTATTGCGGTTCATCCCAAGCAGCTGTGTAAAACAGGAGTCTGTGCTCTGCAGGCTGCTCTCAGGGATGCACACCGAGATAAACATCAACTGCTGCTGGAGGACTATCAATTCGGTGAAAGACGCCCTTTGGTCTGCCCGAAACTTGCTGGTCTTCCAGCGCAAAGAGTTGTCCATGACCGAATGTTGCTGACTGGCACATTCCAAGGTCCAAGACTACATGCTGAGGGACGCACTACAGCTTGGGGCAGCCACTGCAAAGGCTCACTGGGGAAGACCACTGTGTAAGGTACCCCCACAAGGTGAAGTGAGGGACTGGATCCATGGAAATCCCCTCGGGCTGTATCCAGAAAATATTTCTCCGCCTCCAGGCTCAATTCTTTGACCAGGAGTCCTCCTCCCGACCAGCAGACCCATTCTCCCACCTCCAGCATTCTCCCTCTACTTGGACCCCCCCCCCCCCCCCCCCGCTGGCCACTTACCCGCTCTTGATCTCTTCATTGAAAACTGTCGGCTAGACATTTGTCATCTCAATTTCTTTGCCCCCCTCACTCACTCTAACCTGTCCCCCTCTGATCTTGAGGCACTCCGTTCTCTCAGGTCTAACCCCGACATGGTCATCAAAGCTGCAGGCAAGGGTGGTGCTGTTGTTGTATGGCGTACCGACCTCTACCTTGCAGAGGCTCAGTGCCAACTCACAGACACTTCTTCCTACCTCCCTCTGGACCATGACCCCATCACCGAACATCAAGCCACCGTCCAAAGGACTGTCACTGACCTCATCTCCTCTGGAGATCTTCCCTCTACAGCTTCCAACCTCATAGTCCCGCAACCCCGGACAGCCCGCTTCTACCTCCTTCCCACAATCCACAAACGGGTACGTCCCGGCAGACCCATTGTGTCAGCCTGCTCCTGCCCCACTGAACTTATTTCTTCCTATCTTGACTCTATCTTTTCTCCGCTGGTCCAGTCTCTTCCCAACTACATCCGTAACTCTTCTGACGCCTTACGTTATTTTGACAATTTCCAGTTTCCTGGTCCCAACCGCCTCCTCTTCACTATGGACGTCCAATCGCGCTGCACCTCCATCCCCCGCCAGGATGGCTTGAGGGCTCTCCGCTTCTTCCTGGAACAGAGGCCCAACCAGTCCCCATCCACCACCACCCTCCTCTGCCTGGCTGAACTTGTTCTCACATTGAACAACTTCTCCTTCAACTCCACGCACTTCCTTCAAGTAAAAGGTGTCGCTATGGGTACCCGCATGGGTCCTAGTTATGCCTGTCTTTTTGTGGGATATGTCGAGCATTCTTTGTTCCAGCCCTACTCAGGCCCCCTCCCCCAACTCTTTTTCCGGTACATTGATGACTGTATCGGTGCCATTTCCTGCTCCCGCCCCGAACTGGAAAACTTTATCAACTTTGCTTCCAATTTCCACTCTTCTCTCACCCATACGTGGTCCAGCTCTGACACTTCCCTTCCCTTCCTCGACTTCTCTGTCTCCATCTCTGGGGATAGGTTGTCTCCCAATATCCATTATAAGCCCACCGGCTCCCACAGCTACCTCGACTACACTTCTTCACACCCTACCTCCTGTAAGGACTCCATTCCATTCTCCCAGTTTCTCCGTCTTCGACGCATCTGCTCTGATGATGCTACCTTCCATGACGGTGCTTCTGGTATGACCTTTTTCCTCAACCGAGGAATCCCCCCCACTGTTGCTGACAGGGCCCTCAACCGTGTCCGACCCATTTCCCGTACTTCTGCCCTCAACCCTTCCCCTCCCTCCCAGAACCGTGACAGGGTTCCCCTTGTCCTCACTTTCCACCCCATCAGCCTCCATATCCAAAGGATCTTCCTCTGCCATTTTCGCCACCTCCAGCGTGATGCCACTACCAGTCGCATCTTCCCCTCCCTTCCCCTGTCAGCATTCCGAAGGGATCGTTCCCTCCCCCACCACCTCGTCCCCATCCCATGGCACCTTCCCCTGCAATCGCAGGAGGTGTAATACCTGCCCATTTACCTCCTCTCTCCTCACTATCCCAGGCCCCAAATACTCCTTTCAGGTGAAGCAGCGAATTACTTGTACTTCTTTCGATGTAGTATACTGTATTCGCTGCTCACAATGTGGTCTCCTCTATATTGGGGAGACCAAGCGCAGACTGGGTGACCGTTTTGCGGAACACCTCCGCTCGGTCTGCAAGCAGGACCCTGAGCTTCCGGTTTCTTGCCATTTCAACACTCCCCCCTGCTCTCATGCTCACATCTCTGTCCTGGGATTGCTGCAGTGTTCCAGTGAACATCAACGCAAGCTCGAGGAACAGCATCTCATCTATCGATTAGTCACACTACAACCTGCCGGACTGAACATTGAGTTCAATAATTTCAGAACATGACAGCCCCCCATTTTACTTTCATTTTTCGTTGTTTTTTCTTTTTTCTTCTTTTTTGATTTTTTACATTTTTTACAACCTTTTATATTGCTGACCTTTTGGTCAGCGATGTGGCCTTGTCCAACCTGCACCTTCTCCTTTGTTATCTCTTTCCCCACCCCCACCTCACTTGCTTATAACCTGTGACATTTTTAATATTTGTCAGTTTCGAAGTAGGGTCAGTGACCCGAAACGTTAACTCTGCTTCTCTTTCCACAGATGCTGCCAGACTTGCTGAGTGGTTCCAGTATTTCTTGTTTTTATTCCAGAAAATATTTGTTTGCTGCAAAAAGTACATGGCAGGTAAAATGAAATGGAAGGGTTGTGAGGCAATTCACTCCTGTACTGAAGGAAACTGATCTCCTTTGCAATCTTTGTATTGTTGACTGGGTGCTGTTTTTGAACTGTTTTGTAATGTATCTTTTTATAGTTTTTTTAACGAATAAAGTATATGTTGGAAATTTTAAAAAAAGTTCAGAGAAGTTTCACTGGATTTAGTCCTGTGATGAAGGGGTTGTCTTGTGAGGAGGATTGAGCAGGTTGGACCTATACTGATTGGAGTTTAGAAACATGAGAGGTGATCGTATTGAGACATATAAGATTCTGAAGGGTCTTGACAGGGTAGATGCTGAGAGGATGCTTCCCCTCGTGGTGGAATCTAGAACTAGGGGACACAGTTTCAGAATTAGGGATTTTCCATTTAAGAAGGAAATGAGGAGGAATTTCTTCTCTCAGACAGTCGTTCATCTTTGGATTTTTATCTACAAGGAAGTCAAGGGTTATGGGGGGCAGGCAAGAAAGTTTGGTTGATGCCATGATCAGATCAGCCATGATCCTATTGAATGCCGGAGAAGGCTCGAGGGGTCAAATGGCCTCCTGCTGCTACTATTTCTGTTCTTGTGATCTCATTGCAGCTTGTTCCAAATAGAGACAAAAGAGTGGAATTCCAGAGGAGAGGTGAGAGTAATTACCCTTGAGTGAGTGTGGCATCAAGGATCCCTAGCACAATTGAAATCAATGGGAATCAGGGGAAAATTGTCCACTTGTTGGAGTCATACCTAGCACAAAGCAAGATGATTATGGTTGGTGGAGGCCGATCATCTCAATCCAGGACATTGCCTCAGGGGTTTCTCAGGGTAGTGTCCTAGGCTCAACCATCCTCAGCTGTTTTATTAATGAGTTTCCCCTCAACTTAAGTCAGAAGTGGGAATGTTAGGTGATGATTCACAACTCCTCAGATACTGAAGCAGTCCATGTCCGCAAGCAGCGAGACCTGAACAACATTCAGGCTTGAGCTGATAAGTGATAAGCGACTTGGTTGCCACAAAAGTGCCACGCAGTGAACATCTCCAATGAGAGAGAATCAAACCATCTACCTATTAATACTCAGCAGCATTATCATCACTGAATCCCTCACCAACAACATCTTGGGGGTTACCATTGACCAGAAACTAAACTGGACCAGTCACATCTATGCTGCAGCTTTTAGCGTAGGTCAGAAATTGGGAATTCTGCAGCAAGTATCTCACCTCCTGACATGCCAAAGCCTGTCCATTATCTACAAGGCACAAGTCAGGAGTGTGATGGAATACTCTCCACTTTTCTGGATAGCTGCAGCTCCAACAACACATAAAGAGCTCAATACCACCCAGGACAAAGCAGTCCTCTTCATCGGTACCTCACCCACCACTTTAAACATTCACTCCCTCCACCACCAGAGCACAGTGGCAGCAGTGTGTACCACCTACAAGATGCACTGCAGTAACTCGCTAAGTAACGTTCGACAGCACCATCCAAACCCGTGATCACTACCACCTCGAAGGACAAGGGCAGCAGATGCATGGGAACACCACCACCTGCAGGTTCACCTCCAAGTCACTCACCATCATGACTTGGAACTATATCACCATTTCTTCACTGTTGCTGGGTCAAAATCCTGGAACTCCCTCCACAATAGCACTGTGGGTGTTCCTACACCACATTGACTGCAGCAGTTCAAGAAGGCAGCTCCCCACCACATTCTCAAGGGCAATTAGGGATGGGCAATAAATGCCAGCCTTGCCAGCGATACTCACACCCAAGAATGAATAAAAAACAAATAATTCTCCACAGATTCCCCACAATCCAGGCTTGGACATTTACTTCAGGAGCACAGAGCTTTATATAACTACAACATGAGTTCCAATCTTCAGATTCCATTAGCCTTTCACATTATTTTCTACCAGTCCACTAGCTTTTAGTGATTCAGCACTCGGGTCTCTGCTTCTCCAGTTTCTAACATCTCACCCCTTATAAAAAACACTCTGATCTATCTTTCGTAGGTCCTAGATGACCCCACATTTTAAACTCCATCTGCCAAAGCATTGCTCACTCACTTAAGCTATCAAGAAGATTTGAAAATAAATTTCTTGCCAAAGGATAATGTTCTGCTTCTGCTCCCTCGCCTTTTGCTTTTCCCATTAGTATTTCATTTGGTGTAAATCCAGAGAAAGTGAAGATGGAAGGAAGGAGGGAGGGAAAAATCTTGCTCCTTTTCGTGATCCCTATTTGATCTTCATTCCAGTCCAATTTTGGTGAAGAATTCCGATTGTCTGTCTCAATTTTAATAAAGTATAAACAATTCTGGAATCACCAGCGAGATATTGACCAGAACATGTTTCCAGGCCAACTTTACACAAAAGCTCCCCCACAACAATGTGCCAGACACTTCATAAACTAACGACAAAATTGGGATCCGAACCCACACATGCAAAGCAAAATGCATGAGCACGCCACCGTCTTAACCTCTCGACCACCTTGTCAGCTGTTTGGACAGTACAGATCCTGGCTGTGCAGCCAGATGTGCAATGATGGAAATGCAGCTTCTGTAAGTAAATGCAATTTCCATCACATCAGGTCATGGCCTGTTGGGAATGGAGCGGTGTGAAACATTTCCAGACCATGTCCAACACGTTTCGACTCAGTGTGAAAATCCACCAGGGAAATACAATCATATCATCACATCATGATTAACATCACTCAGACACCTGAAACATGAGGTCACTGACGAAGTCATGATGACCGAATTTCTCATGAAATGTCAACTGAACTAACTGACTGGAAGAATTGCTTTAATTCCACATGATCAGAGAGGCACAGCCTCATATAAATGAAACGTTACAATTCTAAACTGGGTGCAGGAGCAGAGAGACAATGTACACCAATGTTAGAAGGATTGAAAAGGTAGCTAAGAGCAAACAGAGACACTTGGCTTTATTAATAGAGGCATAGAGTAAAAACATATAAGTTATGATAAACCTTTATAGAATACTGGGAATGAATGGCCTCTTCCTGTACCTCCACAGAAAGCTTCCATTCCAGGTTTACACACACTCATCAGGATCACTCTCCACAGATCCTGCCACTCCAGGCTCGGACACCCACTTCAGGATCACTCTCCACAGATCCCGCCACTCCAGGCTCGGACACCCACTTCAGGATCACTCTCCATACATCCCAGCACTATGGGCTCGGAGACCCTCTTCAGAGATCCTAAATCTCCAGACACGGACATCCTTTGAGGACCACTCTCCACAGATTCTTCCCTCGAGGCTCAGACACCCTCTTCAGAATCACTCTCCATACATCCCGCCACTCCACACACGGATATCTCCCTCAGGATCCGATCAAGGAATGTTGCTTGTCACTTATCAGCTCAAGCCTGAATGTTGTTCAGGTCTTGCTGCTTGCAGGCACAGACTGCTTCAATATCTGAGGAGTTATGAATCATCAGCGAACATTCCCACTTCTGACTTATGTTGAAGAGAAAGCCATCAATGAAACAGCTGAGGATGGTTGGGCCTCGGACACTGCCCTGAGAAACTAGGTATCCAGTCATGAATGGTGGTGGACAATTAAATAACGAACCAGATGAGGAGGGCCCAAAAACATTCCTATCCTCAATGTTGGTGGAGCCGAGCACGTCAGTGCAAAAGGTGAAGCTGGGGCATTTGAAACCATCTTCAGTCAGAAATTGCTCAGTGGATGATTCATCTCGGCCTCTTGAGGTCCCCAGCATCACAGCTTCCAGTTTTCAGCCAGTTTGCTTCACTCCACATAATGGCAAGAAACAGCTGAAGGCACTCGATACAGCAAAGACTATGGGCCCTAACAACATTCCGGCTCTAGTACTGAAGAATTGTACTCCAGAACTAGCTGCACCCTCAGCCAAGCTGTTCCAGTAGAGCTACAACACAGGCATCTACTTGACAAAGTGGAAAATTGTCCAAGTGTGCCCTCTCCATAAAAAAAATGCAGGACAAATCCAATCTGACCAATTGCCACCCCATCAGTCGACTATCAATCATCAGCAAAGTGATGGAAGATGACACCAAAAGTGCTATCAAGCACCACACATGTAGCAATAATCTGATCATTGATGCTCAGTTTAGGTTCTGCCATGGTCTCTCAGCTCCAGGAAATAATTTGGCAGTCAGAGGAGAATGTGGGAAAATGTGAGGTTATCCACTTTGGTAGGAAGAATAGAAAAGGAAAATATTATTTAAATTGTGAGAGATTACAGAATGCTGCGGTGTAGAAGGATCTGGGTGTCCTCGTACATGAATCACAAAAAGTTACCATGCAGGTACAGCAAATAATTAGGAAGGCAAATGGAATGTTACCCTTTATTGCAAGGGGGATGGAGCATAAAAGTAGAGAAGTCTTGCTACAAATGTACATGGTGCTGGTGAAACCACACCTGGAGTACTGTGTACAGTTTTTGTCTCTTTATTTAAGGAGGGATATACTTGCATTGGAGGCAGTTGAGAGAAGGTTCATTGGATTGATTCCTGTGATGAAGGTGTTGTCTTATGAGGAAAGCTGAGCAGGATGGACTGATACTCATTGTAGTTGAGAAAAATGAAAGGTGAACGTATTGAGACATATAAGATTCTGAGGGGGCTTGACAGGGTAGATGCTGAGAGGATGTTTCCTCTCGTGGTGGAATCTAGAACTAGGGGACACAGTTTCAGATTTAGGGGTTTTTCATTTAAGAAGGAATTTCTTCTCTCAGAGGGTCATTAATCTTTGGAATTCTTTACCGCAGAGAGCAGTGGAGGCTGGGTCATTGAATGTCTTCAAGATTTTTACCGACAAGAGAGCCAAGGGTTATGTGGGCAGGCAAGAAAGTGGGGTTGAGGTCATGATCAGGTCAGCCATGATCCTATTGAATGGCGGAGCAAGCTCGAGGGGCCAAATGGCCTACTCCTGCTATTAGTTCTTCTGATCTTATGTTCGTATGATCTCATTGCAGCTTGGTCCAAGCAGAGACGAAAGAGTGGAATTCCAGAGGAGAGGTGAGAGTGATTACCCTTGAGTGAGTGTGGCATCAAGGATCCCCAGCAAAATTGAAGTCAATGGGAATCAGGGGGAAAACTCTCCACTTGTTGAAGTCATACCTCGCCCAAAACAAGATGTTGTGGTTCGTGGAGGCCAATCATCTCAGCCCAAGACATTGCCTCAAGAGTTTCTCAGGGTAGTGTCCTAGACCCAAACATCCCAGCTGTTTCATTGACGACTTTCTCTTCAACATAAGTCAGAAGTGGGAATGTTAGATGATGACTCACAACTCTTCAGATACTGAAGCAGTCTGTGCCTGCAAGCAGCAAGACCTGAACAACATTCAGGCTTGAGCTGATAAGTGACAAGCAACCTTCTGGCCACACAAGTGCCAAGCAGTGAACATCTCCAATGAGAGAGAAAAAAAATCTCCCATTTGATATTCAGAAGCATTATCATCGTTAAATCCCCCACCATCAACATCTTGACCAGAAACGTAACTAGACCAGTCACATCTATGCTGTAGCTATAAGCGCAGGTCAGAGATTACGAATTCTGCAGCAAGTATCTCACCTCCTGACACCCCAAATCCTGTCCACCATCTACAAGGCACAAGTCAGGAGTGTGATGGAATACATCCCACTCAACAACACTCAAGAAGCTCAACACCATCCAGGACAAAGCAGCGCACTTGATCGGCACCTAACCCGCCACCTTAAACATTCAATCCCTCCACAACCTGTAAACAGTGGCTGCAGTGTGTACCATCTCCAGATGCACTGCAGCAAGTATCCTTCAACAGCACCTTCCAAACTCGTGACCACTACCACCTCGAAGGACAAGGGCAGCACATGCATGGGAACTCACTACCTGCAGGTTCCCCTCTAAGTCACTCACCATCCTGACTTGGAACAATATAGCCATTTCTTCACTGTTGTTGGGTCACAATCCTGGAACTCCCTCCCCAATAGCACTGTGGGTGTTCCTGCACCATATGGACTGCACCAGTTCAAGAAGGCAGCTCTCCACCACCTTCTCAACGGCAATAGGAATGGGTAATAAATGCTCGCCTTATCAGCGATACTCACACCCAAGAATGAATAAAAACCAAATCACTCTCCACAGATTCCCCACAATCTGGGCTTGGACATTTACTTCAGGAGCACAGAGCTTTATATCACTGCAACATGAGTTCCAATCTTCAGATTCTGTTTACTTTTCACATTATTTTCTACCAGTCCACTAGCTTTTATTAATTCAGTATTCGGGTCTCTGCTCCTCCGCCGTTTCTAACAGCTCACCTCTTGCAAAAAAACACTCTAATCTAGGTAGTAGGTAGTAGATGACCCCTCATTTTGAACTCCATCTGCCAAAGCATTGCTCACTCACTTAATCTATCAAGAAGATTTGAAAATAAATTTCGTGCCAAAGGATAATTTTCTGCATCTGCTCCCTCGCCATTTGCTTTTCCCATTTGTCTTTCACTTGGTGCAAATCCAGAGAAAGTAAAGATGGAAGGAAGGAGGGGAGGAAAAATCCTGCTCCGTTTCGTGATCCCTATTTGATCTTATTTCCAGTGCAGTTTGGGT
Organism: Heterodontus francisci; assembly: GCF_036365525.1. Taxonomy (NCBI): domain Eukaryota; kingdom Metazoa; phylum Chordata; class Chondrichthyes; order Heterodontiformes; family Heterodontidae; genus Heterodontus; species Heterodontus francisci. Next base: position 1,827,587 of record NW_027142345.1, read on the forward strand.
GAAGAATTCCAATTGTCTGTCTCAATTTTAATAAAGTATAACAAATTCTGGAATCACTGTCTGGACATTGACAAGAACAGGTTTCGAGGCTGACTTTACACATAAACAATACACTGAACAGTTCATAAACTAGCGACACGAATGGGATGCGAACCCACGTGTGCAGAGCACAATGGATTAGCAATCCAGCGCCTTAACCTCTCGGGCACCTTGTCAGTTGCATAAACATAGCTGTCACCTTCAGCACAGCTTCTGGCTGTGCAGCCAGCTGTGTAATGATGGAAATATATCTTCTGTCAGTAAATGAAGTTGGGAATGGAGCGGTGTGAAACATTTCCAGACCATGTCCAACAAGTTTCTACTCAGTGTGAAAACCCACCACGGAAAGACTGGAACATACAATCATTTCATCACATCATGATTAACATCACTCAGACACCTGAACCATTAGGTCACTGACGAAGTCATGATGACCGAATTTCTCATGAAATGAAAACTGAACTAACTGACTGGAAGAATTGCTTTAACTCCACATGATCAGCGAGGCACAGCCTCAGGCCGACTTGTCGGGTGGTGTAAACAGATATCACTGCTTCTGATCTTCACCAGAACAGAGAGTGAGATGTAACATTGATCATCAAACAGACTGTGAGAGAATACAACAGAATAAAACACATGGAGAGACACTGTGGAATAACAAATAGATTTGATTGGAATGTTGAAATTTTGATTGGAATGGATAAAACACCAGAAACAACAGATTAAAGTGGGATTCTCATCATGATATTGATCTGGGACAGAAAAGAGAAACTGATGGAAAGAAGAGAAGAAGGAAGAAAAGAAAGGATGGAACTGTTCAATTTTTTCAGTTTTTTCAATCGCCCATCAAATCTGATTAAAAAAATTGCAAATAACAGAGAATTTCACCAAAAATGGAGATTAAATTTTGCTGAAACCTTGGATCGAAGGATGCCCCAACAGATCACCTGTTTAACTGTCTCCTCACTGGGGGATTTCAATCAGTGAGCAATATTATTCTCTACTTTTTTTGTTAATTGGTCCCAGAAATGTCACTTGGAATTAATATCTGTGTTCCAATTCCTGAATAATAAAATTGTGAGGTTCTCGATATTTTCTGGACACAGTTCCTGCTGAAAGAACTAAGAACTCTTTTCTAATTTACACAATGTCCTTGGTGCTGCTCTCTCTTCTCCCAAACTTCATCTCATGTGACTGTTACATCATCACTCTGACAGTGGGAGGGGTTGATACCACTATCTTCAGCATTAACCCTTTACATCCTTATACCACACTGTCTGTCCAAAAAAAATGGGTGGAGGGAACTTCCTTCATTTATCAAAACACCAACAGCAGCACAGTGGCGCAATGGTTAGCACCGCGGCCTCACAGCTCCAGCGACCAGGATTCAGTTCTGGGTACTGCCTGTGTGGTGTTTGCAAGTTCTCCCTGTGTCAGTGTGGGTTTCCGCCGGGTGCTCTGGTTTCTTTCCACCTCCAAAAGACTTGCAGGTTGATAGATAAATTGGCCATTGGAAATTGTCCCTTGTGTAGGTACGTGGTAGGAGAATGGTGGGGATGTGGTAGAGAGTATGGGATTAATGTAGGATTAGTATAAATGGGTGGTTGCTGGTTGGCACAGACTCGGTGGGCCGAAGGGCCTGTTTCAGTGCTGTATCTCTAAATAAGAAAAGTAAAATAAAAGCTACCAGTCGTAACTCAACTCAAACCCATTAGAGAGATAGAGGGAGACTGTCAGAGAACTTCCTGCATCCAGTCCTGACCCTGTCACACTCAGCAGCTTCTCACCCAGACCCCACTCTCATCAACAATGAACATTGTTACCGAGACCCTTCAAATACTGTTTATAAAAGGTAGAAAAATTCAAACTTCATCACAGCTCGATTGAATAGAACAAAGTTTAATATCTTCTCGTCATCACTCGGTAACCACATGAGACAGTCCTCAAATCAGTAGCATAAATTATCAGCTGTAAGAATGTTTGTCATTGGGTTGAATCATTTCTGTGTGAGGAATGTTCCAGCATCATAAACCAGAGGAATGTGTTGACTGAGCTGTGTCTTCATCTCTTCTGGGCAGTTGGACTGTTCACCCTTCATTCTGCTCTGATTCACTTTCCCAAAGCGGATCTACAGATTCTCAAATCTGGAGACTGGGTTTTCTTATTTGGTTCCTGTTGATTTTTCTTCCTCCTGAATGATAATATATTCCAAACTCGGATGAACCTTGCCCTGTCTCCCAGTCTCGGTTAAAAGCGACAAATAACGGCACCAACATTCTGAAACAGACAACACGGTCACATTCTGCTTCAGTGAGATTAATGCGGAGGCAGTTTCCGTGTCGAGTGCGATTGTGAACAAATTTCTCTCAAGGAAATTGTGAGTGATTAAGTATTTGCACTGAATTTCTGCGCAAGAAGGGACAGTTTCAAACAGCCATTCCCAAATCAATTCCTTCACAAAGACAAAGACTGTGCTGTCTTAACGTGTGACTCAACGTCACAAACAAATTTGAACTCGAAGTTCAGGAGAAGACAGAGATGTGAATGCTTGACAGTGTAATCTTTAAATCATAATTTTCCGTTTCTTCGTTGAAGTGAGGCTCAACCCTAAGCCACTAGAGATCGCGGAAAGCTACAAACTTGGATCCCGAAATCAGAAAAGGAGTGAAACAGTTGGTGAGTACATTGTGACACTGAAGAATTTATCACCACATTGCAACATTGGCACATTCTTAGACCGTACATTATGAGACAGATTTGTGCTTATATTGGTGGATGAGAAAAGATACTAAACACACAAAATCCCAATTTGAGCTAGTGTGTAAGATTGCTCTTTCCATGGAGATAGCATCAAAGAATGCTCGTGAATTTCGTCCTATGCCAGTGACAGTAACACACTTCAGAGGAACTTAAACACACTGGTAAAATGGGCTTTCACACAACAGATAAAATTTTACACAGAGAATTGTGAAGTGATACAGTTTGGGAGGAAGAATGAGACAATGTACACCAATCTTTTTTGATCAAGGTTTGAAAAGGTTGCCAAGAGCAAACAGGACACTTGGCTTTATTAATAGAGGCATAGAGTAAAAGCAAATAAGTTATGCTAAACCTTTATAAAACACTGGGGCTGAATGGCCTACTCCTGCACCTCCACGGAAAGCTTCCACTCCAGGCTCGGATACCCTCTTCAGGATCACTCTCCATACATCCCGCCACTCCACGCACAGATATCTCCCTCAGGATCAGATCACAGCTCCACAGTCCTGCCACATCCAGTCGTGAATGGTGGTGGATAATTAAATAACTAACAAGATGAGGAGGCTCCAAAAACACTCACATCCTCAATGATGGTGGTGGTGAGCACGTCAGTGCAAAAGATGAAGCTGAAGCATTTGCAACCATCTTCAGTCAGAAATATTAAGTGGATTTGATCTGTGCTAATTTCAGCTCCTCATGCTCGCTGGTGCCTTGGTTCTCTGGTGCTAATTTCAGAGTAAATCATGCAGCTTGACAATTGGAGCCAAAGAAAAAGACACAGGAGAGGTTGAAAGTGCCAAAACCTGGGATTGAACCAAGAACTGTTTAACTGTTAGTACAGCACGAACTCAACAAAGCTATTTCAACAACACACTAAAGCCACCATTCTGTCACTGCTTTGGAAGACAATATATACATTAAAGTGTTTGTAAAAAGTTACAGAGCACAACATGTGAGTAATATTCCCCATTGTTTTCTCAGTACTGATGGATTGTGAAGTAGGAGACAGCCAGAAGTCCCACTGTGCCACACTGACCCTGAGCTGTGAGTGAAATGAGATAAAGTTCAATCTTTAGCAGAGAGATTCTGGAGAGAGGTAAGAGTCCTGAATCAAGGAAAGACTTTCTGACACAATAAAAGCAAAATACTGCAGATGCTGGAAATCTGAAATAAAAACAAAAAGTGCTGGAAATACTCAATAGCTCTGGCAGCATCTGTGGTGAGAGAAACAGAGTTAATGTTTCTGGTTAGATTAGATTAGACATACAGCACTGAAACATGCCCTTCGGCCCACCGAGTCTGTGCTGAACATCAGCTACCCATTTTTACTAATCCCGCACTAATCCCATATTCCTACCAAACATCCCCACCTGTTGCTATATTTTCCTGCCACCTATCTGCACTACTGACAATTTATAATGGCCTATTTATCTACCAACCTGCAAGTCTTTTGGCTTGTGGGAGGAAACCGGAGAAAACCCACTCAGACACAGGAAGAACTTACAAACTCCACACAGGCTGTACCAGGAATCGAACCCAGGTCCCTGGAGCTGCGAGGTGGCGGTGCTAACCACTGCACCACTGTGCTGATCTCTGACCTGTCATCAGAACTGACACTGGTTAGAAAAGAATTCCTTTTCCTTTTGGGCCTCCTTATCTCGAGAGACAATGGATACGCGCCTGGAGGTGGTCAGTGGTTTGTGAAGCAGCGCCTGGAGTGGCTATAAAGGCCAATTCTGGAGTGACAGGCTCTTCCACAGGTGCTGCAGAGAAATTTGTTTGTTGGGGCTGTTGCACAGTTGGCTCTCCCCTTGCGCCTCTGTCTTTTTTCCTGCCAACTACTAAGTCTCTTCGACTCGCCACAATTTAGCCCTGTCTTTATGGCTGCCCGCCAGCTCTGGCGAATGCTGGCAACTGACTCCCACGACTTGTGATCAATGTCACACGATTTCATGTCGCGTTTGCAGACGTCTTTATAACGGAGACATGGACGGCCGGTGGGTCTGATACCAGTGGCGAGCTCGCTGTACAATGTGTCTTTGGGGATCCTGCCATCTTCCATGCGGCTCACATGGCCAAGCCATCTCAAGCGCCGCTGACTCAGTAGTGTGTATAAGCTGGGGGTGTTGGCCGCTTCAAGGACTTCTGTGTTGGAGATATAGTCCTGCCACCTGATGCCAAGTATTCTCCGAAGGCAGCGAAGATGGAATGAATTGAGACGTCGCTCTTGGCTGGCATACGTTGTCCAGGCCTCGCTGCCGTAGAGCAAGGTACTGAGGACACAGGCCTGATACACTCGGACTTTTGTGTTCCGTGTCAGTGCGCCATTTTCCCACACTCTCTTGGCCAGTCTGGACATAGCAGTGGAAGCCTTACCCATGCGCTTGTTGATTTCTGCATCTAGAGACAGGTTACTGGTGATAGTTGAGCCTAGGTAGGTGAACTCTTGAACCACTTCCAGAGCGTGGTCGCCAATATTGATGGATGGAGCATTTCTGACATCCTGCCCCATGATGTTCGTTTTCTTGAGGCTGATGGTTAGGCCAAATTCATTGCAGGCAGACGCAAACCTGTCGATGAGACTCTGCAGGCATTCTTCAGTGTGAGATGTTAAAGCAGCATCGTCAGCAAAGAGGAGTTCTCTGATGAGGACTTTCCGCACTTTGGACTTCGCTCTTAGACGGGCAAGGTTGAACAACCTGCCCCCTGATCTTGTGTGGAGGAAAATTCCTTCTTCAGAGGATTTGAACGCATGTGAAAGCAGCAGGGAGAAGAAAATCCCAAAAAGTGTGGGTGCGAGAACACAGCCCTGTTTCACACCACTCAGGATAGGAAAGGGCTCTGATGAGGAGCCACCATGTTGAATTGTGCCTTTCATATTGTCATGGAATGAGGTGATGATACTTAGTAGCTTTGGTGGACATCCGATCTTTTCTAGTAGTCTGAAGAGACCACGTCTGCTGACGAGGTCAAAGGCTTTGGTGAGATCAATGAAAGCAATGTAGAGGGGCATCTGTTGTTCACGGCATTTCTCCTGTATCTGACGAAGGGAGAACAGCATGTCAATAGTCGATCTCTCTGCACGAAAGCCACACTGTGCCTCAGGGTAGACGCGCTCGGCCAGCTTCTGAAGCCTGTTCAGAGCGACTCGAGCAAAGACTTTCCCCACTATGCTGAGCAGGGAGATTCCACGGTAGTTGTTGCAGTCACCGCGGTCACCTTTGTTTTTATAGAGGGTGATGATGTTGGCATCGCGCATGTCCTGGGGTACTGCTCCCTCGTCCCAGCACAGGCATAGCAGTTCATGTAGTGCTGAGAGTATAGCAGGCTTGGCACTCTTGATTATTTCAGGGGTAATGCTGTCCTTCCCAGGGGCTTTTCCGCTTGCTAGGGAATCAATGGCATCACTGAGTTCCGATTTGGTTGGCTGTATGTCCAGCTCATCCATGACTGGTAGAGGCTGGGCTGCATTGAGGGCGGTCTCAGTGACAACATTCTCCCTGGAGTACAGTTCTAGGTAGTGCTCAACCCAGCGGTCCATCTGTTTGCGTTGGTCAGTGATTATGTCCCCTGATTTAGATTTGAGGGGGGTGATCTTCTTGATGGTTGGCCCAAGAGCTCTCTTCATGCCATCATACATTCCGCTGATGTTTCCGGTGTCTGAGGCCAGCTGAATATGACTGCATAGGTGTTGCCAGTAGTCGTTTGCGCAACGCCTAGCTGTTCTTTGTGCAGTACTTCTGGCTGCTTTAAGTGCTGCGGATGTTAACTCGCTGGGGGCTTTCTTGTAGTTCAAAAGTGCAATGCGCTTAGAGGCTATGACAGGTTCCAGCTCTTCATTATGAGATTGAAACCAGTCTGCATTTCTCTTCGCACTTTTGCCGTAGGTGGTCAAAGCTGACTCATAGATGGCGTCTCTGATGTGGGCCCACTTGGTCTCAGCATCCCCTGTGGGAGTGTTTTGAAGGGCTGTTACAAGTGAATTTAGAAATTTTTGTAACAGCTGTGGGTGATTAGGTTTTAAACAAGTGAAGGGGAGGGGCATATGGGAGAGAACAAAGGGGAAGGTGTTTGATAGGGCAGAGGGCAGGAGAGATTAAATAACAAAGCTGTCCTGGGACAAAGGCAAAGAGTGTGTTAATGCTTGTGGTTGCCTGACACCAGTCATGCTCTGATGTTATTGAACACAATGTTCAATCCACAAGGCTGTTGAGTGCAGAATCAAAAGGTCAGGTGCTGCTCCTCGAGCTTGGGTTGATTTTAACTGGAACACTGGAGCAGACCAAAGACAGAAATGTTGACATGAGAGCAGGGGGGAGTGTTGAAATGGCAAGCAACCAGAAGCTCAGGGTTATGCTTTCGGCCTGAGCAGAGGTGTTCCACCTAATCTGCGTTTGGTCTCTCCAGTTTAGAGGAGACCGCATTGTGAGCAGTGAATACAGTATACATAATTGAAAGAAGTACAAGTAAATCGCTGCTTCACCTAAAAGGAGTGTTTGGGGCGTTAGCTAATGAGCAGAGAGGAGGGAAAAGGGCAGGTATTATATCTCCTGCGATTGCATGGGAAGGTGCCTTGGGAAGGGGACAAGGTATCGGGGGTAATGGAGGAGTGGACCAGGGTTTCACGGAGGGGACAATCCCTTCTCAATGTTGACAGGGGATGGGAGGATGCGTTTGGTGGTGGCATCACGCTGGAGGTGCAGGAAATGGTGGAGGATGATCCTTTGGATGTGGAGGCAGGTGGGGTGGAAAGTGAGGACAAGGGGCACCCTGTCGCAGTTCTGGGAGGGAGGGGAAGGGGGCAGGCAGAGGTTGAGAGTCCTGTCAACTACACTGGGAGGGGGCAGGGTGGGAGTAGTTGAAATCTGGTGATGTTGTTGAATTTAATTTCAAACACTCCTTGAACTCTCTGCTGATGAAGACTGAAAAAGGGAAGAACAACCACACAACAAGGGTCTCAAATCCAAGACCCTGAGATTAAAAGTCTCATGCTCTACCAACTGAGCTAACAAGGCCTGACACAGTACTTCGACTCTGTCTGTTATTGGACGGATGCAGCTGTTGGCTCCACCCCAAGGGCGGGAATTTGTTCCGCCAACTATGAAGCAGCTTCCTATCAATTCCCCAGATTATCAGTAAATCCACTTCCAGAAGCCCCAAAGTGTGATATATTCCTCTCACTCATCAGTAATAAAACTGAAATCTTTTTACCTTCCAAATGCTGCCATCTATTTTGTCAGTATTTATTTCTCTCTCCTTTTTATTTAGTTCATGCATTTCTTCAGAATTTTTTTTTCAATTATATCTGAGGGAAGAAATGAACAGATCTGGCAGCTCAAAACTGGGCATCCATGAGGCACTGTGGGCCATCAGCAGCAGCAGAATTGTATTTAAACACAATATGTTACCTCATGGCCTGACATATCCCTCACTCTACCATTACCATCAAGCCAAGGGAGCAATAGTGGTTCAATGAAGTGTGCAGGAGGGCATGTCAGGAGCAGCACCAAGCAGACCTAAAAATGAGTGAAGCTACAACACGGACTACTTGCATGTCATTTAGCGGAAGCAGCATGCAATAGACAGAGCTGAGTGATCTCACAACCAACAGATCAGATCAAAGCTCTGCAGTCCTGCCACATCCAGTCCTGAATGGTGGTGGATAATTAAACAATTAACAGGAGGACGAGGCTCCACAAATATCCCCATCCTTAATGATAGGGGAGACCAGTATGTCAGTGCAAAATACAAGGTTGAATCATTTGCAACCATCTTCAGCCAGAGGTGCCAAGTAGATGATCAATCTCGGCCTCCTCCTGAGGTCCCCAGCATCACAGGTGCCAATCTTCAGCTAAATCCACTTCACTCCACATGATATCAAGAAATGGCTGAAGGCTCTGGATACTGACAACATCCTGGCTGCAGTGCTGAAGACTTGTGCTCCAGAACTAGCCACGCCGCCCGCCAAGCTACAACACTGGCATCTACCCAGCAATGTGGAAAATTGCCCAGGTATGTTCTGTATACAAAAGGCAGGACAAATCCAACCCGGTCAATTCCTGCCTGATCAGCCTCCTCTTGATCATCAGTAAAGTGATGGAAGGTGTCGTTGACAGTGCTATCAAGCAGCACTTACACAGCCATAACCTACTCACCAATGCTCATTTTGGGTTCCGCCAGGGCCACTTAGTTCCTGACCTCATTATGGCCTTGGCCCAAATATGGACAGAAGAGCTGAATTCAGGAGGTGAGGTGAGGTGACAGTGACTGCTCTTGCCAAGGGCATCAAGGAGCCCTTGCAAAATTGAAGTCAATGGCAATCAAAGAGAAAAATCTCCACTGGTTGGAGTCATACCTTGCGCAAAGGAATATGGTGCTGGTTGTTGGTGGCCAATCATCTCAGTACCAGACGTCGCTCATGAGTTCCTCAGGGTAGTGTCCTAGGCCCCAACCGTCTTCAGTTGCTTCATCAATAAACTTCCTTCCATCATAAGATCAGAAGTGGAAATGTTCACTGATGATTGCAAAATGTTCAGTTGCATTAGTAACTCCTCAGATAATGACGCAGTCCGTGTCCACATGTAGAGAGACCTGGGCAAGATTGGGCTTGGACTGATAAGTGGCAAGTAACATGCACGCCACAAAAATGCCAGGCAATGACCATTTCCAACAAGAGTGAATCTAACCATCTCCCCTTGACAGTCAATGACATTACCATTGCTGAATCCTTCACAATCAACATCCGGGGGGGTTACCGATGAGCAGAAACTGAATTGGATCAGTCATATAAATACCGTAGCTACAAGAGCAGGTCAGAGGCTGGGAATTCTGCTGCAAGTAACTCACCTCCTGTCCACCATCTACAAGGCACAAGTCAGCAGTGTGATGTAATACTCCCCACTTGCCTGGATGAGTGGAGCTCCAACAACACCAAAGAAACTCAACACCATCCAGGATAAAGCAGATCACTTGATCAGCACTCCATCCACTACTTTAAATATTCACTTCCTGCACCACCAGTGGACAGTGGCAGCAGTGTGTACCATCTACAAGATGCACTGCAGCAACTCACCAAGCCTCCTTCGACAGCACCTTCCAAACCCCCAATCTCGACCACCTAGAAGGACATTGGATGAATGGGAACATCACCATCTGCAAGCTCCCCTCCAAGTTACACACTGTCCTGACTGGGAACGATATCACCATTCCTTCACTGTCACTGGATCAAAATCTTGGAACTCCCTTCCTAACAGCACTGTGGGTTTACGTACAACACATGGACAGCAGCAGCTCCAAAAAGGCGGCTCACCACCACCTTCTCAAGGGCAATTAAGGATGGACAATAAAGGCTGCGTTTGCTGACAATGCAACCACTAGGTGGCACAACTCGCTTTCTCCCCCTCCTTCGCACCGGCCGCTTCCACCCTCCACAGTCGCTCGCTCCAGACCTCGCTGCTTCCCCTCCACTACTTCCCTGGCCGATTGTCTCCCGATCATGTCACCCCATTCTCCAGTCGTTCGCTCACTCCCCACCAACCCCCTCCCCTCCAGCCACTAGCTCGAGGCCGCGCTGCTTCCCTTCTCTCGGCTCCTTGCTCCCATGTTTGTCCAGTCTCCACGCGCCGCCCGAAGAAGTAAGGTGGGCTGTAAAGTGTGACGTAGGAGCGAGTAGTGAGTGGCCTAGAGGAGGGAAGTGGCACGGCCTAGAGCTAGCGGCTGGAGCAGGGGTTGTGGGGCAGAGAGCAAGCGGCCATAGAGCTGGATGACGCGGGTGGGGAACAATTGTCCAGGGGAGCATCGATGTGTGGAGCGAGCGGCTGAGGGGAGGAAGCGTCGAGGCCTGGAGCGAGTTGCCGAGGGGGGAGAGCTGCAGCCTCAAAGTCTCCTATTCAGCCGCTTCCTCTAGCTGAGTTAGGGGCTGGATACCCGATGACGCTTTAGCGCACATGTGCGAAGATGGACCATGCGCAGATATGCGATGACGTTGGCGCTGTGCAATGACATCATCCTGCCCATGTGCCACTTAATCCTGGCAAGATGTAGCTGTGCCTATGCACAGCTTGGCACAGTCCGATGATGTCAGCGGACCGCTGCATTGACAGGAATCACATTGTGTCAGCAGTGCCCACATCCCATGAAAGAATAAAAAAGAGATTTACCACAATGGTAGCAGGGTGAGGGATTTCAGTTATGTGGAGAGATTGCAGAAGCTGGGGTTGTTCTCCTCGCAGCAGGGAAAATTCAGAAGAGATTTGACACATTTGTTCAAAATCATGAAGGTTTTCAATATTTTAAATAAGGAGAAAATGTTTCCAGTGGTAAAAGGGTCAGTAAGCAGAGGACACAGATATCAGGTGATTGGCAGAAGAACCAGAGGTGACATGAAGAACCATTTTTTACACTGCAATGTGTTGTGATAAAGAAAGAAAAGACTTGCATTTATATAGCACCTTTCAAGACCACTTGAAATATCAAAGCACTTTGTAGACAATGAAATACTTTTGAAGTGTAATCACTATTGCAATGTCAGAAATGCAGCAGCTGATATTCACAAACAGCAATGTGATAATGTCTAACTGATCTGATTGAGGGGCAAATATTGATCATAACACCAGGGGTGGTGCAATGGTTAGCACTGCAACCTCACAGTTCCAAGGACCCAGGTTCGACTCTGGGTATTGCCTGTGCGGAGTTTTCAATTTCTCCCTGTGACCATGTGGGTTTTTGCCGGGTGCTCCGGTTTCCTCCCTTGCAGGTGATAGGTAAATTGACTGTTGTAAATTGCCCCTAGTGGAGGTAGAGAAAATGGGATTACTGCAGGATTAGTATAAGTGGGTGGTTGTTGGTCGGCACAGACGAGGTGGGTTGAAGGGCCTGTTTCAGTGCTGTAGCTCTCAATAAAAATAAAATACTTGCTCTTCACTTGTTTGAAATTGCAGCATGGGATCTTTTACATTCACGCAAACATGCAGACCAGGTCTTGGTTTAACATCACACCTGAAAGGCAGCACCTTCAACACCCTGAGTGCTGCACTGGAGTGTCAGCTGTGAAATCTGAACCCAGAAGCTTGTGATTTCGAGGTGAGTGTGACCAACTGAGCCACAGCTTTTACCTGAGTCTCAATCCTTCTCCCAACAGTTTCTCTCTATCGGGTCTGTCACGACCCCTCATGATTGTGAACACCTCTATCAAATCTCCTCTCCAAGGAGAACAACCCCAGCTTCTCCAATCTATCCACATGACTGAAATCCTAACCACACGTCGCAGAAAGGAATTTTTCCTCATGTTCCTTCTGGTTTTGTGAGTCACCTTAAATCTGTAACCTTCGGTTATTGACCATTCAGCAGTTAGAAACAGTTCCTCTGTATTTACTCTACCTCAAACCTTCAAGGAAGCTCTGCAAAGTAACTGAAAATCAAGTTGTCAGAAGTAGGATTTAAACACATGCCTCCAGTGAAAGCTGCAACCTGAACAGAGAAGCTGAAACCGCTCAGTCACCTCAACTGTTCAGACCTTTTTGACCTCGTCATCACTTCTGTGCTTTGAAAGGTTCACTCAGTTCTGGAACTTCTTCAATGTTACTGGAATGCTCAGTGATTGGGATATTAACTTCCCCGGGTTTTCCTGAGCTTGTTCTCGGTGTATGGGGATGTTTGTCCTGGGCCGTGGAATCTTGCATCCCTGTAATGGACATTAACCCACTGATTGAATCTGTATTCACTGCTTTCCGCTGGTGCTGGGTAATTGCAGAGTGTGGGGCCGGAATGTTGCTGCTTGTCCCGGCCTCACTCACTCTGGGAAAGAGTGAATAATTGATGCGTCTGTTTCTGTATCTGAAATGTGACTTCGATCTGCTGTTATTAACCGAGGCAGCGCTGCAGAAGGATACGTTAATAATCTCTCACTAATCAACTGTAAACAGTCAGAATGTGTAACTTTGAGCAGCGCTTTCAGCACCGTCAGGGCTGGAATGTTGAGTGAGGGGAAACATTGTCTGTATCTGAGTGTATACAGCACTGTACAGAGAAAGAGCCAATAACAGTGCATCTTTTCACATTTAATCACAATAATATCCACAGTCAGGAGCTGAAAATGATGAAAAACCAAATAGCAAGAGCAAAAATAAGAAATGTCAGTAATTATAGATTAGCTGATCAGCTTTCACTGTGTTACCTGGTATTCTACTGTTTTCTATTCAATGCTCTCTCCACTGTGGCCAGGGAATGATTTCTTCTCAAAGGCTGAACATTAACAAAACTGCTTGTAATTTAAAATCTTTTAAAAGTAATTCCATGGAGCGAATTTGGCAAAGTCAAATAACTGCACCAATTATAGGAGAGCTGGTTGGTGATGACGTGGATGTGTCTGCAGTGTGCAGGACCAGACTGTTTCTATAGATTCACAATGAATGTTCCACCCTTTATTTATAACAGTAAAACTGATAGTGGACAATGGCTATTCTGGTTGCAGTAACCTGAAGCTTTAACTCATTAACACCCTACTTTAAGGTAATTTAGAAAGAACAACATGCAGCTCTGTCAGTTAGTGTGCTTGTTTGTTCACCCACAATTTGATGGTTCAAGCACATAAACGGATGAGGCTTTATTAAATTAAACTCTTCTACATCTGCTATATTACTCTTGCTGTTGATTTTTCAAAGATAAGGTTCATCAAGTCTTTCTTTATGAAATCCATGCTGACTGTGTTTTATTATTTTTCATTTCCTTCTGTATTTTCTGCTTTGGAGGATTACAGGATATTATCATTTTTTTTGTTCATTCATGGGAGGTGGGTGTCGCTGGCTCGGCCAGCATTTATTATCCATCCCTAATTGCCTTGAGAAGGTGGTGCTGAGCTGCCTTCTTGAACCACTGCAGTCCATGTGCTGCTGTTATGAAGAGAGTTCCAGGATTTTGACCCAGCAACAGTGAAGGAACGGTGATACAGTTACAATTCAGGATGGTGTGTGGCTTGGAGGGGAACTTGCAGGTTGTGGTGTTCCCATGCATCTGCTGCCCTTGTCCTTCTAGGTGATAAAGGTCATGGGTTTGGAAGGTGCTGTCTAAGGAGCATTGGCACATTGCTGCAGTGCATCTTGTGGATGGTACACACTGCTGCCACTGTGTGCCAGTGATGGAGGGCAAGAATGTTGTAAATGGGCTGTCAATCAAGCGGGCTGCTTTGTCCTGTTGAGTTTCTTGAGTATTGTTGGAGCTGCACCCAGCCAGACAAGTGGAGAGTATTCCATCACACTCCTGACTAGTGTACAGGCTTTGGGGAGTCAGGAGGTGAGTTACTTGCCGCAGGATTCCGAGTCTCTGACCTGCTCTTGTCGCCATAATATTTACATGGTTACTGGAGTTCAGTTTCTGCTCAATGGTAACCCCCAGGTTGTTGAGAGTGGGGGATTCAGCGATGGTAATGCCATTGAATGTCAAAGGGAGATGGTTAGATTCTCTCTTGTTTGGGATGGTCATCGTCTGGCAGTTGTGTGGTGGGAATCTTATACATCTTTATTGTGGAGTACTCTATTGTACTGTTGTGTGACTGCACTTGAAAAGTCGTGAAATGCAAGTCTTGCTTTTTCCATTGTTATCAGCGTCATTGTGATCAAAAGATAGGATTCATGAGCACAAAGTTTAAATCAATTTTGATTAAAATAATGTAAAAGCATCTATATTTTTGCACTGAACTTAATAATCTCCATTTTCCTATCCTTACCAGGTACAATGTCTTTGACCCTGAAATTGATTCCACAATCTCAGTCCCTCAGACAATTTCAGCTCAGTTCTGATGAAAGATCACAGATCTGAAACGTTAACTCTGTCTCTCTCTCCACAGATGCTGCCAGACCTGCTGAGTATTTCCAGTATTTTCTGTTTTTATTTCAGATTTCCAGTCTCTGCAGTATTTTGCTTCTGTGTTACTTTGAAAGTTAAAACTGAACCACCTGTCTACAATTCACACTGGGGTCTCCCATGAAATGATTCTGTATAATGTTGATGTAATGAATACAGACTCCGAGCACAGAGCTTCCTGTGGGGAATTGGGGATATGACAACCAGCAGACTCTGCAGGAATTTCCACTGGGAGCACAAATTCACAAAATCTACCTTTTGTATATCGATTCATTTTGATTTTACTTCTGGAAAATTATTTTGAAACAATTTAAACATCAACCCACAGCTCCATGACTGGGTCAATTATGAGGTCATCCTCTGACAGGTCATGTGACAGCTGGAGCCACAAGACATCAGAACCAGATTTGTGACAGGATTAAAACCCGGAATCCTGTCAAAATGGCTTTTCAAATAAAGCTGTTGCTGTTTGAAAACACAGCAGTTAAACTTTCTGCCTGACCATGAGGGGAGCTAGGGAGAAATTTACAAAACTAAATCCTTTTACAAAATAGTTCAAAAACCATTCACTGAGAAATCATGTGAGGACTCATATGCAGTAGAGAAACAAGCAGAATACAGAAAGTGCAGAGGAGAGCTGAAAAAGGAAATGAGATCAGCAAGATGAATGAGAAAAGATTAGCGGGTCACATAACTGGGAACACTGAAGTCTTTTACCAACACATGGACAGTCAATGAAAGGGTGGGTCAATTAGGAGATCCTGTGGAGGCAGAGGGTGTGGCTGAGGTACTAATTAAGTACATTTCATCTGTCATCACAAAGCAAGCGGGTGCTGCAAATGTCACAGGAAAGGAGGAGGAAGTGGAGAATTTGGAGGAGATGAAAATAGATAAAGAGGAGACAATTACAAGGTTAGCTGTGCTCACAGTAGAAAAGTCACCCGGTCTGGATGGGCTGCATCCTGGGTTGCTGAGGGAAGTAAGAGTGGAAATAGCGGAGACTCG
This sequence comes from Heterodontus francisci, assembly GCF_036365525.1. Lineage (NCBI taxonomy): Eukaryota > Metazoa > Chordata > Chondrichthyes > Heterodontiformes > Heterodontidae > Heterodontus > Heterodontus francisci. The sequence goes on from NW_027142345.1 coordinate 1,843,250, forward strand.
AACCACAATCTTTCATTCCTCCTTGAATATGGGAATGATGCCAGAGGACTGGAGGATGGAGGTAAGCTTGGGTAGTTCGATCTTAGTTTAACTTGACCATTTTTATAATGTATCCATTGTCATAACTAACAAGGTTAAGAAAGCCATTTTATAATTAACACATGACCAAAGGAACCATTTTGTGTTCAATACTAACGTTCATATCCTGTATAATTAATGAGTAGCTACCCATCCTGAAACAGATTATTGTAAAAGTAATGAACCTTGATTGAGTTATAATTAATGAATCAATAAACATTTTAGAGAGAATGGGTTTTCATTTAAAGTTTGTTCAATCTAATTACTGTGAGTTTCTGTGTCTTTGTGGGAAAGGGCAGTTTCAGCGAAATTTATTCAAACAATGGACCTTTCTCGGACCCCTGATAAAACCCATGGTATGTCACATTGTGACCTTCAAGAGTCTAGATTTAATGAATAGGAAACTTGTTTCAGATCAGATGGGGAGACAGTGTGAAACCACTCCATTGTACTCATGTCTGAGATTCTGAGGACAGGTGGCTGTTAGTGGAAGACATTATTAAGAACAAATTAAATGTACCTAGCAACAGCTAGGACCAATTATTATTTTACATGGTGGTGTGATGGCCATCCTGGGGTTAAAAGTAGGGATCTTGTAAGGTTTCAGTGTGCAGGAACACTGGACGACCTCAGGGGTAAAGGCTCAGATCATCGACCAAGTTCTCCACCTGATGAGGGATCTAGACTGGACAAAGAGGACCGTGACACTCTGAGACCAAGCTCGACCAGTCCCCAGAGCTGTAAAGTTATATTCCCCAAGTTTGTTAAGTATAATTTTACTTTCAATTATTAAGTACTATTTTACTCTCAATAAAAGTTCTGGACTTATTAATCAAGTATCCTGTTGCTTTAATTGATTAAAGTCATGCCCAAAGTGATTGTCTGCAATAGACTTTCCAGAATTAAAAGATAAGTCTGCAAGGGTTGTGAATATTACAGCCCTGTTTAAAAAGAGAGATAAACCCAGGAACTACAGACCAATTAGTCTAATGTCGGTGGTGGGGAAACTTTTGGAGACAATTATCCAGGAGGAAATTAACTGTCACTTGGTAGAACATGGGCTAATAAATGACAGCCAGTGCAGATTGGTTAACAGAAGATTGTGTCTGAAATAATTAATGAATTAATTTCTTTGATGAAGTTTCAGAGAGAGTTGACGAGGGTGGTGAGGTTAATGGTACGTGTCTGGACATCAAAATTGTGTTTGAAAAGCTACCATAAACTAGACTTGGGGCAGCACAATGGCACAGTGGTTGGCACTGCAACCTCACAGCTCTCGCAACCCAGGTTCAGTTCTGGGTACTGCCTGTGCAGAGTTTGCAAGTTCTCCCTGTGACTGTGTGTGTTTCTGCTGGGTGCTCCGGTTTCCTCCCACAAGCAAAGACTGCAGGTTGATAGGTAAATTGGTTGTTGTAAATTGCTCCGAGTGTAGGTAAGAGAATGGTGGGGATGTGGTAGGGAATATGGTATTATGGTGTAGGATTACTATAAATGGGTGGTGGTTGGTCAGCACAGACTCAGTGGGCCGTAGGGCCTGTTTCAGTTTTGCATCTCTCTATGACTTGTTAACAAAATTCAAGCAGATGGGATTAAAGGGGCAGTGGCAGTGTGGATCCAAAATTGGCTGCAGGGTAAAAAGTATGGTGAATGCTTGTTTTTCAGAATGGAGGGAGTTATACAGTAATGTCCTTGTTGTTGCATTATGTTCAATGTCAGACCCCGAGCTGTCCGAGGGATGGGGCAATTTGTGATGTTCCTGTGGTTGCAATATTTGCAGTGTCTGACCTTGATCTGTCACAGGGATGTGGCATTTATGAGTTCCCTGTGGGGTGCTGTTTGTTTGGTGTATTACACTGACCTGTCCCAGAGAGCGGGAAGGTTGTGATGTCCTTGTGGGTTGCAATCTGTTCAGTGTCTGACTCTGATCTGTACCAGAGATGGGGCAGTGTGTGATATCCTTGTGCATGTCATACAGACCCACTGGTGTGTGGTTCCATCCTGATGCCAAGAAACAGAGCCCCATCTCTGGGCAAAAAGTCTCACTTCTCAATGGGTGTCTCGAGAAGACACAGTGGCGCACTGGTTACCACCGCAGCCTCACACCTCCAGTGACCCACGTTTGTTTCTGTGTACTGCCTGTGCAGAGTTTACAAATTCTCCCTGTGACAGCGTGGGTTTCTGCTGGGTGCTCCGGTTTCCTCCCACAGCCAAAGACTTGCAGTAGATAGGTAAATTGGCCATTGTAAATTGCCCCTAGTGTAGGTAGGTGGGAGGGGAATTGAGGGGATGTGGTAGGAATATGGGATTAATGTCGGATTAGTATAAATGGGTGGTTGATGGTCGACACAGACTCGGTGGGCTGGAAGAGCCTGTTTCAGTACTGTATCTCTAAATAAATAAATCAGAAGGCTGAGGGAGTAAACCTGGACAGTAAATCCGGAGTGGAGTCCTGGAGGCGGTTACCTGTTACTTATCAGGCAGTTTTCCAGCAACTCCTACAGCAGAGCTGGTACCAAACAGTACTAGTTTTTCCTTTCCTTTGGACAATACGAGCAATGCTGAGAGGGGGTCCTGATGCTCAGGGTCTCCATACTATTTGCCCAGGCCAGTGCCCTGGAGAGGACACTCCAGCTTCGTGGTTAAACATTGGCACAACCCGGGAATAAGCAGTTACTGATTACAAGCTCTCATTCAATTGGTGTCGAGTATGAGCGCCAGGGGTTACTTCGGACAGTGAGAGAGCTCTTCGTGTCTCATTGGATAGCTACCATTCACTCCAAGCTCGGCAGCCCCCAGTCAGTTAGGTGCTGTGAAGCCACGACCTGCTTGCTTCAATGGGTGCTTGGAGCTTGGAGAGTCATCTCTGAACAGACGGATTGATAATCTATGCACCAAGAAAAGCAAATTCAACAAAGAAGACACCAGTCCTTCGCATCACAAGCTGGAATCTAAGGACCATGTGTCCTGGCCTTACCGACAACCTTCTGCAGGTTGATGACACACACAAGACAGTTGTGATCGACGAGGAACTCACAATGCTCAATGTGGACATTGCTGTGCTGCAAGAAACTAGACTCGTTCAAAGTGGATCCCTCAAAGAGAAACACTACACCTTCTTCTGGCAGGGGAAAGCCCAAGAGGCAACTCGTGAGCATGGAGTGGGTTTCACAGTAAAATACACGCCACTTGAGATGAGTGAACCAGCCACAGTAGGCTCAGAGAGACTTCTTACTCTTCACTTGTCAATAAGCATGGGCCCAGTTAATCTCATGTGCATCTATGTCCCGACACTCACCTCCACCCCAGATGTCAAGGATCAATTCTATGTGACACTTGACACTGCCATCAGAAGAATTCCCAGCACTGAGGGACTGTACCTTCGAGGAGACTTCAACACAAGCTTGGATACTGACTACACAGCTTTGCCAATGTGCATAGAGCACCAGGGGATTGGCAAGATGAACGAAAATGGACAGAGGTTGCAGGAGCTATGCTGTCACCATGGATTCTGTGTGATGAACAGCTACTTCCAGGTCAAGCTGTGCTACAAGGTGTCCTGGAGACATCCGAGATCATGCCATTGGCACCAGCTAGACCTTATCATCACCAGACATACCACCCTCAGCAGTGTCCTCATCACTCGCAGCTATCACAGTGCTGACTGTGACACTGACCACTCCCTGGTGTGTAACAAGGTCAGGCTTCAGACAAGGAAGCTTCATCCATCCATGAAGAAAGGTCGTCTTCTGATCAACACTTGCCGAACCACTGATCCAGAAAGGACCCAGGAGTTCCTCAACATCCTCGATCAGGCTCTTTCAGACAACAATGCTCAAGGTCTCAGTGCGGTGTCAAAGTGGAATCATCTGCACACCACCATCTATAACTCTGCACTCACTGTGTATGGGAAAAGAGATGGGAGGAATGCTGACTGGTTTGAGGCTTATTGGACTGAAATGGAGTCAGTTACTGTAACTAAGAAGAGAACCCTCATGAACTACAAACAAGTCCCCAGCAAACAACATCTAGATGCTCTCAGAGCAGCCAGAAACAAGTCTCTGCAGACTGCTCGGCACTGCACCAATCAATACTGGTTAAAACTCTGCTGATGAATCCGGGGATGCTAGAGGGATGTATGAAGGAATTAAGAAAGCAATGGACCCAGTAGTAACTAAATCAGCACCTTTTGAAGACAAAGACAGGGGTGATCATCACTGAACCGAACAAGCAGATGGAAAGGTGAGTGGAGCATTACCTTGAACTCTACATAACGGAGAACATTGTCACTGAAGTAGCTCTCAGTGCCATTCAAGACTTCCCTGTCATGGAGGAACTGGACAGTGAGCCCTGCATAGTCCAGCTCAACAAGGGCTCAAAACATGCGTGAAGCAAACATTGTCACCTTGGACAAAATTAAGGGGGATCGCATTGACTGCAGCAATTATCGGAGACAGCTACTCAGTTTCACTCACCTGCTCGATCCCTTTCCTCCTGCAAGTTCCTTTGCTTCAGGTATCCATCCAATTTCCTTTTCAAATCATTGATTGTCTCTGCTTCCACCACACTCGTAGGTCAGGACATTACCACTCACAGCATAAAAAAATTCCACCTCACTCAAGGATGGGAAATATTTATATCTTCTATATTTAGCTTATTCTCTATCTCTACGAGAATAGAATGGCAGTCAACATGAAAGGGAACCCAAAAATCTTCAAGCAGTATATAAATAATAAGCAGGTAGTAAGCGGTGAAGTGGGCCCCATGAGGGACAAAGAGGGTAATATATACTTAGAGCTGCAGGGCAATGTTAATCTAGTTAATCTAGTTAAACCTTGTATCAATGATCACTAAGGAAGTGGAATTTGACAAAATATCAGTAGAAGTGGAGAGTGTAGAGGCAATGGAGAGGGTACAAATTGAGAGAGGGAGGTACTGAAAAGGCTGGTTATGCTTCAGGAAGATAAAGTACCTGGTCCGGATGGCTTTCATCCCAGATTGCGAAAGGAAATGTGGATGCAGATAACAGAAAGGCTTGCTATAATCTTCCAATCTTCCCTGGATACGGGGGAGGTGTCAGAGGATTAAACAGTGGCAAATGTGACACCGTTATTCAAGAAAGGGTGCAAGGACAGTCCGGCTAACTACAGGCCAGTTAGATTAACAGCAGTGGTGGGTAAGGTTTTAGAAAGAACAATCAGGGAAAAAATGAACAGTCACTTGGAGAGGTTTGAGTTAATTGAGGAGAGTGAGCATGGATTTATACATGGGAGTTCATGCTTGACTAATCTAACTGCATGTTTTGATGAACTAACAGAGAAGGTTTATGAAGGGAATGCAGTGGATGTTGTTTATGTGGATTTTAAGAAACGACACATAAAAGGGTGATTGAGGTTCATGGAATAGGAGGTTCAGTGTCCAATTGGATAGAAAATTGGCTTAAGGAGAGAAAACAGCAAGTCGTAATAAATGGTTCATTCTCAGACTGGAAGGTTGTCGACAGTGCTGTTCCCCAAGGGTCACTGCTGGAACCACTGCTTTTTAGTTGCTACAGATAAATGACTTGGATCTTGGAATACAGAGTAGAATCTCAAAATATGCCGATAACACCAAACTTGGAGAAGTGGCAAACAGTGAGGATGAAATGAACCACCTGCAACAAGACAGTGATAGGCTAGCAGAATGGGCAGACAGGTGCAGATGGATTGTAATAGTGACTAGTGTGAGGTGATGCATTTTAGCAGAAGGAATAGGGAGAGGCAATATATACTTAATGGCACAGTTCTAAAGAGTGTGCAGAAATAGAGGGACCTGTTCACTGTCACGTGAACAATTACTTCTTGTTGTGTGCTCTCAGATTTGTAACCTTCACTGTACTGGAGTGAGGTGACATCTACTGGCAGGAAGCAAGAACTGCAATCAAGCAGCATAAACTCATCGTCTGTCAGGGTGAAAGAAACATTGCAATGTGAGGAAATAGTGAATGAGTTTGATTGGGTTGATGGAGACATGATTCCACTTGTGGTGGAGTCCAACGCAAAGGCCAGAAATATAAAATTGTCATTATTAAAAGATATGAGGAATTCATGATAAATGTATTTAGGTAGTGTGTGGGTGGAATCTGGATAGAATAGAAAGTGAGATTGGGTGGACAGAAGCAGTGTGACAGGATGGCTCAAACAAAAGGTAAACGCCCTGAAAGGCGAACTCTGTTTCTCTCTCCACAGATGCTGCCAGAGTTTCTGAACATTTCCAACACATTCTGTTTTTATTTCAGAATTTGCAGGATATTGCTTTGCTCTGAAAAAAAATGGATGATCGGCTTTGGCTGCCAGTGAAATTCCACAGGAGCTAAAAGGAAGTTCTGATATCAGTGGCATGTTGATCTAGGGGTATGATTCTTGCTTAGGGGGAGTGGTTAATTAATGTGTGAGAGATCCTGAGTTCAAATCCTAGACAAGCCCTTCTTCTTTGGCATTTTTAATTTCAGGTCATTGTTTGGTTTCAGCCTTGCAGAAGGCGGAATTGATTTCCAAATGGAGCCTGCTTCAGGACCAGAGAGCTGGATTCAAAGAGCTTGCTTAACTAAATGTACAGATAGCCAAGTGGGAATATAAAGTTGTTGCAGTAATTGTGACCTGACTCCAAAAACAACAGGACTGGGTTCTGGACTGGAATGGAATGGAATTCTTCAGTGTTTCTGTTGTTTGGCTTGCATTGACTCATCGATTTTCTTGTTTTTCACTTTGTCGATGCCTTTGAATAATTGTGGATCCTTCTTCAGATTGTCTTCTTTCACCAGGTAGTTCTGACCTCTGATGATGATGATCGTAATCAGCTTCAACTCACTGATAGTTTTGGAACTGAACAGATTTCCTTTGCTTGAGTCTACAACATGGAACTCAGTCTGACATGTGGACCCATGGGAGGATTTGAATGCCACCCCTGCGTTGGAGAACACAGTTGCATCCATCCAATAAGAGAGCGAGTAGAAGTGACAGTTCTGTCAGTCAAACATTGAACTTTTAATTTCAGGGTGGTGAGTTTGAGTGCCATTTTGTTTTTCCCTTTTTTAAGGCTTCATTAGCAGAGAGTACAAGGAGTGTTTGAAATGAAATTCAGCAAAAGTATGAGAAAGTTTCACTTTGATTCGGGACTCATCTCTCTGCAGCATCTCGCTGTGAAAGATTGAACTTCATCTCATTTCATTCCCAGCTCGGTGTCAGTGCGGCTCAGTGGGACTTCTGGCTGCCTCCTGCTTCACAATCCATCAGTGCTGAGAAAGCAATGGGGAATATTATTCACGGCTCTGTAACCTGAGGACACCGATTTAAGGTGAATGGCAAAAGAACCAAAGGCAACATGAGGAAAAACTTATTTTGCACAGCGAGTGGTTAAGATCTGATGTGCACTGCTTGAGAGTGTGATGGAGGCTGATTCAACCATGGCTTTCAAAATGGTATAAGATAATTATCTGAAGTGGAAAAATTGCATGTTTTCATGGAATACATGAGTCTGTGGCATGAGCTGAGTTGCTCGTGCATAGAAGCAGCACAAGCACAATGAGCTGAATGGCTTCCATTTGTTCTGTAACTATTCTATGATCTATGATTCTTTTCAGAGTGAAATCAACACTCACATACTAGAAACTGACAGGTACACTGTAAACTTCGCATTACCAGACAAGATATTGACAGATTCAGTGTGAAACCCACAGTCACGTAGCAGCAGTTGGCAGGTAACGTGTAAAATCTTTCTTTCATATCCCAACTGCAAGGTACAAAGGAAATTAGGTACAAACCCAGGCTCACACTTCAAAGACTGAGAGATACAAAGCAAAACACATACTCACCTACAAGTACAGAGACGAAGACACACTCAGAGGAGGTGCAGATTAAAGACACATGCATGTAACAGAAACTGACAGGGATAGAATCAAACCCTTTCTCACTTCTCAGATACTGATAGATACAGACAAAAGCTGATGCTCACAGACAAGTTGTTGAAAGATATGTGGTGAAACTCACAGAGCAATAGCAGAAACAAACAGGTACTGAATAATACCCACAGTCACAGACCAAAAACTGAAATATACTGAGTTAAACACCACTTTCTCACACCAGAAACTCATGGCTACAAAGTGAAGCTGACTCTATCCTCCCAGGCATTGACAGGTGCAAAAGAAAACACTCACGACGATTCCAGGTCATGAAATGTACGTAATAAAACCGTTCAGCTGAAAGAATAGCATTAATGACAGGTGTGATACCCAGAATGCTCAGCGGCCTAGAATCCGCCCGATCTGTGACAGGAGCGGGGCGCGCAGGCGCAGTAGAGAGCTCTGTCAGCAGCTGGAGCTGCGGGTTCGGAGTTGGAGCGGGATATTCACAAAGTGCGAGAAGACTTTGCGGACTCACACAGCTGGAGCAGGGCCTCAGGGCCACAATAAGATGGAACAATCCCATCTGTATCCCTGCGGATGGCGGCGGTGAAGCTTTTCCCGGTGAGGCTTCCCGAAACGGCGTCGATAAATGGATAAGAATTGGGGACTGGGCAGGGAGCGTCTCTAAATGAATAAAATTTGGGGACTGGTCAGGGAGCGTCTGTAAATGGATAAGAATTGGGACTGGGCAGGGAACGTCTGCAAATGGATCAGAATTGGGGGACTGGGCAGGGAGCGTCTCTAAATGAATAAGATTTGGGTACTGGTCAGGAAGCGTCTGCAAATGGATAAGAATTGGGGACTGGGCAGGGAGTGTTTATAATTGAATAAGAGTTGGAGATTGGGCAGGGAGCGTTTCTAAATGAATAAAATTTGTGGACTGGGCAGGGAGCGTCGATCAATGCTTAAGAATTGGGGACTGGTTCGGGAGCGTTTTTTTATTCGTTCGTGGGATGTGGGCGTCGCTGGCTTGATCTCAGCTCGAGTAATGTGTCCAGTTCTGGGCACCAGGCTTTAGAAAGGACATCAAAGCTTCTGAGACAGTTCAGAGGAGATTTACTAGAATGATCCCAGAGATGCGGGGTGTCAGTTCTCTGGACAGGCTGGTGAAGCTGGGATTGTTCTCCTCAGAGTAGAGAAGGTTAAGGGAAGATTTAATAGAGATGTTCAGAATCATGAAGGATTTTCATCGGGTAGAGAGGGAGAAACTGTTTCCACTGTCCTGGGGGTCAGTCACCAGAGGACACAGATTTAAAATAATTGGCCAAAAATGTCAAGGGGAGGTGAGGAGAGATCTTTTTACCCAGTAACTGATTCGGATTTGGAATGAATTGTCTGACAGGGTGGTGGAAACAGATTCAATTATAACTTTCAGAAAGGAATTGGACAAATATTTCAAAGTGAAATTCTCCAGAATTATGGGGAAATAGGCAGGGGGTTGGACTAATTGCATCTTTTTGTCAGAGAGTCAGCAGAGGCACAATGGGGCCGAATGGCCTCCTTCTGTGCTGTATGATTCTATGAACATAAGAACGAGGAGCCGGAGTCGGCAACTCAGCCACTCGAGCCTGCTCTGCCATTCAACACAATCATGGCTGACCTCATCACGGCAGTTCTTGTTTCTTGCCAGTAGATGTCACCTCACTCCAATGCAGTGAAGTTTACAAATCTGAGAGAGACACAACAGGAAATAATTGTTCACATTATAGTGAATGTGTGGGATTTAGAAATACTAGGAGTGGAGACGAGTTATTACTTGTCTGCTCGATCCCCATAGCCCTGTAAAATTATTTCCTTCAAGTGCCCATTCAAATTCCTTTTGTCATCCTCGATTGTCTCCATTTCCACCGCTCTCGTGGGCAGCGAGTTACAGATCATCACCAATCAGTGTAAGAAAGTTCTTGCGCACATTCCCCCTGTACCTCCTGTCCAAAACCTTCAATCTGTGTCCCCTAGTCCTTGTACCAATAGTTAACGGGAACAATGTTTCCTTGCCAACTTATTTAAAACTGTCATAGCCGAAAACACATCGATCAATTCTCCCCACACTCTCCTTTGATACAGGCAGAACAACCCTAGCTTTTCCAACCCAACCTTGGAACTAAAATCCTACATCCCTGGATCCATTCTGGTGAATTTCCTCTGCATCCTCTCAAGGACGCTCACATTCTTTCTTAAGTGTGGTAAGCAAAACTGGAAGCAACACTCCAACTGGGGCCTAACCAGAGCTTGATAATGGTTCAGCATAACTTCCCTGCTTTGTACTCAATGCCTCTATTTATAAAGCCCAAGATCCGATATGCTTTGCTAACCACTCTCGCAATATGTCTTGCCACCTTCAAAGATTGATGCACATGAACCCCAAGTCCCTCTATTCCAACACACACTTTAGAACTGTGCCATTAAGTAAATATTGCCTCCCCCTATTCCTTATGCCAAAATACATCACCTCACACTTGTCACTATTAAATTCCATCTGCCACCTGTCTGCCCATTCTGCTAGCCTATCACTGTCCGGTTGCAGGCAGTTCATATCATCCTCACTGTTTGCCGCTCCTCCAAGTTTGGTGTCATCGGCATATTTTGAGATTCTACTCTATATTCCAAGATCCAAGTCACTTACCTTTAGCAAAAAAAAGCAGTGGTTCTAGCACTGACCCTTGGGGAACACCACTGTCGACTATCCTCCAGCCTGACAAAGAACCATTTAAAAAGACTCGTTGTTTTCTGTCCTTCAACCAATTTTCTATCCAATTGGACACTGACCCTCCTATACCACGAACCTCAATTTTGTTAACCGCCCTTTTATGTGGTACCTTGTCAAACGCTTCCTTAAAATCCATATAAACAACATCCACTGCATTCCCTTCATCAAGCTGCTCTGTTAGTTCATCAAAAAATGCATTTAGATTAGTCAAGCATGAACTCCCATTTATAAATCCATGCTCACTCTCCTTAATTAACTCGAACCTCAACAAGTGACTGTTGATTTTTTACCCTGATTATTCTTTCTAAAACCTTACCCACCACTGCTGTTAATCTAACTAGCCTGTAGTTACCCGGACTGTCCTTACACCCTTTCTTGAATAAGGGTGTCGCATTTGCCACTGTTTAATCCTCTGGCACCTCCCCCGTATCCAGGGAAGATTGGAAGATTATTGCAAGTCCTTCCGTTATCCGCATCCGCATTTCCTTTCGCAACCTGGGATGTGAGCCATCCGGCCAGGTGATTTATCTTCCCTCAGCACAGCCAGCCTTTTTAGTACCTCCCTCTCTCAATTTGTACTTTCTCCATTGCCTCTACTCTCTTCACTTCGACTGATATTTTGTCAAATTCCACTTCCTTAGTGATCACTGATACAAAGTACTCATTAAGTAGATTAACATTGCCCTGCACCTCTAAGCTTATATTATCCTTTTTGTCCCTAATAGGCCCGACTCAACCTCTTATTACCCACTTATCATTTACATGCTGCTGGAAGATTTTTGGGTTTCCTTTCATGTTGACTGCCAGTCTATTCACATAGAAATAGAGAATAAGCAAATATCGAAGATGTAAGTATTTCCCATCCTTGATGAGGTGGAATTTTTTATGTTGTGGGTGGCAATGTCTTGGCGCACGACTGTGGTGGAAGCAGAGACAATCAATGATTTGAAAAGGAAATTGGATGGATACTCGAAGGAAAGAAACTTGCAGGAGGAAAGGGATCGAGCTGGTGAGTGGAACTGACTAGATTGCTCCGGGGAGAGCCAGCATGGACGTAATCGGCCAAATGACCACCTTCTGTGCTGTAAATGACTCTGTGTTGTTTCTCAAATTCAATCCACTGGTGCTTGGTAAATAATTTCAAAGTAAATTGTGCAACCGGAAAATCAGAACCAAGGCAAGGGACGCAAAAGGAAGCAAAATTGCTGAAACCCGGGATTGAAACAGCGACTTTTTGATCTTCAGTTTAACGCTCTCCCAACTGAGCTATTTCAGCCCTACATTAACAACAGCTTGGTGTCCTTGTTTTGGAAGAAAATACATACATTCAAGTTTTCCAAAAAATTAAAGAACACAACATGTGAGTAATATTCCCCATTGCTTTCTCAGTACTGATGGATTGTGAAGCGGGAGACAGCCAGAAGTGGCACTGAGCCGCACAGACCCGAGCTGAGAATGAAATGAGATCAAATTCAATCTTTCATAGTGAGATGCTGCAGAGAGGTAAGAGTCCTGAATCAAAGCGAGACTTGTTCATTTCAAACACTCCCTGTACTCTCTGCTCATGAAGCCTTAAAAAAGGGAAAAACAGAATGGCACTCAAACTCACAACCCTGTCATTAAAAGTCTCATATTCGACTGACAGAACTGTCACTTCTACTCGGTCTCTTATTGGATGGATGCAACTCCAACGCAGGGGTGGCATTCAAATCCTCCCATGGGTCCACATGTCAGACTGAGTTCCATGTTGTAGACTCAAGCAAAGGAAATCTGCTCACTTCCAAAACTATCAGCGAATTGAAGCTGATTACGATCAACATCATCAGAGGTCAGAACTACCTGGTGAAAGAAGACACCCTGAAGAAGGATCCACAATTATTCAAAGGCATCGACAAAGTGAAAAACAAGAAAATCGATGAGTCAATGCAAGCCAAACAACAGAAACACTGAAGAATTCCATTCCATTCCAGTCCAGAACCCAGTCCTGTTGTTTTTGGAGTCAGGTCACAATTACAGCAACAACTTTATATTCCCACTTGGCGATCTGTCCATTTAGTTAATTACAATTTTGTCGACAAGCTCTTTGAATCCAGTTGTCTGGTCCTCATGCCAGCTCCGTTTGGAAGTCAATTCCACTTTCTGCAAGGCTGAAACCAATAGATAACCTTAATCTAAAAATGCCAGCAGACCAGGGCTCGCCCAGGACTTGAACCCAGGATCTCTCGCATGTTAATTAACTATACTCCCTAAGCGAGAATCATACCCCTAGACCAACGAGCCACTGACAAATCAGACTTTATTAGCTGCTGTGGAATTTCACTGGAACCTCCCCAGCCAATCATCCATTTTTTTTCTGATCAAAGCAACATCCTGCAAATGCTGAAATAAAAACAGAAAGTGCTGGAAATGTTCAGCAGCTCTGGCAGCATCTGTGCTGTGAGAAACACAGTTAACGTTTCAGGGCACTCACCTTTTGTTTCAGCCATCCTTTCAGACTGCTTCTGTCCATCCAATCTCACTTTCTATTCTAACCACATTCTCACCATTCACTACGTTACTACATTTTTCATGAATTCCTCATTTCTTTTATTAATGACAATTTTGTATTTCTGGCCTTTGCTTCAGACACCACCACAAGTGGAATCATGTCTCTATCTACCCAATCAAACCACTTCGCTGTTTCCTCACATTGCAATGTTTCTTTAACTCTGACAGACTGTGGAGTTTCTGCTGCTTGATTGTGTTTCTTGCTTCCCGCCAGTAGATGTCACCTCACTCCAATACAGTGAAGTTTACAAATCTGAGAGAGACACAACAGGAAATAATTGTTCACATTATAGTGAATGTGTGGGATTTAGAAATACTAGGAGTGGAGACGAGTTATTATTGCACTCTGCTATTACATCTTTTATAATGGACTCCAGCATTTTCCCCACGACTGATGTCAGGCTAACCGGTATATAATTCACTGTTTTCTTTCTGCCTCTTCTTTTAAATAGCGGAGTTACATTAACTACCGCCAATCCATTGGAACTGTTCCAGAGTCTATAGAATTTTGAAAAAAGACCAGAAATGCATCTGCTATTTCAAGGGCCACTTCCTTAAGTACTCTGGGATGTAGATTCTCAGGCCCTGGGGATTTATCTGCTTTCAATCCCATCAATTTCCCAAACATTCCCTACTAATACTGATTTCATACAGTTCCTCCTTCTCACTAGACCCTATGTTCCCCAACATTTCTGGGAGATAATTTGTATCCTCCTTTGTGAAGACAGTTCCAAAGTATGTATTTAATTGGTCTGTCATTTCTTGGTTCCCCATTATAAATTCCCCCGTTTCTGACTGGAAGGGACCCACATTTTTCTTCACTACTCTTTTTCTCTTCACATATCGATAGAAGCTTTTTCAGTCAATTTTGATGTTCTCTGCAAGCTTATTTCCACTTGTTAATCAATCCCTTTGTCCTCCTCTGCTAAATTCCAAACTGCTCACAATCTTCATGTTTACTGCTTGTTCTGGCCATTTTATATTTCTCCTCCTTGGATCTAATACTTCCCTTAATGTCTTTTGTCAGCCACAGTTGAGCCACCCTTCCTGTTTTACTTTTGCACAGACAGGAATGAACAATTGTTGTAATTCATCCATGCGCTCTTTAAATTCTAGCCATTGCCTATCCACTGTCAACCCTTTAAGTAACGTTCCCCAATCTATCATTACCAACTCCCGCCTCATACCTTCATAGTTTCCTTTGTTTAGATTCAAGACCCGAGTCTCGGAATCAACTCTCTCACTCTCCATCTTAATGAAGAATTTTATCATATTATGGGCACACTTCCCCAAGGGACCCCACACAACAAGATTGTTAACTAATCCTTTCTCATTACACAATACCCAGTCCAGGATGGCCTGTTCTCTAGAGGTGTTCTACACCTCTATCAATTCTCCACTCAATCTCCTTTGATATAAGCAGAATAATCCTAGCTTTTCCAACCTAACCTTGTAACTAAAATCCCCCATCCCTGGATCCATTCTGGTAAATCGCCTCTGCGTCCTCTCAAGGACCCTCAAATTCTTTCTAAAGTCTGCTGAGCAGAACTGGAAGCAACACTCCAATTGGGGCCTAACCAGAGTTTTATAATGGTTCAGCATAACTTCCCTGCTTTTGTACTCAATGCCTCTATTTATAAAGCCCAAGATCCCATATGCTTTGCTAACCACTCTCGCAATATGTCTTGCCACCTTCAAAGATTGATGCACATGAACCCCAAGTCCCTCTATTCCAGCACACTCTTTCGAACTGTGCCATTAAGTATATATTGCCTCTCCCTATTCCTTTACATCACCTCACACTTGTAACTATTAAATTCCATCTGCCACCTGTCTTCCCATTCTGCTAGCCTATCACTGTCCTGTTGCAGGCAGTTCATATCATCCTCACTGTTTGCCACTCCTCCAAGTTTGGTGTCATCGGGATATTTTGAGATTCTACTCTGTATTCCAAGATCCAAGTCACTTACGTTTAGCAAAAAAAGCAGTGGTTCTAGCACTGACCCTTGGGGAACACCACTGTCGACTATCCTCCAGTCTGACAAAGAACCATTTAATAAGACTCGCTGTTTTCTGTCCTTAAACCAATTTTCTATCCAATTGGACACTGACCCTCCTATACCACGAACCACAATTTTGTTAACCGCCCTTTTATGTGGTACCTTGTCAAACGCCTCCTTACAATCCATATAAACAACATCCACTGCATTCCCTTCATCAACCTGCTCTGTTAGTTCATCAAAAAATGCAGTTAGATTAGTCAAGCATGAACTCCCATTTATAAATCCATGCTCACTCTCCTTAATTAACTCGAACCTCTCCAAGTGACTGTTGATTTTTTACCCTGATTATTCTTTCTAAAACCTTACCCACCGCTGCTGTTAATCTAACTGGCCTGTCGTTACCCAGACTGTCCTTACACCCTTTCTTGAATAAGGGTGTCGCATTTGCCACTGTTTAATCCTCTGGCACCTCCCCCGTATCCAGGGAAGATTGGAAGATTATAGCAAGCCCTTCCGTTATCTGCATCCGCATTTCCTTTCGCAACCTGGGATGTGAGCCATCCGGACCAGGTGATTTATCTTCCCTCAGCACAGCCAGCCTTTTTAGTACCTCCCTCTCCTAATTTGTACTCTCTCCATTGCCTATACTCTCTTCACTTCGACTGATATTTTGTCAAATTCCACTTCCTTAATGATCGCTGATACAAAGTACTCATTAAGTAGATTAACATTGCCCTGCACCTCTAAGCTTATATTATCCTTTTTGTCCCTAATAGGCCCGACTCAACCTCTTACTACCCACTTATCATTTACATGCTGCTCGAAGATTTTTGGGTTTCCTTTCATGTTGACTGCCAGTCTATTCTCATAGAAATAGAGAACAAGCAAATATCGAAGATGTAAGTATTTCCCATCCTTGATGAGGTGGAATTTTTTATGTTGTGAGTGGCAATGTCTTTGCCCACGAGTGTGGTGGAAGCAGAGACAATCAATGATTTGAAAAGGAAATTGGATGGATACTCGAAGGAAAGAAACTTGCAGGAGGAAAGGGATCGAGCTGGTGAGTGGAACTGACTAGATTGCTCCGGGGAGAGCCAGCATGGACGTGATAGGCCAAATGACCACCTTCTGTGCTGTAAATGACTCTGTGTTGTTTCTCAAATTCAATCCACTGGTGCTTGGTAAATAATTTCAAAGTAAATTGTGCAACCGGAAAATCAGAACCAAGGCAAGGGACGCAAAAGGAAGCAAAATTGCTGAAACCCGGGATTGAACCAGCGACCTTTCGATCTTCAGTTTAATGCTCTCCCAACTGAGCTTTTTCAGCCCTGCATTAACAACAGCTTGGTGTCCTTGTTTTGGAAGAAAATACAGACATTCAAGTTTTCCAAAAAATTAAAGAACACAACATGTGAGTAATATTCCCCATTGCTTTCTCAGTACTGATGGATTGTGAAGCGGGAGACAGCCAGAAGTGGCACTGAGCCGCACAGACCCCGAGCTGAGAATGAAATGAGATCAAATTCAATCTTTCACAGTGAGATGCTGCAGAGAGGTAAGAGTCCTGAATCAAAGCGAGACTTGCTCATTTCAAACACTCCCTGTACTCTCTGCTCATGAAGCCTTAAAAAAGGGAAAAACAGAATGGCACTCAAACTCACAACCCTGCCATTAAAAGTCTCATATTCGACTGACAGAACTGTCACTTCTACTCGGTCTCTTATTGGATGGATGCAACTCCAACGCAGGGGTGGCATTCAAATCCTCCCATGGGTCCACATGTCAGACTGAGTTCCATGTTGTAGACTCAAGCAAAGGAAATCTGCTCACTTCCAAAACTATCAGCGAATTGAATCTGATTACGATCAACATCATCAGAGGTCAGAACTACCTGGTGAAAGAAGACACCCTGAAGAAGGATCCATAATTATTCAAAGGCATCGACAAAGTGAAAAACAAGAAAATCGATGAGTCAATGCAAGCCAAACAACAGAAACACTGAAGAATTCCATTCCATTCCAGTCCAGAACCCAGTCCTGTTGTTTTTGGAGTCAGGTCACAATTACAGCAACAACTTTATATTCCCACTTGGCGATCTGTCCATTCAGTTAATTACAATTTTGTCGACAAGCTCTTTGAATCCAGTTGTTTGGTCCTCAAGCCAGCTCCGGATGGAAGTCAATTCCACTTTCTGCAAGGCTGAAACCAATAGATAACCTTAATCTAAAAATGCCAGCAGACCAGGGCTCGTCCGGGACTTGAACCTAAGATCTCTCGCATATTAATTAACTATACTCCCTAAGCGAGAATCATACCCCTAGACCAACGAGCCACTGACAAATCAGGCTTTATTAGCTGCTGTGGAATTTCACTGGAACCTCCCCAGCCAATCATCCATTTTTTTCTGATCAAAGCAACATCCTGCAAATGCTGAAATAAAAACAGAAAGTGCTGGAAATGTTCAGCAGCTCTGGCAGCATCTGTGCTGTGAGAAACACAGTTAACGTTTCAGGGCACTCACCTTTTGTTTCAGCCATCCTTTCAGACTGCTTCTGTCCATCCAATCTCACTTTCTATTCTAACCACATTCTCACCATTCACTACGTTACTACATTTTTCATGAATTCCTCATTTCTTTTATTAATGACAATTTTGTATTTCTGGCCTTTGCTTCAGACACCACCACAAGTGGAATCATGTCTCTATCTACCCAATCAAACCACTTCGCTGTTTCCTCACATTGCAATGTTTCTTTAACTCTGACAGACTGTGGAGTTTCTGCTGCTTGATTGTGTTTCTTGCTTCCCGCCAGTAGATGTCACCTCACTCCAATACAGTGAAGTTCACAAATCTGAGAGAGACACAACAGGAAATAATTGTTCACATTATAGTGAATGTGTGGGATTTAGAAATACTAGGAGTGGAGACGAGTTATTATTGCACTCTGCTATTACATCTTTTATAATGGACTCCAGCATTTTCCCCACGACTGATGTCAGGCTAACAGGTATATAATTTGCTGTTTTCTTTCTGCCTCTTTTTTTAAATAGCGGAGTTACATTAACTACCTCCAATCCATTGGAACTGTTCCAGAGTCTATAGAATTTTGAGAAAAGACCAGAAATGCATCTGCTATTTCAAGGGCCACTTCCTTAAGTACTCTGGGATGTAGATTCTCAGGCCCTGGGGATTTATCTGCTTTCAATCCCATCAATTTCCCAAACATTCCCTACTAATACTGATTTCATACAGTTCCTCCTTCTCACTAGACCCTATGTTCCCCAACATTTCTGGGAGATAATTTGTATCCTCCTTTGTGAAGACAGTTCCAAAGTATGTATTTAATTGGTCTGTCATTTCTTGGTTCCCCATTATAAATTCCCTCGTTTCTGACTGGAAGGGACCCACATTTTTCTTCACTACTCTTTTTCTCTTCACATATCGATAGAAGCTTTTTCAGTCAATTTTGATGTTCTCTGCAAGCTTATTTCCACTTGTTAATCAATCCCTTTGTCCTCCTCTGCTAAATTCCAAACTGCTCACAATCTTCAGGTTTGCTGCTTGTTCTGGCCATTTTATATTTCTCCTCCTTGGATCTAATACTTCCCTTAATGTCTTTTGTCAGCCACAGTTGAGCCACCCTTCCTGTTTTACTTTTGCACAGACAGGAATGAACAATTGTTGTAATTCATCCATGCGCTCTTTAAATTCTAGCCATTGCCTATCCACTGTCAACCCTTTAAGTAACGTTCCCCAATCTATCATTACCAACTCCCGACTCATACCTTCATAGTTTCCTTTGTTTAGATTCAAGACCCGAGTCTCGGAATCAACTCTCTCACTCTCCATCTTAATGAAGAATTTTATCATATTATGGGCACACTTCCCCAAGGGACCCCACACAACAAGATTGTTAACTAATCCTTTCTCATTACACAAGACCCAGTCGAGGATGGCCTGTTCTCTAGAGGTGTTATACATCTCTATCAATTCTCCACTCAATCTCCTTTGATATAAGCAGAATAATCCTAGCTTTTCCAACCTAACCTTGTAACTAAAATCCACCATCCCTGGATCCATTCTGGTAAATCGCCTCTGCGTCCTCTCAAGGACCCTCAAATTCTTTCTAAAGTCTGCTGAGCAGAACTGGAAGCAACACTCCAATTGGGGCCTAACCAGAGTTTTATAATGGTTCAGCATAACTTCCCTGCTTTTGTACTCAATGCCTCTATTTATAAAGCCCAAGATCCCATATGCTTTGCTAACCACTCTCGCAATATGTCTTGCCACCTTCAAAGATTGATGCACATGAACCCCAAGTCCCTCTATTCCAGCACACTCTTCAGAACTGTGCCATTAAGTATATATTGCCTCTCCCTATTCCTTTACATCACCTTACACTTGTCACTATTAAATTCCATCTGCCACCTGTCTGCCCATTCTGCTAGCCTATCACTGTCCTGTTGCAGGCAGTTCATATCATCCTCACTGTTTGCCACTCCTCCAAGTTTGGTGTCATCGGGATATTTTGAGATTCTACTCTGTATTCCAAGATCCAAGTCACTTACCTTTAGCAAAAAAAGCAGTGGTTCGAGCACTGACCCTTGGGGAACACCACTGTCGACTACCCTCCAGTCTGACAAAGAACCATTTAATAAGACTCGCTGTTTTCTGTCCTTAAACCAATTTTCTATCCAATTGGACACTGACCCTCCTATACCACGAACCACAATTTTGTTAACCGCCCTTTTATGTGGTACCTTGTCAAACGCCTCCTTAAAATCCATATAAACAACATCCACTGCATTCCCTTCATCAACCTGCTCTGTTAGTTCATCAAAAAATGCAGTTAGATTAGTCAAGCATGAACTCCCATTTATAAATCCATGTTCACTCTGCTTAATTAACTCGAACCTCTCCAAGTGACTGTTGATTTTTTACCCTGATTATTCTTTCTAAAACCTTACCCACCGCTGCTGTTAATCTAACTAGCCTGTAGTTACCCAGACTGTCCTTACACCCTTTCTTGAATAAGGGTGTCGCATTTGCCACTGTTTAATCCTCTGGCACCTCCCCCGTATCCAGGGAAGATTGGAAGAGTATAGCAAGCCCTTCCGTTATCTGCATCCGCATTTCCTTTCGCAACCTGGGATGTGAGCCATCTGGACCAGGTGATTTATCTTCCCTCAGCACAGCCAGCCTTTTTAGTACCTCCCTCTCCTAATTTGTACTCTCTCCATTGCCTCTACTCTCTTCACTTCGACTGATATTTTGTCAAATTCCACTTCCTTAGTGATCACTGAAACAAAGTACTCATTAAGTAGATTA
Organism: Heterodontus francisci; assembly: GCF_036365525.1. Lineage (NCBI taxonomy): Eukaryota > Metazoa > Chordata > Chondrichthyes > Heterodontiformes > Heterodontidae > Heterodontus > Heterodontus francisci. Next base: position 1,863,852 of record NW_027142345.1, read on the forward strand.
ACATTGCCCTGCACCTCTAAGCTTATATTATCCTTTTTGTCCCTAATAGGCCCGACTCAACCTCTTACTACCCACTTATCATTTACATGCTGCTGGAAGATTTTTGGGTTTCCTTTCATGTTGACTGCCAGTCTATTCTCATAGAAATAGAGAATAATCAAATATCGAAGATGTAAGTATTTCCCATCCTTGATGATTTGGAATTTTTTATGTTGTGGGTGGAAATGTCTTGGCCCACGAGTGTGGTGGAAGCAGAGACAATCAATGATTTGAAAAGGAAATTGGATGGATACTCGAAGGAAAGAAACTTGCAGGAGGAAAGGAATCGAGCTGGTGAGTGGAACTGACCAGATTGCTCCGGGGAGAGCCAGCATGGACGTGATAGGCCAAATGACCACCTTCTGTGCTGTAAATGACTCTGTGTTGTTTCTCAAATTCAATCCACTGGTGCTTGGTAAATAATTTCAAAGTAAATTGTGCAACCGGAAAATCAGAACCAAGGCAAGGGACGCAAAAGGAAGCAAAATTGCTGAAACCCGGGATTGAACCAGCGACTTTTCGATCTTCAGTTTCACGCTCTCCCAACTGAGCTATTTCAGCCCTACATCAACAACAGCTTGGTGTCCTTGTTTTGGAAGAAAATACAGACATTCAAGTTTTCCAAAAAATTAAAGAACACAACATGTGAGTAATATTCCCCATTGCTTTCTCAGTACTGATGGATTGTGAAGCGGGAGATAGCCAGAAGTGACACTGAGCCGCACAGACCCGAGCTGAGAATGAAATGAGATCAAATTCAATCTTTCACAGTGAGATGCTGCAGAGAGGTAAGAGTCCTGAATCAAAGCGAGACTTGTTCATTTCAAACACCCCCTGTACTCTCTGCTCATGAAGCCTTAAAAAAGGGAAAAAGAAAATGGCACTCAAACTCACAAAAATAAAAGCAAAATACTGTGGATGCTGGAAATCTGAAACAAAAACAAGAAATGCTGGAATCACTCAGCAGGTCTGGCAGCATCTGTGGAAAGAGAAGCAGAGTTAACGTTTCGGGTCAGTGACCCTTCTTCGGAACTGACAAATATTAGAAAAGTCACAGATTATAAGCAAGTGAGGTGGGGGTGGGGCAAGAGATAACAAACGAGAAGGTGCAGATTGGACCAGGCCACATAGCTGACCAAAAGGTCACGGAGCAAAGGCAAACAATATGTTAATGGTGTGTTGAAAGACAAAGCATTAGTACAGATTAGGTGTGAATACACTGAATGTTGGACAGCAGCAAGTGCAAACCTGAAAAAAAACCTGAAAAAAAACAGTGGGTAAGCAAACTGAACAAACTAAGATGAAATGAAATAAATGCAAAAAAAGATTGTAAAAAATGTAAAAAAGAATGTAAAAAAAAAGGAAGAGAAAATAACTAAAAATGAAAGTAAAATGGGGGGCTGTCATGCTCTGAAATTATTGAACTCAATGTTCAGTCCGGCAGGCTGTAGTGTGACTAATCAGTAGATGAGATGCTGTTCCTCGAGCTTGCGTTGATGTTCACTGGAACACTGCAGCAATCCCAGGACAGAGATGTGGGCATGAGAGGAGGGGGGTGTGTTGAAATGGCAAGCAACCGGAAGCTCAGGGTCCTGCTTGCGGACTGAGCGTAGATGTTCCGCAAAGCGGTCACCCAATCTGCGCTTGGTCTCCCCAATGTAGAGGAGACCACACTGTGAGCAGCGAATACAGTATACTACATTGAAAGAAGTACAAGTAAATCGCTGCTTCACCTGAAAGGAGTGTTTGGGGCCTGGGATAGTGAGGAGAGAGGAGGTAAATGGGCAGGTATTACACCTCCTGCGATTGCAGGGGAAGGTGCCCTGGGACGGGGACGAGGTGGTGGGGGTAATGGAGGAGTGGACCAGGGTGTCGCGGAGGGAACGATCCCTTCGGAATGCTGACAGGGGAAGGGAGGGGAAGATGCGACTGGTAGTGGCATCACGCTGGAGGTGGCGAAAATGGCGGAGGATGATCCTTTGGATATGGAGGCTGGTGGGATGTAAAGTGAGGACAAGGGGAACCCTGTCACGGTTCTGGGAGGGAGGGGAAGGGGTGAGGGGAGAGGTGCGGGGAATGGGTCGGACACGGTTGAGGCCCCTGTCAACCACAGTGGGGGGAAATCCTCGGTTGAGGGAAAAGGAGGTCATATCAGAAGCACCGTCATGGAAGGTAGCATCATCAGAGCAGATGCGTCGGAGACGGAGAAACTGGGAGAATGGAATGGAGTCCTTACAGGAGGTAGGGTGTGAAGATGTGTCGTCGAGGTAGCTGTGGGAGTCGGTGGGCTGATAATGGATATTGGTAGACAACCTATTCCCAGAGATGGAGACAGAGAAGTCGAGGAAGGGAAGTGTCAGAGATGGACCATGTGAAGGTGAGAGAAGGGTGGAAATTGGAAGCAAAGTTGATAAAGTTTTCTAGTTCGGGGCGGGAGCAGGAAACGGCACCGATACAGTCATCAATGTACCGGAAAAAGAGTTGGGGGAGGGGGCCTGAGTAGGACTGGAACAAAGAATGCTCGACATATCCCACGAAAAGACAGGCATAACTAGGACCCATGCGGGTACCCATAGCGACACATTTTACTTGAAGGAAGTGCGTGGAGTTGAAGGAGAAGTTGTTCAATGTGAGAACAAGTTCATGCAGGCGGAGGAGGGTGGTGGTGGATGGGGACTGGTTGGGCCTCTGTTCCAGGAAGAAGCGAAGAGCCCTCAAATCATCCTGGTGGGGGATGGAGGTGCAGAGCGATTGGACGTCCATAGTGAAGAGGAGGCGGTTGGGACCAGGAAACTGGAAATTGTCAAAATGACGTAGGGCGTCAGAAGAGTCACGGATTTTGGGAACGAGGTAGAAGCGGGCTGTCCGGGGTTGTGGGACTATGAGGTTGGAAGCCGTAGAGGGCAGATCTCCAGAGGAGATGAGGTCACTGACAGTCCTTTGGACGGTGGCTTGATGTTCGGCGGTGGGGTCATGGTCCAGAGGGAGGTAGGAAGAGGTGTCTGTGAGTTGGCGTTGAGCTTCTGCAAGGTAGAGGTCGGTACACCATACAACAACAGCACCACCCTTGTCTGCAGGTTTGATGACCATGTCGGGGTTAGACCTGAGAGAACGGAGTGCCTCAAGTTCAGAGGGGGACAATGTTCTCACATTGAACAACTTCTCCTTCAACTCCACGCACTTCCTTCAGGTAAAAGGTGTCGCTATGGGTACCCGCATGGGTCCTAGTTATGCCTGTCTTTTTGTGGGATATGTCGAGCATTCTTTCTTCCAGTCCTACTCAGGCCCCCTACCCCAACTCTTTTTCCGGTACATTGATGACTGTATCGGTGCCGTTTCCTGCTCCCGCCCCGAACTAGAAAACTTTATCAACTTTGCTTCCAATTTCCACCCTTCTCTCACCTTCACATGGTCCATCTCTGACACTTCCCTTCCCTTCCTCGACTTCTCTGTCTCCATCTCTGGGAATAGGTTGTCTAACAATATCCATTATAAGCCCACCGACTCCCACAGCTACCTCGACTACACTTCTTCACACCCTACCTCCTGTAAGGACTCCATTCTATTCTCCCAGTTTCTCCGTCTCCGACGCATCTGCTCTGATGATGCTACCTTCCATGACGGTGCTTCTGATATGACCTCCTTTTTCCTCAACCGAGGATTTCCCCCCACTGTGGTTGACAGGGCCCTTAACCGTGTCCGACCCATTCCCCGCACCTCTACGCTCACCCCTTCCCCTCCCTCCCAGAACCGTGACAGGGTTCCCCTTGTCCTCACTTTTCATCCCACCAGCCTCCATATCCAAAGGATCATCCTCCGCCATTTTCGCCACCTCCAGCGTGATGCCACGACCAGTCGCATCTTCCCCTCCCTTCCCCTGTCAGCATTCCGAAGGGACACCCTGGTCCACTCCTCCATTACCCCCACCACCTCGTCCCCGTCCCAGGGCACCTTCCCCTCCAATCGCAGGAGGTGTAATACCTGCCCATTTACCTCCTCTCTCCCCACTATCCCAGGCCCCAAACACTCCTTTCAGGTGAAGCAGCGATTTACTTGTACTTCTTTCAATGCAGTATACTGTATTCGCTGCTCACAGTGTGGTCTCCTCTGCATTGGGGAGACCAAGCGCAGACTGGGTGACCGCTTTGCGGAACATCTCCGCTCAGTCCGCAAGCAGGACCCTGAGCTTCCGGTTGCTTGCCATTTCAACACTCCCCCCTGCTCTCATGCTCACATCTCTGTCCTGGGATTGCTGCAGTGTTCCAGTGAACATCAACGCAAGCTCGAGGAACAGCATCTCATCTACTGATTAGGCACACTACAGCCTGCCGGACTGAACATTGAGTTCAATAATTTCAGAGCATGACAGCCCCCCATTTTACTTTCATTTTTAGTTGTTTTTTCTTCCTTTTTTTTACATTCTTTTTTACATTTTTTACAATCTTTTTTTGCATTTATTTCATTTCATCTTAGTTTGTTCAGTTTGCTTACCCACTGTTTTTGTTCAGGTTTTTTTTCAGGTTTGCACTTGCTGCTGTTCAATATTCAGTGTATTCACACCTAATCTGTACTAATGCTTTGTCTTTCAACACACCAATAACATATTGTTTGCCTTTGCTCCGTGACCTTTTGGTCAGCTATGTGGCCTGGTCCAATCTGCACCTTCTCCTTTGTTATCTCTTGCCCCACCCCCACCTCACTTGCTTATAATCTGTGACTTTTCTAATATTTGTCAGTTCCAAAGAAGGGTCACTGACCCGAAACGTTAACTCTGCTTCTCTTTCCACAGATGCTGCCAGACCTGCTGAGTGATTCCAGCATTTCTTGTTTTTGACTCAAACTCACAGCCCTGCCATTAAAAATCTCATATTCGACTGACAGAACTGTCACTTCTACTCGGTCTCTTATTGGATGGATGCAACTCCAACGCAGGGATGGCATTCAAATCCTCCCATGGGTCCACATGTCAGACTGAGTTCCATGTTGTAGACTCAAGCAAAGGAAATCTGCTCAGTTCCAAAACTATCAGCAAGTTGAAGCTGATTACAATCAACATCATCAGAGGTCAGAACTACCTGGTGAAAGAAGACACTCTGAAGAAGGATCCACAATTATTCAAAGGCATCGACAAAGTGAAAAATAAGAAAATCGATGAGTCAATGCAAGCCAAACAACAGAAACACTGAAGAATTCCATTCCAGTCCATTCCAGAACCCAGTCCTGTTGTTTTTGGAGTCAGGTCTCAATTCCTGCGACAACTTTATATTCTCACTTGGCTCTGTGTACATTGTGTAAATTTCAATTTTGTCGACAAGCTCTTTGAATCCAGTTCTCTGGTCCTCAAGCCAGCTTCGTAAGGCTGACACCAATCAGTAACATTAAACTAAAAATGCCAAGAGCTCATTGGTGATTTGAACCTGGGGTCGCTCACACTTTCATTAATCACACTCCTTAAACAAGAATCACACCCATTGACCAAGGAGCCACTGACAGCAAGGTGTTGTATTAGCTCCTGTGGAATTTCACGGGCACCCACAGTGGATCATCCAACCCATAATCCTGAGATTAAAAGTGTCCTGTTCCACTGACTGAACTGTCACTTCTACTCTGTCTCTTATTGGACGGATGCAGTTGTCGGCTCCACCCCCGGGTTGGCAGTTTTTTCTCTGTGAACCAGCTTCCTCTCAATTCCCAAATTTATCAGTAAATCCACTGACAAAATCTCCAAAGTGTTATTTATTCCTCTCACTCCTCGATCATAAAATTTCGATCTCTTTGCTCTTTTTACCTTCCAAACATTGATATCCATTTTGCTCAGCATTTATTTCTCTCTCCTTTTTATTTAGTTCATGCATTTTCTTAGAAACATTTCATTTCAATTATTTCTGGGGCAAGAAATGAACAGAAGAGATTTGCTGCAATGATACCAGGGCTGAAGGATTTCAGTTATGTGGAGAGATTGGAGAAGCTGAGGTTGTTCTTCTTGGAGCAGAGAAAGTTCAGAAGAGATTTGTCCGAGGTGTTCAAAATCATGATGGTTCTCAACACTTTCAATCAGGAGAAACTGTTTCCTGTGGCAAAAGGGTCATTAAGCAGAGGACACAGATATCAGGTGATTGGCAAAAGAACTAGAGGTGACATGAAGAACCATTTGTTACACAGTAATGTGTTGTGCTCTGGAATGCACTGCCTGATTGGGAGATGAAAGCAGATTCAATCGTAACTTTCAAAAGGGATATGGATAGATGCTGGAAGGGAAAATGTACAGGATTACAGGAAAAAGCCACGCAGCAGGACTAATTGTAATTTGTCTCTACCAAAGAGACAACACTGGCATGATGGACCAAATGGTCTCTTTGTTCGTCATTCTGCGATTCCATAGACATCATGTTACTAGAATTGCCTCTGACCTGGAAGAGAATCAAACCGAGATTCGAGGTATTGTAAACACCACCCATGCCATGTTGTTTATTCCCTGTTTTTCACATTGGCTGCCCCTCGTTCTTTACGTGTTTCCAGCCTGGTCTGCTCCTCTGACCTTCATTCCTGACAGTCTATCGAGCGTGGCTGACTCATTGCTTGCAATGTTGCGTCATGGTGACTTCACCTTTAAGAAACTGTACCTTTAAGAGACCAAGCCACTGATGCAACAGATGACATCATCATACATATATAAGGAGACACCATTTTGAGAGATACATTCTACACATGGCTTGTGGAGAGCACACACACACCAATGAGAAAATGGCAGCGATCTCTCTCCATTCTGGGTAAGAACCTGGTCATCAGGTGCGAGGCGCTCACGTTGTTGCTCTACGTGGTGCAGGTCTGGCCCATACCCCACTCCTGCGCCGTGGCAGTCACCCGAGCCATTTTCCGCTTCGTCTGGGGATCTAAAATGGACCGGGTCCGCAGGGACACGATGTTCAAATCTCTGGACATGGGCGGGAAAAATGTACCCAACGTGGCCCTCATCCATATGACCACCTTCGTGTGCAGGTGCATCAAGCTATGTGTAGAGCCCCAGTACGCAAACTCCAAGTGTCACTACGTGCTGAGGTTCTATCTGTCCCCGGTGTTGCGAAGGATGGGCCTGGTCACATTGCCGCGGAACGCTCCATGCAGTTGGGCGGCGCCGTACCACCTATCCTTCGTGGAGCAGTTTCTGCGGAAAAACACCTTTGACCACCGGTCCATCAGGCAGTGGTCTGCACGGAATGTCCTCAAGGCCCTACGGGAAAAGGAAACGGTGGATCCTGTCGCATGGTTTCCCGAGCAGACCGTCAAAGTCATTTGGCAGAATGCCTCATCACCAGAACTTTCAAACAAGCACCAAGACGTAGCTTGGCTGGTGGTGAGAAGGGCCCTCCCCGTCAGATCCTTCATGCACACCCGAAGTCTCGCCCCCTCCGCACAGTACCCCCGCGTTGGCTGTGGTGGGGAAGAGACGGTCGCCCACCTCCTCCTGGAATGTGCCTTTGCAAAGCAGGTGTGGAAAGAGAAGCAGTGGTTTTTGTCAAGGTTCATCCCAAGCAGCTCTGTAACACAGGAGTCTGTGCTCTACGGGCTGTTCCCAGGGATGCTCACCGAGACAAACATCAACTGCTGCTGGAACACTATCAATTCGGTGAAAGACGCCCTTTGGTCTGCCCGAAACTTGCTGGTCTTCCAGCGCAAAGAGTTGTCCACCACCGAATGTTGCAGACTGGCACATTCCAAGGTCCAGGACTACGTGCTGAGGGACGCACTAAAGCTTGGGGCAGCCGCAGAAAAGGCTCAACGGGGAAAGACCACAGTGTAAGGTTCCCCCACCAAGCTGGACTGAGGGGCTGGAACCATGGGAAGCCCCTCGAACTGTATCGTTAATATTCTTAATTGCTGTAAATGTAAAACTGTAATTGACATGACAATTGTGAAACGGAAGGGTTGGGAAGAAACTCATGACACTATTGAAAGAAACTGATCTCTTTTGCAATGTTTGTATTTTTTTGTGCTGTTTGGAAACTGTTTGGCAATGTAATTTTTACAGATTTTTATGAATAAAGTATATTTTGGAAATAAAAAAATGAAAAAAAAATGAGAAAAAGACCTGGGACCTGTGATCATGCCATGTAGATAAGAAAGACAATAAATACTGTTTGGATTGAATCTGAATATAAAGCCTGGGGTCATCATTTAATGTAGACGTAAGAACACAGCACAACACTATATTTTTCTGACATTGAGGAGTAAAAAGAAGTAATCACACAGACAACCAGGGACATACAGAAGACTTACATTGACAATTCTAGATTTAAATAAATAACAATCATCATGTGTGCACAACAACAGCCAGTCTTTCCAGCCTTTGCAGAGATAGACAGCAACCCAGGGCCACACTGGAGCAAATGGCTCACAAGACTTGAACTCCGAATGATGGCACTCGCTATCAATACACCCCGAAGAAAGAGAGCGTTACTCCTACACTCTGCTGGACCAAAAGTTGACAATACCTTCAATACACTCAGAGACACTGGAACCGATAATGATTATGATGTTGCGATGCATTTTCTAACAAGATATTTTTAAGCAAGGGCAAATCCTCACTCTGAAATTTATGTTTCAGGCAAGCAAAACAATATGGTGCGAGACTCTTGACCACTACATGATGAGACTCAGAAGTCTGAGAAAGAGGCAAATAACGTGACGACGAGATTCCCCTGAGAAACACACAAAACACAAGGACACAGAGGAAACCCAGAGCAAGGTCAAGGAAGACCAAGACAGAAATCACAATCACATTCAAACATCCAATCATTGCAGTGGTGAGGATCCTTATTACAAAACTTGTCCTTCGAGAGGGAAGAAGTGTCAAGTCTGCAGAAAAATGGGACATTTCACTACAGTATGCTGATCGAAGCCTGCAGGAAACATTCATAGATTTAAATGCCAGAAGGAAGATTACATATTTGCAGCACGAGAGAAGATTTTTGTTGCTCGCGACCACAAGTCCCGACACCTGCCCATGTGTGATGTGCTCAGAGGTAATTCGACAATATCTGCAGTAATTGACTAGGAGCAATGATCAACATAATGGATGCTCCGACATTCCACAAGCAACAGAGAAAACAGAAACTGTAATTGAACAAGCTGATATCTAAAATCTTCTCCCATGGATCAGATACTCCTCCACCAGTCCTAGGGATCATCCAAGTTACTTTTAAGTCCTCCCAGGGGTCCACATGTCAGACTGAGTTCCATGTTGCAGAATCAAGCAAAGAAAATCTGCTCAGTTCCAAAACTATCAGCAAGTTGAAGCTGATTACGATCAACATCACCAGAGGTCAGAACTCCATTGTGAAAGAAGACAGTCTGAAGAACGATCCACAATATATACAAAGACATCGGCAAAGTAAAAAAGAAAACTTTATTTTAGTTTGTTCAGTTTGTTTCTCCTGTGCCGACCCACTGTTTTTTCATGTTTGTGATTGTGGCTGTTTAGTTTTTCAGTCCATTAACACCCTATCTGCACTAATGCTTTGTCTTTCAGCACACCATTAACATATGGTTTGCCTTTTTCTGGTCAACTATTCTGTGGCCTTGTCCTATCTACACCTTCTCCTTTGTCATCTCTTGCCCCACCCCCTCTTTACTTGCTTATAATCTTTTACATTTCTAATATTTGCCAGTTCTGAAGAAGGGTCACTGACCTGAAACGTTAACTCTGCTTCTCTCTCCACAGATGCTGCCACACCTGCTGAGTCTTGTCAGCACTTTCAGTTTTTATTTCAGATTTCCAGCATCCGCAGTATTTTGCTTTTAAGAAATTCGATGAATCAGTTTCCTTATTTATTTCTGACAAATGATAGATTTGAGTTAGGTAAGGTACCAAGTGTGACAGAAACAAGCAGACAAATGGTGTTAATATACAGATCAGCAAATATCTAATTGAATGGTGGAACAGACTCGAAAGGCTGAATGTCCTCGTCAAGTTCCTATGTTTCTCTTCATTGTCCAAACCCCAACAGTAAACGTCTTTGTTCTCCCCATAGACATTGAATGAGCCATCGTGTGTTTCCAGTGTTTTGACTTGTTTAAAGGTCGGTTTTTGGGATGAGCCGATGGAATTTAAAACATATCCTGCTTCAAACTGCTATTAACCGAGGCCACGCCATTGTCGGATCATTTAATGACCACTCAAAATTCACCTGAGACCAGTGTTAATGTGCAGCTATGAGAGGGGATTTCTGGACAGTCAGAGCTGGGAACAGCAGTGAGACCAGTGTTAATGTGCAGCTATGAGAGGGGATTTCTGTACAGTCAGAGCAGGGAGCAGCAGTGAGACCAGTGTTAATGTGCAGCTATGAGAGGGGATTTCTGGACAGTCAGAGCAGGGAACAGCAGTGAGACCAGTGTTAATGTGCAGCTATGAGAGGGGATTTCTGTACAGTCAGAGCAGGGAACAGCAGTGAGACCAGTGTTAATGTGCAGCTACGAGAGGGGATTTCTATACAGTCAGAGCAGGGAACAGCAGTGAGACCAGTGTTAATGTGCAGCTATGAGAGGGGATTTCTGTACAGTCAGAGCAGGGAATAGCAGTGAGACCAGTGTTAATGTGCAGCTATGAGAGGGGATTTCTGAACAGTCAGAGCAGGGAACAGCAGTGAGACCAGTGTTAATGTGCAGCTATGAGAGGGGATTTCTGTACAGTCAGAGCAGGGAACAGCAGTGAGACCAGTGTTAATGTGCAGCTATGAGAGGGGACTTTTGTACAGTCAGAGCAGGGAACAGCAGTGAGACCAGTGTTAATGTGCAGCTATGAGAGGGGATTTCTGTACAGTCAGAGCAGGGAACAGCAGTGAGACCAGTGTTAATGTGCAGCTATGAGAGGGGACTTTTGTACAATCAGGGCAGGGAACAGCAGTGAGACCAGTGTTAATGTGCAGCTATGAGAGGGGACTTTTGTACAGTCAGGGCAGGGAACAGCAGTGAGACCAGTGTTAATGTGCAGCTATGAGAGGGGATTTCTGTACAGTCAGAGCAGGGAACAGCAGTGAGACCAGTGTTAATGTGCAGCTATGAGAGGGGATTTCTGTGCAGTCAGAGAATGAAACAGCAGTGAGACCAGTGTTAATGTGCAGCTATGAGAGGGGATTTCTGTACTGTCAGAGCAGGGAACAGCAGTGAGACCAGTGTTAATGTGCAGCTATGGGAGGGGGTTTTTGTACAGTCAGGGCAGGGAACAGCAGTGAGACCAGTGTTAATGTACAGCTATGAGAGGGTATTCCTGTACAGTCAGGGAATGGAACAGCAGTGAGACCAGTGTTAATTTGCAGCTATGACAGGGGACTTTTGTACAGTCAGGGAATGAAACAGCAGTGAGACCAGTGTTAATGTGCAGCTGTGAGAGGGGATTTCTGTACTGTCAGAGCAGGGAACAGCAGTGAGACCAGTGTTAATGTGCAGCTATGAGAGGGGACTTTTGTACAGTCAGAGCAGGGAACAGCAGTGAGACCAGTGTTAATGTGCAGCTATGAGAGGGGACTTTTGTACAGTCAGAGCAGGGAACAGCAGTGAGACCAGTGTTAATGTGCAGCTATGAGAGGGGATTTCTGAACAGTCAGAGCAGGGAACAGCAGTGAGACCAGTGTTAATGTGCAGCTATGAGAGGGGATTTCTGTACTGTCAGAGCAGGGAACAGCAGTGAGACCAGTGTTAATGTGCAGCTATGAGAGGGGATTTCTGTACAGTCAGGGAATGAAACAGCAGTGAGACCAGTGTTAATGTGCAGCTATGAGAGGGGATTTCTGTACAGTCAGGGCAGGGAACAGCAGTGAGAACAGTGTTAATGTGCAGCTATGAGAGCGGATTTCTGTACAGTCAGGGAATGGAACAGCAGTGAGACCAGTGTTAATGTGCAACTATGAGAGGGGATTTCTCACCATCAGGGCAGGGAAAAGCAGTGAGACCAATGTTAATGTGCTGCTATGAGAGGGGATTTCTGTACAGTCAGGGCGGGGAACAGCATTGAGGGAGAGAAGCTGTCGGTATCTGTGTAGGGTCTGAGTTTATCGAACAGTATAAAGAAAGAGCAATTATATTGGGACTGGGTTGTGTTCTCTCTCACACACAGACAGTTACTCTCCCTCCCTCTGTCTTGCTCTCTCTCACAGACACATACCCAATTTTTTCTCTCTCTTGTGAACTCTGTCTGATACTCTTTCTCTCTGCCCATTTTCCAGTAGAAATAGAAAGCCTTCTACTATTTTGGAGAATCTGGAGTTGTTCTTCTTTGGGAAGAGAAGGTTGAGATGAGATTTGATCGAGGTGTTCAAAATCATGAAGGGTTTGGACAGAGTAGATCGGGAGAAACTATTCCCATTGGCAGAAGTGTCAAGAACCAGAGGGCACAGATTTAAGGTGAAAGGCCAAAGAACCAGAGGCAACATGAGGAAAAACTTTTTTATGCAGCGACTGGTTAGGATCTGGATTGCACTGCCTGACAGTGTGGTGGAGGCAGATTCAATCATGACTTTTGAAAGAGAATTTAATAATTATCTGAAGAAAAGAAAATGCAGGGTTACAGGCAAAGGCGGGGGAGTGTGACTAGCTGGCTTGTTCTTGCAGAGAGCTGGCATGGACACAAAGGGCTGAATGGCCTCCTTCTGTGCTGTAACCTGTCTATGATTCTCTGACTCTAAGCCTAGAGATTACCAGTGCCTGTGAGTGCCTCACATGTCTGCAGGTGGTGAATCAGCCCACAAACCAAGGAATGAAGCAGTAATTAAAGTTCAGAAATCCTAAGGTATCAGGATGTGGGAGGGACTATTGCTCTCAGTTTAAAGTACTGATTTCATTAATTGAATATCCTTAGTGTCCCAGCTCAGTGTAATCCTGAGCAATAATTGCCAGCAGGTTTTTGAAGTGACAATTAAATGAGGCCCTGTTGGTGGATGTTAAAGATTCCCCAGCGCTATTGAAAGAATCACAGGGAATTGTCGCACTGTCCTGACCAACATTCCTGACTCAGTAACATCACCTGAAACAGCTGAACACAAAGAACTAACTGAAGGGTCAAAGTGTAAGGGAGAAAAACCAAACCCGTGTCAACTTCACACAGGAACCCATCGACCATCAGAAAACACACTTCATGAGCTGCAATGTCTGATCATTGAGTCACAGGTATCTCCTCCTGCCTGGCTTCGTTCCATGTGGGAATGGGAATTAGAATGTTTCAGCAACTCATGAAGGTATCCCCGGAGCAGTTGAAACAGCATTCCCCGTGTTTCAATAAGAAATTCTGATCTGAAATGAAGAAAAAACAGAAAATGCTGGTAATACTCAGCAGATCTGTCCATCACAGGACTGATACAAGCTCAATTCTCAATCCAAACAGTGAGAGATCCAAACACTGAGACAGAATAAGAACAGAGAGAGAAAAAACAGGTTAACGGTGCTATGAGAGTAAAAGCAGGAAATGCTGGAAATACTCAGCAGGTTTTGGCAGCATCTGTGTAGAGAGAGAAACAGAGTTAACATTTCAAGTCAGTTACCCTTCATCACAGCTGACAAATATTATAAATGAAAAGGTTTTAAGCAAGTAAAGCTGGGGTGGGGCAAGAGATAACAAAAGAGGTGTTGATTGGACAAGGTCACAGAGAATAACTGACCAGAAGGGCATGGAACAAAGGCGAACAGTGCTGAACAGTGCTCAATGGTGTGCTGAAAGACAAAGCGTTAGTACAGAAAAGGTGTGAATTGACTGTAATGCACAAAGCACTCCGAACACAAACATTAAACATTTTTTTAAAACAGAAACAATGGGTAGACACAGTAGAAACAAACTAACCAAACTAAAAAAAAAACTGAAATAAAATAACCAAATAAAAAAGAAAAAAGAAAAAAAACTAAACATAAAAAAGTGTGTTGGGGGGGTGGGGGTGGGGGTGGGGTCCTTCATGCTCTGAAATGATTGAATTTAATGTTCAGTCCGGCAGGTTGTAGCGTCCCTAATCACTGACCTGAAACGTTAACTCTGCTTCTCTCTCCACAGATGCGGCCAGACCTGCTGAGTATTTCCAGCATTTTATGTTTTTGTTTCAGATTTCCAGCATCTGCAGTATTTTGCTTTTATGTTATGAGAGTACTTCTACTGTTTTTGTAAACATGTTTTAAATATGTAAAGTTGAATTATGGACACTGATGCATGTGGAATCTTGAGGAGATTCCTCCAGTCCTCTGGCATCATTCCCATATTCAAGGAGGATTGAAAGATTGTGGTTCGAGTCTCTGCTATTTCCAACCTTACCTCCCTCAGCAACCCAGGATGCAGCCCATTCAAACTGGGTGACTTTTCTACTGTGAGAGCTGCCAACCTTGTAATTGTCTCCGCTTTATCTATTTTCATTCCGTCCAATTTTCTCACTTCCTCCTCCTTTACTGTGACATTTGCAGCATCCGCTCATTTTGTGATGCCAGATGAAATGTACTTAATTAGTATCTCAGCCACACCCTCTGCCTCCACAGGATCTCCTTATTGACCCACCCTTTCATTGTCTGTCCATATGTTGGTGAAAGACTTCAGTGTTCCCAGTTATGTGACCCGCTAATCTTTTCTCATACATTCTCTTGCTGATCTCATTTCCTTTTTCAGCTCTCCTCTGTACTTTCTGTATTCTGCTTGTTTCTCTACTGCATATGAATCCTCACATGATTTCGATATGAATGATTTTTGAACTATTTTGTTGAAGGATTGAGTTTTGTAAATTTCTCCCTAGCTCCCCTCATGGTCAGGCAGAAAGTTTAACTGCTGTGTTTTCAAACAGCAACAGCTTTATTTGAAAAGCCATTGTGACAGGATTCCGGGTTTTAATCCAGTCACAAATCTGTTTCTGATGTCTTGTGGCTCCAGCTGTCACGTGACGTGTCAGAGGATGACCTCATAATTGACCAAGTCATGGAGCTGTGGGTTGATGTTTAAATTGCTTCAAAATAATTTTCCAGAAGGACAATTAAAATGAATCGATATATAAAAGGTAGATTTTGTGAATTTGTGCTCCCAGTGGAAATTCCTGCAGTCTGCTGGTTTTCATATCCCCAATTCCCCACAGGAAGCTCTGTGCTCGGAGTCTGCATTCATTCTAACAACATTACAAAGAATCATTTCATGGGAGACCCCAGTGTGAATTGTAGACAGGTGGGTCAGTTTTAACTTTCAAAGTAACACAGAAGCAAAATACTGCAGATACTGGAAATCTGAAATAAAAACAGAAAATGCTGGAAATACTCAGCAGGTCTGGCAGCACCTGTGGAGAGAGAAACAGAGTTAACGTTTCAGATCTGTGACCTTTCATCAGAACTGGGCTGAAATTGTTTGTGGAACAGACACGATGAGTCAAGTGGCCTCTTTCTGTGCCTGAAACATTCTCTGACTCTGTGATTCCATGAGATTGTGGAATCAATTTCAGGGTCGATGACATTGCACTCTGTAAGGATAGGAAGATGGAGATTATTAAGTACAGTGCAAGAATATAGATGCTTTTACATTATTTTAATCGAAATTGATTTAAATTTTGTGCTCACGAATCCTATCTTTTGATCACAATGACATTGATAACAATGGAAAAAGCAAGACTTGCATTTCACGACCACAGGACGTTGCAAAGCCTTTTGCAGCCAATGAAGGACTTTCCAAGTGTAGTCACTGTGGTCATGTAAGAAACATGGTGGCCAATGTGCGCACAGCAAGCTCCCAGAAACAACAACGTGATAAAAACGAGATAATCTGTTTTTAAGTGATGTTGATTCAGGGTTAAACAATGACCAGTACCCCAGAAATAATTCCCCTTCTATTCTCTGAAATAGTGCCATGGTACCTTTAACATCCACCTGAGAGGGCAGAGGGATCCTCAGTTTTCTGTCTCACCTGAAAAACAGCATTTCTGACAGTGCAGCACTGCCGTAGTACTGTACTGGAGTGTCAGCCATTTTTAAAGGGCTGTTAGTCCGACTGGAAAATATTTAAAGGAAGATGAAATGAAATGAAATAAATACATTGCTTTTGCCTCTCTCCCATCCCCCCAATAACAGTTAAATTAATTATTTGCCCCTCCCTCCCAAAACCTACCTTTGCCATCTGACCTTCCGCCCAAAACTGCACAAACTGTAAACCATAACCCTTCCCACCATCCCCGACACCCATGACATTAATTTGACTCCGTCCCCCCTCCCCCACACTGAGAAACTTACCTTCTCCCCCCTCCCCACCAGTGTTGCACCTCATTTCCCCGGATGGGGCTCTGAAGGCACGGCAGTGCCGGTCACCGGGCTGAAGATCGCAGCTGGATATCAGGAAGTGATGGGATAATAATTAATGCAGGTTTGTGGTCCCGTTGCCGAGCGGTGGGGGTCCCCCCACAACGCCTCGCCGTCGCCGGCAATATCGAGCCAGGCCCTGCCGGCGTTGAGGTCCATGGCGGGCCTCATCCGGGGTCATCTTCAGGCGGCTCCCACCCCACCCCCACCACAGATCTCGACGTTGAGGGCTCTATAGAATCCAGCCCATTGTTTCTGTCAATCTCAACTCCACAAGGATTTGTCTGTTAATTGTAGAAAAATTAAAGCTCTATAACCTTTTGATAAAAGGGGGTTTCAAATCCATTTCCAAACAAATGATAGTTCTCATTGTATCTAGAACATGTTTTCTTACATACAAACATACCAATTAGGAGCAGGAGTAGACCACTCGGCCCCTCGAGTCTGCTCCACCATTCAATAAGATCATGACTGATCTGATTGTAACCTCAACTCCACATTCCCACCTGCCCCCGATAACCTTTCACCCCCTTGTTTATCAAGAATCTATCTACCTCTATCTTAAAATATTTCAGAATTTCTGTCGTCCATCAACTCTCACTTTATTTCCTGGATTTCACCTAAAAAATGTATTTCCACACTTTGGATATCCTGTACTTCATTAATGTTTTTGCTCTCTGGAGATTTCCCTTTAACTATATTCAGCGCTGGTATTTTACTGCCACACACTGACTGAAAGTGTCCCATCTTTCTGCAGGAAAAACACTCAGCTTCTTTGGCGAGGCAGTTTTCCCACTTGTGTCTCTCTCGGCCACACCTACTGCAATTGGTTGCAGCTACCACTAGATGCTCTTCCCGTCTTTCTTGTCTTTTACCCCAAATGTTTCCTTTTGTTTTCTGAACAAATTCAATTGAGTCTGCAACTCTCGAGATCAGACTCTCCCTGTCCCCTTGGACAACGGATTGGTTAAACTTTCTAACCTCTGTTTGTCTGCTCAATTGAAACTCTTTCGTTAATGTGAGACCAGCCCTGGACTGTAGATGATCTGAAAGGGTGTTGTCTAATACCCCGAACACAATCCTGTCTCCATTCAGCTCTTCCCTTAAGTTGCGGTATTCACAATCCTCCGTGAGATTGTACAAGTCATTGATAAATGAATGAATACTCTCCCCTTTCTGTTTTGTACGCTTATTAAATTCAAAGTGATTCCTGACAATGCAGCAGCCAGCCGACGTCATCAGAGCGCTCCAAGCTGCGCACATGCACAAACAGTCTCCTGCGCTCTGAGATGCTGCGCATGCTCAGCCTCCGTCTTCCAGGACGAAGTGGCGCATGCGCGGGAAAACTCTCTACCCCCTCTCAGCCACTCACTCCAGGCCGCTCGCTGCCCGCTCCTCGCTACCCCGCTCCCCCGCCCTCCGGCCACTTGCTACCCCCCCCACCCCCGCACTGCCCTCTCTCCGTCCACTCACGGCCCGCTTCCCCCCCACGTCCCTCCAGACACTAGCTCTAAGCCATGCTGCTTCCCTCCTCTCGGCCTCTCGCTCCAATATTCGATCATTCTTCACCGCACCACCCAATAAAGCAAGGCGAGCCTCGAGGGGTGATGGGGCAATGTTGGAGTGAGTGCCCGAGAGGAGGGAAAAGGCAGAGCCCATGGCCTGGAGTGTGAGCGGCCAGAGAGCAGGATGGGGGTGGTGGTGGGTGAAGCGGGGAGTGCGCAGTCAGAGAGTGGGATGGGGGTAAGCGGGGAATGATTGTCCGGAGAATGGGATGGCACTGTTTAGAGGGGATTTGAGGAAAAAATGTTTCACCTCGAGGGTGGTTGGAATCTGGAACACATTGCCTGAAGGAGTGGTCGAGGCAGGAACCCTCACAACATTTAAGAAGTATCTCGATGAGCACTCAAAACGCCACAGAATACAAGGCTACGGCCACGTGCTGGAAAATGGAATTAGAATAGATTGGTACTTGATGGCCGGCACGGACATGATGACCGAAGGGCCTGTTTCTGTGCTGTATAAGTCCATGACTCGATGAAACCTCACTGAATTACAGAGGGTGTGCAGCACTTTCAGAGGTGCTGTCCTTCTAATGAGACTTCAAACAGCGCAACGTTCTCCGAGTATCAACCAAAACATGTCCATTGTGTAGATATGTGCCGTATTTGCTTATGAAACGACAGTCACTGCTCCTAAAGTAATTCACTTTAGGTGAATTAAGATGACTTGGTACTCTATAACGCGAATGCGCAAGAGGTAGCGGGGGACTGTTGGGGTGGGACGGAGGCGGCGATGGCAAACTTTGAGGGGATTTTTGGGTCGAAGTTGTTTTCTGTGATAAATTGAGTAGCTCCATCTTTAATCCTGGCAGCTGCCTGAATGTCACAGACAGTGACGTTTCAGTGAAAGAGGCTGCATTTGCGCATGTGCTAGTACAGCGTCACCTGGTGGTTGCGTTGTCAGCAATGCAGCGTTTTAACTTTGGCTCCACGATGACATTTTTTTCCTCAATTAAAATATGTATTGAGTGCCTTAATAACTTCTTCACATGTAGCCTTCTGTTCTTCATGAGGATGTTGCCTGCACACTCCCTCCATTGCAGACAATAGCGTACTGACCTGTTCCATGTCTGGCTTCTGCACGAGACCCGATGCAGTACGATACCTTGCAAACCTCTGGAACCATCTCGGCCACTCCTCGGCTTGGTTCAGTCCAGTGACCTTTTCAAAGGTGCAGGCAAAGATTTCTCCATCTTCGCTTTGGTTTACTGTGGCCCCCATATAATATTCTGATACCTGTCAAGGCTTAGTACAGAATTTATAAGAATCTGACGGTTAAAATAAACTGAGTTTACTCTACACACCTTGCATTGAAGGTTTCATCGACAACTCTCCATGAGGTGCCACACAGATTATATTACATCACTTCCTGTGATGATGCACATAGTCTATTTATATAATCTGCCCAGTAACAACCCAATGTCCACTCTTATATTATTGTACAGATGTGAGAAAAGCTGAGGATGGGAATGGAACGTCTGAATGAAGATTTCATGATGCTGATGAAGTAAATGAGGCTGATCTTTTACCCATTCCACAATCCCTCTTTATTTCTGTGCATGTTTCTCGATGCTGTTTCAACCAAATTGAAAAAGAATCACAAATCCTCCTCTGGAGCCTCAGGTGTCCATTAATAAAAGGCATGGTGGCCAAGTGGTAAGGCGTTAGTTTCGTAAACTGAAGATCACGGGTTCTATCCCCGTCCGTGCCTTATGATTAGTTTCTCACTTTAAATGTGATGTTTTCAGAAAAGATGTGCGTTGCATTTGTGTCGGCCATCTGGAAATCAGTGTCATGTTACACTTTATTCTGGACACTGGGAAGAACATGAGGAGTAGCCACATGGTTCCTCGAGCCTTCTCTGCCATTGACAGAGTGAAAATAACTGAGGTCCAAGCACTGAACCTTTTTACTGTGCATTTGCTTGATATTTAACAGAGCTATTCTATTAAGGGCGGCACAGTGGCACAGTGGTTAGCACCGCAGCCTCACAGCTCCAGGGACCCGGGTTCGATTTCAGGTACTGCCTGTGTGGAGTTTGCAAGTTCTCCCTGTGTCTGCGTGGGTTTTCTCCGGGTGCTCCGGTTTGTTCCCACAAGCCAAAAGACTTGTAGGTTGATAGGTAAATTGGCCATTATAAATTGTCACTTATGTAGGTAGGTGGTAGGGAAATATAGGGACAGGTGGGGATGTTTGGTAGCAATGTAGGATTAGCATAAATGGGTGGTTGATGTTCGGCACAGACTCGGTGGGCCGAAGGGCCTGTTTCAGTGCTGTATCTCTAATCTAATCTAATATAATATAATCCCACATCCCGCACTCCTGTCCTTTCCCCCATTGCCCTGTTAGATTTTCCATGTCAGGTATATATCCAATTCCATTCAGAGTTAACATTGAATCTGCTTCCACTGACCTTTCAGGATTGCATTCCAGACCAGAACAACACACTGCGGAAAAAACAATCTCCTCATCACAACTCGAATTCTTTTGTCAATTACTTTAAATGTGTTTCCTCTGGTTGCTGACCCTTCTGTCACTGGCAACACTTTCTCCTTCTTTACTCGATCAAAACTCTTCAGGATTTGCATTTCCTGCTGCCTTTGCTGATATAACAAAGCTGAGCACACATCACCAAAAGGAATATGATTGGCTCTGAATCACATTTATCCTTCCTGTCAATCTGATGTGGATCTTGTATTTTCCCGGAACCAAACAATCTGAGCAGCAAGTGTGGGTTCCAGTGATTCCCACCGCTCTGAGAGAGAGAGGATGTGATAATGAGCCAGATAGAAGAAAGGAGTGAGATAGAGAGTAAAATAGCCCTGGTCTGTTTCTACTAACCCCCGGCCCCCTACTTAAAATGGCATCATTTTCTCCTGCCTCTCCACATTCTAATCCATTGATTAATGCAATCCTTTCATCTGAAACATAGAACATAGAACAGTACAGCACAGTACAGGCCCGTCGGCCCACGATGTTGTGCCGAACCTTTAACCTACTCTCAGATCAAACTACCTACATACCCTTCATTCTACTATCATCCATGTACCTATCCAAGAGTCGCTTAAATGTCCCTAATGCATCTCCTTCTATCACCACCGCTGGCAGTGCATTCCACGCACCCACCACTCTCTGTGTAAAGAACCTACCTCTGACATCTCCCCGAAACCTTCCTCCATCACCTTAAAATTATGTCCCCTGGTGATAGCCCTTTCTGCCCTGGGAAAAAGTATCTGGCTATCCACTCTATCTATGCCTCTCATCATCTTGTACCACTCTATCAAGTCACCTCTCATCCTTCTTCGTTCCAATGAGAAAAGCCCTAGCACCCTCAACCTTTCTTCGTAAAACATACCCTCCAGTCCAGGCAGCATCCTGATAAATCTCCTCTGCACCCTCTCTAAAGCTTCCACATCCTTCCTGTAATGAGACGACCAGAACTGAACACAATATTCCAAGTGTGGTCTAACCAGGGCTTTATAGAGCTGCAGCATAACCTCGCGGCTCTTAAACTCAATCCCCCTGTTAATGAAAGCCAACACACCATATGCCTTCTTAACAACCCTATCAACTTGGGTGGCAACTTTGAGCGATCTATGGACATGGACCCCAAGATCCCTCTGTTCCTCCACACTACCAAGCATCCTGTCTTTAAGCCTGTATTCTGCATTCAAATTCGACCTTCCAAAATGAATCACTTCACACTTTTCCAGGTTGAACTCCATCTGTCCCTTTAATTCCTGTTTCCTAATCCATTGATGTTTCACAATGTACTGAACTGTCCCAATCCATTGATATAACTCAGTCTATAGAATTTCTCAATCCACTGATATTTTCCAGTCCATTGACTGTCCCAATCCATTAATGGTTCCTGACCATTGACATTCCCAATCCATTTATATTGCCTGTGATTTCAAAGCAACTGTGGAATACAAATAGTATCAGTATTATCAGATACATCGAGATGAGGTGCAATAGCCAAGTGGACAGATGTCAGGTTTATAAAGAAAAAAGCACCGGCTCGATATTTGTCCAGTCTATCACTGGACCTGAACTCTCAACCTACTGTTTTTCTGTGGGTCTGCTGACTTGTAGATGTGAAGAACCATTGGATGTTTCTCAATCCTCTGACTTTTCTCATTCTTGTGCCATATTTGTTCCTTTGGGTTCACCAGTGAAGAAAATTATTCCCTATTACATTTGGTGAAGACTTTAATAACCTCACATCCTTGTGTCTCACCATCTCAGGTCAAACTCCCTACAGAAACTTTAAACATTTAACTATTCTGCTGGAAACATTTTCAAGGGCGCAGACATTCCTTCATTACGCTTCCTTCTTTGACATGTGATTGACAAATATGTGTGTAATGGAGAGAGAGAGAGTGAAAAAAAGAGAGAGAGAGAGTGCGATAGAAAGTTAGAGGACCAGCTAAAGACAGATAGAGAGAGAGAGGCAGAGAGAGGTAAAGCGATAGACAGAGAGAGAGAGAGAGAGAGAGAGAGAAGGAGAGAGAGTCATTGAGTCATGGAGTCACTACAGTACAGGAACTCATTTTGCCCATCAAGCCCATGTAAATCAATCCATTCAGTCCCATTCCCCCGCTCTATCCCCATCGCCCTGTAAGTTATCTAAACCTATCATATTTATTATAATCTTGTACATGTCTATCAAATCTCCCCTCAATCTCCTTTGCTCCAAGGAGAACAACCCCAGCTTCTCCAACCTAACCTTACAGCTAAAATCCCTCATGTCTGGAACCATTCTGATAAATCTTCTCCACCCTCTCAAGGACACTCACATCCCTCCAAACGTGTGTTGACTAGAACTGGATGCAATTCTCTGGTTGTGGCCCAACTAGAGATTTATACAGGTTCAGCATAACTTCCCTACTTTTGTACTCAGTACCTCTATTTATGAAGCCCAAGATCCCATATGCTTTGCTAACTATTTTCTTAATGTGTCCTGCCACCGTCAAAGTACTATGCATATGAATCCCCAGGATTTTATTCCTAAAAATATACTTTCTTCATATAAATCTTTAAAAAATGCATTACACAACAGTTCAAAACAGCACCAAGTTGTCATTCCAAAAAGTGCAAAGGAAATCAGTTTTCTTCAATACAGGAGTGAGTTGCCTCACAACCCTTCCACTCCATTTTACCTGACATGGACATTTTACAGCAAACCCATATCTGGTGTATACAGCACGAGGGGTTTCCAATGGGTCCAGCTGCCCAGTTCACTATGGCGGGGGGACCTTACACAGTGGTCTTTCCCCATTGAGCCTTTGCAGTGGCTACTCCAAGCTTTAGTGCGTCCCTCAGCACGTAGTCCTGGACCTTGGAATGTGCCAGTCTGCAAAACTCGGTCGTGGACAACTCTTTGCGCTGCAAGACCAGCAAGTTTCGGGCAGACCAAAGAGTGTCTATCACCAAATTGATGGTCCTCCAGCAGCAGTTAATGTTTATCTCGGTGTGCATCCCTGGGAGCAACCCGTAGAGCACAGACTCCTGTGTTACAGAGCTGCTTGGGATGAACCTCGACAAAAACCACTGCTTCTCTTTCCACACCTGCTTTGCAAAGACACATTCCAGAAGGAGGTGGGCAACTGTTTCTTCCCCACCGCAGCCACCTCGAGGGCCGCGTGTGGAGGGGGCGAGACTTCGGGCATGCAGGAAGGATCTGACAGGAAGGGCTCTTCTTACCACCAGCCAAGCTACATCTTGGTGCTTGTTTGAAAGTTCTGGTGATGAGGCATTCTGCCAAATGACTTTGGCAGTCTGCTCAGGGAACAATCCGACCGGATCCACCATCTCCTTTTCCCGTAGGGCCTTGAGGACATTCCGTGCAGACCACTGCCTGATGGATTGGTGGTCAAAGGTGTTTTCCCGCAGAAACATTCCCACGAAGGATAGCTGGTACGGTATGGTCCAACTGGATGAAGCGATCCGCGGCAATGTGACCAGACCCATCCTTCGCAAAACCTCAGCACATAGTGACACTTGGTGTTTGTGTACTGGGGCTCCACACACAGCTTGGTGCAGCTGCACACGAAGGTGGTCATCAGGATGAGGGCGACGTTGGGTACATTTTTCCCGCCCTTGTCCAGAGGTTTGAACATCGTGTCCCTCCCGCCCTGGTCCATTTTAGATCTCCAGATGATGCAGTTGAAGTCACCGCCTAGGATGACCGGCCTGGACGTCGCCAGCAGCAGTGGGAGCTGCTGGAAGACGGTCAGCCGCTCGCTGCGTTGTACCGGGGCGTACACATTGATCAACCGGAGCGGAGCGTTGTTGTACATCACGTCTGCTACGAGGAGGCGGACGCCCACCACCTCCTTAACTTCGGAGATGGTGAAGTTACCTCCCCGCAGCAGAATACCCAGGCCGGAGGAACGGCAGTCATTACCCCCGACCAGATCGATGGCCCGTGGGACCACCATCGCGACCACTGCCTGTAGGTGCTGAGGTGTGGTATTCCACACTCCTGCAGAAACAGTAGGTCAGCTTTGACCTTGGCAAGGTAATCCAAGGTTGAAACACATCGCGTAGTAGATTTAATGCTACGCACATTAATGGAAGCAATTCTTACACCCATTTTTTACTAAAAATTAGTTGTTGCTTCCCATACTATTTGTCCTCGCCTCCTTGATGAAGGGTCACTGACCCGAAACGTTAACTCTGCTTCTCTTTCCACAGATGCTGCCAGACCTGCTGAGTGGTTCCAGCATTTATTGTTTTTATTTCTGGTTTCCAGTATCCGCAGTATTTTGCTTTTATCTCGCTGTCTCTTGCTGGTTTGCTCAGTACCTTTCTCTGTCTGTTCATTTCTGGATCCTGATAATATCTTCCTGGTTTTCTGTGTGTCTTTCTCTGCCTGCCTCATTGTCGGTGCTGTTACTCTGTGTCTTTGTGTCATTGGGCAGTGAGGGTGAGTCCGTCAGCACGTGTGTTGCTGATTCCGGGATTCTTGAGAAATCCGACTCCAATCCTATTTTGATAAAAACATTGGGGAATGAACATATTTCACTAACGGGCAGCTGAATTTGAAAACAGTTGTCAGCAGAGTGCTGCAGGGGAAGCGTGCTGGGCCCATAACACCGAGGTCGATGGATCGACACCATTCTCTGCGGTTTATGTTTGGTAACAATACAAACAGTTCACTTTCAAAACATCAAGTATTTTACCCATAATAACAAGATGCTTCCAAAGGCTCTCTATTGCAATCAGCTTCTTCTTTTCAGTGAACACATCAATCAGTAACAAATCACTTTTTCTCACACGAACACAAGCTGCAAACACGGACCAGCCGAGTCTCTCCCACTTTGTCAACCCCTTCCTGCAGAGCCTCCTCTCCACCACCAGATGGTGATGTTGGCCACAATAAAACCAGGACAAATGGTCACAGTGAGGAGACGGTCAGTGACAGAAAATAAAACAATAACAGGGAAAACCTTTACACAACAACAGGGTACATCTTTACACAACAGAAAACATATTTACAATACAGGAAATACCTTTAGATAACAGGGAGAACACAATCATACAAATGCCTTGTTTCTCCATTTCAGTCTCGTTGCCTCACTCTCTGTCCCTCACTTTTGCTTCCTCACAGTCTATTCTTGGTTTTCTGTGTGTTTTTCTCTCTATCCCGTTGTCGATGGTGTTACTCAGCGTCCTTGTAACATTGTGTAGCCAGGCTGAGCCTCCCAACACCTGTGTTGCTGTAATAAAAACAGAAAATGCTGGAAATGCTCAGTCGGTCTGGCAGCATCTGTGCAGAGAGAAACAGTTAACAGTTCAGGTCTGTTTCCTTAGCTCACATTAACTTTGTTCTCTCTCCACAGATGCTGCCAGACCTGCTGATTATTTCAAGCATTTTCTGTTTATGTTTCAGATTTCCAGCATCTGCAGTATTTTGCTTTTGTACGTGTGTTGCTGTGTCTGGGACTGTTTGAGTGCAATGCTATTGCTTTTTCAACAGCGCTGAAACAAACATTTATCTCGTTAACACACAGCACGAATACACAGCTGGATATAAACAGCAGCCTGCAGCAGAGGGCGCAGTGGAAGTTTATTGAAACAAATAATTCACCAGCACTATATTTACTGCTGCCCACAAACACACCACACTTCATCTGAACACGTTTTACTCTTTATTTACATCAACTTCTTGATTCCAGTAAACACTTCAATTTGGAACACAGCTTCCAAATCACCTTTATTCACAAACCCGAACACACACCAGCCCAGACTTTCCCCTTTCTGTCAACACATTCCTGCATCACTGCCTCTCCACCAACAGTTGTTGCTAGAATCATACAATCATAGAATGGCTACAGCACAGAAGGAGGCCATTCAGCCTGTCGAACCCGTGCTGGCTCTCTGTTAGAGCAACTCATCTCATTTCACTCCCTCGTCAGTTCAATTTTGGAGGTGGGAAAACTTCTCGAAAGAATAATTCGGGACAAAATTAATAATCCCATGGACAAATGTGGGTAAATTCTAGAAAGCCAGCATGGATTTCTTAAGGGAAAATCATGTTTAACTATCCTGCTGTAGTTTTTTGATGAGGTAACAGAGAGGGATGATGAGGGCAATGCTGTTGATGTGGTGTACATGGACTTTCAAAAGGTCTGGCAGCATCTGAAAGGTCACTGACCTGAAACGTTAACTTTGCTTCTCTCTGTGCAGATGCTGCCAGACCTGCTGAGTGTTTCCAGCATTTCTTGTTTTCATTATGGCACAGAGTTCCCTTTTCAAACTTACAGAATTAACCACAATAGTGTACTCTGAGATTCAAGTTAAATACCAGCCCAATATTTACACACATTATGATTTTATAAGTTTCAGTATTAATTCCCATAGTGCATCCTGACATATACATTAGATATAACATAACATAAGAACAGAGGAAATAGGAGCAGGAGTAGGCCATTCGGCCCCTCAAGCCTGCCCTGCCATTCAGTAAGATCATGGCTGATCTGCCCCAGACCTCAACTCCTCTTTCATGCCAGCTCTTCATAGCCCTCAACTCTCCAATATTTCAAAAATCTATTTACATCCTCTTTAAATACTTTCAGTGATTTAGCCTCCAATACTGTCTGGGGGAGAGATTTCCAGACATTCACTACCCTCTGAGAGAAGAAATTCCTTTGCATCTCAGTTTTAAATGAGTGTCCCCTTATTCTGTAACTTTGTCGCCTAGTTTGAGATTCCCCCACTTGTGGAAACGTCTTCTCAACATCGACCCTGTTAATAAAAACAAGAAATGCTGGAAATACTCAGCAGGTCTGGCAGCATCTGTGAAGAGAGAAGCAGAGTTAATGTTTCAGGTCAGAGACCCTTCTTCACCCTGTTAAGCCCCCTCAGAATCTTGTACGTTTCAAAAAGATCACCCCTCATTCTTCTAAACTCTAATGAATAACCTGTTTAGCCGTTCTTCATAAGTCAACCCCTTCATCTCAGGAATCAGCTGAGTGAATCGCTTTTGAACTCCTCCAATGCCAGTACATCCTTTCTTAAGTCTAACTCTCAAGTGCGATATCAGATTGAGAGAATCTGAAAGATAGTATAACCTGAGATACAAACTGAGAATTCAGTTTAAAACTCCCCCGGATTGTGAAACTAAAAGATACAAATGCAATTCAATTTGTATTGACTGTGCTTTGGATCATATTCCAGCCCTCATACAGTATCAGACTGGAAGATACTGTAGCAATTCCATTAGTGCAGACTCAGCGCTACATTACAGAGCAGGGAACATATTTAAACAACCCGGAACACTTTTACACAAGACGGATCATATTTACACAACTGAGAAGATCTTTACCCAACAGGGAACCATTTTACACAATAACAGAGAACATCTTCACACAACAGCGAATACAGTAACACAACAGAGAACATATTACACAGCAGGAAATATCTTTAAAAGAACACAGGGAACATATTTACACAACAGAGAACACAATTACATAAATCATCAGTCTTTCGCTGTCTCTTGCTGGTTTGCTCAGTACCTTTCTCTGTCTGTTCCTTTCTGGGTCCTGATAATCTCTTCCTGGTTTTCTGTGTGTCTTTCTCTGCCTGCCTCATTGTCGGTGCTGTTACTCAGTGTCCTTGTGTCATTGTGCAGTGAGGGTGAGTCCGTCAGCACGTGTGTTGCTGAGTCCGGGATTCTTGAGAAATACGACCACAATCCCATTTTTATAAAAACATTGGAGAAAATAACATATTTCACGAACAGGCAGCTAAAATTGAAAACAGAAGTTAGCAGAGTGGCGCAGTGGAAGTGTGCTGGACCCATAACTCAGAGGTTAATGAATCGAAACCATTCTCTGCTATTTATGTTTGTTTGTAACACAAACAGTTCACTTTCAAAACATCAAGTGTTTCCCCATAATAACAAAACGCGCTCGATTGCAATCAGCTTTTTCCTTCGAGTGAACAGATCAATCAGTAACAAATCACTTTTGCTCACATGAACACAAGCTGCAAACACGGACCAGCCGAATCTCTCCCACTTTGTCAACCCCTTCCTGCAGAGTCTCCTCTCCACCACCAGATGGTGATTTTGGCCACAATAAAACCAGGACAAATGGTCACAGTGAGGAGACAGTCAGCAACAGAAAATAAAACAATAACAGGGAAAACCTTTACACAACAACAGGGTACATCTTTACACAACAGAAAACATATTTACACAACAGGAAATACCTTTAGACAACAGGGAGAGCACAATCATACAAATGCCTTGTTTCTCCATCTCAGTTTCGTTGTCTGTCTCTCTCTCTCCGTTCCTCACTTTTGCTTCCTCACAGTCTATTCGTTTTCTGTGTGTTTTTCTCTCTGTCCCGTTGTCGATGGTGTCACTCAGCGTCCTTGTAACATTGCGTAGCCAGGCTGAGCCTCCCAACACCTGTGTTATAGAACATAGAACATAGAACAGTACAGCACAGTACAGGCCCTTCGGCCCACGATGATGTGCCGAACATTTAACCTACTCCAAGATCAAAACTACCTACATACCCTTCATTCTACTATCATCCATGTACCTATCCAAGAGACGCTTAAATGTCCCTAATGTATCTGCTTCTACTACCACCGCTGGCAGTGCATTCCACGCACCCACCACTCTCTTGTGTGAAGAACCTACCTCTGACATCTCCCCGAAACCTTCCTCCATCACCTTAAAATTATGCCCCCTGGTGATAGCCCTTTCCACCTTGGGAAAAAGTCTCTGGCTATCCACTCTATCTATGCCTCTCATCATCTTGTACCCCTCTATCAAGTCACCGCTCATCCTTCTTCGTTCCAATGAGAAAAGTCCCAGCTCCCTCAATCTTTCTTCGTAAGACATGCCCTCCAGTCCAGGCAGCATCCTGATAAATCTCCTCTGCACCCTCTCTAAAGCTTCCACATCCTTCCTGTAATGAGACGACCAGAACTGAACACAATATTCCAAGTGTGGTCTAACCAGGGCTTTATAGAGCTGCAGCATAACCTCGCGGCTCTTAAACTAAATCCCCCTGTTAATGAAAGCCAACACACCATACGCCTTCTTAACAACCCTATCAACTTGGGTGGCAACTTTGAGCGATCTATGGACATGGGCCCCAAGATCCCTCTGTTCCACCACACTACCAAGAATCCTGTCTTTTTGCCTATATTCTGCATTCAAATTCAACCCTCCAAACTGAATCACTGCACACTTTTCCAGGTTGAACTCCATCTGCCACTTCTCAGCCCAGCTCTGCATCCTGTCAATGTCCTGTTGCAACCTACAACAGCCTTCCACACTATCCACAACTCCAGCAACCTTCGTGTCATCGGCAAACTTGCTAACCCAGACTTCCACTTGCTCATCCAAGTCATTTATAAAAATCACTAAGAGCAGAGGTCCCAGAACAGATCCCTGCGGAACACCACTGGTCACCGAGCTCCAGGCTGAATACTTTCCATATACTACCACCCTCTGTCTTCTATGGGCCAGCCAATTCTGTATCCAGACAGCCAACTTTCCCTGTATCCCATGCCTCCTTACTTTCTGAATGAGCCTACCATGGGGAACCTTATCAAACGCCTTGCTGAAATCCATATACACCACATCCACTGCTCTTCCTTCATCAATGTGTTCTGTCACATCTTCAAAGAATGTAATAAGGCTTGTGAGGCATGACCTGCCCCTCACAAAGCCATGCTGACTGTCTCTAATCAAACTATGCTTTTGCAACTAATCATAAATCCTGTCTCTCAGAATCCTCTCCAATAATTTGCCCACTACCTACGTAAGACTGACTGGTCTATAATTCCCAGGGTTATCCCTATTCCCTTTCTTGAACAAGGGAATAACATTTGCCACCCTCCAATCATCTGGTACTACTCCAGTGGACAGTGAGGACGCAAAGATCATCGCCAAAGGCGCGGCAATCTCTTCCCTCGCTTCCTGTAATATCCTTGGGTATATCCCGGCTGGCCCCAGGGACTTATCTGTCCTCATGTCTTTCAAAATTTCCAGCACATCCTCCCTCTTAACATCAACCTGTTCGAGCATATCAGCCTGTTCCACGCTGTCCTCACAAACGTCCAGGTCCCTCTCACTAGTGAATACTGAAGCAAAGTATTCATTTAGGACCTCCCCTACCTCCTCCGACTCCAGGCACAAGTTCCCTCCACTATCCTTGATCGGCCCTACCGTCACTCTGGCCATCCTCTTGTTCCTCACATAATGTATAACGCATTTAGATTTTCCTTAATCCTACCCGCCAAGACTTTTTCATGTCCCCTTCTAGCTCTCCTAAGTCCATTCTTCAGTTCCTTCCTGGCTACCTTGTAACCCTCTAGAGCCCTGTCTGATCCTTGCTTCCTCAACCTTAAGTAAGCTTCCTTCTTCCTCTTGAATAGCTGTTCCACATTTCTTGTCATCCAAGGTTCCTTCACCCTACCATCCCTTCCTTGCCTCATCGGGACAAACCTATCCAGCAGTCGCAGCAAGTACTCCCTAAACCACCTCCACATTTCTGTCGTGCATTTCCCAGAGAACATCTGTTCCCAATTTATGCACCCCAGTTCCTGCCTAATAGCATTGTAATTCCCCCTCCCCCAATTAAATATTTTCCCATCCCGTCTGCTCCTGTCCCTCTCCATGACGATAGTAAAGGTCAGGGAGTTGTGATCACTATCACCGAAATGCTCTCCCACCGAGAGATCTGCCACCTGGCCTTGTTCGTTGCCAAGCACCAAATCCGACATAGCTTCCCCTCCAGTCAGCCTATCTACACAAACAGGTCAGTGGCAAGTGGTCCAGAGGAAACCAACAAAGAAAAAACATCCCAAAGCCACCACCCAAACCAGTGGCAAGAGGAGGCTCTCTTCTGAATCAGACTGCAACAACCCCTCTTCACTGGACGGGGAAATGCTGGAACGACAGCCCCTTCAAAAGAGGCGGCAGAACTCCGAGATGGATGATAAAGCATCCCAGCCCCCGGGCACTGGAAGCTGTGATGGGCCCGGCGTGGCCCAAACCCAATGCCCCACACGTAACGACGTGGCCAACGCATCTCAGCTCCGGGACACCGGGAGCAAAGACACGTCTGGCGCACCTGAGCTCCGGGAGACCGGGAGCTGTGATGTTTTCGAGGAGGAACAGATGGAAGCAGCTGAGGACAACCCAATGCTCTCTGCCTACAAGACCCCCCCCCCCCCCCGATGTCACCCGAGCGGCACAAACCCTGCATGAAAAATCAGGAGGGGTTTCTGAGCCCAACCAACGTGAAACTGCTTGCGCACACGATGGGTATGCAGGAACATCCCGAAGGACTGGGACTAGCGAGGACAAATGGTATGGGAAGCAACAACTAATTTTTAGTAAAACATGGGTGTAAGAATTGCTTCCATTAATGTGCGTAGCATTAAATCTACTACGCGATGTGTTTCAACCTTGGATTACCTTGCCAAGGTCAAAGCTGACCTACTGTTTCTGCAGGAGTGTGGAATACCACACCTCAGCACCTACAGGCAGTGGTCGCGATGGTGGTCCCACGGGCCATCGATCTGGTCGGGGGGTAATGACTGCCGTTCCTCCGGCCTGGGTGTTCTGCTGCGGGGAGGTAACTTCACCATCTCCGAAGTTAAGGAGGTGGTGGGCGGCCGCCTCCTCATAGCAGAAGTGATGTACAACAACGCTCCGCTCCGGTTGATCAACGTGTACGCCCCGGTACAACGCAGCGAGCGGCTGACCGTCTTCCAGCAGATCCCACTGCTGCTGGCGACGTCCAGGCCGGTCATCCTAGGCGGTGACTTCAACTGCATCATCGATGCGGCTGGACGATCCAGCAGTGACGACAGCAAACTGGACGCTACGTTCAGATTCCTAACAGAAACAATTAAGGATGCCAAACTGCACGACGTCTTCAGAAAACCTGCAGACGGAGCGCAGCGCAGATACACATGGTCAAGATCGGACGGGTCTGCCCGTTCCAGGATTGACTTCCTGTTTGTGTCCCGTGCTGTCACGGTTGGATCCACCGACGTCAAGCCGGTGTTCTTCTCTGACCACTGCCTCTTACTGGCCGACTGTTGCTTACAGGACGACCAGCGGGTTGGCAGAGGGACGTGGAAGCTCAATGCGACACTGCTGACCCCAGAGTACGTTGAGGAACTCAAAAGGGATTACAAAGGTTGGAGGACCGTGAAACCCCTCTTTGAGTCTCCAGTTCACTGGTGGGAAGAGATTCAGGAGAACATCAAGAGGTTCTTCATCCACAAAGGTGTTCAGAAGGCGAGAGAGAGACAGAGGGAACTGTCCCGACTCCTGAAAATTATGCAAAATCTACTCCGGTTGCAGTCAATGGGGGTCGAGGTCAAGGAGGACCTCCAAGAGGTGAAGAGCCAGCAGGCCTCGCTCTTAGCCAAGGAGGCCTCCAAGATTATCTTCCGATCCAGATTCCCTTCCATCGAGCAGGATGAGACGTGCTCGCGTTACTTCTTCCAAAAGGTACACAGAGAGAGCTCTGTTATCAGCAGCCTGAAGAAAGAAGATGGCTCGGTAACGTCTTCGCAGTCTGACATACTAAGGATCAGCAAATCCTTTTATGTTGGGCTGTATGACGCGAAGCCCACAGACAGCAGAGCCTCCCAGTCCTTCCTGTCATCTATCACAGAGGTCTTAGATGACAGCAGGAGGGAGAGACTGGACAAGCCGCTAACTCTGGACGAGCTGACAAAGGCCGTCCAGTCTTTCGAGACGAGTAAAACTCCCGGGAGCGACGGCTTACCGGTCGAGTTGTACTCGGCCCTGTGGGACTGGGTCGGCCCGGACCTGCTGGAAGTATACGAGAGTATGCTCCTGGCCGGCAGCATGTCAGAATCCATGAGAAAAGGCATCATCACCCTCATTTACAAGCAGAAGGGGGAGAGGGCAGAAATCAGAAATTGGCGGCCCATCTCACTGCTTAATGTTGATTACAAGATTCTGTCCAAAGTCATAGCCAGTCGAGTCAAGTCTGCTCTGGAGTTGGTGATTCACCCCGATCAGACCTGTACTGTACCCGGCAGGAAGATCTCTGATAGTCTCGCGCTACTCAGGGATACGATCGCCTACGTACGGGACAGGAGGGTGGACACCTGCCTCATCAGCCTGGACCAGGAGAAGGCTTTTGACAGGATATCGCACATCTACATGATGGACGTGCTTTCCAAAATCGGGTTTGGGGAGGGAATCTGCAATTGGATCCAACTGCTCTACACAAACATCAGTAGCGCAGTGTCAATCAACGGGTGGGAATCGGAAAGTTTCCCGATCAAATCTGGAGTCAGACAGGGCTGCCCTCTGTCCCCGGTCTTGTTTGTTTGCTGCATTGAACCCTTTGCTGAGTCTATTAGGAAGGATGCGAGCATAAGAGGGGTGACAATCCCAGGCAGCGGAGGCACTCATGTGAAAACCTCCCTGTGCATGGATGACGTCGCCGTTTTCTGCTCGGATCCGCTGTCTGTGCGCAGACTGATGAGCATCTGCGACCAGTTCGAACTGGCCTCGGGAGCCAAAGTTAACCACGGCAAGAGCGAGGCCATGTTCTTTGGCAACTGGGCTGACCGATCCTTTGTCCCCTTCACCGTCAGGTCAGATTACCTGAAGGTGCTGGGGATATGGTTCGGAAGGGCCGGGGCGTGCACCAAAACATGGGAGGAGCGAGTAGCCAAGGTACGACAAAAGTTGGGCATGTGGGGGCAGCGATCTCTCTCCATTATGGGTAAGAACCTGGTCATCAGCTGCGAGGCGCTCACGTTGTTGCTATACGTGGCGCAGGTCTGGCCCATGCCCCACTCCTGTGCCGTGGCAGTCACCCGAGCCATTTTCCGCTTCGTCTGGGGATCTAAAATGGACCAGGTCCGGAGGGGCACGATGTTCAAATCTCTGGACAAGGGCAGGAAAAAAGTACCCAACGCGGCCCTCATCCTGATGACCACCTTCGTGTGCGGCTGCATCAAGCTGTGTGTAGATCCCCAGTACGCAAACTCCAAGTGTCACTACGTGCTGAGTTTCTATCTGTCCCCGGTGTTGCGAAGGATGGACCTGGTCACATTGCCGCGGAACGCTCCATGCAGTTGGGCGGTGCCGTACCACCTATCCTTCGTGGAGCAGTTTCTGCGGGGAAACACCTTTGACCACCGGTCCATCAGGCAGTGGTCTGCACGGAATGTCCTCAAGGCCCTACGGGAAAAGGAAACGGTGGATCCTGTCGGATGGTTCCCCGAGCAGACCGTCAAAGTCATTTGGCGGAATGCCTCATCACCAGAACTTTCAAACAAGCACCAAGACGTAGCTTGGCTGGTGGTGAGAAGGGCCCTCCCCGTCAGATCCTTCATGCACACCCGAAGTCTCGCCCCCTCCGCACAGTGCCCCCGCGTTGGCTGTGGTGGGGAAGAGACGGTCGCCCACCTCCTCCTGGAATGTGCCTTTGCAAAGCAGGTGTGGAAAGAGATGAAGTGGTTTTTGTCAAGGTTCATCCCAAGCAGCTCTGTCACACAGGAGTCTGTGCTCTACGGGCTGTTCCCAGGGACGCACACCGTGACAAACATCTACTGCTGCTGGAGGACTATCAATTCGGTGGAAGACGCCCTTTGGTCTGCCCGAAACTTGCTGGTCTTCCAGCGCAAAGTGTTGTCCACCACCGAATGTTGCAGACTGGCACATTCCAAGGTCCAGGACTACGTGCTGAGGGACGCACTAAAGCTTGGGGCAGCCGCAGCAAAGGCTCAATGGGGAAAGACCACAGTGTCTGGTTCCCCCACCAAGCTGGACTGAGGGGCTGGATCCATGGGAAATCCCTCGAACTGTATCGTTAATATTCTCAATTGGTGTAAATGTAAAACTGTAATTGACATGACAATTGTGAAACGGAAAGGTTGGGAAGAAACTCATGACAGTATTGAAGGAAACTGATCCCCCTGGCAATGTTTGTATTTTTTGGTGCTGTTTGGAAACTGTTTGGCAATGTAATTTTTACAGATCTTTATGAATAAAGTATATTTTGGAAATTAAAAAAAAAATCTACATATTGAGTCAGGAA
This sequence comes from Heterodontus francisci, assembly GCF_036365525.1. Lineage (NCBI taxonomy): Eukaryota > Metazoa > Chordata > Chondrichthyes > Heterodontiformes > Heterodontidae > Heterodontus > Heterodontus francisci. The sequence continues at coordinate 1,899,319 of NW_027142345.1, forward strand.
ACCTTCCTGGACACACCTGACAAAAACTGCTCCATCCAAACTATTTGCACTAAGGAGGTTCCAATCAATATTAGGGAAATTGAAGTCACCCATGACAACAACCCTGTTACTTCTGCACCTTTCCAAAATTTGCCTCCCAATCTGTTCCACCGTGTCTCTGTTGTTATTGGGGGGTCTATTGAAAACTCCCAATAAAGTGACTGCTCCTTTCCTGTTTCTGACTTCCACCCATAATGACTCAGTAGACAAACCCTCCTCGATGACCTACCTTTCTGCAGCTGTGATACTATCCCTGATTAACAATGCCACTCCCCCACTTCTTTTACCTCCCTCCCTATTCCTTTTGAAACATCTAAACCCCGGAACATCCAACATCCATTCCTGCCCCTGTGATCTCCATGTGTCCGTAATGGCCACAACATCGTAGCTCGAAGTACTGATCCATGCTCTAAGTTATTCCTGACACTTCTTGCATTAAAATAGACACACTTCAACCCATCATACTGGCTGAAACATTGCCCTGTCAACTGTCTAACCTTGTTCACAGACTCTCTGCACTCGGTATCTGCCTGTTCAACAGCTACCCCATCCACTGATCCATAGCTCCGGTTCCCATCCCCCTGCCAAACTAGTTTAAACCCTCCCGAAGAGCTCTAGCAAACCTCCCGCCCAGGATATTGGTGCCCCTCCAGTTCAGATGCAACCCGTCCTTCTTGTACTGGTCCCACCTTCCCCAGAAGGTATCCCAATGATCCACATAACTGAAGCCCTCCCTGCTACACCAGCTCTGTAGCCACGTGTTCAGCTGCATTCTCTCTCTGTTTCTAGCCTCACTAGCACGTGGCACCGGTATCAATCCTGAGATTACTACTCTGCTCGTCCTGCCTTTTAGCTTCCAACCTAACTCCTATATTGGCTTTTCAGATCCTCATCCCTTTTCCCAGCTATGTCATTGGTGCCGATATGTACCACGACTTCTGGCTGCTCCCCCTCCCCCTTAAGAATCCTGTAGACTCGATCTGAGACATCCCTTACCCTGGCACCCAGGAGGCAACATACCATCCGGGAGTCTCGTTCGCGACCACAGAATCTCCTGTCTGTTCCTCTAACCATTGAATCTCCTATCACTATCGCTCTCCTATTCTCCACCCTTCCCTTCTGAGCCGCAGAGCCAGGCTCAGTGCCAGAGACCTGGCCGCTGTGGCTTTCCCCTGGTAGGTGCCCCCCCAACCGTATCCAAAACGGTATACTTATTATTGAGGGGAACGGCCACAGGGGATCCCTGCACTGTGTGCCTATTCCCTTTCCCTCCCCTGACAGTCACCCAGCTACCTTGATCCTGTGACTTAGGTGTCAGTACTTCCCTATAACTGCTCTCTATCATCCCCTCTGCCTCCCGCATGATCCGAAGTTCATCCAGCTCCAGCTCCAGTTCCCTAACGTGGTCTGTGAGGAGCTGGAGTTGGGTGCACTTCTCACAGGTGAAGTCAGCAGGGACACAAGTGGTGACCCTTACCTCCCACATCCTGCAAGAGGAGCATGCAACTGCCCTAGCTTCCATCCCCTCTGCTCTAAATTGACAACAGAGAATAAAAAAATATAAAGGAAAACTTGACCTTACCAAACCCTCCACACAAAAGTCCTTTTTTTTGGTTGGAGGAGGAGGGTGGGTGGGAGACACTACACGTGTAGTGTTTCGGGTTTCGCCACTGCCCGAATATATAAGTTCACTTACCCAGCAGTCCCCGTGTCCGCGTCCGCCGAATCGCCAGGTAAGTACTTTATAGTGAAACGTACCTTCCCGGCTGCCCCCAGGCTCGCACTATCACCGCTACTGCTGATCAAAGGTGTTGCTGTAATAAAAACAGAAAATGCTGGAAATGCTCAGTAGGTCTGGCAGCATCTGTGCAGAGAGAAACAGTTAACAGTTCAGGTCTGTTTCCTTAGCTCACATTAACTTTGTTTCTTTCTCCACAGATGCTGCCAGACCTGCTGACTATTTCAAGCATTTTCTGTTTATATTTCAGATTTCCAGCATCTGCAGTATTTTGCTTTTGTACGTGTGTTGCTATGTCTGAGACTGTTTGAGTGCAATGCTATTGCTTTATAAACAGCGTTGAAACAAACATTTATCTAACACACAGCACTAATACACAGCTTGATATAAACAGCAGCCTGCAGCAGAGGGTGCAGTGGAAGTTTATTAACACAAATAATTCACCAACAATATATTTACTGCTATCCACAATCACACCACGCTTCATCTTAACACATTTTATTCTTCATTGACATCAACTTCAGGCTTCCAATAAACACTTCAATTTGGAACACAGCTTCCAAATCACCTTTATTCAGACCCGAACACAAGCTGCAAATGCTGCAAACACACACCAGCCCAGACTTTCCCCTTTCTGTCAACCCATTCCTGCATCACTGCGTCTCCACCAACAGTTGCTGCTGGAATCATACAATCATAGAATGGCTAAAGCACAGAAGGAGGCCATTCGGCCTGAGGAACCCATGCTGGCTCTCTGCTAAAGCAACTCACCTCGTCTCACTCTCTTCTCGAAAGAATAATTCGGGACAAAATTAATCGCCCCATGGACAAATGTGGGTTAATTCAAGAAAGCCAGCATGGATTTCTTAAGGGAAAGTTATGTTTAACTGTCCTGCTGGAGTTTTTTGATGAGGTAACAGAGAGGGATGATGAGGGCAATGCTGTTGATGTGGTGTACATGGACTTTCAAAAGGTCTGGCAGCATCTGAAAGGTCACTGATCTGAAACATTAACTCTGTTTCTCTCTCCACAGATGCAGCCAGACCTGCTGAGTATTTCCAGCACTTTCTGTTTATATTTCAGATTTCTAGCATCTGCAGTATTTTGCTTTTATTGACTTTCAAAAGGAATTTGATACAATGCAACACAACAGACTTGTGAGCAAAGTTATAACTCATGGAATAAAAGGGACAGCAGTAACATGGATATGGAATTGGCTGAGTGACAGGAAACAAAGAGTAGTGAGCAATGGAGGTTCTTCGGGCTAGAGGAAGGTTTGTAGTGGAGTTCCCCCGGAGTCAGTGTTGGGACCCTTGCCTTTCCTGATATATATTAATGACCTAGACCTTGGTGTACAGGGCAGAATTTCAAAGTTTATGGATGATACGAAAATTGGAAGCATTGTGAACTGCAAGGATGATAGTGTAGAACTTCAAAAGGACATAGACAAGTTGGTGGAATGGGAGGACAGATGACAGGTGAAGTTCAATGCAGAGAAATGTGAATTGATTCATTTCGGTAGGAAGAACATGGAGTGACAACATAGAATAAAGGGTACAATTCTAAAGGGGGTGCAGGAGCAGTGGGACCTGGGGTTATATGTTATTGGTTGAGAGAGTGGTTAATAAAGCATACAGTATCCTCGGCTTTAGTGATAGAGGCATAGAGTACAAGAACAAGGAGGTCATGTTGAACTTGTATAAGACACTAGCCTCAGCTGAAGTACTGCATCCAGTTCTGGGTGCCACACTTTAGGAAAGATGTGAAGGCATTGGAGAGATTATGGAAGAGGTTCATGAGAATGGTTCCAGGGATGAGGAACTTCAGTTATGAAGATAGATTGGAGAAGTTAGGACTGTTTTCCTTGGAGAAAAGAAGGCTAAGAGGAGATTTCATAGTGGTATTCAAAATGATGAGGGGTGTGGACAGAGTGGATAGGGAGAAACTGTTCCCACTTGTGAAAGGATCGAGAACGAGAGGGCACAGATTTAAAGTCATTGGTAAAAGAAGCAAAAGCGACATGAGGAAAAACTTTTTCACACAGCGAGTGGTTAAAGTATGAACTGCCTGAGAATGTGATGGAGGCAGGTTCAATTGAAGAATTCAAATGGGAATTAGACTGTTATCTGAAAAGGAAGAATGTGCAGGATTATGGGGAGAAGACGAGGAAGTGACATGAGGTGAATTGCTCATTTGGAGAGTCAGTGCAGAGACGATGGGCCAAATGGCCTCCTTCTGTGGAGTAACAATTCTGTGATTCTGTGATTCCAATATTCAAGTCATTTATATATATGGTGGTCCTGACACTGACCCTTGTGGACATCACTGTTCACCATCTTCCATTCTGAAAAACAACCAAATATCACAACTCGCTTTTCTTGATATTTCATCCATTTTTAAATCCAAGCAGATACTGACCCTCCTATTCCAGGAGCCTCAGTTTTGTTACCCAGTCTTTTATGTGGTAGTTTGTCAAACGCTTTCTTAAAATCCATATAGACAACATCCATTGCTTTACCTTCATCAACCTTTTCTGTTACTTCATCAAAACAATCAGTTATATTCGTGAAGAACTGGAAAGGTGCTGAACCTCTCAGTTTTCGGTCTACCCAAACCAAGTTCAAGGCCTGAATAATGAACCGATTGCCTCATTAGTTCTGTGAATAATACAATGATTTAATAGACAACGTTTTGAAACATTCCTGCCCATAAATCTTGGTAACAGAGAGTGTATGGATCCCCTGACTCAGAATGTTTAATGGATACAGTCCTCAGCTCCGACAAGGAACCCCTGAACATCCACAGTAAAGACAGTGTGGATGAAGAAATGTAAGAGCTGGAAGCTGAAACTCAGGGACGGCCGAGCTCTCCTGTCATTGAGCTTGTGTGTCTGCTCTGCTCGCCGCACTTCCGGCTCTACTTTGTTTCCAATGAAAAGATGAAAAGGGCCGTTCGGTTTCCATCTCACTGACAGCGTGTTTCACTCGGGATACTATAACCCGGGACTTTTGCTGCTGAAATGAATTCTGCAAGGTCCCAGCAAACACACCGGCTCCCTCCTTTATCCCCTCTTTCTATCGGATTGTTTTACCAGGAGGGACTCAATAATAACAAACCCCCTGCAGGGAATGACCGCAAATTGAGCATCAAAATGGGGCAAGTGGGCAGCTTTCTGGGTTCTAGGTTCCCCCTACCCCGCCCCTCCCTCCCTCCAGTCCAAGCCCCTCTTCACTTTCTTTGGGACTTTGATGAGGGTGAAATGGGGAAAGTTCCCATTGATGTTTGAATGCTGAATTGCTGCAAAGATCTGCGCACGCGCGATGCAGCCCCGCCCCAGTGGGACGTCACAATGAGGAGTGGAGCGCATGCGCAGTCGTTCCCCAACCCAGTCTGTGAGGCCATTCACTCAATCAGGGGAAGATGCTTTAAATCAGCTGCGAATGGAGACTTCCCGGGCTCGGGGGAAGGGAACAAACAGCATCTGCTTCCAGCAGCCACTGCTTTGGGAGCGTGTCCGCAGATGTGCTCAGAGATTAGCACTGAGTGGCGGGAAGTTGAGGGGGAGTCGGGGAGTGTTTGTAAAACCTCTGCAAACACCTGGTAAACAGAAGCTGAATGCTGCAGTACTGCAGTGGAGTCAGACACTGACACTGTTTGTGTTCCTGGTTTTCATTTTATGATTGTTCATAATGATTATTATTGGGACGATTACATTGATCGCTTTTGTATCTTCTACCTCACCAGTTCTTTCATTCCTGCAGGAAAATACACGAAGGAACCTGAATGGATGTGGTGATTCTTGGACACAAGGAAAGTGATCGCGTTCCAACACACAGTCGGTACAGGATCACTCCCAAAGCACAGAGATACTGCCAGCTCATCAGTTCCACTGTAGCAAACAAAATAAGTAGTCAGACAGACACTGATCCCAAAGTCAAGAGACACATTTTCAATCCAACAGTCAAACAACAGCAGGAGAGACAGAAGTTGTTTCCATTTCACTCCAATTCAATACAGCTGACAGGTTGATACATCAATCACAGTCCAAAAACAAACTCACTATCAGATCTAAATAAACTCTGTCACCATGGTTACATTTTAAATATAAAATCTGAAATAGAACAGACAAAATTTACCTGGTTGAAAGGTACAGAATGAATGCAAGGAGGCTTCAAGGGGATTTGGACAGGTTAAATGAATGGGCAAGAACATGGCAGATGGAATATAATGTAAATAAGTGTGAAGTTCTCCACTTTGGTAGAATGAACAGAAAGAGTATTTCTTAAATGGTGAGAGGCTGGGAAGTGTCGATGTCCAAAGGCACCTGGGTGTCCTTGTTCATGAGACTAAAAGCTAGTATGCAGGTGCAGCAAGCAATCAGGAAGGCAAATGGTATGTTGGCTTCATTGAAAGCGTATTTGAGTACATGAGGAAAGATGTATGAAGTCTGGATGAGACCGCACCTGGAGTATTCTGTACAATTTTGGTTTCCTTATCTGAGGAAGGATAGACTTGTCACAGAAGGAGTGCAACAGAGATTCACCGGTCTCATCCCCTTGGATGGTGGGATTGTCTGATGATGAGAGACTGCAGAAACTGGGCCGAAATTCTCTGGAGTTTTGAAGAATGAGAGGTGATCTCATTGAAACAGACAACGTTCTTACAGGGTGTCACAGGGTAGATATGGATAGGATGTTTCCTCTGTCTAGTGAGTCTAGAACAAGGGGACACAGTCTCAGAATAAGGGCAGGCCATTTGAGACTGAGATGAGCAGGAATTTCTTTACTCAGAGGGTGAGAAATCTGTGGAATTCTTTATCCCAGAGGGCTGTGGAAGATCAATCATTGAACATATTCAAGACATAAATCGATAGATTTCTAAATACTAACAAGATCAAGGGATATGGTGATAGCAGGGAAAAATGGCGTAGAGGTAGATGATCAGTCACGATCTGTTTGAATGTTGGAGCAGGCTTGATGGGCTCAATGACCTAATGCCCCTATTTCCTATGATCCTATGAATCCCAATAATGTACATCAGACGTTAGACCAAGTTATGCATTACATACCAGCTCAAAAATCCCACAGAGATTAAGACTGAAAGATACAGTATCAATTCCATGACTACAAAATGAAGGACTTGGAGCTTGCAGACCAGCCCATGTATAAGATTGAAAGTTATATTTTCATTCACAATCGTTTTCACAGAGCTAAATATTAAATACCAATCCACAACTTGCACAGGACTACCAAATAAAACCTACAACTGTAAAATACAGTTAATCCATATTTTAAATTAAACACAAGGCAAACAAATATTGATACATTAAGAGAGCAGGAAACAGTGAGAGCAGAGTGGAGCATAAAGAGCCCAGGAGAGAGAGAGGGAGCAAGAGTTCACTCGGAGAGCAGGGAACAGCGAGAGCAGGCGTCAAAAAAGGCAAAGGAATACACAATTAATGGGAGAACACTGAACGGTGTAGAGGAAGTGAGGGACGTTGGAGTGAATGTCCACAGATCCCTGAAGTAGCAGGACAGGTCAATAACTGAGGTATAGAATATAAGGGTGACCTGGAATCCATGTCAATAAGTCACTGACAGCTAACATGCAGGTGCAGCAAGCAATTAGGAAGGCGAATAGTATGTTAGCCTTTATCGCAAGAGGATCTGAGTACAGGGGTAGTGAATTCTTGCTTCAATTGTATAGAACCTTGGTTAGACTGCACTTGGAGTACTGTGTGCAGCTTTGGTCGCCTTACCTCAGGAAGGATATTATTGCCATAGATGGAGTGCAAAGAAGGTTCATCAGACTTGTTCCTGGGATGGTGGGACTGTCCGATGAAGAGAGATTGGAGAAACTGGGGCTGTATTCTCTAGAGTTTTGAAGAATGAGAGGTGATCTCATTGAAACCTACAAAATATTTAAAGGACAGTCAGGGTAGATGCAGCTAACATGTTTCCCCTGGTTGGGGAGTCGAGAACCAGGGGACGCAATTTCAAAATAAGGGGCAAGCCACTAAGGACAGAGATGAGGAGAAATGTTGTTACTCAGAGGGTTGTGAATCTTTGGAATTCTGTATCCCAGAGGGCTGTGGAAGCTCAGTCATTGAGTATGTTTAAAGCAGAGATTGATAGATTTCTAAATACAAATGACATAAGGGAATATGAGGAAAGTGTTGGAAAAAGGGCATTGAAGTGGATGATCAGCCATGATCATATTGAATGGTGGGGTAGGCTCGATGGGCTGAATGGCCGACTCCTGCTCCTATGTTCCTATGTTCCTAACTCCACATTATCTATGAGACACAGCCTCAGGCCGACTTGTCGGGTGTTGCAAACAGATAACACTGCTTCTGATCTTCACCAGAACAGAGTGAGATGTAAAATTGATCATCAAACAGACTGTGAGAGAATACAACAGAATAAAACACATGGAGAGACACTGTGGAATAACAAATAGATTTGATTGGAATGTTGAATTATGATTGGAATGGATAAAACAGCAGATTAAATTGGGACAGAAAAGAGAAACTGTTGGGAAGAAGGAAGAAAAGAAAGGATGGATCTGTTCACTTTTTCCAGTTTTTTCACTGGTCCATCAAAGCTGGATTAAAAAAAGATGCAAAAAACAGAGAATTTCACCAAAAATGGAGATTAAATGCTGCTGAAACCTTGGATGGAAGGATGCCCCAACAGATCACCTGTTTAACTGTCTCCTCACTGGGGGATTTCAATCAATGAGCAATATTATTCTCTACTTTTATTTTGTTAAATGAAACCACTACTGTCACTTGGAGTTAATATCCCTGTGTTCCAACTCCTGAATAATAAAATTGTGAGTTTCGCGATATTTTCTGGACACATTTCCTGCTGAAAGAACTAAGAACTCTTTTCTAATTTACACAATACTATCTACACACTCATCAAGCCTCCTAAACTAGCATCCTTGGTGCTGCTCTCTCTCCTCCCAAACCTCATCTCATGTGACTGTTACATCATCACTCTGATTGTGGGAGGGGTTGATCCCACTGTCTTCAGCATTAACCCTTTACATCCTCATACTGCACTGTCTGTCCAAAAAAATTGGTGGAGGGAACTTGAATTATCAAAACATCAACAGCTGCCAGTTGAAAATCAACTCAACCCATCAGAGAGAGACTGTCAGAGAACTTCCTGCATCCAGTCCTGACCCTGTCACATTAAGCAGCTGCTCAGCCAGACCCCACTCTCATCAACACTGAACATTTTTACTGAGACCCTTCAAATACTGTTTATAAAAGGCAGGAAAGATCAAAGTTCACACAGTTGTATTAAATACAACAATTTTTAATATCTTCTCACCGTTTCTCGGTAACCACATGAGACATAGGTTTTCTGATTTGGTTCCTTTGATTTTTCTTGTTCCTGACTGACAAATATTCCAAACCTCAGAGAAACCCTCCCACTTGCGTCATGTCCCAGTCTCGGTTAAAAGCAACACATAATGACACAAACACTCTCCTTCAGTGAGATTAATATCAAGCTGTTTTCCAGGTTGAATGGAACTGTGAACAAATTTACGTCAAAGAAGTTACCTTTGATGTATCAGCACTGAAATCCTGCAGAAGGAGGAACAGCCATTCCAAACTCATATCCTTCACAAAGGCTGTTTTTTTATGTAATTGAAATTAATCATGTATTTTGAATTAAAGTTCACAAATGTCAATGTTAATGATGAAACTTTTCAAGCATGTTGTTACTGTGAAACAAGGCTCTGCTGGGAGTTGAATCCAAGATTTTCTGTTTACTGCACAGGTGCTTGAACCAACTAAGCTACAGAGACATCACAAATGTGTGTACAATTGAAATCAGAGGAAGGCCTTGTACATAGTGGGCAGGCTTTGGCGAGTCAAGAGTTGAGTTCGTCACGGCATTGTTCCCAGCCTCTGACTCGCTCTTGTAGTTGCAGCTGTCGTTTTAATTGTAATAGGCAACCGTCCGTCTTGGAAGACGATGGGCTACACCCGGGGTGTACGTCACTTCTGTATGAAACATCGTTTGTTGTGGCTGTAGAGGATGACTCGTGAGTGACAATCCCTTCCGCAGCTGGTACAGATGAATATCATTGGCCCGAGGTCGACTGATAATTTTTCCTTCCTCTGAGCTCTCTTTCCCACCATCTGGTCATTTCTTTTGTCCTCTGCTTTTCCCATGGTCTTCCTGAATGCCTTTCTCCAGGAATTCCAGTCAGCAGGAAGGGCGTCCCATGCATCGACTCCAATCCCAGTCAGCTTGAGATCTCGCTTTGCAGATGTCCTTGTATCACAGACGTAGGTGACCTGTTGGTCTCGTGCTGATAGCAAGCTCACCAAAGAGCGTGTCTTTGGCAAAGCGACCGTCATCCATTCAGCACACATGACTCAGTCAACAGCGTCACTGCTGACTCAAGAGGACAAACATGCTTCAGATCCCTGCACGCTGGTGTAAGTCCGCATTCGGCACTCTGTCCTGCCAGGAGTAGCCCAATATCCATCTGAGACAGCGGAGGTGGAAGCTGTTCAGCTGCTTTTCTTGGCTTGTATAAGTTGTTGATGCTTCTCTACTACAAAAGAAGGATGCTGAGAACACAAGCCTGTTACACGCGGAGCTTTGTATTTTCGATCAGTTTGCTGTTGGTTCACACTCGTCTTCTCAACTTTGACAAGACAGCTGCAGCATTGACAATTCTGGTGCTGATTTCAGTATCAAGGGACAGATTGCTGGTGATTGTTGATCCAAGGTCTGTGAAGCTGTTGACAACCTCCAAAGTGAGGTTGTCGATGTTGATGGAAAGTGGAGTCTCTCCGGCCTGGCCCATAACTTTGATCTTCCTGATGCTGATCGTCAGTCCAAACTCGTTGCAGGCCAGGGAGAACCGATATACAAGCTGCTGTTAATGAACTTCATTATGGGATGTCAGCACAGATCATCAGCAAACAGCAACTCACAGACCAAGAACTGACTCATTTTGGTCTTGGTGCGCAGTCTTGCCAAGATGAACAGCTTGTCATCAGCTCTGGTATGCAGGTGGACATCCCCATCTGAGTCACTGAAAGGTTAAAATAGCAGCATGGAGAAGAATATGCCAATTGTAAAGGATGTGAGCTGTGAGGAGGTTACATGGAGGTTTCCAGGGGACTTGGACAGGATAAGTGAATGAAATGACAGATGGAATATAATGTGAATAAGTGTGAAGTTATCCACTTTGGTAGAATAAGCAGAAAGACAGAGTATTTCTTAAATGGTGAGAGGTTGGGAAGTGTTGATGTCCAAAGGGACCTGGGTGTCCTTGTTCATGAGACACTAAAAGCTCGCATGCAGGTGCAGCAATCAATTAGGAAGGCAAATGGTATGTTGGCCTTAACACAAGGGGTCATGAGTACAGGAGTAAAGATGTCTTGCTGCAATCGTATAGAGCCTTGGTGAGATCGTGCTGGAGCATTGTGTACAGTTTTGGTTTCCTTATCTAAGGAAGGATATACTTGCCACAGAGGGAGTGCAACAGAGGGTCACCAGACTAATCCCTGGGATGGTGGGATTGTCTTATGAGGAAACCGGGATTGTATTCCTTAAAGTTTCATTTAAAAGGCCATTTAAAACTGAGATAGGGTGGAATTTCTTCACTCAGAGGGTGGTGAATCTTTGGAATTCTCTACCTCAGGGGTTTGTGAAAGTTCAATCATTGAGCATGTTCAGGACAGAAATTGATAGAAATCTTGATCCTCATGACATCAAGGGATATGGGGAGAGCGCGCGAAAGTGGTGTTGAGGTAGATGACCAGCAAGGATGTAATTGAATGACGGAGCAGGCTCGACAGGTTAAACTGCCTCCTCCTACGTTCCGAAGAGAGTTTGCACCAGGACACAGCCCTGTTTTACCCCACTGCTGATCGTGAAAGTGTCTGATGTTGCTCCATTGTAACTGACGGAACTGTGCATGTTCTCGTGGAAAGAAGAGATGACGCCCAAGAGTTCAGGAGGGCAGCCTAGTTTCCACAGCAGTTTGAAGAGTCCGTCTCTGCTGACAAGATAGAAGGCCTTGGTGATGTCTATAAAGACAATGTAGACTGGTCTGTACTGTTCACAGTACTTCTCCTGTAACTGCCGAAGTGTGAAAATCATGTCGACTGTCGATCTACCAGCTCTGAAGCTGCACTGAGACTCAGGATAGATGTGTGATGTCAGGGTCTGCAATCTGGTCAGAGCAATGCGAACAAAGACCTTCCCCACAATACTTAGCAAGCAGATGCCTCGGTAATTTCTGCAGTCACTGCGATCACCTTTATTGTTGCACAAGGTGACAATGTTTGCATCACGCATGTTTAGAGGCGCAGATCTCCCCTTCCAACAGAGACACAGAAGTTCATGGAGATGCTGCAGCAGAGCTGCTTTTCCACTTTTGATGATTCCAGGTGGAATACCATCATCTCCCGGTGCTTTACCACTGGCAAGACGGTCAATGGCGTTGTTGAGCTCTATGGTGGTGTCGCTGTCCAGCTCCTCCATGACAGGGAAGTCTGGAATGGTGCTGAGAGCTACTTCAATGACAATGTTCTCCGTTATGTAGAGTTCAAGGTAATGCTCCACTCACCTTTCCATCTGCTTGTTAGGTTCAGTGATGATTGTCCCTGTCTTTGTCTTCAAAGGTGCTGATTTAGTTACTGCTGGGCCCGTTGCTTTCATATTTTTTTTTTATTCATTCATGTGATGTGGTCATCACTGGCTAAGCCAGCATTTATTGCCCATCCCTCAATTCCCATGAGAAGGTGGTGGTGAGCTGCCTTCTTGAACCGCTGCAGTCTGTGTGAGGTAGGTACACCCACAGTGCTGTTAGGAAGGGAGTTCCAGGATTTTGACCCAGCAACAGTGAAGGAAAGGCGATATAGTTCCAAGTCACGATAGTGTGTGGCTTGGAGGGGAACTTGCAGGTGGTGGTGTTCCCATGAATTTGCTGCCTTGTCCTTCTAGTTGGTAGAGGTTGCGGGTATGGAAGGTGCTGTCTAAGGAACCTTGGTGTGTTGAATTCCTTCATATGTCCCTCTAGCATCCCCCAGATTCAGTGGCAGATTGTATGCTGTTGCAGAGTTTTAACCAGTATTGATTGGTGCAGTGCCGAGCAGTCTGCAGAGACTTGTTTCTGGCAGCTCTGAGAGCATCTAGAGTTTGTTTGCTGGGGACTTGTTTGTAGTTCATGAGGGCTCTCTTCTTAGTTGCAGTAACTGACTCCATTTCAGTCCAATAAGCCTCAAACCAGTCAGCATTCCTCCCATCTCTTTTCCCATACAGTGAGTGCAGAGTAATAGATGGTGGCGTGCAGATGATTCCACTTTGACACTGCACTGAAGCCTTGGGTGTTTTCTGAAAGAGCCTGATCTAGGATGTTGAGGAACTCCTGGGTCCTTTCTGGATCAGTGGTTCGGCTAGTGTTGATCCGAGAACGACCTTTCTTCATGGATGGATGAAGCTTCCTTGGTTGAAGCCTGACCTTGCTACACACCAGGGAGTGGTCAGTGTCACAGTCAGCGCTGTGATAGCTGCGAGTGATGAGGACACTGCTGAGGGTGGTATGTCTGGTGATGATAACGTCTAGCTGGTGCCAGTGGCATGATCTCGGATGTCTCCAGGACACCTTGTGGCACAGCTTGACCTGGAAGTAGCTGTTCGTCACACAGAGTCCATGGTGACAGCATAGCTCCAAAACCTCTGTCCATTTTTGTTCATCTTGCCAATCCCCTGGTGCCCTATGCTCATTGGCCAAGCTGTAGTCAGTACCCAAGCTTGCGTTGAAATCCCCTAGAAGATACAGTCCCTCAGTGCTGGGAATTCTACTGATGGCAGTGTCAAGTGTCTCATAGAATTGATCCTTGACATCTGGGGTGGAGGTGAGTGTCGGGACATAGATGCACATGAGATTAACTGGGCCCGCGCTTGTTAACAAGTGAAGGGGAAGAAGTCTCTCTGAGCCAACTGTGGAGGGTTCACTCATTGCAAGTGGCGTGTTTTTTTTACTGTGAAACCCACTTCATGCTCACGAGTTGCCTCTTGGGATTTCCCCTGCCAGAAGAAGGTGTAGTGTTTCTCTTTGAGGGATCCACTTTGAATGGGTCCAGTTTCTTGCAGCACAGCAATGTCCACATTGAGCCTTGTTAGTTCCTTGTCAATCACAGCTGTATTGTGTGTGCTGCAGAAGGTTGTCGGTAAGGCCAGGACACATGGTCCTTACATTCCAGCTTGTGATGCGAAGCACTGGTGTCTTCTTTGTTGAGTTTGTCTTGCCTGGTGCATAGATTATCAATCCGCCAGTTGAGAGATATCTCTCGAAGGTGCAAGCACCCATTGAAGCAGGTAGGTCGTGGCAGGACAGCACCTAACTGACTGGCGGCTGCACAGCTTGGAGTAGGTAGTAGTTATCCATTGAGACGCGATGATCTCTCCCACTGTCAAAAGTAACCCCTGGTGCTCATACTCTACACCAATTGAGTGAGAGCTTATAATCGGTAACTGTTTCTTCCCATGTTTTGCTGATGTTTAACCATGAAGCTGGAGTGTCCTCTCCAGGGCACAGGCCTGGGCAAATAGTATGGAGACACTGAGCATCAGGACCCCCTCTCAGCATTGCTAGTATTGTCCAAAGGAAAGGAAAAAAACAGCACTGTTTGGTACCAGCTCTGCTGTAGGAGTTGCTGGAAAACTACCTGATAACTAACAGGTAACCGCCTACGGGACTCCACTCCGGATTTACTGTCCAGGTTTACTCCCTAGGCCTTCTTCTCTCTCAAGACACCCACAGGGAAGTGAGACTTTTTGCCCATAGATGGGGCTCTGTTTCTTGGCATCAGGATGGAACCACACGCCAGTGGGCCTGCATGACATGCACAAGGATCTCACACACTGCCCCATCCCTGTGACAGCTCAGAGAGATACCCTGATGATAATACACCCCACAGGAACATCACAAACAGCCCCCTCCTTAGGACAGCTCAGGGTCAGACACTGCACACACAACAACAACAGTGACATTACTGGATTAGTCCCTCCATTCTGAAAAACAAGCATTCACCCTACTTTATGCTTTCCGTCTCTCAACCAATTTTGTATCCACGCTGCCACTGCCTCTTTAATCCCATCTGCTCAAATTTTGTTAACAAGTCTATTTTCTGGTACTTTTTCAAACACAATTTTGAAGTGCAGACACACACCATCAACCTCACCATCCTGGTCAACTCTCTGTGAAACTTCATCAAAGAAATTAATTTATTAATTATTTCAGACACAATCTTCTGTAAACCAATCTGTACTGGCTGTCATTTATTAGCCCATGTTCTACCAAGTGCCAGTTAATTTTCTCCTGGATAATAGTCTCTAAACTTTCCCCACCACTGACATTAGATGAACTGGTCTGTAGTTCCTGGGTTTATCTCTCTTTTTAAACAGGGCTGTAAAATTAGCAATCCTTGCAGACTTCTCTTTCAGTTCTGGAAAGTCGATTGTGGACAAACTCTTTGGGCATGACTTTAACCAATTAAATCAACAGGATACTTGATTAATAAGTCCAGAACATTTATTGAGAGTCAAATAGTACTAACTAATTGGAAGTAAAATTATACTTAACAAACTTGGGGAATATAACTTGACAGCTCTAGCAGGTGTGTGGACTGTTCGAGCTTGGTCTCAAAGTGTCACGGTCCTCTTTGTCCAGTCTAGATCCCTCATCAGGTGGAGAACTTGGTTGATGATCTGAGCCTTTACCCCTGAGGTCTTCTAGTGTTCCTGCACACTGAAACCTTGCAAGATCCCGACTTTTAACCCCTGGATGGCCATCACACCACCATGTAAAATAATAATTGGTCTGAGCTGTTGCTAGGTACATTTAATTAATGTCTTACACTAACAGCCAACTGTCCTCAGAATCTCAGACATGAGTACAATGGAGTGGTTTCACACTGTCTCCCAATCTGATCTGAAACAAGTTTCCTGTTCATTAAATCGAGACTCTTGAAAATGCTGGAAATACTCAGCAGGTCTGACAGCATCTGTGGAGAGAGAAACAGAGTTAACGTTTCAGATCTGTGATCTTTCATCAGAACTGGGATGAAATTGTCTGAGGGACTGAGATTGTGGAATCAATTTCAGGGTCAAAAACATTGTACTCTGTAAGGATGGGAAGATGGTGATTATTAAGTACAGTGCAAGAATATAGATGCTTTTACATTATTTGAATCAACATTGATTTAAACCTTGTGCTCACGAAACCTATCTTTTGATCAAAATGACACAGATAACAATGGAAAAAGCAACACATGCATTTCACGACCACAGGACTTTGTAAAGCCTTTTACAGCCAATGAAGGACTTTCCAAGTGTAGTCACTGTACAGTACAATACAATACCCGACAATAAGGATATTTCACATTCGAGTCACGCAAGTGCCAGGCAATGACCTTCTGAAACAAGAGAGAATCTAAACATCTCCCCTTGACATTCAACAGCATTACGATTGCTGAATCCCCCACTATCAACATCCTGGGGGTTACCATTGACCAGAAACTGAATTGCAGTAGCCATATAAATATCATGGCTACAAGAGCAGGTCAGACACCAGGAATCCTGCGGCGAGTAACTCACCTCCTGACTCCCCAAAGCCTGTCCCCTATCTACAAGGCACAAGTCAGGAGTGTGATGCAATACTCTCCATTGCCTGGATGGGTGCAGCTCCAACAACACTTAAGAAGCTCAACGTCATCCAGGACAAAGCAGCCCACTTGATTGGCGCCTCATTCACTATATTCACTCTCTCCATCACCAACACACAGCGTGTACCATCTACAAGATGCACTGCAGCAACGCAGCAAGCCTCCTTACACAGCACCTTCCAAACCCATGACTTCTATCACCTAGAAGGACAAGGGCAGCAGACGCATGGGAACACCACCACCTGCAAGTTCCCCTCTGAGCCACACACCATCCTGGAATTGGAACTATATCACCGTTCCTTCACTGTGGCTGGGTCAAAATCCTGGATCTCCCTTCCTAACAGCACCACATCGACTGCAGTGGTTCAAGAAGGCAGCTCACCACCACCTTCTCCAGGGAATTAGGGATGGGCAATAAATGCAATAAATAAAAATAAAATCATTAAAAAATGACAATATCCTGTAATCCCCAAAAGTAGAAAATACATATGAAAATGAAAATATAATAAAACACAGTCAGCATGGATTTCACAAAGAAAGTCTTGATTAACCTTATCTTTGAAGAATCAACAGCAAGAGTAATATAGCAGATGTAGAAGAGTTTAAGTTAATAATGCCTCATCCTTTTAAGTGCTTGAACCAACAAATTGTGGGTTAACAAACAAGCACACTAACTGACAGAGCTGGGTGTTATGCTTTCTCGATTCCCCTAAAGCAGGGTGTTAATGAGTTAAATCGTCAGGTTGCTGCAACCAGAATAGCCATTGTCCACGATCAGTTTTACTGTCACAAATAAAGGGTGGAACATTCATTGTGAATCTATAGAAACAGTCTGGTCCTGCAGACTGCAGACACATCCACGTCATCACCAACCAGCTCTCCTGTAATTGATGCAGTTATTTGACTTTTCCCCATTAGCTCCATGGAATTAATTTTGAAAGATTTTAAATTCTAAGAAGTTTTGTTAATATTCAGCCCTTGAGAAGAAATCATTCCCTGGCCACAGTGGAGAGAGCATTGAATATAAAACTGTAGACTACGAGGTAACACAGTGAAAGCTTATCAGCTGATCTATAATTGCTTAGTTTTCGTACTTTTGCTCTTGTTATTTGGTTTTTCATCCTTTTCAATTCCTGACTGTGGATATTATTGTGATTAAATGTGAAAAGATGCACTGTGTCTCAGCCCCGGTATATTGGCTCTTTCTCTGTACAGTGCTGTATACACTCAGATACTGACAGTGTCTCTCCCTCCCTCAATTTTCCAGCCCTGACATTGCAGAAAGTGCTGTTCACAGTTATACATTCTGACTGTTTGCAGTTGATTAGTGAGAGATTATTAACATATCCTTCTGCAGCGCTGCCTCGGTTAATAACAGCAGATCTAAGTCACATTTCAGATACAGAAACTGACGCATCAATTATTCACTCTGTTGCGATCAATATTTGCCTCTCAATCAGATCAGTTGGTCATTATCACATTGCTGTTTGTGGGTATTAGCTGCTGCATTTCTGACATTACAACAGTGATTACACTTCAAAAGTATTTCATTGTTTACAAAGTGCTTTGATATGTCCAGTGGTCTTGAAAGGTGCTATTTAAATGCAAGTCTTTTCTTTCTTTATCACAACACATTGCAGTGTAAACAATGGTTCTTCATGTCATCTCTGGTGCTTCTGCCAATCACCTGATATCTGTGTCCTCTGCTTACTGACCCTTTTACCACTGGAAACAGTTTCTCCTGATTTAAACTATTAAAGAACTTCATGATTTTGAACAAATGTGTCAAATTTCTTCTGAATGTTCTCTGCTGCAAGGAGAACAACCCCAGCTTCTCCAATCTCTCCACATAACTGAAATCCCTCACCCTGCTACCATTGTGGTAAATCTCTTTTTTGTTCTTTCATGGGATGTGGGCACTGCTGACACAATGTGATTCCTGTCAATGCAGCGGCCCGCTGACATCATCGGACTGTGCCAAGCTGCTCATAGGCACAGCTACATCTTGCCAGGATTAAGTGGCACATGCGCAGGATGATGTCATTGCGCAGCGCCAACATCATCGCATATCCGCGCATGGTCCATCTTCGCTCATGTGAGCTAAAGCGTCATCAGGTATCCAGCCCCTCACTCAGCTGGAGGAAGCGGCTGAATAGGAGACTTTGAGGCTGGAGCTCTCCCCCCTCGGCAACTCGCTCCAGGCCTCGATGCTTCCTCCTCTCAGCTGCTCGCTCCACACCTCGATGCTCCCCTGGCCGATCGTTCCCCGCTCGCGTCACCGAGCTCTCTGGCTGCTCTCTATCAACCTCCCAATCCCCGCTCCAGCTGCTAGCTCTAGGCTGTGCCACTTCCCTCCTCTAGGCCACTCACTACTCGCTCCTACGTCACACTTTGCAGCCCACCTTACTTCTTCGGGCGGCGCGTGGAGACTGGACAAACGTGGGAGCAAGTGGCCGAGAGAAGGGAAGCAGCGCAGCATAGAGCTAGCGGCTGGAGGGGAGGGGGGGTGGGGAGTGAGCAAGCGACCAGAGAATGGGGTGACGCGATCGGGGGACAATCGTCCAGGGAAGTGGGGGGAGCAGTGAGGTCTGGAGTGAGCGACTGTGGAGGGTGGAAGCGGTCGGTGCGAAGGAGGGGGAGAAAGCGAGTTGTGCCACCTAGTGGTTGTGTTGTCAGCAAACGCAGCCTTTATTGTCGATCCTTAATTGCCCTTGAGAAGGTGGTGGTGAGCAGCTTATTTGAGCCACTGCAGTCCATGTGTTGTACGTAAAACAACAGTGCTGTTGGGAAGGGGGTTCCAGGATTTTGATCAAGTGACAGTGAAGGAACGGTGATATAGTTCCAAGTCAAGATGGTGTGTAGCTTGGAGGGGAGCTTGCAGATGGTGGTGTTCCCATTCATTCAATGTCCTTCCAGGTTCTCAAGGTCGGGCGTTTGGAAGGTGTTGTTGAAGGAGGCTTGGTGAGTTGCTGCAGTGCATCTTGTAGATGGCACACACTGCTGCCACTGTTCAGTGGTGGTGCAGGGAATGAATATTTAAAGTCGTGGATGAGGTGCTGATCAAACGAGCTGCTTTGTCCTGGACGGTGTTGAGTTTCTTTGGTGTTGTTGGAGCTCCACTCATCCAGGCAAGTGGGGAGTATTGCATCACACTCCTGACTTGTGCCTTGTAGATGGTGAGTCAGTCACAGCAGAATTTCCAGCCTCTGACCTGCTCTTGTAGCTATGTTATTTATATGGCTGATCCAATTCAGTTTCTGCTCAATGGTAACCCCCAGAATGTTGATAGTGAAGGATTCAGCAATGGTAATGTCATTGAATATCAAGGGGAGATGGTTAGATTCTCTCTTGTTGGAAATGGTCATTGCCTGGCATTTTTGTGGCGTGAATGTTACTTGCCACTTGTTAGCCCAAGCCCAATATTGTCCAGGTCTTTCTACATGTGGACTTGGACTGCTTCAGTATCTGAGGAGATGTTAATGCGACAGAACATTTTGCAATCATCAGCGAACATCCCCACTTCTGACCTTATTACAGAGGGAAGGTCATTGATGAAGCAGCTGAAGATGGTTGAGGCCTAGGACACTACCCTGAGGAAGTCCTGAGTGATGTTCTTGGACCGAGATGATTGGCCACCAACAAGCATCACCATGTTCCTTTGCACGATGTATGACTCCAACTAGTGGAGAGTTTTCCCCTGATTAAAATTGACTTCAATTTTGCAAGGGCTCCTTGATGCTCTTGGCAAGAGCAGTCACTGTCACCTCACCTCACCTCCTGAATTCAACTCTTCTGCCCATATTTGGGCCAAGGCCATAATGAGGTCAGGAACTGAGTGGCCCTGGGGGAACCCAAAATGAGCAATGAAGAGCAGGTTATTGCTGAGTAAGTGCTGCTTGATAGCACTGTCAACGACACCTTCCATCACTTTACTGATGATCAAGAGGAGGCTGATGGGGCAGTAATTGACCGGGTTGGATTTGTCCTGCTTTTTGTGTACAGAACACACCTGGGCAATATTCCACATTGCCGGGTAGATGCCAGTGTTGTAGCTGTACTGGAACAGCTTGGCTGGTGGCACGGCTAGTTCTGGAGCATAAGTCTTCAGCACTACAGCCGGGATGTTGTCAGTATCCAGAGTCTTCAGCCATTTCTTGATTTTTTTTTTATTCATTCATGGGATATGGGCGCCATCCCTAATTGCCCTTGAGAAGGTGGTGGTGAGCTGCCTTCTTGAACCGCTGCAAATATCATGTGGAGTGAATTGGATTAGCTGAAGATTGGCATCTGTGATGCTGGGGACCTCAGGAGGAGGCCGAGATGGATCATCAACTTGGCACTTCTAGCTGAAGGTGGTTGCAAATGATTCAACCTTGTATTTTGCACTGATATGCTGGTCTCCCTTATCATTAAGGATGGGAATATTTGTGGAGCCTTGACCTCCTGTTAATTGTTTAATTATCCACCACCATTCAGGACTGGATGTGACAGGACTGCAGAGCTTTGATCTGATCTGTTGGTTGTGAGATCGCTTAGCTCTGTCTATTGCATGCTGCTTCCACTGTTTGACATGCAAGTAATCCTGTGTTGTAGCTTCACCAGGTTGACACCTCATTTTTAGGTCTGCTTGGTGCTGTTCCTGACATGCCCTCCTGCACACTTCATTGAACCACTATTGTTCCCTTGGCTTGATCGTAATGGTAGAGTGAGGGATATGTCAGGCCATGAGGTAACATATTGTGTTTAAATACAATTCTGCTGCTGCTGATGGCCCACAGTGCCTCTTGGATGCCCAGTTTTGAGCTGCCAGATCTGTTCATTTCTTCCCTCAGAAATAATTGGAAAACAAATTCCTAAGGAATGCAGGAATTAAATAAAAAGGAGAGAGAAAAAAATACTGACAAAATAGATGGCAGCATTTGGAAGGTAAAAAGATTTCAGTTTTATTATTGATGAGTGAGAGGAATATATCACACTTTGGGGCTTCTGGAAGTGGATTTACTGATAATCTGGGGAATTGATGGGAAGCTGCTTCATGGTTGGTGGAACAATCTCCAGCCCTCGGGGTGGAGCCAACAGCTGCATCCATCCAATAACAGACAGAGCAGAAGTACTGTATCAGGTCTTGTTAGCTCAGTTGGTAGAGCATGAGACTTTTAATCTCAGGGTCTTGGATTTGAGACCCTTGTTGTGTGGTTGTTCTTCACTTTTTCAGACTTCATCGGCAGAGAGTTCAAGGAGTGTTTGAAATTAAATTCAACAACTTCATCAGATTTCAACTACCACCACCCCCCCCCCCCCCCCCCCGCCCCGGCCCCCTCCCAGTGTAGTTGACAGGACCCTCAACCTCTGCCCTCCGCCTTCCCCTCCCTCCCATAACTGCGACAGGGTTCCCCTTGTCCTCACTTTCCACCCCACCTGCCTCCACATCCAAAGGATCATCCTCCACCATTTCTGCCACCTCCAGCGTGATGCCACCACCAAACGCATCCTCCCCTCCCCTGTCAGCATTCTGCTGGGATTGTTCCCTCCACAACACCCTGGTCCACTCCTCCATTACCCCAACACCTCGTCCCCTTCCCAAGGCACCTTCCCATGCAATCGCAGGAGATATAATACCTGCCCTTTTCCCTCCTCTCTGCTCATTATCCAAAGCCCGATACACTCTTTTCAGGTGAAGCAGCGATTTACTTGTACTTCTTTCAATTATGTATACTGTATTCACTGCTCACAATGCGGTCTCCTCTAAACTGGGGAGACCAAACGCAGATTAGGTGGAACACCTCTGCTCAGTGCGAAAGCATGACCCTGAGCTTCTGGTTGCTTGCCATTTCAACACTCCCCCCTGTTCTCATGTCAACAATTCTGTCTTTGGCCTGTTCCAGTGTTCCAGTGAACATCAACGCAAGCTCGAGGAGCAGCACCTGGCTTTCGATTCAGCACTCTACAGCCTTGTGGACTGAACATTGAGTTCAATAACTTCACAGCATGACTGGTGTCAGGCAACCACAAGCATTAACACACTCTTTGCCTTTGTGCCAGGACAGCTTTGTTATTTAATCTCTCCTGCCCTCTGCCCTATCAAACACCTTCCCCTTTGTTCTCTCGCACACACCCCTCCCCTTCACTTGTTTAAAACCTAATTCTTTTTTAACCTTTGTCTGTTCTGATGAAAGGTCACAGACCTAAAATGTTTTCTCTGTTTCTCTCTCCACAGATGCTGCCAGACCTACTGAATATTTCGAGCACTTTTTGTTTTTATTTCAGATTTCCAGCATCTGCAGTATTTGGCTTTTATTATGTCAGAAAGTCTTTCCTTGATTCAGGACTCTTACCTCTCTCCAGAATCTCTCTGCTAAAGATTGAACTTTATCTCATTTCACTCACAGCTCAGGGTCAGTGCTGCTCAGTGGGACTTCTGGCTGTCTCCCACTTCACAATCCATCAGTACTGAGATAACAATGGGGAATATTACTCACATGTTGTGTTCTGTAACTTTTTACAAACACTTTAATGTATATATTGTCTTCCAAAGCAGTGACAGAATGGTGGCTTTAGTGTGTTGTTGAAATAGCTTTGTTGAGTTCGTGCTGTACTAACAGTTAAACAGTTCATGGTTCAATCCCAGATTTTGGCACTTTCAACCTCTCCTGTGTCTTTTTCTTTGGCTCCAATTGTCAAGCTGCATGATTTACTCTGAAATTAGCACCAGAGAACCAAGGCACCAGCGAGCATGAGGAGCTGAAATTAGCACAGATCAAATCCACTTAATATTTCTGACTGAAGATGGTTGCAAATGCTTCAGCTTCATCTTTTGCACTGACGTGCTCAGCACCACCATCATTGAGGATGTGAATGTTTTTGGAGCCTCCTCATCTTGTTAGTTATTCAATTATCCACCACCATTCACGACTGGATGTGGCAGGACTGTGGAGCTGTGATCTGATCCTGAGGGAGATATCCGTGCGTGGAGTGGCGGGATGTATGGAAAGTGATCCTGACAAGGGTGTCTGAGACTGGAGTGGAAGCTTTCTGTGGAGGTGCAGGAGTCGGCCATTCAGCCCCAGTGTTTTATAAAGGTTTAGCATAACTTATTTGCTTTTACTCTATGCCTCTATTAATAAAGCCAAGTGTCCTGTTTGCTCTGAGCAACCTTT
Organism: Heterodontus francisci; assembly: GCF_036365525.1. Taxonomy (NCBI): domain Eukaryota; kingdom Metazoa; phylum Chordata; class Chondrichthyes; order Heterodontiformes; family Heterodontidae; genus Heterodontus; species Heterodontus francisci. Next base: position 1,922,963 of record NW_027142345.1, read on the forward strand.
TCAAACCTTGATCAAAAAAGATTGGTGTACATTGTCTCATTCTTCCTCCCAAACTGTATCACTTCACACTTCTCTGTGTTAAATTTTATCTGTTATGCTAAAGCCCATTTTACCAGTGTGTTTAAGTTCCTCTGAAGTGTGTTACTGTCACTGGCATAGGACGCAATTCACTAGCATTCTTTGATGCTATCTCCATGTAAAGTGCAATCTTACACGCTCGCTCAAATGTGGGATTTTGTGCGTTTAGTATCTTTTCTCATCCGCCAAGATAGCACAAATCTGTCTCATAATGTACGGTCTAAGAATGTGCCAATGTTGCAATGTGGTGATAAATTCTTCAGTGCCACAATGTACTCACCAACCGTTTCACTACTTTATGCTTTCTCATTCCAAATTTGTAGATTTCCGTAATCTCGCGTGTCTTCGGGTTGAGCCTCACTTCAGCGAAGAAACAGAAAATTATGATTCAAAGATTACACTGTCAATTATTCACTTCTCTGTCTTCTCCTGAACTTCGAGTTCAGATTTGTTTGTGAAGTTGAGTCACACGTTAAGCCTTTGTCTTTGTGAAGGAAGTGATTTGGGAATGGCTGTTTGAAACTGTCGCTTCTTGCACAGAAATTCAGTGCAAATACTCAATCACCCACAATTTCCTCGAAAGAAATTTGTTCACAATCGCATTCGACATGGAAATTGCTTCAGCATTAATCTCACTGAAGCAGAGTGTGACCATGTTGTATGTTTCAGAGTGTTGGTGCCGTTATGTGTCACTTTTAACCGAGACTGGGAGACAGGGCAAGGTTGATCCAAGGTTGGAATATATTATCATTCAGGAGCAAGAAAAATCGAAAGGAACTAAATAAGAAAACCCAGTGTCCACATTTGCTCTGACCTTCCAAGAGTGGAGAGGTGAGGAGCAGAGCGGACCTGTGGGGGGAACACCGGGAGCGGAGCCTGTAAATCGACCCCGAGGATCGAGGCCCAGTCTCTTACCTTCCGGGAGCGGAGAGGCGAGGAGCAGAGCGGACCTGTGGGGGGAACACCGGGAGCGGAGCCTGTAAATTGACCCCGAGGATCAAGGTCCAGTCTCTTACCTTCCGGGAGCGGAGAGCAGTCGAACCTCTTCCAATGCGCCGGAATATTGAACAAAAAAGGCAAACAGTGACATCAGAGGAGAGCTGCAAGCCGATTGCTTGGTAAGTAGCAGCTGTTTGAATATCTTAAAAAATAAGGGGAAAGTTGTTTTTTTTTGTTGGAAAAAAAATCCTCTGGTGATCAGGTGAGTACTACTAAAGTGTTTTTTTTTTAAGGACTTTAAATTGAAGTGGGTAGAACAATTACCCTAGTATAATTAGTATTTTTTAATGAAGGTAGTAACTAATTAACCTAAGGGTAAGTCATGACAGGAGAGCTCAGCCCCATGATATGCTCCTCCTGCGCTTTGAGGGAAATCAGGGACGCTTCCAGTGTCCCTGGTGACCATGTCTGCAGGAAGTGTATCCAGCTGCAGCTAGTGACTACCCGCATTATGGAACTGGAGCTGCAGGTGGCTTCACTGTGGAGCATCCGCGATGCTGAGGACGTTGTGGATAGCATGTTTAGTGAGGTGGTCACAATGCAGGTAATGGCTGCACAGGCAGAAAAGAGATGGGTGACCACCAGACGGAGTTGCAGGTAGTGCAGGAGTCCCCTGTGTCCATCCACCTCTCAAACAGATATACCGCTTTGGATACTGTTGCGGGGGGATGACCTCCCAGGGGAAAGCAGCAACAGCCAAGTTTGTGGCACCACGGAGGGCTCTGCTGCACAGCAGGGGAGGAAAAATGTTGCAAGAGCTATACTGATCGGGATTCTATAGTAATGGGTGCAGTTTGGCGTTTCTGTGGTCACAAACGAGACTCCAGGATGGTATGTTGCCACCCTGGTGCTAAGGTCAAGGATGTCTCGGAGCGGCTGCAGGACATTCTGAAAGGGGAAGGTGAGCAGCCAGAGATCGTGGTCCATATTGGTACTAACGACAGAGGCAGGAAGAGAGATGAGGTCCTGCAAAGTGAATATAGGGAGTTAGGCAGAAGGTTAAAAAGCAGGACCTCTAGGGTTGTAATCTCAGGATTATTCCACGTGATAGTGAGGGTAGGAATAGGAGGATAAGGAAAATGAATGCGTTGCTGAAGACTGGCGAAGGCGGGAGGGCTTCAGCTACTTGGATCATTGGGATCTCTTCTGGTGCAGAGGTGACCTGTACAAGAAGGATGGGTTGCATCTGAACTGGAGGGGGACCAATATCCTTGCAGGGAGGTTTGCTAGTACTACTCAGGAGGGTTTAAACTAGTCTTGCAGGGGGTGGGATCTAAAGTAGTAATCTCTCAGATGAGATGGTTGAGGCAAATGTAGAGGTTAAAGCAAGCAAGTCCAGTAGGCAGGCTGGGCAGGAGCAGGACAGGGAGCGTGGAAGGTCTGGGAGGCTAAACTGCATTTACTTTAATGAAAGAAGCCTGACAGGTAAGGCAGATGAACTCAGAGCATGGATCGGTACATGGGATTGTGATATTGTAGCTATTACGGAAACGTGGTTGAGGGATGGACAGGAGTGGTAGCTTAATGTTCCGGGGTACCGAAGCTTTCGGCGTGACAGAGGTGGAGGTAAGAGAGGAGGGAGAGTTGCACTATTGATTAGGGAGGACATCACGGCAGTACTTAGAGAGGATATCCGGGGGGGAATGTCCAGCGAGGACCTGTGGGTAGAAGTTAGAAATAAGAAAAGGGTGATCACTTTGATGGGATTATCCGATAGGCCCCCCAATAGTCAGAGGGAAGTGGAGGAGCATATACGTAGGGAAATTACAGATAGGTGTAGGAATTATAGGGTTGTAATAATGGGTGATTCTAACTTCCCTAATATTGACTGGGCTGCCTTCGTGCTCAGGGATCAGATGGGGAAGAATTTGTAAAATGTGTCCAGGATAGTTTTCTGAAGCAGTATATGGATGGCCCTACCAGAGAAGGGGCTACACTCGACCTCCCCTTAGGAAATGAGGCTGGGCAGGTGGTTGATGTGTCAGTGGGGGAGCACTTTGGGACCAGTGACCATAACTCTATTAGCTTCAAGATAGTTCTGGAAAAGGATAGGACTGGTCCTCAGGTTGAAGCCCTAAATTGGGGGAAGGCTAATTTCGATGGCATCAGACAGGAACTCTCAAAAGTTGAATGGGAGAGGCTGTTTGCAGGTAAGTGGGAGGCTTTTAAAAATGAGATAGGAAGAGTTTAGTGCAGGCATGTTCCTGTTAGATGGAAGGGCAAGCTGACAAGCTTAGGGAACCTTGGTTGACGAGTGATATTGAGGTCTGGTCAGGACAAAGAAGGAGGCATATGTCAGGTATAGGCAGCTGGGATCGAGCGACTCACTCGAGGAGTACAGGGGATGTTGGAGTACACTCAAGAAGGAAATTAGGAGGGCGAAAAGGGGCCATGGGATTTCCCTGGCACATAAGATACAGGAGAATCCTAAAAGATTCTATAAGTATTTTAAGAGTAAAAGGGTAGCTAGGGAGAGAGTAGGTCCCTTTAAGGATCAGTGTGGCAATCTATGTGCGGAGCCACAGGAAATGGGCGAGGTCTTAAATGAATATTTCTCATCCGTATTTACCGTGGAGAAGGTCATGGAAGCTAGTGAGTTCAAGGGAAGGAACACTGATATCCTGGAGCATATCAACATTACAAAGGAGGAGGTGTTGGAGGTTTTGAAGTGCATTAAGGTGGATAAATCCCCAGGGCCTGACCAGGTGTATCCTAGGATGCTATGGGAAGCAAGGGAGGAGATTGCTGGGGCCCTGGCAGAGATTTTTGTGTCATCGTTAGCCGCGGGTGAGGTACCGGGAGACAGGAGGATAGCTAATGTTGTGCCTTTATTAAGAAGGGCAGAAGGGATAAGCTATGAAACTACAGGCCGGTGAGTCTTACATCAGTGGTGGGAAGGTTATTGGAAGGCATTCTGAGAGACAGAATTTATATGCTTCTGGAAAGGCATGGTCTGATTCGCGATAGTCAGCATGGCTTTGTGCGTGGGAAATCATGTCTCACGAATTTGATTGAGTTTTTCAAGGAAGTGACCAAGAGGATTGACGAGGGCAGGGCGATGGATGTTGTCTACATGGACTTTAGCAAGGCCTTTGACAAGGTCCCACTTGGTAGGCTGGTCCAGAAGGTTCGAACAAATGGGATCCAGGATGAGCTAGCAAATTGGATGCAAAATTGGCTTGGTGATAGGAGGCAGAGGGTGGTTGTGGACGGTTGTTTTTCAGATTGGAGGCCGGTGACCAGTGGTGTGCCGCAGGGATCGGTGCTGGACCCCCTGTTGTTTTTCATATATATTAATGACTTGGATGTGAATGTAAGGGGCATGCTTAGTAAGTTTGCAGAAGACACCAAAATTGGTGGTATAGTGGACAGTGAAGAAGGTTGTCTAAGGTTACAACAGGATATAGATCAACTGGGAAAGTGGACAAGGGCTTGGCAAATGGAATTTAATGCAGACAAGTGTGAAGTGATGCATTTTGTGAAGTTAAGCCAGGGCAGGACATATACAGTGAATGGCAGGGCTCTGGGGAGTGTTGTTGAGCAGAGAGACCTTGGTGTGCAAGTACATAGTTCCCTGAAAGTGGCAACACAGGTAGACAGGGTGGTGAAGAGGGCGTATGGCATGCTTGCCTTCATTAGCCGAGGCATTGAGTACAAGAGTTAGGACGTCATGTTACAGTTATACATAACGTTGGTTAGGCCATATTTGGAGTACTGTGTGCAGTTCTGGTTGCCGCATTACAGGAAAGATGTGATTAAGCTAGAAAGGGTGCAGAAAAGAATCACAAGGATGTTGCCTGGTTTGGAGGGCTTGAGATATCAAGAGAGATTGGACAGGCTGGGTCTGTTTTCCCTGGAGCGAAGGAGGCTGAGAGGAGACATGATCGAGGTATATAAAATTATGAGAGGCATAGATAGCATAGATAGCCAGAGTCTGTTTCCCATAGGAGGGGTGACTAAAATTAGAGGGCATAGATTTAAGGTGAGAGGGAGGAGGTTTAAAGGGGATCAAAGGGGTAAATTTTTCACATAAAGAATCGTGGGTATCTGGAATGAGCTGCCTGAGGAGGTGGTGGAGGCAGGAACAGTAGTGACAATTAAGAGGAATCTGGACAGGTACTTGAATGAGCAAGGCATAGAGGGATATGAAATTAATGCAGGCAGGTGGGATTAGTATAGATAGGCATTATGGTCGACATGGATGCGGTGGGCCGAAGGACCTGTTTCTATGCTGTACGACTCTATGACTATTTGAGAATCTGAAGATCCGCTTGGGGAAAGCGAATCAGAGCAGAATGAAGGGTGAACTGTCCGACTGACCAGAAGAGATGAAGACACAGCTCAGTCAGCACATTCCCCTGGTTTATAATGCTGGAATATTTCTCACACAGAAATTATTCAACCCAATGACAAACATTCTTACAGCTGATAATTTATACGACTGATTTAAGGACTGTCTCTCATGTGGTCACCGAGTGACGGTGAAAAGATATTAAAATTTGTTCTATTCAGTCCAGCTGCGATGAACTTTGAATGTTTCCGCCTTTTATAAACATTATTTGAAGGGTCTCGGTAACAGTATTCAGTGTTGATGAGAGTGGGGTCTGGGTGAGCAGCTGCTGAGTGTGACAGGGTCAGGACTGGATGCAGGAAGTTCTCTGACAGTCTCTCTCTCTCTCTGATGGGTTTGAGTTGATTTACAACTGGCAGCTGTTGGTGTTTCGATAAATGAAGGAAGTTCTCTAACCATTTTTTGGACAGACAGTGTAGCATAAGAATGTAAAGGGTTAATGCTGAAGACAGTGGGACCAACCTCTCCCACTGTCAGAGTGATGATGTAACAGTCACATGAGATGAGGTTTGGGAGAAGAGAGAGCAGCACCAAGGATGCCAGCTTAGGAGGCTTGATGAGTGTGTATATAGTATTGTGTAAATTAGAAAAGAGTTCTTAGTTCTTTCAGCAGGAAATGTGTCCAGAAAATATTGAGAAACTCACAATTTTATTATTCAGGAGTTGGAACACAGATATTAATTCCAAGTGACAGTTCTGGGTTCATTTCACAAAAAAAGTAGTGAATAATATTGCTCACTGATTGAAATCCCCCAGTGAGGAGACAGTTAAACAGGTGATCTGTTGGGGCATCCTTCAATCCAAGGTTTCGGCAGCATTTAATCTCCCTTTTTGGTGAAATTCTCTGTTATTTGCAACTTTTTTATCCAGCTTTGATGGGCAAGTGAAAAAACTGAAAAAAGTAAACAGTTCCATCCTTTCTTTTCTTCCTTCTTCCCTTCTTTCTATCAGTTTCTCTTTTCTGTCCCAGATCAATATAATGATGAGAATCCCAATTTAATCAGTTGTTTCTGGTGTTTTATCCATTCCAATTAAAATTCAACATTCCAGTCAAATCTATTTGTTATTCCACAGTGTCTCTCCATGTGTTTTATTCTGTTGTATTCTCTCATAGTCTGTTTGATGATCAATGTTACATCTCACTCTCTGTTCTGGTGAAGATCAGAAGCAGTAATATCTGTTTACGCCACCTGACAAGTCGGCTGAGGCTGTGTCTCTCTGATCATGTGGAGTTAAAGCAATTCTTCCAGTCAGTTCAGTTGTCATTTCATGAGAAATTAGAAGTCATCATGACTTCGTCAGTGACCTAATGGTTCAGATGTCTGAGTGATGTTAATCATGGTGTGATCAAATGTTTGTATGTTCCAGTCTTTCCGTGGTGAGTTTTCACATTGAGTAGAAACGTGTTGGACATGGTCTGGAATGTTTCACACCGCTCCATTCCCAACAGGCCATGACCTGATGTGATGGAAATTTCATTTACTTACAGAAGCTACATTTCCATCATTGCACATCTGGCTGCACAGTCAGGATCTGAGCTGAAAGTGACCATTACGCCAAAACAGTTGACAAGGTGGCGGAGAGGTTAACATGATGGATTGCTAATCCATTGTGCTTCGCACGCGTGGGTTCAAATCCCATCCTTGTTGTTAGTTTATGAACTGTCTAGTGCATTGTTGTTTCCAGGGGGGGAAGTTTTGTGTTTAGTCGGCCTGGAAACCTGTTCTTGTCAATATCTAGAAGGTGATTCCAGAATTGTTTATACTTAATTAAAATTGAGACAGACAATTGGAATTCTTCACCCAAATTGGACTGGAATGAAGATTAAATTGGGATCACGAAAAGGAGGAAGATTTTTCCCTCCCTCCCTTCCTTCCATCTTTACTTTCTCTGGATTTACACCAAATGAAAGACTGACGGGAAAAACAAACGGCGAGGGAGCAGAAGCAGAACATTATCCTTTGGCAAGAAATTTATTTTCAAATCTTCTTGATAGATTAAGTGAGTGAACAATGCTTTGGCAGATGGAGTTTAAAATGAGGGGTCATCTAGTACCTACGAAAGATAGATCAGAGTGTTTTTTATAAGTAGTGAGATGTTAGAAACTGGAGAAGCAGAGACCCGAGTGCTGAATCACTAAAAGCTAGTGGACTGGGAGAAAATAATGTGAAAGGCTAATGGAATCTGAAGATTGGAACTCATGTTGTAGTTATATAAAGCTCTGTGCTCCTGAAGTAAATGTCCAAGCCCGGATTGTGGGGAATCTGTGGAGAATAATTTGCTTTTTATTCATTCTTGGGCGCGAGTATCGCTGATAAGTCTAGCATTTATTACCCATCCCTAATTGCCCTTGAGAATGTAGTGGTGAGCTGTCTTCTTGAACCAATGCAGTCCATATGGTGTAGGAACACCCACAGTGCTATTGGGGAGGGAGTTCCAGGATTGTGACCCAACAATAGCGAAGAAATGGCGATATAGTTCCATGTCAGGATGGTGAGTGACTTGGAGGGGAAACTGCAGGTAGTGAGTTCCCATGCATCTGCTGCCCTTGTCCTTCGAGGTGGTAGTGGTCACGGGCTTGGAAGGTGCTGTTGAAGGATACTTGGCAAGTTACTGCAGTTCATATGGAGATGGTACACACTGCAGCCACTGTGTACTGGTGGTGGAGGAAGTGAATGTTTAAGGTGGTGTGTTAGGTTCTGATCAAGTGGGATGCTTTGTCCTGGATGGTGTTGAGCTTCTTGAGTGTTGTTGAGTGAGGTGTATTCCATCACACTCCTGACTTGTGCCTTGTAGATAGTGGACAGGTTTTGGTGTATCAGGAGGTGAGATACTTGCTGCAGAATTCCCAATCTCTGACCTACGCTTATGGCCGCAGCATAGATGTGACTGGTCCAGTTTAGTTTCTGGTCAATGGTAACCCCCAAGATGTTTATGGTGAGGGATTCAGCGATGGTAATGCTGCTGAATATCAAAAGGTGGATGGTTTGATTTTCTCTCATTAGAGATGTTCACTGCTTAGCACTTGTGTGGCCAGAAGGTTGCTTGTCACTTATCAGCTGAGAATGTTGTATAGGTCTTGCTGCTTGTGGGCACAGACTGCTTCAGTATCTGAGGAATTGTGAATCAGCAGGGAACATTCCCGCTTCTGACTCTTCTGAGTCAACAATGAAACAGCTGAGGATGTCTGGACCTAGGACACTACCCTGAGAAACTCCTGAGGCAATGTCCTGGGCTGAGATGATTGGCCTCCACTAACCACAACCATCTTGCTTTGTGCGTGGTACGACTCCACCAAGTGGAGAGTTTTCCCCCGATTCCAATTGACTTCAATTTTGCTAGGGATCCTTGATGCCACACTCACTCAAGGGCAATCACTCTCACCTCTCCTCTGGAATTCCACTCATTCGTCTCTGTTTGAACCAATCTGCAATGAGGTTATAAGAACAGAAGAACAGAAGAAATAGTAGCAGGAGTAGGCCATTTTGCCCCTCGAGCCTGCTCCGCCATTCAATAGGATCATGGCTGACCTGATCATGGCCTCACTCCCACTTTCTTCCTGCTCCCCATAACCCTTGACTTCCTGGTAGATAAAAGTCTGTCGAACTCAGTCTTGAAGACATTCAATGATCCAGCCTCTATTGCTCTCTGCGCTAGAGAATTCCAAAGATTAATGAATCTCTGAGAGAAGAAATTCGGCCTCATTTCCTTCTTAAATGGAAAACCCCTAATTCTGAAACCGTGTCCCTGAGTTCTAGATTCCACCATGAGGGGAAACATCCTCTCAGCATCTACCCCGTCAAGCCACCTCAGAATTTTATATGTCTCAATACGATCACCTATCATTTTTTCTCAGTTCCAATGAGTACAGGTCCAGCCTGCTCAACTCTCCTCATAAGACAACCCCTTCATCACAGGAATCAATCCAGTGAACCTTCTCTGAACTGCCTCCACTGCAAGGATATCCCTCCTTAAATAAGGAAACCAAAACTGTACACGGTACTCCAGGTGTGTTTTCACCAACACCCCTGTACATTTGCAGCAAGACTTCTCTACTTTTGTCCACCATTCCCTTGAAATAAAAGGTAACATTCCATTTGCCTTCCTAATTATTTGCTCTACCTGCATGCCAACTTTTAGTGATTCATGTACAAGGACATCCAGATCCTTCTGCACCGTAGCATTCTGTAGTCTCTTGCAATTTAAGTAATATTTTTCTTTTCCATTATTCCTACCAAAGTGGATAACCTCACATTTTCCCACATTATACTCTACCTGCTAGTATTTGCTTGGAGCCGAGAGACCGTGGCAGATCTAAACTGAGCATCGATGATCAGATTATTGCTAAGTGTGCGGTGCTTGATCGCACTGTTGATGACATCTTCCATCACTTTGCTGATGATTGATAGTAGACTGATGGGGCGGCAATTGGTCAGATTGCATTTGTCCTGATTTTTTTTATGGAGAGGGCACACTTGGGCAATTTTCCACATTGTCCAGTAGATGCCTGTGTTGCAGCTCTACTGGAACAGCTTGGCTGAGAGTGCAGCTAGTTCTGGAGCACAAGTCTTCAGTACCAGAGCCGGAATGTTGTTAGGGCCCATAGTTTTTGCTGTATCAAGTGCCTTCATCTGTTTCTTGCTATCATGTGGAGTGAATCGAATTGGCTGAAGACTGGAAACTGTGATGCTGGGGACCTCAGGAGGCCGAGATGAATCATCCACTGAGCAATTTCTGACAGAAGATTGTTAGAAATGCTTCAGCTTTGGCTCCAGCATCATTGAGGATGGGGATGTTTTTGGAGCCTCCTCATCTCATCTGTCCACCATCATTCATGACTGGATGTGGTAGGACTAAGGACCTGTGATCTGATCGTGAGGGAGATATCCTTGCATGGAGTGGTGGGATCTGTGGAGAGTGATCCTGACGAGTGTGTGTAAACCTGGAATGGAAGCTTTCTGTGGAGGTACAGGAGTAGGCCATTCAGACCCAGTATTTTATAAAGGTTTATCATAACTTATTTGCTTTTACTCTCTGTCTCTATTAATAAAGCCAAGTGTCCTGTTTTCTCTTAGCAGCCTTTTCAAACCTTCTAAGATTGGTGTACATTGTCTCTTTGTTCTTGCACCCACTTTAGAATTGTAACATTTCATTTATATGGCCTCTCCTTATTCTTCCTCCCAAGTTGTATCACTTCACAATTCTCTGTGTAAATACTATCTGCCATTTGAAAGCCCATTTTCCAGTTTTTTTTAAGCTCCCCTGAAGTGTGTTACTATCACTGGCACAGGATGAAATTCCGGAGCATTCTTTGATGCTATCTCCATGGAAAGAGCAATCTGACATGCTAGCTCAAATGTCGGATTTTGTGTGTTTCGTATCTTTTCTCATTCACCAATATAAGCACAAATCTGTCTCATAATGTACCGTCTAAGAATGTGCCAAAGCTGCAATGCAGTGATAAATTCTTCAGTGTCACAATGTACTCACCAACTGATTCACTACTTTTCTGCTTTCTGGTTCCAAATTTCTAGCTTGCCGTGATCTCTAGTGGCTTAGGGTTGAAATGTTCCTCTAACTTGGTGATGATTGTTTTGAATGGCACATCTTTTGCCTTGATGGGAGCAGGAAGCTTTGTCAGCTGGTCATACACTTCCAGGCTAATTTCCATTAGCAAAATTGCTTTCTTGCCCTCAAGAATTGCTTTATTCAGAGTCTTGACCTCTATATTTTCATCTTCACATTCCAATATGTTATTAGCTCTGAAAAACATTTCAATTCTTTCAATATATGAACTGAATGGTTCTCGAGCCCTCTCATATGTTCCGAGCCATGTATCCCATGGGTGTAGCCATATTTTCCCAAAATATCACTTTGAATCGGATGCACACTGAGACCCTGCGGCATCTCATTCAACTGAGGAGACAGTCTGTGGCCCAGGCTTCACACAATCCACCCAAAATCTCCATCATCCGAGCAGGTAGCTCACCAGGAGCTGGCTGATATTGTTCACTGCCGTCCCTGCTGCTGTTTGCTGCCAATATTTTCGGACTTTTATCTCATCCTCATCACAATTTTCTCTGCAAGGACGTGTTTATTTACATCATTACCTCATGAACATAATATACAAATACATTACATGTGTGAACCACATCTTGATCACTATTACCTTCATACCAGATGTGTCTGAATAAATGGAACCCCGTCACAATAAACACTGTCACCTTTCAATGTTTAGCGGAGAGGTTTGACGGCCTGGTGTGTGTGATTCCCACATTAATGTGTTTGTACAAAGTTCGGAGAAAGACGGGGATATGAATAATTTGTTGGGAAATCTTTAAGCAATTCTCCATGTCTCTCACGCACAAAGAACTGCAAACACATGGATTCAGAAAGAACCTGAGTGCAAAATCAACAGAAAAAAACACAGCCAGAGAGACTTGCTATAATCTATAGCTCAGGGAAAGTACATGATGTTATGGAAGGGACTTTGAATTTTTTTTTTGTGAATTTTATTTTGTTGAGGAAATTATAATCAAACTGAATAAATGTAAGACCAGTTATTTTTCAAGAGGGCACTGAAAGTATTAATTTGACAACTATGTTGACAAGTTGTCACAACTCAAGCTAACTGTAGAACAGAAGCCCTGGTAACGGGGAAATGTGGACAGAGAAGTCAGTCGTGCCTCTTGATTGGACAAGCCCGGCAGCAGCAGCGCGCACCAAAGAGGGCAGAAAAATCGCAAGCTTTTGTTTGGAGCAGTCATTGTGTTTTACCTTCTGGAGTGAGCAGCTGATAAAGTTAGCCAGAAGAAGTGTCAAGGAATGAGAGAAGACCGCAACCCACCTTGTTTTGCAGCAAATCTTGAAAAGACTCTGAGAAGTTCACTATGTCAATTCGTCTCATATTCTGTCTTTGAAGAAAGCCTGCTAAAATTAATTCTCAACCCCGCCTCTAAATAAACTCTTCTAAAAGAACCGAGTGACCTGTGTACATGTACTCGGAAATTAGACTGCATGTCAATTTTGGAACAACATATCTCATCTGCTGTTTTCTTCAGAAATGAGCAAGTAATCAGTCCAAGTGTTTTTTTTTTGTCTTTAACAGAGCCCTGAATTGTATAGAAAAATCCCTTTTTTTTCAGTATGTGTGTGTGCGTGTGTTCAGCTGAGGTAAGAAAGGGACTTTAAATGTTGGTTAAGGTAAAAAGGGAACTTTTAAAATTTCCACCTGTGTGTTTATGCTTTACTTCATGATTAGTGAAAACTTGTTCTATAAGAAACTGATAATTTTGTTGTTCATTAAGTGTCTCCTATTCTGGGAAAAATAGAGCATATGATTGACTGTATCAGTAAGTGGGAAAAGTTAAAATTTTTGTTGTGACCTGTGGAGAAGTGGGATGAGAATAAATAGTAACCACCTCAGATTTCAATTGCAACAGCACTTGTGTAGTTTGTTAAAGTACGTGTCTTGTAAACAGGAGATCCTGGGTTCGATTCCCAGCAGAACTTTATTTTATATTTGCAATATGCTTGAGAAGTTTCCGTATCAACATTTATGTCTGTGTCTTGTGAACTTTAACTTAGAATTCAAATTACATGATGAATTTCATTCACAGGAGAAAACAGCCTTTGTGAAGGATGTGAGTTTGGAATGGCTCTTCCTCCTCGTGCAGAAATTCAGTGCTGATATTTCAAAGGCAACTTCTTTGATACAAATTTGTTCACAGTTGCATTCGACCTGGAAAAAAAGCTCGACCCTAATCTCACTGAAGGAAAGTGTGACCGTGTTGTCTGTTTCAAAGTGTGTGTGTCATTATGTGTTGCTTGCAACTGAGACTGGGACACGACACAAGTGGGAGGGTTGATCTGAGGTTTGGAATATTTCTCAGTCAGGAACAAGAAAAATTAAAGGAACCAAATAAGAAAACCATTGTCTCATGTGGTTACCGAGAAACGGTGAGAAGATATTAAACTTTGTTCTATTCAAAACAGCTGTGAACTTTGACCTTTCCTGCCTTTTCTCAACAGTATTTGAAGTGTCTCGGTAACAATGTTCAGTGTTGAGGAGAGTGGGGTCTGGGCGAGCAGCTGCTGAGTGTGACAGGGTCAGGACTGGATGCAGGAAGTTCTCTGACAGTCTCTCTCTCTCGCTGATGGGTTTGAGTTGATTTTCAACTGGGAGCAGCTTTTTTTTCGATAAATGAAGGAAGTACCCTCTCACCATTTTATTCTGACTGACAGTGTAGGATAAGGGTGTAAAGGGTTAATGCTGAAGACAGTGGGATCAACCCTTCCCACTGTCAGAGTGATGATGTAACAGTCAAATGAGATGAGATTTGAGAGAAGAGAGAGCAGCACCAAGGATGCTAGCTTAGGAGGCTTGATGAGTGTGTATACAGTATTGTGTAAATTAGAAAAGAGTTCTTAGTTCTTTCAGCTGGAAGTGTGTCCAGAAAATATTGAGAAACTCACAATTTTATTATTCAGGAGTCGGAACACAGATATTAACTCCAAGTGACAGTTCTGGGTTCATTTAACAAACGTAGAGAATAATATTACTCACTGCTTGAAATCCCCCAGTGAGGAGACAGTTAAACAGGTGATCTGTTGGGGCATCCTTCGATCCAAGGTTTCGACAGCACTTAATCTCCCTTTCTGGTGAAATTCTCTGTTATTTGCAACTTTTTTTATCCAGCTTTGATGGGTGAGTGAAAAAACTGAAAAAAGTGAACAGTTCCATCCTTTCTTTTCTTTCTTCTTCCCTTCCTTCCATCAGTTTCTCTTTTCTGTCCCAGATCAATGAGAATCCCAATTTAATCTGCTGTTTTATCCATTCCAATCAGAATTCAACATTCCAATCAAATCTATTTGTTATTCCACAGTGTCTCTCCATGTGTTTTATTCTGTTGTATTCTCTCACAGTCTGATTGATGTTCAATGTTACATCTCACTCTGTTCTGGTGAAGATCAGAAGCAGTAATATCTGTTTGCACCACCCACCAAGTCGGCCTGAGGCTGTGCCTCGCTGATCATGTGGAGTTAGGAACATAGGAACATAGGAGCAGGAGTCGGCCATTCAGCCCATCGAGCCTGCCCCAGCATTCAATATGATCATGGCTGATCGTCCACTTCAATGCCCTTTTCCTCACACTTTCCTCATATTCCCTTATGTCATTTGTATTTAGAAATCTGTCAATCTCTGCTTTAAACATATTCAATGACTGAGCTTCCACAGCCCTCTGGGGTAGAGAATTCCAAAGATTCACAAACCTCTGAGTAAAGAAATTTCTCCTCATCTCTGTCCTAAGCGGCTACTCCCTTATTTTGAAATTCCTTCCCTTGGTTCTCGGCTCCCCAACCAGGGAACTTAGCTGCATCTACCCTGAATGTCGTTTAAGTATTTTGTAGGTTTCAATGAGATCACCTCCCATTCTTCATAAACTCTAGAGAATACAGCCCCAGTTTCTCCAACCTTTCTTCATACAACAGTCCCACCATCCCTGGAAGAGGTCTGATGAACCTTCGTTGAACTCCCTCCACGGCAATAATATCCTTCCTAAGGTAAGGAGACCAAAACTGTATTCCAAGTGCGGTCTAACCAAGTTTCTGTACAATTGAAGCAAGAATTCACTACTCCTGTACTCAAATCGTCTTGTGATAAAGGCTAACATACTATTAGCTTTCCTAATTGAGTGCTGCACCTGCATGTTAGCTTTCAGTGACTTATTGACATGGACACCCAGGTCACCCTTATATTCTATACCTCAGCTAATAAAGGAAAGGATTCCATATACCTGCTGAACCACCTTATTGACCTCTCCTGCTACCTTCAGGGATCTGTGGACATTCGCTCCAACGTCCCTCACTTCCTCTGCACCGTTCAGTGTTCTCCCATTAATTGTGTATTCCTTTGCCTTTTTTGACCTCCCAAATGCATCACCTCACCCTTGTCCAATTTGAATTCCATTTGCCACTATTCTCCCCACCTGACCAGTCTATTGATATCTTCCTGCAGCGTACAGCTATCCTCCTCGCTATCAGCAACACGGACAATTTTCATGTCATCTGCAATCGTCTTGATTATGCCCTCTACATTCATGTCCAAATCATTAATATATACCACAAAAAGCAGGGAACCTAGTTCTGAGCCCTGTGGAACACCACTTGAAACAGACCTCCAGTTGCACAAACACCCGTACCCAATTCCTTTTTGCTTCCTGCCACCGAGTCTATTTTATGTCCAGTTTGCTACATTCCCCTGGATCCCATGTGCTTTTATGTTTTTTTAACCAGTTTGCCATGTGGGACCTTGTCAAAAGTCTTGCTAAAATCCATGTAGACCACATCAACTGCACTATCCTCACAATCCTCATTGTTACTTCTTCAAAAGATTCACTCAAGATAGTCAGACAGGAGCTTCCCTTAACAAATCCATGCTGATGATACTTGATTAATCTGAGCCTTTCTAAGTGACAGTTTAAACTGTCTCTCAGAATTAATTCCAATAATTCACCCACTATTGAGGTTAGGCTGACTGGTCTTTAATTATTCGGTCTATCTCCTGCTTCCTTTTTCAACAATGGTGCAATGTTAGCAATAAAAACAAAATGGACTGCAAATACACAGCAGATCTGGCAGCATCTGTGGAGAGAGAAGCAAAGTTAACATTTCAGGTCAGTGACTTTTCATCAGAACAGATATGTTAACTTTGCTTCTCTCTCCACAGATGCTGCCAGACCTGCTGTGTATTTCCAGCACTAATAGTTTTTATTTCAGATTTCCAGCATCTGCAGAATTTTGCTTTTATTGCAGAGACCTCCAATCCTCTGACATCACACCTGTATCCAGTGAGGGATTGGAAACTGATGGTCAGACCTTCCACTATTTCCTCACTGGCTTCTTTTAACAGCCTGGGGTACATTTCATCCGGCCTTGATGATTTATCCACTTTCAAGGTTGCTCATCCCATTTATACTTCTTCTCCCCCTCAGTTTATCATGTCCAATGCTTCACACTCCTTCTCCTTAATTATAATGTCTGCATCACCCCCTCATTTGTGAAGACAGTAAAGTATTCATTAACAAACATACCAACATCTTCAACCCTGACACATAGGTTACTTTTTAGTTCTTTGATGGGCCCTACATTTTCCTCAGTTGCCTCTTACTCCCATATATTGAAGAAATATCTTTAAATTCGTTTTGATTTTGCTTGTCAAAATTCTTTCATGCTCTGTGTTTTTCACCACTGCTCCCAAATGCCTGTAGTCATGTCAAAGCACAACTTGTCAGAAGTGGGATTTAAACCCACCCCTCCAGAGAGCGTTGTGATCTGAATGCACCATTTCAGACTGCTTGACCATCCTGTCTACCCCATGTGGATGCTTAATGCTGAGGTAGTTATCCATTCTTTGTGAAAGTATTTGTGAGATTGTGGAAATGTCTGGAAGAGGAAAGACCAGCGGAAAAGCTCGGTCCAAGGCCAAGTCTCGCTCCTCCCAGGCTGGACTGCAGTTCCCGGTGGGCCGTGTTCACAGGCTCCTGAGAAAAGGCAACTATGCTGAGCGTGTGGGTGCGGGAGCCCCGGTCTATCTGGCTGCTGTGCTCGAGTATCTGACCGCTGAAATCCTCGAGCTGGGTGGTAACGCGGCCCGGGACAACAAGAAGACCCGCATCATCCCCAGACACCTCCAGCTGGCCGTCCGCAAAGACGAGGAGCTCAAAAAGCTGCTGGGAGGAGTGATCGTCGCACAGGGCGGGGTGCTGCCTAATATCTAGGCCGTGCTGCTGCCCAAGAAAACCAGCGCTCAGAGCTTCCAGAAAAAGGAAAGCAGTCAAAATGTCATCTAATAACCCAAAGGCTCTTTTCAGAGCCACCCACAGTCTCTGTGACAGGGCTGATTACTGTCGAATTCCAGCATGTCAGTAACAGGACAGAATAAGATCTATTTAAAATGTTTAAGCAACTATTTCAGTGGCTTCTCACTGTCCCCCTGATCCCTGTGTGAAGGGGAATTACCAAAAGTCTAATTTATTCCTTTCCACACCAAGTTTGAGTTATTGGTCCCTTAAGGATTGCTGAATGGAGTCTTTTACCGCCAGTTACAGATAAGAAGTGGGAAAAAAATGACAGGTTAAAACTGTGCGTAAAATAGCGCCAGGAATTTGTGGCGAAAATAGTGGAATAAACAAAGGTTTTTAAAGGTTGGTGGAAAATATTTTACGAACAACTTTAAATAGATTTTCCAGTAATTGCTTCTTTCTGACACTGAAGTTGGCGCCTTTTGCGAATTCAAACTTTCTGCCAGGTCGACAATTTAAACCAATGTAATAAAAACAAGAAATGCTGGAACCACTCAGCAGGTCTGGCAGCATCTTTGGAACGAGAAGCAGAGTTAACGTTTTGGATCCGGAACTGTTCGCACCCACACTGTTTGGGATCATCTTTTCCCTGCTGCTCTCATATGCATTCCAGTCTTCAGAAGAAGGAATTTTCCTCCACACATGATCAGGTGGCAGGTTGTTCAACCTTGCCTGTCTAAGAGCGAAGACCAAAGTACGGAAAGTCCTCATCAGGGAACTCCTCTTTGCTGACAATGCTGCATTAACATCTCACATTGAAGAGTGTCTGCAGAGTCTCATCGACAGGTTTGCGACTGCCTGCAACGAATGTGGCCTAACCATCAACCTCAAGAAAACGAACATCATGGGACAGGAGGTCAGAAATGCTCCATCCATCAATATCAGCAACCACACTCTGGAAGTGGTTCAAGAGTTCACCTACCTAGGCTCAACTATCACCAGTAACCTGTCTCTCGATGCAGAAATAAACAAGCTCATGGGAAAGACTTCCACTGCTATGTCCAGACTGGCCAAGTGAGTGTGGGAAAATGGCACACTGACACAGAACACAAAAGTCCAAGTGTATCAAGCCTGTGTCCTCAGTATCTTGCTCGACAGCAGCGAGGCCTGGACAACATATGTCAGCCAAGAGCGTCGTCTCAATTCATTCCATTTTCGCTGCTTCCGGAGAATCCTTGGCATCAGGTGGCAGGACCGTATCTCTAACACAGAAGTCCTCGAGGTGACCAACATCCCCAGATTATAGACCCTACTGAGGCAGCGGCGCCTGAGATGGCTTGGCCATGTGAGCCACATGGAAGATGGCAGGATCCCCAAGGACACATTGTACAGCGAGCTCGCCACTGGTATCAGACCCACCGGCCATCCATGTCTCCACTTTAAAGACGTCTGCAAATGCGACATGAAGTTCTGTGACATTGATCACAAGTCATGGGAGTCAGTTGCCAATGATCGCCAGAGCTGGCGGGCAGCCATAAAGGCGGGGCTATAGTGCGGCGAGTCGAAGAGACTTAGCAGTTGGCAGGAAAACAGACAGAAGCGCAAGGGGAGAGCCAACTGCGTAACAGCCCTGACAACCACTTTTATCTGCAGCACCTGTGGAAGAGCCTGTCACTCTAGAATTGGCCTTTATAGCCACTCCAGGCACAGCTCCACAAACCACTGACCACCTCCAGGCGCTTACCCATTGTCTCTCGAGACAAGGAGGCCAAAGAAGAAGATGTGGCTTTTCACTGAGGGCATGTGTCGACTGGGGAAATAACTAACTGTAGAACCTCGGGCACTGTTTGCACAGCCCGTTTAGAAAATCAAATCCACTGCACATCCTTGCTGCAAATGAAATGTCAAATTCGGGGATTCCAGTTTTATTCCCGAATACAGGACAGATTTATTCCAGTTAGTTCTGAACAGCCTATCCCAGCTCCCGTTTCCAGGTCACTGCTCTCTCTGTGTGAGGCGGTGGGTGGCTCTCAGAAGAGCCTTTGTTGTGTGTTTGCTGGAAAGGGTCGAGTTGTTCAGCCGCCGAATCCGTGGAGTGCGGCCCTGCCATTTCAGAACGTACACCAGATCCATGGCAGTGACCGTCTTGCGCTTGCCGTGCTCAGTGTAGGTGACCGCATCCCTGATCACATTCTCCAGGAATACCTTCAACACCCCGCGAGTCTCCTCATAGATCAAACCAAATCCGCTTGACCCCGCCACGGCGAACCAGGCGGCGGATTGCTGGTTTAGTGATGCCCTGGATATTATCACGAAGCACTTTGCGGTGCTGCTTTGCTCCGCCTTTTTAGTACCTCCCTCTCTCTATTTGTACCCTATCCATTGCCTCTACTCTCTGCACTTCTACTGATATTTTGTCCAATTCCACTTCCTTAATGATCACTGATACAAAGTACTCATTAAGTAGATTAACATTGCCCTGCACCTCGAAGCATATAGAACAAAAAGAACAAAGAACAAAGATAATTACAGCACAGGAACAGGCCCTTCGGCCCTCCAAGCCTGCGCCGATCCAGATCCTCTCTCTAAACATGTCGCCTATTACTCTCTTTGTCCCTAATAGGCTGCACTCTACCTCTTACTACCCACTTATCATTTACATGCTGCTCGAAGATTTTTGGGTTCCCTTTCATGTTGACTGCCAGTCTATTCTCATAGAAATAGAGAATAAGCTAAATATAGAAGATATAAATATTTCGCATCCTTGGGTGAGGTGGAACTTTTTTATGTTGTGTGTGGTAATGTCTCGGCCCACGAGTGTGGTGAAGCAGAGACAATCAATGATTTGAAAAGGAAATTGGATGGATACTTGAAGGAAAGAAACTTGCAGGAGGAAAGGGATCGAGCTGGTGAGTGGAACTGACTAGATTGCTCCGGGGAGAGCCAGCATGGACGTGATAGGCCAAACGACCACCTTCTGTGCTCTAAATGACTCTGTGTTGTTTCTCAAATCCAATCCACTGGTGCTTGGTAAATAATTTCAAAGTAAATTGTGCAACTGGAAAATCAGAACCAAGGCAAGGGACGCATAAGGAAGCAGAATTGCTGAAACCCGGGATTGAACCTGGGTTCCCATGGATCAGATACTCCTCCACCAGTCCTAGGGATCATCCAAGTTACTTTTAAATCCTCCCATGGGTCCACATGTCAGACTGAGTTCCATGTTGTAGAATCAAGCAAAGGAAATCTGCTCAGTTCCAAAACTATCAGCAAATTGAAGCTGATTACGATCAACATCAACAGAGGTCAGAACTCCCTGGTGAAAGAAGACACTCTGAAGAAGGATCCACAATATATTTAAAGACATCCGCAAAGTAAAAAAGAAGAAAATCGATGATAAAAACAGAAAGTGCTGGAAAAACTGAGCGGGTCTGGCAGCATCTGTGGAGAGAGAAACAGAGTTAACATTTCAGGTCAGTGACCTTTCTTCAGAACTGGCAGATGTAAGAAATGTAAAAGATTTTAAGCAAGTAAAGCGGGGGTGGGGCAAGAGATAACAAAGGAGAAGGTATTGACAGGACAAGGTCACGGAATAGCTTAACAGAAGGAGAGGGCAGGGGTAGTGGGGGTTGGAGAGGGTGGGGAGACATAGCGGGGGAAGTGAGGGGAGAGGGCGGGGAGAGGGGTGGGAAGCGAGTAGAGAGCGTGGGGGAAGCGGGGAGAGAGTGTGGGGGAAGCAAGTAGAGAGTGTGGGGGAAGCGGGAAGAGAGTGTGGGGGAAGTGGGAAGAGAGCGTGGGGGAAGCGGGGAGAGAGTGTGGGGGAAGCAAGTAGAGAGCATGGGGGATGTGGGGAGGGAGCGGCCGAAGACCTTGGTGGCGGTGGGTGTGCTCTCCTCCTCCTCCCCGCTCTCTCCGGACATTCTCTCCCACCTGATCTCTCCGGTCTTTCTCCCCCGCCTGATCTCTCCGGCCATTCCACCCCCCCCTCCCTCCACCCTAACCCCCTCCGCCCGATCTCACCAGCCATTCCCTGCTGTCATTTAAACACATGGCCTTTGTTTTGCTTTACATTGCCTTTGTGTGATTATTTGAGCAGCGCCATCTTTAGTCCTGGCAGCTGCCAGAACGTCGCTGACTGGGACGTTTTATTTGAACAAAGTGATTGATGACAACGCTTCGTCATCAGAATACGCCGCGGTGCGCACATGCGCACACGGTCTCGGGCCCTCTGCGCATGCGCAGCGGTCCGGATTGCCAGGACCAGTTTGCGCATGCGCAGACGACGTCATCGCGTAATGTCATCTTCCTCGGGGAACGTCAGGTTGGCCTTTGCGCATGCGCAAACTGTTCCTGGCAATCCGGACCGCAGCGCATGCGCAGATGACCGGAGCCCGTGTGCGCATGTGCGTCAATCTTCCGAATGCTTCGGCGCGAGTTTTTGAAAATGGAAGGAGGAGAGGTTTCGTCGGGCGTTTTATCTCAATTATTTAGTCATTTTGGACATTTGCTTCATTTTTATTAGACAGAGGAGATTGTTCCAAGGGAAGTTGCTCTGAAAATACATTTCAAGGGAGGGAAGGGAAGGGAGGGGAGGGGAGGGGAGGGGAGGGGAGGGGAGGGAAGGGAGGGGAGGGAAGGGAAGGGAGGGGAGGGGAGGGGAGGGGAGGGAAGGGAAGGGAGGGAAGGGAAGGGGAGGGAAGGGGGGGTAGGGAGGAGGGAAGGGAGAGGGAGGGAAGGGAGGAGAGATGGGGGAAGGGAGGAGGGCAGGGGGGAAGAAGGAAGGAGGGAAGGTAGGGGGGATGGGAGGGGGAAGGGAGGGGGGGAAGGAGGGAAGGGAAGGGAGGGACGGGGGGAAGGGGGGAGGGTGGGAAGACACAAGGACTGGCTGATGAGATGGAGCCAATTAATTTGCCCAACAATTGCCCGGAAGCACCTTCGGATGGAGGTGGCCACGCGCTGGACATCAGTCGCGTGCCACAATCCATGGATCCTGAGCATTTCACCCCCTGGCCTAATGATCTGATGGACCATACATATGCCTGCCTGTTCAAAGCTCCATTTCCCCCACCTGTGGTACCCTCTCCTTGCTGTTCAGTTACACAGTCACCTGTTCCTGCACCCATCCAAGCAGTGCACGTGGACATACTGCCACATGTTTCCCCATCCGCCCTTGAAACAACCATGCAGAGCCTTGTGAGACTCCGCAATTGCCATCTGCTGCCTGTCAAGCAGAGAAGGCGTTCAAAGGGGTCAAGAACTTGGGGAACATTCAGCAAGAAGAGACTGAGCACTAAAAGAAACAAGCATGCCGTGTCCAGTGGTAGCACAAATGTGAATGCTCTTGCTGCGTACACAACTGGTGAGGTGGGAGTGCAGCCACACCATTCTCCATCCTCAGTGTTGCTTTAAGGCAAAGGTAGATAAGAGTGAAAGAAATGGAAGATGATGCTGATAGTAGTAGGCAGGATTAAATGGGAATGGATGGAAAGACGCACGAGTAGCATAACCACTAGCAGGGAACAGCTGGGCTAAATGGCCTGCTTTATGTTCATAGTCCAAAAGAAATGTGCTTCTTTTTCCAGCACCCTCACATCATTCATGTTTTCCCTGAGAGCAGCATTGAACCATCACGAGATAAGGGCAGTTACATCATCCTGCCTCCTACAGCTGAGGTGGGTACTAAGTGATTCATTGGCCTATACTGCAGAGCATAAAGCATGCGCAACAGTAATTTCATTGGAGGGAGGGAAGCTCTGACTCTGATTTGCTTTTCTTCTTTTCATGTAAAACATGCCGTCGACAAAACAATCCTCGAGACTTACGGTCAGCATTCAAGCAACGAAGGCAACTGGATCATGCTGAGGAGCTCATCACGATGTGGAAAGGAACATTGCATTTATGGATGAATTGGGAATGCACATTGGGATGCGCTTGGGGAACATTCACCAAGAATAGACTGAGCTCAGACTCTTGTGACTTTGCCTTCTTCACATGGACAATACAGTAGTGGAATAGAGAGCCAAGCGTTCATTCACCACAAGGCTCTCCAGGAACAATCTCTTTAGCTGTGCATAGCAGAGACTCGGCCTGTCTGTCTAACGGGAATGCTGGACACAACACTCATGTATCCATGCACAGCAGTTCCTCGGATACTTAATAAACTTAATAAAACTTTTCAATAATTAAACCCAGAATTGTTGAGGTTTTGTTTTGCATGTTATTTCCCCGACTTTGCAACTGCACTTCAGATATTCAACTATGGTGGGGGGGGGTCGAGGGAGGGGTGGGTGAAGAGGGGGAGGGGGGAGGAGAGGGAGCATGCAAAATGCAGGGACCAAACAGTTGCAATGCCTGAAGTACTGTGGAGAAGTAGAGAAAGCAACTGGGTAGGGGAGAAAGCAACTGGATTGGGCATCCGCAGCTGGAGGGAAGGGCTGAATGGAGAGGGCCGGAAGCGAGAGGCCGTAGAGAGCCGCGGGGAGCGAGCGTGCGAAGACCTTGGTGTCACCGGGTCCAGGGACTGGCCAGTAAGTCTTTTGCTGTTGTGTTCATAGCGCATGCACAGAAAAAGGCACTCCTCTTCCGTTCCGCTGCTCACCCCCACTCTCTCCCCTTCTCCCCCCACTCTCTCCCCTTCTCCCCCCCACTCTCTCCCTCTTTCTCCCCCCCTCTCCCCCTTTCTCCCCCCTCCCTCTCCCCCTTTCTCCCCCCTCCCTCTCCCTCTTTCTCCCCCCTCCCTCTTTCTCCCCTTCTCCCCCCTCCCTCTCCCCCTTCTTCCCCCTCCCTCTTCCCCTTCTCCCCCCTCCCTCTTCCCCTTCTCCCCACTCCCTCTCCCCCCCTCTTTCTCCCCCCCTCTTTCTCCCCCCCTCCCTCTCCCTCTCCTTCTTTCTCCCCCTTCTCCCCCCTCCCTCTTCCCCTTCTCCCCCTCCCTCTTTCTCCCCCTCCCTCTCCCTCTTTCTCCCCCTCCCTCTTTCATCCCCCCTCCCTCTCCCTCTTTCATCCCTCCCCTCCCTCTTTCATGCCCCCCCTCCCTCTCCCATCCCCCCCTCCCTCTCCCTCTTTCATCCCCCCCCACCCAGGGCACCGCTACCGCTGGTCTCCCCCTTTCACACCCCCCCCCCGGGCACCGCTACCGCTGGTCTCCCCGCACTGCTCTCCCCGACGCGCTCCACTCTCTCGCTCCGGCCATTGTGTTCTGCCACGTGTTTGTTAGGTTTCATCTCTGTGATTTTTTGACCAGCGCCATCTTTAGTCCTGGCAGCTGCTGCAGTCGCAGGCTGTGACGTTTTCGTGGCACATGCTGTATCTGCGCATGTGCCAAAACAGCGCCACCTACCGATCGCGTTGTCAACAATTGCGGTCTGATTTGAACAGGCTGCTTTTGCACATGTGCTGATGCAGCGCCACCTAGTGGTGGCATTGTCAGCAAATGCAGCCTTTCATTTCCTGGTATGTTAGTGTGTGTTTTCTTTTGTACCTGTCAGTGCCTGGGAGGAGAGAGTCAACTTCACTTCGTAACTGTGAATTTCGAGTGCGAGAATGTGGGTTTTTACTTTGCATGTTTCAGTTTTTGGTCTGTGACTGTTTGTTTCTGCTATTGCTATGTGAGCTTCACCACATATCTTTCAACAACTTGTATGTGAGCATCAGCTTTTGTCCAGATCTATCAGTTTCTGATATAGAGTCATAGAGTTATACAGCACAGAAACAGGCCCTTCGGCCCATCGTGTCTGCGCCGGCCATCAAGCACCTAACTATTCTAATCCCATTTTCCAGTACTTGGCCTGTAGCCTTGTATGCTATGGCATTTCAAGTGCTCATCGAAATACTTCTTAAATGTTGTGAGGGTTCCTGCCTCTACCACCCCTTCAGGTAGTGCATTCCAGATTCCAACCACCCTCTGGGTAAAATTTTTTCCTCAAATCCCCTCTAAACCTCCTGCCCCTCACCTTAAATCTACGCCCCCTCGTTATTAACCCCTCTGCTAATGGAAATACTTTCTTCCTATCTAAACTATCAATGCCCTTCATAATTTTGTATAGCTCTCCCCTCAGCCTTCTCTGCTCTAAGGAAAACAACCCTCGCCTTTTCAGTCTCTCTTCATAGCTGAAATTCCCCAGTCCAGGCAACATCCTGGTGAATCTCCTCTGCACCCTCTCCAGTGCAATCACATCCTTCCGATAGTGTGGTGCCCAGAACTGTACACAATACTCCAGCTGTGGCCTAACTAGCATTTTATACAGCTCCATCATAACACCCTGCGCTTATATTCTATGCCTCAGACGATGCATATTGTCCTGTAATCTAAAGCTTTTCTCCTCACTATTTACGACACCACCAATTTTTGTGTCATGTGTGAGAAAGGATTTGATTCTGTCCCTATCAGTTTCTGTTACATGCATGTGTTTTTAATCTGCACCTCCTCTAGGTGAGTGTGTTTTATTCTCTGTAATGGTCAGTCTCTTGTAGGTGAGTCTGTGTTTTGCTTTTTATCTCTCAGTCTTCGAAGTATGAGCCTGGTTTTGTACCTAATTTTCTTTGTACCTTGCAGTATGGATATTGAAGAGAGGTTTTTACACATTAACTGCCAAATCCTGATAAATGATTTTTGGGTTTCACACAGTATCTGTCAGTTTCTTGTCTAGGACTGTTGATTTTACTCTGTCCCTGGCATTTGCTGGTTTGTTAGTGTGGGGTTTACACTGTACCTGTCAGTTTCTCATATGTGAATGTTGGTTTCACTTTTTATAGAATCATAGATCACAGAATGCCTACAGCACAAAAGGAGGGATTCAGCTCATCGTGCTTGTGCTGCCTCTCTGCACAAGCAACTCAGCTCATGCCACATCCTCATGTATTCCATGAAAACCTGATTTTTTTTTCTCTTCAGATAATTATCATATATCCTTTTGAAAGCTATGGTTGAATCTTCCTCCGTCACACTCTCATGCAGTACATATCAGATCTTAACCATTCGCTGCTTAAAAAAAGGTTTTTCCTCATGTTGCCTTTGGTTTTTTTCCCAATCACCTTAAATCGGTGTCCTCTGCTTACTCAGCCATGAGTAATATTTCCCGTTGCTTTCTCAGTACTGATGGATTGTGAGGTGGGAGACAGCTAGAAGTCCCACTGAGCCGCACTGACTCCCAGCTGAAAAAGAAATGAGATAAAGTTCAATCTTTCACAGCGAGATGCTGCAGAGAGTTAAGGGTCCCGAATGAAAGTGAGACTTTCTCATACTGTTGTTGAATTTCATTTCAAACACTCCTTGTCATCTCTGCTACTGAAGCCGAAAAATAGGGAAAAACTAAATGGCACTCAAACTCACAACCCTGAGATTAAACCTCCCATGATTGACAGACTGAACTGTCACTTCTACTCTACCTCTGTTTGGATGGATGCAACTGTATGCTCCAATGTAAGGGCAGCTTTCAAATCCTCCCATGAGTCCACATGTCAGACTGAGTTACATGTTGTAGACTCAAGCAAAGGAAATCTGCTCAGTTCCAAAATTATCAGCAAATTGAAGCTGATTACGATCAACATCATCAGAGGTCAGAACTACCTGGTGAAAGAAGACACCCTGAAGAAGGAGCCACAATTATTCAAAGGCATCGACAAAGTGAAAAACAAGAAAATCGATGAGTCAATCCAAGCCAAACAGAAACAATTGAATAATTCCATTCCAGACCAGAACACAGTATTGTTGCTTTTGGAGCCAGGTCTCAGTTAATGCTAGAACATGGCTACCTGCCTGACCCTAACCCGACGGGTCCCGATGACATGTGTCGGGTTTGGGTCGCTCCTCCTGGTTCAGCATTTGCGTTTGGCATTCGGGCTCAGGTCAGGCCAGGCTGGGTCAGACACACTCGAATACTCTAAATGCCTTGTGTTCAAATTGTGTTAGTGAAACACTGGAAACCGCAGATCTTTTGAAGTGTACTTCCTACTCTGCTTGGTATTTCAACTTACTGTGTACTAATCAATAAACAGTTTTTGGCGTACATTGTAGCAGAACTCAGCCCCAGGCACATAATTATCCAGTTAGCCCTTTCTTGCCCATTCCTGATTCGAGGGGTGTTGAAGCTCTTTGCCATTTTAATCATAATGAAATATGTACAATGTAATCAGTTGCTGCACTGTTGTGTAATATGATGTTTTTAATGAGTTCTATTTTTCATTGACACAAATTTAACCTTTTTGTGTTTTGGTTTCTCTCTTGGTTTTCCTTCGTGCTTTGTATTCTTGGTGACAAAAGCAGTTGAACAGCTACAATCTGCATTAATAGCAACTTCACCCTTTTCTTTAATTGCACAGTTTGCAAATGAATTGACTACATCCCGTTAGGGGTTGGCAAGACTTCTTGTGCCTGCCTCAAAACATATTGTATTGAATAAATATTGTAAAGTAAAGGAGGCTTGTATTGCAAATTAAGAGATTTAAAGGGGAAAGACAATGAATTATGCTCTAAATTTGGAATATATTTAATCAATTAAGTGTCAGACTTGATAAATCGCTGCTTTTAGTTTAATGTGGCCTCTGTGTTTATGGATAATTAATGAAATTAAGAGGCATTTTTTATATGCAAAGCTGGGCATTAGTATTTAATAGTTGATATATAATTTTGAATATATTTTAATTTCTTTATTCATTTGACACTGCTAAATACGAAGCAGTCTTAAATAAGTTAATTTTTTTTTGTAAAATCTGACTTACCAGACTAAAATATTAAATCAAAGGAGACATTTCAAAGATTACTTGACCAGTAATCCAGAGTCCTGGACTCAAGATCCAGTGACAGCCAGGACGTCAAGGTGGGAAACACTCTGCACTAGTCTGCAGTGAGCGATTCTATTGAAGGTAGAGCACAATCTCTTTAATATAAGAATGTATATTTTATAATAATTAATCACTCAAGACCTTCCTGGTCTCTGCATCTCAGCTGCTCTCTGGATAAACTTGCAGCAAGTATTTCAACCTGTAAAGCAGGAGTCTAGGGAATGTATAATGATATTTTCTAGCCTTCGGGCAATATTTTAATCAATACAGTGTGGGACAACCTGTCTGGGCACAACTCCATGACTTTCTCTTTAACTAGTGACCTAACAATCACTAACTTCTTTGGTAACAATCTTCAGCTCATCACCTCCGGTATGTAGCTCTAATCTCAATGTACATTTAAACAACCTTTCAAGTCCAGTTACAGTTTTTGTTGCCTTATCTGCACAAGCTTAAAAAGTGAAAAACGGAAGCAAGTTTAACTGAACATTCTGGTGGTCGGTTCGGGCACGGGAAAAAATGAAAGGACTCGGACCAGGTCGGATGTGGTGCTGTCAGGCTTGGGTCGGGTTACATTTGCAGACCTGAGCAGGCCTTTAGTTACTGCTGCAACTTCATATTCCCACTTGACAACCTGTATATTTTGTTCATTTCAATTTTGTCGACAAGCTCTTTGAATCCAGTTTACCCGTCCTCAAGCAGGCTCAGTATGGAAATCGATTCCACCTTCTGGAAGGCTGAAACCAATCGATGACCTTAAACTAAAAATAGCAACAGAGAAGGGCTCGTCTGGGATTTGAACGCAGGACCTCTTGCATGTTAATCATTTATACACCTAAAGTGAGAATCATGCCCCTAGACCAACGAGCCGCTATTGGTGAACTTTTTATTTGCTCCTGTGGAATTTCACTGGCGCCCACAGCCGATCATCCATTTTTTTCTGATCAAAGCAACATCCTGCAAAGCTGAAATAAAAACAGAAAGTGCAGGAAATGCTCAGCACCTCGGGCAGCATCTGTGGAGAGAGAAACAGAATTAACATTTCAGGGTTTTCACCTTTTGTTTGAGCCATCTTTTCAGACTGCTTCTGTCCATCCAATCTCACTTTTTATTCTATCCACATTCGAAAGGTGATACAGTGGTGAGCACTGCAATCTCACAACTCCAATGACCCAGGTTTAGTTCTGAGTACTGCTTGTGTGGAATTTGCAAGTGGTACTTTTTCAAACGCATTCGTAAAATCCAAACAAACAACATCCACTGTATTCCCTTCATCAACTTTCTCAGATAGTTTATAAAAAAATGCAGTTAGATTTGTCAAGCATGAACTCCCATTTATAAATCCATGCTCACTCTCCTTAGTTAACTCAAACCTCTCCAAATGACTTGAATTTTTTTCCTGACCTGTTGGTCTCATGCTGATAGCAAGCTCACCATAGAGCATGTATTTGACAATGTGACCGTCATTCATTTGGCCCAGTCAACAGAGTCATCGCTGACTCAAGAGGGCAAACATGCTGTGGATCCCTGCACGCTGGTGTACTTCCGCATTCGGCACTCTGTCCTGCCAGGAGATGTCCAATATCCATCTGAGACAGCGGAGGTGGAAGCTGTTCAGCTGCTTTCCTTGGCTTATATAAGTTGTTGATGCTTCTTGACTATAAAGGAGGGTGCTGAGAACACAAGCCCAGAACACGCGGAGCTTTGTATCGTTCAGTTTGCTGTCGGTTCACACTCGTCTTCTCAACTTTGACATGACAGCTGCAGCATTGTCAATCCTGGTGCTGATTTCAGTATCAAGGGACAGATTGCTGGTGATTGTTGATCCAAGGTATGTGAAGCTGTTGACAACCTCCAAAGTGAGGTTGTCGATGTTGATGGAAAGTGGAGTCTCTACGTCCTGGCCCATAACTTTGATCTTCCTGAGGCTGATCGTCAGTCCAATCTCTTTGCAGGCCAGGGAGAACCGATATACAAGCTGCTGTAAGTGAACTTCATTATGGGATGTCAGCGCAGCATCATCAGCAAACAGCAACTCACAGACTAGGAATTTACCCACTTTGGTCTTGGCGCACAGTCTTGCCAAGTTGAACAGCTTGTCGTCAGCTCTGATGTGCAGGTGAACACCCCCATCTGAGTCACTGAAAGTGTACAATAGCAGCATGGAGAAGAATACACCAATTGTAAAGGATGTGATAACTAGACAGTTAGAAAATAATGATATGATTGGGCAGAGTCAACATAGATTTATGAAAAGGAAAACAGGTTTGAAAAACCTGTTGAGTTTTTTGAGGATGTTACCTGTAGAACAGATAAAGGAGAACCAGTGGATGTGTGGTATTTGCATTTTCCTTTGGTAAGATCCCACACAGGAGGTGAGTAAACAATATTAGAGCACATAGGATTGGGGATAATATACTGGTATGGATTGAGAATTGGTTAACAGACCGAAAACAGAGAGCAGGAATAACGGGTCCTCCTCAGGATGGCAGGCTGTTACTATTGGGTTGCTGCAAGGATCAGTGTTGGAGCCAGAGCTGTTAACAACCTATATAAATGATTTGGATGTGGGGATTAAATGTAATATTTCCAAGTTTGCAGATGACACAAAGCTCGGTGAAGTGTGAGTTGTGAGGAGGATGCAGAGAGGCTTCCAGGGGACCTGGAGAGACTAAGTGAATGGGCAAGAACATGGAATATAATGTGAGTAAGTGTGAAGTTATCCACTTTGGTAGAATAAACAGAAAGACAGAGTATTTCTTAAATGGTGAGAGGTTGGGAAGTGTTGATGTCCAAAGGGACCTGGGTGTCCTTGTTCATGAGACACTAAAAGCTCTTGTGCAGGTGCAACAATCAATTAGGAAGACAAATGGTATGTTGGCCTTCACACGAGGGGTCTTGAGTACAGGAGTAAAGATGTCTTGCTGCAATTGTATAGAGCCTTGTTGAATCCGCACTGGAGTATTGTGTACAGTTTGGGCTCCTCATCTAAGGTTGGATATACTTGCCATAGAGGGAGTGAAACAGAGGGTCACCAGACTAATCCCTGGGATGGTGGGATTGTCTGATGAGGAAACTGGGCCTGTATTCCATAAAGTTTCGAAGAATGAGAGGTGATCTCATTGAAACTGACAAAATTCTTACAGGGCGTGATAGTGTGGGTGTCGACAGGATGTTTGCCCTGGTTGGTGAGTCTAAAACCAGGGGACATAGTCTCAGAATAAGGAGTAGGCCATTTAAAACTGAGATAGGGTTGAATTTCTTCACTCAGATGGTGGTGAATCATTGGAATTCTGTACCCCAGAGGGCTGTGGCAGCTCAATCATTGAGCATGTTCAAGACAGAAATTGATAGAAATCTTGATAGTCATGATATCAAGGGATATGGGGATAGCAGGGGAAAGGGGCTTTGAGGTAGATAATCAGCCATGATCAAATTGAATGGTTGAGCAGGCTCGACGGGCTGAATGGCCTCGTCCTATGTTCCTCTGTTCCTAAGAGAGTTGGCGCCAGCGCGCAGCCCTGCTTTCCCCCACTGCTGATCTTGAAAGTGTCTGATGTTGCTCCATTGTAACTGATGGAACTGTGCATGTTCTTGTGGAAAGAAGAAGAGACCATCTCTGCTGACAAGATCAAAGGCCCTGGTGATGTTCTTTAAAACATATGTGGCTCTGTGGTGCAATGGATAGCGTGTTGGACCTTGTAAATAATGATGGAGAAAATATTCAAAGGTGTGGGTTCGAGTCTCACCAAAGTCTAATTTTGGACCAGAGACACAGGAGCACGACGGAACAGAGAGAGAAAAAGTGCGTCAAAAGCACAGACTTGGAGACAGAGCAAGGCAGGAGTGACATCACAATGGAGAGTGAGAGCATGGAAACAGAGAGCCGCTGGGGTGAGTGCACAGGATTTGGTTCTTGCTTCGGTGCAGTGGAAGGAGCTGTCTGGTGAGGATCTGGTAAGCTGTGACATCACAGGCAAGCAGGTAGTTCATTGATTTGGAAAAAGCTGCATGTTTGATGACTATCTGGTAAGTGATTAAGGTCCATTTTAGTCCTAACGTTTAAAATAGTAAACAAACTAGTGGTAAGCTTAATAAAATATACAATAAAATAAATAATTGAATAAAATAATCAAGTAGTTAATTAGAACACTTTAAGGATGACAGGACAGGTGATGTGTCACAGCTGCAGCATGTGGGAGCTCCTTGATGCCAGTGTGATCCAGGGCAAACACGTCTGCAGTAAGTGTTTGCGGTTCAAAGAGGGAGCAAAAAGGAACGTAGTGGTAGTAGGGGACAGTATAGTAAGGTGGATTGACTCTGTTCTCTGCAGCAAAGAGCAAGAGTCCAGATGGCTGTGTTGCCTGCCGCTGTTAGGATTAAGGACATCTGCTCAGGGCTGGAGTGAAACATACAATGGGAGGGGGAGGATCCAGTTGTCGTGGTACATGTCGGTACCAACGACATAGGCAGGACAAGGATAGAGGTTATGCATCGTCAGTATGAGGAACTAGGCAGCAAATTAAGAAGCAGAACCTCAAAGGTAATCATCTCTGGATTATTACCTGAGCCACGTGCAAATTGGCATAGGACAAATAAGATTAGAGAAACTTATGCACAGCTCAAAGTCTGGTGTGGTAGTAGTGGGTTCTGGTTCGTGGGGCATTGGCACCAGTACTGGGCAAAGAGGTGGCTGTACCGTTGGGACAGTCTGCACCTGAACCATGCTGGGGCCGGTGTTCTAGCGAGCCATATAACTAGGGAAGTAGAGACGGTTTTAAACTGAATAGTGGGGTCAAGGGATCAAATTTGGGAAGATATGGTGAATCAAGAAGGAGAGACAAGGCAAGAGAGAAAGGTATAAATAGGGGAAATGATAAAGAGACCGAGACAGGAAGAGACAAAGCATACAAATCAAAGAGTAAATCAACAAATAAGGCTAGAGGTGACAAAAATAATTAGAGGACAAAACTAAATGATCTGTATCTGAATGCATGGAGCATTCGAAACAAAACAAATGAACTGAGAGCACAAATAGCATAAATAAGTACGATCTCGATCTGATAGTCATTACAGAGACATGGCTGCAGGGCGACATAGATTGGGATGTGAATATTGGAGGTGACATGGCATTTAGGAAGGACAGGAAGCTTGGAAAAGGTGATGGGGTAGCTCTGTTAATTAATGATGGTATTAGCACAATAGAGAGGGATGACCTAAGTTTAGGAGATCAGGATGTAGAAGCAGTTTGGGTAGAGATGAGAAATCAGGAAGGCAAGAAGTCACTTGTGGGAGCAGTGTATAGGCCACCTAACGTTAACCACACTGTAGGATGGGGTATAAAGGAAGAAATAATGGCAGCTTGTCAGAAAGGTACAGCGATAATTATGGGGGGTTTTAATCTACATATAGACTGGAAAATTCAGATGGGCAGAGGTTGCCTAGATGAGGAATACATAGAATGTTTTTGGGATAAC
Organism: Heterodontus francisci; assembly: GCF_036365525.1. Classification (NCBI taxonomy): domain Eukaryota; kingdom Metazoa; phylum Chordata; class Chondrichthyes; order Heterodontiformes; family Heterodontidae; genus Heterodontus; species Heterodontus francisci. The sequence goes on from NW_027142345.1 coordinate 1,956,451, forward strand.
TTCTTGGAACAATACATTCTGGAGCCAACCAGAGAGCAGGCTATACTAGACCTGGCATTGTGCAACGAGATAGGATTAATTAATGACCTCATAGTTCAGGTGCCCCTAGGTAGTAGCAATCATAATATGATTGAATTTTACATTCAGTTTGAGGGAGAGAAGAGTGGGTCCCAGACTAGTATTTTAAACATAAATAAGGGCCTTTTGGCTAAGATCAAGTGTAGTATCTGTTCTTATCGGTGCTTATTTGGAAGAGAAGAAAGCATGATCATTGGCTTTTGATCCTGGGTAGGCTTTGAGTAAAATGGCTATAACCAATCTTCGCGCTTCAGGCCAGGGAGTGCGGAACACCGTTCGGGTGGTAGTGAAGGACAAGGAAGGAGATGCACTGGTCGATCGCACCTTCTTCATCAAGAAAATCCTCATCAATTGCTGTGGATTTCGAGCTTCGGACATCTTCTGCCTGCAGGATTTCCCCAGCAGTGGGTATTTCGACATGATGTTCAAGAATGTGGCAGGATGCATCAAGTTCCTGAAGGCGTTCAAGGAGAAAGGGGACCAGGCGCCGTTGTCGATCCTCACAGTGAAGGCACTCTTCACAACGTGACCAGGTGGTGACGATTCACCTCTACAACCCCCATGTTCCGGTGGTGGATGTACTCACCTTTCTCGCCAAGTACGTCGAGGTGGCCGGCAGCAGCACTGATGTCAAGAACCCCTTTGAGATTTGGACCAGCAAGCGGCAGGTCAAGGTGACCTTGAAGGTCGATGCCAGTGGAACCATTATCCACCCTCCCTCCAGCTTCGCTATCGGGGGAAGTCGAGGCTTCTTGGTCTATGCTGGGCAGCCCAGATTTTGCTGCACCTGTGGCAAATCTGGTCACGCGGCAGCTAACTGCAGCATGATTGTTTGCAAGAACTGCAAGGAGGAAGGCCATCAGACCAAGGACTGTAAGCAGACTAAGTGTTGCAACTTGTGCGGTGCGGCAGGCCATCTCGACAAAACCTGCCCCAAACGCTGCCTCAGTTATGCTCAGGCGGCAAGGTCCAAGGAAAGGCCGGGAGAAGGTTCGACGAAGGCGTCCGGTGCTGGAAAGAAGACAAGCAACCTTCTCCGCAGTGAGGAACTTCTACCTGAGAAAGAGAACAAAGGGGAGGCAGCTGAAACCAGCGACCCAACACCTCCCCTGCACCCGGAAATCCCTCCTCCACAGACAGAATCAATGGAGGAGGAGGCAGGAGATGGACAAACCGGTCAGTGGAAAGTGGTACAAAGGAAAACCACAAAGAAAAGACCTCCAAAAGCAGAACAGGTCACCACCCAAACCAGTGGCAAGAGGAGACTACCTTCTGAGACAGACTACAACAGCTACTCTTCACTTTTCAAAAGAAGCGGCAGAACTCCAAGGAGCTGGAAGATAACGCCCCCCAGCCCCCGGACACAGGAAGATGTGATGGGCCTGGCGAGCCCCAACCCCAAAGTGCCACACCTAACGAAATGGCCACCGCATCCCAGCTCCGGGACACTGAGAGCAAAGACACGTCTGGCGCACCTCAGCTCCGGGAAGCAGGGAGCAGTGATGTTTTCGAGGAGGAACAGAGGGGAACAGCAGTGGACAACCCTATCCTTACTGCCTACAAGACCCCCCTCCCCGATGTCAACCCAGCGGAACAAACCCTGCATGAAAAACCAGGAGGGGTTTCTGAGCCCAACGAATGTGAAACAGCTTGCGTACACTATGGGTATGCAGGAACATCCCGAAGGACTGGGACTAGCAAGGACAAATGGTATGGGAAGCAACAACCAACTTTTTAAAAATGGGTATAAGGATTGCTTCCATAAATGTGCGTAGCATTAAATCCACTACGCGATATGTTTCAACCTTGGATTACCTTGCCAAGGTCAAAGCCGACCTCCTGTTTCTGCAGGAGTGTGGAATACCACATCTCAGCACCTACAGGCAGTGGTCACGATGGTGGTCCCATGGGCCATCGATCTGGTCGGGGGGTAATGACTGCCGTTCCTCCGGCCTGGGTATTCTGCTGCGGGGAGGTAACTTCACCATCTCCGAAGTTAAGGAGGTGGTGGGCGGCCGCCTCCTCATAGCAGACGTAATGGACAACAACGCTCCGCTCCGGTTGATCAACGTGTACGCCCCGGTACAACGCAGCGAGCGGCTGACCGTCTTCCAGCAGCTCCCACTGCTGCTGGCGACGTCCAGGCCAGTCATCCTAGGCGGTGACTTCAACTGCATCATCGATGCGGCTGGACGATCCAGCAGTGACGACAGCAAACTGGACACTGCGTCCAGATTCCTAATAGAAACAGTTAAAGATGCCAAACTGCACGACGTCTTCAGCAAACCTGCAGACGGAGCGCAGCGCAGATACACATGGTCAAGATCGAACGGGTCTGCCCGTTCCAGGATTGACTTCCTGTTTGTGTCCCGTGCTGTCACGGTCAGATCCACCGATGTCAAGCCGGTGTTCTTCTCCGACCACTGCCTCTTACTGACCAACTGTCACTTACAGGACGTCCAGCGGGTTGGCAGAGGGAGGTAGAAGCTCAATGCTACACTGCTGACCCCAGAGAACGTTGAGGAACTCAAAAGGGATAACAAAGGTTGGAGGACCGTGAAACCTCTCTTTGAGTCTCCAGTTCAGTGGTGGGAAGCGATCAAGGAGAACATCAAGAGGTTGTTCATCCACAAAGGTGTTCAGAGGGCGAGAGAGAGACAGAGGGAAATGTCCCGACTCCAGAAAAGTATGCAAAATCTGCTCCGGCTGCAATCAATGGGGGTCGAGGTCAAGGAGGACCTCCAAGAGGTGAAGAGCCAGCAGGCCTCGTTCTTTGCCACGGAGGCCTCCAAGATCATCTTCCGGTCCAGATTTCGCTCCATTGAGCAGGATGAGATGTGCTCGCATTACTTCTTCCAAAAGGTATACACAGAGAGCTCTGTTATCAGCAGCCTGAAGGAAGAGGATGGCTCAGTCACGTCTTCACAGTCCGACATACTAAGGATTAGCAAATACTTTAATGCTGGGCTGTATGACGCGAAGCCCACAGACAGCAGAGCCTCCCAGTCCTTCCTATCATCTATCACAGAGGTCTTAGATAACAGCAGGAGGGAGAGACTGGACAAGCCGCTAACTCTGGACGAGCTGACAAAGGCCGTTGAGTCCTTCGAGACGAGTAAAACTCCCGGGAGCGACGGCTCACCGGTTGAGTTGTACTCGGCCCTGTGGGACTGGGTCGGCCCGGACCTGCTGGAAGTATACGAGAGTCTGCTCCTGGCCGGCAGCATGTCAGAATCCATGAGGAAAGGCATCATCACCCTCATTTACAAGCGGAAGGGGGAGAGGGCAAAAATCAGAAATTGGAGGCCCATCTCACTGCTCAATGTTGAGAACAAGATTCTGTCCAAAGTCATCACCAGTCGAGTCAAGTCTGCTCTGGAGTTGGTGATTCACCCTGATCAGACCTGTACTGTACCCGACAGGAAGATCTCTGATAGTCTCGCACTACCCAGGGATACGATCGCCTATGTATGGACTGGAGGGTGGACACCTGCCACATCAGCCTGGACCAGGAGAAGGCTTTTGACAGGATATCGCACACCGACATGATGGACGTGCTTTCCAAAATGGGGTTTGGGGAGGGAATCTGCAATTGGATCCAACTGCTCCACACAAACATCAGTAGCGCAGTCTCAATCAACGGGTGGGAATCGGAAAGTTTCCCGATCAAATCTGGAGTCAGACAGGGCTGTCCTCTCTCCCCGGTCTTGTTTGTTTGCTGTATTGCACCCTTTGCTGAGTCTATTAGGAAGGATGCGAGCATAGGAGGGGTGACAATCCCAGGCAGTGGAGGCACTCAGGTGAAAACCTCCCTGTACATGGATGACGTCGCCGTCTTCTGCTCGGATCCGCTGTCTGTGCGCAGACTGATGAGTATCTGCGACCAGTTCGAACTGGCCTCGGGAGCCAAAGTTAACCATGGCAAGAGCAAGGCCATGTTCTTTGGGAACTGGGCTGACCGATCCTTTGTCCCCTTCACCGTCAGGTCAGACAACCTGAAGGTGCTGGGGATATGGTTCGGAAGGGAGGGGCAGCGATCTCTCTCCATTGTGGGTAAGAACCTGGTCATCAGGTGCGAGGCGCTCACTTTGTTGCTGTATGTGGTGCAGGTCAGGCCCATACCCCACTCCTGCGCTGTGGCGGTCACCCGAGCCATTTTCCACTTCATCTGGAGATCTAAAATGGACCGGATCCGGAGGGACACGATGTTCAAATCTCTGGACAACGGTAGGAAAAATGTACCCAACGTGGCCCTCATCCTGATGACCACCTTCGTGTGCGGCTGCATCAAGCTGTGTGTAGATCTCCAGTACGCAAACTCCAAGTGTCACTACGTGCTGAGGTTCTATCTGTCCCCGGTGTTGCAAAGGATGGGCCTGGTCACATTGCCGTGGAACGCTCCATGCAGTTGGACTGTGCCGTACTGCCTATCCTTCGTGGAGCAGTTTCTGCGGGAAAACACCTTTGACCGCCGATCCATCAGGCAGTGGTCTGCACGGAATGACCCCAGGGCCCTACGGGAAAAGGAGACGGGGGATCCTGTCGGATGGTTCCCTGAGCAGACCGTCAAAGTCATTTGGTGGAATGCCTCATCACCAGAACTTTCAAGCAAGCACCAAGATGTAGCTTGGCTGGTGGTGAGTAGGGCCCTCCCCGTCAGATCCTTCCTGCACGCCCGAAGTCTCGTCCCCTCCGCGCAATTCCCCCCGCGGTGGCTGTGGTGGGGAAGAGATGATTGCCCACCTCCTCCTGGAATGTGTCTTTGCAAAGCAGGTGTGGAAGAGATGAAGTGGTTTTTGTCAAGGTTCATCCCTAGCAGCTCCGAAACACAGGAGTCTGTGCTCTGCGGGCTGTTCCCAGGGACGCACACCGAGACAAACATCAACTGCTGCTGGAGGACTATCAATTCGGTGAAAGACGCCCTTTGGTCTGCCCGAAACCTGCTGGTCTTGCAGCGCAAAGAGTAGTCCACGACCGAATGTTGCAGACTGGTACATTCCAAGGTCCAGCACTACGTGCTGAGGGACGCATTAAAGCGTGGGGCAGCTGCAGCAAAGGCTCAATGGGGAAAGACCACAGTGTAAGGTCCCGCCACCAAGCTGAACTGAGGGGCTGGCTCCATGGAAAACCCCTCGAACTGTTTTGGGAAATTTCCGTTTGCTGCAAAATGTACATGGCATGAAAAATGAAATGGAAGGGTTGTGAGGCAACTCACTCCTGTTTTGAAGGAAACTGACCTCCTTTGCACTATTTGTAATTTTTGACTTGGTGCTGTTTAGAACTGTTTTGTCATGTAATTGTTTACAGATTTTTATGAATAAAGTATATTTTGGAAATTAAAAAAAAGTTCAGGGAAGCCAGGGTCCACCATAAACTGAGCATGTGGGAGCAACAATCTCTCCATTGTGGGTAAGAACCTGGTCATCAGGTGCGAGGTGCTCACGTTGTTGCTGTACGTGGCGCAAGTCGCCCATTCTCCACTTCTGCGCTGTGGTGGTCACCCGAGCCATTTTCCGCTTTATCTGGAGGTCTAAAATGGACCAGGTCCGGAGGGACACGATGTTCTAACCTCTGGATAAGGCCGGGAAGAATGTACCCAACATCGCCCTCATCCTGATGACCACCTTCTTGTGCGGCTGCATCAAGCTGTGTGTAGACCCCCAGTACGCAAACTCCAAGTGTCACTACGTGCTGAGGTTCTATCTGTCCCCGTTGTTGTGAAGGATGGGCCTGGTCACATTGCCGCGGAACGCTCCATCCAGTTGGACCATGTCGTACCAACTATCCTATGTGGGAATGTTTCTGCGGGAAAAAACCTTTGACCACCAATCCATCAGGCAGTGGTCTGCACAGAATGTCCTCAAGGCCCTATGGGAAAAGGAGATGGTGGATCCGGTCGGATGGTTCCCCAAGCAGACCGTCAAAGTCATTTGGCGGAATGCTTCATCACCAGAACTATCAAACAAGCACCAGGATGTAGCTTGGCTGCTGGTGAGAAGGGCCCTCCCCGTCAGATCCCTCTTGCACACCCGGAGTCTATCCCCCTCCACACGCTGCCCTTGAGGTGGCTGCAGTGGGGAAGAGACTACTTCTGGAATGTGTCTTTGCAAAGAATGTGTGGAAAAGCATTTGTCGAGGTTCATCCCAAGCAGCTCTGTAACACGGGAGTCTGTGCTCTGTGGTCTGATCCCAGGGACACACACTGAGATAAACATCAACTGCTGCTGAAGGACTATCAATTTGGTGAAAGACGCTCTTTGGTCTGTACGAAATTTGCTGGTCTTCCAGCGCAAAGAGTTGTCCACCACCGAGTGTTGCAAACTGGCACATTCCAAGGTCCAGGACTACAGGCTGAGGGATGCACTCAAGCTTGAGGCTGCCGTCACAAAGGCTCAATGGGGAAAGACCACAGTGTAAAGTCCTCCCACCATAGTGAACTGAGGGGCTGGACCCATGGGAAACCCCTCGGGCTGTATACACCAAATGTGGGTTTGCTGTAAAATGTACACGACATGAAAAAAGGAATGGAAGGGTTGTGTGGCAACTCACTCCTGCTTTGAAGAAAACTGATTTCTCTTACACCTTTTTTTTAGAATTAGAATTAGAACATTACAGCACAATACAGGCCCTTCGGCCCTCGATGTTGCGCCGACCTGTGAAACCATCTGACCTACACTATTCCATTTTCATCCATATGTCTATCCAATGACCACTCAAATGCCCTTAAAGTTGGCGAGTCTACTACTGTTGCAGGCAGGGCGTTCCACGCCCCTCCTACTCTCTGAGTAAAGAAACTACCTCTAACATCTGTCCTATATCTATCACCCCTCAACTTAAAGCTATGTCCCCTCGTGTTTGCCATCACCATCCGAGGAAAAAGACTCTCACTATCCACCCTATCGAACCCTCTGATTATCTTATCTGTCTCTATTAAGTCACCTCTCCTCCTCCTTCTCTCCAACGAAAACAACCTCAAGTCCCTCAGCCTTTCCTCGTAAGACCTTCCCTCCATACCAGGCAACATCCTAGTAAATCTCCTCTGCACCCTTTCCAAAGCTTCCACATCCTTCCTATAATGCGGTGACCAGAACTGCACGCAATACTCCAGGTGCGGTCTCACCAGAGTTTTGTACAGCTGCAGCATGACCTCGTGGCTCCGAAACCCGATCCCCCGACTAATAACAGCTAACACACCATATGCCTTCTTAACAGCCCTATTAACCTGGGTAGCAATTTTCAGGGATTTATGTACCTGGACACCAAGATCTCTCTGTTCATCTACACTACCAAGAATCTTCCCATTAGCCCAGTACTCTGCATTCCTGTTACTCCTTCCAAAGTGAATCACCTCACACTTTTCCACATTAAACTCCATTTGCCATCTCTCAGCCCAGCTCTGCAGCCGATCTATGTCCCTCTGTACCCTACAACATCCTTCGGCACTATCCACAACTCCACCAACCTTCGTGTCACTCGCAAATTTACTAACCCACCCTTCTACACCCTCTTCCAGGTCATTTATAAAAATGACAAACAGCAGTGGCCCCAAAACAGATCCTTGCGGTACACCACTAGTAACTGAACTCCAGGATGAACATTTGCCATCAACCACCACCCTCTGTCTTCTTTCAGCTAGCCAATTTCTGATCCAAAGCTCTAAATCACCTTCAACCCCATACTTCCGTATTTTCTGCAATAGCCTACCGTGGGGAACCTTATCAAACGCCTGACTGAAATCCATATACACCACATCCACTGCTTTACCCTCATCCACCTGTTTGGTCACCTTCTCAAAAAACTCAATAAAGTTTGTGAGGCACGACCTAACCTTCACAAAACCGTGCTGACAATCGCTAATGAACTTATTCTTTTCAAGATGATTCTAAATCCTGTCTCTTATAACCTTTTCCAACATTTTACCCACAACCGAAGTAAGGCTCACAGGTCTATAATTACCAGGGCTGTCTCTACTCCCCTTCTTGAACAAGGGGACAACATTTGCTATCCTCCAGTCTTCCAGCACTATTCCTGTCGACAATGACGACATAAAGATCAAGGACAAAGGCTCGGCAATCTCCTCCCAAGCTTCCCAGAGAATCCTCGGATAAATCCCATCTGGCCCAGGGGACTTATCTATTTTCACACTTTCCAAAATTCCAAAATAACACCTCCTCCTTGTGAACCTCAATCCCATCTAGCCTAGTCGACTGAATCTCAGTATTCTCCTCGACAACATTTTCTTTCTCTACTGTAAATACTGACGAAAAATATTCATTTAACGCTTCCCCAATCTCCTCTGATTCCACACACAACTTCCCACTACTATCCTTGATTGTCCCTAATCTGGGGCGGAACAGTGGCGCAGTGGTTAGCACCGCAATCTCACAGCTCCAGCGACCCGCGTTCAATTCCGGTTACTGCCTGTGTGGAGTTTGCAAGTTCTCCCTGTGTCTGTGTGGGTTTTCTCCGGGTGCTCTGGTTTCCTCCCACATGCCAAAGACTTGCAGGTTGACAGGTAAATTGGCCATTCGAAGTTGCCCCTAGTATTGGTAGGTGGTCGGGAAAATATAGGGACAGGTGGGGATGTGGTAGGAATATGGGATTAGTGTAGGATTAGTATAAATGGGCGGTTGATGGTCGGCACAGACTCGGTGGGCTGAAGGGCCTGTTTCAGTGCTGTATTTCTAAACTAACTCTAGTCATTCTTTTATTCCTGATATACCTATAGAAAGCCTTAGGGTTTTCCTTGATCCTATCCGCCAATGACTTCTCGTGTCCTCTCCTTGCTCTTCTTAGCTCTCCCTTTAGATCCTTCCTGGCTAGCTTGTAACTCTCAAGCGCCCTAACTGAGCCTTCACGTCTCATCCTAACATCAGCCTTCTTCCTTTTGACAAGCGCTTCAACTTCTTTAGTAAACCACGGCTCCCTCGCTCGACAACTTCCTCCTTCCCTGACAGGTACATACTTATCAAGGACACGCAGTAGCTGCTCCTTGAATAAGCTCCACATTTCGATTGTTCCCATCCCCTGCAGTTTCCTTCCCCATCCTACGCATCCTAAATCTTGCCTAATTGCATCATAATTTCCTTTCCCCCAGCTATAATTCTTGCCCTGCGGTATATACCTGTCCCTGCCCATCGCCAAGATAAACCTAACCGAATTGTGATCACTATCACCAAAGTGCTCACCTACATCTAAATCTAACATCTGGCCCGGTTCATTACCCAGTACCAAATCCAATGTGGCATCGCCCCTGGTTGGCCTGTCTACATACTGTGTCAGAAAACCCTCCTGCACACACTGGACAAAAACTGACCCATATAAAGTACTCGAACTATAGTATTTCCAGTCAATATTTGGAAAGTTAAAGTCCCCCATAACAACTACCCTGTTACTCTCGCCCTTGTCGAGAATCATCTTTGCTATCCTTTCCTCTACATCTCTGGAATGTCAACTTGGTGCTGTTTTGAACTGTTTTGTCATGCATTTCTTTTTAACAGATTTTTATTAATAAAGCATATTTTTGGGGGGAGAAAAAGTTCAGAAAAGGTTCACTAGGCTGATTCCTCGGATGAGGGGTTTGTCTTATGAGGAAAGGTTGAGCAGGTTGGGCCTGTACTCATTGGAGTTTAGAAGAATGAGAGGTGATCTTATTGAAACATATCAGATCCTGAGGGGGCTCGACAGGCTCGATGCTGAGAGGATGTTTCCTCTCATGGGGGAATGTAGAAATAGGGCACACAGTTTCAAATTAAGGTGATTCCAATTGAAGATGGTGATGAGGAGGAATTTCTTCTCTCAGAAGGTCATTAGCGTTTGGAATTCTCTTTCCCAGCGAGCAGTGGAGGCTGGGTCAATAAATATATTCAAGGCTGAGTTAGACAGATGTTTGATTGACATGGGAGCCATGGGTTATGAGGGGGCAGGAAAGTGAAGTTAAGACCACGATCAGATCAGCCATGATTTTATTGAATGGCGGAGTAGGATCAAGGGGCTGAATGGCCTACTCTGTTCCTACTTCTTATGTTCTTATACCTACACAGACAGTCCTTTTTCACAGCTACTCTAAAACGAATGATATTTTAATGACTGTTGCACACAATCCTCTCCGACTGAAACATACTTCATTCACCTGACTTCATTCTCCAAATCTAGATCCAGTACCATCTCCTTCCCCATTGGATGGAAATATACTGATTCGGAAAGTTCTCTTACACACATTCCAGGAATTCTTCTCCCTCTTTGCCCTTCACACAGTTATTTTCCCAGCCTGTATTCGGATAATTGAAATCCCCATTAGCATTACTCAGAGGTTCTTGCATCTTTCGACAATTTGCCTGCAAATTTGCTCCTCTATCCACTTCCTACTATTTAGTGGCCTGGATATACACTGAGCAGTGGAATAACTCCTCTGTTGATGCATTATTCTAAACAAATAGATTCTGCCTTTCAACCCTCAAGTACCTTTTCTCATCCTCGTGCTGTAACAGTATCTTTGATCAATACAGCTGCACCCACACAATCCTCTGCCTATTTTTCTTCTCTATCTTTCTTGAATACATCGCAGTGAGGAATATTAAGTTCCCATTCCTCCCCTTGTTTGATCCATGTCTCCGTTATTGCCACTGGATCACAATCCCATGTGGCTACTTGTGCCTGCAGCTCACCAATCCTATTTACCATGCTGCAAGTATTTACAAACATGCACTCTAAACCTATCTCAGTCTGGCTTGCATTTGTCTCTTGTTTGAGGCTTGTGTTTCTGAACTATTCTTTATTCTAATGCTGTTTGTTTCTCTCAGTCCTCGGTGCACCTTGTATCTATTCTCTAATGCTTCATCCTTGTGCCCCTCCCCCAGCCAAATTAGTATAAATCCTTTCACAAAGCATTAGTTAAAGTGACAGCGAGGTCATTTGTCCTGTCCATCTTGTGCAGGTCACATCAACACCAGAAGTGGTGACAATGTTCCTGGAAGCTGTAGCCCTGCCTCATCCACCATTTCTCCAGCCATGCATTAACCTGTATTATCCTACTATTCCTATACTCACCAATACACATGGGAGTAATCCAAATATTATAACCTTTGTGGTCTTGCTCTTTAACTTCCTTCCCAGCTCCTAAAACTCTGGTTGTAGGATCTCAACCCTTTTCATACCCATGTCATTGGTTCCAAAATAGACCACGACTTCTGACTGTTCTTCTTCCCCATTGAACATATTTTGAAGACTGAAAACTGGTTTCAGAATCTCACACTTGGTCCCACTGCCAAGCGGTCGGTGGGGGCGGTGGGGAGGTGAGGGTGAGGGGTGGGGGAGCGGCGGGCCTTTCCCGAAGTCGGGGGTCGCGGCGGGTCTCTTCCCGCGGAATTTTATGGCCCCCCTCCTGCCGTGACCCATGACATCGAGAGGCTGGTCAAATTCAGCCCGATATGTTCAGCTGCAATGGCGGTTCATGCTGCCCTCTCCTGGTCATTGGCTGACATACATGCAAAGTTTCTGTAAAATGAATGTAACGTGGATATATTGCCAGAACAGAGGAGGATCACCTTGATATGTTTTTCGGAAGAAGCAGAGCAGTTGGACTAATTGGAGAACACAGCCAAAGATACAGCACTGGCATGATGGGCCAAATGGTCTTTGTTCACTATTCTATGACTCGATGAACATTTCCCATCCTAATTTCACATTTTCTACAACTGCAGCATTTGGCTTTGTAAAGGTCTGGTGTGTAGACTTTTCCCAGAGCTGCAAATAGTACCTTGTGACAATATAAACTGTCAGTGTGTGAATGTGGGTGTCACATTTATATACAAAATGAGTGCTGAAGTTATGATGGTATCAGTTGTAAATGTATTTTCATTATGTTTCTAATCTGTAATATGTTATACATATCTATGATTGAAACTGTGCTCCTGTAAATGGTGAGTTTTATTAATCATTCATTGGATGTGGACATCGTTTACAAGGCCAACATTTACTGCCCATCCTGACTTGCCCTTGAGATGCTGGTGCTGAACCGGCTTCCTGAACAGCTGCAGCCCGTGTGGATTTGCAGTTTTTCTTGTAGTTATTCATTTGAAACAGATGAACGGTATGCTCGGGCATTTCAGAGAGCAGTAAAGAGTTAACTACATTGCTGTGAGTTTGAAGTCACACATGGGCCAGACCAGGTGAGGAGAACAGATTTCCTGTCCTAAGAACATTAGTGAACCAATACTCCAGTTGTTTCATTGTCATCATTACTGATACAAGCTATTTATTGTTGATTTATTTCATTAACTGAACTTAAATTCTGCAACTGTGGTGATGGGATTTGAAATCACTGTCACCAGATTATTGATGGGATTTGAAATCACTGTCACCAGATTACTGATGGGATTTGAAATCACTGTCACCAGATTATTGATGGGATTTGAAATCACTGTCACCAGATTACTGATGGGATTTGAAATCACTGTCACCAGATTATTGCTGGGATTTGAAATCACTGTCACCAGAGTACTGATGGGATTTGAAATCACTGTCAACAGATTATTGCTGGGATTTGAAATCACTGTCACCAGATTACTGATGGGATTTGAAATCACTGTCACCATTTTATTGCTGGGATTTGAAATCACTGTCACCAGATTACTGATGGGATTTGAAATCACTGTCACCAGATTATTGCTGGGATTTGAAATCGCTGTCACCAGATTACTGATGGGATTTGAAATCACTGTCACCAGATTACTGATGGGATTTGAAATCACTGTCAGCAGATTATTGCTGGGATTTGAAATCACTGTCACCAGATTATTGCTGGGATTTGAAATCACTGTCACCAGAGTACTGATGGGATTTGAAATCACTGTCAACAGATTATTGCTGGGATTTGAAATCACTGTCACCAGATTACCGATGGGATTTGAAATCACTGTCACCAGGTTATTGCTGGGATTTGAAATCACTGTCATCAGATTATTGCTGGGATTTGAAATCACTGTCACCAGATTATTAGTCCAGGCCTCTGGATTACTAGTGCAGTAAATACTACCACTATTTTACTGTAGCCGGGAGTGCATCAATGGGCTCATTATGAATAAATGTGTATGTCTGTGTGTGTGGTTTTGGAATATATTTGTGTGTATCTTTGTGTATAAATGTACTTAGGCGTTATTAATAAATAAAACAGAAATAAATAAACAGATAATTTTTTTGAATAAGACAGTTCAACCTGAATAAATAATAGATTTGTGCAAATAAGCATGTAAGCAGTATTTAACACAAGAAATCAAAAATGTTCGAGTTTAACATGGATGAAAGGAAGAGCAAATGTAACAGGGCTTTAAGGTGATAAACTCATAGAATCAGTGACTGGTTACAGCACAGAAGGAGGCCATTCAGCCTATCGTGTCAATGCTAGCTCTCTGCAACAGCAACTCACCCAGTCCCACTCCCCTGCCATTTCTCCATTGCCCTGCAAGTTTTTCTCCTCAGATAATTATCCAATTCTCTTTTGAAGGCCTCGATTGAACCTGCCTCCGCCGCACTCTCAGGCAGTGCATTCCAGATCCTAACCACTCGCTGCTTAAAATAGTTTTTCCTCATGTTGCCATTGATTCTTTAGCCAATCATCTTAAATTGGTGTCCTCTGGTTGTAGATCCTTCCAGCAATGGGAACAGTTTCTCCCTATCTACTCTGTCCAGACACAAGAACACAAGAACATCAGTAGTATGAGAAATGGTCCATTTTCCTGGTGATTTTTCTATTGCCTCACCTCAATAACCACAATAACAATCATCTCCTTGGGCTTCTTGGTTTATTGAATGAATTTGCAGTCCTGACACAGTGTGAATCCACAGAAGTCATCGATAAGGTCTATCTACTGCCCCGTGACATGGTGTAGCTAGCTCTATTCTATCAATGAAAGTAATTCGCATTGGCATTACATACTATATTGCTTGCTTGCTAGCTAATGCATTTTGCTGCTCTCCATTGATGTTTGTATGCTACTTTATTTATAGGGAGAAAATATGTTTTAAATCAGACTGTGTTTTGAAGGCATCAGATTGGCTATACAATTTATATACAGATTAATTGCCCCCATGTCCATGGCTGAGTCAATAATTTTGTCAAATGTCCATGGTGCAACATCAACATGTCAGTGCCTATCCCTGCACAGATAAGAGGGGCTCCCTCTTCATTTAGGGCAGGGGGAGGAGGAATGGCTTTCCCAGAAGACATAAATCTCAAAGAACACATCCATTCAGAGTTTTGACTGAACTGAACTGCACAGAATGTTGTGAGATAACAATCCAGTTCCTTTTCCCACTCTCTTGGGGCTTGAGGAAAAATGTTCTTTAAAACAAAGAAAGAAATGCACTGGACACATTCAACTGGAGAAACGGGATCAAAATTCTTTGCCGCTGTTTGTTGTTCCACCTCCCCTAAAGGTTTAATGGGTGTATGTGGCGTGGCAATGGAATGATGGAAACTCGGAAACCCCAAGGTAGATTTGCCCAGATTTGTGCTGAGCTGACGTACCACATTTAGTCTCAGTGTCCTTAGTTTAAGAATGGGAAAACGTAGCCAGGATTCCTCCTCCTAATAGCAATTCAGTGACTTGATGTCAATTACACAGGTATGGACCTGAGGCAAGGGAGAGATTAAGCTCAACTTGTGATGTGCTCCACAGTCAAGTAGCCTGTCAACAATGGCTCTCTCAGCTCACACATGAAGAATGTTCTGGAAGGCTGACCGAACCCATGGATCATAATCCCGGTGAGGACTCAACAACCAGAGGAGGAGAAAAAGTAGAAAAAAAACAATGATTGGATAAAATAATTGAAATGCTATTTGTAAAGTTATATATAATGCAATAGTTCATGCTGCAACAAAACAACATGATGTGGGTTTGAACCCGTAAGTGCCCAGCAGTAATATTCTCCATCTACAGACTAGGAGGCTCCTCAGTGAAAGTGAAATTGGAGTGTCAGCCTCGGACATGAAAGCTAGTGCCAGTTATTTTAGCAAACTAAGACACACAGGTTCAACTGGTAGAAAGCAAAATTAGGACTGATGTCAGGAAGTTCCGTCCACAAATAGTGATCGCCATGTGGAAAAGACTTCCAGATAGGGCAGTGAAGATAAAAAAGCTTGTCAACACTGAAGAAACAGTTGGAGAGTGTGGGAGTGAGGGATGCAGTTCTTTCTGCATCAATGAGCTTGAATAGGCCAGATGGCATTCCTCAGAATCCCAATGTTTATAACCTGTAAGGCTAAATTGCTATATGTCTGGGGATAGGTTATCTGTTTGCTTCGTAGTCTGAGTGAAGTGTCTCACATGGGCAAAACAACCAATGGAAAAGAGATAACTCACCTACATGAGACTCCCTCTCATGCAGTGACAGGGTTATGATAAACATGGTGAGGACACAGAACTGCGAGCTCAAGGTACAGCTAACAGATCTTCAAAATAGATTTGTCAAACCTGTATGTATTTTACATCACCTCTTTGTAAAACCCTAGATCTTATTCACAAATGTGTTTCTGAATCTATTTCACTAATCCTCACTTCAACTGGATCCATTATTAAGTCTTTGTGGTCAAAATCCTGAAGTTCCCTCTTACATTTTGGGTGTATTTAAACTGCATTTTCCATCAGTGTGAAGGGGTTTCAACTTTGCACTGACACTTTTATTATGTTCATTCAGAGGTAATGTAATATCCATCTTCGAAAAGGGTGACAGAACTAAGCCGAATAATTGCAGCCCAGTTAATTTAACATCGATGTTAGTTGAGTGAGTATGTTCAAGACTGAGATTGGTAGAGTGTTGGACACCAATGGAAACAAGGGAAATGGGGATAGGGTGGGAAATAGATTGAGGTAGAAGATCAACCATGATCTTATTGGATGGTGGAGAGGCTCGAGGGGCCGTACAATCTACACCCGCTCCTATTTGTTATTTTCTAGGTCAATGTTTAGAATCTTTAAAGATAAAATTACTAAATATCCAAGTGAGAAAATTATTAGAAGTAGAAACACTGGTTTCATAAAGGAAAATCGTGCTCGACAAAACCCAATAGAGTTCTTTTGAAGTGACAGATAATGGTGGCCGTGTGTACAGGGACATTCGGAATGCCTTGGAAAAGTTAGTAGAGAGGAGACCATTGGAGAAGATTAACACTTTTGGAATTAGGGGAATGGGATGAAATGGGATTAAAAACTGGTTCTGAGGGAGGGGAGAGTAGGAGTTAAGGGCAGTTTCTCCGAGGGGATGAAAGTGGGTAACAGTGCCCCACACGGTTCTGTTCTAGTGCTGCTAATTTGTAGTGTGTAAGGTCACTTGTGCACTTGGCGAGGAGTGAATTATGGTGCAGGGCATGGGGAAGATGCAAAAATACCATCTTTAAGAAAAGGAGTCTGGCCTCAATGGTCCGGGTGGAAACACTTGTGACACCATGCAGTCACACTGACTCCCTCGTATGCATGGGTTTGGCCTGTGTTGACAGCCCGAGCAATAAGGGAATAATTTTTTTCAACAGAATGTAACATTTGTTTCGCTTTCGGTTGAGTTGAAGAATGACGGTTTTTATACAATTGAGAAACCCGTTCTTGCAAACTGCTTGTTTCTCTTATGGAGTTTGTTGAACCCAGACTGAGCCACAACACTTCAATAACCTGAAACATTCTCAGCACAGTAACTTTTTATTCATGTGATTGTGTTTTTTACTCCCCAGATCTAGAAGACAGCAGCTTGACAGATGATATTGAGTCTTCAAGCACTTCACTGAGCTGCTGTGCTTCCAGCAGAGGCTCTGCAGCAAAAGCAGGCTTGTCTTCCGAAGACTGCACTACTAAACAGACCATACAACTTACCGAAGAAATCCAGAACCCACAGGTCAAACAAAACTCATCCCTGACCTTTTGTAAATGTGTTCCCTTTCTCTACAAGCATGAAAAAACATGAGATAATCAAGATTAGAGCCGTCTGACAATCTGATCCATTCAAGCACAGGGAATATAATTTTTTGGAGGTGTGGGAGATGGTTGTAAATAGTTAAGGATCTAAAGGGTAAGTGTGTTGATGAGCAACATTGTGGTAGAACGCGAGGAATTTTGAGGCCAGAGAAACCGTGGTTCTACAAAACACCAGCGTTAATCTTGCATGACCTCTAATAATGCCTAATCAAAAAGATGACTATAATTCACAACCGAGTTCCTTTAACTTCTGTAAACAGCTGCTTTGAAACCGTTTACAAACATAATCACATATATTGTAGATTTTTTAAAACCCAGTGTAATAAGTTCCTCTCCTTCCCAGAGATTTAAGTTATTATAATTCTCAAATGACATTAATAGGATTGTCCCTATCAGGAGCCATTTGACCTGTCTGCTTTTGTAGACTAATTACACTCTATCCTCAAGGCTCAATGGGAACTCAGTGCATTTGTGTAAAAACCAGACAGGGAATTGTGAAAATATACTAGATCTGTGTTTTTTAAGCTGCTGAAAACAAATTGCACGTTTTAATTTCGAAACACAGTTTCTCGAGTTCCCCAATGGTCTAGTGGTAAAGGCACTGCTGTTCACCTAACATTCAACCATATGAACCAGAGGATCTCAGGCTTGATTCCCACTCTTGGCTGAGTTAGCTAATTTCAACTAGAGACACTGTCGGGGCTGCTGCAGTTACCTCAGTCACCACTTGAACCATGTAGGTTTGGTGCTCCGAAGTCGGAGATGATAAAGGGGGTGAGAAAGGGAACGGTGGCCTCATTCCCTGTCTCTGTTCAAGTTTTGGAGCTGGGGGATCCTCCAAACACCACCAGGTTTCATCAATTTCTGTCTCCGCTGGGCAAGCTAATATTGTCACTTGCTGTCCTTCCATCCTCTTCGCAACCACTCACAATCACTCTGGTGAGCAGATTGTTGAGGTATTTGCTGTTTGCTTCTCTCATTGCAGTGTGTCAGGGGCCTGGAGAACATGACCTTTGGAGATGCTGGATGGTTTTGGAGGGTGCTGGACTCAATCATTATCCTGTTGAGGAATAAGCAGAACAAAGAGATGCTAACGCTTGAGGTGCTGTCATACCTGTCGAAGAACATGATTCAGTTGAGAGAAAACACTAATCCACCCTTTGTCGATACAATCCTCAGCAGAATTCAGTCACTCTTTGAGGGAAGGTGTGAGAAAGTACTGGTGGAGATGTTCCAATGTGTTGGGAAACTTGACCAAGTGGAATCTGAGGGTGAAGATCTTTCTTCTACCAACAGGTCCATTCCAAACTCGTTCACTTATTGTTGCACTTGGATGGAAAGAGTGAGGAGATCATCAGATCTTGTAGGTCAACACTGTGGATGATCTTGCCACTTACTGGATCTGCCGAGGCTTCCTCATAGATATCTAGAGGAGCCCAATGGGAGTTACATGGACTTCCTCAGATACCTATCACAGCAGTTAGTTTAAGATGCTTCGAAACCTGTGGAGCTTTTATCAGTTCTCCAAGGAAGACAGTCACAGTGACTGCCTGACAGTGTTGGATCTTAAGGATGTGAGAAGCCAACTGCTCCACAATACCAGGCAGACTGGGACCAGCATATTCCACCATTGCTCTGGCAGCAGAACAACCTCCTTGTTGAATTTGCAGAGGTTCATCATCTGTTCCCATCCTCCATTTCTTTCCATGTATTCAGCTCCGTCTCTATAATTGTCTGATTCAAAGGGATCTTTAGTGTCTCCACACTATTGACACACAAATCCCTACTTATAGATGTTTGAAATTTAGCTGTGAATTCTCTCTGCTGTGATTCACTCTCAGAAACAAAACCATTGATCAGAGAAAGATCAATTCCTATACCATGGATTGTGAGTTATTCTTCAATAATGAGCAGGAGCAGCTCCGAGAACACGCAGTGACCTTTTCAACTTTACTCCTGCAGCAGCTGGAACGTGTCTGACCCGCCCGGTGGGTTACCTGGTGGACGAGCTGTGTAATGAACTGCTGCTGTCCCCCACCAGAATGAAACCTAAAGACACAGACCCCGATCCTCCTCCACCTCCTCCTCTTCAGAACAACAAACTGATCATTCTTTCAACATGACCTACACATTTGTAAATGTATGTATTGTAATTAAATAGATATTCTGTTGTGTTATTGTAACTATTGGTGAATCTTCAAACCCATTCAGGGAGGCAGTATTCCTGACACAGAGCAGCAGTGAGCAGGAGGAACTGGGGATAACATTGAGGAGAAATCTGTCTCTCCCCCGGGGGTGATAGAAGCAGGAGGTCTCAGCTGAGGATTCCAAGAGCAAGATCTCCGAGGCCTCGGCTGGTAAAGATCAATGATTGATGAGCATTGGTCTCACACACAGGCTGTGGAGACAGTCTCTTCTCTCCTGGTGCAGATGACGGGACAATTGGAGGAGTCCAGAACTCACACCGACAACACAATGAGGGAGGCAACACATAAGGTGAGGAAGACCCTGGGCACTGGCCGTCCGGGAGATCAATGTAGCTGCCAACCAGACATTAGGAGGAGGGTAGAAGAGCTCTGGTCACTTATACAGTGACAACAGTTACTGCTTCCATAGCTGGCATTCTGACAACGTAGCCTTCACTGCTCAGAAACTGCAGTTTTATCATCATTGCCATAACTCCTGGAAAATCCGTGATCCAGAAACAGCCCACTGTGTGTTCACATTTCGCCATTTCTCCCCCGTCGCCCCAGTCATTTGATTCTGGTGGGTGCACTGTCACAAAATGATCAGAGTTACAGAGGCTCAGAGAGGGAAATCATGGCAGAAATCCCAGTGGTCACTTCTGGTGTGCAGTTTTGCTGAGGGGCCGTGTCCCACTTCACTTGCCAGACCAGCTCCCAGAAGTGGGTGGTTTTCAGAAGGAAATTCCAGCTGGTGTTTTTGGGATACGGGTGCTGTGATAATAAGACTCGCCTGTTTGAAATCTGGTTTTCACACAACATTCTGATGACCATAATTTGAAATTGCCTGGAGGCATGAAAACAGAAAGCTGCAGTTCATCACTCGAGTGCTGATTCGAAGCAATGTTCTGGGTGCAGTATAAGTGGGTTCCACACACACATTTCCACTGAAGGTGTGAAGTGTACTGTCTGACACACAGCAGCATGTTTCAGGATCACTCAGGGACTGAGGGAACGAAGGCACAGGTTCACAGATACAGTACTGGAGGTCTTGATGGAGGAGGTCCAAAGGAGGAGGAATGTCCTGTACTTACAGAGGAGAAGGAGTCCACCTCCCTCTCCTGTCTCTCCTGTCCTTCTCTGCTGCCGCAGCTGGTGCTGCTCAGCCTGGCCTCGTGTCCTCCTCCCATTCCTCCCGCAGACCGAGCAAGATGTCAATGACCAAACGCTCCCTTTCTCCTGCTGATTCCTATAAAGTTTCCAATAAGGTGGAGTAACACAGCACTTACTCTTTATAGGTGAAATCCTCAGTGGCGCACAGTGGTGCAGTGGTTAGCACCGCAGCCTCACAGCTCCAGGGACCCAGGTTCGATTCCGGTTACTGCCTGTGTGGAGTTTGCAAGTTCTCCCTGTGTCTGCGTGGGTTTTCTCCGGGTGCTCCGGTTTCCTCCCACAAGCCAAAAGACTTGCAGGTTGATAGGTAAATTGGCCATTATAAATTGTCACTAGTATAGGTAGGTGGTAGGGAAATATAGGGACAGGTGGGGATGTTTGGTAGGAATATGGGATTAGTGTAGGATTAGTATAAATGGGTGGTTGATGTTCGGCACAGACTCGGTGGGCTGAAGGGCCTGTTTCAGTGCTGTATCTCTAATCTAATCAGTATTTCCAGAGTAAATGCTGACAGAGTGTTGGTGAAGTCTTGACAAAGTTTCCCAGAAAGTCTCCCAACGTGTTTCAAATGTCCTCTTCAAACCTCCAGCAGTATGTGAACAGTAAAAGGTGATTAATATTTAAATAGCACTTGAAATCCTCAGCGATGACTTGTTTACTCCTGTCACTGTCAGGAGACAGTGTGAGTTCAAGAGCCAGCCACCAAAATGCTGAACTGAGCAAGATGTCGATGACTAAACACTCCCTTTGTCCTGGTGACTCTGATAGGGAGGGGTCGACCCAACTCACAATCTCACTGATTTCACACAAATCATAAACTGCAGGACTGTCTGTGAAATTAACCTCCAATGTAGCATTCAAAATAAAATATGAATTCATAATTTAATAGTTTGTTTTCAAACTCCTCTGTGGTCACTGTGATACAAAAACACTTCACTTCCTTCATGTGATGATGTGATCTTCCAAAAGGAAATTGAAACAGTCCTCGTTCAGGAGTGAGAATTCTTCTGGTCACTGGCTGCAGAGTTAAAGGTGCCAACAATAGCTTCCTCTCTTGCGGATTTCCACTGTAATCACAGTTTCATACAACAAGGAAAGTGTTTACCAGCATATATCAGCAGTATGGAATTCTGTTGTGTATACAGGAAAGGGAGGTGGGAACAGGACAGGTACATGGGATTAGGACGACTGCTCATGTGGAGGATGATCACCAGTAATCTATCAGAGATCAGATTACACCAGAGAGACTCCAAAAGAGAAACTGGTGTTGAATTTGTGAGGCTTGCTTTGTGGAATGCTTTAGTATTTGATGAGAATGTTGAACCAGTGAAATTTTGCAGCTGTGGGATGACAGTTACCTGAATAGATATTATAATATTTATTGCAACATTAAGGTACCATGTGTACTGAGTGTAACAACGTTAGCAGCATCCAATCATACAGCTGTGAAATATCTGCAAATGTTGCTATTTATGTCGTGAGACAAATTGAAAAGTGTTTAATTTCTCTGCGATTTAAGTAGACATCTAGTCACAGGACCCAGAACCCTGAAGTGGAAGAAAATCATTCTCGTTCTCGAGGGACTGCCTAAGAAGAAGAAGAAGAAGAAGAATGGAATAAAGTAACACCCTGACAATTCATTAATTGTCTGTATGGAACCTTGCAGAATTTGGAAGACAGGCAGAAAAGTCAAAGTCACTGTCCTGGTCCCAAGTCCTCCACTCTTCCAATATTACATATTTACATCTCTATAAAGGAGATGGCTTTTTGGTAAAGGAGCAGAATTCCTGCTGTGTATTTGTGTGAGGTCCTGGGTTCAAATCATACATAAGCCCTCATTTCGCCAGTAACATTAGAACTTGTAAGTGAAGTATTTAATACTTTTTCCCATGCGAATTGTGAAATTTACAATAGTCTGCTACAAAAGAGGGTGAACCTCTGTTGAAAAAGGGAGCGAAGGAAAGACCGAGTAATTACAGGCCAGTCAGACGAACCTCAGTCATGGCCCAATAACTGGAACCTATTCTGAGAGACAGAATAAACTGTCAGTTCGAAAAGCACAGGTTAATCAAGGATAGTCAGCATGGATTTTTAAGCGAAGATCTTGTTTGACCAACTTGATGGAATTTTTTGAAGAAGTAACAAGGAAGATAAATGAGGGTAGTGCAGCTGACGTGTCCTACATGGATGTTAGCAAGGCATTTGGCAAGGTCCCACATGGCAGACTGGTTAAAAAAAATAAAAACCCATGGGATCCAGGGAAATGCAGTAAGGTGGATACAAAATTAGCTCAGTGGCAGGAAACAAAGGGTGATTGTTGACGGGTGTTTTAGCGACTGGAGGGCTGTTTCCAGTGGTGTTCTGCAGGGCTCAGTACCAGGTCTCCTGCTTTTTGTGGTACATATTAGCGATTTGGAAGTCAATGTAGGGGGCATGATCAAGACCTTTGCAGACGACACAAAGATTGGCCATGAGGTAGATAATGAGGAGGATAGCTGTAGGCTGCAGGAAGATATTGATGGTTTGGTCAGGTGGGCAGAAAAGTGGCAAATGGAATTCAACCTGGAGAAGTGTGAAGTGATGCATTTGGGGAGGTCAAACAAGGCAACAGAATACACGATACTGAGAAGTATAGAGGAAGTGAGAGACCTTGGATTGAATGTCCACAGATCCCTGAAGATGGCAGGACAGGTCGATAAGGTGGTTAAGAAGGCAGATGGAATCCTTTCCTTTGTTAGCCGAGGTATAGAATACCAGAGCAGCGAGCTTATGCTGCAACTGTATAACTCATTGGTTAGGCTACAACTTGAGTTCTGTGTGCAATTCTGGAAACCTCAAGACAGAAAGGATGCAATTGCACGAGAGAAGGTACAGAGGAGATTTACAAGGATGTTGCCAGGACTGGAAAAATGCAGCTATGAGGAAAGACTGGATAGGCTGGGGCTGTTCTCCTTGGAACAGAGAAGGCTGAGAGGAGATCTGATAGAAATGTACAAAATTTTGAGCGGTCTAAATAGAGTGGAAGTGCAAGGTCTATTCACCTTAGCAGAGAGGTTAGTGACGAGGGGGCATAGATTTAAAGTGATTGGTAGAAAAATTAGAGGGGAGACGAGGAAAAACCTTTTCACCCAGAGGATGGTGTGGGTGTGGAACTCACTGCCTGAAAGGGTGGTTGAGACAGAAACCCTCAACTCATCCAAACGGAGTCTGGATAATCACCTCAAGTGCCGTAATCTGCAGGGCTACGGACCAAATGCTGGAAGGTGGGATTAGAACAGGTGGATCGTTTTTCAGCCGCCACAGACATGATGGGCCAAGTGGCCTCTTTCTGTGCGCTCAACTTTCTATGATTCTGTGATTCTTAACTCTCTCCAGCATCTTGCTTTTTGATTTTCTTGTTTTTCTTGTTTTTCACTTTGTCGATGCCTTTGAATAATTGTGGATCCTTCTTCAGGGTGTCTTCTTTCACCAGGTAGTTCTGACCTCTGATGATGTTGATCGTAATCAGCTTCAATTCGCTGATAGTTCTGGAACTGAGCAGATTTCCTTTGCTTGAGTCTACAACATGGAACTCAATCTGACATGTGGACCCATGGGAGGATTTGAATGCCACCCCTGCGTTGGAGTTGCATCCATCCAATAAGAGACCGAGTAGAAGTGACAGTTCTGTCAGTCGAACATGAGACTTTTAATGGCAGGGTTGTGAGTTTGAGTGCCATTCTGTTTTTCCCTTTTTTAAGGCTTCATGAGCACAGAGTACAGGGAGTGTTTGAAATGAGCAAGTCTCGCTTTGATTCAGGACTCTTACCTCTCAGCAGCATCTCACCATGAAAGATTGATTTTGATCTCATTTCATTCTCAGCTCGGGGTCTGTGTGGATCACTGGCACTTCTGGCTGTCGCCAGCTTCACAATCCATCAGTACTGAGAAAGAAATGGGGAATATTACTCACATGTTGTGTTCTTTAATCTTTTGGAAAACTTGAATGTATGTGTTTTCTTCCAAAACAAGGACACCAAGCCACTGTCAATGTAGGGCTGAAATAACTCAGTTGGGAGAGCGTTAGACTGAAGATCTAAAAGTCCGTGGTTCAATCCCGGGTTTCAGCAATTTCACTTCCTTATGCGTCCCTTGCCTTGGTTCTGATTTTCCAGTTGCACAATTTACTTTGAAATTATTTACCAAGCACCAGTGGATTGAATTTGAGAAACAACACAGAGTCATTTCCAGCAAAGAAGGTGGTCGTTTGGCCTATCACGTCCATGCTGGCTCTCCCCGGATCAATCTAGTCAGTTCCACTCACCAGCTCGATCCCTTTCCTCCTGCAAGTTTCTTTCCTTCAAGTATCCATCCAATTTCCCTTTCAAATCATTGATTGTCTCTGCTTCCACCACACTCGTGGGCCAAGTCATTACCACCCACAACATAAAAAATTCCACCTCATCAAGGATGGGAAATACTTACATCTTCTATATTTGCTTATTCTCTATTTCTATGAGAATAGACTGGCAGTCAACATGAAAGGAAACCCAAATATCTTCGAGCAGCATGTAAATGATAAGTGGGTAGTAAGAGGTTGAGTCGGGCATATTAGGGACAAAAAGGATAATATAAGCTTAGAGGTGCAGGGCAATGTTAATCTACCTAATGAGTACTTTGCATCAGTGATCACTGAGGAAGTGGAATTTGACAAAATATCAGTCGAAGTGAAGAAAGTAGAGGCAATGGAGAGAGTACAAATTAGGAGAGGGAGGTACTAAAAAGGCTGGCTGTGCTGAGGGAAGATAAATCACCTGGTCCGGATGGCTCACATCCCAGGTTGCGAAAGGAAATGCGGATGCAGATAACGGAAGGGCTTGCTATAATCTTCCAATCTTCCCTGGATACGGGGGAGGTGACAGAGGATTAAACAGTGGCAAATGCGACACCCTTATTCAAGAAAGGGTGTAAGGACATCCAGGTAACTACAGGCTAGTTAGATTAACAGCATCGGTGGGTAAGGTTTTAGAAAGAATAATCAGGGTAAAAAATCAACAGTCACTTGGAGAGGTTCGAGTTAATTAAGGAGAGTGAGCATGGATTTATAAATGGGAGTTCATGCTTGACTAATCTAACTGCATTTTTTGATGAACTAACAGAGCAGGTTGATGAAGGGAATGCAGTGGATGTTGTTTATATGGATTTTAAGGAAGCGTTTGACAAGGTACCACATAAAAGGGCGGTTAACAAAATTGAGGTTCGTGGTATAGGAGGGTCAGTGTCCAATTGGATAGAAAATTGGTTTAAGGACAGAAAACAGCGAGTCTTATTAAATGGTTCTTTGTCAGACTGGAGGGTAGTCGACAGTGGTGTTCCCCAAGGGTCAGTGCTAAAACCACTGCTTTTTTTGCTCAAGGTAATTGACTTGGATCTTGGAATACAGAGAAGAATCTCAAAATATGCCGATGACACCAAACTTGGAGGAGCGGCAAACAGTGAGGATGATATGAACTGCCTGCAACAGGACAGTGATGGGCTAGCAGAATGGGCAGACAGGTGGCAGATGGAATTTAATAGTGACAAGTGTGAGGTGATGTATTTTGGCAGAAGGAATAGGGAGAGGCAATATATGCTTAATGGCACAGTTCTAAAGAGTGTACTGGAATAGAGGGACTTGGGGTTCATGTGCATCACACTTTGAAGGTGGCAAGACCTATTGCGAGAGTGGTTCGCAAAGCATATGGGATCTTGGGCTTTATAAATAGAGGCATTGAATACAAAGGCAGGGAAGTTATGCTGAACCATTATAAAACTCTGGTTAGGCCCCAATTGGAGTGTTGCTTCCAGTTCTGCTCAGCAGACTTTAGAAAGAATTTGGGGGTCCTTGAGAGGACGCAGAGGCGAGTTACCAGAATGGATCAAGGGATGGGGGATTTTAGTTACAAGGTTAGGTTGGAAAAGCTAGGATTATTCTGCCTTTCTCAAAGGAGATTGAGTGGAGAATTGATAGAGGTGTATAACACCTCCAGAGAACAGGCCATCCTGGACTGGGTATTGTGTAATGAGAAAGGATTAGTTAACAATCTTGTTGTGTGGGGTCCCTTGGGGAAGTGCGCCCATAATATGATAAAATTCTTCATTAAGATGGAGAGTGAGAGAGTTGATTCCGAGACTCGGGTCCCGAATCTAAACAAAGGAAACTATGAAGGTATGAGGCGGGAGTTGGCTATGATAGATTGGGGAACGTTACTTAAAGGGTTGACAGTGGATAGGCAATGGCTAGCATTTAAAGAGCGCATGGATGAATTACAACAATTGTTCATTCCTGTCTGTGCAAAAGTAAAACAGGAAGGGTGGCTCAACTGTGGCTTACAAAAGAAATTAAGGAAAGTATTAGATCCAAGGAGCAGAAATATAAAATGGCCAGAACAAGCAGCAAACCTGAAGATTGTGAGCAGTTTGGAATTTAGCAGAGGAGGACAAAAGGATTGATTAAGAAGGGGGAAATAGAGTATGAGAGTAAGCTAGCAGAGAACATAAAAACTGACTGTAAAAGCTTCTATAGATATGTGTAGAGAAAAAGATTAGTGAAGACAAATGTGGGCCCCTTACAGTCAGAAACGGGGGAATTTATAATGGGGAACAAAGAAATGGCAGACCAATTAAATACATACTTTGGATCTGTCTTCACAAAGGAGGATACTAATTACCTCTCAGAAATGTTGGGGAACATAGGGTCTAGTGAGAAGGAGGAACTGTATGAAATCAGTATTAGTAGGGAATGTTTGGGAAATTGATGGGATTGAAGGCCGATAAATCCCCAGGGACTGATACTCTACATCCCAGAGTACTTAAGGAAGTGGCCCTTGAAATAGCATATGCATTTCTGGTCTTTTTTCAAAATTCTATCGACTCTGGAACAGTTCCAATGGATTGGACGGTAGTTAATGTAACTCCATTATTTAAAAAAAGAGGTAGAAAGAAAACAGCGAATTATATACCGGTTAGCCTGACATCAGTCGTGGGGAAAATGCTGGAGTCCATTATAAAAGATGTAATAGCAGAGTGCAATAATAACTCGTCTCCACTCATAGTATTTCTAAATCCCACACATTCACTAGAATGTGAACAATTATTTCCTGTTGTGTCTCTCTCAGATTTGTAAACTTCACTGTATTGGAGTGAGGTGACATCTACTGGCGGGAAGCAAGAACTGCAATCAAGCAGCAGAAACTCCACGGTCTGTCAGGGTTCAAGAAACATTGCAATGTGAGGATACAGCGAAGTGGTTTGATTGGGTAGATGGAGACATGATTCCACTTGTAGTGGTGTCTGAAGCAAAGGCCAGAAATACAAAATTGTCATTAATAAAAGAAATGAGGAATTCATGAAAAATGTAGTAACGTAGTGAATGGTTAGAATGTGGATAGAATAGAAAGTGAGATTGGATGGACAGAAGCAGTCTGAAAGGATGGCTGAAACAAAAGGTGAGTGCCCTGAAACGTTAACTGTGTTTCTCTCAGCACAGATGCTGCCAGAGCTGCTGAACATTTCCAGCACTTTCTGTTTTTATTTCAGCATTTGCAGGATGTTGCTTTGATCTGAAAAAAATGGATGATTGACTGGGGGATTCCAGTGAAATTCCACAGCAGCTAATCAAACCTGATCTGTCAGTGGCTCGTTGGTCTAGGGGTATGATTCTCGCTTTGGGAGTATGGTTAATTAACATGTGCGAGATCCTGGGTTCAAGTCCCGGACGAGCCCTGGTCTGCTGGCATTTTTAGATTAAGGTTATCTGTTGGTTTCAGCCTTGCAGAAAGTGGAATTGACTTCCATGCAGAGCTGGCTTGAGGACCAGACAACTGGATTCAAAGAGCTTGTCGACAAAATTGTAATTAACTAAATGTGCAGAAAACCAACTGGGAATAGAAAGTTGTTGCAGTAATTGAGAGCTGACTCCAAAAACAACAGGACTGGGTTCTGGAATGGAATTTTTCAGTGTTTCTGTTGTTTGGCTTGCATTGACTCATCGATTTTCTTGTTTTTCACTTTGTCGATGCCTTTGAATAATTGTGGATCCTTCTTCAGAGTGTCTTCTTTCACCAGGTCGTTCTGACCTCTGATGATGTTGATTGTAATCAGCTTCAATTCGGTGATAGTTTTGGAAGTGAGCAGATTTCCTTTGCTTGAGTCTACAACATGGAACTCAGTCTGACATGTGGACCCATGGGAGGATTTGAATGCCACCCCTGCGTTGGAGTTCCATCCATCCAATAAGAGACCGAGTAGAAGTGACAGTTCTGTCAGTCGAACATGAGACTTTTAATGGCAGGGTTGTGAGTTTGAGTGCCATTCTGTTTTTCCCTTTTTTAAGGCTTCATGAGCAGAGAGTACAGGGAGTGTTTGAAATGAGCAAGTCTCGCTTTGATTCAGGACTCTTACCTCTCAGCAGCATCTCACTATGAAAGATTGAATTTGATCTCATTTCATTCTCAGCTCGGGGTCTGTGCGGCTCAGTGGCACTTCTGGCTGTCTCCCGCTTCACAATCCATCAGTACTGAGAAAGCAATGGGGAATATTACTCACATGTTGTGTTCTTTAATTTTTTGGAAAACTTGAATGTATGTATTTTCTTCCAAAACAAGGACAACAAGCCTCTGTTAATGTCGGGCTGAAATAGCTCAGTTGGGAGAGTGTGAGACTAAAAATCTGAAAGTCCCTGGTAAAATCCCGGGTTTCAGCAATTTTGCTTCCTTATGCGTCCCTTGCCTTGGTTCTTATTTTCCAGTTGCACAATTTACTTTGAGATTATTTCCCAAGCACCAGTGGATTGAATTTGAGAAACAACACAGAGTCATTTACAGCATAGAAGATGGTCATTTGGCCTATCACGTCCATGCTGGCTCTCCCCGGAGCAATCTAGTCAGTTCCACTCACCAGTTCGATCCCTTTCCTCCTGCAAGTTTCTTTCCTTCAAGTATCCATCCAATTTCCCTTTCAAATCATTGATTGTCTCTGCTTCCACCACACTCGTAGGCCAAGACATTACCACCCACAACAGAAAAAATTCCACCTCATCAAGGATGGGAAATACTTACATCTTCTATATTTGCTTATTCTCTATTTCTATGAGAATAGACTGGCAGTCAACATGAAAGGAAACCCAAAAATCTTCGAGCAGCATGTAAATGATAAGTGGGTAGTAAGAGGTTGAGTCGGGCCTATTCGGGACAAAGAGGATAATATATGCTTAGAGGTGCAGGGCAATGTTAATCTACTTAATGAGTACTTTGTATCAGTGATCACTAAGGAAGTGGAATTTGACAAAATATCAGTCGAAGTGAAGAGAGTAGATGCTATGGAGAGGGTACAAATTGAAAGAGGGAGGTACTAAAAAGGCAGGCTGTGCTTAGGGTAGATAAATCACCTGGTCTGGATGGCTTGCATCCCAGGTTGCAAAAGGAAATGCAGATGCAGATAATGGAAGAGTTTGCTATAATCTTCCAATCTTCCCTGGATACGGGGGAGGTGCCAGGAGTAAACAGTGGCAAATGCGACGCCCTTATTCAAGAAAGGGTTTAAGGACAGTCCGGCTAACTACAGGCCAGTTAGATTAACAGCAGTGGTGGGTAAGGTTTTAGAAAGAATAATCAGGGTAAAAAATCAACAGTCACTTGGAGAGGTTTGAGTTAATTAAGGAGAGTGAGCATGGATTTATAAATGGGAGTTCATGCTTGACTAATCTGACTGCATTTTTTGATGAACCAACAGAGCAGCTTGATGAAGGGAATGCAGTGGATGTTGTTTATATGGATTTTAAGGAAGCGTTTGACAAGGTACCACATAAAAGTGGGGTTTACAAAATTGAGGTTCGTGGTATAGGAGGGTCAGTGTCCAATTGGATAGAAAATTGGTTGAAGGACAGAAAACAGCGAGTCTTATGAAATGATTCATTGTCAGCCTGGAGGATAGTCGACAGTGGTGTTCCCCAAGGGTCAGTGCTAGAACCACTGCTTTTTTTGCGAAAGATAAATGACTTGGATCTTGGAATATTGAGTAGAATCTCAAAATATCCCGATGACAACAAACTTGGAGGAGTGGCAAACAGTGAGGATGATATGAACTGCCTGCAACAGGACAATGATAGGCTAGCAGAATGGGCAGACAGGTGGCAGATGGAATTTAATAGTGACAAGTGTGAGGTGATGTATTTTGGCATAAGGAATAGGGAGAGGCAATATTTACTTAATGGCACAGTTCTAAAGTGTGTGTTGGAATAGAGGGACTTGGGGTTCATGTGCATCAATCTTTGAAGGTGGCAAGACATATTGCGAGAGTGGTTAGCAAAGCATATGGGATCTTGGGCTTTATAAATAGAGGCATTGAGTACAAAGCAGGGAAGTCATGCTGAACCATTATAAAACTCTGGTTAGGCCCCAGTTGGCGTGTTGCTTCCAGTTTTGCTTACCACACTTAAGAAAGAATGTGAGGGTCCTTAAGAGGATGCAGAGGAAATTCACCAGAATGGATCCAGGGATGGAGGATTTTAGTTACAAGGTTAGGTTGGAAAAGCTAGGGCTTTTCTACCTGTATCAAAGGAGAGTGAGGGGAGAATTGATAGATGTGTTTTCGGCTGTGACAGTTTTAAGTAAGTTGGCAAGGAAACATTGTTCCCGTTAACTATTGGTACAAGGACTAGGGGACACAGATTGAAGGTTTTGGACAGGAGGTACAGGGGGAATGTGTGCAAGAACTTTTTTACACAGTGACTGGTGATGATCTGCAACTCGCTGCCCACGAGGGCGGTGGAATTGGAGACAATCGAGGATTACAAAAGGAATTTGGATGGGCACTTGAAGGAAATAATTTTACAGGGCTATGGAGATCGAGCAGACAAGTAATAACTCGTCTCCACTCCTAGTATTTCTAAATCCCACACATTCACTATAATGTGAACAATTATTTCCTGTTGTGTCTCTCTCCGATTTGTAAACTTCACTGTCTTGGAGTGAAGTGACATCTACTGGCAAGAACCAAGAACTGCCATGATGAGATCAGCCATGATTGTATTGAATGGCAGAGCAGGCTCGAGTGGCTGAATTGCCGACTCCTGCTCCTAGTTCTTATGTTCATAGAATCATACAGCACAGAAGGAGGCCATTCAGCCCCATTGTGCCTCTGCTGACTCTCTCACAAAAAGATGCAATTAGTCCAACCCCCTGCCTATTTCCCCATAATCCTGGAGAATTTCACTTTGAAATATTTGTCCAATTCCTTTATGAAAGTTATAATTGAATCTGTTTCCACCACCCTGTCAGACAATTCATTCCAAATCCAAATCAGTTACTGGGTAAAAAGATCTCTCCACACCTCCCCTTGACATTTTTGGCAAATTATTTTAAATCTGTGTCCTCTGGTTACTGAGCCCCAGGAAACTGGAAACAGTTTCTCCCTCTCTACCCTATGAAAATCCTTCATGATTCTGAACACCTCCATTGAATCTTCCCTTCACCTTCTCTGCTCTGAAGAGAACAATCCCAGCTTCACCAGCCTGTTCAGAGAACTGACACACCGCATCTCTGGGATCATTCTAGTAAATCTCCTCTGAATTGTCTCAGAAGCTTTGATGTCCTTTCTAAAGCCTGGTGCCCAGAACTGGACACATTACTCGAGCTGAGATCGAGCCAGCGACGCCCACATCCCACGAAAGAATAAAAAAACGCTCCCTAACCAGTCCCCAATTCTTATCCATTTACAGACCCTCCCTGACCAGTACCCAAATCTTATTCATTTAGAGACGCTCCCTGCCCAGTCCCCAATTCTTATCCATTTATAGACGCTGTTTCGGGAAGCCTCACCGGGAAAAGCTTCACCGCCACCATCCGCAGGGATACAGATGGGATTGTTCCATCTTATTGTGGCTCTGAGGCCCTGCTCCAGCTGTGTGAGCCCGCAAAGGGCGCGGTCTTCTCGCACTTTGTGAATATCCCGCTCCAACTCCGAACCCGCAGCTCCAGATGCTGACAGAGCTGTCTCTACTGCGCCTGCGCTCCCCGCTCCTGTCACAGATCGGGCGGATTCTGGGCCGCTGAGCATTCTGGGTACCACACCTGTCATTAATGCTATTCTTTCAGCTGATCGGTTTTATTCCGTACATTTCATGACCTGGAATCGTCGTGAGTGTTTTCGTTTGTACCTGTCAATGCCTGGGAGGATAGAGTCAGCTTCACTTTGTAGCCATGAGTTTCTGGTGTGAGAAAGTGGTGTTTAACTCAGTATATTTCAGTTTTTGGTCTGTGACTGTGGGTATTATTCAGTACTTGTTTGTTTCTGCTATTGCTCTGTGAGTTTCACCACATATCTTTCAACAACTTGCATGTGAGCATCAGCTTTTGTCTATATCTATCAGTTTCTGAGAAGTGAGAAAGGGTTTGATTCTATCCCTATCAGTTTCTGTTACATGCATGTGTCTTTAATCTGCACCTCCTCTGAGTGTGTCTTCTTCTCTGTACTTGTAGGTGAGTATGTGTTTTGCTTTGTATCTCTCAGTCTTTGAAGTGTGAGCCTGGGTTTGCACCTAATTTTCTTTGTACCTTGCAGCTGGGATATGAAAGAAAGATTTTTACACGTTACCTGCCAACTGCTGCAACGTGACTGTGGGTTTCACACTGTATCTGTCACTTTCTTGTCTGGTAATGCGAAGTTTACTGTGCACCTGTCAGTTTCTAGTCCAGGACTGATTGATTTTACTCTGTCCCTAGCATTCGCTGGTCTGTTAGTGTGGGGTTTACATTGTACCTGTCAGTTTCTTGTATGTGAGTGTTGATTTCACTCTGAAAAGAATCATAGATCATAGAATAGTTACAGAACAAAAAGAAGCCATTCAGCTCATTGTGCTTGTGCTGCTTCTCTGCACGAGCAACTCAGCTCATGCCACAGACTCATGTATTCCATGAAAACATGCAATTTTTTTCACTTCAGATAATTATCTTATACCATTTTGAAAGCCATGGTTGAATCAGCCTTCATCACACTCTCAAGCAGTGCATATCAGATCTTATCCACTCGCTGTGCAAAAGAAGTTTTTCCTCATGTTGCCTTTGGTTCCTTTGCCATTCACCTTAAATCGGTGTCCTCTGGTTACAGAGCCGTGAATAATATTCCCCATTGCTTTCTCAGCACTGATGGATTGTGAAGCAGGAGACAGCCAGAAGTCCCACTGAGCCGCACTGACCCCGAGCTGGGAATGAAATGAGATGAAGTTCAATCTTTCACAGCGAGATGCTGCAGAGAGATAAGAGTCCCGAATCAACGTGAGACTTTCTCATACTTTTGCTGAATTTCATTTCAAACACTCCTTGTACTCTCTGCTCATGATGCCGTAAAAAAGGGGAAAACAAAATGGCACTCCAACTCACCACCCTGAAATTAAAAGTTTCATGTTCGACTGACAGAACTGTCACTTCTACTCGGTCTCTTATTGGATGGATGCAACTGTATTCTTCAACGCAGGGGTGGCATTCAAAACCTCCCATGAGTCCACATGTCAGACTGAGTTCCATGTTGTAGACTCAAGCAAAGGAAATCTGCTCAGTTCCAAAACTATCAGTGAGTTGAAGCTCATTACGATCATCATCATCAGAGGTCAGAACTACCTGGTGAAAGAAAACACCCTGAAGAAGTATCCGCAATTATTCAAAGGCATCAACAAAGTGAAAAACAAGAAAATCGATGAGTCAATGCAAGCCAAACAACAGAAATGGGAAAGGTTTCCTTTCCATATCAGAACCCAGTTCTGTTGTTTTTTGGAGCCAGGCTTCAGTTAAAGTTACAACTTTATATTCCCACTTGGCTCTCTGTACATTTCATTCATTCCAATGTTGTCGACAAGCTCTTTGAATCCAGCCCTCTGGTCCTCAAGCAGGCTCCATATGGAAATCAATTCCGCCTTCTGCAAGGCTGAAACCAATCAATGACCTTAAACTAAAAATGCCAAAGAAGAAGGGCCTGTCCAGGATTTAAACCCAGGATCTCTCACACATTAATTAATCACTCACCCTAAGCAAGAATCATGCCCCTAGATCCACATGCCACTGATATCAGAACTTCCTTTTAGCTCCTGTGGAATTTCACTGGCAGCCAAAGCCGATCATCCATTTTTTTTCAGAGCAAAGCAACATCTTGCAAATTCTGAAATTAAAACAGAAAGTGTTGGAAATGTTCAGAAACTCTGGCAGCATCTGTGCTGAGAGAAACACAGTTAACATTTCAGGGCACTCACCTTTTGTTTCAGCCATCCGTTCAGACTGCTTCTGTCCATCCAATCTCACTTTCTATTCTATCCACATTCTAACCATTCACTCCGTAACTACATTTTTCATGAATTCCTCATTTCTTCTATTAATGACAATTTTATATTTCTGGCCTTTGCTTTGGACTCCACCACAAGTGGAATCATGTCTCCACCAACCCAATCAAACCCATTCACTATTTCCTCACATTGCAATGTTTCTTTCACCCTGACAGACGATGGAATTTCTGCTGCTTGATTGCAGTTCTTGCTTCCTGCCAGTAAATGTCACCTCACTCCAGTACAGTGAAGGTGACAAATCTGAGAGCACACAACAAGAAGTAATTGTTCACGTTGTTCATTGTTCAGTGAACAGGTCCCTCTATTCCTGCACACTCTTTAGAACTGTGCCATTAAGTATATATTGCCTCTCCCTATTCCTTCTGCTAAAATGCATCACCTCACACTAGTCACTATTAAAATCCATCTGCACCTGTCTGCCCATTCTGCTAGCCTATCACTGTCTTGCTGCAGGTGGTTCATTTCATCCTCACTGTTTGCCACTTCTCCAAGTTTAGTGTTATCGGCATATTTTGAGATTCTACTCTATATTCCAAGATCCAAGTCATTTATCTGTAGCAAATAAAAAGCAGTGGTTCCAGCAGTGACCCTTGGGGAACAGCACTGTCGACAACCTTCCAGTCTGAGAATGAACCATTTATTACGACTTGCTGTTTTCTGTCCTTAAGCCAATTTTCTGTCCAATTGGACACTGACCCTCCTATTCCATGAACCTCAATGTTGTTAATCACCCTTTTATGTGTCGTTTCTTAAAATCCATATAAACAACATCCACTGCATGCCCTTCATAAACCTTCTCTGTTAGTTCATCAAAAAATGCAGTTAGATTTATTTTCTTTCTTTCTTTTGGGCCTCCTTATCTCGAGAGACAATGGATACGCGCCTGGAGGTGGTCAGTGGTTTGTGAAGCAGCGCCTGGAGTGGCTATAAAGGCCAATTCTGGAGTGACAGGCTCTTCCACAGGTGCTGCAGAGAAATTTGTTTGTTGGGGCTGTTGCACAGTTGGCTCTCCCCTTGCGCCTCTGTCTTTTTTCCTGCCAACTACTAAGTCTCTTCGACTCGCCACAATTTAGCCCTGTCTTTATGGCTGCCCGCCAGCTCTGGCGAATGCTGGCAACTGACTCCCACCACTTGTGATCAATGTCACACGATTTCATGTCGCGTTTGCAGACGTCTTTATAACGGAGACATGGACGGCCGGTGGGTCTGATACCAGTGGCGAGCTCGCTGTACAATGTGTCTTTGGGGATCCTGCCATCTTCCATGCGGCTCACATGGCCAAGCCATCTCAAGCGCCGCTGACTCAGTAGTGTGTATCAGCTGGGGGTGTTGGCCGCTTCAAGGACTTCTGTGTTGGAGATATAGTCCTGCCACCTGATGTCAAGTATTCTCCGAAGGCAGCGAAGATGGAATGAATTGAGACGTCGCTCTTGGCTGGCATACGTTGTCCAGGCCTCGCTGCCGTAGAGCAAGGTACTGAGGACACAGGCCTGATACACTCGGACTTTTGTGTTCCGTGTCAGTGCGCCATTTTCCCACACTCTCTTGGCCAGTCTGGACATAGCAGTGGAAGCCTTACCCATGCGCTTGTTGATTTCTGCATCTAGAGACAGGTTACTGGTGATAGTTGAGCCTAGGTAGGTGAACTCTTGAACCACTTCCAGAGCGTGGTCGCCAATATTGATGGATGGAGCATTTCTGACATCCTGCCCCATGATGTTCGTTTTCTTGAGGCTGATGGTTAGGCCAAATTCATTGCAGGCAGACGCAAACCTGTCGATGAGACTCTGCAGGCATTCTTCAGTGTGAGATGTTAAAGCAGCATCGTCAGCAAAGAGGAGTTCTCTGATGAGGACTTTCCGTACTTTGGACTTCGCTCTTAGACGGGCAAGGTTGAACAACCTGCCCCCTGATCTTGTGTGGAGGAAAATTCCTTCTTCAGAGGATTTGAACGCATGTGAAAGCAGCAGGGAGAAGAAAATCCCAAAAAGTGTGGGTGCGAGAACACAGCCCTGTTTCACACCACTCAGGATAGGAAAGGGCTCTGATGAGAAGCCACCATGTTGAATTAGTTAGATTAGTCAAGCATGAACTCCCATGTATAAATCCATGCTCACTCTCCTTAATTAACTCAAACCTCTCCAAGTGACTGTTGATTTTTTCCCTGATAGTTCTTTCTAAAACCTTACCCACCACTGCTGTTAATCTAACTGGCCTGCAGTTATCCGGACTGTCCTTACACCCTTTCTTGAATAAGGGTGTCACATTTGCAACTGTTTAATCCTCTGACACCTCCCCCGTATCCAGGGAAGATTGGAAGATGATAGCAAGCCTTTCTGTTATCTGCATCCACATTTCCTTTCGCAATCTGGGATGAAAGCCATCCGGACCAGGTAATTTATCTTCCTGAAGCATAACCAGCCTTTTCAGTACCTCCCTCTCTCAATTTGTACCCTCTCCATTGCCTCTACACTCTCCACTACGACTGATATTTTGTCAAATTCCACTTCCTTAGTGATCATTGATACAAGGTACTTATTAACTAGATTAACATTGCCCTGCAGCTCTAAGTATATATTACCCTCTTGGTCCCTAATGGGGCCCACTTCACCGCTTACTACCTGCTTATTATTTATATACTGCTCGAAGATTTTTGGGTTCCCTTTCATGTTGACTGCCATTCTATTCTCGTAGAGATAGGGAATAAGCTAAATATAGAAGATATAAATATTTCCCATCCTTGGGTGAAGTGGAATTTTTTTATGCGGTGAGTGGTAATGTCCTGACCCACGAGTGTGGTTGAAGTAGAGACAATCAATGATTTGAAAAGGAAATTGGATGGATACTTGAAGCAAAGGAACTTGCAGGAGGAATGGGATCGAGCAGGTGAGTGGAACTGAGTAGCTGGCTCTGATAATTGCTGCAGTCACTGCGATCCCCCTTAATTTTGTACAAGGTGACAATGTTTGTATCACGCATGTTTTGAACCATTGTTGAGCTCGACTATGGTGGGCTCACTGTCCAGTTCCTCCATGACAGGGAAGTCTGGAATGGCACTGAGAGCTCCTTCAATCACAATGTTCTCCGTTATGTAGAGTTCAAGGTAATGCTCCACTCACCTTTCCATCTGCTTGTTAGGTTCAGTGATGATCACCCCTCTCTTTGTCTTCAAAAGGTGCTGATTTAGTTACTACTGGGCTCATTGCTTTCTTAATTCCTTCATACATCCCTCCAGCATCCCCGGATTCAGCAGCAGAGTTTTAACCAGTATTGATTGGTGCAGTGCCGAGCAGTCTGCAGAGACTTGTTTCTGGCAGCTCTGTGGGCATCTAGATGTTGTTTGCTGGAGACTTGTTTGTAGTTCATGAGAGCTCTCCTCTTAGTTGCAGTAACTGACTCCATTTCAGTCCGATAAGCCTCAAACCAGTCAGCATTCCTCCCATCTCTTTTCCCATACACAGTGGGTGCAGAGTTATAGATGGTGGTGTGCAGATGATTCCACTTTGACACTGCACTGAAGCCTTGAGCATTGTTGTCTGAAAGAGCCTGATCGAGGATGTTGAGGAACTCCTGGGTCCTTTCTGGGTCAGTGGTTCGGCAAGTGTTGATCAGAAGACGACCTTACTTCTTGGATGGATGAAGCTTCCTTGGCTGAAGCCTGACCTTGTTACACACCAGGGAGTGGTCAGTGTCACAGTCAGCGCTGTGATAGCTGTGAGTGATGAGGACACTGCTGAGGGTGGTATGTCTGGTGATGATAAGGTCTAGCTGGTGCCAATGGCATGATCTCGGATGTCTCCAGGACACCTTGTAGCACAGCTTGACCTGGAAGTAGCTGTTCATCACACAGAATCCATGGTGACAGCATAGCTCCAGCAATCTCTGTCCATTTACGTTCATCTTGCCAATCCCCTGGTGCCCTATGCACATTGGCAAAGCTCTGTAGTCAGTATCCAAGCTTGTATTGAAGTCTCCTAGAAGGTACAGTCCCTCAGTGCTGGGAATTCTACTGATGGCAGTGTCAAGTGTCACATAGAATTGATCCTTGACATCTGGGGTGGAGGTGAGTGTCGGGACATAGATGCACATGAGATTAACTGGGCCCACACGTGTTGACAAATGAAGAGTAAGAAGTCTCTTTGAGCCCACTGTGGGTGGTTCACTCATCTCAAGTAGCGTGTATTTTACTGTGAAACCCACTCCATGCTCACGACTTGCCTCTTGGGCTTTCCCCTGCTAGAAGAAGGTGTAGCGTTTCTCTTTGAGGGATCCACTTTGAACGAGTCTAGTTTCTTGCAGCACAGCAACGTCCACATTGAGCCTTGTGAGTTCCTTGTCGATCACAGCTGTCTTGTGTGTGTCATCAACCTGCAGAAGGTTGTCGGTAAGGCCAGGACACATGGTCCTTACATTCCAGCTTGTGATGCGAAGGACTGGTGTCTTCTTTGTTGAGTTTGTTTTTCTTGGTGCATAGATTATCAATCCGTCTGTTCAGAGATGGCTCTCTAAGCTCCAAGCACCCATTGAAGTAAGCAGGTCGTGGCAGGACAGCACCTAACTGACTGGGGGCTGCCCAGCTTGGAGTGAATGGTAGCTATCCAATGAGACACTAAGAGCTCTCCCACTGTCCGAAGTAACCCCTGGCGCTCATACTCTGTACCAATTGAATGAGAGCTCACAATCAGTAACTGTTTATTCCCGGGTTGTGCTAATATTTAACCATGAAGCTGGAGTGTCCTCTCCAGTGCACAGGCCTGGGCAAATAGTATGGAGACCCTGAGAATCAGGAACCCCTGTCAGCATTTCTGGTATTGTCCAGAGGAAAGGAAAATACCAGTACTGTTTGTTACCAGCTCTGCTGTCGGAGTTGCTGCAAAACTGCCTGATAAGTCACAGGTATCCGCCTCCAGGACTCCACTCCGAATTTACTGTCCAGGTTTACTCCCTCAGCCTTCTTATTTATTTATTTAGAGCTACAGTACTGAAACAGGCCCTTCCAGCCCACCGAGTCTGTGCCAACCATCAACCACCCATTTATACTAATCCTACATTAATCCTATATTCCTACCACATCCCCTCAATTCCCCAACCACCTACATACACTAGGGGCAATTTACAATGGCTAATTTACCTATCAATCTGCAAGTCTTTGGCTGTGGGAGAAAACCGGAGCACCCGGCAGAAACAAACGCAGTCACAGGGAGAACTTGCAAACTCTGCACAGGCAGTACCCGGAATCGAACGCAGGTCACTGGAGGTGTGAGGCTGCGGTGCTCACCACTGCGCCACTGTGTCTTCTCAAGATACCAATAGAGAAGTGAGACTTTTTGCCCATATCTGGGGCTCTGTTTCTTGGCTTCAGGATGGAACCACACGCCAGTTGGCCTGTATGACATGCACAAGGATATCACACACTGCCCCATCCCTGGGACAGCTCAGAGAGAGACCCTGATGATAATGCACCCCACAGGAACATCACAAACAGCCCCCTCCCTAGGACAGCTCAGGGTCAGACACTGCACACACTGCAACAACAGTGACATTACTGTATTAGTCCCTCCATTCTGAAAAACAAGCATTCACCCTACTTTATGCTTTCTGCCCCTTATCCACGCTGCCACTGCCCCTTTAATCCCATCTGCTCCAATTTTGTTAACAAGTCTATTTTATGGTACATTTTCAAACACATTTTTGAAGTCCAGACAAACACCATCAACCCCATTACCCTGGTCAACTCTCTCTGAAACTTCATCAAAGAAATTAATTCATTAATTCAGACACAATCTTCTGTTAACCAATCTGTACTGGCTGTCATTTATTAGCCCATGTTCTACCATGTGACAGTTAGTTTTCTCCTGGATAATTGTCTCGAAAATTTTCCCCACCACCGACTTTAGACTAACTGGTCTGTAGTTCCTGGGTTTATCTCTCTTTTTAATCAGGGCTGTAAAATTAGCAACCCTTGCAGACTTATCTTTTAATTCTGGAAAGTCTATTGTGGACAATCTCTTTGGGCATGACTTTAACCAATTAAGGCAACAGGATACTTGATTAATAAGTCCAGAACTTTTATTGAGAGTAAAATAGTACTTAATAATTGAAAGTAAAATTATACTTAACAAACTTGGGGAATATAACTTTACAGCTCCAGCAGGTGTGCGGAATGGTCGAGCTTGGTCTCAGAGTGTCACGGTCCTCTTTGTCCAGCCTAGATCCCTCATAAGGTGGAGAACTTGGTTGATGATCTGAGCCTTTACCCTTCAGCTCTTCTAGTGTTCCTGCACATTGAAAACTTTCAAGATCCCTACTTTTAACCCCTGGATTGCCATCACACCACCTTGTAAAATAATAATTGGTCCGAGCATTTGCTAGGTACATTTAATTCGTTCTTAATGATGTCTTCCACTAACAGCCAACTGTCCTCAGAATCTCAGACATGAGTACAATGGAGTGGTTTCACACTGTCTCCCAATCTGATCTGAAACAAGTTTCCTCTTCATTGAATCTAGACTTTTGAAGGTCACGATGGAACATAACATGGGTTTCATCAGGGGTCCGAGAAAGGTCCATTGTTTGAATACATTTAGCTGAAACTGCCCTTTCCCACAAAGACACAGAAACTCACAGTAATTAGATTGAACTAACTTTAAATGAAAACCCATTCTCTCTAAAATGATTATTAATTCATTAATTATAACTCAATCAAGGTTCATTACTTTTAGAATTAGAATTAGAATTAGAACATTACAGCGCAGTACAGGCCCTTCGGCCCTCGATGTTGCGCCGACCTGTGAAACCATCTGACCTACACTATTCCATTTCCATCCATATGTCTATCCAATGACCACTTAAATGCCCTTAAAGTTGGCGAGTCTACTACTGTTGCAGGCAGGGCGTTCCACGCACCTACTACTCTCTGAGTAAAGAAACTACCTCTGACATCTGTCCTATATCTATTACCCCTCAACTTAAAGCTATGTCCCCTCGTGTTTGCCATCACCATCCGAGGAAAAAGACTCTCACTATCCACCCTATCTAACCCTCTGATTATCTTATATGTCTCTATTAAGTCACCTCTCCTCCTCCTTCTCTCCAACAAAAACAACCTTAAGTCCCTCAGCCTTTCCTCGTAAGACCTTCCCTCCATACCAGGCAACATCCTAGTAAATCTCCTCTGCACCCTTTCCATAGCTTCCACATCCTTCCGATAATGCGGTGACCAGAACTGCACGCAATACTCCAGGTGCGGTCTCACCAGAGTTTTGTACAGCTGCAGCATGACCTCGTGGCTCCGAAACTCGTTCCCCCTACTAATAAAAGCTAACACACCATATGCCTTCTTAACAGTCCTATTAACCTGGGTAGCAACCTTCAGGGATTTATGCACCTGGACACCAAGATCTCTCTGTTCATCTACACTACCAAGAATCCTCCCATTAGCCCAGCACTGTGCATTCCTGTTACTCTTTGCAAAGTGAATCACCTCGCACTTTTCCACATTAAACTCCATTTGCCATCTCTCAGCCCAGCTCTGCAGCCTATCTATGTCCCTCTGTACCCCACAACATCCTTCGGCACTATCCACAACTCCACCGACCTTAGTGTCATCCGCAAATTTACTAACCCACCCTTCTACACCCTCTTCCAGGTCATTTATAAAAATGACAAACAGCAGTGGCCCCAAAACAGATCCTTGCGGTACACCACTAGTAACTAAACTCCAGGTTGAACATTTGCCATCAACCACCACCCTCTGTCTTCTTTCAGCTAGCCAATTTATGATTCAAAGCTCTAAATCACCTTCAACCCCATACTTCTGTATTTTCTGCAATAGCCTACCGTGGGGAACCTTATCAAACGCCTTACTGAAATCCATATACACAACATCCACTGCTTTACCCTCATCCACCTGTTTGGTCACCTTCTCGAAAAACTCAATAAGGTTTGTGAGGCACGACCTTCCCGTCACAAAACCGTGCTGACTATTGCAAATGAACTTATTCTTTTCAAGATGATTATAAATCCTGTCTCTTATAACATTTTCCAATATTTTACCCACAACCGAAGTAAGGCTCACAGGTCTATAATTACCAGGGCTGTCTCTACTCCTCTTCTTGAACAAGGGGACAACATTTGCTATCCTCCAGTCTTCCGGCACTATTCCTGTCGACAATGATGACATAAGGATCAAGGGCAAAGGCTCTGCAATCTCCTCCCTAGCTTCCCAGAGAATCCCAGGATAAATCCCATCTGGCCCAGGGGACTTATCTATTTTCACACTTTCCAAAATTGATAACACCTCCTCCTTGTGAACTTCAATCCCATCTAGCCTAGTAGCCTGAATCTCAGTATTCTCCTCGACAACATTTTCTTTCTCTACTGTAAATACTGACCCAAAATATTCATTTAACACTTCCCCTACCTCCTCTGATTCCACACACAACTTCCCACTACTATCCTTGATTGGCCCTAATCTAACTCTAGTCATTCTTTTATTCCTGATATACCTATAGAAAGCCTTAGGGTTTTCCCTGATCCTATCCGCCAATGACTTCTCGTGTCCTCTCCTTGCTCTTCTTAGCTCTCCCTTTAGATCCTTCCTGGCTAGCTTGTAACTCTCAAGCGCCCTAACTGAGCCTTCACGTCTCATCCTAACATAAGCCTTCTTCTTCCTCTTGACAAGCGCTTCAACTTCTTTAGTAAACCACGGCTCCCTCGCTCGACAACTTCCTCCCTGCCTGACAGGTACATACTTATCAAGGACACGCAGTAGCTGCACCTTGAATAAGCTCCACATTTCGATTGTTCCCATCCCCTGCAGTTTCCTTCCCCATCCTACGCATCCTAAATCTTGCCTAATCGCATCATAATTTCCTTTCCCCCAGCTATAATTTTTGCCCTGCGGTATATACCTGTCCCTGCCCATCGCTAAGGTAAACCTAACCGAATTGTGATCAATATCACCAAAGTGCTCACCTACA
Organism: Heterodontus francisci; assembly: GCF_036365525.1. Classification (NCBI taxonomy): domain Eukaryota; kingdom Metazoa; phylum Chordata; class Chondrichthyes; order Heterodontiformes; family Heterodontidae; genus Heterodontus; species Heterodontus francisci. The sequence continues at coordinate 2,000,180 of NW_027142345.1, forward strand.
TCTAAATCTAACACCTGGCCAGGTTCATTACCCAGTACCAAATCCAATCTGGCATCGCCGCTGGTTTTACAATCATCTGTTTCATGATGGGTAGCTACTCATTAATTATACAGGATATAAACGTTAGTACTGAACACAAAATGGTTCCTTTGGTCATGTGTTCATTATAAAATGGCTTTCTTAACGTTGTTAGTTATTACAATGGATACATTATAAAAATGGTCAAGTTAAACTGATATCGAACTACCCAAGCTTACCTGCATCCTCCAGTCCTCTGGCAACATTCCCATATTCAAGAAGGATTGAAAGATAGTGGTTCGAGTCTCTGATATTTCCACCCTTACTTCCCTCAGCAACCCAGGATGCAGCCCATCCAGACCGGGTGACTTTTCTACTGTGAGTGCTGCCAACCTTGTAATTGTCTCCTCTTTATCTATTTTTATCCCGTCCAAATTCTCCACTTCCTCCTCCTTCACTGTGACATTTGCAGCATCCGTTTGTTTTGTGATGACAGATGAAATGTACTTAATTAGTGCCTCAGCCACACCCTCTGCCTCCACAGGATCTCCTAATTGACCCACCCTTTCATTGACTGTCCATATGTTGGTAAAAGACTTCAGTGTTCCCAGTTATGTGACCTGCTAATCTTTTCTCATACACTCTCTTGCTGATCTCTTTTCCTTTTTCAGCTCTCCTCTGTACTTTCTGTATTTTGCTTGTTTCTCTACTGCATATGAATCCTCACATGATTTCGATATTAATTGTTTATGAACTATTTTGTTGAAGGATTTAGTTTTGTAAATTTCTCCCGAGCTCCCCTCATGGTCAGGCAGAAAGTTTAACTGCAGTGTTTTCAAACAGCAACAGCTTTATTTGAAAAGCCATTGTGACAGGATTCCGGGTTTTAATCCAGTCACAAATCTGGTTCTGATGTCTTGTGGCTCCAGCTGTCATATGACCTGTCAGAGGATGACCTCATAATTGACCAAGTCATGGAGCTGTGGGTTGATGTTTAAATTGTTGCAAAATAATTTTCCAGAAGGACAATCAAAATGAATCAATATATAAAAGGTAGATTTTGTGAATTTGTGCTCCCAGTGGAAATTCCTGCAGAGTCTGCTGGTTTTCATATCCCCAATTCCCCACAGGAAGCTCAGTGCTCGGAATCTGTATTCATTACATTAACATTACACAGAATCATTTCATGGGAGACGCAAGTGTGAATTGTAGACAGGTGGGTCAGTTTTAACTTTCAAAGTAACACAGAAGTAAAATACTGCAGATACTGGAAATCTGAAATAAAAACAGAAAATGCTGGAAATACTCAGCAGGTCTGGCAGCATCTGTGGAGAGAGAAACAGAGTTAACGTTTCAGATCTGTGACCTTTCATCAGAACTGGGCTGAAATTGTCTGAGGGACTGAGATTGTGGAATCAATTTCAGGGTCAAAGACATTGTACTCTGTAAGGATAGGAAGATGGTGATTATTAAGTATAGTGCAATAATATAGATGCTTTTACATTACTTGAATCAACATTGATTTAAACTTTGTGCTCACGAATCCTATCTTTTGATCAAAATGACATTGAAAACAATGGAAAAAGCAACACATGCATTTCACGACCACAGGACTTTGTAAAGCCTTTTACAGCCAATGAAGGACTTTCCAAGTGTTGTCACTGTACAGTACAATACAATACCCTACAATAAGTATACTTCACATTCGAGTCACACAAGTGCCAGGCAATGACCATCTCAAACAAGAGAGAATCTAACCATCTCCCCTTGACATTCAACGGTGTTACGATTGCTGAGTCCCTCCACTATCAACATCCTGGGGGTTACCATTGACCAGAAACTGAATTGCAATAAGCATATAAATATCATGGCGACAAGAGCAGGTCAGACACTAGGATACCTGCGGCGAGTAACTCACCTCCTGACTCCCCAAAGCCTGTCCCCTATCTACAAGGCACAAGTCAGGAGTGTGATGGAATATTCTCCACTTGCCTGGATAGTTGCAGCTCCAACAACACTCAAGAAGCTCGACGCCATCCAGGACAAAGCAGCCCACTTGATTGGCACCTCATTCACAAAATTCACTCTCTCCATAACTGACGCACAGTGGTAGCAGTGTGTACCATCCACAAGATGCACTGCAGCAACGCAGCAAGCCTCCTTACACAGCACCTTCCAAACCCGTGACTTCTACCACCTTGAAGGACAAGGGCAGCAGATGCATGGGAACACCACCACCTGCAAGTTCCCATCTGAGCCACACGCCACCCTGGAATTGGAACTATATCACCATTCCTTCACTGTGGCTGGGTCAAAATCCTGGAACTCCCTTCCTAACAGCACCACATCGACTGCAGTGGTTCAAGAAGGCAGCTCACCACTACCTTCTCGAGGGAATTAGGGATGGGCAATAAATGCAATAAAATCAATAAAAAGACAATATCCTGTAATCCCCAAAAGTAGAAAATACATATGAAAATGAAAATATAATAAAGCACAGTCAGCATGGATTTCACAAAGAAAGTCTTGATTAACCTTATCTTTGAAGAACCAACAGCAAGAGTAATACAGCAGATGTAGAAGAGTTTAAGTTAATAAAGCCTCATCCTTTTAAGTGCTTGAACCAACAAATTGTGGGTTAACAAACAAGCACACTAACTGACAGAGCTGCATGTTGTGCTTTCCAGATTACCCGAAAGCAGGGTGTCAGTTAAATCTTCAGGTTGCTGCAACCAGAATAGCCATTGTCCACTATCAGCTTTACTGTTACAAATAAAGGGTGGAACATTCATTGTGAATCTACAGAAACAGTCTGGTCCTGCACACTGCAGACACATCCAGGTCATCACTAACCAGCTCTCCTATAATTGATGCAGTTATTTGATTTTTCCCCATTAGCTCCATGGAATTATTTTTGAAAGATTTTAAATTCCAAGAAGTTTTGTTAATATTCAGCCCTTGAGAAGAAATCATTCCCTGACCACAGTTGAGAAAGCTTTGAATATAAAACTGTAGACTACCAGGTCACACAGAGAAAGCTGATCAGCTAATCTATAATTACTTACTTTTCTTACTTTTGCTCTTGCTATTCGGTTTTTCATCCTTTTCAGTTCCTGACTGTGGATATTATTGTGATTAAATGTGAAAAGATGCACTGTGTCTCTGCCCCGGTATATTGGCTCTTTCTCTGTACAGTGCTGTATACACTCAGATACTGACAGTGTCTCTCCCTCCCTCAACTTTCCAGCCCTGACGGTGCAGAAAGCGCTGCTCAAAGTTACACATTCTGACTGTTTGCAGTTGATTAGTGAGAGATTATTAACAGATCCTTCTGCAGCGCTGCCTCGGTTCATAACAGCAGATCTAAGCCACATTTCAGATACGGAAACAGATGCATCAATTATTCACTCTTTCCCAGAGTGTGTGAGGCCGGGACAAGCAGCAACATTCCGGCCCCATGCTCTGCAATTACCCAGCACCAGCGGAAAGCAGTGAATACAGATTCAATCAGTGGGTTAATGTCCATTACAGGGATGCAAGATTCCACGGTCCAGGACAAACATCCCCATACACCGAGAACAAGCTCAGGAAAACCCGGGGGAGTTAATATCCCAATCACTGAGCATTCCAGCAACATTGAACAAGTTCCTGAACTGAGTGAACCTTTCAAAGTACAGAAGTGATGACGAGGTCAAAAAGGTCTGAACAGTTGAGGTGACTGAGTGGTTTCAGCTTCTCTGTTCAGGTTGCAGCTTTCACTGGAGGCATGTGTTTAAATCCCACTTCTGACAACTAGATTTTCAGTTACTTTGCAGAGCTTCCTTGAAGGTTTGGGGTCAAGTAAATACTGAGGAACTGTTTCTAACTGCTGAATGGTCAATAACCAAAGGTTACAGATTTAAGGTGACTGACAAAACCAGAAGGAACTTGAGGAAAAATTCCTTTCTGCAACGTGTGGTTAGGATTTCAGTTATGTGGATAGATTGGAGAAGCTGGGGTTGTTCTCCTTCGAGAGGAGATTTGATAGAGGTGTTCACAATCATGAGGGGCCGTGACAGACCCGATAGAGAGAAACTGTTGGTAGAAGGATTGAGACTCAGGTAAAAGCTGTGGCTCAGTTGGTCACACTCACCTCGAAATCACAAGCTTCTGGGTTCAGATTTCACAGCTGACACTCCAATGCAGCACTGAGGGTGTTGAAGGTACTGCCTTTCAGGTGTGATGTTAAACCAAGACCTGGTCTGCATGTTTGGGTGAATGTAAAAGATCCCATGCTGCAATTTCAAACAAGTGAAGAGCAATTCTCCCTGGTGTTGTGATCAATATTTGCCCCTCAGATCAGTTGGTCATTATCACATTGCTGTTTGTGGGTATTAACTGCTGCATTTCTGACATTACAACAGTGATTACACTTCAAAAGTATTTCATTGTTTACAAAGTGCTTTGATATATCCAGTGGTCTTGAAAGGTGCTATATAAATGCAAGTCTTTTCTTTCTTTATCACAACACATTGCTGTGTAAAAAATGGTTCCTCATGTCATCTCTGGTACTTCTGCCAATCACCTGATATCTGTGTCCTCTGCTTACTGACCCTTTTACCACTGGAAACAGTTTCTCCTTATTTAAACTATTGAAAACCTCCATGATTTTGAACAAATGTGTCAAATCTCTTCTGAACTTTCTCTGCTGCAAGGAGAACAACCCCAGCTTCTCCAATCTCTTCACATAACTGAAATCCCTCACCCTGCTACCATTGTGGTAAATCTCTTTTTTATTCTTTCATGAGATGTGGGCACTGCTGACACAATGTGATTCCTGTCAATGGAGCGGCCCGCTGACATCATCGGAGAGCGCCAAGCTGCTCATAGGCACAGCTACATCTTGCCAGGATTAAGTTGCACATGCGCAGGATGATGTCATGGCTCAGCGCCAACGTCATCGCATATCCGCGCCTGGTCCATCTTCGCACATGCACGCTGCAGCATCATCAGATATCCAGCCTCTCACTCAGCTGGAGGAAGCAGCTGAATAGGAGACTTTGAGGCTGGAGCTCTCCCCCCTCGGCAACTCGCTCCAGGCCTCGCTGCTTCCTCCCCTCAGCCGCTCGCTCTGCACCGCACTGCTCCCCTGGCCGATTGTTCCCCGCTCGCGACACCCAGCTCTCCTGCCACTCGCTCCCAGCCCCCCAACCCCCGCTCCAGCCATTAGCTCTAGGCCGTACCACTTCCTTCCTCTCGGCCACTCACTACTCGCTCCTACGTCACACTTTACAGCCCGCCTTGCTTCTTCGGGCGGCGCGTGGAGACTGGACAAACGTGGGAGCAAGAGCCCGAGAGAAAGGAAGCAGCACGACCTAGAGCTTGCAGCTGGAGGGGAGGGGGTGGGGTGGGGAACGAGTGACCAGAGAATGGGGTGGCGCGATCAGAGGACAATCGGCCAGGGAAGTGGGGGAGAGCAGTGAGGTCTGGAGTGAGCGGCTGTGGAGGGTGGAAGCGGCCAGTGCGAAGGAGGGGGAGAAAGCGAGTTGTGCCACTTTGTGGTTGCGTTGTCAGCAAACGCAGCCTTTATTGTCCATCCTTAATTGCCCTTGAGAAGGTGGTGGTGAGCTGCCTTTTTGGAGCTGCTGCAGTCCATGTGTTGTACGTAAACCCACAGTGCTGTTAGGAAGTGAGTTCCAAGATTTTGATCCAGTAACAGTGAAGGAATGGTGATATCGTTCCCAGTCAGGACAGTGTGTAACTTGGAGGGGAGCTTGCAGATGGTGGTATTCCCATTCATCCAATGTCCTTCTAGGTGGTCGAGATCGGGGGTTTGGAAGGTGCTGCAGAAGGAGGTTTGGTGAGTTGCTGCAGTGCATCTTGTAGATGGTACACACTGCTGCCACTGTTCACTCGTGGTGGAGCGAGTGAATATTTAAAGTAGTGGATGGAGTGCTGATCAAGTGAGCTGCTTTGTCCTGGATGGTGTTGAGTTTCTTTGGTGTTGTTGGAGCTGCACTCATCCAGGCAAGTGGTGAGTATTGCATCATACTCCTGACTTGTGCCTTGTAGATGGTGGACAGGAGGTGAGTTACTTCCAGCAGAATTACCATCCTCTGACCTGCTCTAGCAGCTACGGTATTTATATGGCTGATCCAATTCAGTTTCTTCTCAATGGTAATCCCCAGGGTGTTGATAGTGAAGGATTCAGAAATGGTAATGTCATTGAATGTCAAGAGGAGATGGTTAGATTCTCTCTTGTTGGAGATGGTCATTGCCTGGCATTTTTGTGGCGTGCATGTTACTTGCCACTTATCAGCCCAAGCCCAATGTTGTCCAGGTCTCTCTACATATGGACACGGACTGCTTCAGTATCTGAGGAGTTGCTAATGTGACTGAACATTTTGCAATAATCAGCAAACATCCCCACTTCTGACCTTATGATGGAGGGAAGGTCATCGATGAAGCAGATGAAGTTGATTGGGGCCTCGGACGTGACCCTGAGCAACTCCTGAACGATGTTCTGGGACTGAGATGATTGGCCATCCACAACCAACACCATATTCCTTTGCGCTAGGTATGACTCCAACTAGTGGAGAGTTTCCCCCGGATTGCCATTGTCTTCAATTTTGCAAGGGCTCCATGATGCCTTTGGCAGGAGCAGTCACTGTTACCTCATCTCACCTCCTGAATTCAGCTCTTTTGTCCAGATTTGAGCCAAGGCCATAATGAGGTCAGGAACCGAGTGGCCTTGGCAGAAACCAAAAAGAGCATCGGTGAGTAGGTTATTGCTGTGTCAATGCTGCTTGATAGCACTGTCAACGACACCTTCCATCACTTTACTGATGATCAAGAGGAGGCTGACGGGGCAGGAATTGACCGGGTTGGATTTGTCCTGCTTTTTGTGTACAGGACATACCTGGGCAATTTTCCACATTGCCGGGTAGATGCCAGTGTTGTAACTGTACTGGAACAGCTTGGCTAGCGGTGCGGCTAGTTCTGGAGCACAAATCTTCAGCACTACAGCCACAATGTTGTCAGTATCCAGTGCCTTCAGCCATTTCTTGATATCATGTGGAGTGAATTGGATGAGCTGAAGATTGTCACCTGTGATGCTGGGGACCTCAGGAGGAGGCCGGGATGGATCATCTACTTGGCACTTCTGGCTGAAGAAGTTTGCAAATGATTCAACCTTGTATTATGCACTGATATGGTGTTCTCCCCTATCATTAAGGATGGGGGCATTTGTGGAGCCTTGTCCTCCTTACCTTCCAGGACCAGAGAGCAGTTGAACCTCTTCCAGCGCGCCGGAGTTTTGGAAAAAAAGGCAAACAGTGATGTCAGAGGAGAGCTGCATGCTGATTGGTTGGTGAATAGCAGCTCTTAAAAAAAGGGGAAAGTTGTTTTTTTCTGTTGGAAAAAAAACTCTGGTGTTAAGGTGAGTACTACTAAAGTTTTTTTTTAAGGACTTTGGGTTGAAGTGGTGGAACAAGGCCTCTAGTATAATTAGTATTTTTTAATTAAGGGAGTAACTCATTAACCTAAGGGTAAGTCATGGCAGTAGAGCTCAGCCCCGTGATATGCATCTCCTGCGCTATGTGGGAAATCAGGAACGCTTCCAGTGTCCCTGATGACCACGTGTGCGGGAAGTGTATCTATCTGCAGCTACTGGCTACCCGCATTAGGGAGCTGGAGCTGCGGGTGGATTCACTGTGGAGCATCCGCGATGCTGAGGAAGTCGTGGACAGCACGTTTAGTGAGGTGGTCGCACCACAGGTAATGGCTGCACTGGCAGAAAAGAGATGGGTGACCACCAGATGGAGTAGTAGGCGCAGGTAGGTAGTGCAGGGGTTCCCTGTGGCCATCCCACTCTCAAACAGATATATCGCTCTGGATACTGTTGGGGGGATGACCTACCAGGGGAAAGCAGCAACAGCCGAGTTTGTGGCATCACAGAGGGCTCTGCAGCACTGCAGGGGAGGAAAAGGTTTGGAAGAGCTTTAGTGATAGGGGATTCATTATAAGGGGTGCAGATAGGCATTTCTGCGGCCGCAAACGAGACTCCAGGATGGTATCTTGTCTCCCTGGTGCTCGGGTCAAGGATGTCTCGGAGTGGCTGCAGGACATTCTGAAAAGGGACGGTGAGCAGCTCGAGGTCGTGGTCCATATTGGTACTAACGACATAGGCAGGAAGAGTGTTGAGGTCCTGCAAAGTGAATATAGGGAGTTAGGCAGAAGGTTAAAAAGAAGGACCTCTAGGGTTGTAATCTCAGGATTACTTTCTGTGCCACGTGCTAGTGATGGTAGGAGTAGGAGGATTAGGCAAATGAATGCGTGGCTGAAGAGCTGGTGTAGCCGGGTGGGCTTCAGGTACTTGGATCTTCTGGTGCAGAGGTGACCTGTACAAGAGGGACGGGTTGCATCTAAACTGGAGGGGGACCAATATCCTTGCAGGGAGGTTTGCTAGTACTACTCGGGAGGGTTTAAACTAGTCTGGCAGTGGGGTGGGACCCAAAGTAGTGGTCTCTCTGATGAGAGATGAGGCAAATATAGAGGTCAAAGCAAGCAAGTCCAGTAGGCAGGCTGGGCAGATGCAGGACGGGGAGCGTGGAAGGTCTGGTAGACTAAACTGCATTTACTTCAATGCAAGATGCCTTACAGTAAGGCAGATGAACTCATGGATCGGTACATGGGATTGTGATATTATAGCTATTACGGAAACGTGGTTGAGGGATGAGCAGGACTGGCAGCTCAATGTTCCGGGGTACCGATCCTTCCAGCGTGACAGAGATGGGGGTAAGAGAGGAGGTTGCACTATTGATTAGGGAGGACATCACGGCAGTACTTAGAAAGGATATCCCGGGGGGAATGACAAGCGAGGCCATATGGGTAGAACTTAGAAATAAGAAAGGTGTGATCACTTTGATGGGATTATACTATAGACCCCCCAATAGTCAGGGGGAATTGAAGGAGCATATTTGTAGGGAAATCACAGATAGGTGTAGGAATTATAGGGTTGTAATAGTAGGTGATTTTAACTTCCCTAATATTGACTGGACTGCCTTAGTACTAAGGGGTCAGATGGGGAAAAATTTGTTAAGTGTGTCCAGGATAGTTTTCTGAAGCAGTATGTGGATGGCCCTGCTAGAGAAGGGGCTACACTTGACCGCCTCTTAGGAAATGAGGATGGGCAGGTGGTTGATGTGTCAGTGGGAGAGCACTTTGGGACCAGTGACCATAACTCTATTAGCTTCAAGATCTTTACGGAACAGGATAGGACTGGTCCTCAGGTTGAAGTCCTAAATTGGGGGAAGGCTAATTTTGATAGCATCAGACAGGAACTCTCAAAAGTTGAATGGGAGAGGCTGTTTACAGGTAAAGGGACATCTGGCAAGTGGGAGGCTTTTAAAAGTGAGATCGGAAGAATTCAGGGCTGGCAATTTCCTGTCAGATGGAAGGGCAAGGCTGGCAAGTTTAGGGAACCTTGATTGACTAGGGGTATTGAGGGCCTGGTCAGGATAAAGAAGGAGGCATATGTCAGGTATAGGCAGCTGGGATCGAGCGAGACCCTCGAGGAGTATAGGGGATGTTGGACTACACTGAAGAAGGAAATTAGGAGGGCGAAAAGGGGCCATGAGATCTCCCTGGCAGACAAGATAAAGGAGAATCCTAAAAGATTCGATAAGTATATAAAGAGTAAAAGGGTAGCCAGGGAGACAGTAGGTCCCCTTAAGGATCAGTGTGGTAATCTATGTGTGGAGCCACGGGAAATGGGCGAGTTCTTAAATGAATATTCCTCGTCCATATTTACCGTGGAGAAGGTCATGGAAGCCAGTGAGTTCAAGGGAGGGAACAGCAATATCCTGAAGCATATCAACATTACAAAGGAAGTGGTGTTGGAGGTATTGAAGCGCATTAAGGTGGATAAATCCCCAGGGTCTGACCAGGTGCATCCTAGGATGCTATGGGAAGCAAGTTAGGAGATTGCTGGGGCCCTGGCCGAGATTTTTGTATCGTTAGCCACAGGTGAGGTACCGGAAGACTGGAGGATAGCTAATGCTATGCTTTTATTTAAGAAGGGCAGCAGGGATAAGCCAGGGAACTACAGGCCGGTGAGCCTTACATCAGTGGTGGGAAAGTTCTTGGAAGGGATTCTGAGAGACAGGATTTATATGCATTTGGAAAGGCAAGGTCAGATTAGGGATAGTCAGCATGGCTTTGTGCGTGGGAAATCATGACTCATGATTTTGATTGAGTTTTCCGAGGAGGTGACCAAGAGGATTGACAAGGGCAGGCCGATGAATGCTGTCTACATGGACTTTAGCAAGGCCTTTGACAAGGTCCTGCATGGTAGGCTGGTCCAGAAGGTTCAAACACATGGAATCCAGGGTGAGCTAGCCAATTGGATACAAAATTGGCTTGGTGATAGGAGGCAGAGGGTGGTAGTGGAGGGTTGTTTTTCAGATTGGAGGCCAGTGACCAGTGGTGTGTCGCAGGGATCGGTGCTGGGCCCTCTGTTGTTTGTCGTATATATTAATGGCTTGGATGTGAATGTAAGGGGCATGATTAGTAAGTTTGCAGATGACACCAAAATTGGTGGTATAGTGGACAGTGAAGAAGGTTGTCTAAGTTTACAACAGGATATAGATCAACTGGAAAAGTGGGCAAGGGATTGGCAAATGGAATTTAACGCGGACAAGTGTGAAGTCATGCATTTTGGGAAGTTAAAACAGGGCAGGACATTTTCACTGAATGGCAGGGCCTGGGGAGTATTGTTGAGCAGAGAGACCTTGGGGTGCAAGTACATAGTTCCCTGAAAGTGGCAACACAGGTAGACAGGGTGGTGAAGAAGGCGCCTGGCATGCTTGACTTCATCGGCTGTGGCATTGAGTACAAGAGTTGGGACGTCATGTTACAGTTGTACATAACGTTGGTTAGGCCGCATTTGGAGTACTGTGTGCAGTTCTGGTGGCTGCACTACAGGAAAGATGTGATTAAGCTAGAGAGGGTGCAGAAAAGATTCACAAGGATGCTGCCTGGTTTGGAGGGCCTGAGTTATAAAGAGAGATTGGATAAGCTGGGTCTGTTTTTCCTGGAGTGAAGGTGGCTGAGAGGGGACATGATAGAGGTATATAAAATTATGAGAGGCATAGATAGTATAGATAGCCAGAGTCTGTTACCCATGTAGGGGTGACTAAAACTAGAGGGCATAGATTTAAGGTAAGAGGGAGGAGGTTTAAAGGGGATCAAAGGGGTAAATTTTTCACAGAAAGAATCGTGGGTATCTGGAATGAGCTGCCTGGTGGAGGCATGAACAGCAGTGACATTTATGAGGCATCTGGACAGGTACTTGTATGAGCAAGGCATGGAGGGATATGGAATTAATGCAGGCAGGAAGGATTAGTACAGATGGGCATTATGGTCGGCATGGACGTGGTGGGCCGAAGGGCCTGGTTCAATGCTGTACGACTCTATGACTCTCTGTGACTCCTGTTAATTGTTTAATTATCCACCACCATTCAGGACTGGATGTGGCAGGACTGCAGAGCTTTGATCTGATCTGTTGGTTGTGAGATCGCTTAGCTCTGTCTATTGCATGCTGCTTCCACTGTTTGACATGCAAGTAATCCTGTGTTGTAGCTTCACCAGGTTGACACCTCATTTTTAGGTCTGCTTGGTGCTGCTCCTGACATGCCCTCCTGCACACTTCATTGAACCACTATTGCTCCCTTGGCTTGATGGTAATGGTAGAGTGAGGGATATGCCAGGCCAGGAGGTAACATATTGTGTTTAAATACAATTCTGCTGCTGATGATGACCCGCAGTGTCTCATGGATGCCCAGTTTTGAGCTGCCAGATCTGTTCATTTCTTCCCTCAGAAATAATTGGGAAAAAATTCCTAAGGAATGCAGGAATTAAATAAAATGGAGAGAGAAATAAATATTGACAAAATAGATGGCAGCATTTGGAAGGTGAAAAGAAAGTTTTATTATTGATGAGTGAGAGGAATATATCACACTTTGGGGCTTCTGTCAGTAGATTTACTGATAATCTGGGGAATTGATAGGAAACTGCTTCATGTTTGGTGGGAACAAATTCTCACCCTTGGGGTGGAGCCAACAGCTGCATCCGTCCAATAACAGACAGAGTAGTAGTACTGTATCAGGCCTTGTTAGCTCAGTTGGTAGAGCATGAGACCTTTAATCTCAGGGTCTTGGATTTGAGACCCTTGTTGTGTGGTTGTTCTTCCCTTTTTCAGACTTCATCGGCAGAGAGTTCAAGGAGTGTTTGAAATTAAATTCAACAACATCACTAGATTTCAACCCAGCCGCCCCACCCCCCTCCCAGTGTAGTTGACAGGTCCCTCAACCTCTGCCCTCCCCATTCCGTTCCCTCCCAGAACTGCGACTCACTTTCCACCCCACCTGCCTCCACATCCAAAGGATCATCCTCCACCATTTCCGCCACCTCCAGCGTGATGCCACCACCTACCTCATCTTCCCCTCCCCTGTCAACATTCCGAAGGGATCGTTCCCTCCACAACACCCTGGTCCACTCCACCATTATCCCTGACACCTCGTCCCCTTCCCAAGGCACCTTCTCATGCAATCGCAGGAGATATAATACCTGCCCTTTTCCCTCCTCTCTGCTCATTATCTCAATCCCAAACACTCCTTTCAGGTGAAGCAGCGATTTACTTGTACTTCTTTCAATTATGTATACTGTATTCACTGCTCACAATGTGGTCTCCTCTAAACTGGGGAGACCAAACGCAGATTAGGTGGAACACCTCGGCTCAGTCCGAAAGCATGACCCCGAGCTTCTGGTTCCTTGCCATTTCAACACTCCCCCCTGCTCTCATGTCAACATTTCTGTCTTGGGCCTGTTCCAGTGTTCCAGTGAACATCTCCATGGAAAGATCAATCTTACACGCTAGCTCAAATGTTGGATTTTGTATGTTTAGTATCTTTTCTCATCCAAAGATTACACTGTCAATCATTCACCACTCTGTCTTCTCCTGAACTTCGAGTTCAAATTTGTTTGTGAAGTTGAGTGACACGTTCAGACAGCACAGTCTTTGTCTTTGTGAAGGAAGTGATTTCGGAATGGCTGTTTGAAACTGTCCCTCCTTGCACAGAAATTCAGTGCAAATACTCAAATCACCCACAATTTCTTCGTGAGAAATTTGTTCACAATTGCATTCAACATGGAAGCCGCCTCAACATTAATCTCACTGAAGGAAAGTGTGACTGTGTTGTTTGTTTCAGAGTGTTGGTGCCGTTATGTGTCGCTCTTAACCAAGACTGGGACACAACGCAAGGTTGATCCAAGGTTGGCATATATTATCATTCAGGAGCAAGAAAAATCAAAAGGAACCAAACAAGAAAACCGAGTCTCCAGATGTGAGAATCTGTAGATCCGCTTTGGGAAAGTGAATCAGAGCAGAATGAAGGGTGAACTGTCCGACTGCCCAGAAGAGATGAAGACACAGCTCAGTCAGCACGTTCCCCTGGTTTATGATGCTGAAACATTCCTCACACAGAAATTATTCAACCCGATGACAAACGTGCTTACAGCCGATAATTTATTCAGATAATTTTTTTTGAGCTACAACACAAACAGCTACTCGACAATGTGGAAAATTGCCCAGGTGTGTCCTGTCCATAAAAAAAAAAGCAGGACAAATCCAATCTGACCAATTACCGCCCCATCAGTCTACTATCAAACATCAGCAAAGTGTTGGAAGATGTCATTAACAGTGATATCAACCACCACGCATTTAGCAATAATCTGCTCATCGATGCTCAGTTTCGATTCCGCCAGGGCCTCTCGGATCCAGGCAAACATTTGGAAGCTGGAGTATAATGTGGGAAAATGTGAGGTTATTCACTTTGGTAGTAAGAACAGATAAATTAAATATTATTTAAATTGCGAGAGACTACAGAATGCTGCGGTATAGAAGGATCTGGGTGTCCTCGTACATGAATCACAAAAAGTTAGCATGCAGGTAGAGCAAATAATTAGGAAGGCAAATGGAATGTTACCCTTTATTACAAGGGGAATGGAGTATAAAAGGAGAGAAGTCTTGCGACAAATGTACAGGGTGTTGGTGAAACCACACCTGGAGTACTGTGTACAGTTTTGGTCTCCTTATTTCAGGAGGGATATACTTGCACTGGAGGCAATTCAGAGAAAGAGGTGGGCAACTGTCTCTTCCCCACCACAGCCACCTCGAGGGCATTGTGCGGAGGGGGTGAGACTTCTGGCGTGCAGGAAGGATCTGATGGGGAGGGCTCTTCTCACCACCAGCCAAGTTTCATCTTGGTGCTTGTGTGAAAGTTCTGGTGATGAGGCATTCCGCCAAATGACTTTGGCAGTTTGCTCGGGGAACCATCCGACTGGATCCACCATCTCCTTTTCCTGTAGGGCCTTGAGGACATTCCGTGCAGACCACTACCTGAAGGATTGGTGGTCAAAAATGTTTTTCCACAGAAACTTTCCCACGAAGGATAGGTGGTACGGCACGGTCAAACTGGATGGAGCATTCCGCGGCAATGTGACCAGGCCCATCCTTCACAACGCTGGGGACAGATAGAACCTCAGCACGTAGTGACACTTGGAGATTGTGTACTGGGGATCTGCGCACAGCTTGATGCAGCCGCACACGAAGGTAGTCATCAGGATGAGGGCGACGTTGGGTACATTTTTCCCGCCCTTATCCAGGGGTTTGAACATCGTGTTCCTCCAGACCTGGTCCATTTTGCAACCCCATATGAAGCGGAAAATGGCTCGGGTGATCGCCACAGCGCAGGAGTGGCGGATGGGCCAGACCTGCACCACGTACAGCAACGTGAGTGCCTCGCACCTGATGACCAGGTTCTTACCCACAATGGAGAGAGATCGTTGCTCCCACATGCTCAGCTTATGGTGTATCCTGGCTACTCGCTACTTCCAGGTTTTGGTGCACGTCCCAGCCCTTCCAAACCATATCCACAGCACCTTCCGGTAGTGTGACCTGACGGTGAAGGGGACAAAGGATCGGTCAGCCCAGTTCCCAAAGAACATGGACTCGCACTTGCCGTGGTTAACTTTGGCTACCGAGGCGAGTTCGAACTGGTCGCAGATGCTGATCAGTCTGCGAACGGACAGCGGATCCGAGCAAAAGACGGCGACGTCATCCAGGTACAGGGAAGTTTTAACCTGAGTGACTCCACTGCCTCGGATTGTAACACCCCCTTATGCTTGCATCCTTCCTAATAGACTCAGCAAAGGGTTCAATACAGCAAACAAACAAGACAGAGGAGAGAGGACTGCCCTGTCTGTCTTTGCAAAGCAGGTGTAGAAAAAGATGCAGTGGTTTTTATCGCGGTTCATCCCAAGCAGCTGTGTAACACAGGAGTCTGTGCTCCACAGGCTGTTCTCAGGGATGCACACCGAGATAAACATCAACTGCTGCAGGAGGACTATCAATTGGGTGAAAGACGCCCTTTGGTCTGCCCGAAACTTGCTGGTCTTCCAGCGCAAAGAGTTGTCACGACCTAATGTTGCAGACTGGCACATTCCAAGGTCCAAGACAACGTGCTGAGGGACGCACTACAGCTTGGGGCAGCCGCTGCAAAGGTTCACTGGGGAAGACCACTGTGTAAGGCACCCCCACCAAGGTGAACTGAGGGACTGGATCCATGGAAATCCCCTCGGGCTGTATCCAGAAAATATTTCTCCGCCTCCAGGCTCACTTCTTTGACCAGGAGTCCTCCTCCCGACCAGCAGACCCATTCACCCACCTCCAGCATTCTCCCTCTACCTGGACCCCTCCCCCTGGCCACTGACCCACTCTTGATCTCTTCATTGAAAACTGTCGGCGAGACATTTGTCATCTCAATTTCTCTGCCCCCCTCACTCACTCCAACCTGTCCCCCTCTGAACTTGAGGCATTCTGTTCTCTCAGGTCTAACCCCGACATGGTCACCAAACCATGGGCGGCACAGTGGTGCAGTGGTTAGCACCGCAGCCTCACAGCTCCAGGGACCCGGGTTCGATTCTGGGTACTGCCTGTGCGGAATTTGCAAGTTCTCCCTGTGTCTGCGTGGGTTTCCTCCGGCTGCTCCGGTTTCCTCCCACATGCCAAAGACTTGCAGGTTGATAGGTTAATTGGCCATTATAAATTGCCCCGAGTATAGGTAGGTGGCAGGGAAATATATAGGGACAGGTGGGGATGTGGTAGGAATAAGGGATTAGTGTAGGATTAGTATAAATGGGTGGCTGATGGTCGGCACAGACTCGTTGGGCCGAGTAAACTAAACTAAACCTGCAGACAAGGGTGGTGCTGTTGTTGCATGGCATACTGACCTCTACCTTGCAGAGGCTCAGCGCCAACTCACAGACACGTGTCAGCCTTGTCAGCATTGTGTCAGCCTGCTCCTGCCCCATTGAACTTATTTCTTCCTATCTTGACTCTATCTTTTCTCCGCTGGTCCAGTCTCTTCCCACCTACATCCGTGACTCTTCTGACGCCTGACGTCATTTTGACAATTTCCAGTTTCCTGGTCCCAACCGCCTCCTCTTTACTATGGACGTCCAATCGCTCTGCACCTCCGTCCCCCACCAGGATGGTTTGAGGGCTCTCCGCTTCTTCCTGGAACAGAGGCCCAACCAGTCCCCATCCACCACCACCCTCCTCCGCCTGGCTGAACTTGTTCTCAGACTGAACAACTTCTCCTTCAACTCCACGCACTTCCTTCAAGTTAAAGGTGTCGCTATGGGTACCCGCATGGGTCCTAGTTATGCCTGTCTTTTTGTGGGATATGTCGAGCATTCTTTGTTCCAGTCCTACTCAGGCCCCCTCCCCCAACACTTTTTCCGGTACATTGATGACTGTATCGGTGCCGTTTCCTGCTCCCGCCCCGAACGAGAAAACTTTATCAACTTTGCTTCCAATTTCCACTCTTCTCTCACCCTTACATGGTCCATCTCTGACACTTCCCTTCCCTTCCTCGACTTGTTTGTCTCCATCTCTGGGGATAGGTTGTCTACTAATATCCATTATAAGCCCACCGACTCGCACAGCTACCTCGACTACACTTCTTCACACCCTACCTCCTGTAAGGACTCCATTCCATTCTCCCAGTTTCTCCGTCTTCGACGCATCTGCTCTGATGATGCTACCTTCCATGACGGTGCTTCTGGTATGACCTCCTTTTTCCTCAACCGAGGAATCCCCCCCACTGTTGTTGACAGGGCCCTCAACCCTGTCCGGCCCATTTCCCGTACTTCTGCCCTCAACCCTTCCCCTCCCTCCCAGAACGGTGACAGGGTTCCCCTTGTCCTCACTTTCCACCCCATCAGCCTCCATATCCAAAGGTTCATCCTCTGCCATTTCCGCCACCTCCAGCGTGATGCCACTACCAAACACATCTTCCCCTCCCTTCCCCTGTCAGCATTCCGAAGTGATCATTCCCTCTGCGACAGCCAGGTCCACTCCTCCATTACCCCCACCACCTCGTCCCCGTCCCATGGCACCTTCCCCTGCAATCGCAGGAGGTGTAATACCTGCCCATTTACCTCCTCTCTCCTCACTATCCCAGGCCCCAAATACTCCTTTCAGGTGAAGCAGCGATTTACTTGTACTTCTTTCAATGTAGTATACTGTATTCGCTGCTCACAGTGTGGTCTCTTCTATATTGGGGAGACCAAGCGCAGACTGGGTGACCGCTTTGCGGAACATCTCCGCTCAGTCCGCAAGCAGGACCCTGAGCTTCCGGTTTCTTGCCATTTCAAGACTCCCCCCTGCTCTCATGCTCACATCTCTGTCCTGGGATTGCTGCAGTGTTCCAGTGAACGTCAACGCAAGCTCGAGGAACAGTATCTCATTTACCGATTAGGCACACGACGGCCTGCCGGACTGAACATTGAGTTCAATAATTTCAGAGCATGACAGCCCCCGATTTTACTTTCATTTTTAGTTGTTTTTTCTTTTTTCTTCTTTTTTGCTTTTTTACATTTTTTACAACCTTTTATATTGCATTTATTTCATTTCATCTTAGTTTATTCAGTTTGCTTACCCACTGTTTTTTTTCAGGTTTGCACTTGCTGCTGTTCAATATTCAGTCCGTTAACACCTATTCTGTACTAATGCTTTGTCTTTCAACACACCATTAACATATTGTTTGCCTTTGCTCCATGACCTTTTGGTCAGCTATGTGGCCTTGTCCAACCTGCACCTTCTCCTTTGTTATCTCTTGCCCCACCCACACCTCACTTGCTTATAACCTGTGACATTTTTAATATTTGTCAGTTCCGAAGAAGGGTCAGTGACCCGAAACGTTTACTCTGCTTCTCTTTCCACAGATGCTGCCAGACCTGCTGAGTGGTTCCAGTATTTCTTGTTTTTATTCCAAAAAATATTTGTTTGCTGCAAAAAGTACATGGCAGGTAAAATGAAATGGAAGGGTTGTGAGGCAATTCACTCCTGAACTGAAGGAAACTGATATCCTTTGCAATCTTTGTATTTTTGACTTGGTGCTGTTTTTGAACTGTTTTGTAATGTATCTTTTTATAGTTTTTTTGACGGATAAAGTATATTTTGGAAATAAAAAAAAGGTTCAGAGAAGGTTCACTGGATTTATTCCTGTGATGAAGGGGTTGTCTTTTGAGGAGGATTGAGCAGGTTGGATCTATACTGATTGGAGTTTAGAAACATGAGAGGTGATCGTATTGAGACATCTAAGATTCTGAAGGGTCTTGACAGGGTAGATGCTGAGAGGATGTTTCCCCTCGTGGTGGAATCTAGAACTTGGGGACACAGTTTCAGAATTACGGATTTTCCATTTAAGAAAGAAATGAGGAGGAATTTCTTCACTCGGACAATTGTTCATCTTTGTATTTTTATCTACAAGGATGTCAAGGGTTATGGGGGGCAGGCAAGAAAGTGGGGTTGATGCCATGATCAGATCAGCCATGATCCTATTGAATGGCAGAGAAGGCTCGAGGGGCCAAATGGTCTACTCCTGCTACTATTTCTGTTCTTATGATCTCATTGCAGCTTGTTCCAAATAGAGACAAAAGAGTGGAATTCCAGAGGAGAGGTGAGAGTAATTACCCTTGAGTGAGTGTGGCATCAAAGATCCCTAGCAAAATTGAAATCAATGGGAATCAGGGGAAAACTGTCCACTTGTTGGAGTCCTACCTAGCACAAAGCAAGATGATTATGGTTGGTGGAGGCCGATCATCTCAGCCCAGGTCATTGCCTCAGGAGTTTCTCAGGGTAGTGTCCTAGGCTCAACCATCCTCAGCTGTTTTATTAATGAGTTTCCCCTCAACTTAAGTCAGAAGTTTGAATGTTAGGTGATGATTCACAACTCCTCAGATACTGAAGGAGTCCATGTCTGCAAGCAGCGAGACCTGAACAACATTCAGGCTTGAGCTGATCCGTGACAAGCGACTTGATTGCCACAAAAGTGCCATGCAGTGAACATCTCCAATGAGAGAGAATCAAACCATCTACCTTTTAATACTCAGCAGCATTATCATCACTGAATCCCTCACCAGCAACATCTTGGGGGTTACCATTGATTATAAACTAAACTGGACCAGTCACATCTATGCTGCGGCTTTTAGCGTAGGTCAGAAATTGGGAATTCTGCAGCAAGTATCTCACCTCCTGACATGCCAAAGCCTGTCCATTGTCTACAAGGCACAGGTCAGGAGTGTGATGGAATACTCTCCACTTTTCTGGATAGCTGCAGCTCCAACAACACATAAAAAGCTCAATACCACCCAGGACAAAGCAGTCCTCTTCATCGGTACCTCACCCACCACTTTAAACATTCACTCCCTCCACCACCAGAGCACAGTGGCAGCAGTGTGTACCACCTACAAGATGCACTGCAGTAACTCGCTAAGTAACGTTCGACAGCACCATCCAAACCCGTGATCACAACCACCTCGAAGGACAAGGGCAGCAGATGCATGGGAACACCACCACCTGCAGGTTCACCTCCAAGTCACTCACCATCATGACTTGGAACTATATCACCATTTCTTCACTGTTGTTGGGTCAAAATCCTGGAACTCTCTCCGCAATAGCACTGTGGGTGTTCCGACACCACATTGACTGCAGCAGTTCAAGAAGGCAGCTCCCCACCACATTCTCAAGGGCAATTAGGGATGGACAATAAATGCCAGCCTTGCCAGCGATACTCACACCCAAGAATGAATAAAAAACAAATTATTCTCCACAGATTCCCCACAATCCGGGCTTGGACATTTACTTCAGGAGCACAGAGCTTTATATAACTACAACATGAGTTCCAATCTTAAGATTCCATTAGCCTTTCACATTATTTTCTCCCAGTCCACTAGCTTTTAGTGATTCAGCACTCGGGTCTCTGCTTCTCCAGTTTCTAACATCTCACCACTTGTAAAAAACACTCTGATCTATCTTTCGTAGGTCCTAGATGACCCCTCATTTTAAACTCCATCTGCCAAAGCATTGCTCACTCACTTAATCTATCAAGAAGATTTGAAAATAAATTTCTTGCCAAAGGATAATGTTCTGCTTCTGCTCCCTCGCCATTTGCTTTTCCCGTTAGTCTTTCATTTGGTGTAAATCCAGAGAAAGTAAAGATGGAAGGAAGGAGGGAGGGAAAAATCTTCCTCCTTTTCGTGATCCCTATTTGATCTTCATTCCAGTCCAATTTGGGTGAAGAATTCCGATTGTCTGTCTCAATTTAAATAAAGTATAAACAATTCTGGAATCACCAGCGAGATATTGACAAGAACATGTTTCCAGGCCAACTTTCCACAAAAGCTCCCCCACAACAATGTACTAGACACTTCATAAACTAATGACAAAATTGGGATCCGAACCCACACATGCAAAGCAAAATGCATTAGCACGCCACCGTCTTAACCTCTCGACCACCTTGTCTGCTGTTTGGACAGTACAGATCCTGGCTGTGCAGCCAGATGTGCAATGATGGAAATGCAGCTTCTGTAAGTAAATGCAATTTCCATCACATCAGGTCATGGCCTGTTGGGAATGGAGCGGTGTGAAACATTTCCAGACCATGTCCAACACGTTTCGACTTAATGTGAAAATCCACCATGGAAAGACTGGAACATACAATCATTTCATCACATCATGATTAACATCACTCAGACACCTGAACCATGAGGTCACTGACGAAGTCATGATGACCGAATTTCTCATGAAATGACAACTGAACTAACTGACTGGAAGAATTGCATTAATTCCACTTGATCAGAGAGGCACAGCCTCAGACCGACTTGGCAGATGAGTATTGATTGAATAATTTCAGTGTGAGGAATGTTCCAGCATCATAAACCAGGGGAACATGCTGACTGAGCTGTGTCTTCATCTCTTCTGGGCAGTCGGACAGTTCACCCTTCATTCTGCTCTGATTCACTTTCCCAAAGCGGATCTACAGATTCTCAAATCTGTGGACTGGGTTTTCTTATTTTGTTCCTTTTGATTTTTCTTGCTCCTGACTGAATAATATATTCTAAACCTCGGATCAACCCTCCCCTTTGCGTCGTGTTATAGTCTTGGTTAAAAAAGACACAAAACGGCACGAACAGTCTGAAACATACAACACGGTCACACTTTCCTTCAGTGAGATTAATGTTGAGCTGTTTTCCAGGTTCAATGCAACTGCAAACACATTGCTCTCAAAGAAATTGTAGGGGATTGAGTTGCCGTTGAAATATTAGCATTGAACATTTGTACAAGGAGGAACAGCCATTCCAAACTGACATCCTTCACAAAGGCAACCACTGAGCTGTTTTCTTGTGTGAATAAAATTCATAAGAAAAGTTAAAGTTCACAAGAAAACAGATGTAAACGATTGATAGCTAAACTTTTGAAGCAAGGATATGAATCCACGATTTTCTGATTATTGGACAAACACTCGAGCCAACGAAGCTACTGAGCCAGATCACAAATGCTGTGACAACTAAGGGAAGAGGAGGGCACTCTTTATTCTCATCCCACTTCTCCACAGGTCACAACATCTATTTCAACTTTTCCCACTTACTGAAACAGTCAATCATATACTCTATTTTTCCCAGAATAGAAGACACTGACCAGATTTCTTTAATGAACAACAAAATGATTCATTTATTGTCGAACAAGTTTTAACTAGTCATGAAGTAAAGCATAAACACACAGGTGGAAATTTTAAAAGTTCCCTTTTCACCTTTGCTTTTAAAGTCTTTTTAAAAAATCTTCGAGCCACATGCGCACACACACACATACACCGGTTAACATAAAAAGATAAAAGGGATGTTTTTTTTTTTTTAATTTTAAATTTTGTTACAAACACAAAAAAAAACTCTTGGGCTGGTTACTTGCTCATTTTTGAAGAAAACATCAGATGAGATACGTTGCTCCAAAATTGGAATACAGTCTAACTTCTGAGTATACGTAGACAGGTCACTGGGGTATTTTAGAACAGTTCTTTTCAGAAGGCACTGAGAATTAATTTTAGAAGGCCTTCTTCAAAGACATGCGATAAGATGAATTAACACACTGGACTTCTCAGGATCTTTTAAAGATTTTCTGGAAAACAAAGCTGGGTTGTGGTCTTCTCTCCTTCCTTGACACTTCTTCAGGCTAACTTTATCAGCTGCTCACTCCAGCAGGTAAAACACACTGACTCTACAACCTAAAGCTTGTGAGTTTTCTGCTGTCTTAGGTGTACGTTGCTGCTGCGAGCTTGTCCAATCAAGGGGCGCAAATGACTTCACTAACCACATCTCCCTGTTACCATGGTTTCTGTTCTATTTTTAACTTGAATTATGTGAAAAACAGTAAACATAGTTGCCAAATTGGCTCTTTTGGTGCTCTCTTGAAAAAGAACTGATCCTACATTTATTCAGTTTGATTATGACTTCTTCAAAAAATATTTTAACAGAAGAAACAGAATCACTTCCATAACATCATGTACTTTCCCTGAGCTACAGGTTATTGAAAGACTCTCTGGCTGTGTTTATTTTAGGTGATTTTGTACTCAGGTTCTTTTGGAATCCATGTGTTTGCAGATCTTTGTGAGTGAGAGATGTGGAGATATGCTTAAAAAATTTCCCTATAAATTATTCATATCTCAGTCTTTCCCCGAACTTTGTGCAAACACATTAATGAGGGAATCACACACATCAAGCCGTCAAACCTGTCTGCTGAACATTGAAAGGTGACAGTGTTTATAGTAACGGGGTTCCATGGATTCAGACACATCTTGATGATTCACACATGGAATGTATTTGTATATTATATTCATGACATTATGATGCAAATAAACACTTCCTTGCACTTGCCACGCTTGGTGAACATTTTCTCTGCTGATGCCCCCTGAATATATTGGAGAACATGGTGACGAGGTTGAGATAAAAGTCTGTAAATATAGGCAGCAAACAGCAGCAGGGACTGCAGTGAACAAGATTTACGTGACATATTTGTGCTTCTATTGGTGGGTGAAATAAGATACTAAACACACAAAATCCTACATTTGAGCTCGCGGAAGATTGCTCTGTCTATGGAGATAGCATCAAAGAATGCTCAGGAATTTTGTCCGATGCCAGTGATAGTAACACACTTCAGGGGAACTTAAAAAAAACTGGTAAAATCGGCTTTCACATAACAGATGAAATTTTGCACAGAGAAGTGTGAAGTGATACAATTTGGAAGGAAGTATGAGGAGAGGCCATATAAATGAAACATGACAATTCTAAAGTGGGTGCAGGAGCAGAGAGACAATGTACACCAATGTTAGAAGGATTGAAAAGGTAACTAAGAGCAAACAGGACACTTGGATTTATTAATATAGGCATAGAGTAAAAGCATATAAGTTATGCTAAACCTTTACAAAATGCTATGAATGAATGGCCTCTTCCTGTACCTCCACAAAAAGCTTCCATTCCTGGTTTACACACACTCATCAGGATCACTCTCCACAGATCCTGCCACTCCAGGCTCGGACACCAACTTCAGGATCACTCTCCACAGATCCCGGCATTCCAGGTTCGGACACCCACTTCAGGATCACTCTCCATACATCCCAGCACTACAGGCTCGGAGACCCTCTTCGGAGATCCTAAATCTCCAGACACGGATATCCTTTGAGGACCACTCTCCACAGATCCTGCCACTCCAGGCTCGGACACCCACTTCCGGATCACTCTCCACAGATCCCGCCATTCCAGGTTCGGACACCCACTTCAGGATCATTCTCCATACATCCCAGCACTCTGGGCTCGGAGACCCTCTTCAGAGATCCTAAATCTCCAGACACGGACATCCTTTGAGGACCACTCTCCACAGATTCTTCCCTCCAGGCTCAGACATCCTCTTCAGAGACACCCTCCATCCATCCCGCCGCTCCACGCACGGTTATCTCCCTCAGGATCAGATCAAAGAATGTTGCTTGTCACTTATCAGCTCAAGCCTGAATGTTGTTCAGGTCTTGCTGCTTGCAGGCACAGACTGCTTCAGTATCTGAGGAGTTGTGAATCATCAGCGAACATGCCCACTTCTGACTTATGTTGAAGAGAAAGCCATCAATGAAACAGCTGAGGATGGTTGGGCCTAGGGCACTGCCCTGAGAAACTAGGGATCCAGTCATGAAAGGTGGAGGACAATTAAATAACGAACCAGATGAGGAGGCTCCAAAAACTTCCCTATCCTCAATGTTGGTGGAGCCGAGCACGTCAGTGCAAAAGATGAAGCTGAAGCATTTGAAACCATCTTCAGTCAGAAATTGCTCAGTGGATGACTCATCTCGGCCTCTTGAGGTCCCCAGCATCACAGCTTCCAGTTTTCAGCCAATTCGCTTCACTCCACATGATAGCAAGAAACAGCTGAAGGCACTCAGTACATCAAAGACTATGGGCCCTAAAAACATCCCGGCTCTAGTACTGAAGACTCGTGCTCCAGAACTAGCTGCGCCCTCAGCCAAGCTGTTCCAGTAGAGCGACAACACAGGCATCTACTGAACAATGTGGAAAATTGCCCAGGTGTGCCCTGTCCGTAAAAAAGCAGGACAAATCCAATCTGACCAATTGCCGCCCCATCAGTCTACTATCAATCATCAACAAAGTGATGGAATATGTCACCAACAGTGCTATCAAGCACCACACACTTAACAATAATCTGCTCATCGATGCTCAGTTTAGGTTCTGCCAGGGTCTCTCAGCTCCAGGAAATAATTTGGCAGATAGAGTAGAATGTGGGAAAATGTGAGGTTATCCACTTTGGTAGGAAGAATAGAAAAGGAAAATATTATTTAAATTGTGAGAGATTACAGAATGCTGCGGTGTAGAAGGATCTGGGTGTCTTCGTACATGAATCACAAAAAGTTACCATGCAGGTACAGCAAATAATTAGGAAGGCAAATGGAATGTTACCCTTTATTGCAAGGGGAATGGAGTATAAAAGTAGAGAAGTGTTGCTACAAATGTACAGGGTGCTGGTGAAACCACACCTAGAGTACTGTGTACAGTTTTGGTTTCCTTATTTAAGGAGGGATATACTTGCATTGGAGGCAGTTCAGAGAAGGTTCACTAGATTTATTCCAGTGATGAAGGGGTTGTCGTATGAGGAAAGTTGAGCAGGTTGGACCGATACTCATTGGAGTTGAGAAAAATGAAAGGTGAACGTGTTGAGACATATAAGATTCTGAGGGGACTTGGCAGGGTAGATGCTGAGAGGAAGTTTCCCCTCGTGGTGGAATCTAGAACTAGGGGACACAGTTTCAGATTTAGGGGTTTTTCATTTAAGAAGTAATTTCTTCTCTCAGAGCGTCATTAATCTTTGGAATTCTCTACCGCAGAGAGCAGTGGAGGCTGGGTCATTGAATGTCTTCAAGATTTTTATCTACAAGAGAGCCAAGGGTTATGTGTGCAGGCAGGAAAGTGGGGTTGAGGTCATGATCAGGTCAGCCATGATCCTATTGAATGGCGGAGCAAGCTCGAGGGGCCAAATGGCCTACTCCTGCTACTAGTTGTTCTGATCTTATGTTGTTATGATCTCATTGCAGCTTGGTCCAAACAGAGATGAAAGAGTGGAATTCCAGAGGAGAGGGGAGAGTGATTGCCCTTGAGTGAGTGTGGCATCAAGGATCCCTAGCAAAATTGAAGTCAATGGGAATCAGGGGGAAAACTCTCCACTTGCTGGAGTTGTACCTCACACAAAACAAGATGGTTGTGGTTCGTGGAGGCTAATCATCTCAGCCCTGGACATTGCTTCAGTAGTTTCTCAGGGTCGTGTCGTGGACCCAAACATCCTCAGCTGTTTCATTGACGACTTTCCCTTCAAAATAAGTCAGAAGTGGGAATGTTAGGTGATGATTCACAACTCCTCAGTTGAAGCAGTCTGTGCCTACAAGCAGCAAGACCTGAACAATATTCAGGCTTGAGCTGATAAGTGACAAGCAACCTTCTGGCCACACAAGTGCCAAGCAGTGAACATCTCCAATGAGAGAGAGAAAAAAATCTACCTTTTGATATTCAGAGCATTATCATCGCTGAATCCCCCACCATCAATATGTTGGGGGTTACCATTGACCAGAAACTAAACGGGACCAGTCAGATCTATGCTGCAGCTATAAGCGCAGGTCAGAGATTAGGAATTCTGCAGCAAGTGGGAAAGATTAGGAATTCTGAGGGCGTCACAGTGGCGCAGTGGTTAGCACCGCAGCCTCACAGCTCCAGCAACCCG
Organism: Heterodontus francisci; assembly: GCF_036365525.1. NCBI lineage: Eukaryota > Metazoa > Chordata > Chondrichthyes > Heterodontiformes > Heterodontidae > Heterodontus > Heterodontus francisci. The sequence continues at coordinate 2,026,908 of NW_027142345.1, forward strand.
GGTTCAATTCTGGGTACTGTCTGTGTGGAGTTTGCAAGTTCTCCCTGTGTCTGTGTGGGTTTTCTCCGGGTGCTCCGGTTTCCTCCCACAAGCCAAAAGACTTGCAGGTTGGTAGGTAAATTGGCCATTATAAATTGTCCTATCGTATCGGTAGGTGGTAGGGAAATATAGAGACAAGTGGGGATGTGGTCGGAATATGGGATTAGTGTAGGATTAATATAAATGGGTGGCTGATGGTCAGCACAGACTCGGTGGGCCGAAGGGCCTGTTTCAGTGCTGTATCTCTAAACTAAACTAAGTATCTCACCTCCTGATACACCAAAACCTGTCCACCATCTACAAGGCACAAGTCAGGAGTGTGATGGAATACATCCCACTCAACAACACTCAAGAAGCTCAATACCATCCAGGACAAAGCAGCCCACTTAATCGCCACCTAACCCACCACCTTAAACATTCACTCTCTCCACCACCAGTACACAGAGTCTGCAGTGTGTACCATCTCTATATGCACTGCAGTAACTCGCCATGTAACCTTCAACAGCACCTTTCAAACCCGTGACCTCTACCACCTCGATGGACAAGGGCAGCAGATGCATGGGAACTCGCCTTCTGCAGGTTCCCTTCCAAGTCACTCACCATCCTGACTTGGAACTATATCGCCATTTCTTCACTGTTGTTGGGTCACAATCCTGGAACTCCCTCCCCAACGGCGGTGTGGGTGTTCCTGCACCACATGGACTGCAGCAGTTCAAGAAGGCAGCTCACCAATACATTCTCAAGGGCAATTAGGGATGGGTAATAAATGCTCACCTTATCAGCGATACTCACATCCAAGAATGAATAAAAAACAAATCACTCTCCACAGATTCCCCACAATCTGGGCTTGGACATTCGCTTCAGGAGCACAGAGCTTTATATAACTGCAACATGAGTTCCAAACTTCATATTCCGTTCGCTTTTCACATTATTTTCTCCCAGTCCACTAGCTTTTAGTAATTCTGTATTCGGGTCTCGGCTCCTCCACAGTTTCTAACATCTCACCTCTTACAAAAAAACACTCTGATCTATCTTTCTTCAGTATTACATGACCCCACATTTTGAACTCCATCTGTCAAAGCATTGCTCACTCACTTAATCTAGCAAGAAGATTTGAAAATAAATTTCTTGCCAAAGGATAATATTCTGCTTCTGCTCCCTCGCCGTTTGCTTTTCCCATTAGTCTTTCACTTGGTGTAAATCCAGAGAATATAAAGATGGAAGGAAGGGAGGGAGGGAAAATCTTGCTCCGTTTTGTGATCAAAATTTGATCTTCATTCCAGTCCAATTTGGGTGAAGAATCCCAATTGTCTGTCTCAATTTTAATAATATATAAACAATTCTGGAAACGCCGTCTGGAAATTGACAAGAACAGGTTTCCAGTCTGACTTTATGCCAAAAGTCCCCCATTAGAAATAAAGGAACTACACAGCTCAAAAAGTAACAACAAGGATGGGATTCGAACCCATACATGAAGAACACAATGCATTAGCAGTCCATCACCTTAACCTTGCAGCCACCTTGTCAGATGCACAATCATGGCTGTCACCTTCAGCACAGCTCCTGGCTGTGCAGCCAGCTGCAGTGACCCAATGATTCAGGCATCTGAGTGATGTTAATCATGATGTGATCAAATGATTGCATGTTCCACTCTTTCCGTGGTGGGTTTTCACACTGAGTGGAAACGTGTTGGACATGGTCTGGAAATGTTTCACACCGCTCCATTCCCTAGTTCATTTCCTTACAGAAGGTATATTTCCATCATTATACAACCCATAAGATGAACTTTTTTCAAAAGACTTCAGTGTATTTAACTCTGTGTCCAACACTGTGAGGCAGCTTTCTGTGTTTATAAAGAGTGCAATTTAATGACTGGTCTCTTGGATCTTGGATCAAACAGGGTGACAGACAGAGGTCTGTGTGCAGAGGGTTTGGGGGTGAGCTCTGATTCCTAACCCTTTCTGGATTGTGAGGAATAAAGAATGAATGAGAGAGAGAGAATGTGGGAGAAGGGATGATGGAAGAATTTGTCCGTGAACCTGATTCAAAGTGGCTCAAACGCAAGATAATATTAAGATATCAAGAGCAGAACATTAACATAATCTGAGTTCCGCGATCTGGTCGGGTCCCATTCCCCTGAAGTGAGGAATGAACGGGTGGGGAAATTCCACCTGGAGTTATATTTGTCTCCAATGAAGATGAGTTCACAGTGAGGATGGAATAGCTCAGTTGGGAGAACACTAGATTGAAGAACCAGGATACAATCCCTGGTTTCATCAGTTTTAATTTGGTGTCTCCATCAGTTTAAGTAGAGAGAATCAGAGGGGAGATTTTCCACTCTTGGCCCCATGGGCTGAATTTTAAACTAACGGTGCGGCTCTCGGCAGAGGCACCGGAAGCGGGTGTCGTCACCACACGAGTGAAATGTGGCCGACCGACTCCGATCACGGAGCAGCCGACCAATTAATGAAGGGGAGGCGTGGGGCCCATGTAAACAAGGACCTGAGGCAGGGAACAAGGCACCGATGGCACCGACATCTGACACAACGGCAGGTGCTGACACCATATTTAAAGGGCTGCCAACCCTGCATTCACTGCTGCCTGGTTTAAAGGAGTGTCTTCCTGAGAGCCCTCTGATGCCCCAGGACCCGTTCTGCTGCCTCTGCTGCCCCAGGACCCGTTCTGCTGCCTCTGCTGCCCCAGGATCCGTTCTGCTGTCTCTGCTGCCCCAGGACCCGTTCTGCTGTCACTGCTGCCCCAGAACTCGTTCTGCTGCCTCTGCTGTCCCAGGACACGTCCTGCTGCCTCTGATGCCCCAGGACCCATTCTGCTGCCTCTGATGCCCCAGGACCCGTTCTGCTGCCTCTGCTGCCTGCTGAGTAAGGAGCTGAATGCGAGCCTGCAGTGACCATGGTCCCACGGTTTAGCGATGCCTCCCTGCAGGTTCTCCTCCAGGTGGCAAGAGAAAGTTGGAAGATCCTCTTCCCCAGGGATGGGAGGTGGAGACCTGCCCACCTGACCAAGCAAAGCTGGCTGAAGATAGTCGGTGAGGTCAGCAGACGTGGGGTCACCCCCAGAACATGGATCCAGTACAGGAAGTGGGTCAATGACCGGATCCAGGCTGCTCAGGCGAAAACTCAAAACACTTTGGACCCTTTGGACATTGCATGTGGCAGAGTGAGAGGGAGTGTTTGGTGGAAAGGGAGTGACCACCCAGTCATGTGTATTGGGGAAGGGCAGCAGGACATGCTGCCTGAGGCTTGGCTGCATCTCGGTGAGAGGTGCACGTCAGTCATTGTATAAACTCACACAGTCCCTCGAGAGGGGCCACATGCAGGAGGAATACGTGTGTCCCCATCATGGACTGCTGGACTATCACCATCAGAGATGTTGGGCTTGACCCCGCTGGGAGACTAACTTTGTTCATCATTGTGTCTGCAGGAGAAGACATCCCACAATTGGAAAGAGCGTGTCAAGACCGGCGGTGGATGCCTTATCTCCATGTCCTCATCCCGATGGAGGAGGAGGCCATGGAACAGGCAGGGCAGCAAAGCAGCTGCTCCATAGCTGATGGAGAGACAGGGACACCTACCCAAGAGAGTGAGTGAACATCTCCTGGGGCACAAGGGAGCATCTGCTGCAAAGGAGCCACACTGCTCATCTGTTCACCACTGCATCAATGGAGCTGCACGTTAGGGGTGGTTGGAATGTCATGATGGGAAGACCCTAACCCTTCAATGTCCCTGTTTTCTCATGAAGGCCCGGATGAACGACAAAAGCAAAGAGCTGGAGAGACTGGGGGACAGCCGGACATGTCTGAGGAGGAGGAGGGAGCCTCAGAGGGTGCACCATCACCTCATTCCCCTGCGCCCTTCACCAGCACAGAAACTCTCACGTTGGTGGGTATCCGTTCGCGGTTAGATTCTGGCATACAAACTGGTGAGCACATCACAGACAGGCCCGGGCAGCTGGCGGAGGCTGTGACAGCCGAGGCCACTGGGAGTTGGTGGTTTGTGGAAGGCCAGGCCCATGCTGTGCCCTAGGCTGATGACGTGCCTCTTGTGTCACCAGCAACACGGGAAATGCTGCAGCTGCAGTGAGAGGTCAGGCAACATCTGGCAGAGTTGCCGGAGGCTATGTGTACCCAAGCACGGACGATGGAGGAGTCCATCCAGGCCTTGGGTGCTGCACTGTCTCTGATGGGGGTGTGTCTGGCTTCCTCCATTGAGAGATTGGTGACTCTCATGGAGAACCAGATCCAGCCGATCAATCAGTGGCTGCCGGAGATGTGCACAGACCTGCACTCCATCACTTTGTCCAGGAGCTCCATCCAGTGGTGACAAGGTGAGAGGGGGGACGAGGCACCTGAACTCTCCACTTGGTCCACGTCCCTCTCAGGTCAGCAGGGAGGTACAAGTGTGTCTTATTAGGGGGAGGAGCATCTGGCTGCTACATCTGGGGGCCCCTCTCAGGGTGCTCCTGGTGTGGACGGTAATTCCAAAGTCCCTCTGCCAGTGACACCAGTGATGCCAGCATCTCCATCATCCTCGATGACAGAGGGGGTCCCTGTACCTGTGCAGGAGGCCCTCAGTGTGCCAGGGCCCTCCAGGACTCAGGCAGCAGAGGATGGCCGCCAATGTCATCCCAAGCCATGGAGCAGCAAGGTCAGCAGCCTGTCTCCACCTCAGCTGACAGAGCAGGGGGAGTAGCAGGTAGGAACACCCGGAAGAGATTTAAGAAGAGCACCTAGTTTCACTGAGGGGTTCACGGGTGAATGTACATTCCAGATGGATAGGGTTGTGTTTGGTGTCACACAGAATAAAGAAATGATGTTCTCTCACTATGTCTCCTTCCTATTGTTGATGCCCTTTGGGACTTCATTTCAACCCTTCCTCCCAAGGGGCTGGAAGTGAGGGACCAAGCCCTGAGTTCACAAAGCTTCGGCCTTGTCACTGTGCGATGTGTACCTGGGCGCTGTAGTGTAGAAGGAAGGAGGTGACAACAGGGCTGTTTAAAGCTAAGACTTTATTGCTGTGGTTCCGGAAGGTGGTGAGGCTCAAAGGAAACTTGAATGTATAAGGGTGTCTCGTGTTCCCTTGTGTGTATCTCATGGAGGCTTTCCTGCTGTGCCTGAGGTCCTTCATCTGGCACTGCTTGGGCAGCATCCTCCTCCACATCCTCATCATCAGAGGAGACATCACATTCCATGATATCCACACGAGTCAACACCTCACCCCTCTGTCATGCCAGATTGTGCAGAGCACAGCAAGCCACCATGATACGAGAGACTCTCGCTGGGACATACTGAAGGGCTCCACAGGAACAATCTAAGTGCCTGAATCTCATCTTCAGGAGACCAATGGCCTCTTTGATGGTCGCTCGGGTTGACCCGCAGCAGGTGTTGTACCTCTCCTCTGAATCGTTGTGTGGGTTCCTCACAGGCGTCAGTACTCATGTTCTCACTGGGTTGCCCTTGTCTCCAAGGATCCATCTCAGAAAGCGCATGGGGCCACGGAAAGGTTCTGGCACCTGGGAGTGCCTTGGTATGCAGGCGTTGTGGCTGCTTCCCGGGATTTGTGCACACACCTGTAGGATCCATTTGTGATGGTCACAGACCAGTTACACACTGAGCAAGTGGAAGCCCTTCCTGTTGAAGGCTGCTGGCTGGTCTGCAGGAGCCTTGATGGTCACATGGGTGCAGTCGATGACACCCTACACCTGGGGGAATCCAGCGATGGCCCCGAATCCGATAGCCCTCTCAGCGTGACTGTTTGGATCGATGTGCACATAGTCACCGGCCCTCCTGAATAGGACATTGGTGACCTCCTTGATGCACTGATTCACCACAGACTGTGAGATTCCACACATATCGCCAGTGGATCCCCGCAATGATCTGCTGGTGGAGAAGTTCAGTGGCACGGTGACCTTCAGTGACACTGGCATCAGGTGCCCACCAAGTCCCATGGGGCACAGCTGCATCATGGCAAAGAGATCAGTGACAACCTCCGTGGAGAGGCGCAGTCTGGGGAGACACTGTCACTCGGACATCTGCAGGTAGTTGAACCTCGGCTGACGTGTTCCTCTGCCTCCTTCTCCAGCCTCCTGTTCGAGGCTGGCCCTCCTGTGGGCCCCCAAGCTGCTGTGGTGTCCCTGCTGGTGCCTGCGCCTCCCTCCCTCCCTCTCTACTCCTCCTCCTCCTCAATGTGAGCCTTGAATGAGGCCCATGACAGGCTGCCCCTCCCTGGGTGCAAGGCCTTCACAGTAAACAACACCCAGCCACATTTACCTCATTTGTCACCCTCAATGAGGTGGCACTGCCCCAATAACACCCTGGTGTGGCTCACCCTGCAGAGCTGGCACATTGGCCCCCACTCCTGACAGTGTTTCCCGATGCCCTTTCCCCCTCCACCCTTGCTGCCAAGTTACGCTGCCTCACCCGACAGCTTCCCAGTGAAGCCAACACTCAGCTCCCACCTCCCAGTCACCTCCTTTAACCAGGCGAGGCTCTGAAGCCCCAGGGTTCCCGTGTGCTATTAATTCAATTGGACCCAGTGAATAAAATTGCTGACAATTGGACTCATGAATACTTTAAATGCCTTCTTGCCGTGTGGATGTGCGAAGTCTGCCCTCCATGTCAGCCGCCGACAGAAATATCCGGTCCGACGTCTTCCATCCCTATTTTATACACCCCCCTCCCCCTCCCCAGCCTCCATTCCCATCTCCAACGGTCCCTTAAAATTCTGGCCCATGTCTCTAAGACGAAAGGGAGTGAAACTACAGCTGCTCCTTAGACTGAACAGGGAGAGCTGCTCTCTCTGTGTTGAAAGTGAATGAATCTGCTCTTTACCTTGTCTCACTGAAACGTTCACTGTGTGGAAATGTCTGTTTGAAAATGTTTTCCTGTTATATTAATGGAGCAGAGGAGCAGAAGTGGGTACTGTTCAACAGAGAGGTTTGGAAGTGGGTGAAGGGGTGGAGTGACGGTGGGAGTGAGAGGCGCAGTGAGTTGGCCATTCTCAATAGAGTGTCAGGAATGAAGGTCAGAGGAACAGACCAGGCAGGAAACACAGAAAGAGCGAGGAGAAGCTGGTGTGAAAAACAGAGATTAAACAACAGGCTTGTTCAGTCAGTTCCGAAGAAGGGTCACTGACCCGAAACGTTAACTCTGCTTCTCTTTCCACAGATGCTGCCAGACCTGCTGAGTGAATCCAGCATTTCTTGTTTTTGTTTCAGTGGGTTTGGGTCTGGTGTTTAGAATACCCGGAATCTGGGTTCACTTCACTTCCAACTCAGCAATTGTACTAACATTATGTTCATAAAACCATAGAATGATACACAAAGAAGGAGACCATTTGGTCCATTGTGTCAATGCTGTCTCTTTGGTTGTGTTATCCAATTAGTTCTGATGCTCAGCTTTTTCCTGTAATCTGTACATTTTCCTTCCAGTATTTATCCCTATTGCTTTTCAAAGTTACGACTGAATCTGCTTTCAAGTCCTGATCAGACAGTGCATTCCAAATCACAACACATCACCGTATAAATCCCGACCTCATTTCGCCTCTGGTTCTTTTCTCAATCACCTGATAAATACATCCTCTGGTTACTGACCCTTTTGCCACTGGAAACAATTTCTCCTTATTTAACTTATTGAAAAGCTTCTTGATGATGTCACATACTAGACTGCCAGTAAAACTGAAGCCCATGTAATAAAAGGGACAATGACAGCATGCATATGACGTTTGCAGACTGATAGGAACATAGGAGCAGGAGTGGGCCATTCAGCCCGTCGAGCCAACCCCGCCATTCAATATGATGATGACTGATCATCCACTTAATGCCTTTTTCCCACACTATGTCCATATCCCCTTTGTCATTTGCATTTAGAAATCTGTCAATCTCTGCTTTAAACATACTCAGTGACTGAGCTTCCACAGCCCTCTGGGGTAGAGAATTCCAAAGATTCACAACCCTCTGAGTAAAGAAATTTCTCCTCGTCTCTGTCCTAAGTGGCTTTCCCCTTATGTTGAAATTGTGTCCCCTGGTTCTAGATTCCTCAAATGGAGGAAATAGCTTCATCTACCTGTCTATCCCTTTAAATATATGGGAAGTTTCAATGAGATCACCTCTCATTCTTCGAAAATCTAGAGAATACAGTCCCAGTTTCCCCAAAATCTCTTCATAGGACAGTCCCGCCACCCCGGGAACAAGTCTGGTGAACCTTCGTTGTACTCCCTCTATGGCAATGATATCCTTCCTAAGGTAAGGGGACCAAAACTGCACACAGTATTCCAAAGTGCAGTCCAACCAAGGTGATATACAGTTGAAGCAAGACTTCACTACTCCTGTACTCAAATCCTCTTGTGATCGAGTCTAACATGTCATTCGCCTTCCTAATTGCTTGCTGCACCTGCATGTTAGCTTTCAGTCACTTACTGACAAGGACACCCAGGCCCCTTTGTCCATCTACACTTTCTAATCTCTTACCATTTAAGAAATGATCTGCACATCTGTTTCTCCTACCAAAGTGGACAACCTCACATCTTTGCACATTATATTCCATGTGCCACTTTCTTGTCCACTCACTAAGTCTGTCCAAATCCCCTTGAAGCCGCTTTGCATCTTCCTCACAACACACATTCCCACCTAGTTTTGTGTCATCTGCGAACTTGGAAATAGTACATTTGGTCCCCACATCCGAATCATTGATATATATTTTGAACAGCTGGGTCAAAGTGTGGTGGTGAACAGTTGTATTTCTGTCTGGAGGAAGGTTTACAGTGGGTTCCCCATGGTTCCTCATAACTTCAGTTATGTGCAGACACTGGAAAAGCTGGGGTTGTTCTCCTTGGAGCAGAGCAAGTTCAGAACAACTTTGACAGAGTTAGAATCAAGGAATCAAATGGTTACAGTACAGAAGGAGACCATTCAGTCCATCATGTCCATGACAGCTCTTTGCAAGAGCAAATCAGCTAATTCCACTCCTCTGCCCTTTCATTGTAACCCTGCAAATTTTCTCTATTCAGCTGTTTATCCAATTCCCTTTTGAAAACCACGATTGAATCTGCCTCCAGCACTCTCAGGCAGTGTAATCCAGATCTGAACCACTCGCTCTGTCCCACACCCCTGGTACCATTGCAGAAAATCTCTTCTGTTCATTTCATCCCTCATAAATAATTGAAATGAAATGTTTATTAGGAAATGCACAACATAAAAAGGAGAGAGAAATAAATGCTGAGCAAAATAGAAGTCAATGTTTGGAAGGTAAAAAGAGCAAAAGATGTAACTTTTATTCTGGATGAGTGAGAGGAATATATCACACTTTGGGGATTTTGTAAGAGGATTTATTGATAAACCTGGGATTTGAGAGGAAGCTGGTTCATGGTTTACAGAACAAATTCAGCCCCTGGGATGGAGCCAACAGCTGCACTGTCCAATAACAGACAGGACGGGGACACTGTCTCAGGCCTAGTGAGCTCAGTCGATGAAAGCATGAAACTCTGAATCTCAGGTTTTTGAGTTTGAGCCCCACGGTGGGTGTTTTTTATTTCCTTTTTAGGCTGATTTTACAGGCATTCTCCAGTTCTGAATTCCTCGGCAGAGAGTTCAAGGAGTGTTTGAAATGAGATTCAACAGCAGTATGAGAAAGTCTCTCCTTGATTCAGGACTCTTACCTCTCTGCAGCAACTCGCTGCTGAAGATTGAACTTTATCTCATTTCATTCTCAGCTGAGGGTCAGTGTGGATCACTGGGACTTCTGGCTGTCTCCCACTTCACAATCCATCAGTGCTGAGAAAGCAATGGGGAATATTACTCACATGTTAGAATGTTTTATAAATACTTGAATGTATTTCACACTGTGCCTAACAGTGTGAATCTCCCCTGGTATATCAGCTCACCAATACTTCAACAGAACATTCACATGATGTGAGCTCTGAGATCTGTTCAGATCCCATTCCCAAGACCTGGAAAGTGGGATTGGGCTGGATCGCTCTTTTTCAGCTGGCACAGACACGATTGCTAAATGGTCTCATTCTGTGCCATAAATTTTCTCCATTTTCTATGTTCTATGAAGTGAGGTGTGATTGGGAGGGGCAATTCCACCAGGGTTATATTTTCTACCAAAACAATGACACAAGGGATACTTCACTTTTTTATTCATTCATTCATGCGATGTGGGCGTTGCTGGCCAGGTCAGCATTTACTGCCCATCCTTAATTGCCCTTGAGAAGGTGGTGGGGTGGGCTGCCTTCTTGAACTACCCTTGAGTGAGTGTGGCATCAAGGATCCCTAGCAAAATTGAAGTCACTGGGAATCAGGGGGAAAACTCTCCACTTGCTGGAGTCGTACCTCTCACAAAACAAGATGGTTGTGGTTCGTGGAGGCCAATCATCTCAGCCCAGGACATTGCCTCAGGAGTTTCTCTGGGTAGTGTCGTAGACCCAAACATCCCAGCTGTTTCATTGACGACTTTCTCTTCAACATAAGTCAGAAGTGGGAATGTTAGATGATGACTCACAACTCTTCAGATACTGAAGCAGTCTGTGCCTGCAAGCAGCAAGAACTGAACAACATTCAGGCTTGAGCTGATAAGTGGCAAGCAACCTTCTGGCCACACGAGTGCCAAGCAGTGAACATCTCCAATGAGAGAGAAAAAAATCGACCTTTTGATATTCAGAAGCATTATCATCGTTAAATCCCCCACCATCAATATCTTGACCAGAAACGTAACTGGACCAGTCACATCTATGCTGTGGCTATAAGCGCAGGTCAGAGATTACGAATTCTGCAGCAAGTATCTCACCTCCTGACACCCCAAATCCTGTTCACCATCTACAAGGCACATGTCAGGAGTGTGATGGAATACATCCCACTCAACAACACTCAAGAAGCTCAACACCATCCAGGACAAAGCAGCGCACTTGATCGGCACCTAACCCGCCACCTTAAACATTCAATCCCTCCACAACCAGTAAACAGTGGCTGCAGTGTGTACCATCTCCATATGCACTGCAGCAACTCGCCAAGTATCCTTCAACAGCACCTTCCTAACTCGTGACCACTACCACCTCGAAGGACAAGGGCAGCAGATGCATGGGAACTCACTACCTGCAGGTTCCCCTCCAAGTCACTCACCATCCTGACTTGGAACGATATCGCCATTTATTCACTGTTGTTGGGTCTCAATCCTGGAACTCCCTCCCCAACGGCAGTGTGGGTGTTCCTGCACCATATGGACTGCATCAGTTCAAGAAGGCAGCTCTCCACCACCTTCTCAACGGCAATAGGAATGGGTAATAAATGTTCGCCTTATCAGCGATACTCACACCCAAGAATGAATAAAAACCAAATCACTCTCCACAGATTCCCCACAATCTGGGCTTGGACATTTACTTCAGGAGCACAGAGCTTTATATCACTGCAACATGAGTTCCAATCTTCATATTCTGTTCACTTTTCACATTATTTTCTACCAGTCCACGAGCTTTTATTAATTCAGTATTCGGGTCTCTGCTCCTCAACCGTTTCTAACATCTCACCTCTTCCAAAAAAACACTCTGATCTATCGTCGGTAGTCGATGACCCCTCATTTTAAACTCCATCTGCCAAAGCATTGCTCACTCACTTAATCTATCAAGAAGATTTGAAAATACATTTCTTGCCAAAGGATAATTTTCTGCATCTGCTCCCTCGTCATTTGCTTTTCCCATTTGTCTTTCACTTGGTGCAAATCCAGAGAAAGTAATGATGGAAGGAAGGAGGGGAGGAAAAATCCTGCTCCGTTTCGTGATCCCTATTTGATCTTCATTCCAGTGCAGTTTGGGTGAAGAATTCCAATTGTCTGTCTCAATTTTAATAAAGTATAACAAATTCTGGAATCACTGTCTGGACATTGACAAGAACAGGTTTCGAGGCTGACTTTCCACATCAGCTCACCCAACATAAATAATACATGGAACAGCTCATTAACTAGCGACAAGAATGGGAATCGAACCCACGTGTGCAAAGCACAATGGATCAGCAGTCCATCGCCATAACCTCTCGGCCACCTTGTCAGTTGCAGACACATAGCTGTCACCTTCAGCACAGCTTCTGGCTGTGCAGCCAGCTGTGGAATGATGGAAATATATCTTCTGAAAGTAAATGAAGTTGGGAATGGAGCAGTGTGAAACATTTCCAGACCATGTCCAACACGTTTCTACTCAGTGTGAAAACCCACCACGGAAAGACTGGAACATACAATCATTTCATCACATCATGATTAACATCACTCAGACACCTGAACCATTAGGTCACTGATGAAGTCATGATGACCGAATTTCTCATGAAATGAAAACTGAACTAACTGACTGGAAGAATTGCTTTAACCCCACATGATCAGCGAGGCACAGCATCAGGCCGACTTGTCGGGTGGTGTAAACAGATATCACTGCTTCTGATTTTCACCAGAACAGAGAGTGAGATGTAACATTGATCATCAAACAGACTGTGAGAGAATACAACAGAATAACACACATGGAGAGACACTGTGGAATAACAAATAGATTTGATTGGAATGTTGAAATTTTGATTGGAATGGATAAAACACCAGAAACAGCAGATTAAATTGGGATTCTCATCATTATATTGATCTGGGACAGAAAAGAGAAACTGATGGAAAGAAGAGAAGAAGGAAGAAAAGAAAGGATGGAACTGTTCAATCTTTTCAGTTTTTTCACTCGCCCATCAAAGCTGATAAAAAAAGTTGCAAATAACAGAGAATTTCACCAAAAAGGGAGATTAAATGTTGCTGAAACCTTGGATCGAAGGATGCCCCAAAAGATCACCTGTTTAACTGTCTCCTCACTGGGGGATTTCAATAAGTGAGCAATATTATTCTCTACTTTTTTTGTTAATTGGTCCCAGAACTGTCACTTGGAATTAATATCTGTGTTCCGACTCCTGAATAATAAAATTGTGAGTTTCTCGATATTTTCTGGACACAGTTCCTGCTGAAAGAACTAAGAACTCTTTTCTAATTTGCACAATACTCTATACACACTCATCAAGCCTGCTAAACTAGCATCCTTGGTGCTGCTCTCTCTTCTCCCAAACTTCATCTCATGTGACTGTTCCATCATCACTCTGACAGTGGGAGGGGTTGATCCCACTATCTTCAGCATTAACCCTTTACATCCTTTTACCACACTGTCTGTCCAAAAAAAATGGGTGGAGGGAACTTCCTTCATTTATCAAAACACCAACAGCAGCACAGTGGCGCAATGGTTAGCACCGCAGCCTCACAGCTCCAGCGACCAGGATTCAGTTCTGGGTACTGCCTGTGTGGAGTTTGCAAGTTCTCCCTATGTCTGTGTGGGTTTCCGCCGGGTGCTCTGGTTTCCTCCCACCTCCAAAAGACTTGCAGGTTGATAGGTAAATTGGCCATTGTAAATTGTCCCTAGTGTAGGTACGTGGTAGGAGAATGGTGGGGATGTGGTAGAGAATATGGGATTAATGTAGGATTAGTATAAATGGGTGGTTGCTGGCTGGCACAGACTCGGTGGGCCGAAGGGGCTATATCTCTAAATAAGAAAAGTAAAATAAAAGCTACCAGTCGTAAATCAACTCAAACCCATTAGAGAGATAGAGGGAGACTGTCAGAGAACTTCCTGCATCCAGTCCTGACCCTGTCACACTCAGCAGCTTCTCACCCAGACCCCACTCTCATCAACACTGAACATTGTTACCGAGACCCTTCAAATACTGTTTAGAAAAGGTAGAAAAATTCAAACTTCATCACAGCTAGATTGAATAGAACAAAGTTTAATATCTTCTCGTCGTCACTCGGTAACCACATGAGACAGTCCTTAAATCAGTAGCATAAATTATCAGCTGGAAGAATGTTTGTCATTGGGTTGAATCATTTCTGTGTGAGGAATGTTCCAGCATCATAAACCAGGGGAACGTGTTGACTGAGCTGTGTCTTCATCTGTTCTGGACAGTTCACCCTTCATTCTGCTCTGATTCACTTTCCCAAAGCGGATCTACAGATTCTCAAATCCGGAGACTGGGTTTTCTTATTTTGTTCCTTTTGATTTTTCTTGCTCCTGAATGATAATATATTCCAACCTCGTATCAACCTTGCCCTGTCTCCCAGTCTTGGTTAAAAGCGACAAATAACGGCAACAACATTCTGAAAGAAACAACACGGTCACATTCTGCTTCAGTGAGATTAATGCTGAGGCCGTTTCTGTGTCGAATGCGATTGTGAACAAATTTCTCTCAAGGAAATTGTGAGTGATCAAGTATTTGCACTGAATTTCTGTGCAAGAAGGGACAGTTTCAACCAGCCATTCCCAAATCACTTCCTTCACAAAGACAAAGACTGTGCTGTCTTAACATGTGAATCAACTTCACAAACAAATTTGAACTCGAAGTTCAGGAGAAGACAGAGATGTGAATGATTGACAGTGTAATCTTTAAATCATAATTTTCCGTTTCTTCGTTGAAGTGAGGCTCAACCCTAAGCCACTAGAGATCGCGGAAAGCTAGAAACTTGGATCCAGAAATCAGAAAAGTAGTGAAACAGTTGGTGAGTACATTGTGACACTGAAGAATTTATCACCACATTGCAACATTGGCACATTCTTAGACCGTACATTATGAGACAGATTTGTGCTTATATTGGTGGATGAGGAAAGATACTAAACACACAAAATTCCAATTTGAGCTAGTGTGTAAGATTGCTCTTTCCACGGAGATAGCATCAAAGAATGTTCGTGAATTTCATCCTATGCCAGTGACAGTAACACACTTCAGAGGAACTTAAACACACTGGTAAAATGGGCTTTCACACAACAGATAACATTTTACACAGAGACTTGTGAAGTGATACAGTTTGGGAGGAAGAATGAGACAATGTACACCAATCTTTTTTGATCAAGGTTTGAAAAGGTTGCTAAGAGCAAACAGGACACTTGGCTTTATTAATAGAGGCATAGAGTAAAAGCAAATAAGTTATGCTAAACCTTTATAAAACACTTGGGCTGAATGACCTACTCCTGTACCTCCACGGAAAGCTTCCACTCCAGGCTCAGACACCCTCTTCAGGATCACTCTCCATACATCCCGCCACTCCACACACGGATATCTCCCTCAGGATCAGATCACAGCTCCACAGTCCTGCCACATCCAGTCGTGAATGGTGGTGGATAATTAAATAACTAACAAGATGAGGAGGCTCCAAAAACATTCACATCCTCAATGATGGTGGTGCTGAGCACGTCAGTGCAAAAGATGAAGCTGAAGCATTTGCAACCATCTTCAGTCAGAAATATTAAGTGGATTTGATCTGTGCTAATTTCAGCTCCTCATGCTCGCTGGTGCCTTGGTTCTCAGGTGCTAATTTCAGAGTAAATCATGCAGCTTGACAATTGGAGCCAAAGAAAAAGACACAGGAGAGGTTGAAAGTGCCAAAACCTGGTATTGAACCAAGAACTGTTTAACTGTTAGTACAGCACGAACTCAACAAAGCTATTTCAACAACACACTAAAGCCACCATTCTGTCACTGCTTTGGAAGACAATATATACATTAAAGTGTTTGTAAAAAGTTACAGAACACAACATGTGAGTAATATTCCCCATTGTTTTCTCAGTACTGAGGGATTGTGAAGTGGGACACAGCCAGAAGTCCCACTGTGCCACACTGACCCTGAGCTGTGAGTGAAATGAGATAAAGTTCAATCTTTCGCAGAGAGATTCTGGAGAGAGGTAAGAGTCCTGAATCAAGGAAAGACTTTCTGACACAATAAAAGCAAAATACTGCAGATGCTGGAAATCTGAAATAAAAACAAAAAGTGCTGGAAATACTCAATAGCTCTGGCAGCATCTGTGGTGAGAGAAACAGAGTTAACGTTTCTGGTCTGTGACCTTTCATCAGAACTGACACAGGTTAGAAAAGAATTAGGTTTTAAACAAGTGACGGGGAGGGGCATGTGGGAGAGAACAAAGGGGAAGGTGCTTGATAGGGCAGAGGGCAGGAGAGATTAAATAACAAAGCTGTCCTGGGACAAAGGCAAAGAGTGTGTTAATGCTTGTGGTTGCCTGACACCAGTCATGCTCTGATGTTATTGAACACAATGTTCAATCCACAAGGCTGTAGAGTGCCGAATCAAAAGGTCAGGTGCTGCTCCTCGAGCTTGGGTTGATTTTCACTGGAACACTGGAACAGGCCAAAGACAGAAATGTTGACATGAGAGCAGGGGAGAGTGTTGAAATGGCAAGCAACCCGAAGCTCAGGATCATGCTTTCGGCCTGAGCATAGGTGTTCCATCTAATCTGCGTTTGGTCTCCCCAGTTTAGAGGAGACCGCATTGTGAGCAGTGAATACAGTATACATAATTGAAAGAAGTACAAGTAAATCGCTGCTTCACCTGAAAGGAGTGTTTGGGGCTTTAGATAATGAGCAGAGAGGAGGGAAAAGGGCAGGTATTATATCTCCTGCGATTGCATGGGAAGGTGCCTTGGGAAGGGGACGAGATATTGGGGGTAATGGAGGAGTGGACCAGGGTGTCGCGGAGGGAACAATCCCTTCGGAATGCTGACAGGGGAGGGGAGGATGCGTTTGTTGGTGGCATCACGCTGGAGGTGGCGGAAATGGTGGAGGATGATCCTTTAGATGTGGAGGCAGGTGGGGTGGAAAGTGAGGACAAGGGGAACCCTGTCGCAGATCTGGGAGGGAGGGGAAGGGGGAAGGCAGAGGTTGAGAGTCCTGTCAACTACACTGGGAGGGAGCGGGATGGGAGTAGTTGAAATCTGGTGATGTTGTTGAATTTAATTTCAAACACTCCTTGAACTCTCTGCTGATGAAGACTGAAAAAGGGAAGAACAACCACACAACAAGGGTCTCAAATCCAAGACCCTGAGATTAAAAGTCCCATGCTCTACCAACTGAGTTAACAAGGCCTGATACAGTACTTCTACTCTGTCTGTTATTGGACGGATGCAGCTGTTGGCTCCACCCCAAGGGCGGGAATTTGTTCCACCAACTATGAAGCAGTTTCCTATCAATTCCCCAGATTATCAGTAAATGCACTTCCAGAAGCCCCAAAGTGTGATATATTCCTCTCACTCATCAATAATAAAACTGAAATCTTTTTACCTTCCAAATTCTGCCATCCATTTTGTCAGTATTTATTTCCCTCTCCTTTTTATTTAGTTCATGCATTTCTTCAGAATTTTTTTTTCTATTATTTCTGAGGGAAGAAATGAACAGATCTGGCAGTTCAAAACTGGACATCCATGAGGCACTGTGAGTCATCAGCAGCAGCAGAATTGTATTTAAACACAATATGTTACCTCATGGCCTGGCATATCCCTCACTCTACCATTACCATCAAGCCAAGGGAGCAATAGTGGTTCAATGAAGTGTGCAGGAGGGCATGTCAGGAACAGCACCAAGCAGACCTAAAAATGAGTGAAGCGACAACACAGGATTACTTGCATGTCATATAGCGGAAGCAGCATGCAATAGACAGAGCTGAGTGATCTCACAACCAACAGATCAGATCAAAGCTCTGCAGTCCTGCCACATCCAGACCTGAATGGTGGTGGATAATTAAACAATTAACAGGAGGACGAGGCTCCACAAATATCCCCATCCTTAATGATAAGGGAGACCAGTATATCAGTGCAAAATACAAGGTTGAATCATTTGCAACCATCTTCAGCCAGAAGTGCCAAGTAGATGATCAATCTCGGCCTCCTCCTGAGGTCCCCAGCATCACAGGTGCCAATCTTCAGCTAAATCCACTTCACTCCACATGATATCAAGAAATGGCTGAAGGCTCTGGATACTGACAACATCCTGGCTGCAGTGCTGAAGACTTGTGCTCCAGAACTAGCCACACCGCCCGCCAAGCTACAACACTGGCATCTACCCAGCAATGTGGAAAATTGCCCAGGTATGTTCTGTATACAAAAGGCAGGACAAATCCAACCCGGTCAATTCCAGCCCGATCAGCCTCCGCTTGATCATCAGTAAAGTGATGGAAGGTGTCGTTGACAGTGCTATCAAGCAGCACTTACACAGCCATAACCTACTCACCAATGCTCATTTTGGGTTCCGCCAGGGCCACTCAGTTCCTGACCTCATTATGGCCTTGGCCCAAATATGGACAGAAGAGCTGAATTCAGGAGGTGAGGTGAGGTGACAGTGACTGCTCTTGCCAAGGGCATCAAGGAGCCCTTGCAAAATTGAAGTCAATGGCAATCAAGGAGAAAAATCTCCACTGGTTGGAGTCATACCTTGCGCAAAGGAATATGGTGCTGGTTGTTGGTGGCCAATCATCTCAGTACCATAACATCGCTCAGGAGTTCCTCAGGGTAGTGTCCTCGGCCCCAACCGTCTTCAGTTGCTTCATCAAAGAACAAACAAAGAACAAAGAAAATTACAGCACAGGAACAGGCCCTTCAGCCCTCCAAGCCTGCGCCGATCCGGATCCTCTATCTAAACATGTCGCCTATTTTCTAAGGGTCTGTATCTCTTTTCTTCCTGCCCATTCATGTATCTGTCTAGAATCAATAAACTTCCTTCCATCATAAGGTCAGAAGTGGAAATGTTCACTGATGATTGCAAAATGTTCAGTTGCATTAGTAACTCCTCAGATACTGAAGCAGTCCGTGTCCACATGTAGAGAGACCTGGGCAAGATTGGGCTTGGACTGATAAGTGGCAAGTAACATGCACGCCACAAAAATGCCAGGCAATGACCATTTCCAACAAGAGTGAATCTAACCATCTCCCCTTGACAGTCAATGACATTACCATTGCTGAATCCTTCACAATCAACATCCGGGGTTTACCAATGAGCAGAAACTGAATTGGATCAGTCATATAAATACCGTAGCTACAAGAGCAGGTCAGAAGCTGGGAATTCTGCTGCAAGTAACTCACCTCCTGTCCACCATCTACAAGGCACAAGTCAGGAGTGTGATGTAATACTCCCCACTTGCCTGGATGAGTGGAGCTCCAACAACACCAAAGAAACTCAACACCATCCAGGACAAAGCAGATCACTTGATCAGCACTCCATCCAATACTTTAAATATTCACTTCCTGCACCACCAGTGAACAGTGGCAGCAGTGTGTACCATCTACAAGATGCACTGCAGCAACTCACCAAGCCTCCTTCGACAGCACCTTCCAAACCCCCAACCTCGACCACCTAGAAGGACATTGGCTGAATGGGAACACCACCATCTGCAAGCTCCCCTCCAAGTTACACACTGTCCTGACTGGGAACTATATCACCATTCCTTCACTGTCACTGGATCAAAATCTTGGAACTCCCTTCCTAACAGCACTGTGGGTTTACGTACAACACATGGACTGCAGCAGCTCCAAAAAGGCAGCTCACCACCACCTTCTCAAGGGCAATTAAGGATGGACAATAAAGGCTGCGTTTGCTGACAACGCAACCACTAGGTGGCACAACTTGCTTTCTCCCCCTGCTTTGCACCGGCCGCTTCCACCCTCCATAGTCGCTCGCTCCAGACCTCGCTGCTCCCCCCCCCTACTTCCCTGGCCGATTGTCTCCCGATCATGTCACCCCATTCTCCAGTCGTTCGCTCACTCCCCACCCCCCCTCCCCTCCAGCCACAAGCTCTAGGCTGCGCTGCTTCCCTTCTCTCGGCCACTTGCTCCCACGTTTGTCCAGTCTCCATGCGCAGCCCGAAGAAGCAAGGTGGGCTGCAAAGTGTGACGTAGGAGTGAGTAGTGAGTGGCCTAGAGGAGGGAAGTGGCATGGCCTAGAGCTGGCGGCTGGAGCGGGGGTTGGGGGGAAGAGAGCAAGCGGCCATAGAGCTGGATGACGCGAGTGGGGAACAATTGTCCAGGGGTGCATCGAGGTGTACAGCGAGCGGCTGAGGGGAGGAAGACATCGAGGCCTGGAGCGAGCTGCCGACGGGGGAGAGCTCCAGCCTCAAAGTCTCCTATTCAGCCGCTTCCTCCAGCTGAGTGAGGGGCTGGATACCTGATGACGCTTTAGCGCACATGTGCGAATATGGACCAAGCGCGGATATGCGATGATGTTGGCGCTGCGCAATGACATCATCCTCCACATGTGCCACTTAATCCTGACAAGATGTAGCTGTGCCTATGCACAGCTTGGCACAGTCCGATGATGTCAGCGGGCCGCTCCATTGACAGGAATCACATTGTGTCAGCAGTGCCCACATCCCATGAAAGAATAAAAAAGAGATTTACCACAATGGTAGCAGGGTGAGGGATTTCAGTTATGTGGAGAGATTGGAGAAGCTGGGGTTGTTCTCCTTGCAGCAGAGAAAATTCAGAAAAGATTTGACACATTTGTTCAAAGTCATGAAGTTCTTCAATAGTTTAAATCAGGAGAAACTGTTTCCAGTGGTAAAAGGGTCAGTAAGCAGAGGACACAGATATCAGGTGATTGGCAGAAGAACCAGAGGTGACATGAAGAACCATTGTTTACACAGCAATGTGTTGTGATAAAGAAAGAAAAGACTTGCATTTATATAGCACCTTTCAAGACCACTGGACATATCAAAGCACTTTGGAGACAATGAAATACTTTTGAAGTGTAATCACTGTTGTAATGTCAGAAATGCAGCAGCTAATACCCACAAACAGCAATGTGATAATGACCAACTGATCTGATTGAGGGGCAAATATTGATCACAACACCAGGGAGAATTGCTCTTCACTTGTTTGACATTGCAGCATGGGATCTTTTACATTCACCCAAACATGCAGACGAGGTCTTGGTTTAACATCACACCTGAAAGGCAGCACCTTCAACACCCTCAGTGCTGCACTGGAGTGTCAGCTGTGAAATCTGAACCCAGAAGCTTGTGATTTCGAGGTGAGTGTGACCAACTGAGCCACAGCTTTTACCTGAGTCTCAATCCTTCTACCAACAGTTTCTCTCTCTCAGGTCTGTCACGACCCCTCATGATTGTGAACACCTCCATCAAATCTCCTCTCTAAAGAGAACAACCCCAGCTTCTCCAATCTGTCCACATAACTGAAATCCGAACCACATGTTGCAGAAATCGATTTTTCCTCAAGTTCCTTCTGGTTTTGTGAGTCACCTTAAATCTATAACCTTCGGTTATTGACCTTTCAGCAGTTAGAAACAGTTCCTCAGTATTTACTCTACCTCAAACCTTCAAGGAAGCTCTGCAAAGTAACTGAAAATCAAGTTGTCAGAAGTGGGATTTGAACACATGCCTCCAGTGAAAGCTGCAACCTGAACAGAGAAGCTGAAACCGCTCAGTCACCTCAACTGTTCAGACCTTTTTGACCTCGTCCTCACTTCTGTATTTTGAAAGGTTCACTCAGTTCAGGAACTTGTTCAATGTTGCTGGAATGCTCAGTGATTGGGATATTAACTCCCCCGGGTTTTCCTGAGCTTGTTCTCGGTGTATGGGGATGTTTGTCCTGGGCTGTGGAATCTTGCATCCCTGTAATGGACATTAACCCACTGATTGAATCTGTATTCACTGCTTTCCACTGGTGCTGGGTAATTGCAGAGTGTGGGGCCGGAATGTTGCTGCTTGTCCCGGCCTCACTCACTCTGGGAAAGAGTGAATAATTGATGCATCTGTTTCTGTATCTGAAATGTGACTTCGATCTGCTGTTATTAACCGAGGCAGCGCTGCAGAAGGATACGTTAATAATCTCTCACTAATCAACTGCAAACAGTCAGAATGTGTAACTTTGAGCAGCGCTTTCTGCACCGTCAGGGCTGGAAAGTTGAGGGAGGGAGAGACACTGTCAGTATCTGAGTGTACACAGCACTGTACAGAGAAAGAGCCAATATACCGGGGCTGAGACACAGTGCATCTTTTCACATTTAATCACAATAATATCCACAGTCAGGAGCTGAAAATGATGAAAAACCGAATAGCAAGAGCAAAATTAAGAAATGTAAGTAATTATAGATTAGCTGATCAGCTTTCACTGTGTTTCCTGGTAGTCTACTGTTTTATATTCAATGCTGTCTCCACTGTGGTCAGGGAATGATTTCTTCTCAAAGGCTGAACATTAACAAAACTGCTTGTAATTTAAAATCTTTTAAAAGTAATTCCATGGAGCGAATGGGGCAAAGTCAAATAACTGCACCAATTATAGGAGAGCTGGTTGGTGATGACGTGGATGTGTCTGCAGTGTGCAGGACCAGACTGTTTCTATAGATTCATATTGAATGTTCCATCTTTATTTATAACAGTAAAACTGATAGTGGACAATGGCTATTCTGGTTGCAGCAACCTGAAGCTTTAACTCACTAACACCCTACTTTAGGGTAATTTAGAAAGCATAACATGCAGCTCTGTCAGTTAGTATGTTTGTTTGTTAACCCACAATTTGATGGTTCAAGCACATAAATGGATGAGGCTTTATTAACTTAAACTCTTCTACATCTGCTATATTACTCTTGCTGTTGATTTTTCAAAGATAAGGTTCATCAAGTCTTTCTTTCTGAAATCCATGCTGACTGTTTTATTATTTTTCATTTCCATCTGTATTTTCTACTTTGGAGGATTACAGGATATTATCATTTTTTTAATTCATTCATGGGAGGTGGGTGTCGCTGGCTAGGCCAGCATTTATTATCCATCCCTAATCGCCTTGAGAAGGTGGTGCTGAGCTGCCTTCTTGAACCACTGCAGTCCATGTGCTGCTGTTATGAAGAGAGTTCCAGGATTTTGACCCAGCAACAGTGAAGGAACGGTGATACAGTTACAATTCAGGATGGTGTGTGGC
Organism: Heterodontus francisci; assembly: GCF_036365525.1. NCBI lineage: Eukaryota > Metazoa > Chordata > Chondrichthyes > Heterodontiformes > Heterodontidae > Heterodontus > Heterodontus francisci. Next base: position 2,049,725 of record NW_027142345.1, read on the forward strand.
TTGGAGGGGAACTTGCAGGTTGTGGTGTTCCCATGCATCTGCTGCCCTTGTCCTTCTAGGTGATAAAGGTCGCGGGTTTGGAAGGTGCTGTCTCAGGAACCTTGGCACATTGCTGCAGTGCATCTTGTGGATGGTACACACTGCTGCCATTGTGTGCCAGTGATGGAGGGCATGAATGTTGTAAATGGGGTGCCAATCAAGCGGGCTGCTTTGTCCTGTTGAGTTTCTTGAGTATTGTTGGTGCTGCACCCAGCCAGACAAGTGGAGAGTATTCCATCACACCCCTGACTAATGTCCAGGCTTTGGGGAGTCAGGAGGTGAGTTACTTGCCGCAGGATTCCTTGTCTCTGACTTGCTCTTGTAGCCATAATATTTATATGGCTACTGCAGTTCAGTTTCTGCTCAATGGTAACCCCCAGGTTGTTGAGAGTGGGGGATTCAGCGATGGTAATGCCATTGAATGTCAAAGGGAGATGGTTAGATTCTCTCTTGTTTGGGATGGTCATTGTCTGGCAGTTGTGTGGTGAGAATCTTATACATCTTTATTGTAGGGTACTCTATTGTACTGTTGAGTGACTACACTTTAAAAGTCCTTCCTTCATTGGCTGTAAAAGGGTTTGCAATGTCCTGTGGTCGTGAAATGCAAGTCTTGCTTTTTCCATTGTTATCAGTGTCATTGTGATCAAAAGATAGGATTCATGAGCACAACGTTTAAATCAATTTTGATTAAAATAATGTGAAAGCATCTATATTTTTGCACTGTACTTAATAATCTCCATCTTCCTATCCTTACCAAGTACAATGTCTTTGACCCTGAAATTGATTCCACAATCGCAGTCCCTCAGACAATTTCAGCTCAGTTCTGATGAAAGGTCACAGATCTAAAACGTTAACTCTGTCTCTCTCTCCACAGATGCTGCCAGACCTGCTGAGTATTTCCAGCATTTTCTGTTTTTATTTCAGATTTCCAGTATCAGCAGTATTTTGCTTCTGTGTTACTTTGAAAGTTAAAACTGACCCACCTGTCTACAATTCACACTGGGGTCTCCCATGAAATGATTCTGTATAATGTTGATGTAATGAATACAGACTCCGAGCACAGAGCTTCCTGTGGGGAATTGGGGATATGAAAACCAGCAGACTCTGCAGGAATTTCCACTGGGAGCACAAATTCACAAAATCTACCTTTTATATATCGATTCATTTTGATTGTCCTTCTGGAAAATTATTTTGAAGCAATTTAAACATCAACCCACAGCTCCATGACTGGGTCAATTATGAGGTCATCCTCTGACAGGTCATGTGACAGCTGGAGCCACAAGACATCAGAACCAGATTTGTGACTGGATTAAAACCCGGAATCCTGTCCCAATGGCTTTTCAAATAAAGCTGTTGCTGTTTGAAAACACAGCAGTTAAACTTTCTGCCTGACCATGAGGGGAGCTAGGGAGAAATTTACAAAACTCAATCCGTCAACAAAATAGTTCAAAAACCATTCACTGAAAAATCATGTGAGGATTCATATGCAGTAGAGAAACGAGCAGAATACAAAAAGTACAGAGGAGAGCTGAAAAAGGAAATGAGATCAGCAAGAGAATGTATGAGAAAAGATTAGCAGGTCACATAACTGGGAACACTGAAGTCTTTTACCAACATATGGACAGTCAATGAAAGGGTGGGTCAATTAGGAGATCCTGTGGAGGCAGAGGGTGTGGCTGAGGTACTAATTAAGTACATTTCATCTGTCATCACAAAACAAACGGGTGCTGCAAATGTCACAGTAAAGGAGGAGGAAGTGGAGAATTTGGAGGGGATGAAAATAGATAAAGAGGAGACAATTACAAGGTTAGCAGTGCTCACACCTGTCTACAGGTCACCCGGTCTGGATGGGCTGCATCCTGGGTTGCTGAGGGAAGTCAAGGTGGAAATAGCAGAGACTCAAACCACAATCTTTCAATCCTCCTTGAATATGGGAATGATGCCAGAGGACTGGAGGATGGAGGTAAGCTTGGGTAGTTCGATCTCAGTTCAACTTGACCATTTTTATCATGTATCCATTGTCATAACTAACAACGTTAAGAAAGCCATTTTATAATGAACACATGACCAAAGGAACCATTTTGTGTTCAGTACTAACGTTTATATCCTGTATAATTAATGAGTAGCTACCCATCCTGAAACAGATGATTGTAAAAGTAATGAACCTTGATTGAGTTATAATTAATGAATCAATAAACATTTTAGAGAGAATGGGTTTTCATTTAAAGTTAGTTCAATCTAATTACTGTGAGTTTCTGTGTCTGTGTGGGAAAGGACAGTTTCAGCTAAATGTATTCAAACAATGGACCTTTCTCGGACACCTGATAAAACCCATGGTATGGCACATCGTGACCTTCAAGAGTCTAGATTTAATGAATAGGAAACTTGTTTCAGATCAGATTGGGAGACAGTGTGAAACCACTCCATTGTACTCATGTCTGAGATTCTGAGGACAGGTGACTGTTAGTGGAAGACATTATTAAGAACTAATTAAATGTACCTAGCAACAGCTAGGACCAATTATTATTTTACATGTTGGTGTGATGGCCATCCAGGGGTTAAAAGTAGGGATCTTGTAAGGTTTCAGTGTGCAGGAACACTAGAAGATCTCAGGGGTAAAGACTCAGATCATCAACCAAGTTCTCCATCTGACGAGGGATCTAGACTGGACAAAGAGGACCGTGACACTCTGAGACCAAGCTCGACCAGTCCCCAGAGCTGTAAAGTTATATTCCCCAAGTTTGTTAAGTATAATTTTACTTTCAATTAAGAAGTACTATTTTACTCTCACTAAAAGTTCTGGACTTATTAATCATGTATCCTGTTGCTTTAATTGGTTAAAGTCATGCCCAAAGTGATTGTCTGCAATAGACTTTCCAGAATTAAAAGATAAGTCTGCAAGGGTTGTGAATATTACAGCCCTGTTTAAAAAGAGAGATAAACCCAGGAACTACAGACCAATTAGTCTAATGTCGGTGGTGGGGAAACTTTTAGAGACAATTATCCAGGAGGAAATTAACTGTCACTTGGTAGAACATGGACTAATAAATGACAGCCAGGACAGATTGGTTAACAGAAGATTGTGTCTGAAATAATTAATGAATTAATTTCTTTGATGAAGTTTCAGAGAGAGTTGACGAGGGTGGTGAGGTTAATGGTACGTGTCTGGACGTCAAAATTGTGTTTGAAAAGGTACAATAAACTAGACTTGGGGCAGCACAATGGCACAGTGGTTGGCACTGCAACCTCACAGCTCTCGCAACCCAGGTTCAGTTCTGGGTACTGCCTGTGCAGAGTTTGCAAGTTCTCCCTGTGACTGAGTGTGTTTCTGCTGGGTTCTCCGGTTTCCTCCCACAAGCAAAGACTGCAGGTTGATAGGTAAATTGGCCATTGTAAATTGCCCCTAGTGTAGGTAGGTGGTAGGGGAATTGAGGGGATGTGGTAGGAATATGGGATTAATGTAGGATTAGTATAAATGGGTGGCTGATGGTTGGTACAGACTCGGTGGGCTGGAAGGACCTGTTTCAGTACTGTATCTCTAAATAAATAAATAAGAAGGCTGAGGCAGTAAACCTGGACAGTAAATCCGGAGTGGAGTCCTGGAGGCGGTTACCTGTGACTTATCAGGCAGTTTTCCAGCAACTCCTACAACAGAACTGGTAACAAACAGTACTGGTTTTTCCTTTCCTTTGGACAATATGAGCAATGCTGAGAGGGGGTCCTGATGCTCAGGGTCTCCATACTGTTTGCCCAGGCCTGTGCCCTAGAGAGGACACTCCAGCTTCGTGGTTAAACATGAGCACAACCCGGGAATAAACAGTTAGTGATTATAAGCTCTCATTCAAGGAGACTTCAACACAAGCTTGGATACTGACTACACAGCTTTGCCAATGTGCATAGGGCACCAGGGGATTGGCAAGATGAACAAAAATGGACAGAGGTTGCTGGAGCTATGCTGTCACCATGGATTCTGTGTGATGAACAGCTACTTCCAGGTCAAGCTGTGCTACAAGGTGTCCTGGAGACATCCGAGATCATGCCATTGGCACCAGCTAGACCTTATCTTCACCAGACATAACACCCTCAGCAGTGTCCTCATCACTCGCAGCTATCACAGCGCTGAATGTGACACTGATCACTCCCTGGTGTGTAACAAGGTCAGGCTTCAGCCAAGGAAGCTTCATCCATCCATGATAAAAGCTCGTCTTCTGATCAACACTTGCCGAACCACTGATACAGAAAGGACCCAGGAGTTCCTCAACATCCTCGATCAGGCTCTTTCAGACAACAATGCTCAAGGCTTCAGTGCAGTGTCAAAGTGGAATCATCTGCACACCACCATCTATAACTCTGCACTCACTGTGTATAGGAAAAGAGATGGGAGGAATGCTGACTGGTTTGAGGCTTATTGGACTGAAATGGAGTCAGTTACTGTAACTAAGAGGAGAGCCCTCATGAACTACAAACAAGTCCCCAGCAAACAACATCTAAATGCTCTCAGAGCTGCCAGAAACAAGTCTCTGCAGACTGCTCGGCACTGCACCAATCAATGCTGGTTAAAACTCTGCTGATGAATCCGGGGATGCTGGAGGGATGTATGAAGGAATTAAGAAAGCAATGGGCCCAGTCGTAACTAAATCAGCACCTTTTGAAGACAAAGAGAGGGGTGATCATCACTGAATGTAACAAGCAGATGGAAAGGTGAGTGGAGCATTATCTTGAACTCTACATAACGGAGAACATTGTCATTGAAGTAGCTCTCAGTGCCATTCCAGACTTCCCTGTCATGGAGGAACTGGACAGTGAGCCCTCCATAGTCGAGCTCAACAAGGGCTCAAAACATGCGTGATGCAAACATTGTCACCTTGTACAAAATTAAGGGGGATCGAAGTGACTGCAGCAATTATCGGAGCCAGCTATTCAGTTCCACTCACCTGCTCGATCCCTTTCCTCCTGCAAGTTCCTTTGCTTCAGGTATCCATCCAATTTCCTTTTCAAATCATTGATTGTCTCTACTTCTACCACACTCGTGGGTCAGGACATTACCACTCACAGCATAAAAAAGTTCCACCTCACCCAAGGATGGGAAATATTTATATCTTCTATATTTAGCTTATTCCCTATCTCTACGAGAATAGAATGGCAGTCAACATGAAAGGGAACCCAAAAATCTTCGAGCAGTATATAAATAATAAGCAGGTAGTCAGCGGTGAAGTGGGCCCCATTAGGGACAAAGAGGGTAATATATACTTAGAGCTGCAGGGCAATGTTAATCTAGTTAATAAGTACCTTGTATCAATGATCACTAAGGAAGTGGAATTTGACAAAATATCAGTAGAAGTGGAGAGTGTAGAGGCAATGGAGAGGGTACAAATTGAGAGAGGGAGGTACTGAAAAGGCTGGTTATGCTTCAGGAAGATAAATTACCTGGTCCGGATGGCTTTCATCCCAGATTGCGAAAGGAAATGTGGATGCAGATAACAGAAAGGCTTGCTATAATCTTCCAATCTTCCTGGATACGGGGGAGGTGTCAGAGGATTAAACAGTTGCAAATGTGACACCCTTATTCAAGAAAGGGTGTAAGGACAGTCCGGCTAACTACAGGCCAGTTAGATTAACAGCAGTGGTGGGTAAGGTTTTAGAAAGAACAATCAGGGAAAAAATCAACAGTCACTTGGAGAGGTTTGAGTTAATTCAGGAGCGTGAGCATGGATTTATAAATGGGAGTTCATGCTTGACTAATCTAACTGCATTTTCTGATGAACTAACAGAGAAGGTTTATGAAGGGAATGCAGTGGATGTTGTTTATATGGATTTTAAGAAACGACACATAAAAGGGTGATTAACAACATTGAGGTTCATGGAATAGGAGGGTCAGTGTCCAATTGGATAGAAAATTGGCTTAAGGACAGAAAACAGCAAGTCGTAATAAATGATTCATTCTCAGACTGGAAGGTTGTAGACAGTGCTGTTCCCCAAGGGTCACTGCTGCAACCACTGCTTTTTACTTGCGACAGATAAATGACTTGGATCTTGGAATATAGAGTAGAATCTCAAAATATGCCGATAACGCCAAACTTGGAGAAGTGGCAAACAGTGAGGATGAAATGAACCACCTGCAACAAGACAGTGATAGACTAGCAGAATGGGCAGACAGGTGCAGATGGATTTTAATAGTGACTAGTGTGAGGTGATGCATTTTAGCAGAAGGAATAGGGAGAGGCAAAATATACTTAATGGCACAGTTCTAAAGAGTGTGCAGGAATAGAGGGACCTGTTCACTGAACAATGAACAACGTGAACAATTACTTCTTGTTGTGTGCTCTCAGATCTGTCACCTTCACTGCACTGGAGTGAGGTGACATCTACTGGCAGGAAGCAAGAACTGCAATCAAGCAGCAGAAATTCCATCGTCTGTCAGGGTGAAAGAAAAATTGCAATGTGAGGAAATAGTGAATGGGTTTGATTGGGTTGGTGGAGACATGTATCCACTTGTGGTGGAGTCCAAAGCAAAGGCCAGAAATATAAAATTGTCATTATTAAAAGATATGAGGAATTCATGATAAATGTATTTAGGTAGTGAGTGGGTGGAATCTAGATAAAATAGAAAGTGAGATTGGGTGGACAGAAGCAGTGTGAAAGGATGGCTCAAACAAAAGGTAAACGCCCTGAAAGGTGAACTCTGTTTCTCTCTCCACAGATGCTGCCAGAGTTTCTGAACATTTCCAACACTTTCTGTTTTATTTCAGAATTTGCAAGATGTTGCTTTGCTCTGAAAAAAAAATGGATGGTAGGCTTCGGCTGCCAGTGAAATTCCACAGGAGCTAAAAGGAAGTTCTGATATCAGTGGCATGTTCATCTAGGGGTATGATCCTTGCTTAGGGTGAGTGAATAATTAATGTGTGAAAGATCCTGGGTTCAAATCCTGGACAAGTCCTTCTTCTTTGGCATTTTTAGTTTAAGGTCATTGATTGGTTTCAGCCTTGCAGAAGGCGGAATTGATTTCCATATGGAGCCTGCTTGAGGACCCGAGAGCTGGATTCAAAGAGCTTGATTAACTAAATGTACAGATAGCCAAGTGGGAATATAAAGTTGTTGCACTAATTGTGACCTGACTCCAAAAACAACAGGACTGGGTTCTCGACTGGAATGGAATGGAATTCTTCAGTGTTTCTGTTGTTTGGCTTGCATTGACTCATCGATTTTCTTGTTTTTCACTTTGTCGATGCCTTTGAATAATTGTGGATCCTTCTTCAGATTGTCATCTTTCACCAGGTAGTTCTGACCTCTGATGATGATGATCGTAATCAGCTTCAACTCACTGATAGTTTTGGAACTGAACAGATTTCCTTTGCTTGAGTCTACAACATGGAACTCAGTCTGACATGTGGACCCATGGGAGGATTTGAATGCCACCCCTGCGTTGGAGAATACAGTTGCATCCATCCAATAAGAGACCGAGTAGAAGTGACAGTTCAGTCAGTCAAACATTAAACTTTTAATTTCAGGGTGGTGAGTTTGAGTGCCATTTTGTTTTTCCCTTTTTTAAGGCTTCATTAGCAGAGAATACAAGGAGTGTTTGAAATGAAATTCAGCAAAAGTATGAGAAAGTCTCACTTTGATTCGGGACTCATCTCTCTGCAGCATCTCGCTGTGAAAGATTGAACTTCATCTCATTTCATTCCCAGCTCTGGGTCAGTGCGGCTCAGTGGGACTTCTGGCTGCCTCCTGCTTCACAATCCATCAGTGCTGAGAAAGCAATGGGGAATATTATTCACGGCTCTGTAACCTGAGGACACCGATTTAAGGTGAATGGCAAAAGAACCAAAGGCAACATGAGGAAAAACTTCTTTTGCACAGCGAGTGGTTACGATCTGATATGCACTGCTTGAGAGTGTGATGGAGGCTGATTCAACCATGGCTTTCAAAATGGCATAAGATAATTATCTGAAGTGGAAAAATTGCATGTTTTCATGGAATACATGAGTCTGTGGCATGAGCTGAGTTGCTCGTGCATAGAAGCAGCACAAGCACAATGAGCTGAATTGCTTCCTTTTGTTCTGTATCTATTCTATGATCTATGATTCTTTTCAGAGTGAAATCAACACTCACATGCAAGAAACTAACAGGTACACTGTAAACTTCGCATTACCAGACAAGAAATTGACAGATACAGTGTGAAACCCACAGTCACGTAGCAGCAGTTGGCAGGTAACGTGTAAAAATCTTTCTTTCATATCCCAACTGATACCCAACAAAGAAAATTAGGTACAAACCCAGGCTCACACTTCAAAGACTGAGAGATACAAAGCAAAACACATATTCACCGACAAGTACAGAGACGAAGACACACTCAGAGGAGGTGCAGATTAAAGACACATGCATGTAACAGAAACTAATAGGGATAGAATCAAACCCTTTCTCACTTCTCAGAAACTGATAGATATAGACAAAAGCTGATGCTCACATACAAGTTGTTGAAAGATATGTGGTGAAACTCACAGAGCAATAGCAGAAACAAACAAGTACTGAATAATACCCACAGTCACAGACCAAAAACTGAAATATACTGAGTTAAACACCACTTTCTCACACCAGAAACTCATGGCGACAAAGTGAAGCTGACTCTATCCTCCCAGGCACTGACAGGTGCAATAGAAAACACTCACGACGATTCCAGGTCATGAAATGTACGTAATAAAACCTTTCAGCTGAAAGAATAGCATTAATGACAGGTGTGATACCCAGAATGCTCAGCGGCCTAGAATCCGCCCTATCTGTGACAGGAGCGGGGCGCGCAGGCGCGGTAGAGAGCTTTGTCAGCAGCAAGAGCTGCGGGTTCGGAGTTGGAGCGGGATATTCACAAAGTGCGAGAAGACTTTGCGGGCTCACACAGCTGGAGCAGGGCCTCAGGGCCACAATAAGATGGAACAATCCCATCTGTATCCCTGCGGATGGCGGTGGTGAAGCTTTTCCCGGTGAGGCTCCCGAAACGGCGTCTATAAATGGATAAGTATTGGGGACTGGGCAGGGAGCGTCTCGAAATGAATAAAATTTGGGTACTGGTCAGGGAGCGTCTGTAAATGGATAAGAATTGGGGACTGGGCAGGGAGCGTCTGCAAATGGATAAGAATTGGGGGACTGGGCAGGGAGTGTCGATAATTGAATAAGAGTTGGAGACTGGGCAGGGAGCGTTTCTAAATGAATAAGATTTGGGGACTGGGCAGGGAGCGTCGATAAATGCTTAAGAATTGGGGACTGGTTCGGGAGCGTTTTTTTATTCGTTCGTGGGATGTGGCGTCGCTGGCTCGATCTCAGCTCGAGTAATGTGTCCAGTTCTGGGCACCAGGCTTTAGAAAGGACATCAAAGCTTCTGAGACAGTTCAGAGGAGATTTACTAGAATGATACCAGAGATGAGGGGTGTCAGTTCTCTGGACAGGCTGGTGAAGCTGGGATTGTTCTCCTCAGAGTAGAGAAGGTTAAGCTAAGATTTAATAGAGGTGTTCAGAATCATGAAGGATTTTCACAGGGTAGAGAGGGAGAAACTGTTTCCACTGTCCTGGGGGTCAGTAACCAGAGGACACAGATTTAAAATAATTGGCCAAAAATGTCAAGGGGAGGTGAGGAGAGATCTTTTTACCCAGTAACTGATTCGTATTTGGAATGAATTGTCTGACAGGGTGGTGGAAACAGATTCAATTATAACTTTCATAAAGGAATTGGACAAATATTTCAAAGTGAAATTCTCCAGGATTATGGGGAAATAGGCAGGGGGTTGGACTAATTGCATGTTTTTGTCAGAGAGTCAGCAGAGGCACAATGGGGCCGAATGGCCTCCTTCTGTGCTGTATGATTCTATGAACATAAGAACGAGGAGCCGGAGTCGGCAAGTCAGCCACTCGAGCCTGCTCTGCCATTCAATACAATCATGGCTGATCTCATCACGGCAGTTCTTGTTTCTTGCCAGTAGATGTCACTTCACTCCAATACAGTGAAGTTTACAAATCTGAGAGAGACACAACAGGAAAGAATTGTTCACATTATCGTGAATGTGTGGGATTTAGAAATACTAGGAGTGGAGACGAGTTATTACTTGTCTGCTCGATCCCCATAGCCCTGTAAAATTATTTCCTTCAAGTGCCCATTCAAATTCCTTTTGTAATCCTCGATTGTCTCCATTTCCACGCCCTCGTGGGCAGCGAGTTACAGATCATCACCAATCAGTGTAAAAACGTTCTTGCGCACATTCCCCCTGTATCTCCTGTCCAAAACCTTCAATCTGTGTCCCCTAGTCCTTGTACCAATAGTTAACGGGAACAATGTTTCCTTGCCAATTTATTTAAAACTCTCATAGCCGAAAACACATCTCTCAATTCTCCCCTCACTCTCCTTTGATGCAGGGAGAACAACCCTAGCTTTTCCAACCTAACCTTGTAACTAAAATCCTCCATCCCTGGATCCATTCTGGTGAATTTCCTCTGCATCCTCTCAAGGACGCTCACATTCTTTCTTAAGTGTGGTAAGCAAAACTGGAAGCAACACGCCAACTGGGGCCTAACCAGAGCTTTATAATGGTTCAGCATAACTTCCCTGCTTTGTACTCAATGCCTCTTTTTTTCAAGCCCAAGATCCCATATGCTTTGCTAACCACTCTCGCAATATGTCTTGCCACATTCAAAGATTGATGCACATGAACCCCAAGTCCCTCTATTCCAACACACACTTTAGAACTGTGCCATTAAGTAAATATTGCCTCTCCCTATTCCTTATGCCAAAATACATCACCTCACACTTGTCACTATTAAATTCCATCTGCCACCTGTCTGCCCATTCTGCTAGCCTATCATTGTCCTGTTGCAGGCAGTTCATATCATCCTCACTGTTTGCCACTCCTCCAAGTTTGGTGTCATCGGGATATTTTGAGATTCTACTCAATATTCCAAGATCCAAGTCATTTATCTTTAGCAAAAAAAGCAGTGGTTCTAGCACTGACCCTTGGGGAACACCTCTGTCGACTATCCTCCAGTCTGACAAAGAATCATTTCATAAAACTCCCTGTTTTCTGTCCTTAAACCAATTTTCTATCCAATTGGACGCTGACCCGGCTATACCACGAACCTCAATTTTGTAAACCCCACTTTTATGTGGTACCTTGTCAAACGCTTCCTTAAAATCCATATAAACAACATCCACTGCATTCCCTTCATCAAGCTGCTCTGTTAGTTCATCAAAAAATGCAGTTAGATTAGTCAAGCATGAACTCCCATTTATAAATCCATGCTCACTCTACTTAATTAACTCAAACCTCTCCAAGTGACTGTTGATTTTTTACCCTGATTATTCTTTCTAAAACCGTACCCACCGCTGCTGTTAATCTAACTAGCCTGTAGTTAGCCGGACTGTCCTTACACCCTTTCTTGAATAAGGGCGTCGCATTTGCCACTGTTTACTCCTGGCACCTCCCCCGTATCCAGGGAAGATTGGAAGATTATGGCAAACTCTTCCATTATCTGCATCCGCATTTCCTTTCGCAACCTGGGATGTGAGCCATCCAGACCAGGTGATTGATCTACCCTAAGCACAGCCAGCCTTTTTAGTACCTCCCTCTCTCAATTTGTACCCTCTCCATTGACTCTACTCTCTTCACTTCGACTGATATTTTGTCAAATTCCACTTCCTTAGTGATCACTGATACAAAGTACTCATTAAGTAGATTAACATTGCCCTGCACCTCTAAGCTTATATTATCCTTTTTGTCCCTAATAGGCCTGACTCAACCTCTTACTACCCACTTATCATTTACATGCTGCTCGAAGATCTTTGGGTTTCCTTTCATGTTGACTGTCAGTCTATTCTCATAGAAATAGAGAATAAGCAAACATAGAAGATGTAAGTATTTCCCATCCTTGATGAGGTGGAACTTTCTTATGTTGTGGGTGGTAATGACTTGGCCCACGAGTGTGGTGGAAGCAGAGACAATCGATGATTTGAAAAGGAAATTAGATGGATACTTGAAGGAATGAAACTTGCAGGAGGAAAGAGATCGAGGTGGTGAGTGGAACTGACTAGATTGCTCCGGGGAGAGCCAGCATGGACGTGATAGGCCAAACGACCACCTTCTATGCTGGAAATGACACTGTGTTGTTTATCAAATTCAATCCACTGGTGCTTGGTAAATAATTTCAAAGTAAATTGTGCAACTGGAAAATCAGAACCAAGGCAAGGGACGCATAAGGAAGCAAAATTGCAAAAAACCCGGGATTGAACCAGAAACCTTTAGATTTTCAGTTCAACGCTCTCCCAACTGAGCTATTTCAACCCTACATTGACAGTGGCTTGGTGTCCTTGTTTTGGAAGAAAATACATACATTCAAGTTTTCCAAAAAATTAAAGAACACAACATGTGAGTAATATTCCCCATTGCTTTCTCAGTACTGATGGATTGTGAAGCGGGAGACAGCCAGAAGTGCCACTGAGCCGCACAGACCCCGAGCTGAGAATGAAATGAGATCAAATTCAATCTTTCATAGTGAGATGCTGCTGAGAGGTAAGAGTCCTGAATCAAAGCGAGACTTGCTCATTTCAAACACTCCCTGTACTCTCTGCTCATGAAGCCTTAAAAAAGGGAAAAACAGAATGGCACTCAAACTCACAACCCTGCCATTAAAAGTCTCATATTCGACTGACAGAACTGTCACTTCTACTCGGTCTCTTATTGGATGGATGCAACTCCAACGCAGGGATGGCATTCAAATCCTCCCATGGGTCCACATGTCAGACTGAGTTCCATGTTGTAGACTCAAGCAAAGGAAATCTGCTCACTTCCAAAACTATCAGCGAATTGAAGCTGATTACAATCAACATCATCAGAGGTCAGAACTACCTGGTGAAAGAAGACACCCTGAAGAAGGATCCACAATTATTCAAAGGCATCGACAAAGTGAAAAACAAGAAAATCGATGAGTCAATGCAAGCCAAACAACAGAAACACTGAAGAATTCCATTCAATTCCAGTCCAGAACCCAGTCCTGTTGTTTTTGGAGTCAGGTCACAATGACAGCAACAACTTTATATTCCCACTTGGCTATCTGTACATTTAGTTAATTACAATTTTGTCGACAAGCTCTTTGAATCCAGTTGTCTGGTCCTCAAGCCAGCTCCGTATGGAAGTCAACTCCGCCTTCTGCAAGGCTGAAACCAATGGATAACATTAATCTAAACATGCCAGCAGACCAGGGCTCGTCCTGGACTTGAACCCGGGATCTCTCGCATGTTAATTAACCATATTCCCTAAGCGAGAATCATGCCCCTAGACCAACGAGCCACTGACAGGTCAGGCTTTATTAGCTGCTGTGGAATTTCACTGGAACCCCCCAGCCAATCATCCATTTTTTTTCAGATCAAAGCAACATCCTGCAAATGCTGAAATAAAAACAGAAAGTGCTGGAAATGTTCAGCAGCTCTGGCAGCATCTGTGTTGTGAGAAACACAGTTAATGTTTCAGGGCACTCACCTTTTGTTTCAGCCAACCTTTCAGTCTGCTTCTGTCCATCCAATCTCACTTTCTGTTCTATCCACATTCTAACCATTCACTCCGTTACTACATTTTTCATGAATTCCTCATTTCTTTTATTAATGACAATTTTGTATTTCTGGCCTTTGCTTCAGACACCACTACAAGTGGAATCATGTCTCCATCTACCCAATCAAACCACTTCGCTGTATCCTCACATTGCAATGTTTCTTTCACCCTGACAGACTGTGGAGTTTCTGCTGCTTGATTGCAGTTCTTGCTTCCCGCCAGTAGATGTCACCTCACTCCAATACAGTGAAGTTTACAAATCTGAGAGAGACACAACAGGAAATAATTGTTCACATTCTAGTGAATGTGTGGGATTTAGAAATACTAGGAGTGGAGACGAGTTATTATTGCACTCTGCTATAACATCTTTTATAATGGACTCCAGCATTTTCCGCACGACTGATGTCAGGCTTCTTTTGGGCCTCCTTACCTCGAGAGACAATGGATAGGCGCCTGGAGGTGGTCAGTGGTTTGTGAAGCAGCGCCTGGAGTGGCTATAAAGGCCAATTCTGGAGTGACAGGCTCTTCCACAGGTGCTGCAGAGAAATTTGTTTGTCGGGGCTGTTGCACAGTTGGCTCTCCTCTTGCGCCTCTGTCTTTTTTCCTGCCAACTACTAAGTCTCTACGACTCGCCACAATTTAGCCCTGTCTTTATGGCTGCCCGCCAGCTCTGGCGAATTCTGGCAACTGACTCCCACGACTTGTGATCAATGTCACACGATTTCATGTCGCGTTTGCAGACGTCTTTATAGCGGAGACATGGACGGCCGGTGGGTCTGATACCAGTGGCGAGCTCGCTGTACAATGTGTCTTTGGGGATCCTGCCATCTTCCATGCGGCTCACATGGCCAAGCCATCTCAAGCGCCGCTGACTCAGTAGTGTGTATAAGCTGGGGGTGTTGGCCGCTTCAAGGACTTCTGTGTTGGAGATATAGTCCTGCCACCTGATGCCAAGTATTCTCCGAAGGCAGCGAAGTTGGAATGAATTGAGACGTCGCTCTTGGCTGGCATACCTTGTCCAGGCCTCGCTAACCGGTATATAATTCGCTGTTTTCTTTCTGCCTCTTTTTTTAAATAGTGGAGTTACATTAACTACCGTCCAATCCATTGGAACTGTTCCAGAGTCGATAGAATTTTGAAAAAAGACCAGAAATGCATCTGATATTTCAAGGGCCACTTCCTTAAGTACTCTGGGATGTAGATTATCAGGCCCTGGAGATTTATCGGCCTTCAATCCCATCAATTTCCCAAACATTCCCTACTAATACTGATTTCATACAGTTCTTCCTTCTCACTGGACCCTAAGTTCCCCAACATTTCTGGGAGATAATTTGTATCCTCCTTTGTGAAGACAGATCCAAAGTATGTATTTAATTGGTCTGCCATTTCTTTCTTCACCATTATAAATTCCCCCGTTTCTGACTGTAAGGGGCCCACATTTGTCTTCACTAATCTTTTCATCTACACATATCTATAGAAGCTTTTACAGTCAGTTTTTATGTTCTCTGCTAGCTTACTCTCATACTCTATTTCCCCCTTCTTAATCAATCCTTTTGTCCTCCTCTGCTAAATTCCAAACTGCTCACAATCTTCAGGTTTGCTGCTTGTTCTGGCCATTTTATATTTCTCCTCCTTGGATCTAATACTTTCCTTAATTTCTTTTGTAAGCCACAGTTGAGCCACCCTTCCTGTTTTACTTTTGCACAGACAGGAATGAACAATTGTTGTAATTCATCCATGCGCTCTTTAAATGCTAGCCATTGCCTATCCACTGTCAACCCTTTAAGTAACGTTCCCCAATCTATCATAGCCAACCCCCGCCTCATACCTTCATAGTTTTCTTTGTTTAGATTCAGGACCCGAGTCTCGGAATCAACTCTCTCACTCTCCATCTTAATGAAGAATTTTATCATATTATGGGCGCACTTCCCCAAGGGACCCCACACAACAAGATTGTTAACTAATCCTTTCTCATTACACAATACCCAGTCCAGGATGGCCTGTTCTCCAGAGGTGTTTTACACCTCTATCAATTCTCCACTCAATCTCCTTTGAGAAAGGCAGAATAATCCTAGCTTTTCCAACCTAACCTTGTAACTAAAATCCCCCATCCCTGGATCCATTCTGGTAAATCGCCTCTGCGTCCTCTCAAGGACCCTCACATTCTTTCTAAAGTCTGCTGAGCAGAACTGGAAGCAACACTCCAATTGGGGCCTAACCAGAGTTTTACAATGGTTCAGCATAACTTCCCTGCTTTTGTACTCAATGCCTCTATTTATAAAGCCCAAGATCCCATATGCTTTGCGAACCACTCTCGCAATATGACTTGCCTCCTTCAAAGATTGATGCACATGAACCCCAAGTCCCTCTATTCCAGAACATTCTTTCGAACTGTGCCATTAAGTATATATTGCCTCTCCCTATTCCTTATGCCAAAATACATCACCTCACACTTGTCACTATTAAATTCCATCTGCCACCTGTCTGCCCATTCTGCTAGCCTATCACTGTCCTGTTGCAGGCAGTTCATATCATCCTCACTGTTTGCCGCTCCTCCAAGTTTAGTGTCATCGGCATATTTTGAGATTCTACTCTGTATTCCAAGATCCAAGTCACTTACCTTTAGCAAAAAAAGCAGTGGTTCTAGCACTGACCCTTGGGGAACACCACTGTCGACTATCCTCCAGTCTGAAAAAGAACCATTTAATAAGACTCGCTGTTTTCTGTCCTTAAACCAATTTTCTATCCAATTGGACACTGACCCTCCTATACCACGAACCTCAATTTTGTTAACCGCCCTTTTATGTGGTACCTTGTCAAACATTTCCTTAAAATCCATATAAACAACATCCACTGCATTCCCTTCATCAACCTGCTCTGTCAGTTCATCAAAAAATGCAGTTAGATTAGTCAAGCATGAACTCCCATTTATAAATCCATGCTCACTCTCCTTAATTAACTCGAACCTCTCCAAGTGACTGTTGATTTTTTACCCTGATTATTCTTTCTAAAACCTTACCCACCGCTGCTGTTAATCTAACTAGCCTGTAGTTACCCGGACTGTCCTTACACCCTTTCTTGAATAAGGGTGTCGCATTTGCCACTGTTTAATCCTCTGGCACCTCCCCCGTATCCAGGGAAGATTGGAATATTATAGCAAGCCCTTCTGTTATCTGCATCCGCATTTCCTTTCGCAACCTGGGATGTGAGCCATCCAGACCAGGTGATTTATCTACCCTAAGCACAGCCAGCCTTTTTAGTACGTCCCTATCCTAATTTGTACTGTCTCCATTGCCACTACTTTCTTCACTTCAACTGATATTTTGTCAAATTCCACTTCCTTAGTGATCACTGATGCAAAGTACTCATGAAGTAGATTAACATTGCCCTGCACCTCTAAGCTTATATTATCCTTTTTGTCCCTAATAGGCCCGACTCAACCTCTTACTACCCACTTATCATTTACATGCTGCTCGAAGATTTTTGGGTTTCCTTTCATGTTGACTGCCAGTCTATTCTCATAGAAATAGAGAATAAGCAAATATAGAAGATGTAAGTATTTCCCATCCTTGATGAGGTGGATTTTTTTATGTTGTGGGTGGTAATGTCTTGGCCCACGAGTGTGGTGGAAGCAGAGACAATCAATGATTTGAAAAGGCAATTGGATGGATACTTGAAGGAAAGAAACTTGCAGGAGGAAAGGGATCGAGCTGGTGAGTGGAACTGATTAGATTGCTCCGCGGAGAGCCAGCATGGACGTGATAGGCCAAATGACCACCTTCTAAGTTGTAAATGACTCTGTGTTGTTTCTCAAATTCAATCCACTGGTGCTTGGGAAATAATCTCAAAGTAAATTGTGCAACTGGAAAATCAGAACCAAGGCAAGGGACGCATAAGGAAGCAAAATTGCTGAAACCCGGGATTGAACCAGGGACCTTTAGATTTTCAGTCTCACACTCTCCCAACTGAGCTATTTCAGCTCTACATTAACAGTGGCTTGGTGTCCTTGTTTTGGAAGAAAATACATACATTCAAGTTTTCCAAAAAATTAAAGAACACAACATGTGAGTAATATTCCCCATTGCTTTCTCAGTCCTGATGGATTGTGAAGCGGGAGACAGCCAGAAGTGCCACTGAGCCGCACAGACCCCGAGCTGAGAATGAAATGAGATCAAATTCAATCTTTCATAGTGAGATGCTGCTGAGAGGTAAGAGTCCTGAATCAAAGTGAGACTTGCTCATTTCAAACACTCCCTGTACTCTCTGCTCATGAAGCCTTAAAAAAGGGAAAAACAGAATGGCACTCAAACTCACAACCCTGCCATTAAAAGTCTCATATTCGACTGACAGAACTGTCACTTCTACTCGGTCTCTTATTGGATGGATGCAACTCCAACGCAGGGATGGCATTCAAATCCTCCCATGGGTCCACATGTCAGACTGAGTTCCATGTTGTAGACTCAAGCAAAGGAAATCTGCTCAGTTCCAGAACTATCAGCGAATTGAAGCTGATTACGATCAACATCATCAGAGGTCAGAACTACCTGGTGAAAGAAGACACCCTGAAGAAGGATCCACAATTATTCAAAGGGATCGACAAAGTGAAAAACAAGAAAATCGATGAGTCAATGCAAGCCAAACAACAGAAACACTGAAGAATTCCATTCCATTCCAGTCCAGAACCCAGCCCTGTTGTTTTTGGAGTCAGGTCACAATGACAGCAACAACTTTATATTCCCACTTGGCTATCTGTACATTTAGTTAATTACAATTTTGTCGACAAGCTCTTTGAATCCAGTTGTCTGGTCCACAAGCCAGCTCCGGATGGAAGTCAATTCCACCTTCTGCAAGGCTGAAACCAATAGATAACCTTAATCTGAAAATGTCAGCAGGCCAGGGCTCATCGAGGATTAAAACCCTGGATTTCTTACATGTTAATGAACCACATTCTCTAAGCAAGAATCATACCCCTAGACCAACGAGCCACTGACTAGTCAGTTTGCTTTAGCTGCTGTGGAATTTCAATGGAACCCCCCAGCCAATCATCCATTTTTTTTCAGATCAAAGCAACATCCTGCAAATGCTGAAATAAAAACAGAAAGTGCTGGAAATGTTCAGCAGCTCTGGCAGCATCTGTGCTGAGAGAAACACAGTTAACGTTTCATGGCACTCACCTTTTGTTTCAGCCATCCTTTCAGACTGCTTCTGTCCATCCAATCTGACTTTCTATTCTATTCACATTCTAACCATTCACTACGTTACTACATTTTTCATGAATTCCTCATTTCTTTTATTAATGGCAATTTTGTATTTCTGGCCTTTGCTTCAGACACCACCACAAGTGGAATCATGTCTCCATCTACCCAATCAAACCACTTCGCTGTATCCTCACATTGCAATGTTTCTTGAACCCTGACAGACTGTGGAGTTTCTGCTGCTTGATTGCAGTTCTTGCTTCCCGCCAGTAGATGTCACCTCACTCCAATACAGTGAAGTTTACAAATCTGAGAGAGACACAACAGGAAATAATTGTTCACATTCTAGTGAATGTGTGGGATTTAGAAATACTAGGAGTGGAGACGAGTTATTATTGCACTCTGCTATAACATCTTTTATAATGGACTCCAGCATTTTCCCCACGACTGATGTCAGGCTAACCGGTATATAATTCGCTGTTTTCTTTCTGCCTCTTTTTTTAAATAGTGGAGTTACATTAACTACCGTCCAATCCATTTGAACTGTTCCAGAGTCTACCGAATTTTGAAAAAAGACCAGAAATGCATCTGCTATTTCAAGGGCCACCTCCTTAAGTACTCTGGGATGTAGATTATCAGGCCTTGGGGATTTATCGGCCTTCAATCCCATCAATTTCCCAAACATTCCCTACTAATACAGATTTCATACAGTTCCTCCTTCTCATTAGACCCTATGTTCCCCAACATTTCTGGGAGGTAATTTGTATCGTCCTTTGTGAAGACAGAACCAAAGTATGTATTTAATTGGTCTGCCATTTCTTTGTTCCTCATTATAAATTCCCCCGTTTCCGACTGTAAGGGACCCACATTTGTCTTCACTAATCTTTTTCTCTACACCTATCTACAGAAGCTTTTACAGTCAGTTTTTATGTTCTCTGCTAGCTTACTCTCATACTCTATTTCCCCCTTCTTAATCAATCCTTTTGTCATCCTCTGCTAAATTCCAAACTGCTCACAATCTTCAGGTTTGCTGCTTGTTCTGACCATTTTATATTTCTCCTCCTTGGATCTAATACTTTCCTTAATTTCTTTTGAAAGCCACAGTTGAGCCACCCTTCCTGTTTTACTTTTGCACAGACAGGAATGAACAATTGTTGTAATTCATCAATGCGCTCTTTAAATGCTAGCCATTGCCTATCCACTGTCAACCCTTTAAGTAACGTTCCCCAATCTATCATCGCCAACTCCCGCCTCATACCTTCATAGTTTCCTTTGTTTAGATTCAGGACCCGAGTCTCGGAATCAACTCTCTCACTCTCCATCTTAATGAAGAATTCTATCATATTATGGGCGCACTTCCCCAAGGGACCCCACACAACAAGATTGTTAACTAATCCTTTCTCATTACACAATACCCAGTCCAGGATGGCCTGTTCTCTAGAGGTGTTATACACCTCTATCAATTCTCCACTCAATCTCCTTTGATATAGGCAGAATAATCCTAGCTTTTCCAACCTAACCTTGTAACTAAAATCTCCCATCCCTGGAACCATTCTGGTAAATCGCCTCTGCATCCTCTCAAGGACCCTCACATTCTTTCTAAAGTCTGCTGAGCAGAACTGGAAGCAACACTCCAATTGGGGCCTAACCAGAGTTTTATAATGGTTCAGCATAACTTCCCTGCTTTTGTACTCAATGCCTCTATTTATAAAGCCCAAGATCCCATATGCTTTGCTAACCACTCTCGCAATATGTCTTGCCACCTTCAAAGATCGGTGCACATGAACCCCAAGTCCATCTATTCCAACACACTCTTTATAACTGTGCCATTAAGTATATATTGCCTCTCCCTATTCCTTATGCCAAAATACATCACCTCACACTTGTCACTATTAAATTCCATCTGCCACCTGTCTGCCCATTCTGCTAGCCTATCACTGTCCTGTTGCAGGCAGTTCATATCATCTTCACTGTTTGCCACTTCTCCAAGTTTGGTGTCATCGGCATATTTTGAGATTCTACTCTGTATTCCAAGATCCAAGTCACTTACCTTTAGCAAAAAAAGCAGTGGTTCTAGCACTGACCCTTGGGGAACAGCACTGTCGACTATCCTCCGGTCTGACCAAGAACCATTTAATATGACTCGCTGTTTTCAGTCTTTAAAACAATTTACTATCCAAATGGACACTGACCCTCCTAATCCATGAACCCCAATTTTGTTAACCACCCTTTTATGTGGTACTTTATAAAATGCTTTCGTAATATCCATATAAACAACATCCACTGCATTCCCTTCATCAGTATTCTCAGATAGTTTATCAACAAATGCAGTTAGATTCGTCAAGCATGAACTCCCATTGATAAATCCATGCCCACTCTCCTGAATTAACTCAAACCTCTCCAAAGGACTTGATCTTTTCCCCTGACCTGTTGATCTCATGCTGATAGCAAGCTCACCAAAGAGCATGTATTTGTCAATGTGACGGTCATCCATTTGGCCCAGTCAACAGAGTCACCGCTGACTCAAGAGGGCAAACATGCTGCGGATCCCTGCACGCTGGTGTCCTTCCGCATTCGGCACTCTGTCCTGCCAGGAGATGCCCAGTGTCCATCTGAGGCAGTGGAGGTGGAAGCTGTTCAGCCGCTTTTTTTGGCTTGTATAAGTTGTTGATGCTTCTCTACTATAAAGGAGGGTGCTGAGAACACAAGCCTGGTACACGTGGAGCTTTGTATTTTCGGTCAGTTTGCTGTCGGTTCACACTTGTCTTCTCAACTTTGACATGACAGCTGCAGCATTGGCAATCCTGGTGCTGATTTCAGCATCAAGGGCCAGATTGCTGGTGATTGTTGATTGAAGGTATGTGAAGCTGTTGACAACCTCCAAAGTGAGGTTGTCGATGTTGATGGAAAGTGGAGTCTCTACGTCCTGGCCCGGAACTTTCATCTTCCTGATGCTGATTGTCAGTCCAAACACTTTGCAGGCCAGGGAGAACCGACCTACAAGCTGCTGTGACTGAACTTCATTATGGGATGTCAGCACAGCATCATCAGCAAATAGCAACTCACAGACTAGGAATTTACCCACTTTGGTCTTGGCGCACAGTCTTGCCAAGTTGAACAGCTTGTCGTCAGCTCTGATGTGCAGGTGAACACCTATATCTGAGTAATTGAAAGTGTACAATAGCAGCATGGAGAAGAATATGCCAATTATAAAGGATGTGATAACTAGACAGTTCGAAAATGATGACATGATTGGGCAGAGTCAACATAGATTTATGAAAAGGAAAACAGGTTTGAAAAACCTGTTGAGATTTTTGAGGGTGTTACCTAAAGAACAGATAAAGGAGAACCAGTGGATGTGTGGTATTTGTATTTTCCTTTGGTAAGGTCCCACACAGGAGGTGAGTAAACAAAATTAGAGCACATAGGCTTGGGGATAATATACTGATATGGATTGAGAATTGGTTAACAGACCGAAAACAGAGAGCAGGAATAACGGGTCCTTCTCAGGATGGCAGGCTGTTACTATTGGGGTACTGCAAGGATCAGTGTTGGAGCCAGAGCTGTTAACAACCTATATAAATGATTTGGATGTGGGGATTAAATGTAATATTTCCAAGTTTGCAGATGACACAAAGCTTGGTGAAGTGTGAGTTGTGAGGAGGATGCAGAGAGGCTTCCAGGGGACCTGGAGAGGCTAAGTGAATGGGCAAGAACATGGAATATAATGTGAATAAGTGTGAAGTTATTCACTTTGGTAGAATAAACAGAAAGTCAGAGTATTTCTTAAATGGTGAGAGGTTGGGAAGTGTCGATGTCCAAAGGGACCTGGGTGTCCTTATTCCTGAGACACTAAAAGCTCTTGTGCAGGTGCAACAATCAATTAGGAAGGCAAATGGTATGTTGTACCCACACGAGGGGTCATGAGTACAGGAGTAAAGATGTCTTGCTGCAATTGTGTAGAGCCTTGGTGAATCCGCACTGGAGTATTGTGTACAGTTTAGTCTCCTCATCTTATGAAGGATACACTTGCCATAGAGGGGGTGAAACAGAGGGTCAACAGACTAATCTTTTATTTGCATTTATTTCATTTCATCTCAGTTTGTTCAGTTTGCTTACCTACTGTTTTTTTTCAGGTTTGTACTTCCTGCTGTTCAATATTCAGTCCATTAACACCTAATCTGTACTAATGCTTTGTCTTTCAACACACCATTAACATATTGTTTGCCTTTGCTGCATGACCTTTTGGTCAGCTATGTGGCCTTGTCCAATCTACACCTTCTCCTTTGTTATCTCTTGCCCCACCCCCACCCCACTTGCTTATAACCTGTGACTTTTCTGATATATGTCAGTTCCGAAGATGGGTCACTGACCTGAAACGTTAACTCTGCTTCTCTTTTCACAGATGCTGCCAGACCTGCTGAGTGGTTCCAGCATTTCTTGTTTTTATGTCACCAGACTAATCCCTGGGATGGTGGGATTGTCTTATGAGGAAACTGTGCCTGTATTCCTTAAAGTTTCGAAGAATGAGAGGTGATCTGATTGAAACTGACAAAATTCTTACAGGGCGTGACAGTGTGGATGTAGACAGGATGTTTGCCCTGGTTGGTGAGTCTAAAACCAAAGGACATCGTCTCAAAATAAGGAGTAGGCCATTTAAAACTGAGATGGGTGGAATTTCTTCACTCAGACGGTGGTGAATCATTGGAATACGGTGCCCCAGAGGGCTGTGGCAGCTCAATCATTGAGCATGTTCAAGACAGAAATTGATAGAAATCTTGATACTCATGACATCAAGGGATATGGGGATAGCATGGGAAAGGGGCTTTGAGGTAGGTGATCAGCCATTATCGAATTGAATGACAGAGCAGGCTCGACGGGCTGAATAGCTTACTCCGATGTTCCTCTGTTCCTAAGAGAGTTGGCGCCAGCGCGCAGCCCTGCTTTACCCCACTGCTGATCTTGAAAGCGTCTGATGTTGCTCCATTGTCACTGATGGAACTGTGCATGTTCTCGTGGAAAGAAGAGATGATGCCCAAGAGGTCAGGAGGGCAGCCGATGTTCCATTGCAGTTTGAAGAGGCCGTCTCTGCTGACAAGATCAAAGGCCTTAGTGATGTTAAGAAAAATATGTGAGGCTCTGTGGCGCAATGGATAGTGTGTTGGATTTCTAAATAATGATTGAGACGATATTCAAAGGTTGTGGGTTCAAGTCCCACCAGAGTCAGATTTTGGACCAGAAACAGAGGAGCACAACGGAACAACAAATGAAGAAATGCGCCAAAAGCACAGACTCGGAGACAGAGCGAGAGAGAGGAGCAGAGCAGGGGAAAAAAAAAATCGAGGAGTGACGTCACAATGGAGAGTGAGAGCAGGGAAACAGAGAGCTGCTGGGGTGAGGACACAGGATTTGGTTCTTTCTTCGGTGCAGTGGAAGGAGCTGTTTGGTGAGGATCTGGTAAGCTGTGACATCACAGGCAAGCAGGTAGCTGATTGGTTTGGAAGAACCGACCTGCTTGATGTGCATCTGGTAAGTGATTAAGATCCATTTTAGTCCTAACGTTTAAAATAGTAAACAAACTAGTGGTAAGTTTAATAAAATATGCAATGAAATGAATAATTGAATAAAATATTTAAGTAGTTAATTGAAACACGTTAAGGATGACAGGACAGGTGATGTGTCACAGCTGCAGCATGTGGGAGTTCCTGGATGCCAGTGTGATCCAGGGCAAACACGTCTGCAGTAAGTGTTTGCGGCTCAAAGAGGGAGAAAAAAGGAATGTAGTGGTAGTAGGGGACATTATAGTAAGGTGGATTGACTCTGTTCTCTGCAGCAAAAGCAAGAGTCCAGACGGCTGTGTTGCCTGCCGGTGCCAGGATTCAGGAGATCTGCTCAGGGCTGGAGCGAAACATACAATGGGAGGGGGAGGATCCAGTCGTCGTGGTCCATGTCGGTACCAAAGACATAGGCAGGACAAGCATAGAGGTTCTGCAAAGTCAGTATGAGGAACTAGGCACCAAATTAAGAAGCAGAACCTCAAAGTTAATCATCTCTGGATTATTACCTGAGCCATGTGCAAATTGGCATAGGACAAATAAGATTAGAGAAAGTAATGTGCGGCTGAAAGACTGGTGTGGTAGTAGTGGGTTCTGGTTCATGGGTCGTTGGCACCAGTGCTGGCGAAAGAGGTGGCTGTACCGTTGGGACGGTCTACACCTGAACCGTGATGGTGCCGGTGTTCTAGCGAGCCAAATAACTAGAGAAGTAGAGACGGTGTTAAACTGAATAGTGGGGGCAAGGGATCAAATTTGGGAAGATATGGAGAATCAAGGAGAAGAGACAAGGCAAGAGAGAAAGGTATAAATATGGGAAATGATAAAGAGACCGAGACAGGAAGGGACAGAATGTACAAATCTAAGAGTAAATCGACAGATAAGGCTAGAGGTGACAAAAATAATAAAAGGACAAAACTAAATGCTCTGTATCTGAATGCATGGAGCATTCGAAACAAAACAGATGAACTGAGAGCACAAATAGAATAAATAAGTACGATCTGATAGTCATTACAGAGACATGGCTGCAGGGCGACATAGATTGGGATGTGAATATTGGAGGTGACATGGCATTTTGGAAGGACAGGAAGCTTGGAAAAGGTGGCGGGGTAGCTCTGTTAATTAATGATGGTATTAGCGTAATAGAGAGGGATGACCTAAGTTCAGGAGATCACGATGTAGAAGCAGTTTGGGTACAAATGAGAAATCATAAAGGCAAGAAGTCACTTGTGAGAGTGGTGTACAGGCCACCTAACATTAACCACACTGTCAGATGGGATATAAAGGGAGAAATAATGGCAGCTTGTCAGAAAGGTACTGTGATAATTATGGGGGATTTTAATCTACATATAGATTGGAAAATTCAGATGGGCATAGGTAGAATAGATGAGGAATACATAGAATGTTTTGGGGATAATTTCTTGGAACAATACATTCTGGAGCCAACCAGAGAACAGGCTATACTAGACCTGGCATTGTGCAACGAGATAGGATTAATTAATGACCTCATAGTTAAGGTGCCCCTAGGTAGTAGCGATTATAATATGATTGAATTTTACATTCAGTTTGAGGGAGAGGAAAGTGGGTCCCAGACTAGTATTTTAAATGTAAATAAGGGCAATTATAAGGTCATGAAAGCAGAGCTAGCTAAAGTGAACTGGCAAATTAGGTTAAGGGATAAGTCAATAGAGATGCAGTGGCAGACATTTAAGGGGATATTTCAGAATACACAGAATAGATACATTTCAACGAGAAAGAAAAGTTCCAAAGGTGGGACTCACCATCCATGGTTCACGAAAACAGTTAAAGATACTATCAAACTTATAGAAAAAGCCTATAATTGTGCAAAGGTGGGAGGCAGGTCAGAAGATTGGACAGAATATTAAAAAAACAGCAAAGAATGACTAAAAGATTGAGAAGGAAGGTAAAATTAGAGTATGAGAGAAAGCTCGCAAGAAATTTCAAGACAACTAGTAAGAGTTTCGATAGATATTTTAAAAAGAAAAGAGTTAACAAAGCGACTGTTGGTCCAATAGAAAGTGTGTCTGGGGAATTAATAATGGATAGTTAAGAGATGGCAGATGAATTGAACAGATACTTTGCATCGGTCTTCACTATTGAGGATACAAATAACATCCCAGTATTAGCCGTATATCAGGAAATTGAAGGGATGGAGGAACTCAAGAAAATTACAATCACCAGGGAAGTGGTACTAAACAAATTGTTGGAGCTGCGGGTTGACAAGTCGCCAGGTCCTGAATTGGCTAGTGAGATAGTTGATGCGCTGGTTTTAATATTCCAAATTTCCCTCGCTTCGGGAAGGTTCTGTTAGATTGGAAAGTAGCGAATGTAATTCATTTATTCAAAAAGGGAGGGAGACAGAAAGCAGGAAACGACAGGCCAGTTAGCTTAACATCTGTCTTAGGGAAAATGTTAGGAGCGATTACTGAAGATGTTATAGCAGGGCATTTAGAAAAAATTAAGGTAATCAGGCAGAGTCAACATGGTTTTTTGAAAGGGAAATCATGTTTAACCAATTTATTGGAGTTCTTTGAGGGAGTTGCATGTGCTGTGGATAAAGGGGAACCAGTGGATGTATTGTATTTCGATTTCCAGAAGGATAAGGTGCCATATCAAAGGTTATTGCAGAAAATAAAAGCTCATGGTGTCGTGGGTAACATATTGGCATGGATAGAAGATTGGCTAGCTGACAGGAAACAGAGAGTCAGCATAAATGGGTCATTTTCTGGTTGGCAAGAAGTAACGAGTGGTGTGCCACAGGGATCTGTGCTGGGGCCTCAACTTTTTACAATTTATATAAATGACTTAGATGAAGGGACCGAAGGTATTGTTGCTAAATTTGCTGATCACAAAGATAGGTAGGAAAGTAGGTTGTGAAGAGGACATAAGGGGGCTACAAAGGGATATAGATAGGTTAAGTGATTGGGCAAAGACCTGGCAAATGGAGTATAATGTGGGAAAGTCGGAAATTGTCCACTATGGCAGGAAGAATAAAAAAGCATATTATCTAAATGGTGAGAGATTGCAGAGCTCTGAGATGCAGAGGGATCTGGGTGTCCGAGGGCATGAATTGCAAAAGGTTAGTATGCAGGTCCAGCACGTAATTAGGAAAGCTAATAGAATGTTATCATTTATCACCATGGGAATTGAATACAATAGTAGGGAGGTTATGCTTCCGCTATACAGGACATTGGTGAGACCTCTTCTGCAGTACTGAGTACTGTACTGGTCTCCTTATTTGCGGAAGGATGTAAATGCATTGGAGGTAGTACAGAGAAAGTTTACGAGACTAATACATGGAATGGGTGGGCTGTCTTACGAGGAAATATTGGACAAGCTGGGCTTGTCTCCGCCAGAGTTTAGAAGAGAAAGAGGTGACATGATTTGTTATTTAATTTATTAATTAACAAATTAGCTATCCTCCAGTCTTCCGGTACCTCACCCGTGGCTAACGATGATACAAAAATCTCTGCCAGCGCCCCAGCAATCTCCTCCCTTGCTTCCCATAGCATCCTAGGATACATCTGATCAGGCCCTGGGGATTTATCCACCTTAATGCGCTTCAAAACCTCCAACACCTCCTCCTTTGTAATGTTGATATGCTGCAGGATATCGCTGTTCCCTCCCTTGAACTCACTAGCTTCCATGACCTTCTCCACGGTAAATACAGACAAGAAATATTCATTTAAGACCTCGCCCATTTCGCGTGGCTTCACACACAGATTGCCACACTGATCCTTAAGGGGACTTACTCTCTCCCTAGCTACCCTTTTACTCTTAATACACTTATAGAATCTTTTAGGATTCTCCTTTATCTTATCTGCCAGGGAAATCTCATGGCCCCTTTTCGCCCTCCTAATTTCCTTCTTAAGTATACTCCTATATCCCCTATACCTCTCGAGGGACTCGCTCGATCCCAGCTGCCTATACCTGACGTATGCCTCCTTCTTTGTCCTGACCAGACCCTCAATATCCCTCGTCAACCAGGGTTCCCTAAACTTGCCAGCCTTGCCCTTCCATCTAACAGGAACATGCTGGCCCTGAACTCTTCCTATCTCACTTTGAAAAGCCTTCCACTTGCCAGACGTCCCTTTACCTGTAAACAGCCTCTCCCATTCAACTTTTGAGAGTTCCTGTCTGATGCCATGGAAATTAGCCTTCCCCCAATTTAGGACTTCAACCTGAGGACCAGTCCTATTCTTTTTCATAACTATCTTGAAGCTAATAGAGTTATGGTCACTGGTCCCAAAGTGCTCCCCCACTGCCATATCAACCACCTGCCCATTCTCATTTCCTAAGAGGAGATCGAGTGTAGCCCCTTCTCTAGTCGGGCCATCCACGTACTGCTTCAGAAAACTATCCTGGACTCACTTAACAAATTCTTCCCCATCTGATCCCTTAGCACTAAGGCAGTCCCAGTCAATATTAGGGAAGTTAAAATCACCTACTATTACAACCCTATAATTCCTATACCTATCTGTGATTTCCCTACATATATGCTCCTCCACTTCCCTCTGACTATTGGGGGGCCTATAGTATAATCCCATCAAAGGGATCTCCCTTTTATTATTTCTAAGTTCTACCAGTATGGCCTCACTGGACATTCACCGCGGGATATCCTCTCTAAGTACTGCCGTGATGTCCTCCCTAATCAATAGTGCAACTCCCCCTCCTCTCTTACCTCCACCTCTGTCACGCCGGAAGGATCGGTACCGCGGAACATTGAGCTGCCAGTCCTGCCCATCCCTCAACCACGTTTCCGTAATAGCTACAATACCACAATCCCATGTACCGATCCATGCTCTGAGTTCATCTGCCTTACCTGTAAGGATACTTGCATTAAAGTAAATGCAGTTTAGCCCACCAGACCTTCCACGCTCCCTGTCCTGCCCCTGCCTGGCCTGCCTACTGGACTTGCTTGCTTTAACCTCTCCATTTGCCTCAACTATCTCATCGGAGAGACTACTACTTTGGGTCCCACCCCCGCTGCAAGACTAGTTTAAACCCTCCAGTGTATTACTGTAAAATCTCCCTACAAGGATATTGGTCCCCTTCCAGTTCAGATGCAACCCGTCCCTCTTGTACAGGTCACCTCTGCACCAGAAGAGATCCCAATGATCCAAGTACCTGAAGCCCTCCCGCCTTCGCCAGTCTTCAGCAATGCATTCATTTGCCTAATCCTCCTATTCCTACCCGCACTAGCACGTGTCACAGGGAGTAATCCTGAGATTACAACCCTAGAGGTCCTGCTCTTTAAACTTCTGCCTAACTCCCTATATTCACTTTGCAGAACCTCATCTCTCTTCCTGCCTATGTCGTTCGTACCAATATGGACCACGATCTCTGGCTGCACACCCTCCCCTTTCAGAATTTCCGGCAGCTGCTCCGAAACATCCTTGACCCTAGTATTAGGGAGGCAACATACCATCCTGGAGTCTCGTTTGCGGCCACAGAAACGCCTATCTGCACCCCTTTTGATAGAATCCCCTATCACAATAGCTCTTCCACCCCTTTTCCTCCCCTGCTGTGCAGCAGAGCCCTCCGTGGTGCCACGGACCGCGCTGTTGCTCTTTTCCCCTGGGAGGTCTTCCCCCCAACAGTAACCAAAGCGGTGTATCTGTTTGAGAGGGGGATGGCCACAGGGGGCTCCTGCACTACCTGCCTGCTCCGACTATTCCATCTGGTGGTCACCCATCCCTTTTCTGCCTGTGCATCGATTACCTACGGTGCGACCACCTCACTAAACATGCTATCCATGACGCCCTCAGCTTCGTGGACGCTCCACAGTGAAACCACCCGCAGGTCCAGCTCCATAATGCGAGTAGCCAGTCGCTGCAGCTGGATACACATCCTGCACACATGGTCGTCATGGAGACTGGGAGGGTTCCTGAATCCCCACATAGCGCAGGAGGAGCATATCACGGGGCTGAGCTCTCCTGCCATGACTTACCCTTAGATTAATTAGTTACTCCCTTAATTAAAAAATACTAATGACACTAGGGGCCTTGTTCTACCCACTACTATCTAAAGTCCTTCATCAGCTACACTGAATAAAAAAAACACTTTAGTAGTACTCATCGTATCAGCAGAGGTTTTTTTTTCAAGTAAAAAAACTTTGCCCTTTTCTTTAAGATATTTAAATGCACTAAAAGCAGTGACTCACCAACCAATCACCTTGCAGCTCTCCTCTGACATCACAGTTGGCTTCTTTTTTTTCAAAACTCCAGCACACTGGAAGAGCTCCACTCCACTCCTGGAAGGTAAGAGACTGGGCCTCGATCCTCGGATTGGATTTATAGGCTCCGCTCTCAACGTTCTCCTTATATCGGTCAATATAGGTCTGCTCCGCTCCGCTCCTCTCCGCTCCCGGAAGGTAATTCACCAGCTTTTGCAGAAAAGTAGGTCTGAAGCTGTTGCAGTACCTGTTAGAAAGATAGTCTAAGCTATTCTGAAGTCATCTTCCAATGTCATCTACATGGAAGCAGGATTTTAAAGGATAAGATGTAGTTTTTAAAAGTCACTTCAATCTTGCTCAAGAGTCTTTACAAAGAAGCCAAGTAAATCTTGATAAAAAGTCATATACATTTAGAGATCTTTTAAAAGCACTTCAATCTTGTTAATGAAAAGTCAGATGTAAATTTAAGAACTCTGATCAGGCTATGCTAAAAAGTTACATACAATTAAGAAATAAAATACAACATTTAAAATGTCTGAACTCCCTCTGAAAGTTGACAACTGCTGCTGCCGGTGTCTTCCTGGAATAGTGGAGCTGTTGTGTCAACAGAAAAGTCCTTCCCGAGCAGCCCTGAGCCTGTTGGTACCGGCTTTAATCCAACCGAGGTAAAAATCAGGGTACATTGTGGGCAATGAGCCCAAATTGCTGAACTACAGGTCCCTGTCACTTTAAAGAGTGGGCTGGTGCGATTATGATCAGAGGCTCCTTCCAAGCACATTTCTCACCACCACAACTTCCAGATGCTGGTGTTAGTGTGTGCATGTACCGGCAGTTGCAGTGCTGTTCAGACCCTCAATAGCAGTGAAAGTCTCAGAGTTCACCGCGATTGGGGCTGTAAAATCCAGGCCAATATCTCACAGTCCTGTTAGATTTGCTCTCCCTCTGTACAAAATCAAACTCCACACATTGTCTTTCACTCACTCCTGTTTCCAGCCCTGATGGTGCAGAAATCCCCTCTCAAAGGTACACAATCCAGTTGATTTCTGATCAAATACCTCCTTCCTCATTCAATAGAGGAAACAGAGACATGAACAGGAGTCAGGTGCAAGAAAGTTTCACCAACAGAGCAAAGAAATGCACCAACAAAAGTCACACCTACTTTCCAAATCATTTCACTGTAATATTCTTTCACTTGTTTTGTAAGTGACTGCAATAAATCTGAAAATGAGCACCATGAGGTTTGTGTTCACTGGTCACTTGTTCTCCTGTGTTTGTCTGTCAGGTTTGCAATACAGTTTGTATTGGATATTGAAGAGAATCTCTTTTCAACATGATTGCACATCGTACTGTGTTTAAAGCAACCAACTTGGAAAATGGCAGAAAATGAATGTTTCAATACCTGTGTGACCAGATTCTTCCAATGCTTTTCAACAGCTAGATTGATGATGCTTGCAATCTGTATCCTGTGGAGAATGGGAGAGGAGAATAAAAACATGGTGCATGAACAGGACAGACTGTGTAAAATGGGAGCACAGAAATACTGCCACCTCATTGAAAGTTAATGAGATTTATTCGAAGTCAGACACCTGTCCACAATGAACAAGTGAATACATTAATTGTCCACTTTCAATCTAAATGGGACTGAGGTTCCAACAGAGAAGTTTTCTGGAAAATACCTGCTGCAGTTTTAAAATTGCTGAACTGGAACATCTTATACTAACTTTCAAATAACTGTAGTGATTGTATACTTCTCATAGTGGAGAGAAGGGGTTGTTTATAAATATAAGCAGAAAAACACATTTGTGGATTGGTGAATGAGCTTTATCTTTCTGAAATGTATTTGTCCATTGGTTGCAGGTCACTGGAAATTCTTTTTTACATTTCAATTGTAGCAGCAGCAGTTAGCAGCAAAATGTCTGATTGATCAGAGTAGTGGGTCTGGGAAACACTTAAACAGCCGAGACCCTGTAAAACAGAACTCCAAGTAATAGTTTAAATAAGGCACTGAACTGACAGAGCGGTAAAGGCCTGCTCAGGTCATGAAAAAAAACCCGACCCGAACCTGACAGAACCACATTGGACCCGAGCCTGACCCGACCCGAGTATCTCCATTTATTCCCACGCCCAAACTAACCCGAGCCTTACCCGACCACCGGAATGTTCACTTTATCTACCTCCCGATTCCGAATCGACAGGAAGCTGCAGCATGAGCGCAATGACGTCATAGAGATGCTCACTTGCTCACTGCGCAGACTCAGAGTTTCCCTCCTTAATGACCCGGACTCCCGGCTTTGGTTGGCTTTTCAACTTTTGACACTTATTAAACTCAACTTCCCAGCAAAGTTAAATGTAATACTTACAGTGTGTGTCCGACACGGACTCAGACCAACCTGGACCCAGCCTGACCTGAACCTGACCCAACCTGACCCGAGCCCGAAAGCCAGAACCGGAAGAGCGACCCGACATGACCCGAACCCGACACAGGTCGTCGGGTTCAGGTCGGATTGCAGGCCTTTGCAGAGTGGAGGTCAGATGAGGATTGAATTAATTTCAATCACTGAATCTAAACAAGAAGTAAATCTGTCAGGAATGGAACACTTTGCTTTATCTGTGAGCATGTGGCACAACGGTAGCGCATCTGACTCCAGATCAGAAGGTTGCGTGTTTAAATCACGTCAGGCTCAGTTGTGTTTTGCAGCAGCTCAAGTTCCTGGATTTTATTTCAGAAGAGAGTTCGATCTGTTGGAATGTTCAGTGAATGGTTGAATTTCAAGATCAACTTTAATAGATTAAAGTCCTGATTTCTGGTTCTGTTCCATTTCCATGCTCAGTTCTTATTTCACACTGTTTTATATCAGAACAATGTTTCAGGGATGTGATGTGTCCATTGTTTGTACAATCGCTCTGTCACCCAGTGTGAGAAATAAAACACAAACCGCCCAGCGTGCGGCTCAAACCCATACCTGGCTCTGTCTATAGGCCGCTTAGTTCAGTTGGTTAGGACGCAGTGTTGATAACAACAAGGCTGTGGATTTGATCCCCATGTGCGCTGTCACATGGTCAGTCAATAATTTGACACATTTTTGTTACACTTAAAATCCAACTTTTGGATGCAAACAAGTTTACATAAAATGTCAACGGGAATTTATTTTGAATAACATCCATTGTATCTTTGTCACTGATCTGGAGTAACACAGAATTCTTTCCAATTATCTTCCGTTTGCTGATAAACGTTGAACTCGTGGCCTGTTCTCGTTAATGGTCACGAGCAACAAAAACAGACAGAGCGAGTCTGACCACCCAGAGATGTGGAAAAGGCTTCAGTTTGGGACAAATGCAGCAAATCAAATGTTCACCCGGCCCCGAGAGAGTCAAAAACTGGGGGAAAGGACACACGGAGATAGAGAATAAGCTAAAGCAAACAATGTAAATATTTCCCATCCTTGATATCTCTCTATTCCAATCCAACCTTCAGAGTTGGGTAAATAATTTCAGTGTAAATTGTGCAGCTCAAGAGTCAAAACCAAAGGGTGATGCAGAATAAATGAGAACTGCCAAAGCCCCAGATTGAACCAGGGATCTTCAGTCGAACACTCTCCCAACTGAGCTATTTCAGTCTCACAGGCTTGGGATGATAAGTGGCATGTAACATTCGCACCACACAAGTGCCAGGCAATGAATATCTCCAACAAGAGAGAATCTAAACATCTCCCCTTGACATTCAATAGCATTACAATCACTGAATCCCCCACCATCAACATCATGGAGGTTACCATGGGTCGCCATACAAATAACGTGACTACAAGAGCAGGTCAGAGGCTTGGAATCCTGAGGTGAGTAATTACAGTGCAGCTGTTGGCTCCACCCCAGGGGCTGAATTTGTTCTGTAAACCATGAAGCAGCTTCCTCTCAAATCCCAGGTTTATCAATAAATCCTCTTCCAAAAGCCCCAAAGTGTGATATATTCCTCTCACTCATCCATGACTCCTGACTCCCCAAAGCCTGTCCACCATCTGCAATTCACAAGTCAAGAGTGTGATGGAATACTCTCCACTTGCCTGGATGGGTGCAATTCCAACTCAAGAATCTCAACACCGCCAGGCCAAAGCATCCCGCATGATTGGCACCCCATCTGCAAACATTCACTCCCTCCACCCTCGACGCACAGTTGCAGAGTGTGTACCGTCTACAAAATCCACGGCAGCAATGCACCACAACTCCTTAGACAGCACCTTCCAAACCAGTGACCTTTCCCACCTAGAAGGGCAAGGGCAGCAAATACAGGGGATACCACCACATGCAATTTCCCCTCCAAGCCACACACCATCCTGACTTGGAACTATATCGCCGTTCCTTCACTGTCGCTGGGTCAAAATCCTGGAACTCCCTTTCTCACAGCACTGTGGGTGTACCTACCCCACATGGACTGCAATGGTTCAAGAAGGCAGCTCACCACCACCTTCTCATGGGCAATAAATGCTGGGATAGCCAGCGATGCCCACATCGCATGAATGAATGAATAAAAAAGTGAAGTATCCCTTGTGTCATTGTTTTGGTAGAAAATATAACCCTGGTGGAATTGCCCCTCCCAATCACACCTCACTTCATAGAACATAGAAAATGGAGAAAATTTATGGCACAGACTGAGACCATTTAGCAATCGTGTCTGTGCCAGCTGAAAAAGAGCGATCCAGCCCAATCCCACTTTCCAGGTCTTGGGAATGGGATCTGAACAGATCTCAGAGCTCACATTATGTGAATGTTCTGTTGAAGTGTTGGTGAGCTGATATACCAGGGGAGATTCACACTGTTAGACACAGTGTGAAATACATTCAAGTATTTATAAAACATTACAACATGTGAGTAATATTCCCCATTGATTTCTCAGCACTGATGGATTGTAAAGTGGGAGACAGCCAGAAGTCCCATTGGTCCACACTGACCATGAGCTGAGAATGAAATGAGATAAAGTTCAATCTTCAGCAGCGAGTTGCTGCAGAGAGGTAAGAGTCCTGAATCAAGGAGAGACTTTCTCATACTGCTGTTGAATCTCATTTCAAACACTCCTTGAACTCTCTGCCGAGGAATTCAGAGCTGGAGAATGGCTGTAAAATCAGCCTAAAAAGGAAATAAAAGACACCCACCGTGGGGCTCAAACTCAAAAACTTGAGATTCAGAGTTTCATGCTTTCATCGACTGAGCTCACCAGGCCTGAGACAGTGTCCCCATCCTGTCTGTTATTGGACGGTGCAGCTGTTGGCTCCACCCCAGGGACTGAATTTGTTCTGTAAACCATGAACCAGTTTCCTCTCAAATCCCAGGTTTATCAGTAAATCCTCTTAAAAAGCCCCAGAGTGTGATATATTCCTCTCACTCAACCAGAATAAAAGTTACATCTTTTGCTCTTTTTACCTTCCAAACATTGACTTCTATTTTTCTCAGCATTTATTTCTCTCTCTTTTTTATATTGTGCATTTCCTAATAAACATTTCATTTCAATTATTTATGAGGGATGAAATGAACAGAAGAGATTTTCTGCAATGGTACCAGGGGTGTGGGACAGAGTGAGTGGTTTGGATCTGGAATACACTGCCTGAGAGTGTGCTGGAGGCAGATTCAATCGTGGCTTTCAAAAGGGAATTGGATAAACACCTGAATAGAGAAAATTTGCAGGGTTACAATGAAATGGCAGAGGAGTGGAATTCGCTGATTTGCTCTTGCAAAGAGCTGTCATGGACATGATGGACTGAATGGTCTCCTTCTGTACTGTAACCATTTGATTCCTTGATTCTAACTCTGTCAAAGTTGTTCTGAACTTGCTCTGCTCCAAGGAGAACAACCCCAGCTTTTCCAGTGTCTGCACATAACTGAAGTTATGAGGAACCATGGGGTTCCTCCAGACCTTCCTCCAGACAGAAATACAACTGTTCACCACCACACTGTGACCCAGCTGTTCACAATATATATCAATGATTCGGAGGTGGGAACCAAATGTCGTATTTCCAAGTTCGCAGATGACACAAAACTAGGTGGGAATGTGTGTTGTGAGAAAGATGCAAAGCAGCTTCAAGGGGATTTGGACAGACTTAGTGAGTGGACAAGAAAGTGGCACATGGAATATAATGTGTAAAAATGTGAGGTTATCCACTTTGGTAGGAGAAACAGATGTGCAGATTATTTCTTAAATGGTAAGAGATTAGAAAGTGTAGATGTACAAAGGGGCCTGGGTGTCCTTGTCAATAAGTGACTGAAAGCTAACATGCAGGTGCAGCAAGCAATTCAGAAGACGAATGATATGTTAGCCTCTCTCACAAGACGATTTGAGTACAGGAGTAGTGAAATCTTGCTTCAATTGTATATAACCTTGGTTGGACTGCACTTTGGAATACTGTGTGCAGTTTTGGTCCCCTTACCTTAGGAAGGATATCATTGCCATCGAGGGAGTGCAATGAAGGTTCACCAGACCTGTTCCCGGGATGGCAGGACTGTCCTATGAAGAGAGATTGGGGAAACTGGGACTGTATTCTCTAGAGTTTCAAAGAATGAGAGGTGATCTCATTGAAACTTACAAAATATTTAAAGGGATAGACAGGGTAGATGAAGTTTTTCCTCCGGTTGAGGAATCTAGAACCAGGGGACACAATTTCAACAGAAGGGGAAAGCCACTTAGGACAGAGACGAGGAGAAATTTCTTTACTCAGAGGGTTGTGAATCTTTGGAATTCTCTACACCAGAGAGCTGTGGAAGCTCAGTCATTGAGTATGTTTAAAGCAGAGATTGACAGATTTCTAAATACAAATGACATAAGGGATATGGAGATAGTGTGGGAAAAAGGCATTGAAGTGGATGATCAGTCATCATCATATTGAATGGTGGGGTGGTCTCGATGGGCTGAATGGCCTACTCCTGCTTCTATGTTCCTATCAGTCTGCAAACTTCATATCCATGCTGTCATTGTCTCTTTTATTCCATGGGCTTCAGTTTTACTGGCAGTCTAGTATGTGACATCATCAAGAAGGTTTTCAATAAGTTAAATAAGGAGAAATTGTTTCCAGTGGCAAAAGGGTCAGTAACCAGAGGATGTATTTATCAGGTAATTGAGAAAAGAACCAGAGGCGAAATGAGGAATGATTTTTTTATACAGTGATGTGTTGTGATCTGGAATGCACTGTCTGATCAGGACTTGAAAGCAGATTCAGTCGTAACTTTGAAAAGCAATTGGGATAAATACTGGAAGGAAAAATGTACAGATTACAGGAAAAAGCTGAGCAGCAGTTCTAATTGGATAACATAACCAAAGAGACAGCACTGACACAATGGACCAAATGGTCTCCTTCTTTGGGTATCATTCTATGGTTTTATGAACATAATGTTGATATAATTCGCTGAGTTGGAAGGGAAGTGAACCCAGATTCCGGGTATTCTGAACACCAGACCCAAATCAACTGAACAAGCCTGTTGTTTAATCTCTGTTTTTCACACCAGCTTCTCCTCACTCTTTCTGTGTTTCCTGCCTGGTCTGTTCCTCTGACCTTCATTCCTGACACTCTATTGAGAATGGCCAACTCACTGCACCTTTCACTCACACCATCACTCCACCCCTTCACCCACTTCCAAACCTCTCTGTTGAACAGCAACAGTGCAGCAGCTTTTTCGGGAGCAGCGTGTGAGCGAGTGAGCAGCTGGGAAAGTCCGTTTGAAAGTAAATTTAATTTCCTTTTGTTTTTCGGCGGAGACCAGGGGGCTGCTGGGTAAGTAAAACACTATATATTTGGGCGGTTTAAAATAACTTTCCTTTCAGTGCAGCAGCTTTTTCGGGAGCAGCGTGTGAGCGAGTGAGCAGCTGGGAAAGTCCGTTTGAAAGTAAATTTAATTTCCTTTTGTTTTTCGGCGGAGGCCAGGGGGCTGCTGGGTAAGTAAAACACTATATATTTGGGCGGTTTCTGAACCCGAGACACCACACTTGTAGTGTCTCCCACCCGCCCTCCTCCTCTAACCAAAAAAAAAGGACTCGGTGGGGTGTTTATAAGGTAAGGCTTTTTCGATTTCTCTGGTTTTATTGTGATTGGTAAAAACTTTTCGTTCCTTTTTCATTTAACTAAGTTTAAACTTAAGATTAAAAATGGCAGGAGATCTCAGACCCGTATCATGCTCCTCTTGCTCAATGTGGGAGCTCAGGGACATGGCTGATGTCCCTGACTCCTTCACGTGCAGGAAGTGTGTCCAGCTGCAGCTCTTGTTAGACCGCATGACGGCTCTCGAGCTGCGGATGGACTCACTTTGGAGCATGCGCGATGCTGAGGAGGTCGTGGATAGCACGTTTAGTGAATTGGTCACACCGCAGATTAGGATTGCTGAGGGAGAAAGGGAATGGGTGACCAAAAGGCAGAGAAAGAGCAGGAAGGCAGCGCAGGAGTCCCCTGCGGTCATCTCCCTCCAAAACAAGTATACCGTTTTGGATACTGTTGAGGGAGATGGCTCACCAGGGGAAGGCAGCAGTAGCCAGGTCCATGGCACCGTGGCTGGCTCTGCTGTTCCGAAGGGCGGGAAAAAGAGTGGAAGGGCTATAGTCGTAGGGGATTCGATTGTAAGGGGAGTAGATAGGCCGTTCTGTGGTCGAAAACGAGGCTCCCGAATGGTATGTTGCCTCCCAGGTGCACGGGTCAGGGACGTCTCAGATCGGCTGCAGAACATTCTAAAGGGCGAGGGTGAACAGCCAGTTGTCATTGTGCACATAGGCACTAATGATATAGGTAAAAAACGGGATGAGGTCCTACATGCAGAGTTTAGGGAGTTAGGAGCCAAGTTAAAAAGTAGGACCTCAAAGGTAGTAATCTCAGGATTACTACCAGTGCCACGTGATAGTCAGAGTAAAAATAAAAGAATAGTCAGGATGAATGCGTGGCTTGAGAGATGGTGCAGGAAGGAGGGGTTCAGATTTTTGGGACATTGGGACCGGTTCTGGGGGAGGTGGGACTATTACAAATTGGACGGTCTACACCTGGACCGGACTGGAACCAATGTCCTTGGAGGTGCTTTTGCTAACGCTGTTGGGGAGGGTTTAAACTAATGTGGCAGGGGGAAGGGAACCAATTGAGGTCAGTTGACAGTAAGGAGGTCGTAACAAAAGCCTGTAAGGAACTAGATAATGAAGTCAGTGTGACTAAGGGGAAGAGCAGGCAAGGAGCAGATGATGAATATAAAGGGACTGGTGGTCTGAGGTGCATTTGTTTTAATGCAAGAAGTGTAGTAGGTAAGGCAGATGAACTTAGGGCTTGGATTAGTACCTGGGAGTATGATGTTATTGCTATTACTGAGACTTGGTTGAGGGAAGGGCATGATTGGCAACTAAATATCCCAGGATATCGATGCTTCAGGCGGGATAGAGATGGAGGTAAAAGGGGTGGAGGAGTTGCATTACTGGTCAAAGAGGATATCACAGCTGTGCTGAAGGAGGGCACTATGGAGGACTCGAGCAGTGAGGCAATATGGACAGAACTCAGAAATAGGAAGGGTGCGGTAACAATGTTGGGGCTGTACTACAGGCCTCCCAACAGCGAGCATGAGATAGAGGTACAAATATGTAAACAGATTATGGAAAGATGTAGGAGCAACAGGGTGGTGGTGATAGGAGATTTTAATTTTCCCAACATTGACTGGGATTCGCTTAGTGTTAGAGGTCCAGATGGAGCAGAATTTGTAAGGAGCATCCAGGAGGGTTTTCTAGAGCAGTATGTAAATAGTCCAACTCGGGAAGGGGCCATACTGGACCTGGTGTTGGGGAATGAGCCCGGCCAGGTTGTTGAAGTTTCAGTAGGGGACTACTTTGGGAATAGTGATCACAATTCCGTAAGCTTTAAAATACTCATGGACAAAGACGAGAGTGGTCCAAAAGGGAGAGTGCTAAATTGGGGGAAGGCCAACTACACCAAAATTCGGCAGGAGCTGGGAAATGTAGATTGGGAGCAGCTGTTTGAAGGTAAATCCACATGTGATATGTGGGAGGCTTTTAAAGAGAGGTTGATTAGCGTGCAGGAGAGACATGTTCCTGTGAAAATGAGGGATAGAAATGGCAAGATTAGGGAACCATGGATGACAGGTGAAATTGTGAGACGAGCTAAGAGGAAAAAGGAAGCATACATAAGGTCTAGGCGGCTGATGAAAGACGAAGCTTTGAAAGAATATCGGGAATGTAGGACCAATCTGAAACGAGGAATTAAGAGGGCTAAAAGGGGTCATGACATATCTTTAGCAAACAGGGTTAAGGAAAATCCCAAAGCCTTTTATTCATATATAAGGAGAAAGAGGGTAACTAGAGAAAGGATTGGCCCACTAAAGGACAAAGGAGGAATGTTATGCTTGGACTCAGAGAAAATGGGTGAGATTCTAAACGAGTACTTTGCATCGGTATTCACCGAGGAGAGGGACATGACGGATGTTGAGGTTAGGAACAGATGTTTGATTACTCTAGGTCAAGTCGGCATAAGGAGGGAGGAAGTGTTGGGTATTCTAAAGGGCATTAAGGTGGAAAAGTACCCAGGTCCGGATGGGATCTATCCCAGGTTACTGAGGGAAGCGAGAGAGGAAATAGCAGGGGCCTTAACAGATATCTTTGCAGCATCCTTAAACATGGGTGAGGTCCCGGAGGACTGGAGAATTGCTAATGTTGTCCCCTTGTTTAAGAAGGGTAGCAGGGATAATCCAGGTAATTATAGACCGGTGAGCCTGACGTCAGTGGTAGGGAAGCTGCTGGAGAAGATACTGAGGGATAGGATCTATTCCCATTTGGAAGAAAATGGGCTCATCAGTGATAGG
Source organism: Heterodontus francisci (assembly GCF_036365525.1). Taxonomy (NCBI): domain Eukaryota; kingdom Metazoa; phylum Chordata; class Chondrichthyes; order Heterodontiformes; family Heterodontidae; genus Heterodontus; species Heterodontus francisci. Next base: position 2,091,105 of record NW_027142345.1, read on the forward strand.
CAACATGGTTTTGTGCAGGGAAGGTCATGTCTTACCAACTTAATAGAATTCTTTGAGGAAGTGACAAAGTTGATTGATGAGGGAAGGGCTGTCGATGTCATATACATGGACTTCAGTAAGGCGTTTGATAAGGTTCCCCATGGCAGGCTGATGGAGAAAGTGAAGGCGCTTGGGGTCCAAGGTGTACTAGCTAGATGGATAAAGAACTGGCTGGGCAACAGGAGACAGAGAGTAGCAGTAGAAGGGAGTTTCTCAGAATGGAGACGTGTGACCAGTGGTGTTCCACAGGGATCCGTGCTGGGACCACTGTTGTTTGTGATATACATTAATGATTTGGAGGAAAGTATAGGTGGACTGATTAGCAAATTTGCAGACGACACTAAGATTGGTGGAGTAGCAGATAGTGAAGGGGACTGTCAGAGAATACAGCAGAATATAGAGAGATTCGAGAGTTGGGGAGAGAAATGGCAGATGGAGTTCAATCAGGGCAAATGCGAGGTGATGCATTTTGGAAGATCCAATTCAAGAGTGAACTATACAGTAAATGGAAAAGTCCTGGGGAAAATTGATGTCCAGAGAGATTTGGGTGTTCAGGTCCACTGTTCCCTGAAGGTGGCAACGCAGGTAAATAGAGTGGTCAAGAAGGCATACGGCATGCTTTCCTTCATCGGACGGGGCATTGAGTACAAGAGTTGGCAGGTCATGTTACAGTTGTATAGGACTTTGGTTCGGCCACATTTGGAATACTGCGTACAGTTCTGGTCGCCACATTATCAAAAGGATGTGGATGCTTTGGAGAGGGTGCAGAGGAGGTTCACCAGGATGTTGCCTGGTATGGAGGGCGCTAGCTATGAAGAGAGGTTGAGCAGATTAGGATTATTTTCATTAGAAAGACGGAGGTTGAGGGGGGACCTGATTGAGGTGTACAAAATCATGAGAGGTATAGACAGGGTGGATAGCAAGAGGCTTTTTCCCAGAGTGGGGGTTTCAATTACTAGAGGACACGAGTTCAAAGTGAAAGGGGAAAAGTTTAGGGGGGATATGCGTGGAAAGTTCTTTACGCAGAGGGTGGTGGGCACCTGGAACGCATTGCCAGCGGAGGTGGTAGATGCGGGCACGATGGAGTCTTTTAAGATGTATCTAGACAGATACATGAATGGGCAGGAAGAAAAGAGATACAGAACCTTAGAAAATAGGCGACATGTTTAGAGAGAGGATCTGGATCGGCGCAGGCTTGGAGGGCCGAAGGGCCTGTTCCTGTGCTGTAATTATCTTTGTTCTTTGTTCTTTGTTCTAACTCACATCTGCTCCTCTGCTCCATTAATATAACAGGAAAACATTTTCAAACAGACATTTCCAGACAGTGAACTTTCCAGTAAGACAAGGTAAAGAGCAGATTCATTCACTTTCAACACAGAGAGAGCAGCTCCCCCTGTTCAGGCTAAGGAGCAGATGTAGTTTCACTCCCATTAGTCTTAGAGACATGGGCCAGAATTTTAAGGGACCTTTGGAGACGGGAATGGAGGCTGGGGAGGGGGAGGGGGGGTGTGTAAAATAGGGATGGAAGACGTCGGACCGGATTTTTCTGTCGGCGGCTGACATGGAGGGCAGACTTCGCACATCCACTCGGCAAGAAGGCATTTAAAGTATTTATGAGTCCAATTGTCAGCAATTTTATTCACTGAATCCAATTGAACTAATAGTGCACGGGAACCACGGGGCTTCAGAGCCTCGCCTGGTTAAAGGAGGTGACTGGGAGGTGGGAGCTGAGTGTTGGCTTCACTGGGAAGCTATCGGGTGAGGCAGCGTAACTTGGCAGTAAGGGTGGAGGGGGAAAGGGCATCGGGAAACACTGTCAGGAGTGGGGGCGAATGTGCCAGCTCTGCAGGGGGAGCCACACCAGGGTACCATTGGGGCAGTGCCACCTCATTGAGGAGGAGGAGGAGTAGGGAGGAAGGGAGGGAGGCACAGGCACCAGCAGGGGCACCACAGCAGCTTGGGGGCCCACAGGAAGGCCAGCCTCGAACAGGAGGCTGGAGAAGGAGGCAGAGGAACACGTCAGCTGAGGTTCAACTACCTGCAGATATCCGAGTGACAGTGTCTCCACAGACTGCGCCTCTGCACGGAGGTCGTCACTGATCTCTCTGCCATGATGCAGCTGTGCCCCATGGGACTTGGTGGGCACCTGAAACCAGTGTCACTGAAGGTCACTGTGCCACTGAACTTCAGCACCAGCAGATCATTGCAGGGATCCACTGGAGATATGTGTGGAATCGCACAGTCTGTGGTGAATCAGTGCATCAAGGAGGTCACCAATGTCCTGTTCAGGAGGGCCGGTGACTATGTGCACATCGATCCAAACAGTCAAGCTGAGAGGACGATAGGATTCAGGGCCATCACTGGATTCCCCCAGGTGTAGGGTGTCACCCCATGTGACCATCAAGGCTCCTGCAGACCAGCCAGCAGCCTTCAACAGGAAGGGCTTCCACTTGCTCAGTGTGCAATTGGCCTGCAACCACTGCAAATGGATCCCATAAGTGTGTGCACAAATCCCGGGAAGCAGCCACAACGCCTGCATACCAAGGCACTCCCAGGTGCCAGAACCTTTCCGCGGCCCCATCCGCTTTCAGAGATGGATCCTTGGAGACAAGGGCTACCCACTGAGGACATGACTACTGACGTCTGTGAGGAACCCACGCACGGATGCAGAGGAGAGGTACAACACCTGCTGCGGGTCAACCCGAGCGACCATCAAGGAGGCCATTGGTCTCCTGAAGATGAGATTCAGGTGCCTAGATCGATCCAGTGGAGCCCTTCAGTATGTCCCGGCGAGGGTCTCACATATCGTGGTGGTTTGCTGTGAACAGCACAATCTGGCATTACAGAGGGGTGAGGTGTTGACAAGTGAGGATATCGTGGAGTGTGATGTCTCCTCTGATGGTGAGGATGTGGAGGAGGATGCTGCCCAAGCAGTGCCAGATGAAGAACCTCAGGCACAGCAGGAAAGGGGCCATGAGATACACACAAGGGAGACATGAGACACCCTTATACATTCAAGTTTCCTTTGAGCCTTACCACCTTCTGGAACCACAGCAATAAAGTCTTAGCTTTAAGCAGCCCTGTTGTCGCCTGCTTCCTTCTGCACTGCAGCGTCCAGGTACACATCGCACAGTGACAAGACCGAAGCTTTGTGAACTCAGGGCTTGGTCCCTCACTTACAGCCCCTTGGGAGGAAGGGTTTAAATGAAGTCCCAAAGGGCATCAACAATAGGAAGGAGACATAGTGAGAGAACATCATTTCTTTCTTCCGTGTGACATCAAATGCAACCCTATCCATCTGGAATGCACATTCACCATGAACCCATGTGAATCTAGGTGCTCTTCGGAAATCTTTTCCGCATGCTCCTACGTGGTGCTCCCCCTGCTCTGTCAGCTGAGGTGGAGACAGGCTGCTGACCTTGCTGCCCCATGGCTTGGGATGACATTGGTGGCCGTCCTCTTGCTGCCTGAGGCCTGGAGGGCCCCGGCACACTGAGGGCCTCCTGCACAGGTACAGGGACCCCCCCTCTGTCATCGAGGGTGATGGAGGCAGGCACTGGCATCACTTGTGTCACTGGCAGAGGGGCTTTGGAGCTACTGTCCACACCAGGAGCACCCTGAGAGGAGACCCCAGATGTAGCAGCCAGCTGCTCCTCCCCCTTATAAGACACACTTGTACCTCGCTGCTGACCTGAGAGGGACGTGGACCTGGTGAAGAGTTCAGGTGCCTCGTCCCCCCTCTCACCTTGTCACCGCTGGATGGAGCTCATGGACAAAGCGATGGAGTGCAGGTCTGCACACATCTCCGGCAGCCACTGATTGGTCGGCTGGATCTGGCTCTCCATCAGAGTCACCAATCTCTCAAGGAAGGAAGCCAGACACACCCCCATCAGAGATAGTACAGCATGCAAGGCGTGGATGGACTCCTCCATCATCCGAACTTGGGTACACATAACCTCCGGCAACTCTGCCAGATGTTGCCTGACCTCTTGCAGCAGCTGCAGCATTTCCCGTGTTGCTGGTGACACCAGAGGCACGTCATCAGCCTGGGACTCAGCATGGGCCTGGCCTCCCACAGACTTCCAACTGCCAGTGGCCTCGGCTGTCACAGCCTCCGTCAGCTGCCCGGTCCTGTCTGCGACGTGCTCACCAGCTTGTGTGCCCAAATCTAACAGTGAGTGGATACCCACCGAGTGAGGGTTTCTGTGCTGGTGGAGGGTGCAGGGGAATGATGTGACGGTGCACCCTCTGAGGCTCCCTCCTCCTCCTCAGAAGTGTCTGGCTGTCCCCCAGTCTCTCCAGCTCTTCGCTCTTGTCGTTCATCCTAGCCTGCATGTGAAAACAGGGACATTGAAGGGTTAGAGTCTGCCCATCGTGACATTCCAACCACCCCTACTGTGGAGCTCCATTGATGCAGTGGTGAACAGATGAGCAGTGTGGCTCCTTTGCAGCGGATGCACCCTTGTGCCCCAGGAGATGTTCACTCACTCTCTTAGGTAGGTGTCCCTGTCTCTCCATCAGCTATGGAGCAGCTGCTTTGCTGCCCGGCCTGTTCCATGGCCTCCTCCTCCATCGGGATGAGGACATGGAGATAAGGCATCCACTGCCAGTCTTGACACGCTCTTTCCGATTGTGGGCTGTCTTCTATTGCAGCCACTATGATCAGCAAAGTTCGTCTCCCAGCGGGGACAAGCCCAACATCTCTGATGGTGATAATCCAGCAGTCCATGATGTGGACACACATATTCATCCTGCATGTGGCCCCTCTCGAGGGACTGTGTGAGTTTAGACAATGACTGACGTGCACCTCCCACCGAGATGCAGCCAAGCCTCAGGCAGCGTGTCCTGCTGCCCTTCCCCAATACACATGACTGGGTGGTCACTCCCTTTCCACCAAACACTCCCTCTCACTCTGCCATGCGCAATGTCCAAAGGGTCCAAAGTGTTTTGAGTTTGTGCCTGAGCAGCCTGGATCCGGTCATTGACCCACTTCGTGCACTGGATCCATGTCTTGGGGTTGACCCCATGGCTGCTGACTTCACCTACTATCTCAAAGCAGCTTTGCTTGGTCAGGTGGACAGGTCTCCACCTCCCATCCCTGGGGAAGAGGATCTTCCACCTATCTGTTGTCACCTGGAGGCGAACCTGCAGCAAGGCATCGCCAAACCATTGGACCATGGTCAATGCAGGCTCGCATTCAGCTCCTTACCTATCAGGCAGCAGAGACAGCAGAACGGGTCCTGGGGCATGAGTGACAGCAGAACGGGTCCTGGGGCATCAGTGACCGCAGAACAGGTCCTGGGGCAGCAGATGCAGCAGAACAGGTCCTGGGGCAGCAGATGCAGCAGAACTGATCCTGGGGCAGCAGAGGCAGCAGAACAGGTCCTGGGGCAGCAGATGCAGCAGAACTGGTCCTGGGGCAGCAGAGGCAACAAAACAGGTTCTGGGGCAGCAGAGGCAGCAGAACGGGTCCTGGGGCAGCAGAGGCAGCAGAACGGGTCCTGGGGCAGCAGAGGCAGCAGAACGGGTCCTGGGGCAGCAGAGGCAGCAGAACGGGTCCTGGGGCAGCAGAACGGGTCCTGGCGCATCAGAGGCAGCAGAACGGGTTTTGGGGCAGCAGAACGGGTCCTGTGGCAGCAGATGCAGCAGAACGGGTCCTGGAGCAGCAGAGGCAGCAGAACGGGTCCTGGGGCATCAGAGGCAGCAGAATGGGTCTTGGGGCAGCAGAACGGGTCCTGGGACAGCAGAGGCAGCAGAACGGATCCTGGGACAGCAGAGGCAGCAGAACAGGTCCTGGGGCAGTAGAGGGCTCTCAGGAAGACACTCCTTTAAACCAGGCAGCAGTGAATGCAGGTCTGGCAGTCCTTTCAATATGGTGCCAGCACCTGCCGTTGTGTCAGATGTCGGTGCCATCGGTGCCTCGTTCCCTACCTCTGGTCCTTGTTTACATGGGCCCCACGCCTCCCCTTCATTAATTGGTCGGCTGCTCCGTGATCGGGGTCGGCCGGCCACATTTCACTCGTGTGGTAACGGCACCCACTCACGGTGTCTCTGCCGAGAGCCGCACCGTTAGTTTAAAATTCAGCTCATGGGGTCAAGAGTGGAAAATCTCCCCTCTGATTCTCTCTACTTAAACTGATGGAGACACCAAATTAAAACTGATGAAACCAGGGATTGTATCCTGGTTCTTCAATCTAGTGTTCTCCCAACTGAGCTATTCCATCCTCACTGTGAACTCATCTTCATTGGAGACAAATATAACTCCAGGTGGAATTTCCCCACCCGTTCATTCCTCACTTCAGGGGAATGGGACCCGACCAGATCGCGGAACTCAGATTATGTTAATGTTCTGCTCTTGATATCTTAATATTATCTTGCGTTTGAGACACTTTTAATCAGGTTCACGGACAAATTCTTCCATCATCCCTTCTCCCACATTCTCTCTCTCTCATTCATTCTTTATTCCTCACAGTCCAGAAAGGGTTAGGAATCAGAGCTCACCCCCAAACCCTCAGCACACAGACCTCTGTCTGTTACCCTGTTTGAGCCAAGAGACCAGTCAATAAATTACACTCTTTATAAACACAGAAAGCTGCCTCACAGTGTTGGACAGAGATAAATACACTGAAGTCTTTTGAAAAAAGTTCATCTTACGGGTTGTTACTGAGCCCACAGAGCAGGACGGGCCCAGGCTCCAGCCCCAGCCTGTGCTGTGTTAGCTGATGCCACCTGGTGTGATACTGAGCCACACGGAGCAGGAAAGGGCCTGGTTGTATTCATGGCCTGTGTTGAGTTAACTGATCCCACTCAGTGTGGTAGGAGCCACACAGAACAGAATGGGCCCAGGCTCCTTCCTCAGCCTGAGGGATGATAGTTCTTCTCACACGTTGTTGTACAGAGCCCCACACAGAACAGGGAAATCTCAGGCTCCATCCCCGGCCTGTGCTATTTTACTTCATCGCACCTGGTATGGTTCAGAGTCCCAAGAGCAGGAAAGGTCCAGCTTCCATCTCTGGCCTGTGATGAATTAGCTGATCTGACCTGGTTGGCACTGAACCGCAATCGGGGAAGGATGGGCCGAGGCTCCATGGCCTGTGGTGTGTTAGTTATTCTCATTTGGTGAGGTACTGAGCACCATATAGAGCAGGATGGGCCTGTGCTCAGTGAGCTGATCTCACCTTGTGTAGTCCTGAGACCCACACACAAAGCAGGTCAGGCCTACGCCTCATCCCCGGCCTGTGTTCAATTAGCAGATCTCAGCCAAAAGATTTTGATTAGGTTCCACACAAGACGCTTCTCTATAAGATTAAAGTCCCTGGTATCAGTGGTAATATATTGGGAACTGACTGGCAGATGTAGGCAGAAAGTAGTTCCAGATGGATCTGGATCTGTTTGGAGACCAGTTACCAGTGGTGTCCCACAGGGATCGGTGTTGGGTCTGTTGCTCTTTACTATTTTTATTAATGATCTGGATGTAGGTGTAGGGCGCACCATCTGTAAATTTACAGATGATTTGAAGATCTGTGCGAGTGTTTAGACTGTAGACGATGCTCGACTGTTTCAGGCTGATCTTAATGTGTTGGAAGATTGGGTTCATGACTGGTAAATGATGTTTAATTTGGGTAAGTGCAGTGTTATTCATGTAGACAGGGCGAATGCTCAACATTCATACACCCTTCAGGGAAAAACATTAAAGTAGGTGGAAAAAAGAAAATAATTTTGAGCAGAGATCTGGATGTTCTAGTGCACAGATCTCTAAAGTTACAGCAGCAATGCTGTGAAGTGATAGTTGGAGCAAATAGAGGGATGGGCTGCATTCAGAGGACAATTGAGTATAAAATGAGGCATATTCTTTCATGGGATGTGAGTGACACTGGAAAGGCCAGAATTTGTTACCCATCCCTAATTGTCCTTGACAAGGTGGCGGTGAGCTCCCTTCTTGAATTGCTGCACTCCATGTGGTGTAGGTACACCCACAGTGCTGTTAGGAAGGGAGATCCAGGATTTTGACCCAACATCAGTGAATGAACAGCGATATATTTGCAGATCAGATGGTGTGTGACTTGGAGGGGAGCTTGCACATGGTGGTGTTTCCATGCATCTGCAGCCCTTGTCCTTCAAGGTGGTGGAGGTCTTCGGTTTGGAAGGTGCTGTCTGCGGAGCCTTGGTGAGTTGCAGCAGTGCATCTGGCAGATGGTACACACTACTGCCACTGTGCGTCAGTGGTGAAGGGAGTGAATGTTTCAGGTGGTGAATGGGGTGACAATCAAGGCGGCTGCTTTGTCCTGAACAGTGTCGAGTTTCTAGAGTATTGTTGGTGCTGCACTCATCCTGGTTTGTGCCTTGTAGATGGTTGACAAGTTTTGGAGAGTCAAAAATCACAAAATTATTACAGTGCAGAAGGAGGCCATTCGGCCCATTGTGTCTGCATAGAATCATAGAATATAGAAAGTTTACAGCACAGGCAGGCCAAAAAACGAGCCACCCAGCTGAATCCCATTGACCAGCATTTGGACCGTAGCCCTGCAGGTTCAGGTACTTGAGGTGCACATCCAGACTCCCTTTAAATGAGTTGAGGGTTTCTGCCTCAGCTACCCTTACAGGCAGTGAGTTCCAGACTCCCACAGCCCTCTGGGTGAAAAAACCTTTCCTCATCTCCCCTCTAATTGTTCAACACATCACTTTAAATCTATGCCCCCTAGTCACTGACCTCCCTACTAAGGTAAATAGAATCTTCCCATCCATTCTATCCAGACCCCTCACAATTTTGTACATTTCAATCAAATCTCCCCTCAGCCTCTTCTATTCCAAGGAGAACAACCCCAGTCTATCCAATCTTTCCTCATCGCTGCATTTTTCCAGTCCTGGCAACAACCTTGTAAATCTCCTCTGTAACCTCTCGAGTGCAATTACATCCTTTCTGGAATGAGGTGACCAGAACTGCACACAGAAATCAAGTTGTGGCCTAACTAATGATTGATACAGTTCCAGCATAACCTCCCTGCTCTTATATTCTATACATCGGCTAATAAAGGAAAGGGTTCCATAAGCCTTCTGAACCAACTTATCAACCTATCCTGCTACTTTCAGGGATTTGTGGACATTCACTTCAAGGTCCCTCACTTCCTCTACACCTCTCAGCATTCACCCATTAATTGTGTCTTCCTTTGCTGTGTTTGACCTCACCAAAGGCATCACCTCACACTTCTCCAAGTTGAACTCCATTTGCCACTTTTCTGCCCACCTGACCAGTCCATTTCTCCAGCTCTCCGAATGAGCATTTCACCACGTGCCTTGAGCTGAGTTACTCATCACTGAATTCCCACTATCTGATTTACTCTTGTCGCCAGAGTATGTATATGAATGGTCCAGTTAACCATTTGTCAATGGTAACCCCCAGGATGTTGATGGTGGGGGGATTCAGCGATGGTAATGCTGTTGAACGTCAAAGGGAGATGGTTACACTCTCTCTTGTTGGAGATGGTCATTGCCTGGTACTTATGTGGTGTGAATGTTACTTGCCACTTAGCAGCCCAAGTCTGAATGTTGTCCAGGTCTTGCTGCTTCTGGACACGGACTCCTTCAGTATCTGAGATGTCCCGAACTTGTCCTTTTATGAAACCTTGGTCAGGACTCACTTGGAATATTGTATCCAGTCTTGGTCTCCTCACATGATGGGTGATATTGAGGCTTTGGAAAGGGTACAGAGGAGAGACATTCGACGAATTCCCAGTATAAGACATCTTGGTTATCAAGTTATACTAAAAGAGTTGGGACCCTACACCTTAGAAAAACCTAGACTGAGGGGTGATCCGATTGAGGTTCATAAATAATGAAGGGTCCAATTCAGCATGGGAGAGGAGTCATAACTTGATATTGTCAAAGGCCAGATGGCACCCGGATCACATTAAATTTCATTTTCAGCGGCTGGTTAATGCGCCAGGATGGCTGAGTGGTTAAGGTGTTGGACTTAAGATGCACTAAACATGTGTCTGCGTGGGTTCAAGTCCCACTCCTGGTATCTGTGCTTACAAAATGTTACTTATTCTTTCCCTGACTTTTGCCTTGCACCATCATCTCTTCTGTCATTTAATCACTCTTGCCTTCCAACTGAGCACAGCTTCCTATTATTTGATCTGCCCCAGCACCGTTCCTTGGCTCTGCGCTTGCTTATAAACTGGTAAATCTTTAACTTAATCTCCTCTGTACCCTGACAATGACCTTCTCATCCTTCCTGGATTGTGGTTCCTCACAGGATCCGCTGCCTCTCCGACTCCCCTCCAGGTAACTGAAGGCCCTGAGCCTTGGTCTCGCTTTATACGCTAGCTGGTAGTTGATTCCTTGCAGGTCTGCCACCGCTCAGGAGAAGCTCAAGACCTAGATCAAGCAAAGTATCAAGAGGAATGTGAACAAATGCTCCCTGGTGCAGAGCAAGGGACAGGGAGCCTCCGGCTCCTTCAAAATCAGCAAGAAGGAAAACCCAGGGAAAAGTGGGAAAGAAGGTGAAGAAACCAGCAGACAAGAAATCTTCAGTGAAGAAACCAGCAGACAAGAAATCTTTAGTGAAGAAACCAGCAGACAAGAAAGTGACAACAAAGAAAGTAACAGCCAAGAAAACGAGCAGCAAGGCGGCGGCAACGCCAAATAAGGCGGTGAAGAAAGCAGCGCTTCAGAAAAAGTCTCCTGCGAAGAAGGTCAAAAAAGGCAAGAGTGCGGCGGGCGGAAAGGCGCTGAAGAAAGTGCAGACATGGAAGAGCAAGGTCAAGCCGAAAGCAGCGAAGGCTCAGAAAGCAGGGTCTGGAAAGAAGTGAAAGAGCGCGGGAAACTTGGAAACATCTGAACACAAAGGCTCTTCTCAGAGCCACCCACATCTCTCAGGAAAGAGCTGATCCCCTGATCAAATGATCCCTGTCCCGGCCCCGCCTGCAGATTCCACATGGAAATGATTTGGGGTAAATCCAGGATCCCTGGTGACTCGCTGACATCCCCTCCACCCAGCCCTTTCCCCACTCTCTGTAATAAAACAGAGGGATATCCGGCCCTCACTCCAACTGGAGATGTCTTCGGTGCAGTCTCAGTTCACAAATTCAGGGGGAGAGTTTGTAAGACAGTAACACTGGCGGAGAAACCCCACCTCACAACTCAAACCCCAACACATGAGTTTCTCCAATTCAGCTGGAGTCGGGTGACAACAGGAGCTGGGATAGGCTGTGATCGGGAATGTTAGGAATGGATTTGTTCAGGGAGGAATGTACCTGGAATCTCCGAATATAATAGTTCCTTATTTCCCCAGATGACACATTCTGCAGTGAGAGTGAAAAGTCTCTTCACTGCTTCACATTTACTAATTGTTTGGTTCTAGATGAATAATGAGTCAGAGAGTAATGACAGGATCTGTGAAGTGTCCAATGTGTGAAGCTGCTGCCAGGGTTTGTCAATCTGAACAGTTTCAGCTCAGTTACTGGGGGCCTGGAATCCCCGCAGTTTGACTCTGTCTCTGATTGGTCATCCTCTTCTCAATCCAATTCTTAACCAACAGGAGAATCACATATAAGTAAATAGAAGTTCTCATTGGCTTAGATTTTCCAATTGGAAAAAGCCCGGCAATTCCAGAGCAGGAAGGAATTGAAGTGATGGAAAATTTCAATTTTCAGGCAACAATTTTAAAACCTCTCATTTTATGTTCTGTTTTACTGTATTTACCGTCACAAAATCCTGACGCGATTTTAGGAATCGTTTTCATTTTTCAATCTGTTAACTGTAAGCGGCGGGAGGAAGGTCCGGTTCAGCAATTTAAAACGGGACAAATATCAGCTTCCACTCTGTGAAAGGAACAAATTAGCGACTAACCGCTTCTCACAGGCTTCTCGGGGACTGACAGAAACGAGCGGTTTCTGATCTTTTCTCCTGAAAGAGGCGGATAATGCTGCAGGGAGCAATGAACTGCCCTTCACTTTCTGGCTGCTAATACACCCCTGACTTTAAACAGTTCAAACAGCGACTGATGCTTCTGCCGGAAAATGAGCAGATTCACCAGAATGATCCCGGTCCATCATGGCCAAAGAGATCCAGCTGGCCCGCCGCATCCGCGGGGAACGCACCTAAAACCCAGCTTCAGTAACAAGTGTAACAAGCTCTTTTCAGAGCCACCAAATCAGCAAAGGAAAGAGCTGCCATCTCTGTTCATCATCAAACCCATTAGATTGGAGGGGCGGCCACATGGTTTCTGTTTTGTCACATCACTTTCCCGAAAGGCCTGCAGGACTGAGAGCTGATCTGGAATTTAGAAAGCAGCATTACCGGAGACTCATTGCTGCTCAGCACAATCTCAACCCCGCTCCTGGGATCCGTTAGCTGGCATTTGGGGAAAAGAAATGGATCCCAGTTTTATTTGGAAGGCATTAATGGAGCCGGTCCGTTCACATGAGGGTTATTTACAAACATTACCCAATGAGTTCACTAATATTTGAATCCATTGGAGATCAGTACACAGGATATGTCAGGCAGCTCGGTCACTCTGACTGAAACCGCCAGTTCCCCGGGGCTGCAGACCCTGACACTGCGGGGAGAGAATCCCCGACACTATCCCGCCGCCGGGGGAAACAAACAGCTCTGTGTCCGCAGAATAGGGAGGGCCGGGGGGAAGGCACATCTGAAAGCGCTGCAATGGACTCAGCTCCTGTGTGTGCACAACTCTCACTGATTCCGTCCTCTGGGAACAGTGCGGTCTAAACAGATCAGGTTAGGAGAGAAACACACAGCCCGAGAATGGCCTCTTTCTTCCTGCATTTACTCTGTTCTGGGAGCAGATTCCCATTGAGAAGCGGCGCTCAGATCACCGGAGAGAAAAAAAAAACACAATTCAAACTGTCCAAATGAAAAACAGAGAATTAACCCGGACACTTCCATTATTAAATTAATTCATCAGCTCCGAACCAGTTCCCGTTAATGTACCGGGATGGTCTCGGGATTTATAAAATCGAAGGCAGCGGGATTTATTAAATTGTTGATTCTGACACCCTGTAGTTCACTTCTTCACTTAACTAGAGGGGGAGATGTGTGAGCAGAGAAACAGAGCGAAATCCAGAGAGGGAACTGAAAACACACCTGGACAGATGTGAAACAGGTCAATCCACTGACTCCATCACTGACTCCCTCCTGACAGTAACCAGTCCTTTCACAGAGACTGTGGGTGGCTCTGAAAAGAGCCTTTGGTTTATTTGATGACATTTTGGCCGCTTTACTTTTTCTGGGAGCTCTGAGCGCTGGTTTTCTTGGGCAGCAGCACGGCCTGGATATTAGGCAGCACCCCGCCCTGAGCGATAGTCACTCCTCCCAGCAGCTTGTTGAGCTCCTCGTCGTTGCGGACGGCCAGCTGCAGGTGTCTGAGGATGTTGCGGGTCTTCTTGTTGTCCCGGGCCGCGTTCCCGGCCAACTCGAGGATTTCAGCGGTCAGATACTCGAGCACAGAAGCCAGATAGACCGGGGCTCCGGCACCCACACGCTCAGCATAGTTCCCCTTTCTCAGGAGCCTGTGAACACGGCCCACTGGGAACTGCAGTCCAGCCCGGGAGGAGCGAGACTTGTCCTTGGCTCGAGCTTTCCCGCTGGTCTTTCCTCTTCCAGACATTTCCACAATCTCACAAATACTTTCACAAAGAATGAATAATTTCCTTAGCATTGACAGCACGTCGCAGGTAGTCAGGATGGCCGAGCGGTCTGAGGCGCTGCGTTCAGATCGCAGTCTCCATTGGAGGCGTGGGTTCGAATCCCACTTCTGACACCTTATGTTTTGACTGCACTGGAGGCGTTTGGGAGCAGCGGTGAAGAGCAAAGAGAAAGCAGGAAAGAACATGGACAAACAAAGCAACAATGGACCCAAAGATGTTGCAACAAAACATTAGAGTAAGAGGCAACTTGGCAAACAGCAGGGCACATAAAAGATCAAAAATGTAACCTTTGTATCGGGGTGGAAGATGTTGCCAATATCCTTAATGAATACTTTACTGTTTTCCCGAATGAGAGGGCGATGCAAATATTGTTATGAAGGAGGAGGAGTGTGAAGTATTGGACGTGATAACTGAACGAGAGAGGAAGTCTTAATGGGATGAACATCCTTGAATGTGGATAAATCACCAGGTCCAGATGAAATGTACCCCAGGCTGTTGAAAGAAGCCAGGGAAGAAATAGTGGAAGGTCTGACCATCATTTTCCAGAGGATTGGAGGTCTTGTAACGTTGCAATAAAAGTAAAATACCACGCAGAACAAGCATGGCTGAGCCTTTAGAGTAGAGAAACAGGGCTGAATTCCCTGAACCAGTGCTACAGCTTTCAGAATAGAAGGAGCCTATACACACCTGATGGGTTCCACTTAAACAAAAGAGCTGGAGGTGTTGACGGTCAGAACAGATAAAATGTGGAGGAGTGTTTGAAGCAGATTCTGTGTGGTTACTGTAGTTGTACTATGGAGTTATTTCAAGGAGGTGATTCTGAATGTAATGGATCAACGTGGACCCGTCCAAGGCAAAGGTTCTAAGCTTCCCTGTGGTCCAGCCTGGTTGAATGGAACTGAAGCAAACAAATCATCCAGAAGAGGAAAAGATATGTAAGGCCATGAAAGCACAGAATTCAGATGGATGCAATACCAGATGGTATGGCAAGAGTGTAAAACAGCAACAGACTGGTGAATAAAACTTTCCCATTGAATGAGACAAGAGAAAAGAAGGGTAATAATAGTGTCAGGTGAGTTGTGACACTATTCACATTCCACCTTGATCTGAATAGGACTGTTGAAGGGAGTGATTGAGAAGAATAGAGGAGAAATGAAAAGAAAGGAGAAATAAACAAAAGGTCTTTTGATTTTAGAATGCTTGTTTTTGGAAATGACAGACTGTAAAGTGTGTGTGTCAGAAGATATAGAGCAAAGTTGGGTATGACAAGATCACAGGAAAGTTGTGCCCTGAGACAAGGTGTGTGTTGACAGGAAAGCTGCTTTCTTTTGCACAATATGTATTTTATTCATATAATTTGTGCAATTACATTGCAAAGCAGTTCAAATTTAATATTACATAAGGTACAATACAGATCAGTTTCCTTCAATAATGTACATGATGTATCTCACTATCCCTGCCTGCACAGGTTAAATTTACAGTATTTACATTACACATCAAACATTCTCTGGTGCAAACAGTCCGAGGGGTTTTACACGGGTTCCAGCCCCTCACTGTACTATGGCCTACTAGGGCCTCAGACTGCAGCCTTTCCCCATTGAGTCTCCATGGTGGCTTCCCCAAGCTTTCATGCCGTCCCACAGCACATAGTCTTGGACGTTGCAATGTGCCAGTCTGCAACACTCGGTCATGGACAGCTCTTTGCACTGGAAGACCTGTCCCACGGCCGGGCTCGTTCTCAATAGAGATCATTTCAAATGAACATTTCCTAAATCCGTGCTTTCTCTCTCGCAATAAAGAGAACAGGATGTCTGGCAGATTCAGTGTGAGACAATAACACTGCCGGGTAAAGGCCGCTTTCCAACTCCAATCTTAACACAGGAGATTCCCCAAACAGCTGCAGTAAGGTGTTTGGAAACTGCAGGAAGCGGATGTGTGAGGAAATGGTGATGTTACTGAGGAGGTTTCTTAGTATAGAATGGACTGTGTTTAGGTGGGAATATTACTGACTATTAATTGCATCGGGACCATATTTAAAAGCTCCGGCTTTCTGGAAAGCCTTGACTATGAAGGCCGAGTCTGGAAGGGTTTGTGTGGAGAGCTGGGTTTTGGTTCTACTGTTAATAAAGTGTTTGAAATTGGCAGCCCGGAGGAAACTGGAGGTGGAGCTGAAAGATGAGGGGCCGTTCTCTCTCTGTCTGTCACTCTGGGTGTCTCCTCCATCTCGCTCTCTGTTTAATCTTCACTCTTCTCTCCTCCCCTCCCTGCTCTCACTCTGCCTTTCTCAGCCAGGTCCAGGTGGCCTGTATAAAAAGGAGCCTGACAGAATCAGTCTCTTTTATTGTGCACTGATTTGAGGAAAGAATCAACATGTCCGCCAGTAAACAAGAGTATGCTCCAGGCTGGCAGCATGTTAGAATCCATGAGGAAAGGCATCATCACCCTCATCGACAAGCAGAAGGGGGAGAGGACAGAAATCAGAAATTGGTGGCCCAATTTCTGCTTAATGCTGACTACAAGATTCTGTCAAAAGACATAGCCGGTCGATTCAAGTCTGCTCTGGAGTTGGTGATTCACCCTGATCAGACCTATACTAAACCAGGCAGGACAATCTCTGATAGCTTTGCGCTACTCAGGGATATGATCACCTATGTACGGGACAGGAGGGTGGACACCTGCCTCATCAGCCTGGACCAGGAGAAGGCTTTTGACAGGATATCACACACTTACATGATGGATGTGCATTCCAAAATGGGGTTTGGGGAGGGAATCTGCAATTGGATCAAACTACTCTACACAAACATCAGTAGTGCAGTCTCAATCAATGGGTGGGAATCAGAAAGTTTCCCGATCCAATCTGGAGTCAGACAGGGCTGTCCTCTCTCCCCTGTCTTGTTTGTTTGCAGTATTGAACCCTTTGCTGAGTCTATTAGGAAGAATGCGAGCATCAGAGGGGTGACAATCCCAGGCAGCGGAGGCACTCAGGTTAAAACCTCCCTGTACATGGATGACGTCGCCGTTTTATGCTCGGATCCACTGTCTGTGCGCAGAGTGATGAGCATCTGCGACCAGCTCGAACTGGCCTTGGGAGCCAATGTTAAACACGGCAAGAGCGAGGCCATGTTCTTTGGGAACTCGGCTGACCGATCCTTTGCCCCCTTCACCGTTAGGTCAGATTACCTGAAGGTGCTGGGGATATGGTTTGGAAGGGCTGAGACGTGCACCAAAACCTGGAAGGAGCGAGTAGCCAGGGTACAACATAAGCTGAGCATGTGGGAGCAGCGATCTCTCTCCATTATGGGTAAGAACCTGGTCATCAGGTGCGAGGCGCTCACATTCGTGGAGCACGTCTGGCCCATACCGCATTCCTGCGCTGTGGCGATCACCTGAGCCATTTTCCGCTTCATCTGGGGATCCAAAATGATTCGGGTCCGGAGGGACACGATGTTCAAACCTCTGGATAAGGGCGGGAAAAATGTACCCAACGTCGCCTTCATCCTTATGGCTACCTTTGTGTGCGGCTGCATCAAGCTGTGTGTAGATCCCCAGTTTGCAAACTTCAAGTGTCACTACGTGCTGTGGTTCTATCTGTCCCCAGTGTTGCAAAGGATGGGCCTGGTCATATTGCCGTGGAACACTCCATCCAGTTGGACTGTGCCGTACTGCCTATCCTTCATGGAAAAGTTTCTGTGGAAAAACACCTTTGACCACCAATCCATCAGGCAGTGGTCTGCACGGAATATCCTCAAGGCCCTACGGGAAAAGGAGATGGTGGATCCTGGTGGATGGTCCCCTGAGCAGAAGTCCAAAGTCATTTGGCAGAATGCCTCATCACCCGAACTTTCAAACAAGCACCAAGATGTAGCCTGGCTGATGGTGAGAAGAGCCCTCCCTGTCAGATCCTTCCTGCACACCCGAAGTCTCACCCCATCCACACGCCGCCCTCGAGGTGGCTGTGGTGGAAAAGAGACGTTGCCCACGTCTTTCTGGAATGTGTCTTTGCAAAGCAGGTGTGGAAGAGATGCAATGGTTTTTGTCGAGGTTCATCCCAAGCAGCTCTGTCGCACAGGAGTCTGTGCTCTATGGGCTGTTCCCAGGGACGCACACCAAGATAAAAATCAACTGTTGCTGGAGGACTATCAATTCGTTGAAAGACGCTCTTTGGTCTGCCCGAAACTTGCTGGTCTTCCAGCGCAAAGAGTTGTCCATGACCGAATGTTGCAGACTGGCACATTCCAAGGTCCAGGACTACGTGCTGAGGGACGCACTAAAACTTGGGGCAGCCGCAGCAAAGGCTCAATGTGGAAAGACCACAGTGTAAGGTCCCCTCACCAAGCTGAACTGAGGAGCTGGATCCATGGGAAACCACTCGAACTGTAGCCAGAAAATATTTCTTTGCTGTAAAATGTACATGGCATGACAATGAAATGGAAGGGTTGTGAGGCAACTCACTCCTGTACTGAAGGAAACTGATCTCCTTTGCACTCTTTGTATTGTTTGACTTGGTGCTTTTTGGAACTGTTTTGTAATGTATTTTTTTTTTACAGATTTGTATGAATAAAGTATATTTTGGAAATTAATAAAAGAAAGTCTGGCAGAGGTAAAGGAGGGAAAGGACTGGGCAAAGAAGGAGCAAAGCGGCACCGCAAAGTGTTTCCTGATAATATCCAGGGCATCACTAGACCAGCAATCCGCCGCCTGGCTCGCCGTGGCGGGGTCAAGCGGATCTCAGGTTTGATCGATGAGGAGACTCGCGGGGTGTTGAAGGTTTTCCTGGAGAATGTGATCAGGGATGCGGTCACCTACACTGAGCACGCCAAGCGCAAGACGGTCACTGCCATGGATGTGGTGTACGCTCTGAAACGTCAGGGCCGCACTCTCTACGAATTCAGTGGCTGAACAACTCGATCCTTTCCAGCAAACACAACAAATGCTCTTCTAAGAGACACCCACCACCTCACAGAGAGAGCAGTGACCTGGAATCGGGAGCTGGGATAGGCTGTTTAGAACTGTCTGGAATAAATCTGTGCTGTGCTCGAGATACAAAACTAGAATCCCCAAATTTGACATTTCATTTGTAGCAAGGATGTGCAGTGGATTTGATTTTCTGAACGGGCTGTGGAAACAGTGCCCGAGGCTCTACAGTTAGTTATTTCTCCAGTCGACACATGCCCTCAGTGAAAAGCCATCACTCCTCCAGAATCACTCATTGTTTTCATAGAATTTCAAAATGATTTCGCTGCAATGAGAGAATCCGGGAGTTTTGCAGCAGCCGTCACTGGAACCAGACCCACTTGTGATGTTATTTCTCCCGAGACAGTGTTTCCTGCACTGAAACTGACAGGGTTTGTGAAACTGATCAGTTTCAGCTCATTCATTCAGGGACCTGGAATTCCCGCAGTTTGAGCCCACTTCTGATTGGTCACCCTCTTCCTATTCGCATGTCTTAACCAATTGCCGAGCCTCGAATTAGAAAATACAGCAAATCATTGGCTGAAATTGTCGTCCTGGCAGAAAGATTGAATTCAAAAAAGCCACCAATTTCAGTGTTGGGCAGAATCGAATTACTCAACGAATCTCAATAACGAATTGGCAGCACATTTTATACTTTCCCCGATTTTCCTTTCCATCGATTGGGGTGCTAATTCACTCGGGTGCGTCTGCTAATACTAACTGTAATCCTCAGATCCATTTAACATTTCAGTAATCCTATTAAATACAAAAGGAATTTTATGATTGCATTTCCATTGGAAGATAGTGAATTAGCACCCCGATCGATGGAAAGGAAAATCGGGCAGAGGATAAAATGTGCTGCCAATTCGTTATTGTGATTTGTTTATATAACTGACCAGGATTGACTTCACCCGAACGCAGCTACTAGCTCCCACCCCACTGACCGCTCTCCCCCCTCTGCAACTCGCTTTCTCCCCCTCCTCCCTACTGGCGAAATTCCGCACTCTGTCTGTTCGCTCTCCGCACCCCCACCCCCCACCCTGTCCCAGCCCAGCCCACAGCTGCTAGCTCTGGCCGTGACACTCGCTCCCATATTTCTTCACCAGGCGCCACCTGCACGAGCAGGAGGGCCGCAAGGAGTGACGGGGCGACGGAGGAGAGAGTGGCTGAGAGGAGGGAAGCGGCACGGCCTGGAGCGAGTGGCCAGAGAGTGGGGTGGTGCGAAGCGAGGAACAACTGGCCAGGGGAGTGGGGGGGGGGGGTGGGGGCGAGCAGCGAGGTCTGGAGCGAGCGGCTGAGGGGGGTAATCGTCGAGGCCTGGAGTGAGTTGCCGAGGGGGGAGAGCTACAGCTTCAAAATCTCCCATTCAGCCACTTCCTCCAGCCAAGTGGTGGGGGGATGGGGTGGCTAGATACCCAATGATGCTTTATCACGCATGCACGAAGATGGATTTGTTGCGGAAATGTGATGATGTTGGCGCTGCAAAATGCTCGAGTATCTGACCGCTGAAATCCTCGAGCTGGCCGGGAACGTGGCCCGGGACAACAACAAGACCCGCATCATCCCCAGACACCTGCAACTGGCCGTCCGCAACAACGAGGAGCTCATCAAGCTGCTGGCGGGAGTGACCATCGCTCAGGGCGGGGTGCTGCCTAATATCCAGGCCTTGCTGCTGCCCAAGAAAACCAGCACTCAGAGCTCCCAGAAAAAGTAAAGCGGCCGAAATGACATCTAATAAACCAAAGGCTCTTTTCAGAGCCACCCACAGTCTCTGTGAAAGGGCTGGTTACTGTCAGGAGGGAGTCAGTGATGGAGTTATTGTAACAGTGGATTGACCTGTTGCACATCTGTCCAGCTGTGTTTTCATGTCGCTCTGTTTCTCTGCTCACACATCTCCCCCTCTAGTTAATTGCAGAACTGAACTACAGGGTGTCAGAATCAACAATTCCCAGGATTGGGAGTGAGATTGTGATGAGCAGCAATGAGCCTCCAGTAATGCTGTAGGGCGGCACAGTGGCGCAGTGGTTAGCACCGCAGCTTCACAGCTCCAGGGACCCGGGTTCGATTCCGGGTACTGCCTGTGTGGAGTTTGCAAGTTCTCCCTGTGTCTGCGTGGGTTTTCTCCGGGTGCTCCGGTTTCCTCCCACAAGCCAAAAGACTTGCAGGTTGATAGGTAAATTGGCCATTATAAATTGTCACTAGTATAGGTAGGTGGTAGGGAAATATAGGAATAGGTGGGGATGTTTGGTAGGAATAGGTGGGGATGTTTGGTAGGAATATGGGATTAGTGTAGGATTAGTATAAATGGGTGGTTGATGTTCGGCACAGACTCGGTGGGCCGAAGGGCCTGTTTCAGTGCTGTATCTCTAATCTAATCTAATGCTGCTTTCTAAATTCCAGATCAGCTCTCAGTCCAACAGGCCTTTCGTATTTTAAATATCACAACAGAGCTGAGCGGGGGTGAGCGCAGCCTCAGCTGCACCGAGTCTCATTGGCTCTCACGACCCCAATCAGAGCCACCAGGCCTGGCGGACGTGCAGCGAGGACCCCGGGGGAGGGAGGGTGCACCATTAAAGTGATGGTGCAGCACCTCCCCCATCCTCGCCGCCACTTCCCGGTTTCTTCTCCCATTTATCTCAACATTGAGAAGACGCTTTTGCTCTGGACTACACTGGTTATAAAGTAAGACCCAACTTTGTCTCTGAAAGTGATGAATAGCAGCAACAACAGCAGAATCCAACCCCTGCAGTTACATGTGAACTTGCTGATGTTGCAGCAGATTGAATGACTGAGTGAATCCCTTCCCACACACATGGCAGGGGAACGGCCTCTCCCCAGAGTGAGTGTGTTGGTGTTTCAGCAGATCATTACTGCTTTTCAAGCTCTTCTCACAGTCAGGACATTAAAAAGGTCTCTGATCAGTGTGAACAAGTTGATGTTCAGTGAGGTTGGATGACTGAATGAACCCCTTCCGACACACGGAGCAGGTGAATAATCTCTCCCCAGTGTGAACTCACTGGTGTTTCAGCAGGTTGACTCTGGCTGGGTTCACTTCTACACTCACTGGTTCCTCTCTCTCTCTTCCCCTGAAGGTGCTGATTCTGACTGTATGTACCTGCTCTCTCCCCCTCCGACCCTCCCTGTCCAATGTAGTATCTCCCAGTTTTGATGATGTGCTCTCCCTGACCTGTCTCCATTTCTCCTTCTTATACAGACTTGCCCTGACTGTCACTATTTCATAGAATCATACAGCACAGAAGGAGGCCAATCGGTCTTTTGTGCCTGTGCTGAATCTGTGAAAAAAATGATGCAATTAGTCCAACCCCCTGCCTATTTCCCCATAGTCCTGGAGAAATTCACTTTGAAATATTTGTCCAATTCCTTTATGAAAGTTATAATTGAATCTGTTTCCACCACCCTGTCAGACAATTCATTCCAAATCCGAATCAGTTACTGGGTAAAAAGGTCTCTCCTCACCTCCCCTTGACATTTTTGGCCAACAATCCCAGCTTCACCACCCTGTCCAGAGAACTGAAACCCCTCATCTCTGGTATCATTCTCGTAAATCTCCTCCGAACTGTCTCAAAAGCTTTGATGTCCTTTCTGAAACCTGGTGCCCAGAACTGGACACATTACTGTAGCTGAGATCGAGCCAGCGACGCCCACATCCCACGAACGGATAAAAAAACGCTCCTTGCCAAATCCCCAATTCTTATCCATTTACAGACGCTCCTTGCCCAGTCCCCAAATCTTATTCATTTAGAGACGCTCCCTGCTCAATCCCCAATTCCTATCCATTTACAGACGCTCTCTGATCAGTTGACCTTGCTGGCGGGCAGTTTCGGGAAGCCTCACAGGGAAAAGCTTCACCGCCACCCGCAGGGACACAAACGGGATTGTTCCATCCTATTGTGGCCTTGACGCCCTGCTCCAGCTGTGTGCACCCGCTACGGGCACGGTCTCCCTGCACTTTGTGAATATTCCGCTCCAGCTGCAGATGGAGCTCAGCCACTACCGCGCCTGCTCCTTTTCAGAGACAAGGCAAATTCTAGAGCCCAGAGCATTCTGGGTACCACAACTATCATTAATGCCAATCTCTGACATGATAATCAGGTTTTATTTCCTACATTTCATTTCCTGGTATGTTAGTGTGTGTTTTCTTTTGTACCTGTCAGTGCCTGGGAGGAGAGAGTCAGCTTCACTTTGTAGCCGTGAATTTCTGGTGTGAGAATGTGGGTTTTTACTCTGTATGTTTCAGTTTTTGGTTTGTGACTGTTTCTGCTATTGCTATGTGAGTTAACTTTGTGGAAAGAGATGCAGTGGTTTTTGTCGATGTTCATCCCAAGCAGCTCTGTAACACAGGAGTCTGTGCTCTACGGGCTATTCCCAGGGACGCACACCGAGACAGACATCAACTGCTGCTGGAGGACTATCAATTCGGTGAAAGACGCCCTTTGGTCTGCCCGAAACATGCTGGTCTTCCAGCGAAAAGAGTTGTCCACCACCAAATGTTGCAGACTGGCACACTCCAAGCTCCAGGACTACGTGCTGAGGGACGCAATAAAGCTTGGGGCAGCCGCAGCAAAGGCTCAATGGGGAAAGACCACATTGGAAGTTCCCCCCACCAAGCTGAACTGAGGGGCTGGATCCATGGGAAATCCCTCGAACTGTATCGGAGAAATTTTGTGTAAATGTAAAAATGTACATGGCATGACAATGAAATGGAAGGGTTGTGAGGCAACTCATGATTGTATTGAAGGAAACTGATCACCTTTGCACTGTTTGTATTTTTTGACTTGATGCTGTTTTAAACTGTTTGGGAATGTAATTTTTACAGATTTTTGTGAATAAAGTATATTTTGGAAATAAAAAAAATGTGAGTTTCACCACATATCTTTTAACAACTTGTATGTGAACATCAGCTTTTGTCCAGATCTATCAGTTTCTGATATAGAGTCATACAGTTATACAGCACAGAAACAGGCCCTTCAGCCCATTGTGTCTGTGCTGGCCATCAAGCACCTAACTATTCTCATCCCATTTTCCAGTATTTGGCCCGTAGCCTTGTATGCTATAGCATTTCAAGTGCTCATCTAAATACTTCTTAAATGTTGTGAGGGTTCCGGCCTCTACCACCTCTTCAGGGAGTGCGTTCCAGATTCCAACCACCCTCTGGGTAAAATTTTTTTCCTCAAATCCCATCTAAACCTCCTGCCCCTTACCTTAAATCTATGCCACCTGGCTATTGACCCCTCCGCTAAGGTAAAATGTTTCTTCCTATCTAACCCATCAATGCCCCTCATAATTTTGTAAACCTCAATCTTATCTCCCCTCAGCCTTCTCTGCTCTAAGGAAAACAATGCTAGCCTTTTCAGTCTCTCTTCATAGCTGAAATGCTCCAGCCCAGGCAACATCCTGGTGACTCTCTTCTGCACCCTCTCCAGTGCAATCACATCCTTCCTATAGTGTGGTGCCCAGAACAGTACACAGTCCTCCAGCTGTGGCCTAACTAGCATTTTATACAGCTCCGTCATAACCTCCCTGCTCTTATATTCTCTGCCTCGGACGATCTATATTGGCCTGTAATCTAAGGCTTTCCTCCTCACTATTTACGACACCACCAATTTTCGTGTCATGTGTGAGAAAGGGTTTGATTCTATCCCTATCAGTATCCGTTACATGCATGTGTTTTTAATCTGCACCCCCTCTATTTTATTCTCTGTACTTGTCAGCCTCTTGTAGGTGAGTCTGTGTTTTGCTCTTTATCTCTCAGTCTTCGAAGTAAGAGCCTGGGTTTGTACCTAATTTTCTTTGCACCTTGCAGGATGGATATTGAAGAGAGGTTTTTACACATTAACTGCCAAATCCTGATAAGTGATTTTTGGGTTTCACACAGTATCTGTCAGTTTCTTGTCTAGGACTGTTGGTTTTACTCTGTCCCTGGCATTTGCTGGTTTGTTAGTGTGGGGTTGACACTGTACCTGTCAGTTTCTCATCTGTGAGTGTTGGTTTCACTTTGTACAGAATCATAGATCACAGAATACTTACAGCACAAAAGGAGGGATTCAGCTCATCGTGCTTGTGCTGCCTCTCTGCACAAGCAACTCAGCTCATGCCACATCCTCATGTATTCAATGAAAACCTGAATTTTTTTCCCTTCAGATAATTATCATATATCCTTTTGAAAGCTATGGTTGAATCTTCCTCCGTCACACTCTCAGGCAGTACATATCAGATCTTAACCATTTGCTGCATAAAAAAGGTTTTTCCTCATGTTGCCTTTGGTTCTTTTCCCATTCACCTTAAATCGGTGTCCTCTGCTTGCTCAGCCATGAGTAATATTTCCCATTGCTTTCTCAGCACTGATGGATTGTGAGGTGGGAGGCAGCTAGAAGTCCCACTGAACCGCACTGACTCCCAGCTGAAAAAGAAATGAGATAAAGTTCAATCTTTCACAGCGAGATGCTGCAGAGAGTTATCGAACACAGAACATTACAACGCAGTACAGGCCCTTCAGCCCTCGATGTTGCGCTGACCTGTGAAACCATCTGACCTACACTATTCCATTTTCATCCATATGTCTATCCAATGACCACTTAAATGCCCTTAAATTTGGCGAGTCTACTCCTGTTGCAGGCAGGGCGTTCCACGCCCCTACTACTCTCTGTGCAAAGAAACTACCTATGACATCTGTCCTATATCTATCACCCCTCAACTTAAAGCTATGTCCCCTCGTGTTTGCCATCACCATCCGAGGAAAAAGGCTCTCACTGTCCACCCTGTCCAGCCCTCTGATTATCTTATATGTCTCTATTAAGTCACCTCTTCTCCTCCTTCTCTCTAACGAAAACAACCTCAAGTCCCTCAGCCTTTCCTCGTAAGACCTTCCCTCCATACCAGGCAACATCCTAGTAAATCTCCTCTGCACCTTTTCCAAAGCTTCCACATCCTTCCAATAATGCGGTGACCAGAACTGCACGCAATACTCCAGGTGCGGCCGCACCAGAGTCCTGTACAGCTGCAGCATGACCTCGTGGCTCCTAAACTCGATCCCCCTACTAATAAAAGCTAACACACCATATGCCTTCTTAACAGCTCTATTAACCTGGGTGGCAACTTTCACGGATTTATGTACCTGGACACCAAGATCTCTCTGCTCATCTACACTACCAAGAATCTTCCCATTAGCCCAGTATTCTGCAATCCTGTTACTCCTTCCGAAGTGAATCACCTCACACTTTTCCGCATTAAACTCCATTTGCCATCTCTCAGCCCAGCTCTGCAGCCTATCTATGTCCCTCTGTAACCTACAACATCCTTCGGCACTATCCACAACTCCACCGACCTTCGTGTCATCCGCAAATTTACTAACCCACCCTTCTACACCCTCATCCAGGTCATTTATAAAAATGACAAACAGCAGTGGCCCCAAAACAGATCCTTGCGGTACACCACTAGTAACTAAACTCCAGGATGAACATTTCCCATCAACCACCACCCTCTGTCTTCTTTCAGCTAGCCAATTTCTGATCCAAAGCACTAATTCACCTTCAATCCCATACTTCCGTATTTTCTGCAATAGCCTACCGTGGGGAACTTTATCAAACGCCTTACTGAAATCCATATAGACCACATACACGGCTTTACCCTCATCCACCTGTTTGGTCACCTTGTCAAAAAACTAAATAAGGTTTGTGAGGCACGACCTACCCTTCACAAAATCGTGCTGACTATCTCTAATGAACTTATTCTTTTCAAGATGATTATAAATCCTATCTCTTATAACCTTTTCCAACATTTTACCCACAACCGAAGTAAGGCTCACAGGTCTATAATTACCAGGGCTGTCTCTACTCCCCTTCTTGAACAAGGGGACAACATTTGCTATCCTCCAGTCTTCCGGCACTATTCCTGTCGACAATGACGACATAAAAATCAAGGACAAAGGCTCTGCAATCTCCTCCCTGGCTTCCCAGAGAATCCTAGGAGAAATCCCATCTGGCCCAGGGGACTTATCTATTTTCACACTTTCCAAAATTGCTAACACCTCCTCCTTGTGAACCTCAATCCCATCTAGCCCAGTAGTCTGTATCTCAGTATTCTCCTCGACAACATTTTCTTTCTCCACAGTAAATACTGACGAAAAATATTCATTTAACACTTCCCCTATCTCTTCCGATTCCACACACAACTTCCCACTACTATCCTTGTTTGGCCCTAACCTATCTCTAGTCATTCTTTTATTCCTGATATACCTATAGAAAGCCTTAGGGTTTTCTTTGATCCTATCCGCCAATGACTTCTCGTGTCCTCTCCTTGCTCTTCTTATATCTCCCTTTAGATCCTTCCTGGCTAGCTTGTAACTCTCAAGCGCCCTAACTGAGCCTTCACGTCTCATCCTAACATAAGCCTTCTTCTTCCTCTTGACAAGCTCTTCAACTTCTTTAGTAAACCACAGCTCCCTCGCTCGACAACTTCCTCCCTGCCTGACAGGTACATACTTATCAAGGACACGCAGTAGCTGCTCCTTGAATAAGCTCCACATTTCGATTGTGCCCATCCCCTGCAGTTTCCTTCCCCATCCTACGCATCCTAAATCTTGCCTAATCGCATCATAATTTCCTTTCCCCCAGCTATAATTCTTGCCCTGCTGTATATGCCTGTCCCTGCCCATCGCTAAGGTAAACCTAACCGAATTGTGATCACGATCACCAAAGTGCTCACCAACTTCTAAATCTAACACCTGGCCGGGTTCATTACCCAGTACCAAATCCAATGTGGCATCGCCCCTGGTTGGCCTGTCTACATACTGTGTCAGAAAACCCTCCTGCACACACTGGACAAAAACAGACCCATCTAAAGTACTCGAACTATAGTATTTCCAGTCAATATTTGGAAAGTTAAAGTCCCCCATAACCACTACCCTGTTACTCTCGCTCCTGTCAAGAATCATCTTTGCTATCCTTTCCTCTACATCTCTGGAACTATTTGGAGGTCCATAGAAAACTCCCAACAGGGTGACCTCACCTCTCCTGTTTCTAACCTCGGCCCAGACTACCTCTGTAGACGAATCCTCAAACGTCCTTTCTGCCATTGTAATACTTTCCTTGATTAACAATGCCAACCCCCCCCT
This sequence comes from Heterodontus francisci, assembly GCF_036365525.1. Classification (NCBI taxonomy): domain Eukaryota; kingdom Metazoa; phylum Chordata; class Chondrichthyes; order Heterodontiformes; family Heterodontidae; genus Heterodontus; species Heterodontus francisci. The sequence goes on from NW_027142345.1 coordinate 2,118,900, forward strand.
CTTTTACCCTCTTCTCTGTTCTTCGTGAAACATCTAAATCCCGGAACCCGCAACATCCATTCCTGTCCCTGCTCTACCCAAGTCTCTGAAATGGCCACTACATCGAGATCCCAGGTACCAACCCATGCTGCAAACTCACCCACCTTATTCCGGATGCTCCTGGCGTTGAAGTAGACACATTTTAAACCAAGCTCTTGCTTGCCAGTGCCCTCTTGTGTCCTTATAACCTTATCTCTGCCCTCACTACTCTCCACATCCTGCACACTGGAACTACAATTTAGGTTCCCATCCCCCTGCTGAATTAGTTTAAACTCCCCCGAAGAGCACTAGCAAATCTCCCCCCCAGGATATTGGTACCCCTCTGGTTCAGGTGAAGACCATCCTGTTTGTAGAGGTCCCACCTACCCCAGAAAGAGCCCCAATTATCCAGGAAACCAAAACCCTCCCTCCTACACCATCCCTGCAGCCACGTGTTCAACTCCTCTCTCTCCCTATTCCTCACTTCGCTAGCACGTGGCACGGGCAACAACCCAGAGATAACAACTCTGTTTGTTCTCGCTCTAAGCTTCCACCCTAGCTCCCTGAATTTCTGCCTTAAATCCCCATCTGTCTTCCTACCTATGTCGTTGGTGCCTATGTGTACCACGACTTGGGGCTGCTCGCCCTCCCCCTTGAGGATCCCAAAAACACGATCAGATACATCACGTACCCTGGCACCTGGGAGGCAACACACCAACCGTGAGTCTCTCTCGTTCCCACAAAACCTCCTATCTGTTCCCCGAACTATGGAGTCCCCAATGACTAATGCTCTGCTCCTCTTACCCCTTCCCTTCTGAGCAACAGGGACAGACTCAGCGCCAGAGACCTGTATCCCATTGCCTACCCCTGATAAGTCGTCTCCCCCAACAGTATCCAAAACGGTATACCTGTTGTTGAGGGAAACGGCCACAGGGGATCCCTGCACTGCCTGCTGGTTCCCTCTCCTTCCCCTGACAGTAACCCATCTACCTTCTTCTTTTATCTGAGGTGTGACTGCCTCCCGATAACTCCTCTCAATAATCCCCTCCGCCTCCCGAATGATCCGAAGTTCCTCCAGCTCCAGCTCCAGTTCCCTAACGCGGTCCTCGAGGAGCTGGAGCTGGGTGCACTTCCTGCAGATGCAGTCAGCAGGGACACTTTGGCGACCCTTACCTCCCACATTCTGCAGGAGGAACATTCAACTGCCTTAACCTCCATTCCCACTATTCTAAATACCCAAGTTTTTAACCAATCACACGATAAAACAAGAAGAGAAATAGAAAAAGCCTTACCTTACCTCCACACAACCGAGTCCTTTTTTTTGGTAAGAGGAGGAGGGCGGGTGGGAGACACTACAAGAGCAGTGTCTCGGGTTCATAAACAGCTCAAATATATAGGTTTCTACTTACCCAGCAATCCCTGCTCCACCGAAACTCCCGACGAAATTGACTTCCCAGCTGTTCACTCTTCGCTCGCAATGCCTGTGCTCCTGGAAAAGCTGCACAACGAAAAGGTAAGAGAATTTACACAGCCCAAATATATAGGTTTCTACTGACCCAGCAGTCCCTGCTCCACCGAAACTCACGATGAAATTGACTTCCCAGCTGTTCACTCCTCGCTCGCAATGCCTGAGCTCCTGGAAAAGCTGCACAACGAAAAGGTAAGAGAATTTACACAGCCCAAATATATAGATTTCTACTTACCCAGCAATCCCTGCTCCACCGAAACTCCCGATGAAATTGACTTCCCAGCTGTTCACTCCTCGCTCGCAATGCCTGTGCTCCTGGAAAAGCTGCACAACGAAAAGGTAAGAGAATTTACACGGCCCAAATATATAGGTTTCTACTTACCCAGCAATCCCTGCTCCACCGAAACTCCCGATGAAATTGACTTCCCAGCTGTTCACTCTTCGCTCGCAATGCCTGTGCTCCTGGAAAAGCTGCACAACGAAAAGGTAAGAGAATTTACACAGCCCAAATCTATAGGTTTCTACTTACCCAGCAGTCCCTGCTCCACCGAAACTCCCGATGAAATTGACTTCCCAGCTGTTCACTCCTCGCTCGCAATGCCTGTGTTCCTGGAAAAGCTGCACAACGAAAAGGTAAGAGAATTTACACAGCCAAAATATATAGGTTTCTACTTACCCAGCAGTCCCTGCTCCGCCGAAACTCCCGATGAAATTGACTTCCCAGCTGTTCACTCCTCGCTCGCGAGAGTCCCGAATGAAAGAGAGCGTTTCTCATACTGTTGTTGAATTTCATTTCAAACACTCCCTGTATTCTCTGCTAATGAAGCCTAAAAAATGGAAAAACTAAATGGCGCTCAAACTCACAACCCTAAGATTAAAAGTCCCATGATCGACAGACTGAACTGAATATGTCACTTCTACTGTACCTCTGTTTGGATGGATGCAACTGTATGCTCCAATGCAAGGGCAGCTTTCAAATCCTCCCATGGGTCCACACGTCAGACTAAGTTCCATGTTGTAAACTCAAGCAAAGGAAATCTGCTCACTTCCAAAACTATCTGCAAATTGAAGCTGATTACGATCAACATCATCAGAGGTCAGAACTACCTGGTGAAAGAAGACACCCTGAAGAAGGATCCACAATTATTCAAAGGCATCGACAAAGTGAAAAACAAGAAAATTGATGTGTCAATCCAAGCTAAACAGAAACTCTGAAGAATTCCATTCCAGACCAGAACACAATTAGAGGCATTTTTTGTATTCAAAGCTGGGCATTAGTATTTAATAGTTGATATATAATTTTGAATATATTTGAATTTCTTTATTCATTTGGCACTGCTGAACATGAAGCAGTGTTAAATCATTTAATTTTTTTTTGTAAAATCTGACTTACCAGATTAAAATATTAGATCAAGGGAGAAATTTCAAAGATTACTGGACCAGTAATCCAGAGGCCTGGACTCAAGATCCAGTGACAGCCAGGACGTCAAGGCGGGAAACACTCCGCACTAGTCTGCAGTGAGCGATTCCATCGAAGGTAGAGCACAATCTCTTTAATATAAGAATGTATATTTTATAATAATTAATCACTCAAGACCTTCCTGGTCTCTGCATCTCACCTGCTCTGTGGATAAACTTGCAGAAAGTATTTCAACCTGTAAAGCAGGAGTCTAGGGAATGTATAATGATATTTTCTAGCCTTCGGGCAATATTTTAATCAATACAGTGTGAGACAACCTGTCTGGGCACAACTCCATGACTTTCTCTTTAACTAGTGACCTCACAATCACTAACTTCTATGGTAACAATCTTCAGCTCATCACCTCCGGTACGTAGCTCTAATCTTAATGTACATTTAAACAACCTTTCAAGTCCAGTTACAGTTTTTGTTGCCTTACCTGCACAAGCTTAAAAAGTGAAAAACGGAAGCAAGTTTAACTGAACATTCTGGTGGTCAGTTCGGGCACGGGAAAAAAATGAAAGGACTCGGACCAGGTCGGATGTGGTGCTGTCAGGCTTGGGTCGGGTTTCATTTGCTGACCCGAGCAGGCCTTCAGTTACTGTTGCAACCTGAGATTCCCACTTGACAATCTGTATATTTTGTTCATTTCAATTTTGTCGACAAGCTCTTTGAATCCAGTTCCCCGGTCCTCAAGCAGGCTCAGTTTGGAAATCGATTCCGCTTTCTGGAAGGCTGAAAGCAATCGATGACCTTAAACTAAAAATGGCAACAGAGAAGGGCTCGTCTGGGATTTGAACCCAGGACCTCCCACATATTAATCACTTATGTACCCAAAGCGAGAATCATACCCCTAAACCAACGAGCCACCGTTAGCAAAGCTTTTATTCGCTCCTGTGGAATTTCACTGGCACCCACAGCCGATCATGCATTTTTTTCAGATCAAAACAATATCCTACAAAGCTGAAATAAAAACAGAAAGTGCTGGAAATACTCAGCACCTCTGACAGCATCTGTGGAGAGAGAAACAGAGTTAACATTTCAGGGTTTTCACCTTTTGTTTGAGCCATCTTTTCAGACTGCTTCTGTCCATCCAATCTCACTTTTTACTCTATCCACATTCTCAGGGTGGTGCAGTGGTGAGCACTGCAGCTTCACAACTTCAATGACCCCGATTCAGTTCTGTATACTGCCTGTGTGGAGTTTGCAAGTTGTTTATGTGGGCTTCCACAAGGTACTCTGGTTTCCTCCCACAACGAAAGACTTGTGGGTTGATAGATAAATTGACTGTTGTAAATTGACCCCAGGGTAGGTGATAGGAGAAATGTGGGGATGTGGTAGGGAATTCTGGGTTAACATAGGATTAGTATAAATGGGTGGTTGATGGTCAGTGCAGACTCAGTGGGCCAAAGGGCCTATATCAGTGCTGTATATCTCGATAACCATTCTCTAAGCAAATGCATTTTTCATGAATTCCTCATTTCTTTTATTAACGATAATTTTATATTTCCGGCCCTTGCTTCATACGATACCACAAGTGGAATCATGTTTCCATCAACCCGATCAAACCTCTTCACTATTTCCTCATATTGCAATGTTTCTTTAACCCTGACAGACTGTGGAGTTTCTGCTGCTTGATTGCAGTTCTTGCTTCCCGCCAGTAGATGTCACCTCACTCCAATATAGTGAAGTTTACAAATCTGAGAGAGACACAACAGGAAATAATTGTTGACATTATAGTGAATGTGTGGGATTTAGAAATACTAGGAGTGGAGACGAGTTATTATTGAATTTGTCAAACCAAACATATGTTATAATGTTGTGTTAAATCTGTCACTCTGTTGTCTTGATTCTGAGAGTGACATGGACTCATCGAGTCATTGGGTCATTTGTGGTATAGAAGGAGGCCATTTGCCCCATCGAGTACAGGCCAGCTCTCCATGGAGCGATCCAGTCAGTCCCACTTGTCTGCTCGATCCCCCTAGCCCTGTAAATTTATTTCCTTCAAATGCCCATCGAAATTCCTTTTGTAACCAACGATTGTCTCCACTTCCTCCGCCCTCGGGGGCAGCGAGTTACAGATCATTACCAATCACTGTGTAAAAAAGCTCTTCCGCACATTCCCCCTGCATCTCTTGTCCAAAACCTTCAATCTGAATCCCCTAGTCCTTGTACCAATATTAATGGGAACAATTTTTCTTTGCCAACTTATCTAAAACTGTCATAGCCTTCGACACCTCTATCAATTCTCCCCTCAATCTCCTTTGATACAGGCAGAAAAAACCCTGTTTTTCTAACCTAACCTTGAAACTAAAACCCTCCATCCCTGGAACTATTCTGGTAAATATTCTCTGCATCCTCTCAAGAATCCGCACATCCTTTCTAAAGATTGGTGAGCAGATCTGAATGCAACACTCCAATTGGGACCTAACCAGATTTCAGCATAACAACCCTGCTTTTGTACTCAATGTCTCTATTTATAAAGCCCAAGATCCCACATGCTTTGCTATCCACTCTCGCAATATGTCTTGCCAACTTCAAAGAATGATGGACATGTACTCCAGGTCCCTCTATTCCAGCACACTCTTCAGAACTGTAGCATTGAGTATATATTGCCTCTACCTATTTCTTCTGCTAACATGCATCACCTCACACTTGTCACTATTAAATTCCATCTGCCACCTGTCTGCCCATCCTACTCGCCGATAACTAACCTGTTTCAGGCAGTTCATATCATCCTCACTGTTTGCCACTCCTCCAAGTTTGGTGTCATCGGCATATTTTGAGATTCTGCTCGATATTCCAAGATCCAAGTCATTAATCTGTAGCAACAAAAAACAATGGTTCTAGCACTGACCCTTGGGGAACACCACTGTCGACTATCCTCCGGTCTGAACAAGAACCATTTCATATGACTCGCTGTTCTCTGTCCTTAAAACAATTTCCTATCCAAATGGACACTGACCCTCCTAATCCATGAACCTCAATTTTGTTAACCACCCTTTTATGTGGTACTTTATAAAATGCTTTTGTAAAATCCATATGAACAACATCCACTGCATTCCCTTCATCAACTTTCTCAGATAGTTTATCAAAAAATGCAGTTAGATTCATCAAGCATGAACTTTCATTTATAAATCCATGCCCACTCTCCTTAATTAACTCAAACCTATCCAAATAACTTGATTTTTTCCCTGACCTGTTGGTCTTGTGCTGATAGCAAGCTCACCACAGAGCATGTATTTGGCAATGTGACTGTCATTCATTTGGCCCAGTCAACAGAGCCGCCTCTGACTCAAGAGGGCAAACATGCTGTGGATCCCTGCACGCTGGTGTACTTCCTCATTCGGCACTCTGTCCTGCCAGGAGATGTCCAATATCCATCTGAGGCAGTGGAGGTGGAAGCTGTTCAGCTGCTTTTCTTGGCTTCATAAGTTGTTGATGATTCTCTACTATAAAGGAGGGTGCTGAGAACACAAGCCTGGTACACGTGGAGCTTTGTATTTACGGTCAGTTTGCTGTCGGTTCACACCCGTCTTCTCAACTTTGACATGACAGCTGCAGCATTGGCAATCCTGGTGCTGATTTCAGCATCAAGGGACAGATTGCTGGTGATTGTTGATCCAAGGTATGTGAAGCTGTTGACAACCTCCAAAGTGATGTTGTCAATGTTGATAGAAAGTGGAGTCTCTACGTCCAAGTCTCTACGTCCAAGTGGAGTCTTGCCAAGATGAACAGCTTGTCGTCAGCTCTGATATACAGGTGAACACCCCCATCTGTGTCACTGAAAGTGTACAATAGCAGCATGGAGAAGAATACACCAGTTATAAAGGATGTGATAAATAGAGACTTAGAAAATAATGATATGATTGGGCAGAGTCAACATAGATTTATGAAAAGGAAAACAGGTTTGAAAAAACCCGTTGAGTTTTTTGAGGATGTTACCTGTAGAACAGATAAAGGAGAACCAGTGGATGCTTTGGTAATGTCCCACACAGGAGGTGAGTAAACAAAATTAGAGCACATAGGATTGGAGATAATATACTGGTATGGATTGAGAATTGGTTAACAGACCGAAAACAGAGAGCAGGAATAACGGGTCCTCCTCAGGATGGCAGGCTGTTACTATTGGGGTACTGCAAGAATCAGTGTTGGAGCCACAGCTGTTAACAACCGAAATAAATGATTTGGATGTGGGGATTAAATGTAATATTTCCAAGTTTGCAGATGACACAAAGCTAGGTGAAGTGTGAGCTGTGAGAAGGATGCAGAGAGGCTTCCAGGGAACCTGGAGAGGCTAAGTGAATGGGAAAGAACATGGCAGATGGAATATAATGTGAGTAAGTGTGAAGTTCTCCACTTTGGTGGAATAAACAGAAAGACAGAGTATTTCTTAAATGGTGAGAGGTTGGGAAGTGTTGATGTCCAAAGGGACCTGGGTGTCCTTGTTCATGAGACACTAAAAGCTCTTGTGCAGGTGCAGCAATCAATTAGGAAGGCAAATGGTATGTTGGCCTTCACACGAGGGGTCATGAGTACAGGAGTAAAGATGTCTTGTTGCAATTGTATAGAGCCTTGGTGAAACCGCGCTAGACTATTGTGTATAGTTTGGTCTCCTCATCTAAGGAAGGATATACTTGCCATAGAGGGAGTGAAACAGAGGGTCACCAGACTAATCCCTGGGATGGTGGGATTGTCTGATGAGGAAACTGGGCCTGTATTCCTTAAAGTTTCGAAGAATGAGAGGTGATCTCATTGAAACTGATAAAATTCTTAGAGGGCGTGACAGTGTGGATGTAGATAGGATGTTTGCCCTGGTTGGTGAGTCTAAAATCAGGGGACCAAGTCTCAGAATAAGGAGTAGGCCATTTAAAACTGAGATCGAGTTGAATTTCTACACTCAGACGGTGGTGAATCATTGGAATACTGTACCCCAGAGAGCTGTGGCTGTTCAATCATTGAGCATGTTCAAGACATAAATTGTTAGAAATCTTGATACTCATGACATCAAGGGATATGGGGAGAGCACGGGAAAGGGGCGTTGAGGTAGATGATCAGCCATGATCGAATTGAATGGCAGAAAAGGCTCGACGGGATGAATGGCCTACTCCTATGTTCCTCTGTTCCTAAGAGAGTTGGCGCCAGCACGCAGCCTTGCTTTACCCCACTGCTGATCTTGAAAGTGTCTGATGTTGCTCCATTGTAACTGATGGAACTGTGCATGTTCTCGTGGAAAGAAGAGATGATGCCCAAGAGTTCAGGAGGGCAGCCGAGTTTCCATCGCAATTTGAAGAGTCCGTCTATGCTGACAAAATCAAAGGCCTTGGTGATGTTTATCAAAATATGTGCGGCTCTGTGCCGCAATGGATAGCGTGTTCGACTTCTAAATAATGATAAAGAAGGCATTCAAAGGTTGTGGGTTCAAATCCCACCAGAGTCAGATTTCGGACCAGAGACAGAAGAGCACGACGGAACAGAGAGTTAACAAGTGTGTCAAAAACACCGACTCAGAGACAGAGCGAGAGAGAAGAGCACAGCAGGAGCAGAGCTGGGGTAAAAAAATCAGAGAGTGATTTTACAATGGACAGTGAGAGCAGGGAAACAGAGAGCCGGAGGATCTGTTGAGCTGTGACATCACAGGCAAGCAGGTAGTTGATTGGTTTGGAAAAAGCTGCATGTTTGATGAGGATCTGTAAGTGATTAAGGTCCATTTTGCTGCAAATGTAAAACTGTAATTGACATGGCAATTGTGAAACGGAAGGGTTGGGAAGAAACTCATGAGAGTATTGAAGGAAACTGATATCCCTTGCAATGTTTGTATTATTTGGTGCTGTTTGGAAACTGTTTGGCAATGTAATTTTTACAGATGTTTATGAATAAAGAATATTTTGGAAATAAAAAAAAGTGTTTAGTTTCTGCGGCAAAACACCTTTGACCACCGGTCCATCAGGCAGTGGTCTGCACGGAATGTCCTCAAGGGCCTACGGGAAAAGGAGATGGTGGATCCTGTCGGATGGTTCCCCGAGCAGACCGTCAAAGGCATTTGGCGGAATGCCTCATCACCAGAACTTTCAAACAAGCACCAAGACGTAGCTTGGCTGGTGGTGAGACGGGCCCTTTCTGTTAGATCCTTCCTGCACACCCGAAGTCTCGCCCCCTCCGCACAGTGCCCCCGCGTTGGCTGTGGTGGGGAAGAGACGGTCGCCCACCTCCTCCTGGAATGTGTCTTTGCAAAGCAGGTGTGGAAAGAGATGCAGTGGTTTTTGTCGAGGTTCATCCCAAGCAGCTCTGGAACACAGGAGTCTGTGCTCTCAGGGCTGTTCCCAGGGACGCACACCGAGACAAACATCAACTGCTGCTGGAGGACTATCAATTCGGTGAAAGACGCCCTTTGGTCTGCCCGAAACTTGCTGGTCTTCCAGCGCAAAGTGTTGTCCACCACCGAATGTTGCAGACTGGCACATTCCAAGGTCCAGGACTACGTGCTGAGGGACGCACTAAATCTTGGAGCAGCCGCAGCAAAGGCTCAATGGGGAAAGACCACAGTGGAGGGTCCCCCCACCAAGCTGAACTGAGGGGCTGGATCCATGGGAAATCCCTCGAACTGTATCGTTGATATTTTCTTTTGCTTTAAATGTAAAACTGTAATTGGCATGACAATAGTGAAATGGAAGGGTTGTGAAGAAACTCATGATAGGAGAGAAGGAAACTGATCTCCCTTGCAATGTTTGTATTTTTTGGTGCTGTTTGAAACTGTTTGGCAATGTAATATTTGCAGATTTTTATGAATAAAGTATATTTTGAAAATTAAAAAAAAAGTGTTTGCAGCTCAAAGTGTGAGAACAAAAGAATGTAGCGGTAGTAGGGGACAGTATAGTCAGGTGGATTAACACTGTTCTCTGCAACAAAGAGCAAGAGTCCAGACGGCTGTGTTGCCTGCCGGTGCCAGGATTCAGGACGTCTGCTCAGGGCTGGAGCGAAACATACAATGGGAGGGGGAGGATCCAGTTGTCGTGGTCCATGTCGGTACCAACGACATAGGCAGGACAAGGATAGAGGTTCTGCATAGTCAGTATGAGGAACTAGGCACCAAATTAAGAAGCAGAACCTCAAAGGTAATCATCTCTGGATTATTACCTGAGCCATGTGCAAATTGGCATCGGACAAATAAGATTAGAGAAAGTAATGTGCGGCTGAAAGACTGGTGTGGTAGTAGTGGGTTCTGGTTCGTGGGGCATTGGCACCAGTACTGGGGAAAGAGGTGGCTGTACCGTTGGGACGGTCTACACCTGAACCGTGCTGGTGCCGGTGTTCTCGCGAGCCACATAACGAGGGACGTAGAGACGGTTTTAAACTGAATAGTGGGGGCAAGGGATCAAATTTGGGAAGATATGGTGAATCAAGGAGGAGAGACAAGGCAAGAGAGAAAGGTATAAATATGGGAAATGATAAACAGACTGTGACAGGAAGGGACAGAATGTACAAATCTAAGAGTAAATCAACAGATAAGGCTAGAGGTTACAAAAATAATAAAAGGACAAAACTAAGTGCTCTGTATCTGAATGCATGGAGCTTTCGAAACAAAACAGATGAACAGAGAGCACAAATAGAATAAATAAGTACGATCTGATAGTCATTACAGAGACATGGCTGCAGGGCGACAGAGATTGGGATGAGAATATTGGAGGTGAGATGGCATTTAGGAAGGACAGGAAGCTTGGAAAAGGTGATGGGGTAACTCTGTTAATTAATGATGGTATTAGCGCAATAGAGAGGGATGACCTAAGTTCAGGAGATCACGATGTAGAAGCAGTTTGAGTTGAGATGAGAAATAATACAGGCAAGAAGTCACTTGTGGGAGTGGTGTACAGGCCAGCTAACATTAACCACACTGTAGGATGGGGTATAAAAAAAGAAATAATGGCAGCTTGTCAGAAAGGTACAGCAATAATTATGGGGGATTTTAATCTACATATAGACTGGAAATTCTGATGGGCAGAGGTAGCCTAGATGAGGAGTACATAGAATGTTTTTGGGATAATTTCTTGGAAAAATAAGTTCTGGAGCCAACCTGAGAGCAGGCTATACTAGACCTGGCATTGTGCAACGAGATAGGATTAATTAATGACCTCATAGTTAAGGTGCCCCGAGGTAGTAGCGATCATAATATGATTGAATTTTACATTCAGTTTGAGGGAGAGAAGAGTGGGTCCCAAACGAGTATTTTAAACTTAAATAAGGGCAATTATAAGGGCATGAAAGCAGAGCTAGCTAAAGTGAACTGGCAAATTAGGTTAAGGGATAAGTCAATAGAGATGCAGTGGCAGACATTTAAGGAAAATTTCAGAATACACAGAATAGATATATTTCAACGAGAAAGAAAAATTCCAAAGGTGGGACTCACCATCCATGGTTCAGGAAAACAGTTAAAGATACTATCAAACTTAAAGAAAAAGCCTATAATTGTGCAAAGATGGGAGGCAGGTCAGAAGATTGGACAGAATATAAAAAAACAGCAAAGAATGACTAAAAGATTGATAAGGAAGGTAAAATTAGAGTATGAGAGAAAGCTAGCGAGAAATATAAAGACAACTAGTAAGAGTTTCGATAGATATTTTAAAAAGAAAAGAGTTAACAATGTGAGTGTTGGTCCTATGGAAAGTGTGTCTGGGGAATTAATAATGGATAATTAAGAGATGGCAGATGAATTGAACAGATACTTTGGATTGGTCTTCACTATTGAGGATCCAAATAACATCCCAGTATTAGCTGTAAGTCAGGAAATGGAAGGGATGGAGGAACTCAAGAAAATTACAATCACCAGTGAAGTGGTACTGAACAAATTGTTGGAGCTGCGGGCTGACAAGTCGCCAGGTCCTGAAGTGGCTAGTGAGATAGTTGATGCGCTGGTTTTAATTTTCCAAAATTCCCTCGCTTCGGGAAGGTTCTGTTAGATTGGAAAGTAGCGAATGTAATTCATTTATTCAAAAAGGGAGGGAGACAGAAAACAGGAAACGACAGGCCAGTTAGCTTAACATTTGTCTGAGGGAAAATGTTTGGAGCTATTACAGAGGATGTTATAGCAGGGCATTTAGAAAAAATAAAGCTGATCAGGCAGAGTCAACATGGTTTTGTGAAAAGGAAATCATGTTTAACCAATTTATTGGAGTTCTTTGAGGGAGTTACATGTGCTGTGGATAAAGGGGAACCGGTGGATGTATTTTACTTCGATTTCCAGAAGGATAAGGTGACATATCAAAGGTTATTGCAGAAAATAAAAGCTCATGGTGTCAGGGGTAACATATTGGCATGGATAGAGGATTGGCTAGCTGACAGGAAACAGAGAGTCAGCATAAATGGGTCATTTTCTGGTTGGCAAGAAGTAACGAGTGGTCCACAGGCATCTGTGCTGGGGCCTCAACCTTCTACAATTCTCGAAATGACTTTGATGAAGGGACCAAAAGTATGGTTGCTAAATTTGCTGATGACAAAGATAGGTAGGAAAGTAGGTTGTGAAGAGGACATAAGGGGGCTACAAAGGGATATAGATAGGTTAAGTGACTGGGCAAAGACCTGGCAAATGGAGTATAATGTGGGAAAGTGGGAAATTGTCCACTTTGGCAGGAAGAATAAAAAAGCATATTATCTAAATGGTGAGAGATTGCAGAGATCTGAGATGCAGGGGATCTGGGTGTCCTAGTGCACGAATCGCAAAAGGTTAGTCTTCAGGTACAGCACGTAATTAGGAAAGCTAATAGAATGTTATCATTTATCGCCAGGGGAATTGAATACAATAGTAGGGAGTTTATGCTTCAGCTATACAGGGCATTGGTGAGACCTCTTCTGCAACACTGAGTGCAGTACTGGTCTCCTTATTTATGGAAGGATGTAAGTGCATTGGAGGTAGTAGAGAGAAGGTTTACTAGACTAATACATGGAATGGGTGGGCTGTCTTACGAGGAAAGATTGGACAGGCGAGGTTCGTATCCACTAGAGTTTAGAAGAGAAAGAGGCGACATGATTGAAACATACAAGATCCTGAGGGGTTTTGACAGGGTGGATGTGGAAAGGATGTTTCCCCTTGTGGGAGAATCTAGAGCTAGGGGTCACTGTTTAAAAATAAGGGGTCACCCATTTAAGACAGAGATGAGGAGCAATTTTCCCCCTCAGAGGGTCGTGAGTATTTGGAATTTTCTTCCTCAAAAGGCGGTGGAAGCAGAGTCTTTGAATATTTTTAAGGGAGAGATGGATAGATTCTTTATCTGCAAGGGGGTGAAAGGTTATCGGAGGTAGATGGAAATGTGGAGTAATCAGTTCAGCCATGAGCTTATTGAATGGTGAAGCAGGCTTGAAGGGACGAGTGGCCCACTCCTGCTCCTAATTCGTATGTTCATATGTAAAGACAATGTAGAGTGGTCTGTACTGTTCACAGTACTTCTCCTGTAACTGCCGAAGTGAGACAATCATGTCGACTGTCGATCTACCAGCTCTGAAGCTGCACTGAGACTCAGGATAGATGTGTGATGCCAGGGTCTGCAATCTGGTCAGAGCAATGCGAGCAAAGACCTTCCCCACAATACTTAGCAAGGAGATGCCTCGCTAATTGCTGCAGTCACTGCGATTCCCCCTTATTGTTGTACAAGGTGACAATGTTTGCATCACGCATGTTTTGAGGTGCAGATCTTTCCTTCCAACAGAGACACAGAAGTTCATGGAGATGCTGCAGTAGAACCGCTTTTCCACTCTTGATGATTCCAGGTGGAATACCATCATTTCCCGCGGCTTTACCACTGGCAAGATGGTCAATGGCTTTGTTGAGCTCCACTATGGTGGGGTCACTGTCCAGCTCCTCCATGACAGGGAAGTCTGGAATGGCACTGAGAGCCACTTCAATGACAATATTCTCCGTTATGTAGAGTTTAAGGTAATGCTCCACTCACCTTTCCATCTGCTTGTTAACAGATGATTCCACTTTGACACCGCACTGAGACCTTGAGCATTGTTGTCTGAAAGAGCCTGATCGAGGATGTTGAGGAACTCCTGGGTCCTTTCTGGATCAGTGGTTCGTCAAGTGTTGATCTGAGGACGACGTTCTTCTTGGATGGATGAAGCTTCCTTGGCTGAAGCCTGACCTTGTTACACACCAGGGAGTGGTCAGTGTCACAGTCAGCGCTGTGATAGCTGTGAGTGATGAGGACGCTGCTGAGGGTGGTATGTCTGGTGATGATAAGGTCTAGCTGGTGCCAGTGGCGTGATCTCAGATGTCTCCAGGACACCCTGTGGCACAGCTTGACCTGGAAGTAGCTGTTCATCACACAGAATCCATGGTGACAGCATAGCTCCAGTAACCTCTGTCCATTTTCATTCATCTTGCCAATCCCCTGGTGCTCTATGCACATTGGCAAAGCTGTGTAGTCAGTACCCAAGCTTGTGTTGAAGTCTCCTAGAAGGTACATTCCCTCAGTGCTGGGAATTCTACTGATGGCAGTATCAAGTGTCACATAGAATTGATCCTTGACATCTGGGGTGGAGGTGAGTGTCGGGACATAGATGCACATGAGATTAACTGGGCCCACGCTTGTTGACAAGTGAAGAGTAAGAAGTCTCTCTGAGCCTACTGTGGCTGGTTCACTCATCTCAAGTGGCGTGTTTTTTACTGTGAAAACCACTCCATGCTCACGAGTTGCCTCTTGGGATTTCCCCTGCCAGAAGAAGGTGTAGTGTTTCTCTTTGAGGGATCCACTTTGGACGAGTCTAGTTTCTTGCAGCACAGCAATGTCCACATTGAGCCTTGTGAGTTCTTTGTCCATCAAAGCTGTCTTGTGTGTCTCATCAACCTGCAGAAGGTTGTCAGTAAGGCCAGGACACATGGTCCTCACATTCCAGCTTGCGATGCGAAGGACTGGTGTCTTCTTTGTTGAGCTTGTTTTTCTTGGTGCATTGATTATCGATCCGCCTGTTGAGAGATGACTCTCTAAGCTCCAAGCACCCATTGAAGCAAGCAGGTTGTGGCAGGACAGCACCTAACTGATTGGGGGCTACCCAGCTTGGAGTGGGTGGTAGCTATCCAATGAGATGCGATGATCTCTTCAACTGTCAGAAGTAACCCCTGGTGCTCATACTCTGCACCAATTGAGTGAGAGCTTATAATCGGTAACCGTTTCTTCCCGTGTTGTGCTAATGTTTAAGCACAAATAATGTCCTCTTCACGGCACATTGGCACTGAACACAAAATGGCTCCTTTGGTCATGTGTTAATTATAAAATGGCTTTCTTGACCTTGTTAGTTATTACAATGGATACATTATAAAAATGGTCAAGTTAAACTAAGATCGAACTACCCAAGCTTACCTGCATCCTCCAGTCCTCTGGCAACATTCCCATATTTAAGGAGGATTGAAAGATTGTGGTTCGAGTCTCTGATATTTCCACCCTTACTTCCCTCAGCAACCCAGGATGCAGCCCATTCAAACTGGGTGACTTTTCTACTGTGAGAGCTGCCAACCTTGTAATTGTCTCCTCTTTATCTATTTTCATCCTGTCCAATTTCTTCACTTCCTCCTCCTTTACTGTGACATTTGCAGCATCCGCTTATTTTGTGATACTTAATTAGTGCCTCAGCCACACCCTCTGTCTCCACAGGATCTCCTAATTGATCCCCCCTTTCACTGACTGTCCATATGTTGGTAAAAGACTTCAGTGTTCCCAGTTATGTGACCTGCTAATCTTTTCTCATACATTCTCTTGCTGATCTCATTTCCTTTTTCAGCTCTCCTCTGTACTTTCTGTATTCTGCTTGTTTCTCTACTGCATATGAATCCTCACATGATTTCGATATGAATGAATTTTGAACTATTTTGTTGAAGGATTGAGTTTTGTAAATTTCTCCCTTGCTCCCCTCATGGTCAGGCAGAAAGTTTAACTGCTGTGTTTTCAAACAGCAACAGCTTTATTTGAAAAGCCATTGGGACAGGATTCCGGGTTTTAATCCAGTCACAAATCTGGTTCTGATGTCTTGTGGCTCCAGCTGTCACATGACCTGTCAGAGGATGACCTCATAATTGACCCAGTCATGGAGCTGTGGGTTGATGTTTAAATTGTTGCAAAATAATTTTCCAGAAGGACAATCAAAATGAATCGATATATAAAAGGTAGATTTTGTGAATTTGTGCTCCCAGTGGAAATTCCTGCAGAGTCTGCTGGTTTTCATATCCCCAATTCCCCACAGGAAGCTCTGTGTCGGAATCTGTATTCATTATATCAATATTATACAGAATCATTTCATGGGAGACCCCAGTGTGAATTGTAAACAGGTGGTTCAGTTTTAACTTTCAAATTAACACAGAAGCAAAATACTGCAGATACTGGAAATCTGAAATAAAAACAGAAAATGCTGGAAATACTCAGCAGGTCTGGCAGCATCTGTGGAGAGAGAAACAGAGTTAACGTTTCTGGTCTGTGACCTTTCATCAGAACTCGGCTGAAATTGTTTGTGGAACAGACACGATGGGCCAAGTGGCCTCTTTCTGTGCCTTAAACTTTCTCTGACTCTGTGATTCCATGAGATTGTGGAATCAATTTCAGGGTCGATGACATTGCACTCTGTAAGGATAGGAAGATGGAGATTATTAAGTACAGTGCAAGAATATAGATGCTTTTACATTATTTTAATCAAAATTGATTTAAACTTTGTGTTCACGCATCCGATCTTTTGATCACAATGACACTGATAACAATGGAAAAAGCAAGACTTGCATTTCACGACCACAGGACGTTGCAAAGCCTTTTACAGCCAATGAAGGACTTTCCAAGTGTAGTCACTGCAGTCATGTAGGAAACATGGTGGCCAATGTGCGCACAGCAAGCTCCCAGAAACAACAATGTGATAAAAACGAGATAATCTGTTTTTAAGTGATGTTGATTCAGGGTTAAACAATGACCAGCACCCCAGAAATAATTCTCCTTCTATTCTCTGAAATAGTGCCATGGTACCTTTAAAATCCACCTGCGAGGGCAGAGGGATCCTCAGTTTTCTGTTTCACCTGAAAAACAGCATTTCTGATAGTGCAGCACTGCCTTAGTACTGTACTGGAGTGTCAGCCATTTTTAAAGGGCTGTTAGTCCTACTGGAAAATATTTAAAGGAAGATTAAATGAAATGAAATAAATACATTGCTTTTGCCTCTCTCCCATCCCCCCAATAACAGTTAAATTAATTATTTGCCCTTCCCTCCCAAAACCTACCTTTACCATCTGACCTTCCGCCCAAAACTGCACAAACTGTAAACTATAACCCTTCCCACCATCCCCTACACCCATGACATTAATTTGACTCCGTCCCCCCTCCCCCACACTGAGAAACTTACCTTCTCCCCCCTACCCACCAGTGTTGCACCTCATTTCCCCGGATGGGGCTCCGAAGGCACGGCAGTGCCGGTCACCGGGCTGAAGATCGCAGCTGGATATCAGGAAGTGATGGGATAATAATTAATGCAGGTTTGTGGTCCCCTTGTCGAGCGGTGGGGGTCCCCCCACAACGCCTCGCCGTCGCAGGCAATATCGAGCCAGGCCCTGCCGACGTTGAGGTCCATGGCGGGCCTCATCCGGGGCCATCTTCAGGCGGCTCCCACCCCACCCCCACCACAGATCTCGACGTTGAGGGCTCTATAGAATCCAGCCCATTATTTCTGTCAATCTCAACTCCACAAGGATTTGTCTGTTAATTGTAGAAAAATTAAAGCTCTATCACCTTTTGATAAAAGGGGGTTTCAAATCCAATTCCAAACAAATGATAGTTCTCATTGTGTCTAGAACATGTTTTCTTACATACAAACATACCAATTAGGAGCAGGAGTAGACCACTCGCCCCCTCGAGTCTGCTCCACCATTCAATAAGATCATGGCTGATCTGATTGTAACCTCAACTCCACATTCCCACCTGCCCCCGATAACCTTTCACCCCCTTGTTGATCAAGAATCTATCGACATCTATCTTAAAATATTTCAGAATTTCTGTCGTCCAGCAACTCTCACTTTATTTCCTGGATTTCACCTAAAAAATGTATTTCCTCACTTTGGATATCCTGTACTTCATTAATGTTTTTGCTCTCTGGAGATTTCCCTTTAACTATATTCAGCGCTGGTATTTTACTGCCACACACTGACTGAAAGTGTCCCATCTTTCTGCAGGAAAAACACTCAGCTTCTTTGGCGAGGCAGTTTTCCCACTTGTGTCTCTCTCAGCCACACCGACTGCCATTGGTTGCAGCTACCACTAGATGCTCTTCCCGTCTTTCTTGTCTTTTACAACTAATTTTTCCTTTTGTTTTCTGAACAAATTCAATTGAGTCTGCAACTCTGGAGATCTGCCTCTCCCTGTCCCCTCGAACAACGGATTGGTTAAACTTTCTAACCTCTGTTTGTCTGCTCAATTGAAACTCTTTCGTTAATGTGTGATCAGCCCTGGACTGTAGATGATCTGAAAGGGTGTTGTCTAATACCCCGAACACAATCCTGTCTCCATTCAGCTCTTCTCTTAAGTTGCTGTATTCACAAACCTCCGTGAGTTTGTACAAGTCATTGATAAATGAATGAATACCTTCCCCTTTCTGTTTTGTACGCTTATTAAATTCAAAGTGATTCCTAACAATGCAGCGGCCAGCCGACCTCATCAGTGCGCTCCACGCTGCGCACATGCACAAACAGTCTCCTGCGCTCTGAGATGCTGCGCATGCTCAGCCTACGTCTTCCAGGACGAAGTGGCGCATGCGCAGGAAAACTCTCTACCCCCTCTCAGTCACTCACTCCAGGCCGCTCGCTGCCCGCTCCTCGCTACCCTGCTCCCCCGCCCTCCGGCCGCTTGCTACCCCCCCACCCCCGCACTGCCCTCTCTCCGTCCACTCACGCCCCGCTTCCCCCCCACGTCCCTCCAGACACTAGCTCTAAGCCATGCTGCTTCCCTCCTCTCGGCCTCTCGCTCCAACATTCGATCATTCTTCACCGCACCACCCGATAAAGCAAGGCGAGTCTCGAGGGGAGATGGGGCAATGTTGGAGCAAGTGGCCAAGAGGGGGGAAGCGGCAGAGCCCATGGCCTGGAGTGTGAGCGGCCAGAGAGCAGGATGGGGGTGGTGGTGGGGGAAGCGGGGAGTGAGCAGTCAGAGAGTGGGATGGGGGGAAGCGGGAAATGATCGTCCGGAGAATGGGATGGCACTGTTTAGAGGGGATTTGAGGAAAAAATGTTTCACCTCGAGGGTGGTTGGAATCTGGAACACATTGCCTGAAGGAGTGGTAGAGGCAGGAACCCTCACAACATTTAAGAAGTATCTAGATGAGCACTCAAAACGCCACAGAATACAAGGCTACGGCCACGTGCTGGAAAATGGGATTAGAATAGACAGGTACTTGATGGCCAGCACGGACACGATGGCCGAAGGGCCTGTTTCTGTGCTGTATAACTCTCTGACTCTATGAAACCTCACTGAATTACAGAGGGTGTGCAGCACTGTCAGAGGTGCTGTCCTTCTGATGAGACTTCAAACAGCGCAACGTTCTCCGAGTATCAACCAAAACATGTCCATTGTGTAGATATGTGCCGTATTTGCTTATGAAATGACAGTCACTGCTCCGAAAGTAATTCACTTTAGGTGAATTAAGATGACTTGGTACTATATAACTGGCGAATGCGCAAGAGGTAGCGGGGGACTTTTGGGGGTGGGACGGAGGCGGCGATGGCAACCTTTGACGGGATTTTTGGGTCTAAGTTGTTTTCTGTGATAAATTGAGTAGCTCCATCTTTAATCCTGGCAGCTGCCTAATAGTCACAGACAGTGACGTTTCAGTGGAAGAGGCTGCATTTGCGCATGTGCTAGTAAGCGTCACCTGGTGGTTGCATTGTCAGCAAATGCAGCGTTTTAACTTTGGCTCCACGATGACATTTTTTTCCTCAATTAAAATAGGTCTTGAGTGCCTTAATAACTTCTTCACAGGTAGCCTACACACTCCCTCCATGGCAGACAATAGTGTACTGACCTGCTCCATGTCTGGCTTCTGCACGAGACCCGATGCAGTACGATACCTTGCAAACCTCTGGAACCACCTCGGCCACTCCTCGGCTTGGTTCAGTCCAGTGACCTTTTCAAAGGTACAGGCAAAGATTTCTCCATCATTGCTTTGGTTTACTGTGGCCCCCATATAATATTCTGATATCTGTCAAGGCTTAGTACACAATTTATAAGAATCTGACGGTTAAAATAACCTGAGTTTACTCTGCACATCTTGCATTGAAGGTTTCATCTGCAACTCTCCATGAGGTGCCACACAGATTATATTACATCACTTCCTGTGATGATGCACATAGTCTATTTATATAATCTGCCCAGTAACAACCCAATGTCCACTCTTATATTATTGTACAGATGTGAGAAAAGCTGAGGATGAGAATGGAACGTCTGAATGAAGATTTTATGATGCTGATGATGTAAATGAGGCTGATCTGTTTCCCATTCCACAATCTCTCTATTTCTGTGCATGTTTCTCGATGCTGTTTCAACCAAATTGAAAAAGAATCACAAATCCTCCTCTGGAACCTCAGGTGTCCATTAACAAAAGGCATGGTGGCCAAGTGGTAAGGCGTCAGTCTCGTAAATTGAAGATCACGGGTTTAATCCCCGTCCGTGCCTTTTGATTAGTTTCTCACTTTAAATGTGATGTTTCCAGAAAAGATGTCCGTTGCATTTGTTTTGGCCATCTGGAAATCAGTGTGATGTTACACTTTATCCTGGACACTGGGAAGAACATGAGGAGCAGCCACATGGTCCCTCGAGCCTTCTCTGCCATTGATAGAGTGAAAATAACTGAGGTCCAAGCACTGAACCTTATTACTGTGCATTTGCTTGATATTTAACAGAGCTATTCTATTAATCCCACATCCCACACTCCTGTCCTTTCCCCCATTGTCCTGTTATATTTTCCATGTCAGGTATGTATCCAATTCCATTCAGAGTTAACATTGAATCTGCTTCCACTGACCTTTCAGGATTGCATTCCAGACCAGAGCAACACACTGCTGAAAAAACAATCTCCTCATCACAACTCTAATTCTTTTGTCAATTACTTTAAATGTGTTTCCTCTGGTTACTGACCCTTCTGTCACTGGCAACACTTTCTCCTTCTTCACTCGATCAAAACTCTTCAGGATTTGCATTTCCTGCTGCCTTTGCTGATATAACAAGGCTGAGCACACATCACCAAAAGGAATATGATTGGCTCTGAATCACATTTATCTTTCCTGTCAATCTGATGTGGACCTTGTATTTTCCCGGAACCAAACAACCTGAGCAACAAGTGTGGGTTCCAGTGATTCCCACCGCTCAGAGAGAGAGAGGATGTGATAATGAGCCAGATAGAAGAAAGGAATGAGATAGAGAGTAAAATAGCCCTGGTCTGTTTCTACTAACCCCCGGCCCCCTAAAATGGCATCATTTTCTCCTGCCTCTCCACATTCTAGTCCATTAATTAATGCAATCCTTTCATCTGGAACATAGAACATAGAACAGTACAGCACAGTACAGTCCCATCGGCCCATGATGTTGTGCCGAACCTTTAACCTACTCTAAGATCAAACTACCTACATACCCTTCATTCTACTATCATCCATGTACCTATCCAAGAGTCGCTTAAATGTCCCTAATGTATCTGCTTCTACTACCACCGCTGGCAGTGCATTCCACGCACCCACCACTCTCTGTGTAAAGAGCCTACCTCTGACATCTCCCCGAAACCTTCCTCCATCACCTTAAAATTATTCCCCCTGGTGATAGCCCTTTCTGCCCTGGGAAAATGTCTCTGGCTATCCACTCTATCTATGCCTCTCATCATCTTGTACCCCTCTATCAAGTCACCTCTCATCCTTCTTCGTTCCAATGAGAAAAGCCCTAGCACCCTCAACCTTTCTTCGTAAAACATACCCTCCAGTCCAGGCAGCATCCTGATAAATCTCCTCTGCACCCTCTCTAAAGCTTCCACATCCTTCCTATAATGAGGCGACCAGAACTGAACACAATATTCCAAGTGTGGACTAACCAGGGCTTGATAGAGCTGCAGCATAACCTCGCGGCTCTTAAACTCAATCCCCCTGTTAATGAAAGCCAACACACCATACGCCTTCTTAACAACCCTATCAACTTGGGTGGCAACTTTGAGCGATCTATGGACATGGACATGGACCCCAAGATCCCTCTATTCCTCCACACCACCAAGCATCCTGTCTTTAAGCCTGTATTCTGCATTCAAATTCGACCTTCCAAAATGAATCACTTCACACTTTTCCAGGTTGAACTCCATCTGTCCCTTTAATTCCTGTTTCCTAATCCATTGATGTTTCACAATGTACTGAACTGTCCCAATCCATTGATATAACTCAGTCTATAGAATTTCCCAATCCACTGATATTTTCCAGTCCATTGACTTTCCCAATCCATTAATGGTTCCTGACCATTGACATTCCCAATCCATTTATATTGCCTGTGATTTCAAAGCAACTGTGGAATACAAATAGTATCAGTATTATCAGATACATCGAGACGAGGTGCAATAGCCAAGTGGACAGATGTTGGGTTTATAAAGAATAAAGCACGAGCTCGACATTTGTCAAGTCTATCACTGGATCTGAACTCTCAACCGACTGTTTTTCTGTGGGTCTGCTGACTTGTATATGTGAAGAACCATTGGATGTTTCTCAATCCTCTGACTTTTCTCATTCTTGTGCCATATTTGTTCCTTTGGGTTCACCAGTGAAGAAAATTATTCCCTATTACATTTGGTGAAGACTTTAATAACCTCACATCCTTGTGTCTCACCATCTCAGGTCAAACTCCCAACAGAAACTTTAAACATTTAACTATTCTGCTGGAAACATTTTCAAGGGCGCAGACATTCCTTCATTACGCTTCCTTCTTTGACATGTGATTGACAAATATGTGTGTAATGGAGAGAGAGAGTGTGAAAAAAGAGAGAGAGAGAGAGTGCGATAGAAAGTTAGAGGACCAGCTAAAGACAGATAGAGAGAGAGAGGCAGAGAGAGGTAAAGCGATAGACATGAGAGAGAGAGAGAGAAGGAGAGAGAGTCATTGAGTCCTGGAGTCACTACAGTACAGGAAGTCATTTTGCCCATCAAGCCCATGTAAATCAATCCATTCAGTCCCATTCCCCCGCTCTATCCCCATCGCCCTGTAAGTTATCTAAACCTGTCATATTTATTATAATCTTGTACATGTCTATCAAATCTCCCCTCAATCTCCTTTGCTGCAAGGAGAACAACCCCAGCTTCTCCAACCTAACCTTACAGCTAAAATCCCTCATGTCTGGAACCATTCTGTTAAATCTCCTCCACCCTCTCAAGGACACTCACATCCCTCCAAAAGTGTGTTGACTAGAACTGGATGCAATTCTCTGGTTGTGGCCCAACTAGAAATTTATACAGGTTCAGCATAACTTCCCTACTTTTGTACTCAGTACCTCTATTTATGAAGCCCAAGATCCCATATGCTTTGCTAACTACTTTCTCAATGTGTCCTGCCACCTTCAAAGAACTATGCATATGAATCCCCAGGTTTTTATTCCTAAAATATGCTTTATTCATATAAATCTGTAAAAAATGCATTATACAACAGTTCAAAACAGCACCAAGTTGACATTCCAAAAAGTGCAAAGGAAATCAGTTTTCTTCAATACAGGAGTGAGTTGCCTCACAACCCTTCCACTCCATTTTACCTGACATGGACATTTTACAGCAAACCCATATCTGGTGTATACAGCACGAGGGGTTTCCAATGAGTCCAGCTGCCCAGTTCACTATGGCGGGGGGACCTTATACAGTGGTCTTTCCCCATTGAGCCTTTGCAGTGGCTACCCCAAGCTTTAGTGTGTCCCTCAGCACGTAGTCCTGGACCTTGGAATGTGCCAGTCTGCAACACTCGGTCGTGGACAACTTTTTGCGCTGGAAGACCAGCATGTTTAGGGCAGACCAAAGAGTGCCTATCACCAAATTGATGGTCCTCCAGCAGCAGTTGATGTTTATCTCGGTGTGCATCCCTGGGAACAGCCCGTAGAGCACAGACTCCTGTGTTACAGAGCTGCTTGGGATGAACCTCGACAAAAACCACTGCATCTCTTTCCACACCTGCTTTGCAAAGACACATTCCAGAAGGAGGTGGGCAACTGTCTCTTCCCCACCTACTCAGCAGAGATGACATCTGTTATTGAAGCAAAAAGCAGAACCGACCTGATGCACAACATGAAACCAGCAGCCAGAACATTATATGACTTGAAATTAGCCAAGGCAGTTGTGCAAAAGACAGTGAGACACTGCGCAAATAAACACTGGACAAAATCACAAATGTAACAATGCTTTCAAAAGCAAATCTCCCGAGTATGCTCACACTCGTCAAGCAGAGGTGACTTTGCTGGCTCAGGCACGTTCGCAGGATGGAAGATGACACATTCCCAAGGGTATTATGTATGGGGAGGTCGCCGGAGACAGAAGACCAGTTGGATGCCCAAAGCCCCACTTCAAGGATGCCTGCAAGCAGGACATGAAGGCCCGAAACATCGATTTTCACACATGGGAGACACTGGCCAACAACAGAGGGAAATGGTGATATTACCCCTGGACTGGTGTGTGCGTCACCATGACAATCAGTGACTATAGCAGCTTGACAGCAGGTGCCAACATGGAAAACAGCGACACCTGATAATCCCACCTCATATGTGTCACTTGTGGAAGAACCTGCCTCTCACATATTGACCTCTTCAGCTATCGGACAAAGTGCACCATGGGAAACTATCCCATCACCAATGGATTTGCTGCACGTCCATCATCTCACGTAGAAGGAAGGATGACGACGACATCTACAACCAGGGCGGCCCATCGTGCCTGTGGCAGCTCTTTCATTTCCTTTCAACTATTTATCGAAATTCCCTTTTCAACCTTACGATTGAGTCTCCTTCCACCATTCTCTCAGGCAATACATTCCAGACCAAAAACAACAACAACTTGTGTGTAAATTTATCGAGCACCTTTAACGTAATACAGCGTCCCATGGCACTTCACAGGAGTGTCGGAAAGCAAAATTGGACCCCAAGCCACACAAGACCGTATTAGAGCAGATGGCCAAAAGCATGGTCACAGAAGTAGGCTTCCATGAGTGTTTTAAAGGAGGGAAGAGAGGTCGAGAGGCGGAGAGTTCAGGGAGGGAAATCTCAGGCTTCGGGCCTGGACAGCTGATGGCACAGCTGCCAGCGGTGGAGCGATAAAAATCAGCGATGCTCAAAAGACCAGAATTGGAGCAGGGCCTGAATCTCGGGGGGAGTGAACCAAATAAAGTCCGGCCCTCTGTATCCCCCTCACAGCTTACATTCCCACCGAGCTTTTTATTTTCAATCAATTTCCCTCTTGCAGTTCTATTTCACACCAAGAGATGGCAGTCTCATGCCATTTCACAGCAAGCTGCATGCAAGCTTATTTTACTGCCAGTCCAATACTGTGTTGAGTGGACCAGGATGTGTGTGGTGTGCAGTGTGTGGTATGCAGCAAGGTTAGACTCAAACCAAAGAAGCTGCATCACTCCCAGCGGAAGGGCCGCCCGCGCATCAACACTAGCAGAATTTCTTATCCACAGCTGTTCCGTAAGTTTCCAAATTCACTTGACAAATTCCATCAAAACACTCCGACAGGGGATGCAGAGACCAAGTGGGCCCACATCAGAGATGCCATCTATGACTCAGCTATGATCACCTATGGCAAACGTGTGAAGCAGAATGCCGACTGGTTTCAATCAAACTTTGAAGAGCTGGAACCTGTCATAGCCGCTAAGCGAATTGCACTGTTGAACTACAAGAAAGCCCCTAGTGAGTTAACATCCGTAGCTCTTAAAGCAGCCAGAAGCACTGCACAAAGAACAGCCAGGCACTGTGCAAATGACTACTGGCAGCACCTATACAGTCATATTCAGCTGGCCTCTGACACCGGAAACATCCGAGGAATGTATGATGGCATGAAGAGAGCTTTTGGGCCAAACATCAAGAAGATCGCCCCCCTCAAATCTAAATCAGGGGACACAATCACTGACCAACGTAAGTAAATGGACTGCTGGGTGGAGCACTACCTAGAACTGTACTCCAGGGAAAATGTTGTCACTGAGACCGCCCTCAATGCAGCCCAGTCTCTGCCAGTCATGGATGAGCTGGACGTACAGCCAACAAAATCGGAACTCAGTGATGCCATTCATTCTCTAGCCAGCAGAAAAGCACCTGGGAAGCACAGCATTACCCTGAAATAATCAAGAGTACCAAGCCTGCTATACTTCCAGCACTCTACGAACTGCTTTGCCTGTGCTGGGACGAGGGAGCAGTACCGCAGGACATGCGCGATGGCAATATCATCACCCTCTATAAGAACAAGGGTGACCGTGGTGACTGCAACAATTACCGTGGAATCTCCCTGTTCAGGATAGTGGGGAAAGTCTTCACTCGAGTCGCTTTAAACGGGCTCCAGAAGCTGGCTGAGCGTGTCTCCCCTGAGGCACAGTGTAGCTTTCGAGCAGAGAGATCCAACATTGACATACTGTTCTCCCTTTACCAGCTGCAGGAGAAATGCCGTGAACAACAGATGCCCCTCAACGTTGCTTTCTTAGATCTCACCAAAGCCTTTGACCTCGGCAGCAGACGTGATCTCTTCAGACTACTAGAAAAGATTGGATGTCCACCAAAGCTACTAAGTATCATCACCTCATTCCATGACAAGATGAAAGGCACAATTTAGCATAACGGCACCTCATCAGACCCCTTTCCTATCCTGAGTGGCATGAAACAGGGCTGTGTTCTCGCACCTACATTGTTTGGGATCTTCTTCTCCCTGCTGCTCTCACATGCGTTCAAGCCTTCAGAAGAAGGAATTTTCCTCCACACAAGATCAGGTGGCAGGTTGTCCATCTAAGAGCGAAGACCAAAGTACGGAAAGTCCTCATCAGGGAACTCCTCTTTGCTGACGATGCTGCATTAATATCTCACACTGAAGAGTGGCTGCAGAGTCTCATCGACAGGTTTGCGGCTGCCTGCAACGAATATGGCCCAACCATCAGCCTCACGAAAAAGAACATCATGGGACAGGACGTCAGAAATGCTCCATCCATCAATATCGGCGACCACGCTCTGGAAGTGGTTCAAGAGTTCACCTACCTAGGCTCAACTATCACCAGTAACCTGTCTCTCGATGCAGAAATCAACAAGTGCATGGGAAAGGCTTCCACTGCTATGTCCAGACTGGCCAAGAGAGTGTGGGAAAATGGCGCACTGACACGGAACACAAAAGTCCGAATGTATCAAGCCTGTGTCCTCAGTACCTTGCTCTACGGCTGCGAGGCCTGGACAACGTATGTCAGCCAAGAGCGACGTCTCAATTCATTCCATCTTCGCAGCCTCCGTAGAATCCTTGGCATCAGGTGGCAGGACCGTATCTCCAACACATCCCCAGCATATACACCCTAGTGAGCCAGTGGCACTTGAGATGGCTTGGCCATGTGAGCCACATGGAAGATGGCAGGATCCCCAAGGACACATTGCACAGCGAGCCCATCACTGGTATCAGACCCACCAGCCGTCCATGTCTCCGCTTAAAAGATGTCTGCAAACGCGATATGAAGTCCTGCGACATTGATCACAAGTCGTGGGAGTCAGTTGCCAGTGATCGCCAGAGCTGGCGGGCAGCCATAAAGGTGGGGCTAAAATGTGGCGAGTCGAAGAGACTTCGCAGTTGGCAGGAAAAAAGACAGAAGCGCAAGGGGAGAGCCAACTGTGTAACAGCCCTGACAACCAATTTTATCTGCTGCACCTGTGGAAGAGTCTATCACTCTGGAATTGGCCTTCATAGCCACTCCAGGTGCTGCTTCACAAACCACTGACCACCTCCAGGTGCTTACCCATTGTCTCTCGAGACAAGGAGGCCAAAGAAGAAGAAGATTCTTACACCTCTCTGAGATTTGCCGACATATTTTCTCCTCTATCTCTTCCTGTCTGTTTAGAGGCCTGTAGTACACTCCCAGCCAAGTGATTGTCCCCTTTTTGTTTTTAAATTCTACCCATATGGCCTCATTTGAGGAATTTCTAAGAAATCATCCTTCCTTACTGCAGTCATTGACTCCTTGATCAACAGTGCAATGCCACCTCCTCTTTTACTCCCTCACCTGTCTTGCCTGTAGATTCTGTCCCCTGGAATACTGAGCTGCCAGTCCAGCCCCTCCCTCAACCATGTCTCTGTGATAGGAATAAGATCATACTCCCATCGCCCTCAATTCATCTGCCTTATTAGTAAGACTCCTTGCATTAAAATAGATGCAATCCAGCCTTGCATTTTTCACTTGTGCCGTAACAGGTCTATATTTGCTCTGCCTTCCAGACTGACTCAGTTTCTCTTTTAAATTTGACTGTGTTTAACCCCCTACTGTACCTCCACTCTGTATCCGACCCCCCTGCCAAATTAGTTTAAACCCCCCCTACCCCCCAAAACAGCACTAGCAAACCTCCCAGCAAGTATGTTGGTCCCGTTCCAGTTCAGGTGCAACCCGTCCAACTTGTATCGGTCCCACCTTTCCCAGAAACAGACCCAGTGGTCGAGGAAACTAAGGCCCTCCCTCCCGCACCATATCCTCAGCCATGCATTCATCTGCTCTACCCTCTTATTCCTATACTCATTAGCATGTGGCATTGGGAGTAATCCAGAGATTACAACCTTTGAGGTCCTGCTTTTTAATCTGCTATCTAGCTCCCTAAATTCTGGTTGCAGGACCTCATCCCTCTTTCTACCTATGTCATTGGTGCCAATGTGTACCATGACCTCTGACTGTTCACCCTCCCACTTGTCCTGCAGCCACTCTGTGACATCCTTGACCCATGCACCAGGGAGGCAACATACCATCCTGGAGTCACGTTTGCAGCCACAGAAATGCCTATCTGTACCTCTTACGATAGAATGCCCTATCACTATAGCTCTTCTACTCCTTTTCTTCCCCTCCTGTGCAGCTGATCCACCTGTGGTGCCACAGACTTGGTTCTTGCTGCATTCCCCTGAGAAGCTATCTCCCCCAATAGTATTCAAAGTGGAAAATCTGTTAGAAAGGGAGATGGATCCAGGGGACTCCTTCACTACCTGCCTAGTTCTTCTACTCTGCCTGGTGGTGACCCATTCCCTTTCTACCTGAGCAGTCTTTACCTGCGATGTGACCACCTCCCTATACGTGCTATTCATGATGATCTCAGCCTCGCGGATGCTCCACAGTATCTCCAGCCGCCGCTCCAGATCCGAAACGTGGATTTCGAGTAGCTGCAGCTGGAGACACTTCCTGCACACGTGTTCGTCCTGGATACTTGAAGTGTCCCTGACTTCCCACGTTGCACAGGAGGATCACTCCACATTGCTGAGCTGCCCTGCCATAACTTACCCTTAATTTATCCCCTTAAATTACCCAAAAATTAAATTATTTACACTAGGGACCTTGATTCTCCCCCAAAAAACACGACCTCCTTTATTGAAAAAACTGTAGACCTTTCCCTTTACTTTTAGTTACTTACCCAGCTATTTAGAGTAACTCCCTAACAGCAGATACTCACCAACCAATCACCTTGCAGCCTTCCTGTGACATCACAGCTCCTTTGTTTTCAAACTCCGGCGTGCCTGGACTGCTCTCCGCTTCTCACCTGGAAGGTGAGTGACTAGGCCGCGATCCTCAGGCTCAATTTATCGGCTCCACTCTCGGTGTTCTCCCCACAGGTCCGCTCCACTCCCGGAAGGTGAGTGACTGGACCACGATCCTCGGGCTCAATTTATCGGCTCCACTCTCGGTGTTCTCCCCACAGGTCCAGTCCTCTCCCGGAAGGTGAGTGACTGGGCTGCGATCCTTGGGCTCAATTTATTGGTTCTGCTCTCGGCGTTCTCCCCACAGGTCCACTCCTCACCGCTCCGCCCCCGGAAGGAAAGTCAGTCTGGTATCTGTGACGGACAATGAGGAGAAACACAATATAAGGAGAGAGTGAAATACATTTTACTCTTTAGACGATATTATTTATTATATTTCAGCTGTTCCTTGTTTCACAAATATTTTTGCGGGCTTTTCAAATTTGTGAATGGATTTCAGCTCTGACAATTTGCCACTGTCAATCTCCGCCCCATTTTCTCATTGCCCTTTGATGATCGGCGAAATAGCAGCTACCTGATTGGTGACATGAACCAGCCAATGAGATTCAGCAGACAGTAACCAATCAGAAGTAGCCGGACTGCATTCCTCCAGAAGGTAAAGCAGGGAAGTGCGGGAGGAATTCCTCACTCTTTGTGAAAGTATTTGTGAGATTGTGGAAATGTCTGGAAGAGGAGCAGGGGAGAGACCATGATCCTGTCTCAGGTAAGTTTTTGAGTAAAATGGCTGTAACCAATTCTGTAACTTCAGGCCAGGGAGTGTGTAACACCGTTTGGGTGGTAGTGAAGGATAATGATGGAGATGCACCGGTTGATCGTGCCTTATTCATTAAGAAAATCCTTATTGATTGCTGTGGATTCCAAGCTGCGAACATCTTCTGCCTGCAGGACTTCCCCAGCTGTGGATATTTTGACGTGACGTCCAAGAACGTGGAGGATGCATCAAGTTCCTGAAGGTGATCAAGAAGAAGGGAAACCAGGCGCCGCTGTCAATCCTCACAGTGGAGCCACTCTTCACACTGCCATCGCAACGTGACCGGGTGGTGAGAAGCCACCTCTACAACCCCCATGTTCCTGTCGTGGATGTACTCACCTTCCTCACCAGGTATGTTGAGGTGGCCGGCGGCAGCACTGATGTCAAGGACCCATTTGGATTTGGACCAGCTAGCGGCAGGTCAAGGTGACCTTGAAGGTCGATGCCAACGGAGCCATCATCCATCCTCCCTCCAGCTTCGCTTTCGGGAGAAGTCGAGGCTTCATGGTCTATGCGGAGCAGCCCAGAGTTTGTCGTACCTGCGGCAAATCTGGTCACGTGGCAGCTAAATGCAGCACAGTCGTCTGCAAGAACTGCAAGAAGGAAGGCCATCAGACCAAGGACTGTAATCATTGTAAGTACTGCAACCTGTGAGGTGGGGCAGGCCACCTCTACTAAACCTGCCCAAACGCTGCCTCAGTTATGCTCAGGCAGCAAGGATCAAGGAAAGACCGGGTTAAGGAACGGTGAACATGTCTGGTGCTGGGAGGGAAACAAGCAATCCTCCCCACAGCGATGAAAGTCTATCTGAGAAAGACAGGAAAGGGGAGGCAGCTGCAACCAGTGACCCAACACCTACTCCGTGCCTGGAAACTCCTCCTCCACAGACAGAATTAATGGAGGAGGAGGCAGCAGATGGACAAACAGGTCAGTGGCAGGTGGTACAAAGGAAGACCACAAAGAAAAAAGCTCCAGAAAAAGAACAGGTCAACACCCAACCAGTGGCAAGAGGAGGCTACCGTCTGAGAGAGCCTACAGCAGCTCCTCCTCACTGGACGAGGAAGGGCCGGAACGATGGCACCTCCAAAAGAAGCAGCAGAACTCAAAGGAGCTGGAAGATAAAGCCCACCAGCTCCGGGGCACTGGAAGCTGTGACACGCCCAGCGCACCCCAAACCAAAAGCATGGAACCCAAGGAGATGCTCAGTGCACCCCAGCTCCGGGAGACCGAGAGCAGCGAAGTGTCCTGCGCACTCCAGCTCCAGCTCCGGGAAGTCAGGAACAGTGATGTCTTCGAGGAGGGACCGAGGGGAAAGACACCAACAATAGAGGACAACCCAAGCCTTGCTGCCTACAAGACCCGCCCCCCACCCGCCGATGTCACCCCAGTGGAACAAAACCCTCATGAATAACCATGAGGTGTTTCTGGGCTCAACGAATGTGAAACAGCTTGCGTACACTATGGGTATGCAGGAACATACTCAAGGACCGGGACTAGCAAGGACACCTGGTGTGGTAAGCAACACCCAACTTTATAGTGGATATAAAGATTGCTTCGATTAACATGCATTGTGTTAAATCCACCACGTGATGTGTTTCAACCTTGGATGACTTCGCAAATGTCAAAGCTGGCGCACTGTTTCGTCAGGAGTGTGGAATCCTGCACCGCAGCACTTACAGGCAATGGTCACGATGGTGATCCCATGGGTCATCGATCTGGTCCAGAGGAAATGGTTCCTGTTCCTCCGGCCTGGGGATTCTGCTGCGGGAAGGCAACTTAACCATCTCTGAAGTTAAGATGCTGGTGGGCGGTCGCCTTCTCGTAGCAGATGTAATGTACAACAATGCTCCGCTCCAGTTAAGCAACGTATATGCCCCGGTCCAATACAGTGAGCGGCTGACCTTCCTCCAGCAACTCCCACTGCTGCTGGCGACATCCAGGCCGATCATTCTTGGAGGTGACTTCAACTGCATCATTGATGCAGCTGGACGATCTGGCAGTGACGACAGAAAACTGGACGCTCCGCCCAGATTCTTAAAGGAAACAGTATAAAATGCCAAACTGCACAATGTCTTCAGCAAACCTGCAGACAGAGAGCAGCGTAGATACGCCTGGTCAAGATCGGACGGGTCTGCCCGTTCCAGGATTGACTTCCTGTATGTGTCCCCTGCTTTCACGGTCAGATCCACCGACGTCAAGCCGGTGTTCTTCTCCGGCCACTGCCTCTTACTGGTTGACTGTCACTTACAGGATGACCAGCGGGTTGGCAGGGGGACATGGAAGCTCAATGCTACACTGCTAACCCCAGAGAACATTGAGGAACTCAAAAGAGATTGAAAAAGTTGGAGAACAGTGAGACCCTCTTTGAGTATCCGGTGAACTGGTGGGAAGTGATCAAGGAGAACATCAAGAGGTTCTTTATCTCCAAAGGTGTTCAGAGGGTGAGAGAGACAGAGGGAAATGTCCGCACTCCAGAAAAGAATGCAAAATCTGCTCTGGCTGCAGTCGATGGGGGTTGAGGTCAAGGAGGACTTCCAAGAGGTGAAGAGCCAGCAGGCCTCGCTCTTTGCCACGGAGGCCTCCAAGATCATCTTCCGGTCCAGAGTCTGCTTCATTGAGCAGGATGAGACGTGCTCGCGTTTCTTCTTCCAAAAGGTACACAGAGAGAGCTCTGTGATCAGCAGCTTGAAGGAAGAAGATGGCTCGGTCACAACTTCGCAGTCCGACATACTAAGGATTAGCAAATCCTTGAATGCTGGGCTGTAAGACGTGAAGTCTATGGACAGCACGTCCTCCCAGTCCTTCCTGTCATCCATCACAGAGGTCTTAGATGACAGCATGCAGGAGAATCTGGACAAGCCGCTAACTCTGGACAAGCTGACAAAGGCCAT
The DNA here is from genome assembly GCF_036365525.1 of Heterodontus francisci. Taxonomy (NCBI): domain Eukaryota; kingdom Metazoa; phylum Chordata; class Chondrichthyes; order Heterodontiformes; family Heterodontidae; genus Heterodontus; species Heterodontus francisci. The sequence goes on from NW_027142345.1 coordinate 2,152,233, forward strand.
CAAGTCTTTTGAGACGAAGAAAACTCCCGGAAGCGACGGCTTACCAGTTGAGTTGTATTCGGCCCTGTGGTACTGGGTCAGCCCAGACCTGCTGGAAGTGTACGAGAGTACGCTCCTGGCCGGCAGCATGTCAGAATCCATGAGGAAAGGCATCATCACCCTCATCTACAAGCAGAAGGGGGAGAGGGCAGAAATCAGAAATTGGCGGCCCATCTCACTGCTTAATGTAGACTACAAGGTTCTGTCCAAAGTCATCGCCAGTCGAGTCAACTCTGCTCTGGAGTTGGTGATTCACCCTGACCAGACCTGTACTGTACCCAGCAGGAAGATCTCTGATAGTGTCGTGCTACTCAGGGATACGATCGCCTATGTACAGGTCAGGAGGGTGGACACCTGCCTCATCAGCCTGGACCAGGAGAAGGCTTTTGACAGGATATCGCACACATACATGATGGATGTGCTTTCCAAAATGGGGTTTGGGGAGAGAATCTGCAATTGGATCAAACTGCTCTACACAAACATCAGTAGTACAGTCCAAAAAAATGGGTGGTAATCAGAAAGTTTCCAATCAAATCTGGAGTCAGACAGGGCTGTCCTCTTTCCCCTGCCTTGTGTGTTTGCTGTATCGAACCCTTTGCTGAGTCTATTTGGAAGGATGCGGGCATAAGAGAGGTGACAATCCCAGGCAGTGGAGTCACTCAGGTCAAAGCCTCCCTGTACATGGATGATGTTGCTGTATTCTGATCGGATCCGCTGTCCATTCACAGACTGATGAGCATCTGCGACCAGTTCGAACTGGATTCGGGAGCCAATGTTAACCATGGCAAGAGCGAGGCCATGTTCCTTGGAAACTGGGCTGACCGATCCTTTGTCCCCTTCATTGTCAGGTCAGACTACCTGAAGGTGCTGGGGATATGGTTTGTCAGGGCCGGGACGTGCACCAAAACCTGGGAGGAGCGAGTAGCCAGGGTACAACATAAACTGAGCAAGTGGGAGCAGCGATCTCTCTCTATTATGGGTAAGAACCTGGTCATCAGGTGCAAGGTGCTCACGTTGTTGCTGTAAGTGGCACAGGTCTGGCCCATACCCCCCTCCTGTGCTGTGGCGATCACCCGAGCCATTTCCCGCTTTATCTGAAGACGCAAAATGGACAGGGTCCAGAGGGACACGATGTTCAAACCTCTGGATAAAGGCGAAAAAATGTACTCAACGTCGCCCTCAACCTGATGGCCGCCTTAGTATGTGGCTGCATCAAGCTGTGCGTAGAGCCCCAGTATGCAAACACCAAGTGTCACTATGTGCTGAGGTTCTATCTGACCCCGGTGTTGCGAAGGATGGATCTGGTCACATTGCCACGGAACGCTCCATCCAGTTGGACTGTGCGTTCGTGGAAATGTTTGTGTGGAAAACACCTTTGACCACCAATCCATCAGGCAGTGGTCTGCACGGAATGTCCTCAAGTCTATTTTTGGAAAAGAAAAGTCTGGAAGAGGAAAGACCGGCAGGAAAGCTCGGTCCAAGGCCAAGTCTCGCTCCTCCCGGGCTGGACTGCAGTTCCTGGTGGGCCGTGTTCACAGGCTCCTGAGAAAGGGCAACTATGCTGAGCGTGTGGGTGCCGGAGCCCCGGTCTATCTGGCTGCTGTGCTCGAGTATCTGACCGCTGAAATCCTCGAGTTGGCCAGTCACGCAGCCCAGGACAATAAGAAGACCCGCAAAATCCTCAGACACCTACAGCTGGCTGTCCAGAATGACGAGGAGCTCACCAAGCTGCTGGGAGGGGTGACCATCACTCCGGGCTGGGTGCTGCCTAATATCTAGGGCATTCTGCTGCCCAAGAAAACCAGCGCTCCGGGCACCAAAACCAAGTCAATCTGCCAGGATTTTATCAAATACCCAAAGGTTCTTTTCAGAGCCACCCACAGCATCATTCTTGTAAATCTCCTCTGTACTCTCTACACAGCAATTATGTCCTTTCTGTAATGTGATGACCAGAACTGTACGCAATACTCCAGCTGTGGCCAAACCACCGTTTTAAACAGTTCTCGCATTACATCCCTGCTTTTGTCAACCAAGAAAGGAAAGCATTCCATATGCCTTCTTCACCACTCTATCTACCTATCCTGTCACTTTCAGGGACTTGTGGACATGCACTCCAAAGTCTCTCACTTCTTCTACCCATCTCAATATCTTCCCGTTTATTGTGTATTCCCTTGCTTTGTTTGCTCTCCCCAAATGCATTACATCACACTTCTCCAGATTGAATTCCATTTGCCACTTTTCCGCCCACTCAATTAATCCATTCGTAAGTCTGCAGCTATCCTCCTCACCATCAATTACACAGCCAATTTCCCAATCATAGCTCCCACATTTAATTCCAAATAATAATTTTTTTTTTTTGAAGAGATACAGCACTGAAACAGGCCCTTCGGCCCACCGAGTTTGTGCCGACCATCAACCATCCATGTTATACTAATCCTACACTAATTCCATATTCCTACCACATCCCCACCTGTCCCTATATTTCCCTACCACCTACCCAGGGACAATTTATAATGGCCAATTAACCTATCAACCAGCAATTCTTTGGCATGTGAGAGGAAACTGGAGCACCCAGAGGAAACCCACACAGGCAGTACCCAGAATTGAACCCGGGTCGCTGGAGCTGTGAGGCTGCGGTGCTAACCGCTGCGCCACTGTGCTGCCCGTGTGGTAATATACACCACAAACAGCAAGGGACCCAACACTGAACCCTGTGGAACGCCACTGAAAACCGCTTTCCATGTGCAAAAACATCCGTTGACTACTATCCTTTGTTTCCTGCCACTGAGTCAATTTTGGATCCAACCTGCCACATTCCCCTGTATCCCATGGGCTTTCATTTTATTGACCAGACTGCCATGTGGGACCTTATCAAATGCCTTACTAAAATCCATGTAAACCACATCCACCGCACTATCCTCATCAATGCTCCTTGTTACTTCCTCAAAAAACTCAATCAAGTTAGTGAGACATGACCTTCCCTTAACAAATCCATGCTGACTATCCCTGATTAACCCATGTCTTTCCAAGTGGTAGTTTATCCTGTCCCTCAGAATTGATTCGAATAATTTACCCACCACTGAGGTCAGACTTACCACATCCTTTTAAAATAATAGTACAACGTTCGCAGACCTCCAATCCTCCGGCACCTCCCCCATATCCAGTGAGGATTTGAAGATGATCCTCAGCGCATCCACTATTTACTCCTTGGCTTCCTTTAACAACCTCAGATGCAAACCATCTGGCCCAGGTGATTTATTCATTTTCAGGGATGTCAGACCCTCTCGTACTTCCACTCTCATTATGCTTATCGTATCTAATATTTCACACTCCTCTTCTTTTACTACAATGTCTGCATCATCCCTCTCCTTTGTGAAGGCAGAGACAAAAAACTCATTAAGAACCCCGCCCACATCTTCTGGATCCACACAGAAGTTCCCTTGTACATCTCTGATAGGCCATACCCTTTCCTTAGTTATCCTCTCGCTCTTCATGGACTGCTAAAACATCTTTGGGTTTCCTTCAACTAGTTGTATCCAGTCCACATCCACCAAATCACCTCTCAGTTTTGTAAAATTTGCCTTCCCCCAATTTCGAACTTTTACTTTTCGAGCTGCCCTGCCATTACTTAGCTTTACAAACTCATTATTGCTCGTGTAATAAGTAGAATAATTTACCAGTTACTCACCGATCAGCTTCTTCCCCTGTATCATGGAGGCTGAAAAGGCAGAAGAGAAGAGACCAAAGAGCACCTCCTTCCCCTAGTCAGTGAAGTCCCTCACACATCAACTCACAGCTTTACACTCTGTCCAAACAGCACTTTCTAATTAGTAATTATTCATAAATTACACTAACTAAAACATTAGTAACCTGACCAATTATAAGGTAGCTATTTGAGGGTTTTTAAACAAAGAGCTTTTTTCCCAATCCCAAAGGCTCTTTTCAGATCCACCCACAGTATCTGAAAGGGCTGATTACTGTCTGAAGTCTGCTGTACCCACACCTCTGTCTATCCCTCTTCATCGAGAACAACCAGCGTCATCTTCCATTCCTTTCACCATCATGTGTTTAACTCGCTTCTCCTTATAGACAGTCAGATATCAATGTAATAATGAAATGATCTGTGTCAGTGCTGGCCATTTCCCTGTCCTGATTTCAGACCCCACTCTGGACACTTGTTTCCCATTCCAGGACCTTCTTGTATTAATATTCAGCACCACCTGTCAGTCAGAAACTTGTCTCAATGAACCGATCCTTTTACTGAACTTCCAACTGCTGCTGTCTATTTCTCGAGGGAAAGAGCAGCTCACTGTGTAAGGAAGTGAGGGGAATGTAACCCGGCTGCTGGTGAGAAGGTCCCGTCTTCTCAGTCAAAAGCCTTTTATTTTACTTCAGTGATTCCCAGATTCCCAGCTGGTCCGTTGAGGATTTTGTTTTCACAGAAATAGCTTGTTAAATACAAATCTGATTCCAACATGTCAGTAACAGGACAGAATGGGAACCTTTAAAAGGATGAAGCAACTATTTCAGCGGCTTCTCACTGTCCCCCTGAAGCCTGTGTGAAGGGGAATTACCAATAGTCTGTAATTTATTACTTCCACACCGGGTTTGAGTTATTTGTCGTGTGAAAGATTGCTGAACGGAGTCTTTTACTGTCAGTTACGGATGAGAAGTTGACAAAAATTGGCAAAATAAAGCTGTTCATAAAATAGCACCAGAAATTTGAGTCGTTAAAAGCAAAATTGTGTTTTAAAAGTTTATTTAAACCGCTACGGGAAAATAGATTTTTATGTACTTTTCCAGTCGATCACTTCTTTTCCAAAGTGAAATTGGCGGCTTTCACAAATTCAAATATTCTGCCTAGTTGACAGGTTCAACCAATGATTTTTTGTATTTTGTGCTTCGAGATTCTCTGATTGAAGCGTTCATGAGGGCTAATGGCCGTGTGGCCTAATGGATAAGGCGTCTGACTTCAGTATATTCGATGATGTTATCAGAAGGTTGCAGTTTCGAGTCCTGCCACAGTCATTTTGACCCAAAGGGATGATGCAGGGCTTTGGGGATCAAGTCGGGGACTGAACAGATTGGAAACCCGACATGGACTTGATGGGGCGAATGGCCTCCTCATGTGCTGTCACTGACTTTATGAGAAGAGGGTGACCAATCAGAAGTGGGCTCGGGTTCCAGCGGGCTCAAACTGCAGGAATTCCAGGTCCCTGAATGACTGAGCTGAAACTGATCAGTTTCACTGCAGGAAACACCGTCTCGGGAGAAATAACATCACAAATAATTCAATTTGACTAATTATTCAATTATCAAACAATGGGCAGATGTGAAGGTGTGATGTTACTTTTCACTGTGAGGGGAGAATCCACCATCTGGGCAAATCAGCAACTTTATAACATCGTCTGTACGTTTGGAAAAGAAACGATGAAAACTCTCCCCATATCCCTGGTGCGGTGGAACGGCTCAATTCAGAGATTGGACTATAACGAGAGCACAACATAAATCATTAACTGATATTTCCGGCATAAAACACACCCCAGCTCCCGTTCCCATGTCACTGCTGTCCCTATGAGGCGGTGGCTGACTCTGAAAAGAGACTTTGTTTTGTGTTTCTGCAGGAAAACCACAAAGATCCTCCCAGGCAGTGAAACTCATCTTCCCAGAATCTCCATACCAGATTGAAACAGAAAACACAAAGACAGTGAGAAAGTTCCAGAGAGTTACTGAGCATTAAAACCAATGAAATAAACCAATTCTAGAGAGATGTTGGTGCAGCTTTTTCAGAGAGATTGTGGGTGGCTCTTAAAAGAGCCGTTGTGTTTCGAGTGTTTTCACTACACGGTGGAGTTTTACTTGGAGTTGATGTACTTGGTCACTCACTTTGTCCCTTCTCACATTCCGAGCGCTTTGTTGGGTGGAAATGTTTCTTCAGGCAGTTTCAACAGCTCAGAGCCGACATTGAGTCAGAAACCAGAAATGGAAGTACGGGACACAGACAAGGAATTGAGGCTGAACCTTTATAAATCTCACTGGTTATGGGCCTCAGTTAGAGCGTTGTGTCTAATTCCATGCTCCACACTTTAGCAGGAATGGCAAGGCCTTAGAGAGGGTGCAGAGGAGATTTACTAGAATGTATCAGACATGCAGGAATTCAGCTAATGTGGAAAGAATAGGGGTCTGGGGTGTGTGAAGCTGGGGTCCTTCTTCTTAGAGAAGAGATGTTAATGGGGCAGTTAATCGTTGTGTTCAACATTGTGAAGAGTTTTTATAAGAAGAAAGAAGTTTGACTACAATTAGGCAGAGCCTTGGTGAGATCACACCTGGAGCACTGTGTACAGTTTTGGTTCCCCTTATCTAAGGAAGGATATACTTGCCTTAAAGGAAGTGTATCAAAGTGTCACTCGATTGCTCCCTGGGATGAGGGGATTGTCCTATGAGAAGAGATTGAGTAGACGAGGCCAATATTCCTCAGAATTGAGAAGAGTCAGAGGTAATCTTACTGGCACCTAAAAATCTTAAGGGATTTAACAGGGTAAATGCTGGGAGGATGTTTCCTCTGGCTGGGGAATCTAGAACTAGGAATCACAGTCTCAGTATAAATGGCTCCATCATTTAGGACTGAGAAGAGGAGAATTTTTTTTCACTCAAAGTATTGTGAATCTTTGGAATTCTCTACGCGCAGTGGTTAGCACCGCAGCCTCACAGCTCCAGTGACCTCGGTTCCGTTCAGGGTATTGCCTGTGCGGAGTTTGCAAGTTTTCTCTGTGCCCGCGTGGGTTTCCGCCGGGTGCTCCAGTTTCCTCCCACAGCCAAAGACTTGCAGGTTGATAGGTAAATTGACCATTGTAAATTGCCCCTAGTGGAGATAGGTCGTAGGAGAATGGTGGGAATGTGGTAGGGAATATGGGATGAATGTAGGATTAGTATAAATGGGTGGTTATTGGTCGGCACGGACTCGGTGGGCCGAAGGGCCTTTTTCAGTGCTGTATCTCTCTGTGACTCTAGAGATGTGGATGCTCAATCATTGGGTATATCCAAGAGAGAGATCGATAGGTTTTTGGATACGAAGGGAATCAAGGGATCTGTGCTCGTGTGGTAAGATGGAGTTGATGTAGGAGATCAGCTGTGATCTTATTGAATGGCAGAGCTATTTCGATGGGCCGAATGGCCTACTCCTATTTTTTATGTAAAGTTCCATTCCTCTCGGAATATTTAATTTTCAAAAAGAGAAATACTGCACACACTGGAAACCTGAATAATAACAGAAGATTCTGGAAACACTCAGCAGTTCCAGCAGTATCTGTGTAGAGAGGAAGGTAGGAGCAATGTTTCAGGTCTACAGAAGGGTCACAGAACTGGACCACTAACCCGAGCTTCTCTTCTCCACAGTTGTTTCCGGACTGGCTGAGTGTTTTCAGTATTTTAGGCTTTTTCTTTCTGTATTTCATCCTTTTCCCATTTGACTATTTGCTGTGAAACTTTCAGCGTTGTGCTCAATTCTTTGTGTCGTTGTGTTTTCTTTATTTGAAGTAATGTAAATAGTAACCTGAAATGAATTTGCCAAATGGTTGGGCAAATTGTTACAACCAGTTTTTGAGCAAGTTCTCCACAAACACAGTGAAGGATTCCTTCACATTTGTGAAGACCATCCAGGACTTGCATATCGATAGCAATGCCGTGTCCATGTGTCATTTGACATTGCTAGCCTATTCACCAATGCACCACTTCAGGAAGCCATAGATATTTGCACTGCAGTGCTATATCATGGTGATCTAGACCCGTCACCATTGTGCGAATCAGTATTCATTGAACTTATGAACTCGGCAACTTGCACAGTTGAGTTCAGTTTTATTGACACCATGTATCGCTGGTGTTGCCATGGGATCCCCTCGAGGCCCAGCTCTCACAAACATCTTTGTTGGATTCCATGACAAACCTGTTTTTAAGGGAATGACACCTAACCTCCGACCTCTTGCATATTTCCAATATGTAGATGATACGTTTGCTATATTTGAATCCGCAGCTGCATGAAATAATTTCCTTGCACGTCTTCATGGGCTCCATCCTGCACTCAAATTCACCTTTGGAATGGAGCTGTCAAATGAGCTCCCTTTCCTTGATGTACTAGTTGAGAAATCTGCTAAGGGGTTTTCTACCACGGTCTACCGCAAACCTACCTTCACTGGTCAATACACGCGTTGGGATTATTACAGTTCCACGCGCTATAAGATTGGCCTTATCGGCAACCAATCACTGACCGACATTGGCTCCTGGTCCAGCAACAACTCAACCTCAAAATCCTCAGACCTGCTGAGTGGTTCCAGCATTTCTTGTTTTTATTTCAAAATACTCATCCTTGTTTCTAAATCCTTATGTGTTCTCACCTGTCCCAACCTCCTTCCTCCCTCCGTAACCACCTCCCTCCCTCCCTCTGTAACCACCTCCCTCCCTCCGTAATCACCTCCCTCCCTCCCTCCGTAACCACCTCCATGCAAGCTTGATGCTGAAATAGGGCGAATCAAAGACATCCTGCATTACAATGGCTACACTGATCAGATCATTTCTCACTGTATATCGCACAAACTTATAAACGGGCTGAAGGACGTCATTTTTAGCCCTGAAAAGTGCCCAGTCTCCCTCAAATTACCCTGGAAGGGTAATTTAACCCCAGTATTTGAGTAACAGGTGAAGCGAGCTGTTTCCTGCTGTTACTATGCAGGAGCAACAAGTGTGGTGTTCACCACTAACAGGATGCTGCTGTCAAACAAAAGAGACGTCCTGCCTATCACACAAATAAGTAACGTGATATATGAATTTCAATACCAGTGTGATGCTCGGTTTCTAGACCGTACATCCCAAAACTGGCGGATTGTATCAAATAACATGTCCCTTCCGCTGTTCGCAATGGGCCCTACCCAACCAACCCGTGCTTGCAAAACTCAAAACACAGTATCCAACATGAGATGTGATTCCACAATAGGACAACATTTGCTAAATAATTCTCAGTGTGCTAAGAATTACACTGACAACCAATTTAAGACTGTCAGTAGGGCTCGCAGTGTGGTGCATTGGTGTGTACTGTAAACTACATATATTAATACACAGGGCCCTGTTCTTTACAGACAGAAAGAACATGCACACACATTGTGCCAGTTTAAGCTAAACAAAATAAGTGACAGCCATTCACTGGCTCATTCCACAGGGCAATGCCCTGACCAATCAGAGTCAAGCTGCCTGGTTTAAACTTCAAACAAAGCTGGGCAGTTATCTGTCAATGACCATAAACTGATGCATTCTGAATGGCAATGCCTCGACCAATCAGAGTTCACTTGCCAACCAATCAGCACTCTCTTCTCACACAGAAGAAAGTTGGTGTTTTCCCTTAAATTGGTATTCTTGTGGATTGCCCTGCTGAGTGCAAGACGAAAACAACTGGCTACTAAAGTTTGGACAACATGTCACTATTTTCACGAAATGATTACTTTTATTTTCAATATAAAAATATAAAGCAATATGAGTGTAACATTTACAGACAAATTCTATTACCTCACATTGCCTGATTCTTTCACACTGACAGACTATGTGAACTACTGTCCCGATTTTGCAGTTCTCACTTCCAGTTAGCAAATTTCCGCAATCTGTGATACAGTGCAGTTTACAGACCAGACCGTCAATCACAACATGCAATAATTGTTCAGCTTATGTTGGACTGGTGGGATTTAGAAATACTAGGAATTGAGATGAGCTGTTATTGCATTTAATTATTTGTTTCATGGGATGTGGACGTCGCCAGCCAGGCCAGCATTTATTGTCCATCCCTAATTGCCCATGAGAAGGTGGTGGTGAGCTTCCTTCTTGAACCACTGCAGTCCATGTGGGGTAAGTACACCCACAGTGCTATTAGGAAGGGAGTTCCAGGAATTTTACCCAGCGACAGTGAAGGAATAGCGATATAGTTCCAAGTCAGGATGATATGTAGCTTGGAGGAGAACTTTCAGGTGGTGGTGTTCCCATGCATCTGTGGCCCTTGTCCTTCTAGGCAGTAGAGGATGTAGGTTTGGAAGGTGCTGCCTGAGTAGCCTTGGTGCATTGTTGCAGTGCATCTTGTAGATGGTACACACTGCTGCCACTGTACGTCAGTGGTGAAGGGAGTGAATGTTGTGGACGGGGTGCCAATCAAACGTGTTGCTTTGTCCTGGATGGTGTCGAGCTTCTTGAATGTTGTTGGAGCTGCACACATCCGGGCAAGTGGATAGTATTCCATCACACTCCAGACTTGTGCCTTGTAAATGGTGGACAGGCTTGGGGAGTCAGGAGGTGAGTTACTCACCGCATGCTTCCTACCCTCTGACCAGCTCATGTAGTCACACTATTTATAAGGCGACTCCAGTTCAGTTTCTGGTCAATGGGAACCCCCAGGAAGTTGATAGTGGGGGATTCAGCGATCGTAATGCTGTTGAATGTCAATGGGAGATCGTTAGATTCTCTCTTGTTCGAGATGGTCATTGCCTGGCACTTGTGTGGCGCGAATGTTACTTGCCACTTATCAGCCCAAGCCTGGATATTGTCCAGGTCTTGCTGCATTTCTACATGGACTGCTTCAGTATCTGAGGAGTCGCAAATGGTGCTAAATTTTGCAATCATCAGTGAACATCCCCATTTCTGACCTTATGATTGAAGGAAGGTCCCTGATGAAGTAGTGAAGAAGGTTGGGCCGAGGATACTACCCTGAGGAACTCCAGCAGTAATGTCCTGGTGCTGAGATGACTGACCTCCAACTATCACAACCATTTTCCTTTGTGCTAGGTACGATTCCAACCACTGGAGAGTTTTCCTCTTGATTCCCATTGACTCCAGTTTTGCTCTGGCTCCTTGATGCCATACTCAGTCAAATGCTACTTTGATGTCAAGGGCAGACACTCTCACCTCACCTCTTGAGTTCAGCTCTTTTGTCCTTGTTTGAACCAAGGCTGTAATGAGGTCAGGAGCTGAATGGCCCTGGCGGAACCCAACCGAGCGTCAATGAACAGGTTATTGCAAAGCAAGTTCCCCGTCGATGACACCTTCCATCACTATACTGATGATTGAGAGTAGACTGATGCGGCAGCAATTGGCTGGGTTGGATTTGTCCTGCTATTTGTGTACAGGACATACCTGGGCAATTTTCCACATTGCCGAGTAGATGCCAGTGTTGTAGATGTACTGGAACAGCTTGGCTAGGGGCGCGGCAAGTTCTGGAGCACAGGTCTTCAGTACTATTGCCGGAATATTGTCAGGGCCCGTAGCCTTTGCTGTATCCAGTGCCTTCAGTCGTTTCTTGATATCACGTTGAGTGAATCGAATTGGCTGAAGACTGGCATCTGTGTTGCTGGGGACTTCAGAAGGAGGCCGAGATGGATCATCAACCCGGCACTTCTGGCTGAAGATTGTTTCAAATTCTTCATCCTTGTCTTTTGCACTGATGTGCTGGGCTCCCCCATCATTGAGGTTGGGGATATTTGTGGAGCCACCTCCTCCTGTTGGTTGTTTAATTGTCCACCACCATTCATCATTGGATGTGGCAGGGTGTAGATCTGATCCGTTGGTTGTGGGATCACTTAGCCCTGTCTATTACATGCTGCTTCTGCTGTTTGGCATGAAAGTAGTCCTGGGCTGTAGCTTCATCAGGCTGACGCCTCATTTCAAGGTATGCCTGGTGCTGCTCCTGGCATGCCCTCCTGCACTCTTCATTGAATTAGGGTTGATCCCCCAGCTTGTTGGTAATGTTAGAGTGGGGGAATATGCCGGGCCATGAGGTTATAGAATGTGGTTGACAACAATTCTGCTGCTGGTAATGGTCCACAGCACCTCATGGATGTCCAGTTATACATTGCTAGATCTGTTCAAAATCTATCCCATTTAGCACAGCTGTAGTGGCACACAACACGATAGAGGGCATCCTCAATGTGAAGACAGGACATCATCTCCACAAGGACTGTGCAGTGGTCACTCCTACCAATACTGTCATGGACTGATGCATCTGCGGCAGGCAGATTGGTGAGGATGAGGTCAAGTATGTATTTCCCTCTTGTTCGTTCCCTCACCACCTACTGCAGACCCAATCGAGCAGCTATGTCCGTTAGGACTCGGCCAGCATGGTCAGTAGTGTTGCTACCGAGCCACTCACGGTGATGGACATTGAAATCCCCCAGGCAGAGTACATTCTGGACCCTTGCCACCCTCAGTGCTCCCTCCAAGTGGTGTTCATCAGTCTCTCGCTGTCTCTTGCTGGTTTGCTCAGTCTCTTTCTCTGTACCTTTCAAAACGTCAAAGGGTCACTGACCCGAAACGTTGACTCTGCTTCTCTTTCCACAGATGCTGCCAGACCTGCTGAGTGATTCCAGCATTTCTTGTTTTTGTTTCAGATTTCCAGCATCCGCAGTATTTTGCTTTTACCTTTCTCTGTCTGTTCATTTCTGGGTCCTGATAATCTCTTCCTGGTTTTCTGTGTGTCTTTCTCTGCCTGCCTCATTGTTGGTGCTGTTACTCTGTGTCCTTGTGTCATTGTGCAATGAGGGTGAGTCCGTCAGCACGTGTGTTGCTGAGTCCGGGATTCTTGAGAAATCCGACGACAATCCTATTTTCATAAAAACATGGGGGAAATGAACATATTTCACTAACAGGCAGCTGCAATTTAATGCAGCAGTTAGCAGAGTGGTGCAGCGGAAGCGTGCTGGGCCCATAACCCAGAGATTGATGGATCGAAACCCTTTTCTGCTATTTATGCTTTGTAAGAATGCAAACCGTTCACTTTCAATACGTCAAGTATTTACCCAAAATGACAAGATGCTTCCAAAGGCACTCTATTGCAATCAGCATTTTCCTTCCAGTGAACACATCAATCAGCAACAACTCACTTTTGCTCACACGAACACAAGCTGCAAACACGGACCAGCCGAGTCTCTCCCACTTTGTCAACCCCTTCCTGCAGAGCCTCCGCTCCACCACCAGATGGTGATGTTGGCCACAATAAAACCAGGGCAAATGGTCACAGTGAGGAGACGGTCAGTAACAGAAAATAAAACAATAACAGGGAAAACCTTTACACAACAACAGGGTACATCTTTACACAACAGAAACATATTTACACACCAGGAAATACCTTTAGACAACAGGGAGAATACAATCATGTTTCTCCATCTCAGTCTCGTTGTCTCTCTCTCTCTGTCCCTCAGTTTTGCTTCCTCACAGTCTATTGGTTTTCTGTGTGTTTTTCTCTGTCCTGTTGTCGATGGTGTTACTCAGCGTCTTTGTAACATTGTGTAGCCAGGTTGAGCCTCCCAACACCTGTGTTGCTGTAATAAAAACAGAAAATGCTGGAAATGCTCAGCAGGTCTGGCAGCATCTGTGGAGAAAGAAACAGTTAACAGTTCAGGTCTGTTTCCTTAGCTCACATTAACTTTGTTCTCTCTCCACAGATGCTGCCAGACCTGCTGACTATTTCAAGCATTTTCTGTTTACGTTTCAGATTTCCAGCATCTGCAGTATTTTGCTTTTGTACGTGTGTTGCTATGTCTGGGACTGTTTGAGTGCAATGCTATTGCTTTATAAACAGCGTTGAAACAAACATTTATCTCGCTAACACACAGCACTAATACACAGCTGGATATAAACAGCAGCCTGCAGCAGAGGGCACAGTGGAAGTTTATTAACACAAATAATTCACCAACACTATATTTACTGCTATCCACATTCACACCACGCTTCATTTTAACACGTTTTACTCTTTATTTACATCAACTTCTTGCTTCCAATAAACACTTCAATTTGGAACACAGCTTCCAAATCACCTTGATTCACAAACCCGAACACAAGCTGCAAATGCTGCAAACACACACCAGCCCAGACTTTCACCTTTCTGTCAACACATTCCTGCATCACTGCCTCTCCACCAACAGTTGTCGCTAGAATCATACAATCAGAATGGCGACAGAACAGAAGGAGGTCATTCGGCCTGTCGAACCCGTGCTGGCTCTCTGTTGTGGCAACTCACCTCGTCTCACTCCCCAGTCAGTTCAATTTTGGTGGTGGGAAAACTTCTCGAAAGAATAATTCGGGACAAAATTAATAGTCCCATGGACAAATGTGGGTTAATTCAAGAAAGCCAGCATGGATTTCTTCAGGGAAAATCATGTTTAACTGTCCTGCTGGAGTTTTTTGATGAGGTAACAGAGAGGGTTGATGAGGGCAATGCTGTTGATGTGGTGTACATGGACTTTCAAAAGGTCTGGCAGCATCTGAATGGTCACTGACCTGAAACATTAACTCTGTTTCTCTCTCCACAGATGCTGCCAGACCTGCTGAGTATTTCCAGCATTTTTTGTTTATATTTCAGATTTCTAGCATCTGCAGTATTTTGCTTTTATTGACTTTCAAAAGGTGTTTGATACAATGCAACACAACAGACTTGTGAGCAAAGTTATAACTCATGGAATAAAAGGCGCAGTAGTAACATGGATATGGAATTGGCTGAGTGACAGGAAACAAAGAGTCGTGATCAATGGATGTTCTTCGGGCTAGAGGAAGGTTTGTAGTGGAGTTCCCCAGGAGTCAGTGTTGGGACCCTTGCCTTTCCTGATATATATTAATGACCTAGACCTTGGTGTACAGGGCAGAATTTCAAAGTTTATGGATGATACGAAAATTGGAAGCATTGTGAATGTGTAGTAACAATTCTGTGATTCTGTGATTCCAATATTCAAGTCATTTATTATATATGGTGGTCCTGACACTGACACTTGTGGATATCACTGTCCACCATCTTCCATTCTGAAAAACAACTAAATACCACAACTAGCTTTTCTTGATATTTCATACATTTTTTAATCTAAGCAGATACTGACCCTCCTATTCCAGGAGCCTCAGTTTTGTTACCCAGCCTTTTATGTGGTAGTTTGTCAAACGCTTTCTTAAAATCCATGTAGACAACATCCATTGCTTTCCCTTCATCAACCATTCTGTTACTTCATCAAAAAAGTCAGTTATTTATTAATAGATGCAGTACTGAAACAGGCCCTTCGGCCCATCAAGTCTGTGCCGACCAACAACCACCCATTTATGCTAATCCGACATCAATCCCATATTCCCCATCACAGCCCCACCATTCTTCTCCCACCTACCTGCACTGGGGGCAATTCACAATGGCCAATTTACCGATCAATCTGCAAGTCTTTGGCTGTGCGAAGAAACCCACGCAGTCACAGGGAGAACTCAAACTGCGCACAGGGACTGAACACGGGTCGCTGGAGCTGTGAGGCTGCGGTGCTAAACACTGATCGCCCAAAATGACCGTGGCAGGACTCGAACCTACAATCTTCTGATAACCTCGTTAAATACACCGAAGTCAGATGCCTTACCCATTAGGCCACACGGCCAGCCGTGAAGGTTTGAAAAGGTGCTGAACCTCTCAGTTTTCGGTCTACCCAAACCAAGTTCAAGGCCTGAATAATGAACCAATTGCCTCATTAGTTCTGTGAATAATACAATGATTTAATAGACAAAGTTTTGAAACATTCCTGCCCATAAATCTTGATAACAGAGAGTGTGTGGATCTTTTGACTCAGAATGTTTAATGGATACAGTCCTCAGATCCTACAAGGAACCCCTGAACATCCACAGTAAAGATAGTGTGGATGAGGAAATGGAAGAGCCGGGAGCTGAAACTCAGGGACGGCCAAGCTCTCCTGTCATTGAGCTTGTGTGTCTGCTCTGCTCGCCGCACTTCCGGCTCTACTTTGTTTCCAATGAAAAGATGAAAAGGGCCGTTCGGTTTTCCTCTCACTGACAGCGTGTTTCACTCGGGTTAATATAACCCGGGACTTTTGCTGCTGAAATGAATTCTGCAAGGTCCCAGCAAACACACCGGCTCCCTCCTTTCTCCCCTCTTTCTATCGGATTGTTTTACCAGGAGGGGCTCAATAATAACAAACCCCCTGCAGGGAATGACCGCAAATTGAGCATCAAAATGGGGCAAGTGGGCAGCTTTCTGGGTTCTAGGTTCCCCCTACCCCGTCCCTCCCTCCAGTCCAAGCCCCTCTTCACTTTCTTTGGGACTTTGATGAGGGTGAAATGGGGAAAGTTCCCATTGATGTTTGAATGCTGAATTGCTGCAGAGATCTGCGCACGCGCTGTGTTGCCCCGCCCCCAGTGGGACGTCACAATGAGGAGTGGAGCCATTGCGCATCCTTTCCCCAACCCAGTCTGTGAGGCCATTCACTCAATCAGGGGAAGATGCTTTAAATCAGCTGCTAATGGAGACTTCCCGGGCCCGGGGGAAGGGAACAAACAGCATCTGCTTCCAGCAGCCATTGCTTTGGGAGCGTGTCCGCAGATGTGCTCAGAGATTAGCACTGAGTGGTGGGAAGTTGAGGGGGAGTCGGGGAGTGTTTGTAACAGAAACTGTGGAGCAGGAGCTGCTCCTGGAACATGGAGTGAGCCGGGGACACGGGGAAGGGAGAGTTCATTCTCGGACAGTGTCTGTACAGGCTCAGGGAGACACAATGGGAAGAAATCACTATTGAAAATCACTGACAATTTCACCACCCAAAGGAGAGGGAATTTTCCTGCTTTAGTTCCAGTCTCTCACTGTTTGTTGGATTGTGAACAGTGGGGGGAAAATAGCCGCAAAATAACGATGTGGACAGTTAGACAAAGAGCATTTATTGCAGACACCAGGTGAGAAGTGTGAAAGGCACATTTTAAATAGTGGCTGCTTGTTTTCCGTTGAAATAGAAATGTGACTGTGTAAAGGTCACTGCTCTATCGGACAGTCCCAGTCATTGAGCAGTGCAGGGCTTGTGTTGTTTCTGAATGTCAAAAAACTTGTTGTAAATCCACTGCAAACACCTGGTAAACAGAAGCTGAATACTGCAGTACTGCAGTGGAGTCAGACACTGACACTGTTTGTGTTCCTGGTTTTCATTTTATGATTGTTCATAATGATTATTATTGGGACGATTACATTGATCGCTTTTGTATCTTCTATCTCACCAGTTCTTTCATTCCTGCAGGAAAATACATGAAGGAACCTGACTGGATGTGGTGATTCTTGGACACAAGGAAAAGTGCAGTGATCTCGTTCCAACACACAGTCGGTACAGGATCACTCCCAAAGCACAGAGATACTGCCAGCTCATCAGTTCCACTGGAACAAACAAAAGAAGTAGTCAGACAGACACTGATCCCAAAGTCAAGAGAGACACATTTTCAATCCAACAGTCAAACAACAGCAGGAGAGACAGAAGTTGTTTCTATTTCACTCCAATTCAGTACAGCTGACAGGTTGATACATCAATCACAGTCCAAAAACAAACTCACTATCAGATCTAAATAAACTCTGTCACCATGGTCACATTTTAAATATAAAATCTGAAATAGAACAGGCAAAATTTACAGAATTCAAAGGTACAGAATGAATGCAAGGAGGCTTCAAGGGGATTTGGACAGGTTAAATGAATGGGCAGAACATGGCAGATGGAATATAATGTGAATAAGTGTGAAGTTCTCCACTTTGGTCGAATAAACAGAAAGACAGAGTATTTCTTAAATGGTGAGAGGTTGAGAAGTGTCGATGTCCAAAGGCACCTGGGTGTCCTTGTTCATGAGACACGAAAAGCTAGTATGCAAGTGCAGCAAGCAATTAGGAAGGCAAATGGCATGTTGGCTTCATTGAAAGCGTATTTGAGTACATGAGTAAAGATGTATGAAGTCTAGATGAGACCGCACCTGGAGTATTCTGTACAATTTTGGTTTCCTTATCTAAGGAAGGATAGACTTGTCACAGAGGGAGTGCAACAGAGATTCACCGGTCTCATCCCCTCGGATGGTGGGATTGTCTTATGATGAGAGACTGCAGAAACTGGGCCTAAATTCTCTAGAGTTTTGAAGAATGAGAGGTGATCTCATTGAAACAGACAAAGTTCTTACAGGGTGTCACAGGGTAGATATGGAAAGGATGTTTCCTCTGTCTAGTGAGTCCAGAACAAGGGGACACAGTCTCAGAATAAGGGCAGACTGAGATGAGCAGGAATTTCTTTACTCAGAGGGTGAGAAATCTGTGGAATTCTTCATCCCAGAGGGCATTGAACATATTCAAGACAGAAATCGATAGATTTCTAAATACTAACAAGATCAAGGGACATGGAGATGGCAGGGAAAAATGGCGTAGAGGCAGATGATCAGTCACGATCTGTTTGAATGTTGGAGCAGGCTTGGTGGGCTGAATGGCCTAATGCCCCTATTTCCTATGATCCTATGAATCCCAATAATGTACATCAGAACGTTAGACCAAGTTATGCATTACATACCAGTTCAAAAATCCCACAGAGATTAAGACTGAAAGATACAGTATCAAGCCATTACTACAAAATGAAGGACTTGGAGCATGCAGACCAGCCCATGTATAAGATTGAAAGTTATATTTTCATTCACAATCATTTTCACAGAGCTTAATATTAAATACCAATCCACAACTTGCACAGGATTACCAAATAAAACCTACAACTGTAAAATACAGTTAATCCATATTTTAAATTAAACACAAGACAAACAAATATTGATACATTAAGAGAGCGGGAAACAGTGAGAGCAGAGTGGAGCATAAAGAGCCCAGGAGAGAGAGGGAGCAAGAGTTCACTCGGAGAGCAGGGAACAGCGAGAGCAGGCGTCAAAAAAGGCAAAGGAATACACAATTAATGGGAGAACACTGAACGGTGTAGAGGAAGTGAGGGACGTTGGAGTGAATGTCCATAGATCCCTGAAGTAGCAGTACAGGTCAATAAGCTGGTTCAGCAGGTAAATGGAATCCTTTCCTTTATTAACTGAGGTATAGAGTATTAGGGTGACCTGGTATCCATGGCAATAAGTCACTGACAGCTAACATTCAGGTGCAGCAAGCAATTAGGAAGGCTAATAGTATGTTAGCCTTTATCACAAGAGGATTTGAGTACAGGAGTAGTGAATTTTTGCTTCAATTGTATAGAACCTTGGTTAGACTGCACTTGGAGTACTGTGTGCAGTTTTGGTCCCCTTGCCTTAGGAAGGATATTATTGCCATAGATAGAGAGCAAAGAAGGTTCATCAGACTTGTTCCTGGGATGGTGGGACTGTCCTATGTAGAGAGATTGGGGAAACTGGGGCTGTATTCTCTGGAGTTTTGAAGAATGAGAGGTGATCTCATTGAAACCTACAAAATATTTAAAGGACAGTCAGGGTAGATGCAGCTAAGATGTTTCCCTGGTTGGGGAGTCGAGAACCAGGGGACGCAATTTCAAAATAAGGGGCATGCCACTTCGGACAGTTTTGAGGAGAAATGTTGTTACTCAGAGGGTTGTGAATCTTTGGAATTCTGTACCCCAGAGGGCTGTGGAAGCTCAGTCATTGAGTATGTTTAAAGCAGAGATTGACAGATTTCTAAATACAAATGACATAAGGGAATATGAGGAAAGTGTGGGGAAAAGGGCATTGAAGTGGATGATCAGCCATGATCATGTTGAATGGTGGGGCAGGCTCGATGTGCTGAATGGCCGACTCCTGCTCCTATGTTCCTATGTTCCCAACTCCACATTATCGATGAGACACAGCCTCAGGCCGACTTGTCGGGTGTTGCAAACAGATAACACTGCTTCTGATCTTCACCAGAACAGAGAGTCAGATGTAAAATTGATCATCAAACAGACTGTGAGAGAATACAACAGAATAAAACACATGGAGAGACACTGTGGAATAACAAATAGATTTGATTGGAATGTTGAATTATGATTGGAATGGATAAAACAGCAGATTAAATTGGGACAGAAAAGAGAAACTGATGGGAAGAAGGAAGAAAAGAAAGGATGGATCTGTTCACTTTTTTCAGTTTTTTCACTGGTCCATAAAAGCTGGATTTAAAAAGATGCAAAAAACAGAGAATTTCACCAAAAAGGGAGATTAAATGCTGCCGAAACCTTGGATCGAAGGATGCCCCAACAGATCACCTGTTTAACTGTCTCCTCACTGGGGGATTTCAATCATTGAGCAATATTATTCTCTCCTTTTCTTTTGTTAAATGAAACCACTACTGTCACTTGGAGTTAATATCACTGTGTTCCAACTCCTGAATAATAAAATTGTGAGTTTCGTGATATTTTCTGGATACATTTCCTGCTGAAAGAACTAAGAGCTCTTTTCTAATTTACACAATACTATATACACACTCATCAAGCCTCCGAAACTCGCATCCTTGGTGCTGCTCTCTCCTCCCAAACCTCATCTCATGTGACTGTTACATCATCACTCTGATTGTGGGAGGGGTTAATCCCACTTCTCTTCAGCATTAACCCTTTACATCCTCATACTGCACTGTCTGTCCAAAGAAATCGGTGGAGGGAACTTGAATTATCAAAACAGCAACAGCTGCCAGTTGAAAATCAACTCCACCCATCAGAGAGAGACTGTCAGAGAACTTCCTGCATCCAGTCCTGACCCTGTCACATGAAGCAGCTGCTCACCCAGACCCCACTCTCATCAACACTGAACATTTTTACTGAGACCCTTCAAATACTGTTTATAAAAGTCAGGAAAGATCAAAGTTCACACAGTTGTATTAAATACAACAAAGTTTAATATCTTCTCACCGTTTCTCGGTTACCACATGAGACTTAGGTTTTCTTATTGGTTCCTTTGATTTTTCTTGTTCCTGACTGACAGATATTCCAAACCTCAGATAAACCCTCCCACTTGCGTCATGTCCCAGTCTCGGTTAAAAGCAACACATAATGACACAAACACTCTCCTTCAGTGAGATTAATATCAAGCTGTTTTCCAGGTTGAATTGAACTGTGAACAAATTGATGTCAAAGAAGTTATCTTTGATGTATCAGCACTGAAATTCTGTACAAGGAGGAACAGCCATTCCAATCTCATATCCTTCATAAAGGCTGTTTTTTATGCGATTGAAATTCATCAAGTATTTTGAATTAAAGTTCACAAGACACAGATGTCAATGTTGATAATTAAACTTTTCAAGCATGTTGCTACTGTGAAATAAGGCTCTGCTAGGAATTGAACCCAGGATCTCCTGTTTACTAGACAGGTGCTTTAACTAACTAAGCTACAAAGCCAGATCACGAATGTGTGTGCAATTGAAATCAGAGGAAGGCCTTGTAGATAGTGGGCAGGCTTTGGCGAGTCAAGAGCTGAGTTCGTCACGGCAGTGTTCCCAGCCTCTGACTCGCTCTTGTAGTTGTAGCTGTAGTTGTAATTGTAATCGGCAACCGTCCGTCTCGGAAGACGATGGGCTACACCCGGGGTGTACGTCACTTCTGTGTGAAACATCGTTTGTTGTGGCTGGAGAGGACGACTCGTGAGTGACGATCCCTTCCTCAGCTGGTACAGATGAATATCATTGGCCCGAGGTCGACGGATAATTTTTCCTTCCTCTGAGCTCTCTTTCCCACCATCTGGTCATTTCTTTTGTCCTCTGCTTTTCCCATGGTCTTCCTGAATGCCTTTCTCCAGGAATTCCAGTCAGCAGGAAGGACTTCCCATGCATCGACTCCAATCCCAGTCAGCTTGAGATCTCGCTTTGCAGATGTCCTTGTATCACAGACGTGGGTGACCTGTTGGTCTCGTGCTGATAGCAAGCTCACCAAAGAGCATGTCTTTGGCAAAGCGACCGTCATCCATTCAGCACACATGACCCAGTCAACAGAGTCACTGCTGACTCAAGAGGGCAAAGATGCTGCAGATCCCTGCACGCTGGTGTACTTCTGCATTCGGCACTCTGTCCTGCCAGGAGATGCCCAATATCCATCTGAGACAGCGGAGGTGGAAGCTGTTCAGCTGCTTTTCTTGGCTTGCATAAGTTGTTGATGCTTCTCCACTAGAAAGGAGGGTGCTGAGAACACAAGCCTGGTACACGCGGAGTTTTGTATTTTCGATCAGTTTGCTGTCGGTTCACACTCGTCTTCTCAACTTTGACATGACAGCTGCAGCATTGACAATCCTGGTGCTGATTTCAGTATCAAGGGCCAGATTGCTGGTGATTGTTGATCGAAGGTCTGTGAAGCTGTTGACAACCTCCAAAGTGAGGCTGTCGATGTTGATGGAAGGTGGAGTCTCTACGTCCTGGCCCATAACTTTGATCTTCCTGATGCTGATCGTCAGTCCAAACTCCTTGCAGGCCAGGGAGAACCGATATACAAGCTGCTGTTAATGAACTTCATTATGGGATGTCAGCACAGCGTCATCAGCAAACAGCAACTCACAGACCAAGAACTGACTCATTTTGGTCTTGGTGCGCAGTCTTGCCAAGATGAACAGCTTGTCATCAGCTCTGGTATGCAGGTGGACACCCCCATCTGAGTCACTGAAAGTTTAAAATAGCAGCATGGAGAAGAATATGCCAATTGTAAAGGATGTGAGCTGTGAGGAGGTTACAAGGAGGCTTCCAGGGGACTTGGACAGGATAAGTGAATGAAATGACAGATGGAATATAATGTGAATAAGTGTGAAGTTATCCATTTTGGTAGAATAAACAGAAAGACAGAATATTTCTTAAATGGTGAGAGGTTGGGAAGTGTTGATGTCCAAAGGGACCTGGGTGTCCTTGTTCATGAGACACTAAAAGCTCGCATGCAGGTGCAGCAATCAATTAGGAAGGCAAATGGTATGTTGGCCTTAACACGAGGGGTCATGAGTACAGGAATAAAGATGTCTTGCTGCAATTGTATAGAGCCTTGGTGAGATCCTGCTGGAGTATTGTGCACAGTTTTGGTTTCCTTATCTAAGGAAGGATATACTTGCCACAGAGGGAGTGCAACGGAGGGTCACCAGACTAATCCCTGGGATGGTGGGATTGTCTTCTGAGGAAACGGGGCTTGTATTCCTTAAAGTTTCATTTAAAAGGCCATTTAAAACTGAGATAGGGTGGAATTTCTTCACTCAGAGGGTGGTGAATCTTTGGAATTCTCTACCTCAGGGGTTTGTGAAAGTTCAATCATTGAGCATGTTCAGGACAGAAATTGATAGAAATCTTGATACTCATGACATCAAGGGATATGGGGAGAGCGCGGGGAAGTGGTGTTGAGGGAGATGATCATCAAGGATGTAATTGAATGACAGATCAGGCTCGACAGGGTAAACTGCCTCCTCCTACGTTCCGAAGAGAGTTTGCACCAGGACACAGCCCTGTTTTACCCCACTGCTGATCGTGAAAGTGTCTGATGTTGCTCCATTGTAACTGACGGAACTGTGCATGTTCTCGTGGAAAGAAGAGATGACGCCCAAGAGTTCAGGAGGGCAGCCTAGTTTCCACAGCAGTTTGAAGAGTCCGTCTCCGCAAACAAGATCGAAGGCCTTGGTGATGTCTATAAAGACAATGTAGAGTGGTCTGTACTGTTCACAGTACTTCTCCTGTAACTGCCGAAGTGAGAAAATCATGTCGACTGTCGATCTACCAGCTCTGAAGCTGCACTGAGACTCAGGATAGATGTGATGTCAGGGTCTGCAATCTGGTCAGAGCAATGCGAGCAAAGACCTTCCCCACAATACTTAGCAAGCAGATGCCTCGCTAATTGCTGCAGTCACTGCGATTGCCTTTATTGTTGCACAAGGTGACAATGTTTGCATCACGCATGTTGAGAGGCGCAGATCTCCCCTTCCAACAGAGACACAGAAGTTCATGGGGATGCTGCAGCAGAGCTGCTTTTCCACTTTTGATGATTCCAGGTGGAATATCATCATTTCCCAGGGCTTTACCACTGGCAAGACGGTCAATGGCGTTGTTGAGCTCCATGGTGGTGTCGCTGTCCAGCTACTCCATGACAGGGAAGTCTGGAATGGTGCTGAGAGCTACTTCAATGACAATGTTCTCCGTTATGTAGAGTTCAAGGTAATGCTCCACTCACCTTTCCATCTGCTTGTTAGGTTCAGTGATGATCACCCCTGTCTTTGTCTTCAAAGGTGTTGATTTAGTTACTGCTGCTCCCATTGCTTTCATAATTTTTTTTTTATTCATTCATGTGATGTGATCATCACTGGCTAAGCCAGCATTTATTGCCCATCCCTCATTTCCCATGAGAAGGTGGTGGTGAGCTGCCTTCTTGAACCGCTGCAGTCTGTGTGAGGTAGGTACACCCACAGTGCTGTTAGGAAGGGAGTTCCAGGATTTTGACCCAGCAACAGTGAAGGAAAGGCCAAGTCACGATAGTGTGTGGCTTGGAGGGGAACTTGCAGGTGGTGGTGTTCCCATGAATTTGCTGCCCTTGTCCTTCTAGTTGGTAGAGGTTGCGGGTATGGAAGGTGCTGTCTAAGGAACCTTGGTGTGTTGAATTCCTTCATATGTCCCTCTAGCATCCCCCAGATTCAGTGGCAGTTTGTATGCTGTTGCAGAGTTTTAACAAGTATTGATTGGTGCAGTGCTGAGCAGTCTGCAGAGACTTGTTTCTGGCAGCTCTGAGAGCGTCTAGAGTTTGTTTGCTGGTGACTTGTTTGTAGTTCATGAGGACTCTCTTCTTAGTTGCAGTAACTGACTCCATTTCAGTCCAATAAGCCTCAAACCAGTGAGCATTCCTCCCATCTCTTTTCCTATACACAGCGAGTGCAGAGTTATAGATGGTGGCGTGCAGATGATTCCACTTTGATACCACACTGAGGCCTTGGGCGTTTTCTGAAAGAGCCTGATCGAGGATGTTGAGGAACTCCTGGGTCCTTTCTGGATCAGTGGTTCGGCAAGTGTTGATCCGAGAACGACCTTTCTTCTTGGATGGGTGAAGCTTTCTTGGCTGAAGCCTGACCTTGCTACACACCAGGGAGTGGTCAGTGTCTCAGTCAGCGCTATGATAGCTGCGTGTGATGAGGACACTGCTGAGGGTGGTACGTCTGGTGATGATAAGGTCTAGCTGGTGCCAGTGGCATGATCTCGGATGTCTCCAGGACACCTTGTGGCACAGCTTGACCTGGAAATAGCTGTTCGTCACACAGAGTCCATGGTGACAGCATAGCTCCAGAAACCTCCGTCCATTTTCGTTCATCTTGCTAATCCCCTGGTGCCCTATGCTCGTTGGCCAAGCTGTAGTCAGTACCCAAGCTTGCGTCGAAATCCCCGAGAAGATACAGTCCCTCAGTGCTGGGAATTCTACTGATGGCAGTGTCAAGTGTCTCATAGAATTGAACCTTGACATCTGGGGTGGAGGTGAGTGTCGGCACATAGATGCACATGAGATTAACTGGGCCCGCGCTTGTTGACAAGTGAAGAGTAAGAAGTCTCTCTGAGCCTACTGTGGGTGGTTCACTCATCACAAGTAGCATGTTATTTACTGTGAAACCCACTCCATGCTCACGAGTTGCCTCTTGGGCTTTCCCCTGCCAGAAGAAGGTGTAGTGTTTCTCTTTGAGGGATCCACTTTGAATGAGTCTAGTTTCTTGCAGCACAGCAATGTCCACATTGAGCCTTGTGAGTTCCTTGTCAATCACAGCTGTCTTGTGTGTGCTATCAACCTGCAGAAGGTTGTCGGTAAGGCGAGGACACATGGTTCTTACATTCCAGCTTGTGATGCGAAGCACTGGTGTCTTCTTTGTTGAGTTTGTCTTGCCTGGTGCATAGATTATCAATCCGCCAGTTGAGAGATATCTCTCGAAGCCGCAAGCACCCATTGAAGCAAGTAGGTCGTGGCAGGACAGCACCTAACTGACGGGGGGCTGCACAGCTTGGAGTAGGTGGTAGTTATCCATTGAGACGCGATGATCTCTCCCACTGTCAAAAGTAGCCCCTGGTGCTCATACTCTACACCAATTGAGTGAGAGCTTATAATCGGTAACTGTTTCTTCCCATGTTTTGCTAATGTTTAACCATGAAGCTGGAGTGTCCTCTCCAGGGCACCGGCCTGGGCAAATAGTATGGAGACACTGAGCATCGGGACCCCCTCTCAGCATTGCTAGTATTGTACAAAGGAAAGGAAAAAAACAGTACTATTTGGTACCAACTCTGCTGTAGGAGTTGCTGGAAAACTACCTGATAAGTAACAGGTATGGGACTCCACTCCGGATTTACTGTCCAGGTTTACTCCCTAAGCCTTCTTCTCTCTCAAGACACCCACAGGGAAGTGAGACTTTTTGCCCATAGATGGGGCTCTGTTTCTTGGCATCAGGATGGAACCATACGCCAGTGGGCCTGCATGACATGCACAAGGATATCACACACTGCCCCATCCCTGTGACAGCTCAGAGAGATACTCTGATGATAATATACCCCACAGGAAAATCACAAACAGCCCCCTCCCTAGGACAGCTCAGGGTCAGACACTGCACACACTGCAACAACAGTGACATTACTGTATTAGTCCCTCCATTCTGAAAAACAAGGATTCACCCGACTTTATGCTTTCCGTCTCTCAGCCAATCTTGTATCCACGCTGCCACTGCCTCTTTAATCCCATCTGCTCAAATTTTGTTAACAAGTCTATTTTATGGTACTTTTTCAAACACAATTTTGAAGTGCAGACACACACCATCAACCTCACCACCCTGGTCAACTCTCTCTGAAACCTCATCAAAGAAATTAATTCATTAATTAATTCATACACAATCTTCTGTTAACCAATCTGTGCTGGCTGTCATTTATTAGCCCATGTTCTACCAAGTGCCAGTTAATTTTCTCCTGGATAATTGTCTCTAAAAGTTTCCCCACCACTGACATTAGACTAACTGGTCTGTAGTTCCTGGGTTTATCTCTCTTTTTAAACAGGGCTGTTAAATTAGCAATCCTTGCAGACTTATCTTTCAGTTCTGGAAAGTCTATTGTGGACAATCTCTTTGGGCATGACTTTAACCAATTAAAGCAACAGGATACTTGATTAATAAGTCCAGAACTTTTATTGAGAGTAAAATAGTACTTAATAATTGGAAGTAAAATTATCTTGAACAAACTTGGGGAATATAACTTTACAGCTCTAGCAGGTGTGTGAACTAGTCGAGCTTGGTCTCAGAGTGTCACGGTCCTCTTTGTCCAGCCTAGATCCCTCATCAGGTGGAGAACTTGGTCGATGATCTGAGCCTTTACCCCTGAGATCTTCTCGTGTTCCTGCACACTGAAACCTGACAAGATCCCTACTTTTAACCCCTGGATGGCCATCACACCACCTTGTAAAATAATAATTGGTCTGAGCTGTTGTTACATACATTTAATTGATGATGTCTTCCACTAACAGCCAACTGTCCTCAGAATCTCAGACATGAGTACAATGGAGTGGTTTCACACTGTCTCCCAATCTGATCTGAAACAAGTTTCCTATTCATTAAATCGAGACTCTTGAAAATGATGGAAATACTCAGCAGGTTGGCAGCATCTGTGGAGAGAGAAACAGAGTTAACGTTTCAGATCTGTGATCTTTCATCAGAACTGGGCTGAAATTGTCTGAGGGACTGAGATTGTGGAATCATTTTCAGGGTCAAAAACATTGTACTCTGTAAGGATAGGAAGATGGTGATTATTAAGTATAGTGCAAGAATATAGATGCTTTTACATTATTTGAATCAACATTGATTTAAACTTTGTGCTCACGAAACCTATCTTTTGATCACAATGACATTGATAACAATGGAAAAAGCAACACATGCATTTCACGACCACAGGACTTTGTAAAGCCTTTTACAGCCAATGAAGTACTTTCCAAGTGTAGTCACTGTCCAGTACAATACAATACCCTACAATAAGGATATTTCACATTCGAGTCACGCAAGTCCCAGGCAATGACCTTCTGAAACAAGAGAGAATCTAACCCTCTCCCCTTGACATTCAACAGCATTACGAGTGCTGAATCCCCCACTAAGAACATCCTGGGGGTTACCATTGACCAGAAACTGAACTGCAGTAGTCATATAAATATCATGGCTACAAGAGCAGGTCAGACAGTAGGAATCCTGCGGCGAGTAACTCACCTCCTGACTCCCCAAAGCCTGTCCCCTATCTACAAGGCACAAGTCAGGAGTGTGATGCAATCCTCTCCATTGCCTGGATAGGTGCAGCTCCAACAGCACTCAAGAAGCTCAACGTCATCCAGGACAAAGCAGCCCACTTGATTGGCACCTCATTCACAAAATTCACTCTCTCCATCACCAACGCACAGTGGTAGCAGTGTGTACCATCCACAAGATGCACTGCAGCAAGGCAGCAAGCCTCCTTACACAGCACCTTCCAAACCCGTGACTTCTACTACCTAGAAGGACAAGGGCAGCAGATGCATGGGAACACCATCACCTGCAAGTTCCCCTCTGAGCCACACACCATCCTGGAATTGGAACTATATCACCGTTCCTTCACTGTGGCTGGGTCAAAATCCTGGAACTCCCTTCCTAACAGCACCACATCGACTGCAGTGGTTCAAGAAGGCAGCTCACCACCACCTTCTCGAGGGAATTAGGGATGGGCAATAAGTGCAATAAATAAAAATAAAATCAATAAAAAATGACAATATCCTGTAATCCCCAAAAGTAGAAAATACATATGAAAATGAAAATATAATAAAACACAGTCAGCATGGATTTCACAAAGAAAGACTTGATTAAACTTATCTTTGAAGAATCAACAGCAAGAGTAATACAGCAGATGTAGAAGAGTTTAAGTTAATAAAGCCTCATCCTTTTAAGTGCTTGAACCAACAAATTGTGGGTTAACAAACAAGCACACTAACTGACAGAGCTGGGTGTTGTGCTTTCTAGATTACCCGAAAGCAGGGTGTCAATGAGTTAAATCTTCAGGTTGCTGCAACCAGAATAGCCATTGTCCACGATCAGTTTTACTGTCACAAATAAAGGGTGGAACATTCATTGAGAATCTATAGAAACAGTCTGGTCCTGCACACTGCAGACACATCCATGTCATCACCAACCAGCACTCCTCCAATAGATGCAGTTATTGGACTTTTCCCCATTAGCTCCATGGAATTAATTTTGAAAGATTTTAAATTCCAAGAAGCTTTGTGAATATTCAGCCCTTGAGAAGAAATCATTCCCTGGCCACAATGGAGAGAGCATTGAAAATAAAACAGTAGACTATCAGGTAACACAGAGAATGCTCATCAGCTAATCTATAATTGCTTAGTTTTCTTACTTTTGCTCTTATTATTCGGTTTTTCATCCTTTTCAGTTCCTGACTCCGGATATTATTGTGATTAAATGTGAAAAGATACACTGTGTCTCAGCCCCGGTATATTGGCTCTTTCTCTGTGCAGTGCTGTGTGCACTCAGATACTGACAGTGCCTCTCCCTCCCTCAACTTTCCAGCCCTGACGGTGCAGAAAGCGCTGCTCAAAGTTACACATTCTGACTGTTTGCAGTTGATTAGTTAGAGATTATTAACGTATCCTTCTGCAGCGCTGCCTCGGTTAATAACAGCAGATCGAAGTCACATTTCAGATACAGAAACAGATGCATCAATTATTCACTCTTTCCCAGAGTGAGTGAGGCCGGGACAAGCAGCAACATTCCGGCCCCACACTCTGCAATTACCCAGCACCAGCGGAAAGCAGTGAATACAGATTCAATCAGTGGGTTAATGTCCATTACAGGGATGCAAGATTCCACGGCCCAGGACAAACATCCCCATACACCGAGAACAAGCTCAGGAAAACCCGGGGGAGTTAATATCCCAATCACTGAGCATTCCAGTAACATTGAACAAGCTCCTGAACTGAGTGAACCTTTCAAAGGACAGAAGTGATGACGAGGTCAAAAAGGTCTGAACAGTTGAGGTGACTGAGCGGTTTCAGCTTCTCTGTTTAGGTTGCAGCTTTCACTGGAGGCATGTGTTTAAATCCCACTTCT
Organism: Heterodontus francisci; assembly: GCF_036365525.1. Taxonomy (NCBI): domain Eukaryota; kingdom Metazoa; phylum Chordata; class Chondrichthyes; order Heterodontiformes; family Heterodontidae; genus Heterodontus; species Heterodontus francisci. The sequence goes on from NW_027142345.1 coordinate 2,182,116, forward strand.
GACAACTTGATTTTCAGTTACTTTGCAGAGCTTCCTTGAAGGTTTGAGGTAGAGTAAATACTGAGGAACTGTTTCTAACTGCTGAACGGTCAGTAACCGAAGGTTACAGATTTAAAGTGACTCACAAAACCAGAAGGAACATGAGGAAAAATTCCTTTCTGCAACGTGTTGTTAGGATTTCAGTTATGTGGATAGATTGGAGAAGCTGGGGTTGTTCTCCTTCGAGAGAAGATTTGATAGAGGTGTTCACAATCATGAGGGGTCGTGACAGATCCGATAGAGCGAAACTGTTGGTAGAAGGATTGAGACTCAGGTAAAAGCTGTGGCTCAGTTGGTCACACTCACCTCGAAATCACAAGCTTCTGGGTTCAGATTGCACAGCTGACACTCCAGTGCAGCACTGAGGGTGTTGAAGGTGCTGCCTTTCAGGTGTGATGTTAAACCAAGACCTGGTCTGCATGTTTGGGTGAATGTAAAAGATCCCATGCTGCAATTTCAAACAAGTGAAGAGCAATTCTCCCTGGTGTTGTGATCAATATTTGCCCCTCAATCAGATCAGTTGGTCATTATCACATTGCTGTTTGTGGGTATTAGCTGCTGCATTTCTGACATTACAACAGTGATTACACTTCAAAAGTATTTCATTGTTTACAAAGTGCTTTGATATATCCAGTGGTCTTGAAAGGTGCTATATAAATGCAAGTCTTTTCTTTCTTTATCACAACACATTGCAGTGTAAAAAATGGTTCCTCATGTCACCTCTGGTTCTTCTGCCAATCACCTGATATCTGTGTCCTCTGCTTACTGACCCTTTTACCACTGGAAACAGTTTCTCCTTATTTAAACTATTGAAAACCTCCATGATTTTGAACAAATGTGTCAAATCTTTTCTGAATTTTCTCTGCTGCAAGGAGAAGAACCCCAGCTTCTCCAATCTCTCCACATAACTGAAATCCCTCACCCTGCTACCATTGTGGTAAATCTCTTTTTTATTCTTTCCTGGGTTGTGGGCACTGCTGACACAATGTGATTCCTATCAACGGAGCGGCCTGCTGACATCATCAGAGAGCGCCAAGCTGCGCATAGGCACAGCTACATCTTGCCAGGGTTAAGTGGCACATGCACAGGATGATGTCATGGCTCAGCACCAACATCATCGCAAATCAGCGCCTGGTCCATCTTCGCACATGCACGCTAAAGCGTCATCGGGTATCCAGCCTCTCACTCAGCTGAAGGAATCGGCTGAATGGGAGACTTTGAGGTTGGAGCTCTCCCCACTCGGCCTTGACGCTTCTTCTCCTCAGCTGCTCGCTCTCCACCTCGCTGCTCCCCTGGCCGATTGTTCCCTGTTCGCGTCACCCAGCTCTCCTGCCACTCGCTCCCAGCCCCCCAACCCCCACTCCAGCCATTAGCTCTATGCCGTGCCACTTTCCTCCTCTTGGTCACTCGTTCTTCACTCCTACGTCACGCTTTATGAGAGGCATAGATAGTGTAGATAGCCAGACTCTGTTTCCCATGGTCGGGGTGACTAAAACTAGAGAGCATAGATTTAAGCTAAGAGGGAGGAGGTTTAAAAGGGGTCAAAGGGGTAAATTTTTCACAGAAAGAATAGTGGGTATCTGGAATGAGCTGCCTGGTGGAGGCAGGAACAGTAGTCACATTTAAGAGGCATCTGGACAGGTACTTGAATGAGCAAGGCATGGAGGGATATGGAATAAATGCAGGTGGGTCTGATTAGTATAGATAGGCATTATGGTCGGCATGGACGCGGTGGGCCAAAGGGCCTGGTTCTATGCTGTACGACTGTATGACTCTCTGTGACTCCTGTTAATTGTTTAATTATCCACCACCATTCAGGACTGGATGTGGCAGGACTGCAGAGCTTTGATCTGATCTGTTGATTGTGAGATTGCTGAGCTCTGTCTATTGCATGCTGCTTCCGCTATATGACATGCAAGTAACTCTGTGTTGTAGCTTCACCAGGTTGACACCTCATTTTTAGGTCTGCTTGGTGCTGCTCCTGACATGCCCTCCTGCACACTTCATTGAACCACTATTGCTCCCTTGGCTTGATGGTAATGGTAGAGTGAGGGATATGCCAGGCCATGAGGTAACATATTGTGCTTAAATACAATTCTGCTGCTGCTGATGGCCCACAGTGCCTCATGGATGCCCAGTTTTGAGCTGCCAGATCTGTTCATTTCTTCCCTCAGACATAATTGAAAAAGAAAATTCTGACGAAATGCATGAACTAAATAAAAAGGAGAGAGAAATAAATACTGACAAAATAGATGGCAGCATTTGGAAGGTAAAAATATTTCAGATTTATTATTGATGAGTGAGAGGAATTTCTCACACTTTGGGGCTTCTGTAAGTGGATTTACTGTATCAGAGTAGAAGTACTGTTTCAGGCCTTGTTAGCTCAGTTGGTACAGCATGAGACTTTTAATCTCAGGGTCTTGGATTTGAGACCCTTGTTGTGTGGTTGCTCTTCCCTTTTTCAGTCTTCATCGGCAGAGAGTTCAAGGAGTGTTTGAAATTAAACTCAACAACATCACCAGATTTCAACCCCCACCCCTTGCCCCCCTCCCAGTGTCGTTGACAGGACCATCAACCTCTGCCTTCCCCCTTCCCCTCCCTCCCAGAACTGCGACAGGAATCCCCTTGTCCTCACTTTCCACCCCACCTGCCTCCACATCCAAAGGATCATCTTCCACCATTTCCACCACCTCCAGCGTGATGCCACCACCTACCTCATCTTCCCCTCCCCTGTCAGCATTCTGTGAGAATAAGAAATACTGAAATGTTGTTTCTACAGCTTGTGGAAAGTTACCAAGAAGTCATTTGTACGCAACATAATGAAATCACTGAAAAAGAGAACTGATAAGGGTATGTAAGTAGAGACCTTAAGACAGTACATCACTGAAAAAGAGAACTGATAAGGGTATGTAAGTACAGACCTTGGGACAGTACATCACTTAAAAATTGTGCTTAGACAGATAAAAGAGAAACAGCAAGAGTTAGAACAAAGGATGTAGTGAATAAGAAACTGCCCCACGAAGATAAAGGCTGACAGCTGCAAGTTAAAACACACAATGGAGAGCCAAATAAGGTAAAACAAAAACAAGAGTTAGGGGCTAGAAAGTTAGAGTAGGGGGAGAAGTAAACAGAGGAGGAGACTGTAGCAACCAGAGGATAGGTTAGTGTCATAATACGTTATAACCAATAATGTAAAATAAAGGCGTGGACAAATGGATTTGTATTGTATAAACATGAACTGAATATGTTGATCGGTGTGCCTGCTTGTAGGACACCCGATCTTGCAAGAACGTTAAATAAACTTACTTCTTCAGAGTTTGACTTGGTGTAAATTATTATTAAGAGGGCTACGTTTCTCACAATTGGGGGCTCGTCCGGGATCTCTTCATCATTGCCGGGACCGCGGCCGACGACAGACGAGAAGACGCGTCCCGTTAATTTAAAAACGGTCTCGTTTCTCTCGTTGGTAGCGGACCCGAGTAATTGACTGAAAACGATCCTAGGGAAGTCACTCTGAACGAGTATTTAGTGCGGCAGGTACACATGTGAAGTCAGGCAACTCCGTGCACGGACCAAGGTAAGAAAAAGGACTTTTAAGTATTATCTTGGTGACTTATGGTTAACTGTAGGATAAGACCTTCTAAGTACCAAATGTCCTTGAGGAGTGAATTTTACAGTCCTGCAGTATAAGACCCTTCAGCTAGGAGGTGAGTACTGTATGGTATAAGACCCTTCAGTTAGGAGGTGAATACCGTAAGGTACAAAACCCTTCAGCTAGGAGGTGAATACCGTAGGGTACAAGACACTTCAGTTAGGAGGTGAATACTGTCGGGTATAAGACCCTTCAGTTAGGAGGTGAATACCATAGGGTACAAGACCCTTCAGTTAACCATGGGAAATAAATCGTCTAAAAAGGAAGACGATGGGAGACAAGGAAAGTCTGCCGGCAACATCCCTCCAGAAAGTCCATTGGGACGGATGTTGGGGTCTTGGGATTTAGAGTCAAAAACCAAGGAGAAAAAGACCCAAATATGATCTAAGGATAGCAAGAAGGACCACCCCTAAACCCGACGATAACGACGACGATAGAGACAGAGAGTCTCCTAAGACAATGATGCCCTTGAGAGAGGTACCAATAGGAAATAATGAAATTGGATTTGTTAGTGCACCATTAACGTCAGGAGAGGTAAGAGTGTTTAAAAAGGAAATTAAAGTCCTCGTAGAAGACCACTGAAAATTTGGGAAAGAGAAAACCCTCCCGGGGTAGGGGGAAACGAACCAGCTGAACAAAAATACCCTAATCAAGACCCGCAGTGGCAGCACAATAATATCGGCCAAAGGGGCCAGATGAAAGACCTTAGAAATCTGATAGTAAAAGGCATTGTTGTAAACAAGTAGTTGAAGCCCCTGCAAAACTTATGCCTTTACAGAGTTACCGCAGGCCCCTCTTATGGCACAAGCAGGCGACGTATTGAGTGCGACCCCTCTGGGTGTTGAAGGCTGTTTCTAGACAAATAGAGACCATTAAAGGCACCTAGGTGGGATCAAGGGATTGATTTTTAAAAATGTTTTGAAGAATCAAAAGGGGGAACTGTGAGAACAGAATTTAGATTTTAGAATTTTTAAGAACAGAATTACATGGGAACATTTAAGATGAAACAATTAATCAGTCATGTATTGCTAACAAGCTAGCTGACTTCATAACTTCAGGGCTGCAGAGGCAACTTGGCCTTGCAGCTGGTACAGCGAGAGAGAGAGAGAGCGAGACATTGTACTTCAACAGCACTCTTCTTATCAACCAGACATGACAATCCTAGGGAAAGGCTAGAATGAAAAACATACCGACCAGGCTAATACACGCCCCCTTGTTAGAGGGTGGCTCAGCCTACCCTGACACAATTAATCAGTCATGTCCTGCTAACAAGCTAGCTTCAGTGCTGTCGGGAGGGACAGCTTATCAGAAATGACTTCATAACTGTTAGAGGGTGGCTCAGCCTACCCTTCTGATTCAGCAGTGGCTGAGTTTTTTATATTTGCTTTTATCTTATACTGTTTAAATGTTATTTGAGTAAATAGATCCATATAATCCTAGTGAATATATATAATCATATATAAGTTGATCAGTAGAGAGAGAAGGTTATCATAGAATGATAAAAGGGGGGAATGTGGAAGTGAGCAGAAAGGCATGGCACTATGCTTAATGGGAAATATAGCCAAGTTAGGAATAGTAGCTTTGCTGAGCTTTGATTTTAAGTGGCAGAAACCACAATGAAATAGCTAAAAGGGATGGCCAGAGTGTGTGCAAGCTGTGGCAGCCACAGCACTTCAGACCAAGGAAGTCATTTTACCTCGAAGCTATAACAAGAAATAGTTAGGGGATTGGGAATCCAATGGGACTGCCATACCCCTTGGCACCCTCCCTCTTCAGGACGGGTGGAAAGAATGAATCAGACCTTAAAGAAACACCTGTCCAAACTGATACTTGAAACAAGGTTACCCTGGACAAAATGTTTACCTATAGCGATACTCAGAATTCGGACAGCCCCTAGAAAAGATGTGGGACTGTCCCCCTATGAAATGCTATTCGGATTACCCTATATGGGAACCAGGGGCAAGATGCCAACCTTAGAAACTAAAGATTTGTTTCTAAAGAACTATATACTGGCGTTGTCTTCCTCATTGTCATTCCTCAGGAAGCAAGGCCTGTTTGCACAGACACCACCTCTCGAATTTGCAGTGCACAAGATCCAACCAGGAGATTGGGTTCTGGTGAAATCGTGGAAAGAGACTAAACTACAACTGAACTGGGAAAGACCATACCAGACTCTCCTAACCACTGAAACAGCCATAAGAACGGCAGAAAGAGGTTGGACCCACTACACAAGAATCAAGGGGCCGGTACAAACCCCGGCCGAGGAAGGAACTTGGACAACCGAATTAACAGAAGAACCATTGAAAATAAAGCTAAAAAGACTTTGAATAACAAACTTTTTTTTAATATAACGGCGCGAGCGCGGAAATACTGTCTGTAATATTGTGTGCCTTCTTTCTTTCTTTTCAAAAGTAGCCAGGAAATAAAATGGGTTGGATGTTTTTGTATTACCCACTTCCAATTAGACAACAAGGTGTTTGGAGTAACAGTTAGAGAAGGGAAAAAGAAAGGTGAATTAAAATGTTGTTTTCAGGTAACAATAGATAAGACTGGTAAACCAGCTAACAAACTAAAAGGGACCTCTCATAACGATCCTAACATAGTAAAAATAATAGAGGTAAAAGACTTGAGAAAGACAATTGAGATAGAAACCGGTTACGGGGACACAAATGCCTGGGTAGAATGGATAAAATATACCGTAAAATGTTTGAACAAAAACAATTGCTATGCTTGTGCATCTGGTAGACCGATAGCTCAAGTAGTACCTTTCCCGCTGGGGTGGGAGCGTGACCGAAAGGGCATGGAATGCATGTTAGCCCTATATCAGGATAAGACGGCTTGGGGTATTCAAACTTGCATATCCTTGTCAATAATGTTCCCTCCCCTAGAGAAAGAAGATTCAAGGACTCCCCCTTCATTTTTAGCCACCAGTGTGAATCACACATCATGCGTATGTCGACACGGTGTGGAGCGAACCAGCAATATGGGAGAGTTGAAGTCATGCATAGAGACTGAGGACGTAACTGGAAGAGTCAGGGGAGGGAACTACTCATCATTGAATGTTCCCAGAGCGTATTTGTGGTGGTATTGCGGAGGAAAAATCCTGAGACAGACCCTACCCTCCCAGTGGAAGGGGACGTGCGCAATTGTTCAATTGGCAATACCATTCACCTTGGCATTTGAGAAACAAAAGATAATAACGAGGGAAAGGGGTAAAAGGGAAGCGATAGCGAACTCTTTTGACGACCAGGTATACATGGATTTCATAGGGGTCCCAAGAGGGGTACCTGATGAATTCAAGGCCCGAAACCAAATAACCGCCGGTTTCGAGTCTTTGTTTTGGTGGGTCACTATTAACAAAAATGTAGATTGGATAAATTATATTTATTACAACCAACAAAGATTTATAAATTATACTAGAGATGTGGTAAAAGGTATAGCTGAACAATTAGACGCCACTAGTAGAATGGCTTGGGAAAATCGACTGGCTCTAGATATGATCTTAGCAGAAAAAGGAGGTGTGTGTATAATGTTAGGAGGGAAATGTTGCACACTTATCCCAAATAACACAGCACCCGATGGTTCAATCACCCGAGCACTGCAAGGGTTAACAACTTTAGCAGAGGAGATGGCCGAAAATTCAGGAGCAGACACTTCCCTGACGGGGTGGCTTGAATCCTGGTTTGGAAAATGGAAAGGCATGATAATCTCGGTTTTTACCTCCCTGATCATGGTTGTCGGAATACTAATAGCCATCGGGTGTTGTATTATTCCTTGTGTAAGAGGGCTGACACAGCGATTGATTGAGACAGCTTTGACGAAGCAGATGTCAATACAAAGAGGCCAGGAAGAGAGTATGTACCTGTTAGGTAATGACAAAGTGGATAGTATCAACGGAAATACAGACATTGAAAAGGCGGCTGAAATAATGCTCAGAGGATTTGAGAGGACATATGAGAACCCTCCGCAGTATGTAGAAAACAACAAGGATTAAGTAAAAGAAAAGGGGAAATTGTGAGAATAAGAAATACTGAAATGTTGTTTCTACAGCTTGTGGAAAGTTACCAAGAAGTCATTTGTACACAACATAATGAAATCACTGAAAAAGAGAACTGATAAGGGTACGTAAGTAGAGACCTTAAGACAGTACATCACTGACAAAGAGAACTGATAAGGGTATGTAAGTGGAGACCTTAATACAGTACATCACTGAAAAAGAGAACTGATAAGGGTATGTAAGTACAGACCTTGGGACAGTACATCACTTAAAAATTGTGCTTAGGCAGATAAAAGAGAAACAGCAAGAGTTAGAACAAAGGATGTAGTGAATAAGAAACTGCCCCACTAAGATAAAGGCTGACAGCTGCAAGTTAAAACACACAATGGAGAGCCAAATAAGGTAAAACAAAAACAAGAGTTAGGGGCTAGAAAGTTAGAGTAGGGGGAGAAGTAAACAGAGGAGGAGACTGTAGCAACCAGAGGATAGGTTAGTGTCATAATACGTTATAACCAATAATGTAAAATAAAGGCGTGGACAAATGGATTTGTATTGTATAAACATGAACTGAATATGTTGATCGGTGTGCCTGCTTGTCGGGCACCCGATCTTGCAAGAACGTTAAATAAACTTACTTCTTCAGAGTTTGACTTGGTGTAAATTATTATTAAGTGGGCTACGTTTCTCACAATTCTGAAGGGATAGTTCCCTCCACGACACCTTGGTCCACTCCTCCATTATCCCTGACACCTCGTCCCCTTCCCAAGGCATCTTCTCATGCAATCGCAGGAGATATAATACCTACCCTTTTCCCTCCTCTCTGCTCATTATTTAAAGCCCAAACACTCCTTTCAGGTGAAGCAGCGATTTACTTGTACTTCTTTCAATTTAGTGTACTGTATTCGCTGCTCACATTGCAGTCTCCTCCAAATTGGGGAGGCCAAACGCAGATTATGTCGAACACCTCTGCTCAGTCCGAAAGCATGACCCCGAGCTTCTGGTTCCTTGTCGTTTCAACACTCCCCCCTGCTCTCATGTCAACATTTCTGTCTTGGGCCTGTTCCAGTGTTCCAGTGATCATCTCCATGGAAAGATCAATCTTGCACGCTAGCTCAAATGTTGGATTTTGTATGTTAAGTATCTTTTCTCATCCAAAGATTACACTATCAATCATTCTCACCACTCTGTCTTCTCCTGAACTTCGAGTTCAAATTTGTTTGTGAAGTTGAGTGACACGTTAAGACAGCACAGTCTTTGTCTTTGTGAAGGAAGTGATTTCGGAATGGCTGTTTGAAACTGCCCCTCCTTGCACAGAAATTCAGTGCAAATACTCAAATCACCCACAATTTCTTTGTGAGAAATTTGTTCACAATTGCATTCGACATGGAAACCGTCTCAACATTAATCTCACTGAAGGAAAGTGTGACTGTGTTGTTTGTTTCAGAGTGTTGGTGCTGTTATGTGTCGCTTTTAACCAAGACTGGGACACAACGCAAGGTTGATCCAAGGTTGGCATATATTATCATTCAGGAGCAAGAAAAATCAAAAGGAACCTAATAAGAAAACCCAGTCTCCAGATGTGAGAATCTGTAGATCTGCTTTGGGAAAGTGAATCAGAGCAGAATGAAGGGTGAACTGTCCGACTGCCCAGAAGAGATGAAGACACAGCTCAGTCAGCACGTTCCCCTGGTTTATGATGCTGGAACATTCCTCACACAGAAATTATTCAACCCGATGACAAACGTGCTTACAGCCGATAATTTATTAAGATAATTTTTTTTGAGCTACAACACAAACAGCTACTCCACAATGTGGAAAATTGCCCAGGTGTGTCCTGTCCATAAAAAAAAAAGCAGGACAAATCCAATCTGACCAATTACCGCCCCATCAGTCTACTATCAATCATCAGCAAAGTGATGGAAGATGTCATCAACAGTGATATCAATCACCACGCATTTAGCAATAATCTGCTCATCGATGCTCAGTTTAGATTCCGCCAGGGCCTCTCGGATCCAGGCAAACATTTGGAAGCTGGAGTATAATGTGGGAAAATGTGAGGTTATTCACTTTGGTAGTAAGAACAGATAAATTAAATATTATTTAAATTGCGAGAGACTACAGAATGCTGCGGTATAGAAGGATCTGGGTGTCTTCGTACGTGAATCACAAAAAGTTAGCATGCAGGTAGAGCAAATAATTAGGAAGGCAAATGGAATGTTACCCTTTATTACAAGGGGAATGGAGTATAAAAGGAGAGAAGTCTTGCGACAAATGTACAGGGTGTTGGTGAAACCACACCTGGAGTACTGTGTACAGTTTTGGTCTCCTTATTTAAGGAGGGATATACTTGCATTGGAGGCAATTCAGAGAAAGAGGTGGGCAACTGTCTCTTCCCCACCACAGCCACCTCGAGGGCATTGTGCGGAGGGGGTTAGACTTCGGGCGTGCAGGAAGGATCTGATGGGGAGGGCTCTTCTCACCACCAGCCAAGTTTCATCTTGGTGCTTGTTTGAAAGTTCTGGTGATGAGGCATTCCGCCAAATGACTTTGGCAGTTTGCTCGGGGAACCATCCGACTGGATCCACCATCTCCTTTTCCTGTCGGGCCTTGAGGACATTCCGTGCAGACCACTACCTGAAGGATTGGTGGTCAAAGATGTTTTCCACAGAGACTTTCCCACGAAGGATAGGTGGTATGGCACGGTCCAACTGGATGGAGCATTCCGCGGCAATGTGACCAGGCCCATCCTTCACAACGCTGGGGACAGATAGAACCTCAGCACGTAGTGACACTTGGAGATTGTGCACTGGGAATCTGCGCACAGCTTGATGCAGCCACACACGAAGGTAGTCATCAGGATGAGGGCGACGTTGGGTACATTTTTCCCGCCCTTATCCAGGGGTTTGAACATCGTGTCCCTCCAGACCTGGTCCATTTTGGAACCCCATATGAACCGGAAAATGACTCGGGTGATCGCCACAGCGCAGGAGTGGCGTATGGGCCAGACCTGCACCACGTACAGCAACGTGAGCGCCTTGCACCTGATCACCAGGTTCTTACCCACAATGGAGAGAGATCGCTGCTCCCACATGCTCAGCTTATGGTGTATCCTGGCTACTCGCTACTTCCAGGTTTTGGTGCACGTCCCAGCCCTTCCAAACCATATCCCCAGCGCCATCAGGTAGTCTGACGTGATGGTGAAGGGGACAAAGGATCGGTCAGCCCAGTTCCCAAAGAACATGGACTCGCACTTGCCGTGGTTAACTTTGGCTCCCGAGGCGAGTTCGAACTGGTCGCAGATGCTGATCAGTCTGCGAACGGACAGCAGATCCGAGCAAAAGACGGCGACGTCATCCAGGTACAGGGAAGTTTTAACCTGAGTGACTCCACTGCCTCGGATTTTAACCCCCCCTTTTGCTTGCATCCTTCCTAATAGACTCAGCAAAGGGTTCAATACAGCAAACAAACAAGACAGAGGAGAGAGGACTGCCCTGTCTGTCTTTGCAAAGCAGGTGTAGAAAAAGATGCAGTGTTTTTTATCGCGGTTCATCCCAAGCAGCTGTGTAACACAGTCGTCTGTGCTCTACAGGCTGTTCTCAGGGATGCACACCGAGATAAACATCAACTGCTGCTGGAGGACTATCAATTCGGTGAAAGACGCCCTTTGGTCTGCCCGAAACTTGCTGGTCGTCCAGCGCACAGAGTTGTCCACGACCTAATGTTGCAGACTGGCACATTCCAAGGTCCAGGACTACGTGCTGAGGGACGCACTACAGCTTGGGGCAGCCGCTGCAAAGGTTCACTGGGGAAGACCACTGTGTAAGGTACCCCCACCAAGGTGAAGTGAGGGACTGGATCCATGGAAATCCCCTCGGGCTGTATCCAGAAAATATTTCTCCGCCTTCAGGCTCACTTCTTTGACCAGGAGTCCTCCTCCCGACCAGCAGACCCATTCTCCCACCTCCAGCATTCTCCCTCTACTTGGACCCCCCCCCCCCCCCCCCCCCCCCGGCCACTTACCCGCTCTTGATCTCTTCATTGAAAACTTTCGGCTAGACATTTGTCATCTCAATTTCTTTGCCCCCTCACTCACTCTAACCTGTCCCCCTCTGATCTTGAGGCACTCCGTTCTCTCAGGTCTAACCGCGACATGGTCATCAAACCTGCAGACAAGGGTGGTGCTGTTGTTGCATGGCGTACCGACCTCTACCTTGCAGAGGCTCAGTGCCAACTCACAGACACTTCTTCCTACCTCCCTCTGGACCATGACCCCATCACCGAACATCAAGCCACCGTCCAAAGGACTGTCACTGACCTCATCTCCTCTGGAGATCTTCCCTCTACAGCTTCCAACCTCATAGTCCCGCAACCCCGGACAGCCCGCTTCTACCTCCTTCCCACAATCCACAAACGGGTACGTCCCGGCAGACCCATTGTGTCAGCCTGCTCCTGCCCCACTGAACTTATTTCTTCCTATCTTGACTCTATCTTTTCTCCGCTGGTCCAGTCTCTTCCCAACTACATCCGTGACTCTTCTGACGCCTTGCGTCATTTTGACAATTTCCAGTTTCCTGGTCCCAACCGCCTCCTCTTCACTATGGACGTCCAATCGCGCTGCACCTCCATCCCCCGCCAGGATGGTTTAAGGGCTCTCCGCTTCTTCCTGGAACAGAGGCCCAACCAGTCCCCATCCACCACCACCCTCCTCCGCCTGGCTGAACTTGTTCTCACATTGAACAACTTCTCCTTCAACTCCACGCACTTCCTTCAAGTAAAAGGTGTCGCTATGGGTACCCGCATGGGTCCTAGTTATGCCTGTCTTTTTGTGGGATATGTCGAGCATTCTTTGTTCCAGCCCTACTCAGGCCCCCTCCCCCAACTCTTTTTCCGGGACATTGATGACTGTATCGGTGCCATTTCCTGCTCCCGCCCCGAACTGGAAAACTTTATCAACTTTGCTTCCAATTTCCACTCTTCTCTCACCCATACATGGTCCATCTCTGACACTTACCTTCCCTTCCTCGACTTCTCTGTCTCCATCTCTGGGGATAGGTTGTCTCCCAATATCCATTATAAGCCCACCGGCTCCCACAGCTACCTCGACTACACTTCTTCACACCCTACCCCCTGTGAGGACTCCATTCCATTCTCCCAGTTTCTCCGTCTTCGACGCATCTGCTCTGATGATGCTACCTTCCATGACGGTGCTTCTGGTATGACCTCCTTTTTCCTCAACCGAGGAATCCCCCCCACTGTTGTTGACAGGGCCCTATACCGTGCCCGGCCCATTTCCCGTACTTCTGCCCTCAACCCTTCCCCTCCCTTCCAGAACCGTGACAGGGTTCCCCTTGTCCTCACTTTCCACCCCATCAGCCTCCATATCCAAAGGATCATCCTCTGCCATTTTCGCCACCTCCAGCGTGATGCCACTACCAAACGCATCTTCCCCTCCCTTCCCCTGTCAGCATTCCAAAGGGATCGTTCCCTCCGCAACAACCTGGTCCACTCCTCCATTACCCCCACCACCTCGTCCCCATCCCATGGCACCTTCCCCTGCAATCGCAGGAGGTGTAATACCTGCCCATTTACCTCCTCTCTCCTCACTATCCCAGGCCCCAAATACTCCTTTCAGGTGAAGCAGCGATTTACTTGTACTTCTTTCGATGTAGTATACTGTATTCGCTGCTCACAATGTGGTCTCCTCTATATTGGGGAGACCAAGCGCAGACTGGGTGACCGCTTTGCGGAACACCTCCGCTCGGTCTGCAAGCAGGACCCTGAGCTTCTGGTTTCTTGCCATTTCAACACTCCCCCCTGCTCTCATGCTCACATCTCTGTCCTGGGATTGCTGCAGTGTTCCAGTGAACATCAACGCAAGCTCGAGGAACAGCATCTCATCTATCGATTAGGCACACTACAGCCTGCCGGACTGAACATTGAGTTCAATAATTTCAGAGCATGACAGCCCCCCATTTTACTTTCATTTTTAGTTGTTTTTTCTTTTTTCTTCTTTTTTGCTTTTTTACATTTTTTGCAACCTTTTATATTGCATTTATTTCATTTCATCTTAGTTTATTCAGTTTGCTTACCCACTGTTTTTTTTTCAGGTTTGCACTTGCTGCTGTTCAATATTCAGTCCGTTAACACCTATTCTGTACTAATGCTTTGTCTTTCAACACACCATTAACATATTGTTTGCCTTTGCTCCATGACCTTTTGGTCAGCTATGTGGCCTTGTCCAACCTGCACCTTCTCCTTTGTTATCTCTTGCCCCACCCCCACCTCACTTGCTTATAACCTGTGACATTTTTAATATTTGTCAGTTCCGAAGAAGGGTCACTGACCCAAAACGTTAACTCTGCTTCTCTTTCCACAGATGCTGCCAGACCTGCTGAGTGGTTCCAGTATTTCTTGTTTTTATTCCAGAAAATATTTGTTTGCTGCAAAAAGTACATGGCAGGTAAAATGAAATGGAAGGGTTGTGAGGCAATTCACTCCTGTACTGAAGGAAACTGATCTCCTTTGCAATCTTTGTATTGTTGACTTGGTGCTGTTTTTGAACTGTTTTGTAATGTATCTTTTTATAGTTTTTTTAACGAATAAAGTATATGTTGGAAATTTTCAAAAAAGTTCAGAGAAGGTTCACTGGATTTATTCCTGTGATGAGGGGGTTGTCTTTTGAGGAGGATTGAGCAGGTTGGACCCATACTGATTGGTGTTTAGGAACATGAGAGGTGATCGTATTGAGACATATAAGATTCTGAAGGGTCTTGACAGGGTAGATGCTGAGAGGATGTTTCCCCTCGTGGTGGAATCTAGAACTAGGGGACACAGTTTCAGAATTAGGGATTTTCCATTTAAGAAGGAAATGAGGAGGAATTTCTTCTCTCAGACAGTTGTTCATCTTTGTATTTTTATCTACAAGGAAGTCAAGGGTTATGGGGGGCAGGCAAGAAAGTGGGGTTGATGCCATGATCAGATCAGCCATGATCCTATTGAATGGCAGAGAAGGCTCGAGGGGCCAAATGGCCTACTCCTGCTACTATTCCTGTTCTTATGATCTCATTGCAGCTTGTTCCAAATAGAGACAAAAATGTGGAATTCCAGAGGAGAGGTGAGAGTAATTACCCTTGAGTGAGTGTGGCATCAAGGATCCCCAGCAAAATTGAAATCAATGGGAATCAGGGGAAAATTGTCCACTTGTTGGAGTCATACCTAGCACAAAGCAAGATGATTATGGTTGGTGGAGGCCGATCATCTCAGCCCAGGACATTGCCTCAGGAGCTTCTCAGGGTAGTGTCCTTGGCTCAACCATCCTCAGCTGTTTTATTAATGAGTTTCCCCTCAACTTAAGTCAGAAGTGGGAATGTTAGGTGATGATTCACAACTCCTCAGATACTGAAGCAGTCCATGTCTGCAAGCAGCGAGACCTGAACAACATTCAGGCTTGAGCTGATAAGTGACAAGCGACTTGGTTGCCACAAAAGTGCCACGCAGTGAACATCTCCAATGAGAGAGAATCAAACCATCTACCTTTTAATACTCAGCAGCATTATCATCACTGAATCCCTCACCAGCAACATCTTGGGTGTTATCATTGATTATAAACTAAACTGGACCAGTCACATCTATGCTGCGGCTTTTAGCGTAGGTCAGAAATTGGGAATTCTGCAGCAAGTATCTCACCTCCTGACATGCCAAAGCCTGTCCATTGTCTACAAGGCACAAGTCAGGAGTGTGATGGAATACTCTCCACTTTTCTGGATAGCTGCAACTCCAAAAACACATAAAGAGCTCAATACCACCCAGGACAAAGCAGTCCTCTTCATCGACACCTCACCCACCACTTTAAACATTCACTCCCTCCACCACCAGAGCACAGTGGCAGCAGTGTGTACCACCTACAAGATGCACTGCAGTAACTCGCTAAGTAACGTTCGACAGCACCATCCAAACCCGTGATCACTACCACCTCGAAGGACAAGGGCAGCAGATGCATGGGAACACCACCACCTGCAGGTTCACCTCCAAGTCACTCACCATCATGACTTGGAACTATATCACCATTTCTTCACTGTTGCTGGGTCAAAATCCTGGAACTCCCTCCGCAAGAGCACTGTGGGTGTTCCTACACCACATTGACTGCAGCAGTTCAAGAAGGCAGCTCCCCACCACATTCTCAAGGGAAATTAGGGATGGACAATAAATGCCAGCCTTGCCAGCGATACTCACACCCAAGAATGAATAAAAAAACAAATCATTCTCCACAGATTCCCCACAATTCCGGCTTGGACATTTACTTCAGGAGCACAGGGTTTTATATAACTACAACATGAGTTCCAATCTTCAGATTCCATTCGCCTTTCACATTATTTTCTACCAGTCCACTAGCATTTAGTGATTCAGCACTCGGGTCTCTGCTTCTCCAGTTTCTAACATCTCGCCCCTTATAAAAAACACTCTGATCTATCTTTCGTAGGTCGTAGATGACCCCTCATTTTCAACTCCATCTGCCAAAGCATTGCTCACTCACTTAATCTATCAAGAAGATTTGAAAATAAATTTCTTGCCAAAGGATAATGTTCTGCTTCTGCTCCCTCGCCGTTTGCTTTTCCCGTTAGTCTTTCATTTGGTGTAAATCCAGGGAAAGTAAAGATGGAATGAAGGAGGGAGGGAAAAATCTCCTTTTCGTGATCCCTATTTGATCTTCATTCCAGTCCAATTTGGGTGAAGAATTCCAATTGTCTGTCTCAATTTTAATAAAGGACAAACAATTCTGGAATCACCAGTGAGATATTGACAAGAACATGTTTCCAGGCCAACTTTCCACAAAAGCTCCCCCACAACAATGTACTAGACACTT
Source organism: Heterodontus francisci (assembly GCF_036365525.1). Lineage (NCBI taxonomy): Eukaryota > Metazoa > Chordata > Chondrichthyes > Heterodontiformes > Heterodontidae > Heterodontus > Heterodontus francisci. Next base: position 2,198,667 of record NW_027142345.1, read on the forward strand.
CATAAACTAATGACAAAATTGGGATCCGAACCCACACATGCAAAGCAAAATGTATTAGCACGCCACCGTCTTAACCTCTCGACCACCTTGTCAGCTGTTTGGTCAATACAGATCCTGGCTGTGCAGCCAGATGTGCAATGATGGAAATGTAGCTTCTGTAAGTAAATGAAATTTCCATCACATCAGGTCATGGCCTGTTGGGAATGGAGCGGTGTGAAACATTTCCAGACCATGTCCAACACGTTTCTACTCAGTGTGAAAACCCACCACGGAAAGACTGGAACATACAATCATTTCATCACATCATGATTAACATCACTCAGACACCTGAACCATTTGGTCACTGACGAAGTCATGATGACCGAATTTCTCATGAAATGACAACTGAACTAACTGACTGGAAGAATTGCTTTAATTCCACATGATCAGAGAGACACAGCCTCAGACCGACTTGGCAGATGAGTATTGATTGAATAATTTCTGTGTGAGGAATGTTCCAGCATCATAAACCAGGGGAACGTGCTGACTGAGCTGTGTCTTCATCTCTTCTGGGCAGTCGGACAGTTCACCCTTCATTCTGCTCTGATTCACTTTCCCAAAGCGGATCTACAGATTCTCAAACAGATCTGTTCACAAGAAAACAGATGTAAACGATTGATAGCTAAACTTTTGCAGCAAGGATGTGAATCCAAGATTTTCTGATTATTGGACAAACACTCGAGCCAACAAAGCTGCAGAGGCAGGTCACAAATGCTGTGACAACTAAGGGCAGAGTAGGGCACTCTTTATTCTCATCCCACTTCTCCACAGGTCACAACATCTATCTTAACTTTTCCCACTTACTGAAACAGTCAATCATAGACTCTATTTTTCCCAGAATAGAAGACACTGATCAGGTTTCTTTAATGAACAACAAAATGATTCATTTATTGTAGAACAAGTTTTAACTAGTCATGAAGTAAAGCATAAACACACAGGTGGAAATTTTAAAAGTTCCCTTTTCACCTTTACTTTTAAAGTCTTTTTTTTAAATCTTCGAGCCACATGCACACACACACATACACCGGTTAACTGAAAAGATGAAAGGGATTTTAAAAAAAAAATTTACATTTTGTTATGTTGCAGAAAATCCAGATTGCGCGCAATTGTTGAACAAATTCTCCGGACTCAGACCTTGAGAATCAAACACTTTATTGCATGATATCATGGGGGAATAACACCTTACCTAAAGGCGGTCCAGTGCTACTCCCAAAAAGCTACAGATCGCCGTGGACTTATATAGTATAAAAGAGGCAGAGCTAACAGTTTCACAATTAGATAAGCACCCACAAGACTGCCTCCGTAACGGTGCACCATGCAGGGTCCGAGGTCAGCAAAACATCAGTTTCAACAATAACAAGCTAGTTCCTTAATTCAATGCCCACTCCAGACACCATATCTGGCCGTAACGTCTGATTGTGGTTAGCTGCTCTGTCTACATTTTATGACCGTTGGTTATGGTTAGATTAGCTACAAGCTGTCTCCTGCTTTTCTGCTTCTACAAAGTTAAGTAATAATTAGCAAAGCTAAGAAAATTTCTCCAACAATCCCTCCTTTTATCATCCCATGATAATCCAGCATCATCATGAGTCGAGGGAGAGGCAGGGGCTTAAAGTAATCATTGAAGCATAATATCTTTTTCTGCCATTGCGCTGTAGCAGCCGCAAGGCCAAGCTAGCAATACATGATTGATTAATCTCAGCTTAAATGTCCCCATAATATTCTGTTCTTAAAATTCTAAAATTCCCTTCTCACAGTCCCCTCTTGACTCTTCTACAACCCTTTTAAGAATCCTTCCCTTGATCCCACCTCGGTGCCTTTAATGGTCTCTATTTGTCTAGAAACAGCCTTCAACACCCGGAGGGGTCGCACTCAATACGTCGCCTGCTTATATCACAAGGGGGCAGCGGGAACTCTGTCAAGGCATAAGTTTTGCAGGGGCTTCAAATACTTGCTTACAAAATAAAATGGTGGTACACTTGTACAATTACAAATTCATTTAAACATCACTGTTACATTATCGACTGTATAAACATAATACAATTTCATAAAGTACATTGATCATTCATTTGCTCACTTTAAGTATATATGAAAAGGTTATACAATTACCCTTTTATGGCATAACTAATTGTCCCTCCTTTGACAGAGTAAGTTCGAACACTAATTGCTTTTCGGGTAGCTGTCCAACCTGTGTTCATACATCCTCTTGCATCGCCTAATTAATTTCTTAAGTTGCCAAATTAAGTATGTCACATCTAACACCATGATACCCAAAACCACTATCAGGACATGGGCGATGATTCTAAACCAGGGGTGTATCTGCACGTCTGACCCCAGTTCCAGAAGTCCTCCTGCAAGGTAGAATCATTTATCTTGTCAATCTCATCTTGTAGCATCTTCGACTGTTGTTCCAGCTTGCAATGGCTTCTAGCTGCTGTCTATCTTTACCCAAGTGTGTGGGCAATGGTTGAATAGTATATTCATAGTCCCGGAGGTAATATGTCAAATCCTCCTTAATACTTTCTGTCACAGTTATCGTTTCTGCCTTTTGTTTATGTTTCTCTACCAACTCCATTTTCCCTACTCGGGTTGATATTTGTGGGTTGAACCAAAATGTACTGTTGCTCACCGGACAAGTCCGTTTCTGTCCATACTGGTACTCCTTCGCTGTGGTGGTTAAGCAATATCTCCCCTTTCCCACATAGGCCACATGGGTTAGTCCTGACAATGCTTTCCCAGCCTCCCTGGTGCTATTTACAGTGGCATTAAATCCACATTTTGATTCTGCCAATTTATCTATAGGATGAGGACATATGATCACCTGGTTTTCCAGACTACACTCAGACAATGGACAATGTTGTTCCAATTACCTCTTTTCCAATTTCCACAACATAGGGTAAAATATCATTGTATCATTACCAAATTCCTTTCTCAACAATTGTCACAGTAATATCTTGTACAACTCTCGGTCTTCTCAGGGCACCAGTCAGGTAGCTGGATGTCTGAGAAAATCAATATTACCGTTACCAACTCAAGCTTTACAATATCATATACAATTTTATTCGTTTTTTATTATCGCAAGTCCATTTTCTGGTCCTGTAGTCAATGCAAGGCAAGGGAGACCAGTCAGTTGTGGCTGTTGGGTCGTAACCTTACTCGTCGGTAATTCGGATGTGGGGTTAACCGTGGGGTTGGTGCTTCTTGTCTGTTTAATCTCACAACCTGAAATAGGAACTATCCTTTTTTTATCTTAGAGCTTTAATATCTTGCGCTAGGAGGAGTTCGGGGATTGGCTGCACTCACTTTTGCTCTGTCTCATGCTTTCCCTGTGTTATTACTATTCCCAAATAAGAAACCTTTTCCTTCATTATCGGTGCCATTTTCAGCCTAACTTTCATTCTGACCTTCTGAAGGAAGGTGGAATATCGATGGATTATTATAAAATCCCTGAGAGAGACACGTCCAGATGTACTGTTGTCCCTTGAACATAAACGCAAATTTATATTCACACTCTTGTGCCAACTGTATGGACCAGAATCCATTGCTAATGTTTAACCACTGATTTTGTTATTTTCTAAAACTTTGATTGTCCTCTTAAATATCAGATAGATATCCCTTTGAGTGCTTTAAATAACCACTCATATCAATTAAATTTTGTTTATTGATTCCAATTTCTTATGCCCAGACTTGGTTGTACTTTTTGTCCATTAAGGACAGAAGTGTTTGCAACTATCTTTCCTTCTCAAGCATTTTGTCTCATTGATAAAGATGCTGTGATATTTGATGTCTGCAATTAAGTTTTAAATTCTCAAAGCTGCTGGATCTCTTGTTGTGGCATCAGTTCTCATGTGGCCTTGGAACCTGCCGTCACCTGCTTAAAAAGAATCCATTGTGGCTCTGCCCCTGAGCCCAATGGGTTAATTTGTCCAATTCTATCTGTCAACTTAGAAATGTAAAATTTGGCAATGTCCAATATGTATAAATTTGACTCTCAGCAATGCAAAAACTGCAGCGGGTTAAGTTCTTTGTTTGTATCCAAGGGGGCGGAGCAAAACATTCTCAGCTACGTGATCAAAAAGAACTATCCATTTTAAATTTTTTTCAATCCTTTTGGTATCCTTAGGGTTTATAAACAACAAAATCATGTGTAACATTTTCAACTTCAAAGGAAAGCATCTCCATCAGGAAAGACAGCATTTTTAGATTAAACTTCAATTGTTTCCAAATTCCAATTCACTGCAATAAATATTTTTTAAAAAAATCAAAACTGCCGATGTTACATGAGTGTGTCCCACGTCCGGAACTTAAGACTCCTCCAAAACATGACATAATAAACTTGAAAGTTCAAACTTGCAACAAATGAAATTTCCAGTTCTTCAACTTAAACAGGTCAATTAACCTTAACAGTATTAATTCAATTCAGACTTATTAACTTATAATACTTATTAACTACACACAACAGAACAGAATAGCATGTGCTTATTTTAAAAGATAGGTAAATTACGTCATTTTTCTTGCTCTTTCTTCAGGTGCCAGCCTGTAATAAAACCAAAAACTAAAGAAAACGTTATTTAACATTCTTACAACAAAAGACTTAACACCAGCTTTTTAAACAGACAGAATCTTTCCTATATCTCCTTTGTTTATTTATCTCTCCCTTAAAACAATATAACAGTCAATAAAACATGTCTTCAAATTTAGACTGTAAAATAAAACAATAGCAAAGTTTCCAATTAAAACAATGTTCCAAACCCCAAATTAGATTTCTGCCAGACATGTTCAGACCTTCAAGGCTGAAGCTTATCCCTCAGAAAATTGTTCATTGCCTTTTCACAGTTGCAAAAACAACTAAAAATAAAACTTTAACTTAAAATATAATTCAATTTTATATCCCATTCCTGGGTGCACAATCTTAAATCGAAATGAACACACTCAACAATCACTTTTCACACTCATTCAATTCCAAACAACATAATAGACTCATGCTTTTAACATTAAAGCCAGACAACAAAGAGTTAACGACAGTCAGTTCTGCAGAACACAAACTGTAAAATCCAGATATTCAATTCATTCACGGAAGCTTCCGACATTCTCACAGTCGAATCAAAGACATAGTTACTTGTTTTACTCTAAAACATACCTATCTTTCAAACACATATTTACCGTGGCGCTTCTGCGTCTTCTTCGAGGGGGGAAACGGACGTGGGTCGCCATTCTCCAGAGGACACGGATTACTCGTCCCCGGGGGCAACCCTTCCTTCTTGGAAGCCGTTGAGTCCACTCCTACGTCTACTTTCTCAAAACCTTCTAATTTTGTGAGTTAATTTCGATGGAATAAACAACATTAACACAAACAAAAGACAAAACCACACACAAGGAGACAAACAGGCGCAGTTAATGTTAAATTCTCAAGGTCAGCTAACCGGCTCATCCCTGTCTCTTCAGGTCAACGGTATTTTCGTTCTCCAACTCTTGTCACCCGCATCTTTCTCTAGGGCCAGATCAGCGGCTGTACTCAGGAGCCCCGAAAACGTGCCTGTTGGGTCAATTTGGTAATTTAGTTACAGCCCCAGTCATCTCTGTCCCATATCTTGTCACCGTATTTTACTCACTTCCCATGTCTGAGAGTTAACTTCGTATACTCAATGGGATCAGGTATTCGGCCCAGCCGACTATGCCAGATTCCTAAATTTACTGGATTTTCCACTTATCTACTTTTCAACTTCCCTTCGCAGAATTACTCACTTCCCATGTGTGAGCTTAACTTACTCAATTTTAGACCTTTTCTGATCAGGTTTCAGCCAATTCTTCCTTGACCCCTTTGTTCCCTTCGCCCATTTAAATCCTGGCCTTCACGTGGCACCCAATTGTCCTCTTAATTCCGGCTCAGGCTGGGTGATTGGGATATCAGGGTCGCAGAAAAGTTGACTTACCCCTGATCCTGTTGATTATTTTTTCACTAGGTTCTTTTGGATCCCGTGAACTCAGGGATCCTGCCAACTATGCCAAACTGTTGGAGAAAATCCAGATTGTGCCCAATTGTTTAACAAATTCTCCGGACTCAGACGTTGAGAACAAACACTTTATTGCATGATATCATGGGGGAACACACCTTACCTAAAGGCGGTCCAGTGCTACACCCAAAAAGCTACAGATCGCCGTGGACTAATATAGCATAAAAGAGGCAGAGCTAACAGTTTCACAATTCGATAAGCACCCACAAGACTGCCTACGTAACGGTGCACCATGCAGGGTCCGAGGTCAGCAAAACATCAGTTTCAACAATAACAAGCTAGTTCCTTAATTCAATGCCCACTCCAGACACCATATCTGGCCTTAACGTCTGATTGTGGTTAGCTGCTCTGTCTACATTTTATGACTGTTGGTTGTGGTTAGATTAGCTACAAGCTGTCTCCTGCTTTTCTGCTTCTACGAAGTTAAGTAATAATTAGCAAAGCTAAGAAAATTTCTCCAACATGTTACAAACACAAAAAAAAACCTCTTGGGCTGTTTACTAGCTCATTTTTGAAGAAAACATCAGATGATATACGTTGCTCCAAAATTGGAATACAGTCTAACTTCTGAGTATACGTAGACAGGTCACTAGGGTATTTTAGAACAGTTCTTTTCAGAAGGCATTGAGAATTAATTTTAGCAGGCCTTCTTCAAAGACATGCGACAAGATGAATTAACTCAGTGGACTTCGCAGGGTCTTTTAAAGATTTTCTGGAAAACAAGCTGGGTTGTGGTCTTTTCTCCTTCCTTGACACTTCTTCAGGCTAACTTTATCAGCTGCTCACTCCAGCAGGTAAAACACACTGACTCTACAACCAAAAGCTTGTGAGTTTTCTGCTGTCTTAGGTGTACGCTGCTGCTGCCGAGCTTGTCCAATCAAGGGGCGCGAATGACTTCCCTAACCACATCTCCATGTTACGATGGTTTCTGTTCTATATTTAACTTGAATTATGTGACAAACAGTACACATAGTTGCCAAATTGGCTCTTGTGGTGCTCTCTTGAAAAAGAACTGGTCCCACATTTATTCAGTTTGATTATGACTTCTTCAAAAAATATTTTAACAGAAGAAACAGAATCACTTCCATAACATCATGTAGTTTCCCTGAGCTACAGGTTATTGCAAGTCTCTCTGGCTGTGTTTATTTTAGGTGATTTTGTACTCAGGTTCTTTTGGAATCCATGTGTTTGCAGATCTTTGTGAGTGATAAATGTGGTAATATGTTTAAAAGATTTCCCTATAAATTATTCATATTTCCGTCTTTCCCCGAACTTTGTGCAAACATATTAATGAGGGAATCACACACATCAAGCCGTCAAACCTGTCCGCTAAACATTGAAAGGTGACAGTGTTTATTGTAACGGGGTTCCATTTATTCAGACACATCTTGATGATTCACACATGTAATGTATTTGTATATTATATTCATGACATAATGACGTAAATAAACACTTCCTTGCACTTGCCACGCTTGGTAAACATTTTCTCTGCTGATGCCCCCTGAATATATTAGAGAACATGGTGTCGAGGTTGAGATAAAAGTCTGTAAATGTAGGCAGCAAACAGCAGCAGGGACTGCAGTGAACAAGATTTACGTGACATATTTGTGCTTCTATTGGTGGGTGAAATAAGATATTAAACACACAAAATCCTACATTTGAGCTCGCGTAAAAGATTGCTCTGTCTATGGAGATAGCATCAAAGAATGCTCAGGAATTTTGTCCTATACCAGTGATAGTAACACACTTCAGGGGAACTTAAAAAAAATAGTAAAATGGGCTTTCACATAACAGATGAAATTTTACACAGAGAAGTGTGAGGTGATACAATTTGGAAGGAAGAATGCCATATAAATGAAAGGTTACAATTCTAAACTGGGTGCAGGAGCAGAGAGACAATGTACACCAATGTTGAAAAGGTAGCTAAGAGCAAACAGGACACTTGGCTTTATTAATAGAGGCACAGAGTAAAAACATATAAGTTATGCTAAACCTTTATAAAATACTGGGAATGAATAGCCTCCACCTGTACCTCCACAGAAAGCTTCCATTCCAGGTTTACACACACTCGTCAGGATCACTCTCCACAGATTCTGCCCTCCAGGCTCAGACACCCACTTCAGGATCACTCTCCACAGATCCCGCCATTCCAGGTTCGGACACCCACTTCATGATCACTCTCCATAGATCCCAGCACTATGGGCTTGGTGACCCTCTTCAGAGATCCTAAATCTCCAGACACGGACATCCTTTGAGGACCACTCTCCACAGATTCTGCCCTCCAGGCTCAGACATCCTCTTCAGAATCACTCTCCATACACCCCGCCACTCCACGCACTGATATCTCCCTCAGGATCAGATCAAAGAATGTTGCTTGTCACTTATCAGCTCAAGCCTGAATGTTGTTCAGGTCTTGCTGCTTGCAGGCACAGACTGCTTCAGTATCTGAGGAGTTGTGAATCATCAGCGAACATTCCCACTTCTGACTTATGTTGAAGAGAAAGCCATCAATGGAAGAGCTGAGGATGGTTGGGCCTTGGACACTGCCCTGAGAAACTAGGTATCCAGTCATGAAAGGTGGAGGATAATTAAATAACGAACCAGATGAGGAGGCTCCAAAAACATCCCTATCCTCAATGTTGGTGGAGCCGAGCACGTCAGTGCAAAAGATAAAGCTGAAGCATTTGAAACCATCTTCAGTCAGAAATTGCTCAGTGGATGATTCATCTTGGCCTCTTGAGGTCCCCAGCATCACAGCTTCCAGTTTTCAGCCAATTTGCTTCACTCCGCATAATGGCAAGAAACAGCTGAAGGCACTCGAAACAGCAAAGACTATGGGCCCTAACAACATTCCGGCTCTAGTGTAAACCTGAGTTCTTTTTGCCTTCAGTCTGGTTCAGTAAATATACTGAGTCGGATGTATAGGTAAAATCAATTACTTTATTTGCGCATTTAGCCGGCTGACTTACTCTAATGCAACGACACTGACTCCACCCAGAGTCTGTCTGGTCCACTAGAGTAAGTGAAGTTTTTTGATACAGGTACTACTGTTTATACATTAAGATTCATGCTATACCCCCTTGTTTAACCAATCAGTGCGATACAATTCGACTTCACCCACGTGGTGACATGCAGTACATCTGTTACTGAGGTGACAATACACTCCATTTTCAATACATACTTGTTACTAATAAAATATTGTTTTGTACCAGCAAGATAAAACAAGCTAATTAGCAAGAGCATAGGAATCATCAATAATCATTCTAGTCTCACTCCCTGCATGGATCATGAGTCTGTCTCTACCTTGTGACAAGTAATTGCGGCGCATCCTGCTATCTCTGTTGGGTGTACATTCCTGAGTGTTTCATGCAGTCTGCAGCTACATCAAGGAGTGGCAGTTCACGAAGATAAGAGGGGCCGAGCACTCCTTATCACTCACACAGGGATGGACATCATTTGATTCACAGGAGTCCATTTGTTCCAAACCACAGGGAGTCACACAATCAGGCCATAAAGAACAGATGTCTTTGCAATTACCAGTGTCGGCTAGTCTTTACAGTCTCACACGCTCTGCCTTTACTTTTAACTATTTCATTGTGGTTTCTGCCACTTAAAATCAAAGCTCAGCAAAGCTACTATTCCTAACTTGGCTATATTTCCCATTAAGCATAGTGCCATGCCTTTCTGCTCACTTCCACACTAGTACTGAAGACTTGTGCTCCAGAACTAGCTGCGCCCTCAGCCAAGCTGTTCCAGCAGAGATACAACACGGGCATCGACTTGACAATGTGGAAAGTTGCCCAAGTGTGCCCTCTCCACAAAAAAAATGCAGGACAAATCCAATCTGACCAATTGCCGCCCCATCAGTCTACTATCAATCATCAGCAAAGTGATGGAAGATGTCATCAACAGTGCTATCAAGCACCACACACTTAGCAATAATCTGATCATCGATGCTCAATTTAGGTTCTGCCAGGGTCTCTCAACTCCAGGAAATAATTTGGCAGATAGAGTATAATGTGGGAAAATGAGAGGTTATCCACTTTGGTAGGAAGAATAAAAAAGGAAAATATTATTTAAATTGTGAGAGATTACAGAATGCTGCGGTGTAGAAGGATCTGGGTGTCCTCGTACATGAATCACAAAAAGTTACCATGCAAGTGCAGCAAATAATTAGGAAGGCAAATGGAATGTTACCCTTTATTGCAAGGGGGATGGAGTATAAAAGTAGAGAAGTCTTGCTACAAATGTACATGGTGCTGGTGAAACCACACCCAGAGTACTGTGTACAGTTTTGGTCTCCTTATTTAAGGAGGGATATACTTGCATTGGAGGCAGTTCAGAGAAGGTTCATTGGATTAATTCCTGTGATGAAGGTGTTGTCTTATGAGGAAAGTTGAGCAGGTTGGACCGATACTCATTGGAGTTGAGAAAAATGAAAGGAGAACGTATTGAGACATATAAGATTCTGAGGGGGCTTGACAGGGTAGATGCTGAGAGGATGGTTCCTCTCGTGGTGGGATCTAGAACGAGGAGACACATTTTCAGATTTAGGGCTTTTTCATTTAAGAAGGTATTTCTTCTCTCAGAGGGTCATTAATCTTTGGAATTCTTTACCGCAGAGAGCAGTGGAGGCTGGGTCATTGAATGTCTTCACGATTTTTATCTACAAGAGAGCCAAGGGGTATGTGGGCAGGCAAGAAAGTGGGGTTGAGGTCATGATCAGGTCAGCCATGATCCTATTGAATGGCGGAGCAAGCTCGAGTGGCCTAATGGCCTACTCCTGCTATGAGTTCTTCCGATCTTCTGTTCTTATGATCTCATTGCAGCTTGGTCCAAACAGAGACGAAAGACTGGAATTCCAGAGGAGAGGTGAGAGTGATTGCCCTTGAGTGAGTGTGGCATCAAGGATCCCTCGCAAAATTGAAGTCAATGGGAATCAGGGGGAAAACCCTCCACTTGTTGAAGTCATACCTAGCACAAAACAAGATGTTGTGGTTAGTGGAGGCCAATCATCTCAGCCCAGGACATTGCCTCAGGAGTTTCTCAGGGTAGTGTCGTAGACCCTAACATCCCAGCTGTTTCATTGACGACTTTCTCTTCAACATAAGTCAGAAGTGGGAATGTTAGATGATGATTCACAACTCTTCAGATACTGAAGCAGTCTGTGCCTGCAAGCAGCAAGACCTGAGCAACATTCAGGCTTGAGCTGATAAGTGACAAGCAACCTTCTGGCCACACAAGTGCCAAGCAGTGAACATCTCCAATGAGAGAGAAAAAAAATCTACATTTTGATATTCAGAAGCATTATCATCGTTAAATCCCCCACCATCAACATCTTGACCAGAAACGTAACTGGACCAGTCACATCTATGCTGTGGCTATAAGCGCAGGTCAGAGATTACGAATTCTGCAGCAAGTATCTCACCTCCTGACACCCCAAATCCTGTCCACCATCTACAAGGCACAAGTCAGGAGTGTGATGGAATACATCCCACTCAACAACACTCAAGAAGCTCAACACCATCCAGGACAAAGCAGCGCACTTGATCGGCACCTCACCCGCCACCTTAAACATTCAATCCCTCCACAACCAGTAAACAGTGGCTGCAGTGTGTACCATCTCCATATGCACTGCAGCAACACGCCACGTATTCTTCAACAGCACCTTCCAAACTCGTAACCACTACCACCTCGAAGGACAAGGGCAGCAGATGCATGGGAACTCACTACCTTAAGGTTCCCCTCCAAGTCACTCACCATCCTGACTTGGAACGATATCGCCATTTCTTCACTGTTGTTGGGTCACAATCCTGGAACTCCCTCCCCAATAGCACTGTGGGTGTTCCTGCACCATATGGACTGCATAAGTTCAAGAAGGCAGCTCTCCACCACCTTCTCAACGGCAATAGGAATGGGTAATTAATGCTAGCCTGAACAGCGATACTCACACCCAAGAATGAATAAAAACCAAATCACTCTCCACAGATTCCCCACAATCTGGGCTTGGACATTTACTTCAGGAGCACAGAGCTTTATATCACTGCAACATGAGTTCCAATCTTCAGATTCTGTTCACTTTTCACATTATTTTCTACCAGTCCACTAGCTTTTATGAATTCAGTATTCGGGTCTCTGCTCCTCCGCCGTTTCTAACATCTCACCTCTTACAAAAAAACACTCTGATCTATCGTAGGTAGTAGATGACCCCTCATTTTAAACTCCATCTGCCAAAGCATTGCTCACTCACTTAATCTATCAAGAAGATTTGAAAATAAATTTCTTGCCAAAGGATAATTTTCGGCATCTGCTCCCTCGCCATTTGCTTTTCCCATTTGTCTTTCACTTGGTGCAAATCCAGAGAAAGTAAAGATGGAAGGAAGGAGGGGAGGAAAAATCCTGCTCCGTTTCGTGATCCCTATTTGATCTTCATTCCAGTGCAGTTTGGGTGAAGAATTCCAATTGTCTGTCTCAATTTTAATAAAGTATAACTCATTGTGGAATCACTGTCTGGACATTGACAAGAACAGGTTTCGAGGCTGACTTTGCACATAAACTCCACCAACACAAACAATACACTGAACAGTTCATAAACTAACAACAAGGATGGGATTCGAACCCACGTGTGCAAAGTACAATGGATTAGTAGTCCATCGCCTTAACCTCTCTGCCACCTTGTCAGTTGCAGAGGTATAGTTGTCACCTTCAGCACAGTTTCTGGCTGTGCAGCCAGCTGTGTAATGATGGAAATATATCTTCTGTCAGTAAATGAAGTTGGGAATGGAGCGGTGTGAAACATTTCCAGACCATGTCCAACCCGTTTCTACTCAGTGTGAAAACCCACCACGGAAAGACTGGAACATACAATCATTTCATCACATCATGATTAACATCACTCAGACATCTGAACCATTAGGTCACTGACGAAGTCATGATGACCGAATTTCTCATGAAATGACAACTGAACCAACTGACTGGAAGAATTGCTTTAACTCCACATGAACGGCGAGGCACAGCCTCAGGCCGACTTGTCGGGTGGTGTAAACAGATATCACTGCTTCTGATCTTCACCAGAACAGAGAGTGAGATGTAACATTGATCATCAAACAGACTGTGAGAGAATACAACAGAATAAAACACATGGAGAGACACTGTGGAATAACGAATAGATTTGATTGGAATGTTGCAATTTTGATTGGAATGGATAAAACACCAGAAACAGCAGATTAAATTGGGATTCTCATCATTATATTGATCTGGGACAGAAAAGAGAAACTGATGGAAAGAAGAGAAGAAGGAAGAAAAGAAAGGATGGAACTGTTCAATTTTTTCTGTCTTTTCACTCGCCCAACAAAGCTGATAAAAAAAGTTGCAAATAACAGAGAATTTCACCAAAAATGGAGATTAAATGTTGCTGAAACCTTGGATCGAAGGATGCCCCAACAGATAACCTGTTTAACTGTCTCCTCACTGGGGGATTTCAATCAGTGAGCAATATTATTCTCTACTTTTTTTGTTAATTGGTCCCAGAACTGTCCCTTGGAATTAATATCTGTGTTCCGACTCCTGAATAATAAAATTGTGAGTTTCTCGATATTTTCTGGACACAGTTCCTGCTGAAAGAACTAAGAACTCTTTTCTAATTTACACAATGTCCTTGGTGCTGCTCTCTCTTCTCCCAAACTTCATCTCATGTGACTGTTACATCATCACTCTGACAGTGGGAGGGGTTGATCACACTATCTTCAGCATTAACCCTTTACATCCTTATACCACACTGTCTGTCCAAAAAAAATGGGTGGAGGGAACTTCCTTCATTAATCAAAACACCAACAGCAGCACAGTGGCGCAATGGTTAGCACCGCAGCCTCACAGCTCCAGCGACCAGGATTCAGTTCTCGGTACTGCCTGTGTGGAGTTTGCAAGTTCTCCCTGTGTCTGTGTGGGTTTCCGCCGGGTGCTCTGGTTTCTTTCCACCTCCAAAAGACTTGCACGTTGATAGATAAATTGGCCATTGGAAATTGTCCCTTGTGTAGGTACGTGGTAGGAGAATGGTGGGGATGTGGCAGAGAATATGGGATTAATGTAGGATTAGTATAAATGGGTGGTTGCTGGTTGGCACAGACTCGGTGGGCCGAAGGGCCTGTTTCAGTGCTGTATCTCTAAGTAAGAAAAGTAAAATAAAAGCTACCAGTCGGAAATCAACTCAAACCCATTAGAGAGATAGAGGGAGACTGTCAGAGAACTTCCTGCATCCAGTCCTGACCCTGTCACGCTCAGCAGCTTCTCACCCAGACCCCACTCTCATCAACACTGAACATTGTTACCAAGACCCTTCAAATGCTGTTTATAAAAGGTAGAAAAATTCAAACTTCATCACAGCTGGATTGAATAGAACAAAGTTTAATATCTTCTCGTCGTCACTCGGTAACCACATGAGACAGTCCTTAAATCAGTAGCATAAATTATCAGCTGCAAGAATGTTTGTCATTGGGTTGAATCATTTCTGTGTGAGGAATGTTCCAGCATCATAAACCAGGGGAACGTGTTGACTGAGCCGTGTCTTCATCTCTTCTGGGCAGTTGGACTGTTCACCCTTCATTCTGCTCTGATTCACTTTCCCAAAGCGGATCTACAGATTCTCAAATCTGGAGACTGGGTTTTCTTATTTGGTTCCTGTTGATTTTTCTTCCTCCTGAATGATCATATATTCCAAACTCGGATGAACCTTTCCCTGTGTCCCGGTCTCGGTTAAAAGCGACAAATAACGGCACCAACATTCTGAAACATACAACACGGTCACATTCTGCTTCAGTGAGATTAATGCTGAGGCAGTTTCCGTGTCGAATGCGATTGTGAACAAATTTCTCTCAAGGAAATTGTGAGTGATCAAGTATTTGCACTGAATTTCTGTGCAAGAAGGGACAGTTTCAAACAGCCATTCCCAAATCAGTTCCTTCACAAAGACAAAGACTGTGCTGTCTTAACGTGTGACTCAACTTCACAAACAAATTTGAACTCGAAGTTCAGGAGAAGACAGAGATGTGAATGATTGACAGTGTAATCTTTAAATCATAACTTTCCGTTTCTTCTTTGAAGTGAGGCTCAACCCTAAGCCACCAGAGATCGCGGAAAGCTACAAACTTGGATCCAGAAATCAGAAAAGTAGTGAAACAGTTGGTGAGTACATTGTGACACTGACGAATTTATCACCACATTGCAACATTGGCACATTCTTAGACCGCACATTATGAGACAGATTTGTGCTTATATTGGTGGATGAGGAAAGATACCAAACACACAAAATACCACATTTGAGCTAGTGTGCAAGATTGCTCTTTCCACGGAGAAAGCATCAAAGAATGCTCGTGAATTTCGTCCTATGCCAGTGACAGTAACACACTTCAGAGGAACTTAAACACACTGGTAAAATGGGCTTTCACACAACAGATAAAATTTTACACAGAGAATTGTGAAGTGATACAGTTTGGGAGGAAGAATGAGACAATGTACACCAATCTTTTTTGATCAAGGTTGGAAAAGGTTGCTCAGAGCAAACAGGACACTTGGCTTTATTAATAGAGGCATAGAGTAAAAGCAAATAAGTTATGCTAAACCTTTATAAAACAGTGGGGCTGAATGGCCTACTCCTGTACCTCCACAGAAAGCTTCCACTCCAGGCTCGGACACCCTCTTCAGGATCACTCTCCATACATCCCGCCACTCCACGCACACATATCTCCCTCAGGATCAGATCACAGCTCCACAGTCCTGCCACATCCAGTCGTGAACGGTGGTGGATAATTAAATAACTAACAAGATGAGGAGGCTCCAAAAACATTCACATCCTCAATGATGGTGGTGGTGAGCACGTCAGTGCAAAAGATGAAGATGAAGCATTTGCAACCATCTTCAGTCAGAAATATTAAGTGGATTTGATCTGTGCTAATTTCAGCTCCTCATGCTCGCTGGTGCCTTGGTTCTCTGGTGCTAATTTCAGAGTAAATCATGCAGCTTGACAATTGGAGCCAAAGAAAAAGACACAGGAGAGGTTGAAAGTGCCAAAACCTGGGATTGAACCAAGAACTGTTCAACTGTTAGGACAACACGAACTCATAAAAGCTATTTCAACAACACACTAAAGCCACCATTCTGTCACTGCTTTGGAAGACAATATATACATTAAAGAGTTTGTAAAAAGTTACAGAACACAACATGTGAGTAATATTCCCCATTGTTTTCTCAGTACTGATGGATTGTGAAGTGGGAGACAACCAGAAGTCCCACTGTGCCACACTGACCCTGAGCTGTGAGTGAAATGAGATTAGATTAGAGATACAGCACTGAAACAGGCCCTTCGGCCCACCGAGTCTGTGCCGAACATCAACCACCCATTTATACTAATCCTACACTAATCCCATATTCCTACCAAACATCCCCACCTGTCCCTATATTTCCCTACCACCTACCTATACTAGTGACAATTTATAATGGCCAATTTACCTATCAACCTGCAAGTCTTTTGGCAGGAAACCGGAGCACCCGGAGAAAACCCACGCAGACACAGGAAGAGCTTGCAAACTCCACGCAGGCAGTACCCGGAATCGAACCCGGGTCCCTGGAGCTGTGAGGCTGCGGTGCTAACCACTGCACCACTGTGCCGCCCTCATGCTCGATAAAGTTCAATCTTTAGCAGAGAGATTCTGGAGAGAGGTCAGAGTACTGAATCAAGGAAAGACTTTCTGACACAATAAAAGCAAAATACTGCAGATGCTGGAAATCTGAAATGAAAACAAAAAGTGCGGGAAATACTCAATAGCTCTGGCAGCATCTGTGGTGAGAGAAACAGAGTTAATGTTTCTGGTCTGTGACCTTTCATCAGAACTGACACAGGTTAGAAAAGAATTCGGTTTTAAACAAGTGAAAGGGAGGGGCATGTGGGAGAGAACAAAGGGGAAGGTGTTTGATAGGGCAGAGGGCAGGAGAGATTAAATAACAAAGCTGTCCTGGGACAAAGGCAAAGAGTGTGTTAATGCTTGTGGTTGCCTGACACCAGTCATGCTCTGATGTTATTGAACACAATGTTCAATCCAAAAGGCTGTCGAGTGCCGAATCAAAAGGTCAGGTGCTGCTCCTCGAGCTTGGGTTGATTTTCACTGGAACACTGGAACAGGCCAAAGACAGAAATGTTGACATGAGAGCAGGGGGGAGTGTTGAATTGGCAAGCAACCAGAAGCTCAGGATCATGCTTTCGGCCTGAGCAGAGGTGTTCCATCTAATCAGCGTTTGGTCTCCCCAGTTTAGAGGAGACCGCATTGTGAGCAGTGAATACAGTATACATAATTGAAAGAAGTACAAGTAAATCGCTGCTTCACCTAAAAGGAGTGTTTGGGGCTTTAGATAATGAGCAGAGAGGAGGGAAAAGGGCAGGTATTATATCTCCTGCTATTGCATGGGAATGTGCCTTGGGAAGGGGACGAGGTATTGGGGGTAATGGAGGAGTGGACCAGGGTGTCGCGGAGGGAACAATCCCTTCGGAATGCTGACAGGGGAGGGGAGGATGCGTTTGGTGGTGGCATCACGCTGGTGGTGGCGAAAATGGTGGAGGATGATCCTTTGGATGTGGAGGCAGGTGGGGTGGAAAATGAGGACAAGGGGAACCCTGTCGCAGTTCTGGGAGGGAGGGGAAGGGGGAAGGCAGAGGTTGAGAGTCCTGTCAATTACACTGGGAGGGGGCGGGGTGGGAGTAGTTGAATTCTGGTGATGTTGTTGAATTTAATTTCAAACACTCCTTGAACTCTCTGCTGATGAAGACTGAAAAAGGGAAGAACAACCACACAACAAGGCTCTCAAATCCAAGACCCTGAGATTAAAAGTCTCATGCTGTACCAACTGAGTTAACAAGGCCTGATACAGTACTTCGACTCTGTCTGTTATTGGACGGATGCAGCTGTTGTCTCCACCCCAAGGGCGGGAATTTGTTCCACCAACTATGAAGCAGTTTCCTATCAATTCCCCAGATTATCAGTAAATCCACTTCCAGAAGCCCCAAAGTGTGATATATTCCTCTCACTCATCAATAATAAAACTGAAATCATTTTACCTTCCAAATGCTGCCATCTATTTTGTCAGTATTTATTTCTCTCTCCTTTTTATTTAGTTCATGCATTTCTTCAGAATTTTTTTTTTCAATTATATCTGAGGGAAGAAATGAACAGATCTGGCAGCTCATAACTGGGCATCCATGAGGCACTGTGGGCCATCAGCAGCAGCAGAATTGTATTTAAACACAATATGTTACCTCATGGCCTGACATATCCCTCACTCTACCATTACCATCAAGCCAAGGGAGCAATAGTGGTTCAATGAAGTGTGCAGGAGGGCATGTCAGGAGCAGCACCAAGCAGACCTAAAAATGAGTGAAGCTGCAACACAGGATTACTTGCATGTCAAATAGCGGAAGCAGCATGCAATAGACAAAGCTGAGTGATCTCACAACCAACAGATCAGATCAAAGCTCTGCAGTCCTGCCAGATCCAGTCCTGAATGGTGGTGGATAATTAAACAATTAACAGGAGGACGAGGCTCCACAAATATCCCCATCCTTAATGATAAGGGAGACCAGTATATCAGTGCAAAATACAAGGTTGAATCATTTGCAACCATCTTCAGCCAGAACTGCCAAGTAGATGATCAATCTCGGCCTCCTCCTGAGGTCCCCAGCATCACAGGTGCCAATCTTCAGCTAAATCCACTTCACTCCACATGATATCAAGAAATGGCTGAAGGCTCTGGATACTGACAACATCCTGGCTGCAGTGCTGAAGACTTGTGCTCCAGAACTAGCCACACCGCCCGCCAAGCTACAACACTGGCATCTACCCAGCAATGTGGAAAATTGCCCAGGTATGTTCTGTATACAAAAGGCAGGACAAATCCAACCCGGTCAATTCCTGCCCGATCAGCCTCCTCTTGATCATCAGTAAAGTGATGGAAGGTGTCGCTGACAGTGCTATCAAGCAGCACTTACACAGCAATAACCTACTCACCAATGCTCATTTTGGGTTCCACCAGGGCCACTTAGTTCCTGACCTCTTTATGGCCTTGGCCCAAATATGGACAGAAGAGCTGAATTCAGGAGGTGAGGTGAGGTGACAGTGACTGCTCTTGCCAAGGGCATCAAGGAGCCCTTGCAAAATTGAAGTCAATGGCAATCAAGGAGAAAAATCTCCACTGGTTGGAGTCATACCTTGCGCAAAGGAATATGGTGCTGGTTTTTGGTGGCCAATCATCTCAGTACCAGACATCGCTCAGGAGTTCCTCAGGGTAGTGTCCTAGGCCCCAACCGTCTTCAGTTGCTTCATCAATAAACTTCCTTCCATCATAAGGTCAGAAGTGGAAATGTTCACTGATGATTGCAAAATGTTCAGTTGCATTAGTAACTCCTCAGATACTGAAGCAGTCCGTGTCCACATGTAGAGAGACCTGGCCAAGATTGGGCTTGGACTGATAAGTGGCAAGTAACATGCACGCCACAAAAATGCCAGGCAATGACCATTTCCAACAAGAGTGAATCTAACCATCTCCCCTTGACAGTCAATGACATTACCATTGCTGAATCCTTCACAATCAACATCCGGGGGGTTACCAATGAGCAGAAACTGAATTGGATCAGTCATAAAAATACCGTAGCTACAAGAGCAGGTCAGAGGCTGGGAATTCTGCTGCAAGTAACTCACCTCCTGTCCACCATCGACAAGGCACAAGTCAGGAGTGTGATGTAATACTCCCCACTTGCCTGGATGAGTGGAGCTCCAACAACACCAAAGAAACTCAACACCATCCAGGACAAAGCAGATCACTTGATCAGCACTCCATCCACTACTTTAAATATTCACTTCCTGCACCACCAGTGAACAGTGGCAGCAGTGTGTACCATCTACAAGATGCACTGCAGCAACTCACCAAGCCTCCTTCGACAGCACCTTCCAAACCCCCAACCTCGACCACCTAGAAGGACATTGGATGAATGGGAACACCACCATCTGCAAGCTCCCCTCCAAGTTACACACTGTACTGACTGGGAACTATATCACCATTCCTTCACTGTCACTGGATCAAAATCTTGGAACTCCCTTCCTAACAGCACTGTGGGCTTACGTACAACACATGGACTGCAGCAGCTCCAAAAAGGCAGCTCACCACCACCTTCTCAAGGGCAATTAAGGATGGACAATAAAGGCTGCGTTTGCTGACAACGCAACCACTAAGTGGCACAACTCGCTTTCTCCCCCTGATTTGCACCGGCCGCTTCCACCCTCCACAGTCGCTCGCTCCAGACCTCGCTGCTACCCCCCCCCACTTCCCTGGCCGATTGTCTCCCGATCATGTCACCCCATTCTCCAGTCGTTCGCTCACTCCCCACCCCCCCTCCCCTCCAGCCGCTTGCTCTAGGCTGCGCTGCTTCCCTTCTCTCGGCTACTTGCTCCCACGTTTGTCCAGTCTCCACGTGCCGCCCGAAGAAGCAAGGTGGGCTGCAAAGTATGACGTAGGAGTGAGTAGTGAGTGGCCTAGAGGAGGGAAGTGGCACGGCCTAGAGCTAGCGGCTGGAGCGGGGGTTGGGGGGCAGAGAGCAAGCGGCCATAGAGCAGGATGACGCGAGTGGGGAACAATTGTCCAGGGGAGCATCGAGGTGTAGAGCGAGCGACTGAGGGGAGGAAACGTCGAGGCCTGGAGCGAGTTGCCGAGGGGGGAGAGCTCCAGCCTCAAAGTCTCCTATTCAGCCGCTTCCTCCAGCTGAGTGAGGGGCTGGATACCCGATGACTCTTTAGCGCACATGTGCGAAGATGGACCAGGCGCAGATATGCGATGATGTTGGCGCTGCGCAATGACATCATCCTACGCATGTGCCACTTAATCCTGGCAAGATGTAGCTGTGCCTATGCACAGCTTGGCACAGTCCGATGATGTCAGCGGGCCGCTGCGTTGACAGGAATCACATTGTGTCAGCAGTGCCCACAGCCCACGAAAGAATAAAAAAGAGATTTACCACAATGGTAACAGAGTGAGGGATTTCAGTTATGTGAAGAGATTGGAGAAGCTGGGGTTGTTCTCCTTGCAGCAGAGAAAATCCAGAAGAGATTTGACACATTTGTTCAAAATCATGGACGTTTTCAATAGTTTAAATCAGGAGAAACTGTTTCCTGTGGTAAAAGGGTCAGTAAGCAGAGGACACAGATATCAGGTGATTGGCAGAAGAACCAGAGGTGACATGAAGAACCATTTTTTACACAGCAATGTGTTGTGATAAAGAAAGAAAAGACTTGCATTTCTATAGCACCTTTCAAGACCACTGGATATATCAAAGCACTTTGTAGACAATGAAATACTTTTGAAGTGTAATCACTGTTGTAATGTCAGAAATGCAGCAGCTGATATTCACAAACAGCAATGTGATAATGACCAACTGATCTGATTGAGGGGCAAATATTGATCACAACACCAGGGAGAATTGCTCTTCACTTGTTTGAAATTGCAGCATGGGATCTTTTACATTCACCCAAACATGCAGACCAGGTCTTGGTTTAACATCACACATGAAAGGCAGCACCTTCAGCACCCTCAGTGCTGTACTGGAGTGTCAGCTGTGAAATTTGAACCCAGAAGCTTGTGATTTCGAGGTGAGTGTGATCAACTGAGCCACAGCTTTTACCTGAGTCTCAATCCTTCTACCAACAGTTTCTCTCTATAGGGTCTGTCACGACCCCTCATGATTGTGAACACCTCTATCAAATCTCCTCTCTAAAGAGAACAACCCCAGCTTCTCCAATCTATCCACGTAACTGAAATCCTAACCACATGTCGCAGAAAGGAATTTTTCCTCAAGTTCCTTCTGGTTTTGTGAGTCACCTTAAATCAATGACCTTCGGTTATTGACCTTTCAGCAGTTAGAAACAGTTCCTCAGTATTTACTCTACCTCAAACCTTCAAGGAAGCTCTGCAAAATAACTGAAAATCAAGTTGTCAGAAGTGAGATTTAAACACATGCCTCCAGTGAAAGCTGCAACCTGAACAGAGAAGCTGAAACCACTCAGTCACCTCAACTGTTCAGACCTTTTTGACCTCGTCCTCACTTCTGTACTTTGAAAGGTTCACTCAGTTCAGGAACTTGTTCAATGTTACTGGAATGCTCAGTGACTGGGATATTAACTCCCCCGGGTTTTCCTGAGCTTGTTCTCGGTGTATGGGGATGTTTGTCCTGGGCTGTGGAATCTTGCATCCCTGTAATGGACATTAACCCACTGATTGAATCTGTATTCGCTGCTTTCCGCTGGTGCTGGGTAATTGCAGAATGTGGGGCCGGAATGTTGCTGCTTGTCCCGGCCTCACTCACTCTGGGAAAGAGTGAATAATTGATGCGTCTGTTTCTGTACCTGAAATGTGACTTCGATCTGCTGTTATTAACCGAGGCAGCGCTGCAGAAGGATACGTTAATAAGCTCTCACTAATCAACTACAAACAGTCAGAATGTGTAACTTTGAGCAGCGCTTTCTGCACCGTCAGGGCTGGAAAATGGAGGGAGGGAGAGACAGTGTCAGTATCTGAGTATGTACAGCACTGTACAGAGAAAGAGTCAATATACCGGGGCTGAGACACAGTGCATCTTTTCACATTTAATCACAATAATATCCACAGTCAGGAGCTGAAAATGATGAAAAACCGAATAGCAAGAGCAAAAGTAAGAAAAGTAAGTAATTATAGATTAGCTGATCAGCTTTCACTGTGTTACCTGGTAGTCTACTGTTTTATATTCAATGCTCTCTCAACTGTGGCCAGGGAATGATTTCTTCTCAAAGGCTGAACATTAACAAAACTGCTTGTAATTTAAAATCTTTTAAAAGTAATTCCATGGAGCGAATGGGGCAAAAGTCAAATAACTGCATCAATCATAGGAGAGCTGGTTGGTGATGACGTGGATGTGTCTGCAGTGTGCAGGACCAGACTGTTTCTATAGATTCACAATGAATGTTCCATCTTTATTTATAACAGTAAAACTGATAGTGGACAATGGCTATTCTGGTTGCAGCAACCTGAAGCTTTAACTCATTAACACCCGACTGTAGGGCAATTTTGAAAGAACAACATGCAGCTCTGTCAGTTAGTGTGTTTGTTTGTTCACCTACAATTTGATGGTTCAAGCACATAATTGGATGAGGCTTTATTAAATTAAACTCTTCCACATCTGCTATATTACTCTTGCTGTTGATTTTTCAAAGATAAGGTTAATCAAGTCTTTCTTTGTGAAATCCATGCTGACTGTGTTTTATTATTTTTCATTTCCATCTGTATTTTCTACTTTGGAGGATTACAGGATATTATCATTTTTTTTATTCAGTCATGGGAGGTGGGTGTCGCTGGCTGGGCCAGCATTTATTATCCATCCCTAATTGCCTTGAGAAGGTGGTGCTGAGCTGCCTTCTTGAACCACTGCAGTCCATGTGCTGCTGTTATGAAGAGAGTTCCAGGATTTTGACCCAGCAACAGTGAAGGAACGGTGATACAGTTACAATTCAGGATGGTGTGTGGCTTGGAGGGGAACTTGCAGGTTGTGGTGTTCCCATGCATCTGCTGCCCTTGTCCTTCTAGGTGATAAAGGTCGCGGGTTTGGAAGGTGCTGTCTCAGGAGCCTTGGCGCATTGCTGCAGTGCATCTTGTGGATGGTACACACTGCTGCCACTGTGTGCCAGTGATGGAGGGCATGAATGTTGTAAATGGGGTGCCAATCAAGCGGGCTGCTTTGTCCTGTTGAGTTTATTGAGTATTGTTGGAGCTGCATCCAGCCAGACAACTGGAGAGTATTCCATCATACCCCTGACTAATGTACAGGCTTTGGGGAGTCAGGAGGTGAGTTACTTGCCGCAGGATTCATAGTCTCTTGACCTGCTCTTGTAGCCATAATATTTATATGGCTACTGCAGTTCAGTTTCTGCTCAATGGTAACCCCCAGGTTGTTGAGAGTGGGGGATTCAGCGATGGTAATGCCATTGAATGTCAAAGGGAGATGGTTAGATTCTCTCTTGTTTGGGATGGTCATTGTCTGGCAGTTGTGTGGTGAGAATCTTATACATCTTTATTGTCGGGTACTCTATTGTACTGTTGAGTGACTACACTTGAAAAGTCCTTCCTTCATTGGTTGTAAAAGGCTTTGCAATGTCCTGTGGTCGTGAAATGCAAGTCTTGCTTTTTCCATTGTTATCAGTGACATTGTGATCAAAAGATCGGATTCATGAGCACAAAGTTTAAATCAATTTTGATTAAAATAATGTAAAAGCATCTATATTTTTGTACTATACTTAATAATCTCCATCTTCCTATCCTTACCAAGTACAATGTCTTTGACCCTGAAATTGATTCCACAATCGCAGTCCCTCAGACAATTTCAGCTCAGTTCTGATGAAAGGTCACAGATCTGAAACGTGAACTCTGTTTCTCTCTCCACAGATGCTGCCAGACCTGCTGAGTATTTCCAGCATTTTTTGTTTTTATTTCAGATTTCCAGCATCTGCAGTATTTTGCTTCTGTGTTACTTTGAAAGTTAAAACTGACCCACCTGTCTACAATTCACACATGGGTCTCCCATGAAATGATTCTGTATAATGTTGATGTAATGAATACAGACTCCGAGCACAAAGCTTCCTGTGGGGAATTGAGGATATGAAAACCAGCAGACTCTGCAGGAATTTCCACTGGGAGCACAAATTCACAAAATCTGCCTTTTATATTTGGATTCATTTTGATTGTCCTTCTGGAAAATTATTTTGAAACAATTTAAACATCAACCCACAGCTCCATGACTGGGTCAATTATGAGGTCATCCTCTGACAGGTCATGTGACAGCTGGAGCCACAAGACGTCAGAACCAGATTTGTGACTGGATTAAAACCCGGAATCCTGTCCCAATGGCTTTTCAAATAAAGCTGTTGCTGTTTGAAAACACAGCAGTTAAACTTTCTGCCTGACCATGAGGGGAGCTAGGGAGAAATTTACAAAACTAAATCCTTTTACAAAATAGTTCAAAAACCATTCACTGAGAAATCATGTGAGGACTCATATGCAGTAGAGAATCAAGCAGAATACAGAAAGTGCAGAGGAGAGCTGAAAAAGGAAAAGAGATCAGCAAGCTGTATGAGAAAAGATTAGCAGGTCACATACCTGGGAACACTGAAGTCTTTTCCCAACATATGGACAGTCAATGAAAGGGTGGGTCAATTAGGAGATCCTGTGGAGGCAGAGGGTGTGGCTGAGGCACTAATTAAGTACATTTCATCTGTCTCAAAACAAACGGGTGCTGCAAATGTCACAGTAAAGGAGGAGGAAGTGGAGAATTTGGAGGGGATGAAAATAGATAAAGAGGAGACAATTACAACGTTAGCAGTGCTCACAGTAGACAAGTCACCCGGTCTGGATGGGCTGCATCCTGGGTTGCTGAGGGAAGTAAGGGTGGAAATAGTGGAGACTCGAACCACAATCTTTCAATCCTCCTTGAATATGGGAATGATGCCAGAGCACTGGAGGACGGAGGTAAGCTTGGGTAGGTCGATCTTAGTTTAACTTGACCATTTTTATAATGTATCCATTGTCATAACTAACAACGTTACGAAAGCCATTTTATAACTAACACATGACCAAAGGAACCATTTTGTGTTCAGTACCAACGTTTATATCCTGTATAATTAATGAGTAGCTACCCATCCTGAAACAGATGATTGTAAAAGTAATGAACCTTGATTGAGTTATAATTAATGAATCAATAAACATTTTAGAGAGAATGGGTTTTCATTTAAAGTTTGTTCAATCTAATTACTGTGTGTTTCTGTGTCTTTGTGGGAAAGGGCAGTTTCAGCTAAATTTATTCAAACAATGGACCTTTCTAGGACCCCTGATAAAACCCATGGTATGCTACATCGTGACCTTCAAGAGTCTTGATTTAATGAACAGGAAACTTGTTTCAGATCAGATTGGGAGACAGTGTGAAACCACTCCATTGTACTCATATCTGAGATTCTGAGGACAGGTGACTGTTGGTGGAAGACATTATTAAGAACTAATTAAATGTACCTAGCAACAGCTAGGACCAATTATTATTTTACATGGTGGTGTGATGGCCATCCAGGGGTTAAAAGTAGGGATCTTGTAAGGTTTCAGTGTGCAGGAACACTAGAAGATCTCAGGGGTAAAGGCTCAGATCATCGACCAAGTTCTCCACCTGATGAGGGATCTAGACTGGACAAAGAGGACCGTGACACTCTGAGACCAAGCTCGACCAGTCCCCAGAGCTGTAAAGTTATATTCCCCAAATTTGTTCAGTATAATTTTACTTTCAATTATTAAGTACTATTTTACTCTCAATAAAAGTTCTGGACTTATTAATCAAGTATCCTGTTGCTTTAATTGGTTAAAGTCATTCCCAAAGTGATTGTCCACAATAGACTTTCCAGAATTAAAAGATAAGTCTGCAAGGGTTGTGAATATTACAGCCCTGTTTAAAAAGAGAGATAAACCCAGGAACTACAGACCAATTAGTCTAATGTCGGTGGTGGGGAAACTTTTAGAGACAATTATCCAGGAGGAAATTAACTGTCACTTGGTAGAACATGGGCTAATAAATGACAGCCAGTACAGTTTGGTTAACAGAAGATTGTGTCTGAAATAATTAATGAATTAATTTCTTTGATGAAGTTTCAGAGAGAGTTGACGAGGGTGGTGAGGTTAATGGTACGTGTCTGGACATCAAAATTGTGTTTGAAAAGCTACCATAAACTAGACTTGGGGCAGCACAATGGCACAGTGGTTGGCACTGCAACCTCACAGCTCTCGCAACCCAGGTTCAGTTCTGGGTACTGCCTGTGCAGAGTTTGCAAGTTCTCCCTGTGACTGTGTGTGTTTCTGCTGGGTGCTCTGGTTTCCTCCCACAAGCAAAGACTGCAGGTTGATAGGTAAATTGGCTGTTGTAAATTGCTCCTAGTGTAGGTAAGAGAATGGTGGGGATGTGGTAGGGAATATGGGATTATGGTGTAGGATTACTATAAATGGGTGGTGGTTGGTCAGCACAGACTCAGTGGGCCGGATGGCCTGTTTCAGTTTTGCATCTCTCTATGACTTGCTAACAAAATTCAAGCAGATGGGATTAAAGAGGCAGTGGCAGTGTGGATCCAAAATTGGCTGCAGGGTAAAAAGTGGGGTGAATGCTTGTTTTTCAAAATGGAGGCAGTTATACAGTGATGTCCTTGTTGCAATATGTTCAATGTCAGACCACGAGCTGTCCGAGGGATGGGGCAATTTGTGACATTCCTGTGGTTGCAATATTTGCAGTGTCTGACCTTGATCTGTCACAGGGACGTGGCATTTATGAGGTCCCTGTGGGGTGCTGTTTGTTTGGTGTATCACACTGACCTGTCCCAGAGAGCGGGAAGGTTGTGATGTCCTTGTGGGTTGCAATCTGTTCAGTGTCTGACTCTGATCTGTACCAGAGATGGGGCAGTGTGTGATATCCTTGTGCATGTCATACAGGCCCACTGGTATGTGGTTCCATCCTGATGCCAAGAAACAGAGCCCCATCTCTGGGCAAAAAGTCTCACTTCTCAAGGGGTGTCTCGAGAAGACACAGTGGCGCAGTGGTTACCACCGCAGCCTCACACCTCGAGTGACCCGCGTTCGATTCTAGGTACTGCCTGTGCAGAGTTTACAAGTTCTCCCTGTGACTGCGTGGGTTTCTGCCGGGTGCTCTGGTTTCCTCCCACAGCCAAAGACTTGCAGTTTTATAGGTAAATTGGCCATTGTAAATTGCCCCGAGTGTAGGTAGGTGGCAGGGGAATTGAGGGGATGTGGTAGGAATATGGGATTAATGTAGGATTAGTATAAATGGGTGGTTGATGGTCGGTACAGACTCGGTGGGCTGGAAGGACCTGTTTCAGTACTGTATCTCTAAATAAATAAATAAGAAGGCTGAGGCAGTAAACCTGGACAGTAAATCCGGAGTGGAGTCCTGGAGGCTTATCAGGCAGTTTTCCAGCAACTCCGACAGCAGAGCTGGTAACAAACAGTACTGGTTTTTCCTTTCCTTTGGACAATACCAGCAATGCTGAGAGGGGGTCCTGATGCTCAGGGTCTCCATACTGTTTGCCCATGCCTGTGCCCCAGAGAGGACACTCCGGCTTCTTGGTTAAACATGAGCACAACCCGGGAATAAACAGTTACTGATTATAAGCTCTCATTCAATTGGTGTAGAGTATGAGCGCCAGGGGTTACTTCGGACAGTGGGAGAGCTCTTAGTGTCTCATTGGATAGCTACCATTCACTCCAAGCTGGGCAGCCCCCAGTCAGTTAGGTGCTGTCCTGCCACGACCTGCTTGCTTCAATAGGTGCTTGGAGCTTAGAGAGTCATCTCTGAACAGACGGATTGATAATCTGTGCACCAAGAAAAACAAACTCAACAAAGAAGACACCAGTCCTTCGCATCACAAGCTGGAATGTAAGGACCATGTGTCCTGGCCTTACCGACAACCTTCTGCAGGTTGATGACACACACAAGACAGCTGTGATGGACAAGGAACTCACAAGGCTCAATGTGGACATTGCTGTGCTGCAAGAAACTAGACTCGTTCAAAGTGGATCCCTCAAAGAGAAACACTACACCTTCTTCTGGCAGGGGAAAGCCCAAGAGGCAACTCGTGAGCATGGAGTGGGTTTCACAGTAAAATACACGCCACTTCAGATGAGTGAACCACCCACAGTAGGCTCAGAGAGACTTCTTACTCTTCACTGGTCAACAAGTGTGGGCCCAGTTAATGTCATGTGCATCTATGACCCGACACTCACCTCCACCCCAGATGTCAAGGATCAATTATCTGTGACACTTGACACTGCCATCAGTAGAATTCCCAGCACTGAGGGACTGTACCTTCTAGGAGACTTCAACACAAGCTTGGGTACTGACTACACAGCTTTGCCAATGTGCATAGGGCACCAGGGGATTGTCAAGATGAACGAAAATGGACAGAGGTTGCTGGAGCTATGCTGTCACCATGGATTCTGTGTGATGAACAGCTGCTTCCAGGTCAAGCTGTGCTACAAGGTGTCCTGGAGACATCCGAAATCATGCCATTGGCACCAGCTAGACCTTATCTTCACCAGACATACCACCCTCAGCAGTGTCCTCATCACTCGCAGCTATCACAGCGCTGACTGTGACACTGACCACTCCCCAGTGTGTAACAAGGTCAGGCTTCATCCAAGGAAGCTTCATCCATCCATGATGAAAGCTCGTCTCCTGATCAACACTTGCCGAACCACTGATCCAGAAAGGACCCAGGAGTTCCTCAACATCCTTGATCAGGCTCTTTCAGACAACAATGCTCAAGGCCTCAGTGCAGTGTCAAAGTGGAATCATCTGCACACCACCATCTATAACTCTGCACTCACTGTGTATAGGAAAATAGATGGGAGGAATGCTGACTGGTTTGAGGCTTATTGGACTGAAATGGAGTCAGTTACTGTAACTAAGAGGAGAGCCCTCATGAACTACAAACAAGTCCCCAGCAAACAACATCTAAATGCTCTCAGAGCTGCCAGAAACAAGTCTCTGCAGACTGCTCGGCACTGCACCAATCAATACTGGTTAAAACTCTGCTGATGAATCCGGGGATGCTGGAGGGATGTATGAAGGAATTAAGAAAGCAATGGGCCCAGTAGTAACTAAATCAGCACCTTTTGAAGACAAAGAGAGGGGTGATCATCACTGAACCTAACAAGCAGATGGAAAGGTGAGTGGAGCATTACCTTGAACTCTACATAACGGAGAACATTGTCATTGAAGTAGCTCTCAGTGCCATTCCAGACTTCCCTGTCATGGAGGAACTGGACAGTGAGCCCTCCATAGTCGAGCTCAACAAGGGCTCAAAACATGCGTGATGCAAACATTGTCATCTTGTACAAAATTAAGGGGGATCGCAGTGACTGCAGCAATTATCGGAGCCAGCTGCTCAGTTCCACTCACCTGCTCGATCCCTTTCCTCCTGCAAGTTCCTTTGCTTCAGGTATCCATCCAATTTCCTTTTCAAATCATTGATTGTCTCTACTTCCACCACACTCGTGGGTCAGGACATTACCACTCACAGCATAAAAAATTTCCACCTCACCCAAGGATGGGAAATATTTATATCTTCTATATTTAGCTTATTCTCTATCTCGACGAGAATAGAATGGCAGTCAACATGAAAGGGAACCCAAAAATCTTTGAGCAGTATATAAATAATAAGCAGGTAGTCAGCGGTGAAGTGGGCCCCATTAGGGACCAAGATGGTAATATATACTTAGAGCTGCAGGGCAATGTTAATCTAGTTAATAAGTACCTTGTATCAATGATCACTAAGGAAGTGGAATTTGACAAAATATCAGTAGAAGTGGAGAGTGTAGAGGCAATGGAGAGGGTACAAATTGAGAGAGGGAGGTACTAAAAAGGCTGGTTATGCTTCAGGAAGATAAATTACCTGGTCCGGATGGCTTTCATCCCAGATTGCGAAAGGAAATGTGGATGCAGATAACAGAAAGGCTTTCTATAATCTTCCAATCTTCCCTGAATACGGGGGAGTTGTCAGAGGATTAAACAGTTGCAAATGTGACACCCTTATTCAAGAAAGGGTGTAAGGACAGTCCGGCTAACTACAGGCCAGTTAGATTAACAGCAGTGGTGGGTAAGGTTTTAGAAAGAACAATCAGGGAAAAAATCAACAGTCACTTGTAGAGGTTTGAGTTAATTAAGGAGAGTGAGCATGGATTTATAAATGGGAGTTCATGCTTGACTAATCTAACTTCATTTTCTGATGAACTAACAGAGAAGGTTTATGAAGGGCATGCAGTGGATGTTGTTTATATTGATTTTAAGAAACGACACATAAAAGGGTGATTAACAACATTGAGGTTCATGGAATAGGAGGGTCAGTGTCCAATTGGATAGAAAATTGGCTTAAGGACAGAAAACAGCAAGTCGTAATAAATTATTCATTCTCAGACTGGAAGGTTGTCGACAGTGCTGTTCCCCAAGGGTCACTGCTGGAACCACTGCTTTTTACTTGCGACAGATAAATGACTTGTATCTTGGAATATAGAGTAGAATCTCAAAATATGCCGATAACACCAAACTTGGAGAAGTGGCAAACAGTGAGGATGAAATGAACCACCTGCAACAAGACAGTGATAGGCTAGCAGAATGGGCAGACAGGTGCAGATGGATTTTAATAGTGACTAGTGTGAGGTGATGCATTTTAGCAGAAGGAATAGGGAGAGGCAATATATACTTAATGGCACAGTTCTAAAGAGTTTGCAGGAATAGAGGGACCTGTTCACTGAACAATGAACAACGTGAACAATTGCTTCTTGTTGTGTGCTCTCAGATTTGTCACCTTCACTGCACTGGAGTGAGGTGACGTCTACTGGCAGGAAGCAAGAACTGCAATCAAGCAGCAGAAATTCCATCGTCTGTCAGGGTGAAAGAAACATAGCAATGTGAGGAAATAGTGAATGGGTTTGATTGGGTTGATGGAGGCATGATTCCACTTGTGGTGGAGTCCAAAGCAAAGGCCAGAAATATAAAATTGTCATTATTAAAAGATATGAGGAATTCATGATAAATGTATTTAGGTAGTGAGTGGGTGGAATCTAGATAAAATAGAAAGTGAGATTGGGTGGACAGAAGCAGTGTGAAAGGATGGCTCAAACAAAAGGTAAACGCCCTGAAAGGTGAACTCTGTTTCTCTCTCCACAGATGCTGCCAGAGTTTCTGAACATTTCCAACACTTTCTGTTTTTATTTCAGAATTTGCAAATGTTGCTTTGCTCTGAAAAAAAAATGGATGGTCGGCTTTGGCTGCCAGTGAAATACCACAGGAGCTAAAAGGAAGTGGCATGTTGATCTAGGGGTATGATTCTTGCTTAGGGTGAGTGATGAATTAATGTGTGAGAGATCCTGGGTTCCAATCCTGGACAAGTCCTTCTTCTTTGGCATTTTTAGTTTAAGGTCATTGATTGGTTTCAGCCTTGCAGAAGGCGGAATTGATTTCCAAATGGAGCCTGCTTGTGGACCAGAGAGCTGGATTCAAAGAGCTTGATTAACTAAATGTACAGATAGCCAAGTGGGAATATAAAGTTGTTGCAGTAATTGTGACCTGACTCCAAAAACAACAGGACTGGGTTCTGGACTGGAATGGAATGGAATTCTTCAGTGTTTCTGCTGTTTGGCTTGCATTGACTCATCGATTTTCTTGTTTTTCACTTTGTCGATGCCTTTGAATAATTGTGGATCCTTCTTCAGATTGTCTTCTTTCACCAGGTAGTTCTGACCTCTGATGATGATGATCGTAATGAGCTTCAACTCACTGATAGTTTTGGAACTGAACAGATTTCCTTTGCTTGAGTCTATAACATGGAACTCAGTCTGACATGTGGACCCATGGGAGGATTTGAATGCCACCCCTGCGTTGGAGAATACAGTTGCATCCATCCAATAAGAGAGCGAGTAGAAGTGACAGTTCAGTCAGTCAAACATTAAACTTTTAATTTCAGGGTGGTGAGTTTGAGTGCCATTTTGTCTTTCCCTTTTTTAAGGCTTCATTAGCAGAGAGTACAAGGAGTGTTTGAAATGAAATTCAGCAAAAGTATGAGAAAGTCTCACTTTGATTCGAGACTCTTATCTCTCTGCAGCATCTCGCTGTGAAAGATTGAACTTCATCTCATTTCATTCCCAGCTCGGGGTCAGTGCGGCTCTGTGGGACTTCTGGCTGTCTCCTACTTCACAATCCATCAGTGCTGAGAAAGCAATGGGGAATATTATTCACGGCTCTGTAACCTGAGGACACCGATTTAAGGTGAATGGCAAAAGAACCAAAGGCAACATGAGGAAAAACTTCTTTTGCACAGCGAGTGGTTAAGATCTGATATGCACTGCTTGAGAGTGTGATGGAGGCTGATTCAACCATGGCTTTCAAAATGGTATAAGATAATTATCTGAAGTGGAAAAATTGCATGTTTTCATGGAAGACATGAGTCTGTGGCATGAGCTGAGTTGCTCGTGCATAGAAGCAGCACAAGCACAATGAGCTGAATGGCTTCCTTTTGTTCTGTAACTATTCTATGATCTATGATTCTTTTCAGAGTGAAATCAACACTCACATACAAGAAACTGACAGGTACACTGTAAACTTCGTATTACCAGACAAGAAATTGACAGATACAGTGTGAAACCCACAGTCACGTTGCAGCAGTTGGCAGGTAACGTGTAAAAATCTTTCTTTCATATCCCAACTGCAAGGTGCAAAGGAAATCAGGTACAAACCCAGGCTCACACTTCAAAGACTGAGAGATACAAAGCAAAACACATATTCACCGACAAGTGCAGAGACGAAGACACACTCAGAGGAGGTGCAGATTAAAGACACATGCATGTAACAGAAACTGATAGGGATAGAATCAAACCCTTTCTCACTTCTCAGAAACTGATAGATATAGACAAAAGCTGATGCTCACATACAAGTTGTTGAAAGATATGTGGTGAAACTCACAGAGCAATAGCAGAAACAAACAAGTACTGAATAATACCCACAGTCACGGACAAAAAACTGAAATACCCTGAGTTAAACACCACTTTCTCACACCAGAAACTCATGGCTACAAAGTGAAGCTGACTCTATCCTCCCAGGCACTGACAGGTGCAAAAGAAAACACTCCCGACGATTCCAGGACATGAAATGTACGTAATAAAACCTTTCAGCTGAAAGAATAGCATTAATGACAGGTGTGATACCCAGAATGCTCAGCGGCCTAGAATCCGCCCTATCTGTGACAGGAGCGGGGCGCGCAGGCGCGGTAGAGAGCTTTGTCAGCAGCAAGAGCTGCGGGTTCGGAGTTGGAGCGGGATATTCACAAAGTGCGAGAAGACTTTGCGGGCTCACACAACTGGAGCAGGGCCTCAGGGCCACAACAAGATGGAACAATCCCATCTGTATCCCTGCGGATGGCGGTGGTGAAGCTTTTCCCGGTGAGGCTTCCCGAAACGGCGTCCATAAATGGATAAGAATTGGGGACTGGGCAGGGAGCGTCTCTAAATGAATAAAATTTGGGTACTGGTCAGGGAGCGTCTGCAAATGGAAAAGAATTGGGGACTGGGCAGGGAGCGCCTGCAAATGGAAAAGAATTGGGGGACTGGGCAGGGAGCGTCTCTAAATGAATAAGATTTGGGTACTGGTCAGGAAGCGTCTGTAAATGGATAAGAATTGGGGACTGGGCAGGGAGTGTCTATAATTGAATTAGAGTTGGAGACTGGGCAGGGAGCGTTTCTAAATGAATAAGATTTGGGGACTGGGCAGGGAGCGTCGATAAATGCTTAAGAATTGGGGACTGGTTCGGGAGCGTTTTTTTATTCGTTCGTGGGATGTGGGCGTCACTGGCTCGATCTCAGCTCGAGTAATGTGTCCAGTTCTGGGCACCAGGCTTTTGAAAGGACATCAAAGCTTCTGAGACAGTTCAGAGGAGATTTACTAGAATGATACCAGAGATGAGGGGTGTCAGTTCTCTGGACAGGCTGGTGAAGCTGGGATTGTTCTCCACAGAGTAGAGAAGGTTAAGGGAAGATTTAATAGAGGTGTTCAGAATCATGAAGGATGTTCATAGGGTAGAGAGGGAGAAACTGTTTCCACTGTCCTGGGGGTCAGTAACCAGAGGACACAGATTTAAAATAATTGGCCAAAAATGTCAAGGGGAGGTGAGGAGAGATCTTTTTACCCAGTAACTGATTCGGATTTGGAATGAATTGTCTGACAGGGTGGTGGAAACAGATTCAATTATAACTTTCATAAAGGAATTGGACAAATATTTCAAAGTGAAATTCTCCAGGATTATGGGGAAATAGGCAGGGGGTTGGACTAATTGCATCTTTTTGTCAGAGAGTCAGCAGAGGCACAATGGGGCCGAATGGTCTCTTTCTGTGCTGTATGATTCTATGAACATAAGAACGAGGAGCCGGAGTCGGCAAGTCAGCCACTCGAGCCTGCTCTGCCATTCAATACAATCATGGCTGATCTCATCACGGCAGTTCTTGTTTCTTGCCAGTAGATGTCACTTCACTCCAATACAGTGAAGTTTACAAATCTGAGAGAGACACAACAGGAAAGAATTGTTCACATTATAGTGAATGTGTGGGAATTGGAAATACTAGGAGTGGAGACGAGTTATTACTTGTCTGCTCGATCCCCATAGCCCTGTAAAATTATTTCCTTCAAGTGCCCATTCAAATTCCTTTTGTAATCCTCGATTGTCTCCATTTCCACCGCCCTCATCACCAATCAGTGTAAGAAAGTTCTTTCGCACATTCCCCCTGTACCTCCTGTCCAAAACCTTCAATCTGTGTCCCCTAGTCCTTGTACCAATAGTTAACGGGAACAATGTTTCCTTGCCAACTTATTTAAAACTGTCATAGCCGAAAACACATCTATCAATTCTCCCCTCACTCTCCTTTGATGCAGGTAGAACAACCCTAGCTTTTCCAACCTTACCTTGTAACTAAAATCCTCCATCCCTGGATCCATTCTGGTGAATTTCCTCTGCATCCTCTCAAGGACGCTCACATTCTTTCTTAAGTGTGGTAAGCAAAACTGGAAGCAACACTCCAACTGGGGCCTAACCAG
Source organism: Heterodontus francisci (assembly GCF_036365525.1). Taxonomy (NCBI): domain Eukaryota; kingdom Metazoa; phylum Chordata; class Chondrichthyes; order Heterodontiformes; family Heterodontidae; genus Heterodontus; species Heterodontus francisci. Next base: position 2,234,454 of record NW_027142345.1, read on the forward strand.
AGCTTTATAATGCTTCAGCATAACTTCCCTGCTTTGTACTCAATGCATCTTTTTTTCAAGCCCAAGATCCCATATGCTTTGCTAACCACTCTCGCAATATGTCTTGCCACCTTCAAAGATTGATGCACATGAACCCCAAGTCCCTCTATTCCAACACACACTTCAGAACTGTGCCATTAAGTAAATATTGCCTCTCCCTATTCCTTATGCCAAAATACATCACCTCACACTTGTCACTATTAAATTCCATCTGCCACCTGTCTGCCCATTCTGCTAGCCTATCATTGTCCTGTTGCAGGCAGTTCATATCATCCTCACTGTTTGCCACTCCTCCAAGTTTGTTGTCATCGGGATATTTTGAGATTTTACTCAATATTCCAAGATCCAAGTCATTTATCTTTAGCAAAAAAAGCAGTGGTTCTAGCACTGACCCTTGGGGAACACCACTGTCGACTATCCTCCAGTCTGACAAAGAATCATTTAATAAGACTCCCTGTTTTCTGTCCTTAAACCAATTTTCTATCCAATTGGACACTGACCCTCCTATACCACGAACCTCAATTTTGTAAACCCCACTTTTATGTGGTACCTTGTCAAACGCTTCCTTAAAATCCATATAAACAACATCCACTGCATTCCCTTTAGCAAGCTGCTCTGTTAGCTCATCAAAAAATGCAGTTCGATTAGTCAAGCATGAACTCCCATTTATAAATCCATGCTCACTCTACTTAATTAACTCAAACCTCTCCAAGTGACTGTTGATTTTTTACCCTGATTATTCTTTCTAAAACCTTACCCACCGCTGCTGTTAATCTAACTAGCCTGTAGTTAGCCGGACTGTCCTTACACCCTTTCTTGAATAAGGGCGTCGCATTTGCCACTGTTTACTCCTGGCACCTCCCCCGTATCCAGGGAAGATTGGAAGATTATGGCAAACTCTTCCATTATCTGCATCCGCATTTCCTTTCGCAACCTGGGATGCCAGCCATCCAGACCAGGTGATTTATCTACCCTAAGCACAGCCAGCCTTTTTAGTACCTCCCTCTCTCAATTTGTACCCTCTCCATTGACTCTACTCTCTTCACTTCGACTGATATTTTGTCAAATTCCACTTCCTTAGTGATCACTGATACAAAGTACTCATTAAGTAGGTTAACATTGCCCTGCACCTCTAAGCTTATATTATCCTTTTTGTCCCTAATAGGCCCGACTCAACCTCTTACTACCCACTTATCATTTACATGCTGCTCGAAGATTTTTGGGTTTCCTTTCATGTTGACTGCCAGTCTATTCTCATAGAAATAGAGAATAAGCAAATATAGAAGATGTAAGTATTTCCCATCCTTGATGAGGTGGAACTTTCTTTTGTTGTGGGTGGTAATGACTTGGCCCACGAGTGTGGTGGAAGCAAAGACAATCAATGATTTGAAAAGGAAATTGGATGGATACTTGAAGGAAAGAAACTTGCAGGAGGAAAGGGATCGAGCTGGTGAGTGGAACTGACCAGATTGCTCCGGGGAGAGCCAGCATGGACGTGATAGGCCAAACGACCACCTTCTGTGCTGTAAATGACTCTGTGTTGTTTCTCAAATTCAATCCACTGGTGCTTGGTAAATAATTTCAAAGTAAATTGTGCAACCGGAAAATCAAAACCAAGGCAAGGGACGCATAAGGAAGCAAAATTGCTAAAACCCGGGATTGAACCAGGGACTTTTAGATTTTCAGTCTGACGCTTTCCCAACTGAGCTATTTCAGCCCTACATTAGCAGTAGCTTGGTGTCCTTGTTTTGGAAGAAAATACATACATTCAAGTTTTCCAAAAAATTAAAGAACACAACATGTGAGTAATATTCCCCATTGCTTTCTCAGTACTGATGGATTGTGAAGCGGGAGACAGCCAGAAGTGCCACTGAGCCGCACAGATCCCGAGCTGAGAATGAAATGAGATCAAATTCAATCTTTCATAGTGAGATGCTGCTGAGAGGTAAGAGTCCTGAATCAAAGCAAGACTTGCTCATTTCAAACACTCCCTGTGCTCTCTGCTCATGAAGCCTTACAAAAGGGAAAAACAGAATGGCACTCAAACTCACAACCCTGCCATTAAAAGTCTCATATTCGACTGACAGAACTGTCACTTCTACTCGGTCTCTTCTTGGATGGATGCAACTCCAACGCAGGGATGGCATTCAAATCCTCCCATGGGTCCACATGTCAGACTGAGTTCCATGTTGTAGACTCAAGCAAAGGAAATCTGCTCACTTCCAGAACTATCAGCGAGTTGAAGCTGATTACAATCAACATCATCAGAGGTCAGAACTACCTGGTGAAAGAAGACACCCTGAAGAAGGATCCACAATTATTCAAAGGCATCGACAAAGTAAAAAACAAGAAAATCGATGAGTCAATGCAAGCCAAACAACAGAAACACTGAAGAATTCCATTCCATTCCAGTCCAGAACCCAGTCCTGTTGTTTTTGGAGTCAGGTCACAATTACAGCAACAACTTTATATTCCCACTTGGCTATCTGTGCATTTAGTTAATTGCAATTTTGTCGACAAGCTCTTTGAATCCAGTTGTCTGGTCCTCAAGCCAGGTCCGGATGGAAGTCAATTCCACCTTCTGCAAGGCTGAAACCAATGGATAACCTTAACCTAAAAATGCCAGCAGACCAGGGTTCGTCCGGGACTTGAACCCGGGAGTTCTGGCATGTTAATTAACCATACTCCCTAAGCGAGAATCAAACCCCTAGACCAACGAGCCACTGACAGGTCAGGTTTTATTAGCTGCTGTGGAATTTCACTGGAACCCCCCAGCCAATCATCCATTTTTTTTCAGATCAAAGCAACATCCTGCAAATGCTGAAATAAAAGCAGAAAGTGCTGGAAATGTTCAGCAGCTCTGGCAGCATCTGTGCTGTAAGAAACACAGTTAACGTTTCTGGGCACTCACCTTTTGTTTCAGCCATCCTTTCAGACTGCTTCTGTCCATCCAATCTCACTTTCTATTCTATCCACATTCTAACCATTCACTCCGTTACTACATTTTTCATGAATTCCTCATTTCTTTTATTAATGACAATTTTGTATTTCTGGCCTTTGCTTCAGACACCACTACATGTGGAATCATGTCTCCATCTACCCAATCAAACCACTTCGCTGGATCCGCGCATTGCAATGTTTCTTTAACCCTGACAGACTGTGGAGTTTCTGCTGCTTGATTGCAGTTCTTGCTTCCCGCCAGTAGATGTCACCTCACTCCAAAACAGTGAAGTTGACAAATCTGAGAGAGACACAACAGGAAATAATTGTTCACATTATAGTGAATGTGTGGGATTCAGAAATACTCGGAGTGGAGACGAGTTATTATTGCACTCTGCTATAACATCTTTTATAATGGACTCCAGCATTTTCACCACGACTGATGTCAGGCTTCTTTTGGGCCTCCTTATCTCGAGAGACAATGGATACGCGCCTGGAGGTGGTCAGTGGTTTGTGAAGCAGCGCCTGGAGTGGCTATAAAGGCCAATTCTGGAGTGACAGGCTCTTCCACAGGTGCTGCAGAGAAATTTGTTTGTCGGGGCTGTTGCACAGTTGGCTCTCCCCTTGCGCCTCTGTCTTTTTTCCTTCTTCGACTCGCCACAATTTAGCCCTGTCTTTATGGCTGCCCGCCAGCTCTGGCGAATGCTGGCAACTGACTCCCACGACTTGTGATCAATGTCACACGATTTCATGTCGCGTTTGCAGACGTCTTTATAGCGGAGACATGGACGGCCAGTGGGTCTGATACCAGTGGCGAGCTTGCTGTACAATGTGTCTTTGGGGATCCTGCCATCTTCCATGTGGCTCACATGGCCAAGCCATCTCAAGGGCCGCTGACTCAGTAGTGTGTATAAGCTGGGGGTGTTGGCCGCTTCAAGGAATTCTGTGTTGGAGATATAGTCCTGCCACCTGATGCCAAGTATTCTCAGAAGGCAGCGAAGATGGAATGAATTGAGACGTCGCTCTTGGCTGGCATACGTTGTCCAGGCCTCGCTAACCGGTATATAATTCGCTGTTTTCTTTCTGCCTCTTTTTTTAAATAGTGGAGTTACATTAACTACCGTCCAATCCATTGGAACTGTTCCAGAGTCGATAGAATTTTGAAAAAAGACCAGAAATGCATCTGCTGTTTCAAGGGCCACTTCCTTAAGTACTCTGGGATGTAGATTATCAGGCCCTGGGGATTTATCGGCCTTCAATCCCATCAATTTCCCAAACATTCCCTACTAATACTGATTTCATACAGTTCCTCCTTCTCACTAGACCATATTTTCCCCAACATTTCTAGGTGATAATTTGTATCCTCCTTTGTGAAGACAGATCCAAAGTATGTATTTAATTGGTCTGCCATTTCTTTGTTCCCCATTATAAATTCCCCCGTTTCTGGCTGTAAGGGGCCCACATTTGTCTTCATTAATCTTTTTCTCTACACATATCTATAGAAGCATTTACAGTCAGTTTTTATGTTCTCTGCTAGCTTACTCTCATACTCTATTTCCCCCTTCTTAATCAATCCTTTTGTCCTCCTCTGCTAAATTCCAAACTGCTCACAATCTTCAGGTTTGCTGCTTGTTCTGGCCATTTTATATTTCTCCTCCTTGGATCTAATACTTTCCTTAATTTCTTTTGTAAGCCACAGTTGAGCCACCCTTCCTGGTTTACTTTTGCACAGACAGGAATGAACAATTGTTGTAATTCATCCATGCGCTCTTTAAATGCTAGCCATTGCCTATCCACTGTCAACCCTTGAAGTAACGTTCCCCAATCTATCATCGCCAACTCCCGCCTCATACCTTCATAGTTTCCTTTGTTTAGATTCAGGACCCGAGTCTCGGAATCAACTCTCTCACTCTCCATCTTAATGAAGAATTTTATCATATTATGGGCACACTTCCCCAAGGGACCCCACACAACAAGATTGTTAACTAATCCTTTCTCATTACACAATACCCAGTCCAGGATGGCCTGTTCTCTAGAGGTGTTATACACCTCTATCAATTCTCCACTCAATCTCCTTTGATATAGGCAGAATAATCCTAGCTTTTCCAACCTAACCTTGTAACTAAAATCCCCCATCCCTGGATCCATTCTGGTAAATCGCCTCTGCATCCTCTCAAGGACCCTCACATTCTTTCTAAAGTCTGCTGTGCAGAACTGGAAGCAACACTCCAATTGGGGCCTAACCAGAGTTTTATAATGGTTCAGCATAACTTCCCTGCTTTTGTACTCAATGCCTCTATTTATAAAGCCCAAGATCCCATATGCTTTGCTAACCACTCTCGCAATATGTTTTGCCAACTTCAAACATGAACCCCAAGTCCCTCTATTCCAGCACACTCTTTAGAACTGTGCCATGAAGTATATATTGCCTCTCCCTATTCCTTATGACAAAATACATCACCTCACACTTGTCACTATTAAATTCCATCTGCCACCTGTCTGCCCATTCTGCTAGCCTATCACTGTCCTGTTGCAGGCAGTTCATATCATCCTCACTGTTTGTCACTCCTCCAAGTTTGGTGTCATCGGCATATTTTGAGATTCTACTCTGTATTCCAAGATCCAAGTCACTTACCTTTAGCAAAAAAAGCAGTGGTTCAAGCACTGACCCTTGGGGAACACCACTGTCGACTATCCTCCGGTCTGACCAAGAACCAATTAATATGACTCGCTGTTTTCAGTCTTTAAAACAATTTACTATCCAAATGGACACTGACCCTCCTAATCCATGAACCCCAATTTTGTTAACCACCCTTTTATGTGGTACTTTATATAATGCTTTCGTAACATCCATATAAACAACATCCACTGCATTCCCTTCATCAGCATTCTCAGATAGTTTATCAACAAATGCAGTTAGATTTGTCAAGCATGAACTCCCATTTATAAATCCATGCCCACTCTCCTGAATTAACTCAAACCTCTCCAAAGGACTTGATTTTTTTCCCTGACCTGTTGATCTCGTGCTGATAGCAAGCTCACCGTAGAGCATGTATTTGGCAATGTGACCGTCATCCATTTGGCCCAGTCAACAGAGTCACGGCTGACTCAAGAGGGCAAACATGCTGCGGATCCCTGCACGCTGGTGTACTTCCGCATTCGGCACTCTGTCCTGCCAGGAGATGCCCAGTATCCATCTGAGGCAGTGGAGGTGGAAGCTGTTCAGCCGCTTTTTTTGGCTTGTATAAGTTGTTGATGCTTCTCTACTATAAAGGAGGGTGCTGAGAACACAAGCCTGGTACACGTGGAGCTTTGTATTTTCGGTCAGTTTGCTGTCGGTTCACACTTGTCTTCTCAACTTTGACATGACAGCTGCAGCATTGGCAATCCTGGTGCTGATTTCAGCATCAAGGGCCAGATTGCTGGTGATTGTTGATGGAAGGTATGTGAAGCTGTTGACAACCTCCAAAGTGAGGTTGTCGATGTTGATGGAAAGTGGAGTCTCTACGTCCTGGCCCGTAACTTTCATCTTCCTGATGCTGATTGTCAGTCCAAATTCTTTGCAGGCCAGGGAGAACCGATTTACAAGCTGCTGTGACTGAACTTCATTATGGGACGTCAGCACAGCATCATCAGCAAGTAGCAACTCACAGACTAGGAATTTACCCACTTTGGTCTTGGCGCACAGTCTTGCCAAGTTGAACAGCTTGTCGTCAGCTCTGATGTGCAGGTGAACACCCCCATCTGAGTCATTGAAAGTGTACAATAGCAGCATGGAGAAGAATATGCCAATTATAAAGGATGTGATAACTAGACAGTTCGAAAATGATGACATGATTGGGCAGAGTCAACATAGATTTATGAAAAGGAAAACAGGTTTGAAAAACCTGTTGAGATTTTTGAGGATATTACCTATAGAACAGATAAAGGAGAACCAGTGGATGTGTGGTATTTGTATTTTCCTTTGGTAAGGTCCCACACAGGAGGTGAGTAAACAAATTTAGAGCACATAGGCTTGGGGATAATATACTGATATGGATTGAGAATTGGTTAACAGACCGAAAACAGAGAGCAGGAATAACGGGTCCTTCTCAGGATGGCAGGCTGTTACTATTGGGGTACTGCAAGGATCAGTGTTGGAGCCAGAGCTGTTAACAACCTATATAAATGATTTGGATGTGGGAATTAAATGTAATATTTCTAAGTTTGCAGATGACACAAAGCTCGGTGAAGTATGAGTTGTGAGGAGGATGCAGAGAGGCTTCCAGGGGACCTGGAGAGGCTAAGTGAATGGGCAAGAACATGGAATATTTTGTGAATAAGTGTGAAGCTATTCACTTTGGTAGAGTAAACAGAAAGACAGAGTATTTCTTAAATGGTGAGAGGTTGGGAAGTGTCGATGTCCAAAGGGACCTGGGTGTCCTTGTTCCTGAGACACTAAAAGCTCTTGTGCAGGTGCAGCAATCAATTAGGAAGGCAAATGGTATGCTGTACCCACACGAGGGGTCATGAGTACAGGAGTAAAGATGTCTTGCTGCAATTGTATAGAGCCTTGGTGAATCCGCACTGGAGTATTGTGTACAGTTTAGTCTCCTCATCTTATGAAGGATACACTTGCCATAGAGGGGGTGAAACAGAGGGTCAACAGACTAATCTTTTTTTTGCATTTATTTCATTTCATCTCAGTTTGTTCAGTTTGCTTACCTACTGTTTTTTTTCAGGTTTGTACTTGCTGCTGTTCAATATTCAGTCCGTTAATACCTAATCTGTACTAATGCTTTGTCTTTCAACACACCATTAACATATTGTTTGCCTTTGCTGCATGACCTTTTGGTCAGCTATGTGGCCTTGTCCAATCTACACCTTCTCCTTTGTTATCTCTTGCCCCACCCCCACCTCACTTGCTTATAACCTGTGACTTTTCTAATATATGTCAGTTCCGAAGATGGGACACTGACCTGAAACGTTAACTCTGCTTCTCTTTTCACAGATGCTGCCAGACCTGCTGAGTGGTTCCAGCATTTCTTGTTTTTATGTCACCAGACTAATCCCTGGGATGGTGGGGTTGTCTTATGAGGAAACTGGGCCTGTATTCCTTAAAGTTTCGAAGAATGAGAGGTGATCTGATTGAAACTGACAAAATTCATACAGGGTGCGACAGTGTGGATGTAGACAGGATGTTTGCCCTGGTTGGTGAGTCTAAAACTAAAGGACATCCTCTCAGAATAAGGAGTAGGCCATTTAAAACTGAGATGGGTGGAATTTCTTCACTCAGACGGTGGTGAATCATTGGAATACTGTGCCCCAGAGGGCTGTGGCAGCTCAATCATGTTGAAGACAGAAATTGATAGAAATCTTGATACTCATGACATCAAGGGATATGGGGATAGCATGGGAAAGGGGCTTTGAGGTAGGTGATCAGCCATGATCGAATTGAATGACAGAGCAGGCTCGACGGGCTGAATAGCTTACTCCTATGTTCCTCTGTTCCTAAGAGAGTTGGCGCCAGCGCGCAGCCCTGCTTTACCCCACTGCTGATCTTGAAAGCGTCTGATGTTGCTGCATTGTAACTGATGGAACTATGCATGTTCTCGTGGAAAGAAGAGATGATGCCCAAGAGGTCAGGAGGGCAGCATATGTTCCATTGCAGTTTGAAGAGGCCGTCTCTGCTGACAAGATCAAAGGCCTTAGTGAGGTCAATAAAAATGTGTGAGGCTCTGTGGCGCAATGGATAGCGTGTTGGACTTTTAAATAATGATGAAGACGATATTCAAAGGTTGTGCGTTCAAGTCCCACCAGAGTCAGATTTTGGACCAGAAACAGAGGAGCACAACGGAACAACAAATGAAGAAATGCGCCAAAAGCACAGACTCGGAGACAGAGCGAGAGAGAGAGAGGAGCAGAGCAGGGGAAAAAAATCGAGGAGTGACGGCACAATGGAGAGTGAGAGCAGGGAAACAGAGAGCCGCTGGGGTGAGGATACAGGATTTGGTTCTTTCTTCGGTGCAGTGGAAGGAGCTGTTTGGTGAGGATCTGGTAAGCTGTGACATCACAGGCAAGCAGGTAGTTGATTGGTTTGGAAGAACCGACCTGCTTGATGCGCATCTGGTAAGTGATTAAGATCCATTTTAGTCCTAACGTTTAAAATAGTAAACAAACTAGTGGTAAGTTTCATAAAATATGCAATAAAATGAATAATTGAATAAAATATTTAAGTAGTTAATTGAAACACGTTAAGGATGACAGGACAGGTGATGTGTCACAGCTGCAGCATGTGGGAGTTCCTGGATGCCAGTGTGATCCAGGGCAAACACGTCTGCAGTAAGTGTTTGCGGCTCAAAGAGGGAGACAAAAGGAATGTAGTGGTAGTAGGGGACAGTATAGTAAGGTGGATTGACTCTGTTCTCTGCAGCAAAAGCAAGAGTCCAGACGGCTGTGTTGCTTGCCGGTGCCAGGATTCAGGACATATGCTCAGGGCTGGAGCGAAACATACAATGGGAGGGGGAGGATCCAGTCGTCGTGGTCCATGTCGGTACCAACGACATAGGCAGGACAAGGATAGAGGTTCTGCAAAGTCAGTATGAGGAACTCGGCACCAAATTAAGAAGCAGAACCTCAAAGGTAATCATCTCTGGATTATTACCTGAGCCATGTGCAAATTGGCATAGGACAAATAAGATTAGAGAAAGTAATGTGCGGCTGAAAGACTGGTGTGGTAGTAGTGGGTTCTGGTTCGTGGGGCATTGGCACCAGTACTGGGGAAAGAGGTGGCTGTACCGTTGGGACGGTCTACACCTGAACCGTGCTGGTGCCGGTGTTCTAGCGAGCCACATAACGAGGGAAGTAGAGACGGTTTTAAACTGAATAGTGGGGGCAAGGGATCAAATTTGGGAAGATATGGTGAATCAAGGAGGAGAGACAAGGCAAGAGAGAAAGGTATAAATATGGGAAATGATAAACAGACTGTGACAGGAAGGGACAGAATGTACAAATCTAAGAGTAAATCGACAGATAAGGCTAGAGGTGACAAAAATAATAAAAGGACAAAACTAAATGCTCTGTGTCTGAATGCATGGAGCATTTGAAACAAAACAGATGAACTGGGAGCACAAATAGAATAAATAAGTACGATCTGATAGTCATTACAGAGACATGGCTGCAGGGCGACATAGATTGGGATGTGAATATTGGAGGTGACATGGCGTTTCGGAAGGACAGGAAGCTAGGAAAAGGTGGCGGGGTAGCTCTGTTAATTAATGATGGTATTAGCGTAATAGAGAGGGATGACCTGATTTCTGGAGATCAGGATGCAGAAGCAGTTTGGGTACAAATGAGAAATCATAAAGGCAAGAAGTCACTTGTGGGAGTGGTGTACAGGCCACCTAACATTAACCACACTGTCGGATGGGATATAAAGGAAGAAATAATGGCAGCTTGTCAGAAAGGTACTGTGATAATTATGGGGGATTTTTATCTACATATAGATTGGCAAATTCAGATGGGCAGAGGTAGCCTAGATGAGGAGTACATAGAATGTTTTGGGGATAATTTCTTGAAACAATACATTCTGGAGCCAACCAGAGAGCAGGCTATACTAGACCTGGCATTGTGCAACGAGATAGGATTAATTAATGACCTCATAGTTAAGGTGCCCCTAGGTAGTAGCGATTATAATATGATTGAATTTTACATTCAGTTTGAGGGAGAGGAGAGTGGGTCCCAGACTAGTATTTTAAATGTAAATAAGGGCAATTATAAGGTCATGAAAGCAGAGCTAGCTAAAGTGAACTGGCAAATTAGGTTAAGGGATAAGTCAATAGAGATGCAGTGGCAGACATTTAAGGGGATATTTCAGAATACACAGAATAGATACATTTCAACGAGAAAGAAAAGTTCCAAAGGTGGGACTCACCATCCATGGTTCACGAAAACAGTTAAAGATACTATCAAACTTAAAGAAAAAGCCTATAATTGTGCAAAGGTGGGAGGCAGGTCAGAAGATTGGACAGAATATAAAAAACAGCAAAGAATGACTAAAAGATTGATAAGGAAGGTAAAATTAGAGTATGAGAGAAAGCTCGCAAGGAATTTCAAGACAACTAGTAAGAGTTTCGATAGATATTTTAAAAAGAAAAGAGTTAACAAAGCGACTGTTGGTCCTATAGAAAGTGTGTCTGGGGAATTAATAATGGATAATTAAGAGATGGCAGATGAATTGAACAGATACTTTGCATCGGTCTTCACTATTGAGTATACAAATAACATCCCAGTATTAGCCGTATATCAGCAAATTGAAGGGATGGAGGAACTCAAGAAAATTACAATCACCAGGGAAGTGGTACTAAACAAATTGTTGGAGCTGCGGGTTGACAAGTCGCCAGGTCCTGAATTGGCTAGTGAAATAGTTGATGCGCTGGTTTTAATATTCCAAAATTCCCTAGATTCGAGAAGGTTCCGTTAGATTGGAAAAGAGTGAATGTAACTCATTTATTCAAAAAGGGAGGGAGACAGAAAGCAGGAAACGACAGGCCAGTTAGCTTAACATTTGTCTCAGGGAAAATGTTTGGAGCTATTACAGAGGATGTTATAGCAGGGCATTTAGAAAAAATTAAGGTAATCAGGCAGAGTCAACATGGTTTTTTGAAAGGGAAATCATGTTTAACCAATTTATTGGAGTTCTTTGAGGGAGTTACATGTGCTGTGGATAAAGGGGAACCAGTGGATGTATTGTATTTCGATTTACAGAAGGATAAGGTGCCATATCAAAGGTTATTGCAGAAAATAAAAGCTCATGGTGTCGGGGGTAACATATTGGCATGGATAGAAGATTGGCAAGCTGACAGGAAACAGAGAGTCAGCATAAATGGGTCATTTTCTGGTTGGCAAGAAGTAACGAGTGGTGTGCCACAGGGATCTGTGCTGGGGCCTCAACTTTTTACAATTTATATAAATGACTTAGATGAAGGGACCGAAGGTATTGTTGCTAAATTTGCTGATCACAAAGATAGGTAGGAAAGTAGGTCGTGAAGAGGACATAAGGGGGCTACAAAGGGATATAGATAAGTTAAGTGATTGGGCAAAGACCTGGCAAATGGAGTATAATGTGGGAAAGTCGGAAATTGTCCACTATGGCAGGAAGAATAAAAAAGCATATTATCTAAATGGTGAGAGATTGCAGAGCTCTGAGATGCAGAGGGATCTGGGTGTCCGAGGGCATGAATTGCAAAAGGTTAGTATGCAGGTCCAGCACGTAATTAGGAAAGCTAATAGAATGTTATCATTTATCACCATGGGAATTGAATACAATAGTAGGGAGGTTATGCTTCAGCTATACAGGACATTGGTGAGACCTCTTCTGCAGTACTGAGTACTGTACTGGTCTCCTTATTTGCGGAAGGATGTAAATGCATTGGAGGTAGTACAGAGAAAGTTTACGAGACTAATACATGGAATGGGTGGACTGTCTTACGAGGAAAGATTGGACAAGCTAGGCTTGTCTCCGCCAGAGTTTAGAATTGAAAGAGGCGACATTGTTTGTTATTTAATTTATTAATTAACAAATTAGCTATCCTCCAGTCTTCCGGTACCTCACCCGTGGCTAACGATGATACAAAAATCTCTGCCAGCGCCCCAGCAATCTCCTCCCTTGCTTCCCATAGCATCCTTGGATACATCTGATCAGGCCCTGGGGATTTATCCACCTTAATGCGCTTCAAAACCTCCAACACCTCCTCCTTTGTAATGTTGATATGCTGCAGGATATCGCTGTTCCCTCCCTTGAACTCACTAGCTTCCATGACCTTCTCCACGGTAAATACAGACGAGAAATATTCATTTAAGACCTCGCCCATTTCACGTGGCTTCACACATAGATTGCCACACTGATCCTTAAGGGGACCTACTCTCTCCCGAGCTACCATTTTACTCTTAATACACTTATAGAATCTTTTAGGATTCTCCTTTATCTTATCTGCCAGGGAAATCTCATGGCCCCTTTTCGCCCTCCTAATTTCCTTCTTAAGTATACTCCTATATCCCCTATACTTCTCGAGGGACTCGCACGATCCCAGCTGCCTGTATCTGACGTATGCCTCCTTCTTTGTCCGAACCAGACCCTCAATATCCCTTGTCAACCAAGGTTCCCTAAACTTGCCAGCCTTGCCCTTCCATCGAACAGGAACATGCTGGCCCTGAACTCTTCCTATTTCACTTTTAAAAGCCTCCCACTTGCCAGACGTCCCTTTACCTGTAAACAGCCTCTCCCATTCAACTTTTGAGAGTTCCTGTCTGATGCCATGGAAATTAGCCTTCCCCCAATTTAGGACTTCAACCTGAGGACCAGTCCTATTCTTTTTCATAACTATCTTGAAGCTAATAGAGTTATGGTCACTGGTCCCAAAGTGCTACCCAACTGCCATATCAACCACCTGCCCATCCTCATTTCCTAAGAGGAGATCGAGTGTAGCCCCTTCTCTAGTCGGGCCATCCACGTACTGCTTCAGAAAACTATCCTGGATTCACTTAACAAATTCTTCCCCATCTGATCCCTTTGCACTAAGGCAGTCCCAGTCAATATTAGGGAAGTTAAAATCACCTACTATTACAACCCTAGAATTCCTATACCTATCTGTGATTTCCCTACATATATGCTCCTCCACTTCCCCCTGACTATTGGGGGGCCTATAGTATAATCCCATCAAAGGGATCACCCTTTTATTATTTCTAAGTTCTACCAGTATGGCCTCACTGGACATTCACCCCGGGATATCCTCTCTAAGTACTGCCATGATGTCCTCTCTAATCAATAGTGCAACTCCCCCTCCTCTCTTACCTCCACCTCTGTCACGCCGGAAGGATCGGTACCGCGGAACATTGAGCTGCCAGTCCTGCCCATCCCTCAACCACGTTTCCGTAATAGCTACAATACCACAATCCCATGTACCGATCCATGCTCTGAGTTCATCTGCCTTACCTGTAAGGATACTTGCATTAATGTAAATGCAGTTTAGCCCACCAGACCTTCCACGCTCCCTGTCCTGCCCCTGCCTGGCCTGCCTACTGGACTTGCTTGCTTTAACCTCTCCATTTGCCTCAACTATCTCATCGGAGAGACTACTACTTTGGGTCCCACCCCCGCTGCAAGACTAGTTTAAACCCTCCAGTGTATTACTATAAAATCTCCCTAAAAGGATATTGGTCCCCTTCCAGTTCAGATGCAACCCGTCCCTCTTGTACAGGTCACCTCTGCACCAGAAGAGATCCCAATGATCCAAGTACCTGAAGCCCTCCCGCCTTCGCCAGTCTTCAGCAACGCATTCATTTTCCTAATCCTCCTATTCCTACCCGCACTAGCACGTGTCACAGGGAGTAATCCTGAGATTACAACCCTAGAGGTCCTGCTCTTTAACCTTCTGCCTAACTCCCTATATTCACTTTGCAGAACCTCATCTCTCTTCCTGCCTATGTCGTTCGTACCAATATGGACCACGATCTCTGGCTGCACACCCTCCCCTTTCAGAATTTCCGGCAGCTGCTCCGAAACATCCTTGACCCTAGTAATAGGGAGGCAACATACCATCCTGGAGTCTCGTTTGCGGCCACAGAAACGCCTATCTGCACCCCTTATGATAGAATCCCCTATCACAATAGCTCTTCCTCCCCTTTTCCTCCCCTGCTGTGCGGCAGAGCCCTCCGTGGTGCCACGGACCGCGCTGTTGCTCTTTTCCCCTGGGAGGTCATCCCCCCAACAGTAACCAAAGTGGTGTATCTGTTTGAGAGGGGGATGGCCACAGGGGACTCCTGCACTACCTGCCTTCTCCAAATATTCCATCTGGTGGTCACCCATCCCTTTTCTGCCTGTGCATCCATTACCTGCGGTGCGACCACCTCACTAAACATGCTATCCATGACGTCCTCAGCTTCGCGGACGCTCCACAGTGAAACCACCCGCAGGTCCAGCTCCATAATGCAAGTAGCCAGTAGCTGCAGCTGGATACACTTCCTGCACACATGGTCGTCATGGAGACTGGGAGTGTTCCTGAATCCCCACATAGCGCAGGAGGAGCATATCACGGGACTGAGTTCTCCTGCCATGACTTACCCTTAGATTAATTAGTTACTCCCTTAATTAAAAAATGCTAATGACACTCGGGGCCTTGTTCTACCCACTACAATCTAAAGTCCTTCATAAGTTACACTGAATAAAAAAAACACTTTAGTAGTACTCATCTTATCAGCAGAGGTTTTTTTTTCACCTAAAAAAACTTTGCCCTTTTCTTTATGATATTTAAATACACTAACAGCAGTGACTCACCAACCAATCACCTTGCAGCTCTCCTCTGACGTCACAGTTGGCTTCTTTTTTTTCAAAACTCCAGCACACTGGTAGAGCTCCATTCCACTCCTGGAAGGTAAGAGACTGGGCCTCGATCCTCGGATTGGATTTATAGGCTCCGCTCTCGGCGTTCTCCTCATATCGGTCCATATAGGTCTGCTCCGCTCCGCTCCTCTCCGCTCCCGGAAGGTAATTCACCAGCTTTTGCAGAAAAGTAGGTCTTAAGCTGTTGCAGTACCTGTTAGAAAGATAGTCTAAGCTATTCTGAAGTCATCTTCCAATGTCATCTACATGGAAGCAGGATTTTAAAGGATAAGATGTAGTTTTTAAAAGTCACTTCAATCTTGCTCAAGAGTCTTCACAAAGAAGCCAAGTAAATCTTGATAAAAAGTGATATATATTTAGAGATCTTTTAAAAACCCTTCAATCTTGTTAATAAAAAGTCAGATGTAAATTTAAGAACTCTGATCAGGCCATGCTAAAAACTTACAGACAATTAAGAAATAAAATACAACATTTAAAATGTCTGAACTCCCTCTGAAAGTTGACCCCTGCTGCTGCCGGTGTCTTCCTGGAATAGTGGAGCTGTTGTGTCAACAGAAAAGTCCTTCCCGAGCGGCCCAGAGCCTGTTGGTACCGGCTTTAATCCAACCCAGGTAAAAATCAGGGTACATTGTGGGCAATGAGCCCAAATTGCTGAACTACAGGTCCCTGTCACTTTAAAGAGTGGGCTGGTGCGATTATGATCAGAGGCTCCTTCTAAGCACATTTCTCACCACCACAACTTCCAGATGCTGGTGTTAGTGTGTGCATGTACCAGCAGTTGCAGTGCTGTTCAGACCCTCAACAGCAGTGAAAGTCTCAGAGTTCACCGCTATTGGGGCTGTAAAATCCAGGCCAATATCTCACAGTCCTGTTCGATTTGCTCTCCCTCTGTACAAAATCAAACTCCACACATTGTCTTACACTCACTCCTGTTTCCAGCCCTGATGGTGCAGAAATCCCCTCTCAAAGGTACACAATCCAGTTGATTTCTGATCAAATACCTCCTTCCTCATTCAATAGAGGAAACAGAGACATGAACAGGAATCAGGTGCAAGAAAGTTTCACCAACAGAGCAAAGAAAGGCACCAACAAAAGTCACACCTACTTTCCAAATCATTTCATTTGAATATTCTTTCACTTGTTTTGTCGGATGACTGCAATAAATCTGAAAATGAGCACCATGAGGTTTGTGTTCACTAGTCACTTGTTCTCCTGTGTTTGTCTGTCAGGTTTGTAATTCAGTTTGTATTGGATATTGAAGAGAATCTCTTTTCAAGATGATTGCACATCGTACTGTGTTTAAAGCAACCAACTTGGAAAATGGCAGAAAATGAATGTTTCAATCCCTGTGTGACCAGATTCTTCCAATGCTTTTCAACAGCGAGATTGATGATGCTTGCAATCTGTATCCTGTGGAGAATGGGAGAGGAGAATAAAAACATGGTGCGTGAACAGGACAGACTGTGTAAAATGGGAGCACAGAAATACTGCCACCTCATTGAAAGTTAATGAGATTTATTCCAAGTCAGACACCTGTCCACAATGAACAAGTGAATAAATTAATGGTCCACTTTCAATCTAAATGGGACTGAGGTTCCAACAGAGAAGTTTTCTGGAAAATACCTGCTGCAGTTTTAAAATTGATGAACTGGAACATCTTATACTAACTTTCAAATAACTGTAGTGATTGTATAGTTCTCATAGTGGAGAGAAGGAGTTGTTTATAAATATAAGCAGAAAGACACATTTGTGGATTGGTGAATGAGCTTTATCTTTCTGAAATGTATTTGTCCATTGGTTGCAGGTCACTGGAAATTCTTTTTTACATTTCAATTGTAGCAGCAGCAGTTAGCAGCAAAATGTCTGATTAATCAGAGTAGTGGGTCTGGGAAACACTTAAACAGCCGAGACCCTGGAAAGCAGAACTCCAAGTAATAGTTTAAATAAGGCACTGAACTGACAGAGCGGTGAAGGCCTGCTCAGGTCAGGAAAAAAAACCCGACCCAAACCTGACAGAACCACATTGGACTCGAGCCCGACCCGGCCCGAGTATCTCCATTTATTCCCACGCCCAAACCGACCCGAGCCTTACCCGACCACCGGAATGTTCACTTTACCTACCTCCCGATTCCGAATCTACAGGAAGCTGCAGCATGAGCGCAATGACATCATTGAGATGCTCACTTGCTCACTGAGCAGACTCAGAGTTTCCCTCCTTGATGTCCCGGACTCCCAGCTCAGGTTGGCTTTTCAACTTTTGACACTTACTAAACTCAACTTCCCAGCAGAGCAAAATGTAATACTTCCTGTGTGTTTCCGACCCGGACACAGCCCGAACTAGACCCAGCCCGACCCGAACCTGGCCCGACCTGACCTGAGCCCGAAAGCCAGACCCGGAAGAGCGACCCGACATGACCCGGACCCGACACAGGTCGCGGGTCTCGGGTTCAGGTCGGGTAGCAGGCCTTCACAGAGTGGAGGTCAGATGATGATTGAATTAATTTCAATCACTGAATCTAAACAAGAAGTAAATCTGTCAGGAATGAAACACTTTATTTTATTTGTGAGCTAGTGGCATAATGGTAGCGCGTCTGACTGCAGATTAGACAATTGTGTGTTCAGATCACGTCAGGCTCAGTTATGTTTTACAGCAGCTCAAGTTCCTGGATTTGATATCAGAAGAGCGTTCGATCGATTGGAATGTTCTGTGAATGGTTGAATTTCAAGATAAACTTCAATAGATTAAAGTCCTGATTTCTGGTTCCATTTCCATGCTCAGTTCTTATTTCACACTGTTTTATATCAGAACAATGTTTCAGGGATGTGATGTGTCCATTGTTTGTACAATGGCTCTGTCACCCAGTGTGAGAAATAAAACACAAACCGCCCAGCGTGCGGCTCAAACCCATACCTGGCTCTGTCTATAGGCCGCTTAGTTCAGTTGGTTAGGACGCAGTGTTGATAACAACAAGGCTGTGGATTTGATCCCCATGTACGCTGTCACATGGTCAGTCATTAATTTGACACATTTTTGTAACACTTAAAATCCAACTTTTAGATGCAAACAAGATTACATAAAATGTCAGAGGGAATTTATTTTGAATAACATCCATTGCATCTTTGTCACTGGTCTGGAGTAACACAGAATTCTTTCCAGTTATCTTCCGTTTGCTGATAAACATTGAACTCGTGGCCTGTTCTCGTTAATGGTCACGAGCAGCAAAAACAGACAGAATGAGTCTGACCGCCCAGAGATGTGGAAAAGGCTTCAGTTTGGGACAAATGCAGCAAATCAAATGTTCACCCGGCCCCGAAAGATTCAAAAACTGGGGAAAAGGACACAAGGAGATAGAGAATAAGCAAAAGCAGACAATGTAAATATTTCCCATCATTGATATCTCTCTATTCCAATCCAACCTTCAGACTTGGGGAAATAATTTCAGTGTAAATTGTGCAGCTCAAGAGTCAAAACCAAAGGGCGATGCAGAATAAAGGAGAACTGCCAAAACCCCAGATTGAACCAGGGATCTTCAGTCTAACACACTCCCAGCTGAGCTATTGCAGTCTCACAGCCTTGGGATGATAAGTGGCAAGTAACATTCGCACCACACAAGTGCCAGGCAATGACCATCTGCAACAAGAGAGAATCTAACTATCTCCCCTTGACATTCAATAGCATTACAATCACGGAATCCCCCACTATCAACATCATGGAGGTTACCATGGGTAGCCATACAAATAACGTGACTACAAGAGCAGGTCAGAGGCTTGGAATCCTGAGGCGAGTAATTACAGTGCAGCTGTTGGCTCCACCCCAGGGGCTGAATCTGTTCTGTAAACCATGAAGCAGCTTCCTCTCAAATCCCAGATTTATCAATAAATCCTCTTACAAAAGCCCCAAAGTGTGATATATTCCTCTCACTCAACCATGACTCCTGACTCCCCAAAGCCTGTCCACCATCCACAAGGCACAAGTCAAGAGTGTGATGGAACACTCTCCACTTGCCTGGATGGGTGCAATTCCAACTCAAGAATCTCAACACCGTCCATGACAAAAGCAGCCCACATGATTGGCACCCCATCTACAAACATTCACTCCCTCCACCATCGGCACACAGTGGCAGCAGTGTGTACCGTCTACAAGATGCACTGCAGCAATGCACCAAGACTCCTTAGACAGCACCTTCCAAACCCAGCGACCTTTACCACCGAGAAGGGCAAGGGCAGCAAATGCAGGGGATACCACCATCTGCAAGTTCCCCTCAAAGCCACACACCATCCTGACTTGGAACTATATCGCCGTTCCTTCACTGTCGCTGGGTCAAAATCCTGGAACTCCCTTCCTCACAGCTCTGTGGGTGTACCTACCCCACATGGACTGCAGCGGTTCAAGAAGGCAGTTCACCACCACCTTCTCATGGGCAACTAGGGATGGGCAATAAATGCTGGCCTCGCCAGCGATGCCCACATCGCATGAATGAATGAATAAAAAAGTGAAGTATCCCTTGTGTCATTGTTTTGGTAGAAAATATAACCCTGGTGGAATTGCCCCTCCCAATCACACCTCACTTCATAGAACATAGAAAATGGAGAAAATTTATGGCACAGAATGAGACCATTTAGCAATC
Source organism: Heterodontus francisci (assembly GCF_036365525.1). NCBI lineage: Eukaryota > Metazoa > Chordata > Chondrichthyes > Heterodontiformes > Heterodontidae > Heterodontus > Heterodontus francisci. The sequence continues at coordinate 2,254,440 of NW_027142345.1, forward strand.
GTGTCTGTGCCAGCTGAAAAAGAGTGATCCAGCCCAATCCCACTTTCCAGGTCTTGGGAAAGGGATCTGAACAGATCTCAGAGCTCACATTATGTGAATGTTCTGTTGAAGTGTTGGTGAGCTGATATACCAGGGGAGATTCACACTGTTAGACACAGTGTGAAATACATTCAAGTATTTATAAAACATTACAACATGTGAGTAATATTCCCCATTGATTTCTCAGCACTGATGGATTGTGAAGTGGGAGACAGCCAGAAGTCCCAGTGAACCACACTGACCCTGAGCTGAGAATGAAATGAGATAAAGTTCAGTCTTTAGCAGTGAGATCCTGCAGAGAGGTAAGAGTCCTGAATCAAGGAGAGACATTCTCATACTGCTGTTGAATCTCATTTCAAACACTCCTTGAACTCTCTGCCGAGGAATTCAGAGCTGGATAACGGCTGTAAAATCAGCCGAAAAGGGAAATAGAAAACACCCACCGTGGGCTCAAACTCAAAAACTTGAGATTCAGAGTTTCTTGCTTTCATCGACTGAGCTCACTAGGCCTGAGACAGAGTCCCCGGCCTGTCTGTTATTGGACGGTGCAGCTGTTGGCTCCACCCCAGGGGCTGAATTTGTTCTGTAAACCATGAACCAGCTTCCTTTCAAATCCCAGGTTTATCAGTAAATCCTCTTACAAAATCCCCAAAGTGTGATATATTCCTCTCATTCATCCAGAATAAAAGTTACATCTTTTGCTCTTTTTACCTTTCAAACATTGACTTCTATTTTACTCAGCATTTATTTCTCTCTCCTTTTTATGTTGTGCATTTCCTAATAAACATTTCATTTCAATTATTTATGAGGGATGAAATGAACAGAAAAGATTTTCTGCAATGGTACCGGGGTGTGGGACAGAGTGAGTGGTTCGAATCTGGAATACACTGCCTGAGAGTGTGCTGGAGGCAGATTCAATCGTGGCTTTCAAAAGGGAATTGGATAAACACCTGAATAGAGAAAATTTGCAGGGCTACAATGAAAGGGCAGAGGAGTGGAATTAGCTGATTTGCTCTTGCAAAGAGCTATCACGGACATGATGGACTGAATGGTCTCCTTCTGTACTGTAACCATTTGATTCCTTGATTCTAACTCTGTCAAAGTTGTTCTGAACTTGCTCTGCTCCAAGGAGAACAACCCCAGCTTTTCCAGTCTCTGCACATAACTGAAGTTATGAGGAACCATGGGGAACCCACTGTAAACCTTCCTCCAGACAGAAATACAACTGTTCACCACCACACTGTGACCCAGCTGTTCACATGATTTGGATGTGGGGACCAAATGTAGTATTTCAAAGTTTGCAGATGACACAAAACTAGGTGGGAATGTGTGTTGTGAGGAAAATGCAAAGCGGCTTCAAGGGAATTTGGACAGACTGAGTGAGTGGACAAGAAAGTGGCACATGAAATATAATGTGTAAAAATGTGAGGTTATCCACTTTGGCAGGAGAAACAGATGTGCAGATTATTTGTTAAATGGTAAGAGTGTGAATGTACAAAGGGGCCTGGGTGTCCTTGTCAATAAGTGACTGAAAGCTAACATGCCGGTGCAGCAAGCAATTCAGAAGACGAATGATATGTTAGCCTCTATCACAAGAGGATTTGAGTATAGGAGTAGTGAAGTCTTGCTTCAATTGTATATAACCTTGGTTGGACTGCACTTTGGAATACTGTGTGAAGTTTTGTTCGCCTTACATTAGGAAGGATATCATTGCCATCGAGGGAGTGCAACGAAGGTTCACCAGACTTGTTCCCGGGATGGCGGGACTGTCAAATGAAGAGAGATTGGGGAAACTGGGCCTGTATTCTCTAGAGTTTTGAAGAATGAGAGGTGATCTCATTGAAACTTACAAAATATTTAAAGGGATAGACAGGTAGATGAAACTAAGATGTCTCCCCCGGTTGAGGAGTCTAGAACCAGGGGACACAATTTCAACGTAAGGGGAAAGCCACTTAGGACAGCGATGAGGAGAAATTTCTTTACTCAGTGGGTTGTGAATCTTTGGAATTCTCTACCTCAGAGGGCTGTGGAAGTTCAGTCATTGAGTATGTTTAAAGCAGAGATTGACAGATTTCTAAATACAAATGACATAGGGGAGATGGAGATAGTGTGGGAAAAAGGCATTGAAGTGGACGATCAGTCATCATCATATTGAATGGCAGGGTGGGCTCGATGGGCTGAATGGCCTACTCCTGCTCCTATGTTCCTATCAGTCTGCAAACGTCATATGCATGCTGTCATTGTCCCTTTTATTCCATGGGCTTCAGTTTTACTGGCAGTCTAGTATGTGACACCATCAAGAAGGTTTTCAATAAGTTAAATAAGGAGAAATTGTTTCCAGTGGCAAAAGGGTCAGTAACCAGAGGATGTATTTATCAGGTGATTGAGAAAGGACCAGAGGCGAAATGAGGAATGATTTTTTATACAGTGATGTGTTGTGATCTGGAATGCACTGTTTGATCAGGACTTGAAAGCAGATTCAGTAGTAACTTTGAAAAGCGATAGGGATAAATACTGGAAGGAAAAATGTACAGATTACAGGAGACAGCACTGACACAATGGACCAAATGGTCTCCTTCTTTGGGTATCGTTCTATGGTTTTATGAACATAATGTTGATACAATTCGCTGAGTTGGAAGGGAAGTGAACCCAGATTCCGGGTATTCTAAACACCAGACCCAAACCAAATGAACAAGCCTGTTGTTTAATCTCTGTTTTTCACACCAGCTTCTCCTCGCTCTTTCTGTGTTTCCTGCCTGGTCTGTTCCTCTGACCTTCATTCCTGACACTCTATTGAGAATGGCCAACTCACTGCGCCTCTCACGCACACCGTCACTCCACCCCTTCACCCACTTCCAAACCTCTCTGCTCAACAGTACCTCACATCTGCTCCTCTGCTCCATTAATATAACAGGAAAACATTTTCAAACAGACATCTCCAGACAGTGAACGTTCCAGTAAGACAAGGTAAAGAGCAGATTCATTCACTTTAAACACAGAGAGAGCAGCTCTCCCTGTTCAGTCTAAGGAGCAGATCTGGTTTCACTCCCATTAGTCTTAGAGGCATGCGCCAGAATTTTAAGGGACCGTTGGAGACGGGAATGGAGGCCGGGGAGGGGGAGGGGGGTGTGTAAAATAGGGATGGAAGACGTTGGACCGGATTTTTCTGTCGGCGGCTGACATGGAGGGCAGACTTCGCACATCCACATGGCAAGAAGGCATTTAAAGTATTTATGAGTCCAATTGTCAGCAATTTTATTCACTGGATCCAATTGAACTAATAGCACACGGGAACCACGGGGCTTCAGAGCCTCGCCTGGTTAAAGGAGGTGACTGGGAGGTGGGAGCTGAGTGTTGTCTTCACTGGGAAGCTATCGGGTGAGGCAGCGTAACTTGGCAGCAAGGGTGGAGGGGGAAAGGGCATCGGGAAACACTGTCAGGAGTGGGGGCCAATGTGCCAGCTCTGCAGAGGGAACAACACAAGGGTGCCATTGGGGCAGTGCCACTTCATTGAGGGTGACAAGTGAGGTAAATGTGGCTGGGTGTTGTTTACTGTGAAGGCCTTGCACTCAGGGAGGGGCAACCTGTCATGGGCTTCATTCGAGGCTCTCATTGGATTCGAGGCTCCCATTGAGGAGGAGGAGGAGGAGTAGAGAGGAAGGGAGGGAGGCGCAGGCACCAGCAGGGGCACCACAGCAGCTTGGGGGCCCACAGGAAGGCCAGCCTCGAACAGGAGGCTGGAGAAGGAGGCAGAGGAACACGTCAGCCGAGGTTCAACTACCTGCAGATGTCCGAGTGACAGTGTCTCCGCAGACTGCACCTCTCCACGGAGGTCGTCACTGATCTCTCTCCCATGATGCAGCTGTGCCCCATGCGACTTGGTGGGCACCTGATGCCAGTGTCACTGAAGGTCACCGTGCCACTGAACTTCTTCACCACCAGATCATTGCGGGGATCCACTGGAGATATGTGTGGAATCTCTCAGTCTGTAGTGAATCAGTGCATCAAGGAGGTCACCAATGTCCTCTTCAGGAGGGCCGGTGACTATGTGCACATTGATCCAAACAGTCAAGCTGAGAGAGCTATAGGATTCGGGGCCATCGCTGGATTCCACCAGGTGTAGGGTGTCATTGACTGCACCCATGTGACCATCAAGGCTCCTGCAGACCAGCCAGCAGCCTTCAACAGGAAGGGCTTCCACTTGTTCAGTGTGCAATTGGTCTGCGACCACTGCAAATGGATCCCACAGGTGTGTGCACAAATCCCGGGAAGCAGCCGCAACGCCTGCATACCAAGGCACTCCCAGGTGCCAGAACCTTTTCGCGGCCCCATCCGCTTTCAGAGATGGACCCTTGGAGACAAGGGCTACCAACTGAGGACATGACTACTGACGTCTGTGAGGAACCCACGCACGGATGCAGAGGAGAGGTACAACACCTGCTGCGGGTCAACCCGAGCGACCGTCAAGGAGGCCATTGGTCTCCTGAAGATGAGATTCAGGTGCCTAGATCGATCCAGTGGAGCCCTTCAGTATGTCCCGGCGAGGGTCTCGCATATCGTGGTGGTTTGCTGTGCACAGCACAATCTGGCATTACAGAGGGGTGAGGTGTTGACTAGTGAGGATATCGTGGAGTGTGATGTCTCCTCTGATGATGAGGATGTGGAGGAGGATGCTGCCCAAGCAGTGCCAGATGAAGAACCTCAGGCACAGTAGGAAAGGGGCCATGAGATACACACAAGGGAGACATGAGACACCCTTATACATTCAAGTTTCCTTTGAGCCTTACCACCTTCTGGAACCACAGCAAGAAAGTCTTAGCTTTAAGCAGCCCTGTTGTCACCTCCTTCCTTCTGTTCTGCAGCGTCCAGGTACAAATCGCACAGTGACAAGGCCGAAGCTTTGTAAACTCAGGGCTTGGTCCCTCACTTCCAGCCCCTTGGGAGGAAGGGTTTAAATGAAGTCCCAAAGGGTATCAACAATAAGAAGGAGACATAGTGAGAGAACATCATTTCTTTATTCCGTGTGACACCAAACACAACCCTATCCATCTGGAATGTACATTTACCCGTGAACCCCTCAGTGAATCTAGGTGCTCTTCTTAAATCTTTTCCGGGTGCTCCTACGTGGTGCTCCCCCTGCTCTGTCAGCTGAGATGGAGACAGGCTGCTGACCTTGCTGCCCCATGGCTTGGGATGACATTGGTGGCCGTCCTCTTGCTGCCTGAGGCCTGGAGGGCCCCGGCACACTGAGGGCCTCCTGCACAGGTACAGGGACCCCCCACTGTCATCGAGGATGATGGAGGCAGGCTCTTGTATCACTTGTGTCACTGGCAGAGGGGCTTTGGAGCTACTGTCCACACCAGGAGCACCCTGAGAGGAGACCCCAGATGTAGCAGCCAGCTGCTCCTCCCCCTTATAAGACACACTTGTACCTCGCTGCTGACCTGAGAGGGATGTGGACCTGGTGAAGAGTTCAGGTGCCTCGTCCCCCCTCTCACCTTGTCACCGCTGGATGGATCTCATGGACAAAGCGATGGAGTGCAAGTCTGCGCGCATCTCCGGCAGCCACTGATTGGTCGGCTGGATCTGGCTCTCCATCAGAGTCACCAATCTCTCAAGGAAGGAAGCCAGACACACCCCCATCAGACACAGTGCAGCATGCAAGGCCTGGATGGACTCCTCCATCATCCGAACTTGGGTACACATAACCTCTGGCAACTCTGCCAGATGTTGCCTGACCTCTTGCTGCAGCTGCAGTATTTCCCGTGTTGCTGGTGACACGTCATCAGCCTGGGACTCAGCATGGGCCTGGCCTCCCACAGACTTCCAACTGCCAGTGGCCTCGGCTGTCACAGCCTCCGTCAGCTGCCCGGGCCTGTCTGTGACGTGCTCACCAGCTTGTGTGCCCAAATCTAACAGCAAGTGGATACCCACCGAGTGAGGGTTTCTGTGCTGCTGGAGGGTGCAGGGGAATGAGGTGATGGTGCACCATCTGAGGCTCCCTCCTCCTCCTCAGAGGTGTCTGGCTGTCCCACAGTCTCTCCAGCTCTTCGCTCTTGTCGTTCATCCTAGCCTGCATGTGAAAACAGGGACATTGAAGGGTTAGGGTCTGCCCATCGTGACATTCCAACCACCCCTACTGTGCAGCTCCATTGATGCAGTGGTGAACAGATGAGCAGTATGGCTCCTTTGCAGCGGATGCTCCCTTGTACCCCAGGAGATGTTCACTCACTCTCTTAGGTAGGTGTCCCTGCCTCTCCATCAGCTATGGAGCAGCTGCTTTGCTGCCCGGCCTGTTCCATGGCCTCCTCCTCCATCGGGATGAGGACATGGAGATTAGGCATCCACTGCCAGTCTTGACATGCTCTTTCCGATTGTGGGCTGTCTTCTCCTGCAGCCACTATGATCAACAAAGTTAGTCTCCCAGCGGGGACAAGCCCAATATCTCTGATGGTGATAGTCCAGCAGTCCATGATGTGGACACACATATTCCTCCTGCATGTGGCCCCTCTCGAGGGACTGTGTGAGTTTATACAATGACTGATGTGCACCTCCCACCGAGATGCAGCCAAGCCTCAGGCAGCATGTCCTGCTGCCCTTCCCCAATACACATGACTGGGTGGTCACTCCCTTTCCACCAAACACTCCCTCTCACTCTGCCATGCGCAATGTCCAAAGGGTCCAAAGTGTTTTGAGTTTGCGCCTGAGCAGCCCGGATCCGGTCATTGACCCACTTCGTGCACTGGATCCATGTCTTGGGGGTGACCCCACGGCTGCTGACTTCACCTACTATCTCAAAGCAGCTTTGCTTGGTCAGGTGGACAGGTGTCCACCTCCCATCCCTGGGGAAGAGGATCTTCCACCTATCTGTTGTCACCTGGAGGCAAACCTGCAGGATGGCATCGCCAAACCATTGGACCATGGTCACTGCAGGCTCGCATTCAGCTCCTTACCTATCAGGCAGCAGAGACAGCAGAACGGGTCCTGGGGCATCAGTGACAGCAGAACGGGTCCTGGGGCATCAGTGACAGCAAAACGGGTCCTGGGCAGCAGAGGCAGCAGAACAGGTCCTGGGGCAGCAGAGGCAGCAGAACAGGTCCTGGGGCAACGGAGGCAGCAGAACAGGTCCTGGGGCAGCAGATGCAGCAGAACAGGTCCTGGGGCAGCAGAGGCAGCAGAACAGGTCCTGGGGCAGTAGATGCAGCAGAACTGGTCCTGGGGCAGCAGAGGCAGCAGAACAGGTCCTGGGGCAACGGAGGCAGCAGAACGGGTCCTGGGGCAGCAGAGGCAGCAGAACAGGTCCTGGGGCAGCGGAGGCAGCAGAACAGGTCCTGGGGCAGCAGATGCAGCAGAATGGGTCCTGGAGCAGCAGAGGCAGCAGAACGGGTCCTGGGGCGGCAGAGGCAGCAGAACGGGTCCTGGGGCAGCAGAACGGGTCCTGGAGCAGCAGAGGCAGCAGAACGGGTCCTGGGGCAGCAGAACGGGTCCTGGGGCATCAGAGGCAGCAGAACGGGTCCTGGGGCAGCAGAGGCAGCAGAACGGGTCCTGGAGCAGCAGAGGCAGCAGAACGGGTCCTGGGGCGGCAGAACGGGTCCTGGGGCATCAGAGGCAGCAGAACGGGTCCTGGGGCAGCAGAATGGGTCCTGGAGCAGCAGAGGCAGCAGAACGGGTCCTGGGGCAGCAGAACGGGTCCTGGGGCATCAGAGGCAGCAGAACGGGTCTTGGGGCAGCAGAACGGATCCTGGGGCAGAAGATGCAGCAGAACGGGTCCTGGAGCAGCAGAGGCAGCAGAACGGGTCCTGGGGCATCAGAGGCAGCAGAACGGGTCTTGGGGCAGCAGAACGGGTCCTGGGACAGCAGAACGGGACCTGGGGCAGCAGAGGCAGCAGAATGGGTTCTGGGACAGCAGAGGCAGCAGAACGGGTTCTGGGACAGCAGAGGCAGCAGAATGGGTCCTGGGGCAGCAGAGGCAGCAGAACGGGACCTGGGGCAGCAGAGGGCTCTCAGTAAGACACTCCTTTAAACCAGGCAGCAGTGAATGCAGGTCTGGCAGCCCTTTCAATATGGTGCCAGCACCAGCCGTTGTGTCAGATGTCGGTGCCATTGGTGCCTCGTTCCCTACCTCTGGTCCTTGTTTACATGGGCCCCACCCCTCCCTTCATTAATTGGTTGGCTGCTCCGTGATCGGGGTCGGTCGGCCACATTTCACTCGTGTGGTGACGACACCCACTTCCGGTGCCTCTGCCGAGAGCCGCACCGTTAGTTTAAAATTCAGCCCATGGGGTCAAGAGTGGAAAATCTCCCCTCTGATTCTCTCTACTTAAAATGAAGGAGACACCAAATTAAAACTGATGAAACCAGGGGTTGCATCTTGGTTCTTCAATCTAGTGTTCTCCCAACTGAGCTATTCCAGCCTCACTGTGACCTCATCTTCATTGGAGACAAATATAACTCCAGGCGGAATTTCCCCACCCGTTCATTCCTCACTTCAGGGGAATGGGACCCAACCAGATCGCGGAACTCAGATTATGTTAATGTTCTGCTCTTGATATCTTAATATTATCTTGCGTTTGAGCCACTTGCGTGTGGGCGGCACAGTGGCGCAGTGGTTAGCACCGCAGCCTCACAGCTCCAGGGACCCGGGTTCGATTCCGGGTACTGCCTGTGTGGAGTTTGCAAGTTCTCCCTGTGTCTGCGTGTGTTTTCTCCGGGTGCTCCGGTTTCCTCCCACAAGCCAAAAGACTAGCAGGTTGATAGGTAAATTGGCCATTATAAATTGTCACTAGTATAGGTAGGTGGTAGGGACAGGTGGGGATGTTTGGTAGGAATATGGGATTAGTGTAGGATTAGTATAAATGGGTGGTTGATGTTCGGCACAGACTCGGTGGGCCGAAGGGCCTGTTTCAGTGCTGTATCTCTAATTAAAAAAAAAAAAAAATCACTTTTAATCAGGTTCACGGACAAATTCTTCCATCATCCCTTCTCCCACATTCCCTCTCTCTCATTCATTCTTTATTCCTCACAATCCAGAAAGGGTTAGGAATCAGAGCTCACCCCCAAACCCTCTGCACACAGACCTCTGTCTGTTACCCTGTTTGATCCAAGAGACCAGTCAATAAATTACACTCTTTATAAACACAGAAAGCTGCCTCACAGTGTTGGACAGAGATAAATACACTGAAGTCTTTTGAAAAAAGTTCATCTTACGGGTTGTTACTGAGCCCACAGAGCAGGGCGAGCCCAGGCTCCAGCCCCAGCCCCAGCCTGTGCTGTGTTAGCTGATGCCACCTGGTGTGATGCTGAGCCACACGGAGCAGGAAAGGGCCTGGTTGTAGTCATGGCCTGTGTTGTGTTAACTGATCCCACTCAGTGTGGTAGGAGCCACACAGAACAGACTGGGCCCAGGCTCCTTCCTCAGCCTGAGGGATGATAGTTCTTCTCACACGTTGTTGTACAGAGCCCCACACAGAACAGGGAAATCACAGGCTCCATCCCCGGCCTGTGGTATTTTACTTCATCGCACCTTTTATGGTACGGAGTCCCCAGAGCAGGAAAGATCCAGCTTCCATCTCCGGCCTGTGCTGAATTAGCTGATCTGACCTGGTTGGCACTGAACCACAATCAGGGAAGGATGGGCCGAGGCTCCATGGCCTGTGGTGTGTTAGTTATTCTCATTTGGTGAGGTACTGAGCACCATATAGAGCAGGATGGGCCTGTGCTCAGTGAGCTGATCTCACCTTGTGTGGTCCTGAGACCCACACACAAAGCAGGACAGGCCTAGGCCTCATCCCCGGCCTGTGTTCAATTAGCAGATCTCAGCCAAAAGATTTTGATAAGGTTCCACACAAGAGGCTTCTCGATAAGATTAAAGGCCCTGGTATCAGTGGTAATATATTGATCTGGATTGGGAACTGACTGGCAGACGTAGGCAGAAAGTAGTTCCAGATGGATCTGGATCTGTTTGGAGACCAGTTACCAGTGGTGTCCCACAGGGATCGGTGTTGGGACTGTTGCTCTTTACTATTTTTATTAATGATCTGGATGTAGGTGTAGGGGGCACCATCTGTAAATTTACAGATGATTTGAAGATCTGTGCGAGTGTTTAGACTGCAGACGATACTCGACTGTTTCAGGCTGATCTTAATGTGTTGGGAGATTGGGTTCATGACTGGTAAATGATGTTTAATTTGGGTAAGTGCAGTGTTATTCATGTGGACAGGGCGAATGCTCAACATTCATACACCCTTCAGGGAAAAACATTAAAGCAGGTGGAGAAAGAAAATAATTTTGAGCAGAGATCTGGATGTTCTAGTGCACAGATCTCTAAAGTTACAGCAGCAATGCTGTGAAGTGATAGTTGGAGCAAATAGAGGGTTGGGCTGCATTCAGAGGACAATTGAGTATAAAATGAGGCATATTCTTTCATGGGATGTGAGCGACACTGGCAAGGCCAGAATTTGTTACCCATCCCTAATTGTCCTTGACAAGGTGGCGGTGAGCTCCCTTCTTGAATTGCTGCACTCCATGTGGTGTAGGTACACCCACAGTGCTGTTAGGAAGGGAGATCCAGAATTTTGACCCAGCATCAGTGCATGAACAGCGATATATTTGCAGATCAGATGGTGTGTGACTTGGAGGGGAGCTTGCACATGGTGGTGTTTCCATGCATCTGCAGCCCTTGTCCTTCAAGGTGGTGGAGGTCTTCGGTTTGGAAGGTGCTGTCTGCGGAGCCTTGGTGAGTTGCAGCAGTGCATCTGGTAGATGGTACACACTACTGCCACTGTACGTCAGTGATGAAGGGAGTAAATGTTTAAGGTGGTGAATGGAGTGACAATCAAGGCGGCTGCTTTGTCCTGGACAGTGTCGGGTTTATAGAGTATTGTTGGTGCTGCGCTCATCCTGGTTTGTGCCTGTAGATGGTTGACAAGTTTTGGAGAGTCAAAAATCACAAAATTATTGCAGTGCAGAAGGAGGCCATTCGGCCCATTGTGTCTGCATAGAATGATAGAACATAGAAAATTTACAGCACAGGCAGGCCAAAAAACGAGCCACCCAGCTGAATCCCATTGCCCAGCATTTGGACCGTAGCCCTGCAGGTTCAGGTACTTGAGGTGCACATCCAGACACCTTTTAAATGAGTTGAGGGTTTCTGCCTCAGCTACCCTTATCGGCAGTGAGTTCCAGACTCCCACAGCCCTCTGGGTGAAAAAACCTTTCCTCATCTCCCCTCTAATTGTTCAACACATCAATTTAAATCTATGCCCCCTAGTCACTGACCTCCCTACTAAGGTAAATAGACCCTTCCCATCCATTCTATCCAGACCCTCACAATTTTGTACAGTTCAATCAAATCTCCCCTCAGCCTCATCTATTCAACCCCAGCTGATCCAATCTTTCCTCATCGCTGCATTTTTCCAGAGCTGGCAACATCCTCGTAAATCTCCTCTGTAACCTCTCTAGTGCAATTACATCCTTTCTGGAATGAGGTGACCAGAACTGCACACAGAACTCAAGTTGTGGCCGAACTAATGATTGATACAGTTCCAGCATAACCTCCCTGCTCTGATATTCTATACATCGGCTAATAAAGGAAAGGATTCCATAAGCCTTCTCAACCAACTTATCAACCTGTCCTGCTACTTTCAGGGATTTGTGGACATTCACTTCAAGGTCCCTCACTTCCTCTACACCTCTCAGCATTCACCCATTAATTGTGTATTCCTTTGCTGTGTTTGACCTCACCAAAGGCATCACCTCACACTTCTCCAAGTTGAGTTCCATTTGCCACTTTTCTGCCCACCTGACCAGTCCATTTCTCCAGCTCTCCTAATGAGCATTTCACCACGTGCCTTGAGCTGAGTTGCTCATCACAGAATTCCCACTATCTGATTTACTTTTGTAGCCAGAGTATGTATATGAATGGTCCAGTTAAGCTTTTGTCAATGGTAACCCCCAGGATGTTGATGGTGGGGGGATTCAGCGATGGTAATGCTGTTTATCGTCAAAGGGAGATGGTTACATTCTCTCTTGTTGGAGATGGTAATTGCCTGGTACTTATGTGGTGTGAATGTTACTTGCCACTCAGCAGCCCAAGTCTGAATGTTGTCCAGGTCTTGCTGCTTCTGGACACGGACTCCTTCAGTATCTGAGATGTCCCGAATTTGTCCTTTTATGAAACCTTGGTCAGGACTCACTTGGAATATTGTATCCAGTCTTGGTCTCCTCACATGATGGGTGATATTGAGGCTTTGGAAAGGGTACAGAGGAGAGACATTCGACGAATTCCCAGTATAAGACATCTTGGTTATCAAGTTAGACTAAAAGAGTTGGGACCCTACACCTTAGAGAAACCTAGACTGAGGGGTGATCCGATTGAGGTTCATAAATAATGAAGAGTCCAATTTAGCATGGGAGAGGAGTCATAACTTTATATTGGAAAAGGCCAGATGGCACCCGGATCACATTAAATTTCATTTTCAGTGGTGGGTTAATGTACCAGGATGTCCGAGTGGTTAAGGCGTTGGTCTTACGATCCAATAGACATGTCTCTATGTGGGTTCAAACCCCACTCCTGGTATCTGTGCTTACAAAATGTTACTTATTCTTTCCCTGACTTTTGCCTTGCACCATCATCTCTTCTGTCATTTAATCACTCTTGCCTTCCAACTGATCACAGCTTCCTATTATTTGATCTGCCCCAGCACCGTTCCTTGGCTCTGCGCTTGCTTATAAACTGGTAAATCTTTAACTTAATCTCCTCTGTACCCTGACAATGACCTTCTCATCCTTCCTGGATTGTGGTTCCTCACAGGATCCGCTGCCTCTCCGACTCCCCTCCAGGTAACTGAAGGCCCTGAGCCTTGGTCTCGCTTTATACGCTAGCTGGTAGTTGATTCCTTGCAGGTCTGCCACCGCTCAGGAGAAGCTCAAGACCCAGATCAAGCAAAGTATCAAGAGGAATGTGAACAAAGGCTCCCTGGTGCAGAGCAAGGGACAGGGCGCCTCCGGCTCCTTCAAAATCAGCAAGAAGGAAAACCCAGGGAAAAGTGGGAAAGAAGGTGAAGAAACCAGCAGCCAAGAAATCTTTAGTGAAGAAACCAGCAGACAAGAAATCTTCAGTGAAGAAACCAGCAGACAAGAAATCTTTAGTGAAGAAACCAGCAGACAAGAAAGTGACAACAAAGAAAGTAACAGCCAAGAAAACGAGCAGCAAGGCGGCGGCAACGCCAAATAAGGCGGTGAAGAAAGCAGCGCTTCAGAAAAAGTCTCCTGCGAAGAAGGTCAAAAAAGGCAAGAGTGCGGCGGGCGGAAAGGCGCTGAAGAAAATGCAGACATGGAAGAGCAAGGTCAAGCCGAAAGCAGCGAAGTCTCAGAAAGCAGGGTCTGGAAAGAAGTGAAAGCGCGGGAAACTTGTAAACATCTGAACACAAAGGCTCTTCTCAGAGCCACCAACATCTCTCAGGAAAGAGCTGATCCCCTGATCAAATGATCCCTGTCCAGGCTGCGCCTGCAGATTCCACACGGAAATGATTTGGAGTAAATCCAGGATCCCTGGTGACTCCCCTCCACCCAGCCCTTTCCCCACTCTCTGTCATAAAACAGAGGGATGTCCGGCCCTCACTCTAACTGGGGATGTGTTCGGTGCAGTCTCAGTTCACAAATTCAGGGGGAGAGTTTGTAAGACAGTAACACTGGCGGAGAAACCCCACCTCACAACTCAAACCCCAACACATGAGTTTCTCCAATTCAGCTGGAGTCGGGTGAAAACAGGAGCTGGGATAGGCTGTGATCGGGAATGTTAGGAATGGATTTGTTCAGGGAGGAACGTACCTGGAATCTCCGAAAATAATAGTTCCTTATTTCCCCAGATGACACATTCTGCAGTGAGAGTGAAAAGTCTCTTCACTGCTTCACATTTATTAATTGTTTGGTTCGAGATGAATAATGAGTCAGAGAGTAATGACAGGATCTGAAGCTTCTCTCACACCAGCCCTTGAATGACTCAGTGTGAAGTGTCCAATGTGTGAATCTACTGCCAGGGTTTGTCAATCTGAACAGTTTCAGCTCAGTTACTGGGGGCCTGGAATCCCCGCAGTTTGACTCTGTCTCTGATTGGTCACCCGCTTCTCAATCCAATTCTTAACCAATAGGAGAATCACATATAAGTAAATAGAAGTTCTCATTGGCTTAGATTTTCCAATTGGAAAAAGCCCGGCAATTCCAGAGCAGGAAGGAATTGAAGTGATGGAAAATTTCAATTTTCAGGCAACAATTTTAAAACCTCTCATTTTGTGTTCTGTTTTCCTGTATTTACCGTCACAAAATCCTGACGCGATTTTTTTTTTAGATTAGAGATACAGCACTGAAACAGGCCCTTCGGCCCACCGAGTCTGTGCCGAACATCAACCACCCATTTATACTAATCCTACACTAATCCCATATTCCTACCAAACATCCCCACCTGTCCCTATATTTCCCTACCACCTATCTATACTACTGACAATTTATAATGGCCAATTTACCTATCAACCTGCAAGTCTTTTGGCAGGAAACCGGAGCACCCGGAGAAAACCCACGCAGACACAGGGAGAACTTGCAAACTCCACACAGGCAGTACCCGGAATTGAACCCGGGTTCCTGGAGCTGCGAGGCTGCGGTGCTAACCACTGCGCCACTGTGCAGCGATTTTAGGAACCGTTTTCATTTGTCAATCTGTTAACTGTAAGGGGCGGGAGGAAGGTCCGGTTCAGCAATTTAAAACGGGACAAATATCAGCTTCCACTCTGTAAAAGGAACAAATTAGCGACGAACCGCTTCTCACAGGCTTCTCGGGGACTGACAGAAACGAGCGGTTTCTGATCTTTTCTCCTGAAAGAGGCGGATAATGCTGCAGGGAGCAATGAACTGCCCTTCACTTTCTGGCTGCTAATACATCCCTGACTTTAAACAGTTCAAACAGCGACTGATGCTTCTGCCGGAAAATTAGCAGATTCACCAGAATGATCCCGGTCCATCATGGCCAAAGACATCCAGCTGGCCCGCCGCATCCGCGGGGAACGCACCGAAAACCCAGCTTCAGTCACAAGTGTAACAAGGGCTCTTTTCAGAGCCACCAAATCAGCAAAGGAAAGAGCTGCCATCTCTGTTCATCATCAAACCCATTAGATTGAGGGGCGGCCACATGGTTTCTGTTTTGTCACATCACTTTCCCGAAAGGCCTGTCGGACTGAGAGCTGATCTGGAATTTAGAAAGCAGCATTACCGGAGACTCATTGCTGCTCAGCACAATCTCAACCCCGCTCCTGGGATCCGTTAGCTGGCATTTGGGGAAAAGAAATGGATCCCAGTTTTATTTGGAAGGCATTAATGGAGCCGGTTCCGTTCACATGAGGGTTATTTACAAACATTACCCAATGAGTTCACTAATATTTGAATCCATTGGAGATCAGTACACAGGATATGTAAGGCAGCTCGGTCACTCTGACTGAAACCGCCAGTTCCCCGGGGCTGCAGAACCTGACACTGCGGGGAGAGAATCCCCGACTCTATCCCGCCGCCGGGGGAAACAGACAGCTCTGTGTCCGCAGAATAGGGAGGGCCGGGGGGAAGGCACACCTGAAAGCGCTGCAATGGACTCAGCTCCTGTGTGTGCACAACTCTCACTGATTCCGTCCTCTGGGAACAGTGCGGTCTAAACAGATCAGGTTAGGAGAGAAACACACAGCCCGAGAATGGCCTCTTCCTTCCTGCATTTACTCTGTTCCGGGAGCAGATTCTCATTGAGAAGCGGCGCTCAGATCACCGGAGAGAGAAAAAAACACAATTCAAACTGTCCAAATGAAAAACAGAGAATTAACCCGGACACTTCCATTATTAAATTAATTCATCAGCTCCGAACCAGTTCCCGTTAATGTACCGGGATAATCTCGGGATTTATAAAATCGAAGGCAGCGGGATTTATTAAATTGTTGATTCTGACACCCTGTAGTTCACTTCTTCACTGAACGAGAGGGGGAGATGTGTGAGCAGAGAAACAGAGCGAAATCCAGAGAGGGAACTGAAAACACACCTGGACAGATGTGAAACAGGTCAATCCACTGTTACCATAACTCCATCACTGACTCCCTCCTGACAGTAACCAGTCCTTTCACAGAGACTGTGGGTGGCTCTGAAAAGAGCCTTTGGTTTATTTGATGACATTTTGGCCGCTTTACTTTTTCTGGGAGCTCTGAGCGCTGGTTTTCTTGGGCAGCAGCACGGCCTGGATATTAGGCAGCACCCTGCCCTGAGCGATAGTCACTCCTCCCAGCAGCTTGTTGAGCTCCTCGTCGTTGCGGACGGCCAGCTGCAGGTGTCTGAGGATGTTGCGGGTCTTCTTGTTGTCCCGGGCTGCGTTCCCGGCCAGCTCGAGGATTTCAGCGGTCAGATACTCGAGCACAGCAGCCAGATAGACCGGGGCTCCGGCACCCACACGCTCAGCATAGTTACCCTTTCTCAGGAGCCTGTGAACACGGCCCACCGGGAACTGCAGTCCAGCCCGGGAGGAGCGAGACTTGGCCTTGGCTCGAGCTTTCCCGCTGGTCTTTCCTCTTCCAGACATTTCCACAATCTCACAAATACTTTCACAAAGAATGAATAATTTCCTTAGCATTGATAGCACGTGGCAGGTAGTCAGGATGGCCGAGCGGTCTAAGGCGTTGCGTTCAGGTCGCAGTCTCCATTGGAGGCGTGGGTTCGAATCCCACTTCTGACACCTTGTGTTTTGACTGCACTGGAGGCGTTTGGGAGCAGCGGTGAAAAGCAAAGAGAAAGCAGGAAAGAATATGGACAAACAAAGGAACAATGGACCCAAAGATGTTGCAACAAAACATGAGAGTTAGAGCCAACTGAGCAAACAGCAGGGCACATAAAAGATCAAAAATGTAACCTTTGTATCGGGGTGGAAGATGTTGCCAATATCCTTAATGAATACTTTACTGTTTTCCCGAATGAGAGGGTGATGCAGATATTGTTATGAAGGAGGAGGAGTGTGAAGTATTGGACGTGATAACTTAAGGAGAGAGGAAGTATAAATGGGATGAGCATCCTTGAATGTGGAAAAATCACCAGGACCAGATGAAATGTACCCCAGGCTGTTGAAAGAAGCCAGGGAAGAAATAGTGGAAGGTCTGACCATCATTTTCCAATCCCTCACTGGATACAGGTGTGGTGCCAGAGGATTGGAGGTCTTGTAACGTTGCAATAAAAGCAAAATACGAGGCAGATCAAGCATGGCTGATCCTTTCGAGTACAGAAACAGGGCTGAATTCCCTGAACCAGTGCTACAGCTTTCAGAATAGAAGGAGCCTATACACACCTGATGGGTTCCACTTAAACAAAAGAGCTGGAGGTGTTGACGGTCAGAACAGATAAAATGTGGAGGAGTGTTTGAAGCAGGTGCTGTGTGGTTACTGTAGTTGTACTATGGAGTTATTTCAAGGAGGTGATTCTGAATGTAATGGATCAACGTGGACCCGTCCAAGGCAAAAGTTCTAAACTTCCCTGTGGTCCAGCCTGGTTGAATGAAACTGAAGAAAACAAATCACCCAGAAGTGGAAAAGAAATATAAGGCCATGAAAGCACAGAATTCAGATGGATGCAATACCAGATGGTATGGCAAGAGTGTAAAACAGCAACAGATTGGTGAATAAAACTTTCCCATTGAATGAGACAAGAGAAAAGAAGGGTAATAATAGTGTCAGGTGAGTTGTGACACGATTCACATTCCACCTTGATCTGAATAGGACTGTTGAAGGGAGTGATTGAGAAGAATAGAGGAGAAATGAAAAGAAAGGAGAAATAAACAAAAGGTCTTTTGATTTTAGAATGCTTGTTTTTGGAAATGACAGACTGTAAAGTGTGTGTGTCAGAAGATATAGAGCGAAGTTGGGTATGACAAGATCACAGGAAAGTTGTGCCCTGAGACAAGGTGTGTGTTGACAGGAAAGCTGCTTTCTTTTGCACAATATGTATTTTATTCATATAATTTGTGCAATTACATTGCAAAGCAGTTCAAATTTAATATTACATAAGGTACAATACAGATCAGTTTCCTTCAATAATGTACATGATGTATCTCACTATCCCTGCCTGCACAGGTTATATTTACAGTATTTACATTACACATCAAACATTCTCTGGTGCAAACAGCCCGAGGGGTTTTACACGGGTTCCCGCCCCTCACTGTACTGTGGCCTACTAGGGCCTTCGACTGCAGCCTTTCCCCATTGAGTCTCCATGGTGGCTTCCCCAAGCTTTAATGCCGTCCCACAGCACATAGTCTTGGACGTTGCAATGTGCCAGTCCGCAACACTCGGTCATGGACAGCTCTTTGCACTGGAATACCTGTCCCACGGCCGGGCTCGTTCTCAATGGAGATCATTTCAAATGAACATTTCGTAAATCCGTGCTGTCTCTCACAATAAAGAGAACAGGATGTCTGGCAGATTCAGTGTGAGACAATAACACTGCCGGGTAAAGGCCGCTTTCCAACTCCAATCTTAACACAGGAGATTCCCCAAACATCTGCAGTAAGGTGCTGTAAACTGCTGGAAGCGGATGTGTGTGGACATGGTGATGTTACTGAGGAGGTTTCTTAGTATAGAATGGACTGTGTTTAGGTGGGAATATTACTGAGCCTTAATTGCATCGGGACCATATTTAAAAGCTCCGGCTTTCTGGAAAGCCTTGACGATGAAGGCCGAGTCTGGAAGGGTTTGTGTGGAGAGCTGGGTTTCGGTTCTACTGTTAATAAAGTGTTTGAAATTGGCAGCCCGGAGGAAACTGGAGGTGGAGCTGAAAGATGAGGGGCCATTCTCTCTCTGTCTGTCACTCTGGGTGTCTCCTCCATCGAGCTCTCTGTTTAATCTTCACTCTTGTCTCTTCCCCTCCCTGCTCTCACTCTGCCTTTCTCAGCCAGGTCCAGGTGGCCTGTATAAAAAGGAGCCTGACAGAATCAGTCTCTTTTATTGTGCACTGATTTGAGGAAAGAATCAACATGTCTGCCAGTAAACAAGAGTATGCTCCAGGCTGGCAGCATGTTAGAATCCATGAGGAAAGGCATCATCACCCTCATTGACAAGCAGAAGGGGGAGAGGACAGAAATCAGAAATTGGTGGCCCAATTTCTGCTCAATGCTGACTACAAGATTCTGTCAAAAGACATAGCCAGTCGATTCAAGTGCTCTGGAGTTAGTGATTCACCCTGATCAGACCTATACTATACCAGGCAGGACAATCTCTGATAGCTTTGCGCTACTCAGGGATATGATCACCTATGTAAGGGACAGGAGGGTGGACACCTGCCTCATCAGCCTGGACCAGGAGAAGG
This sequence comes from Heterodontus francisci, assembly GCF_036365525.1. Lineage (NCBI taxonomy): Eukaryota > Metazoa > Chordata > Chondrichthyes > Heterodontiformes > Heterodontidae > Heterodontus > Heterodontus francisci. The sequence goes on from NW_027142345.1 coordinate 2,273,847, forward strand.
CTTTTGACAGGATATCGCACACTTACATGATGGATGTGCATTCCAAAATGGGGTTTGGGGAGAGAATCTGCAATTGGATCAAACTACTCTACACAAACATCAGTAGTGCAGCCTCAATCAATGGGTGGGAATCAGAAGGTTTCCCGATCCAATCTGGAGTCAGACAGGGCTGTCCTCTCTCCCCTGTCTTGTTTGTTTGCAGTATTGAACCCTTTGCTGAGTCTATTAGGAAGAATGCGAGCATCAGAGGGGTGACAATCCCAGGCAGCGGAGGCACTCAGGTTAAAACCTCCCTGTACATGGATGACGTCGCCGTTTTATGCTCGGATCCACTGTCTGTGCGCAAAGTGATGAGCATCTGCGACCAGCTCGAAATGGCCTTGGGAGCCAATGTTAAACACGGCAAGAGCGAGGCCATGTTCTTTGGGAACTCGGCTGACCGATCCTTTGTCCCCTTCACCGTTAGGTCAGACTACCTGAAGGTGCTGGGAATATGGTTTGGTAGGGCTGGGACGTGCACCAAAACCTGGAAGGAGCGAGTAGCCAGGGTCCAACATAAGCTGAGCATGTGGGAGCAGCGATCTCTCTCCATTATGGGTAAGAACCTGGTCATCAGGTGCGAGGCGCTCACATTGCTGTACGTGGTGCAGGTCTGGCCCATACCGCATTCCTGCGCTGTGGCGATCACCTGAGCCATTTTCCGCTTCATCTGGGGATCCAAAATGATCCGAGTGCGGAGGGACACGATGTTTAAACCTCTGGATAAGGGCGGGAAAAATGTACCCAACGTCGCCTTCATCCTTATGGCTACCTTTGTGTGCGGCTGCATCAAGCTGTGTGTAGATCCCCAGTTTGCAAACTTCAAGTGTCACTACGTGCTGAGGTTCTATCTGTCCCCAGTGTTGCAAAGGATGGGCCTGGTCATATTGCCGCGGAATGCTCCATCAAGTTGGACTGTGCCGTACTGCCTATCCTTCATGGAAAAGTTTCTGTGGAAAAACACCTTTGACCACCAATCCATCAGGCAGTGGTCTGCACGGAATATCCTCAAGGCCCTGCGGGAAAAGAAGATGGTGGATCCTGTCGGATGGTCCCCTGAGCAGAAGTCCAAAGTCATTTGGCAGAATGCCTCATCACCAGAACTTTCAAACAAGCACCAAGATGTAGCCTGGCTGATGGTGAGAAGAGCCCTCCCTGTCAGATCCTTCCTGCACACCCGAAGTCTCACCCCATCCACACGCGGCCCTCGAGGTGGCTGTGGTGGAAAAGAGACGTTGCCCACCTCTTTCTGGAATGTGTCTTTGCAAAGCAGGTGTGGAAGAGATGCAGTGGTTTTTGTCGAGGTTCATCCCAAGCAGCTCTGTAGCACAGGAGTCTGTGCTCTATGGGCTGTTCCCAGGGACGCACACCGAGATAAACATCAACTGCTGCTGGAGGACTATCAATTCATTGAAAGACGCTCTTTGGTCTGCCCGAAACTTGCTGGTCTTCCAGCGCAAAGAGTTGTCCATGACCGAATGTTGCAGACTGGCACATTCCAAGGTCCAGGACTACGTGCTGAGGGACGCATTAAAACTTGGGGCAGCCGCAGCAAAGGCTCAATGGGGAAAGACCACAGTGTAAGCTCCCCTCACCACGCTGAACTGAGGAGCTGGATCCATGGGAAACCACTCGAACTGTAGCCAGAAAATATTTGTTTGCTGTAAAATGTACATGGCATGACAATGAAATGGAAGGGTTGTGAGGCAACTCACTCCTGTATTGAAGGAAACTGATCTCCTTTGCACTCTTTGTATTGTTTGACTTGGTGCTTTTTGGAACTGTTTTGTAATGTATTTTTTTTTTTACAGATTTTTATGAATAAAGTATATTTTGGAAATTAATAAAAGAAAGTCTGGCAGAGGTAAAGGAGGGAAAGGACTGGGCAAAGACGGAGCAAAGCGGCACCGCAAAGTGCTTCGTGATAATATCCAGGGCATCACCAAACCAGCAATCCGCCGCCTGGCTCGCCGTGGCGGGGTCAAGCGGATCTCGGGTTTGATCTATGAGGAGACTGGCGGGGTGTTGAAGGTTTTCCTGGAGAATGTGATCAGGGATGCGGTCACCTACACTGAACACGCCAAGCGCAAGACGGTCACTGCCATGGGTGTGGTGTACGCTCTGAAACGGCAGGGCCGCACTCTCTGCGGATTCAGCGGCTGAACAACTCGACCCTTTCCTGCAAACACAACAAAGTCTCTTCTAAGAGCCACCCACCGCCTCACAGAGAGAGCAGTGACCTAGAAACGGGAGATGGGATAGGCTGTTTAGAACTGTCTGGAATAAATCTGTGCTGTGTTCGAGATACAAAAGTAGAATCCCCAAATTTGACATTTCATTTGCAGCAAGGATGTGATTTTCTAAACGGGCTGTGTAAACAGTGCCCGAGGCTCTACAGTTAGTTATTTCCCCAGTCGACACATGTCCTCAGTGAAAAGCCACATCACTCCTCCAGAATCACTCATTGTTTTCCTAGAATTTCAAAATGATTTCGCTGCAATGAGGGAATCCGGGAGTTTTGCAGCAGCCGTTAAATCGGTCACTGGAACCAGACCCACTTGTGATGTTATTTCCCCCGAGACGGTGTTTCCTGCACTGAAACTGACAGGGTTTGTGAAACTGATCAGTTTCAGCTCATTCATTCAGGGACCTGGAATTCCCGCTGTTTGAGCCCGCGCTATCCAGAGCCCACTTCTGATTGGTCACCCTCTTCCCATTCGCATGTCTTAACCAATTGCCGAGCCTCGAATTAGAAAATACAGCAAATCATTGGCTTAAATTGTCGTCCTGGCAGAAAGGTTGAATTCAAAAAAGCCGCCAATTTCAGTGTTGGGCAGAATCGAATTACTCAACGAATCTCAATAACGAATTGGCAGCACATTCTCTACATTCCCCGATTTTCCTTTCCATCGATTGGGGTATAATTCACTCGGGTGCGTTTGCTAATACTAACTGTCATCCTCAGATCCATTTAACATTTCAGTAATCCTATTAAATACAAAAGGAATTTTGTGATTGAATTTCCATTGGAAGATAGTGAATTAGCACCCCGATCGATGGAAAGGAAAATCGGGCAGAGGATAAAATGTGCTGCCAATTCGTTATTGTGATTTGTTTATATAACTGACCAGGATTGACTTCACCCGAACGCAGCTACTAGCTCCCACCCCACTGACCGCTCTCCCCATCTCTGCAACTAGCTTTCTCCCCCTCCTCCCTCCTGGTGAAATTCCGCACTCTGGCTGTTCGCTCTCCGCATCCCCACCCCCCACCCTGTCCCAGCCCAGCCCACAGCTGCTAGCTCTGGCTGTGACACTCGCTCCCACATTTCTTCACCAGGCGCCACCTGTAGAAGCAGGAGGGCCGCAAGGAGTGACAGGGCGACGTAGGAGTGAGTGGCTGAGAGGAGGGAAGCGGCACGGCCTGGAGCGAGTGGCCAGAGAGTGGGGTGGTGCGAAGCGAGGAACAACTGGCCAGGGGAGTGGGGGGGTGAGGGAGCAGCGAGGTCTGGAGCGAGCGGCTGAGTGGGGGAATCGTCGAGGCCTGGAGTGAGTTGCCGAGGGAGGAGAGCTACAGCTTCAAAATCTCCCATTCAGCCACTTCCTCCAGCCAAGTGGTGGGGGGATGGGGTGGCTAGATACCCAATGATGCTTTATCACGCATGCACGAAGATGGATTTGTTGCGGAAATGTGATGATGTTGGCGCTGCAAAATGCTCGAGTATCTGACCGCTGAAATCCTCGAGCTGGCCGGTAACGCGGCCCGGGACAACAAGAAGACCCGCATCAACCCCAGACACCTGCAGCTGGCCGTCTGCAACAACGAGGAGCTCATCAAGCTGCTGGGAGACGTGACCATCGCTCAGGGCGGGGTGCTGCCTAATATCCAGGCCTTGCTGCTGCCCAAGAAAACCAGCGCTCAGAGCTCCCAGAAAAAGTAAAGCGGCCAAAATGTCATCTAATAAACCAAAGGCTCTTTTCAGAGCCACCCACAGTCTCTGTGAAAGGGTTGGTTACTGTCAGGAGGGAGTCAGTGATGGAGTTATTGGAACAGTGGATTGACCTGTTGCACATCTGTCCAGCTGTGTTTTTTAATTTGATCTGTTTTTCTGCTCACACATCTCCCCCTCTAGTTAAGTGAAGAACTGAACTACAGGGTGTAGAATCAACAATTCCCAGGATCGGGGGTGAGATTGTGCTGAGCAGCAATGAGCCTCCAGTAATGCTGCTTTCTAAATTCCAGATCAGCTCTCAGTCCAACAGGCCTTTCGTATTTTAAATATCACAACAGAGCTGAGCGGGAGTGAGCGCAGCCTCAGCTGCACCGAGTCTCAGCGGCTCTCACGACCCCAATCAGAGCCGCCAGGCCTGGCGGACGTGCAGCAAGGACCCCGGGGGAGGGAGGGTGCACCATTAAAGTGATGGTGCAGCACCTCCCCCATCCTCGCCGCCACTTCCCGGTTTCTTCTCCCGTTTATCTCAACATTAAGAAGACGCTTTTGCTCTGGACTACACTGGTTATAAAGTAAGACCCAACTTTGTCTCTGAAAGTGATGAATAGCAGCAACAACAGCAGAATCCAACCCCTGCAGTTACATGTGAACTTGCTGATGTTGCAGGAGATTGAATGACTGAGTGAATCCCTTCCCACACACATGGCAGGGGAACGGCCTCTCCCCAGAGTGAATGTGTTGGTGTTTCAGCAGATCATTACTGCTTTTCAAGCTCTTCTCACAGTCAGGACATTGAAAAGGTGTGAACAAGTTGATGTTCAGTGAGGTTGGATGACTGAATGAACCCCTTCCCACACACGGAGCAGGTAAATGATCTCTCCCCAGTGTGAACTCACTGGTGTTTCAGCAGGTTGACTCTGGCTGGGTTCAGTTCTACACTCACTGGTTCCTCTCTCTCTCCTCCCCTGAAGGTGCTGATTCTGACTGTATGTACATGCTCTCTCCCGCTCCGACCCTCCCTGTCCAATGTAGTATCCCCCAGTTTTGGTGATGTGCTCTCCCTGACCTGTCTCCATTTCTCCTTCTTATACAGACTTGCCCTGACTGTCACTATTTCATAGAATCATACAACACAGAAGGAGGCCAATCGGTCTTTTGTGCCTGTGCTGAATCTGTGAAAAAAATGATGCAATTAGTCCAACCCCCTGCCTATTTCCCCATCGTCCTGGAGAAATTCACTTTGAAATATTTGTCCAATTCCTTTATGAAAGTTATAATTGAATCTGTTTCCACAACCCTGTCAGACAATTCATTCCAAATCCGAATCAGTTACTGGGTAAAAAGATCTCTCCTCACCTCCCCTTGACATTTTTGGCCAACAATCCCAGCTTCACCACTCTGTCCAGAGAACTGAAACCCCTCATCTCTGGTATCATTCTCGTAAATCTCCTCCGAACTGTCTCAAAAGCTTTGATGTCCTTTCTGAAACCTGGTGCCCAGAACAGGACACATTACTGTAGCTGAGATCGAGCCAGCGACGCCCACATCCCACGAACGGATAAAAAAACGCTCCCTGCCAAATCCCCAATTCTTATCCATTTACAGACGCTCCTTGCCCAGTCCCCAAATCTTATTCATTTAGAGACGCTCCCTGCTCAATCCCCAATTCCTATCCATTTGCAGACGCTCTCTGACCAGTTGACCTTGCTGGCGGGCAGTTTCGGGAAGCCTCACAGGGAAAAGCTTCACCGCCACCCGCAGGGACACAAACGGGATTGTTCCATCCTATTGTGGCCTTGACGCCCTGCTCCAGCTGTGTGCACCCGCTACGGGCGCGGTCTCCCTGCACTTTGTGAATATTCCGCTCCAGCTGCAGATGGAGCTCAGCCACTACCGCACCTGCTCCTTTTCAGAGACAAGGCAAATTCTGGAGCGCAGAGCATTCTGGGTACCACAACTGTCATTAATGCCAATCTCTGACATGATAATCAGGTTTTATTTCCTACATTTCATTTCCTGGTATGTTAGTGCGTGCTTTCTTTTGTACCTGTCAGTGCCTGGGAGGAGAGAGTCAGCTTCACTTTGTAGCCGTGAATTTCTGGTGTGAGAATGTGGGTTTTTACTCTGTATGTTTCAGTTTTTGGTTTGTGACTGTTTCTGCTATTGCTCTGTGAGTTAACTTTGTGGAAAGAGATGCAGTGGTTTTTGTTGATCTTCATCCCAAGCAGCTCGGTAACACAGGAGTCTGTGCTCTACGGGCTATTCCCAGGGACGCACACCGAGACAAACATCAACTGCTGCTGGAGGACTATCAATTCGGTGAAAGACTCCCTTTGGTCTGCCTGAAACTTGCTGGTCTTCCAGCGAAAAGAGTTGTCCACCACCGAATGTTGCAGACTGGCACATTCCAAGGTCCAGGACTATGTGCTGAGGGACGCACCAAGGCTTGGGGCAGCCGCAGCAAAGGCTCAATGGGGAAAGACCACAGTGTAAGGTCCCCCCACCAAGCTGAACTGAGGGGCTGGATCCATGGGAAATCCCTCGAACTGTATCGGAGAAATTTTGTGCGCTGTAAATGTAAAAATGTATATGGCATGACAATGAAATGGAAGGGTTGTGAGGCAACTCATGATTGTACAGAAGGTAACTGATCACCTTTGCACTGTTTGTATTTTTTGACTTGATGCTGTTTTAAACTGTTTGGGAATGTAATTTTTACAGATTTTTATGAATAAAGTATATTTTGGAAATAAAAAAAAAAAATGTGAGTTTCACCACATATCTTTTAACAACTTGTATGTGAACATCAGCTTTTGTCCAGATCTATCAGTTTCTGATATAGAGTCATACAGTTATACAGTACAGAAACAGGCCCTTCAGCCCACTGTGTCTGTGCTGGCCATCAAGCACCTAACTATTCTCATCCCATTTTCCAGTATTTGGCCCGTAGCCTTGTATGCTAAAGCATTTCAAGTGCTCATCTAAATACTTCTTAAATGTTGTGAGGGTTCCGGCCTCTACCACCTCTTCAGGGAGTGCGTTCCAGATTCCAACCACCCTCTGGGTAAATTTTTTTCCTCAAATCCCATCTAAACCTCCTGCCCCTTACCTTAAATCTATGCCACCTGTTTATTGACCCCTCCGCTAAGGTAAAATGTTTCTTCCTATCTAACCCATCAATGCCCCTCATAATTTTGTAAACCTCAATCTTATCTCCCCTCAGCCTTCTCTGCTCCAAGGAAAACAATGCTAGCCTTTTCAGTCTCTCTTCATAGCTGAAATGCTCCAGCCCAGGCAACATCCTGGTGACTCTCTTCTGTACCCTCTCCAGTGCAATCACATCCTTCCTATAGTGTGGTGCCCAGAACAGTACACAGTACTCCAGCTGTGGCCTAACTAGCATTTTATACAGCTCCGTCATAACCTCCCTGCTCTTATATTCTCTGCCTCGGACTATCTATATTGGCCTGTAATCTAAGGCTTTCCTCCTCACTATTTACGACACCACCAATTTTCGTGTCATGTGTGAGAAAGGGTTTGATTCTATCCCTATCAGTATCCGTTACATGCATGTGTTTTTAATCTGCACCCCCTCTATTTTATTCTCTGTACTTGTCAGCCTCTTGTAGGTGAGTCTGTGTTTTGCTCTTTATCTCTCAGTCTTCGAAGTATGAGCCTGGGTTTGTACCTAATTTTCTTTGTACCTTGCAGGATGGATATTGAAGAGAGGTTTTTACACATTAACTGCCAAATCCTGATAAGTGATTTTTGGGTTTCACACAGTATCTGTCAGTTTCTTGTCTAGGACTGTTGGTTTTACTCTGTCGCTGGCATTTGCTGGTTTGTTAGTGTGGGGTTTACACTGTACCTGTCAGTTTCTCATATGTGAGTGTTGGTTTCAGTTTGTATAGAATCATAGATCACAGAATACTTACAGCACAAAAGGAGGGATTTAGCTCATCGTGCTTGTGCTGCCTCTCTGCACAAGCAACTCAGCTCATGCCACATCCTCATGTACTCCATGAAAAGCTGATTTTTTTTCCCTTCAGATAATTATCATATATCCTTTTGAAAGCTATGGTTGAATCTTCCTCCGTCACACTCTCAGGCAGTACATATCAGATCTTAACCATTTGCTGCATAAAAAAGGTTTTTCCTCATGTTGCCTTTGGTTCTTTTCCCATTCACCTTAAATCGGTGTCCTCTGCTTACTCAGCCATGAGTAATATTTCCCATTGCTTTCTCAGCACTGATGGATTGTGAGGTGGGAGACAGCCAGAAGTCCCACTGAGCCGCACTGACTCCCAGCTGAAAAAGAAATGAGATAAAGTTCAATCTTTCACAGCGAGATGCTGCAGAGAGTTAAGAGTCCCGAATGAAAGAGAGCGTTTCTCATACTGTTGTTGAATTTCATTTCAAACACTCCTTGTACTCTCTGCTAATGAAGCCTAAAAAATGGAAAAACTAAATGGCGCTCAAACTCACAACCCTGAGATTGAAAGCCCCATGATCGACAGACTGAACTGAATATGTCACTTCTACTGTACCTCTGTTTGGATGGATGCAACTGTTTGCTCCAATGCAAGGGCAGCTTTCAAATCCTCCCATGGGTCCACACGTCAGACTAAGTTCCATGTTGTAAACTCAAGCAAAGGAAATCTGCTCACTTCCAAAACTATCAGCAAATTGAAGCTGATTACGATCAACATCATCAGAGGTCAGAACTACCTGGTGAAAGAAGACTCCCTGAAGAAGGATCCACAATTATTCAAAGGCATCGACAAAGTGAAAAACAAGAAAATCGATGAGTCAATCCAAGCTAAACAGAAACACTGAAGAATTCCATTCCAGACCAGAACACAATTAGAGGCATTTTTTGTATTCAAAGCTGGGCATTAGTATTTAATAGTTGATATATAATTTTGAATATATTTGAATTTATTTAATCATTTGGCACTGCTGAACATGAAGCAGTCTTAAATCATTTAATTTTTTTTTGTAAAATCTGACTTACCAGATTAAAATATTAGATCAAGGGAGAAATTTCAAAGATTACTGGACCAGTAATCCAGAGGCCTGGACTCAAGATCCAGTGACAGCCAGGACGTCAAGGCGGGAAACACTCCGCACTAGTCTGCAGTGAGCGATTCCATCGAAGGTAGAGCACAATCTCTTTAATATAAGAATGTATATTTTATAATAATTAATCACTCAAGACCTTCCTGGTCTCTGCATCTCAGCTGCTCTCTGGATAAACTTGCAGAAAGTATTTCAACCTGTAAAGCAGGAGTCTAGGGAATGTATAATGATATTTTCTAGCCTTCGGGCAATATTTTAATCAATACAGTGTGGGACAACCTGTCTGGGCACAACTCCATGACTTTCTCTTTAACTGGTGACCTCACAATCACTAACTTCTTTGGTAACAATCTTCAGCTCATCACCTCCGGTACGTAGCTCTAATCTTAATGCACATTTAAACAACCTTTCAAGTCCAGTTACAGTTTTTGTTGCCTTACCTGCACAAGCTTAAAAAGTGAAAAACGGAAGCAAGTTTAACTGAACATTCTGGTGGTCAGTTCGGGCACGGGAAAAAAATGAAAGGACTCGGACCAGGTCGGATGTGGTGCTGTCAGGCTTGGGTCGGGTTTCATTTGCTGACCTGAGCAGGCCTTTAGTTACTGTTGCAACTTTATATTCCCACTTGACAATCTGTATATTTTGTTCATTTCAATTTTGTCGACAAGCTCTTTGAATCCAGTTCCCCGGTCCTCAAGCAGGCTCAGTTTGGAAATCGATTCCGCTTTCTGGAAGGCTGAAAGCAATCGATGACCTTAAACTAAAAATGGCAACAGAGAAGGGCTCGTCTGGGATTTGAACCCAGGACCTCTCACATAATAATCACTTATATACCCAAAGCGAGAATCATACCCCTAGATCAACGAGCCACCGTTGGCATGGTTTTTATTCGCTCCTGTGGAATTTCACTGGCACCCACAGCCGATCATGCATTTTTTTCAGATCAAAACAATATCCTACAAAGCTGAAATAAAAACAGAAAGTGCTGGAAATACTCAGCACCTCTGACAGCATCTGTGGAGAGAGAAACAGAGTTAACATTTCAGGGTTTTCACCTTTTGTTTGAGCCATCTTTTCAGACTGCTTCTGTCCATCCAATCTCACTTTTTACTCTATCCACATTCTAAGGGTGGTGCAGTGGTGAGCACTGTAGCTTCACAACTTCAATGACCCCGATTCAGTTCTGTATACTGCCTGTGTGGAGTTTGCAAGTTGTTTATGTGGGCTTCCACAAGGTACTCTGGTTTCCTCCCACAACGAAAGACTTGTGGGTTGATAGATAAATTGACTGTTGTAAATTGGCCCCAGGGTAGGTGATAGGAGAAATGAGGGGATGTGGTAGGGAATTCTGGGTTAACATAGGATTAGTATAAATGGGTGGTTGATGGTCAGTGCAGACTCAGTGGGCCAAAGGGCCTATATCAGTGCTGTATATCTCTATAACCATTCTCTAAGCAAATGCATTTTTCATGAAGTCCTCATTTCTTTTATTAATGACAATTTTATATTTCCGGCCCTTGCTTCATACGATACCACAAGTGGAATCATGTTTCCATCAACCCGATCAAACCCCTTCACTATTTCCTCATATTGCAATGTTTCTTCAACCCTGACAGACTGTGGAGTTTCCGCTGCTTGATTGCAGTTCTTGCTTCCCGCAAGTAGATGTCACCTCACTCCAATATCGTGAAGTTTACAAATGTGAGAGAGACACAACAGGAAATAATTGTTGACATTATAGTGAATGTGTGGGATTTAGAAATACTAGGAGTGGAGACGAGTTATTATTGAATTTGTCAAACCAAACATATGTTATAATGTTGTGTTAAATCTGTCACTCTGTTGTCTTGATTCTGAGAGTGACATAGACTCATCGAGTCATTGGGTCATTTGTGGTATAGAAGGAGGCCATTCGCCCCATCAAGTACAGGCCAGCTCTCCATGGAGCGATCCAGTCAGGCCCACTCGTCTGCTCGATCCCCCTAGCCCTGTAAATTTATTTCCTTCAAATGCCCATCGAAATTCCTTTTGTAACCAACGATTGTCTCCACTTCCTCCGCCCTCGGGGGCAGCGAGTTACAGATCATTACCAATCACTGTGTAAAAAAGCTCTTCCGCACATTCCCCCTGCGTCTCTTGTCCAGAACCTTCAATCTGAATCCCCTAGTCCTTGTACCAATAGTTAATGGGAACAATTTTTCCTTGCCAACTTATCTAAAACTGTCATAGCCTTCGACACCTCTATCCATTCTCCCCTCAATCTCCTTTGAGACAGGCAGAAAAAACCCTGTTTTTCTAACCTAATCTTGAAACTAAAACCCTCCATCCCTGGAACTATTCTGGTAAATCTCCTCTGCACCGTCTCAAGAATCCGCACATCCTTTCTAAAGATTGGTGAGCAGATCTGGATGCAACACTCCAATTGGGCCCTAACCAGAGTTCAGCATAACAACCCTGATTTTGTACTCAATGTCTCTATTTATAAAGCCCAAGATCACACATGCTTTGCTAACCACTCTCGCAATATGTCTTGCCAACTTCAAAGAATGATGGACATGTACTCCAGGTCCCTCTATTCCAGCACACTCTTCAGAACTGTAGCATTGAGTATATATTGCCTCTCCCTATTTCTTCTGCTAAAATGCATCACCTCACACTTGTCACTATTAAATTCCATGTGCCACCTGTCTGCCCATCCTACTAGCCGATAACTATCCTGTTTCAGGCAGTTCATATCATCCTCACTGTTTGCCACTCCTCCAAGTTTGGTGTCATCGGCATATTTTAAGATTCTACTCGATATTCCAAGATCCAAGTCATTAATCTGTAGCAAATAAAAGCAATGGTTCTAGCACTGACCCTTGGGGAACACCACTGTCGACTATCCTCCGGTCTGACCAAGAACCATTTCATATGACTAGCTGTTTTCTCTCCTTAAACCAATTTCCTATCCAAATGGACACTGACCCTCCTAATCCATGAACCTCAATTTTGTTAACCACCCTTTTATGTGGTACTTTATAAAATGCTTTTGTAAAATCCACATAAACAACATCCACTGCATTCCCTTCATCAACTTTCTCAGATAGTTTATCAAAAAATGCAGTTAGATTCATCAAGCATGAACTTCCATTTATAAATCCATGCCCACTCTCCTTAATTAACTCAAACCTCTCCAAATGACTTGATTTTTTCCCTGACCTGTTGGTCTTGTGCTTATAGCAAGCTCACCACAGAGCATGTATTTGGCAATGTGACTGTCATTCATTTGGCCCAGTCAACAGAGCCGCCTCTGACTCAAAAGGGCAAACATGCTGCGGATCCCTGCACGCTGGTGTACTTCCTCATTCGGCACTCTGTCCTGCCAGGAGATGCCCAATATCCATCTGAGGCAGTGGAGGTGGAAGCTGTTCAGCTGCTTTTCTTGGCTTGATCAAGTTGTTGATGCTTCTCTACTATAAAGGAGGGTGCTGAGAACACAAGCCTGGTACACATGGAGTTTTGTATTTTCGGTCAGTTTGCTGTCGGTTCACACCCGTCTTCTCAACTTTGACATGACAGCTGCAGCATTGGCAATCCTGGTGCTGATTTCAGCATCAAGGGACAGATTGCTGGTGATTGTTGATCCAAGGTATGTGAACTGTTGACAACCTCCAAAGTGAGGTTGTCAATGTTGATGGAAAGTGGAGTCTCTACGTCCAAGTCTCTCCGTCCAAGTGGAGTCTTGCCAAGATGAACAGCTTGTCGTCAGCTCTGATATACAGCTGAACACCCCCATCTGTGTACAATAGCAGCATGGAGAAGAATACACCAATTATAAAGGATGTGATAACTAGACAGTTAGAAAATAATGATATGATTGGGCAGAGTCAACATAGATTTATGAAAAGGAAAATAGGCTTGAAAAAACCCGTTGAGTTTTTTGAGGATGTTACCTGTAGAACAGATAAAGGAGAACCAGTGGATGCTTTGGTAATGTCCCACACAGGAGGTGAGTAAACAAAATTAGAGCACATAGGATTGGGGATAATATACTGGTGTGGATTGAGAATTGTTTAACAGACCGAAAACAGAGAGCAGGAATAACGGGTCCTCCTCAGGATGGCAGGCTGTTACTATTGGGGTACTGCAAGGATCAGTGTTGGAGCCACAGCTGTTAACAACCGAAATAAATGATTTGGATGTGGGGATTAAATGTAATATTTCCAAGTTTGCAGATGACATAAAGCTAGGTGAAGTGTGAGCTGTGAGAAGGATGCAGAGAGGCTTCCAGGGAACCTGGAGAGGCTAAGTGAATGGGAAAGAACATGGCAGATGGAATATAATGTGAATAAGTGTGAAGTTCTCCACTTTGGTGGAATAAACAGAAAGACAGAGTATTTCTTAAATGGTGAGAGGTTGGGAAGTGTTGATGTCCAAAGGGACCTGGGTGTCCTTGTTCATGAGACACTAAAAGCTCTTGTGCAGCAATCAATTAGGAAGGCAAATGGTATGTTGGCCTTCACACGAGGGGTCTTGAGTACGGGAGTAAAGATGTCTTGTTGCAATTGTATAGAGCCTTGGTGAAACCGCGCTGGAGTATTGTGTATAGTTTGGTCTCCTCATCTAAGGAAGGATATACTTGCCATAGAGGGAGTGAAACAGAGGGTCACCAGACTAATCCCTGGGATGGTAGGACTGAAACTGGGCCTGTATTCCTTAAAGTTTCGAAGAATGAGAGGTGATCTCATTGAAACTGATAAAATTCTTACAGGGTGTGACAGTGTGGATGTAGATAGGATGTTTGCCCTGGTTGGTGAGTCTAAAATCAGGGGACCAAGTCTCAGAATAAGGAGTAGGCCATTTAAAACTGAGATAGGGTTGAATTTCTACACTCAGACGGTGGTGAATCACTGGAATTCTCTCCCCCAGAGAGCTGTGGCAGTTCAATCATTGAGCATGTCCAAGACAGAAATTGTTAGAAATCTTGATACTCAGGACATCAAGGGATATGGGGATAGCACGGGAAAGGTACAGATAGAGGTAGATGATCAGCCATGATCGAATTGAATGGCAGAACAGGCTCGACGGGCTGAATGGCCTACTCCTATGTTCCTCTATTCCTAAGAGAGTTGGCGCCAGCGCGCAGCCCTGCTTTACCCCACTGCTGATCTTGAAAGGGTCTGATGTTGCTCCATTGTAACTGATGGAACTGTGCATGTTCTCGTGGAAAGAAGAGATGATGCCCAAGAGTTCAGGAGGGCAGCCGAGTTTCCATCGCAGTTTGAAGAGTCCGTCTCTGCTGACAAGATCAAAGGCCTTGGTGATGTCATTCACAATAAGTGCGGCTCTGTGGCGCAACGGATAGCGTGTTGGACTTCTAAGTAATGACAAAGAAGGCATTTAAAGGTTGTGGGTTCAAATCCCACCAGAGTCAGATTTTGGACCAGAGACAGAAGAGCACAACGGAACAGAGAGTTCACAAGTGTGTCAAAAGCACCGACTCAGAGACAGAGCGAGAGAGAAAGGAGCACAGCAGGAGCGGAGCAGGGGCAAAAAAAATCGAGGAGTGACATCACAATGGAGAGTGAGAGCAGGGAAACAGAGAGCTGCTGGGGTGAGTTTACAGGATTTGGTTCTTGCTTCGGTGCAGTGGAAGGAGCTGTTTGGTGAGGATCTGGTAAGCTGTGACATCACAGGCAAGCAGGCAGTTGATTGGTTTGGAAAAAGCTGCATGTTTGATGAGTATCTGGTAAGTGATTAAGGTCCATTTTGGTCCTAATGTTTAAAACAGTAAACAAACTAGTAGTAAGCTTAATAAAATATACAATAAAATAAACAATTGAATAAAATAATTAAGTAGTTAATTGAAACACGTTCAGGATGACAGGACAGGTGATGTGTCACAGCTGCAGCATGTGGGAGCTCCTGGATGCCAGTGTGATCCAGAGCAAACACATCTGCAGCAAGTGTAGTATCTGTTCTTATCAGTGCTTATTTGATTGAGAAGAGACCATGATCATTGCCTTTTGATCCTGGGGGAACTTTGAGTAAAATGGCTATAACCAATTTTCGTGTTTCGGGCCAGGGAGTGCGCAACACTGTTCGGGTGGTCGTGAAGGACAAGGAAGGAGATGCAACCGGTCGATCGCACCTTCTTAATCAAGAAAATTCTCTTCGATTGCTGCGGATTTCAAGCGACGGACGTCTTCTGCCTGCAGGAATTCCCCAGCAGTGGATACTTCGACGTGACGTTCTGGAACGTGGCGGGATGCATCAAGTTTCTGAAGGCGTTCAAGGAGAAAGGGGACCGGGCGCCACTGTCGATCCTCACAGCGGAGCCGCTCTTCACGCTTCCGTCACAACGGGACCGGGTGGTGACGATTCACCTCTGCAACCCCCATGTTCCGGTGGTGCATGTACTCACCTTTCTCGCCAGGTACGTCGAGGTGGCCGGCAGCAGCACTGATGTCAAGGACCCCTTTGGGATCTGGACCAGCAAGCGGCAGGTCAAGGTGACCTTGAAGGTAGATCCCAGTGGAGCCATCATCCACCCTCCCTCCAGCTTCACTATCGGGGGAAGTCGAGGCTTCTTGGTCTACGCTGGGCAGCCCAGAGTTTGCCGCACCTGTGGCAAATCTGGTCACATGGCAGCCAACTGCAGCACGGTTGTTTGCAAGAACTGCAAGGAGGAAGGCCATCAGACCAAGGACTGTAAGCAGACTAAGTGTTGCAACTTGTGCGGTGCGGCAGGCCATCTCAACAAGACCGGCCCCAAACGTTGCCTCAGCTATGCTCAGGCGGCAAGGTCCAAGGAAAGGCCGGGAGAAGGTTCGACGAAGGCGTCCGCTGTTCGAAAGGAGACCAGCAACCATCTCCGCAGCGAGGAACTTCAACTTGAGAAGGAAGGGGAGGCAGCTGAAACCAACGACCCAGCACCTATCCAGCGCCCGGAAACCCCTCCTCCACAGACAGAATCAATGGAGGAGGAGGCAGCAGATGGACAAACAGGTCAGTGGCAAGTGGTCCAGAGGAAAACCACAAAGAAAAAACATCCCAAAGCCACCACCCAAACCAGTGGCAAGAGGAGGCTCTCTTCTGAATCAGACTGCAACAACTCCTCTTCACTGGACGGGGAAATGCTGGAGCGACAGCCCCTTCAAAAGAGGCGGCAGAACTCCGAGATGGATGATGGAGCATCCCAGCCCCCGGGCACTGGAAGCTGTGATGGGCCCGGCGTGCCCCAACCCCAATGCCCCACACGTAACGACGTGGCCAACGCATCTCAGCTCCGGGACACCGGGAGCAAAGACACGTCTGGCGCACCTGAGCTCCTGGAGACCGGGAGCTGTGATGTTTTCGAGGAGGAACAGATGGAAGCAGCTGAGGACAACCCAATCCTCTCTGCCTACAAGATCCCCCCCCCCCCCGATGTCACCCGAGCGGCACAAACCCTGCATGAAAAATCAGGAGGGGTTTCTGAGCCCAACCAACGTGAAACTGCTTGCGCATACGATGGGTATGCAGGAACATCCCGAAGGGGAAGGACTGGGACTAGCGAGGACAAATGGTATGGGAAGCAACAACTAATTTTTAGTAAAAAATGGGTGTAAGAATTGCTTCCATTAATGTGCGTAGCATTAAATCTACTACGCGATGTGTTTCAACCTTGGATTACCTTGCCAAGGTCAAAGCTGACCTACTGTTTCTGCAGGAGTGTGGAATACCACACCTCAGCACCTACAGGCAGTGGTCGCGATGGTGGTCCCACGGGCCATCGATCTGGTCGGGGGGTAATGACTGCCGTTCCTCCGGCCTGGGTATTCTGCTGCGGGGAGGTAACTTCACCATCTCCGAAGTTAAGGAGTTGGTGGGCGGCCGCCTCCTCGTAGCAGACGTGATGTACAACAACGCTCCGCTCCGGTTGATCAACGTGTACGCCCCGGTACAACGCAGCGAGCGGCTGACCGTCTTCCAGCAGCTCCCACTGCTGCTGGCGACGTCCAGGCCGGTCATCCTAGGAAGTGACTTCAACTGCATCATCGATGCGGCTGGACGATCCGGCAGTGACGACAGCAAACTGGACGCTACGTCCAGATTCCTAATAGAAACAGTTAAAGATGCCAAACTGCACGACGTCTTCAGCAAACCTGCAGACGGAGCGCAGCGCAGATACACATGGTCAAAATCGGACGGGTCTGCCCGTTCCAGGATTGACTTCCTGTTTGTGTCCCGTGCTGTCACGGTCGGATCCACCGACGTCAAGCCGGTGTTCTTCTCCGACCACTGCCTCTTACTGGCCGACTGTCACTTACAGGACGACCAGCGGGTTGGCAGAGGGACGTGGAAGCTCAATGCGACACTGCCGACCCCAGAGAACGTTGAGGAACTCAAAAGGGATTACAATGGTTGGAGGACCGTGAAACTCCTCTTTGAGTCTCCAGTTCACTGGTGGGAAGCGATTAAGGAGAACATCAAGAGGTTCTTCATCCACAAAGGTGTTCAGAAGGCGAGAGAGAGACAGAGGGAAGTGTCCCGACTCCAGAAAATTATGCAAAATCTACTCCGGTTGCAGTCAATTGGGGTCGAGGTCAAGGAGGACCTCCAAGAGGTGAAGAGCCAGCAGGCCACGTTCTTTGCCAAGGAGGCCTCCAAGATCATCTTCCGGTCCAGAGTCCGCTCCATCGAGCTGGATGAGACGTGCTCGCGTTACTTCTTCCAAAAGGAACACAGAGAGAGCTCTGTTGTCAGCAGACTGAAGGAAGAAGATGGCTCGGTAACGTCTTCGCAGTCCGACATACTAAGGATCAGCAAATCCTTTTATGCTGGGCTGTATGACGCGAAGCCCACAGACAGCAGAGCCTCCCAGTCCTTCCTGTCATCTATCACAGAGGTCTTAGATGACAGCAGGAGGGAGAGACTGGACAAGCCGCTAACTCTGGACGAGCTGACAAAGGCCGTCGAGTCTTTCGAGACGAGTAAAACTCCCGGGAGCGACGGCTTACCGGTCGAGTTGTACTCGGCCCTATGGGACTGGGTCGGCCCGGACCTGCTGGAAGTATACGAGAGTATGCTCCTGGCCGGCAGCATGTCAGAATCCATGAGAAAAGGCATCATCACCCTCATTTACAAGCAGAAGGGGGAGAGGGCAGAAATCAGAAATTGGCGGCCCATCTCACTGCTTCATGTTGATTACAAGATTCTGTCCAAAGTCATAGCCAGTCGAGTCAAGTCTGCTCTGGAGTTGGTGATTCACCCCGATCAGACCTGTACTGTACCCGGCAGGAAGATCTCTGATAGTCTCGCGCTACTCAGGGATACGATCGCCTACGTACGGGACAGGAGGGTGGACACCTGCCTCATCAGCCTGGACCAGGAGAAGGCTTTTGACAGGATATCGCACACCTACATGATGGACGTGCTTTCCAAAATGGGGTTTGGGGAGGGAATCTGCAATTGGATCCAACTGCTCTGCACAAACATCAGTAGCGCAGTCTCAAACAACGGGTGGGAATCTGAAAGTTTCCCGATCAAATCTGGAGTCAGACAGGGCTGCCCTCTGTCCCCGGTCTTGTTTGTTTGCTGTATTGAACCCTTTGCTGAGTATATTCGGAAGGATGCGAGCATAAGAGGGGTGACAATCCCAGGCAGCGGAGGCACTCAGGTCAAAACCTCCCTGTACATGGATGACGTCGCCGTTTTCTGCTCGAATCCGCTGTCCGTGCGCAGACTGATGAGCATCTCCGACCACTTCGAACTGGCCTCGGGAGCAAAGGTTAACCACGGCAAGAGCGAGGCCATGTTCTTTGGCAACTGGGCTGACCGATCCTTTGTCCCCTTCACTGTCAGGTCAGACTACCTGAAGGTGCTGGAGATATGGTTCGGAAGGGCCGGGGCGTGCACCAAAACATGGGAGGAGCGAGTAGCCAAGGTACGACAAAAGTTGGGCATGTGGGGGCAGCGATCTCTCTCCATTGTGGGTAAGAACCTGGTCATCGGGTGCGAGGCGCTCATGTTGTTGCTCTACGTGGCGCAGGTCTGGCCCACACCCCACTCCTGCGCCGTGGCTGTCACCCGAGCCATTTTCCGCTTCGTCTGGGGATCTAAAATGGACCGGGTCCGGAGGGACACAATGTTCAAATCTCTGGACATGGGCGGGAAAAATGTACCCAACGTGGCCCTCATCCTGATGACCACCTTCGTGTGCAGCTGCATCACGCTATGTGTCGATCCCCAGTACGCAAACTCCAAGTGTTACTACGTGCTGAGGTTCTATCTGTCCCCGGTGTTGCGAAGGATGGGCCTGGTCACATTGTCGCGGAACGCTCCATGCAGTTGGGCGGTGCCGTACCACCTATCCTTCGTGGAGCAGTTTCTGCGGGAAAACTCCTTTGACCACCGGTCCATCAGGCAGTGGTCTGCACGGAATGTCCTCAAGGCCCTACGGGAAAAGGAAACGGTGGATCCTGTCGGATGGTTCCCCGAGCAGACCGTCAAAGTCATTTGGCGGAATGCCTCATCACCAGAACTTTCAAACAAGCACCA
This sequence comes from Heterodontus francisci, assembly GCF_036365525.1. Classification (NCBI taxonomy): domain Eukaryota; kingdom Metazoa; phylum Chordata; class Chondrichthyes; order Heterodontiformes; family Heterodontidae; genus Heterodontus; species Heterodontus francisci. Next base: position 2,293,441 of record NW_027142345.1, read on the forward strand.
AGACGTAGCTTGGCTGGTGGTGAGAAGGGCCCTCCCCGTCAGATCCTTCATGCACACCCGAAGTCTCGCCCCCTCCGCACAGTGCCCCCGCATTGGCTGTGGTGGGGAAGAGACGGTCGCCCACCTCCTCCTGGAATGTGCCTTTGCAAAGCAGGTGTGGAAAGAGATGCAGTGGTTTTTGTCAAGGTTCATCCTAAGCAGCTCTGTAACACAGGAGTCTGTGCTCTGCGGGCTGTTCCCAGGGACGCACACCGAGACAAACATCAACTGTTGCTGGAGGACTATCAATACGGTGAAAGACGCCCTTTGGTCTGCCCGAAACCTGCTGGTCTTCCAGCGCAAAGAGTTGTCCACCACCGAATGTTGCAGACTGGCACATTCCAAGGTCCAGGACTACGTGCTGAGGGACGCACTAAAGCTTGGGGCAGCCGCAGCAAAGGCTCAATGGGGAAAGACCACAGTGTAATGTTCCCCCACCAAGCTGGACTGAGGGGCTGGATCCATGGGAAACTCCTCGAACTGTATCGTTAATATTCTCAATTGCTGTAAATGTAAAACTGCAATTGACATGACAATTGTGAAACGGAAGGGTTGGGAAGAAACTCATGACAGTATTGAAGGAAACTGATCTCCCTTGAAATGTTTGTATTTTTGATGCTGTTTTAAAATGTTTGGCAATGTAATTGTTACAGGTTTTTATGAATAAAGTATATTTTGGAAATAAAAAAAAAGTTTGCGGCTCAAAGAGTGAGAAAAAAGGAATGTAGTGGTAGTTGGGGACAGTAGAGTCAGGTGGATTGACTCTGTTCTCTGCAGCAAAGAGCAAGAGTCCAGACGGCTGTGTTGCCTGCCGGTGCCAGGATTCAGGACGTCTGCTCAGGGCTGGAGAGAAACATACAATGGGAGGGGGAGGATCCAGTCGTCGTGGTCCACGTCGGTACCAATGACATGGGCAGGACAAGGTTAGAGGTTCTGCAAAATCAGTATGAGGAACTAGGCAGCAAATTAAGTAGCAGAACCTCAAAGTTAATCATCTCTGGATTATTACCTGAGCCATGTGCAAATTGGCACAGGACAAATAAGATTAGAGAAATTAATGCGTGGCTGAAAGACTGGTGTGGTAGTAGTGGGTTCTGGGTCGTGGGACATTGGCACCAGTACTGGGGAAAGTGGTGGCTGTACCGTTGGGACGGTCTACACCTGAACCGTGCTGGTGCCGGTGTTCTAGCGAACCACATAACGAGGGAAGTAGAGACAGTTTTCAAATGAATAGTGGGGGCAAGGGATCAAATTTGGGAAGATATGGTGAATCAAGGAGGAGAGACAAGGCAAGAGAAAAAGGTATAAATATGGGAAATGATAAACAGACTGTGACAGGAAGGGACAGAGCAGACAAATCTAAGAGTAAATCAACAGATAAGGCTAGAGGTTACAAAAATAATAAAAGGACAAAACTAAATGCTCTGTATCTGAATGCATGGAGCATTCGAAACAAAACAGATGAACTGAGAGCACAAATAGAATAAATAAGTACGATCTGATAATCATTACAGAGATCTGGCTGCAGGGCGACATCGATTGGGATGTGAATATTGGAGGTTACATGGCATTTAGGAAGGACAGGAAGCTTGGAAAAGGTGGTGGGGTAGCTCTGTTAATTAATGATGGTATTCGCGCAATAGAGAGGGATGACCTAAGTTCAGGAGATCACGATGTTGAAGCAGTTTGAGTTGAGATGAGAAATAATACAGGCAAGAAGTCACTTGTGGGAGTGGTGTACAGGCCACCGAACATTAACCGCACTGCAGGATGGGGTATAAAAAAAGAAACAATGGCAGCTTGTCAGAAAGGTACAGCAATAATTATGGTGGATTTTGATATCCATATCGACTGGAAAATTCTGATGGGCAGAGGTAGCCTAGATGAGGAGTCCACAGAATGTTTTTGGGATAATTTCTTGGAAAAATAAGTTCTGGAGCCAACCTGAGAGCAGGCTATACTAGACCTGGCATTGTGCAATGAGATAGGATTAATTAATGACCTCATAGTTAAGGTGCCCCTAGGTAGTAGCGATCATAATATGTATGAATTTTACATTCAGTTTGAGGGAGAGAAAAGTGGGTCCCAGACTAGTATTTTAAACTTAAATAAGGGCAATTATAAGGGCATGAAAGCAGAGCTAGCTAAAGTGAACTGGCAAATTAGGTTAAGGGATAAGTCAATAGAGATGCAGTGGCAGACATTTAAGGAAAATTTCAGAATACACAGAATAGATATATTTCAACGAGAAAGAAAAATTCCAAAGGTGGGACTCACCATCCATATTTAATGAAAACAGTTAAAGATACTATCAAACTTAAAGGAAAAGGCTATAATTGTGCAAAGGTGGGAGGCAGGTCAGAAAATTGGACAGAATATAAAAAAAAACAGCAAAGAATTACAAAAAGATTGATAAGGAAGGTAAAATTAGAGTACGAGAGAAAGCTAGCAAGAAATATAAAGACAACTAGTAAGAGTTTGGATAGATATTTTAAAAAGAAAAGAGTTAACAAAGTGAGTGTTGGTCCTATGGAAAGTGTGTCTGGGGAATTAATAATGGATAATTAAGAGATGGCAGATGAATTGAACAGATACTTTGGATTGGTCTTCACTATTGAGGATACAAATAACATCCCAGTATTAGCTGCAAGTCAGGAAATGGAAGGAAGGGAGGAACTCAAGAAAATTACAATCACCAGGGAAGTGGTACTAAACAAATTGTTGGAGCTGCGGGCTGACAAGTCGCCAGGTCCTGAAGTGGCTAGTGAGATAGTTGATGCGCTGGTTTTAATTTTCCAAAATTCCCTCGCTTCGGGAAGGTTCTGTTCGATTGGAAAGTAGCGAATGTAATTCATTTATTCAAAAAGGGAGGGAGACAGAAAGCAGGAAACGACAGGCCGGTTAGCTTAACATCTGTCTTAGGGAAAATGTTAGGAGCGATTACTGAAGATGTTATAGCAGGGCATTTAGAAAACATTAAGGTAACCAGGCAGAGTCAACATGGTTTTGTGAAAGGGAAATCATGTTTAACCAATTTATTGGAGTTCTTTGAGGGAGTTACATGTGCTGTGGATAAAGGGGAACCGGTGGATGTATTGTACTTCGATTTCCAGAAGGATAAGGTGACATATCAAAGGTTATTGCAGAAAATAAAAGCTCATGGTGTCAGGGGTAACATATTGGCATGGATAGAAGATTGGCTAGCGAACAGGAAACAGAGAGTCAGCGTAAATGGGTCATTTTCTGGTTGGCAAGAAGTAACGAGTGGTCCACAGGGATCTGTGCTGGGGCCTCAACCTTCTACAATTCTCGAAATGACTTTGATGAAGGGACCAAAAGTATGGTTGCTAAATTTGCTGATGACAAAGATAGGTCGGAAAGTAGGTTGTGAAGAGGACATAAGGGGGCTACAAAGGGATATAGATAGGTTATGTGACTGGGCAAAGACCTGGCAAATGGATTATAATGTGGGAAAGTGGGAAATTGTCCACTTTGGCAGGAAGAATAAAAAAGCATATTATCTAAATGGTGAGAGATTGCAGAGATCTGAGATGCAGAGGGATCTGGGTGTCCTAGTGCACGAATCGCAAAAGGTTAGTCTGCAGGTACAGCACGTAATTAGGAAAGCTAATAGAATGTTATCATTTATCGCCAGGGGAATTGAATACAATAGTAGGGAGGTTATGCTTCAGCTATATAGAGCATTGGTGAGACCTCTTCTGCAATACTGAGTACAGTACTGGTCTCCTTATTTATGGAAGGATGTAAATACATTGGAGGTAGTACAGAGAAGGTTTACTAGACTAATACATGGAATGGGTGGGCTGTCTTATGAGGAAAGATTGGACAGGCTAGGTTCGTATCCACTAGAGTTTAGAAGAGAAAGAGGCGACATGATTGAAACATACAAGATCCTGAGGGGTTTTGACAGGGTGGATGTGGAAAGGATGTTTCCCCTTGTGGGAGAATCTAGAGCTAGGGGTCACTGTTTAAAAATAAGGGGTCACCCATTTAAGACAGAGATGAGGAGCAATTTTCCCCCTCAGAGGGTCGTGAGTCTTTGGAATTTTCTTCCTCAAAAGGCGGTGGAAGCAGAGTCTTTGAATATATTTCAGGGAGAGATGGATGGATTCTTTATCTGCAAGGGGTGAAAGGTTATCGGAGGTAGATGGAAATGTGGAGTAATCAGTTCAGCCATGAGCTTATTGAATGGTGAAGCAGGCTCGAAGGGACGAGTGGCCCACTCCTGCTCCTAATTCGTATGTTCATATGTAAAGACAATGTAGAGTGGTCTGTACTGTTCACAGTATTTCTCCTGCAACTGCCGAAGTGAGACAATCATGTCGACTGTCGACCTACCAGCTCTGAAGCTGCACTGAGACTCAGGATAGATGTGTGATGCCAGGGTCTGCAATCTGGTCAGAGCAATGCGAGCAGAGACCTTCCCCACAATACTTAGCAAGGAGATGCCTCGCTAATTGCTGCAGTCCCTGCGTTTCCCCCTTATTGTTGTACAAGGTGACAATGTTTGCATCACGCATGTTTTGAGGTGCAGATCTTTCCTTCCAACAGAGACACAGAAGTTCATGGAGATGCTGCAGTAGAGCCGCTTTTCCACTTTTGATGATTCCAGGTGGAATACCATCATTTCCCGGGGCTTTACCACTGGCAAGATGGTCAATGGCTTTGTTGAGCTCCACTATGGTGGGGTCACTGTCCAGCTCCTCCATGACAGGGAAGTCTGGAATGGCACTGAGAGCCACTTCAATGACAATATTCTCCGTTATGTAGAGTTTAAGGTAATGCTCCACTCACCTTTCCATCTGCTTGTTAACAGATGATTCCACTTTGACACCGCACTGAGACCTTGTGCATTGTTGTCTGAAAGAGCCTGATCGAGGATGTTGAGGAACTCCTGGGTCCTTTCTGGATCAGTGGTTCGTCAAGTGTTGATCTGAGGACGACGTTCTTCTTGGATGGATGAAGCTTCCTTGGCTGAAGCCTGACCTTGTTACACACCAGGGAGTGCTCAGTGACACAGTCAGCGCTGTGATAGCTGTGAGTGATGAGGACACTGCTGAGGGTGGTATGTCTGGTGATGATAAGGTCTAGCTGGTGCCAGTGGTGTGATCTCAGATGTCTCCAGGACACCCTGTGGCACAGCTTGACCTGGAAGTAGCTGTTCATCACACAGAATCCATGGTGACAGCATAGCTCCAGCAACCTCTGTCCATTTTCATTCATCTTGCCAATCCCCTGGTGCTCTATGCTCGTTGGCCAAGCTGTAGTCAGTACCCAAGCTTGCGTTGAAGTCTCCTAGAAGGTACAGTCCCTCAGTGCTGGGAATTCTACTGATGGCAGTATCAAGTGTCACATAGAATTGATCCTTGACATCTGGGGTGGAGGTGAGTGTCGGGACATAGATGCACATGAGATTAACTGGGCCCACGCTTGTTGACAAGTGAAGAGTAAGAAGTCTCTCTGAGCCTACTGTGGCTGGTTCACTCATCTCAAGTGGCGTGTTTTTTACTGTGAAAACCACTCCATGCTCACGAGTTGCCTCTTGGGCTTTCCCCTGCCAGAAGAAGGTGTAGTGTTTCTCTTTGAGGGATCCACTTTGGACGAGTCTAGTTTCTTGCAGCACAGCAATGTCCACATTGAGCCTTGTGAGTTCTTTGTCCATCAAAGCTGTCTTGTGTGTGTCATCAACCTGCAGAAGGGTGTCAGTAAGGCCAGGACACATGGTCCTTACATTCCAGCTTGTGATGCGAAGGACTGGTGTCTTCTTTGTTGAGCTTGTTTTTCTTGGTGCATTGATTATCGATCCGCCTGTTGAGAGATGACTCTCTAAGCTCCAAGCACCCATTGAAGCAAGCAGATCGTGGCAGGACAGCACCTAACTGATTGGGGGCTGCCCAGCTTGGAGTGGGTGGCAGCTATCCAATGAGATGCGATGATCTCTTCAACTGTCAGAAGTAACCCCTGGCGCTCATACTCTGCACCAATTGAGTGAGAGCTTATAATCGGTAACCGTTTCTTCCCGTGTTGTGCTAATGTTTAAGCACAAATAGTGTCCTCTGCACGGCACGTTAGTACTGAACACAAAATGGCTCCTTTGGTCATGTGTTAATTATAAAATGGCTTTCTTGACCTTGTTAGTTATTGCAATGGATACATTATAAAAATGGTCAAATTAAACTAAGATCGAACTACCCAAGCTTACCTGCATCCTCCAGTCCTCTGGCAACATTCCCATATTTAAGGAGGATTGAAAGATTGTGGTTCGAGTCTCTGATATTTCCACCCTTACTTCCCTCAGCAACCCAGGATGCAGCCCATTCAAACTGGGTGACTTTTCCACTGTGAGAGCTGCCAACCTTGTAATTGTCTCGACTTTATCTATTTTCATCCTGTCCAATTTCTTCACTTCCTCCTCCTTTACTGTGACATTTGCAGCATCCGCTTATTTTGTGATACTTAATTAGTGCCTCAGCCACACCTTCTGCCTCCACAGGATCTCCTAATTGACCCACCCTTTCATTGACTGTCCATATGTTGGTAAAAGACTTCAGTGTTCCCAGTTATGTGACCTGCTAATCTTTTCTCATACATTCTCTTGCTGATCTCATTTCCTTTTTCAGCTCTCCTCTGTACTTTCTATATTCTGCTTGTTTCTCCTGCATATAAATCCTCACATGATTTCGATACTAATGATTTTTGAACTATTTTGTTGAAGGATTGAGTTTTGTAAATTTCTCCCTAGCTCCCCTCATGATCAGGCAGAAAGTTTAACTGCTGCGTTTTCAAACAGCAACAGCTTTATTTGAAAAGCCATTGGGACAGGATTCCGGGTTTTAATCCAGTCACAAATCTGGTTCTGATGTCTTGTGGCTCCAGCTGTCACATGACTTGTCAGAGGATGACCTCATAATTGACCCAGTCATGGAGCTGTGGGTTGATGTTTAAATTGTTTCAAAATAATTTTCCAGAAGGACAATCAAAATGAATCGATATATAAAAGGTCGATTTTGTGAATTTGTGCTCCCAGTGGAAATCCCTGCAGAGTCTGCTGGTTTTCATATCCCCAATTCCCCACAGGAAGCTCTGTGTCGGAATCTGTATGCATTATATCAATATTATACAGAATCATTTCATGGGAGACGCCAGTGTGAATTGTAAACAGGTGGTTCAGTTTTAACTTTCAAAATAACACAGAAGCAAAATACTGCAGATGCTGGAAATCTGAAATAAAAACAGAAAATGCTGGAAATACTCAGCAGGTCTGGCAGCATCTGTGGAGAGAGAAACAGAGTTAACGTTTGTGATCTGTGACCTTTCATCAGAACTGGGCTGAAATTGTCTGAGGGCCAAGTGGCCTCTTTCTGTGCCTTAAACTTTCTATGAGTCGTAGATTCTATGAGATTCTGGAATCAATTTCAGGGTCGATGACATTGCACTCTGCAAGGATAGGAAGATGGAGATTATTAAGTACAGTGCAAGAATATAGATGCTTTTACATTATTTTAATCAAAATTGATTTAAACTTTGTGTTCACGAATCCTATCTTTTGATCACAATGACACTGATAACAATGGAAAAAGCAAGACTTGCATTTCACGACCACAGGACATTGCAAAGCCTTTTATAGCCAATGAAGGACTTTCCAAGTGTAGTCACTGTAGTCATGTAGGAAACATGGTGGCCAATGTGCGCACAGCAAGCTCCCAGAAACAACAATGTGATAGAAACGAGATATTCTGTTTTTAAGTGATGTTGATTCAGGGTTAAATAATGACCAGCATCCCAGAAATAATTCCCCTTCTATTCTCTGAAATAGTGCCATGGTACCTTTGACATCCACCTGAGAGGGCAGAGGGATCCTCAGTTTTCTGTTTCACCTGAAAAACAGCATTTCTGATAGTGCAGCACTGCCTTAGTACTGTACTGGATTGTCAGCCATTTTTAAAGGGCTGTTAGTCCTACTGGAAAATATTTAAAGGAAGATGAAGTGAAATGAAATAAATACATTGCTTTTGCCTCTCTCCCATCCCCCCAATAACAGTTAAATTAATTATTTGCCCTTCCCTCCCAAAACCTACCTTTACCATCTGATCTTCCGCCCAAAACTGCACAAACTGTAAACTATAACCCTTCCCACCATCCCCTACACCCATGACATTAATTTGACTCCGTCCCCCCACCCTCACACTGAGAAACTTACCTTCTCCCCCCTCCCCACCAGTGTTGCACCTCATTTGCCCGGATGGTGCTCCGAAGGCACGGCAGTGCCGGCCACTGGGCTGATGATCGCAGCGGAACATCAGGAAGTGATGGGATAATAATTAATGCAGGTTTGTGGTCCCGTTGCCGAGCGGTGGAGGTCCCCCACAAGGCCTCGCCGTCGCCGGCAATATCGAGCCAGGCCCTGCCGGCGTTGAGGTCCGTGGCGGGCCTCATCTGGGGCCATTTCAGGCGGCTCCCACCCCACCCCCACCACAGATCTCGACGTCGAGGGCTCTATAGAATCCAGCCCATTGTTTCTGTCAATCTCAACTCCACAAGGATTTGTCTGTTAATTGCAGAAAAATTAAAGCTCTATAATGTTTTGATAAAAGGGGGTTCAAATCCATTTCCAAACAAATGATAGTTCTCATTGTATCTAGAACATGTTTTCTTACATACAAACATACCAATTAGGAGCAGGAGTAGACCACTCGGCCCCTCGAGTCTGCTCCACCATTCAATGAGATCATGGCTGATCTGATTTTAACCTCAACTCCACATTCCCACCTGCCCCGAATAACCTTTCACCCCCTTGTTTATCAAGAATCTATCTACCTCTATCTTAAAATATTTAAGAATTTCTGTCGTTCAGCAACTCTCACCTGTTTTCTGGATTTCACCTAAAAAATGTATTTCCACACTTTGGATATCCTGTACTTCATTAATGTTTTTGCTCTCTGGGAATTTCCCTTTAATTATATTCAGTGCTGGTATTTTACTGCCACACACTGACTGAAAGTGTCCCATCTTTCTGCAGGAAAAACACTCAGCTTCTTTGGCGGGACAGTTTTCCCACTTGTGTCTCTCTCGGCCACACCTACTGCAATTGGTTGCAGCTACCACTAGATGCTCTTCCCATCTTTCTTGTCTTTTACCACTACTTTTTCCTTTTGTTTTCTTATCAAATTCAATTGAGTCTGCTACTCTCGAGATCAGACTCTCCCTGTCCCCTCGGACAACGGATTGGTTAAACTTTCTAACCTCTGCTTGTTTGCTCAATTGAATCACTTTCGTTAATGTGAGATCAGCCCTGGACTGTCGATGATCTGAAAGGGTGTTGTCTAATACCCCGAACACAATCCTGTCTCCATTCAGCTCTTCTCTTAAGTTGTCGTATTCACAAACCTCCGTGAGTTTGTACAAGTCATTGATAAATGAATGAATGCTCTCCCCTTTCTGTTTTGTACGCTTATGAAATTCAAAGTGATTCCTGACAATGCAGCGGCCAGCCGACGTCATCAGAGCGCTCCAAGCTGCGCACATGCACAAACAGTCTCCTGCGCTCTGAGATGCTGCGCATGCTCAGCCTACGTCTTCCAGGACTAACTGGCGCATGCGCGAGAAAACGCTCTCCCCCCTCGGCCACTCACTCCAGGCCGCTCGCTGCCCGCTCCCTGCTACCCCGCTCCCCCGCCTTCCGGCCGCTCGCTACCCACATCCCCACCAACCACCGCACTGCCCTCTCTCCATCCACTCATGCCGAACTTCTCCCCACGTCCCTCCAGACACTAGCTCTAGGCCATGCCGCTTCCCTCCTCTCAGCCACTCGCTCCAACATTTGATCATTCATCACCGCACCACCCGCAGAAGCAAGGCGGGCCTCGAGGGGTGATGGGGCAATGTTGGAGCGAGTGGCCGAGAGGAGGGAGCGGCACGGCCCATGGCCTGGAGTGTGAGCGGCCAGAGAGCAGGATGGGGCTGGTGGTGGGGGAAGCGGGGAGTGAGCAGTCAGAGAGTGGGATGGGGGGAAGTGGGGAGTGAGTGGCCGGAGAATGGGATGGCACTGTTTAGAGGGGATTTGAGGAAAAAATGTTTCACCTCGATGGTGGTTGGAATCTGGAACACACTGCCTGAAGGAGTGGTAGAGGCAGGAACCCTCACAACATTTAAGAAGTATCTAGATGAGCACTCAAAACGCCACAGAATACAAGGCTACGGCCACGTGCTGGAAAATGGAATTAGGATAGATAGGTACTTGATGGCCGGCACAGACACGATGGTCGAAGGGCCTGTTTCTGTGCTGTATAACTCTATGACTCTATGAAACTTCACTGAATTACAGAGGGTGTGCAGCACTGTCAGGGGTGCTGTCCTTCTGAAGAGACTTCAAACAGCACAACGTTCTCCGAGTATCAACCAAAACATGTCCATTGTGTAGATATGTGCCATATTTGCTTATGAAACGACAGTCACTGCTCCGAAAGTAATTCACTTTAGGTGAATTAAGATGACTTGGTACTATATAACTGTCAAATGCTCAGGAGGGAGCGTGGGATTGTTGGGGGTGGGATGGAGGCGGCGACGGCAACCTTTGAAAGTCTTTTTGGGTCGAAGTTGTTTTCTATGATCCATTGAATTACGCCATCTTTAATCCTGGCAGCTGCCTGAATGTCACAGACAGTGATGTTTCAGTGGAAGAGGCTGCATTTGCGCATGTGCTAGTACAGCGTCACCTGGTGGTTGCGTTGTCAGCAAATGCCACGTTTTTAATTTGGCTCCACGATGACATTTTATTCCTGAATTAAAATAGGTCTTGAGTGTCTTAATAACTTCTTCACACGTAGCCTTCTGTTCTTCATGAGGATGTTGCCTGCACACTCCCTCCATTGCAGACAATAGCGTACTGACCTGCTCCATGTCTGGCTTCTGCACGAGACCCGATGCAGTACGATACCTTGCAAACCTCTGGAACCATCTCGGCCACTCCTCGGCTTGGTTCAGTCCAGTGACCTTTTCAAAGTTCTCCGGTAGAGGCAAAGATTTCTCCATCTTCGCTTTAGTTTACTGCGGCCCCCATATAATATTCTGATATCTGTCAAGTCTTAGTACAGAATTTATAAGAGTCTGATGGTTAAAATAACCTGAGTTTACTCTACATTTCTTGCATGGAAGGTTTCATCGACAACTCTCCATGAGGTGCCGTACAGATTATATTACATCACTTCCTGTGATAATGTACACAATCTATTTACATAATCTGCCCAGTAACAACCCAATGTCCACTCAATTATATTATTGTTCAGATGTGAGAAAAGCTGAGGATGGGAATGGAGCGTCTGAATGAAGATTTCATGATGCTGATGATGTAAATGAGGATCTGTTACCCATTCCACAATCCCTCTTTATTTCTGTGCATGTTTCTCGATGCTGTTTCAACCAAATTGAAAAAGAATCACAAATCCTGCTCTGGAGCCTCAGGTACTAATTACCCAGAGGCATGGTTGCCAATTGGTCAGGCGTCAGTTTCGTAAAGTGAAGATCACGGGTTCAATCTTCCTCCATGCCTTGTGATTAGTTTCTCAACTTAAATGTGATGTTTTCCTGAAGGATGCCCATTGCATTTGTTTTCCGCTGATTGTTTCAACCATCTGGAAATCAGTGTCCTGTTGCACTTCATCCTGGACACTGGGAAGAACATGAGGCGTAGCCACATGGTCCCTCGAGCCTTCTCTGCCATTGATAGAGTGAAAATATCTGAGGTCCAAGCACTGAACTTTATTACTGTGCATTTGCTGGATATTTAACAGAGCTATTCTATTAATCCCACATCCCGCACTCCTGTCCTTTCCCCCATTGCCCTGTTATATTTTCCATGTCAGGTATTTATCCAATTCCATTTAGAGTTACCATTGAATCTGCTTCCACTGACCTTTCAGGATTGCATTCCAGACCAGAACAACACACAGCTGAAAAAACAATCTCCTCATCACAACACAGTGGTGCACAGTGGCGCAGTGGTTAGCACCGCAGCTTCACAGCTCTGGGGACCAGAGTTTGATTCTGGGTACTGTCTGTACGGAGTTTGCAAGTTCTCCCTATGACCTTGTGGGTTTTCGCCGGGTGCTCTGGTTTCCTCCCACTGCCAAAAACTTGCAGGTGGTAGGTAAATTGGCAGTTGTAAATTGCCCCTAGTGTAGGTAGGTGGTTGGGAATATGGGATTACTGTAGGGTTAGTATAAATGGGTGGTTGTTGGTCGGCACAGACTAGGTGGGCCGAAGGGCCTGTTCCAGTGCTGTATTTCTAAATAAATAAACTCTCATTATTTTGCCAATTACTTTAAATGTGTTTCCTCTGGTTCCTGACCCTTCTGACACTGGCAACACTTTCTCCTTCTTCACTCTATCAAAACTCTTCAGGATTTGCATTTCCTGCTGCCTTTGCTGATATAACAAGGCTGAGCACACATCACCAAAAGGAATATGATTGGCTCTGAATCACATTTATCCTTCCTGTCAATCTGATGTGGATCTTGTATTTTCCCGGAACCAAACAACCTGAGCAGCAAGTGTGGGTTCCAGTGATTCCCACCACTCTGAGAGAGAGGATGTGATAATGAGCCAGATAGAAGAAAGGAGTGAGATAGAGAGTAAAATAGCCCTGGTCTGTTCCTACTAACCCCCCAATACCCGACTTAAAATGGCATCGTTTTCTCCTGTCTCTCCACATTCTAATCCATTGATGTTTGCAATCCTTTCATCTGTCCCTTTAATTCCTGTTTCCTAATCCATTGATGTTTCACAATATCCCAATCCATTGACATAACTCAGTCCATAGAATTTCCCAATCCAGATATTTTCCAGTCCATTGACTTTCCCAATCCATTAATGGTTCCTGTCCATTGACATTCCCAATCCATTTATATTGCCTGTGATTTCAAAGCAACTGTGGAATACAAATAGTATATAAGGCTAGCATTTATTACCCATTCCTATTGCCGTTGAGAAGGTGGTGGAGAGCTGCCTTCTTGAACTGATGCAGTCCATATGGTGCAGGAACACCCACAGTGCTATTGGGGAGGGAGTTCAAGGATTGTGACCCAACAACAGTGAAGAAATGGCGATATCGTTCAAAATCAGGATGGTGAGTGACTTGGAGGGGAATCTGCAGGTAGTGAGTTCCCATGCATCTGCTGCCCTTGTCCTTCGAGGTGGTCGTGGTCACGAGTTTGGAAGGTGCTGTTGAAGGATACTTGGCGAGTTGCTGCAGTGCATATGGAGATGGTACACACTGCAGCCACTGTTTCCTGGTTGTGGAGGGATTGAATGTTTCAGGTGGCGGGTTAGGTGCCAATCAAGTGGGCTGCTTTGTCCTGGATGGTGTTGAGCTTCTTGAGTGTTGTTGAGTGGGATGTATTCCATCCCACTTGTGCCTTGTAGATGGTGGACAGGATTTGGGGTGTCAGGAGGTGAGATACTTGCTGCAGAATTCGTAATCTCTGAACTGCGCTTATAGCCACAGCATCGATGTGACTGGTCCAGTTATGTTTCTGGTCAAGATGTTGATGGTGGGGGATTTAACGATGAGAATGCTTCTGAATATGAAAAGGTCGATTTTTTTTCTCTCTCATTGGAGATGTTCACTGCTTGGCACTTGCCAGATAGAGCAGAATGTGGGAAAATGTGAGGTTATCCACTTTGGTAGGAAGAATAGAACAGGAAAATATTATTTAAATTGTGAGAGATTACAGAATGCTGCGATGTAGAAGGATCTGGGTGTCCTTGTACATGAATCACAAAAAGTTACCATGCAGGTACAGCAAATAATTAGGAAGGCAAATGGAATGTTACCCTTTATTGCAAGGGGGATGGAGTAGAAAAGTAGAAAAGTCTTGCTGCAAATGGTCATGGTGCTGGTGAAACCACACCTAGAGTACTGTGTGCAGTTTTGGTCTCCTTATTTAAGGAGGGATATACTTGCATTGGAGGCAGTTCAGAGAAGGTTCATTGGATTGATTCCTGTGATGAAGGTGTTGTCTTATGAGGAAAGCTGATCAGGTTGGACCGATACTCATTGGAGTTGAGAAAAATGAAAGGAGAACGTATTGAGACATATACGATTCTGAGGGGGCTTGACAGGGTGGATGCTGAGAGGATGTTTCCTCTCGTGGTGGAATCTAGAACGAGGGAACACAGTTTCAGATTTAGGGGTTTTTCATTTAAGAAGGTATTTCTTCTCTCAGAGGGTCATTAATATTTGGAATTCTTTACCGCAGAGAGCAGTGGAGGCTGGGTCATTGAATGTCTTCAAGATTTGTATCTACAAGAGAGCCAAGGGGTATGTGGGCAGGCAGGATAGTGGGGTTGTGGTCATGATCAGGTCAGCCATGATCCTATTGAATGGCGGAGCAAGCTCGAGGGGCCAAATGGCCTACTCCTGCTACTAGTTCTTCTGATCTTCTGTTCTTATGATCTCATTGCAGCTTGGTCCAAACAGAGACGAAAGAGTGGAATTCCAGAGGAGAGGTGAGAGTGATTGCCCTTGAGTGAGTGTGGCATCAAGGATCCCTCGCAAAATTGAAGTCAATGGGAATCAGGGGGAAAACTCTCCACTTGCTGGAGTTGTACCTCGCACAAAACAAGATGTTGTGGTTAGTGGAGGCCAATCATCTCAGTCCAGGACATTGCTTCAGTAGTTTCTCAGGGTAGTGTCCTGGACCCAAACATCCCAGCTGTTTCATTGACGACTTTCTCTTCAACATAAGTCAGAAGTGGGAATGTTCGCTGATGATTCACAACTCCTCAGATACTGAAGCCGTCTGGGCTTGCAAGCAGCAAGACCTGAACAACATTCAGGCTTGAGCTGATAAGTGACAAGCAACATTATTTGATCGGATCCTGAGGGAGATATCCGTGCGTGGAGCGGCGGGCTGCATGGAGAGTGACGCTGAAGAGGGTGTCTGAGCCTGGAGGGAAGAATCTGTGGAGAGTGGTCCTCAAAGGGTGTCCGTGTCTGGAGATTTAGGATCTCTGAAGAGGGTCTCCGAGCCCGTAGTGCTGGGATGTATGGAGAATGATCCTGAAGTGGGTGTCCGAACCTGGAATTGCGGGATCTGTGGAGAGTGATCCTGAAGTGGGCGTCCGAGCCTGGAGTGACAGGATCTGTGGAGAGTGATCCTGATGAGTGTGTGTAAAGCTGGAATGGAAGCTTTCTGTGGAGGTACAGGAAGAGGCCAATCATTCCCAGTATTTTATAAAGGTTTAGCATAACTTATTTGCTTTTACTCTATGCCTATATTAATAAAGCCAAGTGTCCTGTTTGCTCTTAGCTACCTTTTCAATCCTTCTAACATTGGTGTACATTGTCTCCCTGCTCCTGCACCCAGTTTAGAATTGTAACGTTTCATTTATATGGCATTCTTCCTTCCAAATTGTATCACTTCACACTTCTCTGTGTAAAATTTCATCTGTTATGTGAAAGCCCATTTTACCAGTTTTTTTTATGTTCCCCTGAAGTGTGTTACGATCACTGGTATAGGACAAAATTCCTGAGCATTCTTTGATGCTATCTGCATAGACAGAGCAATCTTATACGCGAGCTCAAATGTAGGATTTTGTGTGTTTAGTATCTTATTTCACCCACCAATAGAAGCACAAATATGTCACGTAAATCTTGTTCACTGCAGTCCCTGCTGCTGTTTGCTGCCTATATCTACAGACTTTAATCTCAACCTCGTCACCATGTTCTCTAATATATTCAGGGAGCATCAGCAGAGGAAATGTTCACCAAGCATGGCAAGTGCAAAGAAATGTTTATTTATGTCATTATGTCATAATTTACAAATTTTTACATGTGTGAACCATCAAGATGTGTCTTCATAAATGGAACCCCGTCACAATAAACACTGTCACCTTTCAATGTTTAGCAGACAGGTTTGACGGCCTGATGTGTGTGATTCCCATATTAATGTGTTTGTACAAAGTTCGGGGAAAGATGGAGATATGAATAATTTACAGGGAAATCTTTTAAACATATTACCACATCTCTCACTCACAAAGATCTGCAAACACATGGATTCCAAAAGAACCTGAGTACAAAATCGCCTAAAATAAACACAGCCAGAGAGACTTGCAATAACCTGTAGCTCAGGGAAAGTACATGATGTCATGGAAGGGATTCTGTTTCTTTTGTTCAAATATTTTTTGAAGAAGTCATAGTCAAACTGAATAAATGTAGGACCAGTTCTTTTTCAAGAGGGCACCAAAAGAACCAATTTGGCAACTATGTTTACTGGTTGTCACATGATTCAAGTTAAATATCGAACAGAAACCCTGGTAATAGGGAGAAATGTGGACAGAGAAGTCAATCATGCCCCTTGATTGGACAAGCTTGGCAGCAGCAGCGCAAACCTAAGACAGCAGAAAACTCACAACCTTTGCTTGTAGCAGTCAGTGTGTTTCACCAGCTAGAGTGAGCAGCTGATAAATTTAGCCAGAAGAATCGTCAAGGAAGGAGAGAAGACCACAACCCAGTTTATTTTCCAGAAAATCTTTAAAAGACCCTGAGAAGTCCACTGAGTTAATTCATCTTGTCGCATGCCTTTGAAGAAGGCCTGCTAGAATTAATTCTCAATGCCTTCTGAAAAGAACTGTTCTAAAATACCCTAGTGACCTGTCTACGTATACTCGGAAGTTAGACTGTATTCCATTTTTGGAGCAACATATCTCATCTGATGATTTCTTCAAAAATGAGCAAATAAACAGCCCAAGAGGTTTTTTTTGTCTGCAACAGAGTGCTGAATTTAAAAAAAATCCCTTTTATTTTTTCAGCTATCCTGTGTGTGTGTGTGTGTGTGTGTGCGTGTGGCTCGAAGATAAAAAAAGGCCTTTAAAAGTTGGCAAAGGTGAAAAAGGAACTTTTAAAATTTCCAACTGTGTGTTTATGCTTTACTTCATGACTAGTTAAAACTTGTTTGACAATAAATGGATAATTTTGTTGTTCATTAAAGAAACCTGGTCAGTGTCTTCTATTCTGGGAAAAATAGAGTACATGATTGACTGTATCAGTATGTGGGAAAAGTTCACATAGATGTTGTGACCTGTGGAGAAGTGTGATGAGAATAAAGAGTGCCCTCCTCTGCCCTTAGTTGTCACAGCACTTGTGATCTGGCTCAGTAGCTTAATTGGTTCGAGTGTTTGTCTAATAATCAGAAAATCTTGGATTCATATCCTTGCTTCAAAAGTTTAGCTATCAATCGTTTACATCCATTTTCTTGTGAACTTTAACTTTTCTTATGAATTTCATTCACAAAATAAAAGAGCTCAGTGGTTGCCTTTGTGAAGGATGTGAGTTTGGGGAGGGGAGGTAAGGAGAGGGTTGATCCGAGGTTTAGAATATATTATCATTCAGGAGCAAGAAAAATCAAAAGGAACAAAATAAGAAAACGAGTCTCCAGATTTGAGAATCTGTAGATCCACTTTGGGAAAGTGAATCAGAGCAGAATGAAGGGTGAACTGTCCGACTGCCCAGAAGAGATGAAGACACAGCTCAGTCAGCACGTTCCCCTGGTTTATGATGCTGGAACATTCCTCACACAGAAATTATTCAATCAAAATTCATCTGCCAAGTCGGTCTGAGGCTGTGCCTCTCTGATCACGTGGAGTTAAAGCAATTCTTCCAGTCAGTTAGTTCAGTTGTCATTTCATGAGAAATTCGGTCATCATAACTTCGTCAGTGACCTAATGGTTCAGGTGTCTGAGTGATGTTAATCATGATGTGATCAAATGATTGTATGTTCCAGTCTTTCCATGGTGAGTTTTCACACTGAGTAGAAACGTGTTGGACATGGTCTGGAAATGTTTCACACCGCTCCATTTCCAACAGGCCATGACCTGATGTGATGGAAATGTCATTTCCTTACAGAAGCTACATTTCCATCATTGCAAATCTGGATGCACAGTCAGGATCTGAGCTGAAGGTGACCGTCCTGCCCAAATTTCCATAGAGGCAAAAAAGACGTGTGATGGGTTGCTGCCACAAAGCTGGGTGATGAGGTGTTTGAGAGGTTAAGATGATGGATTATTAATTCCTTCTGTTTTATATGTATGAATTTGAATTCCATCTGCATCAACAGTTTATAAAATGTTCAATACATTGTTTCTTTGTAATTCACCAGCTTTTGCAGAAAGTAGGTCTGAAGCTGTTGCAGTACCTGTTAGAAAGATAGTCTAAGTTATTCTGAGGCCATCTTCCAATGTCATCTGTATGTAAGCAGGATTTTAAAGGATAAGATGTAGTTTTTAAAAGTCATTTCAATCTTACTCAAGTCTTTACAAAGAAGCCAGGTACATCTTGATAAAAAGTCATATATATTTAGAGATCTTTTAAAAGCACTTCAATCTTGTTAATAAAAAGTCAGATGTAAATTTAAGAACTCTGATAAGGCCTTGATAAAAAGTTACATACAATTAAGAAACAAAATACAACATTTAAAATGTCTGAACTCCCTCTGAAAGTTGACCACTGCTGCTGCCGAGGTCTTCCTGGAATAGTGGAGCTGTTGTGTCAACAGAAAAGTCCTTCCCGAGCACGCCGTGAGCCTGTTGGTACCGGCTCTAATCCAAGCCAGGTAAAAAATCAGGGTACGTTGTGGGCAATGAGCCCAAATTGCTGAACTGCAGGTCCCTGTCACTTTAAAGAGTGGGCTGGTGCGATTATGATCAGAGGCTCCTTCTAAGCACATTTCTCACCACCACAACTTCCAGATGCTGGTGTTAGTGTGTGCATGTACCAGCAGTTGCAGTGCTGTTCAGACCCTCAATAGCAGTGAAAGTCTCAGAGTTCACCGCTATTGGGACTGTAAAATCCAGGCCAATATCTCACAGTCCTGTTAGATTTGCTCTCCCTCTGTACAAAATCAAACTCCACACATTGTCTTTCACTCACTCCTGTTTCCAGCCCTGATGGTACAGAAATCCCCTCTCAAAGGTACACAATCCAGTTGATTTCTGATCAAATACCTCCTTCCTCATTCAATAGAGGAAACAGAGACATGAACAGGAATCAGGTGCAAGAAAGTTTCACCAACAGAGCAAAGAAAGGCACCAACAAAAGTCACACCTACTTTCCAAATCATTTCACTGTAATATTCTTTCACTTGTTTTGTAAGATGACTGCAATAAATCTGAAAATGAGCACCATGAGGTTTGTGTTCACTAGTCACTTGTTCTCCTGTGTTTGTCTGTCAGGTTTGCAATTCAATTTGTATTGGATATTGAAGAGAATCTCTTTTCAAGATGATTGCACATCGTACTGTGTTTAAAGCAACCAACTTGTAAAATGGCAGAAAATGAATGTTTCAATACCTGTGTGACCAGATTCTTCCAATGCTTTTCAACAGCTAGATTGATGATGATTATAATCTGTATCCTGTGGAGAATGGGAGGAGAATAAAAACATGGTGCATGAATAGGACAGACTGTGTAAAATGGGAGCACAGAAATACTGCCACCTCATTGAAAGTTAATGAGATTTATTCGAAGTCAGACACCTGTCCACAATGAACAAGTGAATACATTAATTGTCCACTTTCAATCTAAATGGGACTGAGGTTCCAACAGAGAAGTTTTCTGGAAAATACCTGCTGCAGTTTTAAAATTGATGAACTGGAACATCTTATACTAACTTTCAAATAACTGGAGTGATTGTATAGTTCTCATAGTGGAGAGAAGGAGTTGTTTATAAATATAAGCAGAAAGACACATTTGTGGATTGGCGAATGAGCTTTAACTTTCTGAAATGTATTTGTCCATTGGTTGCACGTCACTGGAAATTCTTTTTTACGTTTCAATTGTAGCAGCAGCAGTTAGCAGCAAAATGTCTGATTAATTAGAGTAGTGGGTCTGGGAAACACTTAAACAGCCGAGACCCTGTAAAACAGAACTCCAAGTAATAGTTTAAATAAGGCACTGAACTGACAGAGCGGTAAAGGCCTGCTCAGGTCAGGAAAAAAAACCCGACACGAACCTGACAGAACCACACTGGACCCGAGCCCGACCCGGCCCGAATGTCTCCATTTATTCAAACGCCCAAACCGACCCGAGCCTTACCCGACCACCGGAATGTTCACTTTACGTACCTCCCGATTCCGAATTGACAGGAAGCTGCAGCATGAGCGCAATGACATCATAGAGATGCTCACTTGCTCACTGAGCAGACTCAGAGTTTCCCTCCTTGATGTCCCAGACTCCCAGCTCAGGTTGGCCTTTCAACTTTTGACACTTACTAAACTCAACTTCCCAGCAGAGCAAAATGTAATACTTACTGTGTGTTTCCGACACGGACTCAGCCCGACCTGGACCCAGCCCGACCCGAAACTGGCCCGACCCGACCCGAGCCCGAAAGCCAGACCCGGAAGAGCGACCCAACACGACCCGGACCCGACACAGGTCGCGGGTCCCGTCGGGTTCAGGTCGGGTAGCAGGCCTTTACAGAGTGGAGGTCAGATGAGGATTGAATTAATTTCAATCACTGAATCTAAACAAGAAGTAAAACTGCCAGGAATGGAAGACTTTGCTTTATTTGTGAGCTTGTGGCACAACGGTAGCGCGTCTGACTTCAGATCAGAAGGTTGCGTGTTCAAATCACGTCAGGCTCAGTTATGTTTTCCAGCAGCTCAAGTTCCTGGATTTTTTATCAGAAGAGAGTTCGATCTATTGGAATGTTCTTTGAATGGTTGAATTTCAAGATCAACTTTAATAGATTAAAGTCCTGATTTCTGGTTCCGTTCCATTTCCATGCTCAGTTCTTATTTCACACTGTTTTGTATCAGAACAATGTTTCAGGGATGTGATGTGTCCATTGTTTGTACAATCGCTCTGTCATCCAGTGTGAGAAATAAAACACAAACCGCCCAGCGTGCGGCTCAAACCCATACCTGGCTCTGTCTATAGGCCGCTTAGTTCAGTTGGTTAGGACGCAGTGTTGATAACAACAAGGCTGTGGATTTGATCCCCATGTGCGCTGTCACATGGTCAGTCATTAATTTGACACATTTTTGTGACACTTAAAATCCAACTTTTAGATGCAAACAAGTTTACATAAAATGTCAGAGGGAACTTATTTTGAATAACATCCATTGCATCTTTGTCACTGGTCTGGAGTAACACAGAATTCTTTCCAATTATCTTCCGTTTGCTGATAAACATTGAACTCGTGGCCTGTTCTCGTTAATGGTCACGAGCAGCAAAAACAGACAGAGCAAGTCTGACCGCCCAGAGATGTGGAAAAGGCTTCAGTTTGGGACAAATGCAGCAAATCAAATGTTCACCCTGCCCCGAAAGATTCAAAAACTGGGGAAAAGGACACAAGGAGATAGAGAATAAGCTAAAGCAGACAATGTAAACATTTCCCATCCTTGATATCTCTCTATTCCAATCCAACCTTCAGAGTTGGGTAAATAATTTCAGTGTAAATTGTGCAACACGAGAGTCAAAACCAAATGGCGACGCAGAATAAAGGAGAACTGCCAAAACCCCAGATTGAACCAGGGATCTTCAGTCTCACACTCTCTCAACTGAGCTATTTCAGTCTCACAGGCTTGCGATGATAAGTGGCAAGTAACATCCGCACCACACAAGTGCCAGGCAATGACCATCTCCAACAAGAGAGAATCTAACCATCTCCCCTTGACATTCAATTGCATTACAATCACTGAATCCCCCACCATCAACATCATGGGGGTTACCATGGGTAGCCATACAAATAACGTGGCTACAAGAGCAGGTCAGAGGCTTGGAATCCTGAGGTGAGTAATTACAGTGCAGCTGTTGGCTCCACCCCAGGGGCTGAATTTGTTCTGTAAACCATGAACCAGCTTCCTCTCAAATCCCAGGTTTATCAATAAATCCTCTTACAAAAGCCCCAAAGTGTGATATGTTCCTCTCACTCATCCAGAATAAAAGTTACATCTTTTGCTCTTTTTACATTCCAAACATTGACTTCTATTTTGCTCATCATTTATTTCTCTCTCCTTTTTATGTTGTGCATTTCCTAATAAACATTTAATTTCAATTATTTATGAGGGATGAAATGAACAGAAAAGATTTTCTGCAATGGTACCAGGGGTGTGGGACAGAGCGAGTGGTTCGGATCTGGAATATACTGCCTGAGAGTGTGCTGGAGGCAGATTCAATCGTGGCTTTCAAAAGGGAATTGGATAAACACCTGAATAGAGAAAATTTGCAGGGTTACAATGAAAGGGCAGAGGAGTGGAATTAGCTGATTTGCTCTTGCAAAGAGCTGTCATGGACATGATGGACTGAATGGCCTCCTTCTGTATTGTAACCATTTGATTCCTTGATTCTAACTCTGTCAAAGTTGTTCTGAACTTGCTCTGCTCCAAGGAGAACAACCCCAACTTTTCCAGTCTCTGCACATAACTGAAGTTATGAGGAACCATGGGGAACCCACTGTAAACCTTCCTCCAGACAGAAATACAACTGTTCACCACCACACTGTGACCCAGCTGTTCACAATATATATCAATGATTCGGATGTGGGGACCAAATGTCGTATTTCCAAGTTCGCGGATGACACAAAACTTGGACAGGCTGAGTGAGTGAACAAGAAAATGGCACATGGAATATAATGTGTAAAAATGTGAGGTTATCCATTTTTGTCGGAGGAAGAGATGTGCAGATTATTTCTTAAATGGTAAGAGATTAGAAAGTGTAGATGTACAAAGGGGCCTGGGTGTCCTTGTCAATAATTGACTGAAAGCTAACATGCAGGTGCAGCAAGCAATTAGGAAGGCGAATGACATGTTAGACTCTATCGCAAGAGGATTTGAGTACAGGAGTAGTGAAGTCTTGCTTCAATTGTATATAACCTTGGTTGGTCTGCAGTTTGGAATACTGTGTGCAGTTTTGGTACCCTTACCTTAGGAAGGATATCATTGCCATAGAGGGAATGCAACGAAGGTTCACCAGACTTGTTCCCGGGATGGCGGGACTGTCATATGAAGAGAGATTGGGGAAACTGGGCCTGCATTCTCTGGAGTTTTGAAGAATGAGAGGTGATCTCATTGAAACTTACAAAATATTTAGTTTAGAGATACAACACTGAAACAGGGCCTTTGGCCCACCAGGTCTGTGCCGACCATCAACCACCCATTTATACTAATCCTACACTAATCCCATATTCCTACCAAACATCCCCACCTGTCCCCATATTTCCCTACCACCTATCTATACTAGTGGCAATTTATCATGGCCAATTTACCTATCAACCTGCAAGTCTTTTGGCTTGTTGGAGAAAACCGGAGCACCCGAAGAAAACCCACGCAGACACAGAGAGAACTTGCAAACTCCACACAGGCAGTACCTGGAATTGAACCTGGGTCGCTGGAGCTGTGAGGCTACAGTGCTAACCACTGCACCACTGTGCCGCCCACAAAGGGATAAACAGGGTAGATGAAGCTGTTTCCTCCGGTTGAGGAATCTATAACCAGGGGACACAATTTCAACGTAACGGGAAAGCCACTTCGGACAGAGATGAGGAGAAATTTCTTTACTCAGTGGGTTGTGAATCTTTGGAATTCTCTACCTCAGAGCGCTGTGGAAGCTCAGTTATTGAGTATGTTTGGAGCAGAGATTGACAGATTTCTAAATATAAATGACGTAGCGGATATGGTGTTCGTGTGGGAAAAAGGCATTGAAGTGGATGATCAGTCATCATCATATTGAATGGAGGGGTGGGCTCGATGGGCTGAATGGCCTACTCCTGCTCCTATGTTCCTATGTTCCTATCAGTCTGCTAATTTCATACCCATGCTGTCATTGTCCCTTTTATTCCATGGGCTTCAGTTTTACTGGCAGTCTAGTATGTGACATCATCAAGAAGGTTTTCAATAAGTTAAATAAGGAGAAATTGTTTCCAGTGGCAAAAGGGTCAGTAACCAGAGGATGTATTTCTCAGGTGATTGAGAAAAGAACCAGAGGCGAAATGAGGAATGATTTTTTATACAGTGATGTGTTGTGATCTGGAATGCACTGTCTGATCAGGACTTAAAAGCAGATTCAGTAGTAACTTTGAAAAGCAATTGGGATAAATACTGGAAGGAAAAATGTACAGATTGCAGGAAAAAGCTGAGCATCAGAACTAATTGGATAACACAACCAAAGAGACAGCATTGACACGATGGACCAAATGGTCTCCTTCTTTAGGTATCAGTCTATGGTTTTATGAACATAATGTTGGTACAATTGCCTGAGTTGGAAGGGAAGTGAACCCAGATTCCGGGTATTCTAAACACCAGACCCAAACCAACTGAACAAGCCTGTTGTTTAATCTCTGTTTTTCACACCAGCCTCTCCTCGCTCTTTCTGTGTTTCCTGCCTGGTCTGTTCCTCTGACCTTCATTCCTGACACTCCATTGAGAATGGCCAACTCACTGCACCTCTCACTCACACCGTCACTCCACCCCTTCACCCACTTCCAAACCTTTCTGTTCAACAGCACCTCACATCTGCTCCTCTGCTCCATTAATATAACAGGAAAACATTTTCAAACAGACATTTCCAGACAGTGAACGTTCCAGTAAGACAAGGTAAAGAGCAGATTCATTCACTTCAAACACATAGAGAGCAGCTCTCCCTGTTCAGGCTAAGGAGCAGATGTGGTTTCATTCCCATTAGTCTTAGAGACATGGGCCAGAATTTTAAGGGACCGTTGGAGACGGGAATGGAGGCCGGGGAGGGGGAGGGGGGTGTAGAAAATAGGGATGGAAGACGTTGGAATGGATTTTTCTGTCAGCAGCTGACATGGAGGGCAGACTTCGCACATCCACTCGGCAAGAAGGCATTTAAAGTATTTATGAGTCCAATTGTCAGCAATTTCATTCACTGGGTCCAATTGAACTAATAGTGCACGGGAACCACGGGGCTTCAGAGCCTCGCCTGGTTAAAGGAGGTGACTGGGAGGTGGGAGCTGAGTGTTGGCTTCACTGGGAAGCTATCGGGTGAGGCAGCATAACTTGGCAGCAAGGGTGGAGGGGGAAAGGGCATCGGGAAACACTGTCAGGAGTGGGGGCCAATGTGCCAGCTCTGCAGGGCGAACAACATCAGGATGCCATTGGGGCAGTGCCACCTCATTGAGGATGACAAGTGAGGTAACTGTGACTGGGTGTTGTTCACTGTGAAGGCCTTGCATTCAGGGAGGGGCAAACTGTCATGGGCCTCATTCACCCTGGATTCGCGGCTCCCATTGAAGAGGAGGAGGAGTAGAGAGGGAGGGAGGGAGGCCCAGGCACCAGCAGGGGCACCACAGCTGCTTGGGGGCCCACAGGAGGGCCAGCCTCGAACAGGAGGCTGGAGAAGGAGGCAGAGGAACACGTCAGCCGAGGTTCAACTACCTGCAGATGTCCGAGTGATAGTGTCTCCACAGACTGCACCTCTCCACGGAGGTCGTCACTGATCTCTCTGCCATGATGCAGCTGTGCCCCACGCGACTTGGTGGGCACCTGATGCCAGTGTCACTGAAGGTCACCGTGCCACTGAACTTCTACACCACCAGATCATTGCGGGGATCCACTGGAGATATGTGTGGAATCTCACAGTCTGTAGAGAATCAGTGCATCAAGGAGGTCACCAATGTCCTGTTCAGGAGGGCTGGCGACTATGTGCACATTGATCCAAACAGTCAAGCTGAGAGAGCTATAGGATTCGGGGCCATCACTAGATTCCCCCAGGTGTAGGGTGTCATCGACTGCACCCATGTGACCATCAAGGCTCCCGCAGACCAGCCAGCAGCCTTCAACAGGAAGGGCTTCCACTTTCTCAGTGTGTAACTGGTCTGTGACCATCACAAATGGATCCTACAGGTGTGTGCACAAATCCCGGGAAGCAGCCACAACGCCTGCATACCAAGGCAGTCCCAGGTACCAGAACTTTTCCGTGGCCCCATGCGCTTTCTGAGATGGATCCTTGGAGACAAGGGCAACCCAGTGAGGACATGACTACTGACGCCTGTGAGGAATCCACACAAGGATGCAGAGGAGAGGTACAACACCTGCTGCGGGTCAACCCGAGTGACCATCAAGGAGGCCATTGGTCTCCTGAAGATGAGATTCAGGCACTTAGATTGTTCCTGTGGAGCCCTTCAGTATGTCCCAGCGAGGGTCTCGCGTATCATGGTGGTTTGCTGTGCTCAGCACAATCTGGCATTACAGAGGGGTGAGGTGTTGACTAGTGAGGATATCGTGGAGTGCAATGCCTCCTCTGATGATGAGGATGTGAAGGAGGATGCTGCCCAAGCAGTGCCAGATGAAGAACCTTAGGCACAGCATAAAAGCCACCATGAGATACACACAAGGGAGACACGAGACACCCTTATACATTCACGTTTCCTTTGAGCCTTACCACCTTCTGGAACCACAGCAATGAAGTCTTAGCTTTAAGCAGCCCTGTTGTCACCTCTTTCCTTCTACACCACAGCGCCCAGGTACACATCGCACAGTGGCAAGGCCGAAGCTTTGTGAACTCAGGGCTTGGTCCCTCACTTCCAGCCCCTTGGGAGGAAGGGTTGAAATGAAGTCCCAAAGGGCATCAACAATAGGAAGGAGACATAGTGAGAGAACATCATTTCTTTATTCCGTGTGACACCAAACACAACCCTATCCATCTGGAATGTACATTCACCCGTGAACCCCTCAGTGAATCTAGGTGCTCTTCTTAAATCTTTTCCGGGTGCTCCTACGTGGTGCTCCCCCTGCTCTGGCAGCTGAGATGGAGACAGGCTGCTGACCTTGCTGCCCCATGGCTTGGGATGGCATTGGCGGCCGTCCTCTGGCTGCCTGAGGCCTGGAGGGCCCCGGCACACTGAGGGCCTCCTGCACAGGTACAGGGACCCCCTCTGTCATCGAGGATGATGGAGGCACTGGCATCACTAGTGTCACTGGCAGAGGGACTTTGGAATTACTGTCCACACCAGGAGCACCCTGAAAGGGGCCCCCAGATGTAGCAGCCAGCTGCCCCTCCCCGGTTATAAGACACACTTGTACCTCCCTGCTGACCTGAGAGGGACGTGGACCTGGTGGAGAGTTCAGGTGCCTCGTCCCCCCTCTCACCTTGTCACCACTGGATGGAGCTCATGGACAAAGCGATGGAGTGCCGGTCTGCGCACATCTCAGGCAGACACTGATTGGTCTGCTGGATCTGGCTCTCCATGAGAGTGACCAATCTCTCCATGCTTGGGTACACATAGCCTCTGGCAACTCTGCCAAATGTTGCCTGACCTCTCACTGCAGCTGCAGCATTTCCCGTGTTGCTGGTGACACAAGAGACACGTCATCAGCCTGGGACTCAGCATGGGCCTGGCCTCCCACAGACCTCCAACTGCCAGTGGCCTCGGCTGTCACAGCCTCCGTCAGCAGCCTGGGCCTGTCTGTGATGTGCTCACCAGTTTGTATGCCCAAATCCAACCGCGAACGGATACCCACCAACGTGAGGGTTTCTGTGCTGGTGGAATTTGCAGGGAAATGAGGTGATGGTACACCCTCTGAGGCTCCCTCCTCCTCCTCAGACGTGCTCGGCTGTCCCCCAGTCTCTCCAGCTCTTTGCTTTTGTCGTTCATCCGGGCCTTCTTGAGAAAACAGGGACATTGAAGGGTTAGGGTCTGCCCATCGTGACATTCCAACCACCCCTACTGTGCAGCTCCATTGATGCAGTGGTGAACAGATGAGCAGTGTGGCTCCTTTGCAGCAGTTGCTCCCTTGTGCCCCAGGAGATGTTCACTCACTCTCTTGGGTAGGTGACCCTGTCTCTCCATCAGCTATGGAGCAGCTGCTTTGCTGCCCGGCCTGTTCCATGGCCTCCTCCTCCATCGGGATGAGGACATGGAGATAAGGCACTCCACTGCCGGTCTTGACACGCTCTTTCCGATTGTGGGATGACTTCTCCTGCAGACACAATGATGAACAAAGTTAGTCTCCCAGCGGGGACAAGCCCAACATCTCTGATGGTGATAGTCCAGCAGTCCATGATGGGGACACACGTATTCCTCCTGCATGTGGCCCCTCTCGAGGGACTGTGTGAGGTTATACAATGACTGACGTTCGCCTCTCACTGAGATGCAGCCAAGCCTCAGGCAGCATGTCCTGGTGCCCTTCCCCAATACACATGACTGGGTGGTCACTCCCTTTCCACCAAACACTCCCTCTCACTCTGCCACATGCAATGTCCAAAGGGTCCAAAGTGTTTTGAGTTTTCGCCTGAGCAGCCTGGATCAGGTCATTGACCCACTTCCTGTACTGGATCCATATCCTGGGGGTGACCCCACGACTGCTGACCTCACCTGCTATCTCCAGCCAGCTTTGCTTGGTCAGGTGGACAGGTCTCCACCTCCCATCCCTGGGGAAGAGGATCTTCCACCTTTCTCTTGCCACCTGGAGGAGAACCTGCAGGGAGGCATCGCTAAACCGTGGGACCATGGTCACTGCAAGCTGGCATTCAGCTCCTTACCCATCAGGCAGCAGAGGCAGCAGAACGGGTCTGGGACAGCAGAGACAGCAGAACGGGTCCAGGAGCATCAGCGGCAGCAGAACGGGTCCTGGGGCAGCAGAGGCTGCAGAACATGTCCTGGGGCAGCAGAGGCAGCAGAACGGGTCCTGGGACAGCAGAGGCAGCAGAACGGGTCCTGGGGCAGCAGAGGCATCAGAACGGGTCCTGGGGCAGCAGAGGCAGCAGAACGGGTCCTGGGGCAGCAGAGGCAGCAGAACGGGTCCTGGGGCAGCAGAGGCAGCAGAACAGGTCCTGGGGCATCAGAGGCAGCAGAACGGGTCCTGGGGCAGCAGAGGCAGCAGAACGGGTCCTGGGGCAGCAGAGGCAGCAGAACGTGTCCTGGGGCAGCAGAGGCAGCAGAACAGGTCCTGGGGCATCAGAGGCAGCAGAACGGGTCCTGGGGCAGCAGAGGCAGCAGAACGTGTCCTGGGGCAGCAGAGGCAGCAGAACAGGTCCTGGGGCATCAGAGGCAGCAGAACGGGTCCTGGGGCAGCAGAGGCAGCAGAACGTTCCTGGGACAGCAGAGGCAGCAGAACGGGTCCTGGGACAGCAGAGGCAGCTGAACGGGTTCTGGGACAGCAGAGGGCTCTCAGGAAGACACTCATTTAAACCAGGCAGCAGTGCTTGCAGGGCTGGCAGCCCTTTAAATATGGTGCCAGCACCTGCCATTGTGTCAGATGTCGGTGCCATCAGCACCTCGTTCCCTACCTCTGGTCCTTGTTTACATGGGCCCCATGTCTCCCCTTCATTAATTGGTCGGCTGCTCCGTGATCGGAGTCGGTCGGCCACATTTCACTCGTATGGTGATGACACCTGCTTCCGGTGTCTCTGCCGAGAGCCGCACCATTAGTTTAAAATTCAGCCCATGGGGTCAAGAGTGGAAAATCTCCCCTCTGATTCTCTCTACTTAAACTGATGGAGACACCAAATTAAAACTGATGAAACCAGGGATTGTATCCTGGTTCTTCAATCTAGTGTTCTCCCAACTGAGCTATTCCATCCTCACTGTGAACTCATCTTCATTGGAGACAAATATAACTCCAGGTGGAATTTCCCACCCGTTCATTCCTCACTTCAGGGGAATGGGACCCGACCAGATCGCGGAACTCAGATTATGTTAATGTTCTGCTCTTGATATCTTAATATTATCTTGCGTTTGAGCCACTTTTAATCAGGTTCAGGGACAAATTCTTCCATCATCCCTTCTCCCACATTCTCTCCCTCTCATTCATTCTTTATTCCTCACAATCCAGAAAGGGTTAGGAATCAGAGCTCACCTCCAAACCCTCTGCACACAGACCTCTGTCTGTCACCCTGTTTGATCCAAGATCCAACAGACCAGTCAATAAATTACACTCTTTATAAGCACAGAAAGCTGCCTCACAGTGTTGGACACAGAGTTAAATACACTGAAGTCTTTTGAAAAAAGTTCATCTTTTGGGTTGTATAATGATGGAAATATACCTTCTGGAAGTAAATGAAATAGGGAATGGAGCGGTGTGAAACATTTCCAGACCATGTCCAACACGTTTCCACTCAGTGTGAAAACCCACCACGGAAAGAGTGGAACATTCAATCATTTGATCACATCATGATTGACATCACTCAGATGCCTGAATCATTCGGTCACTGCAGCTGGCTGCACAGCCAGGAGCTGTGCTGAAGGTAACAGTCATGCTTGTGCATCTGACAAGGTGGCTGTGAGGTTAAGGTGATGGACTGCTAATCCATTGTGTTCTTCTTGTATGGGTTCAAATCCCATCATTGTCATTAGTTTGTGAGCTGTTCAGTTCCTTTATTTCTAATGGGGGACTTTTTGCGTAAAGTCAGCCTGGAAACCTGTTCTTGTCAATTTCCAGACGGTGTTTCCAGAATTGTTTATATATTATTAAAATTGAGACAGACAATTGGGATTCTTCACCCAAATTGGACTGGAATGAGGATCAAATTGGGATCACAAAACGGAGCAAGATTTTCCCTCCCTCCCTTCCTTCCATCTTTCCATTCTCTGGATTTCCACCAAGTGAAAGACTAATGGGAAAAGCAAACGGCGAGGGAGCAGAAGCAGAATATTATCCTTTGGCAAGAAATTTATTTTCAAATCTTCTTGATAGATTAAGTGAGTGAGCAATGCTTTGACAGATGGAGTTTAAAATGTGGGGTCATGTAATACCGAAGAAAGATAGATCAGAGTGTTTTTTTGTAAGTGGTGAGATGTTAGAAACTGTGGAGGAGCCGAGACCCGAATACAGAATTACTAAAAGCTAGTGGACTGGGAGAAAATAATGTGAAAAGCGAATGGAATATTAAGTTTGGAACTCATGTTGCAGTTATACAAAGCTCTGTGCTCCTGAAGCGAATGTCCAAGCCCAGATTGTGGGGAATCTGTGGAGAGTGATTTGTTTTTTATTCATTCTTGGATGTGAGTATCGCTGATAAGGCGAGCATTTATTATCCATCCCTAATTGCCCTTGAGAATGTAGTGGTGAGCTGCCGTCTTGAACTGCTGCAGTCCATGTAGTGCAGGAACACCCACACTGCCATTGGGGAGGGAGTTCCAGGATTGTGACCCAACAACAGTGAAGAAATGGCGATATAGTTCCAAGTCAGGATGGTGAGTGACTTGGAGGGGAACCTGCAGATGGCGAGTTCCCATGCATCTGCTGCCCTTGTCCTTCGAGGTGGTAGAGGTCACGGGTTTGAAAGGTGCTGTTGAAGGATACTTCGCGAGTTACTGCAGTGCATATGGAGATGGTACACACTGCAGCCACTGTGTACTTGTGGTGGAGAGAGTGAATGTTTAAGGTGGTGGGTTAGGTGGCGATTAAGTGGGCTGCTTTGTCCTGGATGGTATTGAGCTTCTTGAGTGTTGTTGAGTGGGATGTATTCCATCACACTCCTGACTTGTGCCTTGTAGATGGTGGACAGGTTTCGATGTATCAGGAGGTGAGATACTTGCTGCAGAATTCCTCATCTCTGACCTGCACTTATAGCCGCAGCATAGATGTGACTGGTCCAGTTTAGTTTCTGGTCAATGGTAACCCCCAACATATTGATGGTGGGGGATTCAGCGATGATAATGCTCTGAATATCGAAAGGTAGATTTTTTTCTCTCTCTCATTGGAGATATTCACTGTTTGGCACTTGTGTGGCCAGAAGGTTGCTTGTCACTTATCAGCTCAAGCCTGAATATTGTTCAGGTCTTGCTGCTTGTAGGCACAGACTGCTTCAACTGAGGAGTTGTGAATCATCACCTAACATTCCCACTTCTGACTTATGTTGAAGGGAAAGTCGTCAATGAAACAGCTGAGGGTGTTTGGGTCGATGACACTACCCTGAGAAACTACTGAGGCAATGTCCTGGACTGAGATGATTGGCCTCCACGAACCACAACCATCTTGTTTTGTGTGAGGTACAACTCCAGCAAGTGGAGAGTTTTCCCCCTGATTCCCATTGACTTCAATTTTGCTAGGGATCCTTGATGCCACACTCACTCAAGGGCAATCACTCTCACCTCTCCTCTGGAATTCCACTCTTTCTTCTCTGTTTGGACCAAGCTGCAATGAGGTCATAAGAACAGAAGATCAGAAGAACTAGTAGCAGGAGTAGGCCATTTGGCCGCTCGAGCCTGCTCCGCCATTCAATAGGATCATGGCTGACCTGATCATGACCTCAACCCCACTTTCTTGCCTGCCCACATAACCCTTGGCTCTCTTGTAGATTAAAATCTTGAAGACATTCAATGACCCAGCCTCCACTGCTCTCTGCGGTAGAGAATTCCAAAGATTAATGACCCTCTGAGAGAAGAAATTCCTTCTTAAATGAAAAACCCCTCAATCTGAAACTGTGTCCCCTAGTTCTAGATTCCACCACGAGTGGAAACATCCTCTCAGCATCTACCCTGTCAAATCCCCTCAGAATCTTATATGTCTCAATACGTTCTCCTTTCATTTTTCTCAGCTCCAATGAGTATCGATCCAACCTGCTCAACTTTCCTCATACGGCAACACCTTCATCACTGGAATAAATCTAGTGAACCTTCTCTGAACTGCCTCCAATGCAAGTATATCCCTCCTTAAATAAGGAGACCAAAACTGTACACAGTACTCCAGGTGTGGTTTCACCAACACACTGTACATTTGTAGCAACACTTCTCTACTTTTATACTCCATCCCCCTTGCAATAAAGGGTAACATTCCATTTGCCTTCCTAATTATTTGCTGTACCTGCATGGTAACTTTTTGTGATTCATGTACGAGGACACCCAGATCCTTCTACACCGCAGCATTCTGTAATCTCTCACAATTTAAATAATATTTTCCTGTTCTATTCTTCCTACCAAAGTGGATAACCTCACATTTTCCCACATTATACTCTATCTGCCAAATTATTTCCTGGAGCTGAGAGACCCTGGCAGAACCTAAACTGAGCATCGATGAGCAGATTATTGTTCAGTGTGTGGTGCTTGATAGCACTGTTGGTGACATCTTCCATCACTTTGCTGATGATTAATAGTAAACTGATGGGGCGGCAATTGGTCAGATTGCATTTGTCCTGCATTTTTACGGACAGGGCACACCTGGGCAATTTTCCACATTGTCAAGTAGATGCCTGTGTTGTAGCTCGACTGGAACAGCTTGGCTGAGAGCGCAGCTAGTTCTGGAGCACAAGTCTTCAGTACGAGAGCCGGGATGTTGTTCGGGCCCATAGTCTTTGCTGTATCGAGTGACTTCAGCTGTTACTTGCTATCATGTGGAGTGAAGCGAATTGGCTGAAAACTGGAAGCTGTGATGCTGGGGACCTCAAGAGGCCGAGATGAATCATCTACTGAGCAATTTCTGACTGAAGATGGTTTCAAATGCTTCAGCTTCATCTTTTGCACTGACGTGCTCGGCTCCACTAACATTGAGGATAGGGATGTTTTTGGAGCCTCCTCATCTGGTTCGTTATTTAATTGTCCACCACCATTCTAGACTGGATTCTTAGTTTCTCAGGGCAGTGTCCGAGGCCCAACCATCCTCAGCTGTTTCATTGATGGCTTTCTCTTCAACATAAGTGAGAAGTGGGAATGTTCGTTGATGATTCACAACTCCTCAGATACTGAAGCAGTCTGTGCCTGCAAGCAGCAAGACCTGAACAACATTCAGGCTTGAGCTGATAAGTGACAAGCAACATTCTTTGATCAGATCCTGAGGGAGATATCCGTGAGTGGAGCGGCGGGATGTATGGAGAGTGATCCTGAAGTGGGTGCCCGAACCTGGAATGGCGGGATCTGTGGAGAGTGATCCTGAAGTGGGTGTCCGAGCCTGGAGTGGCAGGATCTGTGGAGAGTGATCCTGATGAGTGTGTGTAAACCTGGAATGGAAGCTTTCTGTGGAGGTACAGGAAGAGGCCATTCATTCCCAGCATTTTATAAAGGTTTAGCATAACTTATATGTTTTTACTCTATGCCTATATTAATACATCCAAGTGTCCTGTTTGCTCTTAGTTACCTTTTCAATCCTTCTAACATTGGTGTACATTGTCTCTCTGCTCCTGCACCCACTTTAGAATTGTCATGTTTCATTTATATGGCCTCTCCTCATTCTTCCTTCCAAATTGTATCACTTCACACTTCTCTGTGCAAAATTTCATCTGTTATGTGAAAGCCCATTTTACCAGTTTTTTTTAAGTTCCCCTGAAGTGTGTTACTATCACTGGCATTGGACAAAATTCCTGAGCATTCTTTGATGCTATCTCCATAGACAGAGCAATCTTATACGCGAGCTCAAATGTTGGATTCTGTGTGTTTAGTATCTTATTTCACCCACCAATATAAGCACAAATATGTCACGTAAATCTTGTTCACTGCAGTCCCTGCTGCTGTTTGCTGCCTATATTTACAGACTTTTATCTCAACCTCGTCACCATGTTCTCTAATATATTCAAGGGGCATCAGCAGAGAAAATGTTCACCAAGCGTGGCAAGTGCAAGGAAGTGTTTATTTACGCCATTATGTCATGAATATAATATACAAATACATTACATGTGTGAATCATCAAGATGTGTCTGAATAAATGGAATCCCGTTACAATAAACACTGTCACCTTTCAATGTTTAGCGGACAGGTTTGACGGCTTGATGTGTGTGATTCCCTCCTTAATGTGTTTGCACAAAGTTCGGGGAAAGACGGAGATATGAATAAGTTATAGGGAAATTTTTTAAGCATATCTCCACATCTCTCATTCACAAAGATCTGCAAACACATGGATTCAGAAAGAACCTGAGTACAAAATCACCGAAAATAAACACAGCTAGAGAGACTTGCAATAACCTGTAGCTCAGGGAAAGTACATGATGTTTTGGAAGGGATTCTGTTTCTTTGGTTAAAACATTTGTGAAGAAGTCATAATCAAACTGAATAAATGTAGGACCAGTTCCTTTTCAAGAGGGCACCAAAAGAACCAATTTGGCAACTATGTTTACTGGTTGTCACATGATTCAAGTTAAATATAGAACAGAAACCCTGGTAACAGGGAGATGTGGTTAGTGAAGTCATTCGCGCCCCTTGATTGGACAAGCTCGGCAGCAGCAGCGCACACCGAAGACAGCAGAAAACTCACAAGCTTTTGGTTGTAGAGTCAGTGTGTTTTACCTGCTGGAGTGAGCAGCTGATAAAGTTAGCCTGAAGAAGTGTCAAGGAAGGAGAGAAGACCACAACCCAGCTTGTTTTCCAGAAAATCTTTAAAAGATCCTGCGAAGTCCAGTGTGTTAATTCATCTTGTTACATGTCTTTGAAGAAGGCCTGCTAAAATTAATTCTCAATGCCTTCTGAAAAGAACTGTTCTAAAATACCCCAGTGACCAGTCTACGTATACTCAGAAGTTAGACTGTATTCCAATTTTGGAGCAACATATCTCATCTGATGTTTTCTTCAAAAATGGGCAAGTAAACAGCCCAAGAGTTTTTTTTGTGTTTGTAACAAAATTTTAAAAAAATAAAAAAAAATAATCCCTTTTATCTTTTCTGTTAACAGGTGTATGTGTGTGTGCGCATGTGGCTCGAAGATTTTTAAAATAGACTTTAAAAGTAAAGGTGAAAAGGGAACTTTTAAAATTTCCACCTGTGTGTTTATGCTTTATTTCATGACTAGTTAAAACTTGTTCTACAATAAATGGATAATTTTGTTCTTCATTAAAGAAACCTGGTCAGTGTCTTCTATTCTGGGAAAAATAGAGATATGACTGACTGTTTCAGTAAGTGGGAAAAGTTAAAATAGATGTTGTGACCTGTGGAGAAGTGGGATGAGAATAAAGAGAGCCCTCCTCTGCCCTTAGTTGTCACAGCATTTGTGATCTGGCTCTGTAGCTTCGTTGGCTCGAGTGTTTGTCCAATAATCAGAAAATCTTGGATTCATATCCTTGCTTCAAAAGTTTAGCTGTCAATCGTTTACATATGTTTTCTTGTGAACTTTAACTTTTCTTATGAATTTTATTCACACAAGAAAACAGCTCAGTGGTTGCCTTTGTGAGGGATGTGAGTTTGAAATGGCTGTTCCTGCTCGTACAGACGTCCAGTGCTAATATTTCAATGGCAACTCAATCCCCTACAATTTCTTTGAGAGCAATGTGTTTGCAGTTGCATTTAACCTGGAAAACAGCTCAACATTAATCTCACTGAAGGAAAGTGTGACCGTGATGTATGTTTCAGAGTGTTTGTGCCGTTTTGTGTCTTTTTTAACCAAGACTGTAACACGACGCAAAGGGGAGGGTTGATCCGAGGTTTAGAACATATTTGTCAGTCAGGAGCAAGAAAAATCAAAAGGAACAAAATAAGAAAACCCAGTCCCCAGATTTGAGAATCTGGAGATCCGCTTTGGGAAAGTGAATCAGAGCAGAATGAAGGTGAACTGTCCGACTGCCCAGAAAAGATGAAGACACAGCTCAGTCAGCATGTCCCCCTGGTTTATGATGCTGGAACATTCCTCACACAGAAATTATTCAATCAATACTCATCTGCGAAGTCGGTCTGAGGCTGTGCCTCTCTGATCATGTGGAATTAAAGCAAATCTTCCAGTCAGTTAGTTCAGTTGTCATTTCATGAGAAATTCGTCATCATGACTTCGTCAGTGACCTCATGGTTCAGGTGTCTGAGTGATGTTAATCATGATGTGATGAAATGATTGTATGTTCCAGTCTTTCCGTGGTGGGTTTTCACACTGATTAGAAACGTATTGGACATGGTCTGGAAATGTTTCACACCGCTCCATCCCCAACAGACCATGACCTGACGTGATGGAAATTTCATTTACTGACAGAAGCTGCATTTCCATCATTGCACATCTGGCTACACAGCCAGGATCTGTACTGTTCAAACAGCTGACAAGGTGGTCGAGAGATTAAGACGGGGGCGTGCTAATGCATTTTGCTTTGCATGTGTGGGTTCCGATCCCAATTTTGTCGTTAGTTTCTGAAGTGTCCATTCCATTGTTGTGGGGGAGCTTTTGTGGAAAGTTGGCCTGGAAACATGTTCTTGTCAATATCTCGCTGGTGATTCCAGAATTGTTTATCCTTTATTAAAATTGAGACAGACAATCGGAATTCTTCACCCAAATTGGACTGGAATGAAGATCAAATAGGGATCACGAAAAGGAGCAAGATTATTCCCTCCCTCCTGCCTTCCATCTTTACTTTCTCTGGATTTACACCAAATGAAAGACGAACGGGAAAAGCAAACGGCGAGGGAGCAGAAGCAGAACATTATCCTTTGGCAAGAAATTTATTTTCAAATCTTCTTGATAGATTAAGTGAGTGAGCAATGCTTTGGCAGATGGAGTTTAAAATGTGCGGTCATCTGGGACCTACGAAAGAGAGATCAGAGTGTTTTTTATAAGGGGTGAGATGTTAGAAACTGGAGAAGCAGACACCCGAGTGCTGAATCACTAAAAGCTAGTGGACTGGTAGAAAATAATGTGAAAGGCTAATGGAATCTGAAGATTGGAACTCATGTTGTAGTTACATAAAGCTCTGTGCTCCTGAAGTAAATGTCCAAGCCTGAATTGTGGGGAATCTGTGGAGAATGATTTGTTTTTTATTCATTCTTGGGTGTGAGTATCGCTGGCAAGGCTGGCATTTATTGCCCATCCCTAATTGCCCTTGAGAATGTGGTGGGGAGCTGCCTTCTTGAACTGCTGCAGTCAATGTGGTGTAGGAACACCCACAGTGCTATTGTGGAGGGAGTTCCAGGATTTTGACCCAGCAACAGTGAAGAAATGGTGATATAGTTCCAAGTCATGATGGTGAGTGACTTGGAGGTGAACCTGCAGGTGGTGGTGTTCCCATGCATCTGCTGCCCTTGTCCTTCGAGGTGGTAGTGATCACGGGTTTGGATGGTGCTGTCGAACGTTACTTAGCGAGTTACTGCAGTGCATCTTGTAGGTGGTACACACTGCTGCCACTGTGCTCTGGTGGTGGAGGGAGTGAATGTTTAAAGTGGTGGGTGAGGTGTCGATGAAGAGGACTGCTTTGTCCTGGGTGGTATTGAGCTCTTTATGTGTTGTTGGAGCTGCAGCTATCCAGAAAAGTGGAGAGAATTCCATCACACTCCTGACTTGTGCTTTGTAGATAATGGACAGGCTTTGGCATGTCAGGAGGTGAGATACTTGCTGCAGAATTCCCAATTTCTGACCTACGCTAGAAACCGCAGCATAGATGTGACTGGTCCAGTTTAGTTTCTGGTCAATGGTAACCCCCAAGATGTTGATGGTGAGAGATTCAGTGATGATAATGCTGCAGAGTATTAAAAGGTAGATGGTTTGATTCTCTCTCATTGGAGATGTTCACTTTTGTGGCAACCAAGTCGCTTGTCACTTATCAGCTCAAGCCTGAATGTTGTTCAGGTCTCGCGGCTTGCGGACAAGGACTGCTTCAGTATCTGAGGAGTTGTGAATCATCACCTAACATTCCCACTTCTGACTTAAGTTGAGGGGAAACTCATTAATAAAACAGCTGAGGATGGTTGAGCCTCGGACACTACCCTGAGAAACTCCTGAGGCAATGTCCTGGATTGAGATGATCGGCCTCCACCAACCATAATCATCTTGCTTTGTGCTAGGTATGACTCCAACAAGTGGACAATTTTCCCCTGATTCCCATTGATTTCAATTGTGCTAGGGATCCTTGATGCCACACTCACTCAAGGGTAATTACTCTTACCTCTCCTCTGGAATTCCACTCTTTTGTCTCTATTTGGAACAAGCTGCAATGAGATCATAAGAACAGAAATAGTAGCAGGAGGAGGCCATTTGGCCCCTCGAGCCTTCTCCGCCATTCAATAGGATCATGGCTGATCTGATCATGACATCAACCCCACTTTCTTGCCTGCCCCCCATAACCCTTGACTTCCTTGTAGATAAAACTCCAAAGATGAACAACTGTCTGAGAGAAGAAATTCCTCCTCATTTCCTTCTTAAATTGAAAATCCCTAATTTTGAAACTCTGTCCTCGAGTTCCAGATTCCACCACGAGGGGAAACATCCTGTCAAGACCCTTCAGAATCTTATCTGTCTCAATACGATCACCTCTCATGTTTCTAAACTCCAATCAGTATAGGTCCAACCTGCTCAATCCTCCTCACAAGACAACCCCTTCATCACAGGAATACATCTAGTGAACCTTCTCTGAACTTTTTTTTAATTTCCAACATATACTTTGTTTGTTAAAAAAACAATAAAAAGATACATTGCAAAACAGTTCAAAAACAAGCACCAAGTCAACAACACAAAGATTGCAAAGGAGATCAGTTTCCTTCAGTGCAGGAATGAATTGCCTCACAACCCTTCCATTTCATTTTACCTGCCATGTACTTTTTGCAGCAAACAAATATTTTCTGGAATAAAAACAAGAAATACTGGAACCACTCAGCAGGTCTGGCAGCATCTGTGGAAAGAGAAGCAGAGTTAACGTTTCGGGTCACTGACCCTTCTTCGGAACTGACAAATATTAAAAATGTCAGGTGAGAAGCAAGTGAGGTGGGGGTGGGGCAAGAGATAACAAAGGAGAAGGTGCAGGTTGGACAAGGCCACATAGCTGACCAAAAGGTCATGGAGCAAAGGCAAACAATATGTTAATGGTGTGCTGAAAGACAAAGCATTAGTACAGAATAGGTGTTAACGGACTGAATATTGAACAGCAGCAAGTGCAAACCTGAAAAAAATTTTGGGTAAGCAAACTGAATAAACCAAGATGAAATGAAATAAATGCAATATAAAAGGTTGTAAAAAATGTAAAAAAGAAAAAAAGAAGAAAAAAGAAAAAACAACTATAAATGTAAATAAATGGGGGGCTGTCATGCTCTGAAATTATTGAACTCAATGTTCAGTGCGGCAGGCTGTAGTGTGCCTAATTGGTAGATGAGATGCTGTTCCTCGAGCTTGCGTTGATGTTCACTGGAACACTGCAGCAATCCCAGGACAGAGATGTGAGCATGAGAGCAGGGGGGAGTGTTGAAATGGCAAGAAACCGGAAGCTCAGGGTCCTGCTTGCGGACCGAGCGGAGGTGTTCCGCAAAGCGGTCACCCAGTCTGCGCTTGGTCTCCCCAATATAGAGGAGACCACATTGTGAGCAGCGAATACAGTATACTACATTGAAAGAAGTACAAGTAAATCGCTGCTTCACCTGAAAGGAGTATTTGGGACCTGGGATAGTGAGGAGAGAGGAGGTAAATGGGCAGGTATTACACCTCCTGCGATTGCAGGGGAAGGTGCCATGGGATGGGGACGAGATGGTGGGGGTAATGGAGGAGTGGACCAGGGTGTCGCGGAGGGAACGATCACTTCGGAATGCTGACAGGGGAAGGGAGGGGAAGATGCTTTTGGTAGTGGCATCATGCTGGAGGTGGCGGAAATGGCAGAGGATGATCCTTTGGATATGGAGGCTGATGGGGTGGAAAGTGAGGACAAGGGGAACCCTGTCACGGTTCTGGGAGGGAGGGGAAGGGTTGAGGGCAGAGGTACGGGAAATGGGTCGGACACGGTTGAGGGCCCTGTCAACAACAGTGGGGGGGATTCCACGGTTGAGGAAAAAGGTCATACCAGAAGCACCGTCATGGAAGGTAGCATCATCAGAGCAGATGCATCGAAGATGGAGAAACTGGGAGAATGGAATGGAATCCTTACAGGAGGTAGGGTGTGAAGAAGTGTAGTCGAGGTAGCTGTGGGAGTCGGTGGGCTTATAATGGATATTAGTAGACAACCTATCCCCAGAGATGGAGACAGAGAAGTCGAGGAAGGGAAGGGCAGTGTCAGAGATGGACCATGTAAGGGTGAGAGAAGAGTGGAAATTGGAAGCAAAGTTGATAAAGTTTTCCAGTTCGGGGCGGGAGCAGGAAACGGCACCGATACAGTCATCAATGTACCGGAAAAAGAGTTGGGGGAGGGGGCCTGAGTATGACTGGAACAAAGAATGCACGACATATCCCACAAAAAGACAGGCATAACTTGGACCCATTCGGGTACCCATAGCGACACCTTTTACTTGAAGGAAGTGCGTGGAGTTGAAGGAGAAGTTGTTCAATGTGAGAACAAGATCAGCCAGGCGGAGGAGGGTGGTGGTGGATGGGGACTGGTTGGGCCTCTGTTCCAGGAAGAAGCGGAGAGCCCTCAAACCATCCTGGTGGGGGATGGAGGTGCAGAGCGATTGGACGTCCATAGTAAAGAGGAGGAGGTTGGGACCAGGAAACTGGAAATTGTCAAAATGACGTAAGGCGTCAGAAGAGTCACGGATGTAGGTGGGAAGAGACTGGACCAGCGGAGAAAAGATAGAGTCAAGATAGGA
Source organism: Heterodontus francisci (assembly GCF_036365525.1). NCBI lineage: Eukaryota > Metazoa > Chordata > Chondrichthyes > Heterodontiformes > Heterodontidae > Heterodontus > Heterodontus francisci. The sequence continues at coordinate 2,334,850 of NW_027142345.1, forward strand.
AGAAATAAGTTCAGTGGGGCAGGAGCAGGCTGACACAATGGGTCTGCCGGGACATTCCCGTTTGTGGATTTTGGGAAGGATGTAGAAGCGGGCTGTCCTGGGTTGCGGGACTGTGAGGTTGGAAGCTGTGGAGGGAAGATCTCCGGGGGAGATGAGGTCAGTGACAGTCCTTTGGATGGTGGCTTGATTTTCGGCGATGGGGTCATGGTCCAGAGGGAGGTAGGAAGAAGTGTCTGTGAGTTGGCGCTGAGCCTCTGCAAGGTAGAGGTCAGTACGCCATACAACAACAGCACCACCCTTGTCTGCAGGTTTGATGACCATGTCGGGTTTAGACCTGAGAGAACGGAGTTCCTCAAGTTCAGAGGGGGACAGGTTAGAGTGAGTGAGGGGGGCAGAGAATTTGAGATGACAAATGCCTCGCCGACAGTTTTCAATGAAGAGATCAAGAGTGGGTAAGTGGCCAGGGGGAGGGGTCCAGGTAGAGGGAGAATGCTGGAGGTGGGTGAATGGGTCTGCTGGTCGGGAGGAGGACTCCTGGTCAAAGAAGTGAGCCTGGAGGTGGAGAAATATTTTCTGGATACAGCCCGAGGGGATTTCCATGGATCCAGTCCCTCAGTTCACCTTGGTGGGGGTGCCTTACACAGTGGTCTTCCCGAGTGAGCCTTTGCAGCGGCTGCCCCAAGCTGTAGTGCGTCCGTCAGCACGTAGTCTTGGACCTTGGAAAGTGCCAGTCTGCAACATTAGGTCGTGGACAACTCTTTGCGCTGGAAGACCAGCAAATTTCGGGCAGACCAAAGGGCGTCTTTCACCCAATTGATAGTCCTCCAGCAGCAGTTGATGTTTATCTCGGTGTGCATCCCTGAGAACAGCCTGTAGAGCACAGACTCCTGTGTTACACAGCTGCTTGGGATGAACCGCGATAAAAACCACTGCATCTTTTTCTACACCTGCTTTGCAAAGACAGACAGGGCAGTCCTCTCTCCTCTGTCTTGTTTGTTTGCTGTATTGAACCCTTTGCTGAGTCGATTAGGAAGGATGCAAGCATAAGGGGGGGGGTTGCAATCCGAGGCAGTGGAGTCACTCAGGTTAAAACTTCCCTGTACCTGGATGACGTCGCCGTCTTTTGCTCGGATCCGCTGTCCGTTCGCAGACTGATCAGCATCTGCGACCAGTTCGAACTCACTTCGGGAGCCAAAGTTAACCACGGCAAGTGCGAGTCCATGTTCTTTGGGAACTGGGCTGACCGATCCTTTGTCCCCTTCACCGTCAGGTCAGATTACCTGAAGGTGCTGGGGATATGGTTCAGAAGGGCCGGGGCATGCACCAAAACCTGGAAGTAGCGAGTAGCCAGGATACACCATAAGCTGAGCATGTGGGAGCAGCGATCTCTCTCCATTGTGGGTAAGAACCTGGTCATCAGGTGCGAGGCACTCACGTTGCTGCACGTGGTGCAGGTCTGGCCCATACGCCACTCCTGCGCTGTGGCGATCACCCGATCCATTTTCCGCTTCATATGGGGTTCCAAAATGGACCAGGTCTGGAGGGACACGATGTTCAAACCCCTGGATAAGGGCGGGAAAAATGTACCCAACGTCGCCCTCATCCTGATGACTACCTTCGTGTGCGGCTGCATCAAGCTGTGCGCAGATCCCCAGTACACAATCTCCAAGTGTCACTACGTGCTGAGGTTCTATCTGTCCCCAGCGTTGTGAAGGATGGGCCTGGTCACATTGCCGCGGAATGCTCCATCCAGTTGGACCGTGCCGTACCACCTATCCTTCGTGGGAAAGTTTCTGTGGAAAAACATCTTTGACCACCAATCCTTCAGGTAGTGGTCTGCATGGAATGTCCTCAAGGCCCTACAGGAAAAGGAGATGGTGGATCCAGTCGGATGGTTCCCCAAGCAAACTTCCAAAGTCATTTTGCGGAATGCCTCATCACCAGAACTTTCACACAAGCACCAAGATGAAACTTGGCTGGTGGTGAGAAGAACCCTCCCCATCAGATCCTTCCTGCAAGCCCGAAGTCTCACCCCCTCCGCACAATGCCCTCGAGGTGGCTGTGGTGGGGAAGAGACTGTTGCCCACCTCTTTCTCTGAATTGCCTCCAGTGCAAGTAGATTCCTCCTTGAATAAGCGGACCAAAACTGGACACAGTACTCCAGGTGTGGTTTCACCAACACCCTGTACATTTGTAGCAAGACTTCTCTCCTTTTATACTCCATTCCCCTTGTAATAAAGGGTAACATTCCATTTGCCTTCCTAATTATTTGCTCTACCTGCATGCTAACTTTTTGTGATTCATGTACGAAGACACCCAGATCCTTCTATACCTCAGCATTCTGTAGTCTCTCGCAATTTAAATAATATTTAATTTATCTGTTCTTACTCCCAAAGTGAATAACCTCACATTTTCCCACATTATACTCCAGCTTCCAAATGTTTGCCTGGATCCGAGAGGCACTGGCGGAATCGAAACTGAGCATCGATGAGCAGATTATTGCAAAATGCGTGGTGATTGATATCACTGCTGATGACATCTTCCATCACTTTGCTGATGATTGATAGTAGACTGATGGGGCGGTAATTGGTCAGATTGGATTTGTCCTGCTTTTATTTTATGGACAGGGCACACCTGGGCAATTTTCCACATTGTCGAGTAGCTGTTTGTGTTGTAGCTCAAAAAAAACTTATCTTAATAAATTATCGGCTGTAAGCACGTTTGTCATCGGGTTGAATAATTTCTGTGTGAGGAATGTTCCAGCATCATAAACCAGGGGAACGTGCTGACTGAGCTGTGTCTTCATCTCTTCTGGGCAGTCGGACAGTTCACCCTTCATTCTGCTCTGATTCACTTTCCCAAAGCGGATCTACAGATTCTCACATCTGGAGACTGGGTTTTCTTGTTCGGTTCCTTTTGATTTTTCTTGCTCCTGAATGATAATATATGCCAACCTTGGATCAACCTTGCGTTGTGTCCCAGTCTTGGTTAAGAGCGACACATAACGGCACCAACACTCTGAAACAAACAACACAGTCACACTTTCCTTCAGTGAGATTAATGTTGAGGCGGTTTCCATGTCGAATGCAATTGTGAACAAATTTCTCACAAAGAAATTGTGGGTGATTTGAGTATTTGCACTGAATTTCTGTGCAAGGAGGGACAGTTTCAAACAGCCGTTCTGAAATCACTTCCTTCACAAAGACAAAGACTGTGCTGTCTTAACGTGTCACTCAACTTCACAAACAAATTTGAACTCGAAATTCAGGAGAAGACAGAGTGGTGAATGATTGATAGTGTAATCTTTGGATGAGAAAAGATACTTAACATACAAAATCCAACATTTGAGCTGGCGTGTAAGATTGTTCTTTCCATGGAGATGTTCACTGGAACACTGGAACAGGCCCAAGACAGAAATGTTGACATGAGAGCAGGGGGTAGTGTTGAAACAGCAAGGAAACAAAAGCTCGGGGTCATGCTTTCGGACTGAGCAGAGGTGTTCGACATAATCTGCGTTTGGTCTCCCCAATTTGGAGGAGACTGCAATGTGAGCAGCGAATACAGTACACTAAATTGAAAGAAGTACAAGTAAATCGCTGCTTCACCTGAAAGGAGTGTTTGGGCTTTAAATAATGAGCAGAGAGGAGGGAAAAGGGCAGGTATTATATCTCCTGCGATTGCATGAGAAGGTGCCTTGGGAAGGGGACGAGGTGTCAGGGATAATGGAGGAGTGGACCAAGGTGTCGTGGAGGGAACGATCCCTTCGGAATGCTGACAGGGGAGGGGAAGATGAGGTAGGTGGTGGCATCATGCTGGAGGTGGTGGAAATGGTGGAGGATGATCCTTTGGATGTGGAGGCAGGTGGGGTGGAAAGTGAGGACAAGGGGAACCCTGTCGCAGTTCTGGGAGGGAGGGGAAGGGGGAAGGCAGAGGTTGAGGTTCCTGTCAACTACACTGGGATGGGGATATGGGGGGGGGGGGGAGGTTGAAATCTGGTGATGTTGTTGAATTTAATTTCAAACACTCCTTGAACTCTCTGCCAATGAAGACTGTAAAAGGGAAGAACAACCACACAACAAGGGTCTCAAATCCAAGACCCTGAGATTAAATGTCTCATGCTCTACCAACTGAGCTAACAAGGCCTGATACAGTACTTCTACTCTGATACAGTAAATCCACTTACAGAAGCCCCAAAGTGTGAGAAATTCCTCTCACTCATCAATAATAAAACGGAAATCATTTTACCGTCCAAATGCTGCCATCTATTTTGTCAGTATTTATTTCTCTCTCCTTTATATTTAGTTCATGCATTTCTTCAGAATTTTTTTTTCAATTATATCTGAGGGAAGAAATGAACAGATCTGGCAGCTCAAAACTGGGCATCCATGAGGCACTGTGGGTCATCAGCAGCAGCAGAATTGTATTTAAACACAATATGTTACCTCATAGCCTGACATATCCCTCACTCTACCATTACCATCAAGCCAAGGGAGCAATAGTGGTTCAATGAAGTGTGCAGGAGTGCATGTCAGGAGCAGCACCAAGCAGACCTAAAAATGAGGTGTCAACCTGGTGAAGCTACAACACAGGATTACTTGCATGTCATATAGCGGAAGCAGCATGCAACAGACAGAGCTAAGCAATCTCACAATCAACAGATCAGATCAAAGCTCTGCAGTCCTGCCACATCCAGTCCTGAATGGTGGTGGATAATTAAACAATTAACAGGAGTGACAGAGAGTCATCGAGTCGCACAGCATAGAACCAGGCCCATCGGCCCACCGCGTCCATGCCGACTATAATGCCTATCTATACTAATCCGACCTGCCTGCATTAATTCCATATCCCACCATGCTTTGCTCATTCAAGTACCTGTCCAGATGCCTCTTAAATGTGACTACTGTTCCTGCCTCCACCAGGCAGCTCATTCCAGATACCCACTATTCTTTCTGTGAAAAATTTACCCCTTTGACCCCCTTTAAACCTCCTCCCTCTTAGCTTAAATCTATGCCCTCTCGTTTTAGTCACCCCGACCATGGGAAACAGAGTCTGGCTATCTACACTATCTATGCCTCTCATAAAGTGTGACGGAGGAGTGAAGAACGAGTGGCCAAGAGGAGGGAAGTGGCACGGCCTAGAGCTAATGGCTGGAGTGGGGGTTGGGGGGCTGGGAGCGAGTGGCAGGAGAGCTGGGTGACGCGAGCGGGGAACAATCATCCAGGGGAGCAGCGAGGTGGAGAGCGAGCAGTTGAGGAGAAGAAGCGTCAAGGCCGAGGGGGGAGAGCTCCAACCTCAAAGTCTCCCTTTCAGCCGTTTCCTCCAGCTGAGTGAGAGGCTGGATACCCGATGACGCTGTAGCGTGAATGTGCGAAGATGGACCATGGGCGGATATGCGATGATTTTGGTGCTGAGCCATGACATCATCCTGTGCATGTGCCACTTAACCCTGGCAAGATGTAGCTGTGCCTATGTGCAGCTTGGCGCTCTCCGATGATGTCAGCGGGCCGCTCCGTTGACAGGAATCACATTGTGTCAGCAGTGCCCACATCCCAGGAAAGAATAAAAAAGAGATTCACCACAATGGTAGCAGGGTGAGGGATTTCAGTTATGTGGAGAGATTGGAGAAGCTGGGGTTGTTCTCCTTGCAGCAGAGAAAATTCAGAAAAGATTTGACACATTTGTTCAAAATCATGGAGGTTTTCAATAGTTTAAATAAGGAGAAACTGTTTCCAGTGGTAAAAGGGTCAGTAAGCAGAGGACACAGATATCAGGTGATTGGCAAAAGAACCAGAGGTGATATGAAGAACCATTTTTGACACAGTAATGTGTTGTGATAAAGAAAGAAAAGACTTGCATTTATATAGCACATTTCCTGACCACTGGACAAATCAAAGCACTTTGGAGACAATGAAATACTTTTGAAGTGTCATCACTGTTGTAATGTCAGAAATGCAGCAGCTAATACCCACAAACAGCAATGTGATAATGACCAACTGATCTGATTGAGGGTCAAATATTGATCACAACACCAGGGAGAATTGCTCTTCACTTGTTTGAAATTGCAGCATGGGATCTTTTACATTCACCCAAACATGCAGACCAGGTCTTGGTTTAACATCACACCTGAAAGGCAGCACCTTCAACACACTCAGTGCTGTACTGGAGCGTCAGCTGTGAAATCTGAACCCAGAAGCTTGTGATTTCGAGGTGAGTGTGACCAACTGAGCCACAGCTTTTACCTGAGTCTCAATCCTTAGACCAACAGTTTCTCTCTATCGGGACTGTCACGACCCCTCATGATTGTGAACACCTCTATCAAATCTCCTCTCGAAGGAGAACAACCCCAGCTTCTCCAATCTATCCACATAACTGAAATGCTAACCACACGTTGCAGAAAGGAATTTTTCCTCATGTTCCTTCTGGTTTTGTGAGTCACTTTAAATCTGTAACCTTCGGTTATTGACCGTTCAGCAGTTAGAAACAGTTCCTCAGTATTTACTCCACCTCAAACCTTCAAGGAAACTCTGTAAAGTAACTGAAAATCAAGTTGTCAGAAGTGGGATTCAAACACATGCCTCCAGTGAAAGCTGCAACCTGAACAGAGAAGCTGAATCCGCTCAGTCACCTCAACTGTTCAGACCTTTTTGACCTCGTCATCGCTTCTGTACTTTGAAAGGTTCACTCAGTTCAGGAACTTGTTCAATGTTACTGGAATGCTCAGTGACTGGGATATTAACTCCCCCGGGTTTTCCTGAGCTTGTTCTCGGTGTATGGGGATGTTTGTCCTGGGCCGTGGAATCTTGCATCCCTGTAATGGACATTAACCCACTGATTGAATCTGTATTCACTGCTTTCCGCTGGTGCTGGGTAATTGCAGAGTGTGGGGCTGGAATGTTGCTGCTTGTCCCGGCCTCACTCACTCTGGGAAAGAGTGAATAACTGATGCATCTGTTTCTGTATCTGAAATGTGACTTCGATCTGCTGTTATTAACCGAGGCAGCACTGCAGAAGGATACGTTAATAATCTCTCACTAATCAACTGCAAACAGTCAGAATGTGTAACTTTGAGCAGCGCTTTCTGCATCGTCAGGGCTGGAAAGTTGAGGCAGGGAGAGACACTGTCAGTATCTGAGCGTATACAGCACTGTACAGAGAAAGAGCCAATATACCGGGGCTGAGACACAGTGCATCTTTTCACATTTAATCACAATAATATCCACAGTCAGGAGCTGAAAATGATGAAAAACCGAATAGCAAGAGCAAAAATAAGAAAACTAAGTAATTCTAGATTAGCTGATGAGCTTTCTCTGTGTTACCTGGTAGTCTACTGTTTTATATTCAATGCTCTCTCCACTGTGGCCAGGGAATGATTTCTTCTCAAGGGCTGAATATTAACAAAACTTCTTGGAATTTAAAATCTTTCAAAATTAATTCCATGGAGCTAATGGGGAAAAGTCAAATAACTGCATCAATTAATGAAGGGCTGGTTGGTGATGACGTGGATGTGTCTGCAGTGTGCAGGACCAGACTGTTTCTATAGATTCACAATGAATGTTCCACCCTTTATTTATAACAGTAAAACTGATCGTGGACAATGGCTATTCTGGTTGCAGCAACCTGAAGATTTAACTCATTGACACCCTGCTTTAGGTGAATCGAGAAAGCACAACACCCAGCTCTGTCAGTTAGTGTTCTTGTTTGTTAACCCACAATTTGTTGGTTCAAGCACTTAAAAGGATGAGGCTTTATTAACTTAAACTCTTCTACATCTGCTGTATTACTCTTGCTGTTGATTCTTCAAAGATAAGGTTAATCAAGACTTTCTTTGTGAAATCCATGCTGACTGTGCTTTATTATATTTTCATTTTCATATGTATTTTCTACTTTTGGGGATTATTGTCTTCTTTATTGATTTTATTTTTATTTATTGCATTTATTGCCCATCCCTAATTCCCTCGAGAAGGTAGTGGTGAGCTGCCTTCTTGAACCACTGCAGTCGATGTGGTGCTGTTAGGAAGGGAATTCCAGGATTTTGACCCAGCCACAGTGAAGGAACGGTGATATAGTTCCAATTCCAGGATGGTGTGTGGCTCAGAGCGGAAATTGCAGGTGGTGGTGTTCCCATGCATCTGCTGCCCTTGTCCTTCTAGGTGATAGAAGTCACGGGTTTGGAAGGTGCTGTCTAAGGAGGCTTGCTGCGTTGCTGCAGTGCATCTTGTGGATGGTGCACGCTGTGTGTTGGTGATAGAGAGAGTGAATATAGTGAATGAGGCGCCAATCAAGTGGGCTGCTTTGTCCTCGATGACGTTGAGCTTCTTAAGTGTTGTTGGAGCTGCACCTATCCAGGCAATGGAGAGTTTTGCATCACACTCCTGACTTGTGCCTTGTAGATAGGGGACAGGCTTTGGGGAGTCAGGAGGTGAGTTACTTGCCGCAGGATTCCTAGTGTCTGACCTGCTCTTGTAGCCATGATATTTATATGGCTACTGCAATTCAGTTTCTGGTCAATGGTAACCCCCAGGATGTTGATCGTGGGGGATTCAGCAATCGTAATGCTGTTGAATGTCAAGGGGAGAGGGTTAGATTCTCTCTTGTTTCAGAAGGTCATTGCCTGGGACTTGCGTGACTCGAATGTGAAATATCCTTCTTGTCGGGTATTGTATTGTACTGCACAGTGACGACACTTGGAAAGTACTTCATTGGCTGTAAAAGGCTTTACAAAGTCCTGTGGTCGTGAAATGCATGTGTTGCTTTTTCCATTGTTATCAATGTCATTTTGATCAAAAGATAGGTTTCGTGAGCACAAAGTTTAAATCAATGTTGATTCAAATAATGTAAAAGCATCTATATTCTTGCACGATACTTAATAATCACCATCTTCCTTTCCTTACAGAGTACAATGTTTTTGACCCTGAAATTGATTCCACAATCTCAGTCCCTCAGACAATTTCAGCCCAGTTCTGATGAAAGATCACAGATCTGAAACGTTAACTGTGTTTCTCTCTCCACAGATGCTGTCAGACCTGCTGAGTATTTCCAGCATTTTCAAGAGTCTCGATTTAATGAATAGGAAACTTGTTTCAGATCAGATTGGGAGACAGTGTGAAACCACTCCATCGTACTCATGTCTGAGATTCTGAGGACAGTTGGCTGTTAGTGGAAGACATCATTAATTAAATGTACCTAGCAACAGCTCAGACCAATTATTATTTTACAAGGTAGTGTGATGGCCATCCAGGGGTTAAAAGTAGGGATTTTGTAAGGTTTCAGATTGCAGGAACACGAGAAGACCTCAGGGGTAAAGGCTCAGATCATCGACCAAGTTCTCCACCTGATGAGGGATCTAGACTGGACAAAGAGGACCGTGGCACTCTGAGACCAAGCTCGACCAGTCCACACACCTGCTAGAGCTGTAAAGTTATATTCCCCAAGTTTGTTCAAGATAATTTTACTTCCAATTATTAAGTACTATTTTACTCTCAATAAAAGTTCTGGACTTATTAATCAAGTATCCTGTTGCTTTAATTGGTTAAAGTCATGCCCAAAGAGATTGTCCACAATACACTTTCCAGAACTGAAAGAAAAGTCTGCAAGGATTGCTAATTTTACAGCCCTGTTTAAAAAGAGAGATAAACCCAGGAACTACAGACCAGATCGTCTAATGTCAGTGGTGGGGAAACTTTTAGAGACAATTATCCAGGAGAAAATTAACTGGCACTTGATCGAACATGGGCTAATAAATGACAGCCAGTGCAGATTGGTTAACAGAAGATTGTGTATGAATTAATTAATGAATTAATTTCTTTGATGAAGTTTCACAGAGAGTTGACCAGGGTGGTGAGTTTGATGGTGTGTGTCTGCACTTCAAAATTGTGTTTGAAAAAGTACCATAAAATAGACTTGTTAACAAAATTGGAGCAGATGGGATTAAAGAGGCAGTGGCAGCGGGGATACAAAATTGGCTGAGAGACGGAAAGCATTAAGTAGGGTGAATGCTTGTTTTTCAGAATGGAGGGACTAATACAGTAATGTCACTGTTGTTGCAGTGTGTGCAGTGTCTGACCCTAAGCTGTCCAAGGGAGGGGGCTGTTTGTGATTTTCCTGTGGGGTGTATTATCATCAGGGTATCTCTCTGAGATGTCCCAGGGATGGGGCAGTGTGTGATATCCTTGTGCATGTCATGCAGGCCCACTGGCGTGTGGTTCCATGCTGATGCCAAAGAACAGAGCCCCATCTATGGGCAAAAAGTCTCACTTCCCTGTGGGTGTCTTGAGAGAGAAGAAGGCTTCGGGAGTAAACCTGGACAGTAAATCCGGAGTGGAGTCCCGTAGGTGGTTACCTGTTACTTATCAGGTAGTTTTCCAGCAACACCTACAGCAGAGCTGGTACCAAACAGTACTGTTTTTTTCCTTTCCTTTGGACAATACTAGCAATGCTGAGAGGGGGTCCTGATGCTCAGTGTCTCCATACTATTTGCCCAGGCCTGTGCCCTGGAGAGGACACTCCAGCTTCGTGGTTAAACATTAGCAAAACATGAGAAGAAACAGTTACCGATGATAAGCTCTCACTCAATTGGTGTAGAGTATGAGCACCAGGGGTTACTTTTGACAGTGGGAGAGATCATCGCGTCTCATTGGAGAACTACCACCTCCTCCAAGCTGTGCAGCCCCCAGTCAGTTAGGTGCTGTCCTGCCACGACCTACTTGCTTCAATGGGTGCTTGCAGCTTGGAGAGATATCTCTCAACTGGCGGATTGATAATCTATGCACCAGGCAAGACAAACTCAACAAAGAAGACACCAGTGCTTCGCATCACAAGCTGGAATATAAGGACCATGTGTCCTGGCCTGAATGACAACCTTCTGCAGGTTGATGACACACACAAGACAGCTGTGATTGACAAGGAACTCACAAGGCTCAATGTGGACATTGCTGTGCTGCAAGAAACAAGACTCATTCAAAGTGGATCCCTCAAAGAGAAACACTACACCTTCTTCAGGCAGGGGAAAGCCCAAGAGGCAACTCGTGAGCATGGAGTGGGTTTCACAGTAAAAAACACTCTGCTTGCAATGAGTGAACCACCCACAGTGGGCTCAGAGAGACTTCTTACCCTTCACTTGTCAACAAGCACGGGCCCAGTTAATCTCATGTGCATCGATGTTCCGACACTCACCTCCACCCCAGATGTCAAGGATCAATTCTGTGAGACACTTGACGCTGCCATCAGTAGAATTCCCAGCACCGAGGGACTGTATCTTCTCGGGGATTTCAACGCAAGCTTGGGTACTGACTACAGCTTGGCCAATGAGCATAGGGCACCAGGGGATTAGCAAGATGAACAAAAATGGACAGAGGTTTCTGGAGCTATGCTGTCACCATGGACTCTGTGTGACGAACAGCTATTTCCAGGTCAAGCTGTGCTACAAGGTGTCCTGGAGACGTCCGAGATCACGCCACTGGCACCAGCTAGACCTTATCATCACCAGACGTACCACCCTCAGCAGTATCCTCATCACACGCAGCTATCACAGCGCTGACTGTGACACTGACTATTCCCTGGTGTGTAACAAGGTCAGGCTTCAGCCAAGGAAGCTTCATCCATCCAAGAAGAAAGGTCGTTCTCGGATCAACACTAGCCGAACCACTGACCCAGAAAGGACCCAGGAGTTCCTCAACATCCTCGATCAGGCACTTTCAGTCAGCACCCAAGGCCTCAGTGCAGTGTCAAAGTGCAATCATCTGCACGCCACCATCTATAACTCTGCACTCACTGTGTATGGGAAAAGAGATGGGAGGAATGCTGACTGGTTTGAGGCTTATTGGACTGAAATGGAGTCAGTTACTGCAACTAAGAAGAGAGCCCTCATGAACTACAAACAAGTCCCCAGCAAACAAACTCTAGATGCTCTCAGAGCTGCCAGAAACAAGTCTCTGCAGACTGCTCGGCACTGCACCAATCAATACTGGTTAAAACTCTGCAACAGCAAACAATCTGCCGCTGAATCTGGGGGATGCTAGAGGGACATATGAAGGAATTCAACACACCAAGGTTCCTTAGACAGCACCTTCCATACCCGCAACCTCTACCAACTATAAGGACAAGGCAGCAAATTCATGGGAACACCACCACCAGCAAGTTCCCCTCCAAGCCACACACTATCGTGACTTGGAACTATATCGCCTTTCCTTCACTGTTGCTGGGTCAAAATCCTGGAACTCCCTTCCTAACAGACTGCAGCGGTTCAAGAAGGCAGCTCACCACCACATTCTCATGGGAAATGAGGGATGGGCAATAAATGCTGGCTTAGCCAGTGATGACCACATCACATGAATGAATAAAAAAAAATTATGAAAGCAACGGGCCCAGCAGTAACTAAATCAACACCTTTGAAGACAAAGACAGGGACGATCATCACTGAACCTAACAAGCAGATGGAAAGGTGAGTGGAGCATTACCTTGAACTCTACATAACGGAGAACATTGTCATTGAAGTAGCTCTCAGCACCATTCCAGACTTCCCTGTCATGGAGGAGTTGGACAGTGACCCCACCATAGTAGAGCTCAACAAGGCCATTGACCGACTTGCCAGTGGTAAAGCCCTGGGAAATGATGGTACTCCACCTGGAATCATCAAAAGTGGAAAAGCAGCTCTGCTGCAGCATCTCCATGAACTTCTGTGTCTCTGTTGGAAGGGGAGATCTGCGCCTCTAAACATGCGTGATGCAAACATTGTCACCTTGTACAACAATAAGGGGGAATCGCAGTGACTGCAGCAATTACCGAGGCATCTGCTTGCTAAGTATTGTGGGGAAGGTCTTTGCTCGCATTGCTCTGACCAGATTGCAGACCCTGACATCACATCTATCCTGAGTCTCAGTGCAGCTTCAGAGCTGGTAGATCGACAGTCGACATGATTTTCTCACTTCGGCAGTTGCAGGAGAAGTACTGTGAACAGTACAGACCACTCTACATTGTCTTTATAGACATCACCAAGGCCTTCGATCTTGTTAGCAGAGACAGACTCTTCAAACTGCTGTGGAATCTAGGCTGCCCTCCTGAACTCTTGGGCGTCATCTCTTCTTTCCACGAGAACATGCACAGTTCCGTCAGTTACAATGGAGCAACATCAGACACTTTCACGATCAGCAGTGGGGTAAAACAGGGCTGTGTCTTGGTGTAAACTCTCTTCAGAACGTAGGAGGAGGCAGTTTCACCTGTCGAGCCTGATCTGTCATTCAATTACATCCTTGCTGATCATCTACCTCAACACCACTTTCCCGCGCTCTCCCCATATCCCTTGATGTCATGAGGATCAAGATTTCTATCAATATCTGTCCTGAACATGCTCAATGATTGAACTTTCACAAACCCCTGAGGTAGAAAATTCCAAAGATTCACCACCCTCTGAGTGAAGAAATTCCACCCTATCTCAGTTTTAAATGGCCTTTTAAATGAAACTTTAAGGAATACAAGCCCAGTTTCCTCATAAGACAATCCCACCATCCCAGGGATTAGTCTGGTGACCCTCCGTTGCACTCCCTCTGTGGCAAGTCTAACCTTCCTTAGATAAGGAAACCAAAACTGTACACAATACTCCAGCACAATCTCACCAAGGCTCTATACAATTGCAGCAAGACATCTTTATTCCTGTACTCATGACCCCTCGTGTTAAGGCCAACATACCATTTGCCTTCCTAATTGATTGCTGCACCTGCATGCGAGCTTTTCGTGTCTCATGAACAAGGACACCCAGGTCCCTTTGGACATCAACACTTCCCAACCTCTCACCATTTAAGAAATATTCTGTCTTTCTGTTTATTCTACCAAAATGGATAACTTCACACTTCTTCATATTATATTCCATCTGTCATTTCATTCACTTATCCTGTCCAAGTCCCCTGGAAACCTCCTTGTAACCTCCTCACAGCTCACATCCTTTACAATTGGCATATTCTTATCCATGCTGCTATTTTAAACTTTCAGTGACTCAGATGGGGGTGTCCACCTGCATACCAGAGCTGATGACAAGCTGTTCATCTTGGCAAGACTGCGCATCAAGACCAAAATGAGTCAGTTCTTGGTCTGTGAGTTGCTCTTTGCTGATGACGCTGTGCTGACATCCCATAATGAAGTTCATTAACAGCAGCTTGTATATCGGTTCTCCCTGGCCTGCAAGGAGTTTGGACTGACGATCAGCAGCAGGAAGATCAAAGTTATGGGCCAGGACTAGAGACTCCACCTTCCATCAACATCGACAACCTCACTTTGGAGGTTGTCAACAGCTTCACATACCTTGGATCAACAATCACCAGCAATCTGTCCCTTGATACTGAAATCAGCACCAGGATTGTCAATGCTGCAGCTGTCATGTCAAAGTTGAGAAGACGAGTGTGAACCGACAGCAAACTGATCGAAAATACAAAACTCCGCGTGTAACAGGCTTGTGTTCTCAGCACCCTCCTTTATAGTAGAGAAGCATCAACAACTTATGCAAGCCAAGAAAAGCAGCTGAACAGCTTCCACCTCCACTGTCTCAGATGGATATTGGGCATCTCCTGGCAGGCCAGAGTGCCGAATGCAGAAGTACACCAGTGTGCAGGGACCCGCAGCATGTTTGCCCTCTTGAGTCAGCGGTGACTCTGTTGACTGAGTCATGTGTGCTGAATGGATGACGGTCGCTTTGCCAAAGACACGCTCTATGGTGAGCTTGCTATCAGCACGAGACCAACAGGTCACCCACATCTGTGAGACAAGGACATCTGCAAAGCGAGATCTCAAGCTGACTGGGATTGGAGTCAATGCATGGGAAGTCCTTCCTGCTGACTGGAATTCCTGGAGAAAGGCATTCAGGAAGACCATGGGAAAAGCAGAGGACAAAAGAAATGACCAGATGGTGGGAAAGAGAGCTCAGAGGAAGGAAAAATTATCAGTCGACCTCGGGCCAATGATATTCATCTTTACCAGCTGCAGAAGGGATCGTCACTCACGAGTCATCCTCTACAGCCACAACAAACGATGTTTCACACAGAAGTGACGTACACCCCGGGTGGAGCCCATCGTCTTCCGAGACAGACGGTTGCCTATTACAATTACAACTACAGCAACAACTACAAGAGCGAGTCAGAGGCTGGGAACACTGCCGTGACGAACTCAGCTCTTGACTCGCCAAAGCCTGCCCACTATCTACAAGGCCTTCCTCTGATTTCAATTGCACGCACATTCGTGCTCTGGCTCTGCAGCTTAGTTGGTTAAAGCACCTGTCTAATAAACAGGAGATCCTGAGTTCAACTCCCAACAGAGCCTTATTTCACAGTTGCAACATGCTTGAAAAGTTTCATTATCAACACTGACATTTGTGTCTTGTGAACTTTAATTCAAAATACTTGATGAATTTCAATCGCATAAAAAAACAGCCTTTGTGAAGGATATGAGTTTGGAATGGCTGTTTCTCCTTGCACAGAATTTCAGTGCTGATACATCAAAGGTAACTTCTTTGACATCAATTTGTTCACAGTTCAATTCAACCTGGAAAACAGCTTGATATTAATCTCACTGAAGGAGAGTGTTTGTGTCATTATGTGTTGCTTTTAACCGAGACTGGGACATGAGGCAAGTGGGAGGGTTTATCTGAGGTTTGGAATATTTGTCAGTCAGGAACAAGAAAAATCAAAGGAACCAAATAAGAAAACCTAAGTCTCATGTGGTTACCGAGAAACGGTGAGAAGATATTAAACTTTGTTGTATTTAATACAACTGTGTGAACTTTGATCTTTGCGGCCTTTTATAAACAGTATTTGAAGGGTCTCAGTAAAAATGTTCAGTGTTGATGAGAGTGGGGTCTGGGTGAGCAGCTGCTTCATGTGACAGGGTCAGGACTGGATGCAGGAAGTTCTCTGACAGTCTCTCTCTGATGGGTTGAGTTGATTTTCAACTGGCAGCTGTTGCTGTTTTGATAATTCAAGTTCCCTCCACCGATTTTTTTGGACAGACAGTGCAGTATGAGGATGTTAAGGGTTAATGCTGAAAACAGTGGGATTAACCCCTCCCACAATCAGAGTGATGATGTAACAGTCACATGAGATGAGGTTTGGGAGGAGAGAGCAGCACCAAGGATGCTAGTTTCGGAGGCTTGATGAATGTGTATATAGTATTGTGTAAATTAGAAAAGAGCTCTTAGTTCTTTCAGCAGGAAATGTGTCCAGACAATATCACGAAACTCACAATTTCATTATTCAGGAGTTGGAACACAGGGATATTAACTCCAAGTGACAGTAGTGACAAAAGTGAACAGATCCATCCTTTCTTATCTTCCTTCTTCCCATCAGTTTCTCTTTTCTGTCCCAATTTAATCTGCTGTTTTATCCATTCCAATCACAATTCAACATTCCAATCTAATCTATTTGTTATTCCACAGTGTCTCTCCATGTGTTTTATTCTGTTGTATTCTCTCACAGTCTGTTTGATGATCAATTTTACATCTCACTCTCTGTTCTGGTGAAGATCAGAAGCAGTGTTATCTGTTTGCAACACCCGACAAGTCGGCCTGAGGCTGTGTCTCATCGATAATGTGGAGTTAGGAACATAGGAACATAGGAGCAGGAGTCGGCCATTCAGCACATCGAGCCTGCCCCACCATTCAATATGATCATGGCTGATCATCCACTTCAATGCCCTTTGCCCCACACTTTCCTCATATTCCCTTATGTCACTTGTATTTAGAAATCTGTCAATCTCTGCTTTAAACATACTCAATGACTGAGCTTCCACAGCCCTCTGGGGTACAGAATTCCAAAGATTCACAACCCTCTGAGTAACAACATTTCTCCTCAAAACTGTCCGAAATGGCATGCCACTTATGTTGAAATTGCGTCCCCTGGTTCTCGACTCCCCAACCAGGGGAAACATCTTAGCTGCATCTACCCTGACTGTCCTTTAAATATTTTGTAGGTTTCAATCAGATCACCTCTCATTCTTCAACACTCCAGAGAATACAGCCCCAGTTTCCCCAATCACTCTTCATAGGACAGTCCCACCATCCCAGAAACAAGTCTGATGAACCTTCTTTGCACTCTATCTATGGCAATAATATCCTTCCTAAGGCAAGGGGACCAAAACTGCACACAGTACTCCAAGTGCAGTCTCACCAAGGTTCTATGCAATTGAAGCAAGGATTCACTACTCCTGTACTCAAATCCTCTTGTGATAAAGGCTAACATACTATTAGCCTTCCTAATTGCTTGCTGCACCTGAATGTTAGCTGTCAGTGACTTATTGCCATGGATACCAGGTCACCCTAATGCTCTGTACCTCAGTTAATAAAGGAAATGATTCCATTTACCTGCTGAACCAGCTTATTGACCTGCACTGCTACTTCAGGGATCTGTGGACATTCACTCCAACGTCCCTCACTTCCTCTACACCGTTCAGTGTTCTCCCATTAATTGTGTATTCCTTTGCCTTTTTTGACGCCTGCTCTCGCTGTTCCCTGCTCTCCGAGTGAACTCTTGCTCCCTCTCTCTCCTGGGCTCTTTATGCTCCACTCTGCTCTCACTGTTTCCCGCTCTCTTAATGTATCAATATTTGTTTGTCTTGTGTTTAATTTAAAATATGGATGAACTGTATTTTACAGTTATAGGTTTTATTTGGTAATCCTGTGCAAGTTGTGGATTGGTATTCAATATTAAGCTCTGTGAAAATGATTGTGAATGAAAATATAACTTTCAATCTTATACATGGGCTGGTCTGCAAGCTCCAAGTCCTTCATTTTGTAGTAATGGCTTGATAGTGTATCTTTCAGTCTTAATCTCTGTGGGATTTTTGAACTGGTATGTAATGCATAACTTGGTCTAACGTTCTGATGTACATTATTGGGATTCATAGGATCATAGGAAATAGGGGCATTAGGCCATTCAGCCCATCGAGCCTGCTCCAACATTCAAACAGATCGTGACTGATCATCTACCTCTACGCCATTTTTCCCTGCCATCTCCATATCCCTTGATCTTGTTAGTATTTAGAAATCTATCGATTTATGTCTTGAATATGTTCAATGATTGAGCCTCCACAGCCCTCTGGGATAAAGAATTCCACAGATTTCTCACCCTATGAGTAAAGAAATTCCTGCTCATCTCAGTCTGCCCTTATTCTGAGACTGTGTCCCCTTGTTCTACACTCACTAGACAGAGGAAACATCCTATCCATATCTACCCTGTGACACCCTGTAAGAACTTTGTCTGTTTCAATGAGATCACCTCTCATTCTTCAAAACTCTAGAGAATTTAGGCCCAGTTTCTGCAGTCTCTCATCATAAGACAATCCCACCATCCCAGGGGATGAGACCGGTGAATCTCTGTTGCACTCCCTCTGTGACAAGTCTATCCTTCCTTCGATAAGGAAACCAAAATTGTACAGAATACTCCAGGTGCGGTCTCATCTAGACTTCATACATCTTTACTCATGTACTCAAATACGCTTTCAATGAAGCCAACGTACCATTTGCCTTCCTAATTGCTTGCTGCACCTGCAGACTAGCTTTTTGTGTCTCATGAACAAGGACACCCAGGTGCCTTTGGACATCGACACTTCCCAGCCTCTCACCATTTAAGAAATACTCTGTCTTTCTGTTTATTCGACCAAAGTGGAGAACTTCACACTTATTCACATTATATTCCATCTGCCATGTACTTGCCCATTCATTTAACCTGTCCAAATCCCCTTGAAGCCTCCTTGCATTCATTCTGTACCTTTCAATTCTGTAAATTTTGTCTGTTCTATTTCAGATTTTATATTTAAAATGTGACCATGGTGACAGAGTTTATTTAGATCTGATAGTGAGTTTGTTTTTGGACTGTGATTGATGTATCAACCTGTCAGCTGTACTGAATTGGAGTGAAATAGAAACAACTTCTGTCTCTCCTGCTGTTGTTTGACTGTTGGATTGAAAATGTGTCTCTCGACTTTGGGATCAGTGTCTGTCTGACTACTTCTTTTGTTTGTTCCAGTGGAACTGATGAGCTGGCAGTATCTCTGTGCTTTGGGAGTGATCCTGTACCGACTGTGTGTTGAAACGAGATCACTGCACTTTTCCTTGTGTCCAAGAATCACCACATCTATTCAGGTTCCGTCATGTATTTTCCTGCAGGAATGAAAGAACTGGTGAGATAGAAGATACAAAAGCGATCAATGTAATCGTCCCAATAATAATCATTATGAACAATCACAAAATGAAAACCAAGAACACAAACGGTGTCAGTGTCTGCCTCCACTGCAGTACTGCAGTATTCAGCTTCTGTTTACCAGGTGTTTGCAGTGGTTTTACAACAAGTTTGTGACATTCAGAAACAACACAAGCCCTGCACTGCTCAATGACTGGGACTGTCCGATAGAGCAGTGACCTTTACACAGTCACATTTCTATTTCAACGGAAAACAAGCAGCCACTATTTAAAATGTGCCTTTCACACTTCTCACCTGGTGTCTGCAATAAATGCTCTTTGTCTAACTGTCCACATCGTTATTTTGCGGCTATTTTTCCCCCACTGTTCACAATCCAACAAACAGTGAGAGACTGGAACTAAAGCAGGAAAATTCCCTCTCCTTCGGGTGGTGAAATTGTCAGTGATTTTCAATAGTGATTTCTTCCCATTGTGTCTCCCTGAGCCTGTACAGACACTGTCCGAGAATGAACTCTCCCTTCCCGTGTTCCCGGCTCACTCCATGTTCCGGGAGCAGCTCCTGCTCCACAGTGTCTGTTACAAACACTCCCCGACTCCCCCTCAACTTCCCAACACTCAATGCTAATCTCTGAGCACATCTGCGGACACGCTCCCAAAGCAGTGGCTGCTGGAAGCAGATGCTGTTTGTTCCCTTCCCCCGGGCCCGGGAAGTCTCCATTAGCAGCTGATTTAAAGCATCTTCCCCTGATTGAGTGAATGGCCTCACAGACTGGGTTGGGGAAAGGCTGCGCATGCGCTCCACTCCACATTGTGACGTCTCACTGGGGGCGGGGCTGCAGCGCGCGTGCGCAGATCCCTGCAGCAATTCAGCATTCAAACATCAATGGGAACTTTCCCCATTTCACCCTCATCAAAGTCCCAAAGAAAGTGAAGAGGGGCTTGGACTGCAGGGAGGGAGGGGCGGGGTAGGGGGAACCTAGAACCCAGAAAGCTGCCCACTTGCCCCATTTAGATGCTCAATTTGTGGTCATTCCCTGCAGGGGGTTTGTTATTATTGAGCCCCTCCTGGTAAAACAATCCGATGGAAAGAGGGGAGAAAGGAGGGAGCCGGTGTGTTTGCTGGGGCCTTGCAGAATTCATTTCAGCAGCAAAAGTCCCGGGTTATATTAACCCGAGTGAAACACGCTGTCAGTGAGAGGAAAACCGAACGGCCCTTTTTCATCTTTTCATTGGAAACAAAGTAGAGCCGGAAGTGCGGCGAGCAGAGCAGACACACAAGCTCAATGACAGGAGAGCTCGGCCGTCCCAGAGTTTCAGCTCCCGGCTCTTCCATTTCCTCATCCACACTGTCTTTACTGTGGATGTTCAGGGGTTCCTTGTCGGATCTGAGGACTGTATCCATTAAACATTCTGAGTCAGGAGATCCACACACTCTCTGTTATCAAGATTTATGGGCAGGAATGTTTCAAAACTTTGTCTATTAAATTATTGTATTATTCACAGAACTAATGAGGCAATCGGTTCATTATTCAGGCCTTGAAGTTGGTTTGGGTAGACCGAAAACTGAGAGGTTCAGCACCTTTCCACTTCTTCACTAATATAACTGATTTTTTGATGAAGTAACAGAAAAGGTTGATGAAGGGAAAGCAATGGATGTTGTCTATATGGATTTTAAGAAAGCGTTTGACAGACTACCACAGAAAAGGCTGTGTCACAAAACTGAGGTTCCAGGAATAGGAGGGTCAGTATCTGCTTGGGTTAAAAAATGGATGAAATATCAAGAAAAGCGAGTTGTGGTATTTGGTTGTTTTTCAGAATGGAAGATGGTGAACAGTGATGTCCACAAGGGTCAGTGTCAGGACCACCATATATAGAAATGACATGAATATTGGAATCACAGAATCACAGAATTGTTACTGCCCAGAAAGAGGCCATTTGGCCCATCGTGTCTGCACTGACTCTCCAAATGAGCAATTCACCTCATGTCACTTCCCCGTCTTCTCCCCATAATCCTGCACATTCTTCCTTTTCAGATAACAGTCTAATTCCCCTTTGAATGCTTCAATTGAACCTGCCTCCATCACATTTTCAGGCAGTTCATACTTTAACCACTCGCTGTGTGAAAAAGATTTTCCTCATGTCGCATTTGCTTCTTTTACCAATGACTTTAAATCTGTGCCCTCTCATTCTCGATCCTTTCACAAGTGGGAACAGTTTCTCCCTATCCACTCTGTCCACACCCCTCATCATTTTGAATACCACTATGAAATCTCCTCTTAGCCTTCTTTTCTCCAAGGAAAACAGTCCTAACTTCTCCAATCTATCTTCATAACTGAAGTTCCTCATCCCTGGAACCATTCCCATGAATCGTTTCCATAATCTCTGCAATGCCTTCACTTCTTTCCTGAAGTGTGGCACCCAGAACTGGACGCAGTACTTCAGCTAAGGCTAGTGTCTTATACAAGTTCAACATGACCTCCTTGTTCTTGTACTCTATGCCTCTATCACTAAAGCCGAGGAGACTGTATGCTTTATGAACCACTCTCTCAACCAATGTCATATAACCCCAGTCCCACTGCTCCTGCACCCCCTTTAGAATTGTACCCTTTATTCTATATTGTCACTCCGTGTTCTTCCTACCAAAATGAATCAATTCACATTTCTCTGCATTGAACTTCACCTGTCATCTGTCCTCCCATTCCACCAACTTGTCTATGCCCTTTTGAAGTTCTACACTATCATCCTTACAGTTCACAATGCTTCCAATTTTCGTGTCATCCATAAGCTTTGAAATTCTGCCCTGTACACCAAGGTCTAGGTCATTAATATATATCAGGAAAGGCAAAGGTCCCAACACTGACTCCTGGGGAACTCCACTACAAACATTCCTCTAGCCCGAAGAACATCCATTGATCACTACTCTTTGTTTCCTGTCAATCAGCCAATTCCATATCCATGTTACTACTGTCCCTTTTATTCCATGAGTTATAACTTTGCTCACAAGTCTGTTGTGTTGCATTGTATCAAACCCCTTTTGAAAGTCAATAAAAGCAAAATACTGCAGATGCTAGAAATCTGAAATATAAACAAAAAGTGCTGGAAATACTCAGCAGGTCTGGCAGCATCTGTGGAGAGAGAAACAGAGTTAATGTTTCAGTTCAGTGACCATTCAGATGCTGCCAGACCTTTTGAAAGTCCATGTACACCACACCAACAGCATTGCCCTCATCATCCCTCTCTGTTACCTCATCAAAAAACTCCAGCAGGGCAGTTAAACATGATTTTCCCTGAAGAAATCCATGCTGTCTTTCCAGAATTAACAAATTTTCCATGGGACTGTTAATTTTGTCCCGAATTATTCTTTCGAGAAGTTTTCCCACCACCGAAATTGAAATGACTGGGGAGTGAGACGAGGTGAGTTGATTTAGCAGAGAGCCAACATGGGATCGTCAGGCCGAATGGCCTCCTTCTGTGCTTTAGCCATTCTATGATTGTATGATTCTAGCGACAACTGTTGGTGGAGAGGCAGTGATGCAGGAATGGGTTGACAGAAAGGGGAAAGTCTGGGCTGGTGTGTGTTTGCAGCATTTGCAGCTTGTGTTCGGGTTTGTGAATGAAGGTGATTTGGAAGCTGTGTTCCAAATTGAAGTGCTTATTGGAAGCAAGAAGTTGATGTCAATGAAGAATAAAACATGTTAAGATGAAGCGTGGTGTGATTGTGGATAGCAGTAAATATTGTGTTGGTGAATTATTTGTGTTAATAAACTTCCACTGCACCCTCTGCTGCAGGCTGCTGTTTATATCCAGCTGTGTATTAGTGCTGTGTGTTAACTAGATAAATGTTTGTTTCAACGCTGTTTATAAAGCAATAGCATTGCACTCAAACAGTCCCAGACATAGCAACACACGTACAAAAGCAAAATACTGCAGATGCTGGAAATCTGAAGCATAAACAGAAAATGCTTGAAATAGTCAGCAGGTCTGGCAGCATCTGTGGAGAGAGAAACAAAGTTAATGTGAGCTAAGGAAACAGACCTGAACTGTTAACTGTTTCTCTCTGCACAGATGCTGCCAGACGTACTGAATATTTCCAGCATTTTCTGTTTTTATTACAGCAACACCTTTGATCAGCAGTAGCGGTGATAGTGCGAGCCAGGGGTCAGCCGGGAAGGTACGTTTCACTATAAAGTACTTGCCTGGCAATTCGGCAGACGCGGACACGGGGACTGCTGGGTAAGTGAACTTATATATTCGGGCAGTGGCTAAACCCGAAACACTACATGTGTAGTGTCTCCCACCCATCCTCCTCCTCCAACCAAAAAAAAGGACTCTTGTATGGAGGGTTTGGTAAGGTAAGGTTTTCCTTTATTTTTTTTATTCTCTGTTGTCAATTTCGAGCAGAGGGGATGGAAGCTAGGGCAGTTGCATGCTCCTCTTGCAGGATGTGGGAGGTAAGGGTCACCACTTGTGTCCCTGCTGACTTCACCTATGAGAAGTGCACCCAACTCCAGCTCCTCACAGACCGCGTGAGGGAACTGGAGCTGGAGCTGGATGAACTTCGGATCATGCGGGAGGCAGAGGGGATGATAGAGAGCTGTTATAGGGAAGTACTGACACCTAAGTCACAGGATCAAGGTAGCTGGGTTACCGTCAGGGGAGGGAAAGGGAATAGGCGCACAGTGCAGGGATCCCCTGTGGTTGGCGGGGGGGGGGGACCTGCCAGGGGAAAGCCACAGCGGCCAGGTCTCTGGCACTGAGCCTGGCTCTGCGGCTCAGAAGGGAAGGGTGGAGAATAGGAGAGCGATAGTGATAGGAGATTCAATGGTTAGAGGAACAGACAGGAGATTCTGTGGTCGCGAACGAGACTCCCGGATGGTATGTTGCCTCCCGGGTGCCAGGGTTAGGGATATCTCGGATCGAGTCTACAGGATTCTTAAGGGGGAGGGGGAGCAGCCAGAAGTCGTGGTACATATCGGTACCAATGACATAGCTCAGAAAAGGGATGAGGACCTGAAAAGCAAATATAGGAGTTCGGTTGGAAGGTAAAAGGCAGGACGAGCAGAGTAGTAATCTCAGGATTGATACCGGTGCCACGTGCTAGTGAGGCTAGAAACAGAGAGCGAGTGCAGCTGAACACGTGGCTACAGAGCTGGTGTAGGAGGGAGGGCTTCAGTTATGTGGATCATTGGGATACCTTCTGGGGAAGGTGGGACCTGTACAAGAAGGACGGGTTGCATCTGAACTGGAGGGGCAGCAATATCCTGGGCGGGGGGTTTGCTCGAGCTCTTCGGGAGGGTTTAAACTAGTTTGGCAGGGGGATGGGAACCGGAGCTACGGATAAGTGGATGGGGTAGCTGTTGATCAGGCAGATACTGAGTGCAGCGAGTCTGTGAGGAAGGTTAGACAGTTGACAGGGCAAAGTTTCAGCCAGTATGATGGGTTGAAGTGTGTCTATTTTAATGCAAGAAGTGTCAGGAATAAGGGTGATGAACGTAGAGCATGGATCAGTACTTCGAGCTACGATGTTGTGGCCATTGCGGACACTTGGAGATCACAAGGGCAGGAATGGATGTTGGATGTTCCGAGGTTCAGATGTTTCAAAAGGAATAGGGAGGGAGGTAAAAGAGGTGGGGGAGTGACATTGTTAATCAGGGATAGTATCACAGCTGCAGAAAGGGAGGTCATCGAGGAGGGTTTGTCCACTGAGTCATTATGGGTGGAAATCAGAAACAGGAAAGGAGCAGTCACTTTATTGGGAGTTTTCTATAGACCCCCCAATAGCAACAGAGACACGGAGGAACAGATTGGGAGGCAGATTTTGGAAAGGTGCAGAAGTAACAGGGTTGTTGTCATGGGTGACTTCAACTTCCCTAATATTGATTGGAACCTCCTTAGTGCAAATAGTTTGGATGGAGAAGTTTTTGTCAGTTGTGTCCAGGAAGGTTTCCTGACTCAATATGTAGATAAGCCGACTAGAGGGGAGGCTATGTTGGATTTGGTGCTTGGCAACGAACCAGGCCAGGTGGCAGATCCATCGGCGGGAGAACATTTCGGTGATAGTGATCACAACTCCCTGACGTTTACTATCGTCATGGAGAGGGACAGGAGCAGACGGGATGGGAAAATATTTAATTGGGGGAGGGGGAATTACAATGCTATTAGGCAGGAACTGGGGTGCATAAATTGGGAACAGATGTTCTCAGGGAAATGCATGACAGAAATGTGGAGTTTGTTCAGGGAGCACTTGCTGCGACTGCTGGATAGGTTTGTCCTGATGAGGCAAGGAAGGGATGGCAGGGTGAAGGAACCTTGGATGACAAGAAATGTGGAACAGCTAGTCAAGAGGAAGAAGGAAGCTTACTTAAGGTTGAGGAAGCAAGGATCAGACAGGGCTCTGGAGGGTTACAAGGTAGCCAGGAAGGAACTGAAGAATGGACTTAGGAGAGCTAGAAGGGGACAAGAAAAAGTATTGGCGGGTCGGATTAATGAAAATCCCAATGCGTTCGACAATTATGTGAGGAACAAGAGGATGGCCAGAGTGAGGGTAGGGCCGATCAGGGATAGTGGAGGGAACTTGTGCCTGGAGTCGGAGGAGGTAGGGGAGGTCAAAATGAATACTTTGCTTCAGTATTCACTAGTGAGAGGGACCTGGTCGTTTGTGAGGACAGCGTGAAACAGGCTGATATGCTCGAACAGGTTGATGTTAAGAGGGAGGATGTGCTGGAAATTTTGAAAGACATGAGGGCAGATAAGTCCCTGGGGCCAGACGGGATATACCCAAGGATATTAAGGGAAGCAAGGGAAGAGATTGCCGCGCCTTTGGCGATGATCTTTGCGTCCTCACTGTCCACTGGAGTAGTACCAGATGATTGGAGGGTGGCAAATGTTATTCCCTTGTTCAAGAAAGGGAATAGGGATAACCCTGGGAATTACAGACCAGTCAGTCTTATGTCGGTAGTGGGCAAATTATTGGAGAGGATTCTGAGAGACAGGATTTATGATTAGTTGGAAAAGCATAGTTTGATTAGAGACAGTCAGCATGGCTTTGTGAGGGGCAGGTCATGCCTCACAAGCCTTACTGAATTCTTTGAAGATGTGACAAAACACATTGATGAAGGAAGAGCAGTGGATGTGGTGTATATGGATTTCAGCAAGGCGTTTAATAAGGTTCCCCATGGTCGGCTCGTTCAGAAAGTAAGGAGGCATGGGGTACAGGGAAAGTTGGCTGTCTGGATACAGAATTGGCTGGCCCATAGAAGACAGAGGGTGGTAGTAGATGGAAAGTATTCAGCCTGGAGCTCGGTGACCAGTGGTGTTCTGCAGGGATCTGTTCTGGGACCTCTGCTCTTTGTGATTTTTGTAAATGACTTGGATGAGGAAGTGGAAGTCTAGGTTAGCAAGTTTGCCGATGACACGAAGGTTGCTGGAGTTGTGGATAGTGTGGAAGGCTGTTGTAGGTTGCAACGGGACATTGACACGATGCAGAGCTGGGCTGAGAAGTGGCAGATGGAGTTCAACCGAGAAAAGTGTGAAGTAATTCATTTTGGAAGGTCGAATTTGAATGCAGAATACAGGCTAAAAGACAGGATTCTTGGTAGTGTGGAGGAACAGAGGGATCTTGGGGCCCATGTCCATAGATCGCTCAAAGCTGCCACCCAAATTGATAGGGTTGTTAAGAAGCCGTATGGTGTGTTGGCTTTCATTAACAGGGGGATTGAGTTTAAGAGCTGCGAGGTTATGCTGCAGCTCTATAAAGCCTTGGTTAGACCTGACTTGAAATATTGTGTTCAGTTCTGGTCGTCTCATTGTAGGAAGGATGTGGAAGCTTTAGAGAGGGTGCAGAGGAGATTTATCAGGATGCTGCCTGGACTGGAGGGCATGTCCTACGAAGAAAGATTGAGGGAGCTGGGGCTTTTCCCATTGGAACGAAGAAGGATGAGAGGTGACTTGATAGAGGGTTACAAGATGATGAGAGGCATAGATAGAGTGGATAGCCAGAGACTTTTTCCCAGGGTGGAAAGGGCTATCACCAGGGGGCATAATTTTAAGGTGATAGAGGAAGGTTTCGGGGAGATGTCAGAGGTAGGTTCTTTACACAGAGAGTGGTGGGTGCGTGGAATGCACTGCCAGTGGTGGTAGTAGAAGCAGATACATTAGGGACCTTTAAGCGTCTCTTGGATAGGTACATGGATGATAGTAGAATGAAGGGTATGCAGGTATTTTTGATCTGAGAGTAGGTTTAAGGTTCGGCACAACATTGTGGGCCGAAGGGCCTGTACTGTGCTGTACTGTTCTATGTTCTATAACACAGGTGATGGGAGGCTCAGCCTGGCTACGCAATGTTACAAGGACGCTGAGTAACACCATCGACAACGGGACAGAGAGAAAAACACACAGAAAACGAATAGACTGTGAGGAAGCAAAAGTGAGGAACGGAGAGAGAGAGACAGACAAGGAAACTGAGATGGAGAAACAAGGCATTTGTATGATTGTGTTCTCCCTGTTGTGTAACGGTATTTCCTGTTGTGTAAATATGTTTTCTGTTGTGTAATGATGTACCCTGTTGTTGTGTAAAGGTTTTCCCTGTTATTGTTTTATTTTCTGTTACTGAGCGTCTCCTCACTGTGACCATTTGTCCTGCTTTTATTGTGGCCAACATCACCATCTGGTGAAGGCTCTGCAGGAAGGGGTTGACAAAGTGGGAGAGACTCGGCTGGTCCGTGTTTGCAGCTTGTGTTCGTGAGAGCACAAGTGATTTGTTACTGATTGATCTGTTCACTCGAAGGAAAAAGCTGATCGCAATCGAGCGCATCTTGTAATTATCGGGAAACACTTGATGTTTTGAAAGTGAACTGTTTGTGTTACTACCAAACATAAATAGCGAAGAATGGTTTCGATCCACCGACCTCTGGGTTGTGGGCCCAGCACGCTTCCGCTGAGCCACTCTGCTAACTGTTGGTTTAAATTTTAGCTGCCCGTTAGTGAAATATGTTCATTTCCCCAATGTTTTTATCAAAATTGGATTGTGTCCGGATTTCTCAAGAATCCCGGACTCAGCAACACACGTGCTGACGGACTCACCCTCACTGCACAATGACACAAGGACACAGAGTAACAGCACCGACACTGAGGCAGGCAGAGAAAGACACACAGAAAACCAGGAAGATATTATCAGGACCCAGAAGGGAACAGACAGAGAAAGACACACAGAAAACCAGGAAGATATTATCAGGACCCAGAAGGGAACAGACAGAGAAAGACACACAGAAAACCGGGTAGAGATTATCAGGACTCAGAAAGGAACAGACAGAGAAAGGTACTGAGCAAACCAGCAAGAGACAGCGAAAGACTGATGATTTATGTAATTGTGTTCTATGTTGTGTAAAGATGTTCCCTGTGTTCTTTTAAAGATATTTCCTGCTGTGTAATATGTTCTCTGTTGTGTAACTATATTCGCTGTTGTGCAAAGATGTTCTCTGTTATTGTGTAAAATGGTTCCCTGTTGGGTAAAGATCTTCTCAGTTGTGTAAATATGATCCGTCTTGTGTAAAAGTGTTCCGGGTTGTTTAAATATGTTCCCTGCTCTGTAATGTAGAGCTGAGTCTGCACTAATAGAATTGCTACAGTATCTTCCAGTCTGATACTGTATGAGGGCTGGAATGTGATCCAACGCACAGTCTATACAAATTAAATTGCTATTGTATCTTTTAGTTTCACAATCCGGGGGAGTTTTAAACTGAAATCTCAGTTTGTATCTTAGGTTATAGTATCTTTCAGATTCTCTCAATCTGATATCACACTTGAGATTTAGACTTAAGAAAGAATGTACTGGCATTGGAGGAGTTCAAAAGAGATTCACTCAGTTGATTCCTGAGATGAAGGGGTTGACTTATCAAGAATGGCTAAACAGGTTATTCATTCGTGTTTAGAAGAATGAGGGGTGATCTTTTTGAAACGTACAAGATTCTGAGGGTGCTTAACAGGGTGAAGAAGGGTCTCTGACCTGAAACATTAACTCTGCTTCTCTCTTCACAGATGCTGCCAGACCTGCTGAGTATTTCCAACATTTCTTGTTTTTATTAACAGGGAAGATGCTGAGAAAATGTTTCCACTCGTGGGGGAATCTCAAACTAGGCGACATAGTTACAGAATAAGGGGACACTCATTTAAAACTGAGATGCAAAGGAATTTCTTCTCTCAGAGGGTAGTGAATGTCTGGAATTCTCTACCCCAGACAGTATTGGAGGCTAAATCACTGAAAGTATTTAAAGAGGATGTAAATAGATTTTTGAAATATTGGAGAGTTGAGGGCTATGAAGAGCTGGCATGAAAGAGGAGTTGAGGTCTGGGGCAGATCAGCCATGATCTTACTGAATGGCGAGGCAGGCTTGAGGGGCCGAATGGCCTACTCCTGCTCCGATTTCTTCTGTTCTTATGTTATGTTATATCTAATGTATATGTCAGGATGCACTATGGGAATTAATACTGAAACTTATAAACTCATAATGTGTGTAAATATTGGGCTGATATTTAACTTGAATCTCAGAGTACATTATTGTGGTTAATTCTGTAAGTTTGAAAAGGGAACTCTGTGCCATAATGAAAACAAGAAATGCTGGAAATACTCAGCAGGTCAGGCAACATCTGTACAGAGAGAAGCAAAGTTAACGTTTCAGGTCAGTGACCTTTCAGATTCTGTCAGACCTTTTGAAAGTCCATGTAGACCACATCAACAGCATTGCCCTCATCAACCCTCTCTGTTACCTCATCAAAAAATTCCCGCAGGACAGTTAAACATGATTTTCCCTTAAGAAATCCATGCTGGCTTTCTTGAATTAACCCACATTTGTCCATGGGACTATTAATTTTGTCCCAAATGATTAGTTCGAGAAGTTTTCCCACCTCCAAAATTGAACTGACTGGGGAGTGAAATGAGGTGAGTTGCTCTAACAGAGAGCCAGCACGGGTTCGACAGGCTGAATGGCCTCCTTCTGTGCTGTAGCCATTCTATGATTGTATGATTCTAACAACAACTGTTGGTGGAGAGGCAGTGATGCAGGAATGGGTTGACAGAAAGGGGAAAGTCTGGGCTGGTGTGTGTTCGGGTTTGTGAATAAAGGTGATTTGGAAGCTGTGTTCCAAATTGAAGTGTTTACTGGAAGGAAGAAGTTGATGTAAATAAAGAGTAAAATGTGTTAAGATGAAGCGTGGTGTGATTGGGGATAGCAGTAAATATAGTGTTGGTGAATTATTTGTGTTAATAAACTTCCACTGCGCCCTCTGCTGCAGGCTGCTGTTTATATCCAGCTGTGTATTAGTGCTGTGTGTTAGCGAGATAAATGTTTGTTTCAACGCTGTTTATAAAGCAAAAGCATTGCACTCAAACAGTCCCAGACATAGCAACACACATACAAAAGCAAAATACTGCAGATGCTGGAAATCTGAAACATAAACAGAAAATGCTTGAAATAGTCAGCAGGTCTGGCAGCATCTGTGGAGAGAGAACAAAGTTAATGTGAGCTAACGAAACAGACATGAACTGTTCACTGTTTCTCTCTGCACAGATGCTGCCAGACCTACTGAGCATTTCCAGCATTTTCTGTTTTTATTACAGCAACACAGGTGTTGGGAGGCTCAGCCTGGCTACACAATGTTACAAGGACGCTGAGTAACACCATCGACAACGGGACAGAGAGAAAAACACACAGAAAACCTATCGACTGTGAGGAAGCAAAAGTGAGGGACAGAGAGACAACGAGACTGAGATGGAGAAACAAGGCATTTGTATGATTGTATTCTCCCTGTTGTCTAAAGGTATTTCGTGGTGTGTAAATATGTTTTCTGTTGTGTAAAGATGTACCCTGTTGTTGTGTAAAGGTTTCCCCTGTTATTGTTTTATTTTCTGTTACTGACCGTCTCCTCACTGTGACCATTTGTCCTGGTTTTATTGTGGCCAACATCACCATCTGGTGGTGGAGAGGAGGCTCTGCAGGAAGGGGTTGACAAAGTGGGAGAGACTCGGCTGGTCCGTGTTTGCAGCTTGTGTTCGTGTGAGCAAAAGTGATTTGTTACTGATTGATGTGTTCACTGGAAAGAAGAAGCTGATTGCAATAGAGTGCCTTTGGAAGCATCTTGTTATTATGGGTAAATACTTGATGTTTTGAAAGTGAACTGTTTGTGTTATTTCCCCAATGTTTTTATAAAAATAGGATTGCAGTCGGATTTCTCAAGAATACCGGACTCTGCAACACACGCGCTGACGGACTCACCCTCACTGCA
Organism: Heterodontus francisci; assembly: GCF_036365525.1. Classification (NCBI taxonomy): domain Eukaryota; kingdom Metazoa; phylum Chordata; class Chondrichthyes; order Heterodontiformes; family Heterodontidae; genus Heterodontus; species Heterodontus francisci. The sequence continues at coordinate 2,366,303 of NW_027142345.1, forward strand.
CAATAACACAAGGACACGGAGTAACAGCACCAACAATGGGGCAGGCAGAGAAAGACACACACAAAACCAGGAAGAGATTATCAGGACTCAGAAAGGAAGAGACAGAAAAAGGGACTGAGCAAACCAGCTGATCGCAATCGAGCATATCTTGTAATTATAGGGAAACACTTGATGTTTTGAAAGTGAACTGTTTGCATTATTACCGAACATAAATAGCAGAGAATGGTTTCGATCCATCGACCTCTGGGTTATGGGCCCAGCACGCTTCCGCTGCGCCACTCTGCTAACTGTTTGTTTAAATTTTAGCTGCCCGTTAGTGAAATATGTTCATTTCCCCAATGTTTTTTATAAAAATAGGATTGTCGTCTGAATGCTCAAGAATCCTGGACTCAGCAACACACGTGCTGACGGACTCACCCTCACTGCACAATGACACAAGGACACTGAGTAACAGCACCGACAATGAGGCAGGCAGAGAAAGACACACAGAAAACCAGGAAGAGATTATCAGGACTCAGAAATGAACAGACAGAGAAAGGTACTGAGCAAACCAGCAAGAGACAGCGAGAGACTGATGAACACCACTTGGAGGGAGCACTGAGGGTGGCAAGGGCACAGAATGTAGTCTGGCTGGGGGATTTCAATGTCTATCACCATGGGTGGCTCGGTAGCACCACTACTGACCATGCTGGCCGAGTCCTAACGGAGATAGCTGCTCGATTGGGTCTGCAGTAGGTGGTGAGGAAACTAACAAGAGGGAAAAACATACTTGACCTCATCCTCACCAATCTGCCTGCCGCAGATGCATCTGTCCATGACAGTATTGGTAGGAGTGACCACTGCACAGTCCTTGTGGAGATGAAGTCCTGTCTTCACATTGAGGATACCCTCTATCGTGTTGTGTGCCACTACCACTGTGCGAAATGGGATAGATTTTGAACAGATCTAGCAATGTATAACTGGGCATCCATGAGGTGCTGTGGACCATTAGCAGCAGCAGAATTGCAGTCAACCACATTCTATAACCTCATGGCCCGGCATATTCCCCCACTCTAACATTACCAACAAGCTGGGGGAATCAACCCTAATTCAATGAAGTGTGCAGGAGGGCATGCCAGGAGCAGCACCAGGCATACCTTGAAATGAGGCGTCAGCCTGATGAAGCTACAGCCCAGGACTACTTTCATGCCAAACAGCAGAAGCAGCATGTAATAGACAGGGCTAAGTGATCCCACAACCAACGGATCAGATCTACACGCTGCCACATCCAATGATGAATGGTGGTGTACAATTAAACAACCAACAGGAGGAGGTGGCTCCACAAATATCCCCAACCTCAATGATGGGGGAGCCCAGCACATCAGTGCAAAAGATAAGGATGAAGAATTTGAAACAATCTGCAGCCAGAAGTGCTGGGTTGATGATCCATCTCGGCCTCCTTCTGAAGTCCCCAGCATCACAGATGCCAGTCTTCAGCCAATTCGATTCACTCAACGTGATATCAAGAAACGACTGAAGGCACTGGATACAGCAAAGGCTACAGGCCCTGACAATATTCCGGCAATAGTACTGAAGACCTGTGCTCCAGAACTTGCCGCGCCCCTAGCCAAGCTGTTCCAGTACAGCTACAATACTGGCATCTACCCGGCAATGTGGAAAATTGCCCAGGTATGTCCTGTACACAAATAGCAGGACAAATCCAACCCAGCCAATTACTGCCTCATCAGTCTACTCTCAATCATCAGTATAGTGATGGAAGATGTCATCGACGGGGCACTTGCTTTGCAATAACCTGTTCAGTGACGCTCAGTTGGGTTCCGCCAGGGCCATTCAGCTCCTGACGTCATTACAGCCTTGGTTCAAACAAGGACAAAAGAGCTGAACTCAAGAGGTGCGGTGAGAGTGTCTGCCCTTGACATCAAGGTAGCATTTGACTGAGTATGGCATCAAGGAGCCAGAGCAAAACTGGAGTCAATGGGAATCAAGAGGAAAACTCTCCACTGGTTGGAATCGTACCTAGCACAAAGGAAAATGGTTGTGATTGTTGGAGGTCAATCATCTCAGCTCCAGGACATTACTGCTGGAGTTCCTCAGGGTAGTATCCTCGGCCCAACCTTCTTCACTACTTCATCAGTGACCTTCCTTCAATCATAAGGTCAGAAGTGGGGATGTTCACTGATGATTGCAAAATTTAGCACCATTCGCGACTCCTCAGATACTGAAGAGGTCCATGTAGAAATGCAGCAAGACCTGGACAATATCCAGGCTTGGGCTGATAAGTGGCAAGTAACATTCGCGCCACACAAGTGCCAGGCAATGACCATCTCGAACAAGAGAGAATCTAACGATCTCCCATTGACATTCAACGGCATTACGATCGCTGAATCCCCCACTATCAACTTCCTGGGGGTTTCCATTGACCAGAAACTGAACTGGAGTCGCCTTATAAATCGTGTGACTACATGAGCTGGTCAGAGGGTAGGAATCATGCGGTGAGTAACTCACCTCCTGACTCCCCAAGCCTGTCCACCATTTACAAGGCACAAGTCTGGAGTGTGATGGAATGCTATCCACTTGCCTGGATGGGTGCAGCTCCAACAACATTCAAGAAGCTCGACACCATCCAGGACAAAGCAACACGCTTGATTGGCACCACGTCCACATCATTCACTCCCTTCACCACTGACGAACAGTGGCAGCAGTGTGTACCATCTACAAGATGCACTGCAACAATGCACCAAGACTACTCAGGCAGCACCTTCCAAACCTACATCCTATACTGCCTAGAAGGAGAAGGACAGCAGATGCATGGGAACACCACCACCTGAAAGTTCTCCTCCAAGCTACACATCATCCTGACTTGGAACGATATCGCCATTCCTTCACTGTCGCTGGGTTAAAATCCTGGAACTCCCTTCCTAATAGCACTGTGGGTGTACCTACCCCACATGGACTGCAGTGGTTCAAGAAGGAAGCTCACCACCACCTTCTCATGGGCAATTAGGGATGGACTATAAATGCTGGCCTGGCTGGCGACGTCCACATCCCATGAAACAAATAATTAAATACAATAACAGCTCATCTCAATTCCTAGTATTTCTAAATCCCACCAGTCCAACATCAGCTGAACAATTATTGCATGTTGTGATTGATGGTCTGGTCTGTAAACTGCACTGTATCACAGATTGCTGACATTTGCTAACTGGAAGTGAGAACTGCAAAATCGGGACAGTAGTTCACATAGTCTGTCAGTGTGAAAGAATCAGGCAATGTGAAGTAATAGAATTTGTCTGTAAATGTTACACTCATATTGCTTTATATTTTTATATTGAAAATAAAAGTAATCATTTCGTGAAAATAGTGACATGTTGTCCAAACTTTGGTAGCCAGTTGTTTTCGTCTTGCACTCAGCAGGTCTGAGGATTTTGAGGTTGAGTTGTTGCTGGACCAGTAGCCAATGTCGGTCAGGGATTGGTTGCCGAAAAGGCCAATCTTATAGCTCATGGAACTGTAAGAATCTCAACGCGTGCATTGACCTGGGAAGGTAGGTTTGCGATAGACCGTTGTAGAAAACCCCTTAGCAGATTTCTCAAGTAGTACATCAAGGAAAGGGAACTCATTTGACTGCTCCATTCCAAAGGTGAATTTGAGTGCAGGATGGAGCCCATGAAGACGTGCAAGGAAATTATTTCATGCAGCTGTGGGTTCAAATATAGCAAACGTATCATCTCCATATTGGAAATATGCAAGAGGTCGGAGGTTAGGTGTCATTCCCTTAAAAACAGGTTTGTCATGGAATCCAACAAAGATGTTTGTGAGAGCTGGGCCTCGAGGGGATCCCATGGCAACACCAGCGATACATGGTGTCAATAAAACTGAACTCAACTGTGCAAGTTGCCGAGTTCATAAGTTCAATGAATACGGATTCACACAATGGTGACGGGTCGAGATTGCCATGATATAGCACTGCAGTGCAAATATCTATGGCTTCCTTAAGTGGTACATTGGTGAATCGGCTAGCAATGTCAAATGAACACATGGACACGGCATTGCTATCGATATGCAAGTCCTGTATGGTCTTCACAAATGTGAAGGAATCCTTCACTGTGTATGTGGAGAACTTGATCAAAAACTGGTTGTAACAATTTGCCCAACCATTTGGCAAATTCATTTCAGGATACTATTTCCATTGCTTCAAATAAAGAAAACACAACGACACAAAGAATTGAGCACAACGCTGAAAGTTTCACAGCAAATAGTCAAATGGGACAAGGATGAAATACAGAAAGAAAAAGCCTAAAATACTGAAAACACTCAGCCAGTCCAGAAACAACTGTGGAGAAGAGAAGCTCGGGTTAATGGTCCAGTTCTGTGACCCTTCTATAGACCTGAAACATTGCTCCTACCTTCCTCTCTCCACAGATACTACTGGAACTGCTGAGTGTTTCCAGAATCTTCTGTTATTATTCAGATTTCCAGTGTGCAGTATTTCTCTTTTTGAAAATAAAATATTCCCTGAGAGGAATGGAACTTCACATAAAAAATAGGAGTAAGCCATTCGGCCCATCGAAATAGCTCTGCCATTCAATAAGATCACAGCTGATCTCCTACATCAACTCCATCTTACCACACTAGCACAGATCCCTTGATTCCCTTAGTATCCAAAAACCTATCAATCTCTCTCTTGGATATACCCAATGATTGAGCATCCACAGCTCTAGAGTCATAGAGAGATACAGCACTGAAACAGGCCCTTCAGCCCACCGAGTCTGTGCCGACCGACAATCACCCATTTATACTAATACTACATTCATCCCATATTCCCTACCACATTCCCACCATTCTCCTACCACCTATCTACACTGGGGGCAATTTACAATGGCCAATTTACCTATCAACCTGCAAGTCTTTGGCTGTGGGAGGAAACTGGAGCACCCGGCGGAAACCCACGCGGTCACAGAGAGAACTTGCAAACTCTGCACAGGCAATACCCTGAACGGAACCGAGGTCACTGGAGCTGTGAGGCCGCGGTGCTAACCACCGTGCGTAGAGAATTCCAAAGATTCACAATGCTTTGAGTGTAAAAAAATTCTCCTCTTCTCAGTCCTGAATGATTGAGCCATTTATACTGAGACTGTGATCCCTAGTTCAAGATTCCCCAGCCAGAGGAAACATCCTCCCAGCATTTACCCTGTTAAATCCCTTAAGATTTTTAGGTGCCAGTAAGATTACCTCTCACTCTTCGAAATTCTGAGGAACATTTTTCTTTTATTTCCAAAATATACTTTATTCATAAAAATCTGTAAAAATTACATTGCAAACAATTTCCAAACAGCACCAAAAAATACAAACATTGCAAGGGAGATCAGTTTCCTTCAATACTGTCATGTGTTTCTTCACAACCCTTCCGTTTCACAATTGTCATGCCAATTACAGTTTTACATTTACAGCAAATTAAAATATTAACGATACAGTTCGAGGGGTTTCCCATGGATCCAGCCCCTCAGTTCAGCTTGGTGGGGGGGACCTTACATTGTGGTCTTTGCCCATTGAGCCTTTGCTGCGGCTGCCCCAAGCTTTAGTGCGTCCCTCAGCACGTAGTCCTGGACCTTGGAATGTGCCAGTCCGCAACATTCGGTGGTGGACAACTCTTTGCGCTGGAAGACCAGCAAGTTTCGGGCAGACTAAAGGGCGTCTTTCACCGAATTGATAGTCCTTCAGCAGCAGTTGATGTTTGTCTCGGTGTGCGTCCCTGGGAACAGCCCGTTGAGCACAGACTCCTGTGTTACAGAGCTGCTTGGGATGAACCTCGACAAAAACCACTGCATCTGTTTCCACACCTGCTTTGCGAAAACACATTCCAGGAGGAGGTGGGCGACCGTCCCTTCCCCAACACAGCCACCGCGGCGGCACTGTGCGGAGTGGGCGAGACGTCGGGTGTGCATGCAGGATCTGATGGGGAGGGCGGAGGGCCCTTCTCACCACCAGCCAAGCTACGTCTTGGTGCTTGTTTGAAAGTTCTGGTGATGAGGCATTCCGCCAAATGACTTTGACAGTCTGCTCAGCGAACCATGCGACAGGATCCACCGTCTCCTTTTCCCGTAGGGCCTTGAGGACATTCCGTGCAGACCACTGCCTGATGGACCGGTGGTCAAAGGTGTTTTCCCGCAGAAACTGCTCCACGAAGGATAGGTGGTACGGCACGGTCCAACTGCATGGAGCGTTCCGTGGCAATGTGGCCAAGCCCATCCTTCACAACACCAGGGACAGATAGAACCTCAGCACGTAGTGACACTTGGGGTTTGCGTCCTGGGGATCTACACACAGCTTGATGCAGCCGCACACAAAGGTGGTCATCAGGATGAGGGCCACGTTGGGTACATTTTTCCCGCCCTTGTCCAGAGATTTGAACATCGTGTCCCTCCAGACCCGGTCCATTTTAGATCCCCAGATGAAGCAGAAAATGGCTCGGGTGACTGCCACAGCGCAGGAGTGGGGTATGGGCCAGACCTGTGCCATGTAGAGCAACAACGTGAGCGCCTCGCACCTGATGACCAGGTTCTTACCCACAATGGAGAGAGATCGCTGCCCCCACATACCCAACTTTTGTCGTACCTTGGCTACTCGCTCCTCCCATGTTTTGGTGCACGCCCCGGCCCTTCCGAACCATATCCCCAGCACCTTCAGGTAATCTGACCTGACGGTGAAGGGGACAAAGGATTGGTCAGCCCAGTTCCCAAAGAACATGGCCTCGCTCTTGCCGTGGTTAACTTTGGCTCCCGAGGCCAGTTCGAACTGGTCGCAGATGCTCATCAGTCTGCGCACGGACAGCGGATCCGAGCAGAAGACGGCAACATCATCCATGTACAGGGAGGTTTTCACCTGAGTGCCTCCGCTGCCTGGGATTGTCAACCCTCTTATGCTCGCATCCTTCCTAATAGACTCAGCAAAGGGTTCAATAAAGCAAACAAACAAGACCGGGGACAGAGGACAGCCCTCTCTGACTCCAGATTTGATCGGGAAACTTTCCGATTCCCACCCGTTGATTGAGACTGCGCTACTGATGTTTGTGTAGAGCAGTTGGATCCAATTGCAGATTCCCTCCCCAAACCCCATTTTGGAAAGCACGTCCATCATGTCGGTGTGCGATATCCTGTCAAAAGCCTTCTCCTGGTCCGGGCTGATGAGGCAGGTGTCCACCCTTCTGTCCCGTACGTAGGCGATCATATCCCTGAGTAGTGCGAGACTATCAGAGATCTTCCTGCCGGGTACAGTACAGGTCTGATCGGGGTGAATCACCAACTCCAGAGCAGACTTGACTCGACTGGCTATGACTTTGGACAGAATCTTGTAGTCAACATTAAGCAGTGAGATGGGCCGCCAATTTCTGATTTCTGCTCTCTCCCCCTTCCGCTTGTAAATGAGGGTGATGATGCCTTTCCTCATGGATTCTGACATGCTGCCGGCCAGGAGCATACTCTCGTATACTTCCAGCAGGTCCGGGCCGACCCAGTCCCACAGGGCCGAGTACGAGGAATATCGGCCTTGTCGACTCAATCTCTTCTCAAAGGACAATTCCCTCATCCCAGGAAGCAATCGAGTGACACTTTGTTAAACTTCCTTTAAGGCAAGTATGTCCTTCGTTAGGTAAGGGGAACCAAAACTGTGCACAGTGCTCCAGGTGTGATCTCACCAAGGCTCTGTCTAATTGTAGTCAAACTTCTTTATTCTTATAAAAACTCTTCACAATGTTGAACACAACTATTAACTACCTCATTAACATCTCTGCTCGAAGAAGAAGGACCCCAGCTTCACACACCCCAGACCCCTATTCTTTCCACATTAGCTGAATTCGTGCATCTCTGATACCATTCTAATAAATCTCCTCTGTGCCCTCTCTGAGGCCTTGATATTCCTGCTAAAGTGTGGAACATGGAATTAGACACAATGCTCGAGCTGAGGCCTATAATCAGTGAGATTTATAAAGGTTCAGCCTCAATTCCTTGTCTGTGTCCCGTACTCCCATTTCTGGTTTCTGACTCAAAGTCGGCTCAAAGCTGTTGAAACTGCCTGAAGAAACATTTCCACCCAACAAAGCGCTCGGAATGTGAGAAGGGACAAATTGAGTGACCAGGTACATCAACTCCAAGTAAAACTCCACCATGTAGTGAAAACACTCGAAACACAACGGCTCTTTTAAGAGCCACCCACAATCTCTCTGAAAAAGCTGCACCAACATCTCTCTCGAATTGGTTTATTTCATTGGTTTTAATGCTAAATAACTCTCTTGAACTTTGTCTATGTTTTCGGTTTCAATCTGGTATGGAGATTCTGGGAAGATGAGTTTCACTGCCTGGGAGGATCTTTGTGGTTTTCCTGCAGAATGCAGCATCAGTGAAGCGGTCACTTGCACTGAGCAGGTCAAGCGCAAGATGTAACCATGTGGTGTCCGCTCTGAAACTGGAGGGCTGCATTCCCTGTGGATTCGGCAGTCGAAAAACTCGACCGTTTCTCTCAAACACAAAACAAAGTCTCTTTTCAGAGTCACCCACCGCCTCATAGGGACAGCAGTGACCTGGGAACGGGAGCTGGGGTGTGTTTTATGCCGGAAATAACAGTTAATGATTTATGTTGTGCTCTCGTTATATTCCAATCTCTGAATTGAGCCTTTCCACCGCACCAGGGTTATGGGGAGAGTTTTCATCGTTTCTTTTCCAAACGTACAGACGATGTTATAAAGTTGCTGATTTACCCAGATGGCGGATTCTCCCCTCACAGTGAAAAGTAACATCACACCTTCACATCTGCCCATTGTTTTATAATTGAATAATTAGTCAAATGGAATTATTTGTGATGTTATTTCCCCCGAGACGGTGTTTCCTGCAGTGAAACTGATCAGTTTCAGCTCAGTCATTCAGGGACCTGGAATTCCTGCAGTTTGAACCTGCTGTAACCCCAGCCCACTTCTGATTGGTCACCCTCTTCTCATAAAGTCAGTGACAGCACTTTTTCTTTATTTCCAAAATATACTTTATTAATAAAAATCTGCAAAAATTACATTGCCAAACAGTTTCAAACAGCACCAAAAAATACAAACATTGCAAGGGAGATCAGTTTCCTTCTATACTATCATGCGTTTCTTCACAACCCTTCCATTTCACTATTGTCATGCCAATTACAGTTTCACATTTACAGCAAATGAAAATATCAACGATACAGTTCGAGGGGTTTCCCATGGATCCAGCCCCTCAGTTCAGCTTGGTGGGGGTCCTTACACTGTGGTCTTTCCCCATTGAGCCTTTGCTGCGGCTGCCCCAAGCTTTAGTGTGTCCCTCAGCACGTAGTCCTGGACCTTGGAATGTGCCAGTCTGCAACATTCGGTGGTGGACAACTCTTTGCGCTGGAAGACCAGCAAGTTTCGGGCAGACCAAAGGGCGTCTTTCACCGAATTGATAGTCCTCCAGCAGCAGTTGATGTTTGTCTCGGTGTGCGTCCCTGGGAACAGCCCGGAGAGCACAGACTCCTGTGTTACAGAGCTGCTTGGGATGAACCTCGACAAAAACCACTGCATCTCTTTCCACATGAGGCGGCCATTCGCCCCATCAAGTCCATGTCGGGTTTCCAATCTGTTCAGTCCCTGACTCGATCCCCAAAGCCCTGCATAACCCCTTTGGGTCAAAATGACCGTGGCAGAACTCGAACCTACAATCTTCCGATAACCTCATAAAATACACTGAAGTCAAACGCCTTATTCATTAGGCCACACGGCCATTAGATAAAATGAATGATCCAATCGGAGAACCTCGAAGCACAAAATACAAAAATTCATTGGCTGAACCTGTCAACCTGGCAGAATATTTGAATTCGTGAAAGCTGCCAATTTCACTGTGGAAAAGAAGTGATCGACTGGAAAAGTACATAAAAATCTATTTTCCCGTCACGCTTTAAAAAAACGCTTTTAAAACACAATTTTGCTTTTACCGACTCAAATTGCTGGTGCTATTTTATGAACAGCTTTATTTTGCCAATTTTTGTCAACTTCTTATCCGTAACTGACAGGAAAACACTCCGTTCAGCAATCTTTCACGTGAAAAATAACTCAAACTCGGTGTGGAAGTAATAAATTACAGACTATTGGTAATTCCCCTTCACACGGGCTTCAGGGGGACAGTGAGAAGCCACTGAAATAGTTGCTTCATCCTTTTAAAAGGTTCCCATTCGGTCCTGTTACTGACATGTTGGAATCAGATTTGTATTTAACAAGATATTTCTGTGAAAACAAAATCCTCAACGGAACAGCTGGGAATCTGGGAATCACTGTAGTAAAATAAAAGGCTTTTGATTGAGAAGACGGGACCTTCTCACCAGCAGCCGGGTTACATTCCCCTCACATCCTTATTCAGTGAGCAGCTCTTTCCCTCGAGAAATAGACAGCAGCAGTTGGAAGTTCAGTGAAAGGATCAGTTCATTGAGACAAGTTTCTGACTGACAGGTGGTGCTGAATATTAATACAAGTAGGTCCTGGAATGGGAAACAAGTGTCCAGAGTGGTGTCTGAAATCAGGACAGGGAAATGGCCAGCACTGACACAGATCATTTCATTATTACATTGATATCTGACTGTCTATAAGGAGAAGCGAGTTAAACACATGATGGTGAAAGGAATGGAAGATGACGCTGGTTGTTCTAGATGAAGAGGGATAGACAGAGGTGTGGGTACAGCAGACTTCAGACAGTAATCAGCCCTTTCAGATACTGTGGGTGGATCTGAAAAGAGCCTTTGGGTATTTGATAAAATCCTGGCAGATTGACTTGGTTTTGGTGCCCGGAGCGCTGGTTTTCTTGGGCAGCAACACGGACTGGATATTCGGCAGCACCCTGTCCTCAGTGTCCTGGAATCAAAAGCAAGTGTCCAGAGTGGGGCCTGAAATCAGGATGGGGGAAAAAGCTCTTTGTTTAAAAACCCTCAAATAGCTACCTTGTAATTGGTCAGGTTACTAATGTTTTAGTTAGTGTAATTTATAATAATTACTAATTAGAAAGTGCTGTTTGGACAGAGTGTAAAGCTGTGAGTTGATGTGTGAGGGACTTCACTGACTAGGGGAAGGAGGTGCTGTTTGGTCTCTTTTCTTTTCTGCTTTTTCTGCCTCCATGGTACAGGGGAAGAAGTTGATTGGTGAGTAACTGGTAAATTAATCTACTTATTACACTTATTACACGAGCAATAATGAGTTTGCAAAGATAAGTTATGGCAGGGCAGCTCGGCCAAGTGGAATGTGCCTCCTGTGGTATGTGGGAAGTCATGGATGCACCATGTGTCCTTGACAAACACATCTGCAGGAAGTGTCACCAGCTGCAGAAGCTTGAGCTCCAGGTTTCAGAACTCGAGCAGCAACTGGAGTCAGTGTTGTGCATCCGCAAGGCAGAGAACTACGTGGATAGGACTTTTCAGCAGGTTGTCACCTCGGAGTTGAAGAGAGCACACGCTGAGAGGGATTGGGAGTTTGCCAGACAGACAAGAAGGTCAAGGCAGGTAGTGCAGGAGTCCCTGGAGGGCATCCCACTTTCTAACTGGTGTTCAGTTCTGAGTACTGATGGGAGAGAGGGTTCCTCTGGAGAGTGCAGTGAGAGTCATGACCAGAACTCCATGGGTGGCTCAGCTGTGCAGGGAGGGAGGAGAAAATACAAGCGAGCAATACTGGTAGGGGATTGTATAGTTCGGGGAACAGATAGGTATTTCAGTGCTCGCAAACCAGGTTTCCTCCTTGGTGCAAGGATCATGGATATCACTGAGTGGCTACAGAGCATTCTGGAGGGCAAGGATGCACAGCCAGAGGTCGTGGTCCACATTGGTACCAACGATATAGGAAGAAAGAGGGATGAGATCTTTCAGGCTGAGTTTAGGGAGTTAGGAAAGAGATTAACAAACAGGACCTCAAAGGTAGTAATCTCCAAATTACTCCCAAGGCCACATGCTAGTGAGTATAGAAATAGGAGAATACACCAGATGAATGCATGGCTGGAGAGATGGTGCAGGAAGGAGGGCTTCCGATTTCTGGGGCATTGGGACCAGTTCTGGGAAAGGTAGGACCTATATAAGTCGAACGGTCTACACCTGAACAGGACCGGGATGAATATCCTTGCAGGTGCTGTTGGGGATTGTTTAAACTAATTTGGCAGCTTGATGGGAACCTGAGGGCAGTTTCAGACAGGGCAATTTCAGGGCAGGGAACGGGAGGCAGAAAATTAGCGAATGACTCTGAAAGACAGAAGAAGCAAAGTTTAAAAAGTGTGCAGCAGAGGAATTTGGCAGTGTTAAAGGATATTTATTTATTTAAAGAGGCAACTTGATTGAAACATATCAGATCCTGAGGAGTCTTGAGAGGGTGGATGTGGAAAGGATGTTTCCCCTTGTGGGAGAATCTGGAATTAGGAGTCACTGTTAAAAAATAAGGGGTCACCCATTTAAGACAGAGATGAGGAGAATTTTTTTCCCTCAGAGGGTGGTGAGTTTTTGGAACTCTCTTCCTCAATAGGCGGTGGAAGCAGAGACTTTGAATATTTTTAAGGCAGAGGGACATCGATTCTTGATAAGCAAAGGGGTGAAAGGTTATCGGGGGTAGGCGGGAATGTGGAGTAATCAGTTCAGCCGTGAACTTATTGAATGGGGAAGCAGGGTCCAGGGGTCGAATGGCCGACTCCTGCTCCTAATTTTTATACCTGTATGTATATTCATATAGTAAATAAAGCTGATGAGATGAGGGCACAGATAGACACATAGAACAATACAGCACAGGAACAGGCCATTCGGCCCTCCAAGCCTGCGCTGATAAAGTAACATCACACTTTTTATTTTTATTTAGAGATACAGCACTGAAACAGGCCCTTTGGCCCACTGAGTCTGTGCTGACCAACAACCACCCATTTATACTAACCCTACAGTAATCCCATATTCCCTACCACCTACTTACACTAGGTGCAATTTACAATGGCCAATTTACCTATCAACCTGCAAGTCTTTGGCTGTGGGAGGAAACCGGAGCACACGACGAAAACCCACAGGGAGAACTTGCAAACTCCACACAGGCAGTACCCAGAATCGAACCCGGGTTCCTGGAGCTGTGGTGCTAACCACTGCGCCATTGTGCCCACACATGGTAACACAATATCATTGCAATAAGGGAAACTTGGCTGAAAGAGGGCAAGAATGGCAGCTCAACATCTCTGGGTATAGAGTTTTCATGTGGCATAGGGATAAAAAAGGTGGGAGTGTAGCATTATTAGCTAAGGAAGGCATACAGCTTTGAGGAGGGATTATATGCTAAATGAATCATCAAATGAGGCCATATGGGTGGAGCTCAGAAATAAAAAAGGGGCAGCCACACTACTAGGAGTGTACTGTAGACCCCCAAATAGTGAGAGAGAGATAGAAGAACAAATATGTAGGCAAATTGCTGAGTGCAAAACTATAGGGAAATAATAGTTGGGGATTTCAACTATCCCAATATCAACTGGGGTACAAACAGTGTGAAGGGCACAGAGGGCACAGAATTCCTGAACTGCATTCAAGAGAACTTTAATAGCCAGCACATCACAAGCCCAATGAGAGGGGGCACAATTCTAGATGTAGTCTTCAGTAATGATACTGGGCAAGTAGCAGTGGGTGACCATTTTGGAGATAGCTTTTTTTTATTCATTCATGGGATTTTAGGCATCGCTGGCCAGGTCAGCATTTATTACCCATCCCTAATTGCCCTTGGTAAGGTGGTGGTGAGCTGCCTTCTTGAACCGCTGCAGTCCATTTGGGATAGGTGCACCCACACTGTTATTCAGAATGGAGTTCCAGGATTTTGACCCAGTGACAGTGAAGGATCAGCGATATAGTTCCAAGTCAGGATGGTGTGTGTCATGGTGGGGAACTTGCAGGTGGTGGTGTTCCCATGCATTTTCTGCCCTTGTACTTCTAGTTGGTAGAGGTCACAGGTTTGGAAGGTGCTGTTCAAGGAGCCTTGGTGCATTGCTGCAGTGCATCTTGTCGATGGTACACACTGCTGCCACTGTGCGTCAGTGGTGGAGGGAGTGACTGTTTGTAGATGGGGTGCCAATCAAGTGGGCTGCTTTCTCCTGGATGGTGTTGAGCTTCTTGAGTGTTGTTGGAGCTGCACCTATCCAGGCAAGTGGAGACTATTCCAACACACTCCTGACTTGTGCCTTGTAGATGGTGGACAGGCTTTGGGGAGTCAGGAGGTGAGTTACTCGCCTCAGGATTCCTAGCCTCTGACCTGCTCTTGTAGCCACGGTATTTATATGGCTACTCCAGTTCAGCTTCTGGTCAATGGTGCCCCTAGGATGTTGATAGTGGGGGATTCAGCAATGGTAATGCCATTGAATGTCAAGGGGAGTTAGTTCGATTCTCTCTTGTTGGTGATGGTCAATGCCTGGCACTTGTGCGGCCCGAATGTTACTTGCCGCTTATCAGCCCAATCCTGGATATTGTCCATGTCTTGCTGCATTTCTACACAGACTGCTTCAGTATCTGAGGAGTCATGAATGGTGCTGAACATTGTGCAATCATCAGCGAACATCCCCACTTCTGACCTTCTGATTGAAGGAAGGTCATTGATGAAGCAGCTGAAGATGGCTGGGCTGAGGACATTACCCTGAGGAGCGCCTGCAGTGATGTCCTGGAGCTCAGATGATTGACCTCCAACAACCACAACCATCTTCCTTTGCGCTAGGTATGACTCCAGCCAGTGGAGGGTTTTCCCATTGACCTCAGTTTTGCTCGGGCTCCTTGATGCTATACTCGGTCAAATACTGCCTTGATGTCAAAGGCAATCACTCACACCTCACCTCTTTTGTCCATGTTTGAACCAAGGCTGTCATGAGGTCAGGAGCTGAGTGGCCCTGGCAGAACCCAAACTGAGTGTCACTGAGGCAGGTTATTGCTAAGTGAGTGCCGCTTGATGGCACCTTCCATCATTTTACTGATGATTGAGAGTAGACTGATGGGGCCTAAAGTGATGGAAGGTGTCATCAACATTGCCATCAAGCAGCACTAGCAGATATGTCCTTTAGGATTCGGCCAGTAGAGATGCTCCCGAGCCACTCTTGGTGATGGACATTGAAGTCCCCCACCCAGAGTACATTCTGTGCTCTTGCCACCCTCAGTGCTTCCTCCAAGTGCTGTTCCATGGAGGAGTACTGACTCATCAGCTGAGGGAGGGCAGTAGGTGATAATCAGCAGGAGGTTTCCTTGTCCATTGTTTGATCTGATGCCATGAGACCTCATGGGGTCCAGAGTCGATGTTGAGGACTTCCAGGGCAATTCCCTTTCTACTGACACCTCTGGTGAGTCTGTCCTGCCCGTGGGACAGGACATACCCAGGGATGGTGATGGCAGTGTCTGCGATATTGCCTGCAAGGTATGATTCTGTGAGTATGACTATGTCAGGCTGTTGCTCTCCCAACTTAACACAAGCCACCAGATGTTACTAAGGAGGACTTTGCAGGGTCGACAGCGCTGGGTTTGCCATTGTCATTTCTGGTGCCCAGGTCGACGCCGGGTGGTCCGTCTGCTTTCATTCCTTTTTAATGACTTCGTAGTGTTTAGTTTCAACTGAGTGGCTCGCTCGGCCATTTCAGAGGGCATGTAAGAGTCAACCACATTGCTGTGGGTCTGCAGTCGCATGCAGGCCAGACAAGAACAGCAGATTTCCTTCCCTAAAGGGCATTAGTAAACCAGATGGGTTTTTACAACCATCAACAATGGTTTCATGGCCATCATTAGACTTGCTTTTTAATTGCAGATTTATTATTTGGATTTAAATTTCAATGTTCGGATTTGAACCCACGTCCCCTGAGCAATACCCTAGGTGTCTGGGTTACTAATCCACTGACAAGTCTACTGACAAGACCACTACGCCACCACCACCCCTAGTGACCATGCTGCAATTAGTTTTGGCATAATCATGTAAAAGGACAAAGATACAACAGAAGTAAAAGTTTTAAATTGGGGGAAGGCAAATTTTACAAAACTGAGAGGTGACTTGGTGGATGTGGACTGGATACAACTACTTGAAGGAAAGCCCAAAGATGTTCTATCAGTACATTAAGAGCAAGAGGATAACTAAGGAAAGGGTACGGCCTATCAGAGATGTACAAGGGAACGTATGAGTGGATGCAGAAGATGTGTGTGGGGTTCTTAATGAGTTTTTGTCTCTGCCTTCACAAAGGAGAGGGATGATGCAGACAAAGAAGAGGAGTGTGAAATATTAGATACGATAAGCATAATGAGAGTGGAAGTACTAGAGAGTCTGACATCCTTCAAAATGAATAAATCACCAGGGCCGGATGATTTGCATCTGAGGTTGTGACAGGAAGCCAGGGAGGAAATAGTGGATGCGCTGAGGATCATCTTCAAATCCTCACTGGATATGGGGGAGGTGCCGGAGGATTGGAGGTCTGCGAACGTTGTACTATTATTTAAAAAGGATGTGAGGGATAGGCCAAATAATTATAGGCCGGTCAGTCTGGCCTCGGTGGTGGGTAAATTATTAGAATCAATTCTGAGGGACAGGATAAACTGCCACTTAGAAAGGCACGGATTAATCAGGGATAGTCAGCATGGATTTGTTAAGGGAAGGTCATGTCTCACTAACTTGATTGAGTTTTTTGAGGAAGTAACAAGAAACATTGATGAGGATAGTGTGGTGGATGTGGTCTACATGGATTTTAGTAAGGTCCCACATGGCAGACTGGTCAGTAAAATGAAAGCCCATGGAATACAGAGGAATGTGGCAGGTTGGATCCAAAATTGACTCAGTGACAGGAAACAAAGGATAGTTATCGACGGATGTTTTTGCGAATGGAAAGCAGTTTCCAGTGGCATTCCACAGGGCTCAGTGTTGGGTCCCTTGCTGTTTGTGGTATCTATTAATGATTTGGAATTAAATGTGGGAGCTATGATTGGGAAATTTGCTGATGACACAAAAATTGGCCGTGTAATTGATAGTGAGGAGGATAGCTGTAGACATCAGAATGATATGAATGGATTGGTTGAGTGGGCGGAAAAATGGCAAATGGAATTCAATCTGGAGAAGTGTGAGGGAATGCATTTGGGGAGGGCAAACAAAGCAAGGGAATACACAATAAATGGGAAGATATTGAGAGGGGTAGAAGAAGTGAGAGACTTCGGAGTGCATGTCCACAGGTCCTTGAAAGTGGCAGGACAGGTAGATAGAGTGGTGAAGAAGGCATACAGAATGCTTTCCTTTATTGGCCAAGGTATAGAATAGAAAAGCAGGGATGTAGTGCTAGAACTGTATAAAATGGCGGTTAGGCCACAGCTGGAGTATTGCGTACAGTTCTGGTCATCACATTACAGAAAGGACATAATTGCTCTGGAGAGAGTACAGAGGAGATTTACAAGAACGTTGCCAGGGCTTGAAAGTTGCAGCTATGAGCAAATATTGGAGCGGCTCGGGTTGTTTTCCTTAGAACAGAGGAGTCTGAGGGGTGACTTGAATGAGGTGTACAAAATTATGAGGCGCCCAGACAGAGTGGACAGTAAGGACCTGTTTCCCGTGGTGGGGAGGTCAGTTACCAGGGGGCACAGATTTAAGGTGATTGGTAGAAGGATTAGAGGGGACATGAGGGGAAACGTTTTTACCCAGAGTGTGGTGGGTGCCTGGAATTCGCTGACAGGAATGGTGGTGGAGGCAGAAGCCCTCAACTCATTTAAAAATACCTGGACATGCACCTGAAGTGCTGTAACCTGCAAGTCTACGGATCAGGTGCTGGAAGGTGGGAATAGATTGGGTGGCTAGTTTTTTCGGCCAGAGCAAACGCGATGGGCTGAATGGACTCCTTCTGTGCCCTAATTTTTCTATGATTCTATGGAAATTGCCAGCACTGACACAGATCATTTCATTAGTACATTGATATTGGACTGACTATAAGGAGAAGCTAGTTAAACACATAATGGTGAAAGGAATGGAAGATAGCATTGGTTGTTCCAGATGAAGAGGGATAGACAGCGGTGTGGGTACAGCAGACTTCAGACAGTAATCAGCCCTTTCAGATGGGTGGCTCTGAAAAGAGCCTTTGCGTATTTGAAAAAATTCTGGCAGATTGACTTGGTTTTGGTGCCCGGAGCGCTGGTTTTCTTGGGCAGCAACACGGCCTGGATATTAGGCAGCACCCTACCCTGAATGATGGTCACCCCTGCAGCTTGTTGAGCTCCTCATCATTGAGGACGGCCAGCTGTAGGTGTCTGGGGATGATGCAGGTCTTCTTGTTGTCCCGGGCCGCGTTACCGCCCAGCTCGAGCATTTCAGCGGTCAGATACTCGAGCACAGCAGCCAGATAGACCTGGGCTCTGGCACCCACACGCTCAGCATAGTTACCCTTTCTCAGGAGCCTGTGAACACGGCCCACCGGGAACTGCAGTCCAGCCCGGGACGAGCGAGACTTGGCCTTGGACCGAGCTTTCCCGTTGGTCTTTCCTCTTCCAGACATTTCCACAATCTCACAAATACTTTCACAATGAATGGATAATTTCGTCAGCATTAAACATACACATGGAGTAGTCAGGATGGTCGAGCAGTCTGAGACGGTTCATTCAGATCACAATTCTCTCTGCAGGGGTGGGTTCAAATTCCCCTTCTGATAAGTTGTGTTTTGACATGACTAGAGGTATTTGGGAGTAGCGATGAAGAACAAACAGAGATCATGAAAGAATATTGACAAGCAAAATCAAAACAAATCCAAAGATGTTTCATCAATACATTGCAGTCAGAGGCAACTGAGGAAAGAGTAGGGCCCATCAAAGACCTAAAAATGTAACCTATGTGTCAGTGTGGAAGATGTTGGTATGTTTATTAATGAATATTTTACTGTCTTCACAAATGAGGGGGTGATGCAGATATTGTAATTAAGGAGAAGGAGTGTGAAGTATTGGACATGATAAACTGAGGGAGAGAAGAAGTATAAATGGGATTAACATCCTTGAAAGTGGATAAATCATCAGGGCCGGATGAAATGTACCACAGGCTGTTAAAAGAAGCCAGGAAGGAAATAGTGGAAGGTCTGACCATCAGTTTCCAATCCCTCACTGGATACGGGTGTGATGTCAGAGGATTGGAGGTCTCGTAACACTGCAATAAAAGCAAAATTCTGCAGATGCTGCAAATCTGAAATAAAAACTAGTTGCATTGGAAATACACAGCAGGTCTGGCAGCAACTGTGGAGAGAGAAGCAAAGTTAACGTTTCTGTTCTGATGAAAGGTCACTGACCTGAAATGTTAACTTTGTTTCTCTCTCCACAGATGCTGCCAGACCTGCTGTGTATGTCCAGCACTTTTTGTTTTTATTGCTAACATTGCACCATTGTTGAAAAAGGAAGCGAGGGAACAATTAAAGGCCAGTCAGCCTAACCGCAATAGTGGGCGAATTATTGGAATTAATTCTGAGAGACAGGATAAACTGTCACTTAGAAAGGCACAGATTAATCAAGTACCGTCAGCATGGATTTGTTCAGGGAAGCTCCTGTCTGACGAACTTGATTGAATGTTTTTGAAGAAGTAACAAGGAGGATTGATGAGGATAGTGCAGTTGATCTGATCCACATGGATTTTAGCAAGACTTTTGACAAGGTCCCACATGGCAAACTGGTTAAAAAAAATAAAAGCACATGGGATCCAGGGGAGTGTCGCAAGCTGGACACAAAATTGGTTCAGTGGCAGGAAACAAAAAGGAATTGGTTACAGGTGTTTTTGCAACTGGAGGACTGTTTCCAGTGGTGTTCCACAGGGCTCACAACTAGGTCCCCTGCTTTTTGTGGTATATATTAATGATATGGACATAAATGTAGAGGGCACAATCAAGATGTTTGCAGATGAAACAAAAATTGTCCGTGTTGTTGATCGGGAGGAGGATAGCTGTATACTGCAGGAAGATATCAATAGACTGGTCAGGTGGGCAGAAAAGTGGTAAATGGAATTCAAATTGTACAAGTGTGAGGTGATGCATTTGGGAGGTCAAAAAAGGCAAAGGAATACACAATTAATGGGAGAACACTGAACGGTGCAGAGGAAGTGAGAGACGTTGGAGTGAATGTCCACAGATCCCTGAAGTAGCAGTACAGGTCAATAAGGTGGTTCAGCAGGTATATGGAATCCTTTCCTTTATTAGCTGAGGTACAGAATATAAGGGTGATCTGGGTATCCATGTCAATAAGTCACTGAAAGCTAACATGCAGGTGCAGCAAGCAATTAGGAAGGCTAATAGTATGTTAGCCTTTATCACAAGAGGATTTGAGTACAGGAGTAGTGAATTCTTGCTTCAATTGTACAGAAACTTGGTTAGACCGCACTTGGAGTACTGTGTGCAGATTTGGTCTCCTTACCTTAGGAAGGATATTATTGCCATGGAGGGAGTTCAACGAAGGTTCATCAGACTTGTTCCTGGGATGGTGGGACTGTTCTATGCAGAGAGATTGGGAAACTGGGGCTGTATTCTCTAGAGTTTCAAAGAATGAGAGGTGATCTCATTGAAACCTACAAAATATTTAAAGGACAGTCAGGGTAGATGCAGCTAAGATGTTTCATCTGGATGGGGAGTCGAGAACCAGAGGCTCAATTTCAAAATAAGGGGGAAGCTCTTTAGGACAGAGATGAGGAGAAATTTCTTTGCACGGAGGGTTGTGAATCTTTGGAATTCTGTACCCCAGAGGGCTGTGGAAGCTCAGTCGTTGAGTATGTTTCAAGCAGAGATTGACAGATTTCTAAATACAAATGACATCAGGGAATATGAGGAAAGTGTGGGGAAAAGGGCATTGAAGCGGATGATCAGCCATGATCATATTGAATGGTGGGGCAGGCTCGATGGGCTGAATGGCCGACTCATGCTCCTATGTTCCTATGTTCCTAACTCCACATGATCGGCGAGGCACAGCCTCAGGCCGACTTGTCAGGTGGTGTAAACAGATATCACTGCTTCTGATCTTCACCAGAACAGAGAGTGAGATGTAACATTGATCATCAAACAGACTGTGAGAGAATACAACAGAATAAAACACATGGAGAGACACTGTGGAATAACAAATCGATTTGATTGGAACATTGACTTTGATTGGAATGGATAAAACACCAGAAACAGCAGATTAAATTGGGATTCTCATCATTCTATTGATCTGGGACAGAAAAGAGAAACTGATGGAAAGAAGGGAAGAAGGAAGAAAAGAAAGGATGGAACTGTTCAGTTTTTTCAGTTTTTTCACTTGCCCATCAAAGCTGGATAAAAAAAAAAGTTGCAAATAACAGAGAATTTCACCAAAAAGGGAGATGAAATGCTGCCGAAACCTTGGATCGAAGGATACCCCAACAGATCACCTGTTTAACTGTCTCCTCACTGGGGGATTTCAATCAGTGAGCAATATTATTCTCTACCTTTCTTTGTTAACTGAACCCAGAACTGTCACTTGGAATTAATATCTGTGTTCCGACTCCTGAGTAATAAAATTGTGAGTTTCTCGATATTTTCGGGACACATTTCCTGCTGAAAGAACTAAGAACTCTTTTCTAATTTACACAATACTATATGCACATTCATCAAGCCTCCTAAGCTAGCATCCTTGGTGCTGCTCTCTCCTCCCAAACCTCATCTCCTGTGACTGTTACATCATCACTCTGACAGTGGGAGTGATTGATCCCAATGTCTTCAGCATTAACCCTTTACATCCTTATACTACACTGTCTGTCCAAAAAAATGGGTGGAGGGAACTTGATTTATCGAAACACTAACAGCTGCCAGTTGAAAATCAACTCAAATCCATCAGCGAGAGAGAGAGAGACTGTCAGAGAACTTCCTGCATCCAGTCCTGACCCTGTCACACTCAGCAGATGCTCACCCAGACCCCACTCTCATCAACACTGAACATTGTTACCGAGACACTTCAAATACTGTATATAAAAGGCTGGAAAGGTCAAAGTTCACACAGCTTTATTGAACAGAACAAAGTTTAATATCTTCTGACCGTTTCTCGGTAACCACGAGACATAGGTTTTCTTATTTGGTTCCTTTGATTTTTCTTGTTGCTGACTGACAAATATTCCAAACCTCAGATCAACCCTCCCACTTGCCTCATGTCCCAATCTCAGTCACAAGCAACACATAACGACACAAACACTCTGAAACATACAACGCAGTCACACTTTCCTTCAGTGACATTAATGTCGAGCTGTTTTCCAGGTTGAATGCAACTGTGAACAAATTTGTATCAAAGCAGTTGCCTTTGAAATATCAGGACTGAATTTCTGTACAAGGAGTAACAGCCATTCCAAACTCACATCCTTCACAAGGCTGTGACGAAAATTCATCATGCAATTTGAATTCTCACTTAAAGTTCAGAAGACACAGATAGAAGCGATTGATCAGGTAACTTCGACATCACAAGTGTGAAATAAGGCTCTACTGGGAATTGAACCCAGGATCTCCTGTTTACAAGACAGGTGCTTTAACCAACTAAGCTACAGAGCCAGCTGTTGTTAAAACTAAAATCAGAGGAGTGCACTATTTATTCTCATATAATAACAAAATCAAAGCAAAATACAGCAGATGCAGGAAATCTCAAATAAAAACAAGAAATGCTGGAAATACTCATCAGGTCTGGCAGCATCTGTGCAGAGAGAAGCAGAGTTAACGTTTCAGGTCAATGACCCTTCTTCAGACCCTTCTATATATTCTCATCCCACTTCTCCACAGGTCACAACATATATTTTAACTTTTCCCACTTCCTGAAACAGTCAATCATTTACTCTATTCTTCCCAGAATAGAAGACACTGACCATGTTTCTTTAATGAACAGCAACATTATCAGTTTATTACAGAACAAGTTTTAACTAGTCATGAAATAAAGCATAAATACACAGGTAGAAATTTTAAAAGTTCCCTTTTTACCTTAACCAACATTGAAAGCCCCTTTCTTCCCACAGCCCCACACATGCACACATACATACACCGGTTAACGGAAAAAAAAAGAATTATTTTTTACAATTCTGAGTTCTGTTAAAGACAAAAACAACACTTGGGCTGATTACTTGTTCATTCCTGAAGAAAACAGCAGATGAGATATGTTGTTCCAAAACTGGCACACAGTCTCACTTCTGAGTGTGCGTAGACAGGTCACTAGGGTCTTTTAGAACAGTTTTTTAGAGGCAGTGTTGAAAATTAATTTTAGCAGGCTTTCTTCAAAGACAGGAGAAGAGATGAATTGACACAGTGAAGTTCTCAGTGTCTTTTAAAGATTTGCTGCAAAACAACGTGGGTTGTGATCTTCTCTCCTTCCTTGACACTTCTTCAGGCTAACTTTATCAGCTGCTCACTCCAGAAGGTAAAACACAATGACTGCTACAAATAAAAGCTTGTGATTGTTCTGCCCTCTTCGGTGAGTGCTGCTGCTGCCGGGTTTGTCCAATCAAGAGGCGCAACTGACTTCTCTGTCCACATTTCCCCCTGTTACCAGGGTTTCTGTTCTACATTCAACTTGAGTCATGTGACAACCAGTAAACATAGTTGCCAAATTAATACTTTCAGTACCCTCTTGAAAAAGAACTGGTCTGACATTTATTAAGTTTGACGATGAATTCCTCAAAAAAAATTTCACAAAAAAAAAATCAAAATCACTTCCATAACATCATGTACTTTCCCTGAGCTACAGGTTATTGCAAGTCTCTCTGGCTGTGTTTATTTTTGTTGATTTTGCACTCAGGTTCTTTCTAAATCCATGTGTTTGCAGAACTTTGTCAGTGAGAAACATGGAGATATGCTTAAAGATTTCCCTGCAAATTATTCATATCTCCGTCTTTCTCCGAACTTTGCAGAAACACATTAATGTGGGAATCACACACATCAGGCCATCAAACCTCTCCGTTAAACATTGAAAGGTGACAGTGTTTATTGTGACGGGGTTCCATTTATTCAGACACATCTGGTATAAAAGTGCTCAAGAAATGATTCACACAGGTAATGTATTTGTATATTCTGTGCATGACATAATGACGCAAATAAACAATTCCTTGCACTTGCCACGCTTGGTGTATATTTTCTCTGCTGATGCCCCCTGAATATATTGGAGAAAATGGTGATGAGGATGAGATAAAAGTCCGTAAATATAGGCAGCAAACAGCAGCAGGGACTGCAGTGAACAGGATCAGCTAGCTCCTGGTGACCTACCTGCTCGGATGGTTGAGATTTTAGGTGGATTGTGTGAAGCCTGGGCCACATAATGTCTCTTCAGTTGAATGAGATACCGCAGGGTCTTCCTGTGCATCTGATTCAAATTGCTTATTTGGGACAATATGCCTGCACACATATGGGATACAGCACAATGGTTTAGTAGTCCATCGCCTTAACCTCTCAGCCACCACGGCATCTGGCAAGTAATAGAAGCACAACCGTCACCTTCACACAGATCCTGACTGTGCAGCCAGCTGTGTAATGATGGAAATGTTGCTTCTGTAAGTAAATGAAATTTCCATCACATCAGGTCATGGCCTGTTGGGAATGGAGCGGTGTGAAACATTTCCAGACCATGTCCAACACGTTTCGACTCAGTGTGAAAACCCACCACGGAAAGACTGGAACATACAATCATTTGATCACAGCATGATTTACATCACTCAGACACCTGAACCATTAGGTCACTGACGAAGTCATGACGACTTCGAATTTCTCATGAAATGACAACTGAACTAACTGACTGGAAGAATTGCTTCAACTCCACGTGATCAGCGAGGCACAGCCTCAGCCGACTTGTCAGACGGTGTAAACAGATATCACTGCTTCTGATCTTCACCAGAACAGAGAGTGAGATGTAACATTGATCATCAAACAGACTGTGAGAGAATACAACAGAATAAAACACATGGAGAGACACTGTGGAATAACAAATAGATTTGATTGGAATGTTGAATTTTGATTGGAATGGATAAAACAGCAGAAACAGCAGATTAAATTGGGATTCTCATCATTATATTGATCTGGGACAGAAAAGAGAAACTGATGGAAAGAAGGGAAGAAGGAAGAATGGAATTGTTCAGTTTTTTCACTCGTCCATCAAAGCTGGATAAACAAAAGTTGCAAAAGTTGCAAATGCTGCCAAAACCTTGGATCGAAGGATGTCCCAACTGTTTAACTGTCTCCTCACTGGGGGATTTCAATCAGTGAGTAATATTATTCTCTATTTTTTTTTGTTAAATGAACCCAGAACTGTAACTTGGAATTAATATATGTGTTCCGACTCCTGAATAATAAAATTGTGAGTTTCTTGATATTATCTGGACACATTTCCTGCTGAAAGAACTAAGAACTCTTTTCTAATTTACACAATACTATATACACACTCATCAAGCCTCCTCAGCGAGCATCCTTGGTGCTGCTCTCTCTTCTCCCAAACCTCATCCCATGTGACTGTTACATCATCACTCTGACAGTGGGAGAGGTTGATCCCACTGTCTTCAGCATTAACCCTTTACATCCTTATACTACACTGTGAATTTAAAAAATGGTTAGAGGGAACTTCCTTCATTTATCGAAACACCAACAGCTGCCAGTTGTCAACCAACTCAAACCCATCAGAGAGAGAGAGAGAGACTGTCAGAGAACTTCCTGCATCCAGTCCTGACCCTGTCACGCTCAGCAGTTGCTCACCCAGACCCCACTCTCATCAACACTGAACATTGTCACTGAGACCCTTCAAATAATGTTTATAAAAGGCAGAAAAATTCAAAGTTCATCGCAGCTGGATTGATTGAAACTACGTTTAATAT
The DNA here is from genome assembly GCF_036365525.1 of Heterodontus francisci. Classification (NCBI taxonomy): domain Eukaryota; kingdom Metazoa; phylum Chordata; class Chondrichthyes; order Heterodontiformes; family Heterodontidae; genus Heterodontus; species Heterodontus francisci. Next base: position 2,392,131 of record NW_027142345.1, read on the forward strand.
CTTCTTACCACTAGGTAACCACATGAGAAAGTCCTTCAATCATTAGCATAAATTATCAGCTGTAAGAATGTTTGTCATTGGGTTGAATCATTTCTGTGAGAGGAATGTTCCAGCATCATAAACCAGGGGAACGTGTTGACTGAGCTGTGTCTTCATCTCTTCTGGACAGTTCACCCTTCATTCTGCTCTGATTCACTTTCCCAAAGCGGATCTACAGATTCTCAAATCTGGAGACTGGGTTTTCTTATTCGGTTCCTTTTGATTTTTCTTGCTCCTGAATGATAATATATTCCAACCTTGGATCAACCTTGCGTTGTGTCCCAGTCTCGGTTAAAAGCGACACATAATGGCACCAACACTCTGAAACATACAACATGGTCACACTCTGCTTCAGTGAGATTAATGTTGAGGCGGTTTCACTTCAAATGCAATTGTGAACAAATTTCTCTCGTGGAAATTGTGGGTGATTTGAGTATTTGCACTGAATTTCTGTGCAAGGAGGGACAGTTTCAAACAGCCATTCCCAAATCACTTCTTTCACAAAGACAAAGACTGTGCTGTCTTAACGTGTCACTCAACTTCACAAACAAATTTGAACTCAAAGTTCAGGGGAAGACAGAGTGGTGAATGATTGACAGAGTAATCTTTAAATCATAACTTTCCGTTTCTTCACTGCAGTGAGGCTTTGTTGGGGTCTGAAGTTCGGTTCTGCTGTTTATTAGACAGAGGCTTTAACCAACTAAGCGATAGGGCAAAATCTCAAACACATCCTTTCCTGGAGTTACAGGTTATTGCAGGACTATCTGTCTCTGGGTTCTTTCTGAATCCACAAGTTTGCAGATCTTTGTGAGTGAGAGACATGGAGATATGCTTCAAAGATTTCCCTGTAAATTATTCATATCTCCATCTTTTCCTGAACTTTGAACAAACACATTACTGTGGGAATCACACACATCTGGCCCTCACATTCATCCGCTAAACATTGAAAGGTGACAGTGTTTATTGTGAGGGGATCCATTTATTCAGACACATCTTGATCGGGACGTGTTTCACACATGTAATGTTTTTGTATATTATGTTTATGATGTAATATTGCAAATAAACATTTCCTTGCACTTGTCGCATTTGGTCTCCATTTTCTCTGCTGATGCCCCCTGAATATATTGGAGAAAATGGTGATGAGAATGAGATAAAAGTCTGTAAATATAGGCAGCAAACAGCAGCAGGGACTGCAGTGAACAAGAACAGCTAGCTCCTGGTGACCTACCTGCTCAGATGGTGGAGATTTTAAGTGGATTGTGTGAAGCCTGTGCGACAGACTGTCTCCTCAGTTGAATGAGATGCCCTAGGGTAAAGCATGGCTACCCGACCCGACTCCGACCAGACCGGATGACATGTGTCAGGTTCGGGTCGGGTCTCTCTTCCGTGTCCGGCATTCGGGTTCGTGACGGGTTGGGCTGGAGGCGGACACAGTGCTGCCTTGCTCAGGGAGGGAACTTCTGCATGATTCCGCAGGAATAGCCAGCTTTCGGAATGGAGGATCACAACATTTGGACAAGGTATGTTTGATATAATTAACTTTATTATGGTAGTCGGGTCGGGTCGGGTCGGGTGCGGGAAAAAAAATCAAAGGACTCGGGCCCGGGTCAGATTCAGGTTGGATGTGGTCAGGTCGGACCGGGTCGGGTTTCAATTTCATAAACGAGCAGGCCTTTACCGCAGGGTCTTAGTGTGCATCAGATTCAAAGTGATTATTTGGGACAATATGGCTGCACCCAAGGGATACATCAGAAGGCTAGGAACTTATGAGAGGGCTCGAGAACCATTCAGTTCATATATTGAAAGAATGGACATGTTTTTCAGAGCTAATAACATTTTGGAACTTGAAGGTGAAAGTGAAGAGGTCGAGACTCAGAAAAAGGCAATTCTTGAGGGCAAGAAAGTAATTTTGCGAATGTAAATTATCCTGGAAGTGTTTGACATGCTAACAAATCTTCCTGCTCCCATCAAGGCAAAAGATGTGAATTCAAAACAATCATCACCAAGTTGGAGGAACATTTTAACCCTAAGCCACTAGAGATCACGGCAAGCTAGAAATTTGGAACCAGAAAGCAGAAAAGTAGTGAAATAGTTGGTGAGTACATTGTGGAACTGAAGAATTTATCACTACATTGCAACTTTGGCACATTCTTAGACCGTACATTATGAGACAGATTTGTGCTTATATTGGTGGATGAGAAAAAATACTAAACACGCAAAATCCTACATTTCAGCTGGCGTGTAAGATTGCTCTCTCCATGGAGATTGCATCACAGAATGCTGGGGAATTTCGTCTTCTGCCAGTGACAGTAACACACTTCAGGAGAAGATAAAGAAACTGTAAAAATGGGCTTTCACATGGCAGATAAAATTTTCCACAGAGAAGTGTAAAGTGATAAAGTTTGGGAGGAAGAATGAGACAATGTGCACCAATCTTAGAAGGTTTGAAAATGTTGCTAAAAGCAAACAGGACACTTGGCTTTATTCATAGAGGCATAGAGTAAAAGCAAATAAGTTATACTAAACCTTTATAAAACACTGGGGCCGAATGGCCTACTCCTGCACCTCCACAGAAAGCTTCCACTCCAGGCTCGGACACCCTCTTCAGGATTACTCTCCATACATCCTGCCACTCCACGCACGGATATCTCCCTCAGGATCAGATCACAGCTCCACAGTCCTGCCACATCCAGTCGTGAATGGTGGTGGATAATTTAATAACTAACAAGATGAGGAGGCTCCAAAAACACCCACATCCTCAATGATGGTGGAGCCGAGCACGTCAGTGCAAAAGGCAAAACTGAAGCATTTGCAACCATCTTCAGTCAGAAATATTACGTGGATTTGATCTGTGCTAATTTCAGCTCCTCATGCTCGCTGGTGCCTTGATTCTCTGGTGCTAATTTCAGAGTAAATCATGCAGCTTGACAATTGGAGCCAAAGAAAAAGACACAGGAGAGGTTGAAAGTGCCAAACCCTGGGATTGAACCAAGAACTGCGATTTTTAGTGCAATGCAAATCCAGCTGATCTATTTCAGCCACACACTAAAACCAGCCTTCGCTCATTGCTTTGGAAGACGATATTTACATTCAAGTGTTTGTCAAAATTTACAGAACACAACATGAGTAATATTTCCCATTGTTTTCTCAGCACTGATGGAATGTGAAGCGGGAGACAGCCAGAAGTCCCACTGATGCACACTGACCCAGAGCTGAGAGTGAAATGAGATAAAGTTCAATCTTTAGCAGCGAGACGCTGGAGAGACGTAAGAGTCCTGAATCAAGGAGAGACTTTCTGATATAGTAAAAGCAAAATACTGCATATGCTGGAAATCTGAAATAAAAACAAAGGTGCTGGAAATACTCAGCAGGTCTGGCAGCATCTGTGGAGAGAGAAACAGAGTTAAAGTTTCAAGTCTGTGACCTTTCATCAGAACTGCCAAAGGTTAGAAAAGAATTAGGTTTTAAACAAGTGAAGGAGAGGGGCCTGGGGGAGAGAACAAAGGGGAAGGTGTTTGATAGGGCAGAGGGCAGGAAAGATTAAATAACAAAGTTGTCCTGGGACAAAGGCAAAGAGTCCGTTAATGCTTGTGGTCAAAGACAAAGCATTTGTCCAGAGAGAGTGTTAATAGCAGAATAATGAGCAGCTCTGACTGCATGAAAACAGGCACATGGTTTTAAACACACTGTGTTTTGTGCTCCCCCTTTTGTGAATCCTTGTTCACAGCTTTCCAATTATAATGCAAAGAAATGAACACAAGCAGGCTTTCTTTGGTTTAAAGAAGAAAAGTGAAACTTATTAAACTTGCTTAAACTTTAATACGGTTCATGCCTCCAGATATACGATGCACCCATGCTAGCATGCACACGTGATATACAGATGCAGCTAGGGACAGAAAAAATACAAGATAAAGTGGAACAGTTTGAGGTAATGTCTTGTTACTGTGCTTCGAGCTCATGGTATAGCACTTTTGTAGGTAATTCTTGCATTTCGTAGGGCCCAGTATTCTACTTAAACCTTGCACATGTTGGATACTTTTCTCTCTTTGAGATTCACATGTTTTCACAAGGTTCAGTTCTGTGGGAAAGAGATGGAGGCAGGCAGGACTGGAGAGGGTCTGCCCCATCTGGGAGCACATGGTGTTCTGAGTTCAAATCTGTGGCAAGTTCAAAAAACCAACAGCCAGCTAGTCATGTGACTAAAACTGGTCTGACCACTTCTGCTGTGTATTGGTGAAGCAAAAGACTGCGTCCCTTTGTTTCAATACTGTTTGTTACTATGCAAATTTCTTTCCAGTCAGGCGCTTGCAATTTTAAGTTTTAATGTTCATGTGGCAAAAATCATGTGTGCCTCAGTCCTGGCAGGTGGGGTGGGGCGGTTTGCCTGACACCAGTCATGTTCTGAAGTTATTGAACTCAAGGTTCAGTCCACAAGGCTGTAGAGTGACGAATCGAAAGATCAGGTGCTGTTCCTCGAGCTTGCGTTGATGTTCACCGGAACACTGGAGCAGGCCAAAGACAGAAATGTTGACATGAGAGCAGGGGGAAGTGTTGAAATGGCAAGCAACCAGAAGCTCAGGGTCATGCTTTCGGACTGAGTGGAGGTGTTCCACAAAGCGGTCAGCTAATCTGCGTTTGGTCTCCCCAATTTAGAGAAGACCGCATTGGGAACAGAAAATACAGTACACTAAATTGAAAGAAGTACAAGTAAATCGCTGCTTCACCTGAAAGGGGTGTTTGGGGCCTTGGAAGGTGAGGAGAGAGGAGGTAAAAGGGAAGCTATTACAATTCATGCGATTGAATGGGAAGGTGCCGTGGGAAGGGGACGAGGTATTGGGGATAATGGAGGAGTGGACCAGAGTGTTGCGGAGGGAACGATCCTTTCGGAATGCTGACAGGGGAGGGGAAGATGCATTTGGTGGTGGCATCACGCTGGAGGTGGTGGAAATGGCGGAGGATAATCCTTTGGATGTGGAGGCAGGTGGGGTGGAAAGTAAGGACAAGGGGAAACCCGTGGCGTTTCTGGGAGGGATGGGAAGAGGGGAGGGCAGATGTGTGGGAAATGGACCAGACACACTCCTTGAACTCTCTGCTGACGAAGTCTGAAAAAGGGAAGAACAACCACACAACAAGGGTCTCAAATCGAAGACCCTGGGATTAAAAGTCTCATTCTCTACCAACTGAACTAACAAGGCCTGATACAGTACTTCCACTCTGTCTGTTATTGGACGGATGCAGCTGTTGGCACCACCCCAAGGGCGGGCGTTTGTTCCACCAACCATGAAGCAGCTTCCTATTAATTCCCAAAATTATCATCTCCAACAAGAGAGAATCTAACTATCTCCCCTTGACATTCAATGGCATTATCATTGCTGAATCCCTCACGATCAACATCCTGGGGGTTGCCAATGAACAGAAACTGAATTGGAACAGCCATATAAATACCATAGCTTCAAGAGCAGGTCAGAGGCTGGGAATTCTACTGTGAATCACTCACCTCCTGTCCACCATCTCCAAGACACAAGTCAGGAGTGTGATGAAAGGCTCCTCACTTGCCTGGATGAGTGCAGCTCCAACAACACCAAAGAAGCTCAACACCATCCAGGACAAAGCAGCTCACTTGATCAGCACTCCATCCACCACGACCTCGACCACCTAGAAGGACATTGGATGAATGGCAACACCACCATCTGCAAGTTCCCCTCCAAGCTACACACCATCCTGTCTTGGAACTATATCATGATTCCCTCACTGTCACTGGATCAACATCCTGGAACTCCCTTCCTAACAGCAGGTATTGCGATGGCTCAAAAAGGCAGCTCACCAACACCTTCCCAACGGCAATTAGGGATGGGCAATAAATGCTGGCTTTGCCAGCAATGCCCACATCCCATGAAAGAATAAAAACGAGATTTGCCACAATGGTAGCAGGGTGAGGGATTTCAGTTATGTGGAGAGATTGGAGAAGCTGGGGTTGTTCTCCTTGCAGCAGAGAAAGCTCAGAAGAGATTTGACACATTTGCTCAAAATCATTTTAAATAAGGCGAAACTGTTTCCAGTGGTAAAAGGGTCAGTAAGCAGAGGACACAGATATCAGGTGATTGGCAGAAGAACCAGAGGTGACATGAAGAACCATTTTTTACACAGTAATGTGTTGTGATAAAGAAAGAAAAGACTTGCATTTATAAAGCACCTTTCAAGACCACTGGATATATCAAAGCACTTTGTAAACAATGAAATACTTTTGAAGTGTAATCACTGTTGTAATGTCAGAAATGCAGCAGCTACTACCCAAAAACAGCAATGTGATAATGACCAACTGATCTGATTGAGGGGCAAATATTGATCACAACACCGGGGAGAATTGCTCTTCACTTGTTTGAAATTGCAACATGGGATCTTTTACATTCACCCAAACATGCAGACCAGGTCTTGGCTTAACATCACACCTGAAAGGCAGCACCTTCAACACCCTCAGTGCTGTACTGGAGTGTCAGCTGTGAAATCTGAACCCAGAAGCTTGTGATTTCGAGCTGAGTGTGACCGACTGAACTACAGCTTTTACCTGAGTCTCAATCCTTCTACCAACAGTTTCTCTCTATCAGGTCTGTCACGACCCCTCATGATTGTGAACACCTCTATCAAATCTCCTCTCTAAGGAGAACAACCCCAGCTTCTCCAATCTATCCACATAACTGAAATCCTAACCACACGTTGCGGAAAGGAATTTTTCCTCATGTTCCTTCTGGTTTTGTGAGTCACCTTAAATCTGTAACTTACGTTATGGACTGTTCAGCAGTTAGAAACAGTTCCTCAGTATTTACTCTACCTCAAACCTTCAAGGAAGCTCTGCAAAGTAACTGAAAATCAAGTTGTCAGAAGTGGGATTTGAGCACATGCCTCCAGTGAAAGCTGCAACCTGAACAGAGAAGCTGAAACCGCTCAGTCACCTCAACTGTTCAGACCTTTTTGACCTCGTCATCACTTCCGTACTTTGAAAGGTTCACTCAGTTCTGGAACTTATTCAATGTTACTGGAATGCTCAGTGATTGGGATATTAACTCCCCCGGGTTTTCCTGAACTTGTTCTCGGTGTATGGGGATGTTTGTCCTGGGCTGTGGAATCTTGCATCCCTGTAATGGACATTAACCCACTGATTGAATCTGTATTCACTGCTTTCTGCTGGTGCTGGGTAATTGTGGGGCCGGAATGTTGCTGCTTGTCCCGGCCTCACTCACTCTGGGAAAGAGTGAATAATTGATGCGTCTGTTTCTGTATCTGAAATGTGACTTCGATCTGCTGTTATTAACCGAGGCAGCGCTGCAGCAGGATACGTTAATAATCTCTCACTAATCAACTGCAAACAGTCAGAATGTGTAACTTTGAGCAGCACTTTCTGCACCGTCAGGGCTGGAAAGTTGAGGGAGGGAGAGACACTGTCAGTATCTGAGTGTATACAGCACTGTACAGAGAAAGAGCCAATATACCGGGGCTGAGACACAGTGCATCTTTTCACATTTAATCACAATAATATCCGGAGTCAGGAACTGAAAAGGATGAAAAACCAAATAGCAAGAGCAAAAATAAGAAAACTAAGCTATTATAGATTAGCTGATAAGCTTTCACTGTGTTACCTGGTAGTCTACAGTTTTATATTCAATGCTTTCTCCACTGTGGCCAGGGAATGGTTTCTTCTCAAGGGCTGAATATTAACAAAACTTCTTAGAATTTAAATCTTTTAAAATTAATTCCATGGAGCTAATGGGAAAAATTCAAATAACTGCACCAATTATAGGAGAGCTAGTTGGTGATGACGTGGATGTGTCTGCAGTGTACAGGACCAGACTGTTTCTATAGATTCACAATAAACGTTCCATCTTTATTTATAACAGTGAAACTGATAGTGGACAATGGCTATTCTGGTTGCAGCAACCTGGAGATTTAACTCATTAACACCCTGCTTTCGGGTAATTTAGAAAGAACAACACCCAGCTCTGTCAGTTAGTGTGTTTGTTTGTTCACCCACAATTTGTTGGTTTCAGCACATAAAAGGATGAGGCTTTATTAACTTAAACTCTTCTACATCTGCTGTATTACTCTTGCTGTTGATTCTTCAAAGAAAAGGTTAATCAAGATTTTCTTTGTGAAATCCATGCTGACGGTGCTTTATTATATTTTCATTTTCATATGTATTTTCTACTTTTGGTGATTATTGTCATTTTTTATTGATTTTATTTTTAGTTATTGCATTTATTGCCCATCCCTAATTCCCTGGAGAAAGTGGTGGTGAGCTGCCTTCTTCAACCACTGCAGTCGATGTGATGCTGTTCGGAAGGGAGTTCCAGGATTTTGACCCATCAACAGTAAGGGAACAGTGATATAGTTCCAATTCAGGATGTTGTATGGCTTCGAGGGGAACTTGCAGGTGGTGGTGTTCCCATGCATCTGCTGCTCTTGTCCTTCGAGGGAGTAGAAGTCACGGGTTTGGAAGGTGCTGTCTAAGGAGGCTTGCTGCCTTGCTGCAGTGCATCTTGTGGATGGTGCACACTGCTGCCACAGTGCATCGGTGATGGAGAGAGTGAATATTGTGAATGAGGTGCCAATCAAGTGGGCTGCTTTGTCCTGGATGGCGTTGAGCTTCTGAAGTGTTGTTGGAGCTGCACCTATCCAGGCAAGTGGAGAGTATTCCATCACACTCCTGACTTGTGCCTTGTCGATAGTGGACGGGCTTTGGGGAGTCAGGAGGTGAGTTACTCGCCGCAGGATTCCTAGTCTCTGACCTGCTCTTGTAGCCATGATATTTATGTGGCTACTGCAGTTCATTTTCTGGTCAATGGTAACCCCCAGGATGTTGATAGTGGGAGATTCAGCAAACGTAATGCTGTTGAACGTCAAGGGGAGATGGTTAGGTTCTCTCTTGTTTGAGATGGTCATTGCCTGGCACTTTTGTGACTCGAATGTGAAATATCCTTATTGTAGGGTATTGTATTGTACTGCACAGTGACAACACTTGGAAAGTCCTTCATTGGCTGGAAAAGGCTTTACAAGGTCCTGTGAAATGCATGTGTTGCTTTTTCCATTGTTATCAGTGTCATTTTGATCAAAAGATAGAATTCGTGAGCACAAAGTTTAAATCAATGTTGATTCAAATAATGTAAAAGCATCTATCTTCTTGCACTGTACTTAATAATCACCATCTTCCTATCCTTACAGAGTACAATGTTTTTGACCCTGAAATTGATTCCACAATCTCAGTCCCTCAGACAATTTCAGCCCAGTTCGGATGAAAGATCACAGATCTGAAACGTTAACTCTGTTTCTCTCTCCACAGATGCTGCCAGACCTGCTGGGTATTTCCAGCATTTTCTGTTTTTATTTCAGATTTCCAGTATCAGCAGTATTTTGCTCCTGTGTTACTTTGAAAGTTAAAACTGACCCACCTGTCTACAATTCACACTGGGGTCTCCCAAGAAATGATTCTGTATAATGTTGATGTAATGAATACAGACTCTGAGCACAGAGCTTCCTGTGTGAAATTGGGGATATGAAAACCAGCAGACTCTGCAGGAATTTCCACTGGGAGCACAAATTCACAAAATCTACCTTTTATATATCGATTCATTTTAATTGTCCTTCTGGAAAATTATTTTGAAACAATTTAAACATCAACCCACAGCTCCATGATTGGGTCAATTATGAGGTCATCCTCTGACAGGTCATGTGACAGCTGGAGCCACAAGACATCAGAACCAGATTTGTGACTGGATTAAAACCCGGAATCCTGTCATCATGGCTTTTCAAATAAAGCTGTTGCTGTTTGAAAACACAACAGTTAAACTTTCTGCCTGACCATGAGGGGAGCTAGGGAGAAATTTACAAAACTCAATCCTTCAACAAAATAGTTCGAAAACCATTAATATAGAAATCATATGAGGATTCATTTGCAGGAGAAACAAGCAAAATACAGAAAGTACAAAGGACAGCTGAAAAGGGAAATGAGATCAGCAAGAGAGTGTGTGAGAAAAGATTAGTGGGTCACATAACTGGGAACACTGAAGTATTTTACCAACATATGGACAGTCAATGAAAGGGTGGGTCAATTAGGAGATCCTGTGGAGGCAGAGGGTGTGCCTGAGGCACTAATTAAGTACATTGCATCTGTCACAAAACAAGCAGATTGTGCAAATGTCACACAGTAAAGGAGGAGGATGTGGAGAAATTGGAGGGGATGAAAATAGATAAAGAGGAGATAATTACAAGGTTGGCAGTGCTCACAGTAGAAAAGTCACCCGGTCTGGATGGGCTGCATCCTGGGTTGCTGATGGAAGTAAGGGTGGAAATAGTGGAGACTTGAGCCACAATCTTTCAATCCCCCTTTCTATGGGAATGATGCCAGAGGACTGGAGGATGCAGGTAAGCTTGGGTAGTTCGATCTCAGTTTAACTTGACCATTTTTATAATGTATCTGTTGTAATAACTAATAAGGTCAAGGAAGCCATTTTACAATTAACACATGACCAAAGGAGCCATTTTGTGTTCAGTACGAACGTTTTTGTCCTGTATAATTAATGAGTAGCTACCCATCATGAAACAGATGATTGTAAAGGTAATGAACCTTGATTGAGTTATAAATAATGAATCAATAATCATTTTAGAGAGAATGGGTTTTCATTTAAAGTTAGTTCAATCTAATTACTGTGAGTTTCTGTGTCTGTGTGGGAAAGGGCAGTTTCAGTGAAATTTATTCAAACAATGGACCTTTCTAGGACACCTGATAAAACCCATGGTCTGGTACATCGTGACCTTCAAGAGTCTCGATTTAATGAATAGGAAACTTGTTTCAGATCAGATTGGGAGACAGTGTGAAACCACTCCATTGTACTCATGTCTGAGATTCTGAGGACAGGTGACTGTTAGTGGAAGACATCATTAAGAACTTATTAAATGTACCTAGCAACAGCTCGGACCAAATATTATTTTACAAGGTGGTGTGATGGCCATCCAGGGGTTAAAAGTAGGGATTTTGTAAGGTTTCAGTGTGCAGGAACACGAGAAGATCTCAGGGGTAAAGGCTCAAATCATCAACCAAGTTCTCCACCTGATGAGGGATCTAGGCTGGACAAAGAGGACCGTGACACTCTGAGACCAAGCTCGACCAGTCCACACACCTGCTCGAGCAGTAAAGTTATATTGTCCAAGTTTGTTAAAGATAATTTTGCTTTCAATTATTAAGTACTATTTTACTCTCAATAAAAGTTCTGGACTTACTAATCAAGTATCCTACTTTAATTGGTTAAAGTCATGCCCAAAGAGATTGTCCACAATAGACTTTCCAGAATTAAAAGATACATCTGCAAGGATTGCTAATTTTACAGCCCTGTTTAAAAAGAGAGATAAACCCAGGAACTACAGACCAGTTAGTCTAATGTCAGTGATGGGGAAACTTTTAGAGACAAATATCCAGGAGAAAAATAACTGTCAATTGGTAGAACATGGCCTAATAAATGACAGCCAGTACAGATTGGTAAACAGAAGATTGTGTCTGAATTAATTAATTAATTTCTCTGATGAAGTTTCAGAGAGAGTTGACCAGGGTAGTGGGGTTGATGGTGTGTGTCTGGACTTCAAAATTGTGTTTGAAAAAGTACCATAAAATAGACTTGTGAACAAAATTCGAGCAGATGGGATTAGAGGGGGCAGTGGCAGCATAGATACAAAATTGGCTGAGGCACAGAAAGCATAAAGTAGGGTGAATGCTTGTTTTTCAGAATGGAGGGACTAATCCAGGAATGTCACTGTTGTTGCAGTATGTGCAGTGTCTGACCCTGAGCTGTCCGAGGGAGGGGGCTGTTTGTGATGTTCCTGTGGGGTGTATTATCATCAGGGTATCTCCCTGAGCTGTCACAGGGATGGGGCAGTGTGTGATATCCTTGTGCATGTCATGCAGGCCCACTGGCGTGTGGTTCCATCCTGATGCCACGAAACAGAGCCCCATCTATGGGCAAAAAGTCTCACTTCCCTGTGGATGGCTTGAGAGAGAAGAAGGCTCAGGGAGTAAACCTGGACAGTAAATCCGGAGTGGAGTCCCATAGGCGGTTACCTGTTACTTATCAGGTAGTTTTCCAGCAACTCCTACAGCAGAGCAATACCAAACAGTACTGTTTTTTTCCTTTCCTTTGGACAATGCTAGCAATGCTGAGAGGGGGCCCTGATGCTTAGGGTCTCCATACTATTTGCCCAGGCCTGTGCCCTGGAGAGGACACTCCAGCTTTGTGGTTAAACATTAGCACAACACGGGAAGAAACAGTTACTGATTGTAAGCTCTCACTCAATTGGTGTAGAGTATGAGCACCAGGGGTTACTTCTGACAGAGGGAGAGATCATCATGTCTCATTGGATAGCTACCACCCACTCAGTTAACTGCTGTCCTGCCACGACCTACTTGCTTCAATGGGTGCTTGGAGCTTCGAGAGTCATCTCTCAACAGGCGGTTCGATAATCAATGCACCAGGCAAGACAAACTTAACAAAGAAGACACCAGTCCTTCGAATCGGAAGCTGGAATGTGAGGACCATGTGTCCTGGCCTTACTGACAACCTTCTGCAGGTTGATGACACACACAAGACAGCTGTGATCGACAAAGAACTCACAAGGCTCAATGTGGACATTGCTGTGCTGCAAGAAACTAGACTCGTTCAAAGTGGATCCCTCAAAGAGAAACACTACACCTTCTTCTGGCAGGGGAAAGCCCAAGAGGCAACTCGTGGGTTTCACAGTAAAAAACACGCTACTTGCAATGAGTGAACCACCCACAGTAGGCTCAGAGAGACTTCATACTCTTCACTTGTCAACAAGCGCGGGCCCAGTTAATCTCATGTGCATCTATGTCCCGACACTCACCTCCACCCCAGATGTCAAGGATCAATTCTATGAGACACTTGACGCTGCCATCAGTAGAATTCTCAGCACTGAGGGACTGTACCTTCTAGGAGACTTCAACGCAAGTGTGGGTACTGACGATAGCTTGGCCAACGAGCATAGGGCACCAGTGGATTGGCAAGATGATCAAAAATGGACAGAGGTTGCTGGATCTATGCTGTCACCATGGACTCTGTGTGACAAACAGCTACTTCCAGTTCAAGCTGTGCCACAAGGTGTCCTGGAGCCATCCAAGATCACGCCACTGGCACCAGCTAGAACTTAACATCACCAGACGTACCACCCTCAGAAGTGTCCTCATCACTCACAGCTATCACAGCGCTGACTGTGACACTGACCACTCCCTAGTGCGTAGCAAGGTCAGGCTTCAGCTAAGGAAGCTTCACCCATCCAAGAAGAAAGGTCCTTCACGGATCAACACTTGCCGAACCACTGATCCAGAAAGGACCCAGGAGTTCCTCAACATCCTTGATCAGGCTCTTTCAGAAAACACCCAAGGCCTCAGTGCGGTGTCAAAGTGGAATCATCTGCACGCCACCATCTATAACTCTGCACGGGAAAAGAGCTGGGAGGAATGCTGACTGGTTTGAGGCTTATTGGACTGAAATGGAGTCAGTTACTGTAACTAAGAAGAGAGCCCTCTGAACTACAAACCAGCCCCAGTAAACAAACTCTAGACGCTCTCAGAACTACCAGAAACAAGTCTCTGCAGACTGCTCGGCACTGCACCAATCAACACTGGTTAAAACACTGCAACAGTATTCAATCTACCGCTGAATCTGGGGGATGCTAGAGGGACATATGAAGGAATTCAACACACCAAGGTTCCTTAGACAGCACCTTCCATACCCGCAACCTCTGCCAACTAGAAGGACAAGGGCAGCAAATTCATGGGAACATCACCACCTGCAAGTTCCCCTCCAAGCCACACACTATCGTGACTTGGAACTATATCGCCTTTCCTTCACTGTCGCTGGGTCAAAATCCTGGAACTCTCTTCCTAACAGCACTATGGGTGTACCTACCTCACATCGACTGCAGCGGTTCAAGAAGGCAGCTCACCATCACCTTCTCATGGGAAATGAGGGATGGGCAATAAATGCTGGCTTAGCCAGTGATGACCACATCACATGAATGAATAAAAAAAAAAATTATGAAAGCAACGGGCCCAGCAGTATCTAAATCAGCACCTTTGAAGACAAAGACAGGGACGATCATCACTGAACCTAACAAGCAGATAGAAAGGTGAGTGGAGCATTACCTTGAACTCTACATAACGGAGAACATTGTCATTGAAGTAGCTCTCAGCGCCAATCCAGACTTCCCTGTCATGGAGGAGTTGGACACTGACCCCACTATCATAGAGCTCAACAACGCCATTGACCGTCTTGCCAGTGATAAAGCCCTGGGAAATGATGGTCTTCCACCTGGAATCATCAAAAGTGGAAAAGCGGCACAGCTGTAGCATCTCTATGAACTTCTGTGGCTCTGTTGGAAGGAGAGATCTGCGCCTCTAAACATGCCTGATGCAAACATTGTCACCTTGTACAAAAATATAGGGGATCACAGTGACTGCAGCAATTACCGAGGCATCTCCTTGCTAAGTATTGTGGGGAAGGTCTTTGCTCACATTGCTCTGACCAGATTGCAGACCCTGGCATCACACATCTATCCTGAGTCTCAGTGCACCATCAGTGCTGGTAGATCGACAGTCGACATGATTGTCTCACTTCGGCAGTTACAGGAGAAGTACTGTGAACAGTACAGACCACTCTACATTGTCTTTATAGACATCACCAAGGCCTTTGATCTTGTCAGCAGAGACGGACTCTTCAAACTGCGATGGAACATAGGCTGCCCTCCTGAACTCTTGGGCATCATCTCTTCTTTCCACGAGAACATGCACTGTTCCGTCAGTTACAATGGAGCAACATCAGATGCTTTCAAGATCAGCAGTGGGGTCAAGCAGGGCTGTGTCCTGGTAACAACTCTCTTAGAAACAGAGGAACATAGGAGGAGGCCATTTAGCCCGTCGAGACTGTTCTGCCATTCAATTAGATCATGGATGATCATCTACCTCAACACCACTTGCCCGTGCTATCCCCATATCCCTTGATGTCATGTGTATCAAGGTTTCTATCAATTTCTGTCTTGAACACGCTCAATGATTGCACTTCCACAGACGCCTGGGGTAGAGAATTCCAAAGCTTCACCACCCTCTGAATGAAGAAATTCCACCCTATCTCAGTTTTAAATGGCCTTTTAAATTAAACTTTAAGGAATACAAGCCCAGTTTCCTCATCCCAGGGATTAGTCTGGTGACCCTCCGTTGCACTCCCTCTGTGGCAAGTATATCCTTCCTTAGATAAGGAAACCAAAACTGGACACAATACTCCAGCGCAGTCTCACCAAGGCTCTATACAATTGCAGCAAGACATCTTTACTCCTGTACTCAAGACCCTTTGTGTGAAGGCCAACATACCATTTGCCTTCATAATTGATTGCTGCACCTGCACAAGAGCTTTTAGTGTCTCATGAACAAGGACACCCAGGTCCCTTTGGAGATTAACACTTATTCAGCTCTCACCATTTAAGAAATACTCTGTCTTTCTGTTTATTCTACCAAAGTGGATAACTTCACACTTATTTATATTATGTTCCATCTGTCATTTCATTCACTTATCCTATCCAAGTTCCCTGGAAGCCTCCTTGTAACCTCCTCACAGCTCACATCCTTTACAATTAGCATACTCTTCTCCATGCTGCAATTGTACATTTTCAGTGACTCAGATGGGGGTGTCCACCTGCATACCAGAGCTGATGACAAGCTGTTCATCTTGGCAAGACTGCGCGCCAAGACTAAAATGAGTCAGTTCCTAGTCTGTGAGATGCTGTTTGCTGATGACGCTGTGCTGACATCCCATAATGAAATTCACTTGCAGCAGTTTGTATATCGGTTCTCCCTGGCCTGCAAGGAGTTTGGACTGACGATCAGCATCAAGAAGATCAAAGTTTTGGGCCAGGACGTAGAGACTCCACCTTCCATCAACATCCACAACCTCACTTTGGAGGATCAACAATCACCAGCAATCTGTCCCTTGATACTGAAATCAGCACCAGGATTGTCAATGCTGCAGCTGTCATGTCAAAGTTGAGAAGACCAATGTGAACCAACAGCAAACTGACCAAAAATACAAAGCTCCACATGTACCAGGCTTGTGTTCTCAGCACCCTCCTTTATAGTTGAGAAGCATCAACAACTTATACAAGCCAAGAAAAGCAGCTGAACAGCTTCCACCTCCACTGCCTCAGATGGATATTGGGCATCTCCTGGCAGGACAGAGTGCCGAATGCGGAAGTACACCAGCGTGCAGTGATCCGCAGCAAGTTTGTCCTCTTGCGTCAGCGGTGACTCTGTTGACTGGGTCATGTGTGCCGAATGGATGACGGTCGCAATGCCAAAGACATGCTCTATGGTGAGCTTGCTATCAGCACGAGACCCACAGGTCACCCACGTCTGTGATACAAGGACATCTGCAAACGAGATCTCCAGCAGACTGGGAGTGTAGTCAATGCATGGGAAGTCCTTCCTGCTGACTGGAATTCCTGGAGAAAGGCATTCAGGAAGACGATGGGAAAAGCAGAGTACAAAAGAAATGACCAGTTGGGGGGAAAGAGAGCTCAGAGGAAGGAAAAATTATCAGTCAACCTCGGGCCAATGATATTCATCTGTATCAGCTGCGAAAGGGATTGTCACTCACGAGTCATCCTCTGCAGCCACAACAAACGATGTTTAATACAGAAGTGACCGACACGCCAGGCGTAGCCCATCGCCGTCCGAGACGGACAGTTGCCTATTACTATTACAGCTACAGCTACAACTGCAAGAGCGGGTCAGAGGCTGGGAACTCTGCGGCGACTAACTCACCTCTTGACTCGCCAAAGCCTGCCCACCATCTACAAGGCACAAGTCAGGAATGTGATGGAATACTCATGCCTGGATGAGTGCAGCTCCAACAACACTCAAGAGATTGACACCATCAGGTCAAAGCAGCCCACTTGATTGGCACCCCATCCACCACCTTAAACATTCATTCCCTCTAGCACCAGTGCAGAGTGGCAGCAGTGTGTAACATTTACAATATGTACTGCAGCAACTTGCCAAGCCTCCTTCAACAGCACCTTCCAACCCACAAACTCAACCACCTAGAAGGACAAAGGCAGCAGACGCATGGGAACATCACCACCTTCAAGTTCCCCTCCAAATCACATACCCTCCTGACTTGGCACTATACCGCCATTCCTTTACTGTTGCAGGGTCAAAAACCAGGAACACCCTCCCAAAAAGCACTGTAGAGGTGCCAGAGGACTGAACAGTGGCAAATGTGACTTCCTATTTCAACAAAGGGTGTAAGGGGTAACGACAGGCCAGTGTGATTAACAGCAGTGGTGAGTAAGGTTTTAAAAACAATATGAGGGAAAAAATCAACAGTCACTTGGAGAGATATGAGTTAATTGAGGAGAGTGAGCATGGATTTATAAATGGGAGTTCATGCTTGACTAACTGCATTTTTTGATGAACTAACAGGAAGATGATGCAGCGAATGTTGTTGATATGGATTTTAAGAAGGATGGATGGATGGATTCAGAATTAATGATAAGGTAGCACATAAAAGGGTGGTTAACAAAATTGAGGTTCATGGAATAGGAGAGTCACTGTCCAATTGGATAGAAAATTGCTTTAAGGACAGAAAATAGCGAATCATAGTAAACGGTTCTTTGTCAGGCTGGAGGATAGTCGACAGTGGGTGTTCTCCAGTGGTCACTGTGAGAACCACTGCTTTTTCTGCTATATGTAAATGACTCGGATCTTGGAATATCGAGTAGAATCTCAAAATATACCGATAACACCAAACCTGGAGGAGTGGTAAACAGTGAGGATGATATGACCTGCCTGCAACAGGACAGTGATAGGCTAGCAGAATGGGCAGACAGGTGGCAGATAGAATTTAATAGTGACTAGTGTAAGGTGATGCAATATAGCAGAAGGAATTGGGAGAGACAATATATACTTAATAGCACAGTTCTAAATAGAACTAAAAATAATGCACCTTGTAAGTGGCTTGTTGGTCTAGGGGTATGATTCCCACTTTGGGTGTCCGATTGGTTAATATGCGAGAGGTTAACAGACTAGCCCTTCTTCATTTGTGTTTTTAGTTGAAGGTCATCAATTGGTTGCAGCCTTACAGAAAGCGAAATTGACGTTCATACAGATCCTGTTTGAGGACCAGAGAACTGGATTCAAAGAGCCTGTCGACAAAATTGAAATGAACAAAATGTACAGGTCACCAAGTGGGTGTCTGAAGGTGGAGCAGTAACTGAGAGCTGGATACAAAAACAACACGACTAGTAGCTAATATGGAATGGAATTTTTCTGTGTTTCTGTTGTTCGGCTTCGATTAGGGTGGCACAGTGGCGCAGTGGTTAGACCCACAAACTCACAGTTTCAGGGCCCTGGGCTCAATTCTGAGTACTGCCTGTGTGGAGTTTGCAAGTTCGTCCTGTGTCTGTGTGGGTTTTTGCTGGGTGCTCTGGTTTCCTCCCCCCTCCAAAGACTTGCAGGTGATCGGTAAATTGCCCGTAGTGTAGGGAATATGGGATTCCTGGAGGGTTAGTATAAATGGGTGGTTGTTGGTCGCCACAGACTTGGTGGGCCGAAGGGCCTGTTTCAGTGCTGTATCTCTAATAATAATAACTCATCGATTTTCTTGTTTTTCTCTTTTTTGATGCGTTTGAATAATTGTGGATCCTTCTTCAGGGTGTTTCCGTTCACCAGGAAGTTCTGACCTCTGATGATGTTGATCATAATCAGCTTCTGATAGTTTTGGAACTGAGCAAATTTCCTTTGCTTGAGTCTGCAAGATGTAACTCAGTCTGACATGTGGATCCAAGGGAGGATTTGAAAGCCATTCATGCATTGGAGCATACAGTTGTATCCATCCAATAAGAGAGTGAGTAGAAGTGACAGTTCAGTCAGTCGAATATGAGACTTTTAATCTCAGGGTTGTGAGTTTGAGTGCCATTCTGTTTTTCCCTTTTTTGAGGCTTCATTAGCAGAGAGTACAAGGAGTGTTTGAAATGTAATTCAACAACAGTATGAGAAAGTCTCACTTTGATTCAGGACTCTTCTCTCTGCAGCATCTCACTGCAAAAGATTGAACTTTATCTCATTTCTTTCTCAGCTCGGGGTCAGTGCGGCTCGGTGGGACTTCTGGCTGTCTCCCGCTTCACAATCCATCAGTACTGAGAAAGCATTGGGGAATATTACTCAAATGTTGTGTTCTGTAACCTTTCGGAAAAATTGAATGTTTGTATTTTCTTCCAAAACAAGGACACAAAGACATTAACAACGTGGGGCTGAAATAGCTCAGTTGGGGGAGTGTTAGATTGAAGATCTAAAGGCAATTTCAATTCTTTATGCGTCCCATGCTTTTGTTCTGATTTTCCAGTTGCACAATTTACTTTGAAATTATTTACCAAGCACCATTGGATTGAATTTGAGAAACAACACAGAGTCATTTGCAGCATAGTAGGTGGTCATTTGGCCTATCGTGTCCATGCTGGCTCTCCCCGGAGCTATCGAGTCAGTTCCACTCACCAGCTCGATCCCTTTCCTCCTGCAAGTTTCTTTCCTTCAAGTATCCATCCAATTTCCTTTTCAAATCATTGATTGTCTCTGCTTCCACCTCACTCGTGGGTCAGGTCATTACCACCCACAACATAAAAAGTTCCACCTCATCAAGGATGGGAAATATTTATATCTTCTATATTTAGCTTATTGTTTATTTCTATGAGAAGAGAATGGCAGTCAACATGAAAGGGAACCCAAAGATCTTTGAGCAGTATATAAGTAATCAGTGGGTAGTAAGTGGTGGAGTGGGCCTTATTAAAGACAAAGAGGATAGTACATGCTGAGAGGTGCTGGGCAATGTTAATATATTTAATGAGTACTTTGTATCAGTGATCACTAAGGAATTGGAATCTGACAAAATATCAGTAGAAGCGGAGAGAGTAGAGGCAATGGATCGGGTACAAATTGAGAGAGGGAGCTACTAAAAAGGCAGGCTGTGCTTAGGGTAGATAAATCACCTGGTACGGATGGCTTACATCCCAGGTTGCAAAAGGAAATGCGTATGCAGATAACAGAAGGGCTTGTTATAATCTTCCAATCTTCCCTGGATACGGGGGAGGTGCCAGAGGATTGAACAGAGGCAAATGTGACACCCTTATTCAAGAAAGGCTGTTAGGACAGTCTGGGTAACTACAGGCCAGTTAGATTAACAGCAGTGGTGGGTAAGGTTTTAGAAAGAATAATCAGGGTAAAAAATCAACAGTCACTGGAGAGGTTTGAGTTAATTAAGGAGAGTGAGCAGGGATTTATAAATGGAAGTTCATGCTTGACTAATCTAACAGCATTTTTTGATGAACTAACAGAGAAGGTCGATGAAGGGAATGCAGTGGATGTTGTTTATATGGATTTTATGAAAGTATTTGATAAGGTACCACATAAAAGGGTGGTTAACAAAATTGAGGTTCATGGAATAGGAGGATCAGTGTCCAATTTGATAGAAAAGTGGCTTAAGGACAGAAAACAGTGAGTCATATTAAATGGTTCTTTGTCAGACTGGAGGATAGTCGACAGTGGTGCTCCCCAGGGGTAAGTGCTAGAATCACTGCTTTTTTTGCTACAGATAAATGACTTGGATCTTGAAATATAGAGTAGAATCTCAAAATATGCCGATAACACCAAACCTGGATGAGTGGCAAACAGTGAGGATGATATGAATTGTTTGCAACAGGACAGTGATAGGCTAGCAGAATGGGCAGTCAGGTGGCAGCTGGAATTTAATAGTGACTGATGTGAGGTGATGTATTTTAGCAGAAGGAATAGGGAGAGACAATATATACTCAATGCTACAGTTGTGAAGAATGTGCAGGAGTAGAGGGACTTGGGTGCATGTCCATCAATCTTTCAAGTTGGCAAGACATATTGCGAGAGTGGTTAGCAAAGTAGATGGGATCTTGGGCTTTATAAATAGAGGCATTGAGTACAAAAGCAGGGGAATTATGCTGAACCATTATAAAGCTCTGGTTTGGCCCCAATTGGAGTGTTGCGTCCAGTTCTGCTCACCACACTTTAGAAAGAATGTGCAGACCCTTGAGAGGATGCAGAAGAGATTTACCAGAATGGTTCCAGGTATGGAGGATTATAGTTTCAAGGTTAGGCTGGAAAAGCTAGGGTTGTTCTGCCTTTATCAAAGGAGATGGAGGGGAGAATTGATAGAGGTGTATAAGGCTATGACAGTTTTAGATAAGTTGGCAAGGAAAAATTGTTCCTATTAACTATTGGTACAAGGACTAGGGACACAGATTGAATGTTTTGGGCAAGAGATGCAGGGGGAATGTGCGGAAGAACCTTTTTTACACAGTGATTGGTAATGACCTGCAACTCGCTGCCCATGAGGGTGATGGAAGTGGAAACAATCGATGATTACAAAAGGAATTTGGATGGGCCCTTGAAGGAAATAAATTTACAGGGCTACGGGAATCGAGCATTCGAGTGGGACTGACTGGATCGTTCCCTGGAGAGCCGCCATGGATTCGATGGGGCAAATGGCCTCCTTTTATCCCACAAATGACTCAGTGACTCAATGACTCCAGGTCACTCGCAGAGTCAAGAAAACAGAGTGATGGATTTAACACAACATTATAAGTTATGTTTGTTTTGACAAAATGCAATAATAACTCGTCTCCACTCCTCGTGTTTCGAAATCCCACACATTCACTATCATGTGAACAATTATTTCCTGTTGTGTCTCTCTCAGATTTGTAAACTTCACTGTATTGGAGTGAGGTGACATCTACTGGCAGGAAACAAGAACTGCAATCAAGCGGCAGAAACTCCATAGTCTGTCAGGGTTAAAGAAACATTGCAATGTGAGGAAATAGCGAAGTGGTTTGATTGGGTAGATGGAGACATGATTCCACTTGTGGTGGTGTCCGAAGCAAGGGCCGGAAATATGAAATTGGCATTCATAAAAGAAATGAGGAATTCATGAAAAATGTAATTGCGTAGTGAATGGTTAGAATGTGGATAGAATAGAAAGTGAGATTGGATGGACAGAAGCAGTCTGAAAGGATGGCTGAGACAAAAGGTGAACACCCTGAAACGTTAACTGTGTTTCTCTCTCCACAGATGCTGCCAGAGCTGTTGAACATTTCCAACACTTTCTGTTATGATTTCAGCATTTACAGGATGTTGCTTTGATCTGAAAAAAAAATGGATGAACAGCTTTTCCACAGAAGCTAAACATACATGTATTGTAAGTGGCTTGTTGGTCTAGAGGTATGATTCTTGCTTTGGATAGATAATTGGTTAATATGCGAGAGGTCCTGGGTTAAACTCCCGGACGAGCCCATTCTCTTTTGTGTTTTTAGTTGAAGGTCATCGATCGGTTGCAGCCTGACAGCAGGCGGAATTGACTTTCATGCGGAGCCTGTTTGAGGACCAGAGAACTGGATTCAAAGAGCCTGTCGACAAAATTGAAATGAACAAAATGTACAGATCACCAAGCGGGTGTATGAAGGTGGAGCAGTAACTGAGAGCTGGATACAGGAACAACACGACTAGTATCTGGTATGGAATGGAATTCTTCTGTGTTTCTGTTGTTTGGTTTGGATTAACTCATGGATTTATTGGTTTTTCACTTTTTTGATGCGTTTGAAGAATCGTGGATCCTTCTTCAGGGTGTTTTCTTTCACCAGGTAGTTCTGACCTCTGATGATGTTGATCGTAATCAGCTTCAACTCACGGATAGTTTTGGAACTGAGCAGATTTCCTTTGCTTAAGTCTACAACATGTAACTCAGACTGACATGTGGATCCATGGGAGGATTTGAAAGCTGCCCCTGCATTGGAGCAAACAGTTGCATCCATCCAATAAGAGACTGAGTAGAAGTGACAGTTCAGTCAGTCGAACATGAGACTTTTAATCTCAGGGTTGTGAGTTTGAGTGCCATTCTGTTTTTCCCTTTTTTGGGGGCTTCATTAGCAGAGAGTACAAGGAGTGTGTGACATGAAATTCAACAACAGTATGAGAAAGTCTCACTTTGATTCGGGACTCCTCTCTCTGCAGCATCTCGCTGTGAGAGATTGAACTTTATCACATTTCTTTCTCAGCTCAGGGTCAGTGTGGCTCAGTGGGACTTCTGGCTGTCTCCCGCTTCACAATCCATCAGTGCTGAGAAAGCAATGGGGAATATTACTCATATGTTGTGTTCTGTAACCTTTCAGAAACAATTGAATGTATGTATTTTCTTCCAAAACATTCATTCTCAGTACAGAGAAAAATAGAGTATATGATTGACTGTTTCAGGAAGTGAGAAATGTTTAAAATATGTTGTGACCAGTGGAGAAATGGGATGAGAATATAGTGCCCTCTTCTGATTTCAACTGGAGAAACATTTGTTATTTGGTTCTGCAGCTTAGTTGGCTAAAACACCTGCCTATTAAATAGGAGATTCTGGGTTCAACTCCCAGCAGAGCCTTATGTCATTATTAACAACATGCTTTAGAAATTCACATCTGTGTCTTGTGAGCTTGAACTCATAATTCAAGTTACATGATGAATTTCAGTCACAGGAGAAAACAACCTTTGTGAAGGATGTGAGTTTGGAATGGCTGTTCCTCCTTGTCCAGAAATTCAGTCCTGATATTTCAAAGGTAACATCTTTGATAGAAATTTGTTCACCGTTCCATTCAACCTGGAAAACAGCTTGACATTAATCTCACTGAAGGACCGTGTTCTGTGTTGCAGAGTGTTTGTGTCATTATGTGTTGCTTTTAACCGAGACTGGGACATGACGCAAGTGGGAGATTAGATTTTAGATACAGCACTGAAACAGGCCCTTCGGCCCACCGAGTCTGTGCCGAACATCAACCACCCATTTAGACTAATCCGACATTCCCACCAAACATCCCCACCTGTCCCTATATTTCCCGACCACCTACCTATACTAGTGGCAATTTATAATGGCCAATTTACCTACCAACCTGCAAGTCTTTTGGCTTGTGGGAGGAAACCGGAGCACCCGGAGAAAACCCACGCAGACACAGGGAGAACTTGCAAACTCCACACAGGCAGTACCCGGAATCGAACCCGGGTCCCTGAAGCTGTGAAGCTGCGGTGCGAACCACTGCGCCACTGTGCCGCCCACAACTGGGTTTATCTGAGGTTTGGAATATTTGTCAGTCAGGAACAAGAAAAATCAAAGTAAACAAATAAGAAAACCGATGTCACGTGGTTACCGAGAAAAGTTCAGAATATATTAAACTTTGTTCTATTCAATACAACTGTGTGAACTTTGACCTTTCCTGCCTTTTATAAACAGTATTTGAAGTGTCTCAGTAAAAATGTTCAGTGTTGATGAGAGTGGGGTCTGGGTGGGCATCTGCTGAGTGTGACAGGGTCAGAACTGGATGCAGGAAGTTCTCTGACAGTCTCTCTCTCTCTCTCTCTCTCTCTCTCTCTCTGATGGGTTGAGTTGATTTTCAACTGGCAGCTGTTGGTGTTTCGATAAATCAAGTTCCCTCCACTGATTTTTTTGGACAGACAGTGCAGTATAAGGATGTAAAGGGTTAATGCTGAAGACAGTGGGATCAACCCCTCCCACTGTCAGAGTGATGATGTAACAGTCACATGAGATGAGGTTTGGGAGAAGAGAGAGCAGCACCAAGGATGCTAGCTTCAGAGGCTTGATGAGTGTGTATATAGTATTGTGTAAATTAGAAAAGAGTTCTTAGTTCTTTCAGCAGGAAATGTGTCCAGAAAATATCGAGAAACTCACAATTTTATTATTCAGGAGTCGGAACACAGATATTAACACCAAGTGACAGTTCTGGGTTCATTAACAAAAAAAAGGTAGCGAATAATATTGCTGACTGATTGAAATCCCCCAGTGAGGAGACAGTCAAACAGGTGATCTGTTGGGACATCCTTCGATCCAAGCTTTCTGCAGCGTTTAATCTCCCTTTTTGGTGAAATTCTCTGTTATTTGCAACTTTTTTTAATCCAGCTTTGATGGGCGAGTGAAAAAACTGAAAAAAATTGAACAGTTCCATTCTTTCTTTTCTTCCTTCTTCCCTTCTTTCCATCAGTTTCGCTTTTCTGTCTCAGATCAATATGGTGATGAGAATCCCAATTTAATCTGTTGTTTCTGGTGTTTTATCCATTCCAATCAGAATTCAACATTCCAATCTAATCTATTTGTTATTCCACAGTGTCTCTCCATGTGTTTTATTCTGTTGCATTCTCTCACAGTCTGTTTGATGATCAATGTTACATCTCACCCTCTGTTCAGGTGAAGATCAGAAGCAGTGATATATGTTTACACCACCCGACAAGTCGGTCTGAGGCTGTGCCTCGCTGATCATGTGGGGTTCGGAACATAGGAACAGGAGTCGGCCATTCAGCCCATCGAGTCTGCCCCGCCATTCAATATGATCATGGCTGATCATCCACTTCAATGTCCTTTTCCCCACACTTTCGTCATATTCCCTTATGTCATTTGTATTTAGAAATCTGTCAATCTCTGCTTTAAACATGCTCAATGACTGAGCTTCCACAGCCCTCTGGGGTACAGAATTCCAAAGATTTACAACCCTCTGAGGAACAACATTTCTCCTCATCTCTGTCCTAAGTGGCTTCCCCCTTATTTTGAAAATGCGTCCCCTGGTTCTCGACTCCCCAACCAGGGGGAACATCTTAGCTGCATCTACCCTGACTGTCCTTTAAGTATTTTGCAGGTTTCAATGAGATCACCTCTCATTCTTCGAAACTCTAGAGAATACAGTCCCAGTTCCCCAATCTCTCTTCATAGAACAGTCCCACCATCCCAGGAACAAGCCTGATGAACCTTCGTTGAACTCCTTCCATGGCAATAATATCCTTCCTAAGGTAAGGAGACCAAAACTGCACACAGTACTCCAAGTACGGTCTAACCAAGGTTCTATACAATTGAAGCAAGAATTCACTAATCCTGTACTCAAATCCTCTTGTGATAAAGGCTAACATACTATTAGCCTTTCTAATTGCTTGCTGCACCTGCATGTTAGCTGTCAGAGACTTATTGACATGGATACCAGGTCACCCTTATACTTTATACCTCAGTTAATAAAGGAAAGGATTCCATATACCTGCTGAACCACCTTATTGACCTGTACTGCTACTTCAGGGATCTGTGGACATTCACTCCAACGTCCCTCACTTCCTCTGCACCGTTCAGTGTTCTCCCATTAATTGTGTATTCCTTTGCCTTTTTTGACCTCCCAAATGCATCACCTCACACTTGTACAATTTGAATTCCATTTACCACTTTTCTGCCCACCTGACCAGTCTATTGATATCTTCCTGTAGTGTACAGCTATCCTCCTCCCTATCAACAACACGGACAATTTCTGTGTCATCTGCAAACATCTTGATTGTGCCCTCTACATTTATGTCCATATCATTAATATATACCACAAAAAGCAGGGGACCTAGTTCTGAGCCCTGTGGAACACCACTGGAAACAGTCCTCCAGTTGCAAAAACACCTGTAACCAATTCCTTCTTGTTTCCTGCCACTGAACCAATTTTGTATCCAGCTTGCTACATTCCCCTGGATCGCATGCGCTTTTATGTTTTTTTAACCAGTTTGCCATGTGGGACCTTGTCAAAAGCCTTGCTAAAATCCATGTCAACCACATCAACTGCACTATCCTCACAATCCTCATTGTTACTTCTTCAAAAAATTCAATCAAGTTCGTCAGACAGGAGCTTCCCTGAACAAATCCATGCTGATGATACCGATTAATCTGTGCCTTTCTAAGTGACAGTTTATCCTGTCTCTCAGAATTAATTCCAATAATTCGCCCACTATTGAGGTTAGGCTGACTGGCCTTTAATTGTTCCCTCGCTTCCTTTTTCAACAATGGTGCAATGTTAGCAATAAAAACAAAAAGTGCTGGACATACACAGCAGGTCTGGCATCATCTGTGGAGAGAGAAACAAAGTTAACATTTCAGGTCAGTGACCTTTCATCAGAACAGAAACATTAACTTTGCTTCTCTCTCCACAGATGCTGCCAGACCTGCTGTGTATTTCCAGCGCTAATAGCTTTTATTTCAGATTTCCAGCATCTGCAGAATTTTGCTTTTATTTCAACGTTACGAGACCTCCCATCTTCTGGCATCACACCTGTATCCAGTGAGGGATTGGAAACTGATGGTCAGACCTTCCACTATTTCCTTCCTGGCTTCTGTTAACCTCCTGGGGTACATTTCATCCAGCCCTGATGATTTATCCACTTTCAAGGATGCTAATCCCATTTATACTTCTTCTCTCCCTCAGTTTATCATGTCCAATACTTCACACTCCTTCTCCTTAATTACAATATATGCATCACCCCCTCATTTGTGAAGACAGTAAAGTATTCATTAACAAACATACCCACATCTTCCACCCTGATGGGCCCTACTCTTTCCTCAGTTGCCTCTTACTCCAATGTATTGATGAAACATCTTTGGATCCATTTTGATTTTGCTTGTCAATATTCTTTCGTGCTCTCTGTTTGCTCTTCATCGCTGCTCCCAAATGCCTCTAGTTAAGTCAAAAGGCAACTTATCAGAAGTGGGATCACAAGGCCGAAAGTGGGGATGTTCACTGATGATTGCACAATGTTCAGCACCATTCATGACTCCTCAGATACTGAAGCAGCCCGTGTCCAGATGTAGCAAGACCTGGACAACATCCAGGCTTGGGCTGATAAGTGGTTAATAACATTTGCGTCACATAAATGCCAGGCAATGACCATCTCAAACAAGAGAGAATCTAATCATTTCCCCTTGATGTTCAATGGCATTACCATCACTGAAACCCCCACCATCAACATTGGGGGAGTTACCATTGACCATAAACTGAACTGGACCAGCCACATAAATGCATTTGCTACAAAAGCAGGTCAGAGGCTAGGAATTCTGCAGTGAGCAACTTACCTCCTGTCTCCCCACATCTTTACATCATTCCACCATTTACGAGGCACCAGTCAGGAGTTTGATGGAATACTCTCCACTTGCCTGGATGAGTGCAGCTCCAACAACACTCAAGTAGCCTGTTTGATTGCCCCCATCCAGCAGCTTCAACATTCACTCCATTCACCACTAATGCACAGTGGCAGCAGTGTGTACAATCTACATGATGCACTACAGCAACACACTAAGGCTCTTTCAACAGTACCTTCCAAACTCTGAACCTCTACTACCGAGAAGGACAAGGGCAGCAGATGCAAGGGAGCACTACCACCAGCAAGTCCCTCTCCAAGCCACACACCATCCTGACTTGGAACTGTATCGCCATTCCTTCATTGTCGTTGGGTAAAAATCCTGGAACTCCCTTCCAAACAGCACTGTTGGTATTCCTGCATCTCAAGGACTGCAGCGGATCAAGAAGGCAGCTCACCACCACTTTGTCAAGGGCAATTTGTAATGGGCAATAAATGCTGGCATAGCCAGCGATGCCTATGTCCCAGGAACAAATGAAAAAAAGTGAGGAAATAGTGAAGGGCTTTTACAGAATACACAGAGACATGTTTCCACTTGTGGTGGTTTCTGAAATAAGAGCCAAAAATATAAAATCAACATTCATAAAACCAATGAGGAAGTCATGAAAAATGTATTTATGCAGTGAATGGATAGAATCTGGAATTTGCTATCACAGGGAGAGGTTGGGGTGAATAGTATTGATGCACTTAAGGGGAGGTGGAACAAATGAACAAGTGTATGGGGAGAAATGAATTGAGGGATATACATATCGGGCTTCATTTTTTAAAATTTGTGCATATGAAGCAGGATGGCTGGAAATATGTGTGGAGCATAGAGCAGTTGGGATGATCCCAATGCAGTGTTTTGTCTGTATGGATCTGCCCAGAACACTTGTGATGCAGGAGCTGGGAGCTTCAGTACTTCAGTGGAGGCTGATAATGACACTGGTTTTCATTAGTGGGTGTTCTTAATGATTATTAATTGAGAAATTAAATTCACCTCTTTGATATTTTGCCCCTCACCTGTTCTTGAGTTATAAGATATATTTTTTCTTCATAGAGGCAAATACTTGAAGGTATCGTGATGAATGTGATGGTTGCTGCACTCGAGGCACAAGGAACAGTGCAGCCAACTCCTCTCACACACAATAGGTACATTATCACTCAGAGGACAGAGGGATAGACAGTTCATCAGTTCCCTCGTCTCAGACTGCAGAAGTAATCAGGCCCACATTGATTCCAAGTTCCAGAGACACATTTTCAATCGAACAAAGCAGGAGAAAAAGAAGTTATTTCCATTTCGCCCCAATTCAGTCCCACTGACAGTCAGATGCATCAATCCCAGGTCAAAATCACACCCACTAGCAGATTGAAATACAATGTGTCAATCTAAATATAATGCAGACTCAGCGAGCAATTAACTATCAGATAGAATTGGCACACGGTATTAATTGAATGGCGCAGAATCTAAGCTAATGATGTACCCTGAGATTTAAATTAAATATCATACCCAAAGCTCATACCCATTCATTATAAAGGATGTTTAAACATCCCCATAGTGTACCCTGAGATACAAGTTACATACAAGTTCAACATTCATTGCAGTGAAAGTTTCAAAGGTGCTGAAAGATATTGTCAGCTGAGACACAAATTAGATACCAGTTCAGAACTCACCCACGCTGTGAAATTGAAAGATACAGAATCAATTCGATTAGTGTAGATTGATCTAATCATTATATACCATTCTAAAACCTCATACAATATCAAACTGAAATACAGTATTAATTCCATTAGTGTAGATTGATCTAAACATTATATACCATTCTAAAACCTCATCCAATATCAAACTGAAATACAGTATTAATTCCATTAGTGTAGATTGATCTAAACATTATATACCATTCTAAAACCTCATACAATATCAAACTGAAATACAGTATTAATTCCATTAGTGTAGATTGATCTAAACATTATATACCATTCTAAAACCTCATACAATATCAAACTGAAATACAGTATTAATTCCATTAGTGTAGATTGATCTAAACATTATATACCATTCTAAAACCTCATACAATATCAAACTGAAATACAGTATTAATTCCATTAGTGTAGATTGATCTAAACATTATATACCATTCTAAAACCTCATACAATATCAAACTGAAATACAGTATGAATTCCATTAGTGTAGATTGATCTAATCATTATATACCATTCTAAAAACTCATACAATATCAAACTGAAATACAGTATTAATTCCATTAGTGTAGATTGATCTAAACATTATATACCATTCTAAAACCTCATCCAATATCAAACTGAAATACAGTATTAATTCCATTAGTGCAGATTGATCTAAACATTATATACCATTCTAAAACTCATACAATATCAAATTGAAATACAGTATCAATTCTATTAGTGCACATTGACCTAAACATTACATACTATTCCAAAAACTCATACAGCATCAATTCCATTAGTGTAGATTGATCTAATCATTGCCAGTCCAAAAATCACATCCAGTATCAGATTGAGCAATGCTGATATGAAGTGTAAACTGTGATGTAAATTAGATGCCTGGACAGAACTCACCCAGACTGCGGAAATAAAAAATACAGTTGTCTATGATACGCATTATTTTCCAGCCAAAAACATCTCATACATGATCAGAGTGAAATAGATTATCAATTCCATTTGTGTAGACTGAACTCCACATTATGGCGACACAGTGGCGCAGTGGTTAGCATTGCAGATTCAAAGCTCCACTGACCTGGGTTCAGTTCTGCAGAGTTTGCAAGTTCTCCCTGTGACCGCGTGGATTTCTGCTGTGTGCTCCAGTTTCCTCTTACAGCCCAAGAATTGCAGGTTGTTAGGTAAATTGCCCCTCGTGTGAAGATGTGGGAGGGAATATGAGATTAATGTAGGATTAGTGTATATGGGTGGTTGTTGGTTGGCACAGACTCGGTGGGTTGAAGGGGGCCTGTTTCAGTGCCGTATCTGAAAATAAAATTACAAACCTGTAAAAACTCTCATCCAGGGGTATGGTGATTTTGTGGTTACTTTACAGGACGAGTAATCCAAAAGTCTCCACTAATGGACCAGAGACATGAGTTCAAATTCCACTGCAGCAGCTGGGTAATTTATAGAATCAAAGTAAGTTTATGGCACAGGAAGAGGCCAATTGGCCCATTGTGTCTGTGCCAGATGAAAACTGTCCACCCATTCTAATCCCACCTTTCAGCATTTGGTGCATAACCCTGCAGATTACGTCATTTGAGGTGTATATCCAGACTCATTTTGAATGAGTTGAGGGTTTCTGTCTCAACTCCCCTATCAGGCAGTGAGTTCCAGACCCCCTCCACCCTCTGGCTGAAAAAAAACTTTTCCTCATCTCCTCTGTAATCTTTATACCAATAACTTTCAATCTATTCCCCTAGTCACTGACCTCTCTGCTAAGGTGAACAGGCCCTTCATTTCAACTCTATACAGGCCCCGCAAAATGTTGTACATTTCAGTCTGATCACCCCTCAGCCTCCTCTGTTCCAAGGAGAGCAGCTCCATCCTATCCAATCTTTCCCCATAGCTGCATTTTTCCAGTCCCGGCAACATCCTCGTAAATCTCCTCTGTACCCTCTCCAGGGCAATTACATCCTTTCTGTAATGAGGTGATCAGAACTGCACACAGTACTCAAGTTGTGGCCTGACTAATGATTTATACAGTTACAGTACAACCTCCCTGCTCTTATATTCTATACCTCGTCGAAAAAAAAAGGATTCCATATGCCTTTTTACCACTTTATCGATCTGTCCTGCTACCTTCAAGGATCTGTGGACATTTACTCCAAGGTCCCTCACTTCCTCTACACCTCTCAGCATTTTCCTATTAATCGTGTATTCCTTTGCCTTGTTTGACCTCCCCAAATGCATCACCTCACACTTCTCTGGATTGAATTCAATTTGCCATTTTTCTGCCCATCTGACCAGACCATCAAGATCTTCCTGCAGCCTACAGTTATCCTCCT
Source organism: Heterodontus francisci (assembly GCF_036365525.1). Taxonomy (NCBI): domain Eukaryota; kingdom Metazoa; phylum Chordata; class Chondrichthyes; order Heterodontiformes; family Heterodontidae; genus Heterodontus; species Heterodontus francisci. The sequence goes on from NW_027142345.1 coordinate 2,424,273, forward strand.
TGCTATTTGCCACATGGCCAATCTTTGTGTCATTTGCAAACTTCTTGATCATGCCCCCTACATTTACATCCATGTAGACCACATCATAAACTGCGCTACCCTCATCTATTTTCCTTGTTAATTCTTCAAAATTTCGATCAAGTTGTTCAGACAAGATCTTCCCTTAACAAATCCATGCTGACTATCCTTGATTAATCTGTGCCTTTCTAAGTGACATTTTATCCTGTCTCTCTGAATAGATTCCAATAATTTTCCCACTATTGAGGTTAGACCGACTGGCCTGTAATTATTCGGTCTAGCCCTCACTCCCTTTTTAAACAGAGGTACAATGTTAGCAGTCCTCCAATCCTCCAGCACAACACCTGTATCCAATGAGGTCTGGAAAACGATGGTCAGACCTTCCGCTATTTCCTCTCTTGCTTCTTTTAACAGCCTGGGGTACATTTCATCCATCCCTAGTGATTTATCAACTTACAAATAAGCTAATTCCATTAGTATGTCCTCTCTCCCTCCGTTGATCATATCCAATACTTCACACCCCTATTCCTTATCTACAATATCTGCATCGTCCCCCTCTTTTGTGCAGACAGATGCAAAGTATTTATTAAGAACAATGCCAACATCTTCTGCCCTACATATAGGTTACCTTTATGGTCTTTTCTGTGCCCTCCTCTTTCCTTAGTTATCCTTTTACTCTTAATGTATTGATAAAACATCTTTGTGTTTACCTTGATTTTGATTGCCAATATTCTTTCATGCCTCTCTTAGTTTTCCTAATTTCAATGTTGATTTGCCCCCTCCACATTCTATAGACCTCTCAGCTTTCTGTAGTATTGAGTTCTCTGTGTCGGGCATAATTTTTCCTTTACTGCCATATCATACCCATAAGCTCCTTGACATCCATGGGGCTCTTGATTTGGCCTTCCCACCCTTTTTCTTTGAGGGAACATGTTGACTCTGAACCCCTGGAATCTCGCCTTGAATTCTTCCCATTGCTCTGACACTGATTTACCTTCAAGTACCTGTTTCCAGTCCACTTTCGCTAAATCACTCCTCAGCTTAGTAAAGTTGGCCTTGCCCCAATTGAGAACTCTAACTCTTGTTGTATCCTTGTCCTTTCCATAATTATGTTAAAACTGACTGAATTATGATCACTACCACCAAAATGCTCTCCCACTGCCACTCCTTCCACCTGCCCATCTTCATTTCCTAAAACTGCGTCCTCTCTTGTTGGACTTGCTACATATTCGCTAAAATATTTCTCCTGAATGCATCACAAGAATTCTGCTCCCTCAATTCCTTTTACACTAAAACTATCTCAGTTAATGTTTGGGTGGTTAAAATCCCTTTCTATTGCTGCCGTACTGTTGCTTTGACAAAAATTGCCACTCTCCCTCCTTTCTTATCTCCCTCCCTATCGCGTCTGAAAACCCTGTAACCAAGACTGTTGAGCTGCCATTCCTGTCCCTCCTTAAGCCATGTTTCTCTCAGAGCTATGATATCATACTGCCACCTGTCTATCTGTCCTCAGCTCATCTGCTTTATTTGCTATACTCCTTGCATTGAAATAGATACACTTGAGCACTGCCAAACACTTTTTTAATTTTCTAAACTTTGTTTCCTCAGTCTTCCAGACTCATCCATTAATTCTCTGCCTTCCATTTTCATTTCTGATTTTGTCCCACATGACTCTACCTTCCAGTCCCCATCCCCCTGCCAAACTAATTTAAACCCTCCCCAACAGCTCGAGCAAAATGCCCCGCAAGGAACTCCGTCCCAGCTCTGTTCAGGTGCAACCCGTCTGACCGGTCCCAAGAATCTAAAGCCATTCCTCCTGCACCATCTTTCCAGCCACACATTCATCTGTCTTCTTTTATTCCTGTACTCACTTGCGCTTGGCACTGGGAGTAATCCGGAGATTCTTACTTTTGATGTCCCATTTGCAAATTTCTTACCTCACTCCCCAAATTCTGACTGCAGGACAACATCCTTATTTATACCTATGTTGTTTGTTCCGATGTGGACAACAACTGCTGGCTGTTCACCCTCCCCTTTCAGGATGCTCTGTAACTGCTCAATGACATCCTTGATCCTGGCACCAGGGAGGCAACATACCATTCCTGGATTCATGTCTGCGGCTACAGAAATGCCTGATTGTTCCCTTGACTATTGAATCACCTATCACTATGGCTTTTCCAGTCTTCCTTGTACCTCCCTTTGCAGCTGAGTCACCCATGGTGCCATGGACTTGGCTCTGGCTGCACTCCCCAGGGAAGCATCACTGCCCTCCATATTCAGAACTGAATACCCGTTGGAGAGCGTCATGCAGTCAGGGTGTCCTGCACTACCTACTCGATTCTTTTTGACTGCCTGTTGATCACCCATTCCCTCTCTCCATGCATACTCTTAAGCTGTGGGGTGACCACATCTATAAACGTGCTATCCATGTAGCTCTCTTCTCACGAATGCACTGCAGTGTCACCAGCTGCCACTCAAGTTCCAAAACCCAGAGCTCAAGCTGCCACAATTGAGAGCACTTCCTGGCACAAATGTTCTCTAAAATAGTGGAAGCATCCTGGAGCTCCCACATATCACAGGAGGTGCACTCTCAAGGTTGAAACACCCCTGCCATTAGTTGACCATTTGCTACTGCTAAAAAAAAACCTTAACAGTACTACAACACCTTAGAATTATAAATGAAACTTTCCTAGTACTGATAAATCCCACTAAAAATCAATACAGTTCACTAGTTAAGATAAACCTTACTCCAAAAAACTCACCAACGATTCACTTGTCCCTTATCATTAATACTTAATTTATACTCTTTTTATTCTGCCTGTTGTTGAAATGCTATAACCCAGCCATTTACACACCCACCCTAACAGTGGTGGACTAACTATTTACAGTTACTCCCGAACAGCCGTTAATCACAACCTGTCACCTTGCAGCTTTCCTGTGATGTAACTATTCACTTTGTTCCAAACTCCAGCATGCTTGGACTCCTGTCCACTCCACTTTCACCGTTTCCCGCTCTCTTGATGCATCAATATTTATTTGCCTTGTGTTTAATTTAAAATATGGATTAACTGTATTTTACAGTTGTAGGTTTTATTTGGTAGTCCTGTGCAAGTTGTGGATTGGTATTCAATATTTAGCTCTGTGAAAATGATTGTGAATGAAAACATAACTTTCAATCTTATACATGGGCTGGTCTGCAAGCTCCAAGTCCTTCACTTTGTAGTAATGGAATTGATACTGTATCTTTCAGTCTTAATCTCTGTGGGATTTTTGAACTGGTATGTAATGCATAGCTCGGTCTAACGTCTGATGTACATTATTGGGATTCATAGGATCATAGGAAATAGGGGCATTAGGCCATTCAGCCCATTGAGCCTGCTCCGCCATTCAAACAGATCGTGGCTGATCATATCCCTCTTTGCCATTTTTCCCTGCTATCTCCATATCCCTTGATCCCGGTGGTATTTAGAAATCTATTGATTTCTGTCTTGAATATGTTCAGTAATTGAGCCTCCACAGCCCTCTGGGATAAAGAATTCCACAGATTACCCACCCTCTGAGAAAAGAAATTCCTGCTCAACTCAGTCTCAAATGGCCTGTTCTTATTCTGAGACTGTGTCCCCTTCTTCCAGACTCACTAGACAGAGGAAACATCCTATCCATATCTACCCTGTCACACCCTGTAAGAATTTTGGAAGTTTCAATGAGATCACCTCTCATTCTTTGAAACTCCAGAGAATTTGGGCCCAGTTTCTGCAGTCTCTCATCATAAGGGGATTAGTCTGGTGAATCTCCATCGCATTCCCTCTGTGACAAGTCTATCCTTCCTTAGATAAGGGGAGGTGATGGCGTAGTGGCATTGTCATGGGCGGCACAGTGGTTAGCACCGCAACCTCACAGCTCCAAAAACCGAGGTTTGATTCTGGTTACTGCCTGTGCAGAGTTTGCAAGTTCTCCCTGTGACCATGTGGGTTTTGCTGGGTGCTTTGGTTTCCTCCCGCAGCCAGAGACTTGCAGGTGATAGGTAAATTGGCTGTTGTAAATTGCTCCCAGTGCAGGTAGGTGGGAGGGAATATGGGATTACTGCAGGGCGAGTATAAATGGGTGGTTTTTGGTCAGCACAGACTCGGTAGGCTGAAGGGCCTGTTTCAGTGCTGTATCTCTAAATAAATATAAAATAAGGAAACCTAAATTGTACAGAATACAGTGCTCGACCCCAAGGGTCACTGTTGGAACCACTGCTTTTTTTTGCTACAGATAAATGACTTGGATCTTGGAATATAGAGCGGAATCTCAAAATATGCCGATAAAACCAAACTTGGAGAAGTGGCAAACAGTGAGGATGAAATGAACCGCCTGCAACAAGACAATGATAGGCTAGCAGAATGGGCAGACAGGTGGCAGATGGAATTTAATAGTGACTAGTGTGAGGTGATGCATTTTGGCAGAAGAAACAGGGAGAGGCAATATATACTTAATGGCACAGTTCTAAAGAGTGTACAGGAATAGAGGGACTTGTTCACTATAATGTGAACAATTTTTCTTCTTGTGTGGCTCTCAGATTTGTAAACTTCACTGTACTGGAGTGAGGTGACATCTACTGGCAGGAAGCAAGAACTGCAACCAAGCAGCAGATACTCCATCGTCTGTCAGGGTGAAAGAAACATTGCAATGTGAGGAAATAGTGAATGGGTTTGATTGGGTTGATGGAGACATGATACCACTTGTGGTGGAGTCCAAAGCAAAGGCCAGAAATATAAAATTGTCATTATTGAAAGATATGAGGAATTCATGACAAATGTATTTAGGTGGTGAGTGGGTGGAATCTAGATAGAATAGAAAGTGAGATTGGGTGGACAGAAGGAGTGTGAAAGGATGGCTCAAACAAAAGGTAAACGCCCTGAAAGGTTAACTCTGTTTCTCTCTCCACAGATGTTGCCAGAGTTTCTGAACATTTCCAGCACTTTCTGTTTTTATTTCAGAATTTGCAGGATGTTGCTTTGATCTGAAAAAAAATGGATGATTGGCATTGGCTGCCAGTGAAATTCCACAGGAGCTAAAAGGAAGTTCTGATATCAGTGGCATGTTGATCTCGGGGTATGATTCTTGCTTAGGGTAAGTGATTAATTAATGTGTGAGAGATCCTGGGTTCAAATCCTGGACAAGCCCTTCTTTGTTGGTGTTTTTAGTTTAAGGTCGTCGATTGGTTTCAGCCTTACAGAAGGCGGAATTGATTTCCATATGGAGCCTGCTTGAGGACCAGAGGGCTGGATTCAAAGAGCTTGTCGACAAAATTGGAATGAATGAAATGTACAGAGAGCCAAGTAGGAATATAAAGTTGTAACTTTAACTGAAGCCTGGCTCCAAAAAACAACAGAACTGGGTTCTGGTATGGAAAGGAAACCTTTCCCATTTCTGTTGTTTGGCTTGCATTGGCTCATTGATTTTCTTGTTTTTCACTTTGTTGATGCCTTTGAATAATTGTGGATCCTTCTTCAGGGTGTTTTCTTTCACCAGGTAGTTCTGACCTCTGATGATGATGATCGTAATGAGCTTCAACTCACTGATAGTTTTGGAACTGAGCAGATTTCCTTTGCTTGAGTCTACAACATGGAACTCAGTCTGACATGTGGACCCATGGGAGGATTTGAATGCCACCCCTGCGTTGAAGAATACAGTTGCATTCATCCAATAAGAGACCGAGTAGAAGTGACAGTTCAGTCAGTCGAACATTAAACTTTTGATTTAAGGGTGGTGAGTTTGAGTGCCATTTTGTTTTTCCCTTTTTTAAGGCTTCATGAGCAGAGAGTACAAGGAGTGTTTGAAATGAAATTCAACAAAATTATGAGAAAGTCTCACTTTGATTCGGGACTCTTATCTCTCTGCAGCATCTCGCTGTGAACGATTGAACTTCATCTCATTTCATTCCCAGCTCGGGATCAGTGCGGCTCAGTGGGACTTCTGGCTGTCTCCTGCTTCACAATCCATCAGTGCTGAGAAAGCAATGGGGAATATTATTCAAGGCTCTGTAACCAGAGGACACCGATTTCAGGTGAATGGCAAAAGAACCAAAGGCAACATGAGGAAAAACTTATTTTGCACAGCGAGTGGTTAAGATCTGATATGCACTGTTTGAGAGTGTGATGGAGGCTGATTCAACAATGACTTTCAAAATGGTAAAAGATAATTATCTGAAGTGAAAAAAGTGCATGTTTTCATGGAATACATGAGTCTGTGGCATGAGCTGAGTTGCTCCTGCAGAGAAGCAGCACAAGCACAATGAACTGAATGGCTTCCTTTTGTTCTGTAACTATTCTATGATCTATGATTCTTTTCAGAGTGAAATCAACACTCACATACAAGAAACTGACAGGTGCAATGTAAACCCCACACTAACATACCAGCGAATGCTAGGGACAGAGTAAAACCAACTCAGTCCTAGACTAGAAACTGACAGGTGCACTGTAAACTTCGCATTACCAGACAAGAAATTGACAGTTACAGTGTGAAACCCACAGTCACTTAGCAGCAGTTGGCAGGTAATGTGTAAAAATCTTTCTTTCATATCCCAACTGCAAGGTAAAAAGGAAATTAGGGACAAACCCAGGCTCACACTTCAAAGACTGAGAGATACAAAGCAAAACACATACTCACCTACAAGTACAGAGACGAAGACACACTCAGAGGAGGTGCAGATTAAAGACACATGCATGTAACAGAAACTGATAGGGATAGAATCAAACCCTTTCTCACTTCTCAGAAACTGATAGATATAGACAAAAGCTGATGCTCACATACAATTTGTTGAAAGATATGTGGTGAAACTCACAGAGCAATAGCAGAAACAAACAGGTACTGAATAATACCCACAGTCACAGACCAAAAACTGAAATATACTGAGTTAAACACCACTTTCTCACACCAGAAACTCATGGTTACAAAGTGAAGCTGACTCTATCCTCCCAGGCACTGACAGGTACAAAAGAAAACACTCACGACGATACCAGGGCATGAAATGTACGTAATAAAACCTATCAGCTGAAAGAATAGCATTAATGACAGGTGTGGTACCCAGAATGCTCAGCGGCCTAGAATCCGCCCAATCTGTTCCAGGAGCGGGGCGCGCAGGCGCAGTAGAGACAGCTCTGTCAGGCGCTGGAGCTGCGGGTTCGGAGTTGGAGCGGAATATTCACAAAGTGCGAGAAGACCGCGCCCTTTGCGGGCTCACACAGCTGGAGCAGGGCCTCCGGGCCACAATAACATGGAACAATCCCATCTGTATCCCTGCGGATGGCGACGGTGAAGCTTTACCCGGTGAGGCTTCCTGAAACCGCGTCCATAAATGATAAGAATTGGGGTCTGGGCAGGGAGCGTCTGGAGATGGATAAGAATTGGAGACTGGGCAGGGAGCGTCTCTAAATGAATAAAATTTGGGTACTGGTCAGGGAGCGTCTGTAAATGGATAAGAATTGGGGACTGGGCAGGGAGCGTCTCTAAATGAATAAAATTTGGGTACTGGTCAGGGAGCGTCTATAAACGGATAAGAATTGGGGTCTGGGCAGGGAGTTTCTGGAGATGGAGAAGAATTCGAGACTGGGCAGGGAGCGTCTCTAAATGAATAAAATTTGGGTACTGGTCAGGGAGCGTCTGTAAATGGATAAGAATTGGGAACTGGGCAGGGAGCGTTTCCAAATGAATAACATTTGGATACTGGTCAGGGAGCGTCTGTGAATGGATAAGAACTGGGGACTGGGCAGGGAGCGTCTCTCAATCAATACAATTTGGGTACTGGTCAGGGAGTGTCTCTAAATGAAGAAGATTTGGGTACTGGTCAGGGAGTGTCGAGAGATGGATAAGAATTAGGGACTGGGCAGGGAGCGTCTCTAAATGAATAAAAGTTGGGTACTGATCAGGGAGCGTCTGTAAATGGATAAGAATTGGGCACTGGGCAGGGAGCGTCTCTAAATGAATAAGATTTGGGTACTGGTCAGGAAGCATCTGTAAATCGCTAAGAAATGGGTACTGGTCAGGAAGCGTCTGTAAATCGATAAGAATTGGAGACTGGGCAGGGAGCGTTTCTAAATGAATAAGATTTGGGCACTGGGCAGGGAGCGTCTATAAATGCTTAAGAGTTGGGGACTGGTTAGGGAGCGTTTTTTTATTCGTTCGTGGGATGTGGGCGTCGCTGGCTCGATCTCAGCTCGAGTAATGTGTCCAGTTCTGGGCACCAGGCTTTAGAAAGGACATCAAAGCTTCTGAGACAGTTCAGAGGAGATTTACTAGAATGATCCCAGAGATGAGGGGTGTCAGTTCTCTGGACAGGCTGGTGAAGCTGGGATTGTTCTCTTCAGAGTAGAGAAGGTTAAGGCAAGATTTAATAGAGGTGTTCAGAATCATGAAGGATTTTCAGACGGTAGAGAGGGAGAAACTGTTTCCAATGTCTTGGGGGTCAGTAACCAGAGGACATAGATTTAAAATAATTGGCCAAAAATGTCAAGGGGAGGTGAGGAGAGATCTTTTAACCCAGTAACTGATTCGGATTTGGAATGAATTGTCTGACAGGGTGGTGGAAACAGATTCAATTATAACTTTCATAAAGGAATTGGACAAATATTTCAAAGTGAAATTCTCCAGGATTATGGGGAAATAGGCAGGGGGTTGGACTAATTGCATCTTTTTGTTAGAGAGTCAGCAGAGGCACAATGGGGCCAAATGGCCTCCTTCTGTGCTGTGTGATTCTATGAACATAAGAACTAGAAGCAGGAGTCGGCAATTCAGCCCCTCGAGCCTGCTCTGCCATTCAATACAATCATGGCTGATCTCATCACGGCAGTTCTTGTTTCTTGCCAGTAGATGTCACTTCACTCCAATACAGTGAAGGTTACAAATCTGAGAGAGACACAACAGGAAGTAATTGTTCACATCATAGTGAAAGTGTGGGATGTAGAAATACTAGGAGTGGAGACGAGTTATTTCTTGTCTGCTCGATCCCCATAGCCCTGTAAAATTGTTTCCTTCAAGTGCCCATTCAAATTCCTTTTGTAATCCTCGATTATTTCCATTTCCACCGCCCTCGTGGGCAGCGAGTTACAGATCATCACCAATCACTGTGTAAAAAAATTCTTCCGCACATTCCCCCTGTATCTCCTGTCCAAAACCTTCAGTCTGTGTCCCCTAGTCCTTGTACCAATAGTTAAAGGGAACAATGTTTCCTTGCCAACTTATTTAAAACTGTCATAGCCGAAAACACATCTATGAATTCTTCCCTCACTCTCGTTTGATACAGGCAGAGCAACCCTAGCTTTTCCAACCTAACCTTGTAACTAAAATCCTCCATCCCTGGATCCATTCTGGTGAATTTCCTCTGCATCCTCTCAAGGACCCTCACATTCTTTCATAAGTGTGGTAAGCAAAACTGGAAGCAACACTCCAATTGGGGCCTGATCAGAGTTTTATAATGGTTCAGCATAACTTCCCTGCTTTTGTACTCAATGCCTCTATTTATAAAGCCCAAGATCCCATATGCTTTGCGAACCACTCTCGCAATATGTCTTGCCACCTTCAAAGATTGATGCACATGAACCCCAAGTCCCTCTATTCCAACACACACTTTAGAACTGTGCCAATAAGTATATATTGCCTCTCCCTATTCCTTCTGCCAAAATACATCACCTCACATTTATCACTGTTAAATTCCATCTGCCACCTGTCTGCCAATTCTGCTAGCCTATCATTGTCCTGTTGCAGGCAGTTCATATCATCCTCACTGTTTCCCACTCCTCCAAGTTTGTTGTCATCGGGATAATTTGAGATTCTACTCTGTATTCCAAGATCAAAGTCATTTATCTTGAGCAAAAAAAGCAGTGATTCTAGCACTGACCCTTGGGGAACACCTCTGTCGACGATCCTCCAGTCTGACAAAGAACCATTTCATAAGACTCGCTGTTTTCTGTCCTTAAACCAATTTTCTATCCAATTGGACACTGACCCTCCTACACCACGAACCTCAATTTTGTTAACCGCCCTTTTATGTGGTACCTTGTCAAACGCTTCCTTAAAATCCATATAAACAACATCCACTGCATTCCCTTCATCAACCTGCTCTGTTAGTTCATCAAAAAATGCAGTTAGATTAGTCAAGCATGAACTCCCATTTATAAATCCATGCTCACTCTCCTTAATTAAGTCAAACCTCTCCAAGTGACTGTTGATTTTTTACCCTGATTATTCTTTCTAAAACCTTACCCACCGCTGCTGTTAATCTAACTAGCCTGTAGTTACCCAGACTGTCCTTACACCCTTTCTTGAATAAGGGCGTCGCATTTGCCACTGTTTATCCTCTGGCACCTCCCCCGTATCCAGGGAAGATTGGAAGAGATTATACTGAACCCTTCCTTTATCTGCATCCACATTTCCTTTCGCAACCTGGGCTGCAAGCCATCCGGACCAGGTGATTTATCTACCCGAAGCACAGCCAGCCTTTTTAGTACCTCCCTCTCTCAATTTGTACTCTCTCCATTGCCTCTACTCTCTTCACTTCTACTGATATTTTGTCCAATTCAACTTCCTTAGTGATCACTGATACAAAGTACTCATTAAGCAGATTAACATTGCCCTGCACCTCTAAGCTTATATTATCCTCTTTCTCCCAAATAGGCCCGACTCAACCTCTTACTACGCACTTATCATTTACATGCTGCTCGAAGATTTTTGGGTTTCCTTTCATGTTGACTGCCATTTTATTTTCATAGAAATAGAGAATAAGCGGTTCTGTGGGCGCAGGCGAGACGCACGGATGGTTTGTTGCCTCCCTGGTGCCAGGGTCCGTGATGTTTGTGATCGCGTCTTCAGGATCCTTAAAGGGGAGGGGGAGCAGCCAGAGGTCGTGGTGCACATTGGCACCAACGACGTAGGAAGGAAGGGTGGCACAGATGTTAGAAGTGAGTTTAGGGAGTTAGGCTGGAAGCTGAAAGCTCGGACGGACAGAGTTGTTATCTCTGGTTTGTTGCCGGCGCCACGTGATAGTGAGGCTAGGAATAGGGAGAGAGCACAGCTGAACACGTGGCTGCAGGAATGGTGTAGGAGGGAGGGCTTCCAGTTCTTGGATAATTGGACTGCATTCTGGGGAAGATGGGACCTGTTCAAACAGGACGGGCTGCATCTGAACCAGAGGGGCACCAATATCCTGGGAGGGAGGTTTGCTAGTACTGTTCGGGAGGGTTTAAACTAGTTTGGGAGGGGGATGGGAACCGGACTTGTAATCCAGGGACCAGTGGGTCCACTCAGAAAGACAAAGAGTGTAGTGAGGTATTGGGGAAGGTAGCACTGTCGCAGAGGACAGATGGGCACGGAGAAGGGTTAAAGTGCGTATACTTCAACGCAAGAAGCATCAGGAATAAGGTGAGTGAATTGAAGGCGTGGATGGGCACTTGGGACTACGATGTTGTGGCCATCACTGAAACGTGGATAGGTGAGGGGGAGGAATGGTTTTTGGAGGTACCTGGTTATAGATGTTTTCATAAGATTAGGAATGGTGGTAAAAGAGGTGGGGGGGTGGCATTGTTAGTTAGAAATAGTGTAACAACTGCTGAAAGAATTTTCGAGGAGGATCTGCCGACTGAGGCACTGTGGGTTGAGGTCAGGAACAGGAAAGGAGCAGTCACCTTGATGGGAGTTTTCTATAGGCCCCCCAATAGCAGCAGGGAGGTGGAAGAGCAGATTGGGAAACAGATTTTGGAAAGGAGCAGAAGTCACAGGGTAGTAATTATGGGGGATTTCAACTTCCCAAATATTGATTGGCAACTCTTTAGATCGAATAGTTTGGATGGGGTAGTGTTTGTGCAGTATGTCCAGGAAGCTTTTCTGACTCAGTATGTAGACTGCCCGACCAGAGGGGAGGCAATATTGGATTTGGTACTAGGTAATGAACCAGGGCAAGTGATAGAGCTGTTGGTGGGCGAGCACTTTGGAGATAGTGATCACAATTCTGTAGCATTCACTGTGGTAATGGAGAGGGATAGGTATGTGCAACAGGGCAAGGTTTACAATTGGGGGAAGGGTAGATATGATGCTGTCAGGCAGGAACTGAGGAGCATAAGTTGGGAGCATATGCTGGCAGGGAAGGGCACGGTCGAAATGTGGAACTTTTTCAAGGAGCAGATAGTAGGGGCCATTGATAAGCATGTCCCTGTCAGACAGGGAAGGGATGGTCATGTGAGGGAACCGTGGTTGACAAGAGAGGTTGAGAGTCTTGTTAGGAAGAAGAAGGATGCGTATATAAAGTTGAGGAAAAAGGGCACAGGCATAGCTCTGGAGGGATACAAGATGGCCAGGAAGGATCTGAAGAAAGGGATTAGGAGAGCTAAGAGAGGGCATGAAAAATGCTTGGCGGGTAGGATAAAAGAAAACCCCAAGGCCTTTTACGCGTATGTCAGAAATATGAGGATGACTAGGGGGACCGTAGGTCCGGTCAAGGACAATAGCGGGAGACTGTGTGTTGAGCCGGAAGAGATAAGTGAGGTTTTGAATGAGTACTTCTCTTCGGTATTTACAAATGAGAAGGGGTGTATTACTGAAGAGGACGGTGGGAAGCAGACTGGTAAGCTCGAGGAAGTGCTCGTTAGGAGGGAAGATGTGTTGGGGTTTTTGAATAACTTGAAGATAGACAAGTCTCCCGGGCCTGACGGGGTATATCCAAGGATGTTATGGGAAGCAAGGGATGAAATTGCAGAGCCGCTGGCAATGATCTTTTCATCTTCTCTGCTGACGGGGGTGGTACCAGGTGATTGGAGGGTGGCGAATGTTGTGCCCCTGTTCAAGAAAGGGAATAGGAACAACCCTGGGAATTACAGGCCAGTTAGTCTTACTTCGGTGGTAGGCAAGTTGATGGAAAAGGTGCTGAGGGATAGGATTTCTGAGCATCTGGAAAGACACTGCTTGATTCGGGACAGTCAGCACGGTTTTGTGAGGGGTAGGTCTTGCCTCACAAGCCTGATTGAATTCTTTGAGCAGGTGACCAAGCAAGTGGATGAGGGTAAACCAGTGGATGTGGTGTACATGGATTTTAGTAAGGCATTTGATAAGGTCCCCCATGGTAGACTTATGGAGAAAGTCAGGAGGCATGGGATAGTGGGGAATGTGGCCAGTTGGATTAAGAATTGGCTAACTGATAGAAGGCAGAGAGTGGTCTTAGATGGTAAATACTCAGCCTGGAGCCCAGTTACCAGTGGCGTGCCGCAGGGATCAGTTCTGGGTCCTCTCCTGTTTGTGATTTTTATTAACGACTTGGATGAGGAAGTCGAAGGGTGGGTCAGTAAATTTGCAGATGATACAAAGGTTGGTGGAGTTGTGGATACCGAGGAGGGCTATTGTCGTCTGCAAAGGGACTTGGATAGGTTGCAGTGCTGGGCTGAAAAGTGGCAGATGGAGTTTAACCCTGAAAAGTGTGAGGTCGTCCATTTTGGAAGGACAAACATGAATGCAAAATACTGGGTTAACGGTAGGGTTCTTGGGCATGTGGAGGAGCAGAGAGACCTTGGGGTCTATGTGCATAGATCATTGAAAGTTGCAAGTCAAGTGGATAGGGCTGTGAAGAAGGCATATGGGGTGTTAGCGTTCATTAGCAGAGGGATTGAATTTAAGAGCCGTGAGGTGATGATGCAGCTGTACAGGACCTTGGTAAGGCCTCATTTGGAGTACTGTGTGCAGTTCTGGTCGCCTCATTTTAGGAAGGATGTGGAAGCCTTGGAGAGGGTGCAGAGGAGATTTACCAGGATGTTGCCTGGAATGGAGAATAAGTCTTACGAGGAAAGGCTGAACATTCTAGGCCTCTTCTCATTAGAAAGGAGAAGGATGAGGGGTGACATGATAGAGGTTTATAAGATGATCAGGGGAATAGATAGGGTAGACAGTCAGAAACTTTTTCCCCGGGTGGAGCAAAGCGTTACAAGGGGTCATAAATTTAAGGTGAAGGGTGGGAGATATAAGGGGGATGTCAGGGGAAGGTTCTTTACCCAGAGAGTGGTCGAGGCATGGAATGCCTTGCCCGGGGAAGTTGTTGAGTCAGAAACTTTAGGGACTTTCAAAAGGCTTTTGGATAGGTATATGGATAAAGGAGAATGATGGGGTATAGATTAAATTGTCCTTGACAGAGGACAAAGGATCGGCACAACATTGTGGGCCGAAGGGCCTGTTCTGTGCTGTATGTTCTATGTTCTATGTAAGCTAAATATAGAAGATTTAAGTATTCCCCATCCTTGATGAGGTGGAACTTTTTTATGTTGTGGGTAGTAATGACTTGGCTCACGAGTGTGCTGGAAGCAGAGACAATCAATGATTTGAAAAGGAAATTGGATGGATACTTGAAGGAAAGAAACTTGCAGGAGGAAAGGGATCGAGCTGGTGAGTGGAACTGACTAGATTGCTCCGGGGAGAGCCAGCATGGACGTGATAGGCCAAACGACCACCTTCTATGCTGTAAATGACTCTGTGTTGTTTCTCAAATTCAATCCACTGGTGTTTGGTAAATAATTTCAAAGTAAATTGTGCAACCGGAAAATCAGAACCAAGGCAAGGGACGCATAAGGAAGCGGAATTGCTGAAACCCGGGATCTTTAGATTTTCAGTCTGACGCTCTCCCAACTGAGCTATTTCAGCCCCACATTAACAGTGGTTCGGTGTCCTTATTTTGGAAGAAAATACATACATTCAAGTTTTCCAAAAAATTAAAGAACACAACATGTGAGTAATATTCCCCATTGCTTTCTCAGTACTGATGGATTGTGAAGCGGGAGACAGCCAGAAGTGCCAATGAGCCGCACAGACCCTGAGCTGAGAATGAAATGAGATCAAATTCAATCTTTCAAAGCGAGATGCTGCAGAGAGGTAAGAGTCCTGAATCAAAGCGAGATTTGCTCATTTCAAACACTCGCTGTACTATCTGCTCAAGAAGCCTTAAAAAAGGGAAAAACAGAATGGCACTCAAACTCACAACCCTGCCATTAAAAGTCTCATGTTCGACTGACAGAACTGTCACTTCTTCTTTTGGGCCTCCTTATCTCGAGAGACAATGGATACGCGCCTGGAGGTGGTCAGTGGTTTGTGAAGCAGCGCCTGGAGTGGCTATAAAGGCCAATTCTGGAGTGACAGGCTCTTCCACAGGTGCTGCAGAGAAATTTGTTTGTTGGGGCTGTTGCACAGTTGGCTCTCCCCTTGCGCCTCTGTCTTTTTTCCTGCCAACTACTAAGTCTCTTCGACTCGCCACAATTTAGCCCTGTCTTTATGGCTGCCCGCCAGCTCTGGCGAATGCTGGCAACTGACTCCCACGACTTGTGATCAATGTCACACGATTTCATGTCACGTTTGCAGACGTCTTTATAACGGAGACATGGACGGCCGGTGGGTCTGATACCAGTGGCGAGCTCGCTGTACAATGTGTCTTTGGGGATCCTGCCATCTTCCATGCGGCTCACATGGCCAAGCCATCTCAAGCGCCGCTGACTCAGTAGTGTGTATAAGCTGGGGGTGTTGGCCGCTTCAAGGACTTCTGTGTTGGAGATATAGTCCTGCCACCTGATGCCAAGTATTCTCCGAAGGCAGCGAAGATGGAATGAATTGAGACGTCGCTCTTGGCTGGCATACGTTGTCCAGGCCTCGCTGCCGTAGAGCAAGGTACTGAGGACACAGGCCTGATGCACTCGGACTTTTGTGTTCCGTGTCAGTGCGCCATTTTCCCACACTCTCTTGGCCAGTCTGGACATAGCAGTGGAAGCCTTACCCATGCGCTTGTTGATTTCTGCATCTAGAGACAGGTTACTGGTGATAGTTGAGCCTAGGTAGGTGAACTCTTGAACCACTTCCAGAGCGTGGTCGCCAATATTGATGGATGGAGCATTTCTGACATCCTGCCCCATGATGTTCGTTTTCTTGAGGCTGATGGTTAGGCCAAATTCATTGCAGGCAGACGCAAACCTGTCGATGAGACTCTGCAGGCATTCTTCAGTGTGAGATGTTAAAGCAGCATCGTCAGCAAAGAGGAGTTCTCTGATGAGGACTTTCCGTACTTTGGACTTCGCTCTTAGACGGGCAAGGTTGAACAACCTGCCCCCTGATCTTGTGTGGAGGAAAATTCCTTCTTCAGAGGATTTGAACGCATGTGAAAGCAGCAGGGAGAAGAAAATCCCAAAAAGTGTGGGTGCGAGAACACAGCCCTGTTTCACACCACTCAGGATAGGAAAGGGCTCTGATGAGGAGCCACCATGTTGAATTGTGCCTTTCATATTGTCATGGAATGAGGTGATGATACTTAGTAGCTTTGGTGGACATCCGATCTTTTCTAGTAGTCTGAAGAGACCACGTCTGCTGACGAGGTCAAAGGCTTTGGTGAGATCAATGAAAGCAATGTAGAGGGGCATCTGTTGTTCACGGCATTTCTCCTGTATCTGACGAAGGGAGAACAGCATGTCAATAGTCGATCTCTCTGCACGAAAGCCACACTGTGCCTCAGGGTAGACGCGCTCGGCCAGCTTCTGGAGCCTGTTCAGAGCGACTCGAGCAAAGACTTTCCCCACTATGCTGAGCACTTCTACTGTCACTTCTACTCTCTCTCTTATTGGATGGATGCAACTCCAAAGCAGGGGTGGCATTCAAATCCTCCCATGGGTCCACATGTCAGACTGAGTTCCATGTTGCAGACTCAAGCAAAGGAAATCTGCTCACTTCCAAAACTATCAGCGAATTGAAGCTGATTCCGATCAACATCATCAGAGGTCAGAACGACGTGGTGAAAGAAGACACTCTGAAGAAGGATCCACAATTATTCAAAGGCATCGACAAAGTGAAAAACAAGAAAATCGATGAGTCAATGCAAGCCAAACAACAGAAACACTGAAGAATTCCATTCCATTCCAGTCCAGAACCCAGTCCTGTTGTATTTGGAGTCAGGTCACAATTGCAGCAACAACTTTATATTCCCACTTCGCTATCTGTACATTTAGTTAATTACAATTTTGTCGACAAGCTCTTTGAATCCAATTGTCTGGTCCTCAAGCCAGCTCCGTATGGAAGTCAATTCCACCTTCTGCAAGGCTGAAACCAATAGATAACCTTAATCTAAAAATGCCAGCAGACCAGGGCTCGTCTGGGATTTAAACCCAGGATCTCTCGCATGTTAATTAACCATACACCCTAAGCGAGAATCATACCCCTAGACCAACGAGCCACTGACAGGTCAGGCTTTATTAGCTGCTGTGGAATTTCACTGGAACGCCCCAGCCAATCATCCATTTTTTTTTCAGATCAAAGCAACATCCTGCAAATGCTGAAATAAAAACAGAATGTGGTGGAAATGCTCAGCAGCTCTGGCAGCATCTGTGCTGTGAGAAACACAGTTAACGTTTCAGGGCACTCACCTTTTGTTTCAGCCATCCTTTCAGACTGCTTCTGTCCATCCAATCTCACTTTCTATTCAATCCACATTTTAACCATTCACTACGTAACTACATTTTTCATGAATTCCTCATTTCTTTTATTACTGACAATTTTGTATTTCTGGCCTTTGCTTCAGACACCACCACAAGTGGAATCATGTCTTCATCTACCCAATCAAACCACATCGCTGTATCCTCACATTGCAATGTTTCTTCAACCCTGACAGACTGTGGAGTTTCTGCTGCTTGATTGTGTATCTGGCTTCCCGCCAGTAGATGTCACCTCACTCCAATACAGTGAAGTTTACAAATCTGAGAGAGACACAACAGGAAATAATTGTTCACATTATAGTGAATGTGTGGGATTTAGAAATACTAGGAGTGGAGACGAGTTATTATTGCACTCTGCTATTACATCTTTTATAATGGACTACAGCATTTTCCCCACGACTGATGTCAGGCTAACCGGTATATAATTCGCTGTTTTCTTTCTGCCTCTTTTTTTAAATAATGGAGTTACATTAACTACCGTCCAATCCATTGGAACTGTTCCAGAGTCGATAGAATTTTGTAAAAAGACCAGAAATGCATCTGCTATTTCAAGGGCCACTTCCTTAAGTACTCTGGGATGTAGATTATCAGGCCCTGGGGATTTATCGGCCTTCAATCCCATCAATTTCCCAAACATTCCCTACTAATACTGATTTCATACAGTTCCTCCTTCTCACTAGACCCTATGTTCCCCAACATTTCTGGGAGATAATTGGTATCCTCCGTTGTGAAGACAGATCCAAAGTATGTATTTAATTGGTCTGCCATTTCTTTGTTCCCCATTATAAATTCCCCCGTTTCTGACTGCAAGGGGCCCACATTTGTCTTCACTAATCTTTTTCTCTACACATATCTATAGAAGCTTTTACAGTCAGTTTTTGTGTTCTCTGCTAGCTTACTCTCATACTCTATTTCCCCCTTCCTAATCAATCCTTTTGTCCTCCTCTGCTAAATTCCAAACTGCTCACAATCTTCAGGTTTGCTGCTTGTACTGGCCATTTTATATTTCTCCTCCTTGGATCTAATACTTTCCTTAATTTCTTTTGTAAGCCACAGTTGAGCCACCCTTCCTGTTTTACTTTTGCACAGACAGGAATGAACAATTGTTGTAATTCATCCATGCGCTCTTTAAATGCTAGCCATTGCCTATCCACTGTCAACCCTTTAAGTAACGTTCCCCAATCTATCATAGCCAACTCCCGCCTCATACCTTCATAGTTTCCTTTGTTTAGATTCAGGACCCGAGTCTCGGAATCAACTCTCTCACAATCCATCTTAATGAAGAATTTTATCATATTATGGGCGCACTTCCCCAAGGGACCCCACACAACAAGATTGTTAACTAATCCTTTCTCATTACACAATACCCAGTCCAGGATGGCCTGTTCTCTAGAGGTGTTATACACCTCTATCAATTCTCCACTCAATCTCCTTTGATATAGGCAGAATAATCCTATCTTTTCCAACCTAACCTTGTAACTAAAATCCCCCATCCCTGGATCCATTCTGGTAAATCACCTCTGCGTCCTCTCAAGGACCCTCACATTCTTTCTAAAGTCTGCTGAGCAGAACTGGAAGCAACACTCCAATTGGGGCCTAACCAGAGTTTTATAATGGTTCAGCATAACTTCCCTGCTTTTGTACTCAATGCCTCTATTTGTAAAGCCCAAGATCCCATATGCTTTGCGAACCACTCTCGCAATATGTCTTGCCACCTTCAAAGATTGATGCACATGAGCCCCAAGTTCCTCTATTCCAGTACACTCTTTAGAACTGTGCCATTAAGTATATATTGCCTCTCCCTATTCCTTTACATCACCTCACACTTGTCACTATTAAATTCCATCTGCCACCTGTCTGCCCATTCTGCTAGCCTATCACTGTCCTGTTGCAGGCAGTTCATATCATCCTCACTGTTTGGCGCTCCTCCAAGTTTGTTGTCATCGGGATATTTTGAGATTCTACTCTGTATTCCAAGATCCAAGTCAATTACCTTGAGCAAAAAAAGCAGTGGTTCTAGCACTGACCCTTGGGGAACACCACTGTCGACTATCCTCCAGTCTGACAAAGAACCATTTAATAAGACTCGCTGTTTTCTGTCCTTAAACCAATTTTCTATCCAATTGGACACTGACCCTCCTATACCACGAACCTCAATTTTGTTAACCGCCCTTTTATGTGGTACCTTGTCAAACGCTTCCTTAAAATCCATATAAACAACATCCACTGCATTCCCTTCATCAACCTGCTCTGTTAGTTCATCAAAAAATGCAGTTAGATTAGTCAAGCATGAACTCCCATTTATAAATCCATGCTCACTCTCCTTAATTAACTCGAACCTCTCCAAGTGACTGTTGATTTTTTACCCTGATCATTCTTTCTAAAACCTTACCCACCGCTGCTGTTAATCTAACTGGCCTGTAGTTACCTGGACTGTCCTTACACCCTTTCTTGAATAAGGGTGTCGCATTTGCCACTGTTTAATCCTCTGGCACCTCCCCCGTATCCAGGGAAGATTGGAAGATTATAGCAAGCCCTTGCGTTATCTGCATCCGCATTTCCTTTCGCAACCTGGGATGTGAGCCATCCGGACCAGGTGATTTATCTTCCCTGAGCACAGCCAGCCTTTTTAGTACCTCCCTCTCCTAATTTGTACTCTCTCCATTGCCTCTACTTTCTTCACTTCAGCTGATATTTTGTCAAATTCCACTTCCTTAGTGATCACTGATACAAAGTACTCATTAAGTAGATTAACATTGCCCTGCACCTCTAAGCTTATATTATCCTTTTTGTCCCGAATAGGCCCGACTCAACCTCTTACTACCCACTTATCATTTACATGCTGCTCGAAGATTTTTGGGTTTCCTTTCATGTTGACTGCCAGTCTATTCTCATAGAAATAGAGAATAAGCAAATATAGAAGATGTAAGTATTTCCCATCCTTGATGAGGTGGAATTTTTTATGTTGTGGGTGGTAATGTCTTGGTCCACGAGTGTGGTGGAAGCAGAGACAATGAATGATTTGAAAAGGAAATTGGATGGATACTTGAAGGAAAGTAACTTGCAGGAGGAAAGGGATCGAGCTGCTGAGTGGAACTGACGAGATTGCTCCGGGGAGAGCCAGCATGGACGTGATAGGCCAAATGACCACCTTCTATGTTGTAAATGATTCTGTGTTGTTTCTCAAATTCAATCCACTGGTGCTTGGTAAATAATCTCAAAGTAAATTGTGCAACTGGAATATCAGAACCAAGGCAAGGGGCACATAAAGAAGCGAAATTGCTGAAACCCAGGACTGAACCAGGGACCTTTAGATCTTCAGTCTAATGCTCTCCCAACTGAGCAATTTCAGCCCTGCGTTAACAGTGACCTGGTGTCCTTGTTTTGGAAGAAAATACATACATTCAAGTTTTCCAAAAAATTAAAGAACACAACATGTGAGTAATATTCCCAATTGCTTTTTCAGAACTGATGGATTGTGAAGCGGGAGACAGCCAGAAGTGCCACTGAGCCGCACAGACCCCGAGCTGAGAATGAAATGAGATCAAATTCAATCTTTCATAGTGAGATGCTGCTGAGAGGTAAGAGTCCTGAATCAAAGCGAGACTTGCTCATTTCAAACACTCCCTGTACTCTCTGCTCATGAAGCCTTAAAAAAGGGAAAAACAGAATGGCACTCAAACTCACAACCCTGCCATTAAAAGTCTCATATTCGACTGACAGAACTGTCACTTCTACTCGGTCTCTTATTGGATGGATGCAACTCCAACGCAGGGATGGCATTCAAATCCTCCCATGGGTCCACATGTCAGACTGAGTTCCATGTTGTAGACTCAAGCAAAGGAAATCTGCTCACTTCCAAAACTATCAGCGAATTGAAGCTGATTACAATCAACATCATCAGAGGTCAGAACGACCTGGTGAAAGGAGACACCCTGAAGAAGGATCCACAATTATTCAAAGGCATCGACAAAGTGAAAAAAAAGAAAATCGATGAGTCAATGCAAGCCAAACAACAGAAACACTGAAGAATTCCATTCCATTCCAGTCCAGAACCCAGTCCTGTAGTTTTTGGAGTCAGGTCACAACTACAGCAACAACTTTCTATTCCGACTTGGCTGTCTGCACATTCAGTTAATTGCAATTTTGTCGACAAGCTCTTTGAATCCAGTTGTCTGGTCCTCAAGCCAGCTCCGTTTGGAAGTCAATTCCACCTTCTGCAAGGCTGAAAATAAAAGATAACCTTAATCTAAAAATGCCAAAAGACCAGGGCTCGTCCGGGACTTGAACCCGGGATCTCTCGCTTGTTAATTAATCATACTCCCTGAGCGACAATCAATCCCCTAGACCAACGAGCCACTGACCAACCAGGTTTTATTAGCTGCTGTGGAATTTCACTGGAACCCCCCAGCCAATCATCCATTTTTTTTCAGATCAAAGCAACATCCTGCAAATGCTGAAATAAAAACAGAAAGTGCTGGAAATGTTCAGCAGCTCTGGCAGCATCTGTGCTATGAGAAACACAGTTAACGTTTCAGGGCACTCACCTTTTGTTTCAGCCATCCTTTCAGACTGCTTCTGTCCATCCAATCTCACTTTCTATTCTATCCACATTCTAATCATTCACTACGTTACTACATTTTTCATGAATTCCTCACTTCTTTTATTAATGACAATTTTGTATTTCTGGCCTTTGCTTCAGACACCACCACAAGTGGAATCATGTCTCCATCTACCCAATCAAACCACTTCGCTGCATCCTCACATTGCAATGTTTCTTTAACCCTGACAGACTGTGGAGTTTCTGCTGCTTGTTTGTGTTTCTGGCTTCCCACCAATAGATGTCACCTCACTCCAATACAGTGAAGTTTAAAAATCTGAGAGAGACACAATAGGAAATAATTGTTCACATTATAGTGAATGTGTGGGATTTAGAAATACTAGGAGTGGAGACGAGTTATTTTTGCACTCTGCTATTACATCTTTTATAATGGACTCCAGCATTTTCCCCACGACTGATGTCAGGCTAACCGGTATATAATTCGCTGTTTTCTTTCTGCCTCTTTTTTTAAATAGCGGAGTTACATTAACTACCGTCCAATCCATTGGAACTGTACCAGGGTCGATAGAATTTTGAAAAAAGACCAGAAATGCATCTGCTATTTCAAGGGCCACTTCCTTAATTACTCTGGGATGTAGATTATCAGGCCCTGGGGATTTATCGGCCTTCAATCCCATCAATGTCCCAAACATTCCCAACTAATACTGATTTCATACAGTTCCTCCTTCTCATTAGACCCTATGTTCCCCAACATTTCTGGGAGATAATTTGTATCCTCCTTTGTGAAGACAGATCCAAAGTATGTATTTAATTGGTCTGCCATTTCTTTGTTCCCCATTATAAATTCCCCCGTTTCTGACTGCAAGGGGCCCACATTTGCCTTCACTAATCTTTTTCTCTACACCGATCTATAGAAGCTTTGACAGTCAGTTTTTATGTTCTTTGCTAGCTTACTCTCATACTCTATTTCCCCCTTCTTAATCAATCCTTTTGTCCTCCTCTGCTAAATTCCAAACTGCTCACAATCTTCAGGTTTGCTGCTTGTTCTGGCCATTTTATATTTCTCCTCCTTGGATCTAATACTTTCCTTAATTTCTTTTGTAAGCCACAGTTGAGCCACCCTTCCTGTTTTACTTTTGCACAGACAGGAATGAACAATTGTTGTAATTCATCCATGTGCTCTTTAAATGCTAGCCATTGCCTATCCACTGTCAACCCTTTAAGTTACGTTCCCCAATCTATCATAGCCAACTCCCGCCTCATACCTTCATAGTTTCCTTTGTTTAGATTCAGGACCCGAGTCTCGGAATCAACTCTCTCACTCTCCATCTTAATGAAGAATTTTATCATATTATGGGCGCACTTCCCCAAGGGACCCCACACAACAAGATTGTTAACTAATCCTTTCTCATTACACAATACCCAGTCCAGGATGGCCTGTTCTCTAGAGGTGTTTTACACCTCTATCAATTCTCCACTCAATCTCCTTTGATATAGGCAGAATAATCTTAGCTTTTCCAACCTAACCTTGTAACTAAAATCCCCCATCCCTGGATCCATTCTGGTAAATCGCCTCTGCGTCCTCTCAAGGACCCTCACATTCTTTCTAAAGCCTGCTGAGCAGAACTGGAAGCAACACTCCAATTGGGGCCTAACCAGAGTTTTATAATGGTTCAGCATAACTTCCTTGCTTTTGTACTCAATGCCTCTATTTATAAAGCCCAAGATCCCATATGCTTTGCGAACCACTCTCGCAATATGACTTGCCACCTTCAAAGCTTGATGCACATGAACCCCAAGTCCCTCTATTCCAGTACACTCTTTAGAACTGTGCCATTAAGTATATATTGCCTCTCCCTATTCCTTATGCCAAAATACATCACCTCACACTTGTCACTATTAAATTCCATCTGCCACCTGTCTGTCCATTCCGCTAGCCTATCACTGTCCTGTTGCAGGCAGTTCATATCATCCTCACTGTTTGCCGCTCCTCCAAGTTTGGTGTCATCGGGATATTTTGAGATTCTACTCTGTATTCCAAGATCCAAGTCAATTACCTTGAGCAAAAAAAGCAGTGGTTCGAGCACTGACCCTTGGGGAACACCACTGTCGACTATCCTCCAGTCTGACAAAGAACCATTTAGTAAGACTCGCTGTTTTCTGTCCTTAAACCAATTTTCTATCCAATTGGACACTGACCCTCCTATACCACGAACCTCAATTTTGTTAACCGCCCTTTTATGTGGTACCTTGTCAAACGCTTCCTTAAAATCCATATAAACAACATCCACTGCATTCCCTTCATCAACCTGCTCTGCTAGTTCATCAAAAAATGCAGTTAGATTAGTCAAGCATGAACTCCCATTTATAAATCCATGCTCACTTTCATTAATTAACTCGAACCTCTCCAAGTGACTGTTGATTTTTTACCCTGATTATTCTTTCTAAAACCTTACCCACCGCTGCTGTTAATCTAACTGGCCTGTAGTTACCCGGACTGTCCTTACACCCTTTCTTGAATAAGGGTGTCGCATTTGCCACTGTTTAATCCTCTGGCACCTCTCCCGTATCCAGGGAAGATTGGAAGATTATAGCAAGCCCTTGCGTTATCTGCATCCGCATTTCCTTTCGTAACCTGGGATGTGAGCCATCCGGAACAGGTGATTTATCTACCCTAAGCACAGCCAGCCTTTTTAGTACCTCCCTCTCCTAATTTGTACTCTCTCCATTGCCTCTACTTTCTTCACTTCAACTGATATTATGTCAAATTCCACTTCCTTAGTGATCACTGATGCAAAGTACTCATTAAGTAGATTAACATTGCCCTGCACCTCTAAGCTTATATTATCCTTTTTGTCCCTAATAGGCCCGACTCAACCTCTTACTACCCGCTTATCATTTACATGCTGCTCGAAGATTTTTGGGTTTCCTTTCATGTTGACTGCCAGTCTATTCTCATAGAAATAGAGAATAAGCAAATATAGAAGATGTAAGTATTTCCCATCCTTGATGAGGTGGAATTTTTTATGTTGTGGGTGGTAATGTCTTGGCGCACGAGTGTGGTGGAAGCAGAGACAATCAATGATTTGAAAAGGAAATTGGATGGATACTTGAAGGAAGAAACTTGCAGGAGGAAAGGGATCGAGCTGGTGAGTGGAACTGACGAGATTGCTCCGGGGAGAGCCAGCATGGACGTGATAGGCCAAATGACCACCTTCTATGTTGTAAATGATTCTGTGTTGTTTCTCAAATTCAATCCACTGGTGCTTGCTAAATAATCTCAAAGTACATTGTGCAACTGGAAAATCAGAACCAAGGCAAGGGACACATAAGGAAGCGAAATTGCTGAAACCCGGAATTGAACCAGGAACTTTTAAATCTTCAGTCTAATGCTCTCCCAACTGAGCTATGTCAGCCCTATATTAACAGAAGCTTGGTGTCCTTGATTTGGAAGAAAATACATACATTCAAGTTTTCCAAAAAATTAAAGAACACAACATGTGAGTAATATTCCCCATTGCTTTCTCAGTACTGATGGATTGTGAAGCGGGAGACAGCCAGAAGTGCCACTGAGCCGCACAGACCCCGAGCTGAGAATGAAATGAGATCAAATTCAATCTTTCATCGTGAGATGCTGCTGAGAGGTAAGAGTCCTGAATCAAAGCGAGACTTGCTCATTTCAAACACTCCCTGTACTCTCTGCTCATGAAGCCTTAAAAAAGGGAAAAACAGAATGGCAATCAAACACACAACCCTGCCATTAAAAGTCTCATATTCGACTGACAGAACTGTCACTTCAACTCGGTCTCTTATTGGATGGATGCAACTCCAACGCAGGGATGGCATTCAAATCCTCCCATGGGTCCACATGTCAGACTGAGTTCCATGTTGTAGACTCAAGCAAAGGAAATTTGCTCACTTCCAAAACTATCAGCGAATTGAAGCTGATTACAATCAACATCATCGGATGTCAGAACTACCTGGTGAAAGGAGACACCCTGAAGAAGGATCCACAATTATTCAAAGGCATCGACAAAGTGAAAAACAAGAAAATCGATGAGTCAATGCAAGCCAAACAACAGAAACACTGAAGAATTCCATTCCATTCCAGTCCAGAACCCAGTCCTGTTGTTTTTGGAGTCAGGTCACAATTACAGCAACAACTTTGTATTCCCACTTGGCTATCTGTACATTCAGTTAATTGCAATTTTGTCGACAAGCTCTTTGAATCCAGTTGTCTGTTCCTCAAGCCAGCTCCGGATGGAAGTCAATTCCAACTTCTGCAAGGCTGAAACCAATAGATAACCTTAATCTAAAAATGCCAGCAGACCAGGGCTCGTCCAAGACTTGAACCCGGGATCTCTCGCATGTTAATTAACCATACTCCCTAAGCGAGAATCATACCCCTAGACCAACGAGCCACTGACAAGTCAAGCTTTATTAGCTGCTGTGGAATTTCACTGGAACCTCCCAGCCAATCATCCATTTTTTTTCAGATCATAGCAACATCCTGCAAATGCTGAAATAAAAACAGAAAGTGCTGGAAATGTTCAGCAGCTCTGGCAGCATCTGTGCTGTGAGAAACACAGTTAATGTTTCAGGGCACTCACCTTTTGTTTCAGCCATCCTTTCAAACTGCTTCTGTCCATCCAATCTCACTTTCTATTCTATCCACATTCTAACCATTCACTACGTTACTACATTTTTCATGAATTCCTCATTTCTTTTATTAATGACAATTTTGTATTTCTGGCCTTTGCTTCAGAAATCACCACAAGTGGAATCATGTCTCCATCTACCCAATCAAACCACTTCGCTGTTTCCTCACATTGCAATGTTTCTTTAACCCTGACAGACTGTGGAGTTTCTGCTGCTTGATTGCAGTTCTGGTGTCCCGCCAGTAGATGTCACCTCACTCCAATACAGTGAAGTTTACAAATCTGAGAGAGACACAATAGGAAATAATTGTTCACATTATAGTGAATGTGTGGGATTTAGAAATACTAGGAGTGGAGACGAGTTATTATTGCTCTCTGCTATTACATCTTTTATAATGGACTCCAGCATTTTCCCCACGACTGATGTCAGGCTAACCGGTATATAATTCGCTGTTTTCTTTCTGCCTCTTTTTTTAAATAGCGGAGTTACATTGACTACCGTCCAATCCATTGGAACTGTTCCAGAGTCGATAGAATTTTGAAAAAAGACCAGAAATGCATCTGCTATTTCAAGGGCCACTTCATTAATTACTCTGGGATGTAGATTATCAGGCCCTGGTGATTTATCGGCCTTCAATCCCATCAATTTCCCAAACATTCCCTACTAATACTGATTTCATACAGTTCCTCCTTCTCACTAGACCCTATGTTCCCCAACATTTCTGGGAGATAATTTGTATCCTCCTTTGTGAAGACAGATCCAAAGTATGTATTTAATTGGTCTGCCATTTCTTTGTTCCCCATTATAAATTCCCCCGTTTCTGACTGTAAGGGGCCCACATTTGTCTTCACTAATCTTTTTCTCTACACATATCTATAGAAGCTTTTACAGTCAGTTTTTATGTTCTTTGCTAGCTTACTCTCATACTCTATTTCCCCCTTCTTAATCAATCCTTTAGTCCTCCTCTGCTAAATTCCAAACTGCTCACAATCTTCAGGTTTGCTGCTTGTTCTGGCCATTTTATATTTCTCCTCCTTGGATCTAATACTTCCCTTAATTTCTTTTGTAAGCCACAGTTGAGCCACCCTTCCTGTTTTACTTTTGCACAGACAGGAATGAACAATTGTTGTAATTCATCCATGCGCTCTTTAAATGCTAGCCATTGCCTATCCACTGTCAACCCTTTAAGTAACGTTCCCCAATCTATCATAGCCAACTCCCGCCTCATACCTTCATAGTTTCCTTTGTTTAGAATCAAGACCCGAGTCTCGGAATCAACTCTCTCACTCTCCATTTTAATGAAGAAGTTTATCATATTATGGGCGCACTTCCCCAAGGGTCCCCACACAACAAGATTGTTAACTAATCCTTTCTCATTACACAATACCCAGTCCAGGATGGCCTGTTCTCTAGAGGTGTTATACACCTCTATCAATTCTCCACTCAATCTCCTTTGATATAGGCAGAATAATCCTAGCTTTTCCAACCTAACCTTGTAACTAAAATCCCCCATCCCTGGATCCATTCTGGTAAATCGCCTCTGCGTCCTCTCAAGGACCCTCACATTCTTTCTAAAGTCTGCTGAGCAGAACTGAAAGCAACACTCCAATTGGGGCCTAACCAGAGTTTTATAATGGTTCAGCATAACTTCCCTGCTTTTGTACACAATGTCTCTATTTATAAAGTCCAAGATCCCATATGCTTTGCAAACCACTCTCGCAATATGTCTTCCCACCTTCAAAGATTGATGCACATGAACCCCAAGTCCCTCTATTCCAGTACACTCTTTAGAACTGTGCCATTAAGTATATATTGCCTCTCCCTATTCCTTATGCCAAAATACATCACCTCACACTTGTCACTATTAAATTCCATCTGCCACCTGTCTGCCCATTCTGCTAGCCTATCACTGTCCTGTTGCAGGCAGTTCATATCATCCTCACTGTTTGCCACTCCTTCAAGTTTGGTGTCATCGGCATATTTTGAGATTCTACTCTGTATTCCAAGATCCAAGTCACTTACCTTTAGCAAAAAAAGCAGTGGTTCTAGCACTGACCCTTGGGGAACACCACTGTCGACTATCCTCCAGTCTGACAAAGAACCATTTAATAAGACTCGCTGTTTTCTGTCCTTAAACCAATTTTCTATCCAATTGGACACTGACCCTCCTATACCACGAACCACAATTTTGTTAACCGCCCTTTTATGTGGTACCTTGTCAAACGCTTCCTTAAAATCCATATAAACAACATCCACTGCATTCCCTTCATCAACCTGCTCTGTTAGTTCATCAAAAAATGCAGTTAGATTAGTCAAGCATGAACTCCCATTTATAAATCCATGCTCACTCTCCTTAATTAACTCGAACCTCTCCAAGTGACTGTTGATTTTTTACCCTGATTATTCTTTCTAAAACCTTACCCACCGCTGCTGTTAATCTAACTAGCCTGTAGTTACCCGGACTGTCCTTACACCCTTTCTTGAATAAGGGTGTCGCATTTGCCACTGTTTAATACTCTGGCACCTGCACCGTATCCAGGGAAGATTGGAAGATTATAGCAAGCCCTTCCGTTATCTGCATCCGCATTTCCTTTCGCAACCTGGGATGTGAGCCATCCGGACCAGGTGATTTATCTTCCCTGAGCACAGCCAGCCTTTTTAGTACCTCCCTCTCCTAATTTGTACTCTCTCCATTGTCTCTACTCTCTTCACTTCGACTGATATTTTGTCAAATTCCACTTCCTTGGTGATCACTGATGCAAAGTACTCATTAAGTAGATTAACATTGCCCTGCACCTCTAAGCTTATATTATCCTTTTTGTCCCTAATAGGCCCGACTCAACCTCTTACTACCCACTTATCATTTACATGCTGCTCGAAGATTTTTGGGTTTCCTTTCATGTTGACTGCCAGTCTATTCTCATAGAAATAGAGAATAAGCAAATATAGAAGATGTAAGTATTTCCCATCCTTGATGAGGTGGAATTTTTTATGTTGTGGGTGGTAATGTCTTGGCCCACGAGTGTGGTGGAAGCAGAGACAATCGATGATTTGAAAAGGAAATTGGATGGATACTTGAAGGAAAGAAACTTGCAGGAGGAAAGGGATCGAGCTGGTGAGTAGAACTGACTAGATTGCTCCGGGGACAGCCAGCATGGACGTGATAGGCCAAACGACCACCTTCTATGTTGTAAATGACTCTGTGTTGTTTCTCAAATTCAATCCACTGGTGCTTGGGAAATAATCTCAAAGTAAATTGTGCAACCAGAAAATGAGAACCAAGGCAAGGGACGCATAAGGAAGCAAAATTGCTGAAACCCGGGATTGAATCAGGGCCCTTTAGATTTTCAGTCTAACGCTCTCCCAACTGAGTTTTTCAGCCCTACATTAAAAGTGGCTTGGTGTCCTTGTTTTGGAAGAAAATACATACATTCAAGTTTTCCAAAAAATTAAAGAACACAACATGTGAGTAATATTCCCCATTGCTTTCGCAGTACTGATGGATTGTGAAGCGGGAGACAGCCAGAAGTGCCACTGAGCCGCACAGACCCCGAGCTGAGAATGAAATGAGATCAAATTCAATCTTTCATAGTGAGATGCTGCTGAGAGGTAAGAGTCCTGAATCAAAGCGAGACTTGCTCATTTCAAACACTCCCTGTACTCTCTGCTCATGAAGCCTTAAAAAAGGGAAAAACAGAATGGCACTCAAACTCACAACCCTGCCATTAAAAGTCTCATATTCGACTGACAGAACTGTCACTTCTACTCGGTCTCTTATTGGATGGATGCAACTCCAACGCAGGGATGGCATTCAAATCCTCCCATGGGTCCACATGTCAGACTGAGTTCCATGTTGTAGACTCAAGCAAAGGAAATCTGCTCACTTCCAAAACTATCAGCGAATTGAAGCTGATTACAATCAACATCATCAGAGGTCAGAACGACCTGGTGAAAGGAGACACCCTGAAGAAGGATCCACAATTATTCAAAGGCATCGACAAAGTGAAAAACAAGAAAACCGATGAGTCAATGCAAGCCAAACAACAGAAACACTGAAGAATTCCATTCCATTCCATTCCAGAACCCAGTCCTGTTGTTTTTGGAGTCAGGTCACAATTACAGCAACAACTTTATATTCCCACTTGGCTATCTGTCCATTTAGTTAATTACAATTTTGTCGACAAGCTCTTTGAATCCAGTTGTCTGGTCCTCAAGCCAGCTCCGGATGGAAGTCAATTCCACCTTCTGCAAGGCTGAAACCAATAGATAACCTTAATCTAAAAATGCCAGCAGACCAGGGCTCGTCCGGGACTTGAACCCGGGATTTCTCGCATGTTAATTAACCATACGCACTAAGCGAGAATCATACCCCTAGACCAACGAGCCACTGACACGTCAGGTTTATTAGCTGCTGTGGAATTTCACTGGAACCCCCCAGCCAATCATCCATTTTTTTCAGATCAAAGCAACATCCTGCAAATGCTGAAATAAAAACAGAAAGTGCTGGAAATGTTCAGCAGCTCTGGCAGCATCTGTGCTGTGAGAAACACAGTTAACGTTTCTGGGCACTCACCTTTTGTTTCAGCCATCCTTTCAGACTGCTTCTGTCCATCCAATCTCACTTTCTATTCTATCCACATTCTAACCATTCACTACGTTACTAAATTTTTCATGAATTCCTCATTTCTTTTATTAATGACAATTTTGTATTTCTGGCCTTTGCTTCAAACACCACCACAAGTGGAATCATGTCTCCATCTACCCAATCAAACCACTTCGCTGCATCCTCACATTGCAATGTTTCTTTAACCCTGACAGACTGTGGAGTTTCTGCTGCTTGTTTGTGTTTCTGGCTTCCCACCAGTAGATGTCACCTCACTCCAATACAGTGAAGTTTACAAATCTGAGAGAGACACAACAGGAAATAATTGTTCAGATTATAGTGAATGTGTGGGATTTAGAAATACTAGGAGTGGAGACGAGTTATTATTGCACTCTGCTATTACATCTTTTATAATGGACTCCAGCATTTTCCCCACGACTGATGTCAGGCTAACCGGTATATAATTCGCTGTTTCCTTTCTGCCTCTTTTTTAAAATAGCGGAGTTACATTAACTACCGTCCAATCAATTGGAACTGTTCCAGAGTCGATAGAATTTTGAAAAAAGACCAGAAATGCATCTGCTATTTCAAGGGCCACTTCCTTAAGTACTCTGGGATGTAGATTATCAGGCCCTGGGGATTTATCGGCCTTCAATCCCATCAATTTCCCAAACATTCCCAACTAATACTGATTTCACACAGTTCCTCCTTCTCACTAGACCCTATGTTCCCCAACATTTCTGGGAGATAATTTGTATCCTCCTTTGTGAAGACAGATCCAAAGTATGTATTTAATTGGTCTGTCATTTCTTGGTTCCCCATTATAAATTCCCCCATTTCTGACTGTCAGGGGCCCACATTTGTCTTCACTACTCTTTTTCTCTTCATATATCTATAGAAGCTTTTACAGTCAATTTTGATGTTCTCTGCAAGCTTATTTCCACTTGTTAATCAATCCCTTTGTCCTCCTCTGCTAAATTCCAAACTGCTCACAATCTTCCGGTTTGCTGCTTGTTCTGGCCATTTTATATTTCTCCTCCTTGGATCTAATACTTCCCTTAATTTCTTTTGTAAGCCACAGTTGAGCCACCCTTCCTGTTTTACATTTGCACAGACAGGAATGAACAATTGTTGTAATTCATCCATGCACTCTTTAAATTCTAGCCATTGCCTATCCACTGTCAACCCTTTAAGTAACATTCCCCAATCTATCATAGCCAACTCCCGCCTCATAACTTCATAGTTTCCTTTGTTTAGATTCAAGACCCGAGTCTCGGAATCAACTCTCTCACTCTCCATCTTAATGAAGAATTTTATCATATTATGGGCGCACTTCCCCAAGGGACCCCACACAACAAGATTGTTAACTAATCCTTTCTCATTACACAATACCCAGTCCAGGATGGCCTGTTCTCTAGAGGTGTTTTACACCTCTATCAATTCTCCACTCAATCTCCTTTGATATAGGCAGAATAATCTTAGCTTTTCCAACCTAACCTTGTAACTAAAATCCCCCATCCCTGGATCCATTCTGGTAAATCACCTCTGCGTCCTCTCAAGGACCCTCACATTCTTTCTAAAGTCTGCTGAGCAGAACTGGAAGCAACACTCCAATTGGGGCCGAACCAGAGTTTTATAATGGTTCAGCATAACTTCCCTGCTTTTGTACTCAATGCCTCTATTTGTAAAGCCCAAGATCCCATATGCTTTGCAAACCACTCTTGCAATATGTCTTCCCACCTTCAAAGATTGATGCACATGAACCCCAAGTCCCTCTATTCCAGTACACTCTTTAGAACTGTGTCATTAAGTATATATTGCCTCTCCCTATTCCTTATGCCAAAATACATCACCTCACACTTGTCACTATTAAATTCCATCTGCCACCTGTCTGCCCATTCTGCTAGCCTATCACTGTCCTGTTGCAGGCAGTTCATATCATCCTCACTGTTTGCCACTCCTCCAAGTTTGGTGTCATCGGCATATTTTGAGATTCTACTCTGTATTCCAAGATCCAAGTCACTTATCTTGAGCAAAAAAATCAGTGGTTCTAGCACTGACCCTTGGGGAACACCACTGTCGACTATCCTCCAGTCTGACAAAGAACCATTTAATAAGACTCGCTGTTTTCTGTCCTTAAACCAATTTTCTATCCAATTGGACACTGACCCTCCTATACCACGAACCTCAATTTTGTTAACCGCCCATTTATGTGGTACCTTGTCAAACGCTTCCTTAAAATCCATATAAACAACATCCACTGCATTCCCTTCATCAACCTGCTCTGTTAGTTCATCAAAAAATGCAGTTAGATTAGTCAAGCATGAACTCCCATTTATAAATCCATGCTCACTCTCCTTAATTAAGTCAAACCTCTCCAAGTGACTGTTGATTTTTTACCCTGATTATTCTTTCTAAAACCTTACCCACCGCTGCTGTTAATCTAACTGGCCTGTAGTTACCCGGACTGTCCTTACACCCTTTCTTGAATAAGGGTGTCGCATTTGCCACTGTTTAATCCTCTGGCACCTCCCCCGTATCCAGAGAAGATTGGAAGATTATAGCAAGCCCTTCCGTTATCTGCATCCGCATTTCCTTTCGCAACCTGGGATGTGAGCCATCCGGACCAGGTGATTTATCTTCCCTAAGCACAGCCAGCCTTTTTTGTACCTCCCTCTCCTAATTTGTACTCTCTCCATTGCCTCTACTCACTTCACTTCGACTGATATTTTGTCAAATTCCACTTCCTTAGTGATCACTAATACAAAGTACTCATTAAGTAGATTAACATTGCCCTGCACCTCTAAGCTTATATTATCCTTTTTGTCCCTAATAGGCCCGACTCAACCTCTTACTCCCCTCTTATCATTTACATGTTGCTCGATGATTTTTGGGTTTCCTTTCATGTTGACTGCCAGTCTATTCTCATAGAAATAGAGAATAAGCAAATTTAGAAGATATAAGTATTTCCCATCCTTGATGAGGTGGAAATTTTTTATTTGTGGGTGGTAATGACTTGGCCCATGAGTGTGGTGGAAGCAGAGACAATCAATAATTTGAAAAGGAAATTGGATGGATACTTGAAGGAAAGAAACTTGCAGGAGGAAAGGGATCGAGCTGGTGAGTGGAACTGACTAGATTGCTCCGGGGAGAGCCAGCATGGACGTGATAGGCCAAACGACCACCTTCTATGCGGTAAATGACTCTGTGTTGTTTCTCAAATTCAATCCACTGGTGCTTGGTAAATAATTTCAAAGGAAATTGTGCAACTGGAAAATCAGAACCAAGGCAAGGGACGCATAAGGAAGCGAAATTGCTGAAACCCAGGATTCAACCAGGGTCATTTAAATCTTCAGTCTAATGCTCTCCCAACTGAGCTATTTCAGCTCTACATTAACAGTGTTTTGGTGTCCGTGTTTTGGAAGAAAATACATACATTCAAGTTTTCCAAAAAATTAAAGAACACAACATGTGAGTAATATTCCCCATTGCTTTCTCAGTACTGATGGATTGTGAAGCGAGAGACAGCCGGAAGTGCCACTGAGCCGCACAGACCCCGAGCTGAGAATGAAATGAGATCTAATTCAATCTTTCATAGAGAGATGCTGCGGAGAGGTAAGAGTCCTGAATCAAAGCGAGACTTGCTGATTTTAAACACTCCCTGTACTCTCTGCTCATGAAGCCTTAAAAAAGGGAAAAACAAAATGGCACTCAAACTCACAAAAATAAAAGCAAAATACTGCGGATGCTGGAAATCTGAAACAAAAACAAGAAATTCTGCAACCACTCAGCAGGTCTGGCAGCATCTGTGGAAAGAGAAGCAGAGTTAACGTTTCGGGTCAGTGACCCTTCTTCGGAAATGACAAATATTAGAAAAGTCACAGATTATAAGCAAGTGAGGTGGGGGTGGGGCAAGAGATAACAAAGGAGAAGGTACAGATTGGACCAGGCCACATAGCTGACCAAAAGGTCACGGAGCAAAGGCAAACAATATGTTGATGGTGTGTTGAAAGACAAAGCATTAGTACAGATTAGGTGTGAATACACTGAATGTTGAACAGCAGCAAGTGCAAACCTGAAAAAAAACCTGAAAAAAAACAGTGGGTAAGCAAACTGAACAAACTAAGATGAAATTAAATAAATGCAAAAAAAGATTGTAAAAAATGTAAAAAATAATGCAAAAAGAAAGGAAGAAAAAATAACTAAAGATGAAAGTAAAATGGGGGGCTGTCATGCTCTGAAATTATTGAACTCAGTGTTCAGTCCGGCAGGCTGTAGTGTGCCTAATCGGTAGATGAGATGCTGTTCCTCGAGCTTGCGTAGATGTTCACTGGAACACTGCAGCAATCCCAGGACAGAGATGTGAGCATGAGAGCAGGGGGGAGTGTTGAAATGGCAAGCAACCGGAAGCTCAGGGTCCTGCTTGCGGACTGAGCGGAGATGTTCCGCAAAGCGGTCACCCAGTCTGCGCTTGGTCTCCCCAATGTAGAGGAGACCACACTGTGAGCAGCGAATACAGTATACTACATTGAAAGAAGTACAAGTAAATCGCTGCTTCACCTGAAAGGAGTGTTTGGGGCCTGGGATAGTGAGGAGAGAGGAGGTAAATGGGCAGGTATTACACCTCCTGCGATTGCAGGGGAAGGTGCCCTGAGACGGGGACGAGGTGGTGGGGGTAATGGAGGAGTGGACCAGGGTGTCGCGGAGGGAACGATCCCTTCGGAATGCTGACAGTGGAAGGGAGGGGAAGATGCGACTGGTAGTGGCATCACGCTGGAGGTGGCGAAAATGGCGGAGGATGATCCTTTGGATATGGAGGCTGGTGGGATGAAAAGTGAGGACAAGGGGAACCCTGTCACGGTTCTGGGAGGGAGGGGAAGGGGTGAGGGTAGAGGTGCGAGGAATGGGCCGGACACGGTTGAGTGCCCTGTCAACAACAGTGGGGGGAAATCCTCGGTTGAGGAAAAAGGAGGTCATATCAGAAGCACCGTCATGGAAGGTAGCATCATCAGAGCAGATGCGTCGGAGACGGAGAAACTGGGAGAATGGAATGGAGTCCTTACAGGAGGTCGGGTGTGAAGAAGTGTAGTCGAGGTAGCTGTGGGAGTCGGTGGGCTTATAATGGATATTGGTAGACAACCTATTCCCAGAAATGGAGACAGTGAAGTCGAGGAAGGGAAGGGAAGTGTCAGAGATGGACCATGTGAAGGTGAGAGAAGGGTGGAAATTGGAAGCAAAGTTGATAAAGTTTTCTAGTTCGGGGCGGGAGCAGGAAACGGCACCGATGCAGCCATCAATGTACCGGAAAAAGAGTTGGGGGAGGGGGCCTGAGTAGGACTGGAACAAAGAATGCTCGACATATCCCACAAAAAGACAGGCATAACTAGGACCCATGCGGGTACCCATAGTGACACCTTTTACTTGAAGGAAGTGCGTGGAGTTGAAGGAGAAGTTGTTCAATGTGAGAACAAGTTCAGCCAGGCGGAGGAGGGTGGTGGTGGATGGGGACTGGTTGGGCCTCTGTTCCAGGAAGAAGCGGAGAGCCCTCAAACCATCCTGGTGGGGGATGGAGGTGTAGAGCGATTGGACGTCCATAGTGAAGAGGAGGCGGTTGGGACCAGGAAAGTGGAAATTGTCAAAATGACGTAGGGCGTCAGAAGAGTCACGGATTTTGGGAAGGAGGTAGAAGCGGGCTGTCCGGGGTTGTGGGACTATGAGGTTGGAAGCTGTAGAGGGAAGATCTCCAGAGGAGATGAGGTCAGTGACAGTCCTTTGGACGGTGGCTTGATGTTCGGTGGTGGGGTCATGGTCCAGAGGGAGGTAGGAAGAGGTGTCTGTGAGTTGGCTTTGAGCTTCTGCAAGGTAGAGGTCGGTACGCCATACAACAACAGCACCACCCTTGTCTGCAGGTTTGATGACCATGTCGGGGTTAGACCTGAGAGAACGGAGTGCCTCAAGTTCAGAGGGGGACATTGTTCTCACATTGAACAACTTCTCCTTCAACTCCACGCACTTCCTTCAAGTAAAAGGTGTCGCTATGGGTACCCGCATGGGTCCTAGTTATGCCTGTCTTTTTGTGGGATATGTCGAGCATTCTTTGTTCCAGTCCTACTCAGGCCCCCTCCCCCAACTCTTTTTCCGGTACATTGATGACTGTATCGGTGCCGTTTCCTGCTCCCGCCCCGAACTAGAAAACTTTATCAACTTTGCTTCCAATTTCCACACTTCTCTCACCTTCACATGGTTCATCACTGACACTTCCCTTCCCTTCCTCGACTTCTCTTTCTCCATCTCTGGGAATAGGTTGTCTACCAATATCCATTATAAGCCCACCGACTCCCACAGCTACCTCGACTACACTTCTTCACACCCTACCTCCTGTAAGGACTCCATTCCATTCTCCCAGTTTCTCCTTCTCCGACGCATCTGCTCTGATGATGCTACCTTCCATGACGGTGCTTCTGATATGACCTCCTTTTTCCTCAACCGAGGATTTCCCCCCACTGTGGTTGCCAGGGCCCTCAACCGTGTCCGACCCATTCCCCGCACCTCTACCCTCACCCCTTCCCCTCCCTCCCAGAACCGTGACAGGGTTCCCCTTGTCCTCACTTTTCATCCCACCAGCCTCCATATCCAAAGGATCATCCTCCGCCATTTTCGCCACCTCCAGCGTGATGCCACTGCCAGTCGCATCTTCCCCTCCCTTCCCCTGTCAGCATTCCGAAGGGATCGTTCCCTCCGCGACACCCTGGTCCACTCCTCCATTACCCCCACCACCTCGTCCCCGTCCCAGGGCACCTTCCCCTGCAATCGCAGGAGGTGTAATACCTGCCCATTTACCTCCTCTCTCCTCACTATCCCAGGCCCCAAACACTCCTTTCAGGTGAAGCAGCGATTTACTTGTACTTCTTTCAATGTAGTAAACTGTATTCGCTGCTCACAGTGTGGTCTCCTCTACATTGGGGAGACCAAGCGCAGACTGGGTGACCGCGTTGCGGAACATCTCCGCTCAGTCCGCAAGCAGGACCCTGAGCTTCCAGTTGCTTGCCATTTCAACACTCCCCCCTGCTCTCATGCTCACATCTCTGTCCTGGGATTGCTGCAGTGTTCCAGTGAACATCAACGCAAGCTCGAGGAACAGCATCTCATCTACCGATTAGGCACACTACAGCCTACCGGACTGAACATTGAGTTCAATAATTTCAGAGCATGACAGCCCCCCATTTTACTTTCATTTTTAGTTATTTTTTCTTCCTTTTTTTTTCCATTCTTTTTTACATTTTTTACAATCTTTTTTTGCATTTATTTCATTTCATCTTAGTTTGTTCAGTTTGCTTACCCACTGTTTTTATCAGGTTTTTTTTCAGGTTTGCACTTGCTGCTGTTCAATATTCAGTGTATTCACACCTAATCTGTACTAATGCTTTGTCTTTCAACACACCAATAACATATTGTTTGCCTTTGCTCCGTGACCTTTTGGTCAGCTATGTGGCCTGGTCCAATCTGCACCTTCTCCTTTGTTATCTCTTGCCCCACCCCCACCTCACTTGCTTATAATCTGTGACTTTTCTAATATTTGTCAGTTCCGAAGAAGGGTCACTGACCCGAAACGTTAACTCTGCTTCTCTTTCCACAGATGCTGCCAGACCTGCTGAGTGATTCCAGCATTTCTTGTATTTGACTCAAACTCACAACCCTGCCATTAAAAATCTCATATTCGACTGACAGAACTGTCACTTCTACTCGGTGTCTTATTGGATGGATGCAACTCCAACGCAGGGGTGGCATTCAAATCCTCCCATGGGTCCACATGTCAGACTGAGTTCCATGTTGTCGACTCAAGCAAAGGAAATCTGCTCAGTTCCAAAACTATCAGCGAATTGAAGCTGATTACAATCAACATCATCAGAGGTCAGAACTACCTGGTGAAAGAAGACACTCTGAAGAAGGATCCACAATTATTCAAAGGCATCGACAAAGTGAAAAACAAGAAAATCGATGAGTCAATGCAAGCCAAACAACAGAAACACTGAAGAATTCCATTCCAGTCCATTCCAGAACCCAGTCCTGTTGTTTTTGGAGTCAGGTCTCAATTACTGCGACAACTTTATATTCTCACTTGGCTATCTGTACATTTTGTAAATTTCAATTTTGTCGACAAGCTCTTTGAATCCAGTTCTCTGGTCCTCAAGCCAGCTCCGTAAGGCTGACACCAATCAGTAACATTAAACTAAAAATGCCAAGAGCTCATTGGTGATTTGAACCTGGGGTCGCTCACACTTTCATTAATCACACTTCTTAAACAAGAATCACACCCGTTGACCAAGGAGCCACTGACAGCAAGGTGTTGTATTAGCTCCTGTGGAATTTCACGGGCACCCACAGTGGATCATCCAACCCATAATCCTGAGATTAAAAGTGTCCTGTTCCACTGACTGAACTGTCACTTCTACTCTGTCTCTTATTGGACGGATGCTGTTGTAGGCTCCTCCCCAGGGTTGGCAGTTTTTTCTCTGTGAACCAGCTTCCTCTCAGTTCCCAAATTTATCAGTAAATCCACTGACAAAATCTCCAAAGTGTTATTTGTTCCTCTCACTCCTCGACAATAAAATTTCGATCTCTTTGCTCTTTTTACCTTCCAAACATTGATATCCATTTTGCTCAGCATTTATTTCTCTCTCCTTTTTATTTAGTTCATGCATTTTATTAGAAACATTTCATTTCAATTATTTCTGGGGCAAGAAATGAACAGAAGAGATTTGCTGCAATGATACCAGGGGTGAAGGATTTCAGTTATGTGGAGAGATTGGAGAAGCTGAGGTTGTTCTTCTTGGAGCAGAGAACGTTCAGAAGAGATTTGTCCAAGGTGTTCAAAATCATGATGGTTCTCAACACTTTAAATCAGGAGAAACTGTTTCCTGTGGCAAAAGGGTCAGTAAGCAGAGGACACAGATATCAGGTGATTGGCAAAAGAACTAGAGGTGACATGAAGAACCATTTGTTACACAGTAATGTGTTGTGATCTGGAATGCACTGCCTGATTGGGAGATGAAAGCAGATTCAATCGTAACTTTCAAAAGGGATATGGATAGATGCTGGAAGGGAAAATGTACAGGATTACAGGAAAAAGCCACGCAGCAGGACTAATTGTAATTTGTCTCTACCAAAGAGACAACACTGGCATGATGGACCAAATGGTCTCTTTGTTCGTCATTCTATGATTCCATAGACATCATGTTGCTAGAATTCCCTCTGACCTGGAAGAGAATCAAACCGATTCGAGGTATTGTAAACACCACCCATGCCATGTTGTTTATTCTCTGTTTTTCACGTTGGCTGCCCCTCGTTCTTTCTGTGTTTCCAGCCTGGTCTGCTCCTCTGACCTTCATTCCTGACACTCTATCGACCGTGGCTGACTCATTGTTTGCAATGTTGTGTAATGGTGACTTCACCTTTAAGAAACTGTACCTTTAAGAGACCAA
The DNA here is from genome assembly GCF_036365525.1 of Heterodontus francisci. Classification (NCBI taxonomy): domain Eukaryota; kingdom Metazoa; phylum Chordata; class Chondrichthyes; order Heterodontiformes; family Heterodontidae; genus Heterodontus; species Heterodontus francisci. Next base: position 2,465,073 of record NW_027142345.1, read on the forward strand.
GCCACTGATGCAACAGATGACGTCATCATACATATATAAGGAGACACCATTTTGAGAGACACATTCTACACATGGCTTGTAGAGAGCGCACACACACCAATGAGAAAAAGACCTGGGACCTGTGATCATGCCATGTAGATAAGAAAGACAATAAATACTGTTTGTATTGAATCTGAATATAAAGCCTGGGGTCATCATTTAATGTAGACGGAAGAACACAGCACAACACTATATTTTTCTGACATTGAGGATTAAAAAGAAGTAATCACACAGACAACCAGGGACATACAGAAGACTTACATTGACAATTCCAGATTTAAATAAATAACAATCATCATGTGTGCACAACAACAGCCAGTCTTTCCAGCCTTTACAGAGATAGACAGCAACCCAGGGCCACACTGGAGCAAATGGCTCACAAGACTTGAACTCCGAATGATGGCACTCGCTATCAATACACCCCGAAGAAAGAGAGCGTTACTCCTGCACTCTGCTGGACCAAAAGTTGACAATACCTTCAATACACTCAGCGACACTGGAACCGATAATGATTATGATGTTGCGATGCATTTTCTAACAAGATATTTTCAAGCAAGGGCAAATCCTCACTCTGAAATTTATGTTTCCGGCAAGCAAAACAATATGGTGCGAGACTCTTGACCACTACATGATGAGACTCAGAAGTCTGAGAAAGAGGCAAATAACGTGACGACGAGATTCCCCTGAGAAACACACAAAACACAAAGACACAGAGGAAACCCAGAGAAAGGTCAAGGAAGACCAAGACAGAAGTCACAATCACATTCAAACATCCAATCATTGCAGTGGTGAGGATCCTTATTACAAAACTTGTCCTTCGAGAGGGAAGACGTGTCAAGTCTGCAGAAAAATGGGACATTTCACTACAGTATGCTGATCGAAGCCTGCAGGAAACATTCATAGATTTAAATGCCAGAAGGAAGAATACATATTTGCAGCACGAGAGAAGATTTTTGTTGCTCGCGACCACAAGTCCCGACACGTGCCCATGTGTGATGTGTTCAGAGGTAATTCGACAATATCTGCAGTAATTGACTCGGAGCAATGATCAACATAATGGATGCTCCGACATTCCACAAGTAACAGAGAAAACAGAAACTGTAATTGAACAAGCTGATATCTAAAATCTTCTCCCATGGATCAGATACTCCTCCACCAGTCCTAGGGATCATCCAAGTTACTTTTAAATCCTCCCAGGGGTCCACATGTCAGACTGAGTTCCATGTTGTAGAATCAAGCAAAGAAAATGTGCTCAGTTCCAAAACTATCAGCAAGTTGAAGCTGATTACGATCAACATCACCAGAGGTCAGAACTACATTGTGAAAGAAGACAGTCTGAAGAAGGATCCACAATATATACAAAGACATCGGCAAAGTAAAAAAGAAAACTTTATTTTAGTTTGTTCAGTTTGTTTCTACTGTGCCTACCCACTGTTTTTTTCATGTTTGTGATTGTGGCTGTTTAGTTTTTTTTCAGACCATTAACACCGTATCTGCACTAATGCTTTGTCTTTCAGCACACCATTAACATATTGTTTCCCTTTTTCTGGTCAACTATTCTGTGGCCTTGTCCCATCTACACCTTCTCCTTTGTCATCTCTTGCCCCACCCCCGCTTTACTTGCTTATAATCTTTTACATTTCTAATATTTGCCAGTTCTGAAGAAGGTTCAGTGACCTGAAACGTTAACTCTGCTTCTCTCTCCACAGATGCTGCCAGACCTGCTGAGTTTTGTCAGCACCTTCAGTTTTTATTTCAGATTTCCAGCATCCGCAGTATTTTGCTTTTAAGAAAATCGATGAATCAGTTTCCTTATTTATTTCTGACAAATGATAGATTTGAGTTAGGTAAGGTACCAAGGGTTACAGAAACAAGCAGACAAATGGTGTTAATATACAGATCAGCAAATATCTAATTGAATGGTGGAACAGACTCGAAAGGCTGAATGTCCTCATCAAGTTCCTATGTTTCTCTTCATTGTCCAAACCCCAACAGTAAACGTCTTTGTTCTCTCCATAGACATTGAATGAGCCATCGTGTGTTTCCAGTGTTTTGACTTGTTTAAAGGTCGGTTTTTGGAATGAGCCGATGGAATTTAAAACAGATATCCGGCTTCAAACTGCTATTAACCGAGGCCACGCCATTGTCGGATCATTTAATGACCACTCAAAATTCACCTGAGACCAGTGTTAGTGTGCAGCTATGAGAGGGGATTTCTGTACAGTCAGGGCAGGGAACAGCAGTGAGACCAGTGTTAATGTGCAGCTATGAGAGGGGATTTCTGTACAGTCAGAATAGGGAACAGCAGTGAGACCAGTGTTAATGTGCAGCTATGAGAGGGGATTTCTGTGCAGTCAGGGCAGGGAACAGCAGTGAGACCAGTGTTAATGTGCAGCTATGAGAGGGGATTTCTGTACAGTCAGAATAGGGAACAGCAGTGAGACCAGTGTTAATGTGCAGCTATGAGAGGGGATTTCTGTACAGTCAGAGCAGGGAACAGCAGTGAGACCAGTGTTAATGTGCAGCTATGAGAGGGGATTTCTGTACAGTCAGAGCAGGGAACAGCAGTGAGACCAGTGTTAATGTGCAGCTATGAGAGGGGATTTCTGTACAGTCAGGGCAGGGAACAGCAGTGAGACCAGTGTTAATGTGCAGCTATGAGAGGGAATGTCTGCACAGTCAGAATAGGGAACAGCAGTGAGACCAGTGTTAATGTGCAGCTATGAGAGGGGATTTCTGTACAGTCAGAGCAGGGAACAGCAGTGAGACCAGTGTTAATGTGCAGCTATGAGAGGGGAGTTCTGTACAGTCAGGGCAGGGAACAGCAGTGAGACCAGTGTTAATGTGCAGCTATGAGAGGGGATTTCTGTACAGTCAGAGCAGGGAACAGCAGTGAGACCAGTGTTAATGTGCAGCTATGAGAGGGGATTTCTGTACAGTCAGAGCAGGGAACAGCAGTGAGACCAGTGTTAATGTGCAGCTATGAGAGGGGATTTCTGTACAGTCAGGGCAGGGAACAGCAGTGAGACCAGTGTTAATGTGCAGCTATGAGAGGGGATTTCTGTACAGTCAGAGCAGGGAACAGCAGTGAGACCAGCGTTAATGTGCAGCTATGAGAGGGGATTTCTGTAACGTCAGGGCAGGGAACAGCAGTGAGACCAGTGTTAATGTGCAGCTATGAGAGGGGACTTTTGTACAGTCAGGGCAGGGAACAGCACTGAGACCAGTGTTAATGTGCAGCTATGAGAGGGGATTTCTGTAACGTCAGGGCAGGGAACAGCAGTGAGACCAGTGTTAATGTGCAGCTATGAGAGGGGACTTTTGTACAGTCAGGGCAGGGAACAGCACTGAGACCAGTGTTAATGTGCAGCTATGAGAGGGGATTTTTGTACAGTCAGGGCAGGGAACAGCACTGAGACCAGTGTTAATGTGCAGCTATGAGAGGGGATTTCTGTACAGTCAGGGAATGGAACAGCAGTGAGACCAGTGTTAATGTGCAGCTATGAGAGGGGACTTTTGTACAGTCAGGGCAGGGAACAGCAGTGAGACCAGTGTTAATGTGCAGCTATGGGAGGGGATTTTTGTACAGTCAGGGCAGGGAACAGCAGTGAGACCAGTGTTAATGTGCAGTTATGAGAGGGGATTTCTGTACAGTCAGAGCAGGGAACAGCAGTGAGACCAGTGTTAATGTGCAGTTATGAGAGGGGATTTCTGTACAGTCAGGGAATGAAACAGCAGTGAGACCAGTGTTAATGTGCAGCTATGAGAGGGGATTTCTGTACAGTCAGGGAATGGAACAGCAGTGAGACCAGTGTTAATGTGCAGCGATGAGAGGGGATTTCTGCACCATCAGGGCAGGGAAAAGCAGTGAGACCAGTGTTAATGTGCAGCTATGAGAGGGGATTTATGTACCGTCAGGGCAGGGAACAGCAGTGAGACCAGTGTTAATGTGCAGCTATGAGAGGGGATTTCTGTACAGTCAGGGCGGGGAACAGCAGTGAGGGAGAGAAGCTGTCGGTATCTGGGCAGGGTCTGAGTTTATCGAATAGTATCAAGAAAGAGCAATTATATTGGGACTGGGTTGTGTTCTCTCTCACACACAGACAGTTACTCTCCCTCCCTCTGTCTTGCTCTCTCTCACAGACACATACCCAATTTTTTCTCTCTCTTGTGAACTCTGTCTCATACTCTTTCTCTCTGCCCATTTTCCAGTAGAAATAGAAAGCCTTCTACTATTTTGGAGAATCTGGAGTTGTTCTTCTTTGGGAAGAGAAGGTTGAGATGAGATTTGATAGAGGTGTTCAAAATCATGAAGGGTTTGGACAGAGTAGATAGGGAGAAACTATTCTCATTGGCAGAAGTGTCAAGAACCAGAGGGCACAGATTTAAGGTGAAAGGCCAAAGAACCAGAGGCAACATGAGGAAAAACGTTTTTATGCAGCGACTGGTTAGGATCTGGATTGCACTGCCTGACAGTGTGGTGGAGGCAGATTCAATCATGACTTTTGAAAGAGAATCTAATAATTATCTGAAGAAAAGAAAATGCAGGGTTACAGGCAAAGGCGGGGGAGTGTGACTAGCTGGCTTGTTCTTGCAGAGAGCTGGCATGGACACAAAGGGCTGAATGGCCTCCTTCTGTGCTGTAACCTGTCTATGATTCTATGACGCTAAGCCTAGAGATTACCAGTGCCTGTGAGTGCCTCAAATGTCTACAGGTGGTGAACCAGCCTACAAAACAAGGAATGAAGCAGTAATTAAAGTTCAGAAATCCTAAGGTATCAGGATGTGGGAGGGACTATTGCTCTCAGTTTAAAGTACTGATTTCATTAATTGAATATCCTTAGTGTCCCAGCTCAGTGTAATCCTGAGCAATAATTGCCAGCAGGTTTTTGAAGTGACAATTAAATGAGGCCCTGTTGGTGGATGTTAAAGATTCCCCAGCGCTACTGAAAGAATCACAGGGAATTCTCGCACTGTCCTGACCAACATTCCTGACTCAGTAACATCACCTGAAACAGCTGAACACAAAGAACTAACTGAAGGGTCAAAGTGTAAGGGAGAAAAACCAAACCCGTGTCAACTTCACACAGGAACCCATCGACCATCAGAAAACACACTTCATGAGCTGCAATGTCTGATCATTGAGTCACAGGTATCTCCTCCTGCCTGGCTTCGTTCCGTGTGGGAATGGGAATTAGAATGTTTCAGCAACTCATGAAGGTATCCCCGGAGCAGTTGAAACAGCATTCCCCGTGTTTCAATAAGAAATTCTGATCTGAAATGAAGAAAAAACAGAAAATGCTGGTAATACTCAACAGATCTGTCCATCACAGGACTGATACAAGCTCAATTCTCAATCCAAACAGTGAGAGATCCAAACACTGAGACAGAATATGAACAGAGAGAGAAAAAACAGGTTAACTGTTTTGAGAGTAAAAGCAGGAAATGCTGGAAATACTCAGCAGGTTTTGGCAGCATCTGTGTAGAGAGAGAAGCAGAGTTAACATTTCAAGTCAGTTACCCTTCATCACAGCTGACAAATATTATAAATGAAAAGGTTTTAAGCAAGTAATGCTGGGGGTGGGGCAAGAGATAACAAAAGAGGTGTTGATTGGACAAGGTCACAGAGAATAACTGACCAGAAGGGCATGGAACAAAGGCGAACAGTGCTGAACAGTGCTCAATGGTGTGCTGAAAGACAAAGCGTTAGTACAGAGAAGGTGTGAATTGACTGTAATGCACAAAGCACTCCGAACACAAACATTAAACATTTTTTAAAAACAGAAACAATGGGTAGACACAGTAGAAACAAACTAACAAAACTAAAAAAAAAACTGAAATAAAATAACCAAATAAAAAAGAAAAAAGAAAAAAAACTAAACATAAAAAAGTGTGTTTGGGGGGTGTGGGGGGTAGGGGGGGGGCGGGGCGTCCGTCATGCTCTGAAATGATTGAATTTAATGTTCAGTCCGGCAGGTTGTAGTGTGCCTAATCACTGACCTGAAACGTTAATTCTGTTTCTCTCTCCACAGATGCTGCCAGACCTGCTGAGTGCTTCCAGCAATTTTTGTTTTTGTTTCAGATTTCCAGCATCTGCAGTATTTTGCTTTTATGTTATGAGAGTACTTCTACTGTTTTTGTAAACATGTTTTAAATATGTAAAGTTGAATTATGGATACTGATTCATGTGGAATCTTGAGGAGATTCCTCCAGTCCTCTGGCAACATTCCCATATTCAAGGAGGATTGAAAGATTGTGGTTCGAGTCTCCGCTATTTCCAACCTTACCTCCCTCAGCAACCCAGGATGCAGCCCATTCAAACTGGGTGACTTTTCTACTGTGAGAGCTGCCAACCTTATAATTGTCTCCTCTTTATCTATTTTCATTCCGTCCAATTTTCTCACTTCCTCCTCCTTTACTGTGACATTGGCAACATCCGCTCATTTTGTGATGACAGATGAAATGTACTTAATTAGTACCTCAGCCACACCCTCTGCCTCCACAGGATCTCCTAATTGACCCACCCTTTCATTGACTGTCCATATGTTGGTAAAAGACTTCAGTGTTCCCAGTTATGTGACCTGCTAATCTTTTCTCATACATTCTCTTGCTGATCTCATTTCCTTTTTCAGCTCTCCTCTGTACTTTCTGTATTCTGCTTGTTTCCCTACTGCATATAAATCCTCACATGATTTCGATATTAATGATTTTTGAACTATTTTGTTGAAGGATTGAGTTTTGTAAATTTCTCCCTAGCTCCCCTCATGGTCAGGCAGAAAGTTTAACTGCTGTGTTTTCAAACAGCAACAGCTTTATTTGAAAAGCCATTGGGACAGGATTCCGGGTTTTAATCCAGTCACAAATCTGGTTCTGATGTCTTGTGGCTCCAGCTGTCACATGACCTGTCAGAGGATGACCTCATGATTGACCCAGTCATGGAGCTGTGGGTTGATGTTTAAATTGTTTCAAAATAATTTTCCAGAAGAACAATTAAAATGAATCGATATATAAAAGGTAGATTTTGTGAATTTCTGCTCCCAATGGAAATTCCTGCAGTCAGGTTTTCAGATCCCCAATTCCCCACAGGAAGTTCTGTGCTCAGAGTCTGTATTCATTATAACAACATTACACAGAATCATTTCATGGGAGACCCCAGTGTGAATTGTAGACAGGTGGGTCAGTTTTAACTTTCAAAGTAACACAGAAGCAAAATACTGCAGATACTGGAAATCTGAAATAAAAACAGAAAATGCTGGAAATACTCAGCAGGTCTGGCAGCATCTGTGGAGAGAGAAACAGAGTTAACGTTTCTGGTCTGTGACCTTTCATCAGAACTCGGCTGAAATTGTTTGTGGAACAGACACGATGGGCCAAGTGGCCTCTTTCTGTGCCTTAAACTTTCTCTGACTCTGTGATTCCATGAGATTGTGGAATCAATTTCAGGGTCGATGACATTGCACTCTGTAAGGATAGGAAGATGGAGATTATTAAGTACAGTGCAAGAATATAGATGCTTTTACATTATTTTAATCAAAATTGATTTAAACTTTGTGTTCACGCATCCGATCTTTTGATCACAATGACACTGATAACAATGGAAAAAGCAAGACTTGCATTTCACGACCACAGGACGTTGCAAAGCCTTTTACAGCCAATGAAGGACTTTCCAAGTGTAGTCACTGTAGTCATGTAGGAAACATGGTGGCCAATGTGCGCACAGCAAGCTCCCAGAAACAACAATGTGATAAAAACGAGATAATCTGTTTTTAAGTGATGTTGATTCAGGGTTAAACAATGACCAGCATCCCAGAAATAATTCCCCTTCTATTCTCTGAAATAGTGCCATGGTACCTTTAACATCCACCTGAGAGGGCAGAGGGATCCTCAGTTTTCTGTCTCACCTGAAAAACAGCATTTCTGATAGTGCAGCACTGCCTTAGTACTGTACTGGAGTGTCAGCCATTTTTAAAGGGCTGTTAGTCCTACTGGAAAATATTTAAAGGAAGATTAAATGAAATGAAATAAATACATTGCTTTTGCCTCTCTCCCATCCCCCAAATAACAGTTAAATTAATTATTTGCCCTTTCCCTCCCAAAACCTACCTTTACCATCTGACCTTCCACCCAAAACTGCACAAACTGTAAACTATAACCCTTCCCACCATCCCCTACACCCATGACATTCATTTGACTCCGTCTCCCCACCCCCACACTGAGAAACTTACCTTCTCCCCCCTCCCCACCAGTGTTGCACCTCATTTGCCCAGATGGGGCTCCGAAGGCACGGCAGTGCCAGCCACTGGGCTGAAGATCGCAGCTGGATATCAGGAAGTGATGGGATAATAATTAATGAAGGTTTGTGGTCCCGTTGCCGAGCGGTGGGGGTCCCCCCACAAGGCCTCGCCATCGCCGGCAATATCGAGCCAGGCCCTGCCGGCGTTGAGGTCCGTGGCGGGCCTCATCCGGGGCCATCCTCAGGCGGCTCCCACCCCACCCCCACCACAGATCTCGACGTCGAGGGCGCTATAGAATCCAGCCCATTGTTTCTGTCAATATCAACTCCACAAGGATTTGCCTGTTAATTGTAGAAAAATTAAAGCTCTATAACCTTTTGATAAAAGGGGGTTCAAATCCATTTCCAAACAAATGATAGTTCTCATTGTATCTAGAACATGTTTTCTTACATACAAACATACCAATTAGGAGCAGGAGTAGACCACTCGGCCCCTCGAGCCTGCTCCACCATTCAATAGTATCATGGCTGATCTGATTGTAACCTCAACTCCACATTCCCACCTGCCCCCGATAACCTTTCACCCCCTTGTTTATCAAGAATCTATCTACCTCTATCTTAAAATATTTCAGACTTTCTGTCGTCCTGCAACTCTCACTTTATTTCCTGGATTTCACCTAAAAAATGTATTTCCACACTTTGGATATCCTGTACTTCATTAATGTTTTTGCTCTCTGGGGATTTCCCTTTAATTAAATTGAGTGCTGGTATTTTACTGCCACACACTGACTGAAAGTGTCCCATCGTTCTCCAGGAAAAACACTCAGCTTCTTTGGCGAGGCAGTTTTCCCACTTGTGTCTCTCTCGGCCACACCTACTGCAATTGGTTGCAGCTACCACTAGATGTTCTTCCCGTCTTTCTTGTCTTTTACCACTAATTTTTCCTTTTGTTTTCTTAACAAATTCAATTGAGTCTGCAACTCTCGAGATCAGACTCTCCCTGTCCCCTCGGACAACGGATTGGTTAAACTTTCTAACCTCTGTTTGTCTGCTCAATTGAAACTCTTTCATTAAGGTGAGACCAGCCCTGGACTGTAGATGATCTGAAAGGGTGTTGTCTAATACCCCGAACACAATCCTGTCTCCATTCAGCTACTCTCTTAAGTTGCGGTATTCACAAACCTCATTGAGATTGTACAAGTCATTGATAAATGAATGAATACTCTCCCCTTTCTGTTTTGTACGCTGATTAAATTCAAAGTGATTCCTGACAATGCAGCAGCCATCCGACGTCATCAGAGCGCTCCAAGCTGCGCACATGCACAAACAGTCTCCTGCGCTCTGAGATGCTGCGCATGCTCAGCCTACGTCTTCCAGGACTAACTGGCGCATGCGCAGGAAAACGCTCTAACCCCTCGGCCACTCACTCCAGGCCGCTCGCTGCCCGCTCCTCGCTACCCCGCTCCCCCGCCCTCCGGCCGCTTGCTACCCCCCCACCCCCGCACTGCCCTCTCTCCGTCCACTCACGCCCCGCTTCCCCCCCACGTCCCTCCAGACACCAGCTCTAAGCCATGCTGCTTCCCTCCTCTCGGCCTCTCGCTCCAACATTCGATCATTCTTCACCGCACCACCCGATAAAGCAAGGCGAGCCTCGAGGGGTGATGGGGCAATGTTGGAGCGAGTGGCCGAGAGGAGGGAAGCGGCAGAGCCCATGGCCTGGAGTGTGAGCAGCCAGAGAGCAGGATGGGGGTGGTGGTGGGTGAAGCGGGGAGTGAGCAGTCAGAGAGTGGGATGAGGGGAAGCTGGGAATGATCGTCCGGAGAATGGGATGGCACTGTTTCGAGGGGATTTGAGGAAAAAATGTTTCACCTCGAGGGTGGTTGGAATCTGGAACACATTGCCTGAAGGAGTGGTAGAGGCAGGAACCCTCACAACATTTAAGAAGTATCTAGATGAGCACTCAAAACGCCACAGAATACAAGGCTACGGCCACGTGCTGGAAAATGGAATTAGAATAGATAGGTACTTGATGGCCGGCACGGACATGATGGCCAAAGGGCCTGTTTCTGTGCTGTATAACTCTATGACTCTATGAAACCTCACTGAATTACAGAGGGTGTGCAGCACTGTCAGAGGTGCTGTCCTTCTAATGAGACTTCAAATAGCGCAACGTTCTCCGAGTATCAACCAAAACATGTCCATTGTGTAGATATGTGCCATATTTGCTTATGAAATGACAGTCACTGCTCCGAAAGTAATTCCCTTTAGGTGAATTAAGATGACTTGGTACTATATAATTGGCGAATGCGCAAGAGGTAGCGGGGGACTGTTGGGGGTGGGACGGAGGCGGCGATGGCAACCTTTGAGGGGATTTTTGGGTCGAAGTTGTTTTCTGTGATAAATTGAGTAGCTCCATCTTTCATCCTGGCGGCTGCCTGAATGTCACAGACAGTGACGTTTCAGTGGAAGAGGCTGCATTTGCGCATGTGCTAGTACAGCGTCACCTGGTAGTTGCGTTGTCAGCAAATGCAGCATTTTAACTTTGGCTCCACGATGACATTTTTTTCCTCAATTAAAATAGGTCTTGAGTGCCTTAATAACTTCTTCACATGTTGCCTTCTGTTCTTCATGAGGATGTTGCCTACACACTCCCTGCATTGCAGACAATAGCGCACTGACCTGCTCCATGTCTGGCTTCTGCACGAGACCCGATGCAGTACGATACCTTGCAAACCTCTGGAACCATCTCGGTCACTCCTCGGCTTGGTTCAGTCCAGTGATCTTTTCAAAGGTACAGGCAAAGATTTCTCCATCATTGCTTTGGTTTACTGTGGCCCCCATATAATATTCTGATATCTGTCAAGGCTTAGTACAGAATTTATAAGAATCTGACGGTTAAAATAACCTGAGTTTACTCTGCACATCTTGCATTGAAGGTTTCATCTACAACTCTCCATGAGGTGCCGTACAGATTATATTACATCACTTCCTGTGATGATGCACATAGTCTATTTATATAATCTGCCCAGTAACAACCCAATGTCCACTCTTATATTATTGTACAGATGTGAGAAAAGCTGAGGATGGGAATGGAACGTCTGAATGAAGATTTCATGATGCTGATGATGTAAATGAGGCTGATCTGTTTCCCATTCCACAATCCCTCTTTATTTCTGTGCATGTTTCTCGATGCTGTTTCAACCAAATTGAAAAAGAATCACAAATCCTCCTCTGGAGCCTCAGGTGTCCTTTAGCAAAAGGCATGGTGGCCAAGTGGTAAGGCGTCAGTCTCGTAAACTGACGATCACTAGTTCAATCCCTGTCCGTGCCTTATGATTAGTTTCTCACTTTAAATGTGATGTTTCCACAAAAGATGTCTGTTGCATTTGTTTCATGCATCTGGAAATCAGTGTGATGTTACACTTTATCCTGGACACTGGGAAGAACATGAGGAGGAACCACATGGTCCCTCGAGCCTTCTCTGCCATTGTTGGAGTGAAAATATCTGAGGTCCAAGCACTGAACCTTATTACTGTGCATTTGCTTGGTATTTAACAGAGCTATTCTATTAATCCCACATCCCGCACTCCTGTCCTTTCCCATATTGCCCTGTTAGATTTTCCATGTCAGGTATATATACAATTCCATTTAGAGTTAACATTGAATCTGCTTCCACTGACCTTTCAGGATTGCATTCCAGACCAGAACAACACACTGCTGAAAAAATAACTTCCTCATCACAACTCGAATTCTTTTGTCAATTACTTTAAATGTGTTTCCTCTGGTTACTGACCCTTCTGTCACTGGCAACACTTTCTCCTTCTTCACTCTGTCAAAACTCTTCAGGATTTGCATTTCCTGCTGCCTTTGCTGATATAACAAAGCTGAGCACACATCACCAAAAGGAATATGATTGGCTCTGAATCACATTTATCCTTCCTGTCAATCTGATGTGGACCTTGTATTTTCCCGGAACCAAACAATCTGAGCAGCAAGTGTGGGTTCCAGTGATTCCCACCGCTCTGAGAGAGAGAGGATGTGATAATGAGCCAGATAGAAAAAAGGAGTGAGATATAGAGTAAAATAGCCATGGTCTGTTTCTACTAGCCCCCGGCACCCTACCTAAAATGGCATCATTTTCTCCTGCCTCTCCACATTCTAATCCATTGATTAATGCAATCCTTTCATCTGGAACATAGAACATCGAACAGTACAGCACAGTACAGGCCCGTCGGCCCACGATGTTGTGCCGAACCTTTAACCTACCCTAAGATCAAACTACCTACATACCCTTCATTCTACTATCATCCATGTACCTATCCAAGAGTCGCTTAAATGTCCCTAATGTATCTGCTTCTACTACCACCGCTGGCAGTGCATTCCACGCACCCACCACTCTCTGTGTAAAGAACCTACCTCTGACATCTCCCCGAAACCTTCCTCCATCACCTTAAAATTATGCCCCCTGGTGATAGCCCTTTCTGCCCTGGGAAAAAGTCTCTGGCTATCCACTCTATCTATGCCTCTCATCATCTTGTACCCCTCTATCAAGTCACCTCTCATCCTTCTTCGTTCCAATGAGAAAAGCCCTAGCACCCTCAACCTTTCTTCGTAAAACATACCCTCCAGTCCAGGCAGCATCCTGGTAAATCTCCTCTGCACCTTCTCTAAAGCTTCCACATCCTTCCTATAATGAGACGACCAGAACTGAACACAATATTCCAAGTGTGGTCTAACCAGGGCTTTATAGAGCTGCAGCATAACCTCGCGGCTCTTAAACTCAATCCCCCTGTTAATGAAAGCCAACACACCATATGCCTTCTTAACAACCCTATCAACTTGGGTGGCAACTTTGAGCGATCTATGGACATGGACCCCAAGATCCCTCTGTTCCTCCACACTCCCAAGCATCCTGTCTTTAAGCCTGTATTCTGCATTCAAATTCGACCTTCCAAAATGAATCACTTCACACTTTTCCAGGTTGAACTCCATCTGTCCCTTTAATTCCTGTTTCCTAATCCATTGATGTTTCACAATGTACTGAACTGTCCCAATCCATTGATATAACTCAGTCTATAGAATTTCCCAATCCACTGATATTTTCCAGTCCATTGACTATCTCAATCCATTAATGGTTCCTGACCATTGACATTCCCAATCCATTTATATTGCCTGTGATTTCAAAGCAACTGTGGAATACAAATAGTATCAGTATTATCAGATACATCGAGACGAGGTGCAATAGCCAAGTGGACAGATGTCAGGTTTATAAAGAAAAAAGCACTGGCTCGATATTTGTCCAGTCTATCACTGGATCTGAACTCTCAACCTACTGTATTTCTGTGGGTCTGCTGACTTGTAGATGTGAAGAACCATTGGATGTTTCTCAATCCTCTGACTTTTCTCATTCTTGTGCCATATTTGTTCCTTTGGGTTCACCAGTGAAGAAAATTATTCCCTATTACATTTGGTGAAGACTTTAATAACCTCACATCCTTGTGTCTCACCATCTCAGGTCAAACTCCCTACAGAAACTTTAAACATTTAACTATTCTGCTGGAAACATTTTCAAGAGCGCAGCCATTCCTTCATTACGCTTCCTTCTTTGACATGTGATTGACAAATATGTGTGTAATGGAGAGAGAGAGAGTGAAAAAAAAAAGAGAGAGAGAGTGCGATAGAAAGTTAGAGGACCAGCTAAAGACAGATAGAGAGAGAAAGGCAGAGAGAGGTAAAGCGATAGACAGAGAGAGAGAGAGAAGGAGAGAGAGAGTCATTGAGTCATGGAGTCACTACAGTACAGTAAGTCATTTTGCCCATCAAGCCCATGTAAATCAATCCATTCAGTCCCATTCCCCCGCTCTATCCCCATCGCCCTGTAAGTTATCTAAACCTGTCATATTTATTATAATCTTGTACATGACTATCAAATCTCCCCTCAATCTCCTTTGCTCCAAGGAGAACAACCCCAGCTTCTCCAACCTAACCTTACAGCTAAAATCCCTCATGTCTGGAACCATTCTGATAAATCTTCTCCACCCTCTCAAGGACACTCACATCCCTCCAAACGTGTGTTGACTAGAACTGGCTGCAATTCTCTGGTTGTGGCCCAACTAGAGATTTATACAGGTTCAGCATAACTTCCCTACTTTTGTACTCAGTACCTCTATTTATGAAGCCCAAGATCCCATATGCTTTGCTAACTACTTTCTCAATGTGTCCTGCCACCTTCAATGAACTATGCATATGAATCCCCAGGATTTTATTCCTAAAAATATGCTTTCTTCATATAAATCTGTAAAAAATGCATTACACAACAGTTCAAAACAGCACCAAGTTGACATTCCAAAAAGTGCAAAGGAAATCAGTTTTCTTCAATACAGGAGTGAGTTGCCTCACAACCCTTCCATTCCATTTTACCTGACATGGACATTTTACAGCAAACCCATATCTGGTGTATACAGCACGAGGGGTTTCCAATGGGTCCAGCTGCCCAGTTCACTATGGCGGGGGGACCATACACAGTGGTCTTTCCCCTTTGAGCCTTTGCAGTGGCTACCCCAAGCTTTAGTGCGTCCCTCAGCACGTCGTCCTGGACCTTGGAATGTGCCAGTCTGCAAAACTCGGTCGTGGACAACTCTTTGCGCTGCAAGACCAGCAGGTTTCGGGCAGACCAAAGAGTGTCTATCACCAAATTGATGGTCCTCCAGCAGCAGTTAATGTTTATCTCGGTGTGCATCCCTGGGAACAGCCCGTAGAGCACAGACTCCTGTGTTACAGAGCTGCTTGGGATGAACCTCGACAAAAACCACTGCATCTCTTTCCACACCTGCTTTGCAAAGACACATTCCAGAAGGAGGTGGGCAACTGTCTCTTCCCCACCGCAGCCACCTCGAGGGCCGCGTGTGGAGGGGGCGAGACTTCGGGCATGCAGGAAGGATCTGACAGGAAGGGCTCTTCTTACCACCAGCCAAGCTACATCTTGGTGCTTGTTTGAAAGTTCTGGTGATGAGGCATTCTGGCAAATGACTTTGGCAGTCTGCTCGGGGAACCATCCGACCGGATCCACCATCTCCTTTTCCCGTAGGGCCTTGAGGACATTCCGTGCAGACCACTGCCTGATGGATTGGTGGTCAAAGGTGTTTTCCCGCAGAAACTTTCCCACGAAGGATAGCTGGTACGGTATGGTCCAACTGGATGAAGCGATCCGCGGCAATGTGACCAGACCCATCCTTCGCAACACCTCAGCACATAGTGACATTTGGTGTTTGTGTACTGGGGCTCCACACACAGCTTGGTGCAGCTGCACACGAAGGTGGTCATCAGGATGAGGGCGACGTTGGGTACATTTTTCCCGCCCTTGTCCAGAGGTTTGAACATCGTGTCCCTCCCGCCCTGGTCCATTTTAGATCTCCCGATGATGCAGTTGAAGTCACCGCCTAGGATGACCAGCCTGGACGTCGCCAGCAGCAGAAGGGAGCTGCTGGAATACGGTCAGCCGCTCGCTGCGTTGTACCGGGGCGTACACGTTGATCAACCGGAGCGGAGCGTTGTTGTACATCACGTCTGCTACGAGGAGGCGGCCGCCCACCACCTCCTTAACTTCGGAGATGGTGAAGTTACCTCCCCGCAGCAGAATACCCAGGCCGGAGGAACGGCAGTCATTACCCCCTGACCAGATCGATGGCCCGTGGGACCACCATCGCGACCACTGCCTGTAGGTGCTGAGGTGTGGTATTCCACACTCCTGCAGAAACAGTAGGTCAGCTTTGACCTTGGCAAGGTAATCCAAGGTTGAAACACATCGCGTAGTAGATTTAATGCTACGCACATTAATGGAAGCAATTCTTACACCCATTTTTTACTGAAAATTAGTTGTTGCTTCCCATACCATTTGTCCTCGCCTCCTTGATGAAGGGTCACTGACCCGAAACGTTAACTCTGCTTCTCTTTCCACAGATGCTGCCAGACCTGCTGAGTGGTTCCAGCATTTCTTGTTTTTATTTCAGATTTCCAGCATCCGCAGTATTTTGCTTTTATCTCGCTGTCTCTTGCTGGTTTGCTCAGTACCTTTCTCTGTCTGTTCCTTTCTGAGTCCTGATAATATCTTCCTGGTTTTCTGTGTGTCTTTCTCTGCCTGCCTCATTGTCGCTGCTGTTACTCAGTGTCCTTGTGTCATTGTGCAGTGAGGGTGAGTCCGTCAGCACGTGTGTTGCTGAGTCCGGGATTCTTGAGAAATCCGACTCCAATCCTATTTTTATAAAAACATTGGGGAATGAACATATTTCACTAACGGGCAGCTGAAATTAAAAACAGTAGTTAGCAGAGTGGTGCAGCGGAAGCGTGCTGGGCCCATAACCCAGAGGTCAATGGATCGAAACCATTCTCTGCTATTTATGTTTGGTAATAATACAAACAGTTCACTTTCAAAACATCAAGTATCTACCCATAATAACAAGATGCTTCCAAAGGCACTCTATTGCAATCAGCTTCTTCTTTCTCGTGAACACATCAATCAGTAACAAATCACTTTTGCTCACACGAACACAAGCTGCAAACACGGACCAGCCGAGTCTCTCCCACTTTGTCAACCCCTTCCTGCAGAGCCTCCTCTCCACCACCAGATGGTGATGTTGGCCACAATAAAACCAGGACAAATGGTCACAGTGAGGAGACGGTCAGTAACAGAAAATAAAACAATAACAGGGAAAACCTTTACACAACAACAGGGTACATCTTTACACAGCAGAAAACATATTTACACAACAGGAAATACCTTTAGATAACAGGGAGAACACAATCATACAAATGCCTTGTTTCTCCATCACAGTCTCGTTGCCTCTCTCTCTGTCCCTCACTTTTGCTTCCTCACAGTCTATTCTTGGTTTTCTGTGTGTTTTTCTCTCTGTCCCGTTGCCGATGGTGTTACTCAGCGTCCTTGTAACATTGTGTAGCCAGGCTAAGCCTCCCAACACCTGTGTTGCTGTAATAAAAACAGAAAATGCTGGAAATGCTCAGTAGGTCTGGCAGCATCTGTGCAGAGAGAAACAGTTAACAGTTCAGGTCTGTTTCCTTAGCTCACATTAACTTTGTTCTCTCTCCACAGATGCTGCCAGACCTGCTGATTATTTCAAGCATTTTCTGTTTATGTTTCAGATTTCCAGCATCTGCAGTATTTTGCTTTTGTACGTGTGTTGCTGTGTCTGGGACTGTTTGCGTGCAATGCTATTGCTTTATAAACAGCGTTGAAACAAACATTTATCTCGTTAACACACAGCACTAATACACAGCTGGATATAAACAGCAGCCTGCAGCAGAGGGTGCAGTGTAAGTTTATTAACACAAATAATTCACCAGCACTATATTTACTGCTGCCCACAATCACACCACACTTCATCTTAACACGTTTTACTCTTTATTTACATCAACTTCTTCCTTCCAGTAAACACTTCAATTTGGAACACAGCTTCCAAATCACCTTTATTCACAAACCCGAACACACACCAGCCCAGACTTTCCCCTTTCTGTCAACCCATTCCTGCATCACTGCCTCTCCACCAACAGTTGTTGCTAGAATCATACAATCATAGAATGGCTACAGCACAGAAGGAGGCCATTCAGCCTGTCGAACCTGTGCTGGCTCTCTGTTAGAGCAACTCACCTCATTTCACTCCCTAGTCAGTTCAATTTTGGAGGTGGGAAAACTTCTCGAAAGAATAATTCGGAACAAAATTAATAATCCCATGGACAAATGTGGGTTAATTCAAGAAAGCCAGCATGGATATCTTAAGGGAAAATCATGTTTAACTGTCCTGCTGTAGTTTCTTGATGAGGTTACAGAGAGGGATGATGAGGGCAATGCTGTTGATGTGGTGTACATGGACTTTCAAAAGGTCTGGCAGCATCTGAATGGTCACTGACCTGAAACGTTAACTTTGCTTCTCTCTGCACAGATGCTGCCTGACCTGCTGAGTATTTCCAGCATTTCTTGTTTTCATTATGGCACAGAGTTCCCTTTTCAAACTTACAGAATTAACAACAATAATGTACTCTGAGATTCAAGTGAAATATCAGCCCAATATTTACACACATTATGAGTTTATAAGTTTCAGTATTAATTCCCATAGTGCATCCTGACATATACATTAGATATAACATAACATAAGAACAGAAGAAATAGGAGCAGGAGTAGGCCATTCGGCCCCTCAAGCCTGCCCTGCCATTCAGTAAGATCATGGCTGATCTGCCCCAGACCTCAACTCCTCTTTCATGGCAGCTCTTCATGGACCCCAACTCTCCAATATTTCAAAAATCTATTTACATCCTCTTTAAATACTTTCAGTGATTTAGCCTCCAATACTGTCTGGGGTAGAGAATTCCAGACATTCACTACCCTCTGAGAGAAGAAATTCCTTTGCATCTCAGTTTAAATGAGTGTCCCCTTATTCTGTAACTATGTCGCCTAGTTTGAGATTCCCCCACTAGTGGAAACATTTTCTCAACATCTACCCTGTTAATAAAAACAAGAAATGCTGGAAATACTCAGCAGGTCTGGCAGCATCTGTGAAGAGAGAAGCAGAGTTAATGTTTCAGGTCAGAGACCCTTCTTCACCCTGTTAAGCCCCCTCAGAATCTTGTACGTTTCAAAAAGATCACCCCTCATTCTTCTGAACTCGAATGAATAACCTGTTTAGCCGTTCTTCATAAGTCAACCCCTTCATCTCAGGAATCAGCTGAGTGAATCGCTTTTGAACTCCTCCAATGCCAGTAGATCCTTTACTAAGTCTAAATCTCAAGTGTGATTTCAGATTGAGAGAATCTGAAAGATAGTATAACCTGAGATACAAACTGAGAATTCAGTTTAAAACTCCCCCGGATTGTGAAACTAAAAGATACAATAGCAATTTAATTTGTATAGACTGTGCGTTGGATCATATTCCAGCCCTCATACAGTATCAGACTGGAAGATACTGTAGCAATTCCATTAGTGCAGACTCAGCTCTACATTACAGAGCAGGGAACATATTTAAACAACCGGGAACACTTTTACACAAGATGGATCATATTTACACAACTGAGAAGACCTTGACCCAACAGGGAACCATTTTACACAATAACAGAGAACATCTTTACACATCAGCGAATACAGTAACACAACAGAGAACATATTACACAGCAGGAAATATCTTTAAAAGAACACAGGGAACATCTTTACACAACAGAGAACACAATTACATAAATCATGAGTCTTTCGCTGTCTCTTGCTGGTTTGCTCAGTTCCTTTCTCTGTCTGTTCCCTTCTGGGTCCTGATAATCTCTTCCTGGTTGTCTGTGTGTCTTTCTCTGTCTGTTGCCTTCTGGGTCCTGATAATCTCTTCCTGGTTTTCTGTGTGTCTTTCTCTGTCTGTTCCTTTCTGGGTCCTGATAATCTCTTCCTGGTTTTCTGTGTGTCTCTCTCTGCCTGCCTCATTGTCGGTGCTGTTACTCAAAGTCCTTGTGTCATTGTGCAGTGAGGGTGAGTCTGTCAGCACGTGTGTTGCTGAGTCCGGGATTCTTGAGAAATCCGACCACAATCCTATTTTGATAAAAACATTGGGGAAATGAACATATTTCACTAACAGGCAGCTAAAATTTAAGCCAGCAGTTAGCAGAGTGGCGCAGCGGATGCGTGCTGGGCCGATCACCCAGAGGTCGATGGATCGAAACCATTCTCTGTTATTTATGTTTGGTAGGAAGACAAACAGTTCACTTTCAAAACATCAAGTGTTTCCCCAAAAAAGCAAGACGCGCTCGATTGCAATCAGCTTTCTCCTTCCAGTGAACACATCAATCAGAAACAAATCACTTTTGCTCACACGAACACAAACTGCAAGCACGGACCAGCCGAGTCTCTCCCACTTTGTCAACCCCTTCCTGCAGAGCCTCCTCTCCACCACCAGATGGTGATGTTGTCCACAATAAAACCAGGGCAAATGGTCACAGTGAGGAGACGGTCAGCAACAGTAAATAAAACAATAACAGGGAAAACCTTTACACAACAACAGGGTACATCTTTACACAACAGAAAACATATTTACACAACAGGAAATACCTTGAGACAACAGGGAGAGCACAGTCATACAAATGCCTTGTTTCTCCATCTCAGTTTCGTTGTCTGTCTCTCTCTCTCCGTTCCACACTTTTGCTTCCTCACAGTCTATTAGTTTTCTGTGTGTTCTTCTCTCTGTCCCGTTGTCGATGGTGTCACTCAGCGTCCTTGCAACATTGCATAGCCAGGCTGAGCCTCCCAACACCTGTGTTACAGAACATAGAACATAGAACAGTACAGCACAGTACAGGCCCTTCGGCCCACGATGATGTGCCGAACCTTTAACCTACTCTAAGATCAAAACTACCTACATACCCTTCATTCTACTATCATCCATGTACCTATCCAAGAGACGCTTAAATGTCCCTAATGTATCTGCTTCTACTACCACCGCTGGCAGTGCATTCCATGCACCCACCACTCTCTTGTGTGAAGAACCTACCTCTGACATCTCCCCGAAACCTTCCTCCATCACCTTAAAATTATGCCCCCTGGTGATAGCCCTTTCCACCCTGGGAAAAAGTCTCTGGCTATCCACTCTATCTATGCCTCTCATCATCTTGTACCCCTCTATCAAGTCACCTCTCATCCTTCTTCGTTCCAATGAGAAAAGTCCCAGCTCCCTCAATCTTTCTTTGTAAGACATGCCCTTCAGTCCAGGCAGCATCCTGATAAATCTCCTCTGCACCCTCTCTAAAGCTTCCACATCCTTCCTATAATGAGACGACCAGAACTGAACACAATATTCCAAGTGTGGTCTAACCAGGGCTTTATGGAGCTGCAGCATAACCTCGCGGCTCTTAAACTCAATCCCCCTGTTAATGAAAGCCAACACACCATATGCCTTCTTAACAACCCTATCAACCTGGGTGGCAACTTTGAGCGATCTATGGACATGGGCCCCAAGATCCCTCTGTTCCTCCACACTACCAAGAATCCTGTCTTTTCGCCTGTATTCTGCATTCAAATTCAACCCTCCAAAATGAATCACTTCACACTTTTCCAGGTTGAACTCCATCTGCCACTTCTCAGCCCAGCTCAGCATCCTGTCAATGTCCTGTTGCAACCTACAACAGCCTTCCACACTATCCACAACTCCAGCAACCTTCGTGTCACCGGCAAACTTGCTAACCCAGACTTCCACTTCCTCATCCAAGTCATTTATAAAAATCACAAAGAGCAGAGGTCCCAGAACAGATCCCTGCGGAACACCACTGGTCACCGAGCTCCAGGCTGAATACTTTCCATCTACTACCACCCTCTGTCTTCTATGGGCCAGCCAATTCTGTATCCAGACAGCCAACTTTCCCTGTATCCCATGCCTCCTTACTTTCTGAATGAGCCTACCATGGGGAACCTTATCAAACGCCTTGCTGAAATCCATATACACCACATCCACTGCTCTTCCTTCATCAATGTGTTTTGTCACATCTTCAAAGAATGTAATAAGGCTTGTGAGGCATGACCTGCCCCTCACAAAGCCATGCTGACTGTCTCTAATCAAACTATGCTTTTCCAACTAATCATAAATCCTGTCTCTCAGAATCCTCTCCAATAATTTGCCCACTACCTACGTAAGACTGACTGGTCTATAATTCCCAGGGTTATCCCTATTCCCTTTCTTGAACAAGGGAATAACATTTGCCACCCTCCAATCATCTGGTACTACTCCAGTGGACAGTGAGGACGCAAAGATCATCGCCAAAGGCGCGGCAATCTCTTCCCTCGCTTCCCTTAATATCCTTGGGTATATCCCGTCTGGCCCAGGGACTTATCTGTCCTCATGTCTTTCAAAATTTCCAGCACATCCTCCCTCTAAACATCAACCTGTTCGAGCATATCAGCCTGTTTCACGCTGTCCTCACAAACGACCAGGTCCCTCTCACTAGTGAATACTGAAGCAAAGTATTCATTTAGGACCTCCCCTACCTCCTCCGACTCCAGGCACAAGTTCCCTCCACTATCCTTGATCGGCCCTACCCTCACTCTGGCCATCCTCTTGTTCCTCACATAAGTGTAGAACGCATTGGGATTTTCCTTAATCCTACCCGCCAAGACTTTTTCATGTCCCCTTCTAGCTCTCCTAAGTCCATTCTTCAGTTCCTTCCTGGCTACCTTGTAACCCTCTGGAGCCCTGTCTGATCCTTGCTTCCTCAACCTTAAGTAAGCTTCCTTCTTCCTCTAGACTAGCTGATCCACATTTCTTGTCATCCAAGGTTCCTTCACCCTACCATCCCATCCTTGCCTCATCGGGACAAACCTATCCAGCAGTCGCAGCAAGTGCCCCCTAAACAACCTCCACATTTCTGTCGTGCATTTCCCTGAGAACATCTGTTCCCAATTTATGCACCCCAGTTCCTGCCTAATAGCATTGTAATTCCCCCTCCCCCAATTAAATATTTTCCCATCCCGTCTGCTCCTGTCCCTCTCCATGACGATAGTAAAGGTCAGGGAGTTGTGATCACTATCACCGAAATGCTCTCCCACCGAGAGATCTGACACCTGGCCTTGTTCGTTGCCAATCACCAAATCCAACATAGCTTCCCCTCTAGTCAGCCTATCTACATATTGAGTCAGGAAACCTTCCTGGACACACCTGACAAAAACTGCTCCATCCAAACTATTTGCACGAAGGAGGTTCCATTCAATATTAGGGAAGTTGAAGTCACCCATGACAACAACCCTGTTACTTCTGCACCTTTCCAAAATCTGCCTCCCAATCGGTTCCTCCGTGTCTCTGTTGCTATTGAGGGGTCTATAGAAAACTCCCAATAAAGTGACTGCTCCTTTCCTGTTTCTGACTTCCACCCATAATGACTCAGTAGACAAACCCTCCTCGATGACCTCCCTTTCTGCAGCTGTGATACTATCCCTGATTAACAATGCCACTCCCCCACTTCTTTTACCTCCCTCCCTATTCCTTTTGAAACATCTAAACCCCGGAACATCCAACATTCATTCCTGCCCCTGTGATCTCCAAGTGTCCGTAATGGCCACAACATCGTAGCTCGAAGTACTGATCCATGCTCTAAGTTCATCACCCTTATTCCTGACACTTCTTGCATTAAAATAGACACACTTCAACCCATCATACTGGCTGAAACTTTGCCCTGTCAACTGTCTAACCTTCCTCACAGACTCTCTGCACTCGGTATCTGCCTTTGCAACAGCTACCCCATCCACTGATCCATAGCTACGGTTCCCATCCCCCTGCCAAACTAGTTTAAACCCTCCCGAAGAGCTCTAGCAAACCTCCCGCCCAGGATATTGGTGCCCCTCCAGTTCAGATGCAACCCGTCCTTCTTGTACAGGTCCCACCTTCCCCAGAAGGTATCCCAATGATCCACATAACTGAAGCCCTCCCTGCTACACCAGCTCTGTAGCCACGTGTTCAGCTGCACTCGCTCTCTGTTTCTAGCCTCACGAGCACGTGGCACCGGTATCAATCCTGAGATTACTACTCTGCTCGTCCTGCCTTTTAGCTTCCAACCGAACTCCTATATTCGCTTTTCAGGTCCTCATCCCTTTTCCTAGCTATGTCATTGGTACCGATATGGACCACGACTTCTGGCTGCTCCCCCTCCCCCTTAAGAATCCTGTAGACTCGATCTGAGACATCCCTGACCCTGGCACCCAGGAGGCAACATGCCATCCGGGAGTCTCGTTCGCGACCACAGTATCTCCTGTCTGTTCCTCTAACCATTGAATCTCCTATTACTATCGCTCTCCTATACTCCACCCTTCCCTTCTGAGCCGCAGAGCCAGGCTCAGTGGGAGAGACCTGGCCGCTGTGCCTTTCCCCTGGTAGGTCTCCCCCCCACGACCGTATCCAAAACGGTATACTTATTATTGAGGGGAACGGCCACAGGGGATCCCTGCACTGTGCACCTATTCCCTTTCCCTCCCCTGATGGTCACCCAGCTACCTTTATCCTGTGACTTAGGTGTCAGTACTTCCCTATCACTGCTCTCTATCATCCCCTCTGCCTCCCGCATGATCTGAAGTTCATCCAGCTCCAGCTCCAGTTCCCTGACGCGCTCTGTGAGGAGCTGGATTTGGGTGCACTTCTCACAGGTGAAGTCAGCAGGGACACAAATGGTGACCCTTACCTCCCACATCCTGCAAGAGGAGCATGCAACTGCCCTAGCTTCCATCCCCTCTGCTCTAAATTGACAACAGAGAATAAAAAAATATAAAGGAAAACCTTACCTTACCAAACCCTCCACACAAGAGTCCTTTTTTTAGGTTGGAGGAGGAGGATGGGTGGGAGACACTACACGTGTAGTGTTTCGGGTTTAGCCACTGCCCGAATATATAAGTTCACTTACCCAGCAGTCCCCGCGTCCGCGTCCGCCGAATCGCCAGGTCAGTACTTAAAAGTGAAACTTACCTTCCCAGCTGCCCCCTGGCTCGCACTATCACCGCTACTGCTGATCAAAGGTGTTGCTGTCATAAAAACAGAAAATGCTGGAAATCCTCAGTCGGTCTGGCAGCATCTGTGCAGAGAGAAACAGTTAACAGTTCAGGTCTGTTTCCTTAGCTCACATTAACTTTGTTTCTTTCTCCACAGATGCTGCCAGACCTGCTGACTATTTCAAGCATTTTCTGTTTCTGTTTCAGATTTCCAGCATCTGCAGTATTTTGCTTTTGTACGTGTGTTGCTATGTCTGGGACTGTTTGAGTGCAATGCTATTGCTTTATAAACAGCGTTGAAACAAACATTTATCTAGTTAACACACAGCACTAATACACAGCTGGATATAAACAGCAGCCTGCAGCAGAGGGTGCAGTGGATGTTTATTAACACAAATAATTCACCAACACTATATTTACTGCTATCCACAATCACACCACGCTTCATCTTAACACGTTTTATTCTTCATTGACATCAACTTCTTGCTTCCAATAAACACTTCAATTTGGAACACAGCTTCCAAATCACCTTTATTCACAAACCCGAACACAAACTGCAAATGCTGCAAACACACACCAGCCCAGACTTTCCCCTTTCTGTCAACCCATTCCTGCATCACTGCCTCTCCACCAACAGTTGTCGCTAGAATCATACAATCAGAGAATGGCGACAGCACAGAAGGAGATCGTTCGGCCTGACGAACCCATGTTGGCTCTCTGCTAAAGCAACTCACCACGTCTCACTCCCCAGTCAGTTCAATTTCGGTGGTGGGAAAACTTCTCGAAAGAATAATTCGGGACAAAATTAATAGTCCCATGGACAAATGTGGGTTAATTCAGGAAAGACAGCATGGATTTCTTAAGGGAAAGTCATGTTTAACTGTCCTGCTGGAGTTTTTTGATGAGGTAACAGAGAGGGATAATGAGGGCAATGCTGTTGATGTGGTGTACATGGACTTTCAAAAGGTCTGACAGCATCTGAAAGGTCACTGACCTGAAACTTTAACTCTGCTTCTCTCTCCACAGATGCTGCCAGACCTGCTGAGTATTTCCAGCACTTTTTGTTTACATTTCAGATTTCTAGCATCTGCAGTATTTTGCTTTTGTTGACTTTCAAAAGGAGTTTGATACAGTGCAACACAACAGACTTGTGAACAAAGTTATAACTCATGGAATAAAAGGGACAGTAGTAACATGGATATGGAATTGGCTGAGTGACAGGAAACAAAGAGTAGTGATCAATGGATGTTCTTCGGGCTAGAGGAAGGTTTGTTGTGGAGTTCCCCAGGAGTCAGTGTTGGGACCCTTGCCTTTCCTGATATATATTAATGACCTAGACCTTGGTGTACAGGGCAGAATTTCAAAGTTTATGGATGATACGAAAATTGGAAGCATTGTGAACTGCAAGGATGATAGTGTAGAACTTCAAAAGGACATAGACAAGTTGGTGGAATGGGAGGACAGATGACAGGTGAAGTTCAATGCAGAGAAATGTGAATTGATTCATTTTGGTAGGAAGAACATGGAGTGACAATGTAGAATAAAGGGTACAATTCTAAAGGGGGTGCAGGATCAGTGGGACCTGGGGTTATATGTCATTGGTTGAGAGAGTGGTTAATAAAGCATACAGTATCCTCGGCTTTAGTAATAGAGGCATAGAGTACAAGAACAAGGAGGTCATGTTGAACTTGCATAAGACACTAGCCTCAGCTGAAGTACTGCATCCAGTTCTGGGTGCCACACTTTAGGAAAGATGTGAAGGCATTGGAGAGATTATGGAAAAGATTCATGAGAATGGTTCCAGGGATGAGGAACTTCAGTTATGAAGATAGATTGGAGAAGTTAGGACTGTTTTCCTTGGAGAAAAGAAGGCTAAGGCGAGATTTCATAGTGGTATTCAAAATGATGAGGGGTGTGGACAGAGTGGATAGGGAGAAACTGTTCCCACTTGTGAAAGGATCGAGAACGAGAGGGCACAGATTTAAAGTAATTGGTAAAAGAAGCAAAAGCGACATGAGGAAAACTTTTTCACACAGCGAGTGGTTAAAGTATGAACTGCCTGAGAATGTGATGGAGGCAGGTTAAATTGAAGCATTCAAAGGGGAATTAGACTGTTATCTGAAAAGGAAGAATGTGCAGGATTATGGGGAGAAGACGGGGAAGTGACATCAGGTGAATTGCTCATTTGGAGAGTCAGTGCAGACACGATGGGCCAAATGGCCTCCTTCTGGGCAGTAACAATTCTGTGATTCTGTGATTCCAATATTCAAGTCATTTCTATATATGGTGGTCCTGACACTGACCCTTGTGGACATCACTGTTCACCATCTTCCATTCTGAAAAACAACCAAATACCACAACTCGCTTTTCTTGATATTTCATCCATTTTTTAATCCAAGCAGATACTGACCCTCCTATTCCAGGAGCCTCAGTCTTGTTACCCAGCCTTTTATGTGGTAGTCTGTCAAACGCTTTCTTAAAATCCATATAGACAACATCCAATGCTTTCCCTTCATCAACCTTTTCTGTTACTTCATCAAAAAAATCAGTTATATTAGTGAAGAAGTGGAAAGGTGCTGAAGCTTTCAGTTTTCGGTCGACAAAAACCAAGTTCAAGGCCTGAATAATGAACCGATTGCCTCATTAGTTCTGTGAATAATACAATGATTTAATAGACAAAGTTTTGAAACATTCCTGCCCATAAATCTTGGTAACAGAGTGTGTGGATCTCCTGACTCAGAATGTTTAATGGATAAAGTCCTCAGATCCGACAAGGAACCCCTGAACATCCACAGTAAAGACAGTGTGGATGAGGAAATGTCAGAGCTGGGAGCTGAAACTCAGGGACGGCCGAGCTCTCCTGTCATTGAGCTTGTGTGTCTGCTCTGCTCGCCGCACTTCCGGCTCTACTTTGTTTCCAATGAAAAGATGAAAAGGGCCGTTCGGTTTTCCTCTCACTGAGAGCGTGTTTCACTCGGGTTAATATAACCCGGGACTTTTGCTGCTGAAATGAATTCTGCAAGGTCCCAGCAAACACACCGGCTCCCTCCTTTCTCCCCTCTTTCTATCGGATTGTTTTACCAGGAGGGGCTCAATAATAACAAACCCCTTGCAGGGAATGACCGCAAATTGAGCATCTAAATGGGGCAAGTGGGCAGCTTTCTGGGTTCTAGGTTCCCCCTACCCCGCCCCTCCCTCCCTCCAGTCCAAGCCCCTCTTCACTTTCTTTGGGACTTTGATGAGGGTGAAATGGGGAAAGTTCCCATTGATGTTTGAATGCTGAATTGCTGCAGAGATCTGCGCACGCGCGATGCAGCCCCGCCCCAGTGGGACGTCACAATAAGGAGTGGAGCGCATGCACAGCCTTTCCCCAACCCAGTCTGTGAGGCCATTCACTCAATCAGGGGAAGATGCTTTAAATCAGCTGCTAATGGAGACTTCCCGGGCCCGGGGGAAGGGAACAAACAGCATCTACTTCCAGCAGCCACTGCTTTGGGAGCGTGTCCGCAGATGTGGTCAGAGATTAGCATTGAGTAGTGGGAAGTTGAGGGGGAGTCCGGGAGTGTTTGTAACAGACACTGTGGAGCAGGAGGTGCTTCCGGAACATGGAGTGAGCCGGGGACACGGGGAAGGGAGAGTTCATTCTCGGACAGTGTCTGTACAGGCTCAGGGAGACACAATGGGAAGAAATCACTATTGAAAATCAGTGACAATTTCACCACCCAAAGGAGAGGGAATTTTCCTGCTTTAGTTCCAGTCTCTCACTGTTTGTTGGATTGTGAACAGTGGGGGAAAAATAGCCGCAAAATAACGATGTGGACAGTTAGACAAAGAGCATTTATTGCAGACACCAGGTGAGACGTGTGAAAGGCACATTTTAAATAGTGGCTGCTTATTTTCCGTTGAAATAGAAATGTGACTGTGTAAAGGTCACTGCTCTGTCGGACAGTCCCAGTCATTGAGCAGTGCAGGGCTTGTGTTGTTTCTGAATGTCACAAACTTGTTTTAAAACCACTGCAAACACCTGGTAAACAGAAGCTGAATACTGCAGTACTGCAGTGGAGGCAGACACTGACACTGTTTGTGTTCTTGGTTTTCATTTTGTGATTGTTCATAATGATTATTATTGGGACGATTACATTGATCGCTTTTGTATCTTCTACCTCACCAGTTCTTTCATTCCTGCAGGAAAATACATGACGGAACCTGAATAGATGTGGTGATTCTTGGACACAAGGAAAAGTGCAGTGATCTCGTTCCAACACACAGTCGGTACAGGATCACTCCCAAAGCACAGAGATACTGCCAGCTCATCAGTTCCACTGGAACAAACAAAAGAAGTAGTCAGACAGACACTGATCCCAAAGTCAAGAGACACATTTTCAATCCAACAGTCAAACAACAGCAGGAGAGACAGAAGTTGTTTCTATTTCACTCCAATTCAGTACAGCTGACAGGTTGATACATCAATCACAGTCCAAAAACAAACTCACTATCAGATCTAAATAAACTCTGTCACCATGGTCACATTTTAAATATAAAATCTGAAATAGAACAGACAAAATTTAGAGAATTGAAATGTACAGAATGAATGCAAGGAGGCTTCAAGGGGATTTGGACAGGTTAAATGAATGGGCAAGAACATGGCAGATGGAATATAATGTGAATAAGTGTGAATTTCTCCACTTTGGTCAAATAAACAGAAAGACAGAGTATTTCTTAAATGGTGAGAGGTTGAGAAGTGTCGATGTCCAAAGGCACCTGGGTGTCCTTGTTCATGAGACACGAAAAGCTAGTATGCAGGTGCAGCAAGCAATTCGGAAGGCAAATGGTATGTTGGCTTCATTGAAAGCGTATTTGAATACATGAGTAAAGATGTATGAAGTCTAGATGAGACCGCACCTGGAGTATTCTGTACAATTTTGGTTTCCTTATCGAAGGAAAGATAGACTTGTCACAGAGGGAGTGCAACAGAGATTCACCGGTCTCATCCCCCCGGATGGTGGGATTGTCTTATGATGAGAGACTGCAGAAACTGGGCCTAAATTCTCTAGAGTTTTGAAGAATGAGAGGTGATCTCATTGAAACAGACAAAGTTCTTACAGGGTGTCACAGGGTAGATATGGATAGGATGTTTCCTCTGTCTAGTGAGTCCAGAACAAGGGGACACAGTCTCAGAATAAGGGCAGACTGAGATGAGCAGGAATTTCTTTACTCAGAGGGTGAAAAATCTGTGGAATTCTTTATCCCAGAGGGCTGTGGAAGATCAATCATTGAACATATTCAAGACATAAATCGATAGATTTCTAAATACTAACAAGATCAAGGGATATGGAGATGGCAGAGAAAAATGGCGTGGAGGTAGATGATCAGTCACGATCTGTTTGAATGTTGGAGCAGGCTCGATGGGCTGAATGGCCTAATGCCCCTATTTCCTATGATCCTATGAATCCCAATTATGTACATCAGAACGTTAGACCAAGTTATGCATTACATACCAGTTCAAAAATCCCACAGAGATTAAGACTGAAAGATACAGTATCAAGCCATTACTACAAAATGAAGGACTTGGAGCTTGCAGACCAGCCCATGTATAAGATTGAAAGTTATATTTTCATTCACAATCGTTTTCACAGAGCTGAATATTGAATACCTATCCACAACTTGTACAGGACTACCAAATAAAACCTACAACTGTAAAATACAGTTAATCCATATTTTAAATTAAACACAAGACAAACAAATATTGATACATTAAGAAAGCGGGAAACAGTGAGAGCAGAGAGGAGCATAAAGAGCCCAGGAGAGAGAGGGAGCAAGAGTTCACCGGAGAGCAGGGAACAGCGAGAGCAGGCGTCAAAAAAGGCAAAGGAATACACAATTAATGGGAGAACACTGAACGGTGTAGAGGAAGTGAGGGACGTTGGAGTGAATGTCCACAGATCCCTGAAGTAGCAGTGCAGGTCAGTAAGCTGGTTCAGCAGGTAAATGGAATCCTTTCCTTTATTAACTGAGGTATAGAGTATTAGGGTGACCTGGTATCCATGGCAATAAGTCACTGACAGCTAACATTCAGGTGCAGCAAGCATTTAGGAAGGCTAATAGTATGTTAGCCTTATTCACAAGAGGATTTGAGTACAGGAGTAGTGAATTCTTGCTTCAATTGTATAGAACCTTGGTTAGACTGCACTTGGAGTATTGTGTGCAGTTTTGGTCCCCTTGCCTTAGGAAGGATATTATTGCCATAGATAGAGTGCAAAGAAGGTTCATCAGACTTGTTCCTGGGATGGTGGGACTGTCCTATGTAGAGAGATTGGGGAAACTGGGGCTGTATTCTCTGGAGTTTTGAAGAATGAGAGGTGATCTCATTGAAACCGAAAAAATATTTAAAGGACAGTCAGGGTAGATGCAGCTAAGATGTTTCCCCTGGTTGGGGAGTCGAGAACCAGGGGACGCAATTTCAAAATAAGGGGCATGCCACTTCGGACAGTTTTGAGGAGAAATGTTGTTACTCAGAGGGTTGTGAATCTTTGGAATTCTGTACCCCAGAGGGCTGTGGAAGCTCAGTCATTGAGTATGTTTAAAGCAGAGATTGATAGATTTCTAAATACAAATGACATAAGGGAATATGAGGAAAGTGTGGGGAAAAGGGCATTGAAGTGGATGATCAGCCATGATCATATTGAATGGTGGGGCAGGCTCGATGTGCTGAATGGCCAACTCCTGCTCCTATGTTCCTATGTTCCTAACTCCACATTATCGATGAGACACAGCCTCAGGCCGACTTGTCGGGTGTTGCAAACAGATAACACTGCTTCTGATCTTCACCAGAACAGAGAGTGAGATGTAAAATTGATCATCAAACAGACTGTGAGAGAATACAACAGAATAAAACACATGGAGAGACACTGTGGAATAACAAATAGATTAGATTGGAATGTTGAATTATGATTGGAATGGATAAAACAGCAGATTAAATTGGGACAGAAAAGAGAAACTGATGGGAAGAAGGAAGAAAAGAAAGGATGGATCTGTTCACTTTTTTCAGTTTTTTCACTGGTCCATAAAAGCTGGATTAAAAAAAGATGCAAAAAACAGAGAATTTCACCAAAAAGGGAGATTAAATGCTGCCGAAACCTTGGATCGAAGGATGCCCCAACAGATCACCTGTTTAACTGTCTCCTCACTGGGGGATTTCAATCAATGAGCAATATTATTCTCTCCTTTTCTTTTGTTAAATGAAACCACAACTGTCACTTGGAGTTAATATCCCTGTGTTCCAACTCCTGAATAATGAAATTGTGAGTTTCTTGATATTTTCTGCACACATTTCCTGCTGAAAGAACTAAGAGCTCTTTTCTAATTTACACAATACTATATACACACTCATCAAGCCTCCGAAACGAGCATCCTTGGTGCTGCTCTCTCCTCCCAAACCTCATCTCATGTGACTGTTACATCATCACTCTGATTGTGGGAGGGGTTATTCCCACTGTTTTCAGCATTAACCCTTTACATCCTCATACTGCACTGTCTGTCCAAAAAAATCGGTGGAGGGAACTTGAATTATCAAAACAGCAACAGTTGCCAGTTGAAAATCAACTCAACCCATCAGAGAGAGACTGTCAGAGAACTTCCTGCATCCAGTCCTGACCCTGTCACATGAAGCAGCTGCTCACCCAGACCCCACTCTCATCAACACTGAACATTTTTACTGAGACCCTTCAAATACTGTTTATAAAAGGCCGCAAAGATCAAAGTTCACACAGTTGTATTAAATACAACAAAGTTTAATATCTTCTCACCGTTTCTCGGTAACCACATGAGACTTAGGTTTTCTTATTTGGTTCCTTTGGTTTTTCTTGTTCCTGACTGACAAATATTCCAAACCTCAGATAAACCCTCCCACTTGCGTCATGTCCCAGTCTCGGTTAAAAGCAACACATAATGACACAAACACTCTCCTTCAGTGAGATTAATATCAAGCTGTTTTCCAAGTTGAATGGAACTGTGAACAAATTTATGTCAAAGAAGTTAACTTTGATGTGTGAGCACTGAAATCCTGTCCAAGGAGAAACAGCCATTCCAAACTCATATCCTTCACAAAGGCTGTTTTTTTATGTGATTGAATTTCATCAAGTATTTTGAATTAAAGCTCACAAGACACAGATGTCAGTGTTGATAATGAAACTTTTCAAGCATGTTGCAACTGTGAAATAAGGCTCTGTTGGGAGTTGAACCCAGGATCCCCTGTTTTCAAGACAGGTGCTTTAACCAACTAAGCTACAGAGCCAGATCAAGGATGTGTGTGCAATTGAAATCAGAGGAAGGCCTTGTAGATAGTGGGCAGGTTTTGGCGAGTCAAGAGCTGAGTTCGTCACGGCAGTGTTCCCAGCCTCTGACTCGCTCTTGTAGTTGTTGCTGCAGTTGGAATTGTAACAGAAAACCGTCTGTCTCGGAAGACGATGGGCTACACCCGGGGTGTACGTCACTTCTGTGTGAAACATCGTTTGTTGTGGCTGTAGAGGATGACTCGTGAGTGACAATCCCTTCCGCAGCTGGTACAGATGAATATCATTGGCCCGAGGTCGACTGATAATTTTTCCTTCCTCTGAGCTCTCTTTCCCACCATCTGGTCATTTCTTTTGTCCTCTGCTTTTCCCATGGTCTTCCTGAATGCCTTTCTCCAGGAATTCCAGTCAGCAGGAAGGTCTTCCCATGCATTGACTCCAATCCCAGTCAGCTTGAGATCTCGCTTTGCAGATGTCCTTGTGTCACAGATGTGGGTGACCTGTTGGTCTCGTGCTGATAGCAAGCTCACCACAGAGCGTGTCTTTGGCAAAGCGACCGTCATCCATTCAGCACACATGACTCAGTCAACAGAGTCACCGCTGACTCAAGAGGGCAAACATGCTGCGGATCCCTGCACGCTGGTGTACTGCTGCATTCGGCACTCTGTCCTGCCAGGAGATGCCCAATATCCATCTGAGACAGTGGAGGTGGAAGCTGTTCAGCTGCTTTTCTTGGCTTGTATAAGTTGTTGATGCTATTCTACTCTAAAGGAGGGTGCTGAGAACACAAGCCTGTTACACGCGGAGTTTTGTATTTTCGATCAGTTTGCTGTCGGTTCACACTCGTCTTCTCAACTTTGACATGACAGCTGCAGCATTGACAATCCTGGTGCTGATTTCAGTATCAAGGGACAGATTGCTGGTGATTGTTGATCCAAGGTATGTGAAGCTGTTGACAACCTTCAAAGTGAGCCTGTCGATGTTGATGGAAGGTGGAGTCTCTCGTCCTGGCCCATAACTTTGATCTTCCTGATGCTGATCGTCAGTCCAAACTCCTTGCAGGCCAGGGAGAACCGATATACAAGCTGCTGTTAATGAACTTCATTATGGGATGTCAGCACAGCGTCATCAGCAAAGAGCAACTCACAGACCAAGAACTGACTCATTTTGGTCTTGGTGCGCAGTCTTGCCAAGATGAACAGCTTGTCATCAGCTCTGGTATGCAGGTGGACACCCCCATCTGAGTCACTGAAAGTTTAAAATAGCAGCATGGAGAAGAATATGCCAATTGTAAAGGATGTGAGCTGTGAGGAGGTTACAAGGAGGCTTCCAGGGGACTTGGACAGGATAAGTGAATGAAATGACAGATGGAATATAATGTGAATAAGTGTGAAGTTATCCACTTTGGTAGAATAAACAGAAAGACAGAATATTTCTTAAATGGTGAGAGGTTGGGAAGTGTTGATGTCCAAAGGGACCTGGGTGTCCTTGTTCATGAGACACTAAAAGCTCGCATGCAGGTGCAGCAATCAATTAGGAAGGCAAATGGTATGTTGGCCTTAACACGAGGGGTCATGAGTACAGGAATAAAGATGTCTTGCTGCAATTGTATAGAGCCTTGGTGAGATTGTGCTGGAGTATTGTGTACAGTTTTGGTTTCCTTATCGAAGGAAGGATATACTTGCCACAGAGGGAGTGCAACGAAGGGTCACCAGACTAATCCCTGGGATGGTGGGATTGTCTTATGAGGAAACTGGACTTGTATTCCTTAAAGTTTCATTTAAAAGGCCATTTAAAACTGAGATAGGGTGGAATTTCTTCACTCAGAGGGTGGTGAATCTTTGGAATTCTCTACCTCAGGGGTTTGTGAAAGTTCAATCATTGAGCATGTTCAGGACAGAAATTGATAGAAATCTTGATACTCATGACATCAAGGGATATGGGGAGAGCGCGGGAAAGTGGTGTTGAGGTAGATGATCAGCAAGGATGTAATTGAATGACAGATCAGGCTCGACAGGTGAAACTGCCTCCTCCGACGTTCTGAAGAGAGTTTGCACCAGGACACAGCCCTGTTTTACCCCACTGCTGATCGTGAAAGTGTCTGATGTTGCTCCATTGTAACTGACGGAACTGTGCATGTTCTCGTGGGAAGAAGAGATGACGCCCAAGAGTTCAGGAGGGCAGCCTAGTTTCCACAGCAGTTTGAAGAGTCTGTCTCTGCTAACAAGATCGAAGGCCTTGGTGATGTCTATAAAGACAATGTAGAGTGGTCTGTACTGTTCACAGTACTTCTCCTGTAACTGCCGAAGTGAGAAAATCATGTCGACTGTCGATCTACCAGCTCTGAAGCTGCACTGAGACTCAGCATAGATGTGTGATGACGGGGTCTGCAATCTGGTCAGAGCAATGTGAGCAAAGACCTTCCCCACAATACTTAGCAAGCAGATGCCTCGCTAATTGCTGCAGTCACTGCGATTCCCCCTTATTGTTGTACAAGGTGACAATGTTTGCATCACGCATGTTTAGAGGCGCAGATCTCCCCTTCCAAAAGAGACACAGAAGTTCATGGAGATGCTGCAGCAGAGCTGCTTTTCCACTTTTGATGATTCCAGGTGGAGTACCATCATTTCCCAGGGCTTTACCACTGGCAAGACGGTCAATGGCCTTGTTGAGCTCTACTATGGTGGGGTCACTGTCCAACTCCTCCACGACAGGGAAGTCTGGAATGGTGCTGAGAGCTACTTCAATGACAATGTTCTCCGTTATGTAGAGTTCAAGGTAATGCTCCACTCACCTTTCCATCTGCTTGTTAGGTTCAGTGATGATCGTCCCTGTCTTTGTCTTCAAAGGTGCTGATTTAGTTACTGCTGGGCCCGTTGCTTTCATAATTTTTTTTTTATTCATTCATGTGATGTGGTCATCACTGGCTAAGCCAGCATTTATTGCCCATCCCTCATTTACCATGAGAAGGTGGTGGTGAGCTGCCTTCTTGAACCGCTGCAGTCTGTGTGAGGTAG
This sequence comes from Heterodontus francisci, assembly GCF_036365525.1. Lineage (NCBI taxonomy): Eukaryota > Metazoa > Chordata > Chondrichthyes > Heterodontiformes > Heterodontidae > Heterodontus > Heterodontus francisci. The sequence continues at coordinate 2,501,154 of NW_027142345.1, forward strand.
GTACACCCACAGTGCTGTTAGGAAGGGAGTTCCAGGATTTTGACCCAGCAACAGTGAAGGAAAGGCGATATAGTTCCAAGTCACGATAGTGTGTGGCTTGGAGGGGAACTTGCAGGTGGTGGTGTTCCCATGAATTTGCTGCCCTTGTCCTTCTAGTTGGTAGAGGTTGCGGGTATGGAAGGTGCTGTCTAAGGAACCTTGGTGTGTTGAATTCCTTCATATGTCCCTCTAGCATCCCCCAGATTCAGCGGCAGATTGGATGCTGTTGCAGAGCTTTAACCAGTATTGATTGGTGCAGTGCTGAGCAGTCTGCAGAGACTTGTTTCTGGCAGCTCTGAGAGCATCTAGAGTTTGTTTGCTGGGGACTTGTTTGTAGTTCATGAGGGCTCTCTTCTTAGTTGCAGTAACTGACTCCATTTCAGTCCAATAAGCCTCAAACCAGTCAGCATTCCTCCCATCTCTTTTCCTATACACAGTGAGTGCAGAGTTATAGATGGTGGCGTGCAGATGATTCCACTTTGACACTGCACTGAGGCCTTGGGTGTTTTCTGAAAGAGCCTGATCGAGGATGTTGAGGAACTCCTGGGTCCTTTCTGGGTCAGTGGTTCGGCTAGAGTTGATCCGAGAACGACCTTTCTTCTTGGATGGATGAAGCTTCCTTGGCTGAAGCCTGACCTTGTTACACACCAGGGAGTGGTCAGTGTCACAGTCAGCGCTGTGATAGCTGCGTGTGATGAGGATATTGCTGAGGGTGGTACGTCCGGTGATGATAAGGTCTAGCTGGTGCCAGTGGCATGATCTCGGACGTCTCCAGGACACCTTGAGGCACAGCTTGACCTGGAAGTAGCTGTTCATCACACAGAGTCCATGGTGACAGCATAGCTCCAGAAACCTCTGTCCATTTTTGTTCATCTTGCTAATCCCCTGGTGCCCTATGCTCATTGGCCAAGCTGTAGTCAGTACCCAAGCTTGCGTTGAAATCCCCGAGAAGATACAGTCCCTCGGTGCTGGGAATTCTACTGATGGCAGTGTCAAGTGTCTCATAGAATTGATCCTTGACATCTGGGGTGGAGGTGAGTGTCGGGACATAGATGCACATGAGATTAACTGGGCCCGCGCTTGTTGACAAGTGAAGGGTAAGAAGTCTCTCTGAGCCAACTATGGGGGGTTCACTCATTGCAAGTAGCGTGTTTTTACTGTGAGACCCACTCCATGCTCACGAGTTGCCTCTTGGGCTTTCCCCTGCCTGAAGAAGGTGTAATGTTTCTCTTTGAGGGATCCACTTTGAATGAGTCTAGTTTCTTGCAGCACAGCAATGTCCACATTGAGCCTTGTGAGTTCCTTGTCAATCACAGCTGTCTGGTGTGTGTCATCAACCTGCAGAAGGTTGTCAGTAAGGCCAGGACACATGGTCCTTACATTCCAGCTTGTGATGCGAAGCACTGGTGTCTTCTTTGCTGAGTTTGTCTTGCCTGGTGCATAGATTATCAATCCGCCAGTTGAGAGATATCTCTCGAAGCCGCAAGCACCCATTGAAGCAAGTAGGTCGTGGCAGGACAGCACCTAACTGACTGGGGGCTGCACAGCTTGGAGTAGGTGGTAGTTCTCCAATGAGACGCGATGATCTCTCCCACTGTCAAAAGTAACCCCTGGTGCTCATACTCTACACCAATTGAGTGAGAGCTTATAATCGGTAACTGTTTCTTCCCATGTTTTGCTAATGTTTAACCACGAAGCTGGAGTGTCCTCTCCAGGGCACAGGCCTGGGCAAATAGTATGGAGACACTGAGCATCAGGACCCCCTCTCAGCATTGCTAGTATTGTCCAAAGGAAAGGAAAAAAACAGTACTGTTTGGTACCAGCTCTGCTGTCGGAGTTGCTGCAAAACTACCTGATAAGTAACAGGTAACCGCCTACGGGACTCCACTCCGGATTTACTGTCCAGGTTTACTCCCTAAGCCTTCTTCTCTCTCAAGACACCCACAGGGAAGTGAGACATTTTGCCCATAGATGGGGCTCTGTTCTTTGGCATCAGGATGGAACCACACGCCAGTGGGCCTGCATGACATGCACAAGGATATCACACACTGTCCCATCCCTGTGACAGCTCAGAGAGATACCCTGATGATAATACACCCCACAGGAAAATCACAAACAGCCCCATCCATTGGACAGCTCAGGGTCAGACACTGCACACACTGCAACAACAGTGACATTACTGTATTAGTCCCTCCATTCTGAATCACCCTACTTTATGCTTTCCGTCTCTCAGCTAATTTTGTATCCACGCTGCCACTGCCTCCTTAATCCCATCTGCTCAAATTTTGTTAAAAAGTCTATTTTATGGTACTTTTTCAAACACAATTTTGAAGTGCAGACACACACCATCAACCCCACCACCCTGGTCAACTCTCTGTGAAACTTCATCAAAGAAATTAATTCATTAATTAATTCTACACAATCTTCTGTTAACCAATCTGTTCTGGCTGTCATTTATTAGCCCATGTTCGACCAAGTGCCAGTTAATTTTCTCCTGGATAATTGTCTCTAAAAGTTTCCCCACCACTGACATTAGACGATCTGGTCTGTAGTTCCTGGGTTTATCTCTCTTTTTAAACAGGGCTGTAAAATTAGCAATCCTTGCAGACTTATCTTTCATTTCTGGAAAGTCTATTGTGGACAATCTCTTTGGGCTGACTTTAACCAATTAAAGCAACAGGATACTTGATTAATAAGTCCAGAACTTTTATTGAGAATAAAATAGTACTTAATAATTGGAAGTAAAATTAAATTGAACAAACTTGGGGAATATAACTTTACAGCTCTAGCAGGTGTGTGGACTGGACGAGCTTGGTCTCAGAGTGTCACGGTCCTCTTTGTCCAGTCTAGATCCCTCATCAGGTGGAGAACTTGGTCGATGATCTGAGCCTTTACCCCTGAGGTCTTCTCGTGTTCCTGCACACTGAAACCTGACAAAATCCCTACTTTTAACCCCTGGATGGCCATCACACCACCTTGTAAAATAATAATTGGTCTGAGCTGTTGCTAGGTACATTTAATTAATGATGTCTTCCACTAACAGCCAACTGTCCTCAGAATCTCAGACATGAGTACAATGGAGTGGTTTCACACTGTCTCCCAATCTGATCTGAAACAAGTTTCCTATTCATTAAATCGAGACTCTTGAAAATGCTGGAAATACTCAGCAGGTCTGACAGCATCTGTGGAGAGAGAAACAGAGTTAACGTTTCAGATCTGTGATCTTTCATCAGAACTGGGCTGAAATTGTCTGAGGGACTGAGATTGTGGAATCAATTTCAGGGTCAAAAACATAGTACTCTGCAAGGAAAGGAAGATGGTGATTATTAAGTATCGTGCAAGAATATAGATGCTTTTACATTATTTGAATCAACATTGATTTAAACTTTGTGCTCACGAAACCTATCTTTTGATCAAAATGACATTGATAACAATGGAAAAAGCAACACATGCATTTCACGACCACAGGACTTTGTAAAGCCTTTTACAGCCAATGAAGGACTTTCCAAGTGTTGTCACTGTGCAGTACAATACAATACCCGACAAGAAGGATATTTCACATTCGAGTCACGCAAGTCCCAGGCAATGACCTTCTGAAACAAGAGAGAATCTAACCCTCTCCCCTTGACATTCAACAGCATTACGATTGCTGAATCCCCCACGATCAACATCCTGGGGGTTACCATTGACCAGAAAATGAATTGCAGTAGCCATATAAATATCATGGCTACAAGAGCAGGTCAGACACTAGGAATCCTGCGGCAAGTAACTCACCTCCTGACTCCCCAAAGCCTGTCCCCTATCTACAAGGCACAAGTCAGGAGTGTGATGCAATACTCTCCATTGCCTGGATAGGTGCAGCTCCAACAACACTTAAGAAGCTCAACATCATCCAGGACAAAGCAGCCCACTTGATTGGCGCCTGATTCACTATATTCACTCTCTCTATCACCAACACACAGCGTGCACCATCCACAAGATGCACTGCAGCAACGCAGCAAGCCTCCTTACACAGCACCTTCCAAACCCGTGACTTCTATCACCTAGAAGGACAAGGGCAGCAGATGCATGTGAACACCACCACCTGCAATTTCCCCTCTTTGCCACACACCATCCTGGAATTGAAACTATATCACCGTTCCTTCACTGTGGCTGAGTCAAAATCCTGGAACTCCCTTCCGAACAGCAACACATCGACTGTAGTGGTTCAAGAAGGCAGCTCACCACCACCTTCTCGAGGGAATTAGGGATGGGCAATAAATGCAATAAATAAAAATAAAATCAATAAAAAAGACAATAATCCCCAAAAGTAGAAAATCCATATGAAAATGAAAATATAATAAAGCACAGTCAGCATAGATTTCACAAAGAAAGTCTTGATTAACCTTATCTTTGAAGAATCAACAGCAAGAGTAATACAGCAGATGTAGAAGAGTTTAAGTTAATAAAGCCTCATCCTTTTAAGTGCTTGAACCAACAAATTGTGGGTTAACAAACAAGCACACTAACTGACAGAGCTGGGTGTTGTTCTTTCTGGATTCCCCGAAAGCAGGGTGTCAATGAGTTAAATCTTCAGGTTGCTGCAACCAGAATAGCCATTCTCCACGATCAGTTTTACTGTTATAAATAAAGGGTGGAACATTCATTGTGAATCTATAGAAACAGTCTGGTCCTGCACACTGCAGACACATCCACGTCATCACCAACCAGTTCTCCATTAATTGATGCAGTTATTTGACTTTTCCCCATTCGCTCCATGGAATTAATTTTGAAAGATTTTAAATTCCAAGAAGTTTTGTTAATATTCAGCCCTTGAGAAGAAATCATTCCCTGGCCACAGTGGAGAGAGCATTGAATATAAAACAGTAGACTACCAGGTAACACAGAGAAAACTCATCAGCTAATCTAGAATTACTTAGTTTTCTTATTTTTGCTCTTGCTATTCGGTTTTTCATCATTTTCAGCTCCTGACTGTGGATATTATTGTGATTAAATGTGAAAAGATGCACTGTGTCTCAGCCCCGGTATATTGGCTCTTTCTCTGTACAGTGCTGTACACACTCAGATACTGACAGTGTCTCTCCCTGCCTCAGTTTTCCAGCCCTGACGGTGCAGAAAGCGCTGCTCTAAGTTACACATTCTGACTGTTTGCAGTTGATTAATGAGAGATTATTAACGTATCCTTCTGCAGTGCTGCCTCGATTAATAACAGCAGATCGAAGTCACATTTCAGATACAGAAACAGACGCATCAATTATTCACTCTTTCCCAGAGTGAGTGAGGCCGGGACAAGCAGCAACATTCCAGCCCCACGCTCTGCAATTACCCAGCACTAGCGGAAAGCAGTGAATACAGATTCAATCAGTGGGTTAATGTCCATGACAGGGATGCAAGATTCCACGGCCCAGGACAAACATCCCCATATACCGAGAACAAGCTCAGGAAAACCAGGGGGAGTTAATATCCCAATCACTGAGCATTCCAGTCACATTGAACAAGTTCCTGAACTGAGTGAACCTTTCAAAGTACAGAAGTGATGACGAGGTCAAAAAGGTCTGAACAGTTGAGGTGACTGAGCGGTTTCAGCTTCTCTGTTAAGGTTGCAGCTTTCACTGGAGGCATGTGTTTAAATCCCACTTCTGACAACTTAATTTTCAGTTACTTTACAGAGTTTCCTTGAAGGTTTGAGGTGGAGTAAATACTGAGGAACTGTTTCTAACTGCTGAACGGTCAATAACCGAAGGTTACAGATTTAAAGTGACTCACAAAACCAGAAGGAACATGAGGAAAAATTCCTTTCTGCAACATGTGGTTAGCATTTCAGTTATGTGGATAGATTGGAGAAGCTGGGGTTGTTCTCCTTAGAGAGGAGATTTGATAGAGGTGTTCACAATCATGAGGGGTCGTGACAGACCCGATAGAGAGAAACTGTTGGTAGAAGGATTGAGACTCAGGTAAAAGCTGTGGCTCAGTTGGTCACACTCACTTCGAAATCACAAGCTTCTGGGTTCAGATTTCACAGCTGACACTCCAGTACAGCACTGAGGGTGTTGAAGGTGCTGCCTTTCAGGTGTGATGTTAAACCAAGACCTGGTCTGCATGTTTGGGTGAATGTAAAAGATCCCATGCTGCAATTTCAAACAAGTGAAGAGCAATTCTCCCTGGTGTTGTGATCAATATTTGTCCCTCAATCAGATCAGTTGGCCATTATCACATTGCTGTTTGTGGGTATTAGCTGCTGCATTTCTGACATTACAACAGTGATTACACTTCAAAAGTATTTCATTGTCCACAAAGTGCTTTGATATATCCAGTGGTCAGGAAAGGTGCTATATAAATGCAAGTCTTTTCTTTCTATATCACAACACATTACTGTGTAAAAAATGGTTCTTCATGTCACCTCTGGTTCTTTTGACAATCACCTGATATCTGTGTCCTCTGCTTACTGACCCTTTTACCACTGGAAACAGTTTCTCCTTATTTAAAGTATTGAAAAACTCCATGATTTTGAACAAATGTGTCAAATCTTTTCTGAATTTTCTCTGCTGCAAGGAGAACAACCCCAGCTTCTCCAATCTCTCCACATAACTGAAATCCCTCACCCTGCTACCATTGTGGTAAATCTCTTTTTTATTCTTTCATGGGATGTGGGCACTGCTGACACAATGTGATTCCTGTCAACGGAGCGGCCCGCTGACATCATCGGAGAGCGCCAAGCTGCACATAGGCACAGCTACATCTTGCCAGGATTAAGTGGCACATGCACAGGATGATGTCATGGCTCAGCACCAACATCATCGCATATCCGCCCATGGTCCATCTTCGCGCATTCACGCTAAAGCGTCATCGGGTATCCAGCCTCTCACTCAGCTGAAGGAAGCGGCTGAATGGGAGACTTTGAGGTTGGAGCTCTCCCCCCTCGGCCTTGACGCTTCTTCTCCTCAACTGCTCGCTCTCCACCTCGCTGCTCCCCTGGATGATTGTTCCCCGCTCGCGTCACCCAGCTCTCCTGCCACTCGCTCCCAGCCCCCCAAACCCCACTGCAGCCATTAGCTCTAGGCCATGCCACTTCCCTCCTCTTGGCCACTCGTTCTTCACTCCTACGTCACACTTTATGAGAGGCATAGATAGTGTAGATAGCCAGAGTCTGTTTCCCATGGAAGGGTGACTAAAACTAGAGGGCATAGATTTAAGCTAAGAGGGAGGAGGTTTAAAGGGGGTCAAAGGGGTAAATTTTTCACAGAAAGAATAGTGGGTATCTGGAATGAGCTGCCTGGTGGAGGCAGGAACAGTAGTCACATTTAAGAGGCATCTGCACAGGTACTTGAATGAGCAAGGCATGGAGGGATATGGAATTAATGCAGGCAGGTCGGATTAGTATAGATAGGCATTATGGTCGGCATGGACGCGGTGGGCCGAAGGGCCTGGTTCTATGCTGTGTGACTCTATGACTCTCTGTGACTCCTGTTAATTGTTTAATTATCCACCACCATTCAGGACTGGATGTGACAGGTCTGCAGAGCTTTGATCTGATCTGTTAATTGTGAGATTGCTTAGCTCTGTCTATTGCATGCTGCTTCCGCTATATGACATGCAAGTAATTCTGTGTTGTCGTTTCACCAGGTTGACACCTCATTTTTAGGTCTGCTTGGTGCTGCTCCTGACATGCCCTCCTGCACACTTCATTGAACCACTATTGCTCCCTTGGCTTGATGGTAATGGTAGAGTGAGGGATATGCCAGGCCATGAGGTAACATATTGTGTTTAAATACAATTCTGCTGCTGCTGATGGCCCACAGTGCCTCATGGATGCCCAGTTTTGAGCTGCCAGATCTGTTCATTTCTTCCCTCAGATATAAATGAAAAAAAAATTCTGAAGAAATGCATGAACTAAATAAAAAGGAGAGAGAAATAAATACTGACAAAATAGATGTCAGCATTTGGAAGGTAAAAAGATTTCAGTTTTATTATTGATGAGTGAGAGGAATATATCACACTTTGGGGCTTCTGGAAGTGGATTTGCTGTATCAGAGTAGAAGTACTGTATCAGGCCTTGTTAGCTCAGTTGGTAGAGCATGAGACTTTTAATCTCAGGGTCTTGGATTTGAGACCCTTGTTGTGTGGTTGTTCTTCCCTTTTTCAGTCTTCATCGGCAGAGATTTCAAGGAGTGTTTGAAATTAAATTCAACAACATCACCAGATTTCAACCCCCCCCCCCCTTGCCCCCATCCCAGTGTAGTTGACAGGACCCTCAACCTCTGCCTTCCCCCTTCCCCTCCCTCCCAGAACTGTGACAGGGTTCCCCTTGTCCTCACTTTCCACCCCACCTGCCTCCACATCCAAAGGATCATCTTCCACCATTTCCACCACCTCCAGCGTGATGCCACCACCTACCTCATCTTCCCCTCCCCTGTCAGCATTCCGAAGGGATCGTTCCCTCCACGACACCTTGGTCCACTCCTCCATTATCCCTGACACCGCGTCCCCTTCCCAAGGCACCTTCTCATGCAATCGCAGGAGATATAATACCTGCCCTTTTCCCTCCTCTCTGCTCAGTATTTAAAGCCCAAACACTCCTTTCAGGTGAAGCAGCGATTTACTTGTACTTCTTTCAATTTAGTGTACTGTATTCGCTGCTCACATTGCAGCCTCCTCCAAATTGGGGAGTAAAAAGCAGATTATGTCGAACACCTCTGCTCAGTCCGAAAGCATGACCCCGAGCTTCTGTTTCCTTGCCGTTTCAACACTCCCCCCTGCTCTCATGTCAACATTTCTGTCTTGGGCCTGTTCCAGTGTTCCAGTGAACATCTTCATGGAAAGAACAATCTTACACGCCAGCTCAAATGTTGGATTTTGTATGTTAAGTATCTTTTCTCATCCAAAGATTACACTATCAATCATTCACCACTCTGTCTTCTCCTGAATTTCGAGTTCAAATTTGTTTGTGAAGTTGAGTGACACGTTAAGACAGCACAGTCTTTGTCTTTGTGAAGGAAGTGATTTCAGAATGGCTGTTTGAAACTGTCCCTCCTTGCACAGAAATTCAGTGCAAATGCTCAAATCACCCACAATTTCTTTGTGAGAAATTTGTTCACAATTGCATTCGACATGGAAACCGCCTCAACATTAATCTCACTGAAGGAAAGTGTGACTGTGTTGTTTGTTTCAGAGTGTTGGTGCCGTTATGTGTCGCTCTTAACCAAGACTGGGACACAACGCAAGGTTTATCCAAGGTTGGCATATATTATCATTCAGGAGCAAGAAAAATCAAAAGGAACCTAACAAGAAAACCCAGTCTCCAGATGTGAGAATCTGTAGATCCGCTTTGGGAAAATGAATCAGAGCAGAATGAAGGGTGAACTGTCCGACTGCCCAGAAGAGATGAAGACACAGCTCAGTCAGCACATTCCCCTGGTTTATGATGCTGGAACATTCCTCACACAGAAATTATTCAACCCGATGACAAACGTGCTTACAGCCGATAATTTATTAAGATAATTTTTTTTGAGCTACAACACAAACAGCTACTCGACAATGTGGAAAATTGCCCAGGTGTGCCGTGTCCATAAAAAAAAAGCAGGACAAATCCAATCTGACCAATTACCGCCCCATCAGTCTACTATCAATCATCAGCAAAGTGATGGAAGATGTCATCAACAGTGATATCAATCACCACGCATTTAGCAATAATCTGCTCATCGATGCTCAGTTTCGATTCCGCCAGGGCCTCTCGGATCCAGGCAAACATTTGGAAGCTGGAGTATAATGTGGGAAACTGTGAGGTTATTCACTTTGATAGTAAGAACAGATAAATTAAATATTATTTAAATTGCGAGAGACTACAGAATGCTGAGGTATAGAAGGATCTGGTGTCTTCGTACATGAATCACAAAAAGTTAGCATGCAGGTAGATGAAATAATTAGGAAGGCAAATGGAATGTTACCCTTTATTACAAGGGGAATGGAGTATAAAAGGAGAGAAGTCTTGCGACAAATGTACAGGGTGTTGGTGAAACCACACCTGGAGTACTGCGTACAGTTTTGGTCTCCTTATTTAAGGAGGGATATACTTGCATTGGAGGCAATTCAGAGAAAGAGGTGGGCAACTGTCTCTTCCCCACCACAGCCACCTCGAGGGCATTGTGCGGAGGGGGTGAGACTTCGGGCGTGCAGGAAGGATCTGATGGGGAGGGCTCTTCTCACCACCAGCCAAGTTTCATCTTGGTCCTTGTGTGAAAGTTCTGGTGATGAGGCATTCCGCCAAATGACTTTGGCAGTTTGCTCGGGGAACCATCCGACTGGATCCACCATCTCCTTTTCCTGTAGGGCCTTGAGGACATTCCGTGCAGACCACTACCTGAAGGATTGGTGGTCAAAGATGTTTTTCCACAGAAACTTTCCCACGAAGGATAGGTGGTACGGCATGGTCCAACTGGATGGAGCATTCCGCGGCAATGTCACCAGGCCCATCCTTCACAACGCTGGGGACAGATAGAACCTCAGCACGTAGTGACACTTGGAGATTGTGTACTGGGGATCTGCGCACAGCTTGATGCAGCCGCACACGAAGGTAGTCATCAGGATGAGGGCGACGTTGGGTACATTTTTCCCGCCCTTATCCAGGGGTTTGAACATCGTGTCCCTCCAGACCTGGTCCATTTTGGAACCCCATATGAAGCGGAAAATGGCTCGGGTGATCGCCACAGCGCAGGAGTGGCGTATGGGCCAGACCTGCACCACGTACAGCAATGTGAGCGCCTCACACCTGATAACCAGGTTCTTCCCCACAATGGAGAGAGATCGCTGCTCCCACATGCTCAGCTTATGGTGTATCCTGGCTACTCGCTCCTTCCAGGTTTTGGTGCACGTCCCAGCCCTTCCGAACCATATCCACAGCAACTTCAGGTAGTCTGACCTGACGGTGAAGGGGACAAAGGATCGGTCAGCCCAGTTCCCAAAGAACATGGACTCACACTTGCCGTGGTTAACTTTGGCTACCGAGGCGAGTTCGAACTGGTCGCAGATGCTGATCAGTCTGAACACTGACAGCGGATCCGAGCAAAAGACGGCGATGTCATCCAGGTACAGGGAAGTTTTAACCTGAGGGACTCCACTGCCTCGGATTGTAACCCCCCCTTATGCTTGCATCCTTCCTAATAGACTCAGCAAAGGGTTCAATACTGCAAACAAACAAGACAGAGGAGAGAGGACTGCCCTGTCTGTCTTTGCAAAGCAGGTGCAGAAAAAGATGCAGTGGTTTTTATTGCAGTTCATCCCAAGCAGCTGTGCAAAACAGGAGTCTGTGCTCTACAGGCTGCTCTCAGGGATGCACACCGAGATAAACATCAACTGCTGCTGGAGGACTATCAATTCGGTGAAAGACGCCCTTTGGTCTGCCCGAAATTTGCTGGTCTTCCAGCGCAAAGACTTGTCCATGACCTAATGTTGCTGGCTGGCACATTCCAAGGTCCAAGACTACGTGCTGAGGGACGCACTACAGCTTGGGGCAGCCACTGCAAAGGCTAACTGGGGAAGACCACTGTGTAAGATCCCCCCACAAGGTGAAGTGAGGGACTGGATCCATGGAAATCCCCTCGGGCTGTATCCAGAAAATATTTCTCCGCCTCCAGGCTCACTTCTTTGACCAGGAGTCCTCCTCCCGACCAGCAGACCCATTCACCCACCTCCAGCATTCTCCCTCTACCTGGACCCCTCCCCCTGGCCACTTACCCGCTCTTGATCTCTTCATTGAAAACTGTCGGCTGGACATTTGTCATCTCAATTTCTCTGCCCCCCTCACTCACTCTCACCTGTCCCCCTCTGATCTTGAGGCACTCCGTTCGCTCAGGTCTAACCCCGACATGGTCATCAAACCTGCAGACAAGGGTGGTGCTGTTGTTGTATGGCATACCGACTTCTACCTTGCAGAGGCTCAGCGCCAACTCACAGACACTTCTTCCTACCTCCCTCTGGACCATGACCCCATCGGCGAAAATCAAGCCACCGTCCAAAGGACTGTCACTGACCTCATCTCCTGTGGACATCTTCCTTCTACAGCTTCCAACCTCATAGTCCCACAACCCCGGACAGCCCGCTTCTACCTCCTAACCAAAATCCACAAATGGGAATGTCCCGGCAGACCCATTGTGTCAGCCTGCTCCTGCCCCACTGGACTTACTTCTTCCTATCTTGACTCTATCTTTTCTCCGCTGGTCCAGTCTCTTCCCACCTACATCCGTGACTCTTCTGACGCCTTACGTCATTTTGACAATTTCCAGTTTCCTTGTCACAACCGCCTCCTCTTTACTATGGACGTCCAATCGCTCTGCACCTCCGTCCCCCACCAGGATGGTTTAAGGGCTCTCCGCTTCTTCCTGGAACAGAGGCCCAACCATTCCCCATCCACCACCACCCTCCTCCGCCTGGCTGAACTTGTTCTCACATTGAACAACTTCTCCTTCAACTCCACGCACTTCCTTCAAGTAAAAGGTGTCGCTTTGGGTACCCGCATGGGTCCTAGTTATGCCTGTCTTTTTGTGGGATATGTCGAGCATTCGTTGTTCCAGTCCTACTCAGGCCCCCTCCCTCGACTCTTTTTCGGATACATTGATGACTGTATCGGTGCCGTTTCCTGCTCCCAGCCCGAACTGGAAAACTTTATCAACTTTGCTTCCAATTTCCACTCTTCTCTCACCCTTACATGGTCCATCTCTGACACTTCCCTTCCCTTCCTCGACTTCTATGTCTCCATCTCTGGGGATAGGTTGTCTCCTAATATCCATTATAAGCCCACCGACTCCCACAGCTACCTCGACTACACTTCTTCACACACTACCTCCTGTAAGGGCTCCATTCCATTCTCCCAATTTCTCCGTCTTCGACGCATCTGCTCTGATGATGCTACCTTCCATGACGGTGCTTCTGGTATGACCTCCTTTTTCCTCAACCGAGGAATCCCCCCCACTGTTGTTGACAGGGCCCGCAACCGTGTCCGGCCCATTTCCCGTACCTCTGCCCTCAACCCTTCCCCTCCCTCCCAGAACGGTGACAGGGTTCCCCTTGTCCTCACTTTCCACCCCATCAGCCTCCGTATCCAAAGGATCATCCTCTGCTATTTCCACCACCTCCAGCGTGATGCCACTACCAAACGCATCTTCCCCTGTCAGCATTCCGAAAGGATCGTTCCCTCCGTGACAACCTGGTCCACTCCTCCATTACCCCCACCACCTCGTCCCCATCCCATGGCACCTTCCCCTGCAATCGCAGGAGGTGTAATACCTGCCCATTTACCTCCTCTCTCCTCACTATCCCAGGCCCCAAATACTCCTTTCAGGTGAAGCAGCGATTTACTTGTACTTCTTTTGATGTAGCATACTGTATTCGCTGCTCACAATGTGGTCTCCTCTATATTGGGGAGACCAAGCGCAGACTGGGTGACCGTTTTGCGGAACACCTCCGCTCGGTCCGCAAGCAGGACCCTAAGCTTCCGGTTTCTTGCCATTTAAACACTCCCCCCTGCTCTCATGCTCGCATCTCTGTCCTGGGATTGCTGCAGTGTGCCAGTGAACGTCAACGCAAGCTCGAGGAGCAGCATCTCATCTTCCGATTAGGCACACTGCAGCCTGCCGGACTGAACATTGAGTTCAATAATTTCAGAGCATGACAGCCCCCCATTTTACTTTCATTTTTAGTTGTTTCTTCTTTTTTCTTCTTTTTTGCTTTTTTACATTTTTTACAACCTTTTATATTGCATTTATTTCATTTCATCTTAGTTTATTCAGTTTGCTTACCCACTGTTTATTTTCAGGTTTGCTCTTGCTGCTGTTCAATATTCAGTCCGTTAACACCTATTCTGTACTAATGCTTTGTCTTTCAACACACCATTAACATATTGTTTGCCTTTGCTCCATGACCTTTTGGTCAGCTATGTGGCCTTGTCCAACCTGCACCTTCTCCTTTGTTATCTCTTGCCCCACCCCCACCTCACTTGCTTATAACCTGTGACATTTTTAATATTTGTCAGTTCCAAAGAAGGGTCACTGACCCAAAACGTTAACTCTGCTTCTCTTTCCACAGATGCTGCCAGACCTGCTGAGTGGTTCCAGTATTTCTTGTTTTTATTCCAGAAAATATTTGGTTGCTGCAAAAAGTACATGGCAAGTAAAATGAAATGGAAGGGTTGTGAGGCAATTCATTCCTGTACTGAAGGAAACTGATCTCCTTTGCAATCTTTGTATTGTTGACTTGGTGCTGTTTTTGAACTGTTTTGTAATGTATCTTTTTACAGTTTTTTTAACGAATAAAGTATATGTTGGAAATTGAAAAAAAAGTTCAGAGAAGGTTCACTGGATTTATTCCTGTGATGAAGGGGTTGTCTTGTGAGGAGGATTGAGCAGGTTGGACCCATACTGATTGGAGTTTAGAAACATGAGAGGTGATAGTATTGAGACATATAAGATTCTGAAGGGTCTTGACAGGGTAGATGCTGAGAGGATGTTTCCCCTCGTGGTGGAATCTAGAACTAGGGGACACAGTTTCAGAATTAGGGATTTTCCGTTTAAGAAGGAAATGAGGAGGAATTTCTTCTCTCAGACAGTTGTTCATCTTTGGATTTTTATCTACAAGGAAGTCAAGGGTTATGGGGGGCAGGCAAGAAGGTGGGGTTGATGCCATGATCAGATCAGCCATGATCCTATTGAATGGCGGAGAAGGCTCGAGGGGCCAAATGGCCTCCTCCTGCTACTATTTCTGTTCTTATGATCTCATTGCAGCTTGTTCCAAATAGAGACAAAAGAGTGGAATTCCAGAGGAGAGGTAAGAGTAATTACCCTTGAGTGAGTGTGGCATCAAGGATCCCTAGCAAAATTGAAATCAATGGGAATCAGGGGGAAACTGTCCACTTGTTGGAGTCATACCTAGCACAAAGCAAGATGATTATGGTTGGTGGAGGCCGATCATCTCAATCCAGGACATTGCCTCAGGAGTTTCTCAGGGTAGTGTCCTAGGCTCAACCATCCTCAGCTCTTTCATTAATGAGTTTCCCCTCAACTTAAGTCAGAAGTGGGAATGTTAGGTGATGATTCACAACTCCTCAGATACTGAAGCAGTCCATGTCCGCAAGCAGCGAGACCTGAACAACATTCAGGCTTGAGCTGATAAGTGACAAGCGACTTGGTTGCCACAAAAGTACTACGCAGTGAACATCTCCAATGAGAGAGAATCAAACCATCTACCTTTTAATACTCAGCAGCATTATCATCACTGAATCCCTCACCAACAACATCTTGGGGGTTACCATTGACCAGAAACTAAACTGGACCAGTCACATCTATGCTGCGGCTTTTAGCGTAGGTCAGAAATTGGGAATTCTGCAGCAAGTATCTCACCTCCTGACATGCCAAAGCCTGTCCATTGTCTACAAGGCACAAGTCAGGAGTGTGATGGAACACTCTCCACTTTTCTGGATAGCTGCAGCTCCAAAAACACATAAAAAGCTCAATACCACCCAGGACAAAGCAGTCCTCTTCATCGGTACCTCACCCACCACTTTAAACATTCACTCACTCCACCACCAGAGCACAGTGGCAGCAGTGTGTACCACCTACAAGATGCACTGCAGTAACTCGCTAAGTAACGTTCGACAGCACCATCCAAACCCGTGATCACTACCAACTCGAAGGACAAGGGCAGCAGATGCATGGGAACACCACCACCTGCAGGTTCACCTCCAAGTCACTCACCATCATGACTTGGAACTATATCACCATTTCTTCACTGTTGCTGGGTCAAAATCCTGGAACTCCCTCCGCAAGAGCACTGTGGGTGTTCCTACACCACATTGACTGCAGCAGTTCAAGAAGGCAGCTCCCCACCACATTCTCAAGGGCAATTAGGGATGGGCAATAAATGCCAGCCTTGCCAGCGATACTCACACCCAAGAATGAATAAAAAACAAATCATTCTCCACAGATTCCCCACAATCCAGGCTTGGACATTTACTTCAGGAGCACAGAGCTTTATATAACTACAACATGAGTTCCAATCTTCAGATTCCATTAGCCTTTCACATTATTTTCTACCAGTCCACTAGCTTTTAGTGATTCAGCACTCGGGTCTCTGCTTCTCCAGTTTCTAACATCTCACCACTTATAAAAAACACTCTGATCTATCTTTCGTAGGTCCTGGATGACCCCTCATTTTAAACTCCATCTGCCAAAGCATTGCTCACTCACTTAATCTATCAAGAAGATTTGAAAATAAATTTCTTGCCAAAGGATAATGTTTTGCTTCTGCTCCATCGCCATTTGCTTTTCCCGTTCGTCTTTCATTTGGTGTAAATCCAGAGATAGTAAAGATGGAAGGCAGGAGGGAGGGAAAAATCTTCCTCCTTTTCGTGATCCCTATTTGATCTTCATTCCAGTCCAATTTGGGCGAAGAATTCCAATTGTCTGTCTCAATTTTAATAAAGGATAAACAATTCTGGAATCACCAGCGAGATATTGACAAGAACATGTTTCCAGGCCAACTTTCCACAAAAGCTCCCCCACAACAATGTACCAGACTCTTCACAAACTAACGACAAAATTGGGATCCGAACCCACACATGCAAAGCAAAATGCATTAGCACGCCACCGTCTTAACCTCTCGACCACCTTGTCAGCTGTTTGGACAGTACAGATCCTGGCTGTGCAGCCAGATGTGCAATGATGGAAATGCAGCTTCTGTAAGCAAATGAAATTTCCATCACATCAGGACATGGCCTGTTGGGAATGGAGCGGTGTGAAACATTTCCAGACCATGTCCAACACGTTTCTACTCAGTGTGAAAATCCACCACGGAAAGACTGGAACATACAATCATATCATCACATCATGATTAACATCACTCAGACACCTGAACCATGAGGTCACTGACAAAGTCATGATGACCGAATTTCTCATGAAATGACAACTGAACTAACTGACTGGAAGAATTGCTTTAACACCACGTGGTCAGAGAGGCACAGCCTCAGACCGACTTGGCAGATGAGTATTGATTGAATAATTTCTGTGTGAGGAATGTTCCAGCATCATAAACCAGGGGAACGTGCTGACTGAGCTGTGTCTTCATCTCTTCTGGACAGTTCACCCTTCATTCTGCTCTGATCCACTTTCCCAAAGCGGATCTCCAGATTCTCAAATCTGGGGACTGGGTTTTCTTATTTGGTTCCTTTTGATTTTTATTGCTCCTGACTGACAAATATATTCTAAACCTCGGATCAACCCTCCCCTTTGAGTCGTGTTATAGTCTTGGTTGAAAAAGACACAAAACGGCACAAACACTCTGAAACATACAACACGGTCACACTTTCCTTCAGTGAGATTAATGTTGAGCTGTTTTCCAGGTTAAGTGCAACTGCAAACACATTGCTCTCAAAGAAATTGTAGGGGATTGAGTTGCCATTGAAATATTAGCACTGAACATTTGTACAAGGAGGAACAGCCATTCCAAACTCACATCCTTCACAAAGGCAACCACTGAGCTGTTTTCTTGTGTGAATAAAATTCATAAGAAAAGTTAAAGTTCACAAGAAAACAGATGTAAACGATTGATAGCTAAACTTTTGAAGCAATTATATGAATCCAAGATTTTCTGACTATTGGACAAACACTCGAGCCAACAAAGCTGCTGAGGCAGATCACAAATGCTGCGACAACTAAGGGCAGAGGAGGGCACTCTTTATTCTCATCCCACTTCTCCACAGGTCACAACATCTAGTTTAACTTTTCCCACTTACTGAAACAGTCAATCATATACTCTATTTTTCCCAGAATAGAAGACACTGACCAGATTTCTTTAATGAACAACAAAATGATTCATTTATTGTGGAACAAGTTTTAACTCGTCATGAAGTAAAGCATAAACACACAGGTGGAAATTTTAAAAGTTCCCTTTTCACCTTTACTTTTAAAGTCTTTTTTTAAAATCTTCGAGCCACATGCACACACACACATACACCGGTTAACTGAAATGATAAAAGGGATTTAAAAAAGATTTTTTTTTTAAATTTTGTTATGTTGGAGAAAATACAGATTGTGCCCAATTGTTGAACAAATTCTCCGGACTCAGAAGTTGAGAATCAAACACTTTATTGCATGATATCATGGGGTGGCACACCTTACCTAAAGGCGGTCCAGTGCTACTCCCAAAAAGCTACAGATCGCCGTGGACTTATATTGTATAAAAGAGGCAGAGCTAACAGTTTCACAATTAGATAAGCACCCACAAGACTGCCTACCTAACGGTGCACCATGCAGGGTCCGAGGTCAGCAAAACATCAGTTTCAACAATAACAAGCTAGTTCCTTAATTCAATGCCCACTCCAGACACCATATCTGGCCGTAACGTCTGATTGTGGTTAGCTGCTCTGTCTACATTTTATGACCGTTGGTTGTGGTTAGATTAGCTACAAGCTGTCTCCTGCTTTTCTGCTTCTACAAAGTTAAGTAATAATTAGCAAAGCTAAGAACATTTCTCCAACAATCCCTCCTTTTATCAGACCATGATAATACAGAATCATCATGAGTCGAGGGAGAGGTAGGGGCTTAAAGTAATCATTGAAGCATAATATCTTTTTCTGCCATTGCGCTGTAGCAGCCGCAAGGCCAAGCTAGCAATACATGATTGATTAATCTCAGCTTAAATGTCCCCATAATATTCTGTTCTTAAAATTCTAAAATTCTGTTCTCACAGTCCCCTCTTGACTCTTCTACAACCCTTTTAAGAAACCTTCCCTTGATCCAACCTAGGTGCCTTTAATGGTCTCTATTTGTCTAGAAACAGCCTTCAACACCCGGAGGGGTCGCACTCAATACGTTGTCTGCTTATATCTCAAGGGGGCAGCGGGAACCCTGTAAAGGCATAAGTTTTGCAGGGGCTTCAAATACTTGCTTACAAAATAAAAGGGTGGTACACTTGTACAATTACAAATTCATTTAAACATCACTGTTACATTATTGATTGTATAAACATAATACAATTTCATAAAGTACATTGATCATTCATTTGCTCACTTTAAGTATATATGAAAAGGTTATACAATTACCCTTTTACGGCACAACTAATTGTCCCACCTTTGACAGAGCAAGTTCGAACACTAATTGCTTTTCGGGTAGCTGTTCAACCTGTGTTCATGCATCCTCTTGCATCGCCTAATTCATTTCTTAAGTTGCCAAATTAAGTATGTCACATCCAACACCATGATACCCAAAACCACTATCAGGACATGGGAGATGATTCTAAACCAGGGGTGTATCTGCACGTCTGACCCCAGTTACAGAGGTCCTCCTGCAAGGTAGAATCATTTATCTTGTCAATCTCATCTTGTAGCATCTTCGACTGTTGTTCCAGCTTGCAATGGCTTCTAGCTGCTGTCTATCTTTACCCAAGCGTGTGGGCAATGGTTGAATAGTATATTCATAGTCCCGGAAGTAATATGTCAAATCCTCCTTAATACTTTCTGTCACAGTTATCGTTTCTGCCTTTTTTTCATGTATCTCTACCAACTCCATTTTCCTTACTCGGGTTGGTATTTGTGGGTTGAACCAAAATGTACTGTTGCTCACCGGACAAGTCCGTTTATGTCCATACTGGCACTCCTTCGCTGTGGTGGTTAAGCAATATCTCCCCTTTCCCATATAGGTTAGTCCTGACAATGCTTTCCTAGCCTCCCTGGTGCAATTTACAGTGGCATTAAATCCACATTTTGATTCTGCCAATTTATCTATAGGATGAGGACATATGATCACCTGGTTTTCCAGACTACACTCAGACAATGGACAATGTTGTTTTTTTTTTAGAGATGCAGCACTGATACAGGCCCTTCGGGCCACCGAGTCTGTGCCGACCATCAACCACCCATTTATACTAATCTTGCACTAATCCCATGTTCCTACCACATCCCCACCTGTCCCTATATTTCCCTACCACCTACCTATACTCGGGGCAATTTATAATGGCCAATTTACCTATCAACCTGCAAGTCTTTGGCATGTGGGAGGAAACCCACACAGACACAGGGAGAACTTGCAAACTCCACACAGTCAGTACCCAGAATTGAACCCGGGTCGCTGGAGCTGTGAGGCTGCGGTGCTAACCACTGCGCCACTGTGCCACCCTTACCAATTACCTCTTTTCCAATTTCCATAACATAGGGTAACACATCATTGTATTTTTTGTAATCTTTTTATCATTTTCTCATTACCAAATTCCTGTCTCAACAATTGTCACAGTAATATCTTGTACAACTCTTGGGTCTTCTCAGGGCAGCAGTCAGGTAGCTGGATATCTGAGAAAATCAATATTACCGTTACTAACTCAAGCTTTACAATATCATATACAATTTTATTCGTTTTTTATTATCGCAAGTCCATTTTCTGGTCCTGTAGTCAATGCAAGGCAAGGGAGACCAGTCAGTTGTGGCTGTTGGGTCGTAACCTTACTCGTCGGTAATTCGGATGTGGGGTTAACCATGGGGGTTGGTGCTTCTTGTCTGTTTAATCTCACAACCTGAAATCGGAACTGTCCTTTTTTTACCTTCGAGCTTTAATATCTTGCGCTAGGGGGAGTTCGAGGATTGGCTGCACTCACTTTTGCTCTGTCTCATGCTTTCCCTGTGTTATTACTATTCCCAAATAAGAAACCTTTTCCTTCATTATCGGTGCCATTTTCAGCCTAACTTTCACTCTGACCTTCTGAAGGAAGGTGGAATATCGATGGATTATTATAAAATCCCTGGGAGAGACATGTCCAGATGTACTGTTGTCCCTTGAACGTAAACGCAAATTTATATTGACACTCTTGTGCCAACTGTATGGACCAGAACCCATTACTAATGTTCAACCACTGATTTTGTTATTTTCTAAAACTTTGATTGTCCTCTTAAATATCAGATAGATTTCCCTTTGAGTGCTTTAAATAACCACTCATATCAATTAAATTTTGTTTATTGATTCCAATTTCTTATGCCCAGACTTGGTTGTGCTTTTTGTACGTTAAGGACAGAAATGCTTGCAACTATCTTTCCTTCTCAAGCATTTTGTCTCATTGATAAAGATGCTGTGATATTTAATGTCTGCAATTAAGTTTTAAATTCTCAAAGCTGCTGGATCTCTTGTTGTGGCATCAGTTCTCATGTGGCCTTGGAACCTGCCGTCACCTGCTTAAAAAGAATCCATTGTGCTTCTGCCCCTGAACCCAATGGGTTAATTTGTCCAATTCTATCTGGCAACTTAGAAATGTAAAATTTGGCAATGTCCAATATGTATAAATTTGACTCTCAGCAATGCAAAAAGCTGCAGCGGGTTAAGTTCTTTGTTTGTCTCCAAGGGGGCGGAGCAAAACATTCTCAGCTACGTCACTTTACGAAAAAAAAATTTTGATCAAAAAGAACTATCCATTTTAAATTTTTTTCAACCCTTTTGGTATCCTTAGGGTTTATAAACAACAAAATCATGTGTAACATTTTCAACTTCAAAGGAAAGCATCTCCATCAGGAAAGACAGCATTTTTAGATTAAACTCCAATTGTTTCCAAATTCCAATTCACTGCAATAAATATTTTTTTTAAAAAATCAAAACTGCCGATGTTATATGAGTGAGTCCCACGTCCGGAACTTAAGACTCCTCCAAAACATGACATAATAAACTTGAAAGTTCATTGTTGCAACAAATGAAATTTCCAGTTCTTCAACTTAAACAGGTCAATTAACCTTAACAGTATTAATTCAATTCAGACTTATTAACTTATAATACTTATTAACTACACACAACAGAACAGAATAGCACGTGCTTATTTTAAAAGATAGGTAAATTACGTCATTTTTCTTGCTCTTTCTTCAGGTGCCAGCCTGTAATAAAACCAAAAACTAAAGAAAAAGTTATTTAACATTCTTACAACAAAAAATTTAACACCAGCTTTTTAAACAGACAGAATCTTTCCTATATCTCCTTTGTTTATTTATCTCTCCCTTAAAACAATATAACAGTCAATAAAACATGTCTTCAAATTTAGACTGTAAAATAAAACAATAGCAAAGTTTCCAATTAAAACAATGTTCCAAACCCCAAATTAGATTTCTGCCGGACATCTTCAGACCTTCAAGGCTGAAGCTTATCCCTCAGAAAATTGTTCATTGCCTTTTCACAGTTGCAAAAACAACTAAAAATAAAACTTTAACTTAAAATATAATTCAATTTTATATCCCATTCCTGGGTGCACAATCCTAAATCGAAATGAACAAACTCAACAATCACTTTTCACACTCATTCAATTCCAAACAACTTAATAGACTCATGCTTTTAACATTAAAGCCAGACAACAAAGAGTTAACGACAGTCAGTTCTGCAGAACACAAACTGTAAAATCCAGATATTCAATTCATTCGCGGAAGCTTCCTACATTCTCACAGTCGCATCAAAGACACAGTTACTTGTTTTACTCTAAAACATACCTATCTTTAAAACACATATTTACCGTGGCGCTTCTGCGTCTTCTTCGAGGGGGGAAACGGACGTGGGTCGCCTTTCTCCAGAGGACATGGATTACTCGTCCCTGGGGGCAACCCTTCCTTCTTGGAAGCCATTGAGTCCACTCTTACTTCTACTTTCTCAAAACCTTCTAATTTTATGAGTTAATTTCTATGGAATAAACAACATTAACACAAACAAAAGACAAAACCACACACAAGGAGACAAACAGGCGCAGTTAATGTTAAATTCTCAAGGTCAGCTAACCGGCTCATCCCTGTCTCCTCAGGTCAATGGTATTTTCGTTCTCCAACTCTTGTCACCCGCATCTTTCTCGAGGGCCTGATCAGCGGGTGTACTCAGGAGCCCCGAAAATGTGCCTGTTGGGTCAATTTGGTAATTTAGTTACAGCCCCAGTCATCTCTGTCCCATATCTTGTCACCATATTTTACTCACTTCCCGTGTGTGAGAGTTAACTTCGTATACTCAATGGGCTCAGGTATTAGCCCCAGCCGACTATGCCTGATTCCTAAATTTACTGCATTTTCCACTTATCTACTTTTCAACTTCCCTTCGCAGAATTACTCACTTCCCATGTGTGAGCTTAACTTACTCAATTTTAGACCTTTTCTGATCAGGTTTCAGCCAATTCTTCCTTGACCCCTTTGTTCCCTTCGCCCATTTAATTCCTGACCTTCACGTGGGACCCAATTGTCCTCTTAATTCCGGCTCAGGCTGGGTGATTGGGATATCAGGGTTGCAGAAAGGTTGACTTACCCCTGATCCTGTTGATTATTTTTTCACTAGGTTCTTTTGGATCCCGTGAACTCAGGGATCCTGCCAACTACGCCAAACTGTTGGAGAAAATCCAGATTGTGCCCAATTGTTGAACAAATTCTCCGGACTCAGACGTTGAGAACTAACACTTTATTGCATGATATCATGGGATATAACACCTTACCTAAAGGCGGTCCAGTGCTACTCCCAAAAAGCTACAGATCGCCGTGGACTTATATAGTATAAAAGAGGAAGAGCTAACAGTTTCACAATTAGATAAGCACCCACAAGACTGCCTACGTAACGGTGCACCATGCAGGGTCCGAGGTCAGCAAAACATCAGTTTCAACAATAACAAGCTAGTTCCTTAATTCAATGCCCACTTCAGACACCATATCTGGCCATAACGTCTGATTGTGGTTAGCTGCTCTGTCTACATTTTATGACCGTTGGTTGTGGTTAGATTAGCTACAAGCTGTCTCCTGCTTTTCTGCTTCTACAAAGTTAAGTAATAATTAGCAAAGCTAAGAACATTTCTCCAACATGTCACAAACACAAAAAAAAACCTCTTGGGCTGTTTACTTGCTCATTTTTGAAGAAAACATCAGATGAGATACGTTGCTGCAAAATTGGAATACAGTCTAACTTCTGAGTATAGGTAGACAGGTCAGTAGGGTATTTTAGAACAGTTCTTTTCAGAAGGCATTGAGAATTAATTTTAGCAGGCATTCTTCAAAGACATGCGATAAGATGAATTAACTCAGTGGACTTCTCAGGGTCTTTTAAAGATTTTCTGGAAAACAAGCTGGGTTGTGGTCTTCTCTCCTTTCTTGACACTTCTTCAGGCTAACTGTATCAGCTGCTCACTCCAGCAGGTAAAACACACTGACTCTACAACCAAAAGCTTGTGAGTTTTATGCTGTCTTAGGTGTACGCTGCTGCTGCCGAGCTTGTCCAATCAAGGGGCGCGAATGACTTCACGAACCACATCTCCCTGTTACCATGGTTTCTGTTCTATATTTAACTTGAATTATGTCATTGTATAACCTCACACAGTCCCTTGAGAGGGGCCACATGCAGGAGGAATACGTGTGTCCCCATCATGGACTGCTGGACTATCACCATCAGAGATGTTGTGCTTGTCCCCGCTGGGAGACTAACTTTGTTCATCATTGTGGCTGCAGGAAAAGACATCCCACAATTGGAAAGAGCGTGTCAAGACTGGCGGTGGAGTGCCTTATCTCCATGACCTCATCCCGATGGAGGAGGAGGCCATAGAACTGGCTGGGCAGCAAAGCAGCTGCTCCACAGCTGATGGAGAGACAGGGTCACCTACCCAAGAGAGTGAGTGAACATCTCCTGGGGCACAAGGGAGCATCCGCTGCAAAGGAGCCACACTGCTCATCTGTTCACCACTGCATCAATGGAGCTGCACAGTAGGGGTGGTTGGAATGTCGTGATGGGCAGACCCTAACATTTCAATGTCCCTGTTTTCACATGCAGGCCCGGATGAACGACAAAAGCAAAGAGCTGGAGAGACTGGGGGACAGCCGGACACGTCTGAGGAGGAGGAGGGAGCCTCAGAGGGTGCACCATCACCTCATTCCCCTGCACCCTCCACCAGCACAGAAACCCTCATGTTGGTGGGTATCCGTTCGCGGTTAGATTCTGGCATACAAACTGATGAGCACATCACAGACAGGCCCGGGCAGCTGGCGGAGGCTGTGACAGCCGAGGCCACTGGGAGTTGGTGGTCTGTGGGAGGCCAGGCCCATGCTGTGCCCCAGGCTGATGACGTGCCTGTGGTGTCACCAGCAACACGGGAAATGCTGCAGCTGCAGTGAGAGGTCAGGCAACATCTGGCAGAGTTGCCGGAGGTTATGTGTACCCAAGTTCGGATGATGGAGGAGTCCATCCAGGCCTTGCATGCTGTACTGTCTCTGATGGGGGTGTGTCTGGCTTCCTTCCTTGAGAGATTGGTGACTCTGATGGAGAGCCAGATCCAGCCGACCAATCAGTGGCTGCCGGAGATGTGCGCAGACCTGCACTCCATCACTTTGTCCATGAGCTCCATCCAGCGGTGACAAGGTGAGAGGGGGGACGAGGCACCTGAACTCTTCACCAGGTCCACATCCCTCTCAGGTCAGCAGGGAGGTACAAGTGTGTCTTATAAGGGGGAGGAGCAGCTGGCTGCTACATCTGGGGTCTCCTCTCAGGGTGCTCCTGGTGTGGACAGTAATTCCAAAGTCCCTCTGCCAGTGACACCAGTGATGCCAGCACCTCCATCATCCTTGATGACAGAGGGGGTCCCTGCACCTGTGCAGGAGGCGCTCAGTGTGCCAGGGCCCTCCAGGCCTCAGGCAGCCAGAGGACGGTCGCCAATGTCATCCCAAGCCATGGAGCAGCAAGGTCAGCAGCCTGTCTCCACCTCAGCTGACAGAGCAGTGGGAGCACCACGTAGGAGCACCCGGAAAAGATTTAAGAAGAGCACCTAGATTCACTGAGGGGTTCACGGGTGAATGTACATTCCAGATGGATAGGGTTGTGTTTGGTGTCACACAGAATAAAGAAATGATGTTCTCTCACTATGTCTCCTTCCTATTGTTGATGCCCTTTGGGACTTCATTTAAACCCTTCCTCCCAAGGGGCTGGAAGTGAGGGACCAAGCCCTGAGTTCACAAAGCTTCAGCTTTGCCAGTGTGCGATGTGTACCTGGGCACTGTAGTGTGGAAGGAAAGAGGTGACAACAGGGCTGCTTAAAGCTCAGGCTTTATTGCCTTGGTTCCAGAAGGTGGTAAGGCTCAAAGGAAACGTGAATGTATAAGGGTGTCTCGTGTCTCCCTTGTGTGTATCTCATGGTGGCTTTCCTGCTGTGCCTGAGGTCCTTCATCTGGCACTGCCTGAGCAGCATCCTCCTCCACATCCTCATCATCAGAGGAGCCATCACGCTCCATGATATCCTCACGAGTCAACACCTCACCCCTCTGTAATGCCAGATTGTGCAGTGCACAGCAAAACACCACGATATGCGAGACCCTCGCCGGGACATACTGAAGGGCTCCACAGGAACAATCTAAGTGCCTGAATCTCATCTTCAGGAGACCAATGGCCTCTTTGTTGGTCGCTCGGGTTGACCCGTGGCATGTGTTGTACCTCTCCTCTGCATTCTTGTGTGGGTTCCTCACAGGCGTCAGTACTCATGTTCTCACTGGGTTGCCCTTGTCTCCAAGGATCCATCTCAGAAAGCGCATGGGGCCACGGAAAAGTTCTGGTACCTGCAACTGCCTTGGTCTGCAGGCGTTGTGACTGCTTCCCGGGATTTGTGCACACACCTGTAGGATGCATTTGTGATGGTCACAGACCAGTTACACACTGAGCAAGTGGAAGCCCTTCCTGTTGAAGGCTGCTGGCTGGTCTGCGGGAGCCTTGATGGTCACATGGGTGCAGTCAATGGCATCCTACACCTGGGGGAATCCAGCGATGGCCACGAATCCTATAGCCCTTTCAGCTTGACTGTTTGGATCAATGTGCACATCGTCACCGGCCCTCCTGAACAGGAGATTGGTGACCTCCTTGATGCACTGATTCACCACAGACTGTGAGATTCCACACATATCTCCAGTGGATCCCCGCAATGATATGCTGGTGTAGACGTTCAGTGGCACGGTGACCTTCAGTGACACTGGCATCAGGTGCCCACCAAGTCCCATCATGGCAGAGAGATCAGTGACAACCTCCGTGGAGAGGCGCAGTCTGTGGAAACACTGTCACTCGGACATCTGCAGGTAGTTGAACCTCGGCTGACGTGTTCCTCTGCCTCCTTCTCCAGCCTCCTGTTCGAGGCTGGCCCTCCTGTGGGCCCCCAAGCTGCTGTGGTGTCCCTGCTGGTGCCTGCACCTCCCTCCCTCCCTCTCTACTCCTCCTCCTCTTCAATGGGAGCCTCGAATCCAGGGTGAATGAGGGCCATGACAGGTTGCCCCTCCCTGAGTGCAAGACCTTTCCAGTAAACAACACCCAGCCACATTTACCTCACTTGTCACCCTCAATGAAGTGGCACTGCCCCAATGGCACCCTGGTGTTGTTCCCTCTGCAGAGCTGGCACATTGGCCCCCACTCCTGACAGTGTTTCCCGATGCCCTTTCCCCCTCCACCCTTGCTGCCAAGTTACGCTGCCTCACCCGATAGCTTCCCAGTGAAGCCAACACTCAGCTCCCACCTCCCAGTCACCTCCTTTAACCAGGCGAGGCTCTGAAGCCCCGTGGTTCCCGTGCACTATTATTTCAATTGAACCCAGTGAATAAAATTGCTGACAATTGGACTCATAAATAATTTAAATGCCTTCTTGCCGTGTGGATGTGCGAAGTCTGCCCTCCATGTCAGCCGCCGACAGAAAAATCCGGTCCGACGTCTTCCATCCCTATCTTATACACCCCCCTCCCCCTCCCCAGCCTCCATTCCCGTCTCCAACGGTCCCTTAAAATTCTGGCCCATGTCTCCAAGACTAATGGGAGTGAAACTACATCTGCTCCTTAGACTGAACAGGGAGAGCTGCTCTCTCTGTGTTTAAAGTGAATGAATCTGATCTTTACCTTGTCTTACTGGAACGTTCACTGTCGAGAAATGTCTGTTTGAAAATGTTTTCCTGTTATATTAATGGAGCAGAGGAGCAGATGTGAGGTACTGTTGAACAGAGAGGTTTGGAAGTGGGTGAAGGGGTGGAGTGACGGTGTGTGTGAGAGGTGCAGTGAGTTGGCCATTCTCAATAGAGTGTAAGGAATGAAGGTCAGAGGAACAGACCAGGCTGGAAACACAGAAAGAGCGAGGAGAAGCTGGTGTGAAAAACAGAGATTAAACAACAGGCTTGTTCAGTTGGTTTGGGTCTGGTGTTCAGAATACCCGGAATCTGGGTTCACTTCCCTTCCAACTCAGCGAATTGTATCAACATTATGTTCATAAAACCATAGAATGATATCCAAAGAAGGAGACCATTTGGTCCATTGTGTCAATGCTGTCTCTTTGGTTGTGCTATCCAATTAGTTCTGATGCTCAGCTTTTTCCTGTAATCTGTACATTTTCCATCCAGTATTTATCCCTATTGCTTTTCAAAGTTACTACTGAATCTGCTTTCAAGTCCTGATCAGACAGTGCATTCCAGATCACAACACATCACTGTATAAAAAATCATTCCTCATTTCGCCTCTGGTTCTTTTCTCAATCACCTGATAAATGCATCCTCTGGTTACTGACCCTTTTGCCACTGGAAACAATTTCTCCTTATTTAACTTATTGAAAACCTTCTTGATGATGTCACATACTGGACTGCCAGTAAAACTGAAGCCCATGGAATAAAAAGGACAATGACAGCATGGATATGAAGTTTACAGACTGATAGGAACATAGGAGCAGGAGTAGGCCTTTCAGCCCATTGAGCCGACCCCGCCATTCAATATGATGATGACTGATCGTCCACTTCAATGCCTTTTTCCCACACTATCTCCATATCCCCTATGTCATTTGTATTTAGAAATCTGTCAATCTCTGCTTTAAACATACTCAATGACTGAGCTTCCACAGCCCTCTGGGGTAGAGAATTCCAAAGATTCACAACCCTCTGAGTAAAGAAATTTCTCCTCATCTTTGTCCTAAGTGACTTTCCCCTTATGTTGAAATTGTGTCCCCTGGTTCTAGATTCCTCAACCGGAGGAAATAGCTTCATCTACCCTGTCTATCCCTTTAAATACATGGTCAGTTTCAATGAGATCACCTCTCATTCTTCGAAACTCTAGAGAATACAGGCCCAGTTTCCCCAAAATCTCTTCATAGGACAGTCCCGCCACCCCGGGAACAAGTCTGGTGAACCTTCGTTGTACTCCCTCGATGGCAATGATATTCTTCCTAAGGTAAGGGGACCAAAACTGCACACAGTATTCCAAAGTGCAGTCCAACCAAGGTTATATACAATTGAAGCAAGACTTCACTACTCCTGTACTCAAATCCTCTTGCGATAGAGTCTAACATGTCATTCGCCTTCCTAATTGCTTGCTGCACCTGCATGTTAGCTTTCAGTCACTTACTGACAAGGACACCCAGGCCCCTTTGTCCATCTACACTTTCTAATCTCTTACCATTTAAGAAATAATCTGCACATCTGTTTCTCCTACCAAAGTGGACAACCTCACATCTTTTCACATGATATTCCATGTGCCACTTTCTTGTCCACTCACTAAGTCTGTCCAAATCCCATTGAAGCCGCTTTGCATCTTCCTCACAACACACATTCCCACCTAGTTTTGTGTCATCTGCAAACTTGGAAATACTACATTTGGTCCCCACATCCAAATCATGTGAACAGATGGGTCACAGTTTGGTGGTGAACAGTTGTATTTCTGTCTGGAGGAAGGTTTACAGTGGGTTCCCCATGGTTCCTCATAACCTCAGTTATGTGCAGAGACTGGAAAAGCTGGGGATGTTCTCCTTGGAGCAGAGCAAGTTCAGAACAACTTTGACAGAGTTAGAATCAAGGAATCAAATGGTTACAGTACAGAAGGAGACCATTCAGTCCATCATGTCCATGACAGCTCTTTGCAAGAGCAAATCAGCTAATTCCACTCCTCTGCCCTTTCATTGTAACCCTGCAAATGTTCTCTATTCAGGTGTTTATTCAATTCCCTTTTGAAAGCCACGATTGAATCTGCCTCCAGCACTCTCAGGCAGTGTATTCCAGATCCGAACCACTCACTCTGTCCCACACCCCTGGTACCATTGCAGAAAATCTCTTCTGTTCATTTCATCCCTCATAAATAATTGAAATGAAATGTTTATTAGGAAATGCACAACATAAAAAGGAGAGAGAAATAAATGCTGAGCAAAATAGAAGTTAATGTTTGGAAGGTAAAAAGAGCAAAAGATGTAACTTTTATTCTGGTTGAGTGAGAGGAATATATCACACTTTGGGGCTTTTGTAAGAGGATTTATTGATAAACCTGGGATTTGAGAGGAAGCTGGTTCATGGTTTACAGAAAAAATTCAGCCCCTGGGATGGAGCCAACAGCTGCACTGTCCAATAACAGACAGGACAGGGACACTGTCTCAGGCATGGTGAGCTCAGTCAATGAAAGCATGAATCTCTGAATCTCAAGTTTTTGGGTTTGAGCCCCACGGTGGGTGTCTTTTATTTCCTTTGTAGGCTGATTTTACAGGCATTCTCCATCTCTGAATTCCTCGGCAGAGAGTTCAGGGAGTGTTTGAAATGAGATTCAACAGCAGGATGAGAAAGTCTCTCCTTGATTCAGGACTCTTACCTCTCTGCAGCATCTCGCTGCTGAAGTCTGAACTTTGTCTCATTTCATTCTCAGCTCAGGGTCAGTGTGGACCAATGGGACTTCTGGCTGTCTCCCACTTCACAATCCATCAGTGCTGAGAAAGCAATGGGGAATATTACTCACATGTTGTAATGTTTTATAAATACTTGAATGTATTTCACACCGTGTCTAACAGTGTGAATCTCCCCTGGTATATCAGCTCACCAATACTTCAACAGAACATTCACATAATGTGAGCTCTGAGATCTGTTCGGATCCCATTCCCAAGACCTGGAAAGTGGGATTGGGCTGGATCACTCTTTTTCAGCTGGCACAGACACGGTTGCTAAATGGTCTCAGTCTGTGCCATAAATTTTCTCCATTTTCTTTGTTCTGTGAAGTGAGGTGTGATTGGGAGGGGCAATTCCACCAGGGTTATATTTTCTACCAAAACAATGACACAAGGGATACTTCACTTTTTTATTCATTCATTCATGCGATGTGGGCGTTGCTGGCTAGGCCAGCATTGACCGCCCATTCTTAATTGCCCTTGAAAAGGTGGTGGTGAGCTGCCTTCTTGAACCACTGCGGTCCATGTGGGGTAGGTACACCCACAGTGCTGTGAGGAAGGGAGTTCCAGGATTTTGACCCAGCGACTGTGAAGGAACGGCGATATAGTTCCAAGTCAGGATGATGTGTGGCTTGGAGGGGTACTTGAAGGTGGTGGTATCCCCTGCATTTTCTGCCTTTGCCCTTCCAGGTGGTAAAGGTCGCTGGTTTGGAAGGTGCTGTCGAAGGAGTCTTGGTGCATTGCTGCAGTGCATCTTGGAGACGGTACACACTACTGCCACTGTGCGTCGATGGTGGAGGGAGTGAATGTTTGTAGATGGGGTGCCAATCATGCGGGCTGCTTTGTCCTGGATCATGTTGAGATTCTTGAGTTGGAATTGCACCCATCCAGGCAAGTGGAGAGTATTCCATCACACTCTTGACTTGTGAATTGCAGATGGTGGACAGCCTTTGGGGAGTCAGGAGTCATGGATGAGTGAGAGGAATATATCACACTTTGGGGCTTTTGTAAGAGGATTTAATCATAAACCTGGGATTTGAGAGAAGCTGCTTCATAGTTTACAGAACAAATTCAGCCCCTGGGGTGGAGCCAACAGCTGCACTGTAATTACTCACCTCAGGATTCCAAGCCTCTGACCTGCTCTTCTAGTCACGTTATTTGTATGGCTTCCCATTGTAACCCCCATGATGTTGATAGTGGGGGATTCAGTGATTGTAATGTTATTGAATGTCAAGGGGAGATGGTTAGATTCTCTCTTGTTGGAGATGGTCATTGCCTGGCACTTGTGTGGTGCGAATGTTACTTGCCACTTATCATCCCAAGTCTGTGTGACTGAAATAGCTCAGTTGGGAGAGTGTTCGACTGAAGATCCCTGGTTCAATCTGGGGTTTTGGCAGTTCTCCTTTATTCTGCATCGCCATTTAGTTTTGACTCTCGAAGTGCACAATTTACACTGAAATTATTTACCCAACTCTGAAGGTTGGATTGGAATAGAGAGATATCAAGGATGGGAGATATTTACATTGTCTGCTTTAGCTTATTCTCTATCTCCTTGTGTCCTTTTCCCCAGTTTTTGACTCTCTCGGGGCAGGGTGAACATTTGATTTGCTGCATTTGTCCCAAACTGAAGCCTTTTCCACATCTCTGGGGGGTCAGACTCACTCTGTCTGTTTTTGCTGCTCGTGACCATGAACGAGAACAGGCCACGAGTTCAACGTTTATCAGCAAACGGAAGATAATTGGAAAGAATTCTGTGTTATTCCAGACCAGTGACAAAGATACAATGGATGTTATTCAAAATAAATTCCCTTTGACATTTTATGTAAACTTGTTTGCATCTAAAAGTTGGATTTTAAGTGTTACAAAAATGTGTCAGATTAATGACTGACCATGTGACAGCGCACATGGGGATCAAATCCACAGCCTTGTTGTTATCAACACTGCGTCCTAACCAACTGAACTAAGCGGCCTATAGACAGAGCCAGGTATGGGTTTGAGCCGCACGCTGGGCGGTTTGTGTTTTATTTCTCACACTGGGTGACAGAGCGATTGCACAAACAATGGACACATCACATCCCTGAAACATTGTTCTGATATAAAACAGTGTGAAATAAGAACTGAGCATGGAAATGGAACGGAACCAGAAATCAGGACTTTAATCTATTAAAGTTGATCTTGAAATTCAAACATTCACTGAACATTCCAATAGAACGAACTTTCTTCTGAGATAAAATCCAGGAACTTGAGATGCTGTAAAACATAACTGAGCCTGATGTGATTTGAACACACAATCTTTTGATCTGGAGTCAGACGCGCTACCGTTGCGCCACAAGCTCACAGATAAAGCAAAGGTTTCCATTCCTGACAGATTTACTTCTTGTTTACGATTCAGTGATTGAAATTAATTCAATCCTCATCTGACCTCCGCTCTGGAAAGGCCTGCGACCCGACCTGAACCCGACGGGACCCGACGACCTGTGTCGGGTTCGGGTCGTGTCGGGTCGCTCTTCCGGGCTTTCAGGTTCAGGTCAGGCTGGGTCCAGGTTAGGCTAGGTCCGGGTGTGACACACACAGTAAGTATTAAATTTTGCTCTGCTGGGAAGTTGAGTTTAATAAGTGTAAAAAGTTGAAAAGCCAACCTCAGCTGGGAGTCTGGGACGTCAAGGAGGGAAACTCTGAGTCTGCTCAGTGAGCAAGTGAGCATCTCTATGATGTCATTGCGCTCATGCTGCAGCTTCCTGTAGATTCGGAATCGGGAGGTAGGTAAAGTGAACATTCCGGTGGTCGGGTAAGGCTCGGGTTAGTTTGGGCGTGGGAATAAATGGAGATACTCGGGCCGGGTCGGGCTCGGGTCCAATGTGGTTCTGTCAGGTTCGTGTCGGGTTTTTTTCCTGACCTGAGCAGGCCTTTACCGCTCTGTCAGTTCAGTGCCTTATTTAAACTATTACTTGGAGTTCTGTTTTACAGGGTCTCGGCTGTTTAAGTGTTTCCCAGACCCACTACTCTGATTAATCAGACATTTTGCTGCTAATTGCTGCTGCTACAATTGAAATGTAAAAAAGAATTTCCAGTGACCTGCAACCAAAGGGCAAATACATTTCAGAAAGATAAAGCTCATTCACCAATCCACAAATGTGTCTTTCTGCTTCTATTTATAAACAACTCCTTCTCTCCACTATGAGAACTATACAATCACTACAGTTATTTGAAAGTTAGTATAAGATGTTCCAGTTCATCAATTTTAAAACTGCAGCAGGCATTTTCCAGAAAACTTCTCTGTTGGAACCTCAGTCCCATTTAGATTGAAAGTGGACAATTAATGTATTCACTTGTTCATTGTGGACAGGTGTCTGACTTCGAATAAATCTCATTAACTTTCAATGAGGTGGCAGGATTTCTGTGCTCCCATTTTACACAGTCTGTCCTGTTCAAGCACCATGTTTTTATTCTCCTCTCCCATTCGCCACAGGATACAGATTACAAGCATCATCAATCTAGCTGTTGAAAAGCATTGGAAGAATCTGGTCACACAGGTATTGAAACATTCATTATCTGCCATTTTACAAGTTGGTTGCTTTAAACACAATACAATGTGCAATCATCTTGAAAAGAGATTCTCTTCAATATCCAATACAAATTGAATTAAAAACCTGACAGACAAACACAGGAGAACAAGTGACGAGTGAACACAAACCTCATGGTGCTCATTTTCAGATTTATTGCAGTCATCTCACAAAACAAGTGAAAGAATATTCCTGTGAAATGATTTGGAACGTAGGTGTGACATTTGTTGGTGCCTTTCTTTGCTCTGTTGGTGAAACTTTCTTGCACCTGACTCCTGTTCATGTCTCTGTTTCCTCTATTGAATGAGGAAGGAGATATTTGATCAGAAATCAACTGGATTGTGTACCTTTGAGAGGGGATTTCTGCACCATCAGGGCTGGAAACAGGAGTGAGTGAAAGACACTGTGTGGAGTTTGATTTTGTACAGAGGCAGAGCAAATCTAACAGGGCTGTGAGATATTGGCCTGGATTTTACAGCCCCATTGGCGGCGAACACTGAGACTTTCACTGCTATTGAGGGTCTGAACAGCACTGCAACTGCCGGTGCATGCACATAGTAACACCAGCATCTGGAAGTTGTGGTGGTGCGAAATGTGCTCAGAAGGAGCCTCTGATCATAATCGCACCAGCCCACTCTTTAAAGTGACAGGGACCTGTAGTTCAGCAATTTGGGCTCATTGCCCACAATGTATCCTGATTTTTACCTTGGTTGGATTGGAGCCGGTGCCAACTGGCTCAGGGCTGCTCGGGAAGGACGTTTCTGTTGACACAACAGCTCCACTATTCCAGGAAGACACCGGCAGCAGCAGGGGTCAACTTTCAGAGGGAGTTCAGACATTTTAAATGTTGTATTTTGTTTCTTAGTTGTTTGTAACTTTTTAGCATAGCCTTATCAGAGTTCTTAAATTTATATCTGACTTTTTATTAACAAGATTGAAGTGCTTTTAAAAGATCTCTAAATGTATATGAGTTTTCATCAAAGATTTACCTGGCTTCTTTGTAAAGACTCGAGTAAGATTGAAGTGACTTTTAAAAACTACATCTTATCCTTTAAAATCCCGCTTCCATGTAGATGACATTGGAAGATGGCTTCAGAATAACTTCGACTATCTTTCTAACAGGTACTGCAACAGCTTAAGTCCTACTTTCTGCAAAAGCTGGTGAATTACGAAGAAACAATGGATTGAACATTTTATAAACTGTTGATGCAGATGGGATTCAAACTCATACATGTAAAACAGAAGGAATTAATAATCCATCATCTTAACCTCTCAAACACCTCATCACCCAGCTTTGTGCCAGTAACCCATCACATGTCTTTTTTGCCTCTATGGAAATTTGGGCAGGACGGTCACCTTCAGCTCAGATCCTGACTGTGCAGCCAGATGTGCAATGATGGAAATGTAGCTTCTGTAAGTAAATGGAATTTCCATCACATCAGGTGATGGCCTGTTGGGAATGGAGCGGTGTGAAACATTTCCAGACCATGTCCAACACGTTTCAACTCAGTGTGAAAACCCACCACTGAAAGACTGGAACATACAATCAATTCATCACATCATGATTAACATCACTCAGACACCTGAACCATGAGGTCACTGACGAAGTCATGATAACTTCTAATTTCTCATGAAATGACAGCTGAACTAACTGACTGGAAGAATTGCTTTAACTCCACGTGATCAGAGAGGCACAGCCTCAGACCGACTTGGGAGATGAATATTGATTGAATAATTTCAGTGTGAGGAATGTTCCAGCATCATAAACCAGGGGAACGTGCTGACTGAGCTGTGTCTTCATCTCTTCTGGGCAGTCGGACAGTTCACCCTTCATTCTGCTCTGATTCACTTTCCCAAAGTGGATCTACAGATTCTCAAATCTGGAGACTGGGTTTTCTTATTTTGTTCCTTTTGATTTTTCTTGCTCCTGAATGATAATATATTCTAAACCTCGGATCAACCCACCCCTTTGCGTCGTGTTATAGTCTTGGTTAAAAGAGACACAAAACGAGACAAACACTCTGAAACATACAACACGGTCACACTTTCCTTCAGTGAGATTAATGTTGAGCTGTTTTCCAGGTTAAATGCAACTGCAAACACATTGCTCTCAAAGAAATTGTAGCGGATTGAGTTGCCGTTGAAATATTAGCACCGAACATCTGTACGAGCAGGAACAGCCATTTCAAACGCACATCCTTCACAAAGGCAACCACTGAGCTGTTTTCTTTTGTGAATAAAATTCATAAGAAAAGTTAAAGTTCACAAGAAAACATATGTAAACGATTGACAGCTAAACTTTTGAAGCAAGGATATGAATCCAAGATTTTCTGATTATTAGACAAACACTCGAACCAATTAAGCTACAGAGCCAGATCACAAATGCTGTGACAACTAAGGGCAGAGGAGGGCACTCTTTATTCTCATCCCACTTCTCCACAGGTCACAACATCTATTTTAACTTTTCCCACTTACTGATACAGTCAGTCATGTACTCTATTTTTCCCAGAATAGAAGACACTGACCAGGTTTCTTTAATGAACAACAAAATTATACATTTATTGTCGAATAAGTTTTAACTCGTCATGAAGTAAAGCATAAACACACAGGTGGAAATTTTAAAAGTTCCTTTTTCACCTTGAACAACTTTTAAAGCCCTTTTTTCTGTCTTCGAGCCACACACACACACACACACACACACACACACACACACACACACACACACACACACACACACACACACACACACACACACACACACACACACACACACACACCGGATAGCTGAAAAAATAAAAGGGATTTTTTTTTAAATTCAGCACTCTGTTGCAGACAAAAACAACCTCTTGGGCTGTTTATTTGCTCATTTTTGAAGAAATCATCAGATGAGATATGTTGCTCCAAAACTGGAATACAGTCTAACTTCCGAATATACGTAGACAGGTCACTCGGGTATTTTCGAACAGTTCTTTTCAGAAGGCATTGAGAATTAATTTTAGCAGGCCTTCTGCAAAGACATGCGACAAGATGAATTAACTCAGTGGACTTCTCAGGGTCTTTTAAAGATTTTCTGGAAAACAAACTGGGTTGTGGTCTTCTCTCCTTCCTTGACGATTCTTCAGGCTAACTTTATCAGCTGCTCACTCCGGCAGGTAAAACACACTGACTGCTACAACCAAAGGTTGTGAGTTTTCTGCTGTCTTCGGTTTGCGCTGCTGCTGCCAAGGTTGTCCATTCAAGGGGCATGACTGACTTCACTAACCAAATTTCTCCCGGTTACCAGGGTTTCTGTTCTATATTTAACTTGCATCATGTGACAACCAGTAAACATAGTTGCCAAATTGGTCCTTTTGGTGCCCTCTTGAAAAAGAACTGGTCCTACATTTATTCAGTTTGATTATGACTTCTTCAAAAAATATTTTAACAAAAGAAATAGAATCCCTTCCATAACATCATGTACTTTCCCTGAGCTACAGGTTATCGCAAGTCTCTCTGGCTGTTTTTATTTTAGCTGATTTTGTACTCAGGTTCTTTCTGAATCCATGTGTTTGCAGATCTTTGTGAGTGAGAGATGTGGTAATATGTTTAAAAGATTTCCCTGTAAATTATTCGTATCTCCATCTTTCCCCGAACTTTGTACAAACACATTAATATGGGAATCACACACATCAGGGCGTCAAACCTGTCTGCTAAACATTGAAAGGTGACAGTGTTTATTGTGACGGGGTTCCATTTCTGAAGACATATCTTGATGATTCACACATGTAAAAATTTGTATATTATGTTTATGACATAATGACATAAATAAACATTTCCTTGCACTTGCCATGCTTGGTGAACATTTTCTCTGCTGATGCCCCCTGAATATATTAGAGAACATGGTGACGAGGTTGAGATAAAAGCCTGTAAATATAGGCAGCAAACAGCAGCAGGGACTGCAGTGAACAAGATTTACGTGACATATTTGTGCTTATATTGGTGGGTGAAATAAGATACTAAACACACAAAATCCTACATTTGAGCTCGCGTAAAAGATTGCTCTGTCTATGGAGATAGCATCAAAGAATGCTCAGGAATTTTGTCCCATGCCAGTGATAGTAACACACTTCAGGGGAACTTAAAAAAAACTGGTAAAATGGGCTTTCACATAACAGATGAAATTTTACACAGAGAAGTGTGAAGTGATACAATTTGGAAGGAAGAATGCCATATAAATGAAACGTTACAGTTCTAAACTGGGTGCAGGAGTAGAGAGACAATGTACACCAATGTGAGAAGGATTGAAAAGGTAGCTAAGAGCAAACAGGACACTTGGCTTTACTAATAGAGGCATAGAGTAAAAACATATAAGTTATGCTAAACCTCTTTAAAATACTGGGAATGAATGGCCTCCACCTGTACCTCCACAGAAAGCTTCCATTCCAGGTTTACACACACTCGTCAGGATCACTCTCCACAGATTCTGCCCTCCATGCTTGGACACCCACTTCAGGATCACTCTCCACAGATCCCGCCATTCCAGGTTCGGACACCCACTTCAGGATCACTTTCCATACATCCCAGCACTATGGGCTCGGAGACCCTCTTCAGAGATCCTAAATCTCCAGACACGGACATCCTTTGAGGACTACTCACCACAGATTCTTCCCTCCAGGCTCAGACACCCTCTTCAGAATCACTCTCCATACATCCCGCCACTCCACGCACGGATATCTCCCTCAGGATCAGATCAAAGAATGTTGCTTGTCACTTATCAGCTCAAGCCTGAATGTTGTTCAGGTCTTGCTGCTTGCAGGCACAGACTGCTTCAGTATCTGAGGAGTTGTGAATCATCAGCGAGCATTCCCACTTCTGACTTATGTTGAAGAGAAAGCCATCAATGAAACAGCTGAGGATGGTTGGGCCTAGGGCACTGCCCTGAGAAACTAGGTATCCAGTCATGAATGGTGGTGGACAATTAAATAACGAACCAGATGAGGAGGGTCTAAAAACATCCCTATCCTCAATTTTGGTGGAGCCGAGCACGTCAGTGCAAAAGATGAAGCTGGAGCATTTGAAACCATCTTCAGTCAGAAATTGCTCAGTGGATGATTCATCTCGGCCTCTTGAGGTCCCCAGCATCACAGCTTCCAGTTTTCAGCCAATTTGCTTCACTCCACATGATAGCAAGTAACAGCTGAAGGCACTCGATACAGCAAAGACTATGGGCCCTAACAACATCCCGGCTCTAGTACTGAAGACTTGTGCTCCAGAACTAGCTGCGCTCTCAGCCAAGCTGTTCCAGTCGAGCTACAACACAGGCGTCTACTCAACAATGTGGAAAATTGCCCAGGTGTGCCCTGTCTGTAAAAAAGCAGGACAAATGCAATCTGACCAATTGCCGCCCCATCAGTCTACTATTAATGCCCTAACAACATTCCGGCTCTAGTGCAATTCTGAGTTATTTTTGCCTTCAGTCTGGTTCAGTGAATATACTGAGTCGGATGTGTAGGTAAAATCAATTACTTTATTTGCGCATTTAGCCGGCTGACTTACTCTAATGCAACGACACTGACTCCACCCAGAGTCTGTCTAGTCCACTAGAGTAAGTGAAGTTTTTTGATACGGGTACTACTGTTTATACATTAAGATTCATGCTGCACCCCCTTGTTTAACCAATCAGTGCGATACAATTCGACTTCACCCACGTGGTGACATGCAGTACATCTGTTACTGAGGTTACAATACACTCCATTCTCAATACATACTTGTTACTAATAAAATATTGTTTTGTACCAGCAAGATAAAACAAAGCAGACAAGCAAGCTAATTAGCAAGAGCATAGGAATCATTTATAATCATTCGAGTCTCACTCCCTACATGGATCATGAGTCTGTCTCTACCTTGTGACAAGTAATTGCGGCGCATCCTGCTATCTCTATTCGGTGTACATTCCTGAGTGTTTCGTGCAGTCTGCAGCTACATCAAGTAGCGGCAGTTCACGAAGATAAGAGGGGCCTAGCACTCCTTATCACTCACACAGGGATGGAGATCATTTGATTCACAGGAGTCCATTTGTTCCAAACCACAGGGAGTCACACAATCAGGCCATAAAGAACAGATGTCTTTGCAATTACCAGTGTCGGCTAGTCTTTACAGTCTCACACGCTCTGCCTTTACTTTTAACTATTTCATTGTGGTTTCTGCCACTTAAAATCAAAGCTCAGCAAAGCTACTATTCCTAACTTGGCTATATTTCCCATTAAGCATAGTGCCATGCCTTTCTGCTCACTTCCACACTCGTACTGAAGACTTGTGCTCCAGAACTAGCTGCGCTCTCAGCCAAGCTGTTCCAGTAGAGCTGCAGCACAGGTATCTACTTGACAATGTGGAAAATTACCCAAGTGTGCCCTCTCCATAAAAAAAATGCAGGACAAATCCTATCTGACCAATTGCCGCCCCATCAGTCTACTATCAATCATCAGCAAAGTGATGGAAGATGTCACCAACAGTGCTATCAAGCACCACACACTAAGCATTAATCTGCTCATCGATGCTCAATTTAGGTTCTGCCAGGGTCTCTCAGCTCCAGGAAATAATTTGGCAGATAGAGTAGAATGTGGGAAAATGTGAGGTTATCCACTTTGGTAGGAAGAATAGAAAAGGAAAATATTATTTAAATTGTGAGAGATTACAGAATGCTGCGGTGCAGAAGGATCTGGGTGTCCTCGTACATGAATCACAAAAAGTTACCATGCAGGTACAGCAAATAATTAGGAAGGCAAATGGAATGTTACCCTTTATTGCAAGGGGGATGGAGTATAAAAGTAGAGAAGTCTTGCGACAAGTGTACATGGTGCTGGTGAAACCACACCGAGAGTACTGTGTACAGTTTTGGTCTCCTTATTTAAGGAGGGATATACTTGCATTGGAGGCAGTTCAGAGAAGGTTCATTGGATTAATTCCTGTGATGAAGGTGTTGTCTCATGAGGAAAGTTGAGCAGGTTGGACCGATACTCATTGGAGTTGAGAAAAATGAAAGGTGAACGTATTGAGACATATAAGATTTTGAGGGAGCTTGACAGGGGAGATGCTGAGAGGATGTTTGCTCTCGTGGTGGAATCTAGAACTCGGGGACACAGTTTCAGATTTAGGGGTTTTTCATTTAAGAAGGAATTTCTTCTCTCAGAGAGTCATTAATCTTTGGAATTCTTTACCGCAGAGAGCAGTGGAGGCTGGGTCATTGAATGGCTTCAAGATTTTTATCTACAAGAGAGCCAAGGGTTATGTGGGCAGGCAAGAAAGTGGGGTTGAGGTCATGATCAGGTCAGCCATGATCCTATTGAATGGCGGAGCAAGCTCGAGGGGCCAAATGGCCTACTCCTGCTACTAGTTCTTCTGATCTTATGTTCGTATGACCTCATTGCAGCTTGGTCCAAACAGAGATGAAAGACTGGAATTCCAGAGGAGAGGTGAGAGTGAGTGCCCTTGAGTGAGTGTGGCATCAAGGATCCCCAGCAAAATTGAAGTCAATGGGAATCAGGGGGAAAACTCTCCACTTGTTGAAGTCATACCTCGCACAAAACAAGATGTTGTGGTTAGTGGAGGCCAATCATCTCAGCCCAGGACATTGCCTCAGGAGTTTCTCAGGGTAGTGTCGCAGACCCAAACATCCCAGCTGTTTCATTGACGAACTTTCTCTTCAACATCAGTCAGAAGTGGGAATTTTAGATGATGACTCACAACTCTTCAGATACTGAAGCAGTCTGTGCCTGCAAGCAGCAAGACCTGAACAACATTCAGGCTTGAGCTGATAAGTGACAAGCAACCTTCTGGTCACACAAGTGCCAAGCAGTGAACATCTCCAATGAGAGAGAAAAAAATCTACCTTTTGATATTCAGAAGCATTATCATCGTTAAATCCCCCACCATCAACATCTTGAACAGAAACGTAACTGGACCAGTCACATCAATGCTGTGGCTATAAGCGCAGGTCAGAGATTACGAATTCTGCAGCAAGTATCTCACCTCCTGACACCCCAAATCCTGTCCACCATCTACAAGGCACAAGTCAGGAGTGGGATGGAATACATCCCACTCAACAACACTCAAGAAGTTCAACACCATCCAGGACAAAGCAGCACACTTGATCGGCACCTAACCCACCACCTTAAACATTCAATCCCTCCACAACCAGTAAACAGTGGCTGCAGTGTGTACCATCTCCATATGCACTGCAGCAACTCGCCAAGTATCCTTCAACAGCACCTTCCAAACTCGTGACCACTACCACCTCGAAGGACAAGGGCAGCAGATGCATGGGAACTCACTACCTGCAGGTTCCCCTCCAAGTCACTCACCATCCTGACTTGGAACGATATCGCCATTTCTTCACTGTTGTTTGGTTACAATCCTGGAACTCCCTCCCCAGTAGCACTGTGGGTGTTCCTGCACCATATGGACTGCATCAGTTCAAGAAGGCAGCTCTCCACCACCTTCTCAACGGCAATAGGAATGGGGAATAAATGCTCGCCTTATCAGAGATACTCACACCCAAGAATGAATAAAAACCAAATCACTCTCCACAGATTCCCCACAATCTGGGCTTGGACATTTACTTCAGGAGCACAGAGCTTTATATCACTACAACATGAGTTCCAATCTTCATATTCTGTTCACTTTTCACATTATTTTCGACCAGTCCACGAGCTTTTATTAATTCAGTATTCGGGTCTCTGCTCCTCCGCAGTTTCTAACATCTCACCTCTTCCAAAAAAACGCTCTGATCTATCGTAGGTAGTAGATGACCCCTCATTTTAAACTCCATCTGCCAAAGCATTGCTCACTCAATTAATCTATCAAGAAGATTTGAAAATAAATTTCTTGCCAAAGGATAATTTTCTGCATCTGCTCCCTCGCCATTTGCTTTTCCCATTTGTCTTTCACTTGGTGCAAAGCCAGAGAAAGTAAAGATGGAAGGAAGGAGGGGAAGAAAAATCCAGCCCCGTTTCGTGAT
The DNA here is from genome assembly GCF_036365525.1 of Heterodontus francisci. Taxonomy (NCBI): domain Eukaryota; kingdom Metazoa; phylum Chordata; class Chondrichthyes; order Heterodontiformes; family Heterodontidae; genus Heterodontus; species Heterodontus francisci. The sequence goes on from NW_027142345.1 coordinate 2,544,404, forward strand.
CCCTATTTGATCTTCATTCCAGTGCAGTTTGGGTGAAGAATTCCAAATGTCTGTCTCAATTTTAATAAAGTTTAACCAATTTTGGAATCACTATCTGGACACAGACAAAAACAGGTTTTGAGGCTGACTTGACACAGAAACTCCCCCAACATAAACAGTTCATAAACAAGCGACAAAGATGGGATTCGAACTCAAACATGCAGAGCACAATGGATTAGCAGTCCATCGCCTTAACCCCTCTGCCACCTTGTCAGTTGCATAAGCCTAGCTGTCACCTTCAGCACAACTTCTAGCTGTGCAGCGAGCTGTGTCATGATGGAAATATATCTTCTGCAAGTAAATGAAGTTGGGAATGGAGCGGTGTGAAACATTTTCAGAGCATGTCCAACACATTTCTACTCAGTGTGAAAACCCACCACGGAAAGACTGGAACATACAATCATTTCATCACATCATGATTAACATCACTCAGACACCGGAACCATGAGGTCACTGACGAAGTCATGATGACCGAATTTCTCATGAAATGACAACTGAACTAACTGACTGGAAGAATTGCTTTAACTCCACATGATCAGAGAGACACAGCCTCAGACCAACTTGTCGGGTGGTGTAAACAGATATCACTGCTTCTGATCTTCACCAGAACAGAGAGTGAGATGTGACATTGATCATCAAACAGACTGTGAGAGAACACAACAGAATAAAACACATGGAGAGACACTGTGGAATAACAAATAGATTTGATTGGAATGTTGAAATTTTGATTGGAATGGATAAAACACCAGAAACAGCAGATTAAATTGGGATTCTCATCATTATATTGATCTGGGACAGAAAAGAGAAACTGATGGAAAGAAGAGAAGAAGGAAGAAAAGAAAGGATGGAACTGTTCCATTTTTTCAGTTTTTTCACTCACCCATCAAAGCTGATAAAAAAAGTTGCAAATAACAGAGAATTTCACCAAAAAGGTAGATTAAATGTTGCTGAAACCTTGGATCGAAGGATGCCCCAATAGATCACCTGTTTAACTGTCTCCTCACTGGGGGATTTCAATCATTGAGCAATATTATTCTCTACTTTTTTTGTTAATTGGTCCCAGAACTGTCACTTGGAATTAATATCAGTGTTCTGACTCCTGAATAATAAAATTGTGAGTTTCTCGATATTTTCTGGACACATTTCCTGCTGAAAGAACTAAGAACTCTTTTCTAATTTACACAATACTATATACACACTCATCAAGCCTGCTAAGCTAGCATCCTTGGTGCTGCTCTCTCTTCTCCCAAACTTCATCTCATGTGACTGTTACATTATCACTCTGACAGTGGGAGGGGTTGATCCCACCATCTTCAACATTAACCCTTTACATCCTTATACCACACTGTCTGTCCAAAAAAAATGGGTGGAGGGAACTTCCTTCATTCATCAAAGCACCAACAGCAGCATAGTGGCGCAATGGCTAGCACCACAGCCTCACAGCTCCAGTGACCAGGTTTCAGTTCTGGGTACTGCCTGTGTGGGGTTTGCAAGTTTTCCCTGTGTCTGTGTGGGTTTCCGCCGGGTGCTCTGGTTTCCTCCCACCTCCAAAAGACTTGCAGGTTGATAGGTAAATTTGCCATTGTAAATTGTCCAAAATGTAGGTACGTGGTTGGAGAATGGTGGGGATGTGGTAGAGAATATGGGATTTATGTAGGATTAGTATAAATGGCTGGTTGCTGGTTGGCACAGACTCGGTTGGCCGAAGGGCCTGTTTCAGTGCTGTTTCTCTAAATAAGAAAAGTAAAATAAAAGCTACCAGTCGTAAATCAACTCAAACCCATTAGAGAGATAGAGGGAGACTGTCAGAGAACTTCCTGCATCCAGTCCTGACCCTGTCACACTCAGCAGCTTCTCACCCAGACCCCACTCTCATCAAAACTGAACATTGTTACCGAGACCCTTCAAATACTGTTTATAAAAGGTCGAAAAATTCAAACTTCATCACAGCTAGATTGAATAGAACAAAGTTTAATATCTTCTCGTCGTCACTCGGTAACCGCATGAAACAGTCCTTAAATCAGTAGCATAAATTATCAGCTGTAAGAATGTTTGTCATTGGGTTGAATCATTTCTGTGTGATGAATGTTCCAGCATCATAAACCAGGGGAACGTGTTGACTGAGCTGTGTCTTCATCTCTTCTGGACAGTTCACCCTTCATTCTGCTCTGATTCACTTTCCCAAAGCGGATCTGCAGATTCTCAAATCTGGAGACTGGGTTTTCTTATTTTGTTCCTTTTGATTTTTCTTGCTCCTGAATGATAATATATTCCAACCTCGGATCAAACTTGCCCTGTCTCCCAGTCTCGGTTAAAAGCGACAAATAACGGCAACAACATTCTGAAACAAACAACACGGTCACATTCTGCTTCAGTGAGATTAATGCTGAGGCAGTTTCCGTGTCGAATGCGATTGTGAACAAATTTCTCTCAAGGAAATTGTGAGTGATCAAGTATTTGCACTGAATTTCTGTGCAAGAAGGGACAGTTTCAAACAGTCATTCCCAAATCACTTCCTTCACAAAGAAAAAGACTGTGCTGTCTTAACGTGTGACTCAACTTCACAAACAAATTTGAACTCGAAGTTCAGGAGAAGACAGAGATGTGAATGATTGACAGTGTAATCTTTAAATCATAATTTTCCGTTTCTTCGTTGAAGTGAGGCTCAACCCTAAGCCACTAGAGATCGCGGAAAGCTACAAACTTGGATCCAGAAATCAGAAAAGTAGTGAAATAGTTGGTGAGTACATTGTGACACTGAAGAATTTATCACCACCTTGCAACATTGGCACATTCTTAGACCGTACATTATGAGACAGATTTGTGCTTATATTGGTGGATGAGGAAAGATGCTAAACACACAAAATCCCAATTTGAGCTAGTGTGTAATATTGCTTTTTCCAAGGAGATAGCATCAAAGAATGCTCGTGAATTTCGTCCTATGCCAGTGACAGTAACACACTTCAGAGGAACTTAAACACACTGGTAAAATGGGCTTTCACACAACAGATAACATTTTACACAGAGACTTGTGAAGTGATACAGTTTGGGAGGAAGAATGAGACAATGTACACCAATCTTTTTTGATCAAGGTTTGAAAAGGTTGCTAAGAGCAAACAGGACACTTGGCTTTATTAATAGAGGCATAGAGTAAAAGCAAATAAGTTATGCTAAACCTTTATAAAACAGTGGGGCTGAATGGCCTACTCCTGTACCTCCACAGAAAGCTTCCACTCCAGGCTCAGACACCCTCTTCAGGATCACTCTCCATACATCCCGCCACTCCACGCACGGATATCTCCCTCAGGATCAGATCACAGCTCCACAGTCCTGCCACATCCAGTCGTGAATGGTGGTGGATAATTAAATAACTAACAAGATGAGGAGGCTCCAAAAACATTCACATCCTCAATGATGGTGGTGCTGAGCAAGTCAGTGCAAAAGGCAAAACTGAAGCATTTGCAACCATCTTCAGTCAGAAGTATTAAGTGGATTTGATCTGTGCTAATTTCAGCTCCTCATGCTCGCTGGTGCCTTGGTTTTATGGTGCTAATTTCAGAGTAAATCAAACAGCTTGACAATTGGAGCCAAAGAAAAAGACACAGGAGAGTTTGAAAGTGCCAAAACCTGGTATTGAACCAAGAACTGTTTAACTGTTAGTACAGCACGAACTCAACAAAGCTATTTCAACAACACACGAAAGCCACCATTCTGTCACTGCTTTGGAAGACAATATATACATTAAAGTGTTTGTAAAAAGTTACAGAACACAACATGTGAGTAATATTCCCCATTGTTTTCTCAGTACTGATGGGCTGTGAAGTGGGAGACAACCAGAAGTCCCACTGTGCCACACTGACCCTGAGCTGTGAGTGAAATGAGATAAAGTTCAATCTTTAGCAGAGAGATTCTGGAGAGAGGTCAGAGTACTGAATCAAGGAAAGACTTTCTGACACAATAAAAGCAAAATACTGCAGATGCTGGAAATCTGAAATAAAAACAAAAAGTGCTGGAAATACTCAATAGCTCTGGCAGCATCTGTGGTGAGAGAAACAGAGTTAACATTTCTGGTCTGTGACCTTTCATCAGAACTGACACAGGTTAGAAAAGAATTAGGTTTTAAACAAGTGAAGGGGAGGGGCATGTGGGAGAGAACAAAGGGGCGGGTGTTTGATCGGGCAGAGGGCAGGAGAGATTAAATAACAAAGCTGTCCTGGGAAAAAGTGTGTTAATGCTTGTGGTTGCCTGACACCAGTCATGCTCTGATGTTATTGAACACAATGTTCAATCCACAAGGCTGTAGAGTGCCGAATCAAAAGGTCGGGTGCTGCACCTCGAGCTTGGGTCGATTTTCACTGGAACACTGGAGCAGGCCAAAGACAGAAATGTTGACATGAGAGCAGGGGGGAGTGTTGAAATGGCAAGCAACCAGAAGCTCAGGATCATGCTTTCGGCCTGAGCAGAGGTGTTCCACCTAACCTGCTTTTGGTCTCCCCAGTTTAGAGGAGCCCGCATTGTGAGTAGTGAATACAGTATACATAATTGAAAGAAGTACAAGTAAATCGCTGCTTCACCTAAAAGGAGTGTTTGGGGCTTTAGATAATGAGCAGAGAGGAGGGAAAAGGGCAGGTATTATATCTCCTGCGATTGCATGGGAAGGTGCCTTGGGAAGGGGAAGAGGTGTTGGGGTAATGGAGGAGTGGTCCAGGGTGTTGTGGAAGGAACAATCCCTTCGGAATGCTGACAAGGGAGGGGAAGTTGTGTTTGGTGGTGGCATCACGCTGGAGGTGGTGGAAATGGTGGAGGATGATCCTTTGGATGTGTTTATGTTTAGAGATACAGCACTGAAACAGGCCCTTCGGCCCACATGGTCTGTGCCGACGATCAACCACCCATTTATACTAATTCTATACTCCTACCACATCCCCACCTGTCCCTATATTTCCCGACGACCTTCCTATACTAGGGGCAATTTGTAATGGCCAATTTACCTACCAACCTGCAAGTCTTTTGGCTTGTGAGAGGAAACTGGAGCACCCAGAAGAAACCCACACAGACACAGGGAGAACTTACAAACTTCACACAGACAGTACCCAGAATTGAACCCGGGTTGCTGGAACTGTGAGGCTGCAGTGCTAACCACTGCGCCACTGTGCTGCTGTGGAGGCAGGTGGGGTGGAAAGTGAGGACAAGGGGATCCCGGTTGCAGTTCTGGGAGGGAGGGGAAGGGGGAGGGCAGAGGTTGAAGGTCCATTCAACTACACTGGGAGGGGGGGAGTTGAAATCTGGTGATGTTGTTGAATTTAATTTCAAACACCCCTTGAACTCTCTGCCGATGAAGTCTGGAAAAGGGAAGAACAACCACACAACATGGGTCTCAAATCCAAGACCCTGAGATTAAAAGTCTCATGCTCCACCAACTGAGCTAACAAGGCCTGATACAGTACTTCTACTCTGTCTGTTATTGGACGGATGCAGCTGTTGGCTCCACCCCAAGGGCGGGAGTTTGTTCCACCAACCATGAAGCATCTTCCTATCAATTCCCAAAATTATCAGTAAATCCACTTACAGAAGCCCCAAAGTGTGATATATTCCTCTCACTCATCGATAATAAAACTTATAAATCTTTTTACCTTGCAAATGCTGCCATCTATTTTGTCAGTATTTATTTCTCTCTCCTTTTTGTTTAGTACATGCATTCCTTTGGAATTGTTTTCCAATTATATCTGAGGGAAGAAATGAACAGTTCTGGCAACTCAAAACTGGGCATCCATGAGGCACTGTGGGCCATCTGCAGCAGCAGAATTGTATTTAAACACAATATGTTACCTCATAGCCTGACATATCCCTCACTCGACCATTACCATCAAGCCAAGGGAGCAATAGTGGTTCAATGAAGTGTGCAGGAGGGCATGTCAGGAGCAGCACCAAGCAGACCTAAAAATGAGTGAAGCTACAACACAGGATTACTTGCATGTCAAACAGTGGAAGCAGCATGCAATAGACAGAGCTGAGTGATCTCACAACCAACAGATCAGATCAAAGCTCTGCAGTCCTGCCACATCCAGTCCTGAATGGTGGTGGATAATTAAACAATCAACAGGAGGTTCCACAAATATCCCCATCCTTAATGATAGGGGAGACCAGCATATCAGTGCAAAATACAAGGTTGAATAATTTGCAACCATCTTCAGCCACAAGTATCAAATAAATGATGCATCTCGACCTCCTCCTGATGTCCCCAGCATCGCAGATGCCAATCTTCAGCAAATCCACTTCACTCCACATGATATCAAGAAATGGCTGATGGCACTGGATACTGACAACATCCCGGCTGCAGTGCTGATGACTGATGCTCCAGAACTAGCCGCGCCACTAGCCACGCTGTTCCAGTACAGCTCCAACACTGGCATCTACCCAGCAACATGGAAAATTGCCCAGGTATGTCCTGCAAACAAAAAGCAGGACAAATCCAACCCTGCCAATTACTGCCCCATCAGACTCCTCTTGATCATCAGTAAAGTGATGGAAGGTGTCATTGACAGTGCTATCAAGCAGCACTTACACTGCAATAACCTGCTCATCAATGCTCATTTTGGGTTCTGCCAGAGCCACTTGGTTCCTGACCTCGTTGCAGCCTTGACCCAAATTTGGACAAAAGAGCTGAACTCAAGAGGTGAGGTGAGGAGACAGTGACTGCTCTTGCCAAGGGCATCAAGGAGCCCTTGCAAAATTGAAGTCAATGGCCACCAGGGAGAAAACTCTCCACTAGAATTCTTTGAGGAAGTGACAAAGTTGATTGATGAGGGAAGGGCTGCAGATGTCATATACATGGACTTCAGTAAGGCGTTTGATAAGGTTCCCCATGGTAGGCTGATGGAGAAAGTGAAGTCGCATTGGGTCCAGGGTGTACGAGCTAGATGGATAAAGAACTGGCTGTGCAACAGGAGACAGAGAGTAGCAGTGGAAGGGAGTTTCTCAAAATGGAGACGTGTTCCACAGGGATCCGTGCTGGGACCACTGTTGTTTGTGATATACATAAATGATTTGGAGGGAAGTATAGGTGGTCTGATTAGCAAGTTTGCAGACGACACTAAGATTGGTGGAGTAGCAGATAGTGAAGGGGACTGTCAGATAATACAGCAGAATATAAATAGATTGGAGAGTTGGGCAGAGAAATGGCAGATGGAGTTCAATCAGGGTAAATGCGAGGTGATGCATTTTGGAAGATCCAATTCAAGAGTGAACTATACAGTAAATGGAAAAGTCCTGGGGAAAATTGATGTACAGAGAGATTTGGGTGTTCAGGTCCATTGTTCCCTGAAGGTGGCAACGCAGGTCAATAGAGTGGTCAAGAAGGCATACGGCATGCTTTCCTTCATCGGACGGGGTATTGAGTACAAGAGTTGGCAGGTCATGTTACAGTTGTATGGGACTTTGGTTCGGCCACATTTGGAATACTGCATACAGTTCTGGTCGCCACATTACCAAAAGGATGTGGATGCTTTGGAGAGGGTGCAGAGGAGGTTCACCAGGATGTTGCCTGGTATGGAGGGTGCCAGCTATGAAGAGAGGTTGAGTAGATTAGGATTATTTTCATTAGAAAGCCGACGGTTGAGGGGGGACCTGATTGAAGTGTACAAAATCATGAGAGGTATAGACAGGGTGGATAGCAAGAAGCTTTTTCCCAGAGTGGGGGATTCAAATACTAGGGGTCACGAGTTCAAAGTGAGAGGGGAAAAGTTTAGGGGGGATATGCGTGGAAAGTTCTTTACGCAGAGGGTGGTGGGTGCCTGGAACGCGTTGCCAGCGGAGGTGGTAGACGCGGGCACGATAGCGTCTTTTAAGATGTATCTAGACAGAGACAGGAATGGGCAGGAAGCAAAGAGATACAGATCCTTAGAAAATAGGCGACATGTTTAGGTAGAGGATCTGGATCGGCGCAGGCTTGGAGGGCCGAAGTGCCTGTTCCTGTGCTGTAATTTTCCTTGTTCTTTGTTCTTTAGTTGGAGTCATACCTAGCGCAAAGGAATATGGTGATAGTTGTGGGTGGCCAATCATCTCAGTCCCAGAACAGCACTCAGGAGTTCCTCAGGGTAGTGTCCTAGGCCCCAACCATCTTCCGTTGCTTCATCAATGACCTTCCCTCTATCATAAGGTCAGAAGTGGGGATGTTCGCTGATGATTGCAAAATGTTCAGTAGCATTAGCAACTCCTCAGCTACTGAAGCAGTCCGTGTCCACCTGTAGAGAGACCTGGAAAACATTGGGCTTGGGCTGATAAGTGACAAGGAACATTCAACCCACAAAAGTGCCAGACAATGAACATCTCCAACAAGAGAGAATCTAACCATCTCCCCTTGACATTCAATGGCATTACCATTGCTGAATCCCTCACTATCAACATTCTGGGGGTTACCGTTGAGCAGGAACTGAATTGGATCAGCCACATAAATACCGTAGCTACAAGAGCAGGTCAGAGGCTGGGAATTCTGCTGTGAATCACTCACCTCCTGTCCACCATCTACAAGCACAAGTCAGGAGCGTGATGGAATACTCCCCATTTGCCTGGATGAGTGCAGCTCCAACAACAATCAAGAAGCTCAACATCATCCAGGACAAAGCAGCTCGCTTGATCAGCACCCCATCCACCACCTTAAATATTCACTCCCTCCACCACCAGTGAACAGTGGTAGCAGTGCGTACCATCTACAAGATGCACTGCAATAACTCACCAAGCCTCCTTCGACAGCACCTTACAAACCCATGACCTCGACCACCTAGAAGGACATTGGATGCATAGGAACACCACCATCTGCCAGTTCCCGTCCAAGCTACACACCATCCTGACTGGGAAAGATATCACCGTTCCTTCACTGTCACTGGATCAAAATCCTGGAACTCCCTTCCGAACAGCACTGTGGATTTACCTACACCACATGGACTGCAACAGCTCAAAAAGGCGGCTCACCACCACCTTCTCAAGGGAAGTTAGGAATGGGCAATAAATGCTGCCGTTGCCAGCGATGCCCACATTCCGTGAAAGAATAAAAAAGAGATTTGCCACAATGGTAGCAGGGTGAGGGACTTCAGTGATGTGGAGAGATTGGAGAAGCTGGGGTTGTTCTCCTTGCAGCAGAGAAAGTTCCGAAAAGATTTGACACATTTGTTCAAAATCATGGAGGTTTTCAATAGTTTAAATCAGGAGAAACTGTTTCCAGTGGTAAAAGGGTCAGTAAGCAGAGGACACAGATATCAGGTGATTGGCAGAAGAACCAGAGGTGACATGAAGAACCATTTTTTACACAGTAATGTGTTGTGATAAAGAAAGAAAAGACTTGCATTTATATAGCACCTTTCAAGACCACTGGACATATCAAAGCACTTTGTAGACAATGAAATACTTTTGAAGTGTAATCACTGATGTAATGTCAGAAATGCAGCAGCTAATACCCACAAACAGCAATGTGATAATGACCAACTGATCTGATTGAGGGTCAAATATTGATCACAACACCAGGGAGAATTGCTCTTCACTTGTTTGAAATTGCAGCATGGGATCTTTTACATTCACCCAAACATGCAGACCAGGTCTTGGCTTAACATCACACCTGAAAGGCAGCACCTTCAACACCCTCAGTGCTGTACTGGAGTGTCAGCTGTGAACTCTGAATCCAGAAGCTTGTGATTTCGAGGTGAGTGTGACCAACTGAGCCACAGCTTTTACCTGAGTCTCAATCCTTCTACCAACAGTTTCTCTCTATCGGGTCTGTCACGACCCCTCATGATTGTGAACACCTCTATCAAATCTCCTCTCGAAGGAGAACAACCCCAGCTTCTCCAATCTATCCACATAACTGAAATCCTAACCATACGTTGCAGAAAGGAATTTTTCCTCAAGTTCTTTCCAGTTTTGTGAGTCACATTAAATCTGTAACCTTCGGTTATTGACGGTTCAGCAGTTAGAAACAGTTCCTCAGTATTTACTCTACCTCAAACCTTCAAGGAAGCTCTGCAAAGTAACTGAAAATCAAGTTGTCAGAAGTGGGATTTAAACACATGCCTCCAGTGAAAGCTGCAATCTGAACAGAGAAGCTGAAACCGCTCAGTCACCTCAACTGTTCAGACATATTGCGAGAGTGGTTAGCAAAGCATGTGGGATCTTGGGCTTTATAAATAGAGACATTGAGAACAAAAGCAGGGTTGTTATGCTGAACTCTGGTTCGGCCCCAATACGAGTGTTGCATCCAGATCTGCTCACCAATCTTTAGAAAGGATGTGCGGATTCTTGAGAGGATGCAGAGGAGATTTACCAGAATAGTTCCAGGGATGGAGGGTTTTAGTTTCAAGGTTAGGTTAGAAAAACAGGGTTTTTTCTGCCTGTATCAAAGGAGATTGAGGGGAGAATTGATGGAGGTGTCGAAGGCTATGACAGTTTTAGATAAGTTGGCAAGGAAAAATTGTTCCCATTAACTATTGGTACAAGGACTAGGGGATTCAGATTGAAGGTTTTGGACAAGAGATGCAGGGGGAATGTGCGGAAGAACTTTTTTACACAGTGATTGGTAATGATCTGCAACTCGCTGCCCCCGAGGGCGGAGGAAGTGGAGACAATCATTGGTTACAAAAGGAATTTCGATGGGCATTGGAAGGAAATAAATTTACAGGGCTCGGGGGATCGAGCAGACGAGCGGGACTGACTGGATCGCTCCATGGAGAGCTGGCCTGTACTCGATGGGGCGAATGACCTCCTTCTATACCACAAATGACCCAATGACTCGATGAGTCTATGTCACTCTCAGAATCAAGACAACAGAGTGACAGATTTAACACAACATTATAACATATGTTTGGTTTGACAAATTCAATAATAACTCGTCTCCACTCCTAGTATTCCTAAATCCCACACATTCACTATAATGTGAACAATTATTTCCTGTTGTGTCTCTCTCAGATTTGTAAACTTCACTATATTGGAGTGAGGTGACATCTACTGGCGGGAAGCAAGAACTGCAATCAAGCAGCAGAAACTCCACAGTCTGTCAGGGTGAAAGAAACATTGCAATATGAGGAAATAGTGAAGGGGTTTGATCAGGTTGATGGAAACATGATTCCACTTGTGGTATCGTGTGAAGCAAGGGCCGGAAATATAAAATTGTCGTTAATAAAAGAAATGAGGAATTCATGAAAAATGCATTTGCTTCGAGAATGGTTATAGAGATATACAGCACTGATATAGGCCCTTTGGCCCACTGAGTCTGCACTGACCATCAACCACCCATTTATACTAATCCTATGTTAACCCAGAATTCCCTACCACATCCCCACATTTCTCCTATCACCTACCCTAGGGCCAATTTACAACAGTCAATTCATCTATCAACCCACAAGTCTTTCGTTGTGGGAGGAAACCAGAGTACCTTGTGGAAGCCCACATAAACAACTTGCAAACTCCACACAGGCTGTATACAGAACTGAATCAGGGTCACTGAAGTTGTGAAGCTACAGTGCTCACCACTGCACCACCCTTAGAATGTGGATAGAGTAAAAAGTGAGATTGGATGGACAGAAGCAGTCTGAAAAGATGGCTCAAACAAAAGGTGAAAACCCTGAAATGTTAACTCTGTTTCTCTCTCCACAGATGCTGTCAGAGGTGCTGAGTATTTCCAGCACTTTCTGTTTTTATTTCAGCTTTGTAGGATATTGTTTTGATCTGAAAAAAATGCATGATCGGCTGTGGGTGCCAGTGACATTCCACAGGAGCGAATAAAAACTATGCCAACGGTGGCTCGTTGGTCTCGGGGTATGATTCTCGCTTTGGGTATGTAAGTGATTAATATGTGAGAGATCCTGGGTTCAAATCCTGGACGAGCCTTTCTCTGTTGCCATTTTTAGTTTCAGGTCATCGATTGCTTTCAGCCTTCCAGAAAGCGGAATCGATTTCCAAACTGAGCCTGCTTGAGGACAGGGGAACTGGATTCAAAGAGCTTGTCGACAAAATTGAAATGAACAAAATATACAGATTGTCAAGTGGGAATATAAGGTTGCAACAGTAACTAAAGGCCTGTACGGGTCAGCAAATGAAACCAGACCCAAGCCTGACAGCACCGCATCCGACCTGGTCCGAGTCCTTTCATTTTTTTCCCGTGCCCGAACTGACCACCAGAATGTTCAGTTAAACTTGCTTCCGTTTTTCACTTTTTAAGCTTGTGCAGGTAAGGCAACAAAAACTGTAACTGGACTTGAAAGGTTGTTTAAATGTACATTAAGATTAGAGCTACGTACCGGAGGTGATGAGCTGAAGATTGTTACCATAGAAGTTAGTGATTGTGAGGTCACTAGTTCAAGAGAAACTCGTGGAGTTGTGCCCAGACAGGTTGTCCCACACTGTATTGATTAAAATATTGCCCGAAGGCTAGAAAATATCATTATACATTCCCTAGACTCCTGCTTTACAGGTTGAAATACTTTCTGCAAGTTTATCCAGAGAGCAGCTGAGATGCAGAGACCAGGAAGGTCTTGAGTGATTAATTATTATAAAATATACATTCTTATATTAAAGAGATTGTGCTCTACCTTCGATGGAATCGCTCACTGCAGACTAGTGCGGAGTGTTTCCCGCCTTGACGTCCTGGCTGTCACTGGATCTTGAGTCCAGGCCTCTGGATTACTGGTCCAGTAATCTTTGAAATTTCTCCCTTGATCTAATATTTTAATCTGGTAAATCAGATTTTACAAAAAAAAATTAAATGATTTAAGACTGCTTCATGTTCAGCAGTGCCAAATGAATAAAGAAATTCAAATATATTCAAAATTATATATCAACTATTAAATACTAATGCCCAGCTTTGAATACAAAAAATGCCTCTAATTATGTTCTGGTCTGGAATGGAATTCTTCAGTGTTTCTGTTTAGCTTGGATTGACTCATCGATTTTCTTGTTTTTCACTTTGTCGATGCCTTTGAATAATTGTGGATCCTTCTTCAGGGTGTCTTCTTTCACCAGGTAGTTCTGACCTCTGATGATGTTGATTGTAATCAGCTTCAATTTGTTGATAGTTTTGGAAGTGAGCAGATTTCCTTTGCTTGAGTTTACAACATGGAACTTAGTCTGACGTGTGGACCCATGGGAGGATTTGAAAGCTGCCCTTGCATTGGAGCATACAGTTGCATCCATCCAAACAGAGTTACAGTAGAAGTGACATATTCAGTTCAGTCTGTCGATCATGGGGCTTTCAATCTCAGGGTTGTGAGTTTGAGCGCCATTTAGTTTTTCCACTTTTTAGGCTTCATTAGCAGAGAGTACAAGGAGTGTTTGAAATGAATTTCAACAACAGTATGAGAAACGCTCTCTTTCATTCGGGACTCTTAACTCTCTGCAGCATCTCGCTGTGAAAGATTGAACTTTACCTCATTTCTTTTTCAGCTGGGAGTCAGTGCGGCTCAGTGGGACTTCTGGCTGTCTCCCACCTCACAATTCATCAGTGCTGAGAAAGCAATGGGAAATATTACTCATGGCTGAGTAAGCAGAGGACACCGATTTAAGGTGAATGGGAAAAGAACCAAAGGCAACATGAGGAAAAACCTTTTTTATGCAGCAAATGGTTAAGATCTGATATGTACTGCCTGAGAGTGTGACGGAGGAAGATTCAACCATAGCTTTCAAAAGGATATATGATAATTATCTGAAGGGAAAAAAAAATCAGCTTTTCATGGAATACATGAGGATGTGGCATGAGCTGAGTTGCTTGTGCAGAGAGGCAGCACAAGCACGATGAGCTGAATCCCTCCTTTTGTGCTGTAATTATTCTGTGATCTATGATTCTATACAAAGTGAAACCAACACTCACATATGAGAAACTGACAGGTACAGTGTAAACCCCACACTAACAAACCAGCAAATGCCAGGGACAGAGTAAAACCAACAGTCCTAGACAAGAAACTGACAGATACTGTGTGAAACCCAAAAATCACTTATCAGGATTTGGCAGTTAATGTGTAAAAACCTCTCTTCAATATCCATCCTGCAAGGTACAAAGAAAATTAGGTACAAACCCAGGCTCATACTTCGAAGACTGAGAGATAAAGAGCAAAACACAGACTCACCTACAAGAGGCTGACAAGTACAGAGAATAAAATAGAGGGGGTTCAGATTAAAAACACATGCATGTAACGGATACTGATAGGGATAGAATCAAACCCTTTCTCACACATGACACGAAAATTGGTGGTGTCGTAAATAGTGAGGAGGAAAGCCTTAGATTACAGGCCAATATAGATAGTCCGAGGCAGAGAATATAAGAGCAGGGAGGTTATGACGGAGCTGTATAAAATGCTAGTTAGGCCACAGCTGGAGTGCTGGGCACCACACTATAGGAAGGATGTGATTGCACTGGAGAGGGTGCAGAAGATAGTCACCAGGATGTTGCCTGGGCTGGAGCATTTCAGCTATGAAGAGAGACTGAAAAGGCTAGCGTTGTTTTCCTTAGAGCAGAGAAGGCTGAGGGGAGATAAGATTGAGGTTTACAAAATTATGAGGGGCATTGATGGGTTAGATAGGAAGAAACATTTTACCTTAGCGGAGGGGTCAATAACCAGGTGGCATAGATTTAAGGTAAGGGACAGGAGGTTGAGATGGGATTTGAGGAAAAAAATTTACCCAGAGGGTGGTTGGAATCTGGAACGCACTCCCTGAAGAGGTGGTAGAGGCCGGAACCCTCACAACATTTAAGAAGTAACTGATTCGGATTTGGAATGAATTGTCTGACAGGGTGGTGGAAACAGATTCAATTATAACTTTCATAAAGGAATTGTACAAATATTTCAAAGTGAATTTCTCCAGGACTATGGGGAAATAGGCAGTGGGTTGGACTAATTGCATCATTTTTTTCACAGATTCAGCACAGGCACAAAAGACCGATTGGCCTCCTTCTGTGCTGTTTGATTCTATGAAATAGTGACACTCAGGGCAAGTCTGTATAGGAAGGAGAAATGGAGACAGGTCAGGGAGAGCACATCACCAAAACTGGAGATACTACATTGGACAGGGAGGGTCGGACGGGGAGAGAGCATGTACATACAGTCAGAATCAGCACCTTCAGGGGAGGAGAGAGAGAGGAACCAGTGAGTGTAGAACTGAACCCAGCCAGAGTCAACCTGCTGAAACACCAGTGAGTTCACACTGGGGAGAGATAATTTACCTGCTCCGTGTGTGGGAAGGGGTTCACTCAGTCATCCAACCTCACTGAACATCAACTTGTTCACATTGATCAGAGACCTTTTCAATGTCCTGACTGTGAGAAGAGCTTGAAAAGCAGTAATGATCTGCTGAAACACCAACACATTCACTCTGGGGAGAGGCCGTTCCCCTGCCATGTGTGTGGGAAGGGATTCACTCAGTCATTCAATCTGCTGCAACATCAGCAAGTTCACATGTAACTGCAGGGGTTGGATTCTGCTGTTGTTGCTGCTATTCATCACTTTCAGAGACAAAGTTGGGTCTTACTTTATAACCAGTGTAGTCCAGAGCAAAAGCGTCTTCTTAATGTTGAGATAAACGGGAGAAGAAACCGGGAAGTGGCGGCGAGGATGGGGGAGGAGCTGAACCATCACTTTAATGGTGCACCCTCCCTCCCCCGGGGTCCTCGCTGCACGTCCGCCAGGCCTGGTGGCTCTGATTGGGGTCCTGAGAGCCCCTGAGACTCGGTGCAGCTGAGGCTGCGCTCACCCCCGCTCAGCTCTGTTGTGATATTTAAAATACGAAAGGCCTGTTGGACTGAGAGCTGATCTGGAATTTAGAAAGCAGCATTACTGGAGGCTCATTGCTGCTCAGCACAATCTCACCCCCGATCCTGGGAATTGTTGATTCTGCACCCTGTAGTTCAGTTTTGCAATTAACTCGAGGGGGAGATGTGTGAGCAGAAAAACAGAGCGAAATGAAAACACAGCTGGACAGATGTGCAACAGGTCAATCCACTGTTACAATAACTCCATCTCTGACTCATTCCTGACAGTAACCAGCCCTTTCACAGAGACTGTGGGTGGCTCTGAAAAGAGCCTTTGGTTTATTAGATGTCATTTTGGCCGCTTTACTTTTTCTGGGAGCTCTGAGCGTTGGTTTTCTTGCGCAGCAGCACGGCCTGGATATTAGGCAGCACCCCGCCCTGAGCGATGGTCACCCCTCCCAGCAGCTTGTTGAGCTCCTCGTTGTTGCGGACGGCCAGCTGCAGGTGTCTGGGGATGATGCGGGTCTTCTTGTTGTCCCGGGCCGCGTTACCGGCCAGCTCGAGGATTTCAGCGGTCAGGTACTCGAGCACAGCAGCAAGATAGACCGGGGCTGCAGCACCCACACGCTCAGCATAGTTACCCTTTCCCAGGAGCCTGTGAACGCGGCCCATCGGGAACTGCAGTCCAGCCCGGGAGGAGCGAGACTTGGCCTTGGACCGAGCTTTCCTGCCGGTCTTTCCTCTTCCAGTCATTTCCACAATCTCACAAATACTTTCACAAAGAATGGATAATTTCTCAGCTTTTGTTGCAAGCTTGAAACAGTCAGGATGGCCGAGTGGTCTAAGGGGCTGTGTTCAGGTCGTAGTGTTTTCTGGAGGCGTGTGTTCAAATCCCAAATCTACCAAGTTGTGTTTTGACTGAACTGGAGGGATTTGGGAGCAGCGGTGAAGGGAAAGCATGGAAGAATATTGACAAGGAAAATGAAAATGGACCCAAAGATGTTTCTTCTATACATTAAGGTAAGAGGCAACTAAAGAAAGAGGAGTGCACTGAAAAGACCAAAAAATCACAGTGATTTTTGACATCTTGCCAGGATTGAGTGGCGCGTGCACGGGATGATGTCATTTTGCAGCGCCAACATCATCACATTTCCGCAACAAATCCATCTTCGTGCATGCGTGATAAAGCGTCATTGGGTATCTAGCCACCCCATCCCCCCACCACTTGGCTGGAGGAAGTGGCTGAATGGGAGATTTTGAAGCTGTAGCTCTCCCCCCTCGGCAACTCACTCCAGGCCTCGACGATTCCCCCCCTCAGCCGCTCGCTCCAGACCTCGCTGCTCCCCCACCCCCCCCACTCCCCTGGCCAGTTGTTCCTCGCTTCGCACTACCCCACTCTCTGACCACTCGCTCCAGGCCGCGCCGCTTCCCTCCTCTCAGCTACTCACTCCTCCGTCGCCCTGTCACTCCTTGCGGCCCTCCTGCTTCTACAGGTGGCGCCTGGTGAAGAAATGTGGGAGCGAGTGTCACGGCCAGAACTAGCAGCTGTGGGCAGGGCTGGGACAGGGTGGGGGGTGGGGGTGCGGGGAGCGAACAGCCAGAGTGTGGAATTTCGCCAGCAGGGAGGAGGGGGAGAAAGCGAGTTGCAGAGTGGGGAGAGCGGTCAGTGAGGTGGGAGCTAGTAGCTGCGTTCGGGTGAAGTCAATCCTGGTCAGTTATATAAACAAATCACAATAACGAATTGGCAGCACATTTTATCCTCTGCCCGATTTTCCTTTCCATCGATCGGGGTGCTAATTCACTATCTTCCAATGGAAATTCAATCATAAAATTCCTTTTGTATTTAATAGGATTACTGAAATGTTAAATGGATCTGAGGATTACAGTTAGTATTAGCAAACGCACCCGAGTGAATTAGCACCCCAATCGATGGAAAGGAAAATCGGGGAAAGTATAAAATGTGCCGCCAATTTCGTTATTGAGATTCATTGAGTAATTCGATTCTGCCCAACACTGAAATTGGCGGCTTTTTTGAATCCAACCTTTCTGCCAGGAGGACAATTTAAGCCAATGATTTGCTGTATTTTCTAATTCGAGGCTCGGCAATTGGTTAAGACATGCGAATGGGAAGAGGGTGACCAATCAGAAGTGGGCTCTGGATAGCGCGGGCTCAAACTGCGGGAATTCCAGGTCCCTGAATGAATGAGCTGAAACTGATCAGTTTCACAAACCCTGTCAGTTTCAGTGCAGGAAACACCGTCTCGGGGGAAATAACATCACAAGTGGGTCTGGTTCCAGCGACCGATTCAACGGCTGCTGCAAAACTCCCGGATTCCCTCATTGCAGCGAAATCATTTTGAAATTCTATGAAAACAATGAGTGATTCTGGAGGAGTGATGTGGCTTTTCACTGAGGGCATGTGTCGACTGGAGAAATAACTAACTGAAGAGCCTCAGGCGCTGTTTACACAGCCCGTTCAGAAAATCAAATCCACTGCATATCCTTGCTACAAATGAAATGTCAAATTTGGGGATTCCAGTTTTGTATCCCGAACACAGCACAGATTTATTCCAGACAGTTCTAAACAGCCTATCCCAGCTCCCGTTTCCAGGTCACTGCTCTCTCTGTGAGGCGGTGGGTGGCTCTTAGAAGAGCCTTTGTTGTGTTTGCTGGAAAGGGTCGAGTTGTTCAGCCGCTGAATTCGTAGAGAGTGCGGCCCTGCCGTTTCAGAGCGTACACCACATCCATGACAGTGACCGTCTTGCGCTTGGCGTGTTCAGTGTAGGTGACCGCATCACTGATCACATTCTCCAGGAAAACCTTCAACACCCCGCGAGTCTCCTCATAGATCAAACCCGAGATCCGCTTGCCCGGCCACGGCGAGTCAGGCGGCGGATTGCTGGTTTGGTGATGCCCTGGATATTATCACGAAGCACTTTGCGGTGCCGCTTTGCTCCGCCTTTGCCCAGTCCTTTCCCTCCTTTACCTCTGCCAGACTTTCTTTTATTAATTTCCAAAATATACTTTATTCATTAAAATCTGTAAAAAAAATACATTACAAAACAGTTCCAAAAAGCACCAAGTCAAACAATACAAAGAGTGCAAAGGAGATCAGTTTCCTTCAATACAGGAGTGAGTTGCCTCACAACCCTTCCATTTCATTGTCATGCCATGTACATTTTACAGCAAACAAATATTTTCTGGCTACAGTTCGAGTGGTTTCCCATGGATTCGGCCCCTCAGTTCAGCTTGGTGAGGGGACCTTACACAGTGGTCTTTCCACATTGAGCCTTTGCTGCGGCTGCCCCAAGTTTTAGTGCGTCCCTCAGCACATAGTCCTGGACCTTGGAATGTGTCAGTCTGCAACATTCGGTCGTGGTCAACTCTTTGCACTGGAAGACCAGCAAGTTTCGGGCAGACCAAAGGGCATCTTTCACCGAATTGATAGTCCTCCAGCAACAGTTGATTTTTATCCTGGTGTGCGTCCCTGGGAACAGCCCACAGAGCACAGACTCCTGTGCTACAGAGCTGCTTGGGATGAACCTCGACAAAAACCACTGCATCTCTTCCACACCTGCTTTGCAAAGACACATTCCAGAAAGAGGTGGGCAACGTCTCTTTTCCACCACAGCCACCTCGAGGGCCGCGTGTGGATGGGGTGAGACTTCGGGTGTGCAGGAAGGATCTGACAGGGAGGGCTCTTCTCATCATCAGCCAGGCTACATTTTGGTGCTTGTTTGAAAGTTCTGGTGATGAGGCATTCTGCCAAATGACTTTGGACTTCTGCTCAGGGGACCATCCGACAGGATCCACCATCTTCTTTTCCCGTAGGGCCTTGAGGATATTCCGTGCAGACCACTGCCTGATGGATTGGTGGTCAAAGGTGTTTTTCCACAGAAACTTTTCCATGAAGGATAGGCAGTACGGCACAGTCCAACTGGATGGAGCATTCCGCGGCAATATGACCAGGCCCATCCTTTGCAACACCGGGGACAGATAGAACCTCAGCACGTAGTGACACTTGAAGTTTGCAAACTGGGGATCGACACACAGCTTGATGCAGCCGCACACAAAGGTAGCCATAAGGATGAGGGCGACGTTGGGTACATTTTTCCCGCCCTTATCCAGAGGTTTGAACATCGTGTCCCTCCGGACTCGGACCATTTTGGATCCCCAGATGAAGCGGAAAATGGCTCAGGTGATCGCCACAGCGCAGGAATGCGGTATGGGCCAGACCTGCACCACGTACAGCAATGTGAGCGCCTCGCCCTTGATGACTAGGTTCTTACCCATAATGGAGAGAGATCGCTGCTCCCACATGCTCAGCTTATGTTGTACCCTGGCTACTCGCTCCTTCCAGGTTTTGGTGCACGTCCCAGCCCTTCCAAACCATATCCCCAGCACCTTCAGGTAGTCTGACCTAACGGTGAAGGGGACAAAGGATCGGTCAGCCGAGTTCCCAAAGAACATGGCCTCGCTCTTGCCGTGTTTAACATTGGCTCCCAAGGCCAGTTCGAGCTGGTCGCAGATGCTCATCAGTCTGCGCACAGACAGTGGATCCGAGCATAAAACGGCGACGTCATCCATGTACAGGGAGGTTTTAACCTGAGTGCCTCCGCTGCCTGGGATTGTCACCCCTCTGATGCTCGCATTCTTCCTAATAGACTCAGCAAAGGGTTCAATACTGCAAACAAACAAGACAGGGGAGAGAGGACAGCCCTGTCTGACTCCAGATTGGATCGGGAAACTTTCTGATTCCCACCCATTGATTGAGACTGCACTACTGATGTTTGTGTAGAGTAGTTTGACCCAATTGCAGATTCCCTCCCCAAACCCCATTTTGGAATGCACATCCATCATGTAAGTGTGCGATATCCTGTCAAAAGCCTTCTCCTGGTCCAGGCTGATGAGGCAGGTGTCCACCCTCCTGTCCCGTACATAGGTGATCATATCCCTGAGTAGCGCAATGCTATCAGAGATTGTCCTGCCTGGTATAGTATAGGTCTGATCAGGGTGAATCACCAACTCCAGAGCAGACTTGAATCGACTGGCTATGACTTTTGACAGAATCTTGTTGTCAGCATTAAGCAGTGAAATGGGCCGCCAATTTCTTATTTCTGTCCTCTCCCCCTTCCGCTTGTCCATGAGGGTGATGATGCCTTTCCTCATGGATTCTAACATACTGCCAGCCTGGAGCATACTCTTGTTTACTGCCAGACAAGTTGATTCTTGCCTCAAATCAGTGCACAATAAA
Source organism: Heterodontus francisci (assembly GCF_036365525.1). NCBI lineage: Eukaryota > Metazoa > Chordata > Chondrichthyes > Heterodontiformes > Heterodontidae > Heterodontus > Heterodontus francisci. The sequence continues at coordinate 2,565,421 of NW_027142345.1, forward strand.
AGAGACTGATTCCGTCATTCTCCTTTTTATACAGGCCACCCGGACCTGGCTGAGAATGGCAGAGAGAGAGCAGGAAGGGGAGGAGACAGAGTGAAGATTGAACAGAGAGCAGATGGGGAGGAGACACCCAGAGTGACAGACGGAGAGAGAACGGCCCCTCATCTTTCAGCTCCACCTCCAGTTTCCTCCGGGCTGCCAATTTCAAACCCTTGATTAACAGTGGAACCGAAACCCAGCTCTCCACACAAAGCCTTCCAGACTCGGTCTTCATAGTCAAGGCTTTCCAGAAAGCCGGAGCTTTTAAATATGGTCCCGATGCAATTAACGCTCAGTAATATTCCCACCTAAATACAGTCCATTCTATAACAAGAAACCTCCTCAGTAACATCACCATTTCCACACACATCCGCTTCCAGCAGTTTACAGCACCTTGCTGCAGCTGCTTGGGGAATCTCCTGTGTTAAGATTGGAGTTGGAAAGCGGCCTTTACCCGGCAGTGTTATTGTCTCACACTGAATCTGCTGGACATCCTGTTCTCTTTATTGCGAGAGAGAAAGCACGGATTTAGGAAATGTTCATTTGAAATGATCTCTATTGAGAACGAGCCCGGCCGTGGGACAGGTATTCCAGTGCAAAGAGCTGTCCATGACCGAGTGTTGCAGACTGGCACATTGCAACGTCCAAGACTATGTGCTGTGGGACGGCATTAAAGCTTGGGGAAGCCACCATGGAGACTCAATGGGGAAAGGCTGCAGTCGAGGGCCCTAGTAGGCCATAGTACAGTGAGGGGCTGGAACCCGTGTAAAACCCCTCGGGCTGTTTGCACCAGAGAATGTTTGATGTGTAATGTAAATACTGTAAATATAACCTGTGCAGGCAAGGATAGTGAGATACATCATGTACATTATTGAAGGAAACTGATCTGTATTGTTCCTGATGTAATATTAAATTTGAACTGCTTTGCAATGTAATTGCACAAATTATACGAATAAAATACATATTGTGCAAAAGAAAGCAGCTTTCCTGTCAACACACACCTTGTCTCAGGGCACAACTTTCCTGTGATCTTGTCATACCCAACTTCGCTCTATATCTTCTGACACACACACTTTACAGTCTGTCATTTCCAAAAACAAGCATTCTAAAATCAAAAGACCTTTTTTTAATTTCTCCTTTCTTTTCATTTCTCCTCTATTCTTCTCAATCACTCCCTTCAACAGTCCTATTCAGATCAAGGTGGAATGTGAATAGTGTCACAACTCACCTGACACTATTATTACCCTTCTTTTCTCTTGTCTCATTCAATGGGAAAGTTTTATTCACCAGTCTGTTGCTATTTTACACTCTTGCCATACCATCTGGTATTGCATCCATCTGAATTCTGTGCTTTCATGGCCTTACATATCTTTTCCTCTTCTGGATGATTTGTTTGCTTCAGTTCCATTCAACCAGGCTGGACCACAGGGAAGCTTAGAACCTTTGCCTTGGATGGGTCCACGTTGATCCATTACATTCAGAATCACCTCCTTGAAATAACTCCATAGTACAACTACAGTAACCACACAGAATCTGCTTCAAACAGTCCTCCACATTTTATCTGTTCTGACTGTCAACACCTCCAGCTCTTTTGTTTAAGTGGAACCCATCAGGTTTGTATAGGCTCCTTCTATTCTGAAAGCTGTAGCACTGGTTCAGGGAATTCAGCCCTGTTTCTCTACACAAAAGGATCAGCCATGCTTGATCTGCCTCGTATTTTGCTTTTATTGCAACGTTACAAGACCTCCAATCCTCTGGCACCACACCTGTATCCAGTGAGGGATTGGAAAATGATGGTCAGACCTTTCACTATTTCTTAAAAGCAAAATACTGCGGATGCTGGAAATCTGAAACAAAAACAAGAAATGCCGGATTCACTCAGCAGGTCTGGCAGCATCTGTGGAAAGAGAAGCAGAGTTAACGTTTCGGGTCAGTGACCCTTCTTCGGAACTTCGGAGTTCCGAAGAAGGGTCACTGACCCGAAACGTTAACTCTGCTTCTCTTTCCACAGATGCTGCCAGACCTGCTGAGTGAATCCGGCATTTCTTGTTTTTGTTCCACTATTTCTTCCCTGGCTTCTTTCAACAGCCTGGGGTATATTTCATCTGGTCCTGATGATTTATCCACATTCAAGGATGCTCATCCCATTAAGACTTCCTCTCTCCTGAAGTTATCTCGTCCAATACGTCACACTCCTCCTCCTTAATAACAATATCTGCATCACCCTCTCATTCGGCAAAACAGCAAAGTATTCATTAAGGATATTGGCAACATCTTCCACCCCGAGACAAAGGTTACATTTTTGATCTTTTATGTGCCCTGCTGTTTGTTTAGTTGCCTCTTACTCTCATGTTTGAATGCAACATCTTTGGGTCCACTGTTATTTTGTTTGTCCATGTTCTTTCATGCTTTTTCTTTGCTTTTTGCCGCTGCTCCCAAACGCCTCCAGTTCAGTCAAAACACAACTAGTCAGAAGTGGGATTCGAACTCACGCCTCCAGTGGAGACTGTGACCTGAATGCAGCGCTTTAGACCGCTCAGCCATCCTGACTGCCTGCGATGTATTACCACTGCTAAGGAAATTATTCATTCTTTGTGAAAGTATTTGTGAGATTGTGGAAATGTCTGGAAGAGGAAAGACCGGCGGGAAAGCTCGGGCCAAGGCCAAGTCTCACTGCTCCCGGGCTGGACTGCAGTTCCCGGTGGGCCGTGTTCACAGGCTCCTGAGAAAGGGTAACTATGCTGAGCGTGTGGGTGCCGGAGCCCCGGTCGATCTGGCTGCTGTGCTCGAGTATCTGACCGCTGAAATCCTCGAGCTGGCCGGTTACGCGGCCCGGGACAACAAGAAGACCCGCATCATCCCCAGACAACTGCAGCTGGCCGTCCGCAACGACGAGGAGCTCAACAAGCTGCTGGGAGGGGAGACCATCGCTCAGGGCGGGGTTCTGCCTAATATCCAGGCCGTGCTGCTGCCTAAGAAAACCAGCACTCAAGAGCTCCCAGAAAAAGTAAAGCGGCCAAAATGTCATCTAATAAACCAAAGGCTCTTTTCAGAGCCACTCACAGTCTCTGTGAAAGGGCTGGTTACTGTCAGGAGGAAGTCAGAGATGGAGTTATTGGAACAGTGGATTGACCTGTTTCACATCTGTCCAGGTGTGTTTTCAGTTCCCTCTCTGGATTTCGCTCTGTTTCTCTGCTCACACATCTCCCCCTCTAGTTAAGTGAAGAACAGGGTGTCAGAATCAACAATTTAATAAATCCCACTGCCTTCGATTTGATAAATCCCGAGATTATCCCGGTACATTAACGGGAACTGGTTCGGAGCTGATGAATTAATTTAATAATGGAAGTGTCCGGGTTAATTCTCTGTTTTTCATTTGGACAGTTTGAATTGTGTTTTTTTTTTCTCTCCGGTGATCTGAGCGCCGCTTCTCAATGAGAATCTGCTTCCGGAACAGAGTAAATGCAGGAAGGAAGAGGCCATTCTCGGGCTGTGTGTTTCTCTCCTAACCTGATCTGTTTTGACCGCACTTTTCCCAGAGGACGGAATCAGTGAGAGTTGTGCACACACAGGAGCTGAGTCCATTGCAGCGCTTTAATATGTGCCTTCCCCCCGGCCCTCCCTATTCTCAGGACACAGAGCTGTCTGTTTCCCCCGGCGGCGGGATAGAGTCGGGGATTCTCTCCCCGCAGTGTCAGGGTCTGCAACCCCGGGGAACTGGCGGTTTCAGTCAGAGTGACCGAGCTGCCTTACATCGCCTGTGTACTAATCTCCAATGGATTCAAATATTAGTGAACTCATTGGGTAATGTTAGTAAATAACCCTCATGTGAACGGACCCGGCTCCATTAATGCCTTCCAAATAAAACTGGGATCCATTTCTTTTCCCCAAATGACAGCTAACGGATCCCAGGAGCGGGGTTGAGATTGTGCTGAGCAGCAATTAGTCTCCGGTAATGCTGCTTTCTAAATTCCAGATCAGCTCTCAGTCCGACAGGCCTTTCGGGAAAGTGATGTGACAAAACAGAAACCATGTGGCCGCCCCTCCAATCTAATGGGTTTGATGATGAACAGAGATGGCAGCTCTTTCCTTTGCTGATTTGGTGGCTCTGAAAAGAGCCCTTGTTACACTTGTTACTGAAGCTGGGTTTTAGGTGCGTTCCCCGCGGATGCGGCGGGCCAGCTGGATGTCTTTGGCCATGATGGACCGGGATCATTCTGGTGAATCTGCTCATTTTCCGGCAGAAGCATCAGTCGCTGTTTGAACTGTTTAAAGTCAGGGGTGTATTAGCAGCCAGAAAGTGAAGGGCAGTTCATTGCTCCCTGCAGCATTATCCGCCTCTTTCAGGAGAAAAGATCAGAAACCGCTCGTTTCTGTCAGTCCCCGAGAAGCCTGTGAGAGGCGGTTAGTCGCTAATTTGTTCCTTTTACAGAGTGGAAGCTGATATTTGTCCCGTTTTAAATTGCTGAACCGGACCTTCCTCCCGCCGCTTACAGTTAACAGATTGACAAATGAAAACGATTCCTAAAATCGCGTCAGGATTTTGTGACGGTAAATACAGTAACACAGAACATAAAATGAGAGGTTTTAAAATTGTTGCCTGAAAATTGAAATTTTCCATCACTTCAATTCCTTCCTGCTCTGGAATTGCCAGGATTTTTCCAATTGGAAAATCTAAGCCAATGAGAACTTCTATTTACTTATATGTGATTCTCCTATTGGTTAAGAATTGGATTGAGAAGCGGGTGACCAATCAGAGACAGAGTCAAACTGCGGGGATTCCAGGCCCCCAGTAACTGAGCTGAAACTGTGCAGATTGACAAACCCTGGCAGCAGCTTCACACATTGGACACTTCACACTGAGTCATTCAAGGGCTGGTGTGAGAGAAGCTTCAGATCCTGTCATTACTCTCTGACTCATTATTCATCTCGAACCAAACAATTAGTAAATGTGAAGCAGTGAAGAGACTTTTCATTCTCACTGCAGAATGTGTCATCTGGGGAAATAAGGAACTATTATTTTCGGAGATTCCAGGTACATTCCTCCCTGAACAAATCCATTCCTAACATTCCCGATCACAGCCTATCCCAGCTCCTGTTGTCACCCGACTCCAGCTGAATTGGAGAAACTCATGTGTTGGGGTTTGAGTTGTGAGGTGGGGTTTCTCCGCCAGTGTTACTGTCTTACAAACTCTCCCCCTGAATTTGTGAACTGAGACTGCACCGAACACATCCCCAGTTAGAGTGAGGGCCGGACACCCCTCTGTTTTATGACAGAGAGTGGGGAAAGGGCTGGGTGGAGGAGAGTCACCAGGGATCCTGGATTTACTCCAAATCATTTCCATGTGGAATCTGCAGGCGGGGCCTGGACAGGGATCATTTGATCAGGGGATCAGCTCTTTCCTGAGAGATGTGGGTGGCTCTGAGAAGAGCCTTTGTGTTCAGATGTTTACAAGTTTCCCGCGCTTTCACTTCTTTCCAGACCCTGCTTTCTGAGACTTCGCTGCTTTCGGCTTGACCTTGCTCTTCCATGTCTGCACTTTCTTCAGCGCCTTTCCGCCCGCCGCACTCTTGCCTTTTTTGACATTCTTCGCAGGAGACTTTTTCTGAAGCGTTGCTTTCTTCACCGCCTTATTTGGCGTTGCCGCCACCTTGCTGCTCGTTTTCTTGGCTGTTACTTTCTTTGTTGTCACTTTCTTGTCTGCTGGTTTCTTCACTAAAGATTTCTTGTCTGCTGGTTTCTTCACTGAAGATTTCTTGTCTGCTGGTTTCCTCACTAAAGATTTCTTGGCTGCTGGTTTCTTCACCTTCTTTCCCACTTTTCCCTGGGTTTTCCTTCTTGCTGATTTTGAAGGAGCCGGAGGCGCCCTGTCCCTTGCTCTGCACCAGGGAGCCTTTGTTCACATTCCTCTTGATACTTTGCTTGATCTGGGTCTTGAGCTTCTCCTGAGCGGTGGCAGACCTGCAAGGAATCAACTACCAGCTAGCGTACAAAGCGAGACCAAGGCTCAGGGCCTTCAGTTACCTGGAGGGGAGTCGGAGAGGCAGCGGATCCTGTGAGGAACCACAATCCAGGAAGGATGAGAAGGTCATTGTCAGGGTACAGAGGAGATTAAGTTAAAGATTTACCAGTTTATAAGCAAGCGCAGAGCCAAGGAACGGTGCTGGGGCAGATCAAATAATAGGAAGCTGTGATCAGTTGGAAGGCAAGAGTGATTAAATGACAGAAGAGATGATGGTGCAAGGCAAAAGTCAGGGAAAGAATAAATAACATTTTGTAAGCACAGATACCAGGAGTGGGGTTTGAACCCACGCAGACACGTGTCTATTGGATCTTAAGTCCAACGCCTTAACCACTCGGCCATCCTAGTACATTGGGGCACCACTGAAAATGAAATTTAATGTGATCCGGGTGCCATCTGGCCTTTTCCAATATAAAGTTTTGACTCCTCTCCCATGCTAAATTGGACCCTTCATTATTTATGAACCTCAATCGGATCACCCCTCAGTCTAGGTTTCTCTAAGGTGTAGGGTCCCAACTCTTTTAGTCTAACTTGATAACCAAGATGTCTTATACTGGGAATTCGTCGAATGTCTCTCCTCTGTACCCTTTCCAAAGCCTCAATATCACCCATCATATGAGGAGACCAAGACTGGATACAATATTCCAAGTGAGTCCTGACCAAGGTTTCATAAAAGGACAAATTCAGGACATCTCAGATACTGAAGGAGTCCGTGTCCAGAAGCAGCAAGACCTGGACAACATTCAGACTTGGGCTGCTAAGTGGCAAGTAACATTCACACCACATAAGTACCAGGCAATGACCATCTCCAACAAGAGAGAATGTAACCATCTCCCTTTGACGATCAACAGCATTGCCATCGCTGAATCCCCCCACCATCAACATCCTGGGGGTTACCATTGACAAAAGTTTAACTGGACCATTCATATACATACTCTGGCTACAAGAGTAAATCAGATAGTGGGAATTCTGTGATGAGTAACTCAGCTCAAGGCACGTGGTGAAATGCTCATTAGGAGAGCTGGAGAAATGGACTGGTCAGGTGGGCAGAAAAGTGGCAAATGGAACTCAACTTGGAGAAGTGTGAGGTGATGCCTTTATTGAGGTCAAACACAGCAAAGGAATGCACAATTAATGGGTGAATGCTGAGAGGTGTAGAGGAAGTGAGGGACCTTGAAGTGAATGTCCACAAATCCCTGAAAGTAGCAGGACAGGTTGATAAGTTGGTTGAGAAGGCTTATGGAATCCTTTCCTTTATTAGCCGATGTATGGAATATAAGAGCAGGGAGGTTATGCTGGAACAGTGTCAATCATTAGTTAGGCCACAACTTGAGTTCTGTGTGCAGTTCTGGTCACCTCATTCCAGAAAGGATGTAATTGCACTAGAGAGGTTAAAGAGGAGATTTACGAGGATGTTGCCAGCTCTGGAAAAATGCAGCGATGAGGAAAGATTGGATCAGCTGGGGTTGAATAGAGGAGGTTGAGGGGAGATTTGATTGAAATGTACAAAATTGTGAGGGGTCTGGATAGAATGGATGGGAAGGGTCTATTTACCTTAGTAGGGAGGTCAGTGACTAGGGGGCATAGATTTAAAGTGATGTGTTGAACAATTAGAGGGGAGATGAGGAAAGGTTTTTTCACCCAGAGGGCTGTGGGAGTCTGGAATTCACTGCCTGTAAGGGTAGCTGAGGCAGAAACCCTCAACTCATTTAAAAGGTGTCTGGATGTGCACCTCAAGTACCTGAACCTGCAGGGCTACGGTCCAAATGCTGGGCAATGGGATTCAGCTGGGTGGCTCGTTTTTTGGCCTGCCTGTGCTGTAAATTTTCTATGTTCTATCATTCTATGCAGACACAATGGGCCGAATGGCCTCCTTCTGCACTGCAATAATTTTGTGATTTTTGACTCTCCAAAACTTGTCAACCATCTACAAGGCACAAACCAGGATGAGTGCAGCACCAACAATACTCTAGAAACTCGACACTGTCCAGGACAAAGCAGCCGCCTTGATTGTCACCCCATTCACCACCTGAAACATTCACTCCCTTCATCACTGACGCACAGTGGCAATAGTGTGTACCATCTACCAGATGCACTGCTGCAACTCACCAAGGCTCCGCAGACAGCACCTTCCAAACCGAAGACCTCCACCACTTTGAAGGACAAGGACTGCAGATGCATGGAAACACCACCATGTGCAAGCTCCCCTCCAAGTCACACACCATCTGATCTGCAAATATATCGCTGTTCATGCACTGATGCTGGGTCAAAATCCTGGATCTCCCTTCCAAACAGAACTGTGGGTATACCTACACCACATGGAGTGCAGCAACTCAAGAAGGGAGCTCACCGCCACCTTGTGAAGGACAATTAGGGATGGGTAACAAATTCTGGCCTTGCCAGTGTCGCTCACATCCCATGAAAGAATATGCCTCATTTTATACTCAATTGTCCTCTGAATGCAGCCCAACCCTCTATTTGCTCCAACTATCACTTCACAGCATTGCTGCTGTAACTTTAGAGATCTGTGCACTAGAACATCCAGATCTCTGCTCAAAATTATTTTCTTTCTCCACCTGCTTTAATGTTTTTCCCTGAAGGGTGTATGAATGTTGAGCATTCGCCCTGTCCACATGAATAACACTGCACTTACCCAAATTAAACATAATTTACCAGTCATGAACCCAATCTCCCAACACATTAAGATCAGCCTGAAATAGTCGAGTTTCGTCTACAGTCTGAACACTCGCACAGATCTTCAAATCATCTGTAAATTTACAGATGGTGCCCCCTACACCTACATCCAGATCATTAATAAAAATAGTAAAGAGCAACAGTCCCAACACCGATCCCTGTGAGATACCATTGGTAACTGGTCTCCAAACAGATCCAGATCCATCTGTAACTACTTTCTGCCTACGTCTGCCAGTCAGTTCCCAATCCAGATCAATATATTACCACTGATACCAGGGACTTTAATCTTATAGAGAAGCCTCTTGTGTGGAACCTTATCAAAATCTTTTGACTGAGATCTGCTAATTGAACACAGGCCGGGGATGAGGCCTAGGCCTGTCCTGCTTTGTGTGTGGGTCTCAGGACCACACAAGGTGAGATCAGCTCACTGAGCACAGGCTGATCCTGCTCTATATGGTGCTCAGTACCTCACCAAATGAGAATAACTAACACACCACAGGCCATGGAGCCTCGGCCCATCCTTCCCTGATTGCGGTTCAGTGCCAACCAGGTCAGATCAGCTAATTCAGCACAGGCCGGAGATGGAAGCTGGATCTTTCCTGCTCTGGGGACTCCGTACCATACCAGGTGCGATGAAGTAAAATACCACAGGCCGGGGATGGAGCCTAAGATTTCCCTGTTCTGTGTGGGGCTCTGGACAACAACGTGTGAGAAGAACTATCATCCCTCAGGCTGAGGAAGGAGCCTGGGCCCATTCTGTTCTGTGTGGCTCCTACCACACTGAGTGGGATCAGTTAACACAACACAGGCCATGAATACAACCAGGCCCTTTCCTGCTCCGTGTGGCTCAGTATCACACCAGGTGGCATCAGCTAACACAGCACAGGCTGGGGATGGGGCTGGAGCCTGGGCCCGCCCTGCTCTGTGGGCTCAGTAACAACCCGTAAGATGAACTTTTTTCAAAAGACTTCAGTGTATTTATCTCTGTCCAACACTCTGAGGCAGCTTTCTGTGTTTATAAAGAGTGTAATTTATTGACTGGTCTCTTGGATCAAACAGGGTAACAGACAGAGGTCTGTGTGCAGAGGGTTTGGGGGTGAGCTCTGATTCCTAACCCTTTCTGGATTGTGAGGAATAAAGAATGAATGAGAGAGAGAGAATGTGGGAGAAGGGATGATGGAAGAATTTGTCCGTGAACCTGATTCAAAGTGGCTCAAACGCAAGATAATATTAAGATATCAAGAGCAGAACATTAACATAATCTGAGTTCCGCGATCTGGTCGGGTCCCATTCCCCTGAAGTGAGGAATGAACGGGTGGGGAAATTCCACCTGGAGTTATATTTGTCTCCAATGAAGATGAGTTCACAGTGAGGCTGGAATAGCTCAGTTGGGAGAACACTAGATTGAAGAACCAGGATACAATCCCTGGTTTCATCAGTTTTAATTTGGTGTCTCCTTCATTCTAAGTAGAGAGAATCAGAGGGGAGATTTTCCACTCTTGACCCCATGGGCTGAATTTTAAACTAACGGTGTGGCTCTCGGCAGAGGCACCGGAAGTGGGTGTCGTCACCACACGAGTGAAATGTGGCCGACCGACCCCGATCACGGCGCAGCCGACCAATTAATGAAGGGGAGGCGTGGGGCCCATGTAAACAAGGACCAGAGGTAGGGAACGAGGCACCGATGGCACCGACATCTGATACAACGGCAGGTGCTGGCACCATATTGAAAGGGCTGCCAGACTTGCATTCACTGCTGCCTGGTTTAAAGGAGTGTCTTCCTGAGAGCCCTCTGCTGCCCCAGAACCCGTTCTGCTGCCTCTGCTGCCCCAGGACCCATTCTGCTGCCTCTGCTGTCCCAGAACCCGTTCTGCTGCATCTGCTGCCCCAGGATCCGTTCTGCTGCCCCAAGACCCGTTCTGCTGCCTCTGATGCCCCAGGACCCGTTCTGCTGCCCCAGGACCCATTCTGCTGCCTCTGCTGCTCCAGGACCCGTTCTGCTGCCCCAGGACCTGTTCTGCTGCCTGTGATGCCCCAGGACCCGTTCTGCTGCCCCAGGACCCGTTCTGCTGCCTCTGCTGCTCCAGGACCCGTTCTGCTGCCCCAGGACCCGTTCTGCTGGCTCTGCTGCCCCAGGACCCGTTCTGCTGCCCCAGGACCCGTTCTGCTGCCTCTGCTGCTCCAGGACCCGTTCTGCTGCCTCTGATGCCCCAGGACCCGTTCTGCTGCATCTGCTGCCCCAGGACCTGTTCTGCTGCCTCCGCTGCCCCAGGACCAGTTCTGCTGCATCTGATGCCCCAGGACCTGTTCTGCTGCCTCCGCTGCCCCAGGACCTGTTCTGCTGCCTCCGCTGCCCCAGGACCAGTTCTGCTGCATCTGCTGCCCCAGGAACTGTTCTGCTGCATCTGCTGCCCCAGGAACAGTTCTGCTGCCTCTGCTGCCCCAGGACCAGTTCTGCTGCATCTGCTGCCCCAGGACCTGATCTGCTGCATCTGCTGCCCCAGGACCAGTTCTGCTGCATCTGCTGCCCCAGGACCAGTTCTGCTGCCTCCGCTGCCCCAGGACCTGTTCTGCTGCCTCTGCTGCCCCAGGACCAGTTCTGCTGCATCTGCTGCCCCAGGACCTGTTCTGCTGCATCTGCCGCCCCAGGACCTGTTCTGCTGCCTCCGCTGCCCCAGGGCCTGTTCTGCTGCCTCTGCTGCCCCAGGACCTGTTCTGGTGCATCTGCTGCCCCAGGACCTGTTCTGCTGCCTCTGCTGCCCAGGACCCTTTCTGCTGTCACTGATGCCCCAGGACCCGTTCTGCTGTCTCTGCTGCCTGATAGGTAAGGAGCTGAATGCGAGCCTGCAGTGACCATGGTCCAATGGTTTGGCGATGCCTTCCTGCAGGTTCGCCTCCAGGTGACAACAGATAGGTGGAAGATCCTCTTCCCCAGGGATGGGAGGTGGAGACCTGTCCACCTGACCAAGCAAAGCTGCTTTGAGATAGTAGGTGAAGTCAGCAGCCGTGGGGTCACCCCCAAGACATGGATCCAGTGCACGAAGTGGGTCAATGACCGGATCCGGGCTGCTCAGGCGCAAACTCAAAACACTTTGGACCCTTTGGACATTGCGCATGGCAGAGTGAGAGGGAGTGTTTGATGGAAAGGGAGTGACCACCCAGTCATGTGTATTGGGGAAGGGCAGCAGGACATGCTGCCTGAGGCTTGGCTGCATCTCGGTGGGAGGTGCACATCAGTCATTGTATAAACTCACACAGTCCCTCGAGAGGGGCCACATGCAGGAGGAATATGTGTGTCCACATCATGGACTGCTGGACTATCACCATCAGAGATATTGGGTTTGTCCCCGCTGGGAGACTAACTTTGTTGATCATAGTGGCTGCAGGAGAAGACAGCCCACAATCGGAAAGAGCATGTCAAGACTGGCAGTGGATGCCTTATCTCCATGTTCTCATTCCGATGGAGGTGGAGGCCATGGAACAGGCAGGGCAGCAAAGCAGCTGCTCCATAGCTGATGGAGAGACAGGGACACCGACCTAAGAGAGTGAGTGAACATCTCCTGGGGCACAAGGGAGCATCCGCAGCAAAGGAGCCATACTGCTCATCTGTTCACCACTGCATCAATGGAGCTGCACAGTAGGGGTGGTTGGAATGTCACGATGGGCAGACCCTAACCCTTCAATGTCCATGTTTTCACATGCAGGCGAGGATGAACGACAAGAGCGAAGAGCTGGAGAGACTGGGGGACAGCCAGACACCTCTGAGGAGGAGGAGGGAGCCTCAGATGGTGCACCATCACCTCATTCCCCTGCACCCTCCACCAGCACAGAAACCCTCACTCGGTGGGTATCCACTTGCTGTTAGATTTGGGCACACAAGCAGGTGAGCACGTCACAGACAGGCCCGGGCAGCTGACGGAGGCTGTGATAGCCGAGGCCACTGGCAGTTGGAAGTCTGTGGGAGGCCAGGCCCATACTGAGTCGAGGCTGATGACGTGCCTCTGGTGTCACCAGCAACACGGGAAATACTGCAGCTGCAGCAAGAGGTCAGGCAACATCTGGCAGAGTTGCCAGAGGTTATGTGTACCCAAGTTCGGATGATGGAGGAGTCCATCCAGGCCTTGCATGCTGTACTGTCTCTGATGGGGGTGTGTCTGGCTTCCTTCCTTGAGAGATTGGTGACTCTGATGGAGAGCCAGATCCAGCCGACCAATCAGTGGCTGCCGGAGATGTGCGCAGACCTGCACTCCATCGCTTTGTCCATGAGCTCCATCCAGCGGTGACAAGGTGAGAGGGGGGACGTGGCACCTGAACTCTTCACCAGGTTCACGTCCCTCTCAGGTCAGCAGCGAGGTACAAGTGTGTCTTATAAGGGGGAGGAGCAGCTGGCTGCTACATCTGGGGTCCCCTCTCAGGGTGTTCCTGGTGTGGACAGTAGCTCCAAAGCCCCTCTGCGAGTGACACAAGTGATGCCAGTGCCTGCCTCCATCATCCTCGATGACAGAGTGGGGTCCCTGTACCTGTGCAGGAGGCCCTCAGTGTGCCGGGGCCCTCCAGGCCTCAGGCAGCAAGAGGACGGCCACCAATGTCATCCCAAGCCATGGGGCAGCAAGGTCAGCAGCCTGTCTCCATCTCAGTTGACAGAGCAGGGGGAGCACCACGTAGGAGCACCCGGAAAAGATTTAAGAAGAGCACCTAAATTCACTGAGGGATTCACGGGTGAATGTACGTTCCAGATGGATAGGGTTGTGTTTGGTGTCACACGGAATATAGAAATGATGTTCTCTCACTATGTCTCCTTCTTATTGTTGATACCCTTTGGGACTTCATTTAAACCCTTCCTCCCAAGGGGCTGGAAGTGAGGGACCAAGCCCTGAGTTTACAAAGCTTCGGCCTTGTCACTGTGCGATGTGTACCTGGAAGCTGCAGAACAGAAGGAAAGAGGTGACAACAGGGCTGCTTAAAGCTAAGACTTTATTGCTGTGGTTCCAGAAGGTGGTAAGGCTCAAAGGAAACTTGAATGTATAAGGGTGTCTCATGTCTCCCTTGTGTGTATCTCATGGCCCCTTTCCTGCTGTTCCTGAGGTTCTTCATCTGGCACTGCTTGGGCAGCATCCTCCTCCACATCCTCATCATCAGAGGAGACACCACACTCCACGATATCCTCACTAGTCAACACCTCACCCCTCTGTAATGCCAGATTGTGCTGTGCACAGCAAACCACCACGATATGCGAGACCCTCGCCGGGACATACTGAAGGGCTCCACTGGATCGATCTAGGCACCTGAATCTCATCTTCAGGAGACCAATGGCCTCCTTGATGGTCGCTCGGGTTGACCCGCAGCAGGTGTTGTACCTCTCCTCTGCATCCGTGCGTGGGTTCCTCACAGACGTCAGTAGTCATGTCCTCAGTGGGTAGCCCTTGTCTCCAAGGATCCATCTCTGAAAGCGGATGGGGCCGCGGAAAGGTTCTGGCACCTGGGAGTGCCTTGGTATGCAGGCGTTGTGGCTGCTTCCCGGGATTTGTGCAAACACCTATAGGATCCATTTGCAGTGGTCGCAGACCAATTGCACACTGAGCAAGTGGAAGCCCTTCCTGTTGAAGGCTGCTGGCTGGTCTGCAGGAGCCTTGATGGTCACATGGGTGCAGTCAATGACACCCTACACCTGGTGGAATCCAGCGATGGCCCCGAATCCTATAGCTCTCTCAGCTTGACTGTTTGGATCAATGTGCACATAGTCACCGGCCCTCCTGAACAGGACATTGGTGACCTCCTTGATGCACTGATTCACTACAGACTGTGAGATTCCACACATATCTCCAGTGGATCCCCGCAATGATCTGGTGGTGAAGAAGTTCAGTGGCACGGTGACCTTCAGTGACACTGGCATCAGGTGCCCACCAAGTCGCATGGGGCACAGCTGCATCATGGCAGAGAGATCAGTGACGACCTCCGTGGAGAGGTGCAGTCTGCGGAGACACTGTCACTCGGACATCTGCAGGTAGTTGAACCTCGGCTGACGTGTTCCTCTGCCTCCTTCTCCAGCCTCATGTTCGAGGCTGGCCTTCCTGTGGGCCCCCAAGCTGCTGTGGTGCCCCTGCTGGTGCCTGTGCCTCCCTCCCTTCCTCTCTACCCCTCCTCCTCCTCCTCAATGGGAGCCTCGAATCCAATGAGAGCTTCGAATGAGGCCCATGACAGGTTGCCCCTCCCTGAGTGCAAGGCCTTCACAGTAAACAACACCCAGCCACATTTACCTCACTTGTCATCCTCAATGATGTGGCACTGCCCCAATGACACCCTGGTGTGGCTCACCCTGCAGAGCTGGCACATTGGCCCCCACTCCTGACAGTGTTTCCCGATGCCCTTTCCCCCTCCACCCTTGCTGCCAAGTTATGCTGCCTCACCCGATAGCTTCCCAGTGAAGACAACACTCAGCTCCCACCTCCCAGTCACCTCCTTTAACCAGGCGAGGCTCTGAAGCCCCGTGGTTCCCGTGTGCTATTAGTTCAATTGGATCCAGTGAATAAAATTGCTGACAATTGGCCTCATAAATACTTTAAATGCCTTCTTGCCGTGTGGATGTGCGAAGTCTGCCCTCCATGTCAGCCGCCGACAGAAAAATCCGGTCCAACGTCTTCCATCCCTATTTTATACACCCCCCTCCCCCTCTGCGGCCTCCATTCCCGTCTTCAACGGTCCCTTAAAATTCTGGCCCATGTCTCTAAGACTAATGGGAGTGAAACTACAGCTGCTCCTTAGACTGAACAGGGAGAGCTGCTCTATCTGTGTTTAAAGTGAATGAATCTGCTCTTTACCTTGTCTTACTGGAACGTTCACTGTCTGGAGATGTCTGTTTGAAAATGTTTTCCTGTTATATTAATGGAGCAGAGGAGCAGATGTGAGGTACTGTTGAACAGAGAGGTTTGGAAGTGGGTGAAGGGGTGGAGTGACGGTGTGAGTGAGAGGTGCAGTGAGTTGGCCATTCTCAATAGAGTGTCAGGAATGAAGGTCAGAGGAACAGACCAGGCTGGAAACACAAAAAGAGCGAGGAGAAGCTGGTGTGAAAAACAGAGATTAAACAACGGGCTTGTTCATTTGGTTTGGGTCTGGTGTTTAGAATACCCGGAATCTGGGTTCACTTCCCTTCCAACTCAGCGAATTGTATCAACATTATGTTCATAAAACCATAGAATGATACCCAAAGAAGGAGACCATTTGGTCCATTGTGTCAGTGCTGTCTCCTGTAATCTGTACATTTTTCCTTCCAGTATTTATCCCTATCGCTTTTCAAAGTTACGACTGAATCTGCTTTCAAGTCCTGATCAGACAGTGCATTCCAGATCACAACACATCACTGTATAAAAAATCATTCCTCATTTCGCCTCTGGTTCTTTTCTCAATCACCTGATAAATACATCCTCTGGTTACTGACCCTTTTGCCACTGGAAACAATTTCTCCTTATTTAACTTATTGAAAACCTTCTTGATGATGTCACATACTAGACTGCCAGTAAAACTGAAGCCCATGGAATAAAACGGACAATGACAGCATGCATATGAAGTTTGCAGACTGATAGGAACATAGGAGCAGGAGTAGGCCATTCAGCCCGTCGAGCCCACCCTGCCATTCAATATGATGATGACTGATCGTCCACTTCAATGCCTTTTTCCCACACTATCTCCATTTCCCCGATGTCATTTGTGTTTAGAAATCTGTCAATCTCTGCTTTAAACATACTCAATGACTGAGCTTCCACAGCCCTCTGAGGTAGAGAATTCCAAAGATTCACAACCCACTGAGTAAAGAAATTTCTCCTCATCTCTGTCCTAAGTGGCTTTCCCCTTACGTTGAAATTGTGTCCCCTGGTTCTAGACTCCTCAACCGGGGGAAACATCTTAGCTTCATCTACCTGTCTATCCCTTTAAATATTTTGTAAGTTTCAATGAGATCACCTCTCATTCTTCAAAACTCTAGAGAATACAGGCCCAGTTTCCCCAATCTCTCTTCATTTGACAGTCCCGCCATCCCGGGAACAAGTCTGGTGAACCTTCGTTGCACTCCCTCTATGGCAATGATATCCCTCCGAAGGTAAGGGGAACAAAACTTCACACAGTATTCCAAAGTGCAATCCAACCAAGGTTATACACAAATGAAGCAAGACTTCACTACTCCTGTACTCAAATCCTCTTGCGATAGAGGCTAACATATCATTAGCCTTCCTAATTGCTTGCTGCACCTGCATGTTAGCTTTCAGTCACTTATTGACAAGGACACCCAGGCCCCTTTGTACATTCACACTCTTACCATTTAACAAATAATCTGCACATCTGTTTCTCCTACCAAAGTGGATAACCTCACATTTTTACACATTATATTTCATGTGCCACTTTCTTGTCCACTCACTAAGTCTGTCCAAATTCCCTTGAAGCCACTTTGCAACTTCCTCACAACACACATTCCCACCTAGTTTTGTGTCATCTGCAAACTTGGAAATACTACATTTGGTCCCCGCATCCAAATCATGTGAACAGCTGGGTCACAGTGCGGTGGCGAACAGTTGTATTTCTGTCTGGAGGAAGGTTTACAGTGGGTTCCCCATGGTTCTTCATAACTTCAGTTATGTGCAGAGACTGGAAAAGCTGGGGTTGTTCTCCTTGGAGCAGAGCAAGTTCATAACAACTTTGACAGAGTTAGAATCAAGGAATCAAATGGTTACAGTACAGAAGGAGACCATTCAGTCCATCATGTCCATGACAGCTCTTTGCAAGAGCAGATCAGCTAATTCCACTCCTCTGCCCTTTCATTGTAGCCCTGCAAATTTTCTCTATTCAGGTGTTTATCCAATTCCCTTCTGAAAGCCACGATTGAATCTGCCTCCAGCACACTCTCAGGCAGTGTATTCCAGATCCGAACCACTCACTCTGTCCCACACCCCGGTACCATTGCAGAAAATCTTTTCTGTTCATTTCATCCCTCATAAATAATTGAAATGAAATGTTTATTAGGAAATGCACAACATAAAAAGGAGAGAGCAATAAACGCTGAGTAAAATAGAAGTCAATGTTTGGAAGGTAAAAAGAGCAAAAGATGTAACTTTTATTCTGGATGAGTGAGAGGAATATATCACACTTTGGGGCTTTTGTAAGAGGATTTACTGATAAACCTGGGATTTGAGAGGAAGCTGGTTCATGGTTTACAGAACAAATTCAGCCCCTGGGGTGGAGCCAACAGCTGCACCGTCCAATAACAGACAGGACGGGGACACTGTCTCAGGCGTGGTGAGCTCAGTCGATGAAAGCATGAAACTCTGAATCTCAAGTTTTTGAGTTTGAGCCCACGGTGGGTGTTTTCTATTTCCTTTTTAGTCTGATTTTACAGGCATTCTCCAGCTCTGAATTCCTCTGCAGAGAGTTCAAGGAGTGTTTGAAATGAGATTCAACAGCAGTATGAGAAAGTCTGTCCTTGATTCAGGACTCTTACCTCTCTGCAGCATCTCGCTGCTGAAGATTGAACTTTTTCTCATTTCATTCTCAGCTCAGGGCCAGTGTGGATCACTGGGACTTCTGGCTGTCTCCCACTTCACAATCCATCAGTGCTGAGAAATCAATGGGGAATATTACTCACATGTTGTAATGTTTTATAAATACTTGAATGTATTTCACACTGTGTCCAACAGTGTGAATCTCCCCTGGTATATCAGCTCACCAACACTTCAACAGAACATTCACATAATGTGAGCTCTGAGATCTGTTCAGATCCCATTCCCAAGACCTGGAAAGTGGGATTGGGCTGGATCACTCTTTTTCAGCTGGCACAGACACGATTGCTAAATGGTCTCATTCTGTGCCATAAATTTTCTCCATTTTCTATGTTCTATGAAGTGAGGTGTGATTGGGAGGGGCAATTCCACCAGGGTTATATTTTCTACCAAAGGAATGACACAAGGGATACTTCACATTTTTATTCATTCATTCATGCGATGTGGGCATCGCTGGCTAGGCCAGCATTTATTGCCCATCCCTAATTGCCCATGAGAAGGTGGTGGTGAACTGCCTTCTTGAACCGCTGCAGTCCATGTGGGGTAGGTACACCCACAGTGCTGTGAGAAAGGGAGTTCCAGGATTTTGACCCAGCGACAGTGAAGGAACGGCGAAATATTCCAAGTCAGGATGGTGTGTGGCTTGGAGGGGAACTTGCAGGTGGTGGTATCCCGTGCATTTGCTGCCCTTGTCCTTCTCGGTGGTAAAGGTCGCTGGTTTGGAAGGTGCTCTATCTCCTTGTGTCCTTTTCCCCAGTTTTTGAATCTTTCGGGGCCGGGTGAACATTTGATTTGCTGCATATGTCCCAAACTGAAGCCTTTTCCACATCTCTGGGCGGTCAGACTTGCTCTGTCTGTTTTTGCTGCTCGTGACCATTAACGAGAACAGGCCACGAGTTCAATGTTTATCAGCAAATGGAAGATAATTGGAAATAATTCTGTGTTACTCCAGACCAGTGACAAAGATGCAATGGATGTTATTCAAAATAAATTCCCTTTGACATTTGATGTAAACTTGTTTGCATCTAAAAGTTGGATTTTAAGTGTGACAAAAATGTGTCAAATTAATGACTGACCATGTGACAGCGCACATGGGGATCAAATCCACAGCCTTGTTGTTATCAACACTGCGTCCTAACCAACTGAACTAAGCGGCCTATAGACAGAGCCAGGTATGGGTTTGCGCCGCACGCTGTGCGGTTTGTGTTTTGTTTCTCACGCTGGGTGACAGAGCGATTGTCCAAACAATGGACACATCACATCCCTGAAACATTGTTCTGATGTAAAACAGTGTGAAATAAGAATTGAGCATGGAAATGGAAAGGAACCAGAAATCAGGACTTTAATCTATTAAAGTTGATCTTGAAATTATACCATGCACGAACATTCCAAGAGAACGAACTCTCTTCTGATATAAAATCCAGGAACTTGAGCTGCTGTAAAATATAGGTGAGCCTGACATGATTTGAACACACAACTTTCTGATCTGGAGTCAGACGCACTACCGTTGCGCCACAAGCTCACAAATAAAGCAAAGTCTTCCATTCCTGGCAGATTTACTTCTTGTTTAGATTCAGTGATTGAAATTAATTCAATCCTCATCTGACCTCCGCTCTGAAAAGGCCTGCCACCCGACCTGAACCCAACGGGACCCGACGACCTGTGTCGGGTCCGGGTCGTGTTGGGTCGCTCTTCCGGGTCTGGCTTTCGGGCTCGGGTCAGGTCGGGCTAGGTTCGGGTCGGGCTGGGTCCAGGTCGGGCTGAGTCCGTGTCGGACACACACAGTAAGTATTACATTTAACTCTGCTGGGAAGTTGAGTTTAATAAGTGTCAAAAGTTGAAAAGCCAACCTAAGCTGGGAGTCCGGGTCATCAAGGAGGGAAACTCTGAGACTGCTCAGTGAGCAAGTGAGCATCTCTATGACGTCATTGCGCTCATGCTGCAGCTTCCTGTAGATTCGGAATCGGGAGGTCGGTAAAGTGAACATTCCGGTGGTCGGGTAAGGATCGGGTCGGTTCGGGCGCGGGAATAAATGGAGATACTCGGGCCGGGTAGGGCTCGGGTCCAATGTGGTTCTGTCAGGTTCGTGTCGGGTTTTTTTTCCTGACAGTTCAGTGCCTTATTTGAACTATTACTTGGAGTTCTGTTTTACAGGGTCTCGGCTGTTTAAGTGTTTCCCAGACCCACTACTCTAATTAATCAGACATTTTGCTGCTAACTGCTGCTGCTACAATTGAAATGTAAAAAAGAATTTCCAGTGACCTGCAACCAATGGACAAATACATTTCAGAAAGATAAAGCTCATTCACCAATCCACAAATGTGTCTTTCTGCTTATATTTATAAACAACTCCTTCTCTCCACTGTGAGAACTATACAATCACTACAGTTATTTGAAAGTTAGTATAAGATGTTCCAGTTCATCAATTTTAAAACTGCAGCAGGTATTTTCCAGAAAACTTCTCTGTTGGAACCTCAGTCCCATTTAGATTGAAAGTGGACAATTAATGTATTCACTTGTTCATTGTGGACAGGTTCTGACTTAGAATAAATCTCATTAACTTTCAATGAGGTGGCAGTATTTCTGTGCTCCCATTTTACACAGTCTGTCCTGTTCATGCACCATGTTTTTGTTCTCCTCTCCCATTCTCCACAGGATACAGATTGCAAGCATCATCAATCTAGCTGTTGAAAAGCATTGGAAGAATCTGGTCACACAGGTATTGAAACATTCATTTTCTGCCATTTTACAAGTTGGTTGCTTTAAACACAGTACGATGTGCAATCATCTTGAAAAGAGATTCTCTTCAATATCCAATACAAACTGAATTACAAACCTGACAGACAAACACAGGAGAACAAGTGACCAGTGAACACAAACCTCATGGTGCTCATTTTCAGATTTATTGCAGTCATCCGAGAAAACAAGTGAAAGAATATTCCAATGAAATGATTTGGAAAGTAGGTGTGACTTTTGTTGGTGTTTTCTTTGCTCTGTTGGTGAAACTTTCTTGCACCTGACTCCTGTTCATGTCTCTGTTTCCTCTATTGAATGAGGAAGGAGGTATTTGATCAGAAATCAACTGGATTGTGTACCTTTGAGAGGGGATTTCTGCACCATCAGGGCTGGAAACAGGAGTGAGTGAAAGACAATGTGTGGAGTTTGATTTTGTACAGAGGGAGAGCAAATCTAACAGGACTGTGAGATATTGGCCTGGATTTTACAGCCCCAAAAGCGGTGAATTCTGAGACTTTCACTGCTATTGAGGGTCTGAACAGCACTGCAACTGCTGGTACATGCACACACTAACACCAGCATCTGGAAGTTGTGGTGGTGAGAAATGTGCTTAGAAGGAGCCTCTGATCATAATCGCACCAGCCCACTCTTTAAAGTGACAGGGACCTGTAGTTCAGCAATTTGGGCTCATTGCCCACAATGTACCCTGATTTTTACCTGGGTTGGATTAAAGCCGGTACCAACAGGCTGCTCGGGAAAGACCTTTCTGTTGACACAACAGCTCCACTATTCCAGGAAGACACCGGCAGCAGCAGTGGTCAACTTTCAGAGGGAATTCAGACATTTTAAATGTTGTATTTTATTTCTTAATTAGATGTAACTTTTTAGCATCGCCTGATCAGAGTTCTTAAATTTACATCTTACTTTTTATTAACAAGATTGAAGTGCTTTTAAAAGATCTCTAAATGTATATGACTTTTTATCAAGATTTACTTGGCTTCTTTGTAAAGACTCTTGAGGAAGATTGAAGTGACTTTTAAAAACTACATCTTATCCTTTAAAATCCTGCTTCCATGTAGATAACATTGGAAGATGTCTTCAGAATAGCTTAGACTATCTTTCTGACAGGTACTGCAACAGCTTAAGACCTACTTTTCTGCAAAAGCTGGTGAATTACCTTCCGGGAGCGGAGAGGAGTGGAGCGGAGCAGACCTATATGGACCGATATGAGGAGAACGTTGAGAGCGGAGCCTATAAATCCAATCCGAGGATCGAGGCCCAGTCTCTTCCCTTCCAGGAGTGGAGTGGAGCTCTTCCAGTGTGCTGGAGTTTTGAAAAAAAAGAAGCCAACTGTGATGTCAGAGGAGAGCTGCAAGGTGATTGGTTGGTGAGTCACTGCTGTTAGTGTATTTAAATAACTTAAAGAAAAGGGCAAAGTTTTTTTACTTGAAAAAAAAAACCTCTGCTGAGAAGATGAGTACTACTAAAGTGTTTTTTTAATTCAGTGTCGCTTATGAAGGACTTGAGATAGTAGTGGGTAGAACAAGGCCCCTAGTGTCATTAGTATTTTTTAATTAAGGGAGTAACTAATTAATCTAAGGGTAAGTCATGGCAGGAGAGCTCAGCCCCGTGATATGCTCCTCCTGCGCTATGTGGGGATTCAGGAACCCTCCCAGTCTCCATGACGACCATGTGTGTAGGAAGTGTATCCAGCTGCAGCTACTGGCTACTCGCATTATGGAGCTGGACCTGCGGGTGTTTTCACTGTGGAGCGTCCACGAAGCTGAGGGCATCATGGATAGCATGTTTAGTGAGGTGGTCGCACCGCAGGTAATGGATGCACAGGCAGAAAAGGGATGGGTGACCACCAGATGGAATAGTAGGAGCAGGCAGGTAGTGCAGGAGTCCCCTGTGGCCATCCCTCTCTCAAACAGAGATACTGCTTTGGTTACTGTTGGGGGGATGACCTCCCAGGGGAAAAGAGCAACACCGCGGTCCGTGCCACCACGGAGGGCTCTGCTGCACAGCAGGGGAGGAAAAGGGGTGGAAGAGCTATTGTGATAGGGGATTCTATCATAAGGGGTGCAGATAGGCGTTTCTGTGGCCGCAAACGAGACTCCAGGATGGTATGTTGCCTCCCTAATACTAGGGTCAAGGATGTTTCGGAGCAGCTGCCGGAAATTTTGAAAGGGGAGGGTGTGCAGCCAGAGATCGTGGTCCATATTGATACGAACGACATAGGCAGGAAGAGAGATGAGGTTCTGCAAAGTGACTATAGGGAGTTAGGCAGAAGGTTAAAGAGCAGGACCTCTAGGGTTGTAATCTCAGGATTACTCCCTGTGACACGTGCTAGTGCGGGTAGGAATAGGAGGATTAGGCAAATGAATGCTTTGCTGAAGACTGGCGAAGGCGGGAGGGCTTCAGGTACTTGGATCATTGGGATCTCTTCTGGTGCAGAGGTGACCTGTACAAGAGGGACGGGTTGCATCTGAACTGGAAGGGGACCAATATCCTTGCAGGGAGATTTTATAGTAATACACTGGAGGGTTTAAACTAGTCTTGCAGCGGGGGTGGGACCCAAAGTAGTAGTCTCTCCGATGAGATAGTTGAGGCAAATGGAGAGGTTAAAGCAAGCAAGTCCAGTAGGAAGGCCAGGAAGGGGCAGGACAGGGAGCGTGGAAGGTCTGGTGAGCTAAACTGCATTTACTTTAATGCAAGTATCCTTACAGGTAAGGCAGATGAACTCAGAGCATGGATCGGTACATGGGATTGTGGTATTGTAGCTATTACGGAAACGTGGTTGAGGGATGGGCAGGACTGGCAGCTCAATGTTCCGCGGTACCGATCCTTCCGGCGTGACAGAGGTGGAGGTAAGAGAGGAGGGGGAGTTGCACTATTGATTAGGGAGGACATCACGGCAGTACTTAGAGAGGATATCCCGGGGTGAATGTCCAGTGAGACCATACTGGTAGAACTTAGAAATAATAAAAGGGTGATCCCTTTGATGGGATTATACTATAGGCCCCCCAATAGTCAGAGGGAAGTGGAGGAGCATATATGGAGGGAAATCACAGATAGGTATAGGAATTATAGGGTTGTAATAGTAGGTGATTTTAACTTCCCTAATATTGACTGGGACTGCCTTAGTGCTGAGGGATCAGATGGGGAAGAATTTGTTAAGTGAGTCCAGGATAGTTTTCTGAAGCAGTACGTGGATGGTCCGACTAGAGAAGGGGCTACACTCGATCTCCTCTCAGGAAATGAGGATGGGCAGGTGGTTGATATGGCAGTGGGGGAGCACTTTGGGACCAGTGACCATAACTCTATTAGCTTCAAGATAGTTATGAAAAAGAATAGGACTGGTCCTCAGGTTGAAGTCCTAACTTGGGGGAAGGCTAATTTCCATGGCATCAGACAGGAACTCTCAAAAGTTGAATGGGAGAGGCTGTTTACAGGTAAAGGGACGTCTGGCAAGTGGGAGGCTTTTAAAAGTGAGATAGGAAGAGTTCAGGGCCAGCATGTTCCTGATAGATGGAAGGGCAAGGCTGGCAAGTTTAGGGAACCTTGGTTGACGAGGGATATTGAGGGTCTGGTCAGGACAAAGAAGGAGGCATACGTCAGGTATAGGCAGCTGGGATCGAGCGAGTCCCTCGAGAAGTATAGGGGATATAGGAGTATACTTAAGAAGGAAATTAGGAGGGCGAAAAGGGGCCATGAGATTTCCCTGGCAGATAAGATAAAGGAGAATCCTAAAATATTCTATAAGTGTATTAAGAATAAAAGGGTAGCTAGGGAGAGAGTAGGTCCCCTTAAGGATCAGTGTGGCAATCTATGTGTGAAGCCACGCGAAATGGACGAGGTCTTAAATGAATATTTCTCGTCTGTATTTACCGTGGAGAAGGTCATGGAAGCTAGTGAGTTCAAGGGAGGGAACAGCGATATCCTGCAGCATATCAACATTACAAAGGAGGAGGTGTTGGAGGTTTTGAAGCGCATTAAGGTGGATAAATCCCCAGGGCCTCATCAGATGTATCCTAGGATGCTATGGGAAGCAAGGGAGGAGATTGCTGGGGCGCTGGCAGAGATTTTTGTATCATCGTTAGCCACGGGTGAGGTACCGGAAGACTGGAGGATAGCTAATTTGTTAATTAATAAATTAAATAACAAATCATGTCGCCTCTTTCTCTTCTAAACTCTGGCGGAGACAAGCCTAGCTTGTCCAATCTTTCCTCGTAAGACAGCCCACCCATTCCATGTATTAGTCTCGTAAACTTTCTCTGTACTACCTCCAATGCATTTACATCCTTCCGCAAATAAGGAGACCAGTACAGTACTCAGTACTGCAGAAGAGGTCTCACCAATGTCCTGTAATGCTGAAGCATAACCTCCCTACTATTGTATTCAATTCCCATGGTGATAAATGATAACATTCTATTAGCTTTCGTAATGACGTGCTGGACCTGCATACTAACCTTTTGCAATTCATGCCCTCGGTCACCCAGATCCCTCTGCATCTCAGAGCTCTGCAATCTCTCACCATTTAGATAATATGCTTTTTTATTCTTCCTGCCATAGTGGACAATTTCCGACTTTCCCACATTATACTCCATTTGCCAAGTCTTTGCCCAATCACTTAACCTATCTATATCCCTTTGTAGCCCCCTTATGTCCTCTTCACAACCTACTTTCCTACCTATCTTTGTGATCAGCAAATTTAGCAACAATACCTTCGGTCCCTTCATCTAAGTCATTTATATAAATTGTAAAAAGTTGAGGCCCCAGCACAGATCCCTGTGGCACACCACTCGTTACTACTTGCCAACCAGACAATGACCCATTTATGCTGACTCTCTGTTTCCTGTCAGCTAGCCAATCTTCTATCCATGCCAATATGTTACCCCCGACACCATGAGCTTCTATTTTCTGCAATAACCTTTGATATGGCACCTTATCCTTCTGGAAATCGAAATACAATACATTCACTGGTTCCCCTTTATCCACAGCACATGTAACTCCCTCAAAGAACTCCAATAAATTGGTTAAACATGATTTCCCTTTCAAAAAACCATGTTGACTCTGCCTGATTACCTTAATTTTTTCTAAATGCCCTGCTATAACATCCTCTGTAATAGCTCCAAACATTTTCCCTAAGACAAATGTTAAGCTAACTGGCCTGTCGTTTCCTGCTTTCTGTCTCCCTCCCTTTTGGAATAAATGAGTTACATTCACTCTTTTCCAATCTAACGGAACCTTCTCGAATCTAGGGAATTCTGGAATATTAAAACAGGCGCATCAACTATCTCACTAGCCAATTCAGGACCTGGCGACTTGTCAACCCGCAGCTCCAACAATTTGTTTCGTACCACTTCCCTGGTGATTGTAATTTTCTTGAGTTCCTCCATCCCTTCCATTTCCTGACTTACAGCTAATACTGGGATGTTATTTGTATACTCAATAGTGAAGACCGATGCAAAGTATCTGTTCAATTCATCTGCCATCTCTTAATTATCCATTATTAATTCCCCAGACACACTTTCTATTGGACCAACAGTCGCTTTGTTAACTCTTTTCTTTTTAAAATATCTATCGAAACTCTTACTAGTTGTCTTGAAATTCCTTGCGAGCTTTCTCTCATACTCTAATTTGACCTTCCTTATCAATCTTTTAGTAATTCTTTGCTGTTTTTTTTATATTCTGTCCAATCTTCTGACCTGCCTCCCACCTTTGCACAATTATAGGCTTTTTCTTTAAGTTTGATAGTATCTTTAACTGTTTTCGTGAACCATGGATGGTGAGTCCCACCTTTGGAACTTTTCTTTCTCGTTGAAATGTATCTATTCTGTGTATTCTGAAATATCCCCTTAAATGTCTGCCACTGCATCTCTATTGACTTATCCCTTAACCTAATTTGCCAGTTCACTTTAGCTAGCTCTGCTTTCATGACCTTATAATTGCCCTTATTTAAATTTAAAATACTAGTCTGGGACCCACTCTCCTCTCCCTCAAACTGAATGTAAAATTCAATCATATTATAATCGCTACTACCTAGGGGCACCTTAACTATGAGGTCATTAATTAATCCTATCTCGTTGCACAATGCCAGGTCTAGTATAGCCTGCTCTCTGGTTGGCTCCAGAATGTATTGTTCCAAGAAATTATCCCCAAAACATTCTATGTACTCCTCATCTAGGCTACCTCTGCCCATCTGAATTTTCCAATCTATATGTAGATTAAAATCCCCCATAATTATCACAGTACCTTTCTGACAAGCTGCCATTATTTCTTCCTTTATATCCCATCCGACAGTGTGGTTAATGTTAGGTGGCCTGTACACCACTCCCACAAGTGACTTCTTGCCTTCATGATTTCTCATTTGTACCCAAACTGCTTCTGCATCCTGATCTCCAGAACTCAGGTCATCCCTCTCTATTACGCTAATACCATCATTAATTAACAGAGATACCCCGCCACCTTTTCCTAGCTTCCTGTCCTTCCAAAATGCCATGTCACCTCCAATATTCACATCCCAATCTATGTCGCCCTGCAGCCATGTCTCTGTAATGACTATCAGATCGTACTTATTTATTCTATTTGTGCTCCCAGTTCATCTGTTTTGTTTCAAATGCTCCATGCATTCAGAATCAGAGCATTTAGTTTTGTCCTTTTATTATTTTTGTCACCTCTAGCCTTATCTGTCGATTTACTCTTAGATTCGTACATTCTGTCCCTTCCTGACACAGTCTGTTTATCATTTCCCATATTTATACCTTTCTCTCTTGCCTTGTCTCTCCTCCTTGATTCACCATATCTTCCCAAATTTGATCCCTTGCCCCCACTATTCGGTTTAAAACCGTCTCTACTTCCCTCGTTATGTGGCTCGCTAGAACACCGGCACCAGCACGGTTCAGGTGTAGACCGTCCCAACGGTACAGCCACCTCTTTCCACAGTACTGGTGCCAATGCCCCACGAACCAGAACCCACTACTACCACACCAGTCTTTCAGCCGCACATTACTTTCTCTAATCTTATTTATCCTATGCCAATTTGCACATGGCTCAGGTAATAATCCAGAGATGATTAACTTTGAGGTTCTGCTTCTTAATTTGGTGCCTGGTTCCTCATACTGACTTTGCAGAACCTCTATCCTTGTCCTGCCTATGTCGCTGGTACCGACATGGACCACGACGACTTGATCCTCCCCCTCCCATTGTATGTTTCGCTCCAGCCCTGAGCAGATGTCCTGAATCCTGGCACCGGTAGGCAACACAGCCGTCTGGACTCTTGCTTTTGCTGCAGAGAACAGAGTCAATCCACCTTACTACACTGTCCCCTACTACCACTACATTCCTTTTTTCTCCCTCTTTGAGCCGCAAACACTTACTGCAGACGTGTTTGCCCTGGATCACACTGGCATCCAGGAACTCCCACATGCTGCAGCTGTGACACATCACCTGTCCTGTCAACCTTAACGTGTTTCAATTAACTACTTAAATATTTTATTCAATTATTAATTTTATTGCATATTTTATTAAACTTACCACTAGTTTGTTTACTATTTTAAACGTTAGGACTAAAATGGATCTTAATCACTTACCAGATGCGCATCAAGCAGGTCGGTTCTTCCAAACCAATCAACTACCTGCTTGCCTGTGATGTCACAGCTTACCAGATCCTCACCAAACAGCTCCTTCCACTGCACCGAAGAAAGAACCAAATCCTGTGTCCTCACCCCAGCGGCTCTCTGTTTCCCTGCTCTCACTCTCCATTATGACGTCACTCCTCGATTTTTTTTTCCCCTGCTCTTCTCCTGCCGTGCTCCTCTCTCTCTCGGTCTCCGAGTCTGTGCTTTTGGCGCATTTCTTCATTTGTTGTTCCGTTGTGCTCCTCTGTTTCTGGTCCAAAATCTGACTCTGGTGGGACTTGAACCCACAATCTTTGAACATCGTCGTAATCATTATTTAGAAGTTCAACACGCTATCCATTGCGCCACTGAGCCTCACACATTTTTGTTGACATCACTAAGGCCTTTGATCTTGTTAGCAGAGACGGCCTCTTCAAACTGCAATGGAACAGAGGCTGCCCTCCTGACCTCTTGGGCATCATCTCTTCTTTCCACGAGAAGATGCACAGTTCCATCAGTTACAATGGAGCAACATCAGACGCTTTCAAGATCAGCAGTGGGGTAAAGCAGGGCTGCGCGCTGGCGCCAACTCTCTTAGGAATAGAGGAACATAGGAGTAAGCTATTCAGCACGTCGAGCCTGCTCTGTCATTCAATTCGATCATGGCTGATCACCTACCTCAAAGCCCCTTTCCCATGCTATCCCCATATCCCTGGATGTCATGAGTATCAAGATTTCTATCAATTTCTGTCTTGAACATGCTCAATGATTGAGCTGCCACAGCCCTCTGGGGCACAGTATTCCAATGATTCACCACCGTCTGAGTGAAGAAATTCCACCCATCTCAGTTTTAAATGGCCTACTCCTTATTCTGAGACGATGTCCTTTGGTTTTAGACTCACCAACCAGGGCAAACATCCTGTCTACATCCACACTGTCACGCCCTGTAAGAATTTTGTCAGTTTCAATCAGATCACCTCTCATTCTTCGAAACTTTAAGGAATACAGGCCCAGTTTCCTCATAAGACAATCCCACCATCCCAGGGATTAGTCTGGTGACATAAAAACAAGAAATGCTGGAACCACTCAGCAGGTCTGGCAGCATCTGTGAAAAGAGAAGCAGAGTTAACGTTTCAGGTCAGTGACCCATCTTCGGAACTGACATATATTAGAAAAGTCACAGGTTATAAGCAAGTGGGGTGGGGGTGGGGCAAGAGATAACAAAGGAGAAGGTGTAGATTGGACAAGGCCACATAGCTGACCAAAAGGTCATGCAGCAAAGGCAAACAATATGTTAATGGTGTGTTGAAAGACAAAGCATTAGTACAGATTAGTTGTTAATGGACTGAATATTGAACAGCAGGAAGTACAAACCTAAAAAAAAACAGTAGGTAAGCAAACTGAACAAACTGAGATGAAATGAAATAAATGCAAAAAAAAGATTAGTTTGTTGACCCTCTGTTTCACCCCCTCTATGGCAAGTGTATCCTTCATAAGATGAGGAGACTAAACTGTACACAATACTCCAGTGCGGATTCACCAAGGCTCTATACAATTGCAGCAAGACATCTTTACTCCTGTACTCATGACCCCTCGTGTGGGTACAACATACCATTTGCCTTCCTAATTGATTGCTGCACCTGCACAAGAGCTTTTAGTGTCTCAGGAACAAGGACACCCAGGTCCCTTTGGACATCGACACTTCCCAACCTCTCACCATTTAAGAAATACTCTGTCTTTCTGTTTATTCTACCAAAGTGAATAACTTCACACTTATTCACATTATATTCCATGTTCTTGCCCATTCACCTAGCCTCTCCAGGTCCCCTGGAAGCCTCTCTGCATCCTCCTCACAATTCACACTTCACCGAGTTTTGTGTCATCTGCAAACTTGGAAATATTACATTTAATCCCCACATCCAAATCATTTATATAGGTTGTTAACAGCTGTGGCTCCAACACTGATCCTTGCAGTACCCCAATAGTAACAGCCTGCCATCCTGAGAAGGACCGTTATTCCTGCTCTCTGTTTTCGGTCTGTTCACCAATTCTCAATCCATATCAGTATATTATCCCCAAGCCTATGTGCTCTAATTTTGTTTACTCACCTCCTGTGTCGGACCTTACCAAAGGAAAATACAAATACCACACATCCACTGGTTCTCCTTTATCTGTTCTATAGGTAACATCCTCAAAAATCTCAACAGGTTTTTCAAACCTGTTTTCCTTTTCATAAATCTATGTTGACTCTGCCCAATCATGTCATCATTTTCGAACTGTCTAGTTATCACATCCTTTATCATTGGCATATTCTTCTCCATGCTGCTATTGTACACTTTCAATTACTCAGATATAGGTGTTCACCTGCACATCAGAGCTGACGACAAGCTGTTCAACTTGGCAAGACTGTGCGCCAAGACCAAAGTGGGTAAATTCCTAGTCTGTGAGTTGCTATTTGCTGATGATGCTGTGCTGACATCCCATAATGAAGTTCAGTCACAGCAGCTTGTAGATCGGTTCTCCCTGGCCTGCAAAGAGTTTGGACTGACAATCAGCATCAGGAAGATCAAAGTTATGGGCCAGGACGTAGAGACTCCACTTTCCATCAACATCGACAACCTCACTTTGGAGGTTGTCAACAGCTTCACATACCTTCAATCAACAATCACCAGAAATCTGTCCCTTGATGCTGAAATCAGCACCAGGATTGTCAATGCTGCAGCTGTCATGTCAAAGTTGAGAAGACAAGTGTGAACCGACAGCAAACTGACCGAAAATACAAAGCTCCACGTGTACCAGGCTTGTGTTCTCAGCACCCTCCTTTATAGTAGAGAAGCATCAACAACTTATACAAGCCAAAAAAAGCGGCTGAACAGCTTCCACCTCCACTGCCTCAGATGGATACTGGGCATCTCCTGGCAGGACAGAGTGCCGAATGCGGAAGTACACCAGCGTGCAGGGATCCGCAGCATGTTTGCCCTCTTGAGTCAGCGGTGACTCTGTTGACTGGGCCAAATGGATGACGGTCACATTGCCAAAAACATGCTCTATGGTGAGCTTGCTATCAGCATGAGATCAACAGGTCAGGGAAAAAAATCAAGTCCTTTGGAGAGGTTTGAGTTAATTCAGGAGAGTGGGCATGGATTTATCAATGGGAGTTCATGCTTGACGAATCTAACTGCATTTGTTGATAAACTATCTGAGAATACTGATGAAGGGAATGCAGTGGATGTTGTTTATATGGATATTACGAAAGCATTTTATAAAGTACCACATAAAAGGGTGGTTAACAAAATTGGGGTTCATGGATTAGGAGGGTCAGTGTCCATTTGGATAGTAAATTGTTTTAAAGACTGAAAACAGCGAGTCATATTAAATGGTTCTTGGTCAGACCGGAGGATAGTCGACAGTGGTGTTCCCCAAGGGTCAGTGCCAGAACCACTGCTTTTTTTGCTAAAAGTAAGTGACTTGGATCTTGGAATACAGAGTAGAATCTCAAAATAAGCCGATGACACCAAACTTGGAGGAGTGGCAAACAGTGAGGATGATATGAACTGCCTGCAACAGGACAGTGATAGGCTAGCAGAATGGGCAGACAGATGGCAGATGGAATTTAATAGTGACAAGTGTGAGGTGATGTATTTTGGCATAAGGAATAGGGAGAGGCAATATATACTTAATGGCACAGTTGTAAAGAGTGTGCTGGAATAGAGGGACTTGGGGTTCATGTGCACCGATCTTTGAAGGTGGCAAGACATATTGCGAGAGTGGTTAGCAAAGCATATGGGATCTTGGGCTTTATAAATAGAGGCATTGAGTACAAAAGCAGGGAAGTTATGCTGAACCATTATAAAACTCTGGTTAGGCCCCAATTGGAGTGTTGCTTCCAGTTCTGCTCAGCAGACTTTAGAAAGAATGTGAGGGTCCTTGAGAGGATGCAGAGGCGATTTACCAGAATGGATCCAGGGATGGGGGATTTTAGTTACAAGGTTAGGTTGGAAAAGCTAGGATTATTCAGCCTATATCAAAGGAGATTGAGTGGAGAATTGATAGAGGTGTATAACACCTCTAGAGAACAGGCCATCCTGGACTGGGTATTGTGTAATGAGAAAGGATTAGTTAACAATCTTGTTGTGTGGGGTCCCTTGGGGAAGTGCGCCCATAATATGATAAAATTCTTCATTAAGATGGAGAGTGAGAGAGTTGATTCCGAGACTAGGGTCCTGAATCGAAACAAAGGAAACTATGAAGGTATGAGGCGGGAGTTGGCTATGATAGATTGGGGAACGTTACTTAAAGGGTTGACAGTGGATAGGCAATGGCTAGCATTTAAAGAGCGCATGGATGAATTACAACAATTGTTCATTCCTGTCTGTGCAAAAGTAAAACAGGAAGGGTGGCTCAACTGTGGCTTACAAAAGAAATTAAGGAAAGTATTAGATCCAAGGAGGAGAAATATAAAATGGCCAGAACAAGCAGCAAACCTGAAGATTGAGAGCAGTTTGGAATTTAGCAGAGGAGGACAAAAGGATTGATTAAGAAGGGGGAAATAGAGTATGAGAGTAAGCTAGCAGAGAACATAAAAACTGACTGTTAAAGCTTCTCTAGATATGTGTCGAGAAAAAGATTAGTGAAGACAAATGTGGGTCCCTTACAGTCAGAAGCGGGGGAATTTATAATGGGGAACAAAGAAATGGCAGACCAATTAAATACATACTTTGGTTCTGTCTTCACAAAGGACGAGACAAATTACCTCCCAGAAATGTTGGGGAACATAGGGTCTAATGAGAAGGAGGAAATGTATGAAATCTGTATTCGTAGGGAATGTTTGGGAAATTGATGGGATTGAAGGCCGATAAATCCCCAAGGCCTGATAATCTGCATCCCAGAGTACTTAAGGAGGTGGACCTTGAAATAGCAGATGCATTTCTGGTCTTGTTTCAAAATTCTATCGACTCTGGAACAGTTCCAATGGATTGGACGGTAGTTAATGTAACTCCACTATTTAAAAAAAGAGGCAGAAAGAAAACAGCGAATTATATACCGGTTAGCCTGACATCAGTCGTGGGGAAAATGCTGGAGTCCATTATAAAAGTTGTAATAGCAGAGTGCAATAATAACTCGTCTCCACTCCTAGTATTTCTAAATCCCACACATTCACTATGATGTGAACAATTATTTCCTGTTGTGTCTCTCTCAGATTTGTAAACTTCACTGTATTGGAGTGAGGTGACATCTACTGGCGGGAAGCAAGAACTGCAATCAAGCAGCAGAAACTCCACAGTCTGTCAGGGTTAAAGAAACATTGCAATGTGAGGACACAGCGAAGTGGTTTGATTGGGTAGATGGAGACATGATTCCACTTGTGGTGGTGTCTGAAGCAAAAGCCAGAAATACAAAATTGTCATTAATAAAAGAAATGAGGAATTCATGAAAAATGTAGTAACGTAGTGAATGGTTAGAATGTGGATAGAATAGAAAGTGAGATTGGAAGGACAGAAGCAGTCTGAAAGGATGGCTGCAACAAAAGGTGAGTGCCCAAAAACGTTAACTGTGTTTCTCACAGCACAGATGCTGCCAGAGCTGCTGAACATTTCCAGCACTTTCTGTTTTTATTTCAGCATTTGCAGGATGTTGCTTTGATCTGAAAAAAAAATGGATGATCGGCTGGGGGATTCCAGTGAAATTCCACAGCAGCTAAAGAAACCTGACTGGTCAGTGGCTCGTTGGTCTAGGGGTGTGATTCTCGCTTAGGGAATGTGATTGATTAACATATAAGAAATCCAGGATTCTAATCCCAGATGAGCCCTGGCCTGCTGGCATTTTTAGATTAAGGTTATCTATTGGTTTCAGCTTTGCAGAAGGTGGAATTGACTTCCAAACAGAGCTGGCATGAGGACCAGACAACTGGATTCAAAGAGCTTGTCGACAAAATTGCAATAAACTAAATGAACAGATAGCCAAGTGGGAATATAAAGTTGTTGCTGTAATTGTGACCTGACTCCAAAAACAACAGGACTGGGTTCTGGACTGGAATGGAATGGAATTCTTCAGTGTTTCTGTTGTTTGGCTTGCATTGAATCTTCGATTTTCTTGTTTTTCACTTTGTCCATGCCTTTGAATAATTGTGGATCCTTCTTCAGGGTGTCTTCTTTCACCAGGTAGTTCTGACCTCTGATGATGTTGATTGTAATCAGCTTCAATTCGCTGATAGTTTTGGAAGTGAGCAGATTTCCTTTGCTTGAGTCTACAACATGGAACTCAGTCTGACATGTGGACACATGGGAGGATTTGAATGCCATCCCTGCGTTGGAGTTGTATCCATCTAATAAGAGACCGAGTAGAAGTGACAGTTCTGTCAGTCGAATATGAGACTTTTAATGGCAGGGTTGTGAGTTTGAGTGCCATTCTGTTATTCCCTTTTTTAAGGCTTCATGAGCAGAGCGTACAGGGAGTGTTTGAAATGAGCAAGTCTCGCTTTGATTCAGGACTCTTACCTCTCAGCAGCATCTCACTATGAAAGATTGAATTTGATCTCATTTCATTCTCAGCTCGGGGTCTGTGCGGCTCAGTGGCACTTCTGGCTGTCTCCCGCTTCACAATCCATCAGTACTGAGAAAGCAATGGGGAATATTACTCACATGTTGTGTTCTTTAATTTTTTGGAAAACATGAATGTATGTATTTTCTTCCAAAACAAGGACCCCAAGCCGCTGTTAATGTAGTGCTGAAATAGCTCAGTTTGGAGAGCGTTAGACTGAAGATCTAGAGGTCCCTGGTTCAATCCCGGGTTTCAGCAATTTTGCTTCCTTATGCGTCCCTTGCCTTGGTTCTGATTTTCCAGTTGCACAATTTACTTTGAGATTATTTCCCAAGCACCAGTGGATTGAATTTGAGAAACAACACAGAGTCATTTACAACATAGAAGGTGGTCATTTGGCCTATCACGTCCATGCTGGCTCTCCCCGGAGCAATCTAGTCAGTTCCACTCACCAGCTCGATCCCTTTCCTCCTGCAAGTTTCTTTCCTTCAAGTATCCATCCAATTTCCTGTTCAAATCATTGATTGTCTCTGCTTCCACCACACTCGTGGGCCAAGACATTACCACCCACAACATAAAAAATTCCAACTCATCAAGGATGGGAAATATTTACATCTTCTATATTTGCTTATTCTCTATTTCTATGAGAATAGACTGGCAGTCAACATGAAAGGAAACCCAAACATCTTCGAGCAGCATGTAAATGATATGTGGGTAGTAAGTGGTTGAGTCGGGCCTATTAGGGACAAAAAGGATAATATAAGCTTAGAAGTGCAGGGCAATGTTAATCTACTTAATGAGTACTTTGTATCAGTGATCACTAAGGAAGTGGAATTCGACAAAATATCAGTCGAAGTGAAGAGAGCAGAGTCAATGGAGAGGGTACAAATTGAGAGAGGGTGGTACTAAAAAGGCTGGCTGTGCTTAGGGAAGATAAATCACCTGGTCTGGATGGCTGGCATCCCAGGTTGCGAAAGGAAATGCGGATGCAGATAATGGAAGAGTTTGCCATAATCTTCCAATCTTCCCTGGATACGGGGGAGGTGCCAGAGGATTTAAACAGTGGCAAATGCGACACCCTTATTCAAGAAAGGGTGTAAGGACAGTCCAGGTAACTACAGGCCAGTTAGATTAACAGCAGCGGTGGGTAAGGTTTTAGAAAGAATAATCAGGGTAAAAAATCAACAGTCACTTGGAGAGGTTCGAGTTAATTAAGGAGAGTGAGCATGGATTTATAAATGGGAGTTCATGCTTGACTAATCTAACTGCATTTTTTGATGAACTAACAGAGCAGGTTGATGAAGGGAATGCAGTGGATGTTGTTTATATGGATTTTAAGGAAGCGTTTGACAAGGTACCACATAAAAGAGCGGTTAACAAAATTGAGGTTCGTGGTATAGGAGGGTCAGTGTCCAATTGGATAGAAAATTGGTTTAAGGACAGAAAACAGCGAGTCTTATTAAATGGTTCTTTGTCAGACTGGAGGATAGTCGACAGTGGTGTTCCCCAAGGGTCAGTGCTAGAACCACTGCTTTTTTTGCTCAAGGTAAGTGACTTGGATCTTGGAATACAGAGTAGAATCTCAAAATATGCCGATGACACCAAACCTGGAGGTGCGGCAAACAGTGAAGATGATATGAACTGCCTGCAACAGGACAGTGATAGGCTAGCAGAATGGGCAGTCAGGTGGCAGATGGAATTTAATAGTGACATGTGTGAGGTGATGTATTTTGGCATAAGGAATAGGGAGAGGCAATATATACTTAATGGCACAGTTCTAAAGAGTGTTCTGGAATAGAGGGACTTGGGGTTCATGTGCATCAATCTTTGAAGGAGGCAAGTCATATTGCGAGAGTGGTTCGCAAAGCATATGGGATCTTGGGCTTTATAAATAGAGGCATTGAGTACAAAAGCAGGGAAGTTATGCTGAACCATTATAAAACTCTGGTTAGGCCCCAATTGGAGTGTTGCTTCCAGTTCTGCTCAGCAGACTTTAGAAAGAATGTGAGGGTCCTTGAGAGGACGCAGAGGCGATTTACCAGAATGGATCCAGGGATGGGGGATTTTAGTTACAAGGTTAGGTTGGAAAAGCTAGGATTATTCTGCCTTTCTCAAAGGAGATTGAGTGGAGAATTGATAGAGGTGTATAACACCTCTAGAGAACAGGCCATCCTGGACTGGGTATTGTGTAATGAGAAAGGATTCGTTAACAATCTTGTTGTGTGGGGTCCCTTGGGGAAGTGCGCCCATAATATGATAAAATTCTTCATTAAGATGGAGAGTGAGAGAGTTGATTCCGAGACTCGGGTCCTGAATCGAAACAAAGGAAACTATGAAGGTCTGAGGCGGGAGTTGGTTTTGATAGATTGGGGAACGTTACTTAAAGGGTTGACAGTGGATAGGCAATGGCTAGCATTTAAAGAGCGCATGGATGAATTACAACAATTGTTCATTCCTGTCTGTGTAAAATTAAAACAGGAAGGGTGGCTCAACTGTGGCTTACAAAAGAAATTAAGGAAAGTATTAGATCCAAGGAGGAGAAATATAAAATGGCCAGAACAAGCAGCAAACCTGAAGATTGTGAGCAGTTTGGAATTTAGCAGAGGAGGACAAAAGGATTGATTAAGAAGGGGGAAATAGAGTATGAGAGTAAGCTAGCAGAGAACATAAAAACTGACTGTAAAAGCTTCTATAGATATGTGTAGAGAAAAAGATTAGTGAAGACAAATGTGGGCCCCTTACAGTCAGAAACGGGGGAATTTATAATGGGGAACAAAGAAATGGCAGACCAATTAAATACATACTTTGGATCTGTCTTCACAAAGGAGGATACAAATTATCTCCCAGAAATGTTGGGGAACATAGGGTCTAGTGAGAAGGAGGAGAAGGGTCTAGGAGAAGGAGCCTTTCAGTGCAGCAGCTTTTTCGGGAGCAGAGTGTGAGCGAGTGAGCAGCTGGGAAAGTCAGTTTGAAAGTAAATTTAATTTCCTTTTGTTTTTCGGCGGAGGCCAGG
Source organism: Heterodontus francisci (assembly GCF_036365525.1). Lineage (NCBI taxonomy): Eukaryota > Metazoa > Chordata > Chondrichthyes > Heterodontiformes > Heterodontidae > Heterodontus > Heterodontus francisci. The sequence continues at coordinate 2,603,627 of NW_027142345.1, forward strand.
GGGCTGCTGGGTAAGTAAAACACTGTATATTTGGTCGGTTTCTGAACCCGAGACACCACACTTGTAGTGTCTCCCACCCGCCCTCCTGCTCTAACCAAAAAAAAAGGACTCGGTGGGGTGTTTATAAGGTAAGGCTTTTTCGATTTCTCTGGTTTTATTGTGATTGGTAAAAACTTTACGTTCCTTTTTCATTTAACTAAGTTTAAACTTAAGATTAAAAATGGCAGGAGATCTCAGACCCGTATCATGCTTCTCTTGCTCAATGTGGGAGCTCAGGGACATGGCTGATGACCCTGACTCCTTCACGTGCAGGAAGTGTGTCCAGCTGCAGCTCTTGTTAGACCGCATGACGGCTCTCGAGCAGCGGATGGACTCACTTTGGAGCATGCGCGATGCTGAGGAGGTCGTGGATAGCACGTTTAGTGAATTGGTCACACCGCAGATTAGGATTGCTGAGGGAGAAAGGGAATGGGTGACCAAAAGGCAGAGAAAGAGCAGGAAGGCAGCGCAGGAGTCCCCTGCGGTCATCTCCCTCCAAAACAAGTATACCGTTTTGGATACTGTTGAGGGAGATGGCTCACCAGGGGAAGGCAGCAGTAGCCAGGTCCATGGCACCGTGGCTGGCTCTGCTGTTCAGAAGGGCGGGAAAAAGAGTGGAAGGGCGATAGTCGTAGGGGATTCGATTGTAAGGGGAGTAGATAGGCGGTTCTGTGGTCGAAAACGAGGCTCCCGAATGGGATGTTGCCTCCCAGGTGCACGGGTCAGGAACGTCTCAGATCGGCTGCAGAACATTCTAAAGGGGGAGGGTGAACAGCCAGTTGTCATTGTGCACATAGGCACTAATGATATAGGTAAAAAACGGGATGAGGTCCTACAAGCAGAGTTTAGGGAGTTAGGAGCCAAGTTAAAAAGTAGGACCTCAGAGGTAGTAATCTCAGGATTACTACCAGTGCCACGTGATAGTCAGAGTAAAAATGAAAGAATAGTCAGGATGAATGCGTGGCTTGAGAGATGGTGCAGGAAGGAGGGGTTCAGATTTTTGGGACATTGGGACCGGTTCTGTGGGAGGTGGGACTATTACAAATTGGACGGTCTACACCTGGGCCGGACTAGAACCAATGTCCTTGCAGGTACTTTTGCTAACGCTGTTGGGGAGGGTTTAAACTAATGTGGCAGGGGGATGGGAACCAATTGAGGTCAGTTGACAGTAAGGAGGTAGTAACAAAAGCCTGTAAGGAACTAGATAATGAAGTCAGTGTGACTAAGGGGAAGAGCAGGCAGGGAGCAGATGATGAATATAAAGGGACTGGTGGTCTGAGGTGCATTTGTTTTAATGCAAGAAGTGTAGTAGGTAAGGCAGATGAACTTAGGGCTTGGATTAGTACCTGGGAGTATGATGTTATTGCTATTACTGAGACTTGGTTGAGGGAAGGGCATGATTGGCAACTAAATATCCCAGGATATCGATGCTTCAGGCGGGATAGAGAGGGAGGTATAAGGGGTGGAGGAGTTGCATTACTGGTCAAAGAGGATATCACAGCTGTGCTGAAGGAGGGCACTATGGAGGACTCGAGCAGTGAGGCAATATGGACAGAACACAGAAATAGGAAGGGTGCGGTAACTGTTGGGGCTGTACTACAGGCCTCCCAACAGCGAGCGTGAGATAGAGGTACAAATATGGAAACAGATTATGGAAAGATGTAGGAGCAACAGGGTGGTGGTGATAGGAGATTTTAATTTTCCCAACATTGACTGGGATTCGCTTAGTGTTAGAGGTCCAGATGGAGCAGAATTTGTAAGGAGCATCCAGGAGGGTTTTCTAGAGCAGTATGTAAATAGTCCAACTCGGGAAGGGGCCATACTGGACCTGGTGTTGGGGAATGAGCCCGGCCAGGTTGTTGAAGTTTCAGTAGGGGACTACTTTGGGAATAGTGATCACAATTCCGTAAGCTTTAAAATACTCATGGACAAAGACGAGAGTGGTCCTAAAGGAAGAGTGCTAAATTGGGGGAAGGCCAACTATACCAAAATTCGGCAGGAGCTGGGAAATGTAGATTGGGAGCAGCTGTTTGAAGGTAAATCCACATGTGATATGTGGGAGGCTTTTAAAGAGAGGTTGATTAGCGCGCAGGAGAGACATGTTCCTGTGAAAATGAGGGATAGAAAGGGCAAGATTAGGGAACCATGGATGACAGGTGAAATTGTGAGACTAGCTAAGAGGAAAAAGGAAGCATACATTAGGTCTAGGCGGCTGATGAAAGACGTAGCTTTGAAAGAATATCGGGAATGTAGGACCAATCTGAAACGAGGAATTAAGAGGGCTAAAAGGGGTCATGAAATATCTTTAGCAAACAGGGTTAAGGAAAATCCCAAAGCCTTTTATTCATATATAAGGAGAAAGAGGGTAACTAGAGAAAGGATTGGCCCACTAAAGGACAAAGGAGGAATGTTATGCTTGGACTCAAAGAAAATGGGTGAGATTCTAAACGAGTACTTTGCATCGGTATTCACCGAGGAGAGGGACATGACGGATGTTGAGGTTAGGAACAGATGTTTGATTACTCTAGGTCAAGTCGGCATAAGGAGGGAGGAAGTGTTGGGTATTCTAAAGGGCATTAAGGTGGACAAGTCCCCAGGTCCGGATGGGATCTATCCCAGGTTACTGAGGGAAGCGAGAGAGGAAATAGCTGGGGCCTTAACAGATATCTTTGCAGCATCCTTAAACACGGGTGAGGTCCCGGAGGACTGGAGAATTGCTAATGTTGTCCCCTTGTTTAAGAAGGGTAGCAGGGATAATCCAGGTAATTATAGACCGGTGAGCCTGACGTCAGTGGTAGGGAAGCTGCTGGAGAAGATACTGAGGGATAGGATCTATTCCCATTTGGAAGAAAATGGGCTCATCAGTGATAGGCAACATGGTTTTGTGCAGGGAAGGTCATGTCTTACCAACTTAATAGAATTCTTTGAGGAAGTGACAAAGTTGATTGATGAGGGAAGGGCTGTCGATGTCATATACATGGACTTCAGTAAGGCGTTTGATAAGGTTCCCCATGGCAGGCTGATGGAGAAAGTGAAGGCGCTTGGGGTCCAAGGTGTACTGGCTAGATGGATAAAGAACTGGCTGGGCAACAGGAGACAGAGAGTAGCAGTAGAAGGGAGTTTCTCAAAATGGAGACGTGTGACCAGTGGTGTTCCACAGGGATCCGTGCTGGGACCACTGTTGCTTGTGATATACATTAATGATTTGGAGGAAAGTATAGGTGGACAGATTAGCAAGTTTGCAGACGACACTAAGATTGGTGGAGTAGCAGATAGTGAAGGGGACTGTCAGAGAATGCAGCAGAATATAGATAGATTGGAGAGTTGGGCAGAGAAATGGCAGATGGAGTTCAATCAGGGCAAATGCGAGGTGATGCATTTTGGAAGATCCAATTCAAGAGTGAACTATACAGTGAATGGAAAAGTCCTGGGGAAAATTGATGTCCAGAGAGATTTGGGTGTTCAGGTCCACTGTTCCCTGAAGGTGGCAACGCAGGTAAATAGAGTGGTCAAGAAGGCATACGGCATGCTTTCCTTCATCGGACGGGGCATTGAGTACAAGAGTTGGCAGGTCATGTTACAGTTGTATAGGACTTTGGTTCGGCCACATTTGGAATACTGCGTACAGTTCTGGTCGCCACATTATCAAAAGAATGTGGATGCTTTGGAGAGGGTGCAGAGGAGGTTCACCAGGATGTTGCCTGGTATGGAGGGCGCTAGCTATGAAGAGAGGTTGAGCAGATTAGGATTATTTTCATTAGAAAGACGGAGGTTGAGGGGGGACCTGATTGAGGTGTACAAAGTCATGAGAGGTATCGACAGGGTGGATCGCAAGAGGCTTTTTCCCAGAGTGGGGGTTTCAATTACTAGAGGACACGAGTTCAAAGTGAAAGGGGAAAAGTTTAGGGCGGATATGCGTGGAAAGTTCTTTACACAGAGGGTGGTGGGCACCTGGAACGCATTGCCAGCGGAGGTGGTAGATGCGGGCACGATGGAGTCTTTAAAGATGTATCTAGACAGATACATGAATGGGCAGGAAGAAAAGAGATACAGAACCTTAGAAAATAGGCGACATGTTTAGAGAGAGTATCTGGATCGGCGCAGGCTTGGAGGGCCGAAGGGCCTGTTCCTGTGCTGTAATTATCTTTGTTCTTTGTTCTTGTTCTAGGAACTGTATGAAATCAGTATTGGTAGGGAATGTTTGGGAAATTGATGGGATTGAAGGCCGATAAATCCCCAGGGCCTGATAATCTACATCCCAGAGTACTTAAGGAAGTGGCCCTTGAAATAGCAGATGCATTTCTGGTCTTTTTTCAAACTTCGCTCGACTCTGCAACAGTTCCAATGGATTGGACGGTAGTTAATGTAACTCCACTATTTAAAAAAAGAGGCAGAAAGAAAACAGCGAATTACATACCGGTTAGCCTGACATCAGTCGTGGGGAAAATGCTGGGGTCCATTATAAAAGATGTAATAGCAGAGTGCAATAATAACTCGTCTCCACTCCTAGTATTTCTAAATCCCACACATTCACTATAATGTGAACAATTATTTCCTGTTGTGTCTCTCTCAGATTTGTAAACTTCACTGTATTGGAGTGAGGTGACATCTACTGGCGGGAAGCAAGAACTGCAATCAAGCAGCAGAAACTCCACAGTCTGTCAGGGTTAAAGAAACATTGCAATGTGAGGATACAGCGAAGTGGTTTGATTGGGTAGATGGAGACATGATTCCACTTGTGGTGGTGTCTGAAGCAAAGGCCAGAAATACAAAATTGTCATTAATAAAAGAAATGAGGAATTCATGAAAAATGTAGTAACGTAGTGAATGGTTAGAATGTGGATAGAATAGAAAGTGAGATTGGATGGACAGAAGCAGTCTGAAAGGATGGCTGAAACAAAAGGTGAGTGCCCTGAAACGTTAACTGTGTTTCTCACAGCACAGATGCTGCCAGAGCTGCTGAACATTTCCAGCACTTTCTGTTTTTATTTCAGCATTTGCAGGATGTTGCTTTGATCTGAAAAAAAAATGGATGATAGGCTGGTGGGTTCCAGTGAAATTCCACAGCAGCTAATAAAGCCTGACTTGTCAGTGGCTCGTTGGTGTAGGGGTATGATTCTCGCTTAGGGAGAATAGTTAATTAACATGCGAGAGATCCTGGGTTGAAGTCCCGGACAAGCCTGGTCTGCTGGCATTTTTACATTAAGGTTATCTATTGGTTTCAGCCTTGCAGAAGGTGGAATTGACTTCCAAACAGAGCTGGCATGAGGACCAGACAACTGGATTCAAAGAGCTTGTCGACAAAATTGCAATTAACTAAATGTACAGAAAGCCAAGTGGGAATATAAAGTTGTTGCTGTAATTGTGACCTGACTCCAAAAACAACAGGACTGGGTTCTGGACTGGAATGGAATGGAATTCTTCAGTGTTTCTGTTGTTTGGCTTGCATTGACTCATCGATTTTCTTGTTTTTCACTTTGTCGATGCCTTTGAATAATTGTGGATCCTTCTTCAGGGTGTCTTCTTTCACCAGGTAGTTCTGACCTCTGATGATGTTGATTGTAATCAGCTTCAATTCGCTGATAGTTTTGGAAGTGAGCAGATTTCCTTTGCTTGAGTCTACAACATGGAACTCAGTCTGACATGTGGACCCATGGGAGGATTTGAATGCCATCCCTGCGTTGGAGTTGCATCCATCCAATAAGAGACCGAGTAGAAGTGACAGTTCTGTCAGTCGAATATGAGACTTTTAATGGCAGGGTTGTGAGTTTGAGTGCCATTCTGTTTTTCCCTTTTGTCAGGCTTCATGAGCAGCTGGTACAGGGAGTGTTTGAAATGAGCAAGTCTCGCTTTGATTCAGGACTCTTACCTCTCAGCAGCATCTCACTATGAAAGATTGAATTTGATCTCATTTCATTCTCAGCTCGGGGTCTGTGCGGCTCAATGGCACCTCTGGCTGTCTCCCGCTTCACAATCCATCAGTACTGAGAAAGCAATGGGGAATATTACTCACATGTTGTGTTCTTTAATTTTTTGGAAAACTTGAATGTATGTATTTTCTTCCAAAACAAGGACACCAAGCCACTGTTTATGTAGGGTTGAAATAGCTCAGTTGGGAGAGCGTTAGACTGAAGATCTAAAGGTCCCTGGTTCAATCCCGGGTTTCAGCAATTTTGCTTCCTTATGTGTCCCTTGCCTTGGTTCTGATTTTCCGGTTGCACAATTTACTTTGAAATTATTTACCAAGCACCAGTGGATTGAATTTGAGAAACAACACAGAGTCATTTACAGCACAGAAGGTGGTCGTTTGGCCTATCACGTCCATGCTGGCTCTCCCCGGAGCAATCTAGTCAGTTCCACTCACCAGCTCGGTCCCTTTCCTCCTGCAAGTTTCTTTCCTTCAAGTATCCATCTAATTTCCTTTTCAAATCATTGATTGTCTCTGCTTCCACCACACTCGTGGGCCAAGACATTACTACCCACAGCATAAAAAATTCCACCTCATCAAGGATGGGAAATACTTACATTTTCTATATTTGCTTATTCTCTATTTCTATGAGAATAGACTGACAGTCAACATGAAAGGAAACCCAAAAATCTTCGAGCAGCATGTAAATGATAACTGGGTAGTAAGAGGTTGAGTCGGGCCTATGAGGGACAAAAAGGATAATATAAGCTGAGAGGTGCAGGGCAATGTTAATCTACTTAATGAGTACTTTGTATCAGTGATCACTAAGGAAGTGGAATTTGACAAAATATCAGTCGAAGTGAAGAGAGTAGAGGCAATGGAGAGAGTACAAATTAGGAGAGGGAGGTACTAAAAAGGCTGGCTGTGCTTAGGGAAGATAAATCACCTGGTCCGGATGGCTCACATCCCAGGTTGCGAAAAGAAATGCGGATGCAGATAACGCAAGGGCTTGCTATAATCTTCCAATCTTCCCTGGATACGGGGGAGGTGCCAGAGGATTAAACAGTGGCAAATGCGACACCCTTATTCAAGAAAGGGTGTAAGGACAGTCCGGGTAACTACAGGCTAGTTAGATTAACAGCAGCGGTGGGTAAGGTTTTGGAAAGAATAATCAGGGTAAAAAATCAACAGTCACTTGGAGAGGTTTGAGTTAATTAAGGAGAGTGAGCATGGATTTATAAAAGGGAGTTCATGCTTGACTAATCTAACTGCATTTTTTGATGAACGAACAGAGCAGGTTGATGAAGGGAATGCAGTGGATGTTGTTTATATTGATTTTAAGGAAGCGTTTGACAAGGTACCACATAAAAGGGTGGTTAACAAAATTAAGGTTCGTGGAAAAGGAGGGTCAGTGTCCAATTGGATAGAAAATTGGTTTAAGGACAGAAAACAGCGAGTCTTATTAAATGGTTCTTTGTCAGACTGGAGGATAGTCGACAGTGGTGTTCCCCAAGGGTTAGTGCTAGAACCACTACTTTTTTTGCTCAAGGTAATTGACTTGGATCTTGGAATACAGAGTAGAATCTCAAAATATGCCGATGACACCAAACCTGGAGGAGCGGCAAACAGTGAAGATGATATGAACTGCCTGCAACAGGACAGTGATAGGCTAGCAGAATGGGCAGACAGGTGGCAGATGGAATTTAATAGTGACATGTGTGAGGTGATGTATTTTGGCATAAGGAATAGGGAGAGGCAATATATACTTAATGGCACAGTTCTAAAGAGTGTACTGGAATAGAGGGACTTGGGGTTCATGTGCATCAATATTTGAAGGAGGCAAGTCATATTGCGAGAGTGGTTCGCAAAGCATATGGGATCTTGGGCTTTATAAGTAGAGGCATTGAGTACAAAAGCAGGGAAGTTATGCTGAACCATTATAAAACTCTGGTTAGGCCCCAATTGGAGTGTTGCTTCCAGTTCTGCTCAGCAGACTTTAGAAAGAATGTGAGGGTCCTTGAGAGGACGCAGAGGCGATTTACCAGAATGGATCCAGGGATGGGGGATTTTAGTTACAAGGTTAGGTTGGAAAAGCCAGGATTATTCTGCCTTTCTCTAAGAGATTGAGTGGAGAATTGATAGAGGTGTATAACACCTCTAGAGAACAGGCCATCCTGGACTGGGTATTGTGTAATGAGAAAGGATTAGTTAACAATCTTGTTGTGTGCGGTCCCTTGGGGAAGTGCGCCCATAATATGATAAAATTCTTCATTAAGATGGAGAGTGAGAGAGTTGATTCCGAGACTCGGGTCCTATATCTAAACAAAGAAAACTATGAAGGTATGAGGCGGGAGTTGGTTTTGATAGATTGGGGAACGTTACTTGAAGGGTTGACAGTGGATAGGCAATGGCTAGCATTTAAAGAGCGCATGGATGAATTACAACAATTGTTCATTCCTGTCTGTGCAAAAGTAAAACAGGAAGGGTGGCTCAACTGTGGCTTACAAAATAAATTAAGGAAAGTATTAGATCCAAGGAGGAGAAATATAAAATGGCCAGAACAAGCAGCAAACCTGAAGATTGTGAGCAGTTTGGAATTTAGCAGAGGAGGGCAAAAGGATTGATTAAGAAGGGGGAAATAGAGTATGAGAGTAAGCTAGCAGAGAACATAAAAACTGACAGTAAAAGCTTCTATAGATATGTGTAGAGAAAAAGATTAGTGAAGACAAATGTGGGCCCCTTACAGTCAGAAACGGGGGAATTTATAATGGGGAACAAAGAAATGGCAGACCAATTAAATACATACTTTGGATCTGTCTTCACAAAGGAGGATACAAATTATCTCCCAGAAATGTTGGGGAACATAGGGTCTAGTGAGAAGCTAGAACTGTATGAAATCAGTATTAGTAGGGAATGTTTGGGAAATTGATGGGATTGAAGGCCGAAAAATCCCCCAGGGCCTGATAATCTACATCCCAGAGTACTTAAGGAAGTGGCCCTTGAAATAGCAGATGCATTTCTGGTCTTTTTTCAAAATTCTATCGACTCTGGAACAGTTCCAATGGATTGGACGGTAGTTAATGTAACTCCACTATTTAAAAAAAGAGGCAGAAAGAAAACAGCGATTTATATACCGGTTAGCGAGGCCTGGACAAGGTATGCCAGCCAAGAGCGACGTCTCAATTCATTCCATCTTCGCTGCCTTCGGAGAATACTTGGCATCAGGTGGCAGGACTATATCTCCAACACAGAAGTCCTTGAAGCGGCCAACACCCCCAGCTTATACACACTACTGAGTCAGCGGCGCTTGAGATGGCTTGGCCATGTGAGCCGCATGGAAGATGGCAGTATCCCCAAAGACTCATTGTACAGCGAGCTCGCCACTGGTATCAGACCCACCGGCCGTCCATGTCTCCGCTATAAAGACGTCTGCAAACGCGACATGAAATCGTGTGACATTGATCACAAGTCGTGGGAGTCAGTTGCCAGCATTCGCCAGAGCTGGCGGGCAGCCATCAAGACAGGGCTAAATTGTGGCGAGTCGAAGAGACTTAGTAGTTGGCAGGAAAAAAGACAGAGGCGCAAGGGGAGAGCCAACTGTGCAACAGCCCCGACAAACAATTTTCTCTGCAGCACCTGTGGAAGAGCCTGTCACTCCAGAATTGGCCTTTTTTGCCACTCCAGGCGCTGCTTCACAAACCATTGACCACCTCCAGGCGCCTATCCATTGTCTCTCGAGATAAGGGGGCCCAAAAGAAGCCTGACATCAGTCGTGGGGAAAATGCTGGAGTCCATTATAAAAGATGTTATAGCAGAGTGCAATAATAACTCGTCTCCACTCCTAGTATTTCTAAATCCCACACATTCACTATAATGTGAACAATTATTTCCTGTTGTGTCTCTCTCAGATTTGTAAACTTCACTGTATTGGAGTGAGGTGACATCTACTGGCGGGAAGCAAGAACTGCAATCCAGCAGCAGAAACTCCACAGTCTGTCAGGGTAAAAGAAACATTGCAATGTGAGGATACAGCGAAGTGGTTTGATTGGGTAGATGGAGACATGATTCCACTTGTGGTGGTGTCTGAAGCAAAGGCCAGAAATACAAAATTGTCATTAATAAAAGAAATGAGGAATTCATGAAAAATGTAGTAACGTAGTGAATGGTTAGAATGTGGATAGAATAGAAAGTGAGATTGGATGGACAGAAGCAGTCTGAAAGGATGGCTAAACAAAAGGTGAGTGCCCAAAAACGTTAACTGTGTTTCTCACAGCACAGATGCTGCCAGAGCTGCTGAACATTTCCAGCACTTTCTGTTTTTATTTCAGCATTTGCAGGATGTTGCTTTGATCTGAAAAAAATGGATGATTGGCTGGGGGGGTTCCAGTGAAATTCCACAGCAGCTGATACAGCCTGACCTGTCAGCGGCTCGTTGGTGTAGGGGTATGATCCTCGCTTAGGGAGTATGGTTAATTAACATGCGAGAAATCCCGGGTTCAAGTCCCGCACGAGCACTGGTCTGCTGGCATTTTTAGATTAAGGTTATCTATTGGTTTCAGCCTTGCAGAAGGCGGAATTGACTTCCATCCGGAGCTGGCTTGAGGACAAGACAACTGGATTCAAAGAGCTTGTCGACAAAATTGTAATTAACTAAATGTACAGATAGCCAAGTGGGAATATAAAGTTGTTGCTGGAATTGTGACCTGACTCCAAAAACATCTGGACTGGAATGGAATGGAATTCTTCAGTGTTTCTGTTGTTTGGCTTGCATTGACTCATCGATTTTCTTGTTTTTCACTTTGTCGATGCCTTTGAATAATTGTGGATCCTTCTTCAGGGTGTCTTCTTTCACCAGGTAGTTCTGACCTCTGATGATGTTGATCGTAATCAGCTTCAATTCGCTGATAGTTTTGGAAGTGAGCAGATTTCCTTTGCTTGAGTCTACAACATGGAACTCAGTCTGACATGTGGACCCATGGGAGGATTTGAATGCCATCCCTGCGTTGGAGTTGCATCCATCCAATAAGAGACCGAGTAGAAGCGACAGTTATGTCAGTCGAATATGAGACTTTTACTGGCAGGGTTGTGAGTTTGAGTGCCATTCTGTTTTTCCCTTTTGTCAGGCTTCATGAGCAGAGAGTACAGGGAGTGTTTGAAATGAGCAAGTCTCGCTTTGATTCAGGACTCTTACCTCTCAGCAGCATCTCACTATGAAAGATTGAATTTGATCTCATTTCATTCTCAGCTCGGGGTCTGTGCGGCTCAGTGGCACTTCTGGCTGTCTCCCGCTTCACAATCCATCAGTACTGCGAAAGCAATGGGGAATATTACTCACATGTTGTGTTCTTTAATTTTTTGGAAAACTTGAATGTATGTATTTTCTTCCAAAACAAGGACACCAAGCCACTGTCAATGTAGGGCTGAAATAGCTCAGTTGGGAGAGCGTTAAACTGAAGATCTAAAGGTTCCTGGTTCAATCCCGGGTTTCAGCAATTTTGCTTCCTTATGCGTCCCTTGCCTTGGTTCTGATTTTCCAGTTGCACAATTTACTTTGAAATTATTTACCAAGCACCAGTGGATTGAATTTGAGAAACAACACAGAGTCATTTACAGCACAGAAGGTGGTCGTTTGGCCTATCACGTCCATGCTGGCACTCCCCGGAGCAATCTAGTCAGTTCCACTCACCAGCTCGATCCCTTTCCTCCTGCAAGTTTCTTTCCTTCAAGTATCCATCTAATTTCCTTTTCAAATCATCGATTGTCTCTGCTTCCACCACACTCGTGGGCCAAGTCATTACCACCCACAACATAAGAAAGTTCCACCTCATCAAGGATGGGAAATACTTACATCTTCTATATTTGCTTATTCTCTATTTCTATGAGAATAGACTGACAGTCAACATGAAAGGAAACCCAAAAATCTTCGAGCAGCATGTAAATGATAAGTGGGTAGTAAGAGGTTGAGTCGGGCCTATTAGGGACAAAAAGGATAATATAAGCTTAGAGGTGCAGGGCAATGTTAATCTACTTAATGAGTACTTTGTATCAGTGATCACTAAGGAAGTGGAATTTGACAAAATATCAGTCGAAGTGAAGAGAGTAGAGTCAATGGAGAGGGTACAAATTGAGAGAGGGAGCTACTAAATAGGCTGGCTGTGCTTAGGGTAGATAAATCACCTGGTCTGGATGGCTGGCATCCCAGGTTGCGAAAGGAAATGGGGATGCAGATAATGGAAGAGTTTGCCATAATCTTCCAATCTTCCCTGGATACGGGGGAGGTGCCAGGAGTAAACAGTGGCAAATGCGACGCCCTTATTCAAGAAAGGGTGTAAGGACAGTCCGGCTAACTACAGGCTAGTAAGATTAACAGCAGCGGTGGGTAAGGTTTTAGAAAGAATAATCAGGGTAAAAAATCAACAGTCACTTGGAGAGGTTTGAGTTAATTAAGTAGAGTGAGCATGGATTTATAAATGGGAGTTCATGCTTGACTAATCTAACTGCATTTTTGATGAACTAACAGAGCAGCTTGATGAAGGGAATGCAGTGGATGTTGTTTATATGGATTTTAAGGAAGCGTTTGACAAGGTACCACATAAAAGTGGGGTTTACAAAATTGAGGTTCGTGATATAGGAGGGTCAGTGTCCAATTGGATAGAAAATTGGTTTAAGGACAGAAAACAGGGAGTCTAATGAAATGATTCTTTGTCAGACTGGAGGATAGTCGACAGAGGTGTTCCCCAAGGGTCAGTGCTAGAACCACTGCTTTTTTTGCTAAAGATAAATGACTTGGAACTTGGAATATTGAGTCGAATCTCAAAATATCCCGATGACAACAAACTTGGAGGAGTGGCAAACAGTGAGGATGATATGAACTGCCTGCAACAGGACAATGATAGGCTAGCAGAATGGGCAGACAGGTGGCAGATGGAATTTAATAGTGACAAGTGTGAGGTGATGTATTTTGGCATAAGGAATAGGGAGAGGCAATATTTACTTAATGGCACAGTTCTAAAGTGTGTGTTGGAACAGAGGGACTTGGGGTTCATGTGCATCAATCTTTGAAGGTGGCAAGACATATTGCGAGAGTGGTTAGCAAAGCATATGGGATCTTGGGCTTGAAAAAAAGAGGCATTGAGTACAAAGCAGGGAAGTTATGCTGAACCATTATAAAGCTCTGGTTAGGCCCCAGTTGGAGTGTTGCTTCCAGTTTTGCTTACCACACTTAAGAAAGAATGTGAGCGTCCTTGAGAGGATGCAGAGGAAATTCACCAGAATGGATCCACGGATGGAGGATTTTAGTTACAAGGTTAGGTTGGAAAAGCTAGGGTTGTTCTACCTGCATCAAAGGAGAGTGAGGGGAGAATTGATAGATGTGTTTTTGGCTATGACAGTTTTAAATAAATTGGCAAGGAAACATTGTTCCCGTTAACTATTGGTACAAGGACTAGGGGACACAGATTGAAGGTTTTGGACAGGAGATACAGGGGGAATGTGCGCAAGAACGAGTTTGCACTGATTGGTGATGATCTGTAACTCGCTGCCCAAGAGGGCGGTGGAAATGGAGACAATCGAGGATTACAAAAGGAATTTGAATGGGCACTTGAAGGAAATAATTTTACAGGGCTATGGGATCGAGCAGACAAGTAATAACTCGTCTCCACTCCTAGTATTTCTAAATCCCACACATTCACTTTTATGTGAACAATTCTTTCCTGTTGTGTCTCTCTCAGATTTGTAAACTTCACTGTATTGGAGTGAAGTGACATCTACTGGCAAGAAACAAGAACTGCCGTGATGAGATCAGCCATGATTGTATTGAACGGCAGAGCAGGCTCGGGTGGCTGACTTGCCGACTCCGGCTCCTCGTTCTTATGTTCATAGAATCATGCAGCACAGAAGGAGGCCATTCGGCCCCATTGTGCCTCTGCTGACTCTCTGACAAAAAGATGCAATTAGTCCAACCCCCTGCCTATTTCCCCATAATCCTGGAGAATTTCACTTTGAAATATTTGTCCAATTCCTTTATGAAAGTTATAATTGAATCTGTTTCCACCACCCTGTCAGACAATTCATTCCAAATCCGAATCAGTTACTGGGTAAAAAGATCTCTCCTCACCTCCCCTTGACATTTCTGGCCAATTATTTTAAATCTGTGTCCTCTGGTTACTGACCCCCAGGACAGTGGAAACAGTTTCTCCCTCTCTACCCTATGAAAATCCTTCATGATTCTGAACACCTCTATTAAATCTTCCCTTAACCTTCTCTACTCTGAGGAGAACAATCCCAGCTTCACCAGCCTGTCCAGAGAACTGACACCCCTCATCTCTGGTATCATTCTAGTAAATCTCCTCTGAACTGTCTCAGAAGCTTTGATGTCCTTTCTAAAGCCTGGTGCCCAGAACTGGACACATTACTCGAGCTGAGATCGAGCCAGCGACGCCCACATCCCACGAACGAATAAAAAAACGCTCCCGAACCAGTCCCCAATTCTTAAGCATTTATCGACGCTCCCTGCCCAGTCCCCAAATCTTATTCATTTAGAAACGCTCCCTGCCCAGTCTCCAACTGTAATTCAATTATCGACACTCCCTGCCCAGTCCCCAATTCTTATCCATTTACAGAAGCTTCCTGAACAGTACCCAAATCTTATTCATTTAGAGACGCTCCCTGCCCAGTCCTCCAATTCTTATCCATTTGCAGACGCTCCCTGCCCAGTTCTCAATTCTTATCCATTTACAGACGCTCCCTGACCAGTACCCAAATTTTATTCATTTAGAGACGCTCCCTGACAAGTCCCCAATTCTTATCCATTTATGGACGCCGTTTCGGGAAGCCTCACCGGGAAAAGCTTCACCACCGCCATCCGCAGGGATACAGATGGGATTGTTCCATCTTATTGTGGCCCTGAGGCCCTGCTCCAGCTGTGTGAGCCCGCAAAGTCTTCTTGCACTTTGTGAATATCCCGCTCCAACTCCGAACCCGGAGCTCGAGCTGCTGACAAAGCATCCTACCGCGCCTGCGCGCCCCGCTACTGTCACAGATAGGGCGGATTCTAGGCCGCTGAGCATTCTGGGTATCACACCTGTCATTGATGCTATTCTTTCAGCTGAAAGGTTTTATTACGTACATTTCATGACCTGGAATCGTCGTGAGTGTTTTCTTTTGCACCTGTCAGTGCCTGGGAGGATAGAGTCAGCTTCACTTTGCAGCCATGAGTTTCTGGTGTGAGAAAGTGGTGTTTAACTCAGTATATTTCAGTTTTTGGTCTGTGACTGTGGGTGTTATTCAGTTCTTGTTTGTTTCTGCTATTGCTCTGTGAGTTTCACCACATATCTTTCAACAACTTGTATGTGAGCATCAGCTTTTGTCTATATCTATCAGTTTCTGAGAAGTGAGAAAGGGTTTGATTCTATCCCTTTTAGTTTCTGTTACATGCATGTGTCTTTAATCTGCACCTCCTCTGAGTGTGTCTTCGTCTCTGTACTTGTAGGTGAGTATGTGTTTTGCTTTGTATCTCTCAGTCTTTGAAGTGTGAGCCTGGGTTTCTACCTAATTTCCTTTGTACCTTGCAGTTGGGATATGAAAGAAAGATTTTTACACGTTACCTGCCAACTGCTGCTACGTGACTGTGGGTTTCACACTGTATCTGTCAATTTCTTGTCTGGCAATGCGAAGTTTACAGTGTACCTGTCAGTTTCTTGCATGTGAGTGTTGATTTCACTCTGAAAAGAATCATAGATCATAGAATAGTTACAGAACAAAAGGAAGCCATTCAGCTCATTGTGCTTGTGCTGCTTCTATGCACGAGCAACTCAGCTCATGCCACAGACTCATGTATTCCATGAAAACATGCAATTTTTCCACTTCAGATAATTATCTTATACCATTTTGAAAGCCATGGTTGAATCAGCCTCCATCACACTCTCAAGCAGTGCATATCAGATCTTAACCACTCGCTGTGCAAAAGAAGTTTTTCCTCATGTTGCCTTTGGTTCTTTTGCCATTCACCTTAAATCGGTGTCCTCAGGTTACAGAGCCGTGAATAATATTCCCCATTGCTTTCTCAGCACTGATGGATTGTGAAGCAGGAGACAGCCAGAAGTCCCACTGAGCCGCACTGACCCCGAGCTGGGAATGAAATGAGATGAAGTTCAATCTTACACAGCGAGATGCTGCAGAGAGATGAGTCCCGAATCAAAGAGAGACTTTCTCATACTTTTGCTGAATTTCATTTCAAACACTCCTTGTACTCTCTGCTAATGAAGCCTTAAAAAAGGGAAAAACAAAATGGCACTCAAACTCACCACCCTGAAATTAAAAGTTTAATGTTTGACTGACTGAACTGTCACTTCTACTCGGTCTCTTATTGGATGGATGCAACTGTATTCTCCAACGCAGGGGTGGCATTCAAATCCTCCCATGGGTCCACATGTCAGACTGAGTTCCATGTTGTAGACTCAAGCAAAGGAAATCTGTTCAGTTCCAAAACTATCAGTGAGTTGAAGCTCATTACGATCATCATCATCAGAGGTCAGAACTACCTGGTGAAAGATGACAATCTGAAGAAGGATCCACAATTATTCAAAGGCATCGACAAAGTGAAAAACAAGAAAATCGATGAGTCAATGCAAGCGAAACAACAGAAACACTGAAGAATTCCATTCCATTCCAGTCCAGAACCCAGTCCTGTTGTTTTTGGAGTCAGGTCACAATTACTGCAACAACTTTATATTCCCACTTGGCTATCTGTTCATTTAGTTAATCAAGCTCTTTGAATCCAGCTCTCTGGTCCTCAAGCAGGCTCCATATGGAAATCAATTCCGCCTTCTGCAAGGCTGAAACCAATCAATGACCTTAAACTAAAAATGCCAAAGAAGAAGGACTTGTCCAGGATTTGAACCCAGGATCTCTCACACATTAATTAATCACTCACCCTAAGCAAGGATCATACCCCTAGATCAACATGCCACTGATATCAGAACTTCCTTTTAGCTCCTGTGGAATTTCACTGGCAGCCAAAGCCGACCATCCATTTTTTGTTCAGAGCAAAGCAACTTCTTGCAAATTCTGAAATAAAAACAGAATGTGTTGGAAATGTTCAGAAACTCTGGCAGCATCTGTGGAGAGAGAAACAGAGCTCACCTTTCAGGGCGTTTACCTTTTGTTTGAGCCATCCTTTCACACTGCTTCTGTCCACCCAATCTCACTTTCTATTTTATCTAGATTCCACCCACTCACTACCTAAATACATTTATCATGAATTCCTCATATCTTTTAATAATGACAATTTTATATTTCTGGCCTTTGCTTTGGACTCCACCACAAGTGGAATCATGTCTCCACCAACCCAATCAAACCCATTCACTATTTCCTCACATTGCAATGTTTCTTTCACCCTGACAGACGATGGAATTTCTGCTGCTTGATTGCAGTTCTTGCTTCCTGCCAGTAGATGTCACCTCACTCCAGTGCAGTGAAGGTGACAAATCTGAGAGCACACAACAAGAAGTAATTGTTCACGTTGTTCATTGTTCAGTGAACAGGTCCCTCTATTCCTGCACACTCTTTAGAACTGTGCCATTAAGTATATATTGCCTCTCCCTATTCCTTCTGCTAAAATGCATCACCTCACACTAGTCACTATTAAAATCCATCTGCACCTGTCTGCCCATTCTGCGAGCCTATCACTGTCTTGTTGCAGGTGGTTCATTTCATCCTCACTGTTTGCCACTTCTCCAAGTTTGGTGTTATCGGCATATTTTGAGATTCTACTCTATATTCCAAGATCCAAGTCATTTATCTGTCGCAAGTAAAAAGCAGTGGTTCCAAACGTGACCCTTGGGGAACAGCACTGTCGACAACCTTCCAGTCTGAGAATGAATCATTTATTACGACTTGCTGTTTTCTGTCCTTAAGCCAATTTTCTATCCAATTGGACACTGACCCTCCTATTCCATGAACCTCAATGTTGTTAATCACCCTTTTATGTGTCGTTTCTTAAAATCCATATGAACAACATCCACTGCATTCCCTTCATAAACCTGCTCTGTTAGTTCATCAAAAAATGCAGTTAGATTAGTCAAGCATGAACTCCCATTTATAAATCCATGCTCACTCTCCTTAATTAACTCAAACCTCTACAAGTGACTGTTGATTTTTTCCCTGATTGTTCTTTCTAAAACCTTACCCACCACTGCTGTTAATCTAACTGGCCTGTAGTTAGCCGGACTGTCCTTACACCCTTTCTTGAATAAGGGTGTCACATTTGTAACTGTTTAATCCTCTGACACCTCCCCCGTATCCAGGGAAGATTGGAAGATTATAGCAAGCCTTTCTGTTATCTGCATCCACATTTCCTTTCGCAATCTGGGATGAAAGCCATCCGGACCAGGTAATTTATCTTCCTGAAGCATAACCAGCCTTTTCAGTACCTCCCTCTCTCAATTTGTACCCTCTCCATTGCCTCTACACTCTCCACTTCTCCTGATATATTGTCAAATTCCACTTCCTTAGTGATCATTGATACAAGGTACTTATTAACTAGATTAACATTGCCCTGCAGCTCTAAGTATTCTTTTCTTTTCTTTTCTTTTGGGCCTCCTTATCTCGAGAGACAATGGATACGCGCCTGGAGGTGGTCAGTGGTTTGTGAAGCAGCGCCTGGAGTGGCTATAAAGGCCAATTCTGGAGTGACAGGCTCTTCCACAGATGCTGCAGAGAAATTTGTTTGTTGGGGCTGTTGCACAGTTGGCTCTCCCCTTGCGCCTCTGTCTTTTTTCCTGCCAACTACTAAGTCTCTTCGACTCGCCACAATTTAGCCCTGTCTTTATGGCTGCCCGCCAGCTCTGGCGAATGCTGGCAACTGACTCCCACGACTTGTGATCAATGTCACACGATTTCATGTCGCGTTTGCAGACGTCTTTATAACGGAGACATGGACGGCCGGTGGGTCTGATACCAGTGGCGAGCTCGCTGTACAATGTGTCTTTGGGGATCCTGCCATCTTCCATGCGGCTCACATGGCCAAGCCATCTCAAGCGCCGCTGACTCAGTAGTGTGTATAAGCTGGGGGTGTTGGCCGCTTCAAGGACTTCTGTGTTGGAGATATAGTCCTGCCACCTGATGCCAAGTATTCTCCGAAGGCAGCGAAGATGGAATGAATTGAGACGTTGCTCTTGGCTGGCATACGTTGTCCAGGCCTCGCTGCCGTAGAGCAAGGTACTGAGGACACAGGCCTGATACACTCGGACTTTTGTGTTCCGTGTCAGTGTGCCATTTTCCCACACTCTCTTGGCCAGTCTGGACATAGCAGTGGAAGCCTTACCCATGCGCCTGATGATTTCTGCATCTAGAGACAGGTTACTGGTGATAGTTGAGCCTAGGTAGGTGAACTCTTGAACCACTTCCAGAGCGTGGTCGTCAATATTGATGGATGGAGCATTTCTGACATCCTGCCCCATGATGTTCGTTTTCTTGAGGCTGATGGTTAGGCCAAATTCATTGCAGGCAGACGCAAACCTGTCGATGAGACTCTGCAGGCATTCTTCAGTGTGAGATGTTAAAGCAGCATCGTCAGCAAAGAGGAGTTCTCTGATGAGGACTTTCCGTACTTTGGACTTCGCTCTTAGACGGGCAAGGTTGAACAACCTGCCCCCTGATCTTGTGTGGAGGAAAATTCCTTCTTCAGAGGATTTGAACGCATGTGAAAGCAGCAGGGAGAAGAAAATCCCAAAAAGTGTGGGTGCGAGAACACAGCCCTGTTTCACACCACTCAGGATAGGAAAGGGCTCTGATGAGGAGCCACCATGTTGAATTGTGCCTTTCATATTGTCATGGAATGAGGTGATGATACTTAGTAGCTTTGGTGGACATCCGATCTTTTCTAGTAGTCTGAAGAGACCACGTCTGCTGACGAGGTCAAAGGCTTTGGTGAGATCAATGAAAGTAATGTAGAGGGGCATCTGTTGTTCACGGCATTTCTCCTGTATCTGACGAAGGGAGAACAGCATGTCAATAGTCGATCTCTCTGCACGAAAGCCACACTGTGCCTCAGGGTAGACGCGCTCGGCCAGCTTCTGGAGCCTGTTCAGAGCGACTCGAGCAAAGACTTTCCCCACTATGCTGAGCAGGGAGATTCCACGGTAGTTGTTGCAGTCACCGCGGTCACCTTTGTTTTTATAGAGGGTGATGATGTTGGCATCGCGCATGTCCTGGGGTACTGCTCCCTCGTCCCAGCACAGGCATAGCAGTTCATGTAGTGCTGAGAGTATAGCAGGCTTGGCACTCTTGATTATTTCAGGGGTAATGCTGTCCTTCCCAGGGGCTTTTCCGCTGGCTAGGGAATCAATGGCATCACTGAGTTCCGATTTGGTTGGCTGTATGTCCAGCTCATCCATGACTGGTAGAAGCTGAGCTGCATTGAGGGCAGTCTCAGTGACAGCATTCTCCCTGGAGTACAGTTCTCGGTAGTGCTCAACCCAGCGGTCCATCTGTTTGCGTTGGTCAGTGATTATGTCCCCCGATTTAGATTTGAGGGGGGTGATCTTCTTGATGGTTGGCCCAAGAGCTCTCTTCATGCCATCATACATTCCTCTGATGTTTCCGGTGTCTGAGGCCAGCTGAATATGACTGCATAGGTGTTGCCAGTAGTCGTTTGCGCAACGCCTAGCTGTTCTTTGTGCAGCACTTCTGGCTGCTTTAAGTGCTGCGGATGTTAAATCGCTGGGGGCTTTCTTGTAGTTCAAAAGTGCAATGCGCTTAGCGGCTATGACAGGTTCCAGCTCTTCATTATGAGATTGAAACCAGTCTGCATTTCTCTTCGCACTTTTGCCGTAGGTGGTCAAAGCTGACTCATAGATGGCGTCTCTGATGTGGGCCCACTTGGTCTCAGCATCCCCTGTGGGAGTGTTTTGAAGGGCTGTTACAAGTGAATTTAGAAATTTTTGTAACAGCTGTGGGTGAGAAATTCTGCTCGTGTTGATGCGCGGGTGGCCCTTCTGCTTGGAATGATGCAACTTCTTTGGTCTGAGTCTAACCTTGCTGCACACCAGGGAGTGGTCGGTGTCGCAGTCCGCACTGTGGAAGCTGCGTGTGATTTGAACACTGTTTAAGGCGGCTCGCCTTGTGACAATGAGGTCTAGCTGGTGCCAACGACGTGATCTTGGGTGCCTCCATGAAACCTGGTGACAGGGTTTAATGTGAAAGAACGAGTTGGTGATGCAGAGGTTATGATAGGTACACAACTCAAGCAGTCTCTGCCCGTTCTCATTCATCCTTCCAACGCCATAGCGCCCAAGGCAGGAGGGCCATGAGTCATGGTCGGCCCCAACCCTGGCATTAAAGTCCCCCAGCAGGAATAGGTGTTCGGTGTTGGGGATGCTGCTAATGATGTTATGGAGTTGTTCATAGAACTGGTCTTTAGCTTCAGGTGCGGAGCAGAGTGTTGGAGCATAGATGCTGAGTAGGTGTACTGGACCAGAGGTGGTGAGCAGTCGGATGGACAGTATGCGTTCCGAGCCATTTGAGGGAGGCTCTATCATGCTGAGCAAGGAGTTTCTGATGGCGAAGCCCACTCCATGCTGTCTTGGTTCTTCAGGATCCCTGCCCTGCCAGAAGAAGGTGCAGTCTTGCTCTGCTAGAGAGCCACTCGCGGGGAGGCGAGTCTCCTGAAGTGCTGCAATGTCCACATTGAATCTACTGAGCTCGTTGTTAATGAGGGCGGTCTTCCGAGAATCGTTGATTTGTGTAAGGTCTTCCGACAGGCCAGGACACATAGTTCGGACGTTCCAGCTTGCAAAGCGAAGGGCTGGTACCTTCTTTCCTTTTTTCATGTTGTTTGGTGCGGTGTATCAGTCCACCTTTCGGGCAGTGACCCTGAGCTCCAAGCACCCATTGAAGCAGGCAGACTGTGGCGGGACAGAACCTTATTGACCGGGGGCTGCCCGGTTTGAGGCGGGCGGTAGCTGTCCAGTGAGGTGCAATGACCTCTCCCACCGACAAAGGCAACCCGTGGCGCCCAGTTTCTACGCCAATTTATCTGGACTTATAACCCGTAACTGCTGCCTTCCGTGTTGTTTTAGTCGCTGTGAGGCAACTATGGAGTGACCTCTCCATGGCGCATGCCTGGGCAAATTTATGGAGGTTGAGAGTTGCCCAGTCGTCAAAACCCCCCTCTCGGCCTTTCTGGTGGGGTCCAAAGGAGTGCAGGACACGACGTTTGGCACCAGTATGGCTGCAGGAACTGCCGGAAACATGCCAAAGGTGACACATGACCGCCTACGGGGTTCCGCTCCGGATTTTCTGTTAGGGTTTACTCCCTTAGCCTTGGTCTCTCCCGAGACGCCCAAAAGGCAGTGGGGTTGTTGGGGCCCCTACACAGGTGTAGGATGGTGCCGGTGGGAGGAGGGGATGCAAGGGGGAGGGGTAGAGGGAGGGGGTGGGGGGGGTGCAGGGGAAGGGGGTGCGGGGTGAAGATGGTGCGAGGGGGGGGCGGGCTGGGACTGGGTTGTGAGGGGGTGAGCTGAGAGGGTGGAGCAGGGAAGGGGACGGGGGTGGGGGGGGGTGGAAGGGGGGTAAAGGCGGGGTGCAATCTGGTGCAGGTAATAAGCCATTTCCTCAGTGCCCACCATCGACGTCCGGAAAGCTCATCCACGTAAGTATATATTACCCTCTTTGTCCCTAATGGGGCCCACTTCACCGCTAACTACCTGCTTATTATTTATATACTGCTCGAAGATTTTTGGGTTCCCTTTCATGTTGAATGCCATTCTATTCTCGTAGAGATAGGGAATAAGCTAAATATAGAAGATATAAATATTTCCCATCCTTGGGTGAGGTGGAATTTTTTTATGCTGTGAGTGGTAAATCCTGACCCACAAGTGTGGTGGAAGTAGAGACAATCAATGATTTGAAAAAGAAATTGGATGGATACCTGAAGCAAAGGAACTTGCAGGAGGAAAGGGATCGAGCAGGTGAGTGGAACTGAGTAGCTGGCTCCGATAATTGCTGCAGTCACTGCGATCCCCCTTAATTTTGTACAAGGTGACAATGTTTGCATCACGCATGTTTTGAGCCCTTGTTGAGCTGGACTATGGTGGGCTCAATGTCCAGTTCCTCCATGACAGGGAAGTCTGGAATGGCACTGAGAGCTACTTCAATGACAATGTTCTCCGTTATGGAGAGTTCAAGATAATGCTCCACTCACCTTTCCATCTGCTTGTTAGGTTCAGTGATGATCACCCCTCTCTTTGTCTTCAAAAGGTGCTGATTTAGTTACTACTGGGCCCATTGCTTTCTTAATTCCTTCAAACATAGCATCCCCGGATTCATCAGCAGAGTTTTAACCAGTATTGATTGGTGCAGTGCCGAGCAGTCTGCAGAGACTTGTTTCTGGCAGCTCTGAGAGCATTTAGATGTTGTTTGCTGGGGACTTGTTTGTAGTTTATGAGGGCTCTCCTCTTAGTTGCAGTAACTGACTCCATTTCAGTCCAATAAGCCTCAAACCAGTCAGCATTCCTCCCATCTCTTTTCCTATACACAGTGAGTGCAGAGTTACAGATGGTGGTGTGCAGATGATTCCACTTTGACACTGCACTGAGGCCTTGAGCATTGTTGTCTGAAAGAGCCTGATCGAGGATGTTGAGGAACTCCTGGGTCCTTTCTGGATCAGTGGTTCGGCAAGTGTTAATCAGAAGACGAGCTTTTATCATGGATGGATGAAGCTTCCTTGGCTGAAGCCTGACCTTGTTACACACCAGGGAGTGATCAGTGTCACAGTCAGCGCTGTGATAGCTGTGAGTGATGAGGACACTGCTGAGGGTGGTATGTCTGGTGAAGATAAGGTCTAGCTGGTGCCAATGGCATGATCTCGGATGTCTCCAGGACACCTTGTAGCACAGCTTGACCTGGAAGTAGCTGTTCATCACACGGAATCCATGGTGACAGCATAGCTCCAGCAACCTCTGTCCATTTTCATTCATCTTGCCAGTCGCCTGGTGCTCTATGCACATTGGCAAAGCTGTGTAGTCAGTACCCAAGCTTGTGTTGAAGTCTCCTAGAAGGTACAGTCCCTCAGTGCTGGGAATTCTACTGATGGCAGTGTCAAGTGTCACATAGAATTGATCCTTGACATCTGGGGTGGAGGTGAGTGTCGGGACATAGATGCACATGAGATTAACTGGGCCCACACTTGTTGACAAGTGAAGAGTAAGAAGTCTCTCTGAGCCGACTGTGGGTGGTTCACTCATTTGAAGTGGCGTGTATTTTACTGTGAAACCCACTCCATGCTCACGAGTTGCCTCTTGGGCTTTCCCCTGCCAGAAGAAGGTGTAGTGTTTCTCTTTGAGGGATCCACTTTGAACGAGTCTAGTTTCTTGCAGCACAGCAATGTCCACATTGAGCATTGTGAGTTCCTTGTCGATCACAGCTGTCTTGTGTGTGTCATCAACCTGCAGAAGGTTGTCGGTAAGGCCAGGACACATGGTCCTCACATTCCAGCTTGTGATGCGAAGGACTGGTGTCTTCTTTGTTGAGTTTGTTTTTCTTGGTGCATAGATTATCAATCCGTCTGTTGAGAGATGACTCTCCGAGCTCCAAGCACCCATTGAAGCAAGCAGGTCGTGGCTTCACAGCACCTAACTGACTGGGGGCTGCCCAGCTTGGAGTGAATGGTAGCTATCCAATGAGACACTAAGAGCTCTCCCACTGTCCGAAGTAACCCCTGGCGCTCATACTCTACACCAATTCAATGAGAGCTTATAATCAGTAACTGTTTATTCCCGGGTTGTGCTCATGTTTAACCACGAAGCTGGAGTGTCCTCTCTGGGGCACAGGCCTGGGCAAACAGTATGGAGACCCTGAGCATCAGGACCCCCTCTCAGCATTGCTCGTATTGTCCAAAGGAAAGGAAAAACCAGTACTGTTTGTTACCAGTTCTGTTGTAGGAGTTGCTGGAAAACTGCCTGATAAGCCACAGGTAACCGCCCCCAGGACTCCACTCCGGATTTACTGTCCAGGTTTACTGCCTCAGCCTTCTTATTTATTTATTTGGAGATACAGTACTGAAACAGGTCCTTCCAGCCCACCGAGTCTGTACCAACCATCAACCACCCATTTATACTAATCCTACATTAATCCCATATTCCTACCACATCCCCTCAATTCCCCTACCACCTACCTACACTAGAGGCAATTTACAATGGCCAATTTACCTGTCAACCTGTAAGTCTTTGGCTGTGGGAGGAAACCAGAGCACCCGTCAGAAACCCACGCAGTCACAGGGAGAACTTGTAAACTCTGCACAGGCAGTACCCAGAATCGAACGCGGGTCACTAGAGGTGTGAGGCTGCGGTGCTAACCACTGCGCCACTGTGTCTTCTCGAGACACCCCTTGAGAAGTGAGACTTTTTGCCCAGAGATGGGGCTCTGTTTCTTGGCATCAGGAAGGAACCACACACCAGTGGGCCTGTATGACATGCACAAGGATATCACACACTGCCCCATCTCTGGTACAGATCAGAGTCAGACACTGAACATATTGCAACCCACAAGGACATCACAACCTTCCCGCTCTCTGGGACAGGTCAGTGTGATACACCAAACAAACAGCACCCCACAGGGACCTCATAAATGCCACGTCCCTGTGACAGATCAAGGTCAGACACTGCAAATATTGCAACCACAGGAACATCACAAATTGCCCCATCCCTCGGACAGCTCGGGGTCTGACATTGAACATATTGCAACAACAAGGACATTACTGTATTACTCCCTCCATTCTGAAAAACAAGCATTCACCCTACTTTTTACCCTGCAGCCAATTTTGGATCCACACTGCCACTGCCCCTTTAATCCCATCTGCTTGAATTTTGTTAACAAGTCATAGAGAGATGCAAAACTGAAACAGGCCATCCGGCCCACTGAGTCTGTGCTGACCAACCACCACCCATTTATAGCAATCCTACACCATAATCCCATATTCCCTACCACATCCCCACCATTCTCTTACCTACACGAGGAGCAATTTACAACAGCCAATTTACCTATCAACCTGCAGTCTTTGCTTGTGGGAGGAAACCGGAGCACCCAGCAGAAACACACACAGTCACAGGGAGAACTTGCAAACTCTGCACAGGCAGTACCCAGAACTGAACCTGGGTTGCGAGAGCGGTGAGGTTGCAGTGCCAACCACTGTGCCATTGTGCTGCCCCAAGTCTAGTTTATTGTACCTTTTCAAACACAATTTTGACGTCCAGACACGTACCATTAACCTCACCACCCTCGTCAACTCTCTCTGAAACTTCATCAAAGAAATTAATTCATTAATTATTTCAGACACAATCTTCTGTTAACCAATCTGTACTGGCTGTCATTTATCAGCCCATGTTCTACCAAGTGACAGTTAATTTCCTCCTGGATAATTGTCTCTAAAAGTTTCCCCACCACCGACATTAGACTAATTGGTCTGTAGTTCCTGGATTTATCTCTCTTTTTAAACAGGGCTGTAATATTCACAACCCTTGCAGACTTATCTTTTAATTCTGGAAAGTCTATTGTAGACAATCACTTTGGGCATGACTTTAACCAATTAAAGCAACAGGATACTTGATTAATAAGTCCAGAACTTTTATTGAGAGTAAAATAGTACTTAATAATTGAAAGTAAAATTATACTTAACAAACTTGGGGAATATAACTTGACAGCTCTAGCAGGTGTGTGGACTGGTCGAGCTTGGTCTCAGAGTGTCACGGTCCTCTTTGTCCAGTCTAGATCCCTCATCAGGTGGAGAACTTGGTCGATGATCTGAGCCTTTACCCCTGAGATCTTCTAGTGTTCCTGCACACTGAAACCTGACAAGATCCCTACTTTTAACCCCTGGATGGCCATCACACCACCATGTAAAATAATAATTGGTCCCAGCTGTTGCTAGGTACATTTAATTAGTTCTTAATAATGTCTTCCACGAACAGTCACCTGTCCTCAGAATCTCAGATATGAGTACAATGGAGTGGTTTCACACTGTCTCCCAATCTGATCTGAAACAAGTTTCCTGTTCATTAAATCAAGACTCTTGAAGGTCACGATGTGGCATACCATGGGTTTTATCAGGGGTCCGAGAAAGGTCCATTATTTGAATAAATTTAGCTGAAACTGCCCTTTCCCACAAAGACACAGAAACTCACAGTAATTAGATTGAACTAACTTTAAATGAAAACCCATTCTCTCTAAAATGTTTATTGATTCATTAATTATAACTCAATCAAGGTTCATTACTTTTACAATCATCTGTTTCAGGATGGGTAGCTACTCATTAATTATACAGGATTTAAACATTAGTACTGAACACAAAATGGTTCCTTTGGTCATGTGTTAATTATAAAATGGCTTTCGTAATGTTGTTAGTTATGACAATGGATACATTATAAAAATGGTCAAGTTAAACTAAGATCGAACTACCCAAGCTTACCTCCATCCTCCAGTCCACTGGCATCATTCCCATATTCAAGGAGGATTGAAAGATTGTGGTTCGAGTCTCCTCTATTTCCACCCTTACTTCCCTCAGCAACCCAGGATGCAGCCCATCCAGACCGGGTGACTTTTCTACTGTGAGCACTGCTAACCTTGTAATTGTCTCCTCTTTATCTATTTTCATCTCCTCCAAATTCTCCACTTCCTCCTCCTTTGCTGTGACATTTGCAGCACCCGTTTGTTTTGTGACAGATGAAATCTACTTAATTAGTGCCTCAGCCACACCCTCTGCCTCCACAGGATCTCCTAATTGACCCACCCTTTCATTGACTGTCCATATGTTGGTAAAAGACTTCAGTGTTCCCAGTTATGTGACCTGCTAATCTTTTCTCATACATTCTCTTGCTGATCTCTTTTCCTTTTTCAGCTCTCCTCTGTACTTTCTGTATTCTGCTTGTTTCTCTACTGCATATGAATCCTCACATGATTTCTCAGTGAATGGTTTTTGAACTATTTTGTAAAAGGATTTAATTTTGTAAATTTCTCCCTAGCTCCCCTCATGGACAGGCAGAAAGTTTAACTGCTGTGTTTTCAAACAGCAACAGCTTTATTTGAAAAGCCATTGGGACAGGATTCCGGGTTTTAATTCAGTCACAAATCTGGTTCTGACGTCTTGTGGCTCCAGCTGTCACATGACCTGTCAGAGGATGACCTCATAATTGACCCAGTCATGGAGCTGTGGGTTGATGTTTAAATTGTTTCAAAATAATTTTCCAGAAGGACAATCAAAATGAATCCATATATAAAAGGTAGATTTTGTGAATTTGTGCTCCCAGTGGAAATTCCTGCAGAGTCTGCTGGTTTTCATATACCCAATTCCCCACAGGAAGCTCTGTGCTCGGAGTCTGTATTCATTACATCAACATTATACAGAATCATTTCATGGGAGACCTCAGTGTGAATTGTAGACAGGTGGGTCAGTTTTAACTTTCAAAGTAACACAGAAGCAAAATACTGCTGATACTGGAAATCTGAAATAAAAACAAAAAATGCTGGAAATACTCAGCAGGTCTGGCAGCATCTGTGGAGAGAGAAACAGAGTTCACGTTTCAGATCTGTGACCTTTCATCAGAACTGAGCTGAAATTGTCTGAGGGACTGCGATTGTGGAATCAATTTCAGGGTCGAAGACATTGTACTTGGTAAGGATAGGAAGATGGAGATTATTAAGTATACTGCAAAAATATAGATGCTTTTACATTATTTTAATCAAAATTGATTTAAACTTTGTGCTCATGAATCCTATCTTTTGATCACAATGACACTGATAACAATGGAAAAAGCAAGACTTGCATTTCACGACCACAGGACATTGCAAAGCCTTTTACAGCCAATGAAGGAAGGACTTTTCAAGTGTCGTCACTCAACAGTACAATAGAGTACCCGACAATAAAGATGTATAAGATTCTCACCACACAACTGCCAGACACAGACCATTCCAAACAAGAGAGAATCCAACCATCTCCCTTTGACATTCAATGGCATTACCATCGCTGAATCCCCCACTCTCAACAACCTGGGGGTTACCATTGAGCAGAAACTGAACTGCAGTAGCCAGATAAATATTATGGCTACAAGAGCAGGTCAAGAGACTAGGAATCCTACGGCAAGTAACTCACCTCCTGACTCCCCAAAGCCTGTACATTAGTCAGGGGTATGATGGAATACTCTCCACTTGTCTGGCTGGATGCAGCTCCAACAATACTCAATAAACTCAACAGGACAAAGCAGCCCGCTTGATTGGCACCCCATTTACAACATTCATGCCCTCCATCACTGGCACATAGTGGCAGCAGTGTGTACCATCCACAAGATGCACTGCAGCAATGTGCCAAGGCTCCTGAGACAGCACCTTCCAAACCCGCGACCTTGATCACCAAGAAGGACAAGGGCAGCAGATGCATGGGAACACCACAACCTGCAAGTTCCCCTCCAAGCCACACACCATCCTGAATTGTAACTGTATCACCTTTCCTTCACTGTTGCTGGGTCAAAATCCTGGAACTCTCTTCATAACAGCAGCACATGGACTGCAGTGGTTCAAGAAGGCAGCTCAGCACCACCTTCTCAAGGCAATTAGGGATGGATAATAAATGCTGGCCTAGCCAGTGACACCCACCTCCCATGAATGAATAAAAAAAATGATAATATCCTGTAATCCTCCAAAGTAGAAAATACAGATGGAAATGAAAAATAATAAAACACAGTCAGCATGGATTTCACAAAGAAAGACTTGATTAACCTTATCTTTGAAAAATAAACAGCAAGAGTAATATAGCAGATGTAGAAGAGTTTAAGTTAATAAAGCCTCATCCATTTATGTGCTTGAAACATCAAATTGTGGGTTAACAAACAAACACACTAACTGACAGAGCTGGGTGTTGTTCTTTCTAAATTACCCTAAAGTAGGGTGTTAATGAGTTAAAGCTTCAGGTTCCTGCACCCAGAATAGCCATTGTCCACTATCAGTTTTACTGTTATAAATAAAGGGTGGAACATTCATCGTGAATCTATAGAAACAGTCTGGTCCTGCACACTGCAGACACATCCACGTCATCACCAACCAGCTCTCCTATAATTGGTGCAGTTATTTGACTTTGCCCCATTCGCTCCATGGAATTACTTTTAAAAGATTTTAAATTACAAGCAGTTTTGTTAATGTTCAGCCTTTGAGAAGAAATCATTCCCTGGCCACAGTGGAGAGAGCATTATATATAAAACTGTAGATTACCAGGTAACACAGTGAAAGCTGATCAGCTAATCTATAATTACTTACTTTTCTTACTTTTGCTCTTGCTATTCGGTTTTTCATCATTTTCAGTTCCTGACTCCGGATATTATTGTGATTAAATGTGAAAAGATGCACTGTGTCTCAACCCCGGTATATTGACTCTTTCTCTGTACAGTGCTGCGTACACTCAGATACTGACAGTTTCTCTCCCTCCCTCCATTTTCCAGCCCTGACGGTGCAGAAAGCGCTGCTCAAAGTTGCACATTCTGACTGTTTGCAGTTGATTTGTGAGAGATTATTAACGTATCCTTCTGCAGCGCTGCCTCGGTTAATAACAGTAGATAGAAGTCACATTTCAGGTACAGAAACAGACGCATCAATTATTCACTCTTTCCCAGAGTGAGTGAGGCCGGGACAAGCAGCAACATTCCAGCCCCACGATCTGCAATTACCCAGCACCAGCGGAAAGCAGTGAATACAGATTCAATCACTGGGTTAATGTCCATTACAGGGATGCAAGATTCCACAGCCCAGGACAAACATCCCCATACACCGAGAAAAAGCTCAGGAAAACCCAGGGGAGTTAATATCCCAGTCACTGAGCATTCCAGTAACATTGAACATTTCCTGAACTGAGTGAACCTTTCAAAGTACAGAAGTGAGGACGAGGTCAAAAACGTCTGAACAGTTGAGGTGACTGAGTGGTTTCAGCTTCTCTGTTCAGGTTGCAGCTTTCACTGGAGGCATGTGTTTAAATCCCACTTCTGACAAATTGATTTTCAGTTACTTTGCAGAGCTTCCTTGAAGGTTTGAGGTAGAGTAAATACTGAGGAACTGTTTCTAACTGCTGAACGGTCAATAACCGAAGGTTACAGATTTAAGGTGACTCACAAACCCAGAAGGAACTTGAGGAAAAATTCCTTTCTGCAACGTGTGGTTAGAATTTCAGTTATGTGGATAGATTGGAGAAGCTGGGGTTGTTCTCCTTGGAGAGGAGATTTGATAGAGGTGTTCACAATCATGAGGGCTCGTGACAGACCCGATAGAGAGAAACTGTTGGTAGAAGGATTGAGACTCGGGTAAAAGCTGTGGCTCAGTCGGTCACACTCACCTCGAAATCACAAGCTTCTAGGTTCAGATTTCACAGCTGACACTCCAGTGCAGCACTGAGGGTGTTGAAGGTGCTGCCTTTCAGGTGTGATGTCAAACCAAGACCTGGTCTGCATGTTTGGGTGAATGTAAAAGATCCCATGCTGCAATTTCAAACAAGTGGAGAGCAATTCTCCCTGGTGTTGTGATCAATATTTGCCCCTCAATCAGATCAGTTGGTCATTATCACATTGCTGTTTGTGAATATCAGCTGCTGCATTTCTGACATTACAACAGTGATTACACTTCAAAAGTATTTCATTGTCTACAAAGTGCTTTGATATATCCAGTGATCTTGAAAGGTGCTATAGAAATGCAAGTCTTTTCTTTCTTTATTACAACACATTGCTGTGTAAAAAAATGGTTCTTCATGTCACCTCTGGTTCTTCTCCAATCACCTGATATCTGTGTCCTCTGCTTACTGACCCTTTTACAACAGGAAACAGTTTCTCCTTATTTAAACTATTGAAAACGTCCATGATATTGAACAAATGTGTCAAATGTCTTCTGGATTTTCTCTGCTGCAAGGAGAACAACCCCAGCTTCTCCAATCTCTCCACATAACTGAAATCCCTCACCCTGCTACCATTGTGGTAAATCTCTTTTTTATTCTTTCATGGGATGTGGGCACTGCTGACACAATGTGATTCCTGTCAACGCAGCGGCCCGCTGACATCATCGGACTGTGCCAAGCTGTGCATAGGCACAGCTACATCTTGCCAGGTTTAAGTGGCACATGTGGAGGATGATGTCATTGCGCAGCGCCAACATCATCGCATATCTGCGCCTGGTCCATCTTCGCACATGTGCGCTAAAGAGTCATCGGGTATCCAGCCCCTCACTCAGCTGGAGGAAGCGGCTGAATAGGAGACTTTGAGGCTGGAGCTCTCCCCCCTCGGCAACTCGCTCCAGGCCTCGACGCTTCCTCCCCTCAGCCGCTCGCTCCACACCTCGATGCTCCCCTGGACAATTGTTCCCCACTCGCGTCATCCAGCTCTATGGCCGCTTGCTCTCTGCCCCCCAACCCCCGCTCCAGCCGCTAGCACTAGGCCGTGCCACTTCCCTCCTCCAGGCCACTCACTACTCACTCCTACGTCACACTTTGCAGCCCACCTTGCTTCTTCGGGCGGCACGTGGAGACTGGACAAACGTGGGAGCAAGTAGCCGAGAGAAGGGAAGCAGCGAAGCCCAGAGCTAGCGGCTGGAGGGGAGGGGGGGGGGCGTTGCGGAGTGAGCGAACGACTGGAGAATGGGGTGACATGATCGGGAGACAATCGGCCAGGGAAGTAGGGGGGGAGCAGCGAGGTCTGGAGCGAGCGACTGTGGAGGGTGGAAGCGGCCGGTGCAAAGCAGGGGGAGAAAGCGAGTTGTGCCACTTAGTGGTTGCGTTGTCAGCAAACGCAGCCTTTATTGTCCATCCTTAATTGCCCTTGAGAAGGTGGTGGTGAGCTGCCTTTTTGGAGCTGCTGCAGTCCATGTGTTGTACGTAGACCCACAGTGCTGTTAGGAAGGGAGTTCCAAGATTTTGATCCAGTGACAGTGAAGGACTGGTGATATAGTTCCCAGTCAGGACAGTGTGTAACTTGGAGGGGAGCTTGCAGATGGTGGTGTTCCCATTCATCCAATGTCCTTCTAGGTGGTCGAGGTTGGGGGTTTGGAAGGTGCTGTCGAAGGAGGCTTGGTGAGTTGCTGCAGTGCATCTTGTAGATGGTACACACTGCTGCCACTGTTCACTGGTGGTGCAGGAAGTGAATATTTAAAGTAGTGGATGGAGTGCTGATCAAGTGATATGCTTTGTCCTGGATGGTGTTGAGTTTCTTTGGTGTTGTTGGAGCTCCACTCATCCAGGCAAGTGGGGAGTATTACATCACACTCCTGACTTGTGCCTTGTAGATGGTGGACAGGAGGTGAGTTACTTGCAGCAGAAGTCCCAGCCTCTGACCTGCTCTTGTAGCTACGGTATTTTTATGACTGATCCAATTCAGTTTCTGCTCATTGGTAACCCCCCGGATGTTGATTGTGAAGGATTCAGCAATGGTAATGTCATTGACTGTCAAGGGGAGATGGTTAGATTCACTCTTGTTGGAAATGGTCATTGCCTGGCATTTTTGTGGCGTGCATGTTACTTGCCACTTATCAGTCCAAGCCCAATCTTGCCCAGGTCTCTCTACATGTGGACACGGACTGCTTCAGTATCTGAGGAGTTACTAATGCAACTGAACATTTTGCAATCATCAGTGAACATTTCCACTTCTGACCTTATGATGGAAGGAAGTTTATTGATGAAGCAACTGAAGACGGTTGGGGCCGAGGACACTACCCTGAGGAACTCCTGAGCGATGTCTGGTACTGAGATGATTGGCCACCAACAACCAGCACCATATTCCTTTGCGCAAGGTATGACTCCAACCAGTGGAGAATTTTCTCCTTGATTGCCATTGACTTCAATTTTGCAAGGGCTCCTTGATGCCCTTGGCAAGAGCAGTCACTGTCACCTCACCTCACCTCCTGAATTCAGCTCTTCTGTCCATATTTGGGCCAAGGCCATAATGAGGTCAGGAACTAAGTGGCCCTGGCGGAACCCAAAATGAGCATTGGTGAGTAGGTTATTGCTGTGTAAGTGCTGCTTGATAGCACTGTCAGCGACACCTTCCATCACTTTACTGATGATCAAGAGGAGGCTGATCGGGCAGGAATTGACCGGGTTGGATTTGTCCTGCCTTTTGTATACAGAACATACCTGGGCAATTTTCCACATTGCTGGGTAGATGCCAGTGTTGTAGCTTGGCGGGCGGTGTGGCTAGTTCTGGAGCACAAGTCTTCAGCACTGCAGCCAGGATGTTGTCAGTATCCAGAGCCTTCAGCCATTTCTTGATATCATGTGGAGTGAAGTGGATTTAGCTGAAGATTGGCACCTGTGATGCTGGGGACCTCAGGAGGAGGCCGAGATGGATCATCTACTTGGCACTTCTGGCTGAAGATGGTTGCAAATGATTCAACCTTGTATTTTGCACTGATATACTGGTCTCCCCTATCATTAAGGATGGGGATGTTTGTGGAGCCTCGTCCTCCTGTTAATTGTTTAATTATCCACCACCATTCAGGACTGGATGTGGCAGGACTGCAGAGCTTTGATCTGATCTGTTGGTTGTGAGATCACTCAGCTTTATCTATTGCATGCTGCTTCCGCTATATGACATGCAAGTAATCCTGTGTTGTAGCTTCACTCATTTTTAGGTCTGCTTGGTGCTGTTCCTGACATGCCCTCCTGCACACTTCATTGAAGCACTATTGCTCCCTTGGCTTGATGGTAATGGTAGAGTGAGGGATATGCCAGGCCATGAGGTAACATATTGTGTTTACATACAATTCTGCTGCTGCTGATGGCCCACAGTGCCTCATGGATGCCCAGTTTTGAGCTGCCAGATCTGTTCATTTCTTCCCTCAGAAATAATTGAAAAAAAAATTCTGAAGAAATGCAGGAACTAAATAAAAAGGAGAGAGAAATAAATACTGACAAAATGGATGGCAGCATTTGGAAGGTAAAAAGATTTCAGTTTTATTATCGATGAGTGAGAGGAATATATCACACTTTGGGGCTCCTGGAAGTGGATTTACTGATAATCTGGGGAATTGTTAGGAAGCTGCTTCATAGTTGGTGGAACAAATTCCCGCCTTTGGGGTGGAGCCAACAGCTGCATCCGTCCAATAACAGATAGAGTAGAAGTACTGTATCAGGCCTTGTTAACTCAGTTGGTACAGCATGAGACTTTTAATCTCAGGGTCTTGGATTTGAGAGCCTTGTTGTGTGGTTGTTCTTCCCTTTTTCAGTCTTTATCAGCAGAGAGTTCAAGGATTGTTTGAAATTAAATTCAACAACATCACCAGATTTCAACTACTCCCACCCCGCCCCCTCCCAGTGTAATTGACAGAACTCTCAACCTCTGCCTTCCCCCTTCCCCTCCCTCCCAGAACTGCGTCAGGGTTCCCCTTGTCCTCATTTTCCACCCCACCTGCCTCCACATCCAAAGGATCATCCTCCACCGTTTCCGCCACCACCAGCGTGATGCCACCACTAAACGCATCCTCCACTCCCCTGTCAGCATTCCGAAGGGATTGTTCCCTCCGCGACACCCTGGTCCACTCCTCCATTACCCACAATACCTCGTCCCCTTCCCAAGGCACATTCCCATGCAATCGCAGGAGATATAATACCTGCCCTTTTCCCTCCTCTCTGCTCATTATCTAAAGCCCCAAACACTCCTTTTAGGTGAAGCAGCGATTTACTTGTACTTCTTTCAATTATGTATACTGTATTCACTGCTCACAATGCGGTCTCCTCTAAACTGGGGAGACCAAACGCAGATTAGATGGAACACCTCTGCACAGGCCGAAAGCATGATCCTGAGCTTCTGGTTTCTTGCCATTTCAACACTCCCCCCTGCTCTCATGTCAACATTTCTGTCTTTGGCCTGTTCCAGTGTTCCAGTGAAAATCAACCCAAGCTCGAGGAGCAGCACCTGACCTTTTGATTCGGCACTCTACAGCCTTGTGGATTGAACATTGTGTTCAATAACATCAGAGCATGACTGGTGTCAGGCAACCACAAGCATTAACACACTCTTTGCATTTGTCCCAGGACAGCTTTGTTATTTAATCTCTCCTGCCCTCTGCCCTATCAAACACCTTCCCCTTTGTTCTCTCCCACATGCCCCTCCCCTTCACTTGTTTGAAACCGAATTCTTTTCTAACCTGTGTCAGTTCTGATGAAAGGTCACAGACCAGAAACATTAACTCTGTTTCTCTCACCACAGATGCTGCCAGAGCTATTGAGTATTTCCAGCACTTTTTGTTTTTATTTCAGATTTCCAGCATCTGCAGTATTTTGCTTTTATTGTGTCAGAAAGTCTTTCCTTGATTCAGGACTCTGACCTCTCTCCAGAATCTCTCTGCTAAAGATTGAACTTTATCTCATTTCACTCACAGCTCAGGGTCAGTGTGGCACAGTGGGACTTCTGGTTGTCTCCCACTTCACAGTCCAAATGTACTGAGAAAACAATGGGGAATATTACTCACATGTTGTGTTCTGTAACTTTTTACAAACACTTTAATGTATATATTGTCTTCCAAAGCAGTGACAGAATGGTGGCTTTAGTGTGTTGTTGAAATAGCTTTGTTGAGTTCGTGTTGTACTAACAGTTAAACAGTTCTTGGTTCAATCCCAGGTTTTGGCAGTCCCAGGGGACTGTCAGAGAATACAGCAGAATATAGATAGATTGGAGAGTTGGGCAGAGAAATGGCAGATGGAGTTCAATCAGGGCAAATGCGAGGTGATGCATTTTGGAAGAGCCAATTCAAGAGTGAACTATACAGTAAATGGAAAAGTCCTGGGGAAAATTGATGTCCAGAGAGATTTGGGTGTTCAGGTCCACTGTTCCCTGAAGGTGGCAACGCAGGTAAATAGAGTGGTCAAGAAGGCATACGGCATGCTTTCCTTCATCGGACGGGGCATTGAGTACAAGAGTTGGCAGGTCATGTTACAGTTGTATAGGACTTTGGTTCGGCCACATTTGGAATACTGCGTACAGTTCTGGTCGCCACATTATCAAAAGGATGTGGATGCTTTGGAGAGGGTGCAGAGGAGGTTCACCAGGATGTTGCCTGGTATGGAGGGCGCTAGCTATGAAGAGAGGTTGAGCAGATTAGGATTATTTTCATTAGAAAGACGGAGGTTGAGGGGGGACCTGATTGAGGTGCACAAAATCATGAGAGGTATAGACAGGGTGGATAGCAAGAGGCTTTTTCCCAGAGTGGGGGTTTCAATTACTAGAGGACACGAGTTCAAAGTGAAAGGGGAAAAGTTTAGGGGGGATATGCGTGGAAAGTTCTTTACGCAGAGGGTGGTGGGCACCTGGAACGCATTGCCAGCGGAGGTGGTAGATGCGGGCACGATGGAGTCTTTTAAGATGTATCTAGACAGATACATGAATGGGCGGGAAGAAAAGAGATACAGAACCTTAGAAAATAGGCGACATGTTTGGAGAGAGGATCTGGATCGGCGCAGGCTTGGAGGGCCGAAGGGCCTGTTCCTGTGCTGTAATTATCTTAGTTCTTTGTTCTAACCTCTCCTGTGTCTTTTTCTTTGGCTCCAATTGTCAAGCTGCATGATTTACTCTGAAATTAGCACCAGAGAACCAAGGCACCAGCGAACATGAGGAGCTGAAATTAGCACAGATCAAATCCACTTAATATTTCTGACTGAATATGGTTGCAAATGCTTCAGCTTCATCTTTTGCACTGACGTGCTCAGCACCACCATCATTGAGGATGTGAATGTTTTTGGAGCCTCCTCATCTTGTTAGTTATTTAATTATCCACCACCATTCACGACTGGATGTGGCAGGACTGTGGAGCTGTGATCTGATCCTGAGGGA
Organism: Heterodontus francisci; assembly: GCF_036365525.1. NCBI lineage: Eukaryota > Metazoa > Chordata > Chondrichthyes > Heterodontiformes > Heterodontidae > Heterodontus > Heterodontus francisci. The sequence continues at coordinate 2,641,412 of NW_027142345.1, forward strand.
GATATCCGTGCGTGGAGTGGCGGGATGTATGGAGAGTGATCCTGAAGAGGGTGTCCGAGCCTGGAGTGGAAGCTTTCTGTGGAGGTACAGGAGTAGGCCATTCAGCCCCACTGTTTTATAAAGGTTTAGCATAACTTATTTGCTTTTACTCTATGCCTCTATTAATAAAGCCAAGTGTCCTGTTTGCTCTTCGCAACCTTTTCAAACCTTGATCAAAAAAGATTGGTGTACATTGTCTCATTCTTCCTCCCAAACTGTATCACTTCACAATTTTCTGTGGAAAATGTTATCTGTTGTGTGAAAGCCCATTTTACCAGTGTGTTTAAGTTCCTCTGAAGTGTGTTACTGTCACTGGCAGAGGACGAAATTCACGAGCATTCTTTGATGCTATCTCCGTGGAAAGAGCAATCTTACACACTAGCTCAAATTGGGATTTTGTGTGTTTGGTATCTTTCCTCATCCACCAATATAAGCACAAATCGGTCTCATAATGTACGGTCTAAGAATGTGCCAATGTTGCAATGTGGTGATAAATTCTTCAGTGTCACAATGTACTCACCAACTGTTTCACTACTTTTCTGATTTCTGGATCCAAGTTTGTAGCTTTCCGCGATCTCTAGTGGCTTAGGGTTGAGCCTCACTTCAACGAAGAAACGGAAAGTTATGATTTAAAGATTACACTGTCAATCATTCACATCTCTGTCTTCTCCTGAACTTCGAGTTCAAATTTGTTTGTGACGTTGAGTCACACGTTAAGACAGCACAGTCTTTTTCTTTGTGAAGGAATTGATTTGGGAATGGCTGTTTGAAACTGTCCCTTCTTGCACAGAAATTCAGTGCAAATACTTGATCACTCACAATTTCCTTGAGAGAAATTTGTTCACAATCGCATTCGACACGGAAACTGCCTCAGCATTAATCTCACTGAAGCAGAATGTGACCGTGTTGTATGTTTCAGAATGTTGGTGCCGTTATTTGTCGCTTTTAACCGAGACCGGGACACAGGGTTCATCCGAGTTTGGAATATATTATCATTCAGGAGGAAGAAAAATCAACAGGAACCAAATAAGAAAACCCAGTCTCCAGATTTGAGAATCTGGAGATCCGCTTTGGGAAAGTGAATCAGAGCAGAATGAAGGGTGAACAGTCCAACTGCCCAGAAGAGATGAAAACACGGCTCAGTCAACACGTTCCCCTGGTTTATGATGCTGGAACATTCCTCACACAGAAATGATTCAACCCAATGACAAACATTCTTACAGCTGATAATTTATGCTACTGATTTAAAGACTGTCTCATGTGGTTACCGAGTGACGACGAGAAGATATTAAACTTTGTTCTATTCAATCCAGCTGTGATGAAGTTTGAATTTTTCTACCTTTTATAAACAGTATTTGAAGGGTCTCGGTAACAATGTTCAGTGTTGATGAGAGTGGGGTCTGGGTGAGAAGCTGCTGAGTGTGACAGGGTCAGGACTGGATGCAGGAAGTTCTCTGACAGTCTCCCTCTATCTCTCTAATGGGTTTGAGTTGATTTACGACTGGTAGCTTTTATTTTACTTTTCTTATTTAGAGATACAGCACTGAAACAGGCCCTTCGGCCCACCGAGTCTGTGCCAACCAGCAACCACCCATTTATACTAATCCTACATAAATCCCATATTCTCTACCACATCCCCACCATTCTCCTACCACGTACCTACACAAGGGACAATTTCCAATGGCCAATTTATCTATCAACCTGCAAGTCTTTTGGAGGTGGAAAGAAACCAGAGCACCCGGCGGAAACCCACACAGACACAGGGAGAACTTGCAAACTCCACACAGGCAGTACCCAGAACTGAATCCTGGTCGCTGGAGCTGTGAGTCTGCGGTGCTAACCATTGCGCCACTGTGCTGCTGTTGGTGTTTTGATAAATGAAGGAAGTTCCTTCCACCCATTTTTTTTGGACAGACAGTGTGGTATAAGGATGTAAAGGGTTAATGCTGAAGATAGTGGGATCAACCCCTCCCACTGTCAGAGTGATGATGGAACAGTCACATGAGATGAAGTTTGGGAGAAGAGAGAGCAGCACCAAGGATATTGTGTAAATTGGAAAAGAGTTCTTAGTTCTTTCAGCAGGAACTGTGTCCAGAAAATATCGAGAAACTCACAATTTTATTATTCAGGAGTAGGAACACAGATATTAATTCCAAGTGACAGTTCTGGGACCAATTAACAAAAAAAGTAGAGAACAATATTGCTCACTGATTGAAATCCCCCAGTGAGGAGACAGTTAAACAGGTGATCTGTTGGGGCATCCTTCGATCCAAGGTTTCAGCAACATTTAATCTCCATTTTTGGTGAAATTCTCTGTTATTTGCAATTTTTTTTATCAGCTTTGATGGGCGAGTGAAAAAACTGAAAAAATTGAACAGTTCCATCCTTTCTTTTCTTCCTTCTTCTCTTCTTTCCATCAGTTTCTCTTTTCTGTCCCAGATCAATATAATGATGAGAATCCCAATTTAATCTGCTGTTTCTGGTGTTTTATCCATTCCAATCAAAATTTCAACATTCCAATCAAATCTATTTGTTATTCCACAGTGTCTCTCCATGTGTTTTATTCTGTTGTATTCTCTCACAGTCTGTTTGATGATCAATGTAACATCTCACTCTCTGTTCTGGTGAAGATCAGAAGCAGTGATATCTGTTTACACCACCCGACAAGTCGGCTTGAGGCTGTGCCTCGCTGATCATGTGGAGTTAAAGCAATACTTCCAGTCAGTTAGTTCAGTTGTCATTTCATGAGAAATTCGGTCATCATGACTTCGTCAGTGACCTAATGGTTCAGGTGTCTGAGTGATGTTAATCATGATGTGATGGAATGATTGTATGTTCCAGTCTTTCCGTGGTGGGTTTTCACACTGAGTAGAAACGTGTTGGACATGGTCTGGAAATGTTTCACACCGCTCCATTCCCAACTTCATTTACTGACAGAAGATATATTTCCATCATTGCACAGCTGGCTGCATAGCCAGAAACTGTGCTGAAGGTGACAGCTATGCCTCTGCAGCTGACAAGGTGGCCGAGAGGTTAAGGTGATGGACTGTAATCCATTGTGCTCTGCACACGTGGGATCGAATCCCATCCTTGTCGCTAGTTTATGAACTGTTTAGTGTATCGTTTCTGTTGGGGGAGTTTATGTGTGAAGTCAGCCTCGAAACCTGTTCTTGTCAATGTCCAGACAGTGATTCCAGAATTTGTTATACTTATTTAAAATTGAGACAGACAATTGGAATTCTTCACTCAAACTGCACTGGAATGAAGATCAAATAGGGATCACGAAACGGAGCAGGATTTTTCCTCCCCTCCTTCCTTCCATCTTTACTTTCTCTCTGTTGCGCCAAGTGAAAGACAAATGGGAAAAGCAAATGGCGAGGGAGCAGATGCCGAAAATTATCCTTTGGCAAGAAATTTATTTTCAATCTTCTTGATAGATTAAGTGAGTGAGCAATGCTTTGGCAGATGGAGTTTAAAATGAGGGGTCATCTACTACCTACGATAGATCAGAGTGTTTTTTTGTAAGAGGTGAGATGTTAGAAACGGCGGAGGAGCAGAGACCCGAATACTGAATTAATAAAAGCTAGTGGACTGGTAGAAAATAATGTGAAAAGTGAACAGAATCTGAAGATTGGAACTCATGTTGCAGTGATATAAAGCTCTGTGCTCCTGAAGTAAATGTCCAAGCCCAGATTGTGGGGAATCTGTGGAGAGTGATTTGGTTTTTATTCATTCTTGGGTGTGAGTATCGCTGATAAGGCTAGCATTTATTACCCATTTATATTGCCGTTGAGAAGTTGGTGGAGAGTTGCCTTCTTGAACTGATGCAGTCTTTATGGTGCAGGAACACCCACAGTGCTGTTGGGGAGGGAGTTCCAGGATTGTGACCCAACAACAGTGAAGAAATGGCGATATCGTTCCAAGTCAGGATGGTGAGTGACTTGGAGGGGAACCTGCAGGTAGTGAGTTCCCATGCATCTGCTGCCCTTGTCCTTCGAGGTGGTAGTGGTCACGAGTTTGGAAGGTGCTGTTGAAGGTTACTTGGCGAGTTGCTGCAGTGCATGTGGAGATGGTACACACTGCAGCCACTGTTTACTGGTTGTGGAGGGATTGAATGTTTAAGGTGGCGGGTGAGGTGCCGATCAAGTGCGCTGCTTTGTCCTGGATGGTGTTGAGCTTCTTGAGTGTTGTTGAGTGGGATGTATTCCATCACACTCCTGACTTGTGCCTTGTAGATGGTGGACAGGATTTGGGGTGTCAGGAGGTGAGATACTTGCTGCAGAATTCGTAATCTCTGACCTGCGCTTATAGCCACAGCATAGATGTGACTGGTCCAGTTACATTTCTGGTCAAGATGTTGATGGTGGGGGATTTAACGATGATAATGCTTCTGAATATCAAAAGGTAGATTTTTTTTCTCTCTCATTGGAGATGTTCACTGCTTGGCACTTGTGTGGCCAGAAGGTTGCTTGTCACTTATCAGCTCAAGCCTGAATGTTGCTCAGGTCTTGCTGCTTGCAGGCACAGACTACTTCAGTATCTGAAAAGTTGTGAATCATCATCTAACATTCCCACTTCTGACTTATGTTGAAGAGAAAGTCGTCAATGAAACAGCTGGGAAGTTTGGGTCTACGACACTACCCTGAGAAACTCCTGAGGCAATCTCCTGGGCTGAGATGATTAGCCTCCACTAACCACAACATCTTGTTTTGTGCTAGGTATGACTTCAACAAGTGGAGGGTTTTCCCCCTGATTCCCATTGACTTCAATTTTGCGAGGCATCCTTGATGCCACACGCACTCAAGGGCAATCACTCTCACCTCTCCTCTGGAATTCCAGTCTTTCGTCTCTGTTTGGACCAAGCTGCAATGAGATCATAAGAACAGAAGATCGGAAGAACTCTTAGCAGGAGTAGGCGATTAGGCCCCTCGAGCTTGCTCCGCCATTCAATAGGATCATGGCTGACCTGATCATCACCTCAACCCCACTTTCTTGCCTGCCCACATAACCCTTGGCTCTCTTGTAGATAAAAATCTTGAAGACATTCAATGACCCAGCCTCCACTGCTCTCTGCGGTAAAGAATTCCAAAGATTAATGACACTCTGAGAGAAGAAATACCTTCTTAAATGTAAAAGCCCTAAATCTGAAACTGTGTCTCCTAGTTCTAGATTCCACCACGAGAGGAAACATCCTCTCAGCATCTACCCTGTCAAGCCCCCTCAGAATCTTATATGTCTCAATACGTTCTCCTTTCATTTTTCTCAACTCCAATGAGTATCGGTCCAACCTGCTCAACTTTCCTCATGAGACAACACCTTCATCACAGGAATTAATCCAATGAACCTTCTCTGAACTGCCTCCAATGCAAGTATATCCCTCCTTAAATAAGGAGACCAAAACTGTACACAGTACTCTAGGTGTGGTTTCACCAGCACCATGTACATTTGTAGCAAGACTTCTCTACTTTTATACTCCATCCCCCTTGCAATAAAGCGTAACATTCCATTTGCCTTCCTAATTATTTGCTGTACCTGCATGGTAACTTTTTGTGATTCATGTACGAGGACACCCAGATCCTTCTACACCGCAGCATTCTGTAATCTCTCACAATTTAAATAATATTTTCCTTTTCTATTCTTCCTACCAAAGTGGATAACCTCACATTTTCCCACATTATACTCTATCTGCCAAATTATTTCCTGGAGTTGAGAGACCCTGGCAGAACCTAAATTGAGCATTGATGATCAGATTATTGCGAAGTGTGTGGTGCTTGATAGCACTGTTGGTGACATCTTCCATCACTTTGCTGATGATTGATAGTAGACTGATGGGGCGGCAATTGGTCAGATTGGATTTGTCCTGCATTTTTTTTGTGGAGACGGCACACTTGGGCAACTTTCCACATTGTCAAGTAGATGCCCGTGTTGTCGCTCTACTGGAACAGCTTGGCTGAGGGCGCAGCTAGTTCTGGAGCACAAGTCTTCAGTACTAGTGTGGAAGTGAGCAGAAAGGCATGGCACTATGCTTAATGGGAAATATAGCCAAGTTAGGAATAGTAGCTTTGCTGAGCTTTGATTTTAAGTGGCAGAAACCACAATGAAATAGTTAAAAGTAAAGGCAGAGCGTGTGAGACTGTAAAGACTAGCCGACACTGGTAATTGCAAAGACATCTGTTCTTTATGGCCTGATTGTGTGACTCCCTGTGGTTTGGAACAAATGGACTCCTGTGAATCAAATGATGTCCATCCCTGTGTGAGTGATAAGGAGTGCTCGGCCTCTCTTATCTTCGTGAACTGCCACGACTTGATGCAGCTGCAGACTGCATGAAACACTCAGGAATGTACACCTAACAGAGATAGCAGGATGCGCCGCAATTACTTGTCACAAAGTAGAGACAGACTCATGATCCATGTAGGGAGTGAGACTAGAATGATTATTGATGATTCCTATGCTCTTGCTAATTAGCTTGATTGTCCGCTTTGTTTTATCTTGCTTGTACAAAACAATATTTTATTAGTAACAAGTATGTATTGAAAATGGAGTGTATTGTAACCTCAGTAACAGATGTACTGCATGTCACCACGTGGGTGAAGTCGAATTGGATCGCACTGATTGGTTAAACAAGGGGGTGTAGCATGAATCTTAATGTATAAACAGTAGTACCTGTATCAAAAAACTTCACTTACTCTAGTGGACCAGACAGACTCTGGGTGGAGTCAGTGTTGTTGCATTAGAGTAAGTCAGCCGGCTAAATGGGCAAATAAAGTAATTGATTTTACCTACACATCCGACTCAGTATATTTACTGAACCAGACTGAAGCCAAAAAGAACTCAGATTTACACTAGAGCCGGAATGTTGTTAGGGCCCATAGTCTTTGCTGTATCGAGTGCCTTCATCTATTTCTTGCCATTATGTGGAGTGAAGCAAATTGGCTGAAAACTGGAAGCTGTGATGCTGGGGACCTCAAGAGGCCGAGATGAATCATCCACTGAGCAATTTCTGACTGAAGATGGTTTCAAATGCTTCAGCTTCATCTTTTGCACTGACGTGCTCGGCTCCACCAACATTGAGGATAGGGATGTTTTTGGAGCCTCCTCATCTGGTTCGTTATTTAATTGTCCTCCACCTTTCATGACTGGATACCTAGTTTCTCAGGGCAGTGTCCAAGGCCCAACCATCCTCAGCTGTTTCATTGATGGCTTTCTCTTCAACATAAGTGAGAAGTGGGAATGTTCGCTGATGATTCACAACTCCTCAGATACTGAAGCAGTCTGTGCCTGCAAGCAGCAAGACCTGAACAACATTCAGGCTTGAGCTGATAATTGACAAGCAACATTCTTTGATCGGATCCTGATTGAGATATCCGTGCGTGGAGCGGTGGGATGTATGGAGAGTGATTCTGAAGAGGATGTCTGAGCCTGGAGGGCAGAATCTGTGGAGAGTGGTCCTCAAAGGATGTCCGTGTCTGGAGATTTAGGATCTCGAAGAGGGTCTCCGAGCCCATAGTGCTGGGATCAATGGAGAGTGATCCTGAAGTGGGTGTCCGAACCTGGAATGGCGGGATCTGTGGAGAGTGATCCTGAAGTGGGTGTCTGAGCCTGGAGGGCAGAATCTGTGGAGCGTGATCCTGACGAGTGTGTGTAAACCTGGAATGGAAGCTTTCTGTAGAGGTACAGGTGGAGGCCCTTCATTCCCAGTATTTTATAAAGGTTTAGCATAACTTATATGCTTTTACTCTATGCCTCTATTAATAAAGCCAAGTGTCCTGTTTGTTTTTAGCTACCTTTTCAATCCTTCTAACATTGGTGTACATTGTCTCTCTGCTCCTGCACCCAGTTTAGAATTGTAACGTTTCATTTATCTGGCATTCTTCCTTCCAAATTGTATCACTTCACACTTCTCTGTGTAAAATTTCATCTGTTATGTGAAAGCCCATTTTACCATTTTGTTTTAAGTTCCCCTGAAGTGTGTTACGATCACTGGCATAGGACAAAATTCCTGAGCATTCTTTGATGCTATCTCCATAGACAGAGCAATCGTTTACGCGAGCTCAAATGTAGGATTTTGTGTGTTTAGTATCTTATTTCACCCACCAATATAAGCACAAATATGTCACGTAAATCCTGTTCACTGCAGTCCCTGCTGCTGTTTTCTGCCTATATTTACAGACTTTAATCTCAACCTCGTCACCATGTTCCCTAATATATTCAGGGGGCATCAGCAGAGAAAATGTTCAAGCGTGGCAAGTGCAAGGAAGTGTTTATTTATGTCATTATGTCATGAACATAATATACAAATTTTACATGTGTGAATCATCAATATGTGTCTTCATAAATGGATCCCCGTCACAATAAACACTGCCACCTTTCAATGTTTAGCAGACAGGTTTGACGGCCTGATGTGTTTGATTCCCATATTAATGTGTTTGTACAAAGTTCGGGGAAAGATGGAGATACGAATAATTTACAGGGAAATCTTTTAAGCATATTACCACATCTCTCACTCACAAAGATCTGCAAACACATGGATTCCAAAAGAACCTGAGTACAAAATCACCTAAAATAAACACAGCCAGAGAGACTTGCAATAACCTGTAGCTCAGGGAAAATACATGATGTTATGGAAGGGATTCTGTTTCTTCTGTTAAAATATTTTTTGAAGAAGTCATAATCAAACTGAATAAATGTAGGACCAGTTCTTTTTCAAGAGAGCACCAAAAGAACCAATTTGGCAACTATGTTTACTGGTTGTCACATGATTCAAGTTAAATATAGAACAGAAACCCTGGTAACCGGGAGAAATATGGTTCGTGAAGTCAGTCATGCCCCTTGATTGGACAACCTTGGCAGCAGCAGCGCAAACCTCAGACAGCAGAAAACTCAGAACCTTTGGTTGGAGCAGTCAGTGTGTTTTACCTGCTGGAGTGAGCAGCTGATAAAGTTAGCCTGAAGAATCGTCAAGGAAGGAGAGAAGACCACAACCCAGTTTGTTTTCCAGAAAATCTTTAAAAGACCCTGAGAAGTCCACTGAGTTAATTCATCTTGTCGCATGTCTTTGAAGAAGGCCTGCTAAAATTAATTCTCAATGCCTTCTGAAAAGAACTGTTCTAAAATACCCTAGTGACCTGTCTACGTATACTCGGAAGTTAGACTGTATTCCAGTTTTGGAGCAACATATCTCATCTGATGATTTCTTCAAAAATGAGCAAATAAACAGCCCAAGAGGTTTTTTTTGTCTGTAACAGAGTGCTGAATTAAAAAAAAAATTCCTTTTATTTTTTCAGCTATCCGGTGTGTGTGTGTGCGTGTGGCTCGAAGATAAAAAAAGGACTTTAAAAGTTGTTCAAGGTGAAAAAGGAACTTTTAAAATTTCCACCTGTGTGTTTATGCTTTACTTCATGACTAGTTAAAACTTGTTCGACAATAAATGGATAATTTTGTTGTTCATTAAAGAAACCTGGTCAGTGTCTTCTATTCTGGGAAAAATAGAGTATATGATTGACTGTATCAGCAGTGGGAAAAGTTCACATAGATGTTGTGACCTGTGGAGAAGTGGGATGAGAATAAAGAGTGCCCTCCTCTGCCCTTAGCTGTCACAGCACTTGTGATCTGGCTCAGCAGCTTAATTGGTTCGAGTGTTTGTCTAATAATCAGAAAATCTTGAATTCATATCATGGCTTCAAAAGTTTAGCTATCAATCATTTACATCCATTTTCTTGTGAACTTTAACTTTTCTTATGAATTTCATTCACAAAAGAAAACAGCTCAGTGGTTGCCTTTGTGAAGGATGTGAGTTTGAAATGGCTGTTCCTGCTCGTACAGATGTCCAGTGCTAATATTTCAACGGCAACTCAATCCCCTACAATTTCTTTGAGAGCAATGTGTTTGCAGTTGCATTTAACCTGGAAAACAGCTCAACATTAATCTCACTGAAGGAAAGTGTGACCGTGTTGTATGTTTCAGAGTGTTTGTGTCATTTTGTGTCTCTTTTAACCAAGACTATAACACGACGCAAAGGGGAGGGTTGATCCGAGGTTTAGAATATATTATCATTCAGGAGCAAGAAAAATCAAATGGAACAAAATAAGAAAACCCAGTCGCCAGATTTGAGAATCTGTAGATCCGCTTTGGGAAAGTGAATCAGAGCAGAATGAAGGGTGAACTGTCTGACTGCCCAGAAGAGATGAAGACACAGCTCAGTCAGCACGTTCCCCTGGTTTATGATGCTGGAACATTCCTCACACATAAATTATTCAATCAATATTCATCTGCCAAGTCGGTCTGAGGCTGTGCCTCTCTGATCATGTGGAATTAAACCAATTCTTCCAGTCAGTTAGTTCAGTTGTCATTTCATGAGAAATTAGGTCATCATGACTTCGTCAGTGACCTCATGGTTCAGGTGTCTGAGTGATGTTAATCATGATGTGATGAAATGATTGCATGTTCCAGTCTTTCCGTGGTGGATTTTCACACTGAGTAGAAACGTGTTGGACATGGTCTGGAAATGTTTCACACCGCTCCATTCCCAACAGGCCATGACCTGATGTGATGGAAATTTCATTGACTTACAGAAGCTGCATTTCCATCATTGCACATCTGGCTGCACAGCCAGGATCTGTACTGTCCAAGCAGCTGACAAGCTGGTCGAGAGGTTAAGACGGTGGCGTACTAATGCATTTTGCTTTGCATGTGTGGGTTCGGATCCCAATTTTGTCGTTAGTTTATGAAGTGTCTAGGACATTGTTGTGGGGGAGCTTTTGTGGAAAGTTGGCCTGGAAACATGTTCTTGTCAATATCTCGCTGGTGATTCCAGAATTGTTTATACTTTATTAAAATTGAGACAGACAATCGGAATTCTTCACCCAAATTGGACTGGAATGAAGATCAAATAGGGATCACGAAAAGGAGGAAGATGTTTCCCTCCCTCCTTCCTTCCATCTTTACTTTCTCTGGATTTACACCAAATGAAAGACTAACGGGAAAAGCAAACGGCGAGGGAGCAGAAGCAGAACATTATCCTTTGGCAAGAAATTTATTTTCAAATCTTCTTGATAGATTAAGTGAGTGAGCAATGTTTTGGCGGATGGAGTTTAAAATGTGGGGTCATCTAGGACCTACGAAAGACAGATCAGAGTGTTTTTTATAAGTGGTGAGATGTTAGAAACTGGAGAAGCAGAGACTCACGTGCTGAATCACTAAACACTAACGGACTGGTAGAAAATAATGTGAAAGGTGAATGGAATCTGAAGATTGGAACTCACGTTGTAGTTATATAAAGCTCTGTGCTCCTGAAGTAAATGTCCAAGCCTGAATTGTGGGGAATCTGTGGAGAATGATTTGTTTTTTATTTATTCTTGGGTGTGCGTATCGCTGGCAAGGCTGGCATTTATTGTCCATCCCTAATTGCCTTGAGAATGTGGTGGGGAGCTGCCTTCTTGAACTGCTGCAGTCAATGTGGTGTGGGAACACCCACAGTGCTATTGCAGAGGGAGTTCCAGGATTTTGACCCAACAACAGTGAAGAAATGGTGATATAGTTCCAAGTCATGATGGTGAGTGACTTGGAGGTGAACCTGCAGGTGGTGGTGTTCCCATGCATCTGCTGCCCTTGTCCTTCGAGGTAGTGATCACGGGTTTGGATGGTGCTGTCGAACGTTACTTAGCGAGTTACTGCAGTGCATCTTGTAAGTGGTACACACTGCTGCCACTGTGCTCTGGTGGTGGAGGGAGTGAATGTTTAAGGTGGTGGGTGAGGTACCGATGAAGAGGACTGCTTTGTCCTGGGTGGTATTGAGCTTTTTATATGTTTTTGGAGCTGCAGCTATCCAGAAAAGTGGAGAGTATTCCATCACACTCCTGACTTGTGCCTTGTAGACAATGGACAGGCTTTGGCATGTCAGGAGGTGAGATACTTGCTGCAGAATTCCCAATTTCTGACCTACGCTAAAAGCCGCAGCATAGATGTGACTGGTCCAGTTTAGTTTATAATCAATGGTAACCCCCAAGATGTTGTCGGTGAGGGATTCAGTGATGATAATGCTGCTGAGTATTAAAAGGTAGATGGTTTGATTCTCTCTCATTGGAGATGTTCACTGCGTGGCACTTTTGTGGCAACCAAGTCGCTTGTCACTTATCAGCTCAAGCCTGAATGTTGTTCAGGTCTCGCTGCTTGCAGACATGGACTGCTTCAGTATCTGAGGAGTTGTGAATCATCACCTAACATTCCCACTTCTGACTTAAGTTGAGGGGAAACTCATTAATAAAACAGCTGAGGATGGTTGAGCCTAGGACACTACCCTGAGAAACTCCTGAGGCAATGTCCTGGATTGAGATGATCGGCCTCCACCAACCATAATCATCTTGCTTTGTGCTAGGTATGACTCCAACAAGTGGACAATTTTCCCCTGATTCCCATTGATTTCAATTGTGCTAGGGATCCTTGATGCCTCACTCACTCAAGGGTAATTACTCTCACCTCTCCTCTGGAATTCCACTCTTTTGTCTCTATTTGGAACAAGCTGCAATGAGATCACAAGAACAGAAATAGTAGCAGCAGGAGGCCATTTGACCCCTCGAGCCTTCTCCGGCATTCAATAGGATCATGGCTGATCTGATCATGGCATCAACCCCACTTTCTTGCCTGCCCCCCATAACCCTTGACTTCCTTGTAGATAAAAATCCAAAGATGAACGACTGTCTGGGAGAAGAAATTCCTCCTCATTTCCTTCTTAAATGGAAAATCCCTAATTCTGAAACTGTGTCCCCTAGTTCTAGATTCCACCACGAGGGGAAACATCCTCTCAGCATCTACCCTGTCAAGACCCTTCAGAATCTTATATGTCTCAATACGATCACCTCTCATGTTTCTAAACTCCAATCAGTATAGGTCCAACCTGCTCAATCCTCCTCACAAGACAACCCCTTCATCACAGGAATAAATCCAGTGAAACTTCTCTGAACTTTTAAAAAAATTTCCAACATATACTTTATTCGTTAAAAAAACTATAAAAAGATACATTACGAAACAGTTCAAAAACAGCACCAAGTCAACAATACAAAGATTGCAAAGGAGATCAGTTTCCTTCAGTACAGGAGTGAATTGCCTCACAACCCTTCCATTTCACTTTACCTGCCATGTACTTTTTGCAGCAAACAAATATTTTCTGGAATAAAAACAAGAAATACTGGAACCACTCAGCAAGTCTGGCAGCATCTGTGGAAAGAGAAGCAGAGTTAACGTTTCGGGTCACTGACCCTACTTCGAAACTGACAAAGATTAAAAATGTCACAGGTTATAAGCAAGTGAGGTGGGGGTGGGGCAAGAGATAACAAAGGAGAAGGTGTAGGTTGGACAAGGCCACATCGCTGACCAAAAGGTCAGCAATATAAAAGGTTGTAAAAAATGTAAAAAAGCAAAAAAGAAGAAAAAAGAAAAAACAACGAAAAATGAAAGTAAAATGGGGGGCTGTCATGCTCTGAAATTATTGAACTCAATGTTCAGTCCGGCAGGTTGTAGTGTGCCTAATCGATAGATGAGATGCTGTTCCTCCAGCTTGCGTTGATGTTCACTGGAACACTGCAGCAATCCCAGGACAGAGATGTGAGCATGAGAGCAGGGGGGAGTGTTGAAATGGCAAGAAACCGGAAGCTCAGGGTCCTGCTTGCAGACCGAGCGGAGGTGTTCCGCAAAACGGTCACCCAGTCTGCACTTGGTCTCCCCAATATAGAGGAGACCACATTGTGAGCAGCGAATACAGTATACTACATCGAAAGAAGTACAAGTAAATCGCTGCTTCACCTGAAAGGAGTATTTGGGGCCTGGGATAGTGAGGAGAGAGGAGGTAAATGGGCAGGTATTACACCTCCTGCGATTGCAGGGGAAGGTGCCATGGGATGGGAACGAGGTGGTGGGGGTAATGGAGGAGTGGACCAGGTTGTCGCGGAGGGAACGATCCCTTCGGAATGCTGACAGGGGAAGGGAGGGGAAGATGCGACTGGTAGTGGCATCACGCTGGAGGTGGCGAAAATGGCAGAGGATGATCCTTTGGATATGGAGGCTGATGGGGTGGAAAGTGAGGACAAGGGGAACCCTGTCACGGTTCTGGGAGGGAGGGGAAGGGTTGAGGGCAGAAGTACGGGAAATGGGCCGGACACGGTTGAGGGCCCTGTCAACAACAGTGGGGGGGATTCCTCGGTTGAGGAAAAAGGAGGTCATACCAGAAGCACCGTCATGGAAGGTAGCATCATCAGAGCAGATGCGTCGGAGACGGAGAAACTGGGAGAATGGAATGGAGTCCTTACAGGAGGTAGGGTGTGAAGAAGTGTAGTCGAGGTAGCTGTGGGAGCTGGTGGGCTTATAATGGATATTGGTAGACAACCTATCCCCAGAGATGGAGACAGAGAAGTCGAGGAAGGGATGGGAAGTGTCAGAGCTGGACCACGTATGGGTGAGAGAAGAGTGGAAATTGGAAGCAAAGTTGATAAAGTTTTCCAGTTCGGGGCGGGAGCAGGAAATGGCACCGATACAGTCATCAATGTACCGGAAAAAGAGTTGGGGGAGGGGGCCTGAGTAGGGCTGGAACAAAGAATGCTCGACATATCCCACAAAAAGACAGGCATAACTAGGACCCATGCGGGTACCCATAGCGACACCTTTTACTTGAAGGAAGTGCGTGGAGTTGAAGGAGAAGTTGTTCAATGTGAGAACAAGTTCAGCCAGGCGGAGGAGGGTGGTGGTGGATGGGGACTGGTTGGGCCTCTGTTCCAGGAAGAAGCGGAGAGCCCTCAAGCCATCCTGGCGGGGGATGGAGGTGCAGCGCGATTGGACGTCCATAGTGAAGAGGAGGCGGTTGGGACCAGGAAACTGGAAATTGTCAAAATAACGTAAGGCGTCAGAAGAGTCACGGATGTAGTTGGGAAGAGACTGGACCAGCGGAGAAAAGATAGAGTCAAGATAGGAAGAAATAAGTTCAGTGGGGCAGGAGCAGGCTGACACAATGGGTCTGCCGGGACGTACCCGTTTGTGGATTGTGGGAAGGAGGTAGAAGCGGGCTGTCCGGGGTTGCGGGACTATGAGGTTGGAAGCTGTAGAGGGAAGATCTCCAGAGGAGATGAGGTCAGTGACAGTCCTTTGGACGGTGGCTTGATGTTCGGTGATGGGGTCATGGTCCAGAGGGAGGTAGGAAGAAGTGTCTGTGAGTTGGCACTGAGCCTCTGCAAGGTAGAGGTCGGTACGCCACACAACAACAGCACCACCCTTGCCTGTAGGTTTGATGACCATGTCGGGGTTAGACCTGAGAGAACGGAGTGCCTCAAGATCAGAGGGGGACAGGTTAGAGTGAGTGAGGGGGGCAAAGAAATTGAGATGATAAATGTCTAGCCGACAGTTTTCAATGAAGAGATCAAGAGCGGGTAAGTGGCCAGCGGGGGGGGGGGGGGGGTCCAAGTAGAGGGAGAATGCTGGAGGTGGGAGAATGGGTCTGCTGGTCGGGAGGAGGACTCCTGGTCAAAGAAGTGAGCCTGGAGGCGGAGAAATATTTTCTGGATACAGCCCGAGGGGATTTCCATGGATCCAGTCCCTCACTTCACCTTGGTGGGGGTACCTTACACAGTGGTCTTCCCCAGTGAACCTTTGCAGCGGCTGCCCCAAGCTGTAGTGCGTCCCTCAGCACGAAGTCTTGGACCTTGGAATGTGCCAGTCTGCAACTTTCGGTCGTGGACAACTCTTTGCGCTGGACGACCAGCAAGTTTCGGGCAGACCAAAGGGCGTCTTTCACCGAATTAATAGTCCTCCAGCAGCAGTTGATGTTTATCTCGGTGTGCATCCCTGAGAACAGCCTGCAGAGCACAGACTCCTGTGTTACACAGCTGCTTGGGATGAACCGCGATAAAAACCACTGCATCTTTTTCTACACCTGCTTTGCAAAGACAGACAGGGCAGTCCTCTCTCCTCTGTCTTGTTTGTTTGCTGTATTGAACCCTTTGCTGAGTCTATTAGGAAGGATGCAAGCATAAGGGGGGGGTTACAATCCGAGGCAGTGGAGTCACTCAGGTTAAAACTTCCCTGTACCTGGATGACGTCGCCGTCTTTTGGTCGGATCTGCTGTCCGTTCACAGACTGATCAGCATCTGCGACCATTTCGAACTCGCCTCGGTAGCCAAAGTTAACCACGGCAAGTGCGAGTCCATGTTCTTTGGGAACTGGGCTGACCGAGCATTTATCCCCTTCACCATCAGGTCAGACTACCTGATGGTGCTGGGGATATGGTTTGGAAGGGCTGGGACGTGCACCAAAACCTGGAAGTAGCGAGTAGCCAGGATACACCATAAGCTGAGCATGTGGGAGCAGCGATCTCTCTCCATTGTGGGTAAGAACCTGGTGATCAGGTGCGAGGCGCTCACGTTGCTGTACGTGGTGCAGGTCTGGCCCATACGCCACTCCTGCGCTGTGGCGATCACCCGAGCCATTTTCCGCTTCATATGGGGTTCCAAAATGGACCAGGTCTGGAGGGACACGATGTTCAAACCCCTGGATAAGGGCGGGAAAAATGTACCCAACGTCGCCCTCATTCTGATGACTACCTTCGTGTGCGGCTGCATCAAGCTGTGCGCAGATTCCCAGTGCACAATCTCCAAGTGTCACTACGTGCTGAGGTTCTATCTGTCCCCAGCGTTGTGAAGGATGGGCCTGCTCACATTGCCGCGGAATGCTCCATCCAGTTGGACCGTGCCGTACCACCTATCCTTCGTGGGAAAGTTTCTGTGGAAAAACATCTTTGACCACCAATCCTTCAGGTAGTGGTCTGCACGGAATGTCTTCAAGGCCCTACAGGAAAAGGAGATGGTGGATCCAGTCGGATGGTTCCCCGAGCAAACTTCCAAAGTCATTTGGCGGAATGCCTCATCACCAGAACTTTCAAACAAGCACCAAGATGAAACTTGGCTGGTGGTGAGAAGAGCCCTCCCCATCAGATCCTTCCTGCACGCCCGAAGTCTAACCCCCTCCGCACAATGCCCTCGAGGTGGCTGTGGTGGGGAAGAGACAGTTGCCCACCTCTTTCTCTGAATTGCCTCCAATGCAAGTATATCCCTCCTTAAATAAGGAGACCAAAACTGTACACAGTACTCCAGGTGTGGTTTCACCAACACCCTGTACATTTGGAGCAAGACTTCTCTCCTTTTATACTCCATTCCCCTTTGTAATAAAGGGTGACATTCCATTTGCCTTCCTAATTATTTGCTCTACCTGCATGCTAACTTTTTGTGATTCATGTACAAAGACACCCAGATCCTTCTATACCGCAGCATTCTGTAGTCTCTCGCAATTTAAATAATATTTAATTTATCTGTTCTTACTACCAAAGTGAATAACCTCACATTTTCCCACATTATACTCCAGCTTCCAAATGTTTGCCTGGATCCGAGAGGCCCTGGCGGAATCTAAACTGAGCATCGATGAGCAGATTATTGCTAAATGCGTGGTGATTGATAGCACTGTTGATGACATCTTCCATCACTTTGCTGATGATTGATAGTAGACTGATGGGGCGGTAATTGGTCAGATTGGATTTGTCCTGCTTTTTTTTATGGACAGGACACACCTGGGTAATTTTCCACATTGTCGAGTAGCTGTTTGTGTTGTCGCTCAAAAAAAAATTATCTTAATAAATTATCGGCTGGAAGCACGTTTGTCATCGGGTTGAATAATTTCTGTGTGAGGAATGTTCCAGCATCATAAACCAGGGGAACGTGCTGACTGAGCTGTGTCTTCATCTCTTCTGGGCAGTCGGACAGTTCACCCTTCATTCTGCTCTGATTCACTTTCCCAAAGCGGATCTACAGATTCTCACATCTGGAGACTGGGTTTTCTTGTTAGGTTCCTTTTGATTTTTCTTGCTCCTGAATGATAATATATGCCAACCTTGGATCAACCTTGCGTTGTGTCCCAGTCTTGGTTAGGAGCGACACATAACGGCACCAACACTCTGAAACAAACAACACGGTCACACTTTCCTTCAGTGAGATTAATGTTGAGGCGGTTTCCATGTTGAATGCAATTGTGAACAAATTTCTCACAAAGAAATTGTGGGTGATTTGAGCATTTGCACTGAATTTCTGTGCAAGGAGGGGCAGTTTCAAACAGCCATTCCGAAATCACTTCCTTCACAAAGACAAAGACTGTGCTGTCTTAATGTGTCAGTCAACTTCACAAACAAATTTGAACTCGAAGTTCAGGAGAAGACAGAGTGGTGAATGATTGATAGTGTTATCTTTGGATGAGAAAAGATACTAAACATACAAAATCCAACATTTGAGCTGGCATGTAAGATTGATCTTTCCATGGAGATGTTCACTGGAACACTGGAACAGGCCCAAGACAGAAATGTTGACATGAGAACAGGGGGTAGTGTTGAAATGGCAAGGAACCAGAAGCTCGGGGTCATGCTTTCGGACTGAGCCGAGGTGTTCCAGCTAATCTGCGTTTGGTCTCCCCAGTTTAGAGGAGACCACATTGTGAGCAGTGAATACAGTATACATAATTGAAAGAAGTACAAGTAAATCGCTGCTTCACCTGAAAGGAGTGTTTGGGCTTTAGATAATGAGCAGAGAGGAGGGAAAAGGGCAGGTATTATATCTCCTGCGATTGCATGAGAAGGTGCCTTGGGAAGGGGACGAGGTGTCAGGGATAATGGAGGAGTGGACCAGGGTGTCTTGGAGGGACCGATCCCTTAGGAATGTTGACAGGGGAGGGGAAGATGAGGTAGGTGTTTCCATCACGCTGGAGGTGGCGGAAATTGTGGAGGATGATCCTTTGGATGTGGAGGTAGGTGGGGTGGAAAGTGAGTCGCAGTTCTGGGAGGGAACGGAATGGGGAGGGCAGAGGTTGAGGGACCTGTCAACTACACTGGGAGGGTGGGGGGGAGGTGGTGGGGGGGGGCGGCAGGGTTGAAATCTAGTGATGTTGTTGAATTTAATTTCAAACACTCCTTGAACTCTCTGCCGATGAAGTCTGAAAAAGGGAAGAACAATCAGACAACAAGGGTCTCAAATCGAAGACCCTGTGATTAAAAGTCTCATGCTCTCCCAACTGAGCTAACAAGGCCTGATACAGTACTACTACTCTGTCTGTTATTGGACGGATGCAGCTGTTGGCTCCACCCCAAGGGTGAGAATTTGTTCCACCAAACATGAAGCAGTTTCCTATCAATTCCCCAGATTATCAGTAAATCTACTTACAGAAGCCCCAAAGTGTGATATATTCCTCTCACTCATCAATAATAAAACTTTCTTTTCACCTTCGAAATGCTGCCATCTATTTTGTCAATATTTATTTCTCTCTCCTTTTTATTTAATTCATGCATTCCTTAGGAATTTTTTCCCAATTATTTCTGAGGGAAGAACTGAACAGATCTGGCAACTCAAAACTGGGCATCCATGAGGCACTGTGGGCCATCAGCAGCAGCAGAATTGTATTTAAACACAATAATTTACCTCCTGGCCTGGCATATCCCTCACTCTACCATTACCATCAAGCCAAGGGAGCAATAGTGGTTCAATGAAGTGTGCAGGAGGGCATGTCAGGAGCAGCACCAAGCAGACCTAAAAATGAGGTGTCAACCTGGTGAAGCTACAACACAGGATTACTTGCATGTCAAACAGTGGAAGCAGCATGCAATAGACAGAGCTAAGCGATCTCACAACCAACAGATCAGATCAAAGCTCTGCAGTCCTGCCACATCCAGTCCTGAATGGTGGTGGATAATTAAACAATTAACAGGAGTCACAGAGAGTCATAGAGTCGTACAGCATAGAACCAGGCCATTCGGCCCACCGCGTCCATGCCGACCATAATGCCCATCTGTACTAATCCTACCTGCCTGCATTAATTCCATATCCCTCCATGCCTTGCTCATTCAAGTACCTGTCCAGATGCTTCATAAATGTCACTGCTGTTCATGCCTCCACCAGGCAGCTCATTCCAGATACCCACGATTCTTTCTGTGAAAAATTTACCCCTTTGGTCCCCTGTAAACCTCCTCCCTCTTACCTTAAATTTATGCCCTCTAGTTTTAGTCACCCCTACATGGGAAACAGACTCTGGCTATCTACACTATCTATGCCTCTCATAATTTTATATACCTCTATCATGTCCCCTCTCAGCCTCCTTCACTCCAGGGAAAACAGACCCAGCCTATCCAATCTCTCTTCATAACTCAGGCCCTCCAAACCAGGCAGCATCCTTGTGAATCTTTTCTGCACCCTCTCTAGCTTAATCACATCTTTCCTGTAGTGCAGCCACCAGAACTGCACACAGTACTCCAAATGCGGCCTAACCAACGTTATGTACAACTGTAACATGACGTCCCAACTCTTGTACTCAATGCCTCAGCCGATGAAGTCAAGCATGCCATCCGCCTTCTTCACCACCCTGTCTACCTGTGTTGCCACTTTCAGGGAACTATGTACTTGCACCCCAAGGTCTCTCTGCTCAACAACACTCCCCAAGGCCCTGCTTTCACTTTATATGTCCTGCCCTGGTTTAACTTCCCAAAATGCATCACTTCACACTTGTCCGCGTTAAATTCCATTTGCCAATCCCTTGCCCACTTTTCCAGTTGATCTATATCCTGTTGCAAACTTAGACAACCTTCTTCACTGTCCACTATACCACCAATTTTGGTGTCATCTGCAAACTTACTAATCATGCCCCTTACATTCACATCCAAGCCATTAACATATACGACAAGCAACAGAGGGCCCAGCACCGATCCCTGTGACACACCACTGGTCACTGGCCTCCAATCTGAAAAACAACCCTCCACTACCACCCTCTGCCTCCTATCACCAAGCCAATTTTGTATCCAATTGGCTAGCTCACCCTGGATCCCATGTGTTTGAACTTTCTGGACCAGCCTACCATGCAGGACCTTGTCAAAGGCCTTGCTAAAGTCCATGTCGACAGCATTCATTGGCCTACCCTTGTCAATCCTCTTGGTCACCTCCTCGGAAAACTCAATCAAAATCATGAGTCATGATTTCCCACGCACAAAGCCATGCTGACTATCCCTAATCTGACCTTGCCTTTCCAAATGCATATAAATCCTGTCTCTCAGAGTCCCTTCCAAGAACTTTCCCACCACTGATGTAAGGCTCACCGGCCTGTAGTTCTCTGGCTTATCCCTGCTGCCCTTCTTAAATAAAGGCACAACATTAGCTATCCTCCAGTCTTCCGGTACCTCACCTGTGGCTAACGATGATACAAAAGTCTCTGCCAGGGCCCCAGCAATCTCCTCCCTTGCTTCCCATAGCATCCTAGGATACACCTGGTCAGACCCTGGGGATTTATCCACCTTAATGCGCTTCAATACCTCCAACACCACTTCCTTTGTAATGTTGATATGCTTCAGGATATTGCTGTTCCCTCCCTTGAACTCACTGGCTTCCATGACCTTCTCCACGGTAAATATGGACGAGGAATATTCATTTAAGACCTCGCCCATTTCGCGTGGCTCCACACATAGATTACCACACTGATCCTTAAGGGGACCTACTGTCTCCCTGGCTACCCTTTTACTCTTAATAAACTGACGAATCTTTTAGGATTCTCCTTTATCTTATCTGCCAGGGAGATCTCATGGCCCCTTTTCGCCCTCCTAATTTCCTTCTTAAGTGTAGTCCTACATCCCCTATACTCCTCGAGGGTCTCGCTCGATCCCAGCTGCCTATACCTGACATATGCCTCCTTCTTTATCCAGACCAGGCCCTCAATACCCCTAGTCAACCAAGGTTCCCTAAACTTGCCAGCCTTGCCCTTCCATCTGACAGGAAAATGCCGGCCCTGAATTCTTCCGATCTCACTTTTAAAAGCCTTCCGCTTGCCAGACATCCCTTTACCTGTAAACAGTCTCCCCCATTCAGCTTTTGAGAGTTCCTGTCTGATGCCATCAAAATTAGCCTTCCCCCAATTTAGGACTTCAACCTGAGGACCAGTCCTATCCTGTTCCGTAACTATCTTGAAGCTAATAGAGTTATGGTCACTGGTCCCAAAGTGCTCCCCCACTGACACATCAACCACCTGCCCATCCTCATTTCCTAAGAGGCGGTCAAGTGTAGCCCCTTCTCTAGCAGGGCCATCCACGTACTGCTTCAGAAAACTATCCTGGACACACAACAAATTTTTCCCCATCTGACCCCTTAGTACTAAAGCAGTCCCAGTTAATATTAGGGAAGTTAAAATCACCTACTATTACAACCCTATAATTCCTACACCTATCTGTGATTTCCCTACAAATATGCTCCTTCAATTCCCCCTGACTATTGGGGGTTCTATAGTATAATCCCATCAAAGTGATCACCCCTTTCTTATTTCTAAGTTCTACCCATATGGCCTCGCTTGTCATTCCCCCCGGGATATCCTTTCTAAGTACTGTCGTGATGTCCTCCCAAATCAATAGTGCAACCTCCTCTCTTACCTTCATCTCTGTCACGCTGGAAGGATCAGTACCCCGGAACATTGAGCTGCCAGTCCTGCTCATCCCTCAACCACGTTTCCGTAATAGCTATAATATCACAATCCCATGTACCGATCCATGAGTTCATTTGCCTTACCTGTAAGGCATCCTGCATTAAAGTAAATGCAGTTTAGTCTACCAGACCTTCCACGCTCCCCGTCCTGCATCTGCCCGGCCTGCCTACTGGACTTGCTTGCTTTGACCTCTATATTTGCCTCAAATATCTCATCAGAGAGACCACTACTTTGGGTCCCACCCCCCTGCCAGACTAGTTTAAACCCTCCCGAGTAGTACTAGCAAACCTCCCTGCAAGGATATTGGTCCCCCTCCAGTTTAGATGCAACCCGTCCCTCTTGTACAGGTCACCTCTGCACCAGAAGATCCAAGTACCTGAAGCCCTCCCGGCTACACCAGCTCTTCAGCCACGCATTCATTTGCCTAATCCTCCTATTCCTACCATCACAAGCACGTGGCACAGAAAGTAATCCTGAGATTACAACCCTAGAGGTCCTGCTTTTTAACCTTCTGCCTAACTCCCTATATTCACTTTGCAGGACCTCAACTCTCTTCCTGCCTATGTCGTTAGTACCAATATGGACCACGACCTCGAGCTGCTCACCGTCCCTTTTCAGAATGTCCTGCAGCCACTCCGAGACATCCTTGACCCTAGCACCAGGGAGACAAGATACCATCCTGGAGTCTCGTTTTTGGCCGCAGAAATGCCTATCTGCACCCCTTATAATGAATCACCTATCACTAAAGCTCTTCCAAACCTTTTCCTCCCCTGCAGTGCTGCAGAGCCCTCTGTGGTGCCACAAACTCGGCTGTTGCTGCTTTCCCCTGGGTGGTCATCCCCCCAACAGTATCCAGAGCGATATATCTGTTTGAGAGAGGGATGGCCACAGGGAACCCCTGCACTACCTACCTGCGCCTACTACTCCATCTGGTGGTCACCCATCTCTTTTCTGCCTGTGCAGCCATTACCTGTGGTGCGACCACCTCACTAAACGTGCTGTCCACGACTTCCTCAGCATCGCGGATGCTCCACAGTGAATCCACCCGCAGCTCCAGCTCCCTAATGCGGGTAGCCAGTAGCTGCAGATAGATACACTTCCCGCACACGTGGTCATCAGGGACACTGGAAGCGTTCCTGATTTCCCACATAGCGCAGGAGAAGCATGTCACGGGGCTGAGCTCTCCTGCCATGACTTACCCTTAGGTTAATGAGTTACTCCCTTAATTAAAAAAATACTAATTATACTAGAGGCCTTGTTCCACCCACTTCAACCCAAAGTCCTTAAAAAAAAACTTTAGTAGTACTCACCTTAACACCAGCGTTTTTTTTCCAACAAAAAAAAACAACTTTCCCCTTTTTTAAGAGCTGCTACTCACCAACCAATCAGCATGCAGCTCTCCTCTGACATCACTGTTTGCCTTTTTTTCAAAACTCCGGCCCGCTGGAAGAGGTTCAACTGCTCTCTGGTCCTGGAAGGTAAGGAGGACAAGGCTCCACAAATGCCCCCATCCTTAATGATAGGGGAGAACACCATATCATTGCATAATACAAGGTTGAATCATTTGCAAACTTCTTCAGCCAGAAGTGCCAAGTAGATGATCCATCCCGGCCTCCTCCTGAGGTCCCCAGCATCACAGGTGACAATCTTCAGCTCATCCAATTCACTCCACATGATATCAAGAAATGGCTGAAGGCACTGGATACTGACAACATTCCGGCTGTAGTGCTGAAGATTTGTGCTCCAGAACTAGCCGCACCGCTCGCCAAGCTGTTCCAGTACAGTTACAACACTGGCATCTACCCGGCAATGTGGAAAATTGCCCAGGTATGTCCTGTACACAAAAAGCAGGACAAATCCAACCCGGTCAATTACTGCCCCGTCAGCCTCCTCTTGATCATCAGTAAAGTGATGGAAGGTGTCGTTGACAGTGCTATCAAGCAGCACTTACACAGCAATAACCTACTCACCGATGCTCATTTTGGTTTCTGCCAAGGCCACTCGTTTCCTGACCTCATTATGGCCTTGGCTCAAATCTGGACAAAAGAGCTGAATTCAGGAGGTGATATGAGGTAACAGTGACTGCTCCTGCCAAGGGCATCAAGGAGCCCCTGAAAAATTGAAGACAATGGCAATCAGGGGGAAACTCTCCACTAGTTGGAGTCATACCTAGCGCAAAGGAATATGGTGATGGTTGTGGATGGCCAATCATCTCAGTCCCAGAACATCGCTCAGGAGTTGCTCAGGGTCACGTCCTGGGCCCCAATCAACTTCAGCTGCTTCATCAATGACCTTCCCTCCATCATAAGGTCAGAAGTGGGGATGTTTGCTGATGATTGCAAAATGTTCAGTCACATTAGCAACTCCTCAGATACTGAAGCAGTCCGTGTCCATATGTAGAGAGACCTGGACAACATTGGGCTTGGGCTGATAAGTGGCAAGTACCATTCACGCCACAAAAATGCCAGGCAATGACCATCTCCAACAAGAGAGAATCTAACCATCTCCCCTTGACAGTCAATGACATTACCATTTCTGAATCCTTCACTATCAACACCCTGGGGATTACCATTGAGAAGAAACTATATTGGATCAGTCAGAGGATGGCAATTCTGCTGGAAGTAACTCACCTCCTGTCCACCATCTACAAGGCACAAGTCAGGAGTGTGATGCAATACCCACCACTTGCCTGGATGAGTGCAGCTCCAACAACACCAAAGAAACTCAACACCTTCCAGGACAAAGCAGATCACTTGATCAGCACTCCATCCACTACTTTAAATATTCACTTCCTGCACCACCAGTGAACAGTGGCAGCAGTGTGTCCCATCGACAAGATGCACTGCAGCAACTCACCAAACCTCCTTCTGCAGCACCTTCCAAACCCCCGATCTCGACCACCTAGAAGGACATTGGATGAATGGGAACACCACCATCTGCAAGCTCCCCTCCAAGTTACACACCATCCTGACTGGGAACTATATCTCCGTTCCATCACTGTTACCGGATCAACATTCTGGAACTCCGTTCCGAACAGCACTGTGGGTTTACGTACAACACATGGACTGCAGTGGCTCAAAAAAGGCAGCTCACCACCACCTTCTCAAGGGCAATTAAGGATGGACAATAAAGGCTGCGTTTGCTGACAACGCAACCACAAGGTGGCACAACTCGCTTTTTCCCCCTCCTTCGCACTGGCCGCTTCCACCCTCCACAGCCGCTCACTCCAGACCTCACTGCTCTCCCCCACTTCCCTGGCCGATTGTCCTCTGATCGCGCCACCCCATTCTCTGGTCGCTCGTTCCCCACCCCACCCCCTCCCCTCCAGCCGCAAGCTCTAGGTTGTGCTGCTTCCCTTCTCTCGGCCTCTTGCTCCCACGTTTGTCCAGTCTCCACGCGCCGCCCGAAGAAGCAAGGCGGGCTGTAAAGTGTGACGTAGGAGCGAGTAGTGAATGGCCGAGAGGAAGGAAGTGGTACGGCCTTGAGCTAATGGCTGGAGCAGGGGTTGGGGGGCTGGGAGCGAGTGGCAGGAGAGCTGGGTGACGCGAGCGGGGAACAATCGGCCAGGGGAGCAGTGCGGTGTAGAGCGAGCGGCTGAGGGGAGGAAGCATCGAGGCCTGGAGCGAGTTGCCGAGGGGGGAGAGCTCCAGCCTCAAAGTCTCCCATTCAGCTGCTTCCTCCAGCTGAGTGAGAGGCTGGATACCTGATGACGCTGCAGCGTGCATGTGCGAAGATGGACCAGGCGTGAATATGCGATGACGTTGGCGCTGAGCCATGACATCATCCTGCGCATGTGCCACTGAATCATGGCAAGATGTCGCTGTGGCTATGCGCAGCTTGGCGCTCTCCGATGATGTCAGCGGGCCGCTCCGTTGACAGGAATCACATTCTGTTAGCAGTGCCCACATCCCAGGAAAGAATAAAAAAGAGATTTACCACAATGGTAGCAGGGTGAGTGACTTCAGTTATGTGGAGAGATTGGAGAAGCTGGGGTTGTTCTCCTTGCAGCAGAGAAAGTTCAGAAGAGATTTGACACATTTGTTCAAAATCATGAAGTTCTTCAACAGTTTAAATAAGGAGAAACTGTTTCCAGTGGTAAAAGGGTCAGTAAGCAGAGGACACAGATATCAGGTGATTGGCAGAAGAACCAGAGGTGACATGAAGAACCATTTTTTACACAGCAATGTGTTGTGATAAAGAAAGAAAAGACTTGCATTTCTAGAGCACCTTTCCTGACCACTGGACATATCAAAGCACTTTGTAAACAATGAAATACTTTTGAAGTGTAATCACTGTTGTAATGTCAGAAATGCAGCAGCTAATACCCACAAACAGCAATGTGAAAATGACCAACTGATCTGATTGAGGGGCAAATATTGATCACAACACCAGGGAGAATTGCTCTTCACTTGTTTGAAATTGCAGCATGGGATCTTTTACATTCACCCAAACATGCAGACCGGGTCTTGGTTTAACATCACACCTGAAAGGCAGCACCTTCAACACCCTCAGTGCTGCATTGGAGTGTCAGCTGTGAAATCTGAACCCAGAAGCTTGTGATTTCGAGGTGAGTGTGACCAACTGAGCCACAGCTTTTACCTGAGTCTCAATCCTTCTACCAATAGTTTCTCTCTATCGGGTCTGTCACGGCCCCTCATGATTGTGAACACCTCTATCAAATCTCCTCTCCAAGGAGAACAACCCCAGCTTCTCCAATCTATCCACATAACTGAATTCCTAACCACACGTTGCAGAAAGGAATTTTTCCTCATGTTCCTTCTGGTTTTGTCAGTCACCTTAAATCTGTAACCTTTGGTTATTAACCATTCAGCAGTTAGAAACAGTTCCTCAGTATTTACTCGACCCCAAACCTTCAAGGAAGCTCTGCAAAGTAACTGAAAATCTAGTTGTCAGAAGTGGGATTTAAACACATACCTCCAGTGAAAGCTGCAACCTGAACAGAGAAGCTGAAACCACTCAGTCACCTCAACTGTTCAGACCTTTCTGACCTCATCATCACTTCTGTACTTTGAAAGGTTCACTTAGTTCAGGAACTTGTTCAATGTTACTGGAATGCTCAGTGATTGGGATATTAACTCCCCCGGGTTTTCCTGAGCTTGTTCTCGGTGTATGGGGATGTTTGTCCTGGACCGTGGAATCTTGCATCCCTGTAATGGACATTAAGCCACTGATTGAATCTGTTTTCACTGCTTTCCGCTGGTGCTGGGTATTTGCAGAGTGTGAGGCTGAAATGTTGCTGCTTGTCCCTGCCTCACTCACTCTGGGAAAGAGTGAATAATTGATGCATCTGTTTCTGTATCTGAAATGTGGCTTAGATCTGCTGTTATTAACCGAGGCAGCGCTGCAGAAGGATACGTTAATAATCTCTCACTAATCAACTGCAAACAGTCAGAATGTGTAACTTTGAGCAGCGCTTTCTGCACCGTCAGGGCTGGAAAGTTGAGGGAGGGAGAGACACTGTCAGTATCTGAGTGTGTACAGCACTGTACAGAGAAAGAGCCAATATACCGGGGCTGAGACACAGTGCATCTTTTCACATTTAATCACAATAATATCCACAGTCAGTAACTGAAAAGGATGAAAAACCGAATAGCAAGAGCAAAAGCAAGAAAATTAAGTAATTATAGATTCGCTGATCAGCTTTCTCTGTGTTACCTGGTAGTCTACTGTTTTATATTTAATGCTTTCTACACTGTGGCCAGGGAATGATTTCTTCTCAAGGGCTGAATATTAACAAAACTTCTTGGAATTTAAAATCTTTCAAAAATAATTCCATGTCCCTAATGGGGAAAAATCAAATAACTGCATCAATTATAGGAGAGCTGGTTAGTGATGACGTGGATGTGTCTGCAGTGTGCAGGACCAGACTGTTTCTATATATTCACAATGAATATTCCACCCTTTATTTGTAACAGTCAAGCTGATAGTGGACAATGGCTATTCTGGTTGCAGCAACCTGAAGATTTAACTTATTGACACCCTGCTTTAGGGGAATCTAGAAAGAACAACACCCAGCTCTGTCAGTTAGTGTGCTTGTTTGTTAACCCACTATTTGTTGGTTCAAGCACTTAAAAGGATGAGGCTTTATTAACTTAAACTCTTCTACATCTGCTGTATTACTCTTGCTGTTGATTCTTCAAAGTTAAGGTTAATCAAGTCTTTCTTTGTGAAATCCATGCTGACTGTGTTTTATTATATTTTCATTTTCATATGTATTTTCCACTTTTGGGGATTACAGGATATTGTCTTTTTATTGATTTTATTGCATTTATTTCCCATCCCTAATTTCCTCGAGAAGGTGGTGGTGAGCTGCCTTCTTGAACCACTGCAGTCGATGTGGTGCTGTTAGGAAGGGAGTTCCAGGATTTTGACCCAGCCACAGTGAAGGAACGGTGATACAGTTCCAATTCCAGGATGGTGTATGGCAAAGAGGGGAACCTACAGGTGGTGGTGTTCCCATGCATCTGCTGCCCTTGTCCTTCAAGGTGGTAGAAGTCACGGGTTTGGAAGGTGCTGTCTAAGGAGGCTTGCTGCGTTGCTGCAGTGCATCTTGTGGATGGAACACATTGCTACCACTGTGTGTCAGTTATGGAGAGAGTGAATTTTGTGAATGAGGTGCCAATCAAGTGGGCTGCTTTGTCCAGGATGGCGTCGAGCTTCTTGACTGTTGTTGGAGCTGCACCTAACCAGGCAAGTGGAGAATATTCCATCACACTCCTGACTTGTGCCTTGTAGATAGTGGAAGGCTTTGGGGAGTCAGGAGGTGAGTTACTCGCCGCAGGATTCCTAGTGTCTGATCTGCTCTTGTCGCCATGATATTTATATGCTTATTGCAATTCAGTTTCTGGTCAATGGTAACCCCCAGGATGTTGATAGTGGGGGGATTCAGAAATCGTAATGCCATTGAATGTCAAGGGGAGATGGTTAGATTCTCTCTTGTTTGAGATGGTCATTGCCTGGGACTTGTGTGACTCGAATGTGAAATATCCTTATTGTAGGGTATTGTATTGTACTGTACAGTGACTACACTTGGAAAGTCCTTCATTGGCTGTAAAAGGCTTTACAAAGTCCTGTGGTCGTGAAATGTATGTTTTGCTTTTTCCATTGTTATCAATGTCATTTTGATCAAAAGATAGGATTCGTGAGCACAAACTTTAAATCAATGCTGATTCAAATAATGTAAAAGCATCTATATTTTTGCACTGTACTTAATAATCTCCATCTGCCTATCCTTACAGAGTACAATGTCTTTGACCCTGAAATTGATTCCACAATCTCAGTCCCTCAGACAATTTCAGCTCAGTTCTGATGAAAGGTCACAGATCTGAAACGTTAACTCTGTTTCTCTCTCCACAGATGCTGCCAGACCTGCTGAGTATTTCCAGCATTTTCTGTTTTTATTTCAGATTTCCAGCATCTGCAGTATTTTACTTCTGTGTTACTTGAAAGTTAAAACTGACCCACTTGTTTCCAATTCTCACTGGGGTCTCCCATGAAATGATTCTGTATAATGTTAATGTAATGAATACAGATTCCAAGCACTGAGCTTCCTGTGGGGAATTGGGGACATGAAAACCAGCAGACTCTGCAGGAATTTCCACTGGGAGCACAAATTCACAAAATCTACCTTTTATATATTGATTCATTTTGATTGTCCTTCTGGAAAATTATTTTGAAACAATTTAAACATCAACCCACAGCTCCATGACTGGGTCAATGATGAGGTCATCCTCTGACCGGTCATGTGACAGCTGGAGCCACAAGACATCAGAACCAGATTTGTGACTGGATTAAAACCCGGAATCCTGTCCCAATGGCTTTTCAAATAAAGCTGTTGCTGTTTGAAAACACAGCAGGTAAACTTTCTGCCTGACCATGAGGGGAGCTAGGGAGAAATTTACAAAACTAAATCCTTTTACAAAATAGTTCAAAAACCATTAATATCGAAATCATGTGAGGATTCATTTGCAGTAGAGAAACAAGCAGAATACAGAAAGTACAGAGGAGAGCTGAAAAGGGAAATGAGATCAGCAAGAGAGTGCATGAGAAAAGATTAGCAGGTCACATAACTGGGAACACTGAAGTCTTTTACCAACATATGGACAGTCAATGAAAGGGTGGGTCAATTAGGAGATCCTGTGGAGGCAGAGGGTGTGGCTGAGGTACTAATTAAGTACATTTCATCTGTCACAAAACAAGCAGATTGTGCAAATGTCACAGTAAAGGAGGAGGTTGTGGAGAATTTGGAGGGGATGAAAATAGATAAAGAGGAGACAATTACAAGGTTGGCAGCACTCACAGTAGAAAAGTCACCCGGTCTGGATGGGCTGCATCCTGGGTGGCTGAGGGAAGTAAGGGTGGAAATATCAGAGACTCGAGCCACAATCTTTCAATCCTTCTTGAATATGGGAATGTTGCCAGAGGACTGGAGGATGCAGGTCAGCTTGGGTAGTTCGATCTCAGTTTAACTTGACCATTTTTATAATGTATCCATTGTAATAACTAACAACGTTAAGAAAGCCATTTTATAATGAACACATGACCAAAGGAACCATTTTGTGTTCAGTACTAACGTTCATATCCTGTATAATTAATGAGTAGCTACCCATCATAAAACAGATGATTGTAAAACCAGGGGCGATGCCACATTGGATTTGGTACTGGGTAATGAACCTGGCCAGGTGTTAGATTTAGATGTAGGTGAGCACTTTGGTGATAGTGATCACCATTCGGTTAGGTTTACCTCAGCGATGGGCAGGGACAGGTATATACCGCAGGGCAAAATTTATAGCTGGGGGAAAGGAAATTATGATGCGATTCGGCAAGATTTAGGATGCGTAGGATGGGGAAGGAAACTGCAGGGGATGGGCAGAATCGAAATGTGGAGCTTATTCAAGGAGCAGCAATTGCGTGTCCTTGATAAGTATGTACCTGTCAGGCAGGGAGGAAGTGGTCGAGCGAGAGAGCCGTGGTTTACAAAAGAAGTTGAAGCGCTTGTCAAGAGGAAGAAAAAGGCTTATGTTAGGATGAGACGTGAAGGCTCAGTTAGGGCGCTTGAGAGTTACAAGCTAGCCAGGAAGGATCTAAAGGGAGAGCTAAGAAGAGCAAGGAGAGGACACGAGAAGTCATTGGTGGATCGGATCAGGGAAAACCCTAAGGCTTTCTAGAGGTATATCAGGAATAAATGAATGACTAGAGTTAGATTAGGGCCAATCAAGGATAGTAGTGGGAAGTTGTGTGTGGAATCAGAGG
Source organism: Heterodontus francisci (assembly GCF_036365525.1). Lineage (NCBI taxonomy): Eukaryota > Metazoa > Chordata > Chondrichthyes > Heterodontiformes > Heterodontidae > Heterodontus > Heterodontus francisci. The sequence goes on from NW_027142345.1 coordinate 2,673,249, forward strand.
AGGTAGGGGAAGTGTTAAATGAATATTTTGCGTCAGTATTTACAGTAGAGAAAGAAAATGTTGTCGAGGAGAATACTGAGATTCAGGCTACTAGGCTAGATGGGATTGAGGTTCACAAGGAGGAGGTGTTATCAATTTTGGAAAGTGTGAAAATAGATAAGTCCCCTCGGCCAGATTGGATTTTTCCTAGGATTCTCTGGGAAGCTAGGGAGGAGATTGCAGAGCCTTTGTCCTTGAACTTTATGTCGTCATTGTCGAAAGGAATAGTGCCGGAAGACTGGAGGATAGCAAATGTTGTCCCCTTGTTCAAGAAGGGGAGTAGAGACAGCCCTGGTAATTATAGACCTGTGAGCCTTACTTCGGTTGTGGGTAAAATGTTGGAAAAGGTTATAAGAGACACGATTTATAATCATCTTGAAAAGAATAAGTTCATTAGCGATAGTCAGCACGGTTTTGTGACGGGTAGGTCGTGCCTCACAAACCTTATTGAGTTTTTCGAGAAGGTGACCAAACAGGTGGATGAGGGTAAAGCAGTGGATGTGGTGTATATGGATTTCAGGAAGGCGTTTGATAAGGTTCCCCATGGCAGGCTATTGCAGAAAATACAGAAGTATGGGGTTGAAGGTGATTTAGAACTTTGGATCAGAAATTGGCTAGCTGAAAGAAGACAGAGGGTGGTGGTTGATGGCAAATGTTCATCCTGGAGTTTAGTTACTAGTGGTGCACCGCAAGGATCTGTTTTGGTGCCACTGCTGTTTGTCATTTTTATAAATGACCTGGAAGAGGGTGTAGAAGGGTGGGTCAGTAAATTTGCGGATGACACTAAGGTCGGTGGAGTTGTGGATAGTGCCGAAGGATGTTGTAGGGTACAGAGGGACATAGATAGGCTGCAGAGCTGGGCTGAGAGATGGCAAATGGAGTTGAATGCGGAAACGTGCGAGGTGATTCACTTTGGAAGGAGTAACAGGAATGCAGAGTACTGGGCTAATGGGAAGATTCTTGGTAGTGTAGATGAACAGAGAGATCTTGGTGTCCAGGTGCATAAATCCCTGAAAGTTGCTACCCAGGTTAATAGGGCTGTTAAGAAGGCATATGGTGTGTTACCTTTTATTAGTAGGGGGATCGAGTTTCGGAGCCACGAGGTCATGCTGCAGCTGTACAAAACTCTGTTGAGACCGCACCTGGGGTATTGCATGCAGTTCTGGTCACCGCATTATCGGAAGGATGTGGAAGCTATGGAAAGGGTGCAGAGGAGATTTACTAGGATGTTGCCTGGTATGGAGGGAAGGTCTTACGAGGAAAGGCTGAGGGACTTGAGGTTGTTTTCGTTGGAGAGAAGGAGGAGGAGAGGTGACTTAATAGAGACATATAAGATAATCAGAGGGTTAGATAGGGTGGATAGTGAGAGTCTTTTTCCTCGGATGGTGATGGCAAACACGAGGGGACATAGCTTTAAGTTGAGGGGTGATAGATATAGGACAGATGTCAGAGGTAGTTTCTTTACTCAGAGAGTAGTAGGGGCGTGGAACGCCCTGCCTGCAACAGTAGTAGACTCGCCAACTTTAAGGGCATTTAAGTGGTCATTGGATAGACATATGGATGAAAATGGAATAGTGTAGGTCAGAAGGTTTCACAGGTCGGTGCAACATCGAGGGCCGAAGGGCCTGGACTGCGCTGTAATGTTCTAATTGTAATTCTAATTCTAAAAGTAATGAACCTTGATTGAGTTATAATTAATGAATTAATAATCATTTTAGAGAGAATGGGTTTTCATTTAAAGTTAGTTCAATCTAATTACTGTGAGTCTCTGTGTCTTTGTGGGAAAGGGCAGTTTCAGCTAAATGTATTCTAACAATGGACCTTTCTCGGACCCCTGATAAAACCCATGGTATGTTCCATCGTGACCTTCAAAAGTCTAGATTTAATGAATAGGAAACTTGTTTCAGATCAGATTGGGAGACAGTGTGAAACCACTCCATTGTACTCATGTCTGAGATTCTGAGGACAGGTGACAGTTAGTGGAAGACATTATTAAGAACTAATTGAATGTACCTCGCAAATGCTCGGACCAATTATTATTTTACAAGGTGGTGTGATGGCAATCAAGGGGTTAAACGTAGGGATCTTGAAAGCTTTCAATGTGCAGGAACACTAGAAGAGCTCAGGGGTAAAGGCTCAGATCATCAACCAAGTTCTCCACCTGATGAGGGATCTAGGCTGGACAAAGAGGACCGTGACACTCTGAGACCAAGCTCGACCAGTCCGCACACCTGCCAGAGCTGTAAAGTTATATTCCCCAAGTTTGTTAAGTATAATTTTACTTTCAATTATTGAGTACTATTTTACTCTCAATAAAAGTTCTGGACTTATTCATCAAGTATCCTGTTGCCTTAATTGGTTAAAGTCATACCCAAAGAGATTGTCCACAATAGACTTTCCAGAATTAAAAGATAAGTCTGCAAGGATTGCTAATTTTACAGCCCTGTTTAAAAAGAGAGATAAACCCAGGAACTACAGACCAGTTAGTATAATGTCGGTGGTGGGGAAAATTTTAGAGACAATTATCCAGGAGAAAATTAACTGTCACTTGGTAGAACATGGGCTAATAAATGACAGCCAGTACAGATTGGTTAACAGATGATAGTGTCTGACTTAATGAATTAATTTCTTTGATGAAGTTTCAGAGAGAGGTGACAAGGGTAGTGAGGTTGATGGTGTGTGTCTGGACTTCAAAAATGTGTTTGAAAAAGTACCATAAAATAGACTTGTTAACAAAATTGGAGCAGATGGGATTAAAGGGGCAGTGGCAGCGTGGATAAGGGCAGAAAGCATAAAGTAGGGTGAATGCTTGTTTTTCAGAATGGAGGGACTAATACAGTAATGTCACTGTTGTTGCAGTGTGTGCAGTGTCTGACCCTGAGCTGTCCTAGGGAGGGGGCTGTTTGTGATGTTCCTGTGGGGTGCATTATCATCAGGGTCTCTCTGTGAGCTGTCACAGGGATGGGGCAGTTTGTGATATCCTTGTGCATGTCATGCAGGCCCACTGGCTTGTGGTTCCATCCTGATGCCAAGAAACAGAGCCACAGATATGGGCAAAAAGTCTCACTTCTCTATCTCTATCTTGAGAAGACACAGTGGCGCAGTGGTTAGCACCGCAACCGCACACTTCGAGTGACCCGCGTTCGATTCCGGGTACTGCCTGTGAAGAGTTTGTAAGTTCTCCCTGTGACTGCGTGGGTTTCTGCCGGGTGTTCCTGTTTTCTCCCACAGCCAAAGACTTGCAGATTGATAGGGAAGTTGGCCATTGTAAATTGCCCCTCGTGTATGCAGGTGGTAGGGGAATTGAGGGGATGTGGTAGGAATATGGGATGAATGTAGGATCAGTATAAATGGGTGGTTGATGGTCGGCACAGACTCGGAGGGCTGGAAGGGCCTGTTTCAGTACTGTATCTCTCAATAAATAAATAAGAAGGCTGAGGGAGCAAACCTGGACAGTAAATCCGGAGTGGAGTCCTGGAGGCGGATACCTGTGACTTATCAGGCAGTTTTCCAGCAACTCCTGCAGCAGATCTGGTAACAAACAGTACTGGTATTTTCCTTTCCTCTGGACAATACCAGCAATGCTGACAGGGGTTCCTGATGCTCAGGGTCTCCATACTATTTGCCCAGGCCTGTGCCCTGGAGAGGACACTCCAGCTTCATGGTTAAACATTAGCACAACCCGGGAATAAACAGTTACTGATTATAAGCTCTCATTCAATTGGTGCAGAGTATGAGCACCAGGGGTTACTTCGGACAGTGGGAGAGCTCTTAGTGTCTCATTGGATAGCTACCATTCACTCCAAGCTGGGCAGCCCCCAGTCAGTTAGGTGCTGTCCTGCCACGACCTGCTTACTTCAATGGGTGCTTGAAGCTCAGAGAGACATCTCTGAACAGACGGATTGATAATCTATGCACCAAGAAAAACAAACTCAACAAAGAAGACACCAGTCCTTCGCATCACAAGCTGGAATGTAAGGACCATGTGTCCTGGCCTTACGACAACCTTCTGCAGGTTGATGACACGCACAAGACAGCTGTGATGGACAAGGAACTCACAAGGCTCAATGTGGACATTGCTGTGCTGCAAGAAACTAGACTCGTTCAAAGTGGATCCCTCAAAGAGAAACACTACACCTTCTTCTGGCATGGGGAAAGCCCAAGAGGCAACTCGTGAGCATGGAGTGGGTTTCACAGTAAAATACACGCCACTTCAGATGAGTGAACCACCCACAGTAGGCTCAGAGAGACTTCTTACTCTTCACTTGTCAACAAGTGTGGGCCCAGTTAATCTCATGTGCATCTATGTCCCGACATTCACCTCCACCCCAGATGTCAAGGATCAATTCTATGTGACACTTGACAATGCCATCAGTAGAATTCCCAGCACTGAGGGACTGTACCTTCTCGGAGACTTCAACACAAGCTTGGGTACTGACTACACAGCTTTGCCAATGTTCATAGAGCACCTGGGGATTGGCAAGATGAACGAAAATGTACAGAGGTTGCTGGAGCTATGCTGTCACCATGGATTCTGTGTGATGAACAGCTACTTCCAGGTCAAGCTGTGCTACAAGGTGTCCTGGAGACATCCGAGATCATGCCATTGGCACCAGCTAGACCTTATCATCACCAGACATACCACCCTCAGCAGTGTCCTCATCACTCGCAGCTATCACAGCGCTGACTGTGACACTGACCACTCCCTGGTGTGTAACAAGGTCAGGCTTCAGCCAAGGAAGCTTCATCCATCCATGAAGAAAGGTCATCCTCTGATCAACACTTGCCGAACCACTGATCCAGAAAGGACCCAGGAGTAACTCAACATCCTCGATCAGGCTCTTTCAGACAACAATGCTCAAGGCCTCAGTGCAGTGTCAAAGTGGAATCATCTGCACGCCACCATCTATAACTCTGCACTCACTGTGTATGGGAAAAGAGATGGGAGGAATGCTGACTGGTTTGAGGCTTATTGGACTGAAATGGAGTCAGTTACTGCAACTAAGAGGAGAGCTCTCATGAACTACACACAAGTCTCCAGCAAACAACATCTAAATGCTCTCAGAGATGCCAGAAACAAGTCTCTGCAGACTGCTCGGCACTGCACCAATCAATACTGGTTAAAACTCTGCTGATGAATCCGGGGATGCTAGAGGGATGTATGAAGGTATGAAGAAAGCAATGGGCCCAGTAGTAACTAAATCAGCACCTTTTGAAGACAAAGACAGGGGTGATCATCACTGAACCGAACAAGCAGATGGAAAGGTGAGTGGAGCATTACCTTGAACTCTACATAACGGAGAACATTGTCATTGAAGTAGCTCTCAGTGCCATTCCAGACTTCCCTGTCATGGAGGAACTGGACAGTGAGTCCACCGTAGTCCAGCTCAACAAGGGCTCAAAACACGCGTGAAGCAAACATTGTCACCTTGGACAAAATTAAGGGGGATCGCAGTGACTGCAGCAATTATCGGTGCCAGCTACTCAGTTCCACTCACCTGGTCGATCCCTTTCCTCCTGCAAGTTCCTTTGCTTCAAGTACCCATCCAATTTCCTTTTCAAATCATTGATTGTCTCTACTTCCACCACACTCGTGGGTCAGGACATTACCACTCACAGCATAAAAAAATTCCACCTCACCCAAGGATGGGAAATATTTATATCTTCTATATTTAGCTTATTCTCTATCTCGACGAGAATAGAATGGCAGTCAACATGAAAGGGAACCCAAAAATCTTCGAGCAGTATATAAATAATAAGCAGGTAGTCAGCGGTGAAGTGGGCCCCATGAGGGACCAAGAGGGTAATATATACTTAGAGCTGCAGGGCAATGTTAATCTAGTTAATGAGTACCTTGTATCAATGATCACTAAAGAAGTGGAATTTGACAAAATATCAGTAGAAGTGGAGAGTGTAGAGGCAATGGAGAGGGTACAAATTGAGAGAGGGAAGTACTGAAAAGGCTGGTTATGCTTCAGGAAGATAAATTACCTGGTCCGGATGGCTTTCATCCCAGATTGCGAAAGGAAATGTGGATGCAGATAACAGAAAGGCTTTCTATCATCTTCCAATCTTCCCTGGATACGGGGGAGGTGTCAGAGGATTAAACAGTTGCAAATGTGACACCCTTATTCAAGAAAGGGTGTAAGGACAGTCCGGCTAACTACAGGCCAGTTAGATTAACAGCAGTGGTGGGTAAGGTTTTAGAAAGAACAATCAGGGAAAAAATGAACAGTCACTTGTAGAGGTTTGAGTTAATTGAGGAGAGTGAGCATGGATTTATACATGGGAGTTCATGCTTGACTAATCTAACTGCATGTTTTGATGAACTAACAGAGAAGGTTTATGAAGGGCATGCAGGGGATGTTGTTTATGTGGATTTTAAGAAACGACACATAAAAGGGTGATTGAGGTTCATGGAATAGGAGGGTCAGTGTCCAATTGGATAGGAAATTGGCTTAAGGACAGAAAACAGCAAGTCGTAATAAATGGTTCATTCTCAGACTGGAAGGTTGTCGACAGTGCTGTTCCCCAAGGGTCACTGCTGGAACCACTGCTTTTTATTTGCTACAGATAAATGACTTGGATCTTGGAATATAGAGTAGAATCTCAAAATATGCCGATAACACCAAACTTGGAGAAGTGGCAAACAGTGAGGATGAAATGAACCACCTGCAACAAGACAGTGATGGGCTAGCAGAATGGGCAGACAGGTGCAGATGGAATTTAATAGTGACTAGTGTGAGGTGATGCATTTTAGCAGAAGGAATAGGGAGAGGCAATATATAATTAATGGCACAGTTCTAAAGAGTGTGCAGGAATTGAGGGACCTGTTCACTGTCACGTGAACAATTACTTCTTGTTGTGTGCTCTCAGATTTGTAACCTTCACTGTACTGGAGTGAGATGACATCTACTGGCAGGAAGCAAGAACTGCAATCAAGCAGCAGAAATTCCATCGTCTGTCAGGGTGAAAGAAACATTGCAATGTGAGGAAATAGTGAATGGGTTTGATTGGGTTGATGGAGGCATGATTCCACTTGTGGTGGAGTCCAAAGCAAAGGCCAGAAATATAAAATTGTCATTATTAAAAGATATGAGGAATTCATGATAAATGTATTTAGGTAGTGAGTGGGTGGAATCTAGATAAAGTAGAAAGTGAGATTGGGTGGACAGAAGCAGTGTGAAAGGATGGCTCAAACAAAAGGTAAACGCCCTGAAAGGTTAACTCTGTTTCTCTCTCCACAGATGCTGCCAGAGTTTCTGAACATTTCCAACACTTTCTGTTTTTATTTCAGAATTTGCAAGATGTTGCTTTGCTCTGAAAAAAAAATGGATGATCGGCTTTGGCTGCCAGTGAAATTCCACCGGAGCTAAAAGGAAGTACTGATATCAGTGGCATGTTGATCTAGGGGTATGATTCTTGCTTAGGGTGAGTGATTAATTAATGTGTGAGAGATCTTGGGTTCAAATCCTGCACAAGCCCTTCTACTTTGGTATTTTTAATTTAAGGTCTTGCAGAAGGCAGAATTGATTTCCATATGGAGCCTGCGTGAGGACCAGAGAGCTGGATTCAAACAGCTTGATGAACTAAATGTGCAGATAGCCAAGTGGGAACATAAAGTTGTTGCAGTAATTGTGACCTGACTCCAAAAGCAACAGGACTGGGTTCTGGACTGGAATGGAATGGAATTCTTCAGTGTTTCCGTTGTTTGGCTTGCATTGACTCATCGATTTTCTCATTTTTTACTTTGTCGATGCCTTTGAATAATTGTGGATCCTTCTTCAGAGTGTCTTCTTTCACCAGGTAGTTCTGACCTCTGATGATGATGATCGTAATGAGCTTCAGCTCACTGATAGTTTTGGAACTGAGCAGATTTCCTTGGCTTGAGTCTACAACATGGAACTCAGTCTGACATGTGGACCCATGGGAGGATTTGAATGCCACCCCTGCGTTGAAGAATACAGTTGCATCCATCCAATAAGAGACCGAGTAGAAGTGACAGTTCAGTCAGTCAAACATTAAACTTTTAATTTCAGGGTGGTGAGTTTGAGTGCCATTTTGTTTTTCCCTTTTTTAAGGCTTCATTAGCAGAGAGTACAAGGAGTGTTTGAAATGAAATTCAGCAAAAGTATGAGAAAGTCTCACTTTGATTCGGGACTCTTATCTCTCTGCAGCATCTCGCTGTGAAAGATTGAACTTCATCTCATTTCATTCCCAGCTCGGGGTCAGTGCGGCTCAGTGGGACTTCTGGCTGTCTCCTGCTTCACAATCCATCAGTGCTGAGAAAGCAATGGGGAATATTATTCACGGCTCTGTCACCAGAGGACACTGATTTAAGGTGAATGGCAAAAGAACCAAAGGCAACATGAGGAAAAACTTCTTTTGCACAGCGAGTGGTTAAGATCTGATACGCACTGTTTGAGAGTTTGATGGAGGCTGATTCAACAATGGCTTTCAAAATGGTATAAGAAAGTTATCTGAAGTGAAAACAATTGCATGTTTTCATGGAATACATGAGTCTGTGGCATGAGCTGAGTTGCTCGTGCACAGAAGCAGCACAAGCACAATGAGCTGAATGGCTTCCTTTTGTTCTGTAACTATTCTATGATCTATGATTCTTTTCAGAGTGAAATCAACACTCACATACAAGAAACTGACAGGTACAATGTAAACCCCACACTAACATACCAGCGAATGCTGGGGACAGAGTAAAACCAACTCAGTCCTAGACTAGAAACTGACTGGTACTTTGTAAACTTCGCATTACCAGACAAGAAATTGACAGATTCTGTGTGAAACCCACAGTCACTTAGCAGCAGTTGGCAGGTAACGTGTAAAAATCTTTCTTTCATATCCCAACTACAAGGTACAAAGGAAATTAGGTACAAACCCAGGCTCACACTTCAAAGACTGAGAGATACAAAGCAAAACACATATTCACCTACAAGTACAGAGAAGAAGACACACTCAGAGGAGGTGCAGATTAAAGACACATGCATGTAACAGAAACTGATAGGGATAGAATCAAACCCTTTCTCACTTCTCAGAAACTGATAGATACATACAAAAGCTGATGCTCACATGCAAGTTGTTGAAAGATATGTGGTGAAACTTACATAGCAATAGCAGAAACAAACAGGTACTGAATAATACCCACAGTCACAGACCAAAAACTGAAATATACTGAGTTAAACACCACTTTCTCACACCAGAAACTCATGGCTGCAAAGTGAAGCTGACTCAATCCTCCCAGGCATTGACAGGTGCAAAAGAAAACACTCACGACGATTCCAGGTCATGAAATGTGCGCAATAAAACCGGTCAGCTGAAAGAATAGCATTAATGACAGGTGTGGTACCCAGAATGCTCAGCGTCCTAGAATCCGCCCTATCTGTGACAGGAGCGGGGCGCGCAGGCGCAGTAGAGACAGCTCTGTCAGCAGCTGGAGTTGCGGTTTCGTAGTTGGAGTGGGATATTCACAAAGTGCGAGAAGACTTTGTGGGCTCACACAGTTGGAGCAGGGCCTCAGGGCCACAATAACATGGAACAATCCCATCTGTATCCCTGCAGATGGCGGTGGTGAAGCTTTTCCCGGTGAGGCTTCCCGAAACGGCGTCTATAAATGGATAAGAATTGGGGACGGGCAGGGAGCGTCTGGAGATGGATAAGAATTGGGGACTGGGCAGGGAGCGTCTGGAGATGGATAAGAATTGGAGACTGGGCAGGGAGCGTCTCTAAAAGAATAAAATTTGGGTACTAGTCAGGGAGCGTCTCTAAATGAATAAGAATTGGGGACTGGGCAGGGAGTGTCGATAAATGAATAAGAATTGGGGACTGGGCAGGGAGCGTTTCTAAATGAATAAGATTTGGGGACTGGGCAGGGAGCGTTTCTAAATGAATAAGATTTGGGGACTGTGCAGGGAGCGTCTATAAATGCTTAAGAATTGGGGACTGGTTAGGGAGCGTTTTTTTATTCGTTCGTGGGATGTGGGCGTCGCTGGCTCGATCTCAGCTCAAGTAATGTGTCCAGTTCTGGGCACCAGGCTTTAGAAAGGACATCAAAGCTTCTGAGACAGTTCAGAGGAGATTTACGAGAATGATACCAGAGATGAGGGGTTTCAGTTTTCTGGACAGGCTGGTGAAGCTGGGATTGTTCTCCTCAGAGTAGAGAAGGTTAAGGGAAGATTTAATAGAGGTGTTCAGAATCATGAAGGATTTTCATAGGGTAGAGAGGGAGAAACTGTTTCCACTGTCCTGGGGGTCAGTAACCAGAGGACACAGATTTAAAATAATTGGCCAAAAATGTCAAGGGGAGGTGAGGAGAGATCATTTTACCCATTAACTGATTCGGATTTGGAATGAATTGTCTGACAGGGTGGTGGAAACAGATTCAATTATAACTTTCATAAAGGAACTGGACAAATATTTCAAAGTGAAATTCTCCAGGATTATGGGGAAATAGGCAGGGGGTTGGACTAATTGCATCTTTTTGTCAGAGAGTCAGCAGAGGCACAATGGGGCCGAATGGCCTCCTTCTGTGCTGTATGATTCTATGAACATAAGAACGAGGAGCCGGAGTCGGCAAGTCAGCCCCTCGAGCCTGCTCTGCCATTCAATACAATCATGGCTGATCTCATCACGGCAGTTCTTGTTTCTTGCCAGTAGATGTCACTTCACTGCAATACAGTGAAGTTTACAAATCGGAGAGAGACACAACAGGAAAGAATTGTTCACATTACAGTGAATGTGTGGGATTTAGAAATACTAGGATTGGAGACGAGTTATTACTTGTCTGCTCGATCCCCATAGCCCTGTAAAATTATTTCCTTCAAGTGCCCATTCAAATTCCTTTTGTAATCCTCGATTGTCTCCATTTCCACCGCCCTCGTGGGCAGCGAGTTGCAGATCATCACCAATCACTGTGTAAAAAAGTTCTTGCGCACATTCCCCCTGTATCTCCTGTCCAAAACCTTTAATCTGTGTCCCCTAGTCCTTGTACCAATAGTTAACGGGAACAATGTTTCCTTGCCAACTTATTTAAAACTGTCATAGCCAAAAACACATCTGTCAATTCTCCCCTCACTCTCCTTTGATACCAGCAGAACAGCCCTAGCTTTTCCAACCTAACCTTGTAACTAAAATCCCCCATCCCTGGATCCATTCTGGTAAATCACCTCTGCGTCCTCTCATGGACCCTCACATTCTTTCAAAAGTCTGCTGAGCAGAACTGGAAGCAACACTCCAATTGGGGCCTAACCAGAGTTTTATAATGATAAAAGCAAAATGTTTTATAATGGTTCAGCATAACTTCCCTGCGTTTGTACTCAATGCCTCTATTTATAAAGCCCAAGATCCCATATGCTTTGCGAACCACTCTCGCAATATGTCTTGCCACCTTCAAAGATTGATGCTCATGAACCCCAAGTTCCTCTATTCCAGCACACTCTTTAGAACTGTGCCATTAAGTAGATATTGCCTCTCCCTATTCCTTTACATCACCTCACACTTGTCACTATTAAATTCCATCTGCCACCTGTCTGCCCATTCTGCTAGCCTATCACTGTCCTGTTGCAGGCAGTTCATATCATCCTCACTGTTTGCCACTCCTCCAAGTTTGGTGTCATCGGCAGACTTTGAGATTCTACTCTGTATTCCAAGATCCAAGTCACTTACCTTTAGCAAAAAAAGCAGTGGTTCTGGCACTGACCCTTGGGGAACACCACTGTCGATTACCCTCCAGTCTGACAAAGAACCATGTAATAAGACTCGCTTTTTTCTATCCTTAAACCAATTTTCCATCCAATTGGACACTGACCCTCCAATACCACGAACCTCAATTTTGTTAACCGCCCTTTTATGTGGTACCTTGTCAAACGCTTCCTTAAAATCCATATAAACAACATCCACTGCATTCCCTTCATCAACCTGCTCTGTTAGTTCATCAAAAAATGCAGTTAGATTAGTCAAGCATGAACTCCCATTTATAAATCCATGCTCACTCTCCTTAATTAACTCAAACCTCTCCAAGTGACTGTTGACTATTTACCATGATTATTCTTTCTAAAACCTTACCCACCACTGCTGTTAATCTAACTAGCCTGTAGTTACCCAGACTGTCCTTACACCCTTTCTTGAATAAGGGTGTCGCATTTGCCACTGTTTAATCCTCTGGCACCTCCCCCGTATCCAGGGAAGATTGGAAGATTATAGCAAGCCCTTCCGTTATCTGCATCCGCATTTCCTTTCGCAACCTGGGATGTGAGCCATCCGGACCAGGTGATTTATCTTCCCTCAGCACAGCCAGCCTTTTTAGTACCTCCCTCTCCTAATTTGTTCTCTCTCCATTGCCTCTACTCTCTTCACTTCGACTGATATTTTGTCAAATTCCACTTCCTTAGTGATCACTGATACAAAGTACTCATTAAGTAGATTAACATTGCCCTGCACCTCTCAGCTTATATTATCCTTTTTGTCCCTAATAGGCCCGACTCAACCTCTTACTACCCACTTATAATTTACATGCTGCTCGAAGATTTTTGGGTTTCCTTTCATGTTGACTGCCAGTCTATTCTCATAGAAATAGAGAATAAGCAAATATAGAAGATGTAAGTATTTCCCATCCTTGATGAGGTGGAACTTTTTTATGTTGTGGGTGGTAATGACTTGGCCCACGAGTGTGGTGGAAGCAGAGACAATCAATAATTTGAAAACGAAATTGGATGGATACTTGAAGGAAAGAAACTTGCAGGAGGAAAGGGATCGAGCTGGTGAGTGGAAGTGACTAGATTGCTTCGGGGAGAGCCAGCATGGACGTGATAGGCCAAACGACCACCTTATGTGCTGTAAATGACTCTGTGTTGTTTCTCAAATTCATTCCAATGGTGCTTGGTAAATAATCTCAAAGTAAATTGTGCAACTGGAAAATCAGAACCAAGGCAAGGGACGCATAAGGAAGCGAAATTGCTGAAACCCAAGATTGAACCAGGGATCTTTAAATCTTCAGTCTAACGCTCTCCCAACTGAGCTATTTCAGCCCTACATTAACAGTTTCTTGGTGTCCTTGTTTTGGAAGAAAATACATACATTCAAGTTTTCCAAAAAATTAAAGAACACAACATGTGAGTAATATACCCCATTGCTTTCTCAGTACTGATGGATTGTGAAGTGGGAGACAGCCAGAAGTCCCAGTGATCCACACTGACCCTGAGCTGAGAATGAAATGAGATCAAATTCAACCTTTCATAGTGAGATGCTGCTGAGAGGTAAGAGTCCTGAATCAAAGCGAGACTTGCTCATTTCAAACATTCCCTGTGCTCTCTGCTCATGAAGCCTTAAAAAAGGGAAAAACAGAATGGCACTCAAACTCACAACCCTGCCATTAAAAGTCTCATATTCGACTGACAGAACTGTCACTTCTACTCGGTCTCTTATTGGATGGATGCAACTCCAACGTAGGGGTGGCATTGAAATCCTCCCATGGGTCCAAATGTCAGACTGAGTTCCACGTTGTGGACTCAAGCAAAGGAAATCTGCTCACTTCCAAAACTATCAGCGAATTGAAGCTGATTCCAATCAATATCATCAGAGGTCAGAACTACCTGGTGAAAGAAGACACTCTGAAGAAGGATCCACAATTATTCAAAGGCATCGACAAAGTGAAAAACAAGAAAATCGATGAGTCAATGCAAGCCAAACAACAGAAACATTCCATTCCATTCCAGTCCAGAACCCAGTCCTGTTGTTTTTGGAGTCAGGTCTCAATTACTGCAACATCTTTATTTTCCCACTTGGCTATCTGCACATTTAGTTCATTACAATTTTGTCGACAAGCTCTTCGAATCTAGTTGTCTGGTCCTCAAGTCAGCTCCGGATGGAAGTCAATTCCACCTTCTGCAAGGCTGAAACCAATAGATTACCTGAATCTAAAAATGCCAGACGACCAGAGCTCGTCCGGGATTTGAACCCAGGATCTCTCACATGTTAATTAACCACATACCCAACGCAACAATCATACCCCTAGACCAACGAACCACTGACAGATAAAGCTTTATAAGCTGCTGTGGAATTTCACTGGAACCCCCCAGCCAATCATCCATTTTTTTTCAGATCAAAGCAACATCCTGCAAATGCTGAAATAAAAACAGAAAGTGCTGGAAATTTTTTTTAATTTCCAAAATATACTTTATTCATAAAAATCTGCAAAAATTACATTGCCAAAGAGTTTCAAACAGCACCAAAAAATACAACCATTGCAATGGAGATCAGTTTCCTTCAATACTATCATGAGTTTCTTCACAACCCTTCCATTTCACAATTGTCGTGCCAATTACAGTTTTACATTTACAGCAAATGAAAATATTAACGATACAGTTCGAGGGGTTTCCCATGGATCCAGCCCCTCAGTTCAGCTTGGTGGGGGGACCTTACACTGTGGTCTTTCCCCATTGAGCCTTTGCTGCGGTTGCCCCAAACTTTAGTGCGTCCCTCAGCACGTAGTCCTGGACCTTGGAATGTGCCAGTCTGCAACATTCGGTGGTGGACAAGACTTTGCGCTGGAAGACCAGCAAGTTTCCGGCAGACCAAAGGGCGTCTTTCACCGAATTGATAGTCCTCCAGCAGCAGTTGATGTTTGTCTCGGTGTGCGTCCCTGGGAACAGCCCGTAGAGCATTGACTCCTGTGTTACAGAGCTGCTTGGGATGAACCTCGACAAAAACCACTGCATCTCTTTCCACACCTGCTTTGCAAAGACACATTCCAGGAGGAGGTGGGCGACCGTCTCTTCCCCACCACAGCCACCGCGGGGGCATTGTGCGGAGGGGGCGAGACTTCGGGTGTGTATGAAGGATCTGACGGGGAGGGCCCTTCTCAGCACCAGTCAAACTACGTCTTGGTGCTTGTTTGAAAGTTCTGGTGATGAGGCATTCTGCCAAATGACTTTGACGGTCTGCTCGGGGAACCATCCGACAGGATCCACCGTCTCCTTTTCCCGTAGGGCCTTGAGGACATTCCATGCAGACCACTGCCTGATGGACCGGTGGTCAAAGGTGTTTTCCCGCAGAAACTGCTCCACGAAGGATAGGTGGTACGGCACGGCCCAACTGCATGGAGCGTTCCGCGGCAATGTGCCCAGGCCCATCCTTCGCAACACCGGGGACAGATAGAACCTCAGCACGTAGTGACACTTGGAGTTTGCGTACTGGAGATCTACACACAGCTTAATGCAGCCGCACACGAAGGTGGTCATCAGGATGAAGGCCACGTTGGGTACATTTTTCCCGCCCTTGTCCAGAGATTTGAACATCGTGTCCCTCCGGACCGGTCCATTTTAGATCCCCAGATGAAGCGGAAAATGGCTCGGGTGACTGCCACGGTGCAGGAGTGGGGTATGGGACAGACCTGCGCCACGTAGAGCAACAACGTGAGCGCCTCGCACCTGATGACCAGGTTCTTACCCACAATGGAGAGAGATCGCTGCCCCCACATGCCCAACTTTTGTCGTACCTTGGCTACTCGCTCCTCCCATGTTTTGGTGCACGCCCCGGCCCTTCCGAACCATATCCCCAGCACCTTCAGGTAATCTGACCTGACGGTCAAGGGGACAAAGGATCGGTCAGCCCAGTTGCCAAAGAACATGGCCTCGCTTTTGCCGTGGCTAACTTTGGCTCCCGAGGCCAGTTCGAACTGGTCGCAGATGCTCATCAGTCTGCGCACGGACAGCGGATCCGAGCAGAAGACGGCGACATCATCCATGTACAGGGAGGTTTTAACCTGAGTGCCTCCGCTGCCTGGGATTGTCACCCCTCTTATGCTCGCATCCTTCCTAATAGAATCAGCAAAGGGTTCAATACCGCAAACAAACAAGACCGGGGAGAGAGGACAGCCCTGTCTGACTCCAGATTTGATCGGGAAACTTTCCAATTCCCACCCGTTGATTGAGACTGCGCTACTGATGTTTGTGTGGAGCAGTTGGATCCAATTGCAGATTCCCTCCCCAAATCCCATTTTGGAAAGCACGTCCATCATGTAGGTGTGCGATATCCTGTCAAAAGCCTTCTCCTGGTCCAGGCTGATGAGGCAGGTGTCCACCCTCCTGTCCCGTACGTAGGCGATCGTATCCCTGAGTAGCGCGAGACTATCAGAGATCTTCCTGCCGGGTACAGTACAGGTCTGATAGGGGTGAATCACCAACTCCAGAGCAGATTTGACTCGACTGGCTATGACTTTGGACAGAATCTTGTAGTCAACATTAAGCAGTGAGATGGGCCGCCAATTTCTGATTTCTGCCCTCTCCCCCTTCTGCTTGTAAATGAGGGTGATGATGCCTTTCCTCATGGATTCTGACATGCTGCCGGCCAGGAGCATACTCTCGTATACTTCCAGCAGGTCCGGGCCGACCCAGTCCCACAGGGCCGAGTACAACTCGACCGGTAAGCCGTCGCTCCCAGGAGTTTTACTCGTCTCGAAGGACTCAACGGCCTTTGTCAGCTCGTCCAGAGTTAGCGGCTTGTCCAGTCCCTCCCTCCTGCTGTCATCTAAGACCTCTGTGATAGATGACAGGAAGGACTGGGAGGCTCTGCTGTCTGTGGGCTTCGCGTCATACAGCCCAGCATAAAAGGATTTGCTGATCCTTAGTATGTCGGACTGCGAAGACGTTAGCGAGCCATCTGCTTCCTTCAGGCTGCTGATAACAGAGCTCTCTCTGTGTACCTTTTGGAAGAAGTAACGCGAGCACGTCTCATCCTGCTCGATGGAGCGGACTCTGGACCGGAAGATGATCTTGGAGGCCTCCTTGGCAAAGAGCGAGGCCTGCTGGCTCTTCACCTCTTGGAGGTCCTCCTTGACCTCGACCCCCATTGACTGCAACCGGAGTAGATTTTGCATAATTTTCTGGAGTCGGGACAGTTCCCTCTGTCTCTCTCTCGCCCTCTGAACACCTTTGTGGATGAAGAACCTCTTGATATTTTCCTTGATCGCTTCCCACCAGTGAACTGGAGACTCAAAGAGGGGTTTCACGGTCCTCCAACCTTTGTAATCCCTTCTGAGTTCCTCAAAGTTCTCTGGGGTCAGCAGTGTAGCATTGAGCTTCCACGTCCCTCTGCCAACCCGCTGGTCGTCCTGTAAGTGACAGTCGGCCAGTAAGAGGCAGTGGTCGGAGAAGAACACTGGCTTGACGTCGGTGGATCCGACCGTGACAGCAAGGGACACAAACAGGAAGTCAATCCTGGAACGGGCAGATCCGTCCGATCTTGACCATGTGTATCTGCGCTGCGCTCCGTCTGCAGGTTTGCTGAAGACGTCGTGCAGTTTGGCATCTTTAACTGTTTCTATTAGGAATCTGGACGTAGCGTCCAGTTTGTTGTCGTCACTGCCGGATCGTCCAGCCGCATCGATGATGCAGTTGAAGTCACCGCCTAGGATGACCGGCCTGGACGTCGCCAGCAGCAGTGGGAGCTGCTGGAAGACGGTCAACCGCTCGCTGCGTTGTACCGGGGCATACACGTTGATCAACCGGAGCGGAGCGTTGTTGTGCATCACGTCTGCTACGAGGAGGCGACCGCCCACCACCTCCTTAACTTCGGAGATGGTGAAATTACCTCCCCGCAGCAGAATACCCAGGCCGGAGGAACGGCAATCATTACCCCCCGACCAGATCGATGGCCCGTGGGACCACCACCGCGACCACTGCCTGTAGGTGCTGAGGTGTGGTATTCCACACTCCCGCAGAAACAATAGGTCAGCTTTGACCTTGGCAAGGTAATCCAAAGTTGAAACACATCGCGTAGTAGATTTAATGGTCCGCACATTAATGGAAGCAATTCTTACACCCATTTTTTAAAAGTTATTTGATGCTTCCCATACCATTTGTCCTTGCTAGTTCCAGTCCTTCGGGATGTTCCTGCATACCCATCGTGTGCGCAAGCAGTTTCACGTGGGTTGGGCTCAGAAAATGTTCAGCCGCTCTGGCAGCATCTGTGCTGAGAGAAACACAGTTAACGTTTCAGGGCACTCACCTTTTGTTTCAGCCATCCTTTCAGACTGCTTCTGTCCATCCAATCTCACTTTCTATTCTATCCACATTCTAACCATTCACTGCGTTGCTACATTTTTCATGAATTCCTCATTTCTTTTATTAATGACAATTTTGTATTTCTGGGCTTTGCTTCAGACACCACCACAAGTGGAATCATGTCTCCATCTACCCAATCAAACCACTTCGCTGTGTCCTCACATTGCAATGTTTCTTTAACCCTGACAGACAGTGGAGTTTCTGCTGCTTGATTGCAGTTCTTGCTTCCCGCCAGTAGATGTCACCTCACTCCAATGCAGTGAAGTTTACAAATCTGAGAGAGACACAACAGGAAATAATTGTTCACATGATAGTGAATGTGTGGGATTTAGAAATACTAGGAGTGGAGACGAGTTATTATTGCACTCTGCTATTACATCTTTTATAATGGACTCCAGCATTTTCCCCACGACTGATGTCAGGCTAACCGGTATATAATTCGCTGTTTTCTTTCTGCCTCCTTTTTTAAATAGTGGAGTTACATTAACTACCGTCCAATCCATTGGAACTGTTCCAGAGCCGATAGAATTTTGAAAAATGACCAGAAATGCATCTGCTATTTCAAGGGCCACTTCCTTAAGTACTCTGGGATGTAGATTATCAGGCCCTGGGGATTTATCGGCCTTCAATCCCATCAATTTCACAAACATTCCCTACCAATACTGATTTCATACAGTTCCTCCTTCTCACTAGACCCTATGTTCCCCAACATTTCTGGGAGATAATTTGTATCCTCCTTTGTGAAGACAGATCCAAAGTATGTATTTAATTGGTCTGCCATTTCTTTGTACCCCATTATAAATTCCCCCATTTCTGACTGTAAGGGGCCCACATTTGTCTTCACTAATCTTTTTCTCTACACATATCTATGGAAGCTTTTACAGTCAGTTTTTATGTTCTCTGCTAGCTTACTCTCATACTCTATTTCCCCCTTCTTAATCAATCCTTTTGTCCTCCTCTGCTAAATTCCAAACTGCTCACAATCTTCAGGTTTGCTGCTTGTTCTGGCCATTTTATATTTCTCCTCCTTGGATCTAATACTTTCCTTAATTTCTTTTGTAAGCCACAGTTGAGCCACCCTTCCTGTTTTACTTTTGCACAGACAGGAATGAACAATTGTTGTAATTCATCCATGCGCTCTTTAAATGCTAGCCATTGCCTATCCACTGTCAACCCTTTAAGTAACGTTCCCCAATCTATCATAGCCAACTCCCGCCTCATACCTTCATAGTTTTCTTTGTTTAGATTCAGGAGCCGAGTCTCGGAATCAACGCTCTCACTCTCCATCTTAATGAAGAATTTTATCATATTATGGGCGCACTTCCCCAAGGGACCCCACACAACAAGAATGTTAACTAATCCTTTCTCATTGCACAATACCCAGTCCAGGATGGCCTGTTCTCTAGAGGTGTTATACACCTCTATCAATTCTCCGCTCAATCTCCTTTGATATAGGCAGAATAATCCTAGCTTTTCCAACCTAACCTTGTAACTAAAATCCCCCATCCCTGGATCCATTCTGGTAAATCACCTCTGCGTCCTCTCAAGGACCCTCACATTCTTTCTAAAGTCTGCTGAGCAGAACTGGAAGCAACACTCCAATTGGGGCCTAACCAGAGTTTTATAATGGTTCAGCATAACTTCCCTGCTTTTGTACTCAATGCCTCTATTTATAAAGCCCAAGATCCCATATGCTTTGCTAACCACTCTCGCAATATGTCTTGCCACCTTCAAAGATTGATGCACATGAACTCCAAGTTCCTCTATTCCAGCACACTCTTTAGAACTGTGCCATTAAGTATATATTGCCTCTCCCTATTCCATTACATCACCTCACACTTGTCACTATTAAATTCCATCTGCCACCTGACTGCCCATTCTGCTAGCCTATCACTGTCCTGTTGCAGGCAGTTCATATCATCCTCACGGTTTGCCGCTCCTCCAAGTTTGGTGTCATCGGCATATTTTGAGATTCTACTCCGTATTCCAAGATCCAAGTCACTTACCTTTAGCAAAAAAAGCAGTGGTTCTAGCACTGACCCTTGGGGAACACCACTGTCGATTATCCTCCAGTCTGACAAAGAACCATTTAATAAGACTCGCTGTTTTCTGTCCTCAAACCAATTTTATATCCAATTGGACACTGACCCTCCTATACCACGAACCTCAATTTTGTTAACCGCCCTTTTATGTGGTACCTTGTCAAACGCTTCCTTAAAATCCATATAAACAACATCCACTGCATTCCCTTCATCAACCTGCTTTGTTAGTTCATCAAAAAATGCAGTTAGAATAGTCAAGCATGAACTCCCATGTATAAATCCATGCTCACTCCCCTTAATTAACTCAAACCTCTCCAAGTGACTGTTGATTATTTACCATGATTATTCTTTCTAAAACCTTACCCACCACTGCTGTTAATCTAACTAGCCTGTAGTTACCCAGACTGTCCTTACACCCTTTCTTGAATAAGGGTGTCGCATTTGCCACTGTTTAATCCTCTGGCACCTCCCCCGTATCCAGGGAAGATTGGAAGATTATAGCAAGCCCTTCCGTTATCTGCATCCGCATTTCCTTTCGCAACCTGGGATGTGAGCCATCCGGACCAGGTGATTTATCTTCCCTAAGCGCAGCCAGCCTTTTTAGTTCGTCCCTCTCCTAATTTGTACTCTCTCCATTGCCTCTACTCCCTTCACTTCTACTGATATTTTGTCAAATTCCACTTCCTTAGTGATCACTGATATAAAGTACTCATTAAGTAGATTAACATTGCCCTGCACCTCTAAGCTTATATTATCCTTTTTGTCCCCAATAGGCCCGACTCAACCTCTTACTACCCACTTATCATTTACATGCTGCTCGAAGATTTTTGGGTTCCCTTTCATGTTGACTGCCATTCTATTCTCATAGAAATAGAGAATAAGCAAATATAGAAGATGCAAGTACTTTCCATCCTCGATGAGGTGGAACTTTTTTATGTTGTGGGTGGTAATGACTTGGCCCACGAGTGTGGTGGAAGCAGAGACAATCAATGATTTGAAAAGGAAATTGGAAGGATACTTGAAGGAAAGAAACTTGCAGGAGGAAAGGGATCGAGCTGGTTAGTGGAACTGACGAGATTGCTCCGGGGAGAGCCGGCATGGACGTGATAGGCCAAACGACCACCTTCTGTGCTGGAAATACACTGTGTTGTTTCTCAAATCCAATCCACTGGTGCTTGGTAAATAATTTCAAAGTAAATTGTGCAACTGGAAAATCAGAACCAAGGCAAGGGACACATAAGTAAGTGAAATTGCTGAAACCCAGGGACCTTTGAATCTTCAGTCTAACGCTCTCCCAACTGAGCTATTTCAGCCCTACATTAACAGTGGCTTGGTGTCCTTGTTTTGGAGGAAAATACATACATTCAAGTTTTCCAAAAAATTCAAGAACACAACATGTGAGTAATATTCCCCCATTGCTTTCTCAGTACTGATGGATTGTGAAGCAAGAGACAGCCAGAAGTGCCACTGAGCTGCACAGACCCCGAGCTGAGAATGAAATGAGATCAAATTCAATCTTTCATAGTGAGATGCTGCAGAGAGGTAAGAGTCCTGAATCAAAGCGAGACTTGCTCATTTCAAACACTCCCTGTACTCTCTGCTCATGAAGCCTTACAAAAGGGAAAAACACAATGGCACTCAAACTCACAACCCTGCCATTAAAAGTCTCACGTTCGACTGACAGAACTGTCACTTCTACTCGGTCTTTTATTGGATGGATGCAACTCCAACGCAGGGGTGGCATTCAAATCCTCCCATGGGCCCACATGTCAGACTGAGTTCCATGTTGTAGACTCAAGCAAAGGAAATCTGCTCACTTCCAAAACTATCAGCGAATTGAAGCTGATTACGAATAACATCATCAGAGGTCAGAACTACCTGGCGAAAGAAGACACTCTGAAGAAGGATCCACAATTATTCAAAGGCATCGACAAAGTGAAAAACAAGAAAATCGATGAGTCAATGCAAGCCAAACAACAGAAACACTGAAGAATTCCATTCCAATCCAGTCATGTTGTTTTTGGAGTCAGGTCTCAATTGCTGCAACAACTTCATGTTCCCACTTGGCTATCTGTACATTTAGTTAATTACAATTTTGTCGACAAACTCTTTGAATCCAGTTGTCTGGTCCTCAAGCCAGCTCCGTTTGGAAGTCAATTCCACCTTCTGCAAGGCTGAAACCAATGGATAAACCTAATCTAAAAATGCCAGCAAACAAGGGCTCGTCCAGGATTTGAACACTGGATCTCGCGCATGCTAATTACCCATACTCCCGAAGCAAGAATCATACCCCGAGACCAACGAGCCACTGACGGGCTTGGTTTCTTTAGCTGCTGTGGAATTTCACTGGAACCCCCCAGCCAATCATCCATTTTTTTTCAGATCAAAGCAACATCCTGCAAATGCTGAAATAAAAACAGAAAGTGCTGGAAATGTTCAGCAGCTCTGGCAGCATCTGTGCTGAGAGAAACACAGTTAACGTTTCAAGGCACTCATCTTTTGTTTCAGCCATCCTTTCAGACTGCTTCTGTCCATCCAATCTCACTTTCTATTCTATCCAAATTCTAAACAATCACTACGTGACTACATTTTTCATGAATTCCTTATTTCTTTTATTAATGACAATTTTGTATTTCTGGCCTTTGCATCAGACACCACCACAAGTGGAATCATGTCTCCATCGACCCAATCAAACCACTTCGCTGTCTCCTCACATTACAATGTTTCTTTAACCCTGACAGACTGTGGAGTTTCTGCTGCTTGATTGCAGTTCTTGCTTCCCGCCAGTAGATGTCACCTCACTCCAATACAGTGAAGTTTACAAATCTGAGAGAGACACAACAGGAAATAATTGTTCACATTATAGTGAATGTGTGGGATTTAGAAATACGAGGAGTGGAGACGAGTTATTATTGCACTCTGCTATTACATCTTTTATAATGGACTCCAGCATTTTCCCCACGACTGATGTCAGGCTAACCGGTATATAATTTGCTGTTTTCTTTCTGCCTCTTTTTTTAAATAGTGGAGTTACATTAACTACCGTCCAATCCATTGGAACTGTTCCAGAGTCTACAGAATTTTGAAAAAAGACCAGAAATGCATCTGCTATTTCAAGGGCCACTTCCTTAAGTACTCTGGGATGTAGATTATCAGGCACTGGGGATTTATCGGCCTTCAATCCCATCAATTTCCCAAACATTCCCTACTAATACTGATTTCATACAGTTCCTCCTTCTCACTGGACCCTATGTTCCCCAACATTTCTGGGAGGTAATTTGTATCCTCCTTTGTGAAGACAGAACCAAAGTATGTATTTAATTGGTCTGTCATTTCTTTGTTCCCCATTATAAATTCCCCCGTTTCTGACTGTAAGGGACCCACATTTGTCTTCACTAATCTTTTTCTCTACACATATCTATAGAAGCTTTTACAGTTAGTTTTAATGTTCTCTGCTGGCTTACGCTCCTACTCTATTTCCCCCTTCTTAATCAATCCTTTTGTCCTCCTCTGCTAAATTCCAAACTGCTCACAATCTTCAGGTTTGCTGCTTGTTCTGGCCATTTTATATTTCTCCTCCTTGGATCTAATACTTTCCTTAATTTCTTTTGTAAGCCACAGTTGAGCCACCGTTCCTGTTTTACTTTTGCACAGACAGGAATGAACAATTGTTGTAATTCATCCATGCGCTCTTTAAATGCTAGCCATTGCCTATCCACTATCAACCCTTTAAGTAACGTTCCCCAATCTATCAAAGCCAACTCCCGTCTCATACCTTCATAGTTTCCTTTGTTTAGATTTAGGACCCTAGTCTCGGAATCAACTCACTCACTCTCCATCTTAATGAAGAATTTTATCATATTCAGGGCGCATTTCCCCAAGGGACCCCACACAACAAGATTGCTATCTAATCCTTTCTCATTACACAATACCCAGTCTAGGATGGCCTGTTCTCCAGAGGTGTTATACACCTCTATCAATTCTCCACTCAATCTCCTTTGATATAGGCAGAATAATCCTAGCTTTTCCAACCTAACCTTGTAACTAAAATCTCCCATCCCTGGATCCATTCTGGTAAATCGCCTCTGCATCCTCTCAAGGACCCTCACATTCTTTCTAATGTCTGCTGAGCAGAACTAGAAGCAACACTCCAATTGGGGCCTAACCAGAGTTTTATAATGGTTCAGCATAACTTCCCTGCTTTTGTACTCAATGCCTCTATTTATAAAGCCCAAGATCCCATATGCTTTGCTAACCACTCTCGCAATATGTCTTGCCACCTTCAAAGATCGATGCACATGAACCCCAAGTCCCTCTATTCCAGCACACTCTTTAGAACTGTGCCATTAAGTAGATATTGCCTCTCCCTATTCCTTATGCCAAAATACATCACCTCACACTTGTCACTATTAAATTCCATCTGCCACCTGTCTGCCCATTCTGCTAGCCTATCACTGTCCTGTTGCAGGCAGTTCATATCATCCTCACTGTTTGCCACTCCTCCAAGTTTGGTGTCATCGGCATATTTTGAGATTCTACTCTGTATTCCAAGATCCAAGTCACTTACCTTTAGCAAAAAAAGCAGTGGTTCTCGCACTGACCCTTGGGGAACACCACTGTCGACTATCCTCCGGTCTGACCAAGAACCATTTCATACGACTCGCTGTTTTCAGTCTTTAAAACAATTTACTCTCCAAATGGACACTGACCCTCCTAATCCATGAACCTCAATTTTGTTAACCACCCTTTTATGTGGTACTTTATAAAATGCTTTCGTAACATCCTTATAAACAACATCCACTGCATTCCCTTCATCAGCATTCTCAGATAGTATATCAACAAATGCAGTTAGATTCGTCAAGCATGAACTCCCATTGATAAATCCATGCCCACTCCCCTGAATTAACTCAAACCTCTCCAAATGACTTGATTTTTTTCCCTGACCTGTTGATCTCGTGCTCACCATAGAGCATGTATTTGGCAATGTGACCGTCATCCATTTGGCCCAGTCAACAGAATCACCGCTGACTCAAGAGGGCAAACACGCTGTGGATCCCTGCACGCTGGTGTACTTCTGCATTCGGCACTCTGTCCTGCCAGGAGATGCCCAGTATCCATCTGAGGCAGTGGAGGTGGAAGCTGTTCAGCCGCTTTTTTTGGCTTGTATAAGTTGTTGATGCTGCTCTACTATAAAGGAGGGTGCTGAGAACACAAGCCTGGTGCACGTGGAGCTTTGTATTTTCGGTCAGTTTGCTGTCGGTTCACACTTGTCTTCTCAACTTTGACATGACAGCTGCAGCATTGACAATCCTGGTGCTGATTTCAGCATCAAGGGACAGATTTCTGGTGATTGTTGATTGAAGGTATGTGAAGCTGTTGACAACCTCCAAAGTGAGGTTGTCGATGTTGATGGAAAGTGGTGTCTCTAGGTCCTGGCCCATAACTTTCATCTTCCTGACAAAGCGCCATTGATTAGAGATACAGCACTGAAACAGGCCCTTCGGCCCACCGAGTCTGTGCCGAACATCAACCACCCATTTATACTAATCCTATATTTAATCCCATATTCCTACCACATCCCCACCTGTCCCTATATTTCCCTTCCACCTACCTAAACTAGGGGCAATTTATAATGGCCAATTTACCTATCAACCTGCAAGTCTTTTGGCTTGTGGGAGGAAACCGGAGCACCCGGAGAAAACCCACGCAGACACAGGGAGAACTTGCAAACTCCACACAGGCAGTACCCGGAATCGAACCCGGGTCCCTGGAGCTGTGAGGCTGCGGTGCTAACCACTGCGCCACTGTTCCTGATGCTGATCGTCAGTTCAAACTCTTTGCAGGCCAGGGAGAACCGATCGACAAGCTGCTGTGACTGAACTTCATTATGGGATGTCAGCACAGCATCATTAGCAAATAGCAACTCACAGACTAGGAATTTACCCACTTTGGTCTTGGCGCACTGTCTTGCCAAGTTGAACAGCTTGTCGTCAGCTCTGATGTGCAGGTGAACACCCCCATCTGAGTCATTGAAAGTGTACAATAGCAGCATGGAGAAGAATATGCCAATTATAAAGGATGTGATAACTAGACAGTTCGAAAATGATGATATGATTGGGCAGAGTCAACATAGATTTATGAAAAGGAAAACAGGTTTGAAAAACCTGTTGAGTTTTCTGAGGATGTTACCTATAGAACAGATAAAGGAGAACCAGTGGATGTGTGGTATTTGTATTTTCCTTTGGTAAGGTCCCACACAGGAGGTGAGTAAACAAAATTAGAGCACATAGGCTTGGGGATAATATACTGATATGGATTGAGAATTGGTTTACAGACCGAAAACAGAGAGCAGGAATAACGGGTCCTCCTCAGGATGGCAGGCTGTTAATATTGGGGTACTGCAAGGATCAGTGTTGGAGCCACAGCTGTTAACAACCTATATAAATGATTTGGATGTGGGGATTAAATGTAATATTTCCAAGTTTGCAGATGACACAAAGCTAGGTGAAGTGTGAGTTGTGAGGAGGATGCAGAGAGGCTTCTAGGGGACATGGAGCGGCGCAGTGAATGGGCAAGAACATGGAATATAATGTGAATAAGTGTGAAGTTATCCAATTTGGTAGAATAAACAGAAAGACAGAGTATTTCTTAAATGGTGAGAGGTTGGGAAGTATTGATGTCCAAAGGGACCTGGGTGTCCTTGTTACTGAGACACTAAAAGCTCTTGTGCAGGTGCAGCAATCAATTAGGAAGGCAAATGGTATGTTGTACCCACACGAGGGGTCATGAGTACAGGAGTAAAGATGTCTTGCTGCAATTGTATAGAGCCTTGGTGAATCCGCACTGGAGTATTGTGTCCAGTTTAGTCTCCTCATCATATGAAGGATATACTTGCCAAAGAGGGAGTGAAACAGAGGGTCAACAGACTAATCTTTTTTTTTGCACTTATTTCATTTCATCTCAGTTTGTTCAGTTTGCTTACCTACTGTTTTTTTTTCAGGTTTGTACTTGCTGCTGTTCAATATTCAGTCCGTTAACACCTAATCTGTACTAATGCTTTGTCTTTCAACACACCATTAACATATTGTTTGCCTTTGCTGCATGACCTTTTGGTCAGCTATGTGGCCTTGTCCAAACTACACCTTCTCCTTTGTTATCTCTTGCCCCACCCCCACCTCACTTGCTTATAACCTGTGACTTTTCTAATATGTGTCAGTTCCGAAGAAGGGTCACTGACCTGAAACGTTAACTCTGCTTCTCTTTTCACAGATGCTGCCAGACCTGCTGAGTGGTTCCAGCATTTCTTGTTTTTATGTCACCAGACTAATCCCTGGGATGGTGGGATTGTTTTATGAGGAAACTGGGCCTGTATTCCTTAAAGTTTCGAAGAATGAGAGGTGATCTGATTGAAACTGACAAAATTCTTACAGGGCGTGACAGTGTGGATGTAGACAGGATGTTTGCCCTGGTTGGTGAGTCTAAAACCAAAGGACATCGTCTCAGAATAAGGAGTAGGCCATTTAAAACTGAGATGGGTGGAATTTCTTCACTCAGACGGTGGTGAATCATTGGAATACTGTGCCCCAGAGGGCTGTGGCAGCTCAATCATTGAGCATGTTCAAGACAGAAATTGATAGAAATCTTGATACTCATGACAGCAAGGGATATGGGGATAGCACGGGAAAGGGGCTTTGAGGTAGGTGATCAGCCATGATCGAATTGAATGGCAGAGCAGGATCGACGGGCTGAATGGCTTACTCCTATGTTCCTCTGTTCCTAAGAGAGTTGGCGCCAGCGTGCAGCCCTGCTTTACCCCACTGCTGATCTTGAAAGCATCTGATGTTGCTCCATTGCAACTGATGAAACTGTGCATGTTCACGTGGAAAGAAGAGATGATGCCTAAGAGGTCAGGAGGGCAGCCGATGTTCCATCGCAGTGTGTAGGACGTCTCTGCTGACAAGTTCAAAGGCCTTAGTGATGTAGATAAAAATGTGTGAGGCTCTGTGGCGCAATGAATAGTGTGTTGGACTTCTAAATACTGATTAAGAAGATATTCAAAGGTTGTGGGATCAAGTCCCACCAGAGTCAGATTTTGGACCAGAAACAGAGGAGCACAACGGAACAGCAAATGAAGAAATGCGTCAAAAGCACAGACTCGGAGAGAGAGAGGAGCAGAGCAGGGGAAAAAAAATCGAGGAGTGACGTCACAATGGAGAGTGAGAGCAGGGAAACAGAGAGCCGCTGGGGTGAGCAGACAGGATTTGGTTCTTTCTTCGGTGCAGTGGAAGGAGCTGTTTGGTGAGGATCTGGTAATCTGTGACATCACAGGCAAGCAGGTAGTTGATTGGTTTGGAAGAACCGACCTGCTTGATGCACATCTGTTCAGTGATTAAGGTCCATTTTCGTCCTAACGTTTAAAATAGTAAACAAACTAGTGGTAAGTTTAATAAAATATACAGTAAAATGAATAATTGAATAAAATATTTAAGTAGTTAATTGAAACACGTTAAGGATGACAGGACAGGTGATGTGTCACAGCTGCAGCATGTGGGAGTTCCTGGATGCCAGTGTGATCCAGGGCAAACACGTCTGCAGTAAGCGTTTGCGGCTCAAAGAGGGAGAAAAAAGGAATGTAGTGGTAGTAGGGGACAGTATAGTAAGGTGGATTGACTCTGTTCTCTGCAGCAAAGAGCAAGAGTCCAGACGGCTGTGTTGCCTGCCGGTGCCAGGATTCAGGACATCTGCTCAGGGCTGGAGTGAAACATACAATGGGAGGGGGAGGATCCAGTCGTCGTGGTCCATGTCGGGACCAACGACATAGGCAGGACAAGGATAGAGGTTCTGCAAAGTCAGTATGAGGAACTAGGCAGCAAATTAAGAAGCAGAACCTCAAAGTTAATCATCTCTGGATTATTACCTGAGCCATGTGCAAATTGGCATCGGACAAATAAGATTAGAGAAAGTAATGTGCGGCTGAAAGACTGGTGTGGCAGTTGTGGGTTCTGATTCGTGGGGCATTGGCACCAGTACTGGGGAAAGTGGTGGCTGTACCGTTGGGACGGTCTACACCTGAACCGTGCTGGTGCTGGTGCTCTAGCGAGCCAAATAACTAGAGAAGTAGAGACGGTTGTAAACTGAATAGTGGGGGCAAGGGATCAAATTTGGGAAGATATGGTGAATCAAGGAGGAGAGACAAGGCAAGAGAGAAAGGTATAAATATGGGAAATGATAAACAGACTGTGACAGGAAGGGACAGAATGTACAAATCTAAGAGTAAATCGACAGATAAGGCTAGAGGTGACAAAAATAATAAAAGGACAAAACTAAATGCTCTGTATCTGAATGCATGGAGCATTCGAAACAAAACAGATGAACTGAGAGCACAAATAGAATAAATAAGTACGATCTGATAGTCATTCCAGAGACATGGCTGCAGGGCGACATAGATTGGGATGTGAATATTGGAGGTGACATGGCATTTTGGAAGGACAGGAATCGAGGAAAAGGTGGTGGGGTAGCTCTGTTAATTAATAATGGTATTAGCGTAATAGAGAGGGATGACCTAAGTTCAGGAGATCACGATGTAGAAGCAGTTTGGGTACAAATGAGAAATCATAAAGGCAAGAAGTCACTTGTGGGGGTGGTGTACAGGCCACCTAACATTAACCACACTGTCGGATGGGATATGAAGGAAGAAATAATGGCAGCTTGTCAGAATGGTACTGTGATAATTATGGGGGATTTTAATGTACATATAGACTGGAAAATTCAGATGGGCAGAGGTAGCCTAGATGAGGAATACATAGAATGTTTTGGGGATAATTTCTTGGAACAATGCATTCTGGAGCCAACTAGAGAGCAGGCTATACTAGACCTGGCATTGTGCAACGAGATAGGATTAATTAATGACCTCATAGTTCAGGTGCCCTTAAGTAGTAGCGATTATAATATGATTGAATTTTACATTCAGTTTGAGGGAGAGGAGAGTGGGTCCCAGACTAGTATTTTAAGTTTAAATAAGGGCAATTATAAGGTCATGAAAGCAGAGCTAGCTAAAGTGAACTGGCAAATTAGGTTAAGGGATAAGTCAATAGAGATGCAGTGGCAGACATTTACGGGGATATTTCAGAATACACAGAACAGATACATTTCAACGAGAAAGAAAAGTTCCAAAGGTGGGACTCACCATCCATGGTTCACGAAAACAGTTAAAGATACTATGAAACTTAAAGAAAAAGCCTATAATTGTGCAAAGGTGGGAGGCAGGTCAGAAGATTGGACAGAATATTAAAAAAACAGCAAAGAATGACTAAAAGATTGATAAGGAAGGTAAAATTAGAGTATGAGAGAAAGCTCGCAAGAAATTTCAAGACAACTAGTAAGAGTTTCGATAGATATTTTAAAAAGAAAAGAGTTAACAAAGCGACTGTTGGTCCTATAGAAAGTGTGTCTGGGGAATTAATAATGGATAATTAAGAGATGGCAGATGAATTGAACAGATACTTTGCATCGGTCTTCACTATTGAGGATACAAATAACATCCCAGTATTAGCCGTATATCAGGAAATTGAAGGGATGGAGGAACTCAAGAAAATTACAATCACCAGGGAAGTGGTACTAAACAAATTGTTGGAGCTGCGGGTTGACAAGTCGCCAGGTCCAGAATTGGCTAGTGAGATAGTTGATGCGCTGGTTTTAATATTCCAAAATTCCCTAGATTCGGGAAGGTTCCGTTAGATTGGAAAGGAGTGAATGTAACTCATTTATTCAAAAAGGGAGGGAGACAGAAAGCAGGAAACGACTGGCCAGTTCGCTTAACATTTGTCTTAGGGAAAATGTTTGGAGCTATTACAGAGGATGTTATAGCAGGGCATTTAGAAAAAATTAAGGTAATCAGGCAGAGTCAACATGGTCTTTTGAAAGGGAAATCATGTTTAACCAATTTATTGGAGTTCTTTGAGGGAGTTACATGTGCTGTGGATAAAGGGGAACCAGTGGATGTATTGTATTTCGATTTCCAGAAGGATAAGGTGCCATATCAAAGGTTACTGCAGAAAATAAAAGCTCATGGTGTCGGGGGTAACATATTGGCATGGATAGAAGATTGGCTAGCTGACAGGAAACAGAGAGTCAGCATAAATGGGTCATTTTATGGTTGGCAAGAAGTAACGAGTGGTGTGCCACAGGGATCTGTGCTGGGGCCTCAACTTTTTACAATTTATATAAATGACTTAGATGAAGGGACCGAAGGTATTGTTGCTAAATTTGCTGATCACAAAGATAGGTAGGAAAGTAGGTTGTGAAGAGGACATAAGGGGGCTACAAAGGGATATAGATAGGTTAAGTGATTGGGAAAAGACCTGGCAAATGGAGTATAATGTGGGAAAGTCGGAAATTGTCCACTATGGCAGGAAGAATAAAAAAACATCTTTTCTAAATGGTGAGAGATTGCAGAGCTCTGAGATGCAGAGGAATCTGGGTGTCCGAGGGCATGAATTGCAAAAGGTTAGTATGCAGGTCCAGCACTTAATTAGGAAAGCTAATAGAATGTTATCATTTATCACCATGGGAATTGAATACAATAGTAGGGAGGATATGCTTCAGCTATACAGGACATTGGTGAGACCTCTTCTGCAGTACTGAGTACAGTACTGGTCTCCTTATTTGCGGAAGGATGTAAATGCATTGGAGGTAGCACAGAGAAAGTTTACTAGACTAATACATGGAATGGGTGGGCTGTCTTACGAGGAAAGATTGGACAAGCTAGGATTGTCTCCGCCAGAGTTTAGAAGAGAAAGAGGCGACATGATTTGTTATTTAATTTATTAATTAACAAATTAGCTATCCTCCAGTCTTCCGGTACCCCACCCGTGGCTAACGATGATACAAAAATCTCTGCCAGCGCCCCAGCAATCTCCTCCCTTGCTTCCCATAGCATCCTAGGATACATCTGATCAGGCCCTGGGGATTTATCCACCTTAATGCGCTTCAAAACCTCCAACACCTCCTCCTTTGTAATGTTGATATGCTGCAGGATATCGCTGTTCCCTCCCTTGAACTCACTAGCTTCCATGACCTTCTCCACGGTAAATACAGACGAGAAATATTCATTTAAGACCTCGCCCATTTCGCGTGGCTTCACACATAGATTGCCACACTGATCCTTAAGGGGACCTACTCTCTCCCTAGCTACCCTTTTACTCTTAATATACTTATAGAATCTTTTAGGATTCTCCTTTATCTTATCTGCCAGGGAAATCTCATGGCCCCATTTCGCCCTCCTAATTTCCTTCTTAAGTGTTCTCCTACATCCCCTATATGTCTCGAGGGACTCGCTCGATCCCAGCTGCCTATACTTGACGTATGCCTCCTTCTTTGTCCTGACCAGACCCTCAATATCCCTCGTCAACCAAGGTTCCCTAAGCTTGCCAGCCTTGCCCTTCCATCTAACAGGAACATGCTGGCCCTGAACTCTTCCTATCTCACTTTTAAAAGCCTCCCACTTGCCAGACGTCCCTTTACCTGTAAACAGCCTCTCCCATTCAACTTTTGAGAGTTCCTGTCTGATGCCATGGAAATTAGCCTTCCCCCAATTTAGGACTTCAACCTGAGGACCAGTCCTATTCTTTTTCATAACTATCTTGAAGCTAATAGAGTTATGGTCACTGTTCCCAAAGTGCTCCCCCAATGACACATCAACCACCTGCCCATCCTAATTTCCTAAGAGGAGGTCGAGTGTAGCCCCTTCTCTAGTCGGGCCATCGACGTACTGCTTCAGAAAACTATCCTGGATTCACTTCACAAATTCTTCCCCATCTGATCCCTTTGCACTAAGGCAGTCCCAGTCAATCTTAGGGAAGTTAAAATCACCTACTATTACAGCCCTATAATTCCTATACCTATCTGTGATTTCCCTACATATATGCTCCTCCACTTCCCTCTGACTATTGGGGGGCCTACAGTATAATCCCATCAAAGGGATCACCCTTTTATTATTTCTAAGTTCTACCAGTATGGCCTCACTGGACATTCACCCCGGGATATCCTCTCTAAATACTGATGTCCTCCCTAATCAATAGTGCAACTCCCCCTCCTCTCTTACCTCCACCTCTGTCACGCCGGAAGGATCGGTACCCCGGAACATTGAGTGGCCAGTCCTGCCCATCCCTCAACCACGTTTCCGTAATAGCTACAATATCACAATCCCATGTACTGATCCATGCTCTGAGTTAATCTGCCTTACCTGTAAGGATACTTGCATTAAAGTAAATGCAGTTTAGCCTACCAGACCTTCCACGTTCCCTGTCCTGCCCCTGCCTGGCCTGCCTACTGGACTTGCTTGCTTTAACCTCTCCATTTGCCTCAACTATCTCATCGGAGAGACTACTACTTTGGGTTCCACCCCCGCTGCAAGACTAGTTTAAACCCCCCCGTGTATTGCTATAAAATCTCCCTACAAGGATATTGGTCCCCTTCCAGTTCAGATGCAACCCGTCCCTCTTGTACAGGTCACTTCTGCACCAGAAGAGATCCCAATGATCCAAGTACCTGAAGCCCTCCCGCCTTCGCCAGTCTTCAGCAACGCATTCATTTGCCTAATCCTCCTATTCCTACCCGCACTAGCACGTGTCACAGGGAGTAATCCTGAGATTACAACCCTCGAGGTCCTGCTCTTTAACCTTCTGCCTAACTCCCTATATTCACTTTGCAGAACCTCATCTCTCTTCCTGCCTATGTCGTTCGTACCAATATGGACCACGATCTCTGGCTGCACACCCTCCCCTTTCAGAATTTCCGGCAGCTGCTCGGAAACATCCTTGACCCTTGTATTAGGGAGGCAACATACCAACCTGGAGTCTCGTTTGCGGCCACAGAAACGCCTATCAGCACCCCTTATGATAGAATCCCCTATCACAATAGCTCTTCCACCCCTTTTCCTCCCCTGCTGTGCAGCAGAGCCCTCCGTGGTGCCACGGACCGCGCTGTTGCTCTTTTCCCCTGGGAGGTCTTCCCCCCAACAGTAACCAAAGCGGTGTATCTGTTTGAGAGGGGGATGGCCACAGGGGACTCCTGCACTACCTGCCTGCTCCTACTATTCCATCTGGTGGTCACCCATCCCTTTTCTGCCTGTGCATCCATTACCTGCGGTGCGACCACCTCACTGAACATGCTATCCATGACGCCCTCAGCTTCGCGGACGCTCCACAGTGAAACCACCCGCAGTTCCTGCTCCATAATGCGAGTAGCCAGTAGCTGCAGCTGGATACACTTCCTGCACACATGGTCGTCATGGAGACTGGGAGGGTTCCTGAGTCCCCACATAGCGCAGGAGGAGCATATCACGGGGCTGAGCTCTCCTGCCATGACTTACCCTTAGATTAATTAGTTACTCCCTTAATTAAAAAATACTAATGACACTCGGGGCCTTGTTCTACCCACGACAATCTAAAGTCCTTCATAAGCTACACTGAATAAAAAAAACACTTTAGTAGTACTCACCTTATCAGTAGAGGTTTTTTTTTCAACTAAAAAACTTTGCCCTTTTCTTTAAGATATTTAAATACACTAACAGCAGTGACTCACCAACCAATCACCTTGCAGTTCTCCTCTGACATTACAGTTGGCTTCTTTTCTTTCAAAACTCCAGCACACTGGAAGAGCTCCACTCCACTCCTGGAAGGGAAGAGACTGGGCCTCGATCCTCGGATTGGATTTATAGGCTCCGCTCTCGGCGTTCTCCTCATATCGCTCCATATAGGTCTGCTCCGCTCCGCTCCTCTCCGCTCCCGGAAGATAATTCACCAGCTTTTGCAGAAAGTAGGACTTAAGCTGTTGCAGTACCTGTTAGAAAGATTGTCTAAGTTATTCTGAAGTCATCTTCCAATGTCATCTGCATGGAAGCAGGATTTTAAAGGATAAGATGTAGTTTTTAAAAGTCACTTCAATCTTCCTCGAGTCTTTACAAAGAAGCCAAGTAAATCTTGATAAAAAGTCATATACATTTCGAGATCTTTTAAAAACACTTCAATCTTGTTAATAAAAAGTCAGATGTAAATTTAAGAACTCTGATCAGGCCATGCTAAAAACTTACATACAATTATGAAATAAAATACAACATTTAAAATGTCTGAACTCCTTTCTGAGAGTTGACCCCTGCTGCTGCCGTTGTCTTCCTGGAATAGTGGAGCTGTTGTGTCAACAGAAAAGTCCTTCCCGAGCAGCCCTGAGCCTGTTGGTACCGGCTTTAATCCAACCCAGGTAAAAATCAGGGTACATTGTGGGCAATGAGCCCAAATTGCTGAACTACAGGTCCCTGTCACTTTAAAGAGTGGGCTGGTGCGATTATGATCAGAGGCTCCTTCTAAGCACATTTCTCACCACCACAACTTCCAGATGCTGATGTTAGTGTGTGCATGTACTGGCAGCTGCAGTGCTGTTCAGACCCTCAATAGCAGTGAAAGTCTCAGAGTTCACCGCTATTGGGGCTGTAAAATCCAGGCCAATATCTCACAGTCCTGTTCGATTTGCTCTCCCTCTGTACAAAATCAAACTCCACACATTGTCTTACACTCACTCCTGTTTCCAGCCCTGATGGTGCAGAAATCCCCTCTCAAAGGTACACAATCCAGTTGATTTCTGATCAAATACCTCCTTCCTCATTCAATAGAGGAAACAGAGACATGAACAGGAGTCAGGTGCAAGAAAGTTTCACCAACAGAGCAAAGAAAGCCACCAACAAAAGTCACACCTACTTTCCAAATCATTTCACTGGAATATTCTTTCACTTGTTTTGTAAGATGACTGCAATAAATCTGAAAATGAGCACCATGAGGTTTGTGTTCACTAGTCACTTGTTCTCCTGTGTTTGTCTGTCAGGTTTGTAATTCAGTTTGTATTGGATATTAAAGAGAATCTCTTTTCAAGATGATTGCACATTGTACTGTGTTTAAAGCAACCAACTTGTAAAATGGCAGAAAATGAATGTTTCAATACCTGTGTGACCAGATTCTTCCAATGCTTTTCAACAGCTAGAGTGATGATGCTTGTAATCTGTATCCTGTGGAGAATGGGAGAGGAGAATAAAAACATGGTGCATGAACAGGACAGACTGTGTAAAATGGGAGCACAGAAATACTGCCACCTCATTGAATGTTCATGAGAGTTATTCTAAGTCAGACACCTGTC
Organism: Heterodontus francisci; assembly: GCF_036365525.1. Lineage (NCBI taxonomy): Eukaryota > Metazoa > Chordata > Chondrichthyes > Heterodontiformes > Heterodontidae > Heterodontus > Heterodontus francisci. The sequence goes on from NW_027142345.1 coordinate 2,709,586, forward strand.
CACAATGAACAAGTGAATACATTAATTGTCCACTTTCAATCTAAATGGGACTGAGGTTCCAACAGAGAAGTTTTCTGGAAAATACCTGCTGCAGTTTTAAAATTGATGAACTGGAACATCTTATACTAACTTTCAAATAACTGTAGTGATTGTATAGTTCTCATAGTGGAGAGAAGGAGTTGTTTATAAATATAAGCAGAAAGACACATTTGTGGATTGGCGAATGAGCTTTAACTTTCTGAAATGTATTTGTCCATTGGTTGCAGGTCACTGGAAATTCTTTTTTACATTTCAATTGTAGCAGCAGCAGTTAGCAGCAAAATGTCTGATTAATCAGAGTAGTGGGTCTGGGAAACACTTAAACAGCCGAGACCCTGTAAAACAGAACTCCAAGTAATAGTTTAAATACGGCACTGAACTGACAGAGCGGTAAAGGACTGCTCAGGTCAGGAAAAAATACCCGACCCGAACCCGACAGAACCACATTGGACCCGAGCCCGACCCGGCCCGTGTATCTCCATTTATTCCCACGCCCAAACTAACCCGAACCTTACCCGACCACCGGAATGTTCACTTTATCTACCTCCCGATTCCGAATCTACAGGAAACTGCAGCATGAGCGCAATGACGTCATAGAGATGCTCACTTGCTCACTGAGCAGACTCAGAGTTTCCCTCCTTGATGACCCGGACTCCCAGCTTAGGTTGGCTTTTCAACTTTTGACACTTATTAAACTCAACTTCCCAGCTTAGTTAAATGTAATACTTACTGTGTGTGTCCGACACGGACTCAGCCCGACCTGGACCCAGCCCGACCCGAACCTGGCCCGACCTGACCCGAGCCCGAAAGCCAGACCCGGAAGAGCGACCCGACACAACCCGAACCCAACACGGGTCCCGTCGGGTTCAGGTCGGGTGGCAGGCCTTTGCAGAGCGGAGGTCAGATGAGGATTGAATTAATTTCAATCACTGAATCTAAACAAGAAGGAAATCTGCCAGGAATGGAAGACCTTGCTTTAGCTGTGAGCTTGTGGCGCAACGGTAGCGCGTCTGACTCCAGATCAGAAGGTTGTGTGTTCGAATCACGTCAGGCTCAGTTATGTTTTACAGCAGCTCAAGTTCCTGGATTTGATATCAGAAGAGAGTTCGATCCATTGGAATGTTCAGTGAATGGTTGAATTTCAAGATCAACTTCAATGGATTAAAGTCCTGATTCCTGGTTCCTTTCCATTTCCATGCTCAGTTCTAATTTCACACTGTTTTCTATCAGAACAATGTTTCAGGGATGTGATGTGTCCATTGTTTTTACAATCGCTCTGTCACCCAGTGTGAGAAATAAAACACAAACCGCACAGCATGCGGCTCAAACCCATACCTGGCTCTGTCTATAGGCCGCTTAGTTCAGTTGGTTAGGACGCAGTGTTGATAACAACAAGGCTGTGGATTTGATCCCCATGTGCGCTGTCACATGGTCAGTCAATAATTTGACACATTTTTGTAACACTTAAAATCCAACTTTTAGATGCAAACAAGTTTACATAAAATGTCAAAGGGAATTTATTTTGAATAACATCCATTGCATCTTTGTCACTGGTCTGGAGTAACACAGAATTCTTTCCAATTATCTTCCATTTGCTGATAAACATTGAACTCGTGGCCTGTTCTCGTTAATGGTCACGAGCAGCAAAAACAGACAGAGCAAGTCTGACCGCCCAGAGATGTGGAAAAGGCTTCAGTTTGGGACATATGCAGCAAATCAAATGTTCTCCCGGCCCCGAAAGATTCAAAAACTGGGGAAAAGGACACAAGGAGATAGAGAATAAGCTAAAGCTGACAATGTAAATATTTCCCATCCTTGATATCTCTCTATTCCAATCCAACCTTCAGAGTTGGGTAAATAATTTCAGTGTAAATTGTGCAGCTCAAGAGTCAAAACCAAAGGGCGATGCAGAATAAAGGAAAACTGCCAAAACCCCAGATTGAACCAGGGATCTTCGGTCTAACACACTCCCAACTGAGCTATTTCAGTCTCACAGGCTTGGGATGATAAGTGGCAAGTAACATTCGCACCACACAAGTGCCAGGCAATGACCATCTCCAACAAGAGAGAATCTAACCATCTCCCCTTGACATTCAATAGCATTACAATCACTGAATCCCCCACCATCAACATCATGGGGGTTACCATGGGTAGCCAAACAAACAACGTGACTACAAGAGCAGGTCAGAGGCTTGGAATCCTGAGGCGAGTAATTACAGTGCAGCTGTTGGCTCCACCCCAGGGGCTGAATTTGTTCTGTAAACCATGAAGCAGCTTCCTCTCAAATCCCAGGTTTATCAATAAATCCTCTTACAAAAGCCCCAAAGTGTGATATATTCCTCTCACTCATCCATGACTCCTGACTCCCCAAAGCCTGTCCACCATCTGCAGTTCACAAGTCAAGAGTGTGAAGGAATACTCTCCACTTGCCTGGATGGGTGCAATTCCAACTCAAGAATCACAACACCGTCCAGGACAAAGCAGCCCACTTGATTGGCACCCCATCTACAAACAATCACTCCCTCCACCATCGGCACACAGTGGCAGCAGTGTGTACCGTCTACAAGATGCACTGCAGCAATGCACCAAGACTCCTTAGACAGCACCTTCCAAACCCTTTACCACCGAGAAGGGCAAGGGCAGCAAATGCAGGGGATACCACCTCCTGCAAGTTCCCCTCCAAGCCACACACCATCCTGACTTGGAACTATATCGCCGTTCCTTCACTGTCGCTGGGTCAAAATCCTGGAACTCCCTTCCTCACAGCACTGTGGGTGTACCTACCCCACATGGACTGCAGCGGTTCAAGAAGGCAGTTCACCACCACCTTCTCATGGGCAATTAGGGATGGGCAATAAATGCTGGCCTAGCCAGCGATGCCCACATCGCATGAATGAATGAATAAAAATGTGAAGTATCCCTTGTGTCATTGTTTTGGTAGAAAATATAACCCTGGTGGAATTGCCCCTCCCAATCACACCTCACTTCATAGAACATCGAAAATGGAGAAAATTTATGGCTCAGAATGAGACCATTTAGCAATCGCGTCTGTGCCAGCTGAAAATTGGTGATCCAGCACAAAACCACTTTCCAGGTCTTGGGAATGGGATCTGAACAGATCTCAGAGCTCACATTATGTGAATGTTCTGTTGAAGTGTTGGTCAGCTGATATACCAGGGGAGATTCACACTGTTCGACACAGTGTGAAATACATTCAAGTATTTATAAAACATTGTAACATGTGAGTAATATTCCCCATTGCTTTCTCAGCACTGATGGATTGTGAAGTGGGAGACAGCCAGAAGTCCCATTGGTCCACACTGACCCTGAGCTGAGAATGAAATGAGAAAAAGTTCAATCTTCAGCAGTGAGATGCTGCAGAGAGGTAAGAGTCCTGAATCAAGGAGAGACTTTCTCATACTGTTGTTGAATCTCATTTCAAACACTCCTTGAACTCTCTGCCGAGGAATTCAGAGCTGGATAACGCCTGTAAAATCAGCCTAAAAAGGAAATAGAAAACACCCACTGTGGGCTCAAACTCAAAAACTTGAGATTCAGAGTTTCATGCTTTCATCGACTGAGCTCACCAGGCCTGAGACAGTGTCCCCGTCCTGTCTGTTATTGGACGGTGCAGCTGTTGGCTCCACCCCAGGGGCTGAATTTGTTCTGTAAACCATGAACCAGCTTCCTCTCAAATCCCAGGTTTATCAGTAAATCCTCTTACAAAAGCCCCAAAGTGTGATATATTACTCTCACTCATCCAGAATAAAAGTTACATCTTTTGCTCTTTTTACCTTCCAAACATTGACTTCTATTTTGCTCAGCATTTATTTCTCTCTCCGTTTTATGTTGGGCATTTCCTAATAAACATTTCATTTCAATTATTTATGAGGGATGAAATGAACAGAAAAGATTTTCTGCAATGGTACCAGGGGTGTGGGACAGAGTGAGTGGTTCGGATCTGGAATATACTGCCTGAGAGTGTGCTGGAGGTCGATTCAATCGTGGCTTTCAAAAGGGAATTGGATAAACACCTGAATAGAGAAAAATTGCAGGGCTACAATGAAAGGGCAGAGGAGTGGAATTAGCTGATCTGCTCTTGAAAAGAGCTGTCATGGACATGATGGACTGAATGGTCTCCTTCTGTACTGTAACCATTTGATTCCTTGATTCTAACTCTGTCAAAGTTGTTCTGAACTTGCTCTGCTCCAAGGAGCACAACCCCAGCTTTTCCAGTCTCTGCACACAACTGAAGTTATGAGGAACCATGGGGAACCCACTGTAAACCTTCCTCCAGACAGAAATACAACTGTTCACCACCACACTGTGACCCAGCTATTCACATGATTTGGATGTGGGGACCAAATGTAGTATTTCCAAGTTTGCAGATGACACAAAACTAGGTGGGAATGTGAGTTGTGAGGAAGATGCAAAGCGGCTTCAAGGGAATTTGGACAGACTTAGTGAGTGGACAAGAAAGTGGCACATGAAGTATAATGTGTAAAAACGTGAGGTTATCCACTTTGGTCGGAGAAACAGATGTGCAGATTATTTGTTAAATGGTAAGAGTGTGAATGTACAAAGGGGCCTGGGTGTCCTTGTCTATAAGTGACTGAAAGCGAACATGCAGGTGCAGCAAGCAATTAGGAAGGCTAATGATATGTTTGCCTCTATCACAAGAGGATTTGAGTACAGGAGTAGTGAAGTCTTGCTTCAATTGTATATAACCTTGGTTGGACTGCACTTTGGAATACTGTGTGAAGTTTTGTTTCCCTTACCTTAGGAGGGATATCATTGCCATAGAGGGAGTGCAACGAAGGTTCACCAGACTTGTTCCCGGGATGGCAGGACTGTCAAATGAAGAGAGATTGGGGAAACTGGGCCTGTATTCTCTAGAGTTTTGAAGAATGAGAGGTGATCTCATTGAAACTTACAAAATAGTTAAAGGGATAGACAGGTAGATGAAGCTAAGATGTTTCCCCCGGTTGAGGAGTCTAGAACCAGGGGACACAATTTCAACGTAAGGGGAAAGCCACTTAGGACAGCGATGAGGAGAAATTTCTTTACTCAGTGGGTTGTGAATCTTTGGAATTCTCTACCTCAGAGGGCTGTGGAAGCTCAGTCATTGAGTATGTTTAAAGCAGAGATTGACAGATTTCTAAATACAAATGACATAGGGGATATGGAGATAATGTGGGAAAAAGGCATTGAAGTGGACGATCAGTCGTCATCATATTGAATGGCAGGGTGGGCTCGACGGGCTGAATGGCGTACTCCTGCTCCTATGTTCCTATCAGTCTGCAAACTTCATATGCATGCTGTCATTGTCCCTTTTATTCCATGGGCTTCAGTTTTACTGGCAGTCTAGTATGTGACATCATCAAGAAGGTTTTCAATAAGTTGAATAAGGAGAAATTGTTTCCAGTGGCAAAAGGGTCAGTAACCAGTGGATGTATTTATCAGGTGATTGAGAAAAGACCAGAGGCGAAATGAGGAATGATTTTTTATCCAGTGATGTGTTGTGATCTGGAATGCACTGTCTGATCGGGACTTGAAAGCAGATTCAGTAGTAACTTTGAAAAGCAATAGGGATAAATACTGGAAGGAAAAATGTACAGATTACAGGAAAAAGCTGAACACCAGGACTAATTGGATAGCACAAGCAAAGAGACAGCACTGACACAATGGACCAAATGGTCTCCTTCTTTGGGTATCATTCTATGGTTTTATGAACATAATGTTGATACAATTCGCTGAGTTGGAAGGGAAGTGAACCCAGATTCTGGGTATTCTAACCACCAGACCCAAACCAACTGAACAAGCCATAAAATCAAAGCAAAATACTGCGGATGCTGGAAATCTGAAACAAAAACAAGAAAAGCTGGAAACACTCAGCAGGTCCGGCAGCATCTGCGGAAAGAGAAGCAGAGTCAACGCTTCGGGTCAGTGACCCTTCCTCGGAACCAGCCGAGGAAGTGTCACTGACCCGAAGCGTTGACTCTGCTTCTCTTTCCGCAGATGCTGCCGGACCTGCTGAGTGATTCCAGCATTTCTTGTTTTTGTTCCAACTGAACAAGCCTGTTGTTTAATCTCTGTTTTTCACACCAGCTTCTCCTCGCTCTTTCTGTGTTTCCTGCCTGGTCTGTTCCTCTGAGCTTTATTCCTGACACTTTATTGAGAATGGCGCTCACTGCGCCTCTCACTCACACCGTCACTCCACCCCTTCACCCACTTCCAAACCTCTCTGTTGAACAGCACCTCACATCTGCTCCTCTGCTGCATTAATATACCAGGAAAACATTTTCAAACAGACATTTCCAGACAGTGAACGTCCCAGTAAGACAAGGTAAAGATCAGATTCATTCACTTTAAACACAGAGAGAGCAGCTCTCCCTGTTCAGGCTAAGGAGCAGATGTCGTTTCACTCCCATTAGTCTTCGAGACATGGGCCAGAATTTTAAGGGACCGTTGGAGACGGGAATGGAGGCTGGGGAGGGGGAGGGGGGTGTATAAAATAGGGATGGAAGACGTCGGACCGGATTTTTCTGTCGGCGGCTGACATGGAGGGCAGACTTCGCACATCCAGTCGGCAAGAAGGCATTTAAAGTATTTATGAGTCCAATTGTCAGCAATTTTATTCACTGGGTCCAATTGAACTAATAGCACACGGGAACCACGGGGCTTCAGAGCCTCGCCTGGTTAAAGGAGGTGACTGGGAGGTGGGAGCTGAGTGTTGTCTTCACTGGGAAGCTATCGGGTGAGGCAGCGTAACTTGGCAGCAAGGGTGGAGGAGGAAAGGGCATCGGGAAACACTGTCAGGAGTGGGGGCTCATGTGCCAGCTCTGCAGGGCGAGCAACACCAGGGTGCCATTGGGGCAGTGCCACCTCATTGAGGGTGACAAGTGAGGTAACTGTGACTGGGTGTTGTTTACTGTGAAGGCCTTGCACTCAGGGAGGGGCAACCTCTCATGGGCCTCATTCACCCTGGATTCGAGGCTCCCATTGAAGAGGAGGAGGAGTAGAGAGGGAGGCCCAGGCACCAGCAGGGACTCCACAGCAGCTTGGGGGCCCACAGGAGGGCCAGTCTCGAACAGGAGGCTGGAGAAGGAGGCAGAGGAACACGTCAGCCGAGGTTCAACTACCTGCAGATGTCCGAGTGACAGTGTCTCCACAGACGGCACCTCTCCACGGAAGTCGTCACTGATCTCTCTGCCATGATGCAGCTGTGCCCCATGGGACTTGGTGGGCACCTGATGCCAGTGTCACTGAAAGTCACCGTGCCACTGAACTTCTACACCAGCAGATCATTGTGGGGATCCACTGGAGATATGTGTGGAATCTCACAGTCTGTGGTGAATCAGTGCATCAAGGAGGTCATCAATGTCTTGTTCAGGAGGGCCGGTGACTATGTGCACATCGATCCAAACAGTCAAGCTGAGCGGACTACAGGATTCAGGGCCATCACTGGATTTCCCCAGGTGTAGGGTGTCATTGACTGCACCCAAGTGACCATCAAGGCTCCTGCAGACCAGCCAGCAGCCTTCAACAGGAAGGGCTTCCACTTGCTCAGTGTGTAACTGGTCTGTGACCATCACAAATGGATCCTACAGGTGTGTGCACAAATCCCGGGAAGTAGCCACAATGCCTGCATACCAAGGCACTCCCAGGTGCCAGAACCTTTCCGCGGCCCCATCCGCTTTCAGAGATGGATCCTTGGAGACAAGGGCTACCCACTGAGGACATGAGTACTGACGTCTGTGAGGAACCCACACATGGATGCAGAGGAGAGCTACAACAACTGCTGCGGGTCAACCCGAGCGACCATCAAGGAGGCCATTGGTCTCCTGAAGATGAGATTCAGGTGCCTAGATCGATCCAGTGGAGCCCTTCAGTATGTCCCGGCGAGAGTCTCGCATATCTTGGTGGTTTGCTGTGCACAGCACAATCTGGCATGACAGAGGGGTGAGGTGTTGACTCGTGAGGATATCGTGGAGTGTGATGTCTCCTCTGATGATGAGGATGTGGAGGAGGATGCTGTCCAATCAGTGCCAGATGAAGAACCTCGGGAACAGCAAGAAAGGGGCCATGAGATACACACAAGGGAGACATGAGACACCCTTATACATTCAAGTTTCCTTTGAGCCTTACCACCTTCTGGAACCACAGCAAAAAAGTCTTAGCTTTAAGCAGCCCTGTTGTCGCCTCCTTCCTTCTGCACTGCAGCGTCCAGGTACACATCGCACAGTGACAAGGCCGAAGCTTTGTGAACTCAGGGCTTGGTCCCTCACTTCCAGCCCCTTGGGAGGAAGGGTTTAAATGAAGTCCCAAAGGGCATCAACAATAAGAAGGAGACATAGTGAGAGAACATCATTTCTTTCTTCCGTGTGACACCAAACGCAACCCTATCCATCTGGAATGCACATTCACCATGAACCCTAAGTGAATCTAGGTGCTCTTCTGAAATCTTTTCCGCATGCTCCGACATGGTGCTCCCCCTGCTCTGTCAGCTGAGATGGAGACAGGCTGCTGACCTTGCTGCCCCATGGCTTGGGATGACATTGGTGGCCGTCCTCTTGCTGCCTGAGGCCTGGAGCGCCCCGGCACACTGAGGACCACCTGCACAGGTACAGGGACCCCCTCTGTCATCGAGGGTGATGGAGGCAGGCACTGGCATCACTTGTGTCACTGGCAGAGGGGCTTTGGAGCTACTGTCCACACCAGGAGCACCCTGAGAGGAGACCCCAGATGTAGCAGCCAGCTGCTCCTCCCCCTTATAAGACACACTTGTACCTCCCTGCTGACCTGAGAGGGACGTGGACCTGGTGAAGAGTTCAGGTGCCTCGTCCCCCCTCTCACCTTGTCACCGCTGGATGGATCTCATGGACAAAGCGATGGAGTGCAAGTCTGCGCACATCTCCGGCGGCCACTGATTGGTCGGCTGGATCTGGCTCTCCATCAGAGTCACCAATCTCTCAAGGAAGGAAGCCAGACACACCCCCATCGGAGACAGTACAGCATGCAAGGCCTGGATGGACTCCTCCATCATACGAGCTTGGGTACACATAACCTCCGGCAACTCTGCCAGATGTTGCCTGACCTCTTGCTGCAGCTGCAGCATTTTCCCGTGTTGCTGGTGACACCAGAGGCACGTCATCAGCCTGGGACTCAGCTTGGGCCTGGCCTCCCACAGACTTCCAACTGCCAGTGGCCTCGGCTGTCACAGCCTCCGTCAGCTGCCCGGGCCTGTCTGTGACGTGCTCACCAGCTTGTGTGCCCAAATCGAACAGCGAGTGGATACCCACCGAGTGAGGGTTTCTGTGCTGGTGGAGAATGCAGGGGAATGATGTGACGGTGCACCCTCTGAGGCTCCCTCCTCCTCCTCAGAGGTGTCTGGCTGTCCCCCAGTCTCTCCAGCTCTTCGCTCTTGTCGTTCATCCTAGCCTGCATGTGCAAACAGGGACATTGAAGGGTTAGCGTCTTCATATCGTGACATTCCAACCACCCCTAAAGTGCAGCTCCATTGATGCAGTGGTGAACAGATGAACAGTGTGGCTCCTTTGCAGCGGATGCTCCCTTGTGCCCCAGGAGATGTTCACTCACTCTCTTTGGTAGGTGTCCCTGTCTCTCCATCAGCTATGGAGCAGCTGCTTTGCTGCCCGGCCTGTTCCATGGCCTCCTCCTCCATCGGGATGAGGACATGGAGATAAGGCATCCACTGCCAGTCTTGACACGCTCTTTCCGATTGTGGGCTGTCTTCTCCTGCAGCCACTATGATCAACAAAGTTAGTCTCCCAGCGGGGACAAACCCAATATCTCTGATGGTGATAGTCCAGCAGTCCATGATGTGGACACACATATTCCTCCTGCATGTGGCCCCTCTCGAGGGACTGTGTGAGTTTATACAATGACTGACGTGCACCTCCCACCGAGATGCAGCCAAGCCTCAGGCAGCATGTCCTGCTGCCCTTCCACAATACACATGACTGGGTTGTCACTCCCTTTCCACCAAACACTCCCTCTCACTCTGCCATGCGCAATGTCCAAAGGGTCCAAAGTGTTTTGAGTTTGCACCTGAGCAGCCCGGATCCGGTCATTGACCCACTTCGTGCACTGGAGCACGTCTTGGGGGTGACCCCACGGCTGCTGACTTCACCTACTATCTCAAAGCAGCTTTGCTTGGTCAGGCGGACAGGTCTCCACCTCCCATCCCTAGGGAAGAGGATCTTCCACCTATCTGTTGTCACCTGGAGGCGAACCTGCAGGAAGGCATCGCCAAACCATTGGACCATGGTCGCTGCAGGCTCGCATTCAGCTCCTTACCTATCAGGCAGCAGAGACAGCAGAACGGGTCCTGGGGCATCAGTGACAGTAGAACGGGTCCTGGGGCATCACTGACAGCAGAACGGGTCCTGGGGCATCAGTGACAGCAGAACGGGTCCTGGGCAGCAGATGCAGCAGAACAGGTCCTGGGGCAGCAGATGCAGCAGAACTGGTTCTGGGGCAGCAGAGGTAGCAGAACGGGTCCTGGGGCAGCAGAACGGGTCCTGGAGCAGCAGAGGCAGCAGAACGGGTCCTGGGGCAGCAGAACGGGTCCTGGGGCATCAGAGGCAGCAGAACGGGTCTTGGGGCAGCAGAATGGGTCCTGGGTTAGCAGATGCAGCAGAACGGGTCCTGGAGCAGCAGGGGCAGCAGAATGGGTCCTGGGGCATCAGAGGCAGCAGAACGGGTCCTGGGGCATCAGAGGCAGCAGAACAGGTCTTGGGACAGCAGAACGGGTCCTGGAGCAGCAGAGGCAGCAGAACGGGTCTTGGGACATCAGAGGCAGCAGAACGGGTCTTGGGACAGCAGAACGGGTCCTGGGGCATCAGAGGCAGCAGAATGGGTCTTGGGACAGCAGAACGGGTCCTGGGGCATCAGAGGCAGCAGAACGGGTCTTGGGGCAGCAGAACGGGTCCTGGGACAGCAGAACGGGACCTGGGGCATCAGAGGCAGCAGAACGGGTTCTGGGACAGCAGAGGCAGCAGAACGGGTCCTTGGGCAGCAGAGGCAGCAGAACGGGTCCTGAGACAGCAGAGGGCTCTCAGGAAGACACTCCTTTAAACCAGGCAGCAGTGAATGCAGGTCTGGCAGCCCTTTAAATATGGTGCCAGCACCTGCCGTTGTGTCAGATGCCGGTGCCATCAGTGCCTCGTTCCCTGCCTCTGGTCCTTGTTTACATGGGCCCCACGCCTCCCCTTCATTAATTGGTCGGCTGCTCCGTGATCGGGGTCGGCCGGCCACATTTCACTCGTGTGGTGATGACACCCGCTTCCGGTGCCTCTGCCGAGAGCCGCACCGTTAGTTTAAAATTCAGCCCATGGGGTCAAGAGTGGAAAATCTCCCCTCTGATTCTCTCTACTTAAACTGATGGAGACACCAAATTAAAACTGATGAAACCAGGGATTGTATCCTGGTTCTTCAATCTAGTGTTCTCCCAACTGAGCTATTCCATCCTCACTGTGAACTCATCTTCATTGGAGACAAATATAACTCCAGGCGGAATTTCCCACCCGTTCATTCCTCACTTCAGAGGAATGGGACCCGACCAGATCGCGGAACTCAGATTATGTTAATGTTCTGCTCTTGATACCTTAATATTATCTTGCGTTTGAGCCACATTTAATCAGGTTCACGGACAAATTCTTCCATCATCCCTTCTCCCACATTCTCTCTCTCTCATTCATTCTTTATTCTTCACAATCCAGAAAGGGTTAGGAATCAGAGCTCACCCCCAAACCCTCTGCACACAGACCTCTGTCTGTTACCCTGTTTGATCCAAGAGACCAGTCAATAAATTACACTCTTTATAAACACAGAAAGCTGCCTCAGAGTGTTGGACAGAGATAAATACACTGAAGTCTTTTGAAAAAAGTTCATCTTACGGGTTGTTACTGAGCCCACAGAGCAGGGCGGGCCCAGGCTCCAGCCCCAGCTTGTGCTGTGTTAGCTGATGCCACCTGGTGTGATACTGAGCCACACGGAGCAGGAAAGGGCCTGGTTGTATTCATGGCCTGTGTTGAGTTAACTGATCCCACTCAGTGTGGTAGGAGCCACACAGAACAGAATGGGCCCAGGCTCCTTCCTCAGCCTGAGGGATGATAATTCTTCTCACACGTTGTTGTACAGAGCCCCACACAGAACAGGGAAATCTCAGGCTCCATCCCCGGCCTGTGGTATTTTACTTCATCGCACCTGGTATGGTACGGAGTCCCCAGAGCAGGAAAGGTCCAGGTTCCATCTCCAGCCTATGCTGAATTAGCTGATCTGACCTGGTTGGCACTGAACTGCAATCAGGGAAGGATGGGCCGAGGCTCCATGGCCTGTGGTGTGTTAGTTATTCTCATTTGGTGAGGTACTGAGCACCATATAGAGCAGGAAGGGCCTGTGCTCAGTGAGCTGATCTCACCTTGTGTCGTCCTGCGACCCACACACAGAGCAGGACGGGCCTAGGCCTAATCCTCGGCCTGTGTTCAATTAGCTGATCTCATCCAAAAGATTTTGATAAGGTTCCACACAAGAGGCTTCTCTATAAGATTAAAGTCCCTGGTATCAGTGGTAATATATTGATCTGGATTGGGAACTGACTGGCAGGACGTAGGCAGAAAGTAGTTACAGATGGATCTGGATCTGTTTGGAGACCAGTTACCAGTGGTGTCCCACAGGAATCGGTGTTGGGTCTGTTGCTCTTTACTATTTTTATTAATGATCTGGACGTTGGTGGAGGGGGCACCATCTGTAGATTTACAGATGATTTGAAGATCTGTGCGAGTGTTCCGACTGTAAACGATAGTCAACTGTTTCAGGCTGATCTTGATGTGTTGGGAGATTGGGTTCATGACTGGTAAATGATGTTTAATTTGGGTAAGTGCAGTGTTATTCATGTGGACAGGGTGAATGCTCAACATTCATACACCCTTCAGGGAAAAACATTAAAGTAGGTGGAAAAAAGAAAATAATTTTGAGCAGAGATCTGGATGTTCTAGTGCACAGATCTCTAAAGGTACAGCAGCAATGTTGTGAAGTGACAGTTGGAGCAAATAGAGGGTTGTGCTGCATTCAGAGGACAATTGAGCATAAAATGAGGCATATTCTTTCATGGGATGTGAGTGACACTGGCAAGGCCAGAATTTGTTACCCATCCCTAATTGTCCTTGACAAGGTGGCGGTGAGCTCCCTTCTTGAATTGCTGCACTCCAAATGGTGTAGGTACACCCACAGTGCTGTTAGGAAGGGAGATCCAGGATTTTGACCCAACATCAGTGAATGAACAGCGATATATTTGCAGATCAGATGGTGTGTGACTTGGAGGGGAGCTTGCACATGGTGGTGTTTCCATGCATCTGCAGCCCTTGTCCTTCAAGGTGGTGGAGGTCTTCGGTTTGGAAGGTGCTGTCTGCGGAGCCTTGGTGAGTTGCAGCAGTGCATCTGGTAGATGGTACACACTACTGCCACTGTGCGTCAGTGGTGAAGGGAGTGAATGTTTAAGGTGGTGAATGGGGTGACAATCAAGGTGGCTGCTTTGTCCTGAACAGTGTCGAGTTCCTCGAGTATTGTTGGTGCTGCACTCATCCTGGTTTGTGCCTTGTAGATGGTTGACAAGTTTTGGAGAGTCAAAAATCACAAAATTATCGCAGTGCAGAAGGAGGCCATTCGGCCCATTGTGTCTGCATAGAATCATAGAACATAGAAAGTTTACAGCACAGGCAGGCCAAAAAACGAGCCACCCAGCTGAATCCCATTGTCCAGCATTTGGACCGTAGCCCTGCAGGTTCAGGTACTTGAGGTGCACATCCAGACTCCTTTTAAATGAGTTGAGGGTTTTTGCCTCAGCTACCCTTCCAGGCAGTGAGTTCCAGACTCCCACAGCCCTCTGGGTGAATAAACCTTTCCTCATCTCCCCTCTAATTGTTCAACACATCACTTTAAATCTATGCCCCCTAGTCACTGACCTCCCTACTAAGGTAAATAGACCCTTCCCATCCATTCTATCCAGACCCCTCACAATTTTGTACATTTCAATCAAATCTCCCCTCAGCCTCTTCTATTCCAAGGAGAACAACCCCAGTCTATCCAAGCTTTCCTCATAGCTACATTTTTCCAGTCCTGGCAACATCCTCGTAAATCTCCTCTGTAACCTCTCTCGTGCAATTACATCCTTTCTGTAATGAGGTGACCAGAACTGCACACAGAACTGAAGTTGTGGCCTAACTAATGATTGATACAGTTCCAGCATAACCTCCCTGCTCTTATATTCTATACATCGGCTAATAAAGGAAAGGATTCCATAAGCCTTCTTAACCAACTTATCAACCTATCCTGCTACTTTCAGGGATTTGTGGACATTCACTTCAAGGTCCCTCACTTCCTCTACACCTCTCAGTATTCTCCCATTAATTGTGTATTCCTTTGCTGTGTTTGACCTCACCAAAGGCATCACCTCACATTTCTCCAAGTTGAATTCCATTTGCCACTTTTCTGCACACCTGACCAGTCCATTTTTCCAGCTCTCCTAATGAGCATTTCACCTAGTGCCTTGAGCTGAGTTACTCATCACAGAATTCCCACTATCTGATTTACCCTTGTAGCCAGTGTATTTACATGAATGGTCCAGTTCAGCTTCTGTCAATGGGAACCCCCAGGATGTTGATGGTGGGGGGATTCAGCGATGGTAATGCTGTTGAACGTCAAAGGGAAATGGTTACATGCTCTCTTGTTGGAGATGGTCATTGCCTGGTACTTATGTGGTGTGAATGTTATTTGCCACTTAGCAGCCCAAGTCTGAATGTTGTCCAGGTCTTGCTGCTTCTGGACACGGACTCCTTCAGTATCTGAGATGTCCCGAATTTGTCCTTTTATGAAACATTGGTCAGGACTCACTTGGAATATTGCATCCAGTCTTGGTCTCCTCACATGATGGGTGATATTGAGGCTTTGGAAAGGGTACAGGGGAGAGACATTCGACTAATTCCCAGTATAAGACATCTTGGTTATCAAGTTAGACTAAAAGAGTTGGGACCCTACACTTTCGAGAAACCTAGACTGAGGGGTGATCCGATTGAGGTTCATAAATAATGAAGGGTCCAATTTAGCATGGGAGAGGAGTCATAACTTTATATTGTAAAAGGCCAAATGGCACCCGGATCACATTAAATTTCATTTTCAGTGGTGGGTTAATGTACCAGGATGGCCGAGTGGTTAAGGCGTTGGACTTAGTGTCTGCGTGGGTTCAAACCCCACTCCTGCTATCTGTGCTTACAAAATGTTACTTATTCTTTCCCTGACTTTTGCCTTGCACCATCATCTCTTCTGTCATTTAATCACTCTTGCCTTCCAACTGATCACAGCTTCCTCTTATTTGATCTGCCTCAGCACCGTTCCTTGGCTCTGCACTTTCTTATAAACTGGTAAATATTTAACTTAATCTCCTCTGTACCCTGACAATGACCTTCTCATCCTTCCTGGATTGTGGTTCCTCACAGGATCCGCTGCCTCTCCGACTCCCCTCCAGGTAACTGAAGGCCCTGAGCCTTGGTCTCGCTTTATACGCTAGCTGGTAGTTGATTCCTTGCAGGTCTGCCACCGCTCAGGAGAAGCTCAAGACCCAGATCAAGCAAAGTATCAAGAGGAATGTGAACAATGGCTCCCTGGTGCAGAGCAAGGGACAGGGAGCCACCGCCTCCTTCAAAATCAGCAAGAAGGAAAACCCAGGAAAAAGTGGGAAAGAAGGTGAAGAAACCAGCAGACAAGAAATCTTTAGTGAAGAAACCAGCAGACAAGAAATCTTTAGTGAAGAAACCAGCAGACAAGAAAGTGACAACAAAGAAAGTAACAGCCAAGAAAACGAGCAGCAAGGCGGCGGCAATGCCAAATAAGGCGGTGAAGAAAGCAACGCTTCAGAAAACGTCTCCTGCGAAGAAGGTCAAAAAAGGCAAGAATGCGGCGGGCGGAAAGGCGCTGAAGAAAGTGCAGACATGGAAGAGCAAGGTCAAGCCGAAAGCAGCGAAGGCTCAGAAAGCAGGGTCTGGAAAGAAGTGAAAGAGCGCGGGAAACTTGTAAACATCTGAACACAAAGGCTCTTCTCAGAGCCACCCACATCTCTCAGGAAAGAGCTGATCCCCTGATCAAATGATCCCTGTCCCGGCCCCGCCTGCAGATTCCACATGGAAATGATTTGGAGTAAATCCAGGATCCCTGGTGACTCCCCTCCACCCAGCCCTTTCCCCACTCTCTGTAATAAAACAGAGGGATATCCGGCCCTCACTCTAACTGGAGATGTGTTCGGTGCACCTCACCTCACAACTCAAACCCCAACACCTGAGTTTCTCCAATTCAGATGGAGTCGGGTGACAACAGGAGCTGGGATAGGCTGTGATCGGGAATGTTAGGAATGGATTTGTTAAGGGAGGAATGTACCTGGAATCTCCGAATGTAATAGTTCCTTATTTCCCCAGATGACACATTCTGCAGTGAGAGTGAAAAGTCTCTTCACTGCTTCACATTTACTAATTGTTTGGTTCTAGATGAATAATGAGTCAGAGAGTAATGACAGGATCTGAAGCTTCTCTCACACCAGCCCTTGTGAAGTGTGAAGTGTCCAATGTGTGAAGCTGCTGCCAGGGTTTGTCAATCTGAACAGTTTCAGCTCAGTTACTGGGGGCCTGGAATCCCCGCAGTTTGACTCTGTCTCTGATTGGTCATCCTCTTCTCAATCCAATTCTTAACCAATCGGAGTGTCACATAAATTAAATAGAAGTTCTCATTGGCTGAAATTTTCCAATTGGTAAAAGCCCGGCAATTCCAGAGCAGGAAGGAATTGAAGTGATGGAAAATTTCAATTTTCAGGCAACAATTTTATGATCTCTCATTTTGTGTTCTGTTTTACTGTATTTTCCATCATAAAATCCTGGTGCTATTTTAGGAATGATTTTCATTTGTCAATCTGTTAACTGTAAGCGGCGGGAGGAAGGTCCGGTTCAGCAATTTAAAACGGGACAAATATCAGCTTCCACTCTGTAAAAGGAACGAATACAGAGCGAAGTTGGGTGTGACAAGATCACAGGAAAGTTGTGCCCTGAGACAAGGTGTGTGTTGACAGGAAAGCTGCTTTCTTTTGCACAAAATGTATTTTATTCATAAAATTTGTGCAATTACATTGCAAAGCAGTTCAAATTTAATATTACATAATGTACAATACTGATCAGTTTCATTCAATAATGTACATGAGGTATCTCACTATCCCTGCCTGCACAGGTTATATTTACAGTATTTACATTACACATCAAACATTCTCTGGTGCAAACAGCCTGAGGGGTTTTACACGGGTTCCAGCCCCTCACTGTACTATGGCCTGAGACTGTAGCCTTTCCCATTGAGACGCCATGGTGGCTTCCCCAAGCACATAGTCTTTTTTTCTCACTGAACTGGAGGCATTTGCGAGCAGCGGTGAAGAGCCAAGAGAGAGAAAAATTGACATAAAAACAAAATACTGCGGATGCTAGAAATCTGAAATAAAAACAAGAAATGCTGGAAATGCTCTGCAGGTCTGGTGGCATCTGTGGAGAGAGAAACAGATTTCATGTTTCTGGTCAGTGACCCTTGGACATAATCAAGAAGTTTGCAGATGACATGAAAATTGGCCGCTTGGTTGATAGTGAGGAGAATAACTGTATACTGCAAGAAGATATCAATAGACTGGTCGAGACTGGTCAGGTGGGCAGAAAAGTGGCAAATGGAATTCAAATTGGACACTTAAAAGGTTAAAAAAAGAAAAGGAATACATGATTAATGGGAGGACACTGAACGGTGTGGAGTAATTGAGGGACATTGGAGTGAATGTCCACAGATCCCTGAAGGTAGCAGGACAGGTCAATAAGGTGGATCGGCAGGTATATGGAATCCTTTCCTTTTATTAGCTGAGGTATAGAATATAAGGGTGACCTGGATGTCCTTTTCAATAAGTCACTGAAATCTAGCATGCAATTAAGAAGGCTAATAGTTTGTTAGCCTTTATCGCAAGAGGATTTGAGCACAGGAGCAGTGAATTCTTTCTTCAGTTTTATAGAACCGTGGTTAGACTGCACTTGCTTCCCTTACCTCAGGAAGAATATTATTGCCATGGAAGGAGTTCAACGAAGGTTCATCAGACTTGTTCCCAGCTTAGTGGAACTATCCGAGGAAGAGAGACTGGGGCTGTATTCTCTAGAGTTACATAGAATGAGAACTGATCACATTGAAACCAACAAAATACTTAAAGGATAGACAGGGTAGATGCAGCCAAGATGTTTCCCCTGGTTGGGGAGTCTAGATCCATGTGACACCATTTCAAAATAAGGGGGAAGCCACACTGGATACAGGTGAGGAGAAATGTCTTTACTCAGAGATTGTGAATCTTTGGAATTCTCTGTGCCAGAGGGCTGTGGAAGCTCAGTCATTAAGTATGTTTAAAGCAGAGACTGACAGATTTCTAAATACAAATGACATAAGGGAATATGAGGAAAGTGTGGGGAAAAGTATATTGAAGTGGATGATCAGCCATGATTACATTAAATGGCGGGGCAGGCTCAATGGGCTGAATGGCCGACTCCTGCTCCTATGTTGCTCTGTTCCTAACTCCACATGATCAGCGAGGCACAGCCTCAGGAAGACTTGGCGTGTAGTGAAAACAGATATCACTGCTTCTGATCTTCACCAGAACACAGAGTGAGATGCAACATTGATCATCAAACAGACTGTGAGAGAATACAACAGAATAAAACACATGGAGAGACACTGTGGAAAAACAGATAGATTTGATTGGAATGTTGAATTTTGATTGGAATGGGTAAAGCACCAGAAATAGCAGATTAATTTGGGATTCTCATCCTTATATTGCTCTGGGACAGAAAAGAGAAACTGGAAGAAGGAAGAAAAGAAAGGATGGAACTGTTCACTTTTTTTCAGCTTTTTCACTCGCCCATCAAAGCTGGATAAAAAAAGTTGCAAATAACAGAGAATTTCACCAAAAAGGGAGATTAAATGCTGTCGAAACCTTGGATCGAAGGAGACCCCAACAGATCACCTGTTTAACTGTCTCCTCACTGGGGGATTTCAATCAGTGAGCAATATTATTCTCTATTTCTTTTTGGTAAATGAAACTAGAACTGCCACTCAGAGTTAATATCTGTGTTCTGACTCCTGAAAAATAAAATTGTGAGTTTCTCGATATGTTTTGCTGAAAGAACTAAGAACTCTTTTCTAATTTACACACTACTATATACACACTCATCAAGCCTCCTAAGCTGGCATCCTTGGTGCTGCTCTCTCTTCTCCCAAACCTCATCTCATGTTACATCATCACTCTGACAGTGGGAGGGGTTGATTCCCCCATCATAGTAATTAGTCCTTTACATCCTGATACTACACTGTCAGTCAAAAAAAATGGTTGGAGGGAACTTCATTTATCGAAATGCCAACAGCTGCCAGTTGTCAATCAACTCAACCCATCACAGAGAGAGAGAGACTGTCAGAGAACTTCCTGCTTACAGTCCTGACCCTGTCACACTCAGCAGCTGCTCACCCAGACCCCACTCTCATCAACACTGAACATTGTTACCGAGACCCTTCAAATACTGTTTATAAAAGGCAGAAAAGGTCAAAGTTCATCACAGCTGTATTGAATAGAACAAAATTTAATATTGTCAGGCAAATCCCCCACCTGCCAAGAATGCGGCACACATTATTTTGTCATATGAACATTATAAGTTTAAAAATTGCAATCTCTTACTGGAAATATATTTCCATGGTAACAGACAATGTTGAACTAATGGGGGATCCAGCAGTGGTCTTCCAATACACAAATGTTTTAGTCACATGGCTAGCTGGCTGGTGCAGAGAGATTTGAGCCTCCAACAAGGGATGCAAAGAGACTGTTCCATATAAGGTTCTGAATCTAATTCTGAACTATTTACTATGATGGGGGATCTGTTCTGAAGAAGGGTCATTGACCTGAAATGTTAACTCTGCTTCTCTCTCCACAGATGCCGCCAAAAGAGATGCAGTGGTTTTAGTCGAGATTCATGCCAAGCAGCGCTGTAACACAGGAGTCTGTGCTCTACGGGCTGTTCGCAGGGACGCACACCAAGACAAGCATCAACTGCTGCTGGAGGACTATCAATTTGGTGAAAGACGCCCTTTGGTCTGCCCGAAACTTGCTGGTCTTCCAGCGCAAAGAGTTGTCCACGACCGAAAGTTGCAGACTGGCTCATTCCAAGGTCCAGGACTACGTGCTGAGGGACGCACTAAAGTTTGGGGCAGCCACAGCAAAGGCTCAATGGGGAAAGACCACTGTGTAAGGTCCCCCCACCCAGCTGAACTGAGGAGCTTGATCCATGGGAAACCCCTCTAACTGTATCGGGAAAATTTTGTCTGCTGTAAAATGTAAAAATGTATCTAGCACGACAAATGTGAAACGGAAGGATTGTGAGGCAACTCATGATTGTATTGAAGCAAACGGACCTCCTTTGCACTGTTTGTAATTTTTGACTTGGTGCTGTTTGAAACTGTTTTGTAATGTATTTTGGCTAAGATCAAGTGCAGTATCTGTTCTTATCAGTGCTTATTTGATTGAGAAGAGACCATGATCATTGCCTTTTGATCCTGGGGAAGCTTTGAGTAAAATGGCTATAACCAATTTTCGAGCTTCGGGCCAGGGAGTGCGCAACACCGTTCGGGTGGTCGTGAAGGACAAGGAAGGAGATGCACCGGTCGACCGCACCTTCTTCATCAAGAAAATTCTCTTCTATTGCTGCGGATTTCAAGCGACGGACGTCTTCTGCCTGCAGGATTTCCCCAGCAGTGGATACTTCGATGTGACGTTCCGGAACGTGGCGGGATGCATCAAGTTCCTGAAGGCGTTCAAGGAGAAAGGGGACCGGGCGCCACTGTCGATCTTCACAGCGGAGCCGCTCTTCACGCTTCCATCTCAACGGGACCGGGCAGTGACGATTCACCTCTACAACCCCCATGTTCCGGTGGTGGATGTACTCACCTTTCTCGCCAGGTACGTCGAGGTGGCCGGCAGCAGCACTGATGTCAAGGACCCCTTTGGGATCTGGACCAGCAAGCGGCAGGTCAAGGTGACCTTGAAGGTGGATCCCAGTGGAGCCATCATCCACCCTCCCTCCAGCTTCGCTATCGGGGGAAGTCGAGGCTTCTTGGTCTACGCTGGGCAGCTCAGAGTTTGCCGCACCTGTGGCAAATCTGGTCACATGGCAGCCAACTGCAGCACGGTTGTTTGCAAGAACTGCAAGGAGGAAGGCCATCAGACCAAGGACTGTAAGCAGACTAAGTGTTGCAACTTGTGCGGTGCGGCAGGCCATCTCTACAAGACCTGCCCCAAACGTCTCAGCTATGCTCAGGCGGCAAGGTCCAAGGAATGGCCGGGCGAAGGTTCGACGAAGGCGTCCGCTGTTCGAAAGGAGACCAGCAACCTTCTCCGCAGTGAGGCACTTCAACCTGAGAAAGAAGGGGAGGCGCCTACCCAGCGCCCGGAAACCCCTCCTCCACAGACAGAATCAATGGAGGAGGAGGCAGCAGATGGACAAACAGGTCAGTGGCAAGTGGTCCAGAGGAAAACCACAAAGAAAAAACATCCCAAAGCCACTACCCAAACCAGTGGCAAGAGGAGGCTCTCTTCTGAATCAGACTGCAACAACTCCTCTTCACTGGACGGGGAAATGCTGGAACGACAGCCCTTTCAAAAGAGGCGGCAGAACTCCGAGATGGATGATAAAGCATCCCAGCCCCCGGGCACTGGAAGCTGTGATGGGCCCGGCGTGCCCTAACCCCAATTCCCCACACGTAACGACGTGGCCAACGCATCTCAGCTCCGGGACACCGGGAGCAAAGACACGTCTGGCGCACCTGAGCTCCGGGAGACCGGGAGCTGTGATGTTTTCGAGGAGGAACAGATGGAAGCAGCTGAGGACAACCCAATGCTCTCTGCCTACAAGACCCCCCCCGATGTCACCCGAGCGGCACAAACCCTGCATGAAAAATCAGGAGGGGTTTCTGAGCCCAACCAACGTGAAACTGCTTGCGCACACGATGGGTATGCAGGAACATCCCGAAGGGGAAGGACTGGGACTAGCGAGGACAAATGGTATGGGAAGCAACAACTAATTTTTAGTAAAAAATGGGTATAAGAATTGCTTCCATTAATGTGCGTAGCATTAAATCGACTACGTGATGTGTTTCAACCTTGGATTACCTTGCCAAGGTCAAAGCTGACATACTGTTTCTGCAGGAGTGTGGAATACCACACCTCAGCACCTACAGGCAGTGGTCGCAATGGTGGTCCCACGGGCCATCGATCTGGTCGGGGGGTAATGACTGCCGTTCCTCCGGCCTGGGTATTCTGCTGCGGGGAGGTAACTTCACCATCTCCGAAGTTAAGGAGGTGGTGGGCGGCCGCCTCCTCGTAGCAGACGTGATGTACAACAACGCTCCACTCCGGTTGATCAACGTGTATGCCCCGGGACAACGCAGCGAGCGGCTGACCGTCTTCCAGCAGCTCCCACTGCTGCTGGCGACGTCCAGGCCGGTCATCCTAGGCGGTGACTTCAACTGCATCATCGATGCGGCTGGACGATCCGGCAGTGACGACAGCAAACTATACGCTACGTCCAGATTCCTAATAGAAACAGTTAAGGATGCCAAACTGCACGACGTCTTCAGCAAACCTGCAGACGGAGCGCAGCGCAGATACACATGGTCAAGATCGAACGGGTCTGCCCGTTCCAGGATTGACTTCCTGTTTGTGTCCCGTGCTGTCACGGTCGGATCCACCGACGTCAAGCCGGTGTTCTTCTCTGACCACTGCCTCTTACTGGCCGACTGTCACTTCCAGGACGACCAGCGGGTTGGCAGAGGGACGTGGAAGCTCAATGCGACACTGCTGACCCCAGAGAACGTTGAGGAACTCAAAAGGGATTACAATGGTTGGAGGACCGTGAAACCCCTCTTTGAGTCTCCAGTTCACTGGTGGGAAGCGATTAAGGAGAACATCAAGAGGTTCTTCATCCACAAAGGTGTTCAGAAGGCGAGAGAGAGACAGAGGGAACTGTCCCGACTCCAGAAAATTATGCAAAATCTACTCCGGTTGCAGTCAATGGGGGTCGAGGTCAAGGAGGACCTCCAAGAGGTGAAGAGCCAGCAGGCCTCGCTCTTTGCCAAGGAGGCCTCCAAGATCATCTTCCGGTCCTGAGTCCGCTCCATCGAGCAGGATGAGACGTGCTCGCGTTACTTCTTCCAAAAGGTACACAGAGAGAGCTCTGTTATCAGCAGCCTGAAGGAAGAAGATGGCTCGGTAACGTCTTCGCAGCCCGACATACTCAGGATCAGCAAATCCTTTTATGCTGGGCTGTATGACGCGAAGCCCACAGACAGCTGAGCCTCCCAGTCCTTCCTGTCATCTATCACAGAGGTCTTAGATGACAGCAGGAGGGAGGGACTGGACAAGCCGCTAACTCTGGACGAGCTGACAAAGGCCGTCGAGTCTTTCGAGACGAGTAAAACTCCCGGGAGCGACGGCTTCCCGGTCGAGTTGTACTCGGCCCTGTGGGACTGGGTCAGCCCAGACCTGCTGGAAGTATACGAGAGTATGCTCCTGGCCGGCAGCATGTCAGAATCCATGAGAAAAGGCATCATCACCCTCATTTACAAGCAGAAGGGGGAGAGGGCAGAGATCAGAAATTGGCGGCCCATCTCACTGCTTAATGTTGATTACAAGATTCTGTCCAAAGTCATAGCCAGTCGAGTCAAGTCTGCTCTGGAGTTGGTGATTCACCCCGATCAGACCTGTACTGTACCCGGCAGGAAGATCTCTGATAG
This sequence comes from Heterodontus francisci, assembly GCF_036365525.1. Lineage (NCBI taxonomy): Eukaryota > Metazoa > Chordata > Chondrichthyes > Heterodontiformes > Heterodontidae > Heterodontus > Heterodontus francisci. The sequence goes on from NW_027142345.1 coordinate 2,733,532, forward strand.
TCTCGCGCTACTCAGGGATACGATCGCCTACATACGGGACAGGAGGGTGGACACCTGCCTCATCAGCCTGGACCAGGAGAAGGCTTTTGACAGGATATCGCACACCTACATGATGGACGTGCTTTCCAAAATGGGGTTTGGGGAGGGAATCTGCAATTGGATCCAACTGCTCTACACAAACATCAGTAGCGCAGTGTCAATCAATGGGTGGGAATCTGAAAGTTTCCCGATCAAATCTGGAGTCAGACAGGGCTGTCCTCTGTCCCCGGTCTTGTTTGTTTGCTGTATTGAACCCTTTGCTGAGTCGATTAGGAAGGATGCGAGCATAAGAGGGGTGACAATCCCAGGCAGCGGAAGCACTCAGGTCAAAACCTCCCTGTACATGGATGACGTCGCCGTCTTCTGCTCGGATCCGCTGTCCGTGCGCAGACTGATGAGCATCTGCGACCAGTTCGAACTGGCCTCGGGAGCCAAAGTTAACCACGGCACGAGCGAGGCCATGTTCTTTGGGAACTGGGCTGACCGATCCTTTGCCCCCTTCACCGTCAGGTCAGATTACCTGAAGGTGCTGGGGATATGGTTCGGAAGGGCCGGGGCGTGCACCAAAACATGGGAGGAGCGAGTAGCCAAGGTACGACAAAGGTTAGGCATGTGGGGGCAGCGATCTCTCTCCATTGTGGGTAAGAACCTGGTCATCAGGTGCGAGGCGCTCACGTTGTTGCTCTACGTGGCGCAGGTCTGGCCCATACCCTACTCCTGCACCGTGGCAGTCACCCGAGCCATTTTCCGCTTCATCTGGGGATCTAAAATGGACCGGGTCCGGAGGGACACGATGTTCAAATCTCTGGACATGGGCGGGAAAAATGTACCCAACGTGGCCCTCATCCTGATGACCACCTTCGTGTGTGGCTGCATCAAGCTATGTGTAGATCCCCAGTACGCAAACTCCAAGTGTCACTACGTGCTGAGGTTCTATCTGTCCCCGGTGTTGCGAAGGATGGGCCTGGTCACATTGCCGCGGAACGCACCATGCAGTTGGGCGGCGCCGTACCACCTATCCTTCGTGGAGCAGTTTCTGCGGAAAAACACCTTTGACCACCGGTCCATCAGGCAGTGGTCTGCACGGAATGTCCTCAATGCCCTACGGGAAAAGGAAATGGTGGATCCTGTCGGATGGTTCCCCGAGCAGACCGTCAAAGTCATTTGGCGGAATGCCTCATCACCAGAACTTTCAAACAAGCACCAAGACGTAGCGTGGCTGGTGGTGAGAAGGGCCTTCCCCGTCAGATCCTTCATGCACACCCGAAGTCTCGCCCCCTCCGCACAGTGCCCCCGCGTTGGCTGTGGTGGGGAAGAGACGGTCGCCCACCTCCTCCTGGAATGTGCCTTTGCAAAGCAGGTGTGGAAAGAGATGCAGTGGTTTTTGTCAAGGTTCATCCCAAGCAGCTCTGTAACACAGGAGTCTGTGCTCTACGGGCTGTTCCCAGGGACGCACACCGAGACAAACATCAACTGCTGCTGGAGGACTATCAATTCGGTGAAAGACGCCCTTTGGTCTGCCCGAAACTTGCTGGTCTTCCAGCGCAAAGAGTTGTCCACCACCGAATGTTGCAGACTGGCACATTCCAAGGTCCTGGACTACGTGCTGATGGACGCACTAAAGCTTGGGGCAGCCGCAGCAAAGGCTCAATGGGGAAAGACCACAGTGTAAGGTTCCCCCACCAAGCTGGACTGAGGGGCTGGATCAATGGGAAACCCCTCGAACTGTATCGTTAATATTCTCAATTGCTGTAAATGTAAAACTGTAATTGACATGACAATTGTGAAACGGAAGGGTTGGGAAGAAACAGATGACAGTATTGAAGGAAACTGATCTCCCTTGCAATGTTTGTATTTTTTGGTGCTGTTTGGAAACTGTTTGGCAATGTAATTTTTAAAGATTTTTATGAATAAAGTATATTTTGGAAAAAAACAGTAATGTATTTTTTACAGATTTTTATGAATAAAGTATATTTTGGAAAAAAAAATCTCCAGCATTTCTTGTGTTTATTTTTGTTCCATAATCAGGAACTAGTCACATGATTAACCTGCCGTGCACCCTGGGAGCTTTTTGAATTTGTGTAACCAAACGATACTTGGTTGAAATTGATGGAAAAGTGAGAAATGTCCATGTAGATCACATGATCTCAGCAAGGGCTGAACCAAAACATGAGCACGATCTGCTTGATCACGAGCTCATGCCAGGATTTGAACCAGTTCAGGTTCAGTGACTGAAATTTCGATTTCTGAGAAAGAAACAATGTCTTCTTTAAATACTGAACCAAAACCAAGCAATCCAAAACCTGACTCAACACCGAAACCCGTAAGATCAGAAAGACGTTGTAAACCAGTTATTAAACTTGATTTGTCGATAAAGTTCATTGAAGAGAAACAAAAAGAAAAATACTTTTCTTTTGAAGTGGGAAGTACTGTAATGTATTTATATATTATGTTGATGAGGTGATGATGCAAAGACATAAATAAACACTTGCTTGAACTGGCCATGCTTGGTGCCCATTTTCTCTGAGTGTGCCACCAGAATATATTACAACAAACAGCTTTCTGATCTGAAGTCTGATGTGCTCCTGCTGTGACACCAGATGATGATCCTTTCTTTATCTGGAGTATTTGAGACACTGATTCATAAATTCTAACTTGGTGACACATGAAGGTTTTCAACTCCCCCAAGTCTCACCCCCTCCACACCACCCCATGAGAGAGCTATGAGAAGCAGCATTCCCTGTCAGTGCCCAGATCGCACTCACTTCTGCTTCCTGCTGCCAGTGATTTACAACAAACCCAATTACAGAGATCGGGCACAAAGAATCATCATGGAAAGAGACATGGGCTTCAAATCCAAAGCTGAAAGGACAGGATCAGAGGAACAGCTGTTGTTCTGCGATGTGGACTTTGGTCAGAGCTGGAAACAAGCAGTTCCACAAGAAAGGGGAGAACCAGTAAATTAGAGTTGGGCCTTTCAGGAATTCTGCCAGGAAACACCCTTTCCCGCAAAGGACAGTGTGAGTCTGGAACTCTCCCGCTTAATAGCGGATAAACCTGAGGGTCAATTGACAACTTCAAACCTGAAATTGAGAGATTTTTAATCCAGAGAGGTTATGAGGGTTTGTGGAATCAGAGCAGAGAGCTGGAGTTAAGATACAGCTGAGTCAGGATCTACTTGAAAGGTGAACAGGCTTGAGGAGCTGAATGGCCAAGCCCCATTTCAATGTTCCTGTGACTGCAACGGGACAGAAACAGAAAGAGCTGCAAACATACGTCGCATTTTACTCATATTTCACAGCAAACATATCTGCAGCCAGGAGCTGAAAGGGGAGAGATGACCCCTCGATGACCTGAGAATAAGTACAGAATGGCCTCCTTCAATACTGGTGATTTTATCAGGATAAGACGCTGAACATTAGAAATTAATCCAATGGGAATCGCCACCCTCCGCCTCCATGAATTGGCCATTCTAATGCTGGGATAGGGGATGTGGGTGTCTGGTTTGGGCAGAGGGTTGGCTGTGGTACCACGAACGGTCCCTCTCCACCTCCTCGCACCATGACCCCACACCGTTTCCCATCCCCTTCCCCTCTCCACGGGCCCCCGGCAGCATCTGATCCACAGACGCTTTCCAGCAGACATCACAGAAGAGTGATCGGAATCCTGGTTCTCTCTTTCCATTTTCCCTGTCCCACCCATGGCCAATGAGGCTCCTCTCCTCCCACCCACCCTGAGAGCAATTAACCCACCTTTTACATAAATTTAAACTGGAAAAGTGTCTTGTAAAGAGAAATAGCAGAGGGGAGGCTGTACCCCATCAGAGAGGATTGTGTTCCTGAATCCCCAACTCTTTTTGTCATGTTTCCATTCAATGTACACATCCTCTCCTTGGTCTGTCCCTGGAGACCTGTCATATCACATTTCTCTCCAGAAAATTTCTAAAGATGTTTTCCCCATCCCTCCAGGATAGGCCTGGAGTCCCCAGCACTCCCTCCATTCTAGTACTTTCTGAAATACTACCCATGCCATTTGATAGTTAAGAGAGACAGAGGGGAACGAGGCAAATCAAGCATGGCTGAGCCTTTAGTGTTGACAAACAGGGCTCCATTTCCTGAACCAGTGCCACAGCTTTCAGAATAGAAGGAGCCTATACAAACCTGATAGGTTCCACTTAAACAAAAGAGCTGGAGATGCTGACAGTCAGAACAGATAAAATGTGGAGGAGTGTTTGAAGCAGATGCTGTGTTGTTACTGTAGTTCTACTATGGAATTATTTGAAGGAGATGATTCTAAATGTAATGGATCAACGTGGACCCGTCCAAGGCAAAGGTTCCAAACTTCCTTGTGGTCCAGCCTGGTTGAATGAAACTGAAGAAAACAAATCACTCAGAAGTGGAAAAGAAATATAAGGCCATGAAAGCACAGAATTCAGATGGATGCAATACCAGATGGTATGGCAAGAGTGTAAAACAGCAACAGACTGGTGAATAAAACTTTCCCATTGAATGAGACAAGAGAAGAGAAAGGTAATAATCGAGTCAGGTGAGTTGTGAAACTATTCACATTCCACCTTGATCTGAATAGGACTGTTGAAGGGAGTGATTGAGAAGAATAGAGGAGAAATGAAAAGAAAGGAGAAATAAACACAAGGTCTTTTGATTTTAGATTGACAGACTGTAAAGTACGGGTGTCGGAAGATATAGCGTGAAGTTGGTTGTGACAAGATCACAGGAAGGTTGTGCTTAGAGCTGTGCCCTGAGACAAGGTGTGTGTTGACAGGAAAGCTGCTTTCTTTTGCACAAAATGTATTTTATTCATAAAATTTGTGGAAGTACATTGCAAAGCAGGCCAAATTTGATATTACATATGATGCAATACAGATCAATTTCTTTCACTACAGTACATGAGGTATCTCACTGTATCTGTCTGCACAGGTTATATTTACAGTAATTACATTATACATCAAACATTCTCTGGTGCATACAGCCCAAGGGGTTTTACATGGGTTCCAGTCCCTCACTGCACAATGGCCTTCTTTGGCCTCCTTGTCTCGAAAGGCAATCGGTAAGCGCCTGGAAGTGGTCAGTGGTTTGTGAAACAGCACCTGGAGTGGCTTTAAAGGCCAATTCTAGAGTGACAGACTCTTCCACAGGTGCTGCAGATAAAATTGGTTGTCGGGGCTGTTACACAGTTGGTTCGCTCCTTGCGCTTCTGCCTTTTTTCCTGCCAACAGCTAAGTCTCTTCAACTCACCAAACTTCAGCCCCGCCTTTATGGCTGTCCGTCAGCTCAGGCGATCACTGGCAACTGACTCCCACGACTTGTGATCAATGTCACAGGACTTCATATTGCGTTTGCAGACGTCTTTTAAGCGGAGTCATGGACGGCCGGTGGGTCTGATACCAGTGATGAGCTCGCTGTACAATGTGTCCTTGGGGATCCTGCCATCTTCCATGCGGCTCACATGGCCAAGCCATCTCAAGTGCCATTGGCTCAGTAGGGTGTATATGCTGGGGTTGTGTTGGAGATATGGTTCTGCCACCTGATGCCAAGGATTCTCCGGAGGCTGCGAAGATGGAACGAATTGAGACGTCGCTCTTGGCTGACATACGTTGTCCAGGCCTCGCTGCCGCAGAGCAAGGTACTGAGGACACAGGCTTGATACACTTGGACTTTTGTGCTCTGTGTCAGTGTGCCATTTTCCCACACTCTCTTGGCCAGTCTGGACATAGCAGTGGAAGCCTTTCCCATGCACTTGTTGATTTCTGCATTGAGAGACAGGTTACTGGTGATAGTTGAGCCTAGGTAGGTGAACTCTTGAACCACTTCCAGAGTGTGGTCACCGATATTAATGGATGGAGCATTTCTGACATCCTGTCCCATGATGTTCTTTTTCTTGAGGCTGATGGTTAGGCCATATTCGTTGCAGGCAGCCGCAAACCTGTCGATGAGACTCTGCAGCCACTCTTCAGTGTGAGATATTAATGCAGCATCGTCAGCAAAGAGGAGTTCCCTGATGAGGACTTTCCGTACTTTGGTCTTCGCTCTTAGACGGGCAACCTGCCACCTGATCTTGTGTGGAGGAAAATTCCTTCTTCTGAAGGGTTGAATGTATGTGAGAGCAGCAGGGAGAAGAAGATCCCAAACAATGTAGGTGTGAGAACACAGCCCTGTTTCATGCCACTCAGGATAGGAAAGGGGTCTGATGAGGTGCCGTTATGCTAAATTGTGCCTTTCATATTGTCATGGAATGAGGTGATGATACTTAGCAGCTTTGGTGGACATCCAATCTTTTCTAGTAGTCTGAAGAGACCATGTCTGCTGACGAGGTCAAAGGCTTTGGTGAGATCTATGAAAGCAACGTAGAGGGGCATCTGTTGTTCACGGCATTTCTCCTGTTGCTGGTAAAGGGAGAACAGCATGTCAATGTTGGATCTCTCTGCTCGAAAGCTACACTGTGCCTCAGGGTAGACACGCTCAGCCAGCTTCTGGAGCCTGTTTAAAGCGACTCGAGTGAAGACTTTCCCCACTATCCTGAACAGGGAGATTCCACGGTAATTGTTGCAGTCACCACGGTCACCCTTGTTCTTATAGAGGGTGATGATATTGCCATCGCGCATGTCCTGTGGCACTGCTCCCTCGTCCCAGCACAGGCAAAACGGTCCACAGAGTGCTGGAAGTATAGCAGGCTTGGTACTCTTGATTATTTCAGGGTAATGCTATGCTTCCCAGGTGCTTTTCTGCTGGCGAGAGAATGAATGGCATCACTGAGTTCCGATTTTGTTGGCTGTACGTCCAGCTCATCCATGACTGGCAGAGACTGGGCTGCATTGAGGGCGGTCTCAGTGACAACATTTTCCCTGGAGTACAGTTCTCGGTAGTGCTCCACCCAGCAGTCCATTTACTTTCGTTGGTCAGTGATTATGTCCCCTGATTTAGATTTGAGGGGGGCGATCTTCTTGATGTTTGGCCCAAAAGCTCTCTTAATGCCATCACACATTCCTCTGATGTTTCCAGTGTCAGAGGCCAGCTGAATATGACTGCATAGGTGTTGCCAGTAGTCATTTGCACAGTGCCTGGCTGTTCTTTGTGCAGCGCTTCTGGCTGCTTTAAGAGCTACGGATGTTAACTCGCTGGGGGCTTTCTTGTAGTTCAACAGTGCAATGCGCTTAGCGGCTATGAGAGGTTCCAGCTCTTCAAAGTGTGATTGAAACCAGTCTGCATTCTGCTTCACACGTTTGCCATAGGTGATCATAGCTGAGTCATAGATGGCATCTCTGATGTGGGCCCACTTGGTCTCTGCATCCCCTGTAGGAGTGTTTTGAAGGACTTTATCAAGTGAATTTAGAAACTTACGTAACAGCTGTGGATAAGAAATTCTGCTAGTGTTGATGCGCAGGCGGCCCTTCCGCTTGGAGTGATGCAGCTTCTTTGGTTTGAGTCGAACCTTGCTGCATACCACACACTGCACACCACACACATCCTTGTCCACTCAACACAGTATTAGACTGGCAGTAAAGTAAGCTTGTCTGCAGCTTGCTGTGAAATGGCATGAGACTGACATCTCTTGGTGTGAAATAGAACTGCAAGAGGGAAATCGATTGATAATAAAAAGCAAGGTGGGAGTGTAAGCTGCGAGGGGGATACAAAGGAGCGGATTTTATTTGGATCACTCCCCCCGAGATTCCGGCCCTGCTCCAATTCTGGTCTTTTGAGCATCGCTGATTTTTATCGCTCCACCGCTGGCAGCTGTGACATCAGCTGTCCAGGCCCGAAGCCTGAGATTTTCCTCCCTGAACTCGCTGCCTCTCGACCTCTCTTCCCTCCTTTAAAACACTCATGGAAGCTACTTCTGTGACCAAGCTTTTGGCCATCTGCTCTAATACGGTCTTGTATGGCTTGGGGTCCAAATTTGCTTTCCGACACTCCTGTGAAGTGCCATGGGACGCTGTATTACGTTAAAGGTGCTCTGTAAATTTACACACAAGTTGTTGTTGTTTTTGGTCTGGAATGTATTGCCTGAGAGAATGGTGGAAGGAGACTCAATCGTAAGGTTGAAAAGGGAATTTCGATAAATAGTTGAAAGGAAATGAAAGAGCTGCCACAGGCACGATGGGCCGCCCTGGTTGTAGATGTCATCGTCGTCATCCTTCCTTCTACGTGAGATGATGGACTTGCAGCAAATCCATTGGTGATGGGATAGTTTCCCATGGTGCACTTTGTCTGATAGCTGAAGAGGTCAATCTGTGAGAGGCAGGTTCTTCCACAAGTGACACATATGAGGTGGGATTATCAGGTGTTGCTGTTTTCCATGTCGGCACCTGCTGTCGAACTGCTGTAGTCACTGATTGTCATGGTGACGCACACACCAGTCCAGGGGTAATATCACCATTTCCCTCTGTTGTTGGCCAGTGTCTCCCATGTGTGAAAATCGATGTTTCGGGCCTTCATGTCCTGCTTGCAGGCATCCTTGAAGTGGGGCTTTGGGCATCCAACTGGTCTTCTGTCTCCGGCTACCTCCCCATCCAGAATACCCTTGGGAATGTGTCATCTTCCATCCTGCAAACGTGCCTGAGCCAGCAAAGTCACCTCTGCTTGACGAGTGTGAGCATACTCGGGAGATTTGCTTTTGAAAGCATTGTTACATTTGTGATTTTGTCCAGTGTTTATTTGCGCAGTGTCTCACTGTCTCTTGCACAACTGCCTTGGCTAATTTCAAGTCATATAATGTTCTGGCTGCTGGTTTCATGTCGTGCGTCAGGTCGGTTCTGCTTTTTGCTTCAATAACAGATGTCATCTCTGCTGAGTAGGTGGGGAAGAGACAGTTGCCCACGTCCTTCTGGAATGTGTCTTTGCAAAGCAGGTGTGGAAAGAGATGCCGTAGTTTTTGTCGAGGTTCATCCCAAGCAGCTCTGTAACACAGGAGTCTGTGCTCTACGGGCTGTTCCCAGGGACGCACACCGAGACAAACATCAACTGCTGCTTGAGGACCATCAATTTGGTGATAGACACTTTTTGGTCTGCCCGAAACTTGCTGGTCTTCCTGCGCAAAACGTTGTCCACGACCGAGTGTTGCAGACTGGCACATTCCAAGGTCCAGGACTACGTGCTGAGGGACACACTAAAGCTTGGGGTAGCCACTGCAAAGGCTCAATGTGGAAAGACCATTGTGTAAGGTCCTCCTGCCATCGTGAACTAAGGAACTGGACCCATGGGAAACCCATCGGGCTGCATACACCAAATATGGTTTTGCTGTAAAATGTACATGGCATGTAAAGTGGAATGGAAGGGTTGTGAGGCAACTCACTCCTGTATTGAAGAAAACTGATTTCTTTCACACTTATTGGAATGTCATAGAGTCATGGAGAGATACAGCACTAAAACAGGCCCTTCAGCCCACCGAGTCTGTGCTGACCACCAACCACCCATTTACACTAATCCTACATTAATCCCATATTCCCTGCCACATCCCCACCTTCCCTCAATTCTCCTACCACCTACCTACACTCGGGCAATGTACAATGGCCAATTTACCTATCAACCTGCAAGTCTTTGGCTGTGGGAGGAAACCAGAGCACCTGTCGGAAACCCACGCGGTCACAGGGAGAACTTGCAAACTCCACACATGCAGTACCCAGAACCGAACACGGGTCGCTGGAGCTGTGAGGCTGCAGTGCTTTTTTTCCAGATTTTTATGAATAAAGTATATTTTGGAAAAACAAAGTTCTTAATGAAGTAGGCGCAGTCGATGGGTGCAACTCCTTCACTATCTTTCACCGCCACCCGAACGGTGTTACACACCCCCTGGCCTGGAGCTCTGGTGTTGGTTGCAGCCATTTTTACTTGACGCTTTCCTGGGACAAGTACTAAATCCTCAACTGACAGGGAAACCACCACCACGGTAGATCTCCAATCCCAAAGGGCGGAATGCCCTAAATACGGTGCTGAAACCACCTCCCACCCCCAAAAAAACACAAAAACAGCACCTGCATTATCAAATGCCACTGATCACGGTCTCTCCCCTGCCAGCTAAGTCCAAGCATTGAGGTGGAGAAGTGCGTACTTGGAGCTGCGAAGAAACGAGCACGAGTGTTTCTAGCAAAAAATATTTGGGAGCAGAAACACTGTCCAGCAACAGCTAGTAAATTCTATTTTTGATTCATATAATCAGGGGTGAGCGCAAAAGCAGACCCCCAACTATCACAAATTCTGCAGTTGAGTATCCCACATTTGAAGACATCGCAGGCATCAGCAAACCCACAGTACAATAGGTTAGCCTCATCCTGGGAGAACTTTTTTCTTTATTTCCAAAATATACTTTATTCATAAAAATCTGTAAAAATTACATTCCCAAACAGTTTCAAACAGCCTCAAGTCATAAAATACAAACAGTGCAAAGGTGATCAGTTTCCTTCAATACTATCATGAGTTGCCTCACAACTCTTCCATTTCACTATTGTTATGCCAATTATAGTTTCACATTTACAGCAAAAGTAAATATCAACAAAACAGTTCGAGGGGTTTCCCATGGATCCAGCCCATCAGTCCAGCTTGGTGGGGGAACCTAACACTGTGGTCTTTCCCCATTGAGCCTTTGCTGCGGCTGCCCCAAGCTTTAGTGCGTCCCTCAGCACGTAGTCCTGGACCTTGGAATGTGCCAGTCTGCAACATTCGGTGGTGGACAACACTTTGCGCTGGAAGACCAGCAGGTTTCGGGCAGACCAAAGGGCGTCTTTCACTGAATTGATAGTCCTCCAGCAGCAGTTGATGTTTGTCTCGGTGTGCGTCCCTGGGAACAGCCCGGGGAGCACAGACTCCTGTGTTACAGAGCTGCTTGGGATGAACCATGACAAAAACCACTGCATCTCTTTCCACACCTGCTTTGCAAAGACACATTCCAGGAGGAGGTGGGCGACCATATCTTCCCCACCACAGCCAACACGGGGGCACTGTGCGGAGGGGGCAAGACTTCGGGTGTGCATGAAGGATCTGACGGGGAGGGCCCTTCTCACCACCAGCCAAGCTACGTCTTGGTGCTTGTTTGAAAGTTCTGGTGATGAGGCATTCCGCCAAATGACTTTGACGGTCTGCTCGGGGAACCATCCGACAGGATCCACCGTTTCCTTTTCCCGTAGGGCCTTGAGGACATTTCGTGCAGACCACTGCCTGATGGACCGGTGGTCAAAGGTGTTTTCCCGCAGAAACTGCTCCACGAAGGATAGATGGTACGGCACGTCCCAACTGCACGGAGCGTTCCGCGGCAAAGTGACCAGGCCCATCCTTCGCAACACCGGGGACAGATAGAACCTCAGCACGTAGTGACACTTGGAGTTTGCGTACTGGGGATCTACACACAGCTTGATGCAGCCGCACACGAAGGTGGTCATCAGGATGAGGGCCACGTTGGGTACATTTTTCCCGCCCTTGTCCAGAGATTTGAACATCGTGTCCCTCCGGACCCGGTCCATTTTAGATCCCCAGACGAAGCGGAAAATGGCTCGGGTGACTGCCACGGCGCAGGAGTGGGGTATGGGCCAGACCTGCGCCACGTCGGGCAACAACGTGAGCGCCTCGCACCCGATGACCACGTTCTTACCCACAATGGAGAGAGATCGCTGCCCCCACATGCCCAACTTTTGTCGTACCTTGGCTACTCGCTCCTCCCATGTGTTGGTGCACGCACCGGCCCTTCCGAACCATATCCCCAGCACCTTCAGGTAATCTGACCTGACGGTGAAGGGGACAAAGGATCGGACAGCCCAGTTCCCAAAGAACATGGCCTCGCTCACGCCATGGTTAACTTTGGCTCCCGAGGCCAGTTCGAAGTGGTCGCAGATGCTCATCAGTCTGCGCACGGACAGCGGATCCGAGCAGAAAACGGCGACGTCATCCATGTACAGGGAGGTTTTGACCTGAGTGCCTCCGCTGCCTGGGATTGTCACCCCTCTTATGCTCGCATCCTTCCTAATAGACTCAGCAAAGGGTTCAATACAGCAAACAAACAAGACCGGGGACAGAGGACAGCCCTGTCTGACTCCAGATTTGATCGGGAAACTTTCAGATTCCCACCCGTTGATTGAGACTGCGCTACTGATGTTTGTGTAGAGCAGTTGGATCCAATTGCAGATTCCCTCCCCAAACCCCATTTTGGAAAGCACGTCCATCATGTAGGTGTGCGATATCCTGTCAAAAGCCTTCTCCTGGTCCAGGCTGATGAGGCAGGTGTCCACCCTCCTGTCCCGTACGTCGGCGATCGTATCCATGAGTAGCGCGAGACTATCAGAGATCTTCCTGCCGGGTACAGTACAGGTCTGATCGGGGTGAATCACCAACTCCAGAGCAGACTTGACTCGACTGGCTATGACTTTGGACAGAATCTTGTAATCAACATTAAGCAGTGAGATGGGCCGCCAATTTCTGATTTCTGCCCTCTCCCCCTTCTGCTTGTAAATGAGCGTGATGATGCCTTTTCTCATGGATTCTGACATGCTGCCGGCCAGGAGCATACTCTCGTATACTTCCAGCAGGTCCGGGCCAACCCAGTCCCACAGGGCCGAGCACAACTCGACCGGTAAGCCGTCGCTCCCGGGAGTTTTACTCGTCTCGAAAGGCTCGACGGCCTTTGTCAGCTCGTCCAGAGTTAGCGGCTTGTCCAGTCTCTCCCTCCTGCTGTCATCTAAGACCTCTGTGATAGATGACAGGAAGGACTGGGAGGCTCTGCTGTCTGTGGGCTTCGCGTCATACAGCCCAGCACAAAAGGATTTGCTGATCCTTAGTATGTCGGACTGCGAAGACGATACCGAGCCATCTTCTTCCTTCAGGCTGCTGATAACAGAGCTCTCTCTGTGTACCTTTTGGAAGAAGTAACGCGAGCACGTCTCATCCTGCTCGTTGGAGCGGACTCTGGACCGGAAGATGATCTTGGAGGCCTCCTTGGCAAAGAGCGAGGCCTGCTGGCTCTTCACCTCTTGGAGGTCCTCCTTGACCTTGACCCCCATTGACTGCAACCGGAGAAGATTTTGCATAATTTTCTGGAGTCGGGACAGTTCCCTCTGTCTCTCTCTCGCCTTCTGAACACCTTTGTGGATGAAGAACCTCTTGATGTTCTCCTTAATCGCTTCCCACCAGTGAACTGGAGACTCAAAGAGGGGTTACACGGTCCTCCAACCTTTGTAATCCCTTTTGAGTTCCACAACGTTCTCTGGGGTCAGCAGTGTAGCATTGAGTTTCCACGTCCCTCTGCCAACCCGCTGGACGTCCTGTAAGTGACAGTCGGCCAGTAAGAGGCAGTGGTCGGAGAAGAACACCGGCTTGACGTCGGTGGATCCGACCGTGACAGCACGAGACACAAACAGGAAGTCAATCCTGGAACGGGCAGAACCGTCCGATCTTGACCATGTGTATCTGCGCTGCGCTCTGTCTGCAGGTTTGCTGAAGACGTCGTGCAGTTTGGCATCTTTAACTGTTTCTATTAGGAATCTGGACGAAGCGTCCAGTTTGCTGTCATCACTGCCAGATCGTCCAGCCGCATCGATGATGCAGTTGAAGTCACCGCCCAGGATGACCGGCCTGGACGTCGCCAGCAGCAGTGGGAGCTGCTGGAAGACGGTCAGCCGCTCGCTGCGTTGTCCCGGGGCGTACACGTTGATCAACCGGAGCGGAGCGTTGTTGTACATCACGTCTGCGATGAGGAGGCGGCCGCCCACCACCTCCTTAACTTCGGAGATGGTGAAGTTACCTCCCAGCAGCAGAATACCCAGGCTGGAGGAACGGCAGTCATTACCCCCCGACCAGATCGATGGCCCGTGGGACCACCATCGCGACCACTGCCTGTAGGAGCTGAGGTGTGGTATTCCACACTCCTGCAGAAACAGTAGGTCAGCTTTGACCTTGGCAAGGTAATCCAAGGTTGAAATACATCGCGTAGTAGATTTAATGCTACGCACATTAATGGAAGCAATTCTTACACCCATGTTTTACTAAAAATTAGTTGTTGCTTCCCATACCATTTGTCCTCGCTAGTCCCAGTCCTTCGGGATGTTCCTGCAGACCCATCGTGTGCGCAAGCAGTTTCACGTTGATTTGGCTCAGAAACCCCTCCTGATTTTTCATGCAGGGTTTGTTCCGCTCGGGTGACATCGGGGGGGGGGGGGGGTCTTGTAGGCAGAGAGCATTGGGTGGTCCTCAGCTGCTTCCATCTGTTCCTCCTCGAAAACATCACAGCTCCCGGTCTCCCGGAGCTCAGGTGCGCCAGACGTGTCTTTGCTCCCTGTGTCCCGGAGCTGAGATGCGTTGGCCACGTCGTTACGTGTGGGGCATTGGGGTTGGGCCACGCCGGGCCCATCACAGCTTCCAGTGCCCGGGGGCTGGGATGCTTTACCATCCATCTCGGAGATCTGCCGCCTCTTTTGAAGGGGCTGTCGTTCCAGCATTTCCCCGTCCAGTGAAGAGGAGTTGTTGCAGTCTGATTCAGAAGAGAGCCTCCTCTTGCCACTGGTTTGGGTGGTGGCTTTGGGATGTTTTTTCTTTGTGGTTTTCCTTTGGACCACTTGCCGCTGACCTGTTTGTGTCGATAGGCTGACTGGAGGGGAAGCTATGTTGGATTTGGTGCTTGGCAACGAACAAGGCCAGGTGGCAGATCTCTCGGTGGGAGAGCATTTCGGTGATAGTGATCACAACTCCCTGACCTTTACTATCGTCATGGAGAGGGACAGGAGCAGACGGGATGGGAAAATATTTAATTGGGGGAGGGGGAATTACAATGCTATTAGGCAGGAACTGGGGTGCATAAATTGGGAACAGATGTTCTCAGGGAAATGCACGACAGAAATGTGGAGGTTGTTTAGGGAGCACTTGCTGCGACTGCTGGATAGGTTTGTCCCGATGAGGCAAGGAAGGGATGGTAGGGTGAAGGAACCTTGGATGACAAGAAATGTGGAACAGCTAGTCAAGAATAAGAAGGAAGCTTACTTAAGGTTGAGGAAGCAAGGATCAGACAGGGCTCTAGAGGGTTACAAGGTAGCCAGGAAGGAACTGAAGAATGGACTTAGGAGAGCTAGAAGGGGACATGAAAAAGTCTTGGCGGGTAGGATTAAGGAAAATCCCAATGCGTTCTACACTTATGTGAGGAACAAGAGGATGGCCAGAGTGAGGGTAGGGCCGATCAAGGATAGTGGAGGGAACTTGTGCCTGGAGTCGGAGGAGGTAGGGGAGGTCCTAAATGAATACTTTGCTTCAGTATTCACTAGTGAGAGGGACCTGGTCGTTTGTGAGGACAGCGTGAAACAGGCTGATATGCTCGAACAGGTTGATGTTAAGAGGGAGGATGTGCTGGAAATTTTGAAAGACATGAGGACAGATAAGTCCCTGGGGCCAGCCGGGATATACCCAAGGATATTAAGGGAAGCGAGGGAAGAGATTGCCGCGCCTTTGGCGATGATCTTTGCGTCCTCACTGTCCACTGGAGTAGTACCAGATGATTGGAGGGTGGCAAATGTTATTCCCTTGTTCAAGAAAGGGAATAGGGATAACCCTGGGAATTATAGACCAGTCAGTCTTACGTAGGTAGTGGGCAAATTATTGGAGAGGATTCTGAGAGACAGGATTTATGATTAGTTGGAAAAGCATAGTTTGATTAGAGACAGTCAGCATGGCTTTGTGAGGGGCAGGTCATGCCTCACAAGCCTTATTGAATTCTTTGAAGATGTGACAAAACACATTGATGAAGGAAGAGCAGTGGATGTGGTGTATATGGATTTCAGCAAGGCGTTTGATAAGGTTCCCCATGGTAGGCTCATTCAGAAAGTAAGGAGGCATGGGATACAGGGAAAGTTGGCTGTCTGGATACAGAATTGGCTGGCCCATAGAAGACAGAGGGTGGTAGTAGATGGAAAGTATTCAGCCTGGAGCTCGGTGACCAGTGGTGTTCCGCAGGGATCTGTTCTGGGACCTCCGCTCTTTGTGATTTTTATAAATGACTTGGATGAGGAAGTGGAAGTCTGGGTTAGCAAGTTTGCCGATGACACGAAGGTTGCTGGAGTTGTGGATAGCGTGGAAGGCTGTTGTAGGTTGCAACAGGACATTGACAGGATGAAGAGCTGGGCTGAGAAGTGGCAGATGGAGTTCAACCTGGAAAAGTGTGAAGTGATTCATGTTGGAGGGTTGAATTTGAATGCAGAATACAGGCGAAAAGACAGGATTCTTGGTAGTGTGGAGGAACAGAGGGATCTTGGGGCCCATGTCCATAGATCGCTCAAAGTTGCCACCCAAGTTGATAGGGTTGTTAAGAAGCCGTATGGTGTGTTGGCTTTCATTAACAGGGGGATTGAGTTTAAGAGCCGCGAGGTTATGCTGCAGCTCTATAAAGCCCTGGTTAGACCACACTTGGAATATTGTGTTCAGTTCTGGTCGTCTCATTATAGGAAGGATGTGGAAGCTTTAGAGAGGGTGCAGAGGAGATTTATCAGGATGCTGCCTGGACTGGAGGGCATGTCTTACGAAGAAAGATTGAGGGAGCTGGGACTTTTCTCATTGGAACGAAGAAGGATGAGCGGTGACTTGATAGAGGGGTACAAGATGATGAGAGGCATAGATAGAGTGGATAGCCAGAGACTTTTTCCCAGGGTGGAAAGGGCTATCACCAGGGGGCATAATTTTAAGGTGATGGAGGAAGGTTTTGGGGAGATGTCAGAGGTCGGTTCTTCACACAAGAGAGTGGTCGGTGCATGGAATGCACTGCCAGCGGTGTGGGTAGAAGCAGATGCATTAGGGACATTTAAGCGTCTCTTGGACAGGTACATGGATGATAGTAGAATGAAGGGTATGTAGGTAGTTTTGATCTTAGAGTAGGTTAAAGGTTCGGCACATCATCGTGGGCCGAAGGGCCTGTACTGTGCTGTACTGTTCTATGTTCCATAACACAGGTGTTGGGAGGCTCAGCCTGGCTACGCAATGTTACAAGGACGCTGAGTGACACCACCGACAACGGGACAGAGAGAAAAACGCACAGAAAACGAATAGACTGTGAGGAAGCAAAAGTGAGGAACGGAGAGAGAGAGACAGACAACGAAACTGAGATGGAGAAACAAGGCATTTGTATGATTGTGCTCTCTCTGTTGTGTAACGGTATTTCCTGTTGTGTAAATATATTTTCTGTTGTGTAAAGATGTACCCTGTTGTTGTGTAAAGGTTTTCCCTGTTATTGTTTTATTTTCTGTTGCTGACCGTCTCCTCACTGTGACCATTTGTCCTGGTTTTATTGTGGCCAAAATCACCATCTGGTGGTGGAGAGGAGACTCTGCAGGAAGGGGTTGACAAAGTGGGAGAGACTCGGCTGGTCCGTGTTTGCAGTTTGTGTTCGTGTGAGGAAAAGTGATTTGTTACTGATTGATGTGTTCACTCAAAGGAAAAAGCTGATTGCAATCGAGCACATCTCCTTATTCTGGGGAAACACTTGATGTTTTGAAAGTGAACTGTTTGTGTTGTTACCAAACATAAATAGCAAAGAATGGTTTCAATCCATCGACCTCTGGGTTATGGGCCCAGCACGCTTCCGTTGCGCCACTCTGCTAACTGCTGTTTTCAATTTTAGCTGCCTGTTAGTGAAATATGTTCATTTCCCCAATGTTTTTATCAAAATAGGATTGTGGTCGGATTTCTCAAGAATCCCGGACTCAGCAACACTGCACAATGACACAAGGACACTGAGTAACAGCACCGACAATGAGGGAGACAGAGAAAGACACACAGAAATCCAGGAAGATATTATCAGGACCCAGAAAGGAACAGACAGAGAAAGACACACAGAAAACCAGGAAGAGATTATCAGGACCCAGAAGGGAACAGACAGAGAAAGACACACAGAAAACCAGAAAGAGATTATCAGGACCCAGAAGGGAACAGACAGAGAAAGGGACTGAGCAAACCAGCAAGAGACAACGAAAGACTGATGATTTATGTAATTGTGTTCTCTGTTGTGTAAAGATATTTCCTGCTGTGTAATATGTTCTCTGTTGTGTTACTGTCTTCGCTGTTGTGTGAAGATATTCTCTGTTATTGTGTAAAATGGTTCCCTGTTGGGTAAAGATCTTCTCAGTTGTGTAAATATGATCCGTCTTGTGTAAAAGTGTTCCGGGTTGTTTAAATATGTTCCCTGCTCTGTAATGTAGAGCTGAGTCTGCACTAATGGAATTGCTACAGTATCTTCCAGTCTGATACTGTATGAGGGCTGGAATGTGATCCAAAGCACAGTCTATACAAATTAAATTGCTATTGTATCTTTTAGTTTCACAATCCGGGGGAGTTTTAAACTGAAATCTCAGTTTGTATCTCAGGTTATGCTATCTTTCAGATTCTCTCAATCTGATATCACACTTGAGATTTAGACTTAAGAAAGGATGTACTGGCATTGAAGGTGTTCAAAAGCGATTCACTCAGCTGATTCCTGAGATGAAGGGGTTGACTTATGAAGAACGGCGAAACAGGTTATTCATTCGTGTTTAGAAGAATGAGGGGTGATCTTTTTGAAACGTACAAGATTCTGAGGGGGCTTAACAGGGTGAAGAAGGGTCTCTGACCTGAAACATTAACTCTGCTCCTCTCTTCACAGATGCTGCCAGACCTGCTGAGTATTTCCAGCATTTCTTGTTTTTATTAACAGGGTAGATGTTGAGAAGATGTTTCCACTAGTGGGGGAATCTCAAACTAGGCGACATAGTTACAGAATAAGGGGACATTCATTTAAAACTGAGATGCAAAGGAATTTCTTCTCTCAGAGGGTAGTGAATGTCTGGAATTCTCTATCCCAGACAGTATTGGAGGCTAAATCACTGGAAGTATTTAAAGAGGATGTAAATAGATTTTTGAAATATTGGAGAGTTGAGGTCCATGAAGAGCTGGCATGAAAGAGGACTTGAGGTCTGGGGCAGATCAGCCATGATCTTACTGAATGTCAGGGCAGGCTTGAGGGGCCGAATGGCCTACTCCTGCTCCTATTTCTTCTGTTCTTATGTTATGTTATATCTAATGTATATGTCAGGATGCACTATGGGAATTAATACTGAAACTTATAAACTCATAATGTGTGTAAATATTGGGCTGATATTTAACTTGAATCTCAGAGTACATTATTGTAGTTAATTCTGTCAGTTTGAAAAGGGAACTCTGTTCCATAATGAAAACAAGAAATGCTGGAAATACTCAGCAGGTCAGGCAGCATCTGGACAGAGAGAAGCAAAGTTAACGTTTCAGGTCAGTGACCTTTCAGATGCTGCCAGACCTTTTGAAAGTCCATGTACACCACATCAACAGCATTGCCCTCATCATCCCTCTCTGTTACCTCATCAAAAAGCTACAGCAGGACAGTTAAACATGATTTTCCCTTAAGATATCCATGCTGGCTTTCTTGAATTAACCCACATTTGTCCATGGGATTATTAATTTTGTTCCGAATTATTCTTTCGAGAAATTTTCCCACCTCCAAAATTGAACTGACTAGGGAGTGAAATGAGGTGAGTTGCTCTAACAGAGAGCCAGCACGGGTTCGACAGGCTGAATGGCCTCCTTCTGTGCTGTAGCCATTCTATGATTGTATGATTCTAGCAACAACTGTTGGTGGAGAGGCAGTGATGCAGGAATAGGTTGACAGAAATGGGAAAGTCTGGGCTGATGTGTGTTCGGGTTTGTGAATAAAGGTGATTTGGAAGCTGTGTTCCAAATTGAAGTGTTTACTGGAAGGAAGAAGTTGATGTAAATAAAGAGTAAAACGTGTTAAGATGAAGCGTGGTGTGATTGTGGGCAGCAGTAAATATAGTGCTGGTGAATTATTTGTGTTAATAAACTTCCAATGCGCCCTCTGCTGCAGGCTGCTGTTTATATCCAGCTGTGTATTAGTGCTGTGTGTTAACGAGATAAATGTTTGTTTCAACGCTGTTTATAAAGCAATAGCATTGCACTCAAACAGTCCCAGACATAGCAACACACGTACAAAAGCAAAATACTGCAGATGCTGGAAATCTGAAACATAAACAGAAAATGCTTGAAATAATCAGCAGTTCTGGCAGCATCTGTGGAGAGAGAGCAAAGTTAATGTGAGCTAAGGAAACAGACCTGAACTGTTAACTGTTTCTCTCTGCACAGATGCTGCCAGACCGACTGAGCATTTCCAGCATTTTCTGTTTTTATTACAGCAACACAGGCGTTGGGAGGCTCAGCCTGGCTACACAATGTTATAAGGACGCTGAGTAACACCATCGACAACGGGACAGAGAGAAAAACACACAGAAAACCAAGAATAGACTGTGAGGAAGCAAAAGTGAGGGACAGAGAGAGAGGCAACGAGACTGAGATGGAGAAACAAGGCATTTGTATGATTGTGTTCTCCCTGTTATCTAAAGGTATTTCCTGTTGTGTAAATATGTTTTCTGTTGTGTAAAGATGTACCCTGTTGTTGTGTAAAGGTTTTCCCTGTTATTGTTTTATTTTCTGTTACTGACCGTCTCCTCACTGTGACCATTTGTCCTGGTTTTATTGTGGCCAACATCACCATCTGGTGGTGGAGAGGAGGCTCTGCAGGAAGGGGTTGACAAAGTGGGAGAGACTCGGCTGGTCCGTGTTTGCAGCTTGTGTTCGTGTGAGCAAAAGTGATTTGTTACTGATTGATGTGTTCACGAGAAAGAAGAAGCTGATTGCAACAGAGTGCCTTTGGAAGCATCTTGTTATTATGGGGAAATACTTGATGTTTTGATAGTGAACTTTTTGTATTATTACCAAACATAAATAGCAGAGAATGGTTTCGATCCATTGATCTCTGGGTTATGGGCCCAGCAAACTTCCGCTGCACCACTCTGCTAGCTACTGTTTTCAATTTCAGCTGCCCGTTAGTGAAATATGTTCATTCCCCAATGTTTTTATAAAAATAGGATTGGAGTCGGATTTCTCAAGAATCCCGGACTCAGCAACACACGTGCTGACGGACTCACCCTCACTGCACAATGACACAAGGACACTGAGTAACAGCACCGACAATGAGGCAGGCAGAGAAAGACACACAGAAAACCAGGAAGATATTATCAGGACCCAGAAAGGAACAGACAGAGAAAGACACACAGAAAACCAGGAAGATATTATCAGGACTCAGAAATGAACGAACAGAGAAAGGTACTGAGCAAACCAGCAAGAGACAGCGAGATAAAAGCAAAATACTGCGGATGCTGGAAATCTGAAATAAAATCAAGAAATGCTGGAACCACTCAGCAGGTCTGGCAGCATCTGTGGAAAGAGAAGCAGAGTTAACGTTTCGGGTCAGTGACCCTTCATCAAGGAGGCGAGGACAAATGGTATGGGAAGCAACAACTAATTTTTAGTAAAAAATGGGTGTAAGAATTGCTTCCATTAATGTGCGTAGCATTAAATCTACTACGCGATGTGTTTCAACCTTGGATTACCTTGCCAAGGTCAAAGCTGACCTACTGTTTCTGCAGGAGTGTGGAATACCACACCTCAGCAGCTACAGGCAGTGGTCGCAATGGTGGTCCCACGGGCCATCGATCTGGTCGGGGGGTAATGACTGCCGTTCCTCCGGCCTGGGTATTCTGCTGCGGGGAGGTAACTTCACCATCTCCGAAGTTAAGGAGGTGGTGGGCGGCCGCCTCCTCGGAGCAGACGTGATGTACAACAACGCTCCTCTCAGGTTGATCAACGTGTACGCCCCGGTACAACGCAGCGAGCGGCTGACCGTCTTCCAGCAGCTCCCACTGCTGCTGGCGACATCCAGGCCGGTCATCCTAACGGTGACTTCAACTGCATCATCTGGAGATCTAAAATGGACCAGGGCGGGAGGGACACGATGTTCAAACCTCTGGACAAGGGCGGGAAAAATGTACCCAACGTCGCCCTCATCCTGATGACCACCTTCGTGTGCAGCTGCACCAAGCTGTGTGTGGAGCCCCAGTACACAAACACCAAGTGTCACTATGTGCTGAGGTGTTGCGAAGGATGGGTCTGGTCACATTGCCGCGGATCGCTTCATCCAGTTGGACCATACCGTACCAGCTATCCTTCGTGGGAATGTTTCTGCGGGAAAACACCTTTGACCACCAATCCATCAGGCAGTGGTCTGCACGGAATGTCCTCAAGGCCCTATGGGAAAAGGAGATGGTGGATCCGGTCGGATGGTTCCCCGAGCAGACTGCCAAAGTCATTTGGCAGAATGCCTCATCACCAGAACTTTCAAACAAGCACCAAGATGTAGCTTGGCTGGTGGTAAGAAGAGCCCTTCCTGTCAGATCCTTCCTGCATGCCCGAAGTCTCGCCCCCTCCACACGCGGCCCTCGAGGTGGCTGCGGTGGGGAAGAGACAGTTGCCCACCTCCTTCTAGAATGTGTCTTTGCAAAGCAGGTGTGGAAAGAGATGCAGTGGTTTTTGTCGAGGTCCATCCCAAGCAGCTCTGTAACACAGGAGTCTGTGCTCTACGGGCTGTTCCCAGGGATGCACAACGAGATAAACATTAACTGCTGCTGGAGGACCATCAATTCGGTGATAGACACTCTTTGGTCTGCCCTAAACTTGCTGGTCTTCCAGCGCAAAGAGTTGTCCACGACCGAGTTTTGCAGACTGGCACATTCCAAGGTCCAGGGCTACGTGCTGAGGGATGCACTAAAGCTTGGGGTAGCCACTGCAAAGGCTCAATGGGGAAAGACCACTGTGTAAGGTCCCCCCGCCATCGTGAACTGGGCAGCTGGACCCATTGGAAACCCCTCGTGCTGAAGACACCAGATATGGGTTTGCTGTAAAATGTCCATGTCAGGTAAAATAGAGTGGAAGGGTTGTGAGGCAACTCACTCCTGTATTGAAGAAAACGGAGTTCCTTTGCACTTTTTGGAATGTCAACTTGGTGCTGTTTTGAACTGTTGTATAATGCATTTTTTACAGATTTATATGAAGAAAGCATATTTTTAGGAATAAAATCCTGGGGATTCATATGCATAGTTCTTTGACGGTGGCAGGACACATTGAGAAAGTAGTTAGCAAAGGATATGGGATCTTGGGCTTCATAAATAGAGGTACTGAGTACAAAAGTAGGGAAGTTATGCTGAACCTGTATAAATTTCTAGTTGGGCCACAACCAGAGAATTGCATCCAGTTCTAGTCAACACACGTTTGGAGGGATGTGAGTGTCCTTGAGAGGGTGGAGAAGATTTATCAGAATGGTTCCAGACATGAGGGATTTTAGCTGTAAGGTTAGGTTGGAGAAGCTGGGGTTGTTCTCCTTGGAGCAAAGGAGATTGAGGGGAGATTTGATAGACATGTACAAGATTATAATAAATATGACAGGTTTAGATAACTTACAGGGCAATGGGGATAGAGCGGGGGAATGGGACTGAATGGATTGATTTACATGGTCTTGATGGGCAAAATGACTTCCTGTACTGTAGTGACTCCAGGACTCAATGACTCTCTCTCCTTCTCTCTCTCTCTCTCTCTGTCTATCGCTTTACCTCTCTCTGCCTCTCTCTCTCTATCTGTCTTTAGCTGGTCCTCTAACTTTCTATCGCACTCTCTCTCTCTTTTTTTTTCACTCTCTCTCTCTCTCCATTACACACATATTTGTCAATCACATGTCAAAGAAGGAAGCGTAATGAAGGAATGGCTGCGCTCTTGAAAATGTTTCCAGCAGAATAGTTAAATGTTTAAAGTTTCTGTAGGGAGTTTGACCTGAGATGGTGAGACACAAGGATGTGAGGTTATTAAAGTCTTCACCAAATGTAATAGGAAATAATTTTCTTCACTGGTGAACCCAAAGGAACAAATATGGCACAAGAATGAGAAAAGTCAGAGGATTGAGAAACATCCAATGGTTCTTCACATATACAAGTCAGCAGACCCACAGAAAAACAGTTGGTTGAGAGTTCAGATCCAGTGATAGACTGGACAAATATCGAGCCAATGCTTTTTTCTTTATAAACCCAACATCTGTCCACTTGGCTATTGCACCTCGTCTCGATGTATCTGATAATACTGATACTATTTGTATTCCACAGTTGCTTTGAAATCACAGGCAATATAAATGGATTGGGAATGTCAATGGTCAGGAACCATTAATGGATTGGGAAAGTCAATGGACTGGAAAATATCAGTGGATTGGGAAATTCTATGGGCTGAGTTATATCAATGGATTGGGACAGTTCAGTACATTGTGAAACATCAATGGATTAGGAAACAGGAATTAAAGGGACAGATGGAGAAGGCTCGAGGAATCATGTGGCTACTCCTCATGTTCTTCCCAGTGTCCAGGATAAAGTGTAACATCACACTGATTTCCAGATGGCCGAAACAAATGCAACTGACATCTTTTGTGGAAACATCACATTTAAAGTGAGAAACTAATCAAAAGGCACGGACGGGGATTGAACCCGTGATCTGCAGTTTATAAGACTGACGCCTTACCACTTGACCACCATGCCTTTGCTTAATGGACTCTTGAGGCTCCAGAGGAGGATTTGTGATTCTTTTTCAATTTGGTTGAAACAGCATCGAGAAACATGCACAGAAATAAAGAGGGATTGTGGAATGGGGAACAGATCAGCCTCATTTACATCATCAGCATCATGAAATCTTCATTCAGACGTTCCATTCCCATCCTCAGCTTTTCTCACATCTGTACAATAATATAAGAGTGGACATTGGGTTGTTACTGGACAGATTATATAAATAGACTATGTGCATCATCACAGGAAGTGACGTAATATAATCTGTACGGCACCTCATGGAGAGTTGTCGATGAAACCTTCAATGCAAGGTGTGTAGAGTAAACTCAGGTTATTTTAACCGTCAGATTCTTATAAATTCTGTACTAAGCCTTGACAGATATCAGAATATTATATGGGGGCCACAGTAAACCAAAGTGAAGATGGAGAAATCTTTGCCTGCACCTTTGAAAAGGTCACTGGACTGAACCAAGCCGAGGAGTGGCCGAGATGGTTCCAGAGGTTTGCAAGGTATCGTACTGCATCGGGTCTCGTGCAGAAGCCAGACATGGAGCAGGTCAGTACGCTATTGTCTGCAATGGAGGGAGTGTGCAGGCAACATCCTCATGAAGAACAGAAGGCTACATGTCAAGAAGTTATTAAGGCACTCAAGACCTATTTTAATTGAGGAAAAAGATGTCATCGTGGAGCCAAAGTTAAAACGCTGCATTTGCTGACAACGCAACCACCAGGTGACGCTGTACTAGCACATGCGCAAATGCAGCCTCTTCCACTGAAACGTCACTGTCTGTGACATTCAGGCAGCTGCCAGGATTAAAGATGGAGCTACTCAATTTCTCACAGAAAACAACTTCGACCCAAAAATCCCCTCAAAGGTTGCCTTCACCGCCTCCGTCCCACCCCAACAGTCCCCCGCTACCTCTTGCGCATTCGCCAGTTATATAGTACCAAGTCATCTTAATTCACCTAAAGTGAATTACTTTAGGAGCAGTGACTGTCGTTTCATAAGCAAATATGGCACATATCTACACAATGGACATGTTTTGGTTGATACTCGGAGAACGTTGCGCTATTTGAAGTCTCATTAGAAGGACAGCACCTCTGACAGTGCTGCACACCCTCTGTAATTCAGTGAGGTTTCATAGAGTCAAAGAGTTATACAGCACAGAAACAGGCCCTTCGGCCATCATGTCCGTGCCGGCCATCAAGTACCTATCTATTCTAATTCCATTTTCCAGCACGTGGCCGTAGCCTTGTATTCTGTGGCGTTTTGAGTGCTCATCTAGATACTTCTTAAATGTTGTGAGGGTTCCTGCCTCCACCACTCCTTCAGGCAATGTGTTCCAGATTCCAACCACCCTCGAGGTGAAACATTTTTTCCTCAAATCCCCTCTAAACAGTGCCATCCCATTCTCCGGACGATCATTCCCCGCTTCCCCCATCCCACTCTCTGACTGCTCACTCCGCGCTTCACCCACCACCACCCCCATCCTGCTCTCTGGCTGATCACACTCCAGGCCATGGGCTCTGCCGCTTCCCTCCTCTCAGCCACTCGCTCCAACATTGTCCCATCACCCCTCGAGGCTCACCTTGCTTTATCGGGTGGTGCGGTGAAGAATGATCGAATGTTGGAGCGAGAGGCCGAGAGGAGGGAAGCAGCATGGCTTCGAGCTAGTGTCTGGAGGGACGTGGGGGGGAAGCGGGGCGTGAGTGGACGGAGAGAGGGCAGTGCGGGGGTGGGGGGGGTAGCAAGCGGCCGGAGGGCGGGGGAGCGGGGTAGCGAGGAGCGGGCAGCGAGCGGCCATGAGTGAGTGGCTGAGAGGGGGTAGAGCGTTTTCCTGCGCATGCGCCAGTTAGTCCTGGAAGACGTAGGCTGAGCATGCGCAGCATCTCAGAGCGCAGGAGACTGTTTGTGCATGTGCGAGCTTGCAGCGCTCTGATGACGTCGGCTGGCCGCTGCATTGTCAGGAATCACTTTGAATTTAATAAGCGTACAAAACAGAAAGGGGAGAGTATTCATTCATTTATCAATGACTTGGACAAACTCACGGAAGTTTGTGAATACGGCAACATAAGAGAAGAGCTGAATGGAGACAGGATTGTGTTCGGGGTATTGGACAACACCCTTTCAGATCATCTACAGTCCAGGGCTGATCTCACATTAACGAAAGAGTTTCAATTGAGCAGACAAGCAGAGGTTAGAAAGTTTAACCAATCCATTGTCCAAGGGGACAGGGAGAGTCTCACCTCGAGAGTAGCAGACTCAATTGAATTTGTTCAGAAAACAAAAGGAAAAATTAGTGGTAAAAGACAAGAAAGACGGGAAGAGCATCTCGTGGTAGCTGCAACCAATTGCAGTAGGTGTGGCCGAGAGAGACACAAGTGGGAAAACCGCCTCGCCAAAGAAGCTGAGTGTTTTTCCTGCAGAAAGTTGGGACACTTTCAGTCAGTGTGTCTCAGTAAAATACCGGCACTGAATATAATTAAAGGGAAATCACCAGAGAGCAAAAACATTAATGAAGTACAGGATATCCAAAGTGTGGAAATACATTTTTTAGGTGAAATCCAGGAAATAAAGTGAGAGTTGCTGGACGACAGAAATTCTGAAATATTTTAAGATAGAGGTAGATAAATTCTTGATAAACAAGGGGGTGAAAGGTTATCGGGGGCAGGTGGGAATGTGGAGTTGAGGTTACAATCAGATCAACCATGATCTTATTGAATGGTGGAGCAGGCTCGAGGGGCCGAGTGGTCTACTCCTGCTCCTAATTGGTATGTTTGTATGTAAGAAAACATGTTCCAGATACAATGAGAACTATCATTTGTTTGGAAATGGATTTGAACCCCCTTTTTTCAAAAGGTGATCGAGCTTTAATTTTTCTACAATTAACAGGCAAATCCTTGAGGAGTTGAGATTGACAGAAACAATGGGCTGGATTCTATAGAGCCCTCGACGTCGAGATCTGTGGTGGGGGTGGGGTGGGGGCCGCCTGAAGATGGCCCCGGATGAGGCCCGCGACGAACCTCAACGCTGGCAGGGCCTGGCTCGATATTGCCGGCGACAGCGAGGCCTTGTGGGGGACCCCCACCGCTCGGCAACGGGACCACAAACCTGCATTAATTATTATCCCATCACTTCCTGATATCCCGCTGCGATCTTCAGCCCAGTGGCTGGCACTGCCGTGCCTTCGGAGCCCCATCCGGGCAAATGAGGTGCAACACTGGTGGGGAGGGGGGAGAAGGTAAGTTTCTCAGTGTGGGGGTGGGGGGACGGAGTCAAATTAATGTCATGGGTGTAGGGGATGGTGGGAAGGGTTATAGTTTACAGTTTGTGCAGTTTTGGGCGGAAGGTCAGATTGTAAAGGTAGGTTTTGGGAGGGAAGGGCAAATAATTAACTTAACTGTTATTGGGGGGATGGGAGAGAGGCAAAAGCAATGTATTTATTTCATTTCATTTAATCTTCCTTTAAGTATTTTCCAGTAGGACTAACAGCCCTTTAAAAATGGCTGACACTCCAGTTCAGTACTAAGGCAGTGCTGCACGATCAGAAATGCTGTTTTTCAGGTGAGACAGAAAACTGAGGATCCCTCTGCCCTCTCAGGTGGATGTTAAAGGTACCATGGCACTATTTCAGAGAATAGAAGGGGAATTATTTCTGGGGTGCTGGTCATTGTTTAACCCTGAATCAACATCACTTAAAAACAGATTATCTCGTTTTTATCACATTGTTGTTTCTGGGAGCTTGCTGTGCGCACATTGGCCACCATGTTTCCTACATGACTACAGTGACTGCACTTGGAAAGTCCTTCATTGGCTGCAAAAGGCTTTGCAACGTCCTGTGGTCGTGAAATGCAAGTCTTGCTTTTTCCATTGTTATCAGTGTCATTGTGATCAAAAGACAGGATTCGTGAACACAAAATTTAAATCAATTTTGATTGAAATAATGTAAAAGCATCTATATTCTTGCACTGTACTTAATAATCTCCATCTTCCTATCCTTACAGAGTGCAATGTCATCGACCCTGAAATTGATTCCACAATCTCATGGAATCACAGAGTCAGAGAAAGTTTAAGGCACAGAAAGAGGCCACTTGGCCCATCGTGTCTGTTCAACAAACAATTTCAGCCGAGTTCTGATGAAAGGTCACAGACCAGAAACGTTAACTCTGTTTCTCTCTCCACAGATGCTGCCAGACCTGCTGAGTATTTCCAGCATTTTCTGTTTTTATTTCAGATTTCCAGTATCTGCAGTATTTTGCTTCTGTGTTACTTTGAAAGTTGAAACTGACCTACCTGTCTACAATTCACACTGGGGTCTCCCATGAAATGATTCTGTGTAATGTTGTTAGAATGAATGCAGACTCCGAGCACAGAGCTTCCTGTGGGGAATTGGGGATCTGAAAACCAGCAGACTGCAGGAATTTCCACTGGGAGCACAAATTCACAAAATCTACCTTTTACATATCGATTCATTTTAATTGTCCTTTTGGAAAATTATTTTGAAACAATTTAAACATCAACCCACAGCTCCATGACTGGGTCAATTATGAGGTCATCCTCTGACAGGTCATGTGACAGCTGGAGCCACAAGACATCAGAACCAGATTTGTGACTGGATTAAAACCCGGAATCCTGTCCCAATAGCTTTTCAAATAAAGCTGTTCCTGTTTGAAAACACAGCAGTTAAACTTTCTGCCTGACCATGAGGGGAGCTAGGGAGAAATTTACAAAACTCAATCCTTCAACAAAATAGTTCAAAAATCATTAATATCGAAATCATGTGAGGATTCATATGCAGTAGAGAAACAAGCAGAATACAGAAAGTACAGAGGAGAGCTGAAAAAGGAAAAGAGATCAGCAAGAGAATGTATGAGAAAAGATTAGCGGGTCACATAACTGGGAACACTGAGAGGTATAGACAGGGTGTACAGCAAGAGGCTTTTTCCCAGAGTGGGGGTTTCAATTACTAGAGGACACGAGTTCAAAGTGAAAGGGGAAATGTTTAGGGGGGATATGCGTGGAAAGTTCTTTACGCAGAGGGTGGTGGGCACCTGGAACGCGTTGCCAGCGGAGGTGGTAGACGCGGGCACGATGGAGTCTTTTAAGATGTATCTCGACAGATACATGAATGGGCAGGAAGAAAAGAGATACAGAACCTTAGAAAATAGGCGACATGTTTAGAGAGAGGATCTGGATCGGCGCAGGCTTGGAGGGCCGAAGGGCCTGTTCCTGTGCTGTAATTATCTTTGTTCTTTGTTCTTTGTTCAACCACCTGCCCATCCTCATTTCCAAAGAGGAGGTCGAGTGTAGCCTTTTCTCTCATAGGGCCATCCACATAATGTTTCATAAAACTATCCTGGACACACTGAACAAATTCTTGCCCATCTGATCCCTTAGCACTAATGCAGTCCCAGTCAATATTAGGGAAGTTAAAATCACTTACTATTACAACCCTATAATTCCTACACCTATCTGTGATTTCCCTGCATATATGCTCCGCCAATTCCCTCTGACTATTGGGGGGCCTATAGTATAATCCCATCAAAGAGATCTCCCCTTGCTTATTTCTAAGCTCCACTCTTATGGCCTCACTGGACGTTCCCCCCGTTATATCCTCTCTAACTACTGCCGTGATGTGCTCCCTAATCAATAGTGCAACTCCCCATCCTCTCTTCCCTCCAACTGAAGCATCGGTACCCCGTAACATTGAGCTGCCAGTCTTGCCTATCCCTCAACCACGTTTCTGTAATAGCTATAATATCACAATCCCATGTACTGATCCATGCTCTGAGTTCATCTGCCTTACCTGTAAGGCCTCTTGCATTAAAGTACTTGCAGTTTAGTCGACCAGACCTTCCACGCTCCCTGTCAGGCCACTGCCAG
This sequence comes from Heterodontus francisci, assembly GCF_036365525.1. NCBI lineage: Eukaryota > Metazoa > Chordata > Chondrichthyes > Heterodontiformes > Heterodontidae > Heterodontus > Heterodontus francisci. The sequence goes on from NW_027142345.1 coordinate 2,763,942, forward strand.
GCCCGCCTACTGGACTTGCTTGCATTAACCTCTACATTTACCTCAACTATCTCATCGGAGAGACTACTACTTTGAGTCCCACCTCTCTGCAAGACTAGTTTAAACCCTCCCGAGTAGTACTAACAAACCTCCCCGCAAGGATATTGGTCCCCTTTCAGTTTAGATGCAATCCGACCCTCTTCAACAGGTCACCTCTGCACCAGAAGAGATCCCAATGATCCAAGTAGCTGAAGCCCTCCCGCCTACACCAGCTCTTCAGCCACACTTTCATTTGCCTAATCCTCCTATTCCTATCCTCACTAGCACGTGGCACAGGGAGTAATCCTGAGATTCTTCTTCTTCTTTGTCTTTGGCCTCCTTACCTCGAGAGACAATGGGTAAGCGCCTGGAGGTGGTCAGTGGTTTGTGCAGCAGCGCCTGGAGTGGCTATAAAGGACAATTCTAGAGTGACAGGCTCTCCCACAGGTGCTGCAGAAAAAGTTGTCTGTCGGGGCTGTTACATAGTTGGCTCTCCCCTTGCGCTTCTGTCTTTTTTCCTGCCAACTGTGAAGTCTCTTCGACTCGCCGCACTTTAGCCCCTCCTTTATGGGTGCCCGCCAGCTCTGGCGATCGCTGGCAACTGACTCCCACTACTTGTGATCAATGTCACAGGACTTCATGTCGCATGTGCAGACGTCTTTAAAGCGGAGACATGGACGGCCGGTGGGTCTGATACCAGTGGCGAGCTCGCTGTACAAAGTGTCTTTGGGGATCCTGCCATCTTCCATGCGGCTCACATGGCCAATCCATCTCAAGCGCCGCTAACTCAGTACTATGTATAAGCTGGGGATGTTGGCCGCCTCGATGACTTCTGTGTTGGAGATACGGTCCTGCCACCTGATGCCAAGTATTCTCTGGAGGCAGCGAAGATGGACTGAATTGAGACGTCGCTCTTGGCTGACATACGTTGTCCAGGCCTCGCTGCCATAGAGCAAGGTACTGAGGACACAGGCTTGATACACTCGGACTTTTGTTTTCCGTTCAGTGCGCCATTTTGCCACACTCTCTTGGCCAGTTTGGACATAGCAGTGGAAGCCTTTCCCGAGCGCTTGTTGATTTCTGCATCTAGAGACAGGTAATTGGTGATAGTTGAGCCTAGGTAGGTGTACTATTGAACCACTTCCAGAGCGTGGCCGCCGATATTGATGGATGGAGCATTTCTGACATCCTGTCCCATGATGTTCATTTTCTTGAGGCTGATGGTTAGGCCAAATCCTGAGATTAACCCGAGAAGTTCTACTTTTTAACCTTCTGCCTAACTCCCTATATTCACTGTGAAGGACCTCAGCACTCTTCCTGTCTATGTCGTTAGCACCAATATGGACCACGACCTCTGACTGCTCACTCTCCCCTTTCAGAATTTCCTGCAGCCACTCCGAGACATCATTGACCCTAGCAGCAGGGAGGCAACATACCATCCTGGTGCCTCTTTTACGGACACAGAAACGCCTACCTGCACCCTCTACGATAGAATCCCCTATCATGATAGCTCTTCCACCCCTTTTACTGCCCTGCAGTGCTGCAGAGCCCTCTGTGGTCCCACGGGCCAGGCTGTTGCCGCTTTCCCCTGGGAGGTCATCCCCCCAACAGTATCCAAAGCGGTCTATCTGTTTGAGAGGGGGGTGGCCACAGGGGACTCCTGCACTACCTGCCTGTGCCTACTACTCTGTCTGGTGGTCACCCATCACTTTTCTGCCTGTGCAGCTATTATCTGCGGTGTGACCACCTCGCTAAACCTGTTATCCACGACTTCCTCAGCATTATGGATGCTCCACAGTGATTTCACCTGCAGCTCCATCTCCATAATGCGGGTCGCCAGTAGTTGCAGATGGATCCACTTCCTGCACACATGCTCACGAGGGACACTGGAAGCATCCCTGATTTCCCACAAAGGGCAGGAGGAGCAGATCACGGCGCTGAACTCTCCTGTCATGACCTACCCTTAGACTAATTAGTTACACCCTTAATTAAAAAAATACTAATTACATGAGGGGCCTTTTTCTACCCACTTCAGTCTAAGATTCTGAATAAACTACACTGAATTAAAAAAGAAACACTTCAGTAGTACTCACCTTATCACCAGAGTTCTTTTCCCACAAAAATAAACTTTTCACTTTTTTAAAGATATCTACATGCACTAATAGCTGCTACTCACCCAACCAATCAGCTTGCAGCTCTCCTCTGACGTCACTGTTGACTTTCTTCATGACAAATTCGATTATATTATGGTCGCTCATCCTCAAGGGATTTCACACAACTAGATTGTCAATTATTCCTCTCTCTTTACACAATACCCAGTCTGGGATGGCCTGTTCTCTAGTTGGTTCCTCAACATATTGGTCCAGAAAACCATCCCATATACTTTTGGCCTCGTTATCTCGAGAGACAATGGATACGCGCCTGGAGATGGTCAGTGGTTTGTGAAGCAGCGCCTGGAGTGGCGATAAAGGTCAATTCTAGAGTGACAGGCTTTTCCACAGGTGCTGCAGAGAAATTTGTTTGTCGGGGCTGTTGCACAGTTGGCTCTCCCCTTGCACCTCTGTCTTTTTTCCTGCCAAGTACTAAGTCTCTTCGACTCGCCACATTTTAGCCCTGTCTTTATGGCTGCCCGCCAGCTCTGGCGAACGCTGGCAACTGACTCTCACGACTTGTGATCAATGTCACAGGATTTCATGTCGCGTTTGCAGACGTCTTTATAGCGGAGACATGGACGGCCGGTGGGTCTGATACCAGTGGCGAGCTCGCTGCACAATGTGTCTTTGGGGATCCTGCCATCTTCCATGCGGCTCACGTGGCCAAGCCATCTCAAGAGCCGCTGACTCAGTAGTGTGTACAAGCTGGGGATGTTGGCCACCTCGAGGACTTCTGTGTTGGAGATACGGTCCTGCCACCTGATGCCAAGTATTCTCCGGAGGCAGCGAAGATGGAATGAATTGAGACGTCACTCTTGGCTGACATACGTTGTCCAGGCCTCGCTGCCTTAGAGCAAGGTACTGAGGACACAGGCCTGATACACTCGGACTTTTGTATACACTCCAGTAATTCCTCCTCTACGTTATTGTGACAAATTTGATTTGACCAATCTATATGCAGATTTAAGTCACCCATAATTACAGATGTTGCTTTATTGCATGCATCTCTAATTTCCTGTTTCAGACCATTCCCACATCACCACCACAGTTTAGGGGTCTATATATAACCCCCACTAACGTTTTTTGCCCCTTATTGTTTCTCAGCTCTACCCATACAGACTCCACATCATCAGCTCTCATATCCTTCCTCACTATTGTATTACTTTCCTTTTTAACCAGAAATGCCACTCCACCGCGGGTGGAAATAAGCCATTTTACTGATGGTGTGAAAATTTGGTCAGAAGCTCATCGCAAGGCATCTCAAGGTTAACGATGTAACCAAGTGTGTGAACAGTTTGGCTTCGTCTCAAACATTTACAAAGGAGAGGGATGGAGTATGTAGCTAGGAAATATTTGAAGCAGAGACAGAAAGCAATGGCTTCAATCTTCTCAATATTTAATAGGCATTGCAGATGTGTGAGGTAATACATTTTGAAAGGAGGAATGAGGAGAGACAATACAAGTTAAATGGTATAACTATAAAGGTGGTCAAATAACAGAGACACCTGGAGTATTTGTACACAAATCCTTGTAGCCAAACCGTTAATAAATATATGGGATCCTCGGTTTTATAAATAGAGGCAAAAAAAGCAAAAGCAAGGACATTATGTGAAACATATATAAAATACTAGTTCAGCTGCACCTGAAGTCTTGTGTCGAATACTGGGAACCAAACTTTAGGAAGGACATGAAGCCTTCGGAGAGGGTAAAGAACTGTTTTACGAGAATTTGTGCAGGCATGAGGGATTACAGTTATGTAGCCTGGGTTGTTCTGCTTCGAGCAGAGAACTTTCAGAGGAGATTTAATTGAACTGTTTAACATTAGGAAGGATTTAGATAAATTAAATAAAGAGAAACTGTTTCCAATGTCCAAGGGGTCACTAACCAGAGACACAGATTTAAGGCGATTGGTAATTTTGTTTCTGAGTGGTTTGGATTTAGGATGCACTGTCTGATAGGCTGATGGATACAGATTCAATAGTAGATCCCAAAAGGGAATTGGATAAATATCTGAAGCAGGAAAAATGTTAGGATATAGTGAAAGAGTCAGGGAGTGAGACTAACTGGATTGTTCTTTGAAAGGGCCAGCACTGACTTGATGGGCAGAATGACATCATTCAGGACTGTGCAATTCTATGATTCTATGATTGTTCCTGCCTGTACTTTCCCAATATTCCTATCCTTTCAGCAGCTGTTTGATAAAGTCGCACATAACAGCTGTGTTACCGAATTAGAAACACATGGGATTAAAGGAGCAATGTCAGCAGTGGCTCAGTTTGTCGCTCTCTCCCCTTTCAGTCACAAGCTTCTAGGATCAAGTGTCACTGCAGGACTTGATGACAAGAATCAAGGCTGACACTGCAGTGCAGTACTGAGGGAGTGTTGCACTGTCAGAGGTGCCACCTTATCAAAGAAAAGGTAAAGCCAGGCCCCGTCTGCCCTCTCAGGTGGATGTAAAGATCCTATGGAATTATTTAGAAGGTCAGGGGAATTATTCCCAGTGTCCTGGTCAACATTTACCCCTCAAATTAACATTACAAAAACGGATCTGATCATGACCACACTGCTACTTGTGGGATCTTGTTGTGCAGAAATTGGCTGTGTTTTTCCTACATTACAAGACTGACTAAACGGTAAAAAGTACTCATTTTTTGTTAGTCACTTTGCGACATGCAGTGGTCATGAAGGCGTTACATAAATGGAAGTCCTTTTTTATTTTCAATGTCAGCATGCAGGAAATTAGCTCTGTGACAGAAAGCAGAGAGTAGCGGAGAATGGTTGTTGTTCAGTCTGGAGGGAAGTACACAGTGCGGTTCCCCAGGGTCACTGTTGGAATCACTGTTGCTGTATGTTAATGCAATGGGCTTGTGTACAGAGGGGATAATGTCAAAGTTTTCAGAGGGCAGGAAACTCAGAAATGTTAATAAACAGTGAGAAGGATAGTAACAGACTTCAGCAGGACAGAGGCTGCAGAGAGGGGAACAGGGGAGACAGGACAGACTGGTGAAATGTACAGGAAAATGGCAGATGTAATTTAACACAGTGAAGTGTGAAGTGAGACATTTGGGCAGGCAATATGAGGAGAAACAATATAAACTCAATGGTACCATTATAAAGTGGGTGCAGGATTAGAGAGACCTGGGGTGTACACACACAGATCTTTGAATGTAACATGTAGTGTCCTTGGTGTTAGAGAGAGAGGCACAGAGTAATAAAACTCAGGAGGAAATGCTGATGTTCATCCATCATTGGTTAGGTCCCAGCTGGAGAATTGTGTCCAATTCTGATCACCACACTTTGGTAAGGATGTCAAGCACTTAGTGAATATACTGAGGTGATTTACAAGAATGGTACCAGGGATCTGGGAATTCAGTTACGTGGAGAGATTGGAAAAGCTGGGATTGTTCTCTTTAGAGCAGTGAAGGGTAAGGGGAGATTTAATATAGAATTCAAAATCATGAAGGGTTTTGATAGGTTAATTAATGTGAAACTGTTTCCAGTGTCAGAAAGTTCAGTATTAAGAAGGCACAGATTGAAGGTAATTGACAAAGAACCAGAGGTGAAATGAGGAGAATTTTCTTACACAGCGAGTTGTTGGGATGTGGGATTCACTGCCTGAAAACATGGTGGAAGCAGATTCAATAATATATTTCAAAAGAGAATTCAGCAAATACATGAATTGGTATTTAAAAAGCTGGAGTGTGGGTCAAAAGGAGGAGAGAGGAACTAATTTGATATCTCTTTCAAAGAGACTGCACTGACACAATGGGCTGAATATCCTCCTTCTGTGCGTCGGGTTTGTGACTCATGATCTGCCCGTTCCCGTTCTTGTTGAGGCCGGTGACACACAAAGCTCCTGCTTTCTCCTCATTTCCATGAATTCTACTTGCTGCCCAGGGTGACCCACGCTGATGTCTGTCTGCACATTAACTGGGAGCGAAGTGTGCGTGAGGCTGGTTCGTGTTTCAGCCAGCATTCAGCTTTTAAAGGCAGTCTGTCACTCTTAAAGGGAAGCTGCACTGAATCACAGGAGGCTGCGTGTGCTGCTGCTGCTGACTGTGAATTCTGCAATTGGAAACAAGGTAAATGGAATACTAGGACAGAGAGAGGGATCTGCAGTTCACGGATGTGCTGCTGGAGGCCTTAGTCATGGAGGGGGACAGGAGGAGGGAGGCCATGTTTTCATGGCGTGGGGCCGAGGCCCTCAAGTAACACTCTCCGAAGGGAATGGGAGCAGGTGGCCTGGGAGGTCAATGCAAGAGGTCCGGCCCCGAGGACCTGGCAGCAGAGCCAGAAGAAGTTTAATGAGCTCACACGGGTGATCAATGTCGGTGAATTCATCTCCACATGGCATCTTCTACCCCAACACAACCAACCTCTCACACTGCTCAATGTACCACACCTCCATCACTCACCCATCAGCAATCCCTAACACTCAGGACTCACACCTAACATTCACTTACTCCACCTCACCCTCACACACCTTCCACTGATGCCAGCCTCACACCCACCTCTCAATGCCTCCACATACCTCCAGCTATTCAGCTATGGCAGGCAAATCACCCAAACACAGTGAAACACAATCACTGCCATTCTGCTCTCTCTCTTACAGGACAAGGCGGCCCATAAACACAGGGAGCAGCAGTGTTCCGGCGAGGGCCAAGCATAACTTCATCCCCAGAGCCTGAGGGAGGAGATGGTTCTTCACATCATGGGACTGGCTGTGACAGAGCCCGTAACATCCGGCATCACCGACAGTATTCAGGATGATGCTATGTTCCTGCATTATGTCCCTTCTTAACTCCCACCTTCCCCTCATTCTGCTGTCTGGGATGATGTACAAGCTTCAGATGGTGGGACCATTGACCTCCTGCTTTCCATCCCACCCTCAATCCCTCACCCCAACTTTCCCCTTCTAATTTTATACTTTCCAATGATAACCCAAAACTACCAGCTTTCCAGTCACAGCAGCTCCAGGAGACAGAGAGAGAGCAGCAGCACAGCACTGATGGCGAAGCACCATCACTTGGTCTAATACTCACAGCCAACAGTTCAAATACTTACACTGTGTGTGCTTTAGAGGCTGGTATAGAGTCGGAATCTACACGTGGTGAGTCACCGAGCACGAGTGAGCTGCAGCCAGGCCAGGGGGAAAGGATAGTTCATGTGTCAGCTCACCAGAGGGCGAGGTCACAAACGAGTTATAATACACAGGACTCAGATATGAACATTGCTGGAACTGCATACAGGAGAATGCTGATGGACATGTACACTGAGAGACTTTGTCCATTGACAGGCCTGTCAGACAGTCTGTTATCACTGTTAAGGAACATGGAGGAGTCCGGCTCCAAGATGGCACAGGACATTGCACAGAGATTGAAGCCCATTCTTTCCCCTGTGGAAGTGGTCACTAACTCCATGACATCACTAGCAGACCCAGCCATGATACAGTATCTGGTAACCATTGTCTCAGCTTCCACTGCAGCACAGACGGCAGACACCCAACGTCTCAGTGCTGCAATGGAAGCTCAGACTGAGGTCATGAGATCCATGCTTGCTGCCATGCAGGACCAAGCTTCTGTAGTGGGTAGGGCAGATCCCCCTCCTCTTGCCTCTTGACATAGATTCCCCTCTCTGCAGCCTCTGCTCCATTTGTTGGTCATGTTACAGACCCAGAGACACTGTCACTACAGTCCCCAAACCTCGTCCAGAATTGGGTCACAAAGTCCTCTGTCCTGCCTGAATGTCTGCAGCAGCTCACGACACAACGTCCAGAAAAAACATCCAAAGCACCTCCACTAACTTTACAATGGCATTAGCAAGTCAAAAGCCCCTCACCTGTAAGTTCGATGCCTGGTCCTTTGAAATAACAAGTGACTAACACAGGTTGTCAGTGGACATCCACAGACCAAGTTTCAAGGACAGACATCAGCACTGTTGGGCTGGTGCACTGACGTCACCTTGAACCCTCCTTACACTAACAGCACATACATAGAACGCCCGGGCAAGTCCCCTGCCCAGCATGGGGCACTGTGTTGGCCACACTAGAAGTGGCCGGCTGTGCAGATAGCATCATTTTATGGATCAAGGTTTCTGTAACATTGGCACCAGCATGAAATTCACAGCCGGGGGAGATAGAGAGAAAAAGCAACTCACTTTCAATGGGGAATTGGGAATAGAGTTGAAGGCATAAGATTTTCAAGAATATGGGAGATGGACAATGAAATGGGACTAATTGGAGGGGTGAGGCCATGGAGGGATTAAAACACAAGAATGAAGATATTTAAATTAAGATGCTGCCAGACCGGGAGCCAATGTAGATCAGTGAGCACAGGGGTGATGGGTGATCAGGATTTGGGGTGATGGGTGATCGGGATTTGGTGTATATTAGTTTACAGGCAGCAGAGTTCTGGATGGTCTGTGGTTTATGGAGGTTTATAACTGGGAGGGTGACCAGGACAGAATTGGAATAGTCATGTGTGGATTTAACAAAAACACGGATGAGGGCTTATGCAGGAGATGTTTTGAGACAGAGGTGGACATGGGTGATATCACAGAAGTGGTATTAGGCAGGTTAAGTGATGGAGAGATCATAGCGATGAACTCAGCTCAGGTACAAATAGAACATAGAGGTTGTAAACTGTCTGGTTCAGCCTCAGACATTGGCTAGAGAGGTCGATATAGACAGTGGATAGGGAGCAGACTTTGTGAGAGAGACTGAAGACAGAGGCTTGAGTATTCCCAGGATTTACATGACAAGAACAAATGTCAGTGACATATGGTTTATAGGTATAATAGTTGGATCCAGAGACTTACCAGGGACACCAATGATAGCGAGGATGGGATAGTAGATCGTTTGAATCATCTTTAGTGCATAATAGATTCGCATTTCTAATGTTCTCCAATAATAATCTGCAGTAACTTCGCCAAACCAATAGGATAAACTCTTGCTGCCCATTTTTGTAAAATTCCAATCTATTGTTCTCAGATTCTGATCAATCCTTTCCCACTCTCTGGAGCTGCTGTTAGTGTGAGGGTGATGCTCCCGGCTTGCAATAACACATTGAAAGAAATCCCTTATTAATGGAAGTGGAAAACTCTCCAATGACTCAATTAGCGTGCATGGAGACTGACATTAATTACACACACTGAACAAACAGATTCAGTTAACACCTGTCAAACCAACATTTAGTGTTCCAAAATAAAGTAGAACATTTACCCAGACTGGATGTTATGTATGAGGTTTGTTAAGGGAAGGAGTGGTAGAGTCACTGGCCAGAAGCTTTCACTCCTCCTTGGCTATGGGAGTAGTGACAGGGGAGTGGAGGACTGTAAATTATGCACCCTGTTAAAAAAACAAGAGATGGGATAAACCCTGTAGCTTCTGACCAATCAGTCTAATGTCGGCGATTGGAAATTTCTAGAGGCCATAACCCAGCTCAAAAATATATCTTTCTTGGAAAAACATCTGATAATAAATGACAAACAGGATGGATAGCTTGATAACCAATTATGTCTGATAATCTTGATCAAGTTAGTTGATGACATAACTGTGAGTGTTGATGAGGGCAGCTTGTTTCGTGTTATGTATATGAACTTTCAAAAGGCCTGTCATCAAATGACATTTCATAGACTTGTTATGAAAAATGGAAGACATGGATTAATGTGACAGTGATAGTGTGGATATGACATTGACTCAGGGACAGAAAGCAGAGAAAAGTTGTGAACAGACATTGTTTATTCTGGGGGAGGGGGAGTGTACAGTGCTATTTCTCAGGGGTCAGTATTAGAACCAGTGCTGTTCCTGACATATAGATAGATGCATGATATCGACGTAAATGTAAAAATAAACAATTTCAACTCCTGCAGATGGCATGAAACTCATAAGTAAGGGTAACAAAGGCGCAGACCACAGAATTATCCAACCTCACAGACTCTATATATTTTTTTATTTATCATGGACTCTCATCCAACACCACTGTATTTATCAGTCTAATTTATTTGTGTGTGATTCTCGTGTGAGTGTGTGCGTGAATGAGCAGCGTACATGTTTATTATTTTATTCAGATCCAGTTTAGATTGTTAAGTATAATAAACTCACCTCTTATTTAATCTCAAGAAAATCTGTCTGACTGGTTCTTACATGAGCACAATAAAGGTATAAGGTAAAACACTCACTGAGGTGGTCAGCACGTCCAATGCGAAAAAAAAATAAACCCTATTGTGGTCAAATGAGAGATCGGACAAGAGGGGATCTGGGACCCCTCCTCACATGGCTGTAACAGAAATTGATTGTAACCCAATGACAAACGAGAAATTAGAAGGAGGTAAAACAATTGATTCCCAGAAAAAAAAAATGAAGATTTCAATGTAGGTTTTATTGTGGCTTTCGCTGCTACAGCACTAAAAAGTTCACATTCGGAGACAGTACCATCCTGAGCCACAGCTCATGAAAATATGAACAGATGAATTAGGATCAGGAGTAGGCCACTCGGCCCCTCAAGCCTGCTCTGCCATTCAACAAGGTCATGACTAATCTGATTGTAAACTCGACTTCACATTTCCACCTGCCCCCGATAACCTTTCACCCTTTTGCTTATCAGTAATCTATCTACCTCTGCCTTACAAATATTCAAAGACTCTGCTTCCAGCGCCTTTTGAGGAAGAGATTTCCAAAAACACACGACTCTCACAGGAACAAAATCTCCTCATCTGTGTGTTAAATGGGTGACCCCCTTATTTTTAAATAGGGACCCCTAATTCTAGATTCTCCCACAATGGGAAACATCCTTTCCACATCCACCCCGTCAAGACGCCTCAGAGTCCTATATGTTTCAATCAAGTCGCCTCTTACTCTTCTAAAGTCCAGCGGATACAAGCCCAGCCTGTCCAATATTCCCACATAAGACGGCCCGCCCATTCCAGGTATCAGTCTAAATAGCCTTCTCTGAAATGCCCCCAATACATTTACATTATTCCATTAACAAGGAGACCAATACTTTATACAATACTCCAGATGTGGTCTCACCAATGCCCTGTAAAACTGAAGCATGACCTCCATACTTTGCTATTCAATTTCTCTTGCAGTAAACAATAACATTCTATTAGTTTTCCAATTACGTGCTGGACCTGCTTACTAGCCTTTTGTGATTCATGCACTTGGACACCCAGATCCCTCTGCATCTCAGAGAACTGCAATCTCTCACCATTTAGATAACAGGCTTCTTTTTTATTCTTCTTGCCAACATGGACAATTTCACACTTTCCTGCAGGACACTCCATTTTCCAGGTCTTTGCCCACTCACTTAACCTATCTATATTCCTTTGCAGTGCCCTATGTCCTGTTCACAACTTAGTTTCCTACATATCTTTGTGTCATGGGAAAATATCGCAATACGGTCCCTTCATCCAATTAATTTAGATAAATTGTAAAAATTTGAAGATCCCTGTGGTACACCACTCGTTTCATCTTGCCAACCAGAAAATTACCCATTTATGCTGACACACTGTTTCCTGTTCGCTGGTCAATCTTCTTTCCATACCAATATTTTACCCCCGACACCATGAGCTTTTATTTTCCGCGATAAACTTTGATGTGGCATCTTATCAAATGCCTTATGGAAATCTAAGTCCAGTACATCCACCGGTTCTCCTTCATCCACAGCACATGTAACTCCATCAAAGAAATCCAACAAACTGATTAATCATGATTTAACTTTCATAAATCCATGTTGATTCTGCCTGATTACCTCGATTTGTTCTGAGTGCCGGCTATACCATGCCTAATAATATCTTCTAAATTTTTCCCCAAGACAAATGTGTAGCTAACTGGCCTGTAGTTTCCTGTTTTCTGTCTCCCTCCCTTTTTGAATAAAGGAGTTATATTGCCAATAAAGGAGTTACATACAGAGTGAAGTAACTTGGTATAGGTTAAACGCCCTGTCTGCTGAAAAGTTGAGTAATGTAGCCGGAAGGTTAGGGATTACACTCCGTCCAAAAACTAGGGAATTCGTAATCGTAAGACTTGTGGCCAACCATTTTTCACTTGAAGCTGACGGCTCAAACAGGGTTAGAATCACTAACAGATAGAGTAATGTTAGCTAAGGTAAAACTAGAACAGAAAGGACTAGAATTAGAATTCCAGAGAGAGCGAGAAAGAGCAGAGTGAGCGTCAAGAAAGGGAAAAAGTAAGAGTGTTCCAGAAGGAGAAGGAGGAAAGGGAGTTAAGGCGGCTCAAACAACTAGATGAAGACTCAGTACACCCAGTGAAGGCACAGCTCGTGAGGGAGCTGCTCCTAGCTCAGGCCCATGTGCTGAGCTCTTAAAGTTCTCCCAGTTCATTCTAAAGTTCAATGAGGAGGATGTGGCAGCACTTTTCTTTCCTTTTAAAACATTTTCAAAGCAACTGCAATGACCGTCAGAGAACTGGACACTGGTTTTCCAAAATAAAATGACAGGAAAGATGAAAGTTCATCAGATTATGAGAGGACTGAAAATGCTATCCTGGGCCCATATGAGATAGTACTGGAGCTGGACCAGCAGAAATTAAGAATCTTTGTAAAGCAGCTTGACCAAACCTACCTGGCGTTTGAAAGAGTTAAGCAATTTCGGAACATTGGAACATAGGAGCAGCAGTAGGACATCGAGCCTGTTCCACCATTCAATATGATAATAGCTGATCATCCACTTCAATGCCTTTTTCCGACACAATGCCCATTTCCCGTTATGTCACTGGTATTTAGGCTGGGGCATTGAGTACACCAATTGGGACATCATGTTACATTTGTACATAACATTGGTTTGGCCGCATTTGGAGTATTGTGGGCAGTTCTGATCGTCGCACTACACAAAAGATGTGATTAAGCTAGAGAGGGTGCAGAAAAGATTCACAAGGATATTGCCTGGTTTGAAGGGTTTGAGTTATAAAGAGAGACTGGATAGGCTGGGTCTGATTTGCCTGCAGTGAAGGAGGCTGAGAGGAGACATGATAGAGGTATATAAAATTAAGGGAGGCATAGATAGGGTAGATAGCCAGAGTCTGTTTCCCATGGTTGCGGTGACTAAAACTAGAGTGCGTAGATTTAAGGTGAGAGGGAGGAGGTCGAAAGTGATCAAAGGGGTAAATGTTTCACATAAAGAATAGTGGGTATTTGGAATGATCTGCCTGAGGAGGTGGTGGAGGCAGGAAAAGTAGTGACATTTAAGAGGCATCTTGACAGGTACTTGAATGAACAAGGCATAGAGGGATATGGAATTAATGCAAGAAGTTGGGATCAGTATAGATCAGCATTATAGTCAGCCCGGACGCGGACGGCCGAATGGCCTGTTTCTATGCTGTACGACTCAATGACTCCATTTAGAAATCTGTTAATCTCTGCTTTAAACATAATCAACAACTGAGCTTCCACAGCCCTCTGGGGTAGAGAATTCCAAAGATTCACAACCCTCTGAGAAAAGGCATGTCTCCTCATCTCTGTCCTAAGTGCATTTCCACTTATTTAGAAATTATTTCCCCTGGTTCTAGATTCCCCAACCAGGGGAAGCATGTTAGCTGCATCTACCCTGTCTATCACTTTCAGTATTTTGCAGGTTTCAATGAGATCACCTCTCATTCTTCGAACCTCTAGAGAATACAGGCCCAGTTTCCCCAATATCTCTTCATGGGATGGTCCCGCCATCTCAGGAACAAGTCTGATGAACCGTCATTGCACTCCCTCTATGACCATAACATCCTTCCTAAGGTAAGGGGACCAAAACTGCACACATTACTCCAGGGGCAGTCCAACCAAGGTTCCATACAATTGCAGCAAAACGTCACTACTACTGCACTCAAATCCACTTCAATAAAGGCTAACATACCATTAGTCTTCCTAACTGCTTTCTGCACCTGCATGTTTGTTTTCAGTGACGTATTGACGAGGACATCCAGGTCCCTTCGTACAACTACACTTTCTAATCTCTTACCGTTTAAGAAATACTCTGCACATCGGTTCCTGCTACCGAAGTGGAAAATCTCACATCTTTCCACATTATATTTCAACTGCCATGTTCTTCCCCACTCACGAAGTCTGTCCAAATCCCTTTGAAGCCGTCTTGCATCTTCCTCACAACACTCATTCCCATCTAGTTTACTGGCATCTGAAAACCTGGAAATATTACATTGGTCCCCACATCCAAGTCATTGATACATATTGTGAACAGCCGGGGCCCAAGCACTGATCCCTGCAGTACCCCACTAGTCACAGCCTGCCAAGGCAAGAATGACTCATTTATTCCTACTCTCTGCTTTCTGCCTGTTCTTCTTCTTTGGGCCTCCTTATCTCGAGAGACAATGGATACGCGCCTGGAGGTGGTCAATGGTTTGTGAAGCAGCGCCTGGAGTGGCTATAAAGGCCAATTGTAGAGTGACAGGCTCTTCCACAGGTGCTGCAGAGAAATTTGTTTGTCGGGGCTGTTGCACAGTTGACTCTCCCCTTGCGCCTCTGTCTTTTTTCCTGCCAACTACTAAGTCTCTTCGACTCGCCACATTTTAGCCCCGTCTTTATGGCTGCCCGCCAGCTCTGGCGAACGCTGGCAACTGACTCTCACGACTTGTGATCAATGTCACAGGATTTCATGTCGCGTTTCCAGACGTCTTTAAAGTGGAGACATAGGCGGCCGATGGGTCTGATACCAGTGGCGAGCTCGCTGTACAATGCGTCTTTGGTGATCCTGGCATCTTCCATGCGGCTCACATGGCCAAACCATCTCAAGCGCCGCTGACTCAGTAGTGTGTACAAGCTGGGGATGTTGGCCACCTCGAGGACTTCTGTGTTGGAGATATGGTCCTGCCACCTGATGCCAAGTATTCTCCGGAGGCAGCGAAGATGGAATGAATTGAGACGTCGCTTTTGGCTGACATACGTTGTCCAGGCCTCGCTGCCATAGAGCAAGGTACTGAGGACACAGGCCTGATACACTCGGACTTTTGTGTTCCATGTCAGTGCGCCATTTTCCCACACTCTCTTGGCCAGTCTGGACATAGCAGTGGAAGCCTTTCCCATGCGCTTGTTGATTTCTGCATCTAGAGACAGGTTACTGGTGATTGTTGAGCCTAGGTAGGTGAACTCTTGAACCACTTCCAGAGCGTGGTCGCCAATTCTGCCTGTTAACTAATCCTTAATCCATGCCAGTACATTATCTCCTATCCCTTGTGCTTCAATTTTACTAACCAACCTCCTGTCGGGGACTTTATCAAAAGCCTTCTGAAAATCCCATTATACCACGTCTACCGACTTCCCTTTATCAATTCTGTGCGCAACATCCTCAAATAACTCCAACAGGTTCGTCAAACATTGTTTCCCATTTATATATCCATGTTGACTCTGCCCAATCAGATCCATTTATCACATTCTTTAGAATAGAGTATAGCTTGTTCCCAGCGACTGATGTAAGGCTAACATGTCTGTAGTGCCCTGTTTTCTCTCTCCCTCCATTCTTAAATAATGGGGAGGCATTTTCTATCTTCCAATCTACAGGAACAGTTCCAGAATCTACAGAATATTGAAAGATATTCACAAATGTATCCACTATTTCCAAAGCTACCTCTTTCAACACTCTGGGATGTAGAATATCAGGTCCTGGGGACTTGTCAACCTTCAGCTCCATTAATTTCTCCAAGACAACCTTCTTCCTCATACTAATTTCCTTCACTTCCTCAATCTCCCTAGTCCCTTAGATCTCTAACTCTGGGAGATTTCTTGTATCTTCCTCAGTGAAGACAGACACAAAATAATCATTTAGCTTCTCTGCCATTTCTCTATTCCCCATTATAAATTCTCTTGACACTGCCTGTAATGGACACACATTTGGCTTAGCTAAACTTTTCCTTTTTCCGTACCTATAGAGGATTTTACAGTCCATTTTGTGTTTGTTTTTGGCCAGTGATATGAGCGCTCAAGATAGAGCCCACATATGAAACCCTCAGAGCGGTGATCCTCGTCGAGGAGTTCACAAACTCGCCCCCTCGCATTAAACCCCACATAGAGGGCCAGAAGGTTCACAGATATTCTGGCTGATGATTTTTCCCTTGTACGCAAAGCCTTAACCCCAGAGGGAGCTCCGTTCCTAGTCACCCCAAAGATCCGAGAATAAAAGGTGGAAGGGTGATCGGAGTCCGAGCAGCCATGGGCAAGAACGAAAAGCGGGACAGACAAGGGTCCATCCTCAGGCCAAATAGGACGGTACTGAGAGCAGGAGTAATGGCTGAAGATCTGTATGTTTTCACTGGAATAAGGCAGATCACCATCGAGATGACTAATGGACGTGACGGGGAAAACCTGTAGGATTAATCAGGGTCCACCAGAGCAGTGCAGGAAAACGGGCCCTGATGGAAAACACAGCAGATCAGGCTGTGCTTTTAACTGTCGCAGTCAGACCCAGTAAACCTACCGCCGAGCGTATGGAAAACTTAACAAAATCCCAGAGTTACCAGGATTTAGTATTCCAAGGAAAAGAGACCCCATACCCCTCGAGTGGGGCAAGCAAGCCCATCGTCATACTGAGGGATACAGGGGCCACCCAATCCCTTCACCTGGGAAAAGGCATCACCTTTCCTCCAGAGAGTACAGTGAATGCTGGAGTGTGAGTGAATGCTATCGGAAGACAGTATATGTCCATATCTTTATATCAGCTGCACTTGGTGTGTGACCCAGTTTCAGGACCGGTAACCATGGGAATTGTACCAAGATTACCGGTGTATGGGTCGACCTGCTCCTGGGTAATGATCTGACAAGGGAAAAGGTGGCAGCTTTCCCAGTAGTTCTTGAGACACCAAAAGAGGTCAGAGAGACAGAAGTTACAGAAGAAGGTCCCAGGCATTCTCCCTGATTGTGTGGTGACTCGGTCCATGGCCAAACAATCTCCTGAACTTACACAACAGACGGATGACCCTACTGTCTGGTTGTCTGAAACATTCTTTGTGAAGTTAGAGGACCCAAAGTGTGTGTTAAACAGATCGTCCTTAGTTGAGTCTCTGTGCTAAAAAAAAGCACAGACTGCCCAAACCAAAACTGAAGCAGAGGGAGTTGCAGAGTGCTACTATTTAAAGAATGAGGAGCTGATGTGGCAGTGGAGACCTGCTCACAGACCTGCGGATGAAGACTGGACAGTGGTTCACTGCATAGTGGTGCCGCTGGGGACCCTTACAGAAATATTAAGAATGTCCCACGAACATCCACTGACTGGACATGTCAGTGTACGAAAAATCGAAGACCGCATAAGAGAACATTGAGACTGGCCACAACTCACAATTCACCAAAGAGAAGGACTTGGTGGATGATAAGCCAATGGAAGGGAGTGTAGATAGTCTAGGTCATGTCGTTATCAAAAAGGAGGCGTTGGGCGTCTTGCAAAGCATTAAGGTAGATAAGTCCCCAGGACCTGATGGGATCTACCCCAGAATACTGAGGGAGGCAAGGGAAGAAATTGGTGGGGCCTTGACTGAAATCTTTGCATCCTCATTGGCTACAGGTGAGGTCCCAGAGGACTGGAGAATAGCCAATGTTGTTCCTTTGTTTAAGAAGGGAGGCAAGGATAATCCAGGAAATTATAGGCCGGTGAGCCTTACGTCAGTGGTAGGGAACTTATGAGAGAGCATTCTTCGGGACAGGATTTACTCCCATTTAGAAACAAACGAACTTATTAGCGAGAGGCAGCACGGTTTTGTGAAGGGGAGGTCGTGTCTCACTAATTTGATTGAGTTTTTTGAGGAATTAACGAAGATGATTGATGAAGGAAGGGCAGTGGATGTTGTCTACATGGACTTCAGTAAAGCCTTTGACAAGGTCCCTCATGGCAGACTGATACAAAAGGTGAAGTCACACGGGATTAGAGGTGAGCTGGCAAGATGGATACAGAACTGGCTCGGGCATAGAAGACAGAGGGTAGCAGTGGAAGGGTGTTTATCTGAATGGTGCGCTGTGACTTGTGGTGTTCGGCAGTTCTGTGACCTTTGCTGTTTGTAGTGTCGGGGATAAATGATTTGGAGGAAAATGTAACTGGGCTGATTAGTAAGTTTGTGGACAACACAAATATTGGTGGAGTTGTGGGTAGTGATGAGGATTGTCAAAGGATACAGCAGGATATAGATCGGTTGGATACTTGGGCGGAGAAATGGCTGATGGAGTTTAATCCGGACAAATATGTGGTAATGCATTTTGGAAGGTCTAATGCAGTGGGACGTATACAGTCAATGGCAGAACCCTTAGGAGTATTGACAGGCAGAGAGATCTGGGCGTACAGGTCCACAGGTCGCTGAAAATGGCAACGCAGGTGGATAAGGTAGTCAAGAAGGCATACGGCATGCTTGCCTTCATCGGTCGGGGCATAGAGTATAAAAATTGGCAAGTCATGCTGCAGCTGTACAGAACCTTAGTAAGGCCACACTTAGAATATTGTGTGCAATTCTGGTCGCCACACTACAAGAAGGACGTGGAGCACTTGGAGAGGGTACAGAAGAGGTTTACCAGGATGTTGCCTGGTATGGAGAGCATTAGCTATGAGGAGAGGTTGGATAAACTCGGAATGTTTTCACTGGAACGACGGAGGTGGAGGGGCGACATGATGGTGGTTTACAAAGTTATGAGTGGCATGGACAGAGTGGATGGTAAGAAGCTTTTTCCCAGGGTGGGAGAGTCAGTTACTAGGAAAAATAGGTTTACCGTGAGAGGGGCAAAGTTTAGAGGGGATGTGCGAGGCAAGTTCTTTACACAGAGGATGGTGAGTGCCTGGAATTTGCTGCCGGTGGAGGTGGTGGAAGCAGGTACGATAGCGACGTTTAAGAGGTATCTTGACAAATACATGAATAGGATGGGAATAGAGGATACAGTCCCAGGAAGTGCAGAAGATTTTAGTTTAGGCACGCATCAAGATCGGCGCAGGCTTGGAGGGCCGAATGGCCTGTTCCTCTGCTGTACTGTTCTTTGTTCCACGAAGATGTGGTTGAGCTCTGTAAAACTGGTCACATGTGCCAGGTTGTGCGGAAGCCACAACCGACAATAAAACCTGCATCCCTAATTCCCATACAGTTTTTGGGGATCCCTTCAGCAGAGTGCTGGTGGATTGTGTGGGACACCTGCTGAAAACAAAGTGGGGTTTACCAGTATCTTCTCACCATTATGGACGTAGTGGACCAATACCCAGAGGCCATTCCCCTGAGGAGCTATCTCAGCCAATGTAGTGGTGGAGGGTCTGAACCAATTCTTTACACGATATGGGTTGCCTGCTGAGATCCAGATGGACCTGGGCACACATTTAATGTCCACTATTTTTGAAAATGTCATGGGTAATCTGAACATAACCCAGCTAAAGTCCTGAGCCTACCACCCGCAGTCACAACGGGCTTTGGAGCGGTACCACCAGACCCTAAAGGCAATGATCAGCTCATACTGCTATGAGTAACCCTATGACTTTGACAAAGGGCTGGGATTTCTCCTGTTGGTTACCAGGGACTTATCCAGTGATTCCACTGGCTTTAGTCTCTTTGAATTAGTTTATAGACACGAGATGAGATATCCTCTTTAACTAATCACGGAGAAGTTTTTGGGACACGGGGATGAGTCTTCCATGTCAGACAACATTTCCATGCTCTGGGAATAGTTCACGAGAGCCTGTGCAATGGCTCAGGAATACCTAAAAACCTCCCAGATAGCTATGAAAATGTAAGCAGGCAAAAATGCCGCGGCCAGAACATTTCAGAACAGAGACCATGTATTGTTATTCCTCCCAATGCAGAGTGAACCCCTTAAAGCCCACTTCAGTGGTCCATGTCGAGTGGCAAACGGAATAGTCAGGTAAATTATTTAATTGACACAGCAGACCAAAGGAAAAAAAGTGAAGGCTGTGGAGGGGACAGACAAGTACTGATCTGTCAGACAGTCAGGAGGGAAGGATTGAAAAGGACAGTGAGGACACGTTAGAGGAGGGCCAGGAGGATTCCCAACTAGAACCCCCTACTCTCCAATTAGCCAACCCTGAAATGTTAGAGAAATTAGACCACACGCTCTCCTCCTTAAATCCAGGACAAACAGGTACCCTAAAAAGGCTGCCAACAGCATTTGCAGAAACATGCAAGGACAAAGGAAGGTTTCCAAAAAGGTAAGACAATGGTGAGGGAGATGGCTGACCTAGTGGAAGTGATACAGGAGAGTGCAGTGAAAGCCGGACAGACACTTGTGAGCACTAATGTCCCAGAGGACATAGGGCAGATCAGAAAAATAATCCTCCCCATAGTAATGAGAAAAGGGAAGGGAAAATACCCAAAAGTGAACAGCACTTGTGTACCTCACCAGAAAGCTAAAAGTGAGGTCAGTGTGGATCTACCCATTGAAGAACCCAATGATCAGATCCCAAACCCAAAGCTCATCAAACGCAACAATTTCAAAGCAGAACTCAGCAAGAACAAAGGCCCAGATGAAACCTCAAACACCTCACAGGGGCGAAAATAAACAATGCATTACACATTGTCGTTTTTGGGAGAAAGGTTATCAATGTGCAGGAACCTGAATGGTTCAAGCTTCATTGCAAGAGAGAAAAAAAAACAATGTAATCGCTGATGAATTGTCCAGGGTGGAACCCGACACGTAACCATCCCAGACAAAACTCCAACGCAATTAAGTCAGCACAACTGTAACAGACAATGTCAGCTGCAGTAATTCTAAGATGAATGTGTCAATTTGAGAAGTTATTATTGAGATTGAATGTGGCCACGTGGGCCAGCAACAAAGGGCATTTTGACCAGCCAAATACTTCAAGAATACAAATTGAGCCGGAAGACCACCGAATCGTCCAACATCACAGAATAAGTATGTTTTTTTCAAAATTAATTTAGGACTCCAATCCAACCACAAATGTACTTCTCACTCTGTAATATCGTTGTGTGTGATTCTCGTGAGTGTGTGTGTAAGTGTGTGGTGTACTTTTTATGATTTTATTTCGATCGGGTTTAGATTGTTAAGCATAATAAACTCACGGCTTCCGTGTTTAAACTCAAGAGAAACTGTCCGATAGGTTCCTTCACTATCACATCAAAGGGAAACGGTAAAATACTCACTGAGATGGTTAGCACATCCACTCTCTAAAAAGGACAAACCCTATTGCGGTCAAATAAGAGGAAGGACAAGAGAAGCGACTGTGACCCCTCTTCACCTGACCGAAACAATAGGCAGGGTTGCGGATGGAGAGAATATGGGAATGAACTCAGATCAGCATTAAATAGATAGCAGAGGTTTTAAACTTCCTGGTTCAGCCTTAGACAATTGCCAGTGAGGGAATGTAGATCTGAATAGGGAATAGAGTTTGTGACAGAAACTGAAGACACGATTTAAATGACAAGAACGCCAAATCCGTGAAATATGGTTTATAAAACTAATAGTTGGATACAGAGACTTACCAGGGACACCAATAATAGCGAGGATGGCATAATAAATCGATTGAATCATCTTCAGAGCATAAAGGATACGCCGTTCAAATGTTATCCAACCATAATCTGCAGTGTGCCAGTAAAACCAATTGGAGAAACTCCTGCTGTCCATTGTAGTAACATTCCAATCTATTGTTCTCTGATTCTGACCCATTGTAGTAACATTCCAGTCTATTGTTCTCAGATTCTGACCCATTGTTGTAACATTCCAATCTATTGTTCTCAGATTCTGACCCATTGTTGTAACATTCCAATCTATTGTTCTCAGTTTCTGACCCATTGTTGTAACATTCCAATCTATTGTTCTCAGTTTCTGACCCATTGTTGTAACATTCCAATCTAGTGTTCTCAGATTCTGACCCATTGTTGTAACATTCCAATCTATTGTTCTCAGTTTCTGACCCATTGTTGTAACATTCCAATCTATTGTTCTCAGTTTCTGACCCATTGTTGTAACATTCAAATCTATTGTTCTCAGTTTCTGATCCATTGTTGTAACATTCAAATCTAGTGTTCTCAGATTCTGACCCATTGTTGTAACATTCCAATCTATTGTTCTCAGTTTCTGACCCATTGTTGTAACATTCCAATCTATTGTTCTCAGTTTCTGACCCATTGTTGTAACATTCAAATCTATTGTTCTCAGTTTCTGATCCATTGTTGTAACATTCAAATCTATTGTTCTCAGATTCTGACCCATTGTTGTAACATTCCAATCTACTGTTCTCAGTTTCTGACCCATTGCTGTAACATTCCAGTCTATTTTGTTCTCAGTTTCTGATCTGTCCTCTCGCTCTCTCTCTGGAGCTGCTGATCCCTGTTAATGCCAGCGGTGATGTTCCCGCTGACAATATGGGATAATACATTGAAAGGAGCCCCTTATTAATAGAAGATGGAAACCCTCCAGTGACACAATTAGGGTCCATGGAGACTGACATTAATTACAGTCACTGAACAAACAGGTTCAGTTAACTCCTTTCAATCCAACACTTTTTGTACCACAATAAAGTAGAACATTTATCCAGTCTGGATAGGATATCTGAGGTTCAATGAGGGAAAGAATTGTGGAAACAGCAGCAGCACTGGTCAGAATCTTCGAATCCTCCTTGGATATGGGAGTGGTGACAGAGGACTGGAAGGCTGAAAATTTACACCTTATTTACAAAAGGAGAGGTTGGACAAACCCTGTAACTACTGAGCAGTCAGTCTAACGTTGGTGGTTGGAAACTTCTAGAGGCCGTAACCCAGCACGAAGCACTTGTTGCCTGTAAAATCATGGGTTAATAAATGACAAGCAGCAGAGATAGGTTAACGGAAAATCATTTGCTAATCTTGATCGAGTTCGTTGCGGACATATCTGTGAGTGTTAATGAGAATAGCGAGTTTCGTGTAATGGAATCATAGAAGCAAAGAAAGGTTAAGGCACAGAAAGAGGCCAGCCGATAAACGAACCATCTATTCTAATCCCACCTTCCAGCATTTGTTTAATAACCCTGCAGATTGCAGCACTTGAGCTGCATATCCACACTTCATTTGAATAGGTTGAGGGTCCCTGCATGAACTACCCTTTCAGGCAGTGAGTTCCAGACTCACACCAACGCAGGGGACACAGTCCTGAGCCTTGTGGAACGCCACTGGAAACATCCCTCCAATTTCTAAAATACCCTGAACAATTACCCTTTGTTTCCTGCCCCTGAGCCAATTTCCTATTTCTGGGTGAACAAGTGTTTTCCTCAACTCCCCTCTAATCTTTCCACCAATCATTTTAAATCTATGCCCCCTCATCGCTGACCTCTCTGCTAAGGTGGATAGACCATTCACCTCCACTCCATCTAGGCCCCTAAAAATGTTGTACATTTCAATCAGATCTCCCCTAAGCCTGCTCTGTTTCAAGGAGAACAACCCTAGCCTATCCAATCTTTCCTCATAGCTGCATTTTTCCAGTCCTGGCAACATCCTCGTAAATCTCCTCTGTACCCTCTCTGGTGCAATTACATCCTTTCTGTAATGAGGTCACCAGAACTGCACACAGTACTCAGGTTGTGGTCTACCCAAAGAGTTATACAGTTCCAGCATAACCTCTGTGCTCTTATATTCTATACTTTGGCTAATAAAGCAATTGATTCCATATGCCTTCTTAACCACCTTATCGACCTGTCCTGCTACCTTCAGGTATATGTGGACATTGACTCCAAAGGTCCCTCACTTCCTCTACACTTCTCAAATGTTCCCACTTATCGTATATTCCTTTGCCTTGTTTGACCTCCTCAATGACATCGCCTCATGCTTAATCAGGTTGAATCCAATTTGGCACTTTTCTGCCATCGATATCTTCCTGCAGCCTACAGATATCCTCCTCGCTATATACTACATGGCCAATCTGTGTGTCATCGACAAACCTCTTGATCATGCTTCTACATTTACGTCCAAATCGTTAATATATAACACAAACAGTAGTGGACCCAGTACTGAGCCCTGTGGAGCGCCACTGGAAGCAGCCCTCCAGTCAATAAAACACCCGTCAACAATTACACTTTGTTTCCTGCCACTGAGCCAATTTGGTATCAACCTGGCTGTATTTCCCTGGATTACATGGGATTTTATTTTTTTAACCAGTCTGACATGTGGGACCTTGTCAAAAGCCTTGATAAAAAATCCATGTAAAACACATGAACTGCACTACTTCATCTATCTTCCTTGTTACTTCTTCAAAAAATTCAATCAAGTTGGTCAAACTGGAGCGTCCCTTAACAAATCCATGCTGACTATCCTTGATTAGCCTGTGCCTTTCTAACAGACAGTTTAACCTGTCTCGCAGAATAGATTCCAATAATTTGCCCACTACTGAGGTTAGACTGACTGGCCTGTAATTTTTCAGTCTAACCCTGGCTCCCTTTATAAACAGAGGTATAATGTTAACAGTACTACAATCCTCTGGCACCACACCTGTACCCACTGACGACTGGAAAATGATGGTCAGACCCTCTGCTATTTCCTCTCTTGCTTCTTTTAACAGCCGAGGATGCATTTTATCTGGATCTGGTGACTTATCAACTTTCAAGGATGCTAATCCCATTAATACTTCCTCTCTCCCTATGTATATCACATCAAATACTTCATATTCCTCCTCCGTAGCTACAATATCTGCATCATACCCCTCTTTTGTAACGTGAAACACGTATTCATTAAGAACCATACCAACATCTTCCACCCCTGCACATGCATATGCAATTATGTATATACACTTATGTATACAGACTTTCAAAAGGCCTGTGATCAAATGGCATTTCATAGACTTGTTATGAAAATGGAACACATGGATTAATGTGACAGTGAGAGTGTGGATATGACAGTGACTCAGGGACAGAAAGCAGAGAGTAGTAGTGAACAGACATTGTTCAGACTGGTGGAGGAGGGGGAGTATACAGTGCAATTTTTCAAGGGTCAGTATTAGAACCAGTACTCTTCTTGACTTATAGATAAATTGATACATGACAAAGACTTACGCGTGAAGAGCAGAGTCTCAACATTTGCATAAGCCAGTGGTTAGCACTGCAGCCTCACAGTTCCAGCGACCCGGATTCAATTCTGGGTCCTACTAGTGTGGAGTTTGCAAGTTCTCCCTGTGTCTGCGTGGGTTTCCTCTGGGTGCTCTGGTTACCTCCCACATGCCAAAGACTTGCAGGTTGATAGATAAATTTGCCATTATAAATTGCTCCTAGTATAGGTAGGTGGTAGGGAAATATAGGGACAGGTGGGGAAGTGGTAGGAATATGGAATTAGTGTAGGATTAGTATAAATGGGTAGTTGATGGTCGGCACAGACTCGGTGGGCCGAAGGGCCTGTTTCAGTGCTGTATCTCTCAATAAAAAATAAATAAATAAATAGTAACCTGTGTGAAGGATAGTAGCTGCTTCAGCAGGAGGACATGGACAGTCAGATGATGAAATGAGAACACACATGGTGAATGAAATTTAACACATAGAATTGGGGAAGTGATTATTTTGTGAGGGAGAATAAGGGAGTGAATAGAAACTAAACTGCACCATTTAAAAGATGGTACCGGAGCACAGAGACTGGGTGCGTATGTACACAAATCTTCAATGGTGGCTGGATAAGTTGTGAAGATTTTAAAAAGGCATCCGGGATCCTTAGCTTTATAACTAGAAGCAAAGAATTAAAAAAAAAACACAAGAACATTCTGCTAAGACTAGAAATGACTGTTTGAGCCTCAGCCGGGATATTGTTTCCAATTCTGGACACCACACTTTATGAAGATTTCAAGGCCTTGGAGATGGTACCTAGGCGTTATACTAGAATGGTAACAGGGATGAGGGACTTCAGTTATGGGGAGAGAATCTGGGATTATTCTCCTGAGAGCAGAGAAGCTAAAAGGGAGATTTAATAGGGGGGTTCTAAATGATGATGTGTTTTGCTAGAATAAATAAAGATAATCTGGTTTGACTGGATGAAGGGTCAGTAACCAAAGAACACAGTTTAATGTTGATTAACAAAAAACAGAGGAGAGATGAGGAGATTTTCTTTTCTTTACACAGCGAGTGTTTATGATTTGGAATTCACTTCCTGAAAGGGTTGTGGAAGCAGATTTAACAGAAACGTTCAAAAGGGAATTGGATCAATACTAACAGGGTGATTTACTGGACTGGGAGAAAAGAACAGGGGAGAGGAATAATTGAAAATTTCCTTCAAACAGCTGGAAATGGGACGATTTGTTAAATGGTCTCCTCCTGTGCTGTGTAATTCTCTGACTGTCTGATAACAGAAATCATTGAGTACGTATCTCATGTGCACAATTGACTTTCAGCAGTTTTTAATCCCGAGATTAATTGTTACTTGTTTTCTGCTGAAGACAACAGCAGAAAGACAGATACAAGGAGCTGGTGAGATACATTGTTTTGACAATTTGTTTATTGGGTTATGACGTCTCTGTCTGATCACAGACCTCGCCTGGTTTCAATCCGTCAATTACAAATTCATTGATTTTATTACTATTTTATTTCCTGTCTATTTGTTCTCAAGATATGGGTGATACTGACAAGGCCAGCATTACTTCCCCTTCCCTGGTTACCATGAGAAAATGGTGAACCTTGAACCACTGCAGTCCCTGTGGTTCGAACAAACAAAAAAACATTTAATATTTTGATGAGACAGTTTCATCACTGGGCATTTCAGAATGAGTTAGGTTTGAACATGAGGATGAGAGTTTTCAAATCAAGATGTTGCCGGAGCAGGGGCCAATGTTGGTCAACGAGCACTGGAGTGATGGATGAACGGGACTTACTTTGAGTTTAGATACAGGCAGCAGAGTTTTAGATGAACACATGTTTGTGGCAGAGTCAGTACAGGTTACATGCAGAGTAAAGCTCAGTCTACACTGGCCCCATCAAACACTGCCATGACAGGTACAGCACGGCTTAGATCCAGAATAAAGCTCACTCTACACTGTCCCCCATTAAATACTCGGAGGACAAGTACAGCACTGGGGTTGGCTGCTGCCTAATTGGAGGTGCTGAGGAGTTAACGAAGTTCAGCTGACTGTGGCTGTGTGAAGAGGCTGGAAGCTGTGTGACTGCTGCAAGAGGGAGAGACGGAGATTGAAGGAAAGGTTTTTCCACATTGGCAAAATGAGTCTGGGGAAAGAGGCTGGGAGAGGAGCTAATTCGATAGCTCTTTCAAAGAGACAGTACTGACACAATGGGCCGAATAGCCTTTTTCTGTGCTGGACCAATCTCTAATTCTATGAGCAAGAGACAAAGAGTGAAGTGACTGAGGGAAAGATAAAATACGTGAAAGAGGGAAAGGTCAATCGGAAGTGCGAAAAAATCGTGTTTGCATCACTTTTGCAGCAGAGGAGTCATGATCTGCCCGTCCCCGTTCCTGTTGAGACAGGTGACACACAAACATCCTGCTGCCTCCTCATTTCCATGCATTCTACGTACACCATAAAGCGACCCGCGCTGCTGTCTGTCTGCAAGTTTAACAGGGGCCTAACTGTGTGTGAGGCTGGCTCGTGTTTCAGCCAGGCTTCAGCTCTTCAAGGCAGTCTGTCCCTCTAAACGGGAAGTTGCACTGAATCACAGGAGGCTGCCGTTGCTGATTGGGAATGCTGCAATTGGAGACAAGGTCAATGGAATCTAGGACAGAGAGTGGGCTCTGCTGTTCACGGATGTAGTGTTGGAGGCCTTAGCCATGGAGTCTGAAAGGAGGAGAGAGGCCATGTTTCCGTGGAGTGGGCTGGAGACCCTCAAGGAACGTCCTCCGAAGGGAATGGGAGCAGGTGGCCAGGGAGGTCAATGCAAGAGGTCTGGCCCTGAGGACCTGGCAGCAGAGCCAGAAGAAGTTTAATGAGCTCACACGGGTGGTCAATGTCAGTGAATTCATCTCCACATGACATCTCCTACCTCCAACACCACCAACCTCTCACACTGCTCAATATACCACACCCCCATCACTCACCCATCAACAGTCCCTAACAATCAGGGCTAACACCTAACATTCACATACTCCACCTCACCCTCACACACCTTCCACTGATACCAGCCTCACACCCACCTCTCACTGCCTCCACATATCTCCAGCTATTCAGCTATGGTAGACACATCACCCAAACACAGTGGAACACAATCACTGATATTCTGCCCTCTCTCTTGCAGAACATCGTGGCCGACAATCACAGGGAGCAGCAGTGAATCGGCGGGGACCGGGCAGACCTTTATCCCCTGAGCCTGAGGGAGGAGATGGTTCCTCACATCATGGGACTGGCTGTGACAGAGCCCGTAGCATCCGGCATCACCGAGAGCATTCAGCATGATGTTATTCACCTGCCTTATGTCTCTTCTTAACTCCCACCTCCCCCTCCTCCTGCTGTCTGGGATGATGTACAAGCTGCAGATGGCGGGACCATGAATTCATGCTTTCCATCCCACCCCCAATCCCTCACTCCAACCCTCCTCTTCTGATTTTATACTTTCTAATGACAACCCAAAGCTGCCAGCTTCCCAGTCACAGCAGCTCCAGGAGACAGAGAGAGAGCAGCAGCACAACACTAATAGTGATGCCCCATCATTTGGTCTGAAACTCACAGTCACCAGATCAAATACTTACACTGTGTGTATCTTAGAGGCTGGTATAGGTCGTAATCTGCACGTGGTGAGTCACCGAGCATGAGTGAGCTGCAACCAGGCCAGGGGGAAAGGATAGTTCATGTGTCAGCTCACCAGAGGGCGAGGTCACAAACGAGTTATAATACACAGGACTCAGATGTAAACATAGCTGGAACAGCAGACAAGAGAATGCTGATGGATATGTACACTGAGATACTTTGTCCATTGACAGGCCTGTCCGACAGTCTGTTGTCACTTTCAAGGAACATGGAGGAGTCCAGCTCCAACGTGGCACAGGGCATTTCTCTGAGCTTGAAGCCCATTCTTTATCCTGTGGAAGTGGTCACTAACTCTATGACTGCACTAGCGGACCCAGCCGTGATACAGTGTCTGGTGAACATTGTCTCAGCTTCCACTGCAGCACAGACGGCAGACTCCCAACGTCTCAGTGCTGCAGTGGAAGCTCAGACTGAGGTCATGAGATCCATGCTTGCTGCCATGCAGGATCAGACTGCTGTCATCATGGCTGTGGATCTCAGTGTTCAAAGGGGTTTGTAGGATCTCACAGCAGTCCAGCAATCTGTGATCCAGTAGAGTACTAGGATTGCTGAGATGTCGCCCCGGGGGAGTGACAGTGTCTGCGTGGAGCATGAACCTGCTGTCCTCTCTCAGGATGACAGTATTTGTTCTCCCTTCCCAGTGTCCTTGCTGTTACCCATCAGCCAGCCCAGGCTGCTGCTGCCCAAGTCGAGGTGGTGCAATCCGAATACGAGCACGTAAGGCCCAGAGCTGCTCGAGGACGTCCTGCAAGGCCATCTGCAGTCTCCCCAATGAAAGTCAGCAGCCTTCCACCAGCCATGCTGCAGTCACTGGATAAACACTGTTTAGGAGCACTAGACAAGTCAAGGGAAGCCACAAGACAGGCACTAAGGGAATACACAAGGGTGAATAGTTCCGTTTCGTTTGAATAATTGAATGTGTTGTTGGATAAAGATGTTAATGAAAAGGTTTTTGTTGGTGTTTTTCATTGCAGGATGGTGACCAAGGGGACACTGTGATGGGGCGTCTCAGATGGGTGTATTGGGGGAGAATGGGGGATCCATGGTGGGAAAGGGAAGTTGTCTTATGTGAACTGGAATCTTAGGTGACAGTCTCCAATACCTGTCCGGGTCGATGGCATCCAGGAATTATCCTCCCTGCCTCCACGTCCTCCTCCTGAGCTGTCCTCCGTATTCCTGGTGCCAATGCCTGTGTCCTCATGATGGTGAAGATATGAAGGGTGCAGCAGAACACCATGAACTTGGACAGCTGCTCCAGTGTGTACTGGAGGACTCCCCCCGAGCGGTTCAGACATCGGAAGCATTGCTTCATCACACCGATGATTTGTTCCACCATGTTCCTGGTGACTCCATTGCTCACTTTATACACATGTTAATTGTGTGAGGTTGGTTGGCGGTGGGAGGTGGTTTGGGGATGTAGAAACATGGGCTGTGTCTAGAGAATGGAATCTTTCATCTCCGAGGAGCCACATTCTGGTTCTGCATGGGGGCCAAAGTGTGGAACCGGCTGACTGCATCAGAATGAATGTATCGTGGCTGCTGCCAGGATAGTACACCAACATGATGTACTGGGCATGCTCACACACCAACTGTGCATTAATGGAGTGAGAGTTCCTCCAGTTCATGTACCCCTCCCCGTCGACACGGAGGCCCCGCAGAGACACATACACCATCAGGAATCCCGCTATCCTGACAAAGCCACGGGGTATCTCATCCTGCTTCTCCCTGCTGAGGGAGAAACTGATGACATAGATGGTCACCGTCACCTCCCTGAATTATCAGTGGGGAGCACACAGGCCTAGTAACTACTGGTCAGTTAGTTTAACATCAGTCGTGAGTAAGGTTTTAGAAACAATAATCAGGGAAAAAGGACAACACACACTTGGAGAGGTTTGAGTTATTTAAGGATTGTCAGCACGGATATCTAAATGGCAGATCACGCTTGACTGAACAAATTGAATTTATGTTGATGCTCAGAGAAGGTTGATGCAGGGAATGTGGTGGATGTTGGCTACATGGATTTTATGAAAGTATTTGACGAAGAACCAAACAAAAGCTTGATTAGCAAAACTGAAGATCATGGAATAGCATCCAATTGGATCAAAAATTGTCCAGAGGACAGAAAAAAGAGAAATGTGTTAAATGGTTGCTTTTCAGACTGGAGCATGGTAGACAGTGATGCTCCCCAAGGGTCAGTGCTCGGACCACAGCTTTTTTTTTTAGCTATATATAAATGACATGGATCTTGGAAGACAGAATAGAATTTCAAAATGTTCTGATGATCCCATACTTGGAGGTGTAGTAAACTGTGAAGATGTTACAAACTGCCTGCAACAGGATATAGATAGGCTAGCAGAATGGACAGAGAACTGACAGGTAGAATTTAATACAGAGGAGTGTGAGCTGATGCATTTTGTCAGAAGGAGTAGGAAGGCAATATAGACTTAATGACACCGTTCTAAAGATTGTGCAGGAACAGAGGGACCTGGGGCTCCATATGTATTGATCTTTGAAGGCGGAAGGAGATATTAGCAGAGTGTTTAGCAAAACATATCAGATCTTGGGCTTCATCATTAGAGACAAAGATACAAAAGTACGGAAGTTATGCTGAAACTTTATAAAGCTTTGGTTCGGCCCCAACTAGAGAACTGTGTCCAGTTCTGGTCACCACACTTTAGGAATGATGTGAAGGTCCCTGTGAGGGTGCAAAGAAGATTTAACAGAATGGTTCCAGGGATGTGGGGTTTAGCTGCAAGGTTAGTTTGGAGAAGATGGAGTTGCTCTCCCTGGAGTAAAGGAAATTGAGAGAGATTTGACCGAGGTGGGCAAGATTATGATAGGCTTAGATAAGATAGACAAGGAAAAACTTGTTCCCATTAACTGATAAAACACAGACTAGGGGACACAGATGGAAGGTTTTGGGCAAGAGATGCAGGGAAATATGAGCAAGAACTTTTTTACACAGTGGATGGTAATGAGCTGGAACTCACTGCCCATGAGGGTGGTGGAAGCCGAGACAATCAATGATTTCAGAAAGAAACTGGATGGACACCAGAAGGAAATGCACTTGCAGAGATACGGGGATTGAGCGGGGGAGTGGAACTGACTGGATTATTCCACAGAGATCTGGCACAGAGAGGCCGACTGGCCTTCCTCTGTGTCATAAATGTATCTACCACTCTCTATGACTCTATGTTTGATATGTTTCCTGCTCCTGCCTGGAAAGATCCAGATACATAGATGTTCAAAGAAACTGTGATCTTAACAGGCACTGACAGCTCCGTCCTCACCCTGGTGTGAGGCTCCAGGTCGTGTTGCAGGAGATGACACAGCTCTGTGACCTTCTCCTTATTGAATCAGTGTCACACTACTCCTGGGTTAGGTGTAGATAGGAAAAGGAAAAGTGCTCTTAGAAAACCCGGGATGGGTAGGGCAGAGCCCCCTTCTCCTCCCGCTTTACAGAACTTCCCCTCTCTGCAGCCTCTGCTCCATTTGTTGGTCATGTAACAGACCCAGAGACACCGTAACTACAGTCCCCATACCTCGTCGAGTGTTGGGTCACCAAATCCTCTGTCCTCCCTGAAGGTCTGCAGCAGCTCCCAACACAACCTCCGGAAAACCATCCACAGCACCTCCACTAACTTTACAATAGCAGAAGTAAGTCAAAAGCCCCTCACCTGTAAGTTGGATGCCTGGTCCATTTAAATAACATTAGAGGGGATTCATTGTGATGCTAAATGTATATTCAACTGACATTGACTGAAACAGGCGGTCAGTGAACATGCAGAGACCAGATTTCAAAGACGTACATCAAAGCTGTCTGGTTGGTACATTAAAGTCACATTCAAAATCATCCTCACATGAGCATCACAAACATAGTACGACTCGCTAGACCCCTGCCCACCATGGGGCACTGTGCTGACCACAATAAAAGTGGTTGGTGTGTGGTTCACATCATTTTATGGGTTCCAGCTTCTGTGTCGTCAGCACCGCTGGTTCTGCAGAGTTGGAAATCTTGGCGAGGGACAGATACAGAGAGAAAGAAATTCACTTTAAAAAGAGAATTGAGAAAAGATTGAAGGCATATTATTTGCAGAAATATGGGAAATGGACTGGGAAATGGGACTAATGGAAGGGTGAGGCCATGGAGGGATTCAAACACAAGAATGATCAAATTAAAATTAAGGTGTTGCCAGACCGGGAGCCAATATAGATCAGTGAGCACAGGGGTGATGGGTGATCGGGATTTGGTGTGAGTTAGGATACAGGCAGCAGAGTTCTGGATGGGCTGTGGTTTATGGAGGTTTATAACTGGGAGGGTGACCAGGAGAGATTAGGAATAGTCAAGTTTGGATTTAGCAAAGGCACAGATGAGGGTTTATGCAGCAGATGGGCTGAGGCAGAAGTGGAGACGGGTGATATTACTCAGGTGGTAGTCGGAAGGGTTGGTGATGGAGAGAATTTGAAGATGAACTCAGGTCAGGTAAAAATAGAACACAGAGGTTGTAAACTGTCTGGTTCTGCCTCAGGATCGGGTATGTGGCTCACAGATAGGGGATGGAGTTTGTGATGGAGACCAATGGACCAATGACACTGGCTTCTCTCTTCCCACAATTTACGTTCCAGAACAGTATTTCAGTAAACAGGGTTTACAGATCTCCTAGCTGGAAATAGAGACAGTATCAGCAGCAAAGAGGAGAGAGTAAATTACAAGAACTGAAATACTGTTAGCAGTGGTTTATACAGCTGATTTCTGGAGACAGAGATTCAGCAGAAATAACAACAGCAGCAAGGAGGGCAGAGAAAATTACAGGAGCAGTAATGCTGTTAAACATGGTTAATCAAGGTAATTACTGGAGATATTCACTGGGATTAACAACAGCAGCAAGGAAGGTAGAGTAAATTACAGGAACAGTAATGCAGTTAAACATTGTTAATCAAGGTAATTACTGGAGATATTCACCGGGATTAACAACAGCAGCAAGGCGGTGAGAGTAAATTACAGGAACAGTAATACAGTTAAACATTGTTTTCAGAATAAATACCTGGAAACAGATACTAACCAGGGACACCAACAAGAGTGAGGATGGGATAATAAATGGATTGAGCAATCCGAAGTGCGAGGTAGATGCGAAAGTCTAATGAGAACCGATCATAATGTGTAGAAAGATCGTGAAGTTCTGAGGATAAACTCTTGCTCATTGTTGTAACATTCCAATCTATTGTTCTCAGATTCTGACCCATTGTTCTCAGACTCTGACACATTGTTCTCAGATTCTGATCTATCCTCTCCCTCTCTCTTGAGCCACTGAACCCTGTGAGTGCCGGGCGTGATGCTCCCGCTGACAGTATGGGATAACACATTGAAAGGAGTCCCTTATTAATAGAAGAGGGAAACCCTCCTGTGACACAATCAGGGTCCATGGAGACTGACATAAATTACAGTCACTGAACAAACAGTTTCTGTTAACCACTTTCAATCCAACACTTTTTGGACCACAATAAACTGGAACTCTTACCTTGTGTGAATGGGATTTATAGGGGTTTCTGAGGGAAGGAATGGTGGAAATAGCATCGGCACTGGCCAGAATCTTCCAATCCTCCTTGGATATGGGTGTGATGACAGAGGACTAGAGGATTGTAAATGTTACATCCTGTTTAAAAAAGTAGATATGGGATAAACGCTGTAATTACTGACCAGTCAGACTAGAGTCACGGCTGGGGAATTTTTTAGACGTGACAACCCAAGAGAAAAATATTTGTTGCTTGGAAAAACATTGGATAGTAAGTGGTTAGCAACATGGATATGTTATAGACAAATTATGTCTGGCGAACTTCAACAACGACAATCTATATTTAGATATTGTCTTTAAACCATCCCAAGATGCTTCACAGGAGCATTATGAAGCAAATGACGAACTGAGATACAACAGGAGATATTAGGTCAAAGGACCAACAGCTTAGCCAAAGAGGAAAGTTTTCAGGAATGTCTTAAAGGAGGGAAGCGAGATGGAGAGGCGGAAGTGTGGAGGGAGGATACTGCAGAGATTGGGCCCCGGCAGCAGAAGGCACGGTCGTCAGTGGTGCAGTGATTAAAATAACAAAGAACCAAGGACAAAGAACAGTACAGCACAGGAACAGGCCATTCGGCCCTCCAAGCCTGCGCCGATCTTGATGCCTGCCTAAACTAACACCTTCTGCACTTCCGGGGCCCATATCGCTCTATTCCCTTCCTATTCATATATTTATCAGGATGTCTCTTAAACGTCGCTATCGTATCTGCTTCCACCACCTCCCCCGGCAGCAAGTTCCAGGCACTCACCACCCTCTGTGTCAAACACCTGCCTTGCACATCCCCTCTAAACTTTGCCCCTCGCACCTGAAACCTATGTTCCCAAGTAACTGACTCTTCCATCCTGGGAAAAAGATTCTGAGTATCCACTCTGCCCATGCTGCTCATAACTTTGTAAACATCTAAACGGATGCAAAAGAGGCCAGAATTCGAGAAGCACAGATGGCTCGATGGGTTCTGGAGCTGGAGGAGATTACAGAGATAGGGAGGGGCGAGGCCATTGAGAGATATGAAAACAAGGATGGGAATTTTAAAATCAAGACATTGCTTGACTGGGAGCCTATGTCGGTCAGTGATAGATGAAAGGGACTTGGTGTGAGCTAAGACATGGGCAGCAGAGTTTTGGATGACCTCAAGTTTACAGAGAGTAGATGTGGGAGATCAGCCAGGAGTGAGTTGGAATAGTCACATCGAGAGGTGACGATGGCATGAATGAGGTTTCAGCAGCAGATGGACTGAGACCGGGGTGACGTCAGGCGATGTTACTGAGGAGGAAATAGGCGGTTGTAATTATACCCTGAAAATGAGGTTAAAGCTCATTTTGTGGTGAAATGTGACACCAAGATTGTAAACAGACTGTCTGAATCTCAGACTGTTACCAGGGTGTGGGATGGAATCAATAGCAAGGGAACAGAGTTGGAGTGGGGAGTTAAAACAATGGCTTCAGTCTTCCCAATATTTAATTGGGGGAAATTTCTGCTCATCCAGTACTGGGTGTCGGATAATCAGTCTGATAATTTAACAACAGTGGAGGAGTGGAGAGAGGTAGTGCTGAGGTGAACTTGATGGAGTTCTTTGTTAAAACAATGGAGAGGGTTGATGAGGGTGGTGTGATTGAAGTTATATATATGGACTTTCAAAAGGTGTTTGATCAACTGGCATTCAATAGACAGGTTAAGGAAACTGAAGCCTGTGGATTAAAGGGACAGTGAAAGTGTGGATATAACATTGGCTCAGGAACAGTAAACAGAGAGAAGTGGTGAAAGGTTGCTGTTCAGACTCGATGGGCGTATACAGTAGTGTTCCCCAGTGTTCGATATTATCACCACTGCTCCTTTTGCTGTTGGAAAACCCGTGGTCGGTAGTGCAGAGCCCCCTCCTCCTCCCTCTTTACAGAGATCCCTCACTCTGCAGCCTCTTCTCCATTTGTTGGTCATGTTTCAGACCCAGAGACACTATAACTGCAGTCCCCATACCTCGTCCAGAGTTGGGTCTCCAAGTCCTCTCTCCTCCCTGAATGTCTGCACAGCTCACACCACAACCTCCAGAAAACCATCCACAGCACCTCCACTAACATTACAATAGCAGAAGTAAGTCAAAAGCCCCTCACCTGTACGTTGGATGCCTGGTCCTTTTAAATAATACTAGAGGAGGTTCCTCGTGCTGCTGAATGTATGTTCAGCTGACAGTGACTAACACAGATGGTCAGTAGACATGCACCGACCAAATTTCAAAGACGTACATCAAAGTTGCTGAAATGGCTGATTGACATCATATTCAGACCCCTCCTCACGCTACAGACACACACACGTTACACCCACGCTCGCACCCCGGCCAGCCTGGGTGTCCTGTACAATGTGCTGGATGTGACCAGCAGTGCAGTTCATATCAGGTTATGGATCTAAACTTCCACAGCACCAGTGGAGCTGGAGAGATGAAATGTGTGGTCAGGGAGAGAGACAGAGGGAAATAAACTCACTTTAAAAAGGGAATTAGAAAAATACTTTTATAAAGTTCAGGAATATTGGAAATGAGCAGGGGATTGGGATAATCAGAGGGGTGAGGACATGGAGGGATTTGATCACATGATTTTGAACAATAAAATTGAGGTGTGACTCGACCAAGAGCCAATGTCGGTCAGCGAGTGCAGTGGTGTTGGGTGAACAGAATTTGGTGTAAATTAGAAGATTGCAGCAGAGTTTTGGATGACCACAAGGTTACAGATTGTAGAATGTGGGAGAGCTGTCAGAAGAGTGTTAGAATAGTCAAGTCTCGAGGTAACAAAGGCATGGATGAGGGTTTCGGCAGCAGATGAGCTGAGCTGTCTCTCTCTCTCTCTGTTTCTCTTTCTGTGGCCCTCACCTACTCTACCCTATACTCAGAATCTTATGCTTCAATAAAGTCACCTTTTAATCTTCTAAACTCCAGCTGATATGAGCCTAGCCTGTCCAGCCTTTCCTCAAAAGACAACCCACCCATTCCAGGTATTAATCTAGTAAACATTCTCTGTACTGCTTTCAACACATTTAGATCCTCCTTAAATAAGGAGACCAGTAAGGTACACAGAACTCCTGATGTGGTCTCACCAATGTCCTGTATAAATGAAACATAACCTCCATACTTTTGTATTCAATTCCTTCTGTAATACATGATAACATTCGATTAGTTTCCTGATTACCTGTTGTACCTGCATCATAACCTTGTACAATTCATATACTAGCACACCCAGTTCCTCTGCATCGTAGAGCTCTGCAATCTCTCACCATTCAGATAATTCGTTTCTTTTTTATTCTTCCTATAAAATGGACAATTCCACATTTTCCTTCATTTTACTCCATTTGCCACATCTTTGCCCGCTAACTTAAGCTATCGATATCCCTTTGCACCCCAATTATGTCCTCTTCACAACTTTCGTTCCGATCTGTTTTTGTGTCAACAGAAAATTTAGCAATCATACCTTGAGTCCCTTCATCCAAGTCATTCATATAAATTGTAAAAAGTTATGTCGCCAGCACTGATCTCTGTGGCACACGACTCGTTACATCTTACCAAACAGAAAATGACCCATTTTGCCTACTGTCTGTTTCCTGTTGGATAGCCAATTATCTATCCATGTCAATATGTTACCCCTAACACCATTAGCATTTAGTTTCTGCAATGACCATTGATGTGACACGTTATCAAGTGTCTTCTGGAAATCTAACTACATTACATCCAACGGTTCCCCTTTATCCACAGAACATGTAATTTCTTCAAAGAACTCCAATAAATTGGTTAAACTTGATGTTCCTTTCACAAAACCATGCTGACAATACCTGATCACTTTAAATTTCTCTACCTGCTCTGCTATAAATGTCTTTAATAGCTTCTAACATCTGATCCGTAGCCAGAAAGCCTTTCTCACCTGTCACAGGTCGTATGTCTACTATGTCTATTCTTCTTCTGTGCTGTATTTGAACTATCACTCCTCAATAAACTTCTAGTGACCCTTCGACCACCTTTTGGGTAATCTGGGATCTTATAGTGGTATAGGAGAGGGAACAGAGTTCATGTCAAAGTCCTGCCTCCCTTTTATATGATTCTGCATAATGGACAGGGACTACTGGGCAGTAATGTGCTCAAAGGTTATCAGCAGTAATTGATTATCTCTATATTTGTATATTTTAGAACATTAAAACATACCCCTACTCTGGTTTCCAGTGTAACCTCAATATTCATGATTAAAGTATCAGAGGAGTGGGAACCAGACACCTCTGATCACCCTGAGCTGCAGGCGATTCTCGAGTCGGTGCTGAGTGTATCCACAACCCATAAAGATGACTGAGGAAACATGAGCAGACCTGAAGAAATTAACTGACCATTGCATGCTCCATGAAGCAGTATTCTTACCGAGCTGAGATTATGTCATATGTTCCAGACAACATCAGGTCATTGTTAAACCAGGGTGTCGTTCACAAAGACACATTCACTACTAACTGCCCGATTTAGCCGGTTGGAAAACCGGATGGCAGCTGGTGACTGACTACTGACCACCACAAACTCAACTCAGTCACCCCCGGGTGAACCCGGTTATGTGAGAGACACCCACCCGACTCTCCCGGATTCCCAGCGGCAGGGCTGTCTTCACCACCCTGGATATCTCTAATGGTTATTGTAGTATCCCAGTAAAACTAGAGAAACAATTTAAATTCACATTCACTTCTGAGGTCCAGAGATACCCCTGGACATGTCTGTCAGAAGAGGTTCCACAATAACCCCACTATTTTCCACAAACATATGGCTGGGGCCCTTATGAGCCTTTCACAGTCTTCCTGCTGCTGCAATATGTCGATGATCTCCTCCTCATCACCACAGACCGTGTCCACACATTTAACCCTTTTACAGGAACGACTGCAGGTACTTTGGGAGCTGGACTAAAAGACCATCCATGTAAGGCCCAGCTGGTGTAACATCGTGTCACCTTTCTAGGTGTCCAGATTGGCTCATCCAGCATCAGCCCAGGCCAACATCAAGATCAAAGAACAAAGAACAAAGAACAAAGAAAAATACAGCACATTAACAGGCCCTTCGGCCCTCCAAGCCTACGCCGATCCAAATCCTCTATCTAAACCTGTCGCCTATTTTCTAAGGGTCTGTATCTCTTTGCTTCCTGCCCATTCATGTATCTGTCTAGATACATCTTAAAAGACGCTATCGTGCCCGCATCTACCACCTCCGCTGGCAATGCATTCCAGGCACCCACCACCCTCCGCGGAAAGAACTTTCCACGCATATCCCCCCTAAACTTTTCCCCTTTCACTTTGAACTCGTGTCCCCTTGTAATTGAATCCCCCACTCTGGGAAAAAGCCTCTTGCTATCCACCCTGTCTATACCTCTCATGATTTTGTACACTTCAATCAGGTCCCCCCTCAACCTCCGTCTTCCTAATGAAAATAATCCGAATCTACTCAACCTCTCTTCATAGCTAGCGCCCTCCATACCAGGCAACATCCTGGTGAACCTCCTCTGCACCCTCTCCAAAGCATCCACATCCTTTTGGTATTGTGGCGACCAGAACTGCACGCAGTATTCCAAATGTGGCCGGACCAAAGTCCTATACAACTGTAACATGATCTGCAAACTCTTGTACTCAATACCCCGTCCGATGAAGGAAAGCATGCCGTATGCCTTCTTGACCACTCTATTGACCTGCGTTGCCACCTTCAGGGAACAATGGACCTGAACACCCAAATCTCTCTGCACATCAATTTTCCCCAGGACTTTTCCATTTCCTGTATAGTTCACTCTTGAATTGGCTCTTCCAAAATGCATCACCTCGCATTTGCCCTGATTGAACTCCATCTGCCATTTCTCTGCCCAACTCTCCAATCTATTTATATTCTGCTGTATTCTCTGACAGTCCCCTTCACTATCTGCTACTCCACCAAATTTAATGTCGTCTGCAAACTTGCTGATCAGACCGCCTATACTTTCCTCCAAATCATTTATGTATATCACAAACAACAGTGGTCCCAGCACGGATCCCCGTGGAACACCACTG
Organism: Heterodontus francisci; assembly: GCF_036365525.1. Lineage (NCBI taxonomy): Eukaryota > Metazoa > Chordata > Chondrichthyes > Heterodontiformes > Heterodontidae > Heterodontus > Heterodontus francisci. Next base: position 2,804,368 of record NW_027142345.1, read on the forward strand.
GTCACACGTGTCCATTTTGAGAAACTCCCTTCCACTGCTTCTCTCTGTCTCCTGTTGCCCAGCCAGTTCTTTATCCATCTAGCTAGTACACCTTGGACTCCATGCGCCTTCACTTTCTCCATCAGCCTACGATGGGGAAGCTTATCAAACGCCTTACTGAAGTCGATGTATATGACATCTACAGCCCTTCCCTCATCAATCAACAATGTCACTTCCTCAAAGAATTCTATTAAGTTGGTAAGACATGACCTTCCCTGCACAAAACCATGTTGCCTATCACTGATAAGCCCATTGTCTTCCAAATGGGAATAGATCCTATCCCTCAGCATCTTCTCCAGCAGCTTCCCTACCACTGACGTCAGGCTCACCGGTCTATAATTACCTGGATTATCCCTGCTCCCCTTCTTAAACATGGGGACAACATTAGCAACTCTCCAGTCCTCCGGGACCTCACCCGTGGTTAAGGATGTTGCAAAGATATCTGATCAGGCCACAGCTATTTCCTCTCTCGCTTCCCACTGTAGCCTGGGATAGATCCCATCCGGACCTGGGGACTTGTCCACCTTAATGCCTTTTAGAATACCCAACACTTCCTCCCTCCTTATGCCGACTTGACCTAGAGTAATCAAACATCTGTCCCTAACCTCAACATCCGTCATGTCCCTCTCCTCGGTGAATACCGATGCAAAGTACTCGTTTAGAATCTCACCCATTGTGAGTGTCTACCCTTGTCCACCTCACAGACTGCCCTCTGACCTATCCTCAGTGTTGTTGGTTATCAATTGCCCCTCATCCAGTGTCTACCGCTGACCACCTCAAAGACAGCCCTGTGTCCTATCCTCAGTTTGGCGGGGTATCAGCGGACCTTCATCCCTCGATTTGCTGAGACTGTGACTCCTCTTTATGAATTACCGAATGGTGATGATGACCAGGTTTATCCCGTTTGGACTAAGAGAGCACAGAAACAGTAACACAACTAAAGAAATCTGTCGCCCAGGCAACGTGTCTTACCTCACCTAACCCCGACAAGACTTTCCACATGGATGTGGGGACACAGTGAAATGCCTGGCTGTTGTCCTATGTGGAGAAAACCAGGCGAACTTACTCCCTATTGTGAATTACTGCAGAATTGTGAATGGGGCTGAACTGATTTACTCTGTTTGTGAAGGACATTTACTAACCATGTTCTGGGGCATCAAACATTTCACTTACATCACGGGGTTCAACAGGGTGATACTGCCCAGTCCATTATACACTTTCCCAGTATAGGAAAGTTGTTGTAATAGAATACCCATGTCATAGAGTCATCGTGGCATGGTCAATTCTAGCGCAGAATGGGTCATTTCTACTCATCGAGTCGGTGCCAGCGCTTTGTAGATAAATCAAGTCTGTCTCATTCCCCAGCTCCATGGATGTCAAGGAGCCGACAGGGTAAGATACAGCAGGAAAGGCAAGCTTATGTCCCACAGCGAGATCTCAACACAACAGAAAACCAAGAGCAGTATAGAATGTGGAGGCAGATATCAAAAAGGAATTTACCAAAGCAAGGAGATATCATAAATAAATATTGGCAAACAAAATCAAGGTGAACCCATGTCTGTTTTTTCTTTCAATACATTAAGGCTACGAGGACAACAAAGGAGAGAGTAGAGCCCATTAATGACCGAAAAGGGAACTTACGTGTCGGGACAGTAGTTACTGATATGGTTCTTAATGAATACTTTGTAACTGTCTTCACAAAAGAGGGGAACGATGCAGATATTTCAGTTAAGGAGGAGGATTATGAATTATTGGATCTGATAAACATAGGCAGAGAGGAAGTATAAATGGAATTAGCATCATTGAAAGTTGATAAATCACCATGGCGCGATGAAATGTACCCCAGGTTGTTAAAAGAAGCAACAGAAGAAATAGCCAAAGGTATGTCCATGATTTTCCAGTTCTCACATGATACAGGTGTGGTGCTGGAGGATTGGAGAACTGCTAACATTGTACCACTGATCAAAAAGGGAGCGAAGGATAGACCGAATAAATACAGGACAGCCAGTCTGACCTCAGAGTGGGAAAATTATTGGAATCTATTCTGAGAGACAGGATAAACTGTCACTTAGAAAGGCACAGGTTAATCAAGGATAATCACCACAGACGTGTTAAGCTAAGATCGTGTCTGACTAACTTGCATGATTTTGAATGAAGTAACAAGGACGATAGATGAGTTTAATGTATTTGATGCGGTCTACTTGGATCTTAGCAAGACTTTTGGCAAGGGCCCACATAGCAAACTTGTTAAAAATAAAATCCCAGGGGATCCAGGGAAATGCAGCAAGGTGGATGCAAAATTAGCTCAGTGGCAGGAAAGAAAGAGTCATTGTTGACAAGCGTGTTAGCGACTGGAGGGATGTTTCCAGAAGGATTTAGTGGAGGCAGTGGTGTAGTGGCAATGTCACTGCACTTGTAAATCCAGCAAACCCAGGTTAACAGTCTGGGGACGTGGATTCGAATCCCACCATGACACATAATGAAATTTGAAATCAATTAATAGTTCTGGAATTAAACAGCGACTCTAATGGTGACCATGAAACCATTGTCGATTGTTTGAAAAGCCCATCTGGTTCACAAATGTCCTTTAGGGAAGGAGATCTGCAGTCCTTACCTGATCTGGCCACATGAGACTCCAGACCCACAACAATGTGATGGACTCTTAAATGGCTTCACAAGCCACTCAGTTCAAGGGCAATAAGGGTTGGGCAATAAATGCAGGCCCAGACAGTGACGTCCAAATCCCACGAATGAATAAAAAAACAAATTCCACAGGGCTCAGTACTGGGACCCCTGCTTTATGTCGCATATATTAACACGATGGAAGTAAAAGTAGGGGCATAATCAAGAAGTTTGCAGACGAAACAAAGATTGACCGTGTGGTAGATAGCAAGGAGGATAGCTGTATACTGCAGGAAGATATTGATGGACTGGTCAGATGGGCAGAGAAGTGGCAAATTGAATTCAGGCTGGATAAGTCCGATATGATGCATTTGGGGAGGTCAAATAAGGCAAAGGAATGCACGATTAATGGGAGAATACTGAGAAGTGTAGAGGAAGTGACAGACCTTAGAGTGAATGCCCACAGATAGATGAAGGGAGCAGGATAGGTCGATAAGGTGGTTGAGAAGGCATATGGAATCCTTTCCCTTATTAGCCGAGGTATAGAATATAAGAGCAGGGAGATCATGCTGGATCTGTATACGTCATTGGTTAGGCCACAACTTGAGTACTTGAGTTCTGGTCACCTCATTCCAGAAAGGATGTAATTGCACGAGAGAGGGTACAGAGGCGATTTACAAACATTTTGCCAGGACTGGGAAAATGCAGCTATGAGGAAAGATTTGATGGGCTGGGGTTGTTCTCCTTGGAACAGAGAAGGCTGAGGGGAGATCTGATTGAAACGTACAAAACGCTGAGGGCCCTGGATAGAGTGGAGGTGAAGTGTCTATTCACCTTAGCAGAGAGATCAGTGACAGGAGGGCATGGCTTTAAATGATTGGGAGAAAAAGTAGAGGGAAGATTAGGAAAAGAATCACCCAGAGTGTGGTGGGGTGGGGGTCTAGAACTCACTTTGTGAAAGGGTAGAAGAGGCTGAAAACCTCATCTCATTTTAAATGTACCTTGCCACACCTCAATTGATTTAATCTGCAGAGTTAGGGACCAAATTCTGGAAGGTGGGATTCGGCTGGGGAGGTCATTTTTTGGACATCAGAGACACAATGGGCCAAGTGGCTGCAGAGCATCATGAAGGTGGTGGGCTGGGGGTGGGGGGGGGGGGGTGGGGGTGGTGAACAGCTAGCAGTCGTGGTCCACATCGGTACGAATGAGCTGGGCAGAAAGAACGAGGTGGTCCTGCAGTCAGAATTCCGTGCGCTGGGTAAGAAGTTAGCCATCTCAAAGTAATAATCTTCGGATTACTCCCAGTACCCCGTGCGAGTGAGTATAGAAATAGGAGGAGAGTGCAAATGGATGTGTGGCTGGAAGGATGCTGCAGAAGCGATAAAGTTTAGATTCCTGGACACTGGGACCAGTTCTGGAGAATGTGGGATCTGTACAGGCTGGACGGTTGCACCTGAACAGAGCTGGACTAATTTTCTTGCAGGGTGATATGTTAATAATATTGGAGAGGGTTTACACTAAATTGACAGGGGTGTGGGAACCAGGAGGAAACATCAGAGAGGAATTCTAAAGTGCACAGAATGTTGGGAGAGATGGATAACACTATAGTAGGGTTTAGAAAGTTATTATTTGGGGTCTGAGTAAGGAAGGAAGTAATAAAGTTTGGATCAGGGTTGATGTGCATGTATGTGAATACGGAGTGTGGTTAATAAGACTGGTGAGGTACAGGTGCAGATTGTCATATGGAAATATGATGTTGTGGCTATGACAGAGATCTGGCTCAAGGAAGGGCAGAACTGGGTGTTGAATGTTCCTGGATAGAAGGTGTTCAGGAAAAATAGGAAAGGGAGAAAAGGAGTAAGAGTGGTGGTATTGATTAAGGCGAACATTATAGTGCTAGAGAGAGAGAAAGTCCCGGGTGCGTGTGTGGGGAGATGGGAGTGGGGGTGGGTGGGTGCGTGGGTGGGTGAAGGACAGAATCTATTTGGATAGAGCTAATGAACAAAAAAGTTGCATTTACATTGCTCGGTGTTGTCTATCGGCCATCAGCTAATGGGAAGGATGTGGAGGAACAAATCTGCAAGACAATTACTGAAAGATGCAAGAATTATAGAGTAGTTACAATGGGGGAACACTCATTATCCTAATATGGACTGGGATAGTAGTAATGTAAAGGGCGGAGGGAGGCAGGAGTTACTACAGTGTGTGCAGGAAACTTTTAAACGACAATATGTTGCTAGTCCAACGAGAAAGGAGGCACTGCTCGACCTGGTTCTCGAGAATGAGCTGGACCCAAGTGGATTAAGTATCAGTAGGAGAACATTTAGGGGACAGTGATCATCGTATCAAAAGGTTTTTGTTGACTATGGGAAAGGACAAAGAGCAATCCAGAGTAAGAATAATTAAATGTGAAAAATTCAACTTCAACAAGTCAACCGGTGTAAAAATTGAGCTGGGGCGAATAAATTAGAGTCAACGTTTGGCAGGAAAACAGGAGCTGAACAATGGGCTACCTTCAAAGAAGAGATAGTTCGGGCAGAGTGCTGGTGAACGGTTGTTTTTCATTCTGGAGGACGGAAGACAGTGATGTTTTCCAAGGGTCAGTGCTAGGACCAGCTAATTTTTTTTTTTGCTATATATAAATGAGATGGATCATGGAATTCAAAGTAGAATTTCAACATTTTCCGATGATGCCATAATTGGAGATGTGTTAAACAGTGAGGATGATGCAAACTGCCTACAACAGGATATTGATAGGCTAGCAGAATGCGCAGAGAAGTGGCAGGTGGAATTTAATACAGAGGAGCGTGAGGTGATGCATTTTGGCAGAAGGAATAGGAAAGCAATATAGACTTAATGACATAGGTCTAAAGATTGTGCAGGAACAGAGGGACCTGGGACTCTATGTGCATTGATCTTTGAAGGTGGAAGGGCATATTTGGAGAGTGTTAATCAAAGCTTATCAGATCTTGGCCTTCATGATTAGAGGCAAAGATACAAAAGCAGGGAAGTTATGCTGAAACTTTGTAAAGCTTTGGTTAGGCCCCAACTAGAGAACTATGTCCAGTTCTGGTCACAACACTTTAGGAAGGATGTGAAGGTCCTTGAGAGGGTGCAGAGGAGATTTACCAGAATAGTTCCAGGGATGGGCGGTTTTAGTTACAAGGTTAGTTTGGAGAAGATGGAGTTGTTCTCCCTGGTGTAAAGGAGATTGAGAGAGATTTGATAGAGGCGTTCAAGATCATGATCGGCTTAGATAAGATAGACAAGGAAAAACTGTTCCCATTAACTGGTGAAACACAGACTCGGGGTACACAGATGGAAGGTTTTGGATAAGAGATACAGGGGAATATGAGGAAGAACTTTTTTACACAGTGGATGGTAATGAGCTGGAACACACTGCTCAGGAGGGTATCCTCATGGATATTGTCCATGCCGAGACAATCAATGATTTCAAAAGGAAACTGAATGGACACCTGAAGTAAATGAACCTGCAGGGATCCGGGGATTGAGAAGGGGAGTGGGACTGACTGGATTGTTCTACAGAGGCTGTCATGGAGGGTCAGAATGGCCACCTTCTGTGTCGTACATGACTCCATGAATCTATCAATTTCTACCACTCTCCGTTGGATATGTCTCCTGCTCCTGCCTGGAAATATCCAGAACCATAGAAGTTCAATGAAACTGTGACGTTAACCGCCACTGACAGCTCCATCCTCACCGTGGTGTGAGGCTCCAGGTGGTCTTACAGGAGGTGACACAGCTCTGTGACCATATCCTTATTGAATCAGAGTCACCTCACACATTGCTCCTGGGTTAGGTGTAGATAGGAAAAGTGCTCTTGGAAAACCCGGGGTGGGTAGGGCAGCTCAACTTCCTCCTCCCTCTTGACTGAGCTTCCCCTCTCTGCAGCCTCTGCTCCATGTCTTGTTCATGTTACAGACCCAGAGACACTGTAACTACAGTCCCAATACCTCTTCCAGAGTTGGGTCACCAAATCCTCTGTCCTCCTGAACGTCTGCAGCAGCTCAGAGCAAAACCTCCAGAAAACCATCCACAGCACCTCCACTAACTTTACAACAGCAGAAGTAAGTCAAAACCACTCATCTGTAAGTTGGATGCCTGGTCCTTTTAAATAACACTAGAGGGGGTTCCTCGTGCTGCTGAATGTATGTTCAGCTGAGAGAGACTAACTCGGGTGGTCAGTGGGCATGCACAGACCAAGTTTCAAAGACGTACATCAAAGCTGTCAGAATCGCTCACTGACGTCACATTCAAACCCTCCTCATATGAGCATCACATGCATGTTACAACAGGACTAGACCCTTGCCTAGCATGGGGCACTGTGCTGATCACACTAGAGCCCTGCCCAGCATGGGGCACTGTGCTGACCGCACTAGAGCCCTGTCCAGCATGGGGCACTGTGCTGATCACACTGGCGCCCTGCCCAGCATGGGGCACTGTGCTGACCACACTAGAGCCCTGTCCAGCATGGGGCACTGTGCTGACCACACTAGAGCCCTGTCCAGCATGGGGGACTGTGCTGACCACACTAGAGCCATGTCCAGCATGGGACACTGAGCTGAACACACAAGAGCCCTGCCCAGCATGGGACACTGTGCTGACCACACTAGAGCCCGGTCCAGCATGGGGCACTGTTGCTGACCACACTGGATCCCTGCCCAGCATGTGGCACTGTGCTGACCACACTAGAGCCCTGCCCAGCATGGGACACTGGGCTGACCACACTAGAGCCCGGTCCAGCATGGGGCACTGTTGCTGACCACACTAGAACTCTGCCCATCATGGGGCACTGTGCTGATCACACTAGAGTCCTGCCCAGCATGGGACACTGTACTGACCACACTAGAGCCCGGTCCAGCATGGGGCACTGTTGCTAACATCACTAGATCCCTGCCCAGTATGGGACACTGTGCTGACCACACTAGAGCCATGTCCAGCATGGGGCACTGCACTGAACACACAAGAGCCCTGCCCAGCATGGGACACTGTGCTGACCACACTAGAGCCCGGTCCAGCATGGGGCACTGTTGCTGACCACACTAGATCCCTGCCCAGCATGTGGCACTGTGCTGACCACACTAAAGCCCTGCCCAGCATGGGGCACTGTGCTGACCACACGAGAGCCCTGCCCAGCATGAGACACGGTGCTGACCACACTAGAGCCCTGTCCAGCATGGGACACGGTGGTGACCACACTAGAGAAGTGTCCAGCATGGGACACTGTGCAGATCACACTAGATAAATGTCCTGCATGGGGCACTGTGCTGATCACGCTAGAGCCCTGCCCAGCATGGGGCACGGTGATGACCACACGAGATCCCTGCGCAGCACGAGGCACTGTGCTGACCACCGTAGAGCCCTGCCCAGCATGGGGCACTGTGCTGACCACACTAGAGCCCTGCCCAGCATGGGGCACTTTGCTGACCACACTAGAAACCTGCCCAGCATGGGGCACTGTGATGACCACACTAGAGCCCTGCCCTGCATGGGACACTGTGCTGCGCACACTGGAGCCCTGCCCAGCATGGGGCAATGTGCTGACCACACTAGAGCCCTGCCCAGCATGGGACACTGTGCTGACCACACTAGAGCAAAGTCCTGCATGGGGCACTGTGCTGACTACACTAGAGCCATGTCCTGCATGGGGCACTGTGCTGACCCCACGAGTTTCCTGCCCAGCACGAGGCACTGTGCTGACCACACTGGAGCCCTGCCCAGCATGGGGCACTGTGCTGACCACACTAGAGCCCTGCCCAGCATGGGACACTGTGCTGACCACACTAGAGCCCTGTCCAGCATGGGGCACTGTGCTGACCACACTAGAGCCCTGCCCAAGATGGGGCACTGTGCTGTCCACACTGGAGCCCTGCCCAGCATGGGGTACTGTGCTGACCACACTAGAGCCCTGCCCAGAATGGGGCACTGTGCTGACCACACTAGAGCCGTGCCCAGCATGGGGCACTGTGCTGACCTCACTAGAGCCCTGCGCAGCATGGGGCACTGTGCTGACCACACTAGAGCCGTGCCCAGCATGGGGCACTGTGCTGACCACACTAGAGCCGTGCCCAGCATGGGGCACTGTGCTGACCAAACTAGAGCCCTGCCCAGCATGGGGCACTGTGCTGACCACACTAGAGCCGTGCCCAGCATGGGGCACTGTGCTGACCACACTAGAGCCGTGTCCAGCATGGGGCACTGTGCTGACCACGATAGAAATAGCCGGCTGTGCAGTTCACGTCATTTTATGCAATCAGGTTACTGTAGCATTGGCACCAGTGGCGCCATAGATTGAATATCACAGCAAGGGAAGATAGGGATTTTAAGCAACTCACATTATGAAGGAAATTGGATATACATTTGAAGGGATAGGATTTTCAAGAATATGTGAAATGGAAGGGGAATGGGACTAATGGGAGGGGCGGGGCCATGGAGAGATCCAAGCACAAGAATGAGAATATTAAAAGTAAGGTGTTGCCAGACCGGGAGACAATGTAGATCAGTGAGCACAGGGGTGATTGGGAGTTGTGTGAGTTAGGATACAGGCCCCAGAGTTCTGGATGGTCTGTGGTTTATGGAGTTTTATAACTGGGAGTGACCAGGATAGACTTGGAATAGTCAAGTGTGGATTTAACAAAGGTACAGATACGGGTTTATGCAGCAGATGGGCTGAGGCAGTGGTGGAGACAGTGATATTCCAGAGGTGGTAGTAGACACGGTTGATGATGGAGAGAATATGGAGATGAACTCAGAGGTTGTAAACAGTCTGGTTCAGCCTCAGACATTAGCCAGGGTGGGGGATGAGTTTGACAGATAGGGGATGGAATTTGTAATGGAGACCAATGACACGGGCTTCACTCTTCCCAAAGTTTTCATTACATAACCGTATTTTAGTGATACAGGGTTTACAGATCTCCAAGCTGGAAATAGAAACAGCAGCAGAAGCAAAGATGAGAGAGTAAATGACAAGAATAGTAGTACTATTAGCAATGGTTTATAGAGCTAATAGTTGCAGATAGGGATTCCCCAAGAATAATAACAGCAGCAAGCAGGGCAGAGTAAATGACGGGAGCAGTAATGCAGTCAAAAACGGTTTATAGAATTAATAGCTAGACAGAGAGAGAGAGAGAGAATTACCAGGGACACCAACAATAGCGAGGAAGGGATAGTAAACGTATTGAATAATCTGAAGTGCGCGATAGATCCGGGAGTTTAATGAGAACCAATCATAATATGTAGAAAGAATGTAGATATCCCAGGATAGACTCCTGTCCATTGTTGTAACATTCCAATCTATTGTTCTCAGATTCTGATCCATCCTCTCCCTCTCTCTAGAGCCGCTGATCCATGTTAGTGTCGGGATTATGCTCCAGCTCACAGTATGGGATAACACATTGAAAGGAGTCCCGTTTTAATAGAAGATGGAAACCCTCCAGTGACACAATTAGGATCCATGGAGACTGACATTAATTACAGTCACTGAACAAACAGGTTCAGTTAACAACTTTCAATCCAGGCACTTTCTGTATCACAATAAAGTTGAACATTTACCCAGTCTGGATGGGATGTATGAGGGTTGCTGAGGGAAGGAATGGTGGCAATAGCAGAGGCACTGGCCAGAATATTCCAATTCTCCTTGGATATGGGAGTGGTGACAGAGGACTGGACGGTTGAAAATGTTACAACCTGTTTAAAAAAGGAGAGATAGGATAAGCCCTGCAATTATTGACCAGTCAGACTAGTGTCACCACTGGGGAAAAATCAAGAGGTGACAACCCAGGAGAAAAATATTTGCTACTTGGAAAACTATCATAAGTGGCTAGCAACATGGATATGCTAATGCAAATCATGTCTGGCAAAATTCAACAACAACGTATATTTATATAATGCCTTTAACATTGTAAAACATCCCACAGGAGCATTAAGAAGCAAAGTATAACGCTGCGACACAACAGTAGATATTAGGTCAGATGACCAACAGCTTCGTCAAAGAGGTAGGTTTTAAGGAGTGTCTTAACGGAGGAAAGCGATGTGGAGAGGCAAAGAGGTGCAGGGAAGATATTACACAGTTTAGGGACCCGGCAGCTGAAGGCACGGCTGCCTGTGGTGCAGTGATTAAAATCAGGGATGCACAAGAGACCAGAATTAGAGGAGCACAGAAATTTCGGTGGGTTGTGGAGCCGGAGGAGATTACAGAGGTAGGAAGGGACGAGGCCATGAAGGAAAATGGAAACAAGGTGGAGAATTTTAAAATCAAGACATTGCTGGACTGGGAGACAATGTCAGTCAATGATAGGCGAACCGGACTTGGTGTGAGCGAAGACATGGGCAGCAGAGTTTTGGATGACCTCAAGTTTACAGAGAGTAGAATGTGGGAGATCAGCCAGGAGTGAGTTTGAATGATTACATCTAGAGGTGACAAAGGCATGAATGAGGTTTCAGCAGCAGATGGACTGAGACAGGGGTGAAGTCGGGTAATGTTACTGAGGTGGAAATAGGCGGCTGGAATGATACATGAAAATGAGGTTAAAGCTCATTTTGTGGTCAAATGTGACACCAAGATTGCAAACAGACTGAATCTCAGACTGTTCGCAGGGAGAGAGATAGAATCAATAGCAAGGGAACAGAGTTGGAGTGGGGAGTTTAAAAAATGGCTTTAGTCTTCCAAACATTTAATATTGGCTAAAGAACAGAAAACAGAGAGCAGTGGTGAAAGGTTGTTGTCCAGACTTGATGGGAGTATACAGTGGTGCTCCCCAGGGCTCGGTATTAGAACCACTGTTCTTGTTTCGCATGGAAAAACCCTGGGTGGGTAGGACAGAGCCCCCTCCTCCTCGCTCTTAACAGAGATTCCGCTCTCTGCAGCCTCTGCTCCATTTTTTTGGTCATGTTACAGACCCTGAGACACGGTAACTACAGTCCCCAATCCTCGTCCAGAGTTGGGTCACCAAATCCTCTGTCCTCCCTGAATGTCTGCAGCAGCTCACAACACAACCTCCAGAAAACCATCCAAAGCACCTAAACTAAATTTACAACAGCAGAATTAAGTGAAAAGCCCCTCACCTGTAAGTTGGACGTCTGGTCCTTTTAAATAACACTAGAGGGGGTTCTTCGTGCTGCTGAATGTTTGTTCAGCTGAGAGTGACTAACACAGGTGGTCAGTAGACATGCACAGACCAAGTTTCAAAGACGTACATCAAAGCTGCTGGAATGGCTGATTGACACCATATTCAGACCATCCTCACACTACAGACACACACACAATACACACACGCTGTCACCCCGGCCAGCCTGGGTGTCCTGTACAATGTGCTGGATGTGACCAGCAATGCAGCTCACACCATTTTATAGATCCAAGCTTCCACAGCATGAGTGGAGCTGGAGAGATGAAATGTGTGGTCAGGGAGAGGCAGAGGGAAAGAAACTCACTTTAAAAAGGGAATTTGAAAAAGACTTTAAGATGAACAAGTTTCAGTAATATTGGAAATGGACAGGGGATTGGGATAATCAGAGGGGTGATGTCATGGAAGGATTTGATCACATGAGTGAGAATATTAACATTGAGGTGTTACTGGACCAAGAGCCAATGTAGGTAAGTGAGAACAGGGATGTTGGGTGAACAGAATTTGGTGTAAATTAGAAGATGCCAGCAGAGTTTTGGATGATCACATGTTTACAGAGAGTAGAATGTGGGAGACCAGCCAGGAGTGTGTGAGAATAGTCAAGCTTCGAGATAAGAAAGGCATAGATGAGGGTTTTTAGCAGCAGATGCGTTGAGCTCTCTCTCTCTAATTCTTTCTCTCTTTGTCGCCCTGACTTGCTTTGTCCCACACTCAGAATCTTATAAGTTTTAATCAAGTCGCCTCTTACTCTTCTAAACTCCAGCTGATATAACCCTAGCCTGTCCAGCCTTCGCTCATTGGACAACACCCCCATTCCAGGCATTAGTCTAGTAAACCTTCTCTGAACTGCTTCGAATGCATTTACATCTGCCCTTAAACAAGGAGATCAATACTGTACACAGTATTCCAGATGTGGTCTCATCAATGCCCTGTTTCACTGAAACATAACCTCTCGACATTTGTATTCAATTCCTCCTGCAATAGACGATAACATTCTATTAGTTTTCCTAATTACTTGCAATACCTACATATTAACCTTTTGCAATTTATGCTCAAGGACTCCCAGTTCCCCCTGGATGGTGGAGTTCAGCAATTTCTCACCATTGTGATTATATGCTTAATTTTTATTCATCCTGCCAAAATGGACAATTTCACCTTTTCCCACATTTACCAGATTTTTCCTCGCACACTCAATCTATCTGTCCCTTTGTGGCTCACTTGTGTCCTCGTCACAACTTACTTTCCAACCGACGTTTCTGTCATCAGCAAATTTAGCAACCATACCTTTGGTCCCTTCATCCAAGTGATTTATATAAATTGTAAAGAGTTAAGGCCCCAGCACAGATCTCTGTGACACACCACTCGTTACATCTTGCCAAACAGAAAATGATCCATTTAAGCCTACTCTCTGTTTCCTGTTAGTTAGCCAATCTTCTATACATGCCAATAGGTTGCCCCCTACACCATGCGCTTTTATCTTCTGCAATGAACTTTGATTTGGCACATTATGAAATCCCTTCTGGAAATCTAAGTACAGTGCATCCACCAGTTCCCCTTTATCCAAAGCACCTTTTATTTCTTCAAAGAACTCCAATAAATTGGGTAAACATGGTTTCCGTTTCACAAAAGCATGTTGACTCTGCCTGATCACTTTGAATAAGCAGTAATTTATTATCCGTATATTTGTTTATTGTAGAACCATAAAACATACCCCTACTCTGGTGTCCAGTGTACCCTCAATATTCATGATTAAAATATCAGAGGAGTGGGAGCCTGAAACCTCTGATGACCCTGAGGTACAGGCGATTCTCAAGTCGGTGCTGAGTGCATTCACAACCCATACAGATGACTGTGGAAACATGAGCAGACCGGAAGAAATTAACTGACCATTGCATGCTCCATGAAGCAGTATTCTTACCGAGCTGAGATTGTATCATATATTCCAGACACTATCAGGTCATTGTTATACCAGGGTGCAGTTCACAAAGACACATTCATTACTAACTGCCCCATTTGGCCGGCTAGAAAAAAGGTGACAGCTGGTGACTGACTATTGACCATCACAAACTCAACTCAGTCATCCCTGTGTGAACCCGGTTGTCTGAGAGACACCCACCCTACTCTCCCGGATTCCCAGCGGCAGGGCTGTCTTCTCCACCCTGGATATCTCTCAGGGTTATTGGAATATCCTTGTAAAACTAGAGAAACAATTTAAATTCACATTCACATCTGAGGAGCAGAGATACCCCTGGACATGTCTGTCACAATATGTTCCACAATAACCCCACTATTTCCAACTAACGTATGGCCGGGGCTCTTATGAGTTTTTCACAGTCTTCCTGCATGCTGCAATATGTCGATGATCTCCTCCTAATCACCACAGACAGTGTCCACATATTTAACCCTTTAAAGGAACTACTGCAGTTACTTTTGGAGATGCACTAAAAGACCATCCACGTAAGGCCCAGCTGGCGCTAGATCATGTCACCTTTCTTGGTGACCAGATTGGATCATCCAGCATCAGCCCAGACCAACATCAGGTCGAGACCATCCAGTGTCTACCCCTGTCCACCTCAAAGACTGTCCTGTGTTGTATTCTCAGGTTGGTGGGATATTAGTGAACCCTCATCCAGTGTCTACCCCTGTCCACCTCAAAGACTGCCTTGTGTCGTATTGTCAGGCTGGTGGGGTATTAGTGGATCCTCATCCAGTCATAGTCATAGAGTCATAGAGATGTACAGCACTGAAACATGCCCTTCGGCCCACCGCGACTGTGCCGCCCAACAACCACCCATTTATACTAATCCTACATTAATCCCATACTCCCTACCACATCCCCACCATTCTCCTACCAACTACCCGGTAAGGCCGGTGAGCATTACGTCAGTGGTAGGGACATTATTAGAGAGGATTCTTCGGGTCAGGATTTACTCCCATTTGGAAACAAACGAACTTATTAGCAAGAGGCAGCATGGTTTTGTGAAGGGGAGGTCGTGTCTCACTAATTTGATTGAGTTTTTTGAGGAAGAGACAAAATGATTGATGAAGGAAGGGCAGTGGATGTTATCTATATGGACTTCAGTAAAGCCTTTGACAAGGTCCCTCATGGCAGAATAGTACAAAAGGTATCCCTGTGTGAACCCGGTTGTCTGAGAGACACCCACCCTACTCTCCCGGATTCCCAGAGGTGAGTTGCCAAGATGGATACAGAACTGGCTCAGACAGAGAAGACAGAGGGTATCAGTGGAAGGGTGTTTATCTGAATGGAGGGATGTGACTCGTGGTGTTCCGCAGGGATCAGTGCTGGGACCTTTGCTCGTTGTAGTATATATAAATGATTTGGAGGAAAATGTAGCTGGTCTGATTAGTAAGTTTGCAGACGACATAAAGGTTGGTGGAGTTGCGGATAGTGATGAGGATTGTCAGAGGATGCAGCAGGATATAGATTGTTTGGAGACTTGGGTGGAGAAATGGCAGATGGAGTTTAATCCGGACAAATGTGAGGTAATGCATTTTGGAAGATCTAATGCAGGTGGGAAGTATACAGTAAATGGCAGAACCCTTAGGAGTATTGACAGGCAGAGAGATCTGGGCGTACAGGTCCACAGGTCACTGAAAGTGGCAACTCAGGTGGATAAGGTAGTCAAGAAGGTATACAGCATGCTTGCCTTCATCAGTCGGGGCATAGATTATAAAAATTGGCAAGTCATGCTGCAGCTTTACAGAACTTTAGTTAGGCTACACTTAGAATATAGCGTACAAATCTGGTCACCACACTACCAGAAGGACTTGGAGGCTTTGGAGAGGGTACAGAAGAGGTTTACCAGAATGTTGCCTGGTCTGGAGGGTATTAGCTATGACGAGAGTTTGGATAAACTCGGGTTGTTTTCACTGGAACGACGGAGGTGGAGCGGCGACATGATAGAGGTTTACAAAGTTATGAGCGGCATGGACAGAGTGGATAGTCAGAAGCTTTTTGCCAGGGTGGAATAGTCAGTTACTAGGGGACATAGGTTTAAGGTGAGAGGGGCAACGTTTAGAGGGGATGTGCGAGGCAAGTTCTTTGCACAGAGGGTGGTGAGTGCCTGTAACTTGCTGCCGGGGGAGGTGGTGGAAGCAGGTACGATAGCACTGTTTAAGAGGTATCTTGACAAATGCATGAATAGGATGGGAATAGAGGGATACGGTCCCCGGAAGTGCAGAAGGTTTTAGTTTAGGCAGGCATCAAGATCGGCGCAGGTTTGGAGGGCAGAATGGCCTGTTCCTCTGCTGTACTGTTCTTTGTTCTTTGTACCTACACTAGGGGCAATTTACAATGGCCAAGTTACCTATCAACCTGCAAGTCTTTGGCTGTGGGAGGAACCTGGTGCACCCGATGGAAACCCACGCGGTCACTGGCAGAACTTGCAAACTCCACAGTGTCTACCCCTGCCCACCTCAAAGTCTGCCGTGTGTCCTATCCTCAGGCTGCTGGGGTATCAGTGAACCGTCATTCAGCATCTACCCCTGTCCACCTCAAAGAATGATCTGTGTCCTATCCTAAGGCTGTTGGGGTATCAGTGAACCCTCATCCAGCATCTACCCCTGTCCACCTGAAAGACTGCCCTGTGTCGTATTCTCAGGCTGGTGGGGTATCAGTGAACCCTCATCCAGCATCTACCCCTGTCCACCTCAAAGACTGCCCTGTGTCCTATTCTCAGGCTGGTGGGGTATCAGTGGACCCTCGTCCCTCGATTTGCAGAGACTGTGACTCCTCTTTATGAACTACCTAATGGTGATGATGACCAGGTTTAACCCCTTTGGACTGAAGCGAACAGGGAAGCAGTAACACAATTGAAGACAGCTGTCGCCCAGGCAACGTGCCTTATCTCACCTAACCCTGACAAGACTCTCCACACCCTGACAAGACTTTCCACATGGCGGTGGGGACACAGTGAAAAGCCTGGCTGCTGTCCGATGTAGAGAAAACCAGGAAAAATACTCCTCATTGTGAATGACTTCAGAATGGTGAGTGGGTCTGAACTGATACATTCTGTTTGTGAAGGATGTTTGTTAACCACGTTCTGGGGCATCAAACATTTCACTTACATCACGGGGTTCAGCAGGGTGATTCTGCCCAGTCCATTATAAACTTTTCCAGTTTGGAAAAGCAGTAGTAATCGTATTCCCTGTCAGAAAGTCGTAGAGTCAGAGTCATTTCAGCACAGAATGAGGCCATTTGGCCCATCGTGTCCATGCCAGCTCTTTGTCGATAAATCGAGCCAGTCTCATTCCCCAGCTCTGTCTCTATTTTCCGACAAGTTTATTTCCCTGAAGTGTCCATCCAATAAACCTTTGAAATCATTCACCATCTCCGCTTCCACCACCCTCATAGACAGTGATTTCCAGGCCATTCCCACTCGCTGTGTAAAAAAGTTGTTCCTCACATCCCCCTGTATCGCTGCCCACAACCTTAACTCTAGTCCTTGTACCATTAGTTAATGGGAACATATGTTCCTTTCTACCTTATCCAAACATGCCATCATCTTGTATACCTCTATCAAATCTCCCCTCAATCTCCTTCACTACAAGGAAAACAATCCCAGCTTTTCCAGATTAACCTTGGAGCTAAAATCCTCCATCTTTGGAACCATTCTGGTAAATCTACTCTGCACCCTGTCAAGGACCCTCAGATCATTCCTAAAGTGTGGTGAACAGAACTGGATGCAGTACTCCAGTTGGGGCCTAACCAGAGCTTTATAAAGGTTCAACATAACTTTCCTTCTTCTGGACTCACTACCTCTATTTATGAAGCCCAACATCCCGCATGCTTTGCTGACTGCTCTCTCAATATGTCCGGCCACCTTCAGGGATCTATGTGCATGAACCCCATGTCCCTCTGTCTCTGCACACTCTTTTGAACTTTACCATTAAGTGTATATTGCCTCTCCCTGTTACTTCTGATAAAATGCATCACCTCACATTTGCCTGTATTAAATTCCATCTGCCTCTTGTCTGCCCATTCTGCTAGCCTATCTATGTCCTCTTACATCGATTGATAACAACCTCACTGGCTTCCCCGCCTCCAAGTTTGGTATCATCAGCAAATTTTCAGATGTTTCTCCGTTTTCCATTATCGAAATTACTTATACACATCAGAATAAAACAGTGTTCCCAGCATTGACCCTTGGGGAACACCACTGTCTACCTTCCTCCAGTCTGAAAAAACAACTATTTACCACAACTCACTGTTTTCTGTCATTAAGCAAGTTTTGCATCCAAGCTGACACTGACCCTCCTATTCCATGAACATCAATTAACTGTCCAATTCTCACAAACGGACTGTGAAAGAAAATAGAAATTCAGCTTAAAATTAAGTGAAATGCTAAATGTAAAATTAACAAATTGTTGGAAAGAGATCGACTCTTAGATCACTTAAAATTCAATCACTCATTAACATTACTGTATTCAGTAATCTGCACAAGCAGTACTCCCTAAAACTGGACTTTGTGCAACTTACTGTATTTAGGGTTTAGGGAGAGAATTCCAGAGCTTAGGGATGGGAATAGTAAGCGTCAGAGATTTTCAGCAGGTCTGGCAGCATCTGTGTAGAGAGAAACAGAGTTAATGCTTCAGATCAGTGGCCCTCCATCAGAACTGGTAAACGTTAGAAATGTAACATTCTTTGAGCAAGTGAAAGAGGGGAAGGGGGAAGAAGAAGAAGAAGGAAGGACTGTGATGGGACGGAGAGGGGAGAGATCAAATTACAGACTGTTACATTCCTAACGTTTATCAGTTCTGATGAACTGTCACAGATCTGAAACGTTAACTATGTTTCTCTCCATACAGATGTTGTCAGACTGCTGAGTATTTCCGGCACTTTCTGTTCTCATTTCAGAGTTCCTAATCCACAGTATTTTGCTTTTATTTTAGTGTTTAGATTAGAGATACAGCACTGAAACAGGCCCTTCAGCCCACCGAGTCTGTGCCGAACGTCAACCACCCATTTATACTAATCCTATATTCCTACCAAACATCCCCACCTGTCCCTATATTTCCCTACCACCGACCTATACTAGTGACAATTTATAATGGCCAATTTACCTATCAAAATGCAAGCCTTTTGGCAGGAAACCGGAGCACCCGGAGAAAACCCACGCAGGCACAGGGAGAACTTGCAAACTCCACGCAGGCAGTACCCGGAATCGAACCTGGGTGCCTGGAGCTGTGAGGCCACAGTGCTAACCACTGCGCCACTGTGCCGTTTAATTCACTGCCACTTCTCTTCCAGGAATGCCTGCCTTGAAGAACTTCTGCTCTTCTCTTCCAGAGCTTAGGGCCTCGGCAGCTGAAGGCACAGCCACCAATGGTAGAGCAATTAAACTCAGGGATGCTCAAGAGGTCAGAATTAGATGAGTGCACTTATCTCAGAGGATGTAGGTCTGGAGGAGATTACAGAGATAGGGAGGGGTGAGGCAATGAGAGATTTGTAAATACGGCTGAGAGTTTTAAAATTGATGTGTTGCTGACCAGAATCCAATGCAGGTCAGTGAGTACAGTGGGTGATGGGTGAACAGGACTTGGTGTGAGTTAGGACATGGACAGCAGTGTTTTGGATCTCCTCAAGTTTATGGAGGGTAGAATGTGGGAGACCAGCCAGGAGTGTGTTGGAATTGCCAGCCTAACAGGTAACAAAGGCAAGGGGGAGTGTTTCATCAGCAGAAGAGCTAAGAGAGGGGCAAAGCTGGGTGATGATACCGAGGTGGAAATAGGCTGTTTTAGTGATAGTGTGAACATTTAGCTGGAAGCTCATCGCAGTGTCAACTATAACAGCAGGTTGTGAACAGTTTGGTTTAATCTTAGACAGTTGCCAAGGACAGGGATGGAGGCTGTAGCTAGGGAACGTTTGATGTGGGTTTGAAAACACTGGCTCAGTCTTCCTAACATTTAACTGACATGGCAGCTGTGTGAGGTGAAAGATTGTGGGAAGATTTTATTTATATCATTCATTCATGGGATTGTGGGTGTTGCTGACTAGGCCAGCATTTATTGCCCATCCCTAATTGCCCTTGAGAAGGTGATGGTGAGCTGCATGTGGATGAATGAGCAGAGATAATACAAGCTAAATGGCACACATTTAAAGGTGGTGAGAATAACAGAGAGACCTGGGGTGTTTGTATGCAATCTTTGAAGTTATCTGGACAGGATAACAAAGAGTTAACAAAGTAAATAGATTCCTAGGCTTTATTAATAGAGACACAGAGTAGAATAGTCAGGATGTTATATTAAACCTATAGAAAAGACTAGTTCGGGTCCAACTGGAGTATTGTGTCCAATACTGGGAACCACTTTCGGAAGGACATGAAACCTTTGGAGAGGGGACAAAAGATTTTTACTCGAACTTTTCCAGGAACGAAAGATTACAGTTATGTCGCTGGGATTGTTCACCTTAGAGCAGGGAAATTTAAAAGGAGATCTGATAGAGATGTTTAACATTATGAAGTGTTTAGATAAATTAAATAAAGTGAAACGCTTTCCAATGTGTGAGGGGCCATTAACCAGAGGACACAGATTTACGGTGATTGGAAAAAAGAAGCAGAGGTGACACGAGGAATTTTTTATGCAATGGGTGTTTAGGATTTTCAATGAATTGTCTGATAGTCTGAAGGATATAGAGTCAATAGTAGATTCCAAAAGGGAATTGAATAGATATCTTAAGGAGAAAAAAGGAAGGATCTGGGAAAGAGCCAGGGTATGGGATTAACTGGAAGCTCTTCAAAAGCACCAGCACAGACTTGATGGACCAAATGGTCTCATTTGGTGTAATGCTATTCTATGTTTCTATGATTGTGCCTGTCTGTACTTTCACAATACTCCTATCCTTTCAACAGGCGTTTGATAAAATACCACATAACAGCCGTGTTACCAAATTAGAAACACATGGGATCAAAGGGCCAATGTCAGCCGTGGCTCAATTTGTCGCTCTCTCCCCTTTCAGTCACAAGCTTCCAGGATCAAGTGTCACTGCAGGACTTGATCACAAGAATCAAGGCTGACACTGCAGTGAGAGTACTGAGAGAGTATTGCACTGTCAGAAGTGCCGCCTATCGAATGAAACGTTAAACCAAGGCTCCGTCTGCCCTCTCAGGTGGATGTTAAATATCATCGCATTATTTAGAAGCGGGGCAGAGGAATTATCCCAGTGTCCTGCTCAATATTTATTATTCAATGAACATCACAAAAACAGATCTGAGCATTATCACACTGCTGCTTATGGGAGCTTGCTGTGCTTCATAGATACACGAGTGAATACATTTTAAAAAGCACTCTGTGGTTGTCAGGTGCTTTGTGACGTCCAGTGGTTATGAAAGGCGCTATATAAATGCAGCTGCTTTTATTTCCAATGCCAGCATGTGGCAGAGTGGCGCAGCGGTTAGCACCGCAGCCTCACAGCTCCAGCAACCCGGGTTCAATTCTGGGTACTGTGTGGAGTTTGCAAGTTCTCCCTGTGTCTGCGTGGGTTTTCTCTGGATGCTCCAGTTTCCTCCTACATGTCAAAAGACTTGCAGGTTGGTAGGTAAATTGGCCATTAGAAATTGCCCCTAGTGTCGGTGGTAAGGAAATATAAGGACAGGTGGGGATGTCGTAAGAATGCAGGATTAGTGTAAATGGGTGGTTGATGGTCGGCACAGACTCGGTGGGCCGAAGGGTCTGTTTCAGTGCTGTATCTCTAAAACTAAAAAAACTAAAACTAAATTAGGTCAGTGACAGAAAGCAGGGAATAGTGGAGAATGGTTGTTGTTCAGTCTGGAGGGAAGTACACAGTGGGGTTCCCCAGGCTCACTGTTGGGATCACTGTTGCTGTATGTTAAGGCTTGTGCCCAGAGGGGATAATGTCAAATGTTTTCAGATGGGAGGAAGCTCAGAAATGTTAATAAACAGTGAGAAGGATAGGAACAGACTTCAGGAGGACAGTGACTGACTGGTGAAATGGACAGGAACATGGCAGTTGTAATTTAACACAGTGAAGTGTGAAGTGAGACATTTGGGTAGGAAGTATGAGGAGAAACAATATGAAGTAAATGGTACCATTAAAAAGTGAGTGCAGGATTAGAGGGACCTGGGATGTACACACACAGATCTTTAAAGGTCGCATGTAGTGTTCTTGGTGTTAGAGAGAGATATACAGAGTAATAAAACTCAGGAGGAAATGCTGATTTTTATACATCACTGGTTCGGTCCCAGATGGAGAATTGTGTCCATTTCTGATCACCACACTTTGGTAAGGATGTCAAGGACTTAGTGAAGATACTGAGGTGATTTACTAGAATGGTACCAGGGATCTGGGAATTCAGTTACATGGAGAGATTGGAAAAGCTGAGATTGTTCTCTTTAGAGCAGTGAATGGTAAGAGGAGATGGAATATAGAATTCAAAATCATTAAGGGTTTTGATCGGGTAATTAATGTGAAACTGTTCCCAGTGTCAGAAAGTTCAGTATTAAGATGATACAGATTGAAGGTAATTGATAAAGAACCAGAGGTGAAATGAGGAGAATTTTCTTGCAAAGCGAGTTGTTGGGATGTGGGATTCACTTGCTGATAACATGGCGGTCAGGCGATTCATAAAATTTTTCAATAGGGGAATTTAACAAATAGCTGAAAAGGGACAAAAAAACTGCAGGAGTCAGGGGAAAGAGTGGAGTGGAACTCATTCGATAGCTCTTCCTAAGAGACAGCACTGACACAATGGTTCAAATGGCCCCCTCCTGTGCTGCATCAATCTCTGATTCTATGAGCAAGAGACAGAGAGAGTGAAGGGAGAGAGAGAATATGAGAGGGGGGAGCGAGTGAGAGAAAGAGGTAGAAAGGATGAAAGAGAGGACTTAAAATAGAGACAGTGTGAAAGAGAAGGTTGCACCAGTTTCCAGGCGTAGGGATTGTGACTCATGATCTGCCCGCACCCGTTCCTGTGGAGGCAGTTTACACACAAACTCCTGCTGCCTCCTCAGTTCCATGAATTCTACGTACTGCCCAGTGTGACCCGCGCTGCCCTCAGTCTGCACGTATAACAGGGGCCTAACTGTGTGTGAGACTGGCACATGTTTTAGCCCGGTTTCAGCTCTTAAAGGCAGATTGTCCCCCTTCAAGGGAATCGTTACTGAATCACAGGAGGCTGCTGCTGCTGACTGTGAATGATGCAATTAGGGACAAGGTAAATGGTATACTCGGACAGTGAGAGGGCTCTGCGGTACACGGATGTGATGCTAGAGGCCTTAGTTATGGAGCGTGACAGGGGGAGAGAGGCCATGCTTCCATGGGGTGCGGTGGAGGCCCTCAAGGAACGCCCTCCGAAGGGAATGGGGGAAGGTGGCCAGGGAGGTCAAGGCAGGAAGTCTGGCCCCGAGGACCTGGCAGCAGTCCCAGAAGAAGTTTAATGAGCTCACACTGGT
The DNA here is from genome assembly GCF_036365525.1 of Heterodontus francisci. Classification (NCBI taxonomy): domain Eukaryota; kingdom Metazoa; phylum Chordata; class Chondrichthyes; order Heterodontiformes; family Heterodontidae; genus Heterodontus; species Heterodontus francisci. The sequence continues at coordinate 2,827,602 of NW_027142345.1, forward strand.
GGTCAATGCCAGTGAATTCATCTCCACATGTCATCCCCTACCCACCAACACCACCAACCTCTCACACTGCTCAATGTACCACACCCCATCATTCACCCATCAGCAGTCCCTAACATTCAGGACTCATACCTAATATTCACATACTCCAACTCACCGTCACACACATTCCACTGATGCTAGCCTTACATTCACCTCTCACTGCCTCCACCTAGCTCCAGCTATTCAGCTATGGAAGGCACATCACAGAAATACAGTGCAACACAATCACTGACATTCTGCCCTCTCTATTACAGGACAAGGTGGCCCATAATCACAGGGAGCAGCAGTGAACTGGCAGGACCAGGCATACCTTAATCCCCTGAGCCTGAGGGAGGAGATGGTTCTCCACATCATGGGACCGTCTGTGGCAGAGCTCGTAGCATCCAGCATCACCAAGAGCATTCAGGATGATGCTATTCTCCTGCCTGATGTCCCTTCTTAACTCCCACCTCCCCCTCATCCTGCCGACTGGGATGATGTACAAGCTGCAGATGGTGTGAACATGGACCTCCTGCTTTCCATCCCACCCCCAATCCCTCACGCCAACCCTCCCGCTCTGATTTTATACTTTCTAATGATAACCCAAAACTGCCAGCTTCCCAGTCACAGCAGCTCCAGGAGACTGAGAGAGAGCAGCAGCACAGCACTGATGGTGAAGCCCCATCAATTGGTCTGATACTCACAGTCACCAGATCAATACTTACACTGTGTGTACCTTAGAGGCTGATATAGAGTCGGAATCTGCATGGGGTGTGTCACTGAGCGAGTGAGCTGCAGCCAGGCCAGGGGGAAAGGATAGTTCATGTGTCAGATCACCAGAGGGCGAGGTCACAAACGAGTTATAATACACAGGACTCAGATGTGAACATTGCTGGAGATGCTGCCGATGTCGAGATGGTGCAGTCTGAATCCGAGCCCTCAGGGCCCAGAGCTGTTCGAGGACGAAGGTCAGCAGCCTTTCACCAGCCATGCTGCAGTCACTGGGAAACACTGTGTAGGAGCAGTAGGCAAGTCGAGGGAACCCATAAGATAGGCACTAAGGGAATACACAAAGCTGAATAATTCAGTTTTGTTTCGATAATTGCATGTGCTGTTGGATGAAGATGTTAATGAAAAGTTTTTTGTTGGTGTTTTTTATTGCAGGATGGTGACCAAGGGGACACTGTGATGGGGCGTCTCAGATGGGTGTAATGGTGTAGAATGGGGGATCCATGGAGAGAAAGGGAAGTTGTGCTATGGGAACTGGAACCTTAGCAGGGACTCTCCGACAGCCTGTCCGGGTCGAAGGCATCCAGGAAATATCCTCCCTGCCTCGTCCTCCTCCTCCTCTTGAGGTAGCCTCCGGATTCCTGGTGCCAATGCCTGTGCCCTCATGATAGTGATGATGTGAAGGGTGTAGCAGAACACCATGAACTTGGACACCTGCTCCAGTGTGTGCTGGAGGGCTCCCCCCGAGCGGTCCAGTCATCGGAAGCATTGCTTCACCTGGTGGTTTTGTGTGGGGGAGGATAGTGTCTAGGGTTTCGAGGTCATGAGCCACATTCTGGTTCTGCATGGAGGCCTGAAGTGTTGGACCGGCTGACTGCTTCAGAATGAAGGTACCGTGGCTGCTGCCAGGATAGTTGACATTCACCAACATGATGTTCTGGGCATGCTCACACACCGACTGTACATTAATGGAGCGAGAGTTCTTTCAGTTCCTGTACCTCTCCCCATTGACATGGGGGCCCCGCAGAGCCACCTACACCATCAGGAATCCCGCTATCCCGAGAAAGCCACGGGATCTCTCATCCTGCTTCTCCCTGCTGAGGGAGCAGACAGTATAATTCACCTCACCCAACATAGATGGCCTCCGTCACACATCAGATACATCAATGGACAACATGGAGAGAGATAATGGATACGTCACCCATTCTTGTTTAGAAGGATCCTGATAAAACATAAGAACATAAGAACTAGGAGCAAGAGTAGGCAATTCAGCCCCTCGAGCATGCTCCACCATTCAATATGAAGATTCTATATCCTGGGATATTGGGCTGCCAATCCTGCCCCTCCCTCAACCATATCTCCGTGATGGCGATTATGGTTTTTGCATTCATGTTATCCTTAACTTTCTTGCTGAACCATGGATGTTTTACCCCTCTTAGAATATTTCTTCCTCTCTGGAATATATTTCAGTTGGGAGGAATTGAATATGTCCTTAAACATCTGCCACTACTCATCAGCTGTCCTACCTTTTAGACTTCCTTCCTTGTCCACTTGGGCCAAATCAGTCCTCATGCCGATGTAATTACCTTTGTTTAACACCAGACTCCAGTTTCTCGCTCTCAAACTGGATTTGAAATTCTAGCATACTATGATAACTCTTCCCTGGAGGATCCTGAACTATGAGATTATTAATTAATCCCACCTCATTTCACAATACCAAATCTAGAATAGCCTGCTCCCTGGTTGGTTCCACAACATATTGCTCTTAAAAACAATCTCTGATACATTTAATGAACTCTCCCTTGAGGCTACCTTTGCCAATTTGATTAAACCAGTCCATATGCATGTTAAAATCACCTATGTTTATTGCCGTACCTTTCTCACAAGCCCGCAGTATTTCTTGGTTTATACTGTGCACCACTGTGGAACTGTTGTTTGGGGACCTATAGATTCCTCCCACCAGAGACGTCTTCCCTTTGCTATTTCTTATTTCTACCCAGACTGATTCTACGTCTTGATCTCCAGTGCCTATATAATTTCTCTCTGCAGCACTGATCTCTTTCTTTACTAACAAAGCTACACCTCCTCCAGATATTCAATTCCCAAGCCTGGTTTCCCTGCAACCATGTCTCAGTAATCGCCACTAAATCATACGCAGTCATCACTATTTTCACTGTTAACTCATTTGTGGGTGGCACAGTGGCGCAGTGGTTAGCACAGCAGCCTCACAACTCCAGCGACCCAGTTTCAATTCCGGGTGCTGCCGTTGTGGAGTTTGCAAGTTCTCCCGGTGTCTGCGTGCGTTTCTTCCGGGTGCTCCGGTTTCCTCCCACAAGCCAAAGACGTGCAGGTTGGTAGGCAAATTGGCCATTAACAATTGACCCTAGTATAGGTAGGTGGGAGGGGGTTAGTATGTGGGGATATGTAGTAAGAATATGGAATTAGTGTGGGATTAGTATGGGTGGGTGGTTGATGGTCGGCACAGACTCGGTGGGCCGAAGGGCCTGTTTCCGTGCTGTATCTCTATAAAAAAATTCATTTATTTTATTCTGAATGTTTCGTGCATTCAGATACAAAGCCTTTAAGTTTGTTTTATTATCAATTTTCAAAGATACATAGAAGTTCAATGAAACTGGGACCTTAACGGCCACTGACAACTCCCTCCTCATCCCAGTTTGAGGCTCCAGGTCGTATTACAGGAGGTGCAAAAGCACTGTGATCACTTCCCTATTGAATCAGAGTCACCTCACACTCTGCTCCTGGTTTAGGTGTAGGTGGGAAAAGTGCTCGTGTAAAACCCGAGGTGGGTAGGACAGAGCCCCCTCCTACCCCCTCTTTACAGATCTTCCCCTCTCTGCAGCTTCTGCTCCATTTGTTGATCATGTTACAGACCCAGAGACACTGTAACTACAGTCCCCATACCTCGGCCAGAGTTGGGTCACCAAATCCTTTGTCCTCCCTGTATGGCTGCAGCAGCTCCCAACACAACATCCAGAAAAACATCCACAAAACCTCCACCATCTTTACAATAGCAGCAGTAAGTCAAAAGCCCCTCACCTGTAAGTTGGATGCCTGGTCCTTTTAAATAACACTTGAGAGGGTTACTCGTGCTGCTGAATGCGTGTTCACCTGAGAGTGACTACGCCCGCGGTCAGTGGACATGCACAGACCAAGTGTCAAAGAAGTGCATCAAAGCTATTGGAATGGCTGATTGACGTCAATTGAAACACTTCCTCACATTAAGAGCATATGCATGGCAAACACAGGCCAGAACGCTGCCCACCATGGGGCACTGTGCGGGTTACACCAGAAGTGGCTGGCTGTGCAGTTCACATCATTTGATGGATCCTGGTTTTTTTTTTGCAGCGGCGACAGGGAGAGCGATGTGGCAGCTGGGTAAGTAAGTCCCATATATTTGGGCAGCGGCTGACCCCGAAGCACTATACCTGTAGTGTCTCCAACCCGCCCTCCTCCTCGAACCAAAAAAAAGGACTCGGTGGTGTGTAGATAAGGTAAGGCTTTTTCTATTTCTTTTTTTTTCGTGTGATTGGTAAAAACTTTTCGTTCCTTTTTCGTTTATCTAAGTTAAGACTAACTTAAGCTTAAGATTAAAAATGGCAGGAGATCTCAGACCCGTGTCATGCTCCTCTTGCTCAATGTGGGAGCTCAGGGACACGGCTGATGTCCCTGACTCCTTCACGTGCTGGAAGTGTGTCCAGCTGCAGCTCTTGTTAGACAGCATGACGGTTCTGGAGCTGCGGATTCACTCACTTAGGAGCATCCGCGTTGCTGAGGAGGTCGTGGATAGCACGTTTAGTGAATTGGTCACACCGCTGATTAGGATTGCTGAGGGAGAAAGGGAATGGGTGACCAAAAGGCAGATAAAGAGCAGGAAGGCAGCGCAGGTGTCCCCTGCGGTCATCTCCCTCCAAAACAGGTATACCGTTTTGGATACTGTTGAGGGAGATGGCTCATCAGGGGAAGGCAGCAGTAGCCAGGTTCATGGCACCGTGGCTGGCTCTGATGTTAGGAAGGGCGGGAAAAAGAGTGGAAGGGCGATAGTCATAGGGGATTCGATTGTAAGGGGAGTAGATAGGCGGTTCTGTGGTCGAAAACGAGACTCCCGAATGGTATGTTGCCTCCCAGGTGCACGGGTCAGGGATGTCTCAGATCGGCTGCAGAACATTCTAAAGGGGGAGGGTGAACAGCCAGTTGTCATTGTGCACAAAGGCACCAATGATATAGGTAAAAAACGGGATGAGGTCCTACAAGCAGAATTTAGGGAGTCAGGAGCCAAGTTAAAAAGTAGGACCTCAGAGGGAGTAATCTCAGGATTGCTACCAGTGCCACGTGATAGTCCGAGTAGAAATGAAAGAATAGGCAGGATGAATGCGTGGCTTGAGAGATGGTGCAGGAGGGAGGGTTTCAGATTTTTGGGACATTGGGACCGTTTCTGGGGGAGGTGGGACTATTGCAAATTGGACGGTCTACACCTTGGCCGGACTGGACCCAATGTCCTTGGGGGTGCTTTTGCTAACGCTGTTGGGGAGGGTTTAAAATAATGTGGCAGGGGGATGGGAACCAAATGAGGTCAGTGGACAGTAAGGTGGTAGAAACTAAAGCCTGTAAGGAACTAGATAATGAAGTCAGCGTGACTAAGGGAAAGAGTAGACAGGGAGCAGATGATGAACGCAAAGGGACTGGTGGTCTGAGGTGCATTTGTTTTGATGCAAGAAGTGTAGTAGGTAAGGCAGATGAATTTAGGGCCTGGATTAGTAACTGGGAGTATGATATTATTGCTATTACTGAGACTTGGCTGAGGAAGGTCATGATTGGCAACTAAATATCCCAGGATATCGATGCTTCTGGCGGGATAGAGAGGGAGGTAAAAGCGGTGGAGGAGTTGCAGTACTGGTCAAAGAGGATACCACAGCTGTGCTGAAGGAGGGCAATATGGAGGACTCGAGCAGTGAGACAATATGGGCAGAACTCAGAAATAGGAAGGGTGCGGTAACAATGTTGGGGCTGTACTACAGGCCTCCCAACAGCGAGCGTGAGATAGAGGTACAAATATGTAAACAGATTATGGAAAGATGTAGGAGCAAAAGGGTGGTGGTGATAGGAGATTTTAATTTTCCCAACATTGACTGGGATTCACTTAGTGTTAGAGGTCTAGATGGAGCAGAATTTGTAAGGAGCATCCAGGAGAGTTTTCTAGAGCAGTATGTAAATAGTCCAACTCGGGAAGGGGCCATACTGGACCTGATGTTGGGGAATGAGCCCGGCCAGGTGGTTGAAGTTTCAGTAGGGGACTACTTTGGGAATAGTGATCACAATTCCGTAAGTTTTAGAATACTCATGGACAAAGACGAGAGTGGTCCCAAAGGAAGAGTGCTAAATAGGAGGACAGCCAACTACACCAAAATTCGGCAGGAGCTGGGGAATGTAGATTGGGAGCAGCTGTTTGAAGGTAAATCCACATTTGATATGTGGGAGTCTTTTAAGGAGAGGTTGATTAGCGAGAAGGAGAGACATGTTCCTGTGAAAATGAGGGATAGAAATGGCAAGATTAGGGAACCATGGATGACAGGTGAAATTGTGAGACGAGACGAGAGGAAAAAGGAAGCATACATAAGGTCTAGGAGGCTGAAGAAAGACAAAGCTTTGAAAGGATATCGGGAATGTAGGACCAATCTGAAACGAGGAATTAAGAGGGCTAAAAGGGGTCATGAAATATCTTCAGCAAACAGGGTTAAGGAAAATCCCAAAGCCTTTTATTCATATATAAGGAGCAAGAGGGTAACTAGAGAAAGGATTGGCCCACTCAAGGACAAAGGAGGAACGTTATGCGTGGAGTCAGAGAAAATGGGTGACATTCTAAACGAGTACTTTGCATCGGTATTCACCGAGTAGAGGGACATGACGGATGTTGAGGTTAGTGACAGATGTTTGATTACTCTCGGTCAAGTCGGCATAAGGAGGGAGGAAGTGTTGGGTATTCTAAAGGGCATTAAGGTGGACAAGTCCCCAGGTCCGGATGGGATCTATCCCAGGTTACTGAGGGAAGTGATAGAGGAAATAGCTGGGGCCTTAACAGATATCTTTGCAGCATCCTTAAACACGGGTGAGGTCCCGGAGGACTGGAGAATTGTTAATGTTGTCCCCTTGTTTAAGAAGGGTAGCAGGGAAAATCCTGGTAATTATAGACCGGTGAGCCTGACGTCAGTGGTAGGGAAGCTGCTGGAGAAGATACTGAGGGATAGGATCTATTCCCATTTGGAAAAAATGGGCTTATCAGTGATAGGCAACATGGTTTTGTGCAGGGAAGGTCATGTCTTACCAACATAATAGAATTCTTTGAGGAAGTGACAATGTTGATTGATGAGGAAAGGGCTGTCGATGTCATATACATGGACTTCAGTAAGGCGTTTGATAAGGCTCCCCATGGTAGGCTGATGGAGAAAGTGAAGTCGCATGGGGTCCAGTGTGTACTAGCCAGATGGATAAAGATGGTTCCGAAGAAGGGTCACTGACCCGAAACGTTAACTCTGCTTCTCTTTCCACAGATGCTGCCAGACCTGCTGAGTGAATCCAGCATTTCTTGTTTTTGTTTTGGATAAAGAACTGGCTGGGCAACAGGAGACAGAGATTAGCAGTGGAAGGGAGTTTATCAAAATGGACACGTTTGACCAGTGGTGTTCCACAGGGACCCGTGTTGGGACCACTGTTGTTTGTGATATACAGAAATGATTTGGAGGAAAGTATAGGTGGTCTGATTAGCAAGTTTGCAGACGACACTAAGATTGGTGGAGTGGCAGATAGTGAAGGGGACTGTCAGTGAATACAGCAGAATATAAATAGATTGGAGAGTTGGGCAGAGAAATGGCAGATGGAGTTCAATCAGGGCAAATGCGGGGTGATGCATTTTGGAAGGTCCAATTGAAGAGTGAACTATACAGTAAATGGAAAAGTCCTGGGGAAAATTGATGTGCAGAGAGATTTGGGTGTTCAGGTCCATTGTTCCCTGAAGGTGGCAACGCAGGTCAATAGAGTGGTCAAGAAGGCATACGGCATGCTTTCCTTCATCGGACGGGGTATTGAGTACAAGGGATGGCAGGTCATGTTACAGTTGTCTAAGACTTTGGTTCGGCCACATTTGGAATACTGCGTGCAGTTCTGGTCGCCACATTACCAAAAGGATGTAGATGCTTTGGAGAGGGTGCAGAGGAGGTTCACCAGGATGTTGCCTGGTATGGAGGGCGCTAGCTATGAAGAGAGGTTGAGTAGATTAGGATTATTTTCATTAGAAAGACGGACGTTGAGGGGGGACCTGATTGAGGTGTACAAAATCATGAGAGGTTTTGACAGGGTGGATAGCAAGAAGCTTTTTTCCCAGAGTGGGGGATTCAATTACTAGGGGTCACGAGTTCAAAGTGAAAGGGGAAAAGTTTAGGGGTGATATGCGTGGAAAGTTCTTTATGCAGAGGGTGGTGGGTGCCTGGAATGCGTTGCCAGCGGAGGTGGTAGATGCGGGCACGATAGCGTCTTTTAAGATGTTTCTGGACAGATACATGAATGGGCAGGAAGCAAAGAGATACAGACCCTTATAAAATAGGTGACATGTTTAGATAGAGGATCTGGATCGGCGCAGGCTTGGAGGGCCGAAGGGCCTGTTCCTGTGCTATAATTTTCTTTGTTCTTTGTTCTTGTTCAGGGTTCCATCGCCTTGGCACCAGTGCCGTCATAGAGTGAAAATCAGGTCAGGGGAACATATGGAGTGAAAACAGCTCACTTCAAAAAGGGAATAGGAAATAGACTTGAAGGGTTAAGATTTTCAATAACTTGTGAAATGTGCAGAAGAAAGAAACTAATTGGAGGGGTGAGTCCATGGAGGGATTCGAACACAAGAATGAGAATATTAAAATTAAGGTGCTGCCAGACAGGGAGCCACTGTAGATCAGTGAGCACAGGGATGATGGGTGATCGGGATATGGTGTGAGTTAGGATACAGGCAGCAGAGTTCTGGATGGGTTGTGGTTTATGGAGGTTTGCAGTGTGTTTCTGCCACATACATTGGGTAGGGAGGGAAATGCAAATAGTTAATGCAGAGTGGAGTTTGTGACAGAGACTGAAGACAATGGCTTAACTCTTCCAAAGCTTTACATGACAAGAATACCAGATCAGTGAAATATGGTTTATAGATCGAATAGTTGGATACAGAGACTTACCAGGGACACCAATAATAGCGGGGATGGGATAGTAAATAAATTGAATCATCTTCAGAGCATAATAGATCCGCAATTCTAATGTTATCCAAAAATAATCTGCAGCAACCAGGCCAAACCAAGAGGAGAAATTGTCCATTGTTGCAACATTCTAATCTATTGTTCTCAGATTCTGATCGATCCTCTCTCTCTCTCTGCAGTGATGGATCCCTGTTCGTGCTGACAGTGATGCTTCCGCTGACACTATGAGCTGGCACATTGAAAGGAGTCCCTTATTAATGGAACAGGGAAACCCTCCAGTGACACATTTAGGGTCCTTAGTGACTGACATTAATTACAGTCAATGAGCAAACAGGTTATGTTAACCCTTTTCAATCCAATACTTTTTGTACCACAATTGTGTAGATGGGATCCCAGTCTAGATGGGATATATGACGTTTGTTGACGGAAGGAATGGTGGAAATACGGGCACTGGCCAGAAGCTTTCAATCCTCCTTGGATCTGGGAGTGATGACAGAGGACTGGAGGGTTGTAAATGTTACACCCTGCTTTAAAAAGGAGACATCAGATAAACCTGTACCTACTGACCAGTCAGTCTAATGTCGGTGGTTGGATATTACTAGAGGCCGTAAACCAATACAAAAAATATATCTTTCTTGGAAAAACATGGGATAATAAATGACAAACAGCACGGATTGGTTCATGGAAAATCATGTCTGATAATTTTGATCAAGTTTGTTGATGACATAACTGTGAGTATTGATGAGGATAGTGTGTTTCCTGTTATGTATCTGGACTATCAAAAGGCCTGTGATCAAATGACATTTCATAGATATGTTATGAAAATGGAACACATGGATTAATGTGAGAGTGATGATGTGGATATGACACTGACTCAGGGACAGAAAGCAGAGCGAAGTGGTGAACAGACATTGTTCAGACTGGGGGAGGGGGATTATACAATGTTGTTTCTCAGGGGTTAGTATTAGAATCAGTGCTCTTCCTGACATGTAGATAGATATACAGGTGATGGAGACTTATACGTAAAAATAAACAATTTCAAATCTTGTAGATGACATGACACTCATAAATAAGGATGGCAAAGGCCCAGACCACAGAATTATCCAATCACACAGACTTTTTTATTTTTAATTTATTCTGGACTCCAATCCAAATATAAATGTATTTCTCACTCGATAACCTATTTGTGTGATTTGCGTGTGAGTGTGTGCATGAATGTGTACCGTATAGTTTTGTTATTTTATTTAGATTCAGTTTAGATTTCAAAGTATAATAAACTCACCTCATGTTTAAAATCACGAAAACCTGTCTGATTTGTTCTTTCACTATCACAAAAGGTAAAAGGTAAAATATTCACTGAGGTGGTCAGCACGTCCAGTGCTAAAAAGGAATAAACCCCGTTGTGATCAAATAAAATACAGGACAAGAAGAGAGCCTGGGACCCCTCCTCACCTGGCTGCAACAGAAATCTGGAGGTTCCAGAGATCGTAACCCGACAACAAACGGCAAATTAGAAGTGTCATAGAGGCACAGAGTTTTACAGCACAGAAACAGTCCCCTCGCCCCACTGTATCTGTGTCGGCCATCAAGCCTGTAAATTCTAATCCCATTTTCCAGCACCTGTCCCGTAACCTTGTATGCAATGGCTTTTCAGGTGCTCATCGAAATACTTCGTAAATGTTGTAAGAGTCCTGCCTCTTCCTTCCATTCAGGTAGTGTGCTCCAGATTCCAAACACCCTCTGGGTGATTTTTCCCCGCAAATTCCCTCTAAACTGCCTGTCCCTAAGCTTAAATCAATGCCCCCCTGGTTATTGACACCTCCGCTAAGGGAAACGTTTCTTCCTACCTACCCTATCAATGCCCCTCATAATGTTTCCTGATTTCTGTCTCTCTCCCTTTTTGAATAAATCAGTTACATTCGCAATAAGGGAGTTGCATGCAGACTGAAATAACTTGGTACAGGTTAAAACCCCAATCTGTTGAAAAGTTGAGTAATATAGCTGGACAGTTCGGGATTTCTCTCCATCCAAAAGCTCGGAAACCTGAAATCCTAAGACTTGTGGGCACCATTTTTCACTTGAAGCTGAAGACTCAAACAGGGTCAGAATCACTAACAGATAGAGTAATGTTAGCTAAGGTAAAACTAGAGCAGAAAAGACTAGAATTAAATTCCAGTGAGAGCGAGAAAGAGCAGAGTGATTGTCAAGAAAGGGAAAAAATGAAAGTGTTCCAGAGGAAGAAGGAGGAAAGGAAGTTAAGGCAGTTCAAATCAACTAAAGGAAGACCCAGTACACCCAGTCAAAGCACAGCGAGTGTGGGAGCTGCTCCTAGCTCAGGACCATGTGCTGAGCTCTTAAACTTCTCCCAATTCATTCCAAAGTTCAATGAGGTGCATGTGGCAGAATTTTTCACCACTTTTGAAAAGCTTGCAAAGCAGCTGAAATGGTCGGAAGAGAGCGGGATGCTATTTTTACAAAACAAAATAACAGGCAAAGCCCATGAGGTTTATTCAGTGCTGCCAGATAAAAGTTCATCAGATTATGAGATGACTAAAAATGCTATCCTGGGTGTATATGAGATAGCATCCGAAGTGTTCAGTAAAACATTCTGGACCCTTGGAAAGCAGCCTGACTAAACTGACCTCGAGTTGGAAGCAGTTAAGCAGCTAAGGAATATAGGAACATAGAATCTGAATTCAACCATTCGTCCCATCGATCCTGCTCCACCATTCAATATGATCATGGCGGATCATCCTCTTCAATGCCTTTTCTCCCACACTATCCTCATATCCCCTTCTGTCAGTGGTATTTAGAAATCTGTCAATCTATACTTTAAACATAGCAATGACTGCGCTTCCACAGAAGGGTAGAGAATTCCAAAGGTTCACAACCCTCTGAGTAAAGAAATTACTCCTCATCTCTGTCCTAAGTGGCTTTGAATTTGTGTCCCTTTGTTCTAGATTCCCCAACCAGGGGAAACATCTTAGCTGCCTTGTCTATCCCTTTAAGTATTTTGTAGGTTTCAATGAGATCACCGTTCATTCTTCGAAACTCCAGAGAATACATGTTCAGTTTCTTCAATCCCTTTCCGTAGAACAGTCCCGCCATCCCAGGAACAAGTCTGGTGAACCTTTGTTGCCTCCCTCTATGGTCATAATATCCTTCCTCAGATAAGGGGACCCAAACTGCACACAGTACTCCTGGTGCGATCTAACCAAGGTTCCATACAATTGAATCAAGACTTCACTACTCCTGTATTCAAAACCTCTTACGATAAAAGTAACATACATTAGCCTTCCTACATGCTTTCTGCACCTGCATGTTAGCTTTAAGTGACCTATTGACATGGACACCCAGGTCCCTTTGTACTTCTACACTTTCTCATGTCTTACCATTTAAGAAATACACTGCACATCTATTCATTCTACCCAAGTGGCCCACCTCACATTTTTCCGCATTATATTCCATCTGCCATGTTCTTGCCCACTCATTCAGTCTGTCCAAATCCCCTTGAAGCCGCTTTGCATTTTCCTCACAACTCACATTCCCACCTAGTTTTGTGCAATCTGCAATCTTGAAAATATTTCTTTGGTCCCCATACCCAATTCATCGATATATATTGTGAACAGCTGGGGCCCAAGTACTGTGCCCTGCGGTACCCCACTAGTCTCATCCTGCCAACGCAAGAATGGCCCGTTCATTCCTACTCTGTTTCCTGCCTGTTAACCAATCCTTACTGCATGTCAGTATATTACCTCCTTTCCCATGTGTTTTAATTTTGCTTACCAAGCTCCTGTGGTGCACTTTATCAAATGCCTTCTGAAAATCCACCAGCTCCCCTTTTCTATTCTGTGAGTAACATCCTAAAAAAAACTCCAACAGGTTCAGCATGAATGATTTCCTTTTCATAAATCCATGTTGACTCTGCCCAATCAGATCCATTTATCACATACTTTAGAATAGATTCCAGCACTTTCCCTAGTACTGATGGAAGCATAACAGGTGTGTAATTCCCAATTTTCTTTTTCCCTCCCTTATTAAAAAGTGGGCTGTCATTTGCGACCTTCCAATCTGCAGGAGGCGTTCCAGAATTGATAGAATTTTGAAAGTGGATCACCAATGTATCTACAATCCCCATAGCTACTTCCTTCAACACTCTGGGATGTAGAATATCAGATCCTGGTGAATTATCAACTTTCAGCACTATTAATTTCTCCAATACAACTTCTTACTCATCCTAATTTCCCTCAATTCCTCATTCTCCCAAATCCCTTGGATGTCTAATTCTGGGAGATTTCTTGTATCCTCCACAGTGAAGAAAGACACAAGATAATCATTTAGCTTCTATGCCATTTCTCTCTTCTCCATTATAAATTCTCCTGACTCTGCCTGTAATGGACCCATATTTGTCTTTGCTAAATGTTTCCTTCATACGTACCGTTAGAAGATTTTACAATGCATTTTTGAGTTTACTTTTGACCAGTAGATATGGACAGTCAAGATAGAGCCCACATATGAAAACCTCAGAGTGGTGATCGTTCTCGAGGAGTTTCCACTGTATTAAGGCAGGCCACCTCCCATTAGAACCCACATAAAGGAACAAAAGGTTCAAACAGCCAGACAGGTTGCAATTCTGGCCGATGAATTTTCCTTTGTACAGAAGGTCTTACCCCAAAGGGAAACCCTTCCCCAGTCATCCCAAAGTTCCGAGAATAAAAGGTAGGAGAGTGATAGGAGCCCGAACAGCCATGGGCAAGAAGGAAAAGTGGGAAATACAGGGGCCCATCCTCAGGCCAAATAGGATGGTACTGCAAGCAGGAGTAACGGATGAAGATCTGTGTGTTTCCATTGTAATAAGGAAGGTCACCATGGAGCTGAATGCTGCAAGTTATGGGAAAACCTGTAGGATTAAACAGGGTCCACCAGATAAGTGCAGATAAAAGGGCCCTGATGGAAAGCACAGCAGATCAAGATGTGTCTTTCACTGTGGCAGTCAGACCCAGTAAAACTACCACAGAGAGTGCGGGAAAACTTAACAAATTCCCTGAGAGTTAGCAGGAACTTTTCCCAAGGATAGGTGACCCCATACCCCTTGAGTGAGGCAGGCAAGTCCACAGTCATACTCAGGGATACAGGGGCCACCCAATTCCTTCTGCTGGCTTTCCCCCAGAGAGTGCAGTGAATGCGAGACTGTTAGTGAATGGTATCAGAAGTCAGTATATGTCCATACCTTTATATCGGCTGCACTTGGGAGTGTGACCTAATTTCAGGACAGTTAACCATCGGGATTGTCCCTAGTTTATCAGTGTGTGGGTCGACCTGCTCCTGGGTAATGATCTGACAGGGGGAAAAGGTGGCAGCTTCCCCAGTGGTTCTAGAGAGACCAAAAGAGGTCAGGGAGACAAAGCATTTACAGGAGAAGGTCCCAGGTATTCTCCCTGATTGTGAAATCTTCTTTGGGATGTTAGAGGACCCAAAGGATGTGTTAAACAGATTTTCCTTAGTTGAGTCTCAACAACCTGATCCAGTGTTAAAAATACAGTGCAATGTTAGCACAGTCTGTCCAAACCAAAACTGAAGCAGAGGGAGTTGCAGAGTGCTACTATTTAAAGAGTGAGGTGCTGATGAGGAAGTGTACACCTCCTCACAGACCTGCGGATGAAGAGTGGACAGTGGATCTCCAGAGAGTGGTGCCGCTGAGGTCCCTTTAAGAAATAATAAGAATGGCCCACGACCTTCTAATGGATGGACATGCCATTGCATGAAAAATCAAAGCCGCATAACACAGCGTTTTGACTGACCATAACTCCACAAAGATGTAGTGGAGTTCTGTCAAACAGGACACACGTGCCAGGTTCTGGGGAAGTCCCAACCTGCAATAAAACCTGCACCCCTCATTCTCATACAAGAACCATTCAGCGGAATGCTGGTGGATTGTGTGGGACACCTGCTGAAAACAAAACGGAATTACCAGTATCTTCTCACCATTATGGGTGTCGTGACCCGATTCCCAGAGGCCATTCTCCTAAAGAACAATCTCTACAAAGGTACTGGTGGAGGGGCTAACCCAATTCTTTTCCTGATATGGGCTGCCTGCTGAGATCCAGATGGATCAGGGCACACATTTTACGTCCAGTATTTTTGAAAAGGTCATGGATATTCTGGACATAACCCTGCTAAAGTTCTCAGCCTATCACCCACAGTCACAAGGGGCTTTGGAGCAGTACCACCAGACCCTAAAGACAATGATCAGGCCATATTGCTATGAGTAACCCCATGACTGGGACAAAGGGATGGGATTTCTCCTGTTGGTGACCAGGGACTTATCTAATGAGTCCACTGGCTTTAGTCTCTCTGAGTTAGTTTATGGACACGAAGTGAGAGGTCCTCTTAAACGAATCAAGGAGAGGTTTTTGGGACACAGGGATGTGTCTTCCATTTTAGACCACATTTCCATGCTCTGGGAGTGGCTCACGAGACCCTGTGCAATGGCTCAGGGACACCTAAAGACCTCTCAGGCAGCTATGAAAAGATAAGCAGACAAAAATGCCAAGGCTGGAACATTTCAGCCCAGAGACCATGTATTGTTACTACTCTCACTGCAGGGTGAACCCCTGAAATCCCAGTTCAGTGGTCCATATCGAGTGGCGAAAGGAATACTCAGGTTAATTATTTAATTGACACCCAGACCAAAGGAAAAAAGTAAAGGCTGTGGAGGGGACAGACAAGTACAGATCTGTCAGACGGTCAGGAGGGAAGGATTAAAAAGAATCGTGAGGACAGGTTAGAGGAGGGCCAGGAGAATTCCCAACTGGAATCCCCTACTCTCAGATTAGCCAACCCTGAAATGTTAGATAGATTAGACCACATGCTCTCTTCCTTAAATGCAAGTCAAAGAGGCAACCTAAAAAGGCTGCTAACAGCAATTACAGGGAAAGGAAAGTTCCCTTGAGATGCCTCACCTAGTCAAAGTGCCACAAGAGAGTGCAGTGAAAGTTTGACAGACCCTTGCGAGCGGTAATGACTCCGAGGACATAGGGCAGATCAGAATAAAAGATCCTCCCCATCGTAAAGTGAAATTGGAATTGAAAATACCCTGAAGTAAACAGCACTTGTGTACCTCACCAGAAAGCTAAGAACCAAATGATCAGGTCTTAAACTCAAAGCAAATATAACCCAACAGTTCAAAGCAGAACTCTGCAAGAACAACCAGGATCAAACCTGACACATAACCATCCCAGACAAAACTCCAACACAATTAGATCAGTACAACTGAAACAGACAACGTCAGCTGCAGTAATTCTAAGATTAATGTGAGAATTTGAGAAGTTATTATTGAGAATGAATGTTTGTTTCCTTCCATTTCTTCCCACAATTCTGTCATGAAATGTTCCCATTCTCACTTTTCTTTCCATGTGCTGTGGCGGTGTCAACATAACACCATATGCCCAATGAGGAATTTTAATTCATCGGTTGGAAACTTACACTAATCATTTAATGGAGAAAATCCTGCAGTTAACCTTGAAAAAACAGGCAGCCAAGATTGCCACCACAATTGTTATCTGAAACACCTTTTCACATTCCAAGGCCTCCAACAGGAGACACATATATTATGAGCCTGGATCTAAATCACTGGCTTGCTCTAGTGATTGAATTACCTAAGGTTACAATCATTAACGCGGCATACAAGGCCATCCTGACACATTGACTTTGAAAGAGCAATCTTCTCCAACAGTAAATACTGGTATCCTGAGCACTGGGGAGATAGAATTTCTAACTTTGAATCTCATTATCAGGGTACAAAGAATACACAGAGGCAGTCATGGGACCTTCTGTGTATCTCTGTGAAAGCTGGGAGTTTACACTGGTCAAAGACAGACAAGCCAGTGATTCAAACTGTGCAGAAGCAGAAGGGTTGTGTCCCCGCCTCTCTCTCTCCGTCTCTCTCTCCACCTAACAACACAAGTTTGAAAACCACATGCGACAGTGGGCCATCCAAGCCTACAGTTTGCTATAGACAGAGTAACCAGGGGAAGAAAGCTACCTACAAATCTGCCTCCAAGAAAACACTGAGCCATGTGAGCCTGCCACAAATGCACTTTAACCAGCCAAAGACTTCAAGAATACAACTTCAGCCAGAAGACCACCGAATCGTCCAACCTCACAGAATGAGTATTTTATTTATAATATTAATTCTGGATTCCAATCCAACCACAAATATACTTCTCACTTTGGAAATTATTTCTGTGTGATTCTCGTGTGAGTGTGTGCATAAATGCGCGGTTATTTTTTATGATTTTATTTAGATCGGGTTTAGATTGTTCAGTATAATAAACTCAGCTCTTCCGTGTTCAAACTTAAGAGAACTGGTCAGATCGGATCCTTCACCATCACACCAAAGGTAAAAGCTAAAATACTCACTGAGATAGTAAGCACAGCCACTGTTTAAAAAGGACAAACACTGTTGCAGTCAAATAAGAGGAAGGACAAGAGGGGTGACTGTGACCCCTCTTCACCTGGCCGTAACAATAGACAGGGTTGGGAATGGAGGGAATATGGGGATGAACTCAGCTCAGCATTTAACAGGTACCAGAGGTTGAAAACTTCCTGGTTCCACCTCAGTCAACGGCCAGTGAGGGGGATGCAGATCGTGGATAGGGAATAGAGTTTGTGACAGTAACTGAAGATAATGACGACAATCTTCTCATGCTTTTAATTGACAAGAACACGAAATCAGTGAAATATGGTTAATGAATCTAATAGCAGGATACTGAGACTTACCAGGGACACAAATAATAGCGAGGATGGGATAGTAAATACATTGAATCATCCTCAGAGCATAATAGTCCCGATATTCTAATGTTATCCAATCTGCAGTAAGCAAGCCAAACCAAGTGCAGGAAGTCCTGCTGTCCATTGTTGTAACATTCCAATCTATTGTTCTCAGATTCTGACCCAATGTTGTAACATTCCAGTCTACTGTCCTCAGATTCTGACCGATTGTTGTAAAATTCCAATCTTTTGTTCTCAGATTCTGATCCATTGTTGTAACATTCCAATCTATTGTTCACAGATTCTGATCCATTGTTGGAACAAAGAACGCAGAAAATTACAGCACAGGAACAGGCCCTTCGGCCCTCCAAGCCTGCGCCGATCCAGATCCTCTATCTAAACATGTCGCCTATTTTCTAAAGGTCTGTATCTCTTTTCTTCCTGCCCATTCGTGTATCTGTCTAGATACATCTTAAAAGACGCCATCGTGCCCGCATCTACCACCTCCGCTGGCAACGCGTTCCAGGCACCCACCACCCTCTGCGTAAATAACTTTCCACGCATATCCCCCCTAATCTTTTCCCCTTTCACTTTGAACACGTGTCCTCCAGTAATTGAATCCCTCACTCTGGGAAAAAGCCTCTTGCTATCCACCCTGTCTATACCTCTCATGATTTTGTACACCTCAATCAGGTCCCCCCTCAACGTCCGTCTTTCTAATGAAAATAATCCTAATCTACTCAACCTCTCTTTATAGCTAGCGCCCTCCATACCAGGCAACATCCTGGTGAACCTCCTCTGCACCCTCTCCAAAGCATCCACATCCTTTTGGTAATGTGGCGACCAGAACTGCACGCAGTATTCCAAATGTGGCCGAACCAAAGTCCTATACAACTGTAACATGACATGCCAACTCTTGTACTCAATACCCCGTCCGATGAAGGAAAGCATGCCGTATGCCTTCTTGACCACTTTATTGACCTGCGTTGCCACCTTCAGGGAACAGTGGACCTGAACACCCAAATCTCTCTGGATATCAAGTTTCCACAGGACTTTTCCATTTACTGTATAGTTCACTCTTGAATTGGATCTTCCAAAATGCATCACCTCGCATTTGCCCCGATTGAACTCCATCTGCCATTTCTCTGCCCAACTCTCCAGTCTATCTATATTCTGCTGTATTCTCTGACAGTCCCCTTCACTATCTGCTACTCCACCAATCTTAGTGTCGTCTGCAAACTTGCTAATCAGACCACCTATACTTTCCTCCAAATCATTGTTGCAACATTCCAATCTATTGTTCTCTGATTCTGATCTATCCTGTCTCTCTCTCTCTCTCTCTCTCTCTCTCTCTCGAGCCACTGATATCTGTTAGTGCCGGAGGTTATGCTCCCGCTGATACTATGAAATAACACATTGAAAGGAGCCCCTTATTAACAGAAGAAGGAAACCCTCCAGTGACACAGTTCAGGTCCATGGAGACTGACATTAATTACAGTCACTGAATAAACAGGTTCAGTTACCACTTTCAATCTAAAACTTTTTGCACCACAACAAAGTTGCACATTTACCTGGCCTGGATGGGATGTATGAGGGTTGCTGAGGAAAGGTATGGTGCAAATAGCAGAGGCACTGTTCAGAATCTTTCAGCCATCTTTGGATATGGGAGTGATAGAAGATGTAAACCCTCCAGTGACACAAAAGGTTCACGAATGTCCTTTAGGGAAGGAAATCTGCTGTCCTTACCTTTTCCGACCTACATGTTACTCCAGACCCACAGCAATGTTGATGACTCTTACATGCCCTCTGAAATGGCCTAGCCAGCCACTCAGTTGCATCTCATTGCTTTAAGGCAATAAAAAGGAATGAAACCGTATGGCCCTCCCGGCATCGACCTAGGCACTAGAAATGACAATGACAAACCCAGCCCTGTCGACCCTGCAAAGTCCTCCTTACTCACGTAGTCGAAGTGTCACAAATACCTGCAGGTAGGACTGTCCCAGAGATCAAAGTGGAGAGTAAAAAAGACTCCTCCCCCACAGTCAGAGGGAAAGGGAACCACTCATCCCCTGAAGACAAAAGTCTTTGCATGAATCAGGGAGTTCAGGATAGACCCGCTCCCACCCCCACAGCTGTCCTGAGGGGAAAGAAAGGGAAGGATTACAGAAGACTTGGCACCTAGATTGGTGAATGAATGGCCCTTCTATATCTTATATTTCTCAGACTCTGTTATGAAATGCACCGCTTGTCTTTAAATGGCACTTCGTTCCCCTGGGTGTGGAGGTGTCAGGCAAACCCCCGCCTGCCAAGACTGAGGCACACGTAATTTCACCACATGAACATTAAAACTTAAACATTTTAAGTCCATGACCGGAAAGATGTTTGAATACTACCAGACAATGTGAACACAAAGGGAGCCAGTACCTGCCCCAATACACAGAAAGAGACCGGGTCCGGCCAGTCGGTCACGTGGCCACCTGCTGGACGATTCGGGGTGTTTTAAACTGGAAAACAGATTATGAACTCAGAACAACATGTGCTCAAGGACTAAGAACATCACCTCTCCTGTCTGCCTGCCTTCATCTTTTCCCACGGAACTGAATCTTGTGAAAACACATGAAACTTAAAGAGAGAATGGTTTCCTCTGTGAACAAGGTTTTACGAAGACTACTGGGTCTCAACGAAATGAAAGATCAGATATTCAATCAAGGAATACAGCGAGCTCGAGAAACAGTGACAAGAATTGCCTCAAACTGTTCTCCTTATCTTCTGTTCTGCTCTTTTCTGTCCCTATTTGCATGTTTATATCGCATGTGCATGCTAGTGTTGGCACATCGTATATCCGTGGGTGTGAACCATACTAGAGTTTAAGTTGAAGGTTTAATAAATTTCATTCTTTCTTCTTTAAGCAAAGAAAGCCTGGTTGTGCTCATGTCTTTGCCTTATGATTGAAAAGTTGTGAACAAGTATTCATAAAGTGGAAGCTCAAAACACAGTGTGTTTAAAATTAAACCCTGTTACAATAAGGCCAGATTACGACAGTAAAAGACCCCTGGACAGAGTTCTCAAGTGGTCGTAACACGAAATCTGTTGCTGCCCTTCCTATATTTCAGAACTGACCACGCGTTGAATTGTACTCATTGGTTGTAAATTGCTTTGGGACATGCAGTGGCCATGATAGGCGCTACATAAATGGAAGTCTTGTCTTTTATTTTCAATGCCAGAATGTAGGAAAATAGCTAAGTGACAGAAAGCAGTGAGTCGTGGAGAATGGTTAATGTTCAGTCTGGAGTGCTGTACTCAGTGGTGTTCCCCAGGGTCACTGTTGGGATCACTGTTGCTGTATGTTAATACAATCGGCCTATGTACAGAGGGGATAATGTCAAAGTTTTCAGATGGCAGGAAACTCTGAAATGATAATAAGCAGTGTGAAGGATAGTAACAGACATCAGGAGGACAGAGACTGACTTGTAAAATAGGTAGGGACATGGCAGAAGTAATTTAACACAGTGAAGTGTGAAGTGATGTTGTTTTGTCGGAAGTGTAAGGGAAGGCAATGTAGACAAATGGATTAAATGAAGAGACAGGAACAGAGAGACTATTGTGTATTCACACAGATCTTTGACGGTTGCACAAAAGTTGATAATTTTATTCACTGATATTCAAACTTCTGACATTTGCTAGATAAAAATACTATTGAGAACCAGGCTGAATATGGAAGGTCCAGAATTTTCAATCATAAGGTCAGAAGTGGGGATGTTCGCTGATGATTGCACAATGTTCAGCACCATTCGCAACTCCTCTGATACTGAAGCAGTCCGTGCAGAAATGCAGCAATACCTGGGCAATATCCAGGATTGGGCTGATAAGTGGCAAGTAACATTCGCGCCACATAAGTGCCAGGGAATGACCATCTCCAACAAAAGAGAATCTAACCATCTCCCCTTGACATTCAACGGCATTACCATCGCTGAATCCCCCACTATCAACATCCTCGGGGCTACCATTGACCGAAAACTGAACTGGAGTAGCCATATAAAAACCGTGGCTACACGAGCAGGTCAGAGGCTAGGAATCCTGAGGCGAGTAACTCACCTCCTGACTCCCCAAAGCCTGTCCACAATCTCCAAGGCAAAAGTCAGGAGTGTGATGGAATACTCTCCACTTGCCTGGATGGGTGCAGCTCCAACAACACTCAAGAAGCTTAACACCATCCAGGACAAAGCAGCCCGCTTGATTGGCACCCGATCTACAAACATTCACTCCCTCCACCACCGACGGACAGCGGCAGCATGTGTGTACCATCTACAAGATGCACTGCAGCAATGCACCAAGGCTCCTTCGACAGCAACTTCCAAACCCGCGACCTCTACCAACTAGAAGGACAAGGGCAGCAAATACATGGGAACACAACCACCTGCAAGTTCCCCTCCAAGTCACACACCACCTTGACTTGGAACTATATCGCCGTTCCTTCACTGTCGCTGGGTCAAAATCCTGGAACTCCCTTCCCAACAGCACTGTGGGTGTACCTACCCAACATGGACTGCAGCGGTTCAAGAAGGCAGCTCACCACCACCTTCTCAAGGGCAATTAGGGATGGGCAATAAATGCTGGCCTGGCCAGCGATGCCCACATCCTGTGAATGAATAAGAAAAAAGAAGGGAAGTGAAAAAGCAAATAAGAGAAGCAAAGAGAGAGCATGAAAAGAGACTGGCGGCTAGCATTAAAGGAAATTCCAAAGTTTCAATAGGCTTGTAAATAGTAAAAGGTTAGTAAAAGGAGGAATGGGGCCGATTTGAGACCATAAAGGGGATTTACACATGGAGGCAGAGGGCATAGTTGAGGCACTAGATAAATACTTTGCATCTATCTTTTGCAAGGCAGAAGATATGGAATTATTTCCTTTATTAGCTGAAGTATAAAATATAAGAGCAGGGAGGTTACGCTGGAACTGTAGAACTCACTCGTTAGACCGCAACTTGAGTACTGTGTACAGTTCTGGTCACCTCATTACAGAAAGGATGTAATTGCACTAGAGAGGGTACAGAGGAGATTTACGAGGATGTTGCCAGGATTGTAAAAATTTAGCTATGAAGAAAGGTTCGATCGTCTGGGGCTCTTCTCCTTGGAACAGAGAAGGCAGAGGGGAGATCTGATTGAAATGTACAAAATTGCGTGAGGCCTGATTAGAGTGGTGGTGAAGGGTCTATTCACCTTATCAGAGAGGTCAGTGACGAAGTGGCATAGATTTAAAGTGCTTGGTAGAAGACTACAGGGTAGATGAGGACTTTACTTTCTCCCAGAGGGTGGTGGGTGTCTGGCATTCATTGCCCGAAAGGATAGTTGAGGCAGGAACCCACAACTCATTCCAAACGGAATATGCACCTCATGTGCCAAAATCTATCAAATTCTGGAACGTGGGATGAGAATGGATGGATCGTTTTTAGGTAGCACGATGAGCCAAGTGGTCTCTTTCTGTGCGATAAACGTTCTATGATTCTAAGATGCAATCCAGGCAATGTTGAAAGAGGAGGTAAGTCATACACTAGAGTTGTTTAAAATTGACAAAGAGGAAGTATTAGTTAAGCTATCTGTACTTGAAGTGGATAAAGACAAGGAGCAGATAACATGCATCCAAGGATACTGAGGGAAGTGAGGGTGGACTTCGCAGAGGTACTGACCATAATTGTTCAATCTTCCTTAGACTCGGGGGTGATGACAGAGGGCTGCAAAATTGCAAACGTTACACCCTTGTTCAAAGGAGGGTGTAGAGATAAGCCCAGCCACTACAGACCAGTCAGTTTAATTACAGTGGTGGGAAAACTTTTAGGAAAAATAATTTGGGACAAAATAAATAGTCACATGACAAATGTGATTTCATAAAGGAAAGCCAGCATGGATTTCTTAAGGGAAAATCATGTTTAACTAACTTGCTGGAGTTTTTGGAGGTGGTAACAGAGAGAGTTGATGAAGGCAATGCTGTTGCTGGAGTGTACATGGACTTTCATACAACAGTCTATTCAGATTCAATTGAACCATTACTTCGATCTTGGAATTCAGAGTAGATTCTCAAAATTTGCCGATGACACCAACCTTGGAGGAGTGGTAAACAGTGAGGATGATATAAACTGCCTACAACAGGATAGAGATAGGCTATCAGAATGGGCAGAGAAGTGGCATTTCAAATTTAATACAGAGGAATATGAGGTGATGCATTGTGGCAGGAGCAATAGTGTGAGGCTATGCAGACAGAATGGTACAGTTCTAAAGAGTGTGCAGGAACAGATGGACCTGTGTGTGGATGTGCAGAGAACTTTGAAGGTGGCAGGACATATTGCGAGAATTACTACAAAGCATATGAGATCTTGAGCTTCTTTAATAGAGGCATAGAGTACAAAGCAGGCAGTTATGCTGAAAATGTATACAACTCTGGTTAGGCCCCAAGTGGAGTATTGTGCCCAGCTCTGGTCATCATATGTTAGGAAGGTTGTGAGGATCCTTGAGAGGGTGCAGAGGAGATTTACCTGAATAGTTCCAGGGATGGGGTTTTTGTTACAATACCAGGTTGAAAAAGCTGGGGTTGTTCTCGCTGGAGTAATTGAGATTGAGGGAATATTTCCTAGAAGTGTGCAAGATTATGAGAGAATCACAGAGAATGACAGACCTGTTACAGAACATACGGAATCCATTCAGCCCATCGTATCTGCACCTGTACTCCGAGCGAGCAATTCACTTGGTGCCATTTCCCTGCCTTTTCCCCATAATCCTCTACATTCTTCCTTTTCAGGTGTCTAAATAATTCCCTTTCGAATGTGTCAACTGAACCTATCTCAATCACACTCTCTGACAGATCCTAACCACTAACTGTGTGAAAATGTTTTCCTCATGTTGGCATTGCTATTTTTTAAACCAAGTACATTAAATCTATGCCCATCCGTTCTTGATCGTTTGACGAGTGGGAACAGTTTCTCCCTACCTACTCTGTCCAGACCCCTCATGATTTTGCGAGGTTTAGATAAGATATAGACAAGGAAAAACTGTTCCCATTAACTGATGAAACACGGGCCAGGGAACACAGATGGAAGGTTTTGGGTAAGAGATGCAGGGGAAGATGAGGAAGAACGTTTTTACACAGTGGATGGTGATGAGCTGGAACTCACTGCCCATGAAGGTGGTGGAAGTCGAGACAATCAATGATTTAGGAACATCGGACCATAAGAGCAGGAGTAGGCCGTTCAGTCCATCCAGCCTGACCTGCCATTCAATATGATCGTGGCTCATCATCCACTTCAATGCATTTTATCCTCATATCCTCTTATCTCATTGATATTTAGAAATGAGTCAATCTCTGCTTTAAACATAAACAATGACTGAGCTTCCACAGCCCTCTAGGGTAGAGAATTCCAACGATTCACAACCCTCTGAGTAATGAAATTTTTCCTCATCTCTGTCCTAAGTGGCTTCCCACTTATTTTGAAATTGTGTCTGCTAATTCGAGACTCCCCAACATCTACCATGTCTATCACTTTCAGTATTTTGTAGGTTTCAATGAGATCACCTCTCATTCTTCGAAACTCTAGAGAATACAGGCCCAGTTTCCCCAATCTCTCTTCATGGGATAGTCCCGCCATCCCGGGAACAAGTCTGATGAACCGTCGTTGCACTCCCTGTATGGCAATAATATCCTTCCTAATTAAGGGGACCAAAAATGCACACAATACTCCAAGTGCGGTCTACTAAGGTACTATACAACTGTAACACGACTTCACTACTCCTGTACTCAAATCCTCTTACGATAAAGGCTAACATGCCATTAACCTTTGTAATTGTTTGCTGCACCTGCATGTTAGCTTTCAGTGACGTATTGGCAAGGACACCCAGGCCCCTTTGTACATCTACACTTCCTAATGTATCATTTAAGAAATAATCTGCACATCTATTCCTCCTACCAAAGTGGATTACCTCATAGTTTTCCACATTATATTCCACCTGACACGTTCTTGCCCACTCACTAAGTCTGAACAATTCCCCCTGAAGCCGCTTTGCATCTTCCTCACAATACACATTCCCACCTAGTTTTGTGTCGCACACAAGCTTGGAAATATTACATTTGATCACCACATCCAAATCATTGAAATATATTGTGAACAGCTGAGGCCCAATCTCTGATCCCTGCAGTACCCCACTAGTCATAGCATGCCAACGCGAAAATTAGAACTATTAGAACATTACAGCGCAGTACAGGCCCTTCGGCCCTCCAAGCCTGCTCCGATCCAGATCCTCTATCTAAACATGTCGCCTATTTTCTAAGGGTCTGTATCTCTTTGCTTCCTGCCCATTCGTGTATCTGTCTAGATACATCTTAAAAGACGCTATCGTGCCCGCGTCTACCACCTCCGCTGGCAACGCATTCCAGGCACCCACCACCCTCTGCGTAAAGAACTTTCCACGCATATCCCCCTAAACTTTTCCCCTCTCACTTTGAACTCGTGACCCCTAGTAATTGAATCCCCCACTCTGGGAAAAAGCTTCTTACTATCCACCCTGTCTATACCTCTCATGATTTTGCACACCTCAATCAGGTCCCCCCTCAACCTCCGTCTTTCTAATGAAAATAATCCTAATCTACTCAACCTCTCTTCATAGCTAGCGCCCTGCATACCAGGCAACATCCTGGTGAACCTCCTCTGCTCCCTCTCCAAAGCATCTACATCATTTTGGTAATGTGGCGACCAGATCTGCACGCAGTATTCCAAATGTGGCCGAACCAAAGTCTTAGACAACTGTAACATGACCTGCCAACTCTTGTACTCAATACCCCGTCCGATGAAGGAAAGCATGCCGTATGTCTTCTTGACCACTCTATTGACCTGCGTTGCCACCTTCAGGGAACAATGGACCTGAACACCCAAATCTCTCTGCACATCAATTTTCCCCAGGACTTTTCCATTTACTGTATAGTTCACTCTTCAATTGGATCTTCCAAAATGCATCACCTCGCATTTGCCCTGATTGAACTCCATCTGCCATTTATCTGCCCAAATCTCCAATCTATCTATATTCTGCTGTATTCTCTGACAGTCCCCTTCACGATCTGCGACTCCACCAATCTTAGAGTCATCTGCAAACTTGCTAATCAGACCTCCTATCCTTTCCTCCTAATCAGTTATGTATATCACAAACAATAGTGGTCCCAGCACGGATCCCTGTGGAACACCACTGGTCACACGTCTCCATTTTGAGAAACTCCCTTCCACTGCTACTCTCTGTCTCCTGTTGTCCAGGCAGTTCTTTATCCATCTGGCGAGCACACCCTGGACCCCATGCGACTTCACTTTGTCCATCAGCCTACCATGGGGAACCTTATCAAACGCCTTACTGAGATCCATGTATATGACATCTACAGCCCTTCCCTCATCAATCAACTTTGCCACTTCTTCAAAGAATTCTATTAAGTTCTATATGTACATGTCAATGCCATTAAGTTGTCACGGTGGTTGAATAGACACAGCAGGCTGGCAATGGGTCAAGATATGACCTTTTGTAAAGGAATTCATACAGTCAAGGCAGCTGTTATCTGGAGGCCCCTCCCCTCCTCCTCCCCCACCCCCCCACTCCCCACTGAACGACAATGACAATGACTTAAACCAGGCTCAAAGTACCATCATGGAAGGGTAGTTAGTTAATTACTGACCAATCAAATGAACAGAAATGGCCTTTTACCTAATATGGAACAGAACTAAACTGGGAAATGTGTATAAAGTAAGAACTTGTAAGACCCCAAAAGCGCACATCATCATCAAGAAGAAGACAGAAGATAGACTCCAGTGAAGAGACAATGTTCCACAGTTAACCGGAGGTTGAGGACCGGGTGTTCCATTGTGAACACAACTGCTGACCACTGCTCTTTGCTCAGTATTACCATGTTCTGCTTATTGTGCAGAACTTCATTCAGTCTGTGAAGCTTGTGATAAAAATCCTCGTACACATGTAGTTTTATCGCTAGTCTGAGCTGCAAGTCCCTTTTAGATCTGATCTCCCAACATAGACTGTCATTGTACTTGACCTAAGTCTGACAATTACATTAAATCAAACCGCAGATCTTACAAGTAGTGCTGAAACCCGGGACTTTGACTGCAATGCAAACCGAGGGTGTTGTAGCAAAGTTTCGCAAACATAGGAATATTCGTTTGACCAGTGAAAATTATTGCAGGGATAAACTCTTTTGAGGGGCAGACGAGTATACTGACCCAGTGAAGTCTCTTTAAATACACAGTATGTTACAAAACGACAATGGGAAGAAGGGTCTCTGGGATACAGATGAGGAAGAGTTAAGCACTAAGTGTAATATGGACAGTATCCAGTCCCTGTTAGGAGACTGCGTATGGAAGTATGAACACGTTCCTTTTAAAATATAGTGAAGTTTATCCAGGCACACGTCTTGGCTAAACATCAGAAGGGTGAAAAGGCTTTAAATCTGACTCCATGTGCAGCATCACACTGTGCACAGTACGATGAGGAAGTGTTAGAGTCACAGGTGAGAGAAATGGTATCTCAAAGTGAACAGACCCAGCAGCAGCAGCAGACACAGCTACATGAGTTACACAATAAGCTTGTGTACTTCACTGTCACTATACAACAACAGACACTTAATGCAGGACAGGCTTGTGCAGTTCAGCAGCAGTTAGAGTTCGCAGAGAAACATATTGTCACTGTCACACAGGATAATGTCCAGTTGACCCAGAAGCTAGAGGATTCTAGAAGTATCCTTAGGGAGTTACAGGAGTGACCCCACCGGAAGACAGAGCATGCACAGTACAGGTCTAACATTCAGTGATTGCAAACCCAGAGGGAAGCAGCTCCCAGTCGGGTGTAGCAGCCGTCACAAAAAGCAGAGTATCACGCAGGTGGCACTAAAACGGAGCAGGAGGCCTCAGAGGGGGACAATGTTGGAGAGGGAGAACGTTTACCAATCTGTCCCGTGAAGGTAACCTCCTTGATAGGCTGTCCCGTTAATGTGGTGACAACACCGAATGGAACAGTCTGTTACTCTCAATCCCAACAAGTCACGTGTGAGATTGAGATATAAAAGGAAAGGAAATCATTCGGAGCCACAGTAAGGCTGAAACAATGTCTGAGGAGAACAGGAGGAAAAGCTTGTGTTTGAGTAAGTGTGTCTGTGGTGAAGTTCCCCTCTCCTGATGGGGGAGCCTGTGGATCCACCAGGAGAAATCATTCCATCTCCCACTGAGTCCGGTGTCCTGGGTGGGGCTGAGACCTGTGAGGGTCAACGCTCTCGACCACCTGTTCCTGCCGTCCAGGATGGATCCGACCCGGAGGTTGATTTGAATCATGTTAACAGTGCTCTGTCTGCTGGTACTGTGGCGCTGGCAGGGTGGGAGATGGCCTCCTCTCTCTACCTCGGGTCCTGCTCCAGCTGGATTTCCAGAGTCAAGAAACAACTGCCTCCCCCGAGGCTGATCACAAGCCCGGGCACCGAGGGGGAGAGGGTGTCCTGAACCACAGGCACTCATATTCCCAGTTGCCCCAGAGGAATATAGGAATGACTCCTCCACCACCGATCCTGGGGGTGTGATCATGAGGGAGGTGAGACTCGCTGGCGTGGCCGGGATGTCCACACCACATTGTGTGGTGGGTGTGTCGGCCACTGGCTGTGACGGCCCGGAGGAGGATGGAGTCTCGGTGAGGGGCACGGAGGACGACCTTGAATCCATTGCCTGTGAGGCGGTGGACTCTCTCATGCCTCCTACCGAGTCTCCTCTCATCCCCATTGCCGAACTCCGGGACTTCCTTGCTGCTTGCAGGGATTGTCCCAATAAAGTTCAGCTGGCCCTTGACCAGTGTGTGTAGCTGGCGCTGATCATCAGGTATGTCCATCTTGCCCTCAAGGAGGGTTGCAAATGTGCAGACATGAAAAAGGTCGTGCGCTGACCGATCAAAGTGTTCCTCTCCGGGTTGCTGGGTGAGTTTAAGGCGATGAGCAGTTCCACTCTCTCCTCACAGTAAGGTATTGGTGACAGGATGGTGGTATTTTTGACATGAAGATATCCATAGCCAGCCTCAACATCAACAGCAGCAGGGCGTCTCTCAGCCGTTTTATCACAATCTCAGAATCCTCAGGGAAGGGAGATATGTGATGATTTTTATGCAGGAAACCCACAACGTTCCGGGAGATGAAGTCACCTGGCTCCTGGAGTGACTGGGTGACTTGATGGATTAGCTCCCTCGACTTTGTCGATGCCTGGTGGAATCTCAATTCCGATTCCAGTGCTTTCATCAGGATTACTTAGGAGCAGGCTTCCGAATCGACAGCCTCTACATTTCACATCTCGGTGGCCTCCATTTGGCTGATTCAGTGCTGGGACCACCTGCTGGTGTGGGCGGAGTTCACTCCGCTCGTCACGGGGGCTGGGTCAATGTACTGGCACTTTAACAACCGGCTGCTGGAGAACGAGTGATTCCGGGACTCGTTACGTCGATACACGGCCGCCTGGAGAAGGAAGCAGAGGGGCTTCCCCTCCTTGAGGCTATAGTGGGATGTGGGCAAGAATCACATTCACGCCTTCTGTCAGGAGTACGTAAAGGGATCGACCAAGAAGGCGGGAAGCCGAGATCGGGCACCTAGAGAGGGAGGTACGTGACTTGGAGTCCCGTGTTGGTCAGGCCATCACGGAGCCGGCCCTGTGGCAGGTATACAAATAGAAGGACGTGCGGAGGGACCTGCAGCTCATAGGGTCCCAAGGAGTGCACGTGAGGTCTCGGATCCAGATCCGCGAAGACTTGGACCACGCCACACCCTTCTTCTACTCACTGGAAAAATGGTGGGGGTCGGTAAGAAGCTCATCGAGCTCCTGGCCGACGATGGATCCTCCATTATGGATCCAGAGGGAATGTAACTTTTGGTACGAACCTATTACAGTGCGTTGTTCTCTCTGGACCCGTCCAGCGAGGAGACGTGCAGAGTTCTATGGGAGGACCTGCTGAATGTCAGCCTGGAGAACGCCGAAGGATTGGGGGCCCTGCTTGCATTGGCGGAGCCGTACGGATCACTCCGCCAGTTCTCGAAGGGCAAATCACAGGGGCTGTACGGGCTGACCGCGGAGCTCCGCAGGGCGTTCCGGGATGCCCTCGGGAACGACTGCGCCTGGGTCCTGGGGAAAGCCTGGCAACCAGGAGATGCCCCTCTCGTGGCACAGGGTGGTTGTTGACCTGTTGCTGAAGAGGAATGATCTCTGCTTGCTTAAGAAATGGTGCCCAGCCTCCCTCCCCAGCACGGATTGGAAGATCTAACCCGTCCAGGAATTCCCAGAGAAACACACCTCCAGAGACACAGTAACTACAGTCCCCATACCTCGTCCGGAGTTGGGTCAGCAAATCCACTCGTTTTACTGACAGTCTGTAGCAGCTCACAACACAACCTCCGGAAAACCATCCACAGCACCGCCACTAACTTTACTATCGCAGAAGTAAGTCAAATGCCCCTCACCTGTAAGTTGGATGCCTGGTCCTTTTAAATAACACTAGAACAAAGAATAATACAGCACAGGAAAAGGCCATTCGGCCCTCCAAGCCTGCGCTGATCTTGATGCCTGTCTAAACTAAAACATTCTGCACTTCAAGGGACCGTATCCCTCTATTCCCATCCTATTCATGTATTTGTCAAGATGCCTCTTAAACGTCGCTATTGTACCTGCTTCCACCACCTCCCCCGGCAGCAAGTTCCAGGCACTCACCACCCTCTGTGTAAAGAACATCCCCTCTGTACTTTGCCCCTTGCACCTTAAACCTATGTCCCCTAGTAACTCTCTCTTTCACCATGGGAAAAAGCTTCTGACTATCCACTCTGTCCATGCCACTCATAACCTTGTAAACCTCTATCATATCGCCCCTCCATCTCCGTCGCTCAAGTGAAAACAATCCGAGTTTATCCAACCTCTCCTCATAGCTAATACCCTCTAGACCAAGCAACATCCTGGTTAACCTCCTCTGTACCTTCTCCAAAGCCTCCACATCCTTCTGGTAGTGTGGCGACCAGAATTGAAAGCACTACTCCAAGTGTGGCCTAACTAAGGTTCTGTGGACCTGTACGCCCAGATCTCTCTGCCTGTCAATACTCCTAAGGGTTATGCCATTTACTCTATACTTCCCACCTGTATTAGACCTTCCAAAATGCATCACCTCACATTTTTCCGGATTAAACCCCATCTGCCATTTCTCCGCTCAAGTCTCCAACCGATCTATATCCTGCTCTATCCTCTGACAATCCTCATCACTATCCGCAACTCCAGCAACCTTTGTGTCGTCAGCAAAGTTACCATTCAGACCAGCTACATTTTCCTCCATATCATTTATACATACTACAAACATCAAAGATCCCAGCACTGATCCCTGCGGAACAACACTAGTCACATCCCTCCATTCAGAAAAGCACCCTTCCACTGCTAAATTCTGTCTTCTGTGACCGAGCCAATTCTGTATCCATCTTGCCAGCTCACCTCTGATCCCGTGTGACTTCACCTTGTGTATCGGTTTGCCATGAGGGACATTGCCAAAGGCTTTACTGAAGTCCATATAGACAACATCCACTGCCCTTCCTTCATCAATCATCTTTGTCACTTCCTCAAAAAACTCAGTCAAGTTTGTGAGACACGACCTTCCCTTCACAAAACCATGCTTCCTCTCGCTAATAAGTTCATTTGTTTGCAAATGGGAATAAATCCTGTCCCGAAGAATCCTCTCTAATAATTTCCCGACCACTGACGTAAGGCTCACCGGCCTGTAATTTCCTGTAATTTCCTTGCTACCCTTCGTAAACAGAAGAACAACATTGGCTATTATCCAGTCCTCTGGGACCTCACCTGGAGCCAATGAGGATACAAAGATTTCTGTCAAGGCCACAGCAATTCCTCCCTTGCCTCCATCAGTATTCTGGGGTAGATTCCATCAGGTGCTGGGGACTTATCTACCTTAATGTTTTTCAAGACTCCCAACACAACCTTTTTGATAACGACATGAACCAGTCTATCTACACTCCCTTCCCTAGACTCATCATCCATCAAGTCCTTCTCTTTGGTAAATACTGATGCAAAGTATTCATTTAGTACCTCGCCCATTTCCTCGTGCTGCTGAATGTATGTTCAGCTGAGATTGACTAACACAGTCGGTCAGTGGACATGCACAGACCAAGTTTCAATGACGTACATCAAAGCTGCTGGAATGGCTGATTGAAGTCATATTCAGACACCATCTCACGCCAACAGCACATGCTCAGATTGTCCGGGCTAGAGACTGGCCCAGAAAGGAACACCGTGCTGACCATACTAGAGCCCTGTCCAGCATGGGACACCGTGCTGACCACACTAGAGTCCTATCCAGCATGGGGCACTGTGCTGATCACACTAGAAGTGTCGGTTGTGTTGTTCACATCATTTTATGGATCCCAGTTTCCATATCATCAGCACCAGTGGTGCAGTTGAACAGAAAATCGTGGGCGGGGAGATATATACATGGAAATAAATTCACTTTTAAAGTTGAATTGAGAAAAGATTGAAGGAAAAATGTTTGCAGGAATATGGGAACGGCCAGAGAAATGTGACTAATTGGAGAAGTGAGGCCATGGAGCGATGCAAAAACACGAGGGCGGCACAGTGGCGCAGTGGTTCGCACCGCAGCCTCACAGCTCGAGGGACCCGGGTTCGATTCCGGGTACTGCCTGTGTGGAGTTGCAAGTTCTCCCTGTGTCTGCGTGGGTTTTCTCCGGGTGCTCCGGTTTCCTCCCACAAGCCAAAGACTTTCAGGTTGATAGGTAAATTGGCCATTATGAATTGTCACTAGTATATGTAGGTAGTAGGGATATATAGGGACAGGTGGGGATGTTTGGTCGGAATATGGGCTTAGTGTAGGATTACTATAAATGGGTGGTTGATGTTCGGCACAGACTCGGTCGGCCGAAGGGCCTGTTTCAGTGCTGTATCTCTTAAAAAAAAAAATAAGAATATTAAAATTAAGGTGCTGCCAGACCGGGAGCCAATGTAGATCAGTGAGCACAGGGTTGATGGGTGATCGGGATTTGGTGTGAGTTAGGACTCAGTCAGCAGGGTTCTGGATGGGCTGTGGTTTATTGAGGTTTATAACAGGAAGGGTGACCAGGATAGAATTGGAGGAGTCAAGTCTGGATTTAACAAAGGCACAGATGAGGGTTATTCTGCAGATGGTCTGAGGCAGAGGTGGAGATGGGTGATATTACAGAGGTGGCAGGGTAGGATTGGTGATAGAGAGAATGTTGAGATGAACTCAGCTCAGTTATAAATATAACACAGAGGTTGTAAACAGTCTGGTTCAGTGTCAGACATTGGACAGGGTGGGGTATGTATTTCACCGATAGGGGATGGAGTTTGTGATGAAGACCAATGACACTGGCTTCAGTCTTCCCAAAATTTACATTACAGAACAGTATTTCAGTGAAACGTGGTTTACTGATCTCCAAGCTGGAAATAGAGTCAGCAGCAGCGAAGATGAGAGAGTGGATGACAAGAACTATTATACCATTACAATGGTTTCTAGAGCCAATAGCTGGAGATATTCACCAGAAATAACAGCAGCAGCAAGGAGGGCAGACTAAATTGCAGAAGCAGTAATGCAGTTAAAAATGGTTTATGGAATTAATAGCTGTATAGAGAGACTTACCAGGAACACCAACAATAGCGAGGATTGGATAGTAAATGTATTGAATAATCTTCAGTACGAGATAGATCCGACGGTCTAATGAGGACCAATCATATGTAGAAAGATAGTAAAGATTGGAGGATAAACTTCTGTCCATTGTTGTAACATTCCAATCTATTGTTCTCAGATTCTGACCCATTGTTGTAACATTCCAATCTATTGTTCTCAGATTCTGACCCACTGTTGTAACATCCCAACCTGTTGTTCTCTGATTCTAATGTATCCTCTCCCTCTCTATGGAGCCGCTGATCCTGTTAATGCCAGGGCTAATGCTCTCGCCCAATCTATGTGAAAGCACATTGAAAGGAGACCCTTATTAATAGAAAAGGGAAATTCTCCAGTGACACAATTAGGGTGCATGGTGACTGACATTAATTACAGTCACTGAACAAACAGGTTCAGTTAACCTCTTTCAATCCAGCACTTTTTGTAGCACATTAAAGTAGAACATTTACCCAGTGTGCATGGGATCTGTGAGGGTTACTGAGGGACGGAATTTTGGAAATAGCAGAGACACTTTCCAGAATCGTTCAGTCCTCCTTGGATAGGGGAGTGGTGCCAGAGACTGGAGGGTTGTAAATGTTACACCCTATTTAAAAAAGGAGAGATGGGGTAAACCCTGTAATTACTGACCAGCCAGAATAGTGTCACTACGAAGGAAATTTCTAGAGGTGATAACCCAGGATATAAATATTTTTTTGCTGGGAAAATCAGTGGATAGTAACTGGCAAGCAACCTGGATATGCGAATGACAAATGACGTCTGGCAATCTTCAACAGCAAGAGGATTTGAGTACAGGAGCAGGGATGTCTTGCTGCAATTATAAAGGGCCTTGGTGAGGCCACAACTGGAATATTGTGTGCAGTTTTGGTCTCCTTATCTGAGGAAGGATGCTCTTGCTATAGAGGGAGTGCAGTGGAGGTTTAGCAGACTGATTACTGGGATGGCGGGACTGACGTAGGAGGGGAGATTGAGTTGGTTAGGATTATATTCGCTGGAGTTCAGAAGAGTGAGGGTGGATCTGATGGAAACCTACAAAATTCTAACAGGTGTTGACGGGGTAGATGCAGGGAGGATGTTCCCGATGGTGTGGGAGTCCAGAACCGGGGGTCATAGTCTAAGGATATGGGGTAATCCTTTCAGGACTGTAATGAGGAGATATTTCTTTACCCAGAGAGTGGTGAGCCTGTGGAATTCCCTACCACAGAAAGCAGTTGAGGCCAAAATATTGTATCTTTCCAAGTCGGAGTTAGATATAGTCGCCTTTAAACCTTCTAAACCCCAGCTGATATAAGCCTAGCGTGTCCAGCCGAACCTCATAAGACAGCCCACTCATTCCAGAAATTTGTTTAGTACACCTTCTCTGAACTGCTTCCGACACATTTATATCTTTCCTTAAATAAGGAGCCCAGTACTGTACACAACACTCCAGATGTGGTCTCATAAATGTCCTGTATAACTGAAACATAACCTGGCTACTTTTGTATTCAATTCCTCCTGCAATACATGATAACACTCGATTAGTTTCCTAATTACGTGTTGCACCTGCATAATAACCTTATACAATTCGTGCACTATGACATCCAGTTCCTCTGCATCTTCCAGCTCTGCAATCTCTCACCATTCAGATAATATGCTTCTTTTTTTATTCTACCTGCCAAAATGGACAATTCCACATTTTGTCACATTATACTACATTTTCTAGATCTTTGCCAACTTACCCAACCTATCTATATCCCTTTGTAGACCACTTATGTCCTCTTCACAACTTACTTTCCCACCTGTCTTTGTGTCATCAGCAAATTTAGCAACCATACCTTCGGACCCTTCATCCAAGTCATTTAGTGAAATTGTAAAATGTTAGGTCCCCAGCACTGATCCATGTGGCACACCACTCGTTACATCTGACCAAACCGGAAATGACCCATTTTTTCCTGCTCTCTGTTACCTGTTAGGTAGCAGATCTTCTATCCATGCCGAAATGTTACCCCCTACAGCATCAGTTTTTATTTTCCGCAATAATGTTTGATGTGGCACCTTAGCAAATGCCTTCTGGAAATCTAAATACAGTACACCCACCGGCTCCCCTTTTCTTCTTCAAAGAACTCCAATAACTTGGTTAAACATGACGTCCCTTTCACAAAACTATGTTCACTCTACCTGATCACCTTCAATTTTCTACTGGCCCTGCTCTAACATCCTTAATAATAGCTTCGAACATCTGATCCATTAACAGAAAGCCTTTCTCGCATGTTACAGGTCGTATGTCTACTATGTCTATTCTGATGCTGTGCTGTATTTGAGCTATCACTCCTCAATAAACTGCTAGTTAACCTTATACCTCATTTTAGTTAATCTGTGATCCTGGATCAGATCTTACAGTGGTGCAGGAGAGGGAACAGAGTTCATGTCAAAGCCCTGCCTCCCTTTTTTATGATCCTGCATAATGGACTGGGACTACTGGGCAGTAATGTGCTCAAAGGTTATCAGCAGTAATTCATTATCCCTATAATTGTATATTGTAGAACATTAAAACATACCCTACTCTGGTTTCCAGTGCACCCTCAATATTCATGATTAAAATATCAGAGTAGTGTGAACCAGACACCTCTGATCACCCTGAGGTACAGGCGATTCTCGAGTCGGTCCTGAGTGTATTCACAACCCATACAGATGACAGTGGAAACATGAGCAGACCTGAAGAAATTAACTGACCATTGCATGCTCGATGAAGCAGTATTCTTACCGAGCTGAGATTATATCATATATTCCAGACACTATCAGGTCATTGTTATACCAGGGTGTAATTCACAAAGACACATTCATTACTAACTGCCCGATTTGGCCGGTTAGAAAACCGGATGGCAGCTGGTGACTGACTATTGACCATCACAAACTCAACTCAGTCACCCCTGTGCACCTCAAAGACTGCCCTGAGTCCTATCCTCAGGCTGGTGGGTTATCAGTGGACCCTCATCCCTCGATTTGCAGAGACTGCCATTCCTCTTTATAAACTACCTAATGGTGATGATGACCAGATTTAACCCGGTTAGACTGAAGAGAACACGGAGACAGCAGCACATTTGAAGAAATCTTTCGCCCAGGTAACGTTTCTTATCTTACATAACCCTGACAACACTGACCACATGGAGGTGGGGGCACATTGAAAAGCCTGGCTGCTGTTATATGTAGAGAAAACCAGGAGAAACTACTCCCCATTGTGAATGATCCAGAATTGTGAGTGGGTCTGAACTGATTTACTCTGTTTGTGAAGGACATTTGTTAACCATGTTGTGGGGCATCAAACATTTCACTTACATCACAGGGTTCAACAGGGTGATACTGCCCAGTCCATTATAAACTTTCCCAGTATAGGAAAGCAGTAGTAATAGTAATCCCCTGTCAGGGAGTCATAGTCATTTCAGCACAGAAAGAGGCCACTCGGCCCATCGAGTCCATGCCAGTTCTTTGTAGATAAATCCAGTCAGTCTCATTCCCCAGCTCTGTCTCCATATTCCTGAAAGTTTATTTCCCTCAAGTGTTCATCAAATATCCTTTTGAAATCATTCACCATCACTGCTTCCACCACCATCGTAGGCAGTGATTTCCAGGCCATTCCCTCTCACTGTGTAAAAATGTTGTTCCTCACATCCCCCTGTATCTCTGTCCCACAACCCTAACTCTAGTCCTTGTACCATTAACTAATGGGAACATCTTTTATTGTCCACCTTATCCAAACACGCCATTACCTTGGATACCTCTATCAAATCTCCCCTCAATCTCCTTTACTCCAAGGAAAATATTACAGGCTTTTCCAGAGTAACCTTGTAGCTAAAATCCTCCATCTCTGGAACCATTCTGGTAAATCTCCTCTGCACCCTGTCAAGGACACTCACATCCTTCCTAAACTATGGTGAACGGAACTGGATGCAGCACTCCAGTTGGGGCCTAACCAGAGCTTTATAAAGGTTCACAATAACTTTCCTTCTTCTCTACTCACCACCTCTATTTATTTTAGGATAGTCAGTACGGATTTGTTAAGGGAAGATTTTGTTTGACCAACTTGGTCGAATTTTTTGAAGAAGTAACAAGAAAGATAAATGAGGGTAGTGCAGTTGATGTGCTCTACCTGGATGTTAGCAAGGCTTTTGACATGGCCCTACATGGCAGATTGGTTCATAAAATAAAATCCCACGGGATCCAGGGAAATGCAGCAAGGTGGATACAAGATTGGCTCAGTGGCAGGAAAGCAAGGGAAATTGTTGATGGCTGTTTTAGAGACTGGAAGGCTGTTTCCAGGGGTGTTCCGCAGGGTTCAGTACTGGATCCCGTGCTTTTTGTGATCTATATTAATGATTTGGACTTAAATGTAGGGGGCATTATCAAGACGTTTGCAGAAGACACAAAGATTGACCCTGTGGTCGCTAGCGAGGAGGGTAGCTGGAAAATACAGAAAGATAGTGATGGCCTGGTCAGATGGGCAGAACCGTGGCAAAAGGAATTCAACTTGGAGAAGTATGATCTGATGCACTTCGGGAGGTGAAACAAGGCAAAGGAATACAGGATTAATGGCAAAATACTGAGAAGCATGAGAAAGTGAGCGACCTTGGATTGAATGTCCACACATCCCTGAAAGTAGCAGGAGAGGTCGATAAGGTGGTTAGGAATGCATATGGAATCCTTTCCTTTATTAGCCCAGGTACAGAATAGAAGAACAGGGAGGTTAGGCTGGAACTGTATAATTCATTGATTAGGCCACAACTTGAGTGCTGTGTACAGCTCTGGTCTCCTCAGTACAGAAAGGATGGAACTGCACTAGAGAGGGTACAGAGGAGATTTTCGAGGATGTTGCCAGGACTGGAAAACTGCAGCTATAAAGAAAGATTAGATAGACTGGGGTTGTTCTCCTGGAAACAGAGAAGGCTGAGGGGAGATCTGATTGAAATGTACAAAATTGCAACGGGCCTGGATAGAGTGGAGGTGAAGACTCTATTCACCATAGCATCGAAGAGGAGGAATAGAGTTAAAGTGATTGGTAGAAAGATCAGAGGGGAGATGAGGGTGGTGCTGGGTCTGGAATTCACTACCTGAAAGGGTAGTTGAGTCAGAAACCCTCAACTCATTCAAACATAGTCTGGATATGCACCTTAAGTGCTGTAATCTGCAGCTGTACGCACCAAATGCTGGAAGGTGGGATTAGAATAGATGGATCATTTTCTAGCTGGCGCAGACAAGATGGGCCAAGTGGCTGCTTTCTGTGCCTTAACTTTATATGATTCCATGATTCTACTAGAATGCTTCCAGGGATTGGGGTATCTTAGTTACAAGGTTAGTTTGGAGAAGATGGAGTTGCTCTCCCTGGAGTAAAGGAAATTGAGCGAGATTTGATAGAAGTGTACAAGATTATAATCGGTTTAGAGAAGATAGACAAGGAAAAACTGTTCACATTAACTGATGAAACACGGACTAGGGGACACAGATGGAAGGTTTTGGGTAAGAGATGCAGGGGGAATAGGAGGAAGAACTTTTTTACACAGTGGATGTTAATCAGCTGGAACTCACTGCCCATGAGGGTGGTGGAAGCCGAGACAATCAATGATTTCAAAAGGAAACTGGATGGACATCTGAAGGAAATGAACTTGCAGGGATACGGGGATTGAGCGGGGGAGTGGGGCTGACTGGATTGTTCCACAGAGAGCTGGTACAGAGGGACCGAATGGCCTCCTCCTATTTCGTAAATGACTCTGACTCTCTGTGACTCTGTTGGATATGCCGCCCACTCCTGCCTGGGGAATGATCCGGATGCAGTGAAGATCAATGAAACTGTGACTTTAACGGCCACTGACATCTCCGTCCCCACCCTGGTGTGAGGCTGCAGGTCGTGTTACAGGAGTTGACACAGCTCTGTGACCACCTCCTTATTGAATCAGAGTCACCTCACACACTGCTCCTGGGTTAGATGTAGGTAGAAAAAGTGACCTTGGAACACCCCGGGTGGGTAGGGCAGAGCCCCCTCCTCTTTTCCCTTTGCAGAGACTCCCCTCTCTGCAGCCTCTGCTTCATTTGTTGGTCATGTTTCAGACACAGAGACACTTTAACTACAGTCCCAATACCTCGTCCAGTGTTGGGTCACCATATCCTCTGTCCTCCCTGAATGTCTGCAGCAGCTCACAACACAACCTCCAGAAAACCATCCACAGCACCTCCACTGACTTTGCAATCACAGAACTAAGTCTAAAGCCCCTCACCTGTAAGTTGGATGCCTGATCCTATAAAATAACTTTGGGGGGTGGTGGTGGGGATGGGGGGTCGGGGGAGGGTGCGGTGGTTCCTCGTGCTGCTGAATGTATGCTCAGCTGAGAGTGACTTACACAGGTGGTGAGTGGACATCCACAGACCAAGTTTCATAATCGTACATCAATGCTGCCAAAATGGCTGATTGACATCAGTACTAACGCCTCCTCACACTAACAACACATACATGGCACCCAGGCTAGATCCCTGCCCAACATGGGACACTGTGCTGACCACACTAAAAGTGGCCAGCTGTGCAGTTCACATCATGTTATAGATTTATAATTGGAGGGTGACCAGGATAGAATTGGAAGAGTCAAGTGTGGATTTAACAATGTCATGATGAGGGTTTACGCAGCTGGTAGGCTGAGGCACATATTAAAGAGGTGTTATTGCTGTCAATGAAACACGATACGCCAATGAGGAATTTTAATCAGTTGGAAACTTACATTAAAGTTTTAATGGAAAAAATCCTGCAAAAAACTGGCAGCCAAGATGGCCACTGCAATTTTTATCTGAAGCACCTTTTCACATTCCAACGTCTCCAATAGGAGACACATGTCTGATGAGCCTGGACCCAAAATAATGGCTTGCTCTTGAGATTGACTTTGCTAAGATTGCGTTCATTAGCATGCAATTCAAGGACATCCTGACACACTGACTTTGAAAGCGTAAACTACTCCAAGTGTAAAGAATGGCATTCTGAGCCCTTGGGAGATGGAAATTCCTCACCTTGAATCTCATTGGAAGGCTCCAGAAAATATATTGAGGCAGCCATGAGACCGTCTGACCATCTCTGTGAAAGCTGGGAGCTTCCCCTGGACAAAGACAGACAAACCAGTGATTCAAACTGGCAGAAGCAGAAGGGTGGTCTCCTTCCCCCCTCCCCTAGCCCCCCACCACCCCAAGACCCGTTCTCTTTCTGTCTCTCATCAGATGACATCACAAGTTTGAAAACCATCAGCGACTGTGGACCCTCCAATCCTACAGATTACTACAGACTGAGGCACCAGGGTAAAAAGGCCACCGACCAGTCTGCCTTCAAGAACATCCTGAACCATGTGGATCAGTCACAATGGGCACTTCGACCAGCCAAAGACTTCAAGAGTACAACTTCAGCCGGACGATCAGGGATTTATCAAACCTCACAGACTGCATATTATGTTTTAGAACATAGAACAGTACAGCAGAGTACAGGCCCTTCGGCCCACGATGTTGTGACGAACCTTTAACCTACTCTAAAATCCATCTAACTACCTACACTTCATTCTACAATCATCCATGTACCTATCCAAGAGTCGCTTACATGTCCCTAATGTATCTGCTTCTACCACCACCGCTGGCAGCTCATTCCACGCACCCACCACTCTCTGTGTAAAGAACCTACCTCTGACATCGCCCAGAAACCTTCCTCCAATCACCTTAAAATTATGCCCCCTGGTGATAGCCCTTTCAACCCTGGGAAAAAGGCTCTGACGATCCACTCTATCTATGCCTCGCATCATCTTGTACCCCTCTATCAAGTCACCTCTCATCCTTCTTCGCTCCAATTAGAAAAGCCCTAGCTCCCTCAATCTTTCTTCGTAGGACATGCCCTCCAGTTCAGGCAGCATACTGGTAAATCTCCTCTGCACCCTCTCTAAAGCTTCCACATCCTTCCAATAATGAGGCGACCAGAACTGAACACAATATTCCAAGTGTGGATGAACCAGGGCCTTACAGAGCTGCAGCATAACCT
This sequence comes from Heterodontus francisci, assembly GCF_036365525.1. NCBI lineage: Eukaryota > Metazoa > Chordata > Chondrichthyes > Heterodontiformes > Heterodontidae > Heterodontus > Heterodontus francisci. The sequence continues at coordinate 2,870,148 of NW_027142345.1, forward strand.
CGTGGCTCTTAAACTCAATCCCCCTGTTAATGAAAGCCAACACACCATACGCCTTCTTTACAACCCTATCAACGTGGGTGGCAACTTTGAGTGATCAATGGACATGGACCCCAAGATCCCTCTGTTCATCCACACTACCAAGAATCCTGTCTTTAAGCCTGTATTCCGCATTCAAATTCGACCTTTGATTTATTCTGGACTCTAATCCAGCCACGATTTTACTTCTTATTCTGTAATCTTTTTGTGTACGTGAGATTCTCGTGTCAGTGGCAGCATAAATGTATAACGTATGTTTTTATTATTTTATTTTGATTGGGTTTAGATGTTAAGTGTATTAAACTCACCTCTTTCATGGTTAAGCTCAAGAAAACCTTTCCGATTGGTTCCTTCACTATTACACCAAAGGTAAAAAGTAAAACATCACATAAATGGTAAATACATCCACGGTTAAAAAAGAACAAACACGATTGCGGTCAAATAAGAGGAAGGACAAGAGGACCGACTGTGAACCCTCATCACCTGGCTGTAACAATATGTAGGGTTGGAGGTGGAGTTAATATGGGGATCAACTGAGCTCAGCATTAAAGATACCAGAGGCTGTAAACTTCCTGGTTCAGCCTCAGTGAGGGGTTTACAGATCGTGGAGAGGGAATAGAGTTTGTGACAGAAAGTGAAGACAATGGATTCAGTCTTCTCACGATTTAAATGACAAGAACCCTAATTGACTGACATATGGTTTATGAATCTAATAGTTGGAGACAGAGACTTACCGGGACACCAATAATAGCGAGGAAAGGGTAGTAAATTGTTTGAATCATCTTCAGTGCATAATAGATCCGCCATTCTAATGTTAGCCAAGTATTTTCTGCAGTAACTAAACCAAACCAAGAGGAGAAACTCCTGCTGTCCATTGCTGTAACATTCCAATCTATTGTTCTCAGATTCTGACCCATTGTTATAACATTCCAATCTATTGTTCTCAGATTCTGACCCATTGTTGTAACATTCCAATCTATTGTTCTCAGATTCTGACCCATTGTTGTAACATTCCAATCTATTGTTCTCAGATTCTGACCCATTGTTGTAACGTTCCAATCTACTGCTCATAGATTCTGATCTATCCTCTCCCTCTCTCTGGTGCTGCTGATCCCTGTTAGTGCCGGGTTTGATGCTCCAGATGACACTATGTGTAAGACATTAAATGAAGACCCTTATTAATAGAAGAGGGAAACCCTCCAGCGACACAATTAGAGTCCAAAGAGACTGACATTAATTACAGTCACTGAACAAACAGGTTGAGTTAACCCCTTTCAATCCAGTACTTTTGTACCACAATAACGTAGAACATTTAGCTGGTCTGGATGGGATGAGTGAAGGTTGCTGAGGGAAGGAATGGTGGAAATACCAAAGGCACTGGCCAGAATCTTCCAATCCTCCTTGGATAAAAGAGTGGTGACAGAGGACTGAAGGGTTGTAAATGTTACATCCTGTTTTAAAAAGGAGAGATAAGATAATCCCAGCAACTACTGACCAGTCAGTGTAATGTCGGTGGTTGGAAATTTCTAGAGGCCATAACCCAGTACAAAAATATATAACCCTTGGAAAAACATGGGATAATAACTGACAAACAGGCTGGATAGGTTAATGGAAAATCATGTCTGATAATTCTGATCAAGTTCGTTGATGACATAACTGTGAGAGCTGATGAGGATAGTGTGTGTCCTGTTATGTATATAGACTTTCAAAAGACCTGTAATCAAATGACATTTCATAGACTTGTTATGAAATGTAACACATGGATTATTGTGAGAGTGATAGTGTGGATATGACACTGACTCAGGGAGAGAAAGCAGCGAAAAGTGGTGAACAGACATTGTTCAGACTGGGGGAGGGGGAGAATACAGTGCTGTATCTCAGGGGTCGATATTAGAAACAGTGCTCGTCCTGACATATAGATAAATATATAAATGCCATAGACTTAGAGTAAAACAAAAACATAATTTCAACTCTTGCAGATGACATGTAAATCATAAATGCTGTCACTAGTGTGGTAGATAGTAGCAGGATTAAGGAGGATATGGACAGTCTCATGGAGAAATGAGAATGCACATGGTGAATGAAATTTAACACATAGTACTGGGGAAGTGATTATTTTGTGAGGGATAATAAGCGGAGAGAATAGAAACTGAACTGCACCATTTAAAAGATGGTACAGGAGCACAGAGTCTGGGCGTGTATGTACAGTCATATTCAATGGTGGCTGAACATGTGGTGAAGGATTTAAAAAGGCATAGGGGATCGTTAGAATTATAACTAGAAGCAAAGAATCAAAACAAACAACACAAGAACATTCTGCTAAGACTAGGTAAATGACTGTTAAAGCCTCAGCTGGAATATTGTGTCCCATTCTGGACACCACACTTTATGAAGGATTCCAAGGCCTTGGAGATGGTGTCTAGGTGATATACTAGAATGGTAACAGGGATGAGGGACTTCAGTTATGTGGAGAGAAGCTGGGATTGTTCTCCTTAGAGCAGAGAAGATAAAAGGGAGATTTAATCGAGGGGCTCAAAATGATGATGTGTTTTTCTCGAATAAATAAGGAGAATCTGGTTTCACTGGATGAAGGTTCAGTAACCAGAGAACACAGTTTAATGTTGATTAACAAACAAACAGAGGAGAGATGAGGAGATTTTAATTTATTTACACAGCGAGTGTTTATGATTTGGAATTCACTTACTGAAAGGGTTGTGGAAGCAGATTTAACAGAAGCTTTCAGTCGGGAATTGGATCAACACTAAGAGGGTGATTTACTGGACTGGGAGAAAAGAACAGGGTAGAGGAATAATTCGAAATCTCCTTCAAAGAGCTGGAACTGGTCCGATTTGTTAAATAGTCTCCTCCTATGCTGTGTGATTCTCTGACTGTCTGATAACAGAAATCATTGAGTACGTATCTTATGTGTACAATTGACATTCAGCAGTTTTTAATCCCGAGATTAATTGTTACTTGTTTTCTGATGAAGACAACAGCAGAAAGACAAACACAAGGAGCTGGTGAGATAAATTGTGTTGACAATTTGTTTATCGGATTATGACATCTCTCTCTGATCACAGACCTCGCCTGGTTTCAATCAGTCAATTACAAATTCATTGATTTTATTCCTATTTTATTTCCTGTCTATCTGTTCTCAGGATATGGGTGATACTGACAAGGAAGGCCAGCATTACTTCCCCATCCCTGGTTGCCATGGGAAAATGGTGGGCCTTCATCTTGAACCACAGCAGTCCGTATTGTGAAGGTGTTTCCTCAAACAAACAAACATTTAATATTTTCAGGAGGCAGTTTCATTTCTGAGTAGTTCGGAATGAGTTGGGTCAGAAAGCTATGATGAGAATTTTAAAATCGAGGCATTACTGGATCAGGAACCAACGTAAGCCATTGAGCATTGTAGTGATAGATGAACGGGACTTGGTGCAAAGGCCTGTTACCCGACCCGAACCCGATGGGACCCGATGACATGTGTCGGTCCACTCTTCCGAACTCGACCTTTGGGCTTGGGTCGGGTCGGGTCGGTCTCGGGGGAAAATGGAGGGACCTGGGCCGGGTCGGGCTGGGTCCCATGTGGTTCCGTTGGATTCAGGTCGGGTTTTTGTTTGTGACTTGAGCAGGCCTTTAAATTGGCGCGAGTTTGGATAGGAATTTTATTTGTGCTGAAGTTTATGGCAGGGGCAGCACAGCTTAGATACAGATTCAAGCTGCTCTAAGCTGTTCAGTTCAACACAAGCTTAAAAAACGGGGGAAAGAAAAGAAAAAAGAGAAAAATAATGGGGTTAGAATTCGAACATGACAGCGCAGTACAGGCCCTTCGGCCCTCGATGTTGCGCTGACCTGTGAAACCATCAGACCTACACTATTCCATTTTCATCCATATGTCTATCCAATGACCACTTAAATGCCCTTAAAGTTGGAGAGTCAAAGACAGATGTTAGATACAGAGTAAATCTTTCTCTACACTGTCCCCATCAAACACTCCCAGAACAGGTACAGCATGGGGTTAGATACAGAGTAAAGCTCCCTCTGCACTGTCCCCATCAAACACTCCCAGGACAGATACAACACTGGGATTGGCTGGGCAATTTGAAGCACTTCCTGCCAGCAATCAGGGGGAGCAGCTGCACCTGTGCTGCAGCAACTGCAGAGTGCAGACTGGAGTAATTGGAGAAAGTGGAGAGAGGTAGAACATAGAACATAGAACATTACAGCGCAGTACAGGCCCTTCGGCCCTCGATGTTGCGCCGGCCGGTGAAACTATCTGACCTACACGATTCCATTTTCCTCCATATGTCTATCCAATGACCACTTAAATGCCCTTAAAGTTGGCGAGTCCACTACTGTTGCAGGCAGGGCGTTCCACGCCCCTACTACTCTCTGAGCAAAGAAACTACCTCCAACATCTGTCCTATATCTATCACCCCTCAACTTAAAGCTATGTCCCCTCGTGTTTGTCATCACCATCCGGGGAAAAAGACTCTCACTATCCACCCTATCTAACCCTCTGATTATCTTATATGTCTCTATTAAGTCAACTCTCCTCCTCCTCCTTCTCTCGAACGAAAACAACCTCAAGTCCCTCAGCCTTTCCTCGTAAGACCTTCCCTCCATACCAGGCAAAATCCTAGTAAATCTCCTCTGCACCCTTTCGAAAGCTTCCACATCCTTCCTATAATGCGGTGACCAGAACTGCACGCAATACTCCAGGTGCGGCCGGACCAGAGTTTTGTCCAGCTGCAGCATGACCTCGTGGCTCCGAAACTCGATCCCCCTACTAATAAAAGCTAATACACCATATGCCTTCTTAACAGCCCTATTAACCTGGGCGGCAACTTTCAGGGATTTATGTACCTGGACACCAAGATCTCTCTGCTCATCTACACTACCAAGAATCTTCCCATTAGCCCAGTACTCTGCATTCCTGTTACTCCTTCCAAAGTGAATCACCTCACACCTTTCCGCATTAAACTCCATTTGTCATCTCTCAGCCCAGCTCTGCAGCCTATCTATGTCCCTCTGTAAGCTACAACATCCTTCGGCACTATCCACAAGTCCACCGACCTTTGTGTCATCCGCAAATTTACTAACCCACCCTACGACACCCTCATCCAGGTCATTTATAAAAATGACAAACTGCAGTGGCCCCAAAACAGATCCTTGCGGTACACCACTAGTAACTAAACTCCAGGATGAACATTTGCCATCAACCACCACCCTCTGTCTTCTTTCAGCTAGCCAATTTCTGGTCCAAAGCGCTAAATCACCTTCAATCCCATACTTCCGTATTTTCTGCAATAGCCTACCGTGGGGAACCTTATCAAACGCCTTACTGAAATACATATGCACCACATCCACGGCTTTACCCTCATCCACCTGTTTGGTCACCTTCTCGAAAAACTCAATAAGGTTTGTGAGGCACGACCTACACTTCACAAAACCGTGCTGACTATCTCTAATGAACTTATTCTTTTCGAGATGATTATAAATCCTATCTCTTATAACCTTTTCCAACATTTTACCCACAACCGAAGTAAGGCTCACAGGTCTATAATTACCAGGGCTGTCTCTACTCCTCTTCTTGAACAAGGGGACAACATTTGCTATCCTCCAGTCTTCCGGCACTGCTCCTGTCGACAATGATGACATAAAGATCAAGGACAAAGGCTCTGCAATCTCCTCCCTAGCTTCCCAGAGAATCATAGGATAAATCCCATCTGGCCCAGGGGATTTATCTATTTTCACACTTTCCAAAATTGCTAACACCTCCTCCTTGTGAACCTCAATCCCATCTAGCCTAGTAGTCTGTACCTCAGTATTCTCCTCGACAACGTTTTCTTTCTCTACTGTTAATACTGACGAAAAATATTCATTTTACGCTTCCCCCATCTCCTCTGATTCCACACACAACTTCCCACTACTGTCCTTGATTGGCCCTAATCTAACTCCAGTCATTCTTTTATTCCTGATATACCTGTAGAAAGCCTTAGGGTTTTCCTTGATCCTATCCGCCAATGGCTTCTCGTGTCCTCTCCTCGCTCTTCTTAGCTCTCCATTTAGATCTTTCCTGGCTAGCTTGTAACTCTCAAGCGCCCTAACTGAGCCTTCACGTCTTTTCCTAACATAAGCCTTCTTCTTCCTCTTTACAAGCTCTTCAACTTCTTTAGTGAACCAATGCTCCCTCGCTCGACAACTTCCTCCCTGCCTGACAGGTACATACTTATCAAGGACACGCAGTAGCTGCTCCTTGAATAAGCTCCACATTTCTATTGTGCCCATACCCTGCAGTTTCCTTCCCCATCCTACGCATCCTAAATCTTGCCTAATCGCATCATAATTTCCTTTCCCCCAGCTATAATTCTTGCCCTGCGGTATATACCTGTCCCTACCCATCGCTAAGGTAAACCTAACCGAATTGTGATCACTATCACCAAAGTGCTCACCTACATCTAAATCTAACACCTGGCCGTGTTCATTACCCAGTATCAAATCCAATGTGGCATCGCTCCTGGTTGGCCTGTCTACATATTGTATCAGAAAACCCTCCTGCACACACTGGACAAAAACTGACCCATCTAAAGCACTCGAACTATAGTATTTCCAGTCAATATTTGGAAAGTTAAAGTCCCCCATAACAACTACCCTGTTACTCTCGCTCCTGTCGAGAATCATCTTCGCTATCCTTTCCTCTACATCTCTGGAACTATTCGGAGGTCTATAGAAAACTCCCAACAGGGTGCCCTCTCCTCTCCTGTTTCTAACCTCAGCGTATACTACCTCAGTAGACGAGTCCTGAAACGTCCTTTCTGCCGCTGTAATACTCTCCTTGAGTAACAATGCCACACCTCCCACCCTCTTTTACCCTCTTCTCTGTTCTTACTGAAACATCTAAATCCCGGAACCTGCAACATTCATTCCTGCCCCTGCTGTACCCATGTCTCTGAAATGGCCACAACATCAGGATCCCAGGTACCAACCCATGCTGCAAGCTCACCCACCTTATTCCGGATGCTCCTGGCGTTGAAGTAGACACACTTTAAACCAAGTTCTTGCTTGCCAGTGCCCTCTTGCGTCCCTGTAACCTTATCCCCTACCTCACTACTCTCAACATCCTGTACACTGGAACTACAATTTAGGTTCCCATCCCCCTGCTGAATTAGTTTAACCCCCCCCCCCACGAAGAGCACTAGCAAATCTCCCCCCCACCCCCCAGGATATTGGTACCCCTCTGGTTCAGGTGAAGACCATCCTGTTTGTAGAGGTCCCACCTACCCCAGAAAGAGCACCAATTATCCAGGAAACCAAAACCCTCCCTCCTACACCACCCCTGCAGCCACGTGTTCAACTCCTCTCTCTCCCTATTCCTCGCTTCGCTAGCACGTGGCACGGGCAACAACCCAGAGATAACAACTCTGGTTGTTCTCGCTCTAAGCTTCCACCCTAGCTCCCTGAATTTCTGCCTTAAATCCCCATCTCTCTTCCTACCTATGTCGTTGGTGCCTATGTGGACCACGACTAGGGGCTGCTCCCCCTCCCACTTAAGGATCCCAAAAGCACGATCCAAAACATCACGAACCCTGGCACCTGGGAGGCAATACACCAACCGTGAGTCTCTCTCGTTCCCACAGAACCTCCTATCTGTTCCCCTAACTATGGAGTCCCCAATGACTAATGCTCTGCTCCTCTTCCCCTGTCCCTTCTGAGCAACAGGGGCAGACTCTGTACCAGAGACCTATACCCCATTGCTTACCCCTGGTAAGTCGTCCCCCGCAACAGTATCCAAAACGGTATACCTGTTGTTCAGGGAAACGGCCACAGGGGATCCCTGCACTGCCTGCTGGTTCCCTCTCCTTCCCCTGACGGTAACACATCTACCTACATCTTTTACCTGAGGTGTGACTGCCTCCCTATAACTCCTCTCAATAACCCCCTCCGCCTCCCGAATGATCCGAAGTTCTTCCAGCTCCAGCTCCAGTTCCCTAACGCGGTTCTCGAGGAGCTGGAGTTGGGTGCACTTCCCACAGATGCAGTCAGCAGGGACACTCTTGGCGACCCTTACCTCCCACATTCTGCAGGAGGAACATACAACTGCCTTAACCTCCATTCCAACTATTCTAGATTCCCAACAAATCTGCTGAAAAACCAAAAAAAAGTCAAAACTTGTTAGCTTTGCAATCTGACGGACTGAACTTTTTAAATAAAAAGCTTACCTTATCAACACACCAGAGTCCTTTTTTTTTGGTTAGAGGAGGAGGATGGGTGGGAGACACTACCCGAGTAGTGTTTCGGGTAAAGCAACCGTCCAAATATGTATCCTTACTTACCCAGCAGTTCCCTGGTCCACCGAAACAAAAGGTAATTAACTTTGTACTGAAACTGACCTCCTCGCTGTTCGCTCACTCGTACTATCAGCTCCCGAAAAAAGCCCATGTACCAAAGGGAAAATCAATTCAAACTGCCCAAATATATATGTTTTACTTACCCAGCAGTCCCCTGGTCCGCCGAAACAAAAGGTAATTAACTTTAAACTGAAACTGACCTCCCAGCTGTTCGCTAGCTCGCACTATCAACTCCTGAAAAAAGCCCCTGTACCAAAGGGAAAATCAATTCAAACTGCCCAAATATATATATATTACTTACCCAGCAGTCCCCTGGTCCGTTGAAACTAAAGGTAATTAACTTTAAACTGAAACTGACCTCCTCGCTGTTCGCTCACTCGCACTATCAGCTCCCGAAAAAAGCCGCTGTACCAAAGGGTGAATGCAGAATTGAGAGAAACCATCAAGGAAGACTGCAATTGTTATAGATAGGTGGGTGGCAGTGCACCTGAAGAACTCTTAAGTTTGGACTGTTTGGGGGAGGGAGAAGAGGCCGGAAGACTTGGGCGGGGCTGCCAAATCCAGTAGGGGGCCCCTGTATTTGTATTGGTGCTTGCACACAGGGAGCTCCCTTCCCACCCCAATTACCTGCTCGGGACAGCTGGAGATGCCTGGGGAAGACTTTTTTTGCCAAAAGCAGAAGAGGAGAGTACCGGGCGGCTTCAGCCATCCCGGGCGAAGAAGCCTCCCCCAACTAGAAGACAACAAACAGTTTTGGACTAATTGTTACAAAGGTGCTCCAACTGGCAGTTGGATCAAACATCCCTGTCAGCCTTTCTCTCCCTTCCTCCACTCAGTCGCCTCAGTCATCTATCCTCCCATTTTCTTTTATCTTCCTACACCTATCGTCCACTACTCCCACTCCACTTTGTTTACAGTTTGTTTGTTTATTGTTTCAATTGTAAATTTGCTTTGTTTCTTGGGAGTGGACGTGGCTCTTAGACCCCATGGCAAGCCCTCCTTCGCCGGTGGCGCGGCCTTCCCGTACATATGCTGCTGCGGCTGCTGCAGCTGCACCTGTTGCCCTGTCGCCGTTTGCGTTATTAACATCGAAGAATGGGGTCAATAGCTACATCCACCTGAACATGACTATAGAGGCATGTGTGAAAGCAATGGCCGAGGTTGTCGGCCCGACTGCCATTGTTGCAGCCTCTAAAATGTGCGGGAAGGCAGTGTTATTCCTGAAGACCGAGCGGGCGGTGTCCCTGGCTCTGAGCAAGGGGCTCACGGTGGGCGGGACCTTCCTGCCAGTGGAACACCTGGAGGCTACTGCGCAAAGGCTCACTCTATCCAATGTCCCGCCCTTCATTCCTGGTCAGCTCCTCCTTCCCCACCTGCACTATCTGGGGGAGGTAAAGACGGGGCTCACCCCACTCCTGTTCGGTCTTCGGGAGAGCAGCCTCCGACACGTGTGCTCCTTCCGCCGCCAGTTATTCATGCAGCCGGCGTGGGAGGAGGTGACAGAGGGCCACTTTAATGTAGAATTCCAGGGGACGGCCTACCGCGTCTTCTGGACCTTGGACGGGGTGCGGTGCCATATCTGTAAGGGGGTGGGGCATGTTCGTAAGAACTGCCCCAACCTCCCGGCAGCCAACTCCAAATCGGCGGCCCAGGGTGGCACCGCTGCACCTCCTCCCACCCCCCCCCCCCCCCACTCGTCTTCCAGATACCATTCAGTCGGTACCGGAGGCTGTGGTTTTCACGGCCTCTGGCAGGGAGGGGGTGGCCGTCCAATTGGAAGGAAGGTGCGGAGGAGAAATAAACATCGAGAGGCGCGTCCCCTGGACACAGAGACACTATCCGAGTCTGAGCTCAGCACAAAGCCCGATCTCGGTGAGTCAACCTGCCCCAGAGCTGTGCTCAGGCCCAGGGTGAATTAAAAAAAAGTGAGTGCGGAGGTGGAGGCCACTGATGACATGGAGGTCTCTGAACCTCCGCACCCAACTGGGGAAAAGAGGAGAAGGCAGCCTTCGACAGAGTTGACAAGGGGCCCTGAGGCGCAGGGCCCATCTGTTGAGGGTGAGCTGTCTCCGGTTTCGGGTCCCCAGGTTTCCCCTAACGCCACCACCAAGGCCACAAAGTCTGGGCAGGAGATCCCTATTCCTCAGGATGGAGTGGAGGGTGAGACACCTGTACATGTGGCCCCTCCAGGGGACGCCAGTTGAGCCCTGCTTGTGATGGAGGAGCCTGGGGACGCCACCCAGTCTGCCACTGCCACTGGGTCGGGTGCCCTGAGGAGAGAGGAGGGCGGGGCCTCAAAGTGTCGGCCCTCCCAGCCGGAGTCCACCACCAACCAGGATACACCCGACCCGGTTGTAACCGAGAATGCTGCCCCATCTGCTGGGCCTGTGGGAGATGACCTCCTCCCTCCACCTCCTCTGTTCTCGGCTCCGGCTGGATTTCTAGAGTCGGGAACGCCTGTCTCCCCTGGACCACTCATTGGCCTGGGGATGGAGGTGAAGGGGGCTCCTGAACTGCTGGCGCCCACAGGCTCTAGTTTCACAATAGAACCCAGAGAGGACTCCTCCGCCATCGATCCTGGGGGTGGGATCCTGATGGAGGCGGGATCAGCTGGCGCTGCCGGGACGTCAGCCCCACAGTGTGTGGTGGGTGTGTCGGCCAGTGGCGGTGATGACCCGGAGGAGGATGGGGATTCGGTGTGGGGCACGGAGGATGATCTTGATTCCATCGCCAGTGAGGTGGTGGAGTCCCTCGTGCCTCCCACCGAATCTCCTCTCATCCCCACGGCGGAACTTCGGGATTTCCTCGCGGTTTGCAGGGGTTGCCGCAATAAGGTTCAGCTGGCCCTCGGCCGTTGGTCGAGTCTGGCGCTGATCAGACAGTCCGTCCCTGCCGCCCTGAAGAAAGCGGGCAAGCGCGCAGGCGTGAAACTGGTTGAGAGGCGCCATTTTAATGTATTCCTCAATGGGTTCCTGGGGGAGTGGAGGGCCAGGAGCACTTCCACTCCCTCCTCACAGTGAGGTGTTGGTGACGGGTTTTAAGTACCTTTGACATTAAGATAACCATAGCCAGCCTCAACATCAACGGCAGCAGGGGGTCTCACCGCAGATTTCCCAATCTCTCAGTCCACAGGGAAGGGAGATACGCAGTGAGCTTTCTGCAGGAATCCCACACCGTTGCGGGAGACGAAGCCACCTGGCTCCTGGAGTGGCAGGGTGGGTTCTACATGAGTCACCTCACCCCTATTTCTAATGTGGTTGCTATCTTGTTGGCCCCGACTTTTCAGCCGGAGATCTTGGGGTCAAGGAGCTAGTGCCGGGCTGCTTGCTCCACCACGCCGTTCGGCTGGGTAGCGTGCCGCACCACTTTGTGAACGTGTCTGCGCCCAGGCCTGGCGTGTTGCAAGCGCGCTTCTTTGAAGAAGTGTCTGCTCACTTGAGCTCCATCGATAGCAGCGAGTGCATCATCCTCGGGGCGGGGGGGGGGGGGAGATTTTAAATGCATCTTCGAGTTGGGGGATCTCTCAGGTCCCCAGCGCGGCCAAGCGTCGGTGGAGAAGTTGAGGGGACTGATCAGCTCCCTTAACTTGGTGGACATCTGGCAGAATCTGCAACCCGACTCCAACGCCTTCACGTGGCGGTCTGGAGCAGGAGGGTCGCGAAACGACCGCCTCTACTTTTCGCAGGCGTACGTCTCACGCGTCTCAGCGGCCTCCAAGTGGCTGGTGCCGTGCTCCACCACCTGGTGTGGGCAGAGATCATTCCGCTCCGCACGCTGGCTGGATCCGCGTACTGGCACTTTAACAACTGGCTGCTGGAGGACGAGCGGTTCCGGGACTCCCCTCCTTGAGGCTATGATGGGATGTGGGCAAGACTCACATCCGTGTCTTCTGTCAGGAGTAAGCGAAGGGGTCGTCCAAGAGACTTGGAGTCCCGCCTCGGTCATGCCATCGCGGACCCGGCACTGCGGCAGGCGGACAAAGAGAAGAAGGGCGCGCTGAGGGACATGCAGCTCATAGGGTCCCGAGGCGCGTACGTGAGATCGCGGATCAAGATCCTGGAAGATTTGCACCGCGCCTCACCCTTCTTCTACTAGCTGGAAAAATGGCTCAGCTGCTGGCCGACGGCGGACCCTCCATCACGAATCCGGAGAGAATGGGCCTCCTGGACCATACTTATTGCAGTGCGTTGTTCTCTCCGGATCCGTCCAGCGAGGATGCACGCAGAGTTTTGTGGGAGGACCTGCCGCAAGTCAGCCCGGAGGGCACCGATGGATTGGAGGCTCCGCTCACGTTAGCAGAGCTGACCGGCGCCCTCCACCAGCTCTCGAGGGGCAAATCCCCAAGGTTGGATGTGTTGACCGTGGAGTTCCTCAGGGCGTTCTGGGACATCCTGGGGGACGATTATGCACGGGTCCTGGGGGAAAGCCTGGCGACCGGGGAGATGCCCCTCTCGTGGAGCAGGGCGGTCGTGGTCCTGCTGCCGAAGAGGGGTGATCGCCGCCTGCTTAAAAACTGGCGTCCGGTCTCCCTCCTCAGCACGGATGATAAGATCTTTTCCCGGGCTTTGTCTACCCGCCTGGGCTCCGTGCTGGCCCACATGATCCACGCCGACCTGTCCTACACGGTCCCGGTCCGGTCTATCCAGGAAAGCATCCACCTGTTCTGGGACCTGATCTATCTTTCCCAGAGGACTGGTCAGTTGGTCGCCTTACTCTCCCTCGATCAGGAGAATGCGTTCGACAGGGTGGATCACAAAAACCTGTTCAGGACTCTGCACACTTTTGGACTTGGCCGCATTTGCAGGAGCTTGACGGGATTGGCTCTGCGTGAGCCGGCCATACGGGTCGTCCTCTCGGCTTACGCCGACGACGTGCTCCTCGTGGTCACAGATCCCGTTGACTTGCAGAGGATGCGTGACTGCCAGCAAACCTTTTCTGCTGTGTCCTCCGCGAGGATCAAATGGGACAAATGTTTCGGACTCCTAGTTGGTCAGTGGTGGGTGGACTCCCTGCCGGAGGAGATGACACCTTTTGCGTGGAGAACCACGCACCTCCTCTATCTGGGAGTCCACCTTAGCCCCGCTGAGGAAGACTGGCCGGCAAACTGGGAGTTGGAGGCGAAAGTCACCGCTCGGCTGGGTGCGCTGGACAGGACTGCTCCGAGCACTTTCCTGCAGGGGCCGAGCGTTGGTCATAAACCAACTGGTGACCTCCATGTTGTGGTACCGGTTGGTCACTTTGGCCCCGCCCCCTGTATTTGCCACCAAGATCCAGAAGAAACTCGTCGATTTCTTCTGGGGCGGGAGGAAATACTGGGTCTCTGCCACGGTCCTGAGTCTCCCAATTGAGGAGGGCGGTCAGTCGCTGGTGTGCGTCCGCACCCAGGCTGCGACTCTCTGCCTTCGGACCCTGCAGAGATACCTGTACGTCGAGCATCCTCCCAGATGGTGTGCACTGGCGACATATTTTTTTCCGCCAGTGTCACTGCCTTCAAGACGACACGCAGCTCCCGGTGGAGTCCGTTAGCCACGCCTCTCTGAGGGAGTTGCCTGTCTTTTACCGGGATCTATTCCGAGTCTGGAACATGGTTGCCTCCAGTCAGGGCGCTCCCCCGCCGGCGGAGGAGACGGGTGTCAAGAAAAAAATTGAGAAAATTCCAGTAGCACTTTTTACAGTTGTAATTATTTCAAGCCAAATTTACAAGTATCGACTTATATCACATGTTTGAAAAGTCAAATATTTAGAGGTTTCTTTCTATAGGAAGCTGTTGCATCTTCTGTCCGGGCGGCCGACTCCGGTACGGTCCGGCGGGCGGAGGAGTAGCCAAAACCTCTGGGACGCCCCTCACAGCGGGTGGCGAGGGATCTCAGGAGTGCGGAGCGATCCCGGCCGAGCTGACCCCCGCTCGGCCGGAACTGCTCATTGGACCCAGGCCCCGAAACCCTCCTCGGGAGCCGGTCCCGCACAACCCGAGCCGCCTCTCGGAAATGCCCTCCGTGCCATTCCAATTGGCGCGGAGCTGTTTCCTGTACGGGCTGCTCCTGCACACTCTCCACTTTCTCGCCCTCGTCAGCCGGCCGGACACGCCCTGGCGGTCCGCGTTGCCATCTGGCGGCGAGGGGAAACCCCGATGGAGGTCTCTCTACGCGGGAGTCTTCACCCCTTTACATCGGGGACCTGGGGTGGAGGGTGCTGCACAGAGCAGTCCCGTGCAATAGACTTTTAAGTAGGTTCACGGACTCCCAGGCCGCCTGTACTTTCTGTGGCCTGGACGAGTCCGTGTTCCATGTTTATACAGAGTGTGAGAGGTTGTAGCCCCTCTTTGAGTATTTGAAGGGGCTGCTCCTCAAATTCTGGCTGCACTTCAGTCCCACGCTCCTGATCTTTGGGCACCTGGTGCGGAGGGTCTTGGGCCGGGAGGAGGATCTCCTCGTCGGTCTGCTGCTGGGCCTGGTCAAGGTGGCAATTCACAGGTCCAGCTTGCAGGCCGTCGGGGTTTCCATCCTCCCCGATTACCTGCCCCTCTTCCGCAGTTACGTTCGCGCCCGGGTGTCCCTGGAAAAGGAGCGTGCGTGTATATAAAGGGGGCCTGAGCAATAAAGGCCCCCTCGACATAAAATATATAAAAGAGTCCTGGGGTATAAAGGCCACCTTGGAAAAGAGAAATAAAAAAACGGGGTTAGAAAAAAAAACAGGGGTGAGATACAGAGTAAAGCTCCCTCTACACTGTCCCCATCAAACACTCCCAGGACAGGTACAGTACGGGGGTTAGATACAGAGTAAATTTCCCTCTACACTGTCCCCTATCAAACACTCCCAGGACAGCAACAGCACGGGGTGACTCCTGGCTAATTGGAGGTGCTGAGTGCATCAACGAGATGCAGCTGTGTGCAGAGGCTGAAGGCTGGAGGCTGGAAGACTGCTGCAAGAAGTAGAGACTGAGATTGAAACAAAGGGTTTGCATCTGTCTTTTTGAATGAAGAAAGCAGGAGGTCAGAAGAACTGACAACTCATGCGAGTTTGGGTTTTGTAATCCTTTCATTGATTGTTGTATGGAGGGGGAAAGGAAGAGACCATAAAACCTTGCGTGGGGATGCTTGTTGGAACAGGGAGCTCCTGTGTTTAAAAGCATTGAATAGGAGCTCTTTCCCCACTCCAAAGAGCTAGCCTGGGATAGCTGGAGCTGCCCAGGTGAAGAGACTTTCTCTTAACTGTGTAAACCACATCAGAAGCAGAGTGCGCCGGGGCAACTACAGCTGTCCCAGTTGAAGACATCGCACCCCTCCCACCACCAACTGGAAGACCAGCACAAGGACTTCCTGAATTAACACCAGCAAATAGATTGGTTCCTCCGGACCCTCCTCTCATTCAGCCTCTCTCCCTAGCCATACCCTCCAGTCGATGCTTTTTGGGATAACTCATTATTTGTTATTCCTTTCTCTCGATTTCTATTTTTATTTTTTCTCTCAGCGCTGGGTCTACCCCATGGCTTTACAGTCCTGTCCAGAGGCGGGGCCTTCCTATGCTGCAGCAGCTGCTCCTGTGGCCCTGTCACCATTTAAAATATTGACATCGAAGCATGGGGTGAAGAGTTACACTCATCCCAATATGTCTATCGAGGCCTGTGTGAAGGCAATGGCCAAGGTTGTCGGCCCCTCGACCATTGTGGCAGCCTCAAAAATGTAGGGGAAGGCTGTGTTCTTCCTGAAGACTGAGCAGGCCATGTCCCTGACCCTGAATAAAGGGCTCACTGTGGGTGGGAATTTCCTGCTGGTGGTCCCTCTTGGGGCCACTGCGCAGTGGATAATATTATCAAATGTCCCGCCCTTCCTTCCCAGTGAGCTCCTCCTCCCCCACCTGCTCCATCTGGGGGAGGTAAGGTCGGGACTCCCCCCAGTCCCGCTAGATCTTTGGGAGCACAGCCTCCGGCATGTCTACTCCTTCCACCGCAGTCTATTTATTCAGCTGGCGTGGGAGGAGGTCTTGGAGGGCGATTTCGATGTCGAGTTCCAGGGGACGGCCTACCGCATCTTCTGGACCTCGGACGGGGCGCGGTGCCTCATCTGCAAGGGGGTGGGGCATGTTCGTCCAACATTTCCACCTCGGCGGCCCAGTGTGGCGACACTGCACCACCTCCAATTCCAACACACATCCGACAGACACTGCTCAGTCGGTTCCGGAGGCTATGGTTTTCACAGCCTCCAGCGGGGTGGGACATGCCCGTCCGGGTGGAAGAAAGGCGTGGAGGAAAAGTAAACACCGAGAGGCTCGTCCCCTGGACACCATGGCACAACCCGAGCCTGAGCTCAGCCCAAGGTCCACTCCCAGGGAATTCAACTGTCCCAGGGCTGGGCTCAGGCCCAGAGTAACTAAAAAAAGGAGGGTGCGGTGGCTGAGGCCTCTAATGACATGGAGGTCTCTGAGCCTATGCGCCTTCGCGGGAAAAAGAGGAGAAGGCACCCCTCCACAAGGTAACACAGGGCTCTGAGGTGCAGGGTCCTCCTGCCACCACCACCAACATGAAGGCTGCAATCTCTGGGCAGGAGTTCCCTATTCCTCTGGATGGAGGGGAGGGGGAGGCCCCTCTACATGCAGCCCCTCCTGTGGGAACAAGTGGAGCTCTACTTTTGGTGGGGGAGCCTGGGGACGCCTCCCATTTTGCCATTGGGTAGGGTGCCCTGAGTGGAAAGGTGGGCAAGGCACCAATGGGTCGGCCTTCCCAGCCAGAATCCATGCGCTACCAGAAGACACCAGACCCGATTATAAACGCAAATGCTGCCCCATCTGCTGGACCTGTGGGTGCTGGCAGATCGGGAGATGGCCTCCTCTCTCCGCCTCTGTTCTCGGCTCTGGCTGGATTTCCAGAGTCGGGAACTCCAATATCCCCTGGACCACACATTGGCCTGGGGACGGAGGTGAAGAGGGTTCCTGAACCTCTGGTGCCCACATGCTCCAGTTTCACAGTCGAACCCAGAGAAGAATTCTCTGCCATCGATCTTGGAGGTGGGATCGTGACAGAGATGGGAGCAGCTGGCGAGGCCGGGGCGTCCGCCCCACAGTCTGTGGTGGATGATGACCAGGAGGAGGATGGAGACTCGGTGTGGGGCACGGAGGATGACCTTGATACCATCACCAGTGAGGTGGTGGAGTCCCTCGTGCCTCCCACTGAGTCTCCTGTCATCCCCACGGTGGAACTCAGGGAATTCCTCAAGGCTTGCAGTGGTTGCTGCAATAAGGCTCAGCTGGCCCTCGGCCGTTGGTCAAGTCTGGCACTGATCATCCAGTCCATCCGTGCCGCCCTCAAGAAAGCGGGAAAGCGTGCAAGCGAGAAACTGGTTATGAGGCGACGTTTTAATGCATTCCTCAATGGGTTGTTGGGGGAATGGAAGGCCAGGTGCACTTCCACTCCCTCCTCACAGTGAGGTGCTGTAGACGGCTTTTGAGTACCTTTGACATGAAGATAACCATAGACAACATCAACATCAAGGGCAGCAGGGGGTCTCACCGCAGATTTCACAATCACTCAGTCCTTAGGGAAGGGAGATACGGGTGAGCTTTCTGCAGAAAGCCCACAGCGTTCCGGGAGACGAAGCCACCTGGCTCCTGGAGTGGCAGGGTGGGGCCTACATGAGTCACCACACCCCTACTTCTAGTGGGGTATCTTGTTGGCCCCGACTTTTCAGCCCGAGATCTTTGGTGTCAACGACCTATTGCCGGGCCGCTTACTCCACGTCACCGTTCGCCTGGGTAGCGTGCCGCTCCACTTTGTGAACGTGTTCGCGCCCAGGCCCGGCGCGTTGCAAGCTCGCTTCTTTGAAGAAGTGTCCACTCTCTTGAGCTCCATCGATAGCGGCGAGTGCATCATCCTCGGGGGGGATTTTAACTGCACCCTCGAGTTGGGGGATCGCTCCGGTCCCCCGTGCGGCCAAGCGTCGGTGGAGAAGTTGAGGGAACTGATCAGCTGCCTCAACTTGGCAGACGTCTGGCGGAATCTCCATCCCGACTCCAGCACCTTCACGTGGAGGTCTGGAGGAGGAGGGTCACGAATCGACCACCTCTACTTTTTGCAGGCAGACGTCTCCCGCTTCTCGGCGGCCTCCATGCGGCTTGTGCCGTGCTCGGACCACCACCTGGAGTGGGTGGAGTTCACTCCGTTTGAAAGCGGGCAGGGTCCGGGTCCTGGTACTTTAACAACTGGCTGCTGGGGGACGAACGATTTTGGGACTCGTTCCGTCGATTCTGGGCCGTCTGGAGAAGGAAGCAGGGGGGCTTCCCCTCCTTGAGGCTATGGTAGGATGTGGGAAGACAACATCCGCGTCATCTGTCAGGAGCACGCGAAGGGGTCGACCATGAGGCGGGAAGCCGAGATTGGGCGCCTAGAGAGGGAGGTGCTCGACTTGGAGTCATACCTCGGTCATGCCGCAGTGGACCTGGCAAGTGTGGCAGGCATATAAGGCAAGAAGGGTGCGCTGAGAGCCTGCAGCACAAAGGGTCCCGAGGCGTGGATGTGAGGTCACGTATCCAGATCCTGGAAGATTTAGACTGTGCCTCTTCCTTCTTCTACTCTCTGCAAAAATGGCAGGGGGTGCGTAAGCAGCTCGTCGAGCTGCTGGCCGACGGCGGATCCTCCGTCACACATTTGGAGGAAATGGGCCTCCTGGTCCGCACTTATTACAGTGCGTTGTTCTCTCCGGATCCGTCCAGCGAGGAGGCGCGCAGAGTTTTGTGGGAAGAACTGCTGCAGGGCAGCCCAGAGGGCGTCAAAGGATTGGAGGCTCCACTCATGTTGACCAGCGCCCTCCAGGTGCTCTCGACAGGCAAATCCCGGAGGCTGAGCGGGCTGACCATTGAGTTCCTCAGGGCGTTCTGGGACGTCCTGGGGGACGATTACACGCAGGTCCTGGGGGAAAGCCTGGCGACTGAGTCATCGTCCGGCTGCCGAAGTGGGGCGATCGCTGCCTGCTTAAAAACATGCGTCCAGTCTCCCTCCTCAGCATGGATTATAAGATTTCTGCCCGAGTTATGTCAACCTGCCTGGGCTCCGTGCTGGCAATCATGATCAACCACGACCCGTCCTACACGGTCCCAGGCCGGTCCATCCAGGCCAAAATCCACCTGGTCCAGGATTTGATCCATCTTGCCCAGAGGTATGGTCAGTCGGCCGCCTTTCTCTCCCTCAATCAGAAGAAGGTGTTCGACAGGGTGGATCACGAATACCTTTTCGGGACTCTGCATGCGTTCAGACTCGGGCCGCATTTTGTGGCCCGGGTCCGACTTTTATACGCCACCGCAGAGTGTCTAGTCAAAGTTAACGGGTCCGCGATTGCGCCCCTTCGCTTTGGGAGAGGAGTGCGCCATGGATGCCCCATGTCCGACGAATTGCAAACCATCTGCGTGGAGCCCTTCCTGTGCCTGCTTCGCAGGAGGTTGGCGTGATTGTCTCTGCGCGAGCGGGCCACGCGGGTTCTCCTCTCGGCTTACACCGACGACGTGCTCCTCACGGTCACAGATCTCATTGACCTGTGGAGGATGCACGACTGCCAGAAGACCTTTTCTGCTGCGTCCTCCGCGAGGATCAATTGGGAGAAATGTTCCAGACACCTGGTGGGTCAGTGACGGGTGGACTCTCTGCCGAAAGACTTGACACCTTTTGTGTGGAGCACCACATACCTCCTCTATCTGGGAGTCCACCTTAGCCCTCCTGAGGAAGCCTGGCCGGCAAACTGGCAGGAGTTTGATTCGAAAGTCACCACTCGGCTGGAGCGCTGGGCAGGACTGCTCCGAGTGCTTTCCTACAGGGGCCGGGCGCTGGTCATAAACCAACTATTGGCCTCCATGCTGTGGTACCGGTTGGTCACTTTGGCCCCGCCCCCTGCATTACACACCAAGAACCAGAAGAAATTCGTCAAATTCATTTGTGGCAAGAGGAAACACAGGGTCTCTGCCGTGGTCCTGAGTCTCCTGATGGAGGAGGGCGGCCAGTCGCTGGTGTGCGTCCGCACCCAGGCTGCGACTCTCCACGTTCGGACATTGCAGAGATACCTGCAGAGATCGTCCTCCCAGATGGTGTGCGCTGGCAACGTATTTTTTCCACCAGTGTCACGGCCTTCAAGACGACACGCAGCTCCCAGTGGAGTCCGTTAGCCACGCCTGTCTGAGGGAGTTCCTGTCTTTTATTGGGATCTATTCCGAGTCTGGAACATGGTCGCATCCAGTCAGGGTGCTCCCTCGCCAGCTGAGGAGAGTGCCTCAGCTGTCCGGGCAGCGTACTCCACGGTCGGACCAGTGGGCAGAGGAGGAGCCGAAGCACCTGGGATGCCCCTCACTGTGGGTGGTGATTGGGCTCGGGAGAGCGGGCCCAGGCCCCCAAACCCTCCTCAGGAGCCAGTCCCACACAGCCCGAGCCGCCTCTCGGAAAATGTCCTCCGTGCCATTACAGTCAGCGTAGAGGGGTTTCCTGGACGGGCTGCTCCTGCACACTCTCCACTTCCTCACCTTCGTCAGCCGGCCGGATACGCCCTGGCGGTCTGCCTTGCAATCTGGCGGCGAGGGGAAACCCCGATGGAGGTCTCTTTACGCGGGAGTCTTCCCCCTTTACATCGGGGACCTGGGGTGGAGGGTGTTGCACAGGGCGGTCCCGTACAGCAGACTTTTACGTAGGTTCACGGACTCCCAGGCCGCCTATACTTTCTGCGTCCTGGACCGTGTTTCACATATATATGGAGTGTGCGAGGTTGCAGCTCCTCTTTGAGTATTTGAAGGGGCTGCACCACATGTTCTGGCTGCACTTCAGTCCCACGCTCCTGATCTTTGGGCACCCGGTGCGGAGGGGCCTAAGCCGGGAGGAGGATCTCCTCGTCAGTCTGCTCCTGGGCCTGGCAAAGGTGGCAATTCACAGGTCCAGGCTGCGGGCCGTCGGGGGGTCCGTCCTCCCCGATTGCCAGCCCCTCTTCTGCGGTTACGCTCGCGCCCGGGTGACCCTGGAGAAGGAGAATGCAGTTTCCGTCGGTACGCTTGAGGCCTTCTGTGACCGGTGGGCACCACAGGGACTGGAGTGCATCATCGACGCCGCGAATGGCATTTTAATTTGAGTTTTTGGTTTATTTATCTGTTTTTAATAAAGTTATTTAAAAAATTTAAATATGTATATAAAGCGGGCCTGAGGAATAAAGGCCCCCTCAATATGGGATACATAAAAGAGAAGAAAAATAAACAGGGTTAGATACAGAGTAAATCTCCCTCCACACTGTCCCTGTCAAACACATGCAGTGCAGGAATGGCACGGGTTTACAAACAGAGCAAATGTCCATCTATCTGTGCTATCGATGTTACAAGGTTAGTTTGGATAAGCTGGAGTTGTTCTCTCTGGAGTAAAGCAGATTGAGAGAGATTTGATAGAGGTTTACAAGATTATGACAGAAGTAGATAAGATAGACAAGGAAAAACTATTCCCATTTACTGATGAAACACGGACAAGGGGACACAGATGGAAGGTTTTGGGTAAGAGATACAGGGGGAATATGAGAAAGAACATTTTTACACAGTGAATGGTAATGAGATGGAACTCACTGCTCAGGAGGGTGGTGGAAGATAAGACAATCAATGATTTCAAAAGGAAACTGGATGGGCACCTGAAGGAAATGAACTTGCAGGGATAGGGGGATTGAGAGGGGGAGTGGGAATGACTGGATTGTTCCAGATTGAGCTGGCATGGAGGGGTAACATGGCCTCCTTTTAAGTCGGAAATTATTTTATGACTACATCGATTTCGACATCCCTATTTTAGATTTGTCTCATGCTCCTGCCTGTAAAAATCCAGATACATAGACGTTCAATGAAACTGTGACCTTAGCAGCCACTGACAGCTCCGTCCTCACCCTGGTGTGAGGCTCCAGGTGGTGTTGCAGGAGGTTACACAGCTCTGCGACCACCTCTTCATTGAATCAAAGTCACCTCACACACTGCTCCTGGGTTAGGTGTAGGTAGTAAAAGTGCTCTTGCAAAACCGGGGTGAGTAAGGCAGAGCCCCCTCCTTCTCCCTCTTTACAGAGCTTCCCCTCTCTGCAGCCTCTGCTCCATTTGTTGGTCATGTGACAGACCCAGAAACACTGTAACTACAGTCCCCATACCTCGTCCAGAGTTGGTTCAATAAATCCTCTCTCCTCCCTGAATGTCTGCAGCAGCTCACAACACAACCTCCAGAAAACCATCCACAGCACCTCCACTAACTTTACAACAGCAAAAGTAAGTCACAAGCCCCTCACCTGTACGTTGGATTCCTGGTCCTTTTAAATAACACCAGTGGGGGTCCTTCGTGCTGCTGAATGTATGTTCAGCTGAGAGTGACTAACACAGGCGGTCAGTCGACATGCACAGATCAAGATTCAAAGACGTACATCAAAGCTGTCGGAATGGCAGATTGACGTCAATTCAAACCCTTCCTCACACTAACAGCACATGCACAGTATACCCAGGCTAGTTCCCTGCCCAGCACTGGGCACTGTGCTGGCCACACTAGAAGTGGCCGGCTGTGCAGTTCACATCATTTTATAGTTCCAGGTTTCCATCGCGTTGGCACCAGTGCCATTATGGAGTGAAACGTCATAGAGTGAAAATCACAGCAGGAGAAGAAATAGAGTGAAAACAGCTCACTTCGAAAAGGGAATTGGAAAAAGACTTGAAGGCATAAGATTTACAAAAATATGTGGAATGGAAGGGAAATGGGACTAATTGGAGGGGTGATGCCATGGAGGGATTCAAACACAAGAATGAGAATATTAAAATTTAGGTGCTGCCAGGCCCGGAGCCAATGTCGATCAGTGAGCACAGAAGTAATGGGTGATCGGGATTTGGTGTGAGTTAGGTTATCGGCAGCAGAGTTCTGGATGGGCTGTTGTTTATGCATGTTGATATCTGGGAGGGTGACCAGGATAGAATTGGAATAGTTAAGTGTGGATTTAACAACGGCACAGATGAGGGTTTATTAGCAGATGGGCAGAGGTGATTATGGGTGATATTACAGAGGTAGTAGCAGGTAGGGTTGGTGATAGGCGGAATATGGCAATGAACTCAGCTCAGGTATAAATATACCAAAGAGGTTCCAAGCAGTCTGTTTCAGCCTCGAGAGAGGAGAGATCAGAATCTGAGAACAATAGATTGGAATGTTAAAACAATGGTTCAGAATCTGAGAACAATAGATTGGAATGTTATAACAATGGACAGCAGGAGTTTCTCCTATTGGTTTAGCCTCGGTCCTGCAGATTATTTTTGGATAACATTAGATTTGCGGATCTGTTATGCTCCGAAGATGATTCAAATGATTTACTAACCCATACTCGCTATTATTGGTGTCCCTGGTAAGTCTCTGCATCCAACTATTAGATCTATAAATCATATTTCATTGATTTAGTGTTCTTGTCATGTAAATCTTGGGAAGACTTAAGCCACAGTCTTCAGTCTCTGTCTCACATTCCACTCTGCATCCACTATCTGCATTCCCCTCCCGACCCAATCTCTGGAGCCGCTGATCTCTGTTAGTGCCGGGGGTGATTCTCCCACTGACACTATGAGCCAGCACATTGGAAGGAGTCCATTATTAATAGAAGAGGGAAATCCTCCAGTGACTGACGTTAATTACAGTCAATGAACAAACAGGTTCAGTTAACACCTTTCAATCCAACACTTTTTACACAACAATAGTTTCGAAGATTTACCCAGTCCAGATGGGATATATAAGGTTTGTTGAGGGAAGGAATGTGGAAATAGCATGGGCACTGGCCAGAAGCTTTCAATCCTCTTTGGATCTGGGAGTGATGACAAAGCTGTTGCAAGCTGTTTAAATAAGGAGACATTAGAAAAACCCGATAACTACTGACCAGTCAGTCTAATGTCCGTGGTTGGAAATTTCCAGAGGCCATGACCCAGTACAAAAATATATCATTCTTGAAAAAACATGTGATATTAAATGATAAACAGTACGGATAGGATCATGGAAAATCATGTCTGATAATCTTGATCAAGTTAGTTGATGACCTAACTGTGAGTGTTGGTGAGGATAGTATGTGTCCTGTTATGTATCTGGACTATCAAAAGGCCTGTGATCAAATGACATTTCATGGACTTGTTATGAAAAATGGAACATATGGATTAATGTGAGAGTGATAGAGTGGATATGATACTGACTCGGGGAGAGAAAGCAGAGAGAAGTGGTGAACAGACATTGTTCAGACTGGGATGGGGGAGAATACAGTGCTGTTTCTCAGGGGTCAGTATTAAAACCAGTGTTCTTCCTGACATATAGATAAATATACAAGTGACATAAACTTATATGTAAAACAACATAATTTAAACTCTTGCTGATGATATGACACTTATAAATAAGGGAGGCAAAGGCGCAGACCACAGAATTACCCAATCTCACAGATTTTGGTTTATTTTTAATTTATTCTGGACTCTAATCCGAATAGAAATTTAGTTCTCACTCTATAATTTATTTCTGTGTGATTTGCAGGTCTGTGTGTGTGTGCATGAATGTGTGTATGTTTATTATTTTATTTAGATTCAGTTTAGATTGTTAAGTATAATAAACTCACCTCTTGTTTAAACTCAAGAAAACCAGTGTGATTTGTTCTTTCACGATCACAACAACGGGAAAAGGTAAAATGCTCACTGAGGTGGTCAGCATGTCCACTGCTAATAAGGAATAAGCCCGGCTGCAGTGAAATAAAAGATAGGACAAGAGGAGAGCCTGGGACCCCTCCTCACCTGGCTGTAACAGAAATCTGGCGGTTCCTGTGATCATAACGCAACAACAAATGAGAAATTGGAAGTGTCACAGATACACAGAGTTTTACAGCACAGAAACAGTCCCTTCGCCCCACTCTGTCTGTGCCGGCCATCAAGCCTGTCCATTCTAATCCCCTTTTCCAGCACTTGGCCTGTAACCTTGTATGCTATGGCATTTCAAGTGCTCATCTAAATACTTCTTAAATGTTGTGAGGGTTCTTGCCTCTACCATCTTTACAGGTAGTGTGTTCCAGATTCCAGCCACCATCCGAGTGAAATATTTTCTTCCCTCAAATCTCCTCGAAACCACTTGCCCCTTACCTTAAATCAATGCCCCCCGGTTATTGACACCTCTGCTACGGGAAATGTTTCTTCTTCTCTACCCTATCTATGGGCCTCATAATTTTTCCTGCTTTCTGTCTACCTCCCTTTTTGAATAAAGGAGTTACATTGGCATAAAAGGAGTTACATACAGAGAGAAGTAACTCGGTACAGCTTAGAATCCCTCTCTGTTGAAAAGTTGAGTAATGTAGCTGGACAGTTAGGGATTACTCTCCGCCCAAAAGCTAGGAAACCCAAAATTCTAAGACCTGTGGCCAATCATTTTTCACTTGAAGCTGAAGACTCAAGCAGAGTTAGAATCACTAACAGATAGAGTAATGTTAGCTAAGGCAAAACTAGAACAGAAGAGACAAGAATTAGACTTCCAGAGAGATCGAGAAAGAACAGAGTGAGCGTCAAGAAAGGGAAAAGTAAGAGTGTTCCAGAAGGAGAAGGAGGAAAGGGAGTTAAGGCGGCTCAAACAACTAGAGGAAGACCCAGTCCACCCAGTGAAGGCACAGCTAGTGAGGGAGCAGCCCATAGCTCAGGACCATGTGCTGAGCTCTTACAGTTATCCCAGTTCATTCTAAAGTTCAATGAGGAGGATGTGGCAGAATTTTTTGTCACTTTTGAAGAACTTGCAAAGCAGCTGAAATGGCCGGCAGAGAACTGGACACTGTTTTTATAAAGCAAAGTAACAGGAAAAGCTCATGAAGTTTATTCACTGTTGCCAGATGAAAGTTCATCAGATTCTGAGATGACTAAAAACGCTATCCAGGGTGCATATGAGATAGTATCAGAAGCGTACCACCAAAAATTCGGAACACTACGAAAGTAGCTTGAGCGAACTTACCTCCAGTTTGAAAGAGTTAAGCAGCTTCGGAACATAGGAGCAAGAGTAGGCCATTCAGCCCATCTAGTCTTCCCCGCCATTCAAAACGATTATGGGTTATCTTCTATTTCAATTCCTTTTTACCACACTATCCCCATATCCCTTCATGTCATTTGTATTTATAAATCTGTCAATCTCTGCTTCAAACATACTCAATGACTGAGCTTCCACAGCCCTCTGGGGTAGAGAATTCCAAAGATTCACAACACCCTAAGTAAAGAAATTTCGCCTCATCTCTGTCCACAGTGACTTCCTCCTTATTTTAAAATTGTCTCTGCTGGTTCTAGACTCCCCAACCAGGGGAGACATCTTAGCTGCATCAACCCGTCTATCCATTTAATTCTGTTGTAGGTTTCAATGAGATCACCTCTCATTCTTCGAAATTCTGGAGAGTCCAGGCCCAGTTTTCCTAATCTCTTCATAGGACAGTCCTGCCATCCCAGGAACAAGTCTAGTGAATCTTCGTTGCACTCCCCCTATGGCAATAATATACTTCCTAAAGTAAGGGGAGCAAAGCTGCACACAGTACTCCAGGTGTGTTCTCACAAGGTTCCATACAATTGAAGCAAGACTTCACTACTCTTGTACTCAAATTCTCTTGTGATAAAGGCTAACATACCATTAGCCTTCTTAAGTGCTGCTGTCCCTGCATGTCAGCCTTCAGTGACTTATTGACAAGGACACCCAAATCCCTTTGTACATCTACACTTTCTAATTTCTTACCATTCAAGAAATACACTGCACATCTATTCCTCCTTCCAAAGTGGATAACCTCATATTTTCCACATTATATTACATCTGCCACGTTCTTGCCCTCCCACGAAGTCTGTCCAAATTCCCTTGAAGCCGCTTTGCACCTTCCTCACAACACATACATTCCCACATCTTTTTGTATCATCTGCAAACTTGGGAATATTACTCTGGTCCCCACATCTAAATCAATGATACATATTGTGAACAGATGGGGCCCAAGTACTTACCCAAATGTTTCCTTTTTACTTACCCCACTAGTCACAGCCTGCCCAAGAGAGAATAACACATTTATTCCTACTCTTTGTTTCATGCTTGTTAACCAATCCTTAATCCATGCCAGTATATTACGCCCTATCCCATGTGCTTTAATTTTACTAACCAACCTCTTGTGGGGGACTTTATCAAAAAATCATCTGAAAATCCAAATAGACTACATCCACCGACTCCACTTTATAAATTCTGTTACTACTATCCTCAAAAAACTACAGCAGGTTCATCAAACATGATTTCCCATTCATAAATCCATGTTGACTATGCACAATCAGATCAGTATTATCCAATTATCCATTTATCTCATCCTTTATGATAGATTCTACCATTTTGTCTACTATTGATGTCAGGCTAACAGATCTGTAATTCCCCGTTTTCTCTCTCCCTCCCTTTTTAAATCGTGGGGTGACATTTGCGACCTTCCAATATGCTGGAACCGTTCCAGAAGGTGATCGCCCATGCACCCACTGTCTCCATAGCTACCTCTGTCAACACTCTGGAATTTAGAATATCAGGTCCTGGGGACTTATCAAACTTCAACCCCATTATTTTCTCCAACACAAACTTCTTACTAATATTAATTTCCTTCGCTTCCTCATTCCCCCTAATCCCTTGGATCTCTAATTCTGGGCTATTTCTTGTATCTTTCTCAGTGAAGACAGACACAAAGTGACCATTTAGCTTCTCTGCGATTTCTCGATTCCCCATTATAAATTGCCCTGACTCTGCCTGCAATGGACACATACATGTCTTACCCAAATGTTTCCTTTTAACGTACCTAAAGAAGTTTTTGCAGTCCGTTTTTATGTTTGCCTCTGACTCGTAGATACGGAAAATCAGGATGCAGCCCACATATATAAACCTCAGAGTGGTGATCGTTCTCGAGGAGTTCAAAAGCTCGCTCCCGCTCCCACACCCGCTCCCATTAAAACCCACACAGAGGGAAAAAAGTTTCAAAGATCCAGGAAGGTTGCAATTCTGGATGATGATTTTTTTCCATGTACACAAGGCCTTACCCCAAAGGGAATGCATTCCCTAGTCATCCCAAAGACCCGGGAATAAAAGGTGGGAGGGTGATAAGAACCTGAGCAGCCACAGGCAAGGAGGAAAATCTGGACACCCAGGGGTCCACGCTCAGGCCAAATAGGGCGGTACTGAGAGCAGGAGTAATGGCCAATGATCTGTATGTTTCCACTGCAGCAAGGCAGGTCATCATCGAGTTGAATGTTTTAACTGATGGGGAAAACATGTAGGATTACTCAGGGTCCACCAGAGCAGTGCAGGAAAACGGGCGCTGATGGAATTCACAGCAGGTCATGCTGTGCCTTTAACTGCAACAGTCAGACACAGTAACCCTACCACAGAGAGTGGGGGAAAACTTAACAAAATCCTTGAGCTTTACTAGGATTTTGAATCCCAGGGAAAAGTGACCCTATACCCCTTTAGTGACGTAAGCAAGCTCTGGTCATACTCAATGATAAAGGGGCCAACCAATCCCTTCTGCTGGGAATAGGCATGACCTTTCTCCGAGAGTGCAGTGAATGCTAGAGTGTTAGAGAATGGTATTGGAAGACGGTATATGTCCATAATTTATATTGGGTGCACTTGGGGTGCGACCTTTTTTCAGGACCAGTGGCCATGGGACCTGCTCCTGGGTATTGATCTGGCAGGGAAAAGGTGGCAGCTTCCGCAAAGGTTCTGGAGAGACCACAAGAGATCAGGGACACAGAGCAGTTACAGGGGAAGGTCCCCAGCATTCTCCCTGATTCTCTGGTGACTCGGTCCATGGCTAAACAATCCCCATCAGAGGTGGCTGAACTGACACTGGAGACGGATGACCCTACTGTCTGGTTGGCTGAAACCTTCTTTGGGAAGGTAGAGAACACAAAGGATGTGTTAAATAGATCTTCCTTAGTTGAGGCTCAACAACTCGACCCAATGTTAAAATATATCACAGACTGTCCAAACCATAACTGAAGCAGAGGGAGTTGCAGAGTGCTACTATTTAAAGAATGAGGTGCTGGTGAGGAAGTTGAGACCTCCTCACAGACCTACGGATGAAGAGTGGACAGTGCTTCACCAGATAGTGGTGCCGCTGAGGTCCCTTAAAGAAATATTAATGGCCCACGAACTTCCAATGACTGGACATGTTGATGGATGAAAATTTAAAGCCCACATAAGACAGCATTTTGACTGACCACAACTGCACAAAGATGTGGTGGAGTTCTGTAAAACTGGTCACACCTGCCACCTTGTGGGGAAGCTCCAACCTGCAATAAAACCTTCACCCTAATTCCCAAACCAGATTTTGTGGAACCCTTCAACAGAATGCTGGTAGATTATGTGGGACGCCTGCTGAAAACAAAACGGGACTGCCAGTATCTTCTCACCATTATGAATGTGGTGACCCGATTCCCAGAAGCCATTCCCCCGAAGAACTATCTAGGCCAAGGTAGTGGTGGAGGGGCGAACCCGTTATGGGCTACCTGCTGAGATTCAGATGGATCAGGGCACACATGTTAAGTCCAGTATTTTTGAAAAGGTCATGGGTATTCTAGACATAACCCAGCTAATGTCTACCACCCACAGTCACAAGGAGCTTTGGAGCAGTACCACCAGACCCTAAAGACAATGATCAAGCCGTACTGCTATGAGTAGCACCATGACTGGGACAAAGGGATGGCATTTCACCTGTTGGTTACCAGGAACCTATCCACTGAGTCCACTGGCTTTAGTCTCTTTGAATTAGCTTATTGACACGAGGTGAGAGGTCCTCTTAAACCAATCAAGGAGAAGTTTTGGGACACAGGGATGAGTCTTCCATGTTAGACTACATTTGCATGCTCCGGGAGTGGCTCACGACAGCTTGTGCAATTGCTCAAGAATACCTAAAGATCTCCCAGGCAGTTATGAAAAGGTAAGCAGGCAAAAATGCCAAGGCCAAAACATTTCAGGACAGAGACCATGTATTGTTACTATTCCCAATGCAGGGTGAATCCCTGAAATCCCGGTTCAGTGGTCCATATCGAGTGGCAAAATGAATAGTCAGGTAAATTATTTAATTGACACCCAGACCAAAGGAAAAAAGCAAAGGCTGTGGAGGGAACAGACAAGTACAGATCTGGCAGACTGTCAGGAGAGAAGGATTGAAAAGGACAGTGAGGACAGGTTAGAGGAGGGCCAGGAGGAATCCCAACTGGAATCCCCTACTCTCCGATTTGCCAACCCTGAAATGTTAGATAAATTAGACCCCACACTCTCCTTCTTAAATGCAGGTCAATGACGCAACCTAAAAAGTCAGCTAACAGCATTTACAGAAATTTGCAATGACAAAGGAAAGTTCCCAAAAAGGCAACCCAATAGTGAGGGAGATGTTTCACCGAGTCGAGGTGCCGGAGGAGAGTGCAGTGAAAGATGGACAGCCACCTGCGAGCCATAAAATTGCAGAGGACATGGTGCTGGTTAGAAAAATGTTGCTCCCCATAGTCGAGGGAAAAGGGAAGGGAAAATACCCTAAAGTAAACAACACTTGTGTACCTCACCAGAAAGCTAAAAGTAAGGTCAGTGTTGATCTACCCACTGAAGAACACAATGATCAGGTGACAAACACAAAGCTAATCGAACCCAACAATTGCAAAGCCAAACTCAGCAAGAACAAAGGCCCAGAGGAAATCCCAGACACCTCACAGGGTCTAAAAAGACAATGTATTACAAACTGTCGGTTTAGGGAGAAAGACTATCAAGGTGAAGGAACCTGAATGGTTAAAGATTCATTGCAGGAGAGAGAGAAAAAAAACAATGTAATCGCTGATGCAATGTCCAGGGTCGATTTCGACACATAACCATCCCAGACAAAACATCAAAACATTAAATCAGTACAACTGTAACAGACAACGTCAGCTGCAGTAATTCTAAGATTAATATGTCAGTTTGGGAAGTGATTATTGAGAATGAATGTGTGCTTTCTTCTTTTTATTCCCACAATTCTGCAATGAAATGTTCTTGTTATCACATTTTTTCCTCGTGTGCTGTGGCGGTGTCAAGATAACACAATATGCCAAATTCTGAAATTTAATTCAAAAACAAGAAATGCTGGATTCACTCAGCAGGTCTGGCAGCATCTGTGGAAAGAGAAGCAGAGTTAACGTTTCGGATCAGTGACCCTTCTTCTGAAATTTAATTCATCGTTTGGAAACTTACAGTAAACGTTTAATAGAAAAAAATCTTGCAGCTATCCTTCAAAAAAACTGGCAGCCAAGATGGCCACCGCAATTGGCATCTGAAACACCTTTTCACATTCTAAATCCTACAACAGGAGATACCTGTCTAATGAGCCTGGACCCAAATCATTGGCTTGCTCCAGTGATTGAATTACCTAAGATTACATTCATTAACACGGCATACAATGTCATCCTGACACATTGACTTTGAAAGAGCAAACTCCTCCAAGAGTAAATACTGGTATCCTGAGCCCTGGACAGATAGAAGTTCCAAACCTTGAATCTCATTGTAAGGGTTCAGCGAATACACTGAGGCAGTCAGGAGACTGTCTATCTCTGTGAAAGCTGAGAGTTTCCCCTGGACAAAAACAGACAAGTCAGTGATTCAAAATGTGCTGAAGCAGAAGGGCTGTGTTCCCCCCATAACCCCTCCCTCTCTCTTCGTCTCTCTCTCCAGATAACATAACAAATTTGAAAACCACATGTGACTGTGGGCCCTCCAAGCCTACAGATTGCTACAGACAGAGTAACCAGGGGAAGAAAGCCTGCTACAAGTCTGCCTCAAAGAAATCCCTGACCCATGTGGGCCATGTGACAAACTGTACTTTGACCAGAAAAAGACTTCAAGGTGACAACTTCAGCAAGAAGACCACGGAATAGTCAAACCTCCCAGAATGAGTTTTTTTTTTATATTTCTTCTGGACTCCAATCCAACCACAAATTTACTACTCACTCTGTAATCTACTTCTGTGTGATTCTCGTCTGAGTGAGTGCATAAATGTGTTCTATTTATTTTAATGATTTTATTTACATTGGGGTAATATTGTTAAGTATAATAAACTCACCTCTTTCATGTTTAAACTCAAGAGAACCAGTCTAATCGGTCCCTCCACCATCACACCAAAGGTAAAATGTAAAACACTCACTCAGACGTTCAGCATATTCACTGTTTAGAAAGGACAAACACTGTTGTGGTCAAATAAAGACGAGCGACTTTGACCCCTCCTCACCTGGCCATAACAATAGGCAGGGTTGGGGATGGAGGGAATATGGGGATGAACTCAGCTCAGCATTAAATAGATAGCAGAGGTTGTAAACTTCCTGGTTCAGCCTCAGACAACGGCCAGTGAGGGGATGCAGATCATGGACCGGGAATGGAGTTTGTGACAGAAACTGAAGATAATGGTTTCAGTCTTCTCACGATTTAAATGACAAGAACACTAAATCAGAGAAATATGGTTTATGAATCTAATAGTTGGATACAGAGACTTACGAGGGACACCAATAATAGCGAGGATGGGATAGTAAATAAATTGGATCATCCTCAGAGCATAAAAGATCCGCCATTCTAATGTTATCCAATATTAATCGGCAGTAACCAGGCCAAACCAATCGGATAAACTCCTGTCCATTGTTGTAACATTCCAAGCTATTGTTCTCAGATTCTGACACATTGTTGTAACATTCCAATCTATTGTTCAGATTCTGCTCTATCCTCTCCCTCTCTCTGCAGCCGCTGATCCCTGTTAGTGCTGGGGTTGATGCTCCCGCTGACACTATAGGATAACACATTGAAAGGAGTCCCTTCTTAATAGAAACCCCCCAGTGACACCATTAAGGTCCATGGAGACTGACATTAATTACAGTGACTGAACAAACAGGTTCAGTTAACACCTTTCAATCCAACACATTTTGTGCCACAGTAAAGTCGAACATTTATCCAGTCTGGATGGGATGTATGATAGTTACTGAGGGAAGGAATGGTGCAAATAACAGAGGCACTGGACAGAATCTTTCAATCCTCCTTGGATATGGGATTGGTGCCAGAGGACTGCAGGGTTGTAAATGTTACACTGTTTAAAAAAGTAGAGGTTGGTTAAACCCTGTAACTATCAGTCTAACGTTGGTGGTTGGAAACTTCTAGATGTCATAACCCAGCACAAAAATATATCTTGCTTGCAAAAACATGGGTTAATTAATGACAAGTAGCATGGATAGGTTAATGGAAACTCATTTCTGATAATCTTGATCGAGTTCGTTCAGGACGTAACTGTGAGTGTTAATGAGGATAGCGTATTTTATGTAATATACTCATAGAAAGTTTAAGACAGAGAAAGAGGCCGCTTGGCCCATTGTATCTGCACCGGCCGAAAAATGATCCACCTATTCTAATCCCACCTTCCAGCATTTGATCCATTTGACCCATCTTCACTGACCTGAAACATTATCTCTGCTTCTCCCTCCACATATGCTGCCAGACCTGCTGAGTATTTCCAGCATTTCTTGTTTTTACTTCAGATTTCCAGCATCCGCTGCATTTTGCTTTTATTCTAACAATTACCCTTTGTTTCCTGTCACTGAGCCAATTCTGCATTTTTGGCTGAACAAGTTTCTCCTCAATTCCCCGCTAGTCCTTCTACCAAGCACTTTAAGTCACTGCCCCCTATTCACTGATCCCTCTGTTAAGGTGAATAGACGCTTCACCTCCACTCTATCCAGGCCCCACGAAATTATGTCCATTTCAATCAGGTCTCCCTTCAGCCTTCTCTGTTCCAAGTAGAACAACCCCAGCCTATCTAATCTTTCTTCATAGCTGCATTTTTCCAGTCCAGGCAACATCCTCGTAAATCTCCTCTGTACCCTCTTTAGTGAAAGTACGTCCTTTGTGTAATGAGGTGACCAGAACAGCACACAGTACTCAGGTTGTGACCTAACCAATGATTTATATACTTTCAGCATAACCTTCCTGCTCTTGTATTCTATACCTCAGCTAATAAAGGAAAGGAGTCCATATGCCTTCTTAATCACCTTATCGACCTGACCTGCTACCTTCAGGGATCAGTGGAAATTGACTCCAAGGTCCCTCACTTCCTCTACACTTCTCACTATTTTCCTATTAATCGTCTATCCCTTTGCCTTGTTTGACCTCCTCAATTGCATCACCTTAGACTTATCCAGGTTGAATTCCATTTGTCACTTTTCTGCCATCAATATCTTCCTGCAGGCTACAGCTATCCTCCTCGCTATCGACCGCACGACCAATCTGTGCACCATCTGCACAAATCTTGATCATGCCCCTGCATTTACGTTCAAATCGTTAATACATACTACAAAAAAGCAGGAAGTCCAGTGCTGAGCCCTGTGGAACGTCACTGGAAACAGGCCTCAAGTCAGTGAAACACCCGTCAACAATCACCCTTTGTTTCCTGTCACTGAGACAATTTTGCATCCAGTTTGTTGAATTTCCCTGGGTTCCATGGGATTTTATCTTTTTAACTAGTACTAGTAGGGTTGGGGCCGACCATGACTCATGGCCCTCCTGCCTTGGGCGCTATGGCGTTGGAAGGATGAATGAGAACGGGCAGAGACTGCTTGAGTTGTGTACCTATCATAACCTCTGCATCACCAACTCGTTCTTTCACACTAAACCCTGTCACCAGGTTTCATGGAGGCACCCAAGATCACGTCGTTGGCACCAGCTAGACCTCATTGTCACAAGGCGAGCCGCCTTAAACAGTGTTCAAATCACACGCAGCTTCCACAGTGCGGACTGCGACACCGACCACTCCCTGGTGTGCAGCAAGGTTAGACTCAGACCAAAGAAGCTGCATCATTCCAAGCAGAAGGGCCACCCGCGCATCAACACGAGCAGAATTTCTCACCCACAGCTGTTACAAAAATTTCTAAATTCACTTGTAACAGCCCTTCAAAACACTCCCACAGGGGATGCTGAGACCAAGTGGGCCCACATCAGAGACGCCATCTATGAGTCAGCTTTGACCACCTACGGCAAAAGTGCGAAGAGAAATGCAGACTGGTTTCAATCTCATAATGAAGAGCTGGAACCTGTCATAGCCGCTAAGCGCATTGCACTTTTGAAATACAAGAAAGCCCCCAGCGATTTAACATCCGCAGCACTTAAAGCAGCCAGAAGTACTGCACAAAGAACAGCTAGGCGTTGCGCAAACGACTACTGGCAACACCTATGCAGTCATATTCAGCTGGCCTCAGACACCGGAAACATCAGAGGAATGTATGATGGCATGAAGAGAGCTCTTGGGCCAACCATCAAGAAGATCACCCCCCTCAAATCTAAATCGGGGGACATAATCACTGACCAACGCAAACAGATGGATCGCTGGGTTGAGCACTACCTAGAACTGTACTCCAGGGAGAATGCTGTCACTGAGACTGCCCTCAATGCAGCCCAGCCTCTACCAGTCATGGATGAGCTGGACATACAGCCAACCAAATCGGAACTCAGTGATGCCATTGATTCCCTAGCCAGCGGAAAAGCCCCTGGGAAGGACAGCATTACCCCTGAAATAATCAAGAGTGCCAAGCCTGCTATACTCTCAGCACTACATGAACTGCTATGCCTGTGCTGGGACGAGGGAGCAGTACCCCAGGACATGCGCGATGCCAACATCATCACCCTCTATAAAAACAAAGGTGACCGCGGTGACTGCAACAACTACCGTGGAATCTCCCTGCTCAGCATAGTGGGGAAAGTCTTTGCTCGAGTCGCTCTGAACAGGCTCCAGAAGCTGGCCGAGCGCGTCTACCCTGAGGCACAGTGTGGCTTTCGTGCAGAGAGATCGACTATTGACATGCTGTTCTCCCTTCGTCAGATACAGGAGAAATGCCGTGAACAGCAGATGCCCCTCTACATTGCTTTCATTGATCTCACCAAAGCCTTTGACCTCGTCAGCAGACGTGGTCTCTTCAGACTACTAGAAAAGATCGGATGTCCACCAAAGCTACTAAGTATCATCACCTCATTCCATGACAATATGAAAGGCACAATTCAACATGGTGGCTCCTCATCAGAGCCCTTTCCTATCCTGAGTGGTGTGAAACAGGGCTGTGTTCTCGCACCCACACTTTTTGGGATTTTCTTCTCCCTGCTGCTTTCACATGCGTTCAAATCCTCTGAAGAAGGAATTTTCCTCCACACAAGATCAGGGGGCAGGTTGTTCAACCTTGCCCGTCTAAGAGCGAAGTCCAAAGTACGGAAAGTCCTCATCAGAGAACTCCTCTTTGCTGACGATGCTGCTTTAACATCTCACACTGAAGAATGCCTGCAGAGTCTCATCGACAGGTTTGCGTCTGCCTGCAATGAATTTGGCCTAACCATCAGCCTCAAGAAAACGAACATCATGGGGCAGGATGTCAGAAATGCTCCATCCATCAATATTGGCGACCACGCTCTGGAAGTGGTTCAAGAGTTCACCTACCTAGGCTCAACTATCACCAGTAACCTGTCTCTAGATGCAGAAATCAACAAGCGCATGGGTAAGGCTTCCACTGCTATGTTCAGACTGGCCAAGAGAGTGTGGGAAAATGGCGCACTGACACGGAACACAAAAGTCCGAGTGTATCAGGCCTGTGTCCTCAGTACCTTGCTCTACGGCAGCGAGGCCTGGACAACGTATGCCAGCCAAGAGCGACGTCTCAATTCATTCCATCTTCGCTGCCTTCGGAGAATACTTGGCATCAGGTGGCAGGACTATATCTCCAACACAGAAGTCCTTGAAGCGGCCAACATCCCCAGCTTATACACACTACTGAGTCAGCGGCGCTTGAGATGGCTTGGCCATGTGAGCCGCATGGAAGATGGCAGGATCCCCAAAGACACATTGTACAGCGAGCTCGCCACTGGTATCAGACCCACCGGCCGTCCATGTCTCCGTTATAAAGACGTCTGCAAACGCGACATGAAATCGTGTGACATTGATCACAAGTCGTGGGAGTCAGTTGCCAGCATTCGCCAGAGCTGGCGGGCAGCCATTAAGACAGGGCTAAATTGTGGCGAGTCGAAGAGACTTAGTAGTTGGCAGGAAAAAAGACAGAGGCGCAAGGGGAGAGCCAACTGTGCAACAGCCCCAACAAACAAATTTCTCTGCAGCACCTGTGGAAGAGCCTGTTACTCCAGAATTGGCCTTTATAGCCACTCCAGGCGCTGCTTCACAAACCACTGACCACCTCCAGGCGCGTATCCATTGTCTCTCGAGATAAGGAGGCCCAAAAGAAAAAAGAAGAACTAGTACGCCAATGAGACCTTGACAAAAGCCTTGTCAAAATCCATGTAGACCATATCAACTGCACTACCCTCATCTATCATCCTTGCGACTTCTTCGAAAAATTCAGTCAACTTGGTCAAACAAAATCTTCCCTTATCAAATCCATGCTCAATATCCGTGATTAACCTGTGCCTTTCCAAGTGACACTTTATCCTGTCTTTCAGAATAGATTCCAATAATGTGCCCACTACTGAGGTTAGACTGACTGGCCTGCAATTATTCGGTCTATCCCTTGCTCCCATTTTAAAGAGGTACAATTTTAACAGTTCACCAATCCTCTGGCACTACACCTGTATCCAGTGCGGACTGGAAAATGATGGTCCGACCCTCTGCCATTTCCTCTCTCACCTCTTTTGACAGCCTGGAATACATTTCAACTGGCCCTGGTGTTGGATCAACTTTCAAGGATGCTAATCCCATTAATACTTCCTCTCTCCCTATGTATATCACATCCAATAATTCACACTCCTCCTCCTTAACCGCAATATCTGCATCGTCCCCCCATTTTGTTAAGACAGATCCAAAGTATTCATCAAGAACCATACCAACATGTTCCGCCCCTACCCGTGTATATCCATTTATGTATATAGACTTTCAAAAGGCCTGT
Source organism: Heterodontus francisci (assembly GCF_036365525.1). NCBI lineage: Eukaryota > Metazoa > Chordata > Chondrichthyes > Heterodontiformes > Heterodontidae > Heterodontus > Heterodontus francisci. The sequence goes on from NW_027142345.1 coordinate 2,908,469, forward strand.
AAACAAATAACATTTCATAGACTTGTTATGAAAAATGGAAGACATGGATTAATGTGACAGTGATGGTGTGGATATGACAGTGACTCAGGGACAGAAAGCAGAGAGAAGTGGTGAAAAGTCATTGTTCAGACTGGAGGTGGAGAGGAGTATACAGTACTGTTTCTCAGGGTTTGATTCACTCCGCGTGATATCAAGATGTGACAGAAGGCACTGTATACTGCAATGGCTATGAGCCCTGACAATATTCCGGAAATAGTACTGAAGACCTGTGCTCCAGAACTTGCCGCACCCCTAGCCAAGCAGTTCCAGTACAGCTACAACACTGGCATCAACCCGGCAATGTGGAAAGTTTCCCAGGTATGTCCTGTAGACAAAAAGCAGGACAAGTCCAACCCGGCCAATTACCGCCCCATCAGCCTACTCTCAATCATCAGTGAAGTGATGTAAGCTGTCATCAGCAGAGCTACCAAACAGCACTTGTTTAGCAATAACCTGCTCAGTGACGCTCAGTTTAGGTTCTGCTACAGCCACTCAGCTCCTGATCACATTACCTCATTATCTCAAACCCTCCGCTGGCTGGTGTCATACCTACTGCAAAAGGAAGATGGTTGTGGTTGTTGGAGGTCGATCATCTGATCTCCAGGACATCACTGCAGGAGTTCCTCAGGGTAGTGTCCTAGGCCCAACCATTTCTCGCTGCTTCATCAATGACCTACCTTCAATAATAAGGTCAGAAGTGGGGATGTTCGCTGATGATTGCACAATCTTCAGCACCATTCGTGACTCCTCAGATACTGAAGCAGTCCGTGCAGAAATGCAGCAAGATCTGAACAATATCCAGCCTTTGGCTGATAAGTGGCAAGTAACATTCGTGCCACACAAGTGCCAGGCAATGACCATCTCCAACAAGAGAGAATCTAACCATCTCCCCTTGATATTCAATGGCATACCATCTCTGAATCCCCCACTATCAACATTCTGGGGACTACCATTGACCAGAAACTGAACTGGAGTAGCCATATAAATACCGTGGCTACAAGAGGAGGTCAGAGCCTCGGAATCCTGAGGCGAGTAACTCACCTCCTGACTCCCCAAAGCCTGTCCACCATCTACAAGGCACAAGTCAGGAGTTTGATGTCAGGAGTACTCTCCACTTGCCTGGATGGGTGCAGCTCCAACAACACTCAAGAAGCTCGATACCATTCAGGAAAAAGCAGCCCGCTTGATTGCCACCCCATCTACAAACATTCACTCCCTCCACCACCGACGCACAGTGGCAGCAGCATGTACCATCTACAAGATGCACTGCAGCAATGCACCAAGGCCCCTTTGACAGCACCTTCCAAACCCACGACCTCTACCATCTAGAAGGACAAGGGCAGAAAATACATAAGAAAATCACCACCTTCAAGTTCCCGTTCAAGTCACACACCATCCTGACTTGGAACTATATCGCCGTTCCTTCACTGTCGCTGGGTCAAAATCCCTTCCTAGCAGCACTGTGGGTCTACCTACACCAAATGGACTGTCGCGGTTGAAGAAGGCAGCTCACCATCACCTTCTCAAGGGCAACAAGGGCAATAAATGCTGGCCAAGCCAGTGACGCCCAAATGAATATAAAAAAGAGCCAGGGTGTGGGACTAACTGGTAGATCTTCAAAAGGGCCAGCACTGACATGTTGGACCAAATGGCCTTCTTCAGTGCATTGCTATTCTATGTTTCCATGATTTTTCTTGCCTCTCCTTTCCTCATATTCCTATCCTTTAAACAGGCGTTTGATAAAGTACCACATAACAGCCATGTTACCAAGTTAGAAACACATGGGATTAAAGGACCAATGACAGCAGTGGCTCAGTTTGTAGCTCTTCCCCTTTCAGTCACAAGCTTCTAGGATCAAGTGTCATTTGATCGCAAGAACCAAGTAACAGGACTTAATCACAAGATTCAAAGCTGGCACTGCAGTGACATTACTGAGGGAGTGTTGCACTGTCAGATGTGCCGTCTATCGAATGAAACATTAAACAAACATTTGCCCTCTCAGGTGGATGTTAAAGATATGATCATTTTCACATTGCTGCTTGTGGGAGCTTGCTGTGTGGAAATCTTCTGCCATCTTTCCTACATTACAATAGTGACTAGGGTTTAATAAGCACTCATTGATTGTAAATCGCTTTGGGACACGCAGTGATCATGAAGGCGCTACATAAATAGAAGTTCTTTTTTAAATTTACAATGACAGCATGCAGGAAATTAGCTAAGTGTCAGAAAGCAGAGAGTATTGGAGAATGGTTGTTGTTCAGTCTGGAGGGAAGTACACAGGGGGGTTCCCACAGGGTCACTGTTGGGATCACAGTTGCTGTATGTTAATTCAATGGGCTTGTGTACAGAGGGGATAATGTCAAAGTTTTCAGATGGCAGGAAACTCAGAAATGTTAACAAACAATGAGAAGGATAGTAACAGACTTCAGGAAGACAGGGACTGACTGGTAAAATGGGCAGGAACATGGCAGATGTAATTTAACACAGTGAAGTCTGAAGTGAGACATTTGGGTAGGAAGTATGTGGAGAAACAATATAAACTTAATGGTACCATTATAAAGTGGGTGCAGGATTGGAGAGACCTGGGCTGTACACACACAGATCTTTGAAGGTAACATGTAGTGTCCTTGGTGTGTGAGAGAGAAAACTCAGGAGGAAATGCTGATCTTTATACATCATTGGTTAGATCCCAGCTGGAGAATTGTGTCCAATTCTAATCACCACACTTTGGTAAGGATGTCAAGGACTTAGTGAAGATACTGAGGTGATTTTCTGGAATGGTACCAGGGATCTGGGAATTCAGTTACGTGGAGAGATTGGAAAACCTGGGGTTGCAATGAAGGGTAAGAGGAGATTTAATATAGAATTGAAAATCATGGAGGGTTTTGATGGAATAATTAATGTGAAACGGTTTCCAGTGTCAGAATGTTCAGTATTAAGAAGACACAGATTGAAAAAGAACCAGAGGTGAAATGAAAAGAATTTTCTTACACAGCGAGTTGTTGGGATCTGGCATTCACTGCCTGAAAAGATGGTGGAAGCAGATTCAATAATATGTTTCAAAAGGAAATTTAACAAATACTTGAAAAGGAGAAAAAACGCAGGAGTCTGGGGAAAGAGGAGGGGAGAGGAACTAATTAGATAGTTTTAGTTTAGTTTAGAGATACAGCACTGAAACAGGCCCTTTGGCCCACAGTGTCTGTGCCGACCATCAACCACCCATTTATACTAATCCTACACTAATTCCATATCCCTACCACATCCCAACCTATCCCTATATTTCCCTAGAACCTACCTATACTAGAGGCAATTTATAATGGTCAATTAACCTATCAACCTGCAAGTCTTTGGCATGTGGGTGGAAATCGGAGCACCCGGAGGAAACCCACGCAGACACAGGGAGAATTTGCAAACTCCACGCAGGCAGTAACCTGGGTGGCTGGAGCTGTGAGGCTGCGGTGCGATCCACTGCACCACTGTGCTGCCCCTGCGCCACTGTGCCGATTAATACCAGCTGGAGTGGAACTGAGTCCCATTCAAGCACCAGGAAAGAGACAGTTCATTCCAGGCCACTATTAATACCAGCTGGAGTGGTACTGAGTCCCACTTACACAGCAGGAAAGAGACAATTCAATCTGGGCCTCTATTAATACTAATTAGATAGCTCTTTCAAAGAGACAGTACTGACACAATGGGCCGACAGACCTCCTTCTGTGCTGCATCAATCTCTGATTCTATGAGCAATAAACAGAGAGTGAAGAGAGAGAGAGCGAGAGGGGGAACGTGTGAATGACGGAAAGGGAAATATCAAGAACCAGAAAATCAGGTTTGCATCGCTTTGTCGGCAGAGGGATCATGATCCACACGTTTCTGCTCCTATTGAGGCAGGTGACACATAAAGCTCCTGCTATGTCCTCATTTCCATGAAAAGTTCGTGTCGCCCATGGTGACCCGCGCTGCTGTTTGCCTGCACATTTAACAGGAGACTAACTGTGTGTGAGGCTGGCTCGTCTTTCAGCCAGCATTCAGCTCTTAAAGACAGTCTGTCCCTCTTGAAGGGAAGCTGCACTGAATCACAGGAGGCTGCTACTGCTGACTGTGAATGCTGCAATTGGAGACAAGGTAAATGGAATACTAGGACAGAGAGAGGGCTCTGCGGCTCACGAATGCGGTGCTGGAGGCCTTCGTCATGGAGAGTAACAGGAGAACAGATGCCCATGTTTCTGTACGGTGCTGTGGAGACCCTCAAGAAACAACCTCCGAAGGGAATGGGAGCAAGTGGCAACGGAGGTGAATGCAAGAAGTATGGCACCGACGGCCTGGCAGCAGAGCCAGAAGAAGTTTAATGAGCTCACAAGGGTGGTAAATGTCAGTGACTTCATCACCACATGGCATCTCCTACCCTCAACACCACCAACCTCTCACACTGCTCAATATAACACACCCCTATCACTCACCCATCAGCAGTCCCTAACACTCAGGACTCACACTTAACATGCACATACTCCACCTTACCCTCACACACCTTCCACTGATACCAGCCTCACACCCATCAGTCACTGCCTCCACATATCTCCAGCTATTCAGCTATGGTAGGCAGAGCACCCAAACACAGTGCAACACAGTCACTGACATTCTGCCCTCTCTCTTACAGGACAAGGTGGCCCACAATCACAGGGAGCAGCAGTGAACCAGCGGGGACCAGGCATACCTTAATCCCCTGAGCCTGAGGGAGGAGATGGTTCTCCACATCATGGGAACGGCTGTGACAGAGCCCGTAGCATCCGGCATCACCGAGAGCATTCAGGAGGATGCTATGTTCCTGCCTTATGTCCCTTCTTAACTCCCACCTGCCCCTCATCCTGCTGTCTGGGATGATGTACAAGCTGCAGATGGCGGGACCATGGACCTCCTGCTTTCCATCCCACCCCCAATCCCTCACCCCAACTGTCCCCCTCTGATTTAATACTTTCCGATAATAACCCAAAACTGCCAGTTTCCCAGTCACAGCAGATCCAGGAGACAGAGAGAGAGGAGCAGCACGGCACTGATGGTGAAGGCCCATCACTTGTATTGTGTCGACCTTAGAGGCTTGTATAGAGACACAATCTGCACGGGGTGAGTCACCGAGCACGAGTGAGCTGCAGCCAGGCCAGGGGGAAAGGATAGTTCATGTGTCAGCTCACCAGAGGGCGAGGTCACAAACGAGTTATAATACACAGGACTCAGATGTGAACATTGCTGGAACAGCATACAGGAGAATGCTGATGGACATGTACACTGAGATACTTGGTCCATTGACAGGCCTGTCAGACAGTCTGTTGTCACTGTCAAGGAACACGGAGGAGTCCAGCTCCAACATGGCACAGGGCATTTCACAGAGCTTGAAGCCCATTATTTCCCCTGTAGAAGTGGTCACTAACTCCATGACTGCACTAGCGGACCCATCCGTGATACAGTGTCTGATACCATAGTTTCAGCTTCCACTGCAGCACAGACGGCAGACAACCAAAGTCTCAGTGCTGCAGTGGAAGCTCAGATTGAGGACATGAGATCCATGTTTGCTGTCATGCAGGATCAGACAGCCGTTATCATGGCTGTGGATCTCAGTGTTCAAAGGGGTTTGCTGGCTCTCACAGCAGTTCAGCAAAATGTGATCCAGTAGATTACCAGGATTGCTGAGGTGTCGCCCCGTGGCAGTGACAGTGTCTCTGTGGAGCATGAACTTGCTGTCCTCTCCAGGATGACAGTATTTGTCCTCCATTCACTGCCACTAAACCAGTGATCTTGCTGTTCCCCATCAGCCAGCCAAGGCTGCTGCTGCCCATGTCGAGGTGGTGCAATACGACTACGAACCCGCAAAGCCCTGTGCTGCTCGAGGACGTCCTGCAAGGCCATCTGCAGTCTCCCCAGTGAAAGTCAGCAGCCTTCCACCAGCCATGCTGCAGTCACTGGGGAAACACTGTGTAGGAGCACTAGACAAGTCGAGGGAAGCCACAAGACAGGCACTAAGGGAATACACAAGGGTGAATAGTACAGTTTTGTTTGTATAATTGGATGTGTTGTTGGATAAAGATGTTAATGAAAAGGTTTTTGTTGGTGTTTTTCATTGCAGGATGGTGACCAAGGGGACTCTGTGATGGGGCATCTCAGATGGGTGTAATGGGGGAGAATGGGGGATCCATCGTGGGAAAGGGAAGTTGTCCTATGGAACCGGAATCTTAGCAGGGACCCTCCGACAGCCTGTCTGGGTCGATGGCATCCAGGAAATATCCTCCCGGTTTCCTCCTCCTCCTCCTCCTGAGGTGACCTACGGATTCCTGTTGCCAATGCCTGTGTCCTCCTGATAGTGATGATATGAAGGGTGCAGCAGAACACCATGAACTTGGACAGCTGCTCCAGTGTGTACTGGAGGACTCCCCCCGAGCGGTTCAGACATCGGAAGCATTGCTTCATCACACCGATGATCTGTTCCACCATGTTCCTGGTGACTCCATTGCTCACGTTATACACATGTTAATTGTGTGAGGTTGGTTGGCGGTGGGAGGTGGTTTGGGGATGTAGAAACATGAGCTGTGTCTAGAGAATGGAATCTTTCATCTCCGAGGAGCCACATTCTGGTTCTGCATGGCAGCCAAAGTGTTGGAACCGGCTGACTGCATCAGAATGAATGTATGGTGGCTGCTGCCAGGATAGTGGACATTCGCCAACATGATGTACTGGGCATGCTCACACACCAACTGTACATTCATGGAGTGATAGTTTTTCCAGTTCCTGTACCTCTCCCCCTTGACAGCGGGGGCGCCGCAGAGACACTCACACCATCAGGAATCCCTCTATCCTGACAAAGCCACGGGATCTCTCATCCTGCTTCTCCCTGCTGAGGGAGAAAATGATGACATCGATGGTCACCGTCACCTCCCAGAATTATCAATGGACAACACACAGACGAGTAACTACTGGTCAATTAGTTTAACATCAGTGGCCAGTAAGGTTTTCGAAACAATAATCAGTGAAAAAGGACAACACACACTTGGAGAGGTTTGAGTTAATTACGGATTGTCAGCACGGATTTCTAAAAGACAGATTATGCTTGATGAACTAATTGAATTGATTTCGATGATCAGAGAAGTTTGATGAAGGGAATGTGGTGGATGTTGTCTCCCTGGATTTTATTAAAGTATGCGTTGAAGAACCACACAAAAGCTTGGTTAACAAAATTGAAGCTCATGGAATAGCATCCAATTGGATCAAAAATTGTCCAAAGGACAGCAAAAACAGTCTTGTGTTAAATGGCTGTTTTTCAGACGGGAGGATGGTAGACAGTGATGTTCCCCAAGGGTCAGTGCTAGGAACGCTGATTTTTTTCCCTTGCTATATATAAATGACATGCACCTTGGAATGCAAAGTAGAATTTCAAAATTTTCCGATGACACCAATCTTGTAGGTGTGATAAATAGGGAGGATGATACAAACCATCCGCAACAGAACATAGATAGGCTGGCAGAATGGACAGAGAAGTGGCATTTAGAATTTATTACAGAGCAGTGTGCGGTGATGTATTTCGTCAGATGGATTAGGAAGGCAATGTAGACTTAATGACACATTACTAAAGATTGTGCAGGAACAGAGGGACCTGGGCCTCCATATGCATTGATCTTTGAAGGTGGCAGGACATATTAGGAGAGTGTTTAGCAAATCATATCAGATCTTGGGCTTCATAATTACAGACAAAGATACAAAGGCAGGGAAGTTATGCTGAAACGTTATAAAGCTGTGGTTAGGCCTCAACTAGAGAACTGTGTCCAGTTCTGGTCACCACACGTTAGGAAGGATGTGAAGGTCCTTGAGAGGGTGCAGAGGAGATTTACCAAAATGGTTTCCGGGATGGGGGTTTAGCGACAAGGTTAGTTTGGAGAAGATGGAGTTGTTCTCCCTGGAGTAAAGGAGATTTAGAGAGCTTTGGTCGAGGTGTACAAGATTATGATAAGTTTAGATAAGACAGACAAGGAAAAACTGTTCCCATTAACTGATGAAACACGGACTTGGGGACACAGATGGAAGGTTTTGGGTAAGAGATGCAGGGGGAATATGAGGAGGAACATTTTTAGACAGTGGATAGTTATAATCTGGAACTCACTGCCATGAGGGTGGTGGACGCTGAGGCAATTAATGATTTCAAAAGGAAACTGGATGGACACCAGAAGGAAATGAACTTGCAGGGATACGGGGACTGAGCGGGGGATAGGGACTGACTGGATTGTTCCAGGGAGAGCTGGCATGGAGGGGCCGAATGACCACCTTCAGTGCCGCAAATGACTCCATCACTCTCTGTGACTCTATGTTGGATATGTCTCCTGCTCCTGTCTGGAAAGATCTTGATACACAGAAGTTCAATGAAACTGACTTTAACGGCCACGGACAGCTCCTTCCTCACCCTGCTGTGAGGCTCCAGGTCGTGTGACAGGAGGTGACACAGCTATGTGACCACTTCCTTATTGAATCAGAGCCACCTCACGCTCTGCTCCTGGGTTAGGTGTAGGTAGAAAAAGTGCTCTTGGAAAACCCGGGGTGGGTAGGGCAAAGCCCCCTCCTCCTCCCTCTATACAGAGGCACCCCTCTCTGCAGGCTCTGCTCCATTTGTTGGTCATGTCATAGACCAAAAGACACTGTAAATATAGTCCCCATTCCTTGTCCAGATTTGGGTCACCAAATCTTCTGTCCTCCCTGAATGTCTGCAGCAGCTCACAACACAACCTCCAGAAAACCATCGACAGCATCTCCACTAAGTTTACAAGAGCAGAAGTAATTCAAAAGCCCATCACCTGTAAGCTGGATGCCTGGTCCTTTTAAATAACATGAGAGGGGATTCATTGTAATGCTAAATGTATGTTCAGCAGACATTGACTAACACAGGTGGTCAGTGGACATGCACAGACCAACTTTCAAAGAAGGACATCAAAGCTGCTGGTATGTTTCATTGACATCACTTTCAAATCCACCCTCAAAAGAACAACACATACAAGGTACAATTCAGCTCGAGCCCTGCCCAGCATGTGATATTGTGCAGGCCACAGTCGAAGTGGCTGGCTGTGAAGACCACGCTGACAGCACATAGATGATACGACTGGGCTGGAGCCCCGCTCAGCATGGGATATTGTGCAGACCGCACCGGAAGTGGCCGGCTGTGCGATTCACATCTCTTTATGGATCCCAATTCTGTACCGTCAGCAGCAGTCTTGCTGCAGAGTCTAAAATCGTGGCTCGGGACAGATGCAGAGGGAAATAAATTCACTTTACAAGGAGAAATGAAAAAAGATTGAAGTCGAAAGATTTGCAGGAATATGTGAAATGGACAGGGGAAAGTGAATAAATGGAGAGGTGAGGCCATGGAGAGATTCAAACACAAGAAAGAGAATATTAAAAATAAGGTACTGCCAGACCGGGAGCCAATGTAGATCAGTGAGCACAGGGGTGATGGGTGATCGGGATTTGGTGTGAGTTAGGATACAGGCAGCTGAGTTCTGGATGGGCTGTGGTTTATGGAGGTTTATAACTGGGAGGGTGACCAAGATGGAATTGGAATAGTCAGCTGTGTATCTAGCAGTGATGCAGATAAGGGTTTACGCAGTAGATGGGCTGAGGCAGAGGTGGAGAGGGGTGATATCACTGAGGTGGTATTAGGCAGGGTTGGTGATGAAAAGAATATGAAGATGAACTTAGCTCAGGTTGAAATATAACACAGAAGTTGCAAACTGTCTGGTAGAGCCTCAGATATTGGGCAGGGTGGAGTATGTGCTTCCCAGATAGGGGATGGTGTTTGTGATGGAGACCAATGACACTGGCTTCAGTCTTCCCAAAATTTACATTACAGAACAGTATTTCAGTGAAACAGGGTTTACAGATCTCCTGGCCTGAAATAGAGACAGCAACAGCAGCAACGATGAGAGAGTATATGACAAGAACTGTAATACAGATGACAATGGTTTATAGAGCTAATAGCTGGACATATTCACCAGGAATACAACGGCAGCAAGTAGGGCAGAGTAAATTACAGGAGCAGTAATGCAGTTAAACATGGTTTAAAGAATTAATAGCTAGATAGAGAGACTTACCAGGGACACCAATAATAGCCAGGATGGGATAGTAAATGTATTGAATAATCTTCAGTGCGAGATAGATACGAGAGTTTAATGACATCCGATCATAATATGTTGAAAGAGAGTAAAGATCCGAGGATAAACTCCTGTCCATTGTTGTAACATTCCAATCTATTGTTCTCAGATTCTGACCCATTGTTGCACCATTCCAATCTATTGTTCTCAGATTCTGACCCATTGTTGTAACATTCCAGTCTTTTGTTCTCAGATTCTAACCTATCCTCTCTCTATCTCTCTGGAGCAGCTGATCTTTGGAAGTGCCGGGGCTGATGTTCCCACTGACGCTATGGAATAACACATTGAAAGAAGCCCCTTATTAATAGGAGATGGAAAACGTCCAGTGACAAAATTAGGGTCCATGGAGACTGACATTAATTACAGTCACGGAACAAACAGATTCAGTTAACCCTTTTCAATCCAACACTTTTGTACCACAACAAAGTTGAACATTTATCCAGTCTGGATGGGATGTATGAGGGTTGCTGAGGGAAGGAATGGGGGAAATAGCAGAGGCGCTGGCCAGAACCTTCCAATCTCCCTTGGATATGGGCGTGATGACAGGTTTCCACAGGCTCACCACTCTCTGGGTGCAGAAACGTCTCCTCATCTCAGTCCTGAAAGTTTTACCCCATATCCTGTGGTTCAGGAGTCCCCCACCATCGGGAACATCCTTCCTGCATCTACACTGTCAAGTCATGTTAGAATTTTATAGGTTTCGATGAGATCCCTCCTCACTCTTCTGAATTCCAGTGAATATAGTCCTAACCGACTCAATCTCTCCTCAGACGGCAGTCCTACCAGCCCAGGTATCAGACTGGTAAAACTCTACTGCACTCCCTCTTGCAAGAACATCCTTCCTCAGATAAGGAGACCAAAACTGCACACAACATTCCAAGTGCGGCCTCACCAAGGCCCTGTATATTGCAGTAAAACATCCCTGCTCCTGTACTCGAATCCTGTCTCTATAAAGGTCAACATAACATTCGCCTTTTTCTACCGCCTGTTGCACCTGCATGCTTACTTTCAGTGACTGGTGTACGAGAACACCCAGGTCTCGCTGCATATTCCCCTCTCTCAGTTTATAGCCGTTCAGATAATAAACTGCCTTCCTGTTTTTGCTAGTAAAGTGGATATCTTCACATTTATCCACATTATACTGCATCTGCCATGCATTTGCCCACTCACTCAAATTGTCCAAATCACCCTGAAGCCTCTCTGCATCCTCCTCACAACTTACCCTCACACTCAATTTTGTATAATCTGCAAATTTGGAGATATTACATTTAGATTCCTCATCTAAATCATTAACATATATATTGTGAATAGCTGGGGTCCTAGCACCGATCCCAGAGGTACCCCACTAGTCATTGCCTGCCATTCACAAAAAGATCCGTATGTTCCAATGCTTTGTTTCCTGTCTGCCAACCAATTTTCTATCTATCGCAATACACCGCCCCCAGTCTCGTGCACTTTAATTTTACATGCTAAACCATTACGTGGAACTTTGTCGAGAGCCTTCGTAAAGTGCAAATAAACCACACCCACTGGCTCCCTCTCATCAACTCTACTAGTTACATCCTGGAAGAATGCTAGTAGATTTATCAAGCATGATTTCCCTTTCATAAATCCATGCTGACTCTGTCCGATTCTACCACTATTCTCCAAGTGTTCTGCTGCAAAATATTTGATAATGGACTCCAGGATTTTCCCCACGACCGATGTCAGGCTGACTGGTCTACAATTTCCTGCTTTCTCTCTACCTCCCTTTTTTAATAGTGGGATAACATTAGCTACCTTCCAATCTGTAGGAACTGTTCCAGAGTCCAAAGAATCTTGGAAGATGACCACCAATCCATCCACTATTTCTAGGGCCACTTCCTTAAGTACTCTGGGATGTAGATTACCAGGCCCTGGGGATTTATCGGCCTTCAATGCCATCAATTTCCCCAACACCATTTCTCTACTAATACTGATTTCTTTCAGTTCCTCTCTCTCACTAAACCCTGTATTCACCAACATTTCTGGTATGATATTTCAGTCCTCCTTTGTGAAGACAGAACTGAAGGATGCATTTAGTTGGTCAGCCGTTTCTTTGTTTCCCATAATAAATTTCCCTGTTTCTGACTGTAACGGACCTGTATTTGTCTTCGCCAATCTTTTCCGCTTCACATACCTATAGATTCGTTTGCAGTCAGTTTTTATGTTCCCCGCAAGCTTACTCTCGTACTCCATTTTCCCCTTCTTAATCAATCCCTTGGTGCTTCTTTGCTGAATTTTAAACTGCTCCCAATCCTCAGGTCTGTTGTTTTTTCCTGGCGAATTTATATGCCTCATCCTTGGATCTAATGCTATCTCGAACTTTCCTTGTAAGCCATGATTTGGCTCCCTTTTCCGTTTTACTTTTGCGCCAGACAGGAGTAAACAATTGTTGCAGTTCATTCATGCGCTCTTTGAATGTTTGCCATTGCCTATCCAGGGTCATCTCTTTAAGTAACGTTTCCCAATGTATCATCGACAACTTATGCCTCATACCTTCGTAGCTTACTTTATTAAGATTCACGACCTTAGTCTCAGAATCAACTAGGTCACTCTCCATCGTGATGAAGAATTCTATCATATTATGGTCGCTCATCCCCAAGGGATCTCGCACAACTAGATTGTCAATTATTCCTCTCTCATTACACAATAACCAGTCTAGGATGGCCTGTTCTCCAGTTGGTCCCTCAATGAATTGGCCCTGAAAACCATCCCGTATATTCTCCAGGAATTCCTCCACAATGTATTGTGACCAATTTAATTTGCCCAATCTATATGCAGATTCAAGAAACCCAAAATTACAGATGTTCCTTTATCGCATGAGTCTCTAATTTCCTGTTCAATGTATTTCCCAAATTCAGCACTACAATCTGGGGGTCTATATACAACCCCCACTAACGTTTTCTACCCCTTAGTGTTTCTCAGCTCGACCCATACATATTCGGCATCGTCAGAGCTAATATCCAGCCTCACTATTGCGTTCATTTACTCTTTAACCAGCAATGCAACTTCACCAAGGGTGGAAATAGGCCGTTTTACTGATGGTGTGAAAATTTGGTTGGAAGCTCATCTCAAGGGATCTCAAGGTTAGCTATGTAAACAAGTTTGTGAACAGTTTGGCTTAGTCTCAAACATTTACAAAGGAGAGGGATGGAGTGTGTAACTAGGAAATGTTTGGAGCAGAGACAGAAAACAGTGGCTTCAATCTTCTCAATATTTAATTAGCATTGCAGATGTGCGAGGTAATACATTTTGAAAGGATGAATGAGGAGAGACAATACATGTGAAATGGTACAACCATAAAGGTGGTGAAATAACAGAGACACATGGGGTGTTTATGCACAAATCTTTGAAGGTGGCAGGAAAGGTTAACTGGACAGTTAATAAATATATGGGATCCTCGGGTTTATAAATAGAGGCAAAAATAACAAAAGCAAGGACATTATGTGAAACATATATAAAATACTAGTTCAGCTCCACAGTAGTCTTGTGTCGAATACTGGGAACCACACTTTAGGAAGGACATGAAGCCTTCAGAGAGGGCACAGAACTGTTTTACTAGAATTTGTCCAGGCATGAGGGATCAGTTATGTAGCTGGGGTTGTTCTGCTTAGAGCAGAGAACTTTCAGAGGAGATTTGATTGAGGTGTTTAACATTAGAAGGATTTAGATAAATTAAATAAAGAGAAACTATTTCCAATGTCCAAGAGACACAGATTTCAGGAATTTGGTAAAAGAAGCAGACATGAGGATTTTTGTTTCTGAGTGGTTTGGATTTGGGATGCACTGTCTGATAGGCTGATGGATACAGATTCAATAGTAGATCCCAAAAAGGAATTGGATAAATATCTGAAGGAGAAAAAATGCAAGGATACAGTGAAAAAGCCTGCGAGTGGGACTGACTGGATTTCTCTTTTAAAGGGGCAGCACAGACATGTTTCTCCTGCCTGTACTTTCACAATATCCCTATCCTTTCCACAGTCGTTTTAGAAAGTACCACATAACAACCGTGTTAACGAATTAGAAACACGTGGGATTAAAGGGTTAATGTCAGCCGTGGCTCAGTTTGTAGCTCTCTCCCCTTTCAGTCACAAGCTTCCAGGATCAAGTGTCACTGCAGGACATGTTCACAAGAATCAATGCTGACATTGCAGTGCAGCACTGAGAGAGTGCTGCACAGCCAGAGGTGCAGTCTATCGAATGAAACTTTAAACCAAGTTGCAGTCTGCCCTCTCAGGTGGATGTTAAAGATCCCATTGCACTATGTAGAAGCAGAGCAGGGGAATTATTCCCGGTGTCCTTGTCAATATTTATCCTTCAATAAGCATCGCTAAAACAGATCTGATCATCATCACATTGCTGCTTGTGGGAGCTTGCTGTGCAGAAATAGTCTGCCTGTTTTAAAGAACAAAGAACAAAGAACAAAGATAATTACAGCACAGGAACAGGCCCTTCGGCCCTCCAAGCCTGCGCCGATCCAGAGCCTCTCTCTAAACATGTCGCCTATTTTCTAAGCTTCTGTATCTCTCTTCTTCCTGCCCATTCATGTATCTGTCTAGATACATCTTAAAAGACTCCATCGTGCCCGCATCTACCACCTCCGCTGGCAATGCGTTCCAGGTGCCCACCACCCTCTGCGTAAAGAACTTTCCACGCATATCCCCCCTAAACCTTTCCCCTTTCACTTTGAACTCGTGTCCTCTAGTAATTGAAACCCCCACTCTGGGAAAAAGCTTCTTGCTATCCACCCTGTCTATACCTCTCATGATTTTGTACACCTCAATCAGGTCCCCCCTCAACCTCCGTCTTTCTAATGAAAATAATCCTAATCTACTCAACCTCTCTTCATAGCTAGCGCCCTCCATACCAGGCAACATCCTGGTGAACCTCCTCTGCACCCTCTCCAAAGCATCCACATCCTTTTGATAATGTGGCGACCAGAACTGTACGCAGTATTCCAAATGTGGCCGAACCAAAGTCCTATACAACTGTAACATGACCTGCCAACTCTTGTACTCAATGCCCCGTCC
Source organism: Heterodontus francisci (assembly GCF_036365525.1). Taxonomy (NCBI): domain Eukaryota; kingdom Metazoa; phylum Chordata; class Chondrichthyes; order Heterodontiformes; family Heterodontidae; genus Heterodontus; species Heterodontus francisci. Next base: position 2,923,734 of record NW_027142345.1, read on the forward strand.
GATGAAGGAAAGCATGCCGTATGCCTTCTTGACCACTCTATTTACCTGCGTTGCCACCTTCAGGGAACAGTGGACCTGAACACCCAAATCTCTCTGGACATCAATTTTCCCCAGGACTTTTCCATTTACTGTATAGTTCACTCTTGAATTGGATCTTCCAAAATGCATCACCTCGCATTTGCCCTGATTGAACTCCATCTGCCATTTCTCTGCCCAACTCTCCAATCTATCTATATTCTGCTGTATTCTCTGACAGTCCCCTTCACTATCTGCTACTCCACCAATCTTAGTGTCGTCTGCAAATTTGCTAATCAGTCCACCTATACTTTCCTCCAAATCATTAATGTATATCACAAACAACAGTGGTCCCAGCACGGATCCCTGTGGAACACCACTGGTCACACGTCTCCATTTTGAGAAATTCCCTTCTACTGCTACTCTCTGTCTCCTGTTGCCCAGCCAGTTCTTTATCCATCTAGCTAGTACACCTTGGACCCCAAGCGCCTTCACTTTCTCCATCAGCCTGCCATGGGGAACCTTATCAAACGCCTTACTGAAGTCCATGTATATGACATCGACAGCCCTTCCGTCATCAATCAACTTTGTCACTTCCTCAAAGAATTCTATTAAGTTGGTAAGACATGACCTTCCCTGCACAAAACCATGTTGCCTATCACTGATGAGCCCATTTTCTTCCAAATGGGAATAGATCCTATCCCTCAGTATCTTCTCCAGCAGCTTCCCTACCACTGACGTCAGGCTCACCGGTCTATAATTACCTGGATTATCCCTGCTACCCTTCTTAAACAAGGGGACAACATTCGCAATTCTCCAGCCCTCCGGGACCTCACCCGTGTTTAAGGATGCTGCAAAGATATCTGTTAAGGCCCCAGCTATTTCCTCTCTCGCTTCCCTCAGTAACCTGGGATAGATCCCATCCGGACCTGGGGACTTGTTCACCTTAATGCCCTTTAGAATACCCAACACTTCCTCCCTCCTTATGCCGACTTGACCGAGAGTAATCAAACATCTGTTCCTAACCTCAACATCCGTCATGTCCCTCTCCTCGGTGAATACCGATGCAAAGTACTCGTTTAGAATCTCACCCATTTTCTCTGAGTCCAAGCATAACATTCCTCCTTTGTCCTTTAGTGGGCCAATCCTTTCTCTAGATACCCTCTTTCTCCTTATATATGAATAAAAGGCTTTGGGATTTTCCTTAACCCTGTTTGCTAAAGATATTTCATGACCCCTTTTAGCCCTCTTAATTCCTCGTTTCAGTTTGGTCCTACATTCCCGATATTCTTTCAAAGCTTCGTCTTTCATCAGCCGCCTAGACCTTATGTATGCTTCCTTTTTCCTCTTAGCTAGTCTCACAATTTCACCTGTCATCCATGGTTCCCTAATCTTGCCATTTCTATCCCTCATTTTCACAGGAACATGTCTCTCCTGCACGCTAATCAACCTCTCTTTAAAAGCCCCCCACATATCACATGTGGATTTACCTTCAAACAGCTGCTCCCAATCTACATTTCCCAGCTCCTGCCGAATTTTGGTATAGTTGGCCTTCCCCCAATTTAGCACTCTTCCTTTAGGACCACTCTCGTCTTTGTCCATTTTCTACATTACAAGAATGACTTCGCTTTAAGACGCATTCATTGGTTGTAAATCACTTTGGGACATGCAGTGGTCATGAAAGCCGTTTCATTAATGGGAAATTAGCGCACTGACAGAAAGTAGAGAGTAGTGGAGAATGGTTATTCTTCAGTCTGGAGGGAAGTAGTCAATGGAATTCCCCAGGGTCACTGTTGGGATCACTATTGTTGTATGTTAATGCAATGGGCTTGTGTACAGTGGGGATAATGTCAAAGTTTTCGGATGGCAGGAAAGTCAGAAATGTTAATAAGCAGTGAGAAGGATAGTAGCAGACTTCAGGAGGACAGAGACTGACTGGTGAAATGGGCAGGAACATGGCAGATGTAATTTAACACAGTGAAGTATGAAGCGAGACGTTTGGGTAAGAAGTGTAAGGGAAGGCGACAGAAACAAATGGGTATTGTTTAAATGAGGAGACAGTAACAGAGAGACTTGGTGTGTATTCAAACAGATCTTTGAAGGCCACACGAAATGTTGACAAGTTTATGTCTGATATAACAGACATCAGGTAGAAAATACTATTGAGAAGCAGGCTGAATATTGAAGGTCCAGAGGGGAAGTGAAAAAGCAAATAAGAGAAGCAAAGAGAGAGCATGAAATTAGGCGAGCATTGAAGGAAATCCCAAAGTTTTCTGTAGGCATCTAACTACTAAAAAGGTAGTAAAAGGAACAATGGGGCCGACTCAGGACCATAAAGTGGATTTGCACATGGAGGCAGAGGATATAGCTGAGGTAATAAATGAATAATTTCCACCTGTCTTTACCAAGGAAGAAGATATGGAATCCTTTCCTTTATTAGCCGAGGTATAGAATATACGGCCAGGGATGTTATGCTGGAATTCTATAACTCATTGGCTAGCACACAACTTGAGTACTGTGTGCAGTTCTGGTCACCTCATTACAGAAAGGATGTAATTGCACCAGAGAGGGTACACAGGAGATTTATGAGGATGTGGCGAGGACTGGAAAAATGCAGCTATGAGGAAAGATTGGACAGGCTGGGACTGTTCTCCTTGGAATAGAGAAGGCTGAGGGTAAATCTGATTGAAATGTACAAAACTGAGAGGGGTCTGGGTAGAGTGGAACTGAAGGGTCTATTCATCTTAGCAACGAGGTCAGTGACGAGTGGGCATGGACTTAAAGTGATTGGCAGAAAGATTATAAGTGAGCTGCGGATTTTATTTTTCACCCAGCGGGTGGTGGGAGTCTGGAACTCACTGTCCGAAAGGGTAGTTGAGGCAGAAACCAACAACTCATTCAAAAGGTGTCTGGATATGCACCTCAAGTGCTGTAATCTATCAAATGCTGGAATATAGGTTTAGAATGGATGGATCGTTTTTTGGACAGCATAGACACGATGGGCCAAGTGGCCTCTCTCTGTGCCATAAACTTTCTATGATTTCAAGACGCAACCCAGGCAATGTTGAAAGAGGAGGTAAGTCAGACACTAGTGGGGTTTAAAATTGATAAAGAGGAAGTATTAGATAGGCTGTCTGGACTTAAATTGAATAAAGCACCAGGAAAAGATGAGCTGCATCCAAGGATACTGAGGGAAGTGAGGGTGGAAATCGCAGAGGCACTGGCCATAATCTTTCCGTCTTCCTTCGACTTGAGGGCGATGCAAGAGGACTGGAGAATTGTAAACGTTACACCCTTGTTCAAAAAGGGTGTAAAGATAAGTCCAGCAACTACAGGCCTGTCAGTTTAACTTCGGTGGTGGGAAAACTTCGAGAAAGAAATAATCTTGGACAAAGCTAATCGTCACATGGACAAATGCGAGTTAATTAAACAAGCCAGCATAGATTTCTTGAGAGAAAATCATGTTTAACTAATTTGCTGCAAATGTTTGAGGTGGTATCAGAGAAAGTTGATGAGAGCAATTCTGTTGATGTGGTGTACATTGACTTTCATATAACGGTCTATTCAGTTTCAAATGAACCTGCCTCCACCATTCTCAAGCAGTGCATTCCAGACATTTAACTATTCCCTGCATGCAAAACCGTTTGATACAAAGCCGCACAACAGAACTGTGAGCAAACTTGTAGCTCATGGAAGAAAAGGGACGGTAGCAACATGGATACGAAATTAGCTAAGTGACAGGAAACAAACATTAATGATTAATGGATGTTTTACAGGCTGGAGGAAGGTTTGTTGTGGAGTTCCCCAGACATCCTTGCTTTTCCTGATATATATTAAGGAACTAAACCTGGGTATGCAGGCACAATTTCAAAGTTTGCAGCTGATACGAAAGTTGGAAGCATTGTGAACTGTGAGGAGGATAGTGTAGAACTTCAAAAGGACACACACAAGTTGGTGGAATGGGCAGGCAGGTGGCAGATGAAGTTCAATACAGAGAAATGTGAAGTGATTTATGTTGATAGGAAGAACATGGGGAGACAATATACAATAAAGGGTACAATTCTATCGGGTGTGCAGGAGCAGAGGGACCTGTGTGTATATGTGCAGAAGTCATCGAAGGTGGCTGGACAGGTTGAGAAAGTGTTTAATAAAGCATACAGTATCCTGAGCTTTATTAATAGGGGCATAGAGTACAAGAGCAAGGAAGTTACGTTGAACTTCTATAAGAGACTATTTCAGCCTCAGCTGTGGCATTGCGTCCACTTCTGGGTGCCACACTTGAGGAAAGACGTGAGGGCATTGGAGAGAGTACAGAAAATATTCACGTGAATGATTCCCGGGATGAGGATTTTCAGTTATGAAGATAGGCTGGAGAAGTTAGGACTGTTTTCCTCGGAGAAGGTGAAGAGGTGCTTTGTTAGAGGTTTCAAAAATCATGAGGTGTCTGGACAGAGTAGATAGAGAGAAACAGTTCCCACCCGTGAAAGGATCGAGAACGAAAGGGCACAGATTTAAAGTCATGGGTAAAAGAAGCAAAGATGACCTGAGGAAAATATTTTTTCACACAGTGAGTGGTTAGAGTCTGGAATGCACTGCCTGAGAGTGTGGTGGAGGCAGGTTCAATTGAAGTTGAATAGACTGCTATCTGAGAAGGAAGAATGTGCAGGGTTGCAGGGAGAATGCAGGGAATGGCATTCGGTGAATTGCTCATTCGGAGAGCCTGTGCAGACACGAAAGCCTGAATTGGTCCTTATGTGCTGTAATAATTCTCTGATGTTTTTATTACAGGATGCTGACCAAGGGGACACTGTGATGGGGCGTCTCAGATGGGTGTAATGGTGGAGAATGGGGAATTCATGGCTGGAAAGGGAAGTTGTCCTATGGGAAATGGAATCTTAGCAGGGACTCTCCGACGGCCTGTCCGGGTAGAAGGCATCCAGGAAATATCTTCCCTCCCACCTCCTCCTGAGGTGGCCTCTGGATTCCTGGTGCCAATGCCTGTGTCCTCATGATGGTGATGATATGAAGGGTGCAGCAGAACACCATGAACTCAGGCACCTGCTCCAGTGTGTACTGGAGGGCTCTCCCCATGCGGTTCAGACATCGGAAGCATTGCTTCATCACACCGATGGTCTGTTCCACCATGTTCCTGGTGACTCCATTGCTCACATCATTCACATGCTAATTGCGTAACTAACGGTTGACGGTGGGAGGTTGATTGAGGGTGTAGAAGCATGGGCTGTGTCTAGAGGGGGTTCATTTGTCTCCAAGGAGCTACATTCTGGTTCTTCATGGAGCCCCGATGTGTTGGGACCGGCTGACTGCTTAAGAATGAAGGGATGGTGGCTGCTGCCAGGATGGTGGACATTCACCAACATGACGTACTGGCCATGCTCACACACCAACTGCACATTGATGGAGTGAGAGTTCTTTCAGTCCCTGTACCTCAACCCATGGGTTGACATGGGGGCCCCGCAGAACCACCTACACCATCAGGAATCCCGCTATCCTGACAAAGCCACGGGATCTCTCATCCTTCTTCTACCTGCTGAGGGAGATATTGATGACATAGATGGTCACCCTCACCTCCCAGAATTATCAATGGACAACACACAGGCCTAGTAATTACTGGCCAGTTAGCTTAACCACAGTTGTGAGGAAAGTTTTAGAAGCAATAATCAGGGGAAAAGGACAACACACACTTGGAGAGGTTGAGTTAACTAAGGATTGTCAGCACGGATTTCTAAAAGGCACATCATGCTTGATGAAGTAATTGAATTTATTTAGAAAATCAGAGAAGGTTGATGAAGGGAATGTGTTGGATGTTGTCTACGTGGATTTTATGAAATTATTTGACGAAGAAACACACAGAAGCTTGGCTAACAAAATTGAACCTCATGGAATAGCATCTAATTGTATCAAAAATTGTCCATAGGACATAAAAAAGAGAAATGTGTTAAATGGTTGGTTTTCAGACTGGAGGATGGTAGACAGTGATGTTCCCCAAGGGTCAGTGCTTAGGACCATTGTTTGTTTTTTTGCTATATATGAGTTACATGGATCTTGGAATACAGAGTAGAATTTCAAAATTTTCCAATGATACCAATCTTGGAGGTGTGGTAAACAGTGAGGATGTTGCAAACCACCTGTAGCAGGATATAGATAGGCTAGCAGAATGGACAGAGAAGTGGCAGGTGGAATTTCATACAACGGAGTGTGAGGTGATGTATTTTGTCAGAAGGAATAGGAAGGTAATATAGACTTAATGACACAGTTCTAAAGATTGTGCAGGGCCAGAGCTACCTGGGGCTGCATATGCATTGATCTGTGAAGGTGGCAGGACATATTAGGAGAGTGCTTAGCGAAGCATATCAGATCTTGGATTTCATCATTAGAGACAATGAATTCAAAAGGATACTGGATGGACACCCGAAGGAGATGATCTTGCAGGGATACGGGGACTGACTGGAAGAGTGGGACTGACTGGATTGTTCCACAGGGAGCGGGCACCGAGGGGCCGAATGGCCATCTTCTGTGCCATAAATGTATCTACCACTCTCTATGACTCTATGTTTGATATGTCTCCTGCTCCTGCGTGGAAATATTCAGATACATAGAAGTTCAATGAAACTGTGACCTTAACAGCCACTGACAACTCCGTCCTCACCCTGGTGTGAGAAAGAACAAAAGAAAACAGAACATTACAGCACAGGAACAGGCTCTTCGGCCCTCCAAGCCTGCGCCGATCCAGATCCTCTATCTGAACATTCGCCTATTTTCAAAGGGTCTGTATCTCTTTGCTTCCTGCCCATTCATGTATCTGTCTAGATACAACTTAAAAGACGCTATCGTGCCCGCGTCTACCACCTCTACTGGCAATGCGTTCCAGGCACCCACCACCCTCTGCATAAAGAACTTTCCACGCATATCCCCCCTAAACTTTTCCCCTTTCACTTTGAACTCGTGAGCCCTAGTAATTCAATCCCCCACACTGGGAAAAAGCTTCTTGATATCCACCCTGTCTATACCTCTCATGATTTTGTACACCTCAATCAGGTCCCCCCTCAACCTCCGTCTTTCTAATGAAAATAATCCTAAACTGCTCAACCTCTCTTCATAGCTAGCGCCCTCCATACCAGGCAATATCCTGGTGAACCTCCTCTGCACCCTCTCAAAACCATCTACATCCTTTTGGTAATGTGGCGACCAGAACTGCACGCAGTGAGGCTCCAGGTCGTGTTGCAGGAAGTGACACAGCTCTGTGACCACCTCCTAATTGAATCAGAGTTACCTCACACACTGATCCTGGGTTAGGTGTGCATAGTAAAAGTGCTTTTGGAAAACCCAGGGAGGGTAGGGCAGAGCCCCTTCCTCCTCTCACTTTACAGAGCTTCCCCTCTCTGCAGCCTCTGCTCCATTTGTTTGTCGTGTTACAGACCCAGGGACACTGTAACTACAGTCAAGAACAAATACCAAAGAACAGTACAGCACAGGAACAGACAATTCGGCCCTCCAAGCCTGCGCCGATCTTAATGCCTGCCTGAACTAACACCTTCTGCACTTCCGGGGCCCATATCCCTCCATTCCCTTCCTATTTATGCATTTGTCAAGATGTCTCTTAAACGTCGCTATCGTATCTGCTTCTCACACCTCCCCTGGCAGCAAGTTCCAGGCACTCACCACCCTCAGTGTAAAAAACCTGCCTCGCAGATTCCCTCTAAACTTTGCCCCTCGCACCTTAAACCTATGTCGCCTAGTAACTGACTCTTCCACCCTGGGAAAAAGCTTCTGACTATCCACTCTGTCCATGCCGCTCATAACTTTGTAAACCTCTATCATGTCGCCCCTCCACCTCCGTCGTTCCAGTGGAAACAATCCGAGTTTTTCCAAACTCTCCTCATAACTAATGCCCTCCAGACAAGGCAACATCCTGGTAAACCTCCTCTGTACCCTCTCCAAAGCCTCCACGTCCTTCTGGCAGTGTGGCAGCCAGAATTGCATGCAAAATTCCAAGTGTGGCCTAACTAAGGTTCCGTACAGCTGCAAAATGACATGCCAATTTTTATACTCTGTGCCTCGTCCGATGAAGGCAAGCATGCTGCATGCATTTTTGAATACCTTATCCACCTGCGTTGCCACTTTCAGTGACCCGTGGACCTGTACGCCCAGATCTCTCTGCCTGTCAATACTCCTAAGGGTTCTGCAATTTACTGTATACCTCCCACCGGCATTAGACCTTCCAAAATGCATTACCTCACATTTGTCCGGATTAAACTCCATCTGCCATTTCTCCGCCCAAGTCTCCAACCGATCTATATCCTGCTGTATCTTCTGAAAATTCTCATTATTATCTGCAACTCCGCCAACCTTTGCATCATCCGCAAACTTACTAATCAGACCAGCTACATTTTCCTCCGAATCATCTGCATATACTACCAACAGCAAACGTCCCAGCGCTGATCCCTGCGGAACACCACTATTCACATCCCTCCATTCAGAAAAACACCCATCCACTGATACCCTCTGTCTTCGATGACCAAGCCGGTTCTGTATCCATCTTGCCAGCTCACCTCTGATCCTGTGGGACTTCACCTTTTGTACCAGTCTGCCATGCGGGACCTTGTCAGAGGCTTTACTAAAGTCCATATCGATAACATCCAATGCCCTTCCTTCATCAATCATCTTCGTCACTTCCTCAAAAAACTGTATCAAATTAGTAAGACACGACCTCCCCTTCACAAAACCATGCTGTCTCTCGCTAATAAGTTCGTTTGTTTCCAAATGGGAGTAAATCCTGTCCCGAAGAATCCTCTCGAATAGTTTCCCTACCACTGACGTAAGGCTCAGCAGCTTATTTTTTCCTGGATTATCCTTGCCACCCTTCTTAAACAAAGGAACAACATTGGCTTTTCTCCAGTCCTCTGGGACCTCACCTGTAGCCAATGAGGATGCAAAGATTTCTGTCAAGGCCCCAGCAATTTCTTCCCTTGCCTCCCTCAGTATTCTAGGGTAGATCCCGTCAGGCCCTGGAGACATTTCTATCTTATTGCTTTGCAAGACACCCAACACCTCCTCCTTTTTGATACTGAGATGGCTGAGACTATCTGCACTCCCTTCCCTTGGCTCATCATCCACCAAGTCCTTCTCTTTGGTGAATACTGATGCAAAGTACTCATTTAGCACCTCGCCCATTTCCACTGGCTCCACGCATAGATTCCCATCTCGTTCCTTGAATGGGCCAACCCTTTCCCTGGTTACCCTCTTGCTCTTTATAAATGTTTAAAAAGCCTTGGGATTTTCCTTAATCCTGTGTGCCAATGACTTCTCATCACCCCTTTTAGCCTTCCTGACTCCTTGCTTAAGTTCCTTCCTACTGTCTTTATATTCCTCAAGTCTGTTCCTAGCCATCCAGCCCTTACAAATGCTTCCTTTTTCTTTTTGACGAGGCTCGCAATATCCTGTGTTATCCAAGCTTCCCGAAACTTGCCAAACTTGTCTTTCTTGCTCACAGGAACATGCTGGTCCTGGATTCTAATCAGCTGACGCTTGAAAGACTCCCACATGCCAGATGTTGATTTGCCCTCAAACAGCTGCCCCCATTCTAAATTATTCAGTTCCTGCCTAATTTTGTTCTAATTTGCCTTCGCCCAATTTAGCACCTTCACCCGAGGACTACACTTATTCTTATCCAGAAGTACCTTAAAACTTATGGAATTATGGTCACTGTTCCGGGAATGCTCCCCCACTGAAACTTCGACCACCTGGCCGAGCTCATTCCCCAATAACAGGTCCAGAATGGCCCCATCCCCAGTTGGACTATATACATACTGTTTCAAGAAGCCCTCCTGGATGTTCCTCACAAATTCTGCCCCATCCAAGCACCTAGCACTAAGCGAGTCCCAGTCAATATTGGGGAAGTTAAAATCACCCACCACTGCAACCCTGTTACCTTTACATCTTTCCTAAATCTGTCTACATATCTGCTCCTCTACCTCACGCTGGCTGTTGGGAGGCCTGGAGTAAACCTCCAACATCGTGACTGCACCCTTCCTATTCCTGAGCTCCACCCATATTGACTCGCTGCATGACCCCTCTGATTTGTCCTCCCGCAATACAGCTGTGTTATTCTCCTTAACCAGTAATGCAACTCCGTCACCCCTTTTACATCCCCCTCTATCCCGCCTGAAGCTTCTAAAGCCTGGAACATTTAGCTGCCAATCCTGCCCTTCCCTCAACCAAGTCTCTGCAATAGCAACAACATCATATTTCCAAGTACTAATCCAAGCTCTAAGTTCATCTGCCTGACCTGTTATACTTCTCGCATTGAAACAAATGCACTTCAGAACACCAGTCCCGCTGTACTCAGAAACATCTCCTTGCTTGCTTTTCCTCTTAGTCCTACTGGCCTTCTCTACTATGTCCTCCTCATTTATTTCACTAGCTGTCCTACTGCTCTGGTTCCCACCCCCCTGCCACACTAGTTTAAACCCTCCCGAGTGACGCTAGCAAACCTTGCAACCAGGATATTAGTGCCCCTCCAGTTTATATGCAACCCGACCTTCCTGTACAGGTCCCATCTGTCCCTGAAGAGAGCCCAATGGTCCAGATATCTGAAACCCTCCCTTCTACACCAGCTGCTCAGCCACGTGTTTAGCTGCACTATCTTCCTACTTCTAACCTCACTGGCACGTGGCACAGGGAGTAATCCAGAGATTACAACCCTCGAGGTACTGTTTTTTAAATTTCCACCTAACTCCCTAAACTCCCCCTGCAGGACCTCATCACTCTTCCTGCCTATGTCATTGGTACCGATGTGTACCACAACCTCTGGCTGTTCACCTTCCCCCCTTCAGAATGCCCCATGTCCGTTCAGAGACATCCTTGATCCTGGCACCAGGGAGGCAACATATCATCCTGGAGTCTCTTTCATGTCCACAGAAGCGCCCATCTGTGCCCCTGACTACAGAATCCCCTATAACTATTGTTCTTCTGTGCTTTGTCCCTCCCTGCAGAACAACAGTGCCAGCCGTGGTGCCTCTGCTCTGGCTGCTGCTGTTTGCCCCTGATAGACCATACCTCGTCCAGAGTTGGGTCACCAAATCCTCTGTCCTCCGTGAATGTCTGCAGCAGCTCACAACACAACCTCCAACAAACCATCCACCGGACCTCCACTAACTTTACAATAACAGAAGTAAGTCAAAAGCCCCTCACCTGTAAGTTGGATGCCTGGTCCTTTTAAATAATACGGGAGGGGGTTCCTCATGCTGCTGAATATATGTTCAGCTGAGAGTGACTAACACATGCGATCAGTGGACATGTACAGACCAAGTTTCAAAGACGTACATCAAAGCTGCCGGTATGGTATATTGACATCACATTCAAAACCATCCTCAGAGCAACAACACAAACATGGTACGATTGAGCTAGAGCCCTGCCCAGCATGGGGCACTGTGCAGGCCGCACTAGAAGTGCCTGGCTGTGCAGTTCACATCTCTCTATGGATCCCCGCTTCTGTACCGTCAGCACCAGTAGACTGCTGTACAGTCTAAAATAGTGGCTCGGGACAGATACAGTGGGAAAGGAATTCACTTCAGAAGGAGAAATGAGAAAAGATTGAAGTCAAAACATTTTCAGGGATATGAGAATGGGCTGGAGAATGGGACTAATTGGAGGGGTGAGGCCATGGAGGTATTCAAACACAAGAATGACTATATTAAAATTAAGGTGCTCCCAGACCAGGAGCCAATGTAGATCAGTGAGCACAGGGGTGATGGGTGATCGGGATTTGGTGTGAGTTAGGATACAGGCTGCAGAGATCTGGATGGGCTGTGGTTTATGGAGGTTTATAACTGGGAGGGTGACCAGGATAGAATTGGAATAGTCAAGTGTGGATTTAACAAAGGTACAGGTGAGGGATTATGCAGCAGATTGGCTGAGACAGAGGTGGAGGTGGGGGATATTACAGAGGTGGTCTTAGACAGGGTTGGTAATGGAGAGAATATGGAGATTCACTCAGCTCAGGTTTAAATAGAACACACCGATTGCAAACAGTCTGGTTCAGCCTCAGATATTGGACAGGGTGGTGTATTTGTTTCACAGATGGGGGATGGAGTTTTTGATGGAGACCAATGACACTGGCTTCAGTCTTCCCAAAATTTACACAACAGAGCAGTATTTCAGTGAAACGGGGTTTACAGATGCCCTACCAGGAAATAGAGACAGCAACAGCAGTAAAGATGAGAGAGCAAATGTCAAGAAATCCAATAAAGTTGGCAATGGTATATAGAGCTAATAGCTGGACATATTCACCAGGAATACAACGGCAGCAAAAAGTGCAGAGTAAATTACAGGAGCAGTAATGCTGTTAAACTTGGTTTATAGAATTAAAAGCTAGATAGAGAGACTTACCAGGGACACCAATAATAGCCAGGATGGGATAGTAAATGTATTGAATAATCTTCAGTGCGAGATGGATACGAGTGTTTAATGTGTGCCAATCATAATATGTAGAAAGGTAGTAAAGATCCGAGGATAAACTCCTGTCCATTGTTGTAACATTCCAATCTGTTGTTCTCAGATTCTGACCTAGTGCTGCAACATTCCAATCTATTATTCTCAGATTCTGACCAAGTGTTGTTACATTCCAGTCATTTGTTCTCAGATTCTGATCTATCCTTTCTCTCTCTCTGGAGCCGCTGATCTCTGTTGTGGTTGTGCCGGGGTTGATGTTCCGGCTGAAACTATGGGACAACACATGACAGCCCCTTATTAATAGAAGATGGAAAACTTCCAGTGACACAATTAGGGTCCATGGAGACTGACATTATTTGCAGTCACTGAACAAACAGATTCAGTTAACCCTTTTCAATACAGCATTTTTGTACCACAATAAAGTAGATCATTTACCCAGTCTGGATGGGATGCATGAGGGTTGCTGAGGGATGGAATGGTGGAAGTAGCAGAGGCACTGGCCAGCATATTCCAATCCCTCTTGGACATGGGAGTGATGACGTAATTTCACTGGCTCACCACTTTCTGGGTGAAGAAATTTCTCCTCATTTCAGTCCTGAAAAGTTTACCCCTTATCCTTAGACTATGGACTCCCCCACCATCGGGAGCATCCTTCCTGCAACTACCCTGTCAAGTCCTATTAGAATTTTAAAGGTTTCTATGAGATACCTCTTCACTCTTCCGAACTCTAGCGAATATAATCCTAACTCTCCTCATACATCAGTCCGGCCATCCCAGGAATCAGTCTGATAAACCTTCGTTGCACTTTCCCCATAGCAGGAACATCCTTTCTCGGAGAAGGAGACCAAAACTGCACACAATATTCCAAGTGCGGCCTCACCAAGGCCCTGTATAATTGTAACAAGACATCCCTGCTCCTGTACTCGAATCCTGTCTCTATGAAGGCCAACATAAAATTCTCCTTTTTCTACCGCCTGTTGCACCTACATGCTTACCTTCAGTGACTGGTGTACGAGAACACCCAGGTCTCGTTGCATATTCCCCTCTCTCAGTTTATAGCCTTCCTGTTTTTGCTCCCAAAGTGCATAACCTCACATTTATTCACATTATACTGCATCTGCCATGCAATAGCCCACTCACTCAACTTGTCCAAATCATCCTGAAGCCACTCTGCATCCTCCTCACAACTCACCCTCCCACCCAGTTTTGTGTCTTCTGAAAATTTGGAGATATTACATTAAGTTCCCTCATCTAAATCATTAATATAGAGGGTGAATAGCTGGGGAACTAGCGCCGATCCCTGTGCTACCCCACTAATCACTGCCTGCCTTTTGGAAAAAGATCCGTTTGTCCCTTCTCTTTTTTTCCATATGCCAACCAATTTTCTATCTATCGCAATACACTACCACTAATTCCATGCGCTTTAATTTTACTCACTAATCTCTTATGTGGGACTTTGTCGAAAGCCTTCTGAAAGTCCAAATAAACCACATTCTCGGACTCCCCCTCATCCACTCTATTAGTTACATCTTCGAAGAATTCTAATAGATTTATCAAGCATGATTTCCCTTTCGTAAATCCATGCTGACTCTATCCGATTCTAACACTGTTCTCCAAGTGCTCTGCTATCAAATCTTTGACAATGGACACTAGAATTTTCCCCACTACCGACGTCAGGCTGACTTGTCTACAATTCCCTGCTTTATTTCTACCTCCCTTTTTAAATGGTGGGGTTACATTAGCTGCCCTCCAATCAGCTGGAAATGTTCCAAAGTCTATAGAATCTTGAAAGATGACCACCAATGCATCCACTATTTCTAGGGTCACTTCTTTAAGTGATCTGCGATGCAGATTATCGGGCCCTGAGGATTTATCGGCCTTCAATCCCATCAACTTCCCCAACACAATTTCTCTACTAATACTGATTTCCTTCGGTTCCTCCCTCTCACGAAACCTTGTGTTCACCAACATTTCTGGTAAGATATTTGTGCCATCCTTTGTGAAGACAGAATCAAAGTATGCATTTAGTTGGTTAGCCATTCCTTTGTTTCCCATAATAAATTCCCATGTTTCTAACTGTAAGGACCTACATTTGTCTTAACCAATCCTTTCCTCTTTACATACCTACAGAAACCTTTACAGTCAGGTTGTATGTTCCCCGAAAGCTTACTCGCGTACTTTATTTTCCCCTTATTACTCAATCCCTTGGTCCTCCTTTCCTGAATTCGAAACTGCTCCCAATCCTCAGGTCTGTTGCTTCTTTCTGGGGAATGTATATGCCTCTCCCGTGAATCTAATACTATCTCTAATTTTCCTGGTAAGCCTTGGTTTGGCTACCTTTCCCATTTTACTTTTGCGCCAGACAGGAGTAAACAATTGTTGCAGTTCATCAATGCACTCTTTGAATATTGCCATTGCCTTTCCACCATCATCCCTTTAAGTAACGTTTCCCAATCCATCATAGCCAACTCGTGCCTCATACCTACATACTTTCCTTTATTAAGATTCACAACCCTAGTCTCAGAATCAACTACGTCACTCTCCATCTTAGAGTCATAGATTCGGACAGCATAGAAACAGGCCCTTCGGCCCACTGCGTCCATACCGACCATAATGCCGATCTATACTGATTCCACGTGCCTGCATTAATTCCATATCCGTCTATGCTTTGCTCATTCAAATACCTGTCCAGATGACTCTTAAATGTGGCTACTGTTCCTGCCTCCACCACCTCCTCTGGCAGCTCATTCCAGATACGCACTATTCTTTGTGTGTAAAATTTACCCTTTTAATCCCCTTTAAACCTCCTCCCTTTCATCTTAAATCTATGCCCTCTAGTTTTAGTCACCCCTACCATGGGAAACAGACTCTGGCTACCTGCTCTGTCTGTGCCTCTCATAATTTTATATACCTCCATCATGTCCCCTCTCAGCCGTCTTTGCTCCAGGGAAAACAGACCCAGCCTACCCAATCTCTCTTTATAATTCAAGCCCTCCAAACCAGGCAACATCCTTATAAATCCTTTCTGCACCCTCTCTAGCTTAACCACATCTTTCCTGTAGTGCTGCGACCAGAACTGCACACTGTACTCCAAATGCGGAATAACCAATGTTATGTACAACTGTAACATAACGTCCCAACTCTTGTACTCCATGCCGCAGTTGATGGAGACAAGCATGCCATACACCTTCTTCACCACCCTGTCTACCTGTGTTGCCACAATCAGGGAACTATGCACTTGCACCCCAAGGTCTCTATTCTCAACAACACTCCCCAGGCCCTGTTATTCACTGTATATGTCCTGTCCTGGTTTAACTTCCCAAAATGCATCACTTCGCACTTGTCTGCATTAAATTCCATTTGCCAATCCCTTGCCCACTTTCCAAGTTTATCTATATCCTGTTGTAACCTTAGACAACCTTCTTCACTTTCTACTATTCCATCAATTTTTGTATCATCTGCAAACTTATCAATCATGCCCCCTGCATTCATATCCAAGTCATTAATATATATGACAAACAAGAGAGGGCCCAGAACCGATCCCTGCGGCACACCACTGTTCACCAGCCTCCAATGTGAAAAACAACCCCCCACTACCGTCCGATCACCAAGCCAAATTTGTATCCAATTGGCTAGCACATGTGTTTGAACCTTCTGGACCACTGGACCATGCGGGACCTTGTCAAAGGCCTTGCTAAAGTCCATGTAGACAACGTCCATCGCCCTGCCCTCGTCAATACTCTTGGTCACCTCCTCAAAAAACGCAATCAAATTCCTGAGACATGATTCCCATGCACAAAGCCATGCTGACTATCCCTAATCAGACGTTGCCTTTCCAAATGCTTATAAATCCTGTCTGTCAGAATCCCTTCCAATCACTTTCCCATCACTGATGAAAGGCTCACCGGCCTGTTGTTCCTTGGCTTATCACTACTGCCCTTATTAAATAAAGGCACAGTATTAGCTATCCTCCAGTCTTCCAGTATCTCACCTGTGGCTAACGTTAATGCAAAAATCTCTGCTCGGGCTCCAGGAATATCCTCCCTTTCTTACCATAGCATCCTAGGATACACCTGGTCAGGCCCTGGGGATTTATCTACCTTATTGAGCTTCAAAACCTCCTACACATCCTTCTTTGTAATGTTGATATGCTCCAGGATATCGCTGTTCCCTCCTTGAACTCAGTAGCTTCCATGTCGTCTCCATGGTAAATAAAGACGAGAAGTATTCATTGAATACATCGCCCATTTCCCGTGGCTGCACACGTAGATTACCACACTGATCCTTAAGGGGACCGACTCTCACCCTAGCTACCCTTTTACTCTCAATATACTTATAGAATATTTTAGGATTCTCCATTATCTTATCTGCCAGGGAAATCTCATGGCCCCTTTTCACCCTCCTAATTTCTTTCTTGAGTGTACTCCTACATCCACTGTACTCCTGGAGGGACTCGTTTGATCCACGCTGCCTATACCTGACATATTTTTCCTTCTTTGTCCTGACCAGACCCTCAACATCCCTCATCAACCAAGGTTCCCTAAACTTGCCAGTCTTGCCCTTCCGTCTAACAAGAATATGCCAGCAAATAACTCTTCCTATCTCACTTTTAAAAGCCTCCCAATTGGAAGAAATCCCTTTACCTGTAAACAGTCCCTTCCATTCAGCTTCTGAGAGTTCCTGTCTGATGCCATCGAAATCAACCTTCCTCCAATTTAGGACTTCAACCTGAGGACCAGTCCTATCCTCTTCCATAACTATCTTGAAGCTAATAGAGTTATGGTCACTGGTCCCAAAGTGCTCCCTCACGAACACATCATCCACCTGCCCATCCTCATTTCCAAAGAGGAGGTCGAGAGCAGCCTTTTCTCTCGACCATATACTGTTTCATAAAACTATCCTGGACACACTGAACAAATTCTTGCCCATCTGATCCCTTAGCACTAAGGCAGTACCAGTCAATATTAGGAAAGTTAAAATCACTTACTATTACAACCCGAAACTTCCTACACTTATCTGTGATTTCCCTGCATATATGCTCCTCCAATTCCCTCTGATTATTGGGGGGCCTATAGTATAATCCCATAAAAGAGATCACCCCTTGCTTATTTCTAAGATCCACTCAGATGGCCTCACTGGACGTTTCGCCCGGGATATCCTCTCTAACTACTGCCGTGATGTGCTCCCTAATCAATAGTGCAACTCCCCATCCTCTCTTCCCTCCAACTGAAGCATTGGTACCCCGTAACATTGAGCTGCCAGTCTTGCCTATCCCTCAACCACGTTTCTGTAATAGCTATAATATCACAATCCCATGTACTGATCCATGCTCTGAGTTCATCTGCCTTGCCTGTAAGGCCTCTTGCATTAAAGTACTTGCAGTTTAGTCGACCAGACCTTCCACGCTCCCTGTCAGGCCACTGCCAGGCCCGCTTACTGGACTTGTTTGCATTAACCTCTACATTTCCCTTAACTATCTCATCGGAGAGACTACTACTTTGAGTCCCACCTCTCTGCAAGACTAGTTTAAACCCTCCCGAGTAGTACTAACAAACCTCCCCGCAAGGATATTGGTCCCCTTTCAGTTTAGATGCAATCCGACCCTCTTCAACAGGTCACCTCTGCACCAGAAGAGATCCCAATGATCCAAGTAGCTGAAGCCCTCCCGCCTACACCAGCTCTTCAGCCACACTTTAATTTGCCTAATCCTCCTATTCCTATCCTCACTAGCACGTGGCACAGGGAGTAATCCTGAGATTCTTCTTCTTCTTTGTCTTTGGCCTCCTGACCTCGAGAGACAATGGGTAAGCGCCTGGAGGTGCTCAGTGGTTTGTGCAGCAGCGCCTGGAGTGTCTATAAAGCCCAATTCTAGAGTGACAGTCTCTTCCACAGATGCTGCAGAAAAATTTGTCTGTCGGGGCTGTTGCATAGTTGGCTCTCCCCTTGCGCTTCTGCCTTTTTTCCTGCCAACTGTGAAGTCTCTTCGACTCGCCACACTTTAGCCCCTCCTTTATGGCTGCCCGCCAGCTCTGGCGATCGCTGGCAACTGACTCCTACGACTTGTGATCAATGTCACAGGACTTCATGTCGCATTTGCAGACGTCTTTAAAGCAGAGACATGGACGGCCGGTGGGTCTGATACCAGTGGCGAGCTCGCTGTACAAAGTGTCTTTGGGGATCCTGCCATATTCCATGCGGCTCACGAGGCCAAACCATCTCAAGCGCCGCTGACTCAGTAGTGTGTACAAGCTGGGGATGTTGGCCGCCTCGAGGACGTCTGTGTTGGAGATATGGTCCTACCACCTGATGCCAACTATTCTCCGGAGGCAGCGAAGATGGAATGAATTGAGACGTCGCTCTTGGCTCACATACGTTGTCCAGGCCTCGCTGCCATAGAGCAAGGTACTGAGGACACAGGCTTGATACACTCGGACATTTGTGTTCCGTGTCAGTGCGCCATTTTGCCACACTCTCTTGGCCAGTTTGGACATAGCAGTGGAAGCCTTTCCCGTGCCCTTGTTGATTTGTGCATCTAGAGACAGTTAACTGGTGATAGTTGAGCCAAGGTAGGTGAACTCTTGAACCACTTCCAGAGCGTGGCCGCCGATATTGATGGATGGAGCATTTCTGACATCCTGTCCCATGATGTTCATTTTCTTGAGGCTGATGGTTAGGCCAAATCCTGAGAACACCCCTAGAGGTTCTACTTTTTAACCTTCTGCCTAACTCCCTATATTCACTTTGCAGGACCTTATCTCTCTTCCTGTCTATGTCCTTAGCACCAATATGGACCACGACCTCTGGCTGCTCACTCTCTCCTTTCAGAATTTCCTGCGGCCACTCCGAGACATCCTTGACCCTCGCAGCAGGGAGGCAACATACCATCCTGGTGCCTCTTTTGCGGCCACAGAAACGCCTACCTGCACCCCTTACGATAGAATTCCCTATCATGATAGCTGTTACACCCCTTTTCCTGCCCTGCTGTGCGGCAGAGCCCTCTGTGGTCCCATGGGTATGGCTGTTGCTGCTTTCCCCTGGGAGGTCATCCCCCCCAACAGTATCCCAAGCGGTCTATCTGTTTGAGAGGGGGTGGCCACAGAGGACTCCTGCACTACCTGCCTGTGCCTACTACTCTGTCTGGTGGTCACCCATCCCTTTTCTGCCTGTGCAGCTATTATCTGCGGTGTGACCACCTCGCTAAACATGTTATCCACGACTTCCTCAGCATTATGGATGCTCCACAGTGAATTCACCTGCAGCTCCATCTCCATAATGCGGGTCGCCAGTAGTTGCAGATGGATCCACTTCCTGCACACATGCTCACTAGGGACACTGGAAGCATCCCTGATTTCCCACAAAGGGCAGGAGGAGCAGATCACGGCGCTGAACTCTCCTGTCATGACGTACCCTTAGACGAATTAGTTACAACCTTAATTTAAAAAAATACTAATGACATGAGGGGCCTTTTTCTACCCACTTTAATCTAAGATTCTGAATAAACTACACTGAATTAAAAAAAGAAACAATTCAGTCGTACTCACCTTATCACCAGAGTTCTTTTTCCACAAAAATAAACTTTTCACTTTTTCAATGATATCTACATGCACTAATAGCTGCTCCTCACCCAACCAATCAGCTTGCAGCTCTCCTCTGAAGTCACTGTTAACTTTCTTCATGACAAATTCTATTATATTATGGTCGCTCATCCTCAAGGGATTTCACACAACTGGATTGCCAATTATTCCTCTTTCTTAACACAATACCCAGTCTGGGATGACCTGTTCTCTCGTTGGTTCCTCAACATATTGGTCCAGAAAACCATCCCGTATTCTTTTTGGCCTCCTTATCTCGAGAGACAATGGATACGCGCCTGGAGGTGGTCAGTGGTTAGTGAAGCAGCGCGATGGAGTGGCTATAAAGGCCAATCTAGAGTGACAGGCTTCTCCACAGGTGCTGCAGAGAAATTTGTTTGTCGGGACTGTTGCACAGTTGGCTCTCCCCTTGCGCCTCTGTCTTTTTTCCTGTCAACTACTAAGTCTCCTCGACTCGCCACATTTTAGCCCCGTCTTTATGGCTGCCCGCCAGCTCTGGCGATCGCTGGCAACTGACTCCCACGACTTGTGATCAATGTCACAGGATTTCATGTCGCATTTGCAGACGTCTTTGTAGCGGAGACATGGACGGCCGGTGGGTCTGATACCAGTGGCGATCTCGCTGTACAATGTGTCTTTGGGGATCCTGGCATCTTCCATGCGGCTCAAAAGGCCAAGCCATCTCAAGCGCCACTGACTCAGTCGTGTGTACAAGCTGGGGATGTTGGCAGCCTCGAGGACTTCTGTGTTGGAGATACGGTCCTAACAACTGATGCCAACTATTCTCCGGAGGCAGCGAAGATGGAATGAATTGAGACGTCGCTCTTGGCTGACATACGTTGTCCAGGCCTCGCTGCCATAGAGCAAGGTACTGACGACACAGGCCTGATACACTCAGACTTTTGTATACACTCCAGTAATTCCTCCTCTACGTTATTGTGACAAATTTGATTTGACCAATCTATATGCAGATTTAAGTCACCCATAATTACAGATGTTGCTTTATCGCATGCATCTCTAATTTCCTGTTTAAGACCATTCCCACATCACCACCACAGTTTGGGGGTCTATATATAACCCCCACTAACGTTTTTTGCCCCTTAGTGTTTCTCAGCTCTACCCATGCAGACTCCACATCATCAGATCTCATATCCTTCCTCACTATTTTATAACTTTCCTTTTTAACCAGAAATGCAACTCCACAGCGGGTGGAAATTAGCCATTTTACTGATGGTGTGAATATTTGGTCAGAAGCTCATCTCAAGGCATCTCAAGGTTAAATATGTAACCAAGTGTGTGAACAGTTTGGCTTTTCGTCTCAAACATTTACAAAGGAGAGGGATGGAGTGTGTAGCTAGGAAATATTTGAAGCAGAGGCAGAAAGCAATGGCTTCAATCTTCTCAATATTTTATTGGCATTGCAGATGTGTGAGGTAATACATTTTGAAAGGAGGAATGAGGAGAGACAATACAAGTTAAATGGTATAACTATAAAGGTGGTGAAATAACAGAGACACCTGGAGTATTTGTACACAAATCTTTGTAGCCAAACCGTTAATAAATATATGGGATCCTAGGTTTTATAAATAGAGGCAAAAAGAGCAAAAGCAAGGACATTATGTGAAACATATATAAAATACTAGTTCAGCTGCACCTGAAGTCTTGCGTCGAATACTGGGAAACACACTTTAGGAAGGACATGAAGCCTTCGGAGAGGGTAAATAACTATTTTACGAGAATTTGTGCAGGCATGAGGGATTACAGTTATGTAGCTGGGGTTGTTCTGCTTCGAGCAGAGAGCTTTCAGAGGAGATTTGATTGAGGTGTTTAACATTAGGAAGTGTTTAGATAAATTAAATAAAGAGAAACTGTTTCCAATGTCCAAGGGGTCACTAACCAGAGACACAGATTTAAGGCGATTGGTGAAAGCAGATATGAGGATATTTGTTTCTGAGTGGTTTGGATTTGGGATGCACTGTCTGATATGCTGATGGATACAGATTCAATAATAGATCCCAAAAGGGAATTGGATAAATATTTGAAGCAGGAAAAATGTTAGGATATAGTGAAAGAGTCAGGGAGTGGGACTAACTGGATTGCTCTTTGAAAGGTCCAGCACTGAATTGATGGGCCGAATGACATCATTCAGGGTTGTGCTATTCAATGTTTTTATGATTGTTCCTGCCTGTACTTTCCCAATATTCCTATCCTTTCAGCAGCTGTTTGATAAATTACCACATAACAGCCGTGTTACCAAATTAGAAGCACATGGGATGAAAGGACCAATGTCAGCAGTGGCTCAGTTTGTAGCTCTCTCTCCTTTCAATCACAAGCTTCTAGGATCAAGTGACACTGCAGGACTTGATGAGAAGAATCAAGGCTGACACTGCAGTGCAGTACTGAGGGAGTGTTGCACTGTCAGAGGTGCCGCCTTTTCAAAGATAAGGTGCAGCCAGGCCCCGTCTGCCCACTCAGGTGGATGTAAAGATCCCATGGAATTATTTAGAATGTCAGGGTAATTATTCCCAGTGTCCTGGTCAACATTTACCCCTCAAATTAACATCACAAAAACAGATCTGATCATGACCACACTGCCACTTGTGGGATCTTGTTGTGCGGAAATTGGCTGTGTTTTTCCTACATTACAAGACTGTCCAAACGGTAAAAAGTACTCATTAGTTGGAAGTCGCATTGGGACATGCAGTGATCATGAAGGCCTTACATAAATGGAAGTCCTTTTTTATTTTCAATGTCAGTGTGCAGGAAATTAGGTCAGTGACAGAAAGGAGACAGTAGTGGAGAATGGTTGTTGATCAGTCTGGAGGGAAGTACACAGTGGGGTTCCGCAGGGTTACTGTTGGAATCACTGTTGCTGTATGTTAATGCAATGGGCTTGTGTACAGAGAGGATAATGTCAAAGTTTTCAGAGGGCAGGAAACTCAGAAATGTTAATAGACAGTCTGAAGGATAGTAACAGACTTCAGGAGGACAGAGACTGACTGGTGAAATGTACAGGAACATGGCAGATGTAATTTAACACAGTGAAGTGTGAAGTGAGACATTTGGGTAGGAAATATGAGGAGAAACAATATAAACTCAATGGTACCATTATAAAGTGGGTGCAGGATTAGAGAGACCTGGGGTGTACACACACAGATCTTTGAATGTAACATGTAGTGTCCTTGGTGTTAGAGAGAGAGGCACAGAGTAATAAAACTCAGGAGGAAATGCTGATGTTCATCCATCATTGGTTAGGTCCCAGCTGGAGAATTGTGTCCAATTCTGATGACCACACTTTGGTAAGGATGTCAAGCACTTAGTGAATATACTGAAGTGATTTACTAGAATGGTACCAGGGATCTGGGAATTCAGTTACGTGGAGAGATTGGAAAAGCTGGGATTGTTCTCTTTGGAGCAGTGAAGGTTAAGGGGAGATTTAATATAGAATTCAAAATCATGAAGGGTTTTGATAGGTTAATTAATGTGAAACTGTTTCCAGTGTCAGAATGTTCAGTATTAAGAAGGCACAGATTGAAGGTAATTGACAAAGAACCAAAGGTGAAATGAGGAGAATTTTCTGACACAGCGAGTTGTTGGGATCTGGAATTCATTGCCTGAAAACATGGTGGAAGCAGATTCAATAATATCTTTCAAAAGAGAATTCAGCAAATACATGAATTGGAATTTAAAAAGCTGGTGTGTGGGGCAAGAGGAGCAGAGAGGAGCTAATTTGATATCTCTTTCAAAGAGATTGCACTGACACAATGGGCCGAATATCCTCCTTCTGTGCGTAGGGTTTGTGATTCAGGATCTGCCCGTGCCGGTTCTTGTTGAGGCAGGTGACACACAAAGCTCCTGCTTTCTCCTCATTTCCATGAATTCTACTTGCTGCCCAGCGTGACACACGCTGATGTCTGTCTGCACATTAACTGGGAGCGAAGTGTGCGTGAGGCTGGCTCGTGTTTCAGCCAGCATTCAGCTTTTAAAGGCAGTCTGTCCCTCTTAAAGGGAAGCTGCACTGAATCACAGGAGGCTGCGTGTGCTGCTGCTGCTGACTGTGAATTCTGCAATTGGAAACAAGGTAAATGGAATACAAGGACAGAGAGAGGGATCTGCAGTTCACGGATGTTGTGCTGGAGGCCTTAGTCATGGAGGGGGACAGGAGGAGGGAGGCCATGTTTTCATGGCGTGGGGCCGAGGCCCTCAAGTAACACTCTCCGAAGGGAATGGGAGCAGGTGGCCTGGGAGGTCAATGCAAGAGGTCCGGCCCCGAGGACCTGGCAGTAGAGCCAGAAGAAGTTTAATGAGCTCACACGGGTGATCAATGTCGGTGAATTCATCTCCACATGGCATCTCCTACCCCCAACACAACCAACCTGTCACACTGCTCAATGTACCACACCCCCATCACTCACCCATCAGCAATCCCCAACACTCATGACTCACACCTAACATTCACTTACTCCACCTCACCCTCACACACCTTCCACTGATGCCAGCCTCACACCCACCTCTCAATGCCTTCACATACCTCCAGCTATTCAGCTATGGTAGGCAAATCACCCAAACACAGTGAAACACAATCACTACCATTCTGCTCTCTCTCTTACAGGACAAGGCGGCCCATAATCACAGGAAACAGCAGTGTTCCGGCGAGGGCCAGGCATACCTTCATCCCCTGAGCCTGAGGGAGGAGATGGTTCTTCACATCATGGGACCGGCTGTGACAGTGCCCGTAGCATCCGGCATCACCGACAGTATTCAGGATGATGCTATGTTCCTGCCTTATGTCCCTTGTTAACTCCCACCTCCCTCTCATCCTGCTGTCTGGGATGATGTACAAGCTTCAGATGGTGGGACCATTGACCTCCTGCTTTCCATCCCACCCTCAATCCCTCACCCCAGGTTTCCCCTTCTAATTTTATACTTTCCAATGATAACCCAAAACTACCAGCTTTCCAGTCACAGCAGCTCCAGGAGACAGAGAGAGAGCAGCAGCACAGCACTGATGGCGAAGCACCAACACTTGGTCTAATACTCACAGCCAACAGTTCAAATACTTACACTGTGTGTGCTTTAGAGGCTGGTATAGAGTCGGAATCTATACGTGGTGAGTCACCGAGCACGAGTGAGCTGCAGCCAGGCCAGGGGGAAAGGATAGTTCATGTGTCAGCTCACCAGAGGGCGAGGTCACAAACGAGTTATAATACACAGGACTCAGATATGAACATTGCTGGAACTGCATACAGGAGAATGCTGATGGACATGTTCACTGAGAGACTTTGTCCATTTACAGACCTGTCAGACAGTCTGTTGTCACTGTCAAAGAACATGGAGGAGTCCGGCTCCAACATGGCACAGGACATTGCACAGAGATTGAAGCCCATTCTTTCCCCTGTGGAAGTGGTCACTAACTCCATGACATCACTAGCAGACCCAGCCATGATACAATATCTGGTGACCATTGTCTCAGCTTCCACTGCAGCACAGACGGCAGACACCCAACGTCTCAGTGCTGCAATGGAAGCTCAGACTGAGGTCATCAGATCCATGCTTGCTGCCATGCAGGAGCAAGCTTCTGTAGTGGGTAGGGCAGAGCCCCCTCCTCTTGCCTCTTGACATAGATTCACCTCTCTGCAGCCTCTGCTCCATTTATTGGTCATGTTACAGACCCAGAGACACTGTAACTACAGTCCCCAAACCTCGTCCAGAATTGGGTCACAAAGTCATCTGTCCTGCCTGAATGTCTGCAGCAGCTCACGACACAACGTCCAGAAAAACATCCAAAGCACCTCCACTAACTTTACAATGGCATTAGCAAGTCAAAAGCCCCTCACCTGTAAGTTCGATGCCTGGTCCTTTGAAATAACAAGTGAATAACACAGGTTGTCAGTGGACATCCACAGACCAAGTTTCAAGGACAGACATCAACACTGTTGGGCTGGTGCACTGACGTCACCTTGAACCCTCCTTCCACTAACAGCACATACATAGAACGCCCGGGCAAGTCCCCTGCCCAGCATGGGGCACTGTGTTGGCCACACCAGAAGTGTCCGGCTGTGCTGATAGCATCATTTTATGGATCAAGGTTTCTGTAACATTGGCACCAGCATGAAATTCACAGCCGGGGGAGATAGAGAGAAAAAGCAACTCACTTTCAATGGGGAATTGGGAGAAGAGTTGAAGGCATAAGATTTTCAAGAATATGGGATATGGACAGGGAAATGGGACTAATTGGAGGGGTGAGGCCATGGAGGGATTCAAGCACAAGAATGAGAATATTTAAATTAAGGTGCTGCCAGACCGGGAGCCAATGTAGATCAGTGAGCACAGGGGTGATGGGTGATCAGGATTTGGGGTGATGGGTGATCAGGATTTGGGGTGATGGGTTATCGGGATTTTGTGTATATTAGTTTACAGGCAGCAGAGTTCTGGATGGTCTCTGGTTTATGGAGGTTTATAACTGGGAGGGTGACCAGGACAGAATTGGAATAGTCAAGTGTGGATTTAACAAAAACACAGATGAGGGCTTATGCAGGAGATGTATTGAGACAGAAGTGGACATGGGTGATATTACAGAAGTGGTATTAGGCAGGTTAAGTGATGGAGAGAACACAGCGATGAGCTCAGCTCAGGTCTTTACAGAACATATAGGTTGTGAACTGTCTGGTTCAGCCTCAGACATTGGCTAGTGAGGTCGATATAGACCTGGATAGCGAGCAGACTTTGTGAGAGAGACTGAAGACAGAGGCTTCAGTATTCCCAGGATTTACATGACAAGAACAAATGTCAGTGACATATGGTTTATAGATATAATAGTTGCATCCAGAGACTAACCAGGGACACCAATAATAGCGAGGATGGGATAGTAGATCGTTTGAATCATCTTTAGTGCATAATAGATTCGCATTTCTAATGTTCTCCAATAATAATCTGCAGTAACTTCGCCAAACCAATAGGATAAACTCTTGCTGCCCATTTTTGTAAAATTCCAATCTATTGTTCTCAGATTCTGATCAATCCTTTCCCACTCTCTGGAGCTGCTGTTAGTGTGGGGGTGATGCACCCGGCTTGGAAGAACACATTGAAAGAAATCCCTTATTAATGGAAGTGGAAAACTCTCTAATGACTCAATTAGGGTGCATGAAGACTGACATTAATTACACACACTGAACAAACAGATTCAGTTAACCCCTGTCAAACCAACATTTAGTGTTCCAAAATAAAGTAGAACATTTACCCAGACTTGATGTTATGTATGAGGTTTGTTAAGGGAAGGAGTGGTAGAGTCACTGGCCAGAAGCATTCACTCCTCCTTGGCTATGGGAGTAGTGACAGGGGAGTGGAGTACTGTAAATGATACACCCTGTTTAAAAAAAAGAGATGGGATAAACCCTGTAACTTCTGACCAATCAGTCTAATGTCGGCGATTGGAAATTTCTAGAGGCCAGCTCAAAAATATATCTTTCTTGGAAAAACATCTGATAATAAATGACAAACAGGATGGATAGCTTGATAACCAATCATGTCTGATAATCTTGATCAAGTTAGTTGATGACATAACTGTGAGTGTTGATGAGGGCAGCTTGTTTCGTGTTATGTATATGAACTTTCAAAAGGCCTGTCATCAAATGACATTTCATAGACTTGTTATGAAAAACTGGATGACATGGATTAATGTGACAGTGATAGTGTGGATATGACATTGACTCAGGGACAGAAAGCAGAGAGAAGTGGTGAACAGACATTGTTTATTCTGGGGGAGGAGAATATACAGTGATGTTTCTCAGGGGTCAGTATTAGAACCAGTGCTGTTCCTGACATATGGATAGATGCATGATATCGACGTAAATGTAAAAATAAACAATTTCAACTCCTGCAGATGGCATGAAACTCATAAGTAAGGGTGGCAAAGGCGCAGACCACAGAATTATCCAACCTCACAGACTGTATATATTTTTTTATTTATCATGGACTCTCATCCAACACCAATGTATTTCTCACTCTAATTTATTTGTGTGTGATTCTCGTGTGAGTGTGTGCGTGAATGAGCAGCGTACATGTTTATTATTTTATTCAGATCCAGTTTAGATTGTTAAGTATAATAAACTCACCTCTTGTTTAATCTCAAGAAAACCTGTCTGACTGGTTCTTACACGAGCACAATAAAGGTATAAGGTAAAATACTCACTGAGGTGGTCAGCACGTCCACTGCTAAAAAGGAATAAACCCGATTGTGGTCAAATGAGAGATAGGACAAGAGGGGATCTGGGACCCCTCCTCACATGGCTGTAACAGAAATTGATTGTAACCCAATGACAAACGAGAAATTAGAAGTAGGAAAAACAATTGATTCCCAGAAAAAAAATGAAGATTTCAATGTAGGTTTTATTGTGGCTTTCGCTGCTACAGCACTAAAACGTTCACATTCGGAGACAGTACCATCCTAAGCCACAGCTTATGAAAATATGAACAGATGAATTAGGATCACGAGCAGGCCACTCGGCCCCTCAAGCCTGCTCTGCCATTCAATAAGGTCATGACAAATCTGATTGTAAACTCGACTTCACATTTCCGCCTGACCCCGATAACCTTTCACCCCCTTGCTTATCAATAATCTATCTACCTCTGCCTTACAAATATTCAAAGACTCTGCTTCCAGCGCCTTTTGAGGAAGAGATTTCCAAAAACACACGACCCTCACAGGAAAAAAATCTCCTCATCTGTGTGTTAAACGGGTGACCCCCCTTATTTTTAAATAGTGACCCCTAATTCTAGATTTTCCCACAATGGGAATCATCCTTTCCACATCCACCCCGTCCAGACGCCTCAGAGTCCTATATGTTTCAATCAAGTCGCCTCTTACTCTTCTAAAGTCCAGCGGATACAAGCCCAGCCTGTCCAATATTCCCACATAAGATGGCCCGCCCATTCCAGGTATCAGTCTAAATAGCCTTCTCTGTACTGCCCCCAATACATTTACATTTTTCCATTAACAAGGAGACCAATACTGTGCACAATACTCCAGATGTGGTCTCACCAATGCCCTGTAAAACTGAGGCATGACCTCCATACTTTGCTAATCAATTTCTCTTGCAGTAAACAATAACATTCTATTAGTTTTCCAGTTACGTGCTGTACCTGCTTACTAGCCTTTTGTGATTCATGCACTTGGACACCCAGATCCCTCTGCATTTCAGAGCACTGCAATCTCTCACCATTTAGATAACAGTCTTCTTTTTTATTCTTCCTGCCAAAGTGGACAATTTCACACTTTCCTGCAGTATACTCCATTTTCCAGGTCTTTGCCCACTCACTTAACCTATCTATATTCATTTGCAGTCCCCTATGTCCTGTTCACAACTTCGTTTCCGACATATCTTTGTGTCATGGGAAAATTTAGCAATTCGGTCCCTTCATCTAATTCATTTATATAAATTGCAAAAAGTTGAAGATCCCTGTGGTACACCACTCGTTTCATCTTGCCAACCAGAAAATTACCCATTTATGCTGACACTCGGTTTCCTGTTAGCTAGTCAATCTTCTTTCCATACCAATATTTTACCCCCGACACCATGAGCTTTTGTTTTCCGCGATAAACTTTGATGTGGCATCTTATCAAATGCCTGATAGAAATCTAAGTACAGTACATCCACCGGTTCCCCTTGATCCACAGCATATGTAACTCCATCAAAGAAATCCAACAAACTGATTAAACATGATTTAACTTTCATAAATCCATGTTGATTCTGCCTGATTACCTCGATTTGTTCTGAGTGCTGGCTATATCATCTCTAATAATATCTTCTAAATTTTTCCCCAAGACAAATGTGTAGCTAACTGGCCTGTAGTTTCCTGCTTTCTGTCTCCCTCCCTTTTTGAATAAAGGAGTTATATTGCCAATAAAGGAGTTACATACAGAGTGAAGTAACTTGGTATAGGTTAAACGCCCTGTCTGCTGAAAAGTTGAGTAATGTAGCCAGAAGGTTAGGGATGACACTCCGTCCAAAAGCTAGGGAATACGTAATCGTAAGACTTGTGGCCAACCATTTTTCACTTGAAGCTGAAGGCTCAAACAGCGTTAAAATCACTAACAGATAGAGTAATGTTTGCGAAGGTAAAACTAGAACAGAAAGGACTAGAATTAGAATTCCAGAGAGAGCGAGAAAGAGCAGAGTGAGTGTTAAGAAAGGGAAAAAGTTAGAGGGTTCCAGAAGGAGAAGGAGGAAAGGGAGTTATGGTGGCTCAAACAACTAGATGAAGACTCAGTACACCCAGTGAGGGCACAGCTAGTGAGGGAGCTGCCCCGAGCTCAGGACCATGTGCTGAGCTCTTAAAGTTCTCCCAGTTCATTCTAAAGTTCAATGAGGAGGATGTGGCAGCACTTTTCTTTCCTTTTAAAAATGTTTCAAAGCAACTGCAATGACCGTCAGAGAACTGGACGCTGGTTTTGCAAAACAAAATAACAGGAAAAGATGAAAGTTAATCAGATTATGAGAGGACTGAAAATGCTATCCTGGGCCCATATGAGATAGTACTGGAGCTGGACCAGCAGAAATTCAGAATCTTTGGAAAGCAGCTTGACCAAACCTACCTGGCGTTTGAAAGAGTTAAGCAATTTCGGAACATTGGAACAGAGGAGCTGCAGAAGGACATCGAGCCTGTTCCACCATTCAATATAATAATAGCTGATCATCCACTTCAATGCCTTTTTCCGACACAATCCTCATTTCCCGTTATGTCACTGGTAAAAACTATATATTTGGGTGGTTTATAATCTCTTTCTTTTAGTTTTGGTGACTGCAGCTTTGACAGTAGCGAAGGTGCGAGAGCGAGCTGACAGCTGTGAAGTCAATTTCAGTGTAAGTTTAAAAGTGAATTCCCTTTTGTTTTCGGAGGACCAGGGGACTGCTGGGTAAGGAAAAACTATATATTTGGGTGGTGGCTGTACCCGAGACACTAAACGTGTAGTGTCTCCCACCCAACCTCCTCCTCAAACCAAAAAAAAGGACTCTGTTGTGTTGATAAGGTAAGCTTTTTATTTAAGAAGTTCTGTCCGTTGGATTGCTAACCTAACAAGTTTGAGTTTTTTTTTGGTTTTTCAGTAGATTTGTTGGGAATTTAGAATAGAGGGAATGGAAGTTAAGGCAGTTGTATGTTCCTCCTGCAGAATGTGGGAGGTAAGGGTCTCCAAGAGTGTCCCTGCTGACTGCATCTGCGGGAAGTGCACCCAACTCCAGCTCCTCGAGAACCGCGTTCGGGAACTGGAGCAGGAGCTGGATGAACTTCGGATCATTCGGGAGGAGGAGGGGGTTATTGAGAGGAGTTATGGGGAGGTAGTCACACCTCAGGTAAAAGAAGTAGGTAGATGGGTTACCGTCAGGGGAAGGAGAGGGAACCAGCAGGCAGTGCAGGGATCCCCTGCGACCGTTTCCCTCAACAACAGGTATACCGTTTTGGATACAGTTACGGGGGACGACTTACCAGGGGTAAGCAATGGGGTACAGGCATCTGGCACAGAGTCTGTCCCTGTTGCTCAGAAGGGAAGGGGGAAGAGGAGCAGAGCATTAGTCATTGGGGACTCCATAGTTAGGGGAACAGATAGGAGGTTCTGTGGGAACGAGAGAGACTCACGGTTGGTATGTTGCCTCCCAGGTGCCAGGGTTCGTGATGTCTTGGATCGTGTTTTTGGCATCCTTAAGGGGGAGGGGGAGCACCCCCAAGTCGTGGTCCACATAGGCACCAACGACACAGGTAGGAAGAGAGATGGAGATTTAAGACAGAAATTCAGGGAGCTAGGGTGGAAGCTTAGAGCGAGAACAACCAGAGTTGTTATCTCTGGGTTGTTGCCCGTGCCACGTGCTAGCGAAGCGAGGAATAGGGAGAGAGAGGAGTTGAACACGTGGCTGCAGGGATGGTGCAGGAGGGAGGGTTTTGGTTTCCTGGATAATTGGGGCTCTTTCTGGGGTAGATGGGACCTCTACAAACAGGATGGTCTTCACCTGAACCAGAGGGGTACCAAAATCCTGGGGGGGGGAGATTTGCTAGTGCTCTTCGGGGGGGGGTTTAAATTAATTCAGCAGGGGAAAGGGAACCTAAATTGTAGTGCCAGTGGACAGGATGTTGAGAGTAGTGAGGTCAGGGATAAGGTTACAAGGACGCAAGAGGGCACTGGCAAGCAAGAACTTGGTTTAAAGTGTGTCCACTTCAACGCCAGGAGCATCCGGAATAAGGTGGGTGAGCTTGCAGCATGGGTTGGTACCTGGGAGCTCGATGTAGTGGCCATTTCGGAGACATGGGTAGAGCAGGGGCAGGAATGGATGTTGCAGGTTCCGGGATTTAGATGTTTCAGGAAGAACAGAGACGATGGTAAAAGAGGGGGGGGGGGGGGTGGCATTGTTAATCAAGGAGAGTATTACAGCGACAGAAAGGACATTTGAGGACTCGTCTACTGAGGTATTATGGGCCGAGGTTCGAAACAGGAGAGGTGAGGTGACACTGTTGGGAGTCTTTTATAGACCTCCAAATAGTTGCAGAGATGTAGAGGAAAGGAAAGCGAAGATGATTCTCGACAGGAGCGAGAGTAAAAGGGTAGTTGTTATGGGGGACTTTAACTTTCCAAATACCGACTGGAAATACTATAGTTCGAGCACTTTAGATGGGTCAGTTTTTGTCCAGTGTGTGCAGGAGGGGTTTCTGACACAGTATGTAGACAGGCCAACCAGGGGCGATGCCACATTGGATTTGGTACTGGGTGATGAACCCGGCCAGGTGTTAGATTTAGATGTAGGTGAGCACTTTGGTGATAGTGATCACAATTCGGCTAGGTTTACCTTAGCGACAGGTATATACCGCAGGGCAAAAATTATAGCTGGGGGAAAGGAAATTATGATGCGATTAGGCAAGATTTAGGATGCGTAGGATGGGGAAGGAAACTGGAGGGGATGGGAACAATCGAAATGTGGAGCTCATTCAAGGAGCAGCTGCTGCGTGTCCTTGATAAGTCTGCACCTGTCAGCCAGGGAGGAAGTTGTCGAGCGAGGGAGCCGTGGTTTACTAAAGATTTTGAAGCGCTTGTCAAGAGGAAGAAGAAGGCTTATGTGAGGATGAGACGTGAATGCTCAGTTAGTGCGCTTGAGAGTTACAAGCAAGCCAGGAAGGATCTAAAGGGAGAGCTAAGAAGAGCAAGGAGAGGACACGGGAAGTCATTGGCGGATAGAATCAGGGAATACTCTAAGGCTTTCGATAGGTATATCAGGAATAAAAGAATGACTAGAGTTAGATTAGGGCCAATCAAGGATAGTAGTGGGAAGTTGTGTGTGGAATCAGAGGAGGTAGGGAAAGTGTTAAATGAATATGTTGCGTCAGTATTTACAGTAGAGAAAGAAAATGTTGTCGAGGAGAATACTGAAATTCAGGCTACTAGGCGAGATGGGATTGAGGTTCACAAGGAGGAGGTGTTATCAATTTTGGAAAGTGTGAAAATAGATAAGTCCCCTGGGCCAGATGGGATTTATCCTAGGATTCTCTGGGAAGCTCGGGAGGAGATTGCAGAGCCTTTGTCCTTGATCTTTATGTCGTCATTGTCGACAAGAATAGTGCCGGAAGACTGGAGGATAGCAAATGTTGTCCCCTTGTTCAAGAAGGGGAGTAGAGACAGCCCTGGTAATTATAGGCCAGTGAGCCTTACTTCGATTGTTTGTAAAATGTTGGAAAAGATTATAAGAGATCGGATTTATAATCATCTTGAAAAGAATAAGTTCATTCGCTATAGTCAGAACGGTTTTGTGAAGGGTAGGTCGTGCCTCACAAACCTTATTGAGTTTTTTGAGAAGGTGACCAAACAGGTGGATGAGGGTAAAGCAGTGGATGTGGTGTATATGGATTTCAGTAAGGCGTTTGATAAGGTTCCCCACGGTACGCTATTGCAGAAAATACGGAAGTATGGGGTTGAAGGTGATTTAGAGCTTTGGATCAGAAATTGGCTAGCTGAAAGAAGACAGAGGGTGGTGGTTGATGGCAAATATTCATCCTGGAGTTTAGTTACTAGTGGTGCACCGCAAGGATCTGTTTTGGGGCCACTGCTGTTTGTCATTTTTATAAATGATCTGGAAGAGGGTGTAGAAGGGTGGGTTAGTAAATTTTCGGTTGACACCAAGGTCGGTGGAGTTGTGGATAGTGCCGAAGGGTGTTGTCGGGTACAGAGGGAAATAGATAGACTTCAGAGCTGGGCTGAGAGATGGCAAATGGAGTTTAATGCGGAAAAGTGCGAGGTGATTCACTTTGGAAGGAGTAACAGGAATGCAGAGTAGTGGGCTAATGGGAAGATTCTTGGTAGTGTAGATGAACAGAGAGATCCTGGTGTCCAGGTGCATAAATCCCTGAAGGTTGCTACCCAGTTTAATAGGGCTGTTAAGAAGGCTTATGGAATGTTAGCTTTTATTAGTAGGGGGATCTAGTTTCGGAGGCACGAGGTCATGATGCAGCTGTACAAAACTCTGGTAAGACCACACCTGGAGTATTGCGTGCAGTTCTGGTCACCACATTATAGGAAGGATGTGGAAGCTTTGGAAAGGGTGCAGAGGAGATTTACTAGGATGTTGCCTGGTATGGAGGGAAGGTCTTACGCGGAAAGGCTGAGGGACTTGAGGTTGTTTTCGTTGGAGAGAAGGAGGAGGAGAGGTGACTTAATAGAGACAAATAAGATAATCAGAGGGTTGGATAGGGTGGATAGTGAGAGTCTTTTTCCTCGGATGGTGATGGCAAACACGAGGGGACATAGCTTTAAGTTGAGGGGTGATAGATATAAGAACAAAGAACAAAGTAAATTACAGCACAGGAACAGGCCCTTCGGCCCTCCAAGCCTGCGCCGATCCAGATCCTCTATCTAAACATGTCGCCTATTTTCTAAGGGTCTGTATCTCTTTTCTTCCTGCCCATTCATGTGTCTGTCTCGATACATCTTAAAAGACGCCATCGTGCCCGCATCTACCACCTCCGCTGGTAACGCGTTCCAGGCACCCACCACCCTCTGCGTAAAGAACTTTCCACGCATATCCCCCCTAAACTTTTCCCCTTTCACTTTGAACTCGTGTCCTCTCGTAATTGAATCCCCCACTCTGGGAAAAAGCCTCTTGCTATCCACCCTGTCTATACCTCTCATGATTTTGTACAGCTCAATCAGTTCCCCCCTCAACCTCCGTCTTTCTAATGAAAATAATCCTAATCTACTCAACCTCTCTTCATAGCTAGCGCCCTCCATACCAGGCAACATCCTGGTGAACCTCCTCTGCTCCCTCTCCAAAGCATCCACATCCCTTTGGTAATGTGGCGACCAGACCTGCACGCAGTATTCCAAATGTGGCCGAACCAAATTCCTATACAACTGTGACATGACCTGCCAACTCTTGTACTCAATACCCCGTCCAATGAAGGAAAGCATGCCGTATGCCTTCTTGACCACTCTATTTACCTGCGTTGCCACCTTCAGGGAACAATGGACCTGAACACCCAAATCTCTCTGTACATCAATTTTCCCCAGGACTTTTCCATTTACTGTAGAGTTCACTCTTGAATTGGATCTTCCAAAATGCATCACCTCGCATTTGCCCTGATTGAACACCATCTGCCATTTCTCTGCCCAACTCTCCAATCTATCTATATTCTGCTGTATTGTCTGACAGTCCCCTTCACTATCTGCTACTCCACCAATCTTAGTGTCGTCTGCAAACTTGCTAATCAGTCCACCGATACTTTCCTCCAAATCATTAATGTATATCACAAACAACAGTGGTCCCAGCACGGATCCCTGTGGAACACCACTGGTCACACGTCTCCATTTTGAGAAACTCCCTTCTACTGCTACTTTCTGCCGCCTGTTGCCCAGCCAGTTCTTTATCCATCTAGCTAGTACACCTTGGACCCCATGCGCCTTCACATTCTCCATCAGCCTGCCATGGGGAACCTTATCAAACGCCTTACTGAAGTCCATGTTTATGACATCGACAGCCCTTCCCTCATCAATCAACTTTGTCACTTCCTCAAATAATTCTCTTAAGTTGGTAAGACATGACCTTCCCTGCTCAAAACCATGTTGCCTATCACTGATAAGCCCATTTTCTTCCAAATGGGAATAGATCCTATCCCTCAGTATCTTCTCCAGCAGCTTCCCTACCGCTTCCCTCAGTAACCTGGGATAGATCCCATCCGGACCTGGGGACTAGTCCATCTTAATGCCTTTTAGAATACCCAACACTTCCTCCCTCCTTATGCCGACTTGACCTAGAGTAATCAAACATCTGTTCCAAGCCTCAACATCCGTCATGTCCCTCTCCTCGGTGAATACCGATGCAAAGTACTCGTTTAGAATCACACCCATTTTCTCTGAGTCCAAGCATAACATTCCTCCTTTGTCCTTGAGTGGGCCAATCCTTTCTCTAGTTACCCTCTTTCTCCTTCTATATGAATAAAAGGCTTTGGGATTTTCTTTAACCCTGTTTGCTAAAGATATTTCATGACCCCTTTTCGCCCTCTTAATTCCTCGTTTCAGATTGGTCCTACATTCCCGATATTCTTTCAAAGCTTCGTCTTCCATCAGCCGCCTAGACCTTATGTATGCTTCCTTTTTCCTCTTCGCTGGTCTCACAATTTCATCTGTCATCCATGGTTCCCGAATCGTGCCATTTCTATCTCTCATTTTCACAGGAACATGTCTCTCCTGCACGCTAATCAACCTCTCTTTAAAAGCCTCCCACATATCACATGTGGATTTACCTTCAAACAGCTGATCCCAATCTACATTCCCCAGCTCCTGCCGAATTTTGGTATGGTTGGCCTTCCCCCAATTTAGCACTCTTCCTTTGGGACCACTCTCGTCTTTGTCCATGAGTATTTTAAAGCTTCCGGAATTGTGATCACTATTCCCAAAGTAGTCCCCTACTGAAACTTCAAACACCTGGCCGTGCTCATTCCCCAACACCAGGTCCAGTATGGCCCCTTCCCGAGTTGGACTATTTACATACTGCTCCAGAAAACGCTCCTGGATGCTCCTTACAAATTCTGCTCCATCTAGACCTCTAACACTAAGTGAATCCCAGTCAATGTTGAGAAAATTAAAATCTCCGATCACCACCACCCTGTTGCTCCTACATCTTTCCATAATCTGTTTACATATTAGTACCTCTATCTCACGCTCGCTGTTGCGAGGCCTGTAGTACAGCCCCAACATTGTTACCGCACCCTTCCTATTTCTGAGTTCTGTCCATATTGCCTCACTGCTCGAGTCCTCCTTAGTGCCCTCCTTCAGCACAGCTGTGATATCCTCTTTGACCAGTAATGCGACTCCTCCACCCCTTTTACCTCCCTCTCTATCACGCCTGAAGCATCGAGATCCTGGGATATTTAGTTGCCAATCATGCCCTTCCCTCAACCAAGTCTCTGGACATATGTCAGAGCCAGTTTCTTTACTCAGAGAGTAGTAGGGGCGTGT
The DNA here is from genome assembly GCF_036365525.1 of Heterodontus francisci. NCBI lineage: Eukaryota > Metazoa > Chordata > Chondrichthyes > Heterodontiformes > Heterodontidae > Heterodontus > Heterodontus francisci. The sequence goes on from NW_027142345.1 coordinate 2,961,300, forward strand.
AACGCCCTGCCTGCAACAGTAGTAGACTCGCCAACTTTAAGGGCATTTAAGTGGTCATTGGATAGACAGATGGATGAAAATGGAATAGTGTAGGTTAGATGGTTTCACAGGTCGGCGCAATATCGAGGGCCGACGGGCCTGTACCGCGCTGTAATGTTCTAATTCTAATTCTAATTCTAATTATTTCGGCCGAGGCATTGAGTACACCAATTGGGACATCATGTTACATTTGTACATAACATTGGTTTGGCCGCATTTGGAGTATTGTGGGCTGTTCTGGTCGCCGCACTACACAAAAGATGTGATTAAGCTAGAGAGGGTGCAGAAAAGATTCACAAGGATGTTGCCTGGTTTGAAGGGCTTGAGTTATAAAGAGAGACTGGATAGGCTGGGTCTGATTTCCCTGCAGCGAAGGAGGCTGAGAGGAGACATGATAGAGATATCTCAAATTAAGAGAGGCATAGATAGGGTAGATCGCCAGAGTCTGTTTCCCATGGTAAGGGTGACTAAAACTAGAGTGCGTAGATTTAAGGTGGGAGGGAGGAGGTCTAAAGGGATCAAAAGGGTAAATGTTTCACACAAAGAATTGCGGGTATTTGGAAAGATCTGCCTGAGGAGGTGGTGGAGGCAGGAACAGTAGTGACATTTAAGAGGCATCTGGACAGGTACTTGAATGAACAAGGCATAGAGAGATATGGAATTAATGCAAGCAGTTGGGATTAGTATCGATCGGCATTATAGTCAGCCCAGAGGCGGTGGGCCGAAGGGCCTGTTTCTATGCTGTACGACTCTATGACTCCATTTAGAAATCTGTTCATCTCTGCTTTAAACATACTCAATAACTGAGCTTCCACAGCCCTCTGGGGCAGAGAATTCCAAAGATTCTCAACCCTCTGAGAAAAGGCATGTCTCCTCATCTCTGTCCTAAGTGGATTTCCACTTATTTTGAAATTGTTTCCCCTGGTTCTAGATTCCCCAACCAGGGGAAACATGTTAGCTGCATCTACCCTATCACTTTCAATATTTTTTAGGTTTCAATGAGATCACCTCTCATTCTTCGAAACTCTAGAGAATACAGGCCCAGTTTCCCCAATCTCTCTTCATGTGATGGTCCTGCCATCTCGGGAACAAGTCTGATGAACCGTCATTGCACTCCCTCTATGATCATAACATCCTTCCTAAGGTAAGGGGACCAAAACTGCACACATTACTCCAGGGGCAGTCTAACCAAGGTTCCATACAATTGCAGCAAAACGTCACTACTACTGCACTCAAATCCACTTCAATAAAGGCTAACATACCATTAGTCTTCCTAATTGCTTTCTGCACCTGCATGTTTGTTTTCAGTGACTTAGTGACGAGGACATCCAGGTCCCTTCGTACAACTACACTTTCTAATCTCTTACCGTTTAAGAAATACTCTGCACATCTGTTCCTGCTACCGAAGTGGATAACCTCACATCTTTCCACATTATATTTCAACTGCCATGTTCTTGCTCACTCACGACATCTGTCCAAATCCCCTTGAAGCCGCTTTGCATCTTCCTCGCAACACTCATTCCCATCTAGTTTACTGGCATTTGAAAACCTGGAAATATTACATTGGTCCCCACATCCAAGTCATTGATACATATTGTGAACAGCCGGGGCCCAAGCACTGATCCTTGCAGTACCCCACCAGTCACAGCCTGAAAAGGCAAGAATGACTCATTTATTCCTACTCTCTGCTTTCTGCCTGTTAACTAATCCTTAATCCATGCCAGTACATTATCTCCTATCCCATGTGCTTCAATTTTACTAACCAACCTCCTGTCGGGGACTTTATCAAAAGCCTTCTGAAAATCCAAGTATACCACGTCCACCAACTCCCCTTTATCAATTCTGTGAGCAACATCCTCAAATAACTCCAACAGGTTCGTCAAACATTGTTTCCCATTTATATATCCATGTTGATTCTGCCCAATCAGATCCATTTATCACATTCTTTAGAATAGAGTATAGCTTGTTCCCAGCGACTGATGTAAGGCTAACATATCTGTAGTGCCCTGTTTTCTCTCTCCATCCATTCTTAAATACTGGGGAGACATTTTCTATCTTCTAATCTACAGGAACAGTTCCAGAATCTACAGAATATTGAAAGATATTCACCAATGTATCCACTATTTCCAAAGCTACCTCTTTCAACACTCTGGGATGTAAAATATCAGGTCCTGGGGACTTGTCAACCTTCAGCTCCATTAATTTCTCCAAGACAACCTTCTTACTCATACTAATTTCATTCATTTCCTCAATCTCCCGAGTCCCTTGGATCTCTAATTCTGGGAGATTTCTTGTATCTTCCTCAGTGAAGCCAGACACAAAATAATCATTTAACTTCTCTGTCATTTCTCAATTCCCCATTATAAATTCTCCTGACACTGCCTGTAATGGACCCACATTTGTCTAAGCGAAACGTTTCCTTTTCACGTATCTATAGAAGATTTTACAGTCCATTTTTGTGTTTGTTTTTGGCCAGTGATATGAGCGCTCAAGATAGAGACCACATATGAAACCCTCAGAGCGGTGATCCCTCTCGAGGAGTTCACAAACTCGCCCCCCTCCCAGTAAAACCCACAAAGAGTGACAGAAGGTTCAAGAGTATTCTGGCTGATGAATTTTCCCTTGTACACAAAGCCTTAACCCCAGAGGAAAACCCTTGATAACCCCACTGTCTGGTTATCTGAAACCTTCTTTGGGAAGTTAGAGGACCCAAAGGATGTGTTAAACAAATCGTCCTTAGTTGAGGCTCAACAACCTGACCCAGTGTTAAAAAAGACACAGACTGTCCAAACCAAAACTGAAGCAGAGGGAGTTGCAGAGTGTTACTATTTAAAGAACGAGGTGCTAATGAGGAAGTGGAGACCGCTTCACAGACCTGCGGATAAAAAGTGGACAGTGCTTCACCAGATACGGATGCCGCTGAGGTACCTTAAAGAAATATTAAGAATGGCCCACGAACTTCCAATGACTGGACATGTCGGTATATGAAAAATCGAACCCTGCATAAGACAGCATCTTCATTGGCCACAACTCCATAAAGATGTGGTGGAGTTCTGTAAAACTAGTCACATGTGCCAAGTTGTGGGGAAGCCCCGAACTGCAATAAAACCTTCAACCCTAATTCCCATACCAGCTTTTGGGGAACCCTTCAGCAGAGTGCCAGTTGATTGTGTGGGACACCTGCTGAAAACAAAACGGTATTACCAGTATCTTCTCACCATTATGGATGTGGTGACCCGATTCCCAGAGGCCATTATCCCGAAGAACTAACTCTGCCAAGGTAGTGGTGGAGGGCCTAATCCAATTCGTTACCCGATATGGGCTGCCTGCTGAGATCCAGATGGAACAGGGCACACATTTTATATCAAGTATTTTTGAAAAGGTAATCTGGACATAACCCAGTGCAAGTCCTCAGCCTACCATCCACAGTCACAAGGGGCTTTGGAGCGGCACCACCAGACCCTAAAGACAATGATCAGGCCATACTGCTATGAGTAACCCCATGACTGGGACAAAGGGCTGGGATTTCTCCTGTTGGTTACCAGGGACTTATCCAATGATTCCACTGGCTTTAGTCTCTTTCAATTAGTTTATGGATACGAGATGAGAGGTCCTCTTAAACTAATCAAGGAAAAGTTTTTTGGGGCAGAGGGATCAAACTTCCATGTTAGACTACATTTCCTTGCTCTGGGAGTGGCTCACGAGAGCCTGTGCCTTGGCTCAGTAACGCCTAAAGACCTCCCAAGCAGCTATGAAAAGGTAATCAGACTGAAATGCCGAGGCTGGAACATTTCAGGACAGAGACCATGTATTGTTACTACTCCCACTGCAGTGTGAATCCCTAAAAGCCCATTTCGGTGGTCCATATCGAGTGGCAAAAGGAATAGTCAGGTAAATTATTTAATTGACACCCCAGACCAAAGGAAAAAAGCAAAGGCTTTGGAGGGTACAGACATGCACAGATCTGTCAGACAGTCAAAAGGGGAGGATTGAAAAGGACAGTGAGGACAGGTTAGAAGAGGGCCATGAGGATTCTCAAGTGGAATCCCCAAGTCTCCGATTAGCCAATCCTGAAGTGTTAGATAAATTAGACCACACGCTCTCCTCTTTAAATACAAAAAATAAAAGGCACCATACAAAGGCTGATAACAGCATTTACAGAAAGCTGCAAGGGCAAGGTAAGTTCCAAAAGAGGCAAGTAGATGGTGAGGGAGGTGCCTCACCTAGTCGAAGAGCCGCAGTAGAGTGAAGTGAAAGCTGGACAGACACTTGCGAGCACTAATGTCCCAGAGGACATAGGGCAGATCAGAAAAAATGATGCTCCCTACAGTAAAGGGAAAAGTGAGGGCGAAATACCCTGAAGTAAATAGCATTTGTGTACCTCATCAGAAGCTAAAAGTGAGGTCAGTGTGGATCTACCCACTGAAGAACCCAATGATCAGGTCCCAAACCGAAAGCTAAACAAACCCAATTAAAAAACCAATTTATTACACATTGTCAGTTTAGGGAGGAAGTTTCGACAGGAACTTGAATGGTGAAAGCTTCATTGCAGGAGAGAAAAAAAGGTCGAACCCGACACATCATCATCCCAGACAAAACACCAAAAAATTAAATCAGCAAAACTGTAATAGACAATGTCAGCTGCAGTAATTCCAAGATTAATGTTTGAATTTGAGAAGTGATTATTGAGAATGAATTTGTGTTTCCTTCTATTTCTTCTCACAATTCTGTAATAAAATGTTCCTATTATCACATTTCTTTCCATGTGCTGCAGCGGTGTCAAGATAACACAATATGCTCAATGAGGAATTTTAATTCATCGATTAGACACTTACAGTAATCTTTTAATGGAAAAAATCCTGCAGCTAACCTTGAAAAGAATGGCAGCCAAGATGACCACCGCAATTGGCATCTGAAACACCTTTTCACATTCCAGAGGCAACAGGAGACACATGTCTGATGAGCCTGGACCCAAAACATTGGCTTTCTCAAGTTACTGAATTACCTAAGATTATATTCATTAACACGGTATACAAGGACATCCTGACAAATTGACTTGAAAAGAGCAAACTCCTCCAAGTGTAAATACTGGTATCCTGAAACCTGGGGAGATAGAAGTTCCTAACTTTGAATCTCTTAATAAGTATCCAGCAAATACAGTGAGGCAGTCAGGAGACCTTCTGTCATCTATGTGAAAGTTGGGAGTTGCCCTTGGACAAAGACAGACAAGCCAGTGATTCAAACTGTGCAGAAGCAGAAGGGCTGTGTCCCCCTCTCCCTCTCTCCATCTCTCTGTCCAGATAACTTCGCAAGTTTGAAAAGCACGTGCGGCTGTGAGCCCTCCAAGCCTACAGATTACTACAGACAGATACACCAGGGGAAGAAAGCCACCCACAAGTCTGCCTCCAAGAAAACCCTGAGCCACGTGGGTCAGCCACAAAGGGCACTTTGACCATCCAAAGACTTCAAGAATATACCTTCAGCCAGAAGACCACCGAATCATCCAACCTCACAGAATGAGTATTTTTTTTAAATTTATTTAGGACTCCAATCCAATCACAAATGTACTTCTCACTCTGTAATCTATTTGCATGTGATTCTCGTGTGAGTGTGTGCGTAAATGTGTTGTGTATTTTTTATGGTTTTATTTAGATACGGTTTAGATTGCTAAGTATAATAAACTCACCTCTTTCCTCTTTAAACTCTAGAGAACCTGTCCGATTGGTTCCTTCACCATCACACCAAAGGGAAAAGGTAAAATACTCACTGAGATGGTTACCACATCCACTATCTAGAAAGGGCAAACCCTATTGTGGTCAAATAACAGGAAGGACAAGAGGAGAGACTGTGAACCCTCCACCTGGCTGTAACAATAGGCAGGGTTGGAGATGGAGAGAACACGGGAATGAAGTCAGCTCAGCATTAAATAGCAGAGGTTGTTAACTTCCTGGTTCAGCCTCAGACAAACGCCAGTGAGGGGGATGCAGATCGTGGATGGGGAATATCATTTGCGACAGAAGCTGAAGACAATGGTTTCAGTCTGCTCACGATATAAATTACGAGAACACTAAATCATTGAAATATGGCTTATGAATCTAATAGTTGGAAACAGAGACTTAACAGGGGCACCAATAATAGCGAGGATGGGATAATAAGTCGATTGAATCATCTTCAGAGCACAAACGATCCGCTCTTCTAATGTTATCCAGTAATAATCTGCAGTGAGCCAGTAAAACCAATAGGAGAAACTCCTGCCCATTGCAGTAACATTCCAATCTATTGTTCTCAGATTCTGACCCATTGTTGTAACATTACACTTTATTATTCTCAGATTTTGATCTATCCTCTCCCTCTCTCTGGAGCTGCTGATCTCTGTTATGTTCCCGCTGACATTATGGGATAATACATTGAAAGGAGCCCCATATTAATAGACAATGGAAAACCTCCCAGTGACACAATTAGGGCCCATGGAGACGGACATTAACTACAGTCACTGAACAAACAGGTTCAGTTAACTCATTTCAATCTAAACGTTTTTGTACCACAATAAAGTAGAACATTTATTTGGTCTGGATAGGATATCTGAGATTTAATGAGGAAAGGAATTGTTGAAACACAGCGGCAGTGGCCAGGATCTTCGAATCCTCCTTTGATATGGTATTGGTGACAGAGGACGGGAAGGCTGTAAATGTTACACCCTATTTAAAAAGAGGAGAGGTTGGACAAACCCTGTAACTACTGACCAATCAGTCTAATGTTGATATTTGGAAACTTCTGGAGTCCATAACCCAGCACAAAGTGTTTCTTGCCTGTAAAATCATGGTTAATAAATGACGAGCAGCATAGATAAGTTAATGGAAACTCATTTTCTAATCTTGATCGAGTTCGTTGAGGACGTAACCGTGAGTGTTAATGAGAATAGCGTGTTTCGTGTAATGGGATCAGAGAATCATCGTGAGGTTAAGGCACAGAAAGAGGCCAGTTGGAACGTTATTGCTGTGCCAGCTGATAAACGATCCACTATTCTAATCCCACCATCCAGCATTTGGCCAATAACCCTGCAGATTGTGGCACCTGAGCTGCATGTCCAGACTCCTTCTGAATGGGTTGAGTGTCCCTGCCTCAACTACCCATTCAGGTAGTGAGTTTCAGACTCACACCAAAGCAGGGGACCCAGTCCTGAGCCTTGCAGAACGCCGCTGGAAACATCCCTGCTGACTCTAAAATACCCGTCAACAATTACCCTTTGTTTCCTGCCACTGAGCCAATTTGCTATTTCAGGGTGAACAGGTGTTTCCTCAACTCCCCTCCAATCTTTCCATCAATCATTTTAAATCTATGCCCCCTCATCACTGATCTCTCTGCTAATGTGATTAGACCCTTCACCTCCACTCTATCCAGGCCCCTAAAAATATATACATTTCAATCAGATCTCCCCTCAACCTTCTCTGTTCCAAGAAGAACAACCCCAGCCTATCCAATCATTCCACATAGCTGCATTTTTCCAGTCCTGGCAACATCCTCGTAAATCTCCTCTGTGCCCTCTCTAGTGCAATTACATCCTTTCTGTAATGAGGTGACCGAAACTGCACAAAACACTCAAGTTATGGTCTACCCAAAGAGTTATACAGTTCCAGCATAACCTCCCTGCTTTTGTATTCTATACCGCGGCTAATAAAGGAAAGGATTCCGTATGCCTTCTTAACCACCTAATCAACCTGTCCTGCTACTTCGGGGATCTGTGGACATTGACTCCAAAGTTCCCTCACTTCCTCTACACTTCCCAGTATTTTCCCATTAATCGTGCATCCCTTTGCTTTGTTTGAACTCCTCAATTTGCATCGCCTCATTCTTAATCAGGTGGAATCCCATTTGCCACTTTTCTGCCATCGATATCTTCCTGCAACCTACAGCAATCCTCCTCGCTATCTACCACACGGCAAATCTGTGTGTCATCTACAAACCTCTTGATCATGCTTCTACATTTACGTCCAAGTCATTAATATATACCACAAAAAGCAGGGGTCTCAGTCCTGAGCCCTGTGGAACACCATTACAAACAGTCCTAAGGTTTGTCTGAAACAGTCCGGGGTTCCGAAGAAGGGTCACTGACCCGAAACGTTAACTCTGCTTCTCTTTCCACAGATGCTGCCAGACCTGCTGAGTGATTCCAGCATTTCTTGTTTTCGTTTCAGATTTCCAGCATCCGCAGTATTTTGCTTTTCTTATATTGGAACCAGTCCTCCAGTCAATAAAACACCAATCAACAATTGCCCTTTGTTTCCTGCCAATGAGCCAATTTTGTATCAACCTTGCTTTATTTCCCTGGATTCCATGGGATTTTATTTTTTTTAACCAGTCTGCCATGTGGGACCTTGTCAAAAGCCTTGCTTAAATCCATGTAGACCACATGAACTGCACTACCCTCAACTATCTTCCTTGTTACTTCTTCAAAAAATTCAATCAAGTTGGTCAAACTAGAGCGTCCCTTAACAAATCCATGCTGACTATCCTTGATTAGCCTGTGCCTTTCGAAGCGACAGTTTATCCTGTCTCTCAGAATAGATTCCAATTATTTGCCCACTACTGAGGTTAGACTGACTGGCCTGTAATTTTTCATTCTAACCCTGGGGTCCTTTATAAACAGAGGTTCAATGTTAACAGTACTCCAATCCTCTGGCACCACACCTGTACCCAGTGAGGACTGGAAAAAGATGGTCAGACCCTCTGCTATTTCTTCTCTTGCTTCTTTTAACAGCATAGGATGCATTTTATCTGCATCTGGTGACTTATCAACTTTCAAGGTTGCTAATCCCATTAATACCTCCTCTCTCCCTATGTATATCTCATCAAATACTTCATATTCCTCCTCCTTAGCAACAATATCTGCATCATACCCCTCTTTGTAACGTGAAACACGAAGTATTCATTAAGAACCATACCAACATCTTCCCCCCTGCACATGCATATGCAATTATGTATATACACTTATGTGAACAGACTTTCAAAAGGCCTGTGATCAAATGACATTTCATAGACCTGTTATGAAAATGGAACACATGGATTAATGTGACAGTGATAGTGTGGATATGACACTGACTCAGGGACAGAAAGCAGAGAGAAGTAGTGAACAGACATTGTTCAGACTGGTGGAGGAGGGGGAGTAGACAGTGCAATTACTCAGGGGTCAGTATTAGAACCAGTATTCTTCCTGACATATAGATAAATAGATACATGACAAAGACTTACGTGTGAAGAGCAGAGTCTCAACATTTGCATAAGCCAGGAAAATTATATGTGTAGTAACCAGTGTGAAGGATAGTAGCTGCTTCAGGAGGACATGGACAGTCAGATGGTGAAATGAGAATACACATGGTGAATGAAATTTAACACATGGAATTGGGGAAGTGATTATTTTGTGAGCGAGAATAAGGGGAGTGAATAGAAACTAAACTGCACCATTTAAAAGATGGTACCGGAGCACAGAGACTGGGTGCGTATGTACACAAATCTTCAATGGTGGCCGGATAAGTTCTGAAGATTTTAAAAAGGCATCCGGGATCCTTAGCTTTATAACTAGAAGCAAAGAATTTAAAAAACCACATGAACATTCGGCGAAGACTAGAAATGAATGTTTGAGCCTCAGCTGAGATATTGTGCCCCATTCTGGACACCACACTTTATGAAGATTCCAAGGCCTTGGAGATGGTGCCTCGGTGATATACTAGAATGGTAACAGGGATGAGGTAGTTCAGTTATGTGGAAGGAAGCTGGGATTGTTCTCCGTAGAGCAGAGAAGCTAAAAGGGAGATTTAATAGAGGGGCTTAAAATGATGATGTGTTTTGCTAGAATAAATAAAGAGAAGCTGGTTTCACTGCTTGAAGGGTCCGTAACCAGGGAAAACAGTTTAATGTTGATTAACAAACAAACAGAGGAGAGATGAGCAGATTTTCATTTCTTTGCACAGCTAGTGTTTATGATTTGGAATGCAGTTCCTGAAAGGGTTGTGGAAGCAGATTTAACAGAAACTTTCAAAAGGGAATTGGATCAGTACTAACAGGATGATTTACTGGACTGGGAGAAAATAACAGGGTAGAGGAATAATTCGAAATCTCCTTCAAACAGCTGAAACTGGTACGATATGTTAAATAGTCTCCTCCTGTGCTGTGTAATTCTCTGACTGTCTGATAACAGAAACCATTGAGTACGTATCTCATGTGTACAATTGACATTCAGCAGTTTTTAATCCCGAGATTAATTGTTCCTTGTTTTCTGATGAAGACAACAGCAGAAAGACAGACACAAGGAGCTGGTGAGATAAATTGTGTTGATAATTTGTTTATTGGGTTATGACGTCTCTCTCTGATCTCAGACCTCGCCTGGTTTCAATCCGTCAATTACAAACTCATTGCTTTTATTCCTATTTTATTTCCTGTTTATTTGTTCTCAGGATATGGGTGATGCTGACAAGGCCAGCATTACTTCCCCATCCCTGGTTACCATGAGAAAATGGTGAATCTTGAACCACTGCAGTCCCTGTGGTTCCAACAAACAAAATAACATTTAGTGTTTTGATGAGACAGTTTCATCACTGGGCATTTCAGAATGAGTTAGGTTTGAACATGAGGATGAGAGTTTTCAAATCAAGATGTTGCCAGAGCAGGGGCCAATGTAGGTGAACGAGCACTGGAGTGATGGATGAACGGGACTTGCTTTGAGTTTAGATATAGGCAGCAGAGTTTTAGATGAACAAATATTTGTGGCAGAGTCAGTACAGGTTAGAAGCAGAGTCAAGCTCACTCGACAGTGTGCCCATCAAACACTGCCATGAAAGGTACAGCACGGCTAAGATACAGAATAAAGCTCACTCGACACTGTCCCCCATTAAATACTCCCAGGACAGGTACAGCACTGGGGTTGGCTGCTGCCTAATTGGAGGTGCTGAGTAGTTAACGAGGTTCAGCTGACTGTGGCTGTGTGAAGCGGCTGGAAGCTGTGTGACTGCTGCAAGAGGGAGAAACTGAGATTGAAGGAAAGGTTTTTCCACATTGGCAATAGGAGTCTGGGGAAAGAGGAGGGGAGAGCAGATAATTAGATAGCTATTTCAAAGAGACAGTACTGACACAATGGGCCGAAAAGCCTCCTTCTGTGCTGCACTAATCTATAATTCCATGAACAAGAGACAGAGAGTGAAGTGAGTGAGGGAGAGAGAGAAAAAACGTGAAAGAGGGTAAGGTCAATAGGAAGTGCGAAAAAATCGTGTTTGCATCACTTTTTCAGCAGAGGAGTCATGATTTGCCCGTCCCCGTTCCTGCTGAGACAGGTGACACACAAACGTCCTGCTGCCTCCTCATTTCCATGCATTCTACGTACACCACAAAGCGACCCGCGCTGCTGTCTGTCTGCAAGTTTAACAGGGGCCTAACTGTGTGTGAGGCTGGCTCGTGGTTCAGCCAGGATTCAGCTCTTAAAGACAGTCTGTCCCTCTTAACCGGAAGTTGTACTGAATCACAGGAGGTTGCTGTTGCTGATTGGGAACGCTGCAATTGGAGACAAGGCAAATGGAATACTATGACAGAGAGAGGGCTCTGTTGTTCACGGATGTGATGCTGGAGGCCTTAGTCATGCTGGGTGACAGGAGGAGAGAGGCCATGTTTCCGTGGGGTGGGCTGGAGACCCTCAAGGAACGTCCTCCGAATGGAATGGGAGCAGGTCGCCAGGGAGATCAATGCAAGAAGTCTGGCCCCGAGGACCTGGCAGCAGAGCCAGAAGAAGTTTAATGAGCTCACACCGGTGGTCAATGTCAGTGAATTCATCTCCACATGACATCTCCTACCCCCAACACCACCAACCTCTCACACTGCTCAATGTACCACACCCCCATCACTCACCCATCAGCAGTCCCTAACACTCAGGACTCATACCTAACATTCACATACTCCACCTCACCCTCACACACCTTCCAATGATACCAGCCTCACACCCACCTCTCACTGCCTCCACATAGCTCCAGCTATTCAGCTATGGCAGGCACATCACCCAAACACAGTGCAACACAATCACTGACATTCTGCCCTCTCTCTTACAGGACAAGGTGGCCCATAATCACAGGGAGCAGCAGTGATACGGTGGGGGCCTGGCATACCTTCATCCCCTGAGCCTGAGGAAGGAGATGGTTCTCCATATCATGGGACTGGCTGTGACAGAGCCCGTGGCATCCGGCATCACCGAGAGCATTCAGGATGATGCTATGTTCCTGCCTTATGTCCCTTCTTAACTCCCAGTTCCCCCTCACCCTGCTTGGATGGGATGATGTACAAGCTGCAGATGGTGGGACCATGGACCTCCTGCTTTCCATCCCACCCCAATCCCTCAACCCAACCCTCCCCCTCTGATTTTATAGTTTCCAATCATAACCCAAAACTGCCAGCTTCCCAGTCACAGCAGCTGCAGGAGACAGAGAGAAAGAGAGCAGCAGCACAGCACTGATGGTGAAACCCCATCACTTGGTCTGATACTCATAGTCATCAGATCAAATACTTACACTGTGTGGACCTTAGAGGCTGCTACAGATTCGGAATCTGCACATGGTGAGCAACCGAGCACGAGTGATGTGCAGCCAGGGCAGGGGGAAAGGATAGTGCATGGGTCAGCTCACCGGAGGGTGAGGTCAAAAACGAGTGATAATACACAGGACTCAGATGTGAACATTGCTGGAGCAGTATACAGGAGAATGCTGATGGACATGTGCATTGAGATACTTTGTCCATTGACAGGCCTGTCAGACAGTCTGTTATCACTGTCAAGGAACATGGAGGAGTCTGACTCCAACATCGCACAGGACATTGCACAGAGTTTGAAGCCCATTATTTCCCCTGTGGAAGTGGTCACTAACTCCATGACAGCACTAGCGGACCCAGCCCTGATACAGTGTCTGGTGAACATTGTCTCAGCTTCCATTGCAGCACAGACAGCAGACACCCAACGTCTCAGTGTTGCAGTGGAAGCTCAGACTGAGGTCATGAGATCCATGCTTGCTGCCATGCAGGATCAGACTGCTGCCATCATGGCTGTGGATCTCAGTGCTCGAAGGGGTTTTCAGGCTCTCACAGCAGTCCAGCAATCAGTGATCCAGTAGATTACTAGGATTACTGAGGTGTTGCCCCGTGGGAGTGACAGTGTCTCCGCGGAGCATGAATCTACTGTCCTCTCTCAGGATGACAGTATTTGTTCTCCCTTCACTGTCACTCCACCAGTGTCCTTGTTGTTACCCATCAGCCAGCCCAGGCTGCTGCTGCTCATGTCGAGGTGGTGCAGCCTGAATCCGAGCCCTCAAGGCCCAGAGCGGCTCTCCAAGGCAACCGGCAGTCTCCCCAGTGAAAGTCAGCAGCCTTCCACCAGCCATGCTGCAGTCTCTGGAGAAACACTGTGCAGGAGCACTAGGCAAGTCGACGGAACCCACAAGACAGGCACTAAGGGAATACACACGGGTGAATAGTACAGTTTTGTTTGTATAATTGGATGTGTTGTTGGATAAAGATGTTAATGAAAAGGTTTTTGCTGGTGGATTTTGCTGTGATGGGGCGTCTCAGGTGGGTGTAATGGTGGAGAATGGGGATCCATGGTGGGAAAGGGAAGTTGTCCTGTGGGAACTGGAATCTTAGCAGGGACTCTCCGAAAGCCTGTCCGGGTCGAAGGCATCCAGGAAATATCCTCCCTGCCTCCTCCTCCTCCTCCTGAGGTGTCCTCCGGATTCCTGGTGCCAATGCCTGTGGCCTCATGATGGTGATGATATGAAGGGTGCAGCAGAACACCATGAACTTGGACACCAGCTCCAGTGTGTACTGGAGGGCTCCCCTCAGGCGGTTCGGACAGTGGAAGCATTGCTTCATCACGCCGATGGTCTGTTCCACCTTGTTCCTGATGACTCCATTGCTCAGGTTATACACATGCTAATTGTGTGAGGTTGGTTGGCGGTGGGAGGTGATTTGGGGGAGTAGAAACATGAGCTGTGTCTGTGGGGGATTTCCTTCGTCTCTGAGCAGTCACATCCTGGTTCTGCATGGAGACCCGATGTGTTGGGACCGGCTGACTGCTTCAGAATGAAGGTATGGTGGCTGCTGCCAGGTTAGTGGACATTCACCAACATGATGTACTGGGCATGCTCACACACCAACTGTACATTAATGGAGTGAGATTTCTTTCAGTTCCTGTACCTCAACCCGTTGACATGGGGACAGCACAGAGCCACCTACACCATCAGGAATCCGCTATCCTGACAAAGCCATGGGATCTCTCATCCTGATTCTACCTGCTGATGGAGAAAATGATGACATAGATGGTCACCCTCACCTCCCAGAATTATCAATGGACAACAGACAGGCCTAGTAACTACTGGTCAGTTAGTTTAACATCTGCGGTGTGGAAGGTTTCAGAAATAATCAGGGATAAAACAGCATTCATTTGGACAGGTTTGAATTAATTAAGGATAGCCAGCACAGATTTACAAAAGAAAAGTCATGCTTGCCAAATCAATTTGATGATGTAACAGAGAAAGTTGATGATGGATGTCGTCTATATTGAGTTGAAGAATGTGTTTGATAAAATACCATATAAGAGATTAATTACCAAAAGAAAAGTATCATGGAATGGGAGGGTCAGTGTCTAATTGGATAACCAATACATGGCTTATGTACAGAAAACAGTGTGTCATAGTAAATGGCTATTTTCCCTTCTGCAGCATGTTGGACTGTGGGTGTTTCCCCAGGGTCAGTGCTAGGGACACTGTTTTATGTTGCTGTGTATAATTCATTTGAATCTGGAATACAGAGTAGAATTTCAAAATTTGCCTCTGTTATCAAACTTAGAGCTGTGGCAAACAGTGAGGATGTTGAGAACCAACTGCAACAGGACACAGATAGCAGAGTAGAATGGGCAGACAATTGGCAGATGGAAGTGTGAGACAAGTGTGAGGTGTTGCATTGTGACTGTAGGGGTAGGAAAGCAATACAGAATTAATAGCACAGTTCTAGTCAGTGTGCAGGAACAGATAGACCTGTGGGTGCATGTGTATCTATCTTTAATGGTGACAGGAAATATTGAGAGAGTGGTTAGTAAAACACATATAATCTTGGATTTCATAAATAAAGGTATTGAGTACACAAGCAGAGAAGTTATGATGAATGTTTAAAAATGTCTGGTTCGGTCTCAGCTGGACTATTGTGTCCAATTCTGGTCACGACACTTCAGAAAGATTGTGAAGGTCCTTGAAATGGTGCAGAGGGGATTTAACAGAATGGTTCCAGGGATGGATGACCTATGTTACTAGGTTAGGTTACAAGATTATGTCAGACTTAGATAAGTTAGACAAGGAAAAACTGTTCCCATTAACTGATTGAAGAAGGATTAGTGACACAGATTGAAGGTTTTGGACAAGGAATGCAGAAGGAATATGAGGAAAAAATGTTTTTATGCAGCGGGTGTTAATGATCTGGAACTCACTGCCCACAAGTTTAGTTTAGTTTAGAGATACAGCACTGAAACAGACCCTTCGGCCCACCGAGTCTGTGCCGACCATCAACCACCAATTTATCCTAATCCTACACTAATTCTATATTCCTACCACATCCCCACCAGTCCCTATATTTCCCTACCATCTACCTATACTAGGGGCAATTGCTAATGGCCAATTTACCTATCAACCAGCAAGTCTTTGGCATGTGGGAGGAAACCGGAGCACAAGGAGGAAACCCACGCAGACACAGGGAGAACTTGCAAACTCCACACAGGCAGTACCTAGAATTGAACCCGGGTGGTGGAAGCAGAGAAAATCAGTGATTTCAAAGGAATGCTGATGGGCACTTGAAGGAAACTGATTTGCTGCCGGTATCGGGACATTGGGGCATTAGGACTGACTGGATTGCTCCATGCAGTGACAGCATGGACATGATGGACCGAATGACCTCCTTCAGTGCCGTAAGTGACTGCATCACCCTCAATGACTCTTTGTTGGATATGTCTCCCGCTCCTGCCTTAAAAGATCCAAATACATAGAAGTTCAATGAAACTGTGACCTTAACAGCCACTGACAGCTCCGTCCTCACCCTGGTGTGAGGCTCCAGGTCGTGCTACAGGAGGTAACACAGCTCTGTGACCACCTCCTTATTGAATCAGAGTCACCTCACACACTGCTCCTGGGTTAGGTGTTGGTAGGAAAAGTGCTCTTGGAAAACCCGGGGCGTTTATTGTTATTCTTTCATGGATGTGGGCATCGCAGGCCAGGCCAGCATTTATTGCCCATCCCGAATTGCCCATCCCTAATTCGCCCTTGAACAGAGTGGCTTGCTAGGCCATTTCGAGGGCATGTAAGAGTCAACCACATTGCCGTGGATCTGGAGTCACATGTAGGCCAGACCAGGTAAGGACAGCAGATTTCCTTCTCGAAAGGTCATTGGTGAACCAGATGGGTTTTTAAAAACAATCCACAATGGTTTCGTGGCCGTCATTAGACTGGCTTTAAAATTTCAGATTTATTAATTCAATTCAAATTCCGCCTTCTGCTGTGGTGGGATTCGAACCCATGTCCCCAGAGCAATGCCTCGGTCTCTGGGTTATTAGTCCGGTGACAATACCGGTACGCCACCACCTCCCCTTCAGGGTAGGACAAAGCCCCCTCCTCCTCCCTCTTTACAGAGCTTGCCCTCTCTGCAGCCTGTACTCCATGTGTTGGTCATGTTACAGACACAGAAACATTGGAACTACAATCCCCAGAACTCTTCCAGAGTTGGGTCACCATATCCTCTGTCCTCCATGAATGTCTGCAGCAGCTCACAACACAACCTGCAGAAAACCATCCACGACCCCTCCAACAACTTTGCAACAGCAGAACTAAGTCTAAAGTCCCTCACCTGTAAATTGGATGCCTGGTCCTTTTAAATAACACGAGAGGGGGTTCCTCGTGCTGATGAATGTATGTTCAGCTGAGAGTGACTAACACAGGCGGTCAGTGGACAGGCACAGACCAAGTTTCAAAGACGTACATCAAAGCTGCTGGAATGGCTCACTGGTGTCACTTCAAACTCCTCCTCACACTAGCAGCACACGCTTGGGGAACTGGGGCATGTGCTCAGACCAGCCTGGAGCACTGGAAGTGACAAGCAGCTCAGTTCGTACCATTTTATGGATCCAAGCTTCCATGTCATTGGGGCCAGTGGCGTTATAGAGCTGAAAATTGTGGCCAAAGAAACCTACAGAGAAAAATTAATTTACTTTTAAAGGTAATAGAAAAGAGTAGAATGCCAAAAGGAGCATGAGAAATTTCAGGGGAATGGGATTAATCATAGGGGTGAGGTCATGGAGGGAGTCAAACACAAGAATGAGAATATTAAAATTAAGGTGTTGACAGACTGGGAACCAATGTAGATCAGTGAGCACAGGGGTGATGGGTGATCGGGATGTGGTGTGAGTTAGGATACAGGCAGCAGATTTCTGGATGGGCTTTGCTTTATGGAGGTTTATAACTGGGAGGGTAAACAGGATAAAATTGGAATCATCAAGTGCGTATTTAACAATGACATGCATGATGGTTCATGCAGCAGATTGGCTGAGGCAGAGCCGGAGACGGGTGATATTACAGAGGTGGTAGTCGGCAGGTGTGGTGATGGAGAGAATTTGGAGATGAGCTCAGCTCAGGTTTAAAAGAATACAGATGTTGTAAATCATTTTGGGCTGCACAGTGGCGCAGTGGTTAGAACCGCAGCCTCACAGCTCCAGGGACCCGGGTTCAATTCTGGGTACTGCCTGTGTGGAGTTTGCAAGTTCTCACTGTGTCTGCGTGGGTTTTCTCCGGGTGCTCCGGTTTCCTCCCACAAGCCAAAAGACTTGCAGGTTGATAGGTAAATTGGCCATTATAAATTGTCACTAGTATAGGTAGGTGGTCGGGAAATATAGGGACAGATGAGGATGTTTGGTAGGAATATGGGATTAGTGTAGGATTAGTATAAATGGGTGGTTGATGTTCGGCACAGACTCGGTGGGCCGAAGGGCCTGTTTCAGTGCTGTTTCTCTAATCTAATCTGGTGCAGCCTCAGTCATTGGCCAGTGAGGGATATGGGTTCACAAATAGGGGTTGGGGTTGGGGTTGGGGTTGGGGTTTCCTATGGAGACCAATGTCACTGGCTTCAGTCTTCGAAAAAAAATAAGTTCCAGATCAGTATTTGTGAAACAGTGTTTACATACCTCATCGCTGGAGCTAGAGTCTTACCTGGGCAGCAACAGAAGCAAAGATGAGAGAGTAATTTACACAAACCCTAATACAGTTAGCAATGGTTGATAAAGGTAATAGCTGGAGATAAATGTTTATAAGGGATACCAAAAGCAGCAAGGGCAGAGTAAATCACAAGTACAGTAATGCAGCTAACATGGTTTATAGAATGAAGATAAAAGCAAAATACTGTGGATGCTGGAAATCTGAAATAAAACAAGAAATACAGGAACCACTCAGCAGGTCTGGCAGCATCTGTGGAAAGAGAAGCAGAGTGAACGTTTCGGGTCAGTGACCCTTCTTTGGAACTAGCAAATATTAGAAATGTCAAAGTTTATAAGCAAGTGAGCCGGGGGTGGGTCAAGAGATAATAAAGGAGAAGGTGTCGATTGGACAAGGCTACGTAGCTGACCAAGAGGTCATGGAGCAAAGGCAAACAATATGTTAATGGTGTGTTGAAAGTTGATGTTCAGTGGAACACTGCAGCAAGCCCAGGATAGAGATGTGAGCATGAGAGCAGGGGGGAGTGTTGAAATGGCAAGCAACCGAATAGAGGAACAGCATCTCATTTACCAATTGGGCACACTACAGCCTGCTGGACTGAACATTGAGTTCAATAATTTCAGAGCATGTTGGGCCCCCCATTTTAATTTTATTTTTAGTTATTTTTTCATTTTTCTTTTTTACATTTTTTACAATTTTTTTTCTTTTGTTTAACTCATTTCATCGTAGTTTGTTCAATTTGCTTATCCACTGTTTTTTCATGTTTGTACTTGCTGCTGTTCAATCTTCAGTCCGTGAACACCCTATCTGTACTAATGCTTTGTCTTTCAACACACCATGAACATATTGTTTGCCTTTGCTCCATGACCTCTTGGTCAGCTATGTGGCCTTGTCCAATCTACACCTTCTCCTTTGTTATCTCTTGCCCCACCCCCACCTCACTTGCTTATAACCTTTGACATTTCTAATATTTGCCAGTTCCGAAGAAGGGTCACAGACCCGAAACGTTAACTCTGCTTCTCTTTCCACAGATACTGCCAGACCTGCTGAGTGGTCCCAGCATTTCTTGTTTTTGTTTCAGATTTCCAGCATCCGCAGTATTTTGCTTTTATTTTAGAGTTTTATATAGTTCCATGATAACCTCCCTGTTCTTATATTCCATGCCACGACTAATAAAGGCAAGCATCCCACATGTCTTCCTAACCACCATATCCACCTGTGCTGCTGCCTTCAGAGATCGATGGACAAGTATACCAAGGTCCCTCCGACCTGCTGTACTTCCGAGTGTACTATACATTGCATATTCCCTTGCCTTGTTAGTCCTCCCGAAATGCATTACCTCACGCTTTTCAGGATTAAATTCCATTTATAGAATGAAGAGTTGGATATAGAGACTGACAAGGAGCACCAACAATAGCGAGGATGGGATCGTAAATGTATTGCATAATCCTCAGTGCACGACAGATCCTAGAGTCTAATGGTAGCAGATCATAATATATAGAAAGAATGTAAAGATACGAGGATAAACTCCTGCCCATTGTTGTAACATTCCAATCTATTGTTCTCAGATTCTGATCTATCCTCTCCCTCTCTCTGGCGCCGCTGATACCTGTTAGTGACGGGTTGATGCTCCCGATGACACTATGGGATAACACATTGAATTGAGTCCCTTATTAATAGTAGATGAAAAACCTCCAGTGACACATTTAGGGTCCACAGTGACTGACATTAATTATAGTTGCTGAACAAACAAGTTCAGTTAGCACCTTTCATTCCAACACCTTTTACACCACAATAAAGTAGAAAATATACCCTGTCTGGATGGGATGTGTGAGGGTTGCTGTGGGAGGAATGGTGGAAATAGCAGAGGCACTGTCCAGAATCTTCCAATCCCCCTTGGATATGGGAGTGATGACAGAGGACTGGAGGGCTGGAAATGTTACACCCTGATTAGAAACGGAAAGATGTAGTAAACCCTGTCGTCAGACAAGTATCACTACTGGGGAAATTTCTTCGGGTCACAACCCAGGAGAAAAATATTAGTTTCTTAGAAAATCATAGGATAACAAACAACAAGCAGCAGGGGTCTGGTAATGACACATCATGTTTGGTAAATTTCAACAACAATTTATATTCATATGGCGCCTTTAATATAATGACATTTCCCAAGGTTCTTCACGGAATCACGATGAAGCAAAGTGCTGCACTATAACACAACAGGAGATATTCGGTTAAAGCTTGGTCGAAGAAGTATGTTTTAAGGGGTGCCTTCAAGGATGAAAGCGAGGTGGAGAAACAGAGAGGTGAAGGGAGGGTATTTCAGAACTTGGAGCCTCATTAACTGAAGGTGCTAGTGGTGGAGCGATGAAAATCGGGGATGCACAAGAGGCAAGAATTAGAGGTGTGCAAGTATCTCGGTGGGTTGTGGGGCTGGAGGAACTTACAGAGATAGGGAGGGGTGAGGCCCTGGAGGGTTCTGAAAATATGGATGAAAATTTTAAAACCAAGACATTGTTTGACTGGGAGCCAATGTAGGTCAGTGATAGATTAGGAGGACTTGGTGTGAGCTAGGACATGGACAGAAGAGTTTTGGATGACCTCAAGTTTACAGAGAGTAGAATGTGGGAGAACAGCCAGGAGTGAGTTGGAATAGTCACATCCAGAGTGACGAAGACATGACTCACAGAATTGTTACAGCACAGAAGGCCATTCAGTCCATCATGTTTGCATCAGCTGTCAGAAAGAGCAATTCACCTAGTGCCATTCCCCCGCCTTCTCCCCATAACCCAGAACATTCTTCCTTTTCATACAACAGTCTAATTCCTTTTTGAATCCTTCAATTGAACCTGTCTCCACCACATTCTCAAGCTGTGCATTCCAGATCTTAACCACTCGCTGTGTAAAAAAGTGTTCCCTCATGTCATTTTTTCTTCTTTTACCCATTACTTTAAATCTGTGCCCTCTCGTTCTTGATCCTTTCACGAGCGGGAACAGTTTATTTCTATCTATTCTGTCCAGACTCCTCATGATTTTGAACACCTCTATCAAATCAATTCACCTCTCAGCCTTCTCTTCTCCAAGCAGAATGATCCTAACTTCTCCAGTCTATCTTCATAACTGAAATTTCTCATGCCTGGAAGCATTCTCATGAATCTTTTCTGTACTTTCTCCAATGCCCTCACCATCTTCTTAAAGTGTGGTGCCCAGAATTGGTCGCAAAACTTCAGCTGAGGCTGAATCAGTGTCTTATATAAGTTCAACATAACTTCTTTGCTCTTGTACTCTATGCCCCTATTAATCAAGCCCAGGATACTGTGCTTTATTAACAGCTCTCTCAACCTCTCCTGCCACCTTCAATGGTTTATGCACATATACACATCGGTCCCTCTGCTGCTGCACCTCCTTTAGAACGATACCCTTTATTTTACATTATCCCTCAATATTCTTCCTACCAAAATGAATCACTTCAATTTCACTGCATTGAAATTCATCGACCATCTGCCTGCCCATTCCACCAAGTTGTCTAAGTCCTTTTGAAATTCAACACCATCCTCCTCACATTTCACAATGCTTCCAAATTTGGTATCATCTGCAAACTTTGAAATTGAGCCCTGTACACCATAGTCTAGATCAGTAATCTTCTTTGGCCTCCTTGTCTCGAGAGACACTGGGTATGTGCCTAGAGGTGGTCAGTGTTTTGTGGAGCTGCGCCTGAAGTGGCTATAAAGGCCAATTCTAGAGAGACAGACTCTTGCACAGGCGCTGCAGATAAAATTGGTTGTCGAGGCTGTTTCACAGTTGGTTCTCTCCTTGCACTTCTGTCTTTTTTCCTGCTAAGTCTCTTTGACTCGCCACTCTTTAGCCCCGCCTTTATGGCTATCAAACAGCTCTGGCGATCACTGACAACTAACTCCCACCACTTGTGGTCAATGTCACTGGACTTCATGTCGCGTTTGCAGACGTCTTTAAAGCGGAGACACAGACAGACAGTGGGTCTGACACCAGTGACGAGCTCGCTGTGCAATGCGTCCTTGGGGATCCGGCCATCTTCCATGCGGCTCACATGGCCAAGCCATTTCAAGCGCCGCTGGCTCAGTAGGGTGTATATTCTGGGGATGTTTGGCCGCCTCGAGGACTTCCACATTGGAGATACGGTCCTGCCACCTGATGTCAAGGATTCTCCAGAGGCAGCGAAGATGGAATGAGTTGAGATGTCGCTCTTGTAATATCAGGAAAATCAAGGGTCCCAACACTGAACCCTGAGGACCTCCAGCCTTTCCTCCAGCCCAAAAAACATCCACAAGCTACTTTCTTTCCTGTCACTCAGGCAAATCCGTATCCATGTTATTACTGTCCCTTTTCATTCATGAACTATAAGTTTGCTCACAAGTCTGTTACATGGCACAGTATCACATGCCTTTTGAATGTCCATTACACCACATCAACAGCATTGCCCACATCAACCCTCTCTGTTACCTCCTCAAAATCTCCAGTAAATCAGTTAAACAGGATTTTCCCTTATGGAATCCATGCCGTTTTCCTTAACTAACCCGAATTTGTCCATGTGACTATTAATTTTATCCCGAATTATTACTACTAGATGTTTCCCCACCACTGAAGTTAAACTGACTGGCCTGGAGTTGTTTGGATTATTTTAATACCCATTTTTGAACAAGGTTGTAACATTTGCAATTCTCCAGTCCTCCGGCATCACCCCCGAGTCTAAGGAAGATGACAAATTAAGGCCAGTGCCACTACGATTTCCACCCTCACTTCCCTCATTATCCTTGGATGCATCTCATCTGGCCCTGGTGCTTTATTCACTTTAAATACAGACAGCCTGCATAACACATCCACTTTATCAATTTTAAACCCTTGTTGTTTCTGAATCACCTGCTCTTTCACCATTGCCTGTGTTGTACCTTCTTCCTTGCGTTATGACTCAGGCGAGAGGAGTGCACTGTTAATTCAGTTCAGCTTCTCCACAAGTCACAACATTTTTTTTCTAATTTCCCCACTTGCTGAAACAGTCAACCAGATACAATATTTCCAACAGATTAGAACACACTTTACTGAATAAAAATATTAACAGTTTGTTTGGCAAGTCATGTTGCAGCTGTACAGAACCTTAGTTAGGCCACACTTAGAATATTGCGTGCAATTCTGGTCGCCACACTACCAGAAGGACGTGGAGGCTTTGGAGAGGGTACAGAGGAGATTTACCAGGATGTTGCCTGGTCTGGAGGGCATTATCTATGAGGAGATGTTGGACAAACTCGGATTGTTTTCACTGGAACGACGGAGGTGGAGGGGCGACATGATGGAGGTTTACAAAGCTATGAGAGGCATGGACAGAGTGGATAGTCAGAAGCTTTTTCCCAGGGTGGAAGAGTCAGTTACTAGGAGACATAGGTTTAAGGTGCGAGGGGCAAAGTTTAGAGGGGATGTATGAGGCAAGTCTTTTACACAGAGGGTGGTGAGTGCTTGGAAGTTGCTTCCAGGGGAGGTGGTGGAAGCAGATACGATAGCGGCCTTTAAGAGACATCTTGACAAATAAGATGACTAGGAAGGGAATAGAGGGATACGGGCCCGGGAAGTGAAGAAGGATTTAGTTTAGGCAGGCATCAAGATCGACGCAGGCTCGGAGGGCCGAATGGTCTGTTTCTGTGCTGTACTGTTCTTTGTTATTATAAAACAAGCTGGTGAAATGCTAGGAATCCTGCAACGAGTAACTCACCTCCTGACTCCCCAAAGACTGTCCACCATCTGCAAGGTACAAGTCAGGAGTGTGATGGAATATTCTCCACTTGCCTGGATGGCTGCAGTTCCAACAACGCTCAAGAAGCTTAACACCATCCAGGACAAAGCCGCCCGCTTGATTGGGACCCCATCTACAAACATTCACTCCCCCAATCATCGATGCCCAGTGGCAGCATTGTGTACCATCTACAAGATGCACGGCAGCATCGCACCAAGGCTCCTTAGACAGTACCTTCCAAACCCGTGAACTCTACCACCTAGAAGGATAAGGGGAGCAATTGCATGGGAACATCACCACCGGCAAGTTCCCCTCCAAGTCACACACCACCCTGACTTGGAACTATATCGCCGTTCCTTCACTGTCGCTGAGTCAAAATCCTGGGACTCCCTTCCTAACAGTACTGTGGATGTACCTAACCCACATAGACTGCAGCGGTTCAAGAAGGCAGCTCACCACCACCGGTTCAAGAAGGCAGCTCACCACCACCTTCTCCAGGGGTGTGGAGAAATGGGCAATAAATGCTGGCCTGACCAGCGATGTCCCAAATATGAATAATAAAGCCTCAACTAGTGATGAAGTAAAATATCACACATATCATTTTTTTAAAAAATGCAACAATTATTGTTTTCATTCCCTTTTGCACAGTGGCGCAGTGGTTAGCACCGTAGCCTCACAGCTCCAGCGACCCGCGCTCAATTCTGAGAACTGCCTGTGTGGAGTTTGCAAGTTCTCCCTGTGTCTGCGTGTGTTTCCTCCAGGTACTCTGGTTTCCACCCACAGCCAAAAGACCTGCAGGTTGATAGGCAAATTGGCCATTATAAATGGCCCCTAGTATAGGTAGGCGGTAGGGAAATATAGGGACAGGTGAGCATGTTTTGGGACAGGTGAGGATGTGGTAGGAATATGGGATTAGTGTAGGATTAGTATAAATGGGTGGTTAATGGTCGGCACAGACTCGGTGGGCCGAAGTGCCTGCTTCAGTGCTGTATCTCTAAATCTAAAAATCTAAATCCCACCTTAACCAAACTTCAGAGTCCCTTTTTACCTGAACCAATTTTTACAGTTACTTTTTTACCTTAGTCCCTTCAAACTCACACACAAACATATACACTGGTTAACCGAAAACAAGATTAAAAAAAAAAGATTTTTCGATCAGAGCTCTGTTCCAGCCAAAAAGAATTTGGGTTAACTAGTTGCTCATTTTTGAAGGAAACAGCAGATGAGATATATTGTTCCAAACTAGCATGCTGTCTCACTTCTGAGCACACACAACCAGGTTACCAGACAACAGTTCTCTTCACGCGGCATTGAGAATTATTTTTTGCAGGCTTTCTTCAAATACAGGAAACAAGACGACTGGACACCGTGGACTTCACAGGGTCTGTTCTGGAATTTCTGGAAAATGAGCTGGGTTGTGGTCTTCTCTTCTTTCTTGACCTTTTCTTCAGACTTGACTTTACCTCCTTCCAGAAGGTAAAATCACACACACTGACCGACAACCAGAAAGCTTCTCAGTTTTTCTGCCCAGCCCAGGTGCTCTCTGCTACTAATGGGCTTGTCCAATCAAAGGAGCACATATCACTTTTCTGCCCCCTACCAGGGTTTCGGCTTCATCACCAACCCGAGCCTTGTGATTACCAGCAACTCTGTTGCCAGTCCAGCTCCCTCTCAGTGTCCTCTTGGTGGTTCAATTTGTAATAAAAAACCGGTCTAACATTTATTCAGCTGAACCATAAATGCCTTCAAAAATAATATTTTTTACCAAAAAAGAATCACTTTTGTGACACTTGGTAAAGACAGATGCAAAGTATTTATTTAATACCTCAACTGTGCCCTCTGCGTCCATGTGCAAAACCTCTTTATGGCCCCTAATCGGTGCAACTCCTCCTTTTGCCACCTTTTTCTACGTCTATAGAAAACGTAGGAACTCCATTTAATGTTAGTCACCAGATTTTTCTCATATTCTTTGTTTGCTTCTCTGACTTGCTTTTACACTTCCGCTCTGCCCAGTTCTCAATAATATTTTCTACCTGGCATCTGTCATAAGCACGCTTTTTCTTCTTTATCTTAATCTCTACCTCACCGCTTTTGTCATTCAGGGAGCTCTGGATATGTTTACCCTACCTTTCCCCTTCGAAAGAATATACCTTGACTGTGCCCAAACTGTCCCTTCTTTGAAGGTAGCCCATTGTTCAGCTACTGTTTTTCCTGCCAACCGTTGACTCCAATTTATTTTCCCCAGCTGCATTCTTACCCCGCTGAAGTTGGCCTTCCCCAAGTTAATTATTCTTTCCCTTTATTATTCTTTGTCCTTTTATGCAGTCAGCCTAAAACTTATGATATAATAATCACTATCCTTTAAGTGCTTTCCTACTGATATGTGATCCACTTGGCCCACCTCATTCCCAAGTACCTGTTCCAGCAGCGCCTCTTTTCTTGAATGAGTGTTTCAGCTGCAGATGAGCTGAGGCAGGGATTTCGTCAGGTGATATTACAGAGATGGAAATCGGCGATTGTGGTGATGTCACCAATATGAGGTTAGAAGCCTATTTTATGGTCCACTGTGACACCACGGTTGTGAACAGTCTCTAGTAATGTCAGACAGTCACCAGGAAGATGGAAGGAGTTGCCAGCTAGGGAAGGGAGATTGGAGCAGGAAGCAAAAACAATGGCCTGAATGTTATTCTCCCCAGCGTTGTGCGAAACATTGCTGGCCCATATGTGCAGTCTGTGTCTGCTGTGCTAGAGTGCTGTAGCAGGCGGCGGCTCGTTTTAATGCCCAATCCACCCCCAATCACGTGACAAGGACGGCCTCAGCGACACCAGCAGGGCTGTCAGCTGTCTCAGTCCAGACACTGGTGCCATTTTTAAAGGGCAACCACACCTGCTGCAAAAGTGCAAAGTTTAACCCCGCACACCCCACCCCCCGCCACTGCACTGCAAATAAAATGGTGCCCATTCCCTCCCACACAAAACACTTACATTGTATAGTTGCCTTCCCACCACCCCCTCCAAAGGCTGAAACTGCCGAGTAACCTCGCAACCCAACAACTGTCCAAAGTGTAGAGTTTTCCCCTTCTCCCCGACACTATTAATGCAGAGTTGACCACAACCGCCCCGCCACATCCACCACCACCCCCCTACTACTCTAAAAATCCTACTTTCCTCCCTTCCCCACCTCTGTAGCGCCAGCTTTCCCTGGAGGAGAAAGCGAATGTGTGTGAGAAGAAGGGTCACTGACCGGAAAAGTTAACTCTGCTTCTCTTTCCAAAGATGTTGCCAGACCTGCTGAGTGATTCCAGCATTTCTTGTTTTTATTTCAGATTTCCAGCATCTGCAGTATTTTGCTTTTATTATGAAGGTGTGTGAGTGTCAGCCGCTGCATGGAAGATCCAGGGCTGTCAGTAAGATCACAGGGAATTGGACTGAAATGTATGTATAAAGCTTACTGAAATATTTAAAGGAGGGTACCGCTGCCGAGCTGTTGAGGGGAGGGGGCGGGGAGCCACGAGCCTCTGCACAGCTGGGAGGATCAGGCCCAGTAATCCCGATGTGTGGCTCCATGGAGACCTACATCAGGAGCCCAACAAAGTCCAGCTCAATGGCTTCAGTCTTCCCAATATTTAATTAGAGGAAATTTCTGCTCATCCAGTACTGGATGTCGGATAAGCAATCTAATAGTTTAACAACAGTGGTGGAGGGGAGAGAGGTGGTGCTGAGGTAAACTTGATGGAGTTCTTTGATAAAACAATGGAGAGGGTTGATGAGGGTGGTGTGATTGAAGTTATATATATGGACTTTCAAAAGGTGTTTGATCAAGTGACATTCAATAGACAGGTTAGGAAAACTGAACCCTATGGATTAAAGGGACAGTGACAGTGTGGATATAACATTGGCTAGGTAACAGTAAACAGTGAGAAATTGTGAAAGGTTGCTGTTCAGACTCGTTGGGAGCATACAATGGTGTTCCACAGGGCTCAGTATTAGGACAACTGCTCTTTTTGCTCTTGGAGAACCCGGGGTGGGTAGGACAGAGCCCCCTACTCCTACCACTTTACATGAGTTTCCCTTCTCTAGCCTCTGCTCCATTTGCAGGTCATGTTACAGACCCAAAGACACTGTAAATACAGTCCCCATAGCCCGTCCAGAGTTGGGTCACCAAATCCTCTGTCCTCCATGAATGTCTGCAGAAGTTCACAATGCAACCTCCAGAAAACCATCCACAGAACCTCCACTAACTTTACAATAACAGAAGTAAGTCAAAAGCACCTCACATGTAAGCTGAGTAAAACATACACGCATATGAACTAGGAGCATAAGTAGGCCATTCGGCCCTTCGAGTCTGCATCGCCATTCAATAAGATCATAGCTGATCGGTTTGTGTTTCGAATTCCACACTCCCATCTAACCTTGATAACCTTTAATTCCATGGCCTGACAAGAATCTCTCTATCTCCACCTTAAAAGTATTCAATGACCCCATCTCCACCACCTTCTGTGGCAGAGAATTCCAAAGTCACACAACCCTCTAGAGAAAAATGTTCTCCTCCTCTCTGTCCTAAAGCGGCGACCTCTAATTTCAAAACAGTGCCCCCTAGTACTGGACTCACCCACAAGAGGAAACATCCTTTCCTCATTCACCATGTCAAGGCCTTTCAGGTTCTTTTAAACTTCAGTCAAATCTCCCCTCACTATTCTAAATTCCAGTGAAAACAAGAACTTCTGTCCAACCTTTACTCAGAACACAACCTGCTCATTCCTAGTAGCAATCTAGTAAACCACATCTGAACCGTCTCCAAAGCATTCACATCCTCCATTAAATAAGGAGACCAAAACTACAGACAGTATTCGAGATGTGGTCTCACCAATGCCCTGTATAACTGAAGCATCACATGCTGACTTTTATTTTCAATTCCTCTTGTAATACAGGAGAGCATTCCATTAGCCTCCTTTATTATTTGCTGTACCTATATACTAACTGTTTGTGACTCATGCACTAGAGAATCTAGATCCCTCAGCACCTCGGAATTTTGCAGTCCTCCTGCCAAAGTGAAAAACTTCACATTTTCCCACATTATACTCCATCTGTCAGATTTTTTCCCCACTCACTCAACCTATCTATATTGGCCTACAACCTCCTTATGTACTTTTCACAACATACTTTCCTGCCTATCTTTGAGTAATCTGCAAATTTAGCTAACATGCCATCGCTCCCCTCATCTAAGTCTTTCATATAAATTGTAAAATGTTGAGGCCCCAGCACAGACCCATGATGGACTCAACTTGTCACATCATGCCATTCTGAAAAGGACCCATTCATGCATACTCCCTCTTTTCAGCAACCGGCCAATAAAACTTCGATCCAAGCTCATATGTTACCCACTACACCATGAGCTCCCACTTTGCACAATAACCTTTTATGTGGCACCTTGTCGAATGCATTCTGGAAATCCAAGCGCAGTATGTCAAAGGGCTCCCCTTCA
Organism: Heterodontus francisci; assembly: GCF_036365525.1. Lineage (NCBI taxonomy): Eukaryota > Metazoa > Chordata > Chondrichthyes > Heterodontiformes > Heterodontidae > Heterodontus > Heterodontus francisci. The sequence continues at coordinate 2,990,848 of NW_027142345.1, forward strand.
CCCATATCCCATGTTACTCCTTCAAAGAACTCCAATAAGTTGGTTAAAGATGACTTCCCTTTCACAAGACAATGCTGTCTATTCGCGATTACCTTGAGTTTTTCTAAGTTCCCAGCGAAAGCCTCCTTAATGATCGATTCAAACATCTTCCCCACGACAGATGTCAAGCTAACTGGCCGATAGTTACCTGCTTTCTGCATCCCCTTCTTCTTGAATAGAGGGGTTATATTTATTACTTTCCAGTCTGACGGAACCTTTCCAAAATTAGTGAACTTTGAAAAATTAACAACAACGCGACTGCTACCTCATTAGCCACCTCTTTTTAGACTCTCGGATGAAGCCCATCAGGACCCGGGGACTTGACGGCCCGCAACTCCATAAATTTGCTCAGTAAAGCTGCCCCTGGTGATTATATTTTCACCAAGTTTCGCTTATTAAATAAGTTGCCCTCATTAAAGTTTAAAATACTGATCTTAGATCCACTCTTCTCTCTTTCAAACTGAATGTAAAATTCAGTCATAATGTGGTCGCTGCTACCTAGAGGTGCCTTTACTCTGAGGTTATTAATTAATCCTGTCACATCACATTATACGAAGTCTAATATAACCTTATCTCTGGTTGTTTCCAGAACGTGCTGCTCCAAGAAACTACCTCGAAAACATTCTGTGAACTCTTCATCCAGGCTACTGTTCCCAATCTGATTTTTCCAGTTTATATGTAGATTAAAATCACCCATGATTATTGCCGTACGTCTGTCACAAGTAAACAATATTTCTTCTTGTATACGATGTCCTACATTGTGATTACTGCTAGGAGGTCTGTAGACCACTCCTGCTGGGGACTTCTTTGTCCTGGTATTCCTCATCTCGACCAAAAACGATTCTACATTCTGAGTTCCTGAATCAAGGTCATCTCAAACTAATGCACCATAACCATCCTTGATTAACAGTGTTACCCCTCCACTTTTACCTAGCTTCCTATTCTTCTTAAATGTCAAATATCCCTCAATATTCAGGACCAGGAAACCTGGTCCTTTTAAAAGTACTAGAGGGGATTCCTTGTGCTGCTGAATGTATGCTTAGTTGTGAGTGACTAACACACGCGATCAGTGGACACGCACGGACCAAGTTTCAAAGACGTACATATAAGCTGCTAGAAAGGGACATTGACATTACTCCAAACCCCTCCTCCGACTAACAGCAAATGCACAGTACACCCAGGCTAGATCCCTACACAGAATGGGGGACTGTGCTGGCCACACTAGAAGTGGTTGGCTGTTCCATTCACATCGTTTTTATAGACCAGGTTTTTGTTACATTGGCACCAGTGGCACCTTAGTGTAAAAATCACAGCCGGAGGTGCTAGGGAGGGGAAATAAACTCACTTTCAAAAGGGAATTAAAAAATACTCAAAGGCATAAGATTTACAAGGATATGTGAAATCGAGAGGGGCATGGGGCTAATTGGAGTGGTGAGGCCATGGAGAGATTCAAAGACAATAATGAGAATATTAAAATTAAGGTGTTGCCAGAACGGGGGACAATGTAGATCAGTGAGCACAGGGGTGATGGGTGATCGGGATTTGTTGTGAGTTAGGATATAGGCAGCAGAGTTCTGGATGGGCTGTGGCTTATGGAGGTTTATAACTGGGAGGGCGACCAGAATAGAATTGGAATAGTCAAGTGTGGATTTAACAAAGGCACAGATGAGGGTTTATGCAGCAGATGGGCTGAGGCAGAGGTGGAGACGGGACATATTACAGAGGTGGTAGTCGGCAGGGTTGGTGATGGAGAGAATATGGAGATGAACTTAGCTCAGTGGCAACTGGATGCAAAGGGCACAAACAGTCTGTTTCAGGCATTGGGCAGCGAGGGGAATGCGGTCAGTTGATAGGGAATGGAGTTTGTGGCAGTGACGGAAGACAATGGCTTCACACTTCCCAAGATTGACATGACAAGAACATTAAATCTGCAAAATATGGCTTATAGTTCTAAAGGTCGGATACAGAGACTCACCAGCAACACTAATAATAGCGAGGATGGGATAATAAATCGTTTGAATCATCTTCAGTGCATAATAGATCCGATCACCTCATGTTAGCCAAAAATAATCTGCAGTAACTAGGACAAACCAATCGGAGAATCTCCTGCTTCCCATGGTTGTAACATTCCAAGCTATTGTTCTCAGATTCTGACCCATTGTTGTAACATTCCAATCTATTGTTCTCAGATTCTGACCCATTGTTGTAACATTCCAATCTATTGTTCTCAGATTCTGACCCATTGTTGTAACATTCCAATCTATTGTTCTCAGATTCTGACCCATTGTTGTAACATTCCAATCTATTGTTCTCAGATTCTGATCTATCCTCTCTCTCGCTGGGGCTGCTGATCCTTGATAGCACCGGGATGATGCTGTTGTTGACACTATGGGATAACTCATTGAAAGGAGTCCTGTATTAATAGAAGAGGGAAACCCTCCAGCGACACAATTAAGGTCCATGATGACTGACATTAATTACAATCACTGAACAAACAGGTTCAGTTAACCCCTTTCAATCCAACTCTTCTTGTGCCACAATAAAGTAGACCATTTACCCGGTCTGGATGGGATGAGCGGGGGATGCTGAGGAAAGGAATGTGGAAAATAGCAGAGGCACTGGACAGAATGTTCCAATCCTCCTCAGATATGGGCTTGATGCCAGAGATGGGAGGGTTGTAAATGTTACACTCGGTTTAAAAAAGGAGAGATGGAGCAAACGGTGTAATTACTGACCAGTCAGTCGAACGTCGCTGGTGGGAAATTTCTAGACTTCACAGCCCAGGACAAAAACATTCGTTGCTTGGAAAAGAACATGGGACAATAAATGGACGGCAGCAGGGATATGGTAATGACAAACCTTATCTGGCAAAGCCCAACAACAACAACTTACATTTCTTGGTCAAAGCAGGAGGTATTAAGTAGTGTCTTAAGGGAGGAAAGTGAGGCAAAGAGGCAGTGACAGTGGTATAGCGGTAATGTCACTGAACTAGAAAACCAGAGGTTCAGGCTAATGCCATGGGTTCAATTCCCACATGGCAGTTGGTGGGAATTAAAATTCAATCAATTAATAATTTAAATTCATTAATAAAAGTCTGGAAATGAAATTTAGTCTCAGTCATGGTGCCATGAATCTATCATCGATTGTTGTAAAAACCGATCTGATTTACTAATGTCCTTTCGGGAATGAAATCTGCTGTCCTTACCTGATTTGGCCTCCATGTGACTCCAGACCCTCAACAATGTGGTTAACTCTTAACTGCCTTGTGAAATGTCCTGGCAAGTCACTCATTTGTCAAGGGCAATTAGGGATGGGAACAAATGCTGGCCTTGAGAGCGATGCACATATCCCACACACGAATAAAATAAAAGAGCTGTAGTTAGGGTATTCCAGAGCTTTGGGTCTAGGCAGAAGAAGACCTGGCTGGCAGTGGAGCAGTGATGAAAATCAAGCAGACACAAGAGACCAGGATTGGAGGAGTGCAGATATTTTGGAGGGTTGTTGGGCTGGTGAATATTACATCGATAAGGAGGGATCAGGACATCGAGGGAGTTGCAAACACGGTTGAGAATTTTAAAATCAAGACATTGCTGACCTGGCAGCCGATGTATGTCAGTGATCAGGGAACGGGACTTGGTGTGAGTTTGCACAAGAGCAGCAGAGTTTGGATGACCTCAAGTTTACAGAGAGTAGAATGTGTGAGACAAGCCAGGAGTGTGTTAAAATCTGGAATAGAGAGCTAGTCTCAGTCATGGAGCCATGAAACTATCATCGTTTTTTGTTAAACACCATCTGATTCACAAATGTCCTTTCGGGAAAGAAATCTGCCGTCCTTTCCTTGTCTGCCCGACATGTGACTCCAGACTCACAGAATTGTATTGACTTTTCACTGCCCTCTGTCAGGGCCTAGCAAGACACTCTGTTGAGGCACATGAAAAGAAGGCTGAGAGTTTTATAACTGAGGTGTTGCTGACCAAGATCCAATGTCGGTCAGTGATTTCAGGGGGTGATGGGTGAACAGGACTTGGTGTGAGTTAGGACATGGGCAGCAGTGTTTTTCATCACCTCAAGTTTATGGCGGGTAGAATGTGGGAGACCAGCCAGGAGTGTGTTGGAATAGTCAAGTCTACAGGTAACACAGGCAAGGGGGAGTGTTTCATCAGCAGAGGAACTGAGACAGGGATGAAGTCGTCCAATGTTAAGGGGTTGGAAATAGGCAGTTTTATTGATAGCATGAATATTTGGAAGAAAGCTCATCGCAGGAGCAACTATGACACCAGGTTGTAAACACTTTGCTTTAGTCTCAGACAGTTGCCAAGGAGAGGGATGGAGTCTGTAGCTCCGAAATGTTTGGTGTGGGGTTTGAAAACACTGGCTTTAGTTTTCCTAATATTTAATTGGCCTGGCAGATGTGTGAAGTGATACATTGTGGAAAGATTTTATAATATTATTTATTCATGGGTTGTGGGTGTCGCTGGCTGGGCCAGCAGTTATCACCCACCCCCAATAGCCTTTGCGAAGGTGATAGCGAACTGCGGGTGGATGAATGAGGAGAGATAATACAAGCTCAATGACACAACTTTAAAGGTAGTGAGAATAACAGAGAGACCTGGGGTGTTTGTGTGCAATCTTTGAAGTGAGCTGGACAGGTTAACAAACAGTGATAAAAGAAAATAGATTCCTAGGTTTTATTAATAGAGACACAGAGTCGAATAGTCAGGATGTTCTGGTACACCTATAGAAAAGACTTGATCGGCTCCACCTGGAGTATTGTGTCCAATACAGGGAACCACATTTTAAGAAGGACGTGAGCCCATTGGAGAGGGGATAAAAGAGTTTTACTGGAATTTTTCCAGGGATGAGGGATTACAGTTATGTAGCTGGGATGGTTCAACTTAGAGCAGGGAAATTTAAAAGTAGATCTGATCGAGATGCAAAGCAGAAAGCAGAGAGCAGTGGAGAATGTTCATTGTTCAGTCTGGAGGGAAGGACACAGTGGCGTTCCCCTGTTCTGAAGAAGGGTCACTGACCTGAAACATTAACTCTACTTCTCTCTCCACAGATGCTCTCAGACCTGCTGTGTATTTCCAGCATTCCTTGTACTTATTTCAGATTTCCATCATCCTCTGTATTTTGCTTTTATTATCCCGAGGGTCACTGTTGGGATCACAGTTGCAGTATGTTAAAACAATGGGATTGTGTACAGAGAGGATAATGTCAAATGTTTTCAGGTGGCAGGAAACTCAGAAATGTTAATAAACAGTGAGAAGGATAGTAACAGACTTCAGGAGGACAGAGACTGACTGGTGAAATGGACAGGAACATGGCAGATGTAATTTAATACAGTGAACTGTGAAGGAAGACATTTGAGTAGGAAGTATGAGGAGAAACAATATAAACTTAATGGTACCATTATGAAGTGGGTGCAGGATTAGAGAGACCCGGGCTGTACACACACAGATCTTTGAAGGGAACATGTAGTGTCCTTGGTGTCAGAGAGAGAGGCACAGAGTAATAAAACTCAGGAGGACATGCTGATTTTTATACATCACTGGTTAGGTCCCAGCTGGAGAATTGTGTCCACACTTTGATAAGGATGTCAAGGACCTAGTGAAGATACAGACGTGATTTACTAGAATGGTACCAGGGATCTGGGAATTCAGTTATGTGGAGAGATTGGAAAAGCTGGGATTGTTCTCTTTGGAGCAATGAAGGGTAAGGGGTGATTTAATAAATAATTCAAAATCATGAAGGGTTTTGATAGGGTAATTAATGCGAAACTGTTTCCAGTGTCAGAAAGTTCACAATTAAGAAGATAGAGATTGAAGGTAATTGGCAAAGAACCAGAGGTGAAATGAGGAGAATTTTCTTACACAGCGAGTTGTTGGGATGTGGAATTCACTGCCTGAAAACATGGTGGAATCAGATTCAATAATATCTTTCAAAAGGGAATTTAGCAAATACTTGAATAGGAAAAAAAAGGAGGCTGCGGAAAGTTGTTCGGTGTGGTGGAATTCATTAAATAGCTCATTCCAAGAGACAGCACTGAAACAATGGGCCGAATAGCCTCCTTTTGTACTGCATCAGTGTCTAATTCTATGAGAAGCAGACAGAGTGTAGAGAGCGAGTGAGGACATGTGTAATTGGGAAAGGAAGATGGAAATAGCGAGAAAATCGGGTTTGCTTCGCTTTTCGGGTGTAGGGATTGTAATTCGTGATCTGCCCTTACCTATTCATGTTGAGGCACGTGACACACAAACTTCCTGCTGCCTTCTCATTTCCACGAATTCTATGTACCGCCTAGGGTGACACGCGGTGCTGTCTGTCTGCTGGGGCCTAAGGTTGTGTGAGGCTGGCTCGTGTTTCATCCAGGATTCAGCTCTTAAAGACAGTCTGTTCCTGTTAAAGGGAAGCTGCACTGAATCACAGGAGGCTGCTGCTGCTGACTATGAAATGCCGCAATTGGAGACAAGGTAAATAGAATACTGGGACAGAGAGAGTGCTCTACGGCACACGGATGTGTTGCTGGAGGCCTTAGCCATGGAGGGTGACAGGAGCAGAGAGGCCATGTTCCCATGGGGTGGGGTGCAGACCCTCAAGGTACGTGCTTCGAAGTGAATTGGAGCAGGTGGTCAGGGAGTTCAGTGCAAGAAGTCTGGCCCCGAGGACCTGGCAGAAGAGCAGAAGATGTTTAAGGAGCTGACACTGGTGGACAATGTCAGGGAAATCATCTCCACATGGCAACTCCTCCCCTCAACACCACCAACCTCTCACACTGCTCAATGAACCACACCCCCATCACTCACCCATCAGCAGTCCCGAACACTCAGGACTCACAACTAACATTTACATACTCCACCTTACCCTCACACACCTTCCACTGATACCAGCCTCACACCCACCTCTCCCTGCCTCCACATACCTTCAGCTATTCAGCTATGGCAGGCACATCAACCAAACACAGTGCAACACAATCAGTGAAATTCTGCCCTCTCTCTTACAGGCAAGGTGGCTAATTATCACAAGAAGCAGCAGTGAGCCGGCGGAGACGAGGCATACCTTCATCCTCTGAGCCTGAGGGAGGAGATGATTCTCCACATCATGGGACCGGCTGAGACAGAGCCCGTGGCATCCGGCATCACCGAGAGCATTCAGGATGATGCTATGTTGCTGCCTTATGTTCCTTCTTAACTCCCACCTCCCCCTCATCCTACTGTTAGGGAAGAAGTACAAGCTGCAGATGGTGGGACCATGGACCTCCTGCTTTCCATCCCATCCCCAATCCCTCACAACAACACGCTCCTTCTGATTGTATACTTTCCAATGATAGCCCAAAAATGCCAGCTTCCCAGTAACAGCAGCTCCAGGTGACAGAGCGAGAGCAGCATCACAACACTGATAGTGAAGCCCAATCACTTGGTCGGAAACTCACAGTCACCAGATCAAATACTTTCGCTGTATGTTCCTTAGAGGCTAGTATAGCGTCGGAATCTGCACCTGGTGAGTCACCGAGCACGAGTGAGCTGCAGCCAGGCCAGGGGGAAAGGATAGTTCATGTGTCAGCTCACCGGAGGGCAGGGTCACAACGAGTTATAATACACAGGACTCAGATGTGAACATTGGTGGAACAGCATGCAGGAGAATGCTGATCGACATGTACAGTGAGATACTTTGTCCATTGACAGGCCTGTCAGACAGTCTGTTGTCACTGTCAAGGAACATGGAGGAGTCCAGCTCCAACATGGCACAGGACATTGTACAGAGTTTGAAGCACATTCTTTCCCCTGTGGAAGTGGTCACTAACTCCATGACAGCACTAGCGGACCCAGCTGTGATACCGTGTCTGGTGACCATTGTCTCAGCTTCCACTGCAGCACAGATAGCAGACACCCAAAGTCTCAGTGCTGCAGTGGAAACGCAGACTCAGATTGCGTGCTGCCATGCAGGATCAGACTGTTGTCATCATGGCTGTGGATCTCCGTGTTCAAATGGGTTTGCAGGATCTCACAGCAGTCCAGCAATCTGTTTTTCAGTAGATTACTAGGATTGCTGAGGTGTCGCCCCGTGGGAGTGAAAGTGTCTCTGTGGAGCATGAACCTGCTGTCCTCTCTAAGGATGACAGTATTTGTTCTCCCTTCACTGTCACTCCACCAGTGTCCTTGCTGTTACCCATCAGCCAGCCCAGGCTGCTGCTGCCTGTGTCGAGGTGGTGCAGTCCGAATCCGAGCCCTCAGAGCCCAGAGCTGCTCGAGGACGTCCTGCAAGGCCATATGCAGTCTCCCCAGTGAAGGTCAGCAGCCTTCCATCAGCCATGCTGCAGGCACTGGGGAAACACTGTGTAGGATCCCGAGCAAAGTCGAGGGAACCCACAAGACAGTCACTAAGGGAATTTACAAGGGTGAATAGTTGCGCTGTGTTTGCATAATTGGATGTGTTGTTGGATAAAGATGTTAATGAAAAGGTTTTTATTGCAGGATGGTGACCAAGCGGATGCTGTGATGGGGCATCTCAGATGGGGACAATGGTGGAGAATGAGGAATCTGTGGTGGGAAAGGGAAGTTGTCCTTTGGCAACCGGAATCTTAGCAGGCAATCGCCGGCAGCCTGTCCGGGTGGAAGGCATTCAGGACATATCCTGGAAAAATCCTGGTTGGTTGGTGATGGATGGTGGGGTATGAATTCCTTGGGGGTGAATCATGAGCCATGTAAAGACAGGGTAGTGATTCTCTCCGAGGAGCTACATTCTGATTCTCCACAGAGTTCTGAAGGTCGTGGGAACTGCTGACGGCTTCAGAATGAATGTTTGGTGGCTGCTGCCAGGATAGTGGACATTCACCAACATGATGTACTGGACATCCTCACACACCAACTGTACATTAATGGAGTGAGAATTCTTTCAGTTCCTGTACCTCTCCCCATTGACATTCGGGCCCCGCAGAGCCACCTACACCATCAGGAATCCCGCTATCCGGAGAAAGCCACGGGATCTCTCACCTTGCTTCTCCCTGCTGAGGGAGAAAATGATATATTCACCTCACCTGACATAGATGGCCTCTCTCACCTAGCGGATACATCAATGGACAACACACAGTCCTCGCAACTACAGGCCAGTTAGTCAAACATCAGTGGTGGGAAAGGTTTTGAACAATAATTAGGGATACAACAGCGGGCATTTGGAGAGGTTTGAGTTATTTCAAGATAGATAGATTTACAAAAGAAAGGTCATGCTTGACTAAACTAATTGTATTTTTTGATGATGCAGCAGAGAAGGTTGATGAAGGGAATGTGATGGATTTTGTCTATATTGGTTTGAAGAATGTGTTTGATAAAGTACAACATTAAAATGTTAATTACCAAAATCGAGTCTCCTGGAATGGGAGGGTCAGTGTTCAATTGAATAAAAAGATGGCTTATGTACAGAAAACAGTGTGTCATAGTAAATGGCTGTTTTTCAGACTGGAGGATGTTCGACAGTGGGTGTTCCTCCACGGTCAGTGCTAGGGCCACTGTTTTATTTTGCTGTGTATAAATGACTCGGATCTTGTAATACAGAGTAGAATTTCAAAATCTTTCTTTGATACCAAACTCGGAGCTGTGGCTAAGTGAGGATGTTCAGAACCACCTGCGGCAGGATATAGATAGATGAGTAGATTGGGCAGACAAGTGGCAGATGGAAGTGTGAGACAAGTGTGAGGTGTTGCATTGTGACTGTAGGGGTAGGAAAGCAATACAGAATTAATAGCACAGTTCTAAACAGAGTGCAGGAACAGAGAGACCTGTGGATGCATGTGTATCCATCTTTAAAGGTGACGGGACTTATTGAGAGAGTGGTTAGTAAAATGCAAATAATCTTGGATTTCATAAATAGAGGTATTGAGTACAAAAGCAGAGAAGTTATGATGAATGTTTAAAAATCTCTGGTTAGTTCTCAGCTGGACTATTGTGTCCAATTCCGGTCGCCACACTTCAGAAAGATTGTGAAGGTCCTTGAAATGGTGCAGAGGAGATTTAGCAGAACGGTTCCAGGGATGGAGGATTTTAGTTACAAGGTTAGGTTACAAGATTATGACAGGTTTAGATAATTTAGACAAGGAAAAACTGTTCCCATTAACAGTTGCATGTAGGACTAGGGGCACGAATGGAAGCTGGTGTAGGAGGGAGGGTTTCAGATATCTGGATCATTGGATTCTCTTCCGAGACAGGTGGGACCTGTACAAGAAAGACGGCTTGTATCTAAACTGGAGAGGCACAAATATCCTGGCTAGCATCACTCGGGAGGGTTGAAAATAGTGTAGTAGGGGGTTTGAACCAGAGCAGTAGATCAGCAGGTGAAATAACTGAGGAGGAACTACTGAGTAATACCAGTAAGACTGAGAGGACAAGTAGGCAGGGAGATGTTGCTCAGCACAGCGGGACTGGTGGTCTGAAGTGCATTTGTTTCAATGCGGGAAGTACACCAGATAAGGCAGATGAACCTAGAGCTTGGATTAGTATTTGGAAATATGATGTCGTTGCAATTATGGAGACTTGCTTGAGGGAAGGACAGGATTGGCAGCTAAACTTTCTGGGATTTAGATGCTTCAGGCAGGATAGAGGGGGATGTAAAAGGGGTGGGAGAGTTGCATTACTGGTTAAGGAGAATATCACAGCTGTAATGTGGGAGGACACCTCGGAGGGAGCATGCAGCGAGGCAATATGGGGAGAGCTCAGGAATAGGAAGGATGTAGTCACAATGTTGGGGGTTTAGTACAGGCCTCCGAACAGCCAGCAGGAGATACAGGAGCAGATATGTTGACAGATTTTGGAAAGATGGAAAGGTAACAGGGTTGTGGTGGTGGGAGATTTTAACTTCCCCTATATTGACTGGGACTCAGTTAGTGTTAGGGGCTTGGATGGGGCAGAATTTGCAAGGGGCATCCAGGAGGGCTTCTTGAAACAATATGTAGATAGCCCAATGAGGGAAGCAGCCGTACTGGACCTGGTATTGGGGAATTAGTCCGGCCAGGTGGTCGAAGTTTCAGTAGGGGAGCATTTCGGGAACAGTGACAATAATTCCATAAGTTTTAAGGTACTTGTGGATAAAGATAAGAGTAGTTCTCGGATGAAGGTGCTAAATTGGGGGAAGGCTAATTATAACAATATTAGGCAGGAACAGAAGAATTTAGATTGGGGGCGGCTGTTTGAGGGTAAATCAACATCTGACATGTGGGAGTCTTTCAAACGTCAGTTGATTAGAATCCAGGACAAACATGTTCCTGTGAGGATGAAGGATAAGTTTGGCAAGTTTCGGGAAGCTTGGATAACGAGGGATATCGTGAGCCTAGTAAAAAAGAAAAAGGAAGCATTCGTAAGGGCTGGAAGGCTGGGAACAGATGAAGGAATATAAGGAATATAAAGACAGTAGGAAGGAACTTCAAGGACTCAGGAGGGCGAAGGGGGGTTATGAAAAATCATTGGCAAACAGGATTAAGGAGAATCCGAAGGCGTTTTATATGTATATAAAGAGCAAGAGGGCAGCCAGGGCAAGGGTTGGCCCACTCAAGGACAGAGGAGGGAATCTATGCGTGGAGCCAGAGGAAATGGGTGAGGTGCTAAATGCGTACTTTGCATCAGTATTCACCAAAGAGAAGAACTTGGTGGATGATGAGCCTCGGGAAGGGAATGTAGATAATCTCAGTCATCTCATTATCAAAAAGGAGGAGGTGTTGGGTGTCTTCCAAAGCATTAAGGTAGATAAGTCCTCAGAACCTGATGGGATCTACCCCAGAATACTGGAGGAGGCAAGGGAAGAAATTGCTGGGGCCTTGACAGAAATCTTTGCATCCTCATTGGCTACAGGTGAGGTCCCAGAGGACTGGAGAATAGCCAGTGTTGTTCCTTTGTTTAAGAAGGGTAGCAAGGATAATCCAGGAAATTATAGGCCGGTGAGCATTACATCAGTGGCAGGGAAATTATTAGAGAGGAATCATCGGGACAGGATTTACTCCCATTTGGAAACAAATGAACTTATTAGCGAGAGGCAGCGTGGTTTTGTGAAGGGGAGGTCCTGTCTCACTAACTTGATTGAGTTTTTTGAGGAAGTGACAAAAATGATTGATAAAGAGCCTTTGCCCTTGATCTTTCTGTCGTCATTGTCGACAGGAAGAGTGCCGGAAGACTGGAGGATAGCAAATTTTGTCCCCTTGTTCAAGAAGGGGAGTAAAGACAGCCCTGGTAATTATAGACTTGTGAGCCTTACTTCAGTTGTGGGTAAAATGTTGGAAAAGGTTATAAAAGACAGGATTTATAATCATCTTGAAAAGAATAAGTTCATTAGAGATAGTCAGCACGGTTTTGTGACTGGTAGGTCGTGCCTCACAAACATTATTGAGTTTTTCGAGAAGGTGACCAAACAGGTGGATGAGGGTAAAGCAGTGGATGTGGTGTATATGGATTTCAGTAAGGCGTTTGATAAGGTTCCCCACGGTAGGCTATTGCAGAAAATACGGAAGTATGGGGTTGAAGGTGATTTAGAGCTTTGGATCAGAAATTGGCTAGCTGAAAGAAGACAGAGGGTGGTGGTTGATGGCAAATGTTCATCCTGGAGTTTAGCTACTAGTGGTGTACCGCAAGGATCTGTTTTGGGGCCACTGCTGTTTGTCATTTTTATAAATGACCTGGAAGAGGGTGTAGAAGGGTGGGTTAGTAAATTTGCAGATGACACTAAGGTAGGTGGAGTTGGCGATAGTGCCGAAGGATGTTGTAAGGTACTGAGGGACATAGATAGGCTGCAGAGCTGGGCTGAGAGATGGCAAATGGAGTTTAATGCGGAAAAGTGTGAGGTGATTCACTTTGGAAGGAGTAACAGGAATGCAGAGTACTGGGTTAATGGGAAGATTCTTGGTAGTGTAGATGAACAGAGAGATCTTGGTGTCCAGGTGCATAAATCCCTGAAGGTTGCTACCCAGGTTAATAGGGCTGTTAAGAAGGCATATGGTGTGTTAGCTTTTATTAGTAGGGGGATCGTGTTTCGGAGCCACGAGGTCATGCTGCAGCTGTACAAAACTCTGGTGAGACCGCACCTGGAGTATTGCGTGCAGTTCTGGTCACCGCATTATAGGAAGGATGTGGACGCTATGGAAAGGGTGCAGAGGAGATTTACTAGGATGTTGCCTGGTATGGAGGGAAGGTCTTACGAGGAAAGGCTGAGGGACTTGAGGTTGTTTTCGTTGGAGAGAAGGAGGAGGAGAGGTGACTTAATCGAGACATATAAGATAATCAGAGGGTTAGATAGGGTGGATAGTGAGCGTCTTTTTCCTCGGATGGTGATGGCAAACACGAGGGGACATAGCTTCAAGTTGAGGGGTGATAGATATAGGACAGATGTCAGACGTAGTTTCTTTACACAGAGAGTAGTAAGGGCGTGGAACGCCCTGCCTGGAACAGTAGTAGATTCGCCAACTTTAAGGGCATTTCAGTGGTCATTGGATAGACATATGGATGAAAATGGAATAGTGTAGGACAGATGGTTTCACAGGTCGGCGCAACATCGAGGGCCGAAGGGTCTGTACTGCGCTGTAATGTTCTAAAAAAAAAAGGAACGGCAGTGGATGTTGTCGACCTGGACTTCAGTAAAGCCTTTGACAAGGTCCCTCATGGCAGACTAGTACAAAAGGTGAAGTCACACGGGATCAGAGGTGAGCTGGCAAGGTGGATACAGAACTGGCTCGGACATAGAAGACAGAGGGTAGCAGTGGAAGGGTGCTTTTCTGAATGGAGGGATGTGACTGGTGGTGTTCCGCAGGGATCTGTGCTGGGACCTTTGCTGTATGTAGTATATGTAAATGATTTGGACGAAAATGTAGCTGTTCTGATTGGTAAGTTGGTGGACGAGACAAAGGTTGGTGGAGTTGCAGATAGTGATGAGGGTTGTCACAAGATACAGCAGGATATAGATGGGTTGGAGACTTGCGCAGAGAAACGACAGATGGAGTTTAATCTGGACAAATGTGAGGTAATGCATTTTGGAAGGTCTAATACAGGTGGGAAGCATACAGTAAATGGCAGTACCCTTAGGAATATTGACAGGCAGAGAGATCTGGACGGACAGGTCCACAGGTTACTAAAAGTGGCAACGCAGGTGGATCAGGTAGTCAAGAAGGCATATGGCATGCTTGCCTTCATCGGTCGGGACATTGAGCATCAAAATTGGCAAGTCGTACTGCAGCTGTACAGAAGCTTCATTAGGCCACACTTGGAATATTGCGTACAATTCTGGTCGCCACACTACCAGAAGGATGTGGCGGCTTTGGAGAGGGTACAGAAAAAGTATACCAGGATGTTGCCTGGTCTGGAGGGCATTAGCTACGAGGAGAAGTTGGAGAAACTCGGATTGTTTTCACTAGAATGACGGATCTGAAGGGGAGACATGATAGAGGTTTTAGTTTTAGTTTTAGTGGTACAGCACTGAAACAAGCCATTCGGCCCACCGAGTATGTGCCGACCATCAACCACCCATTTATACTAACCCTGCACTAATTCCATACTCCTACCACATCCGCACCTGTCCCTATATTTGCCTAACACCGACCTATACTAGGGGCAATTTATAATGGCCAATTTACCTACCAACCTGCAAGTCTTTTGGCTTGTGGGAGGAAACCGGAGCACCCGGAGAAAACCCACGCAGACACAGGGAGAACTTGCAAACTCCACACAGGCAGTACCCGGAATCGAACCCGGGTCCCTGTAGCTATGAGGCTGCGGTGCTAACCACTGCGCCACTGTGCTGCCCTTGAATACAGAGATTACTAACTGTCTGTTTCAGCTTCAGACATTGGCTCGGGAGGAGTAAGTGGTTCATGCACAAGGGACAGAATTGCATAAAGAGACCGATGACACTAGCTCCACTCATCCCAAAATTAACATTGCAAGAACATTATTCCAGTGAAACAGGTTTTACAGATCACGTATCGGGAGATAGAGACTTACCAGAGAGAGCAACAGCAGTACAGATGGGAGAATAAATTACAAGAACTCTAATACACATCAATGGATAATGGAGCTAATATCTGGAGATAGAGAATTGCCAGGTATAACAGAAGTAGCAAGGAGGGCAGAGTAAATGGCAAGAACGATAATGCAATCCATCTCTGTGGATAGGTTGTCTACTAATGTCCATTATAAGCCCACCGACTCCCACAGCTACCTCGACTGCACTTCTTCACACCCTACCTCCTGTAAGGACTCCTTTCATTCTCCCAGTTTCGCCGTCTCTGATGCATCTGCTCTGATGATGCTACCTTCCATGACGGTGCTTCTGATATGATCTACTTTTTCCTCAACCGAGGATTGCCCCCACTGTTGTTGACATGGCCCTTAACCGTGTCCAGCCCATTTCCCGTACCTCTTCCCTCAACCCTTCCCCTCCCTCCCAGAACCGTGACAGGGTTCCCCTTGTCCTCACTTTCCACCCTAACTGCCTCCATATGCAAAGGATCATCCTCCGCCATTTCCGCCACCTCCAGTGTGATGCCAATACCAAACACATCCTTCCCTCCCTTCCCCTGTCAACATTCCGAAGGGATATTTCCCTCCGCGACACCCTGGTCCACTCCTCCATTACCACCACCACCTCGTCCCCGTCCCATGGTACCTTCCCCTGCAATCGCAGGAGGTGTAATACCTGCCCATTTACCTCCTCTCTCCTCACTATCCGAGGCCCCAAACACTCCTTTCAGGTGAAGCAGCGATTTACTTGTACTTATTTCAATGTAGTATACTGTATTCGCTGCTCACAATGTGGTCTCCTCTACATTGGGGAGACCAAGCGCAGACTGGGTGACTGCTTTGCGGAACATCTCCACTCAGTGCGCAAGCAGGACCCTGATCTTCCGGTTGCTTGCAATTTCAACATTCCCCCCTGCTCTCATGCTCACATCTCTGTCCTGGGATTGCTGCAGTGTTCCGGTGAACATCAACGCAAGCTCGAGGAACAGCATCTCATCTACCAATTAGGCACACTACAGCCTGCCGGACTGAACATTGAGTTCAATAATTTCAGAGCATGACAGGGCCCCCCATTTTATTTCTATTTTTAGTTATTTTTTCTTTTCTCTTTTTTTCTTTTTTACATTATTTACAACCTTTTTTTGCATTTATTTCATTTCATCTTAGTTCGTTCAGTTTGGTCACCCACTGTTTTTCTTCATATTTGCATTTGCAGCTGTTCAATATTCAGTGTATTAACACCTAATCTGTATTGATGCTTTGTCTTTCAACACACCATTAACATATTGTTTGCCTTTGCTCCATGACCTTTTGGTCAGCTATGTGGCCTTGTCCAATCTACACCTTCTCCTTTGTTATCTCTTGCCCCACCCCCACCTCACTTGCTTATAACCTGTGACATCTTTAATATTTGTCAGTTCCGAAGAAGGGTCACTGACCCGAAACGTTAACTCTGCTTCTCTTTCCATAGATGCTTCCAGACCTGCTGAGTGGTTCCAGCATTTCTTGTTTTTAATGCAGTTACACATGGTTTATGGAATTAATAGTTAGACAGAGAGACTTACCAGGAACACCAAAAATAGCCAGGATGTGATAGTAAATGTTCTGGGTAATCTTCAGTGCGTAATGGATCCGACTATTTAATGATAGCCGATCATAATATGCAGAAAGAAAGTCAAACTCAAAGATGGAACTCCTGTCCATTGTTGTAACATTCCAATCTATTGTTCTCAGATTCTGATCCATTGTTGTAACATTCCAATCTATTGTTATCAGATTCTGATCCATTGTTGTAACATTCCAATCAACTTTTCTCAGATTCTGAACTATTGTTGTAATATTCCGATCTCCTCTTCTGCGATTCTGATCTGTCCTCTCCCTCTCTCTGGAGCTGCTGATCTCTGTTAGTGTCGGGGATGATGCTCCCACTGACACTATTGGATAACACATTGAAAGGAGCGCCTTATTAATTGAAGATGGAAATCTTCCAGTGACACAAGTAGGTTCCATGAAGACTGTCATTAATTGCAGTAACAGAACAAACAGGTTCAGTTAACCCCTTTCAATCAAACACTTTTTGTACCATTGTCTCTTCATGTTCTTCCTACCAAGATAAATCACTTCACATTTATCCACATTGAACGTCATCTGCTACCAGTCTGCCCATTCCACCAAATTGTCTCTCGTTTTGGAGTTGTACACTATCCTGCTCTCAGTTCACAACGCTTCCAAGTTTAGTATCATCTGCAAACTTTGAAATTGTTCCTTGTACACCAAGGTCTAGGTCATTAATATATATCAGGAAGAAAAAGGGTCCCAACACTGATCCTTGGGGAACCGCACTACAAATCTTAAATAAAAACAATAAGTGCTGGAAATACTCAGCAGGTCTGGCAGCATCTGAAGAGTGAGAAAAACAGAGGTAATGTTTCGGGTCTGTGATGGTTCATCAGAACTGGCAAAGGTTAGAAATGTAATAGTTTTTAATCAAATAAAGCAGGGGTGGGGCAAAAGACAACAAAAGGGCTATTCATAGAACTGAGGGTCAGAGAGATTAACTGACGAGGAGGTCATGGAGCAAAGGCAAAGAGAGTGAGTTATTGTGCGGTGAAAGACAAAGCGTTAGAGCTGAGAGGGTGTTAAATGAAAAATAATGAACAAACCTAGCCAAAAGCACCAACATAAAAATCCAAGTTTAAGGCCAGCACATGGTAAAAAAAAACTGATAAAGCAAAATAACAATAAAAATGTGCCGGTCATGCTCTGAAATTATTGAACTCAATGTTCAGTCCAGAAGTCTGTAGAATGCCTAATCAGCCAATGAGGTGCTGTTCCTCGAGCTGGCGTTGATGTTCACTGGAACACCGCAACAGGTCAAACACAGATTGGGTGACCGCTTTGTGGAACACCTCCGCTCAGTCCAAAAGCCTGATCCCGAGCTTCTGCTCGCTTTTCATTTCAACACCCCTCCCCCACCCCCGCTCTAATGCCCACATTTCTGTCCTTGTGTTTACACCATCCACTCCTGCTTTACTTGCTTAAAACCTATTACATTTCTAACCTTTGCCATTTCTGATGAAAGGTCACAAACCTGGAACATAAACTTTGCTTCTCTCTACGCACATATTGCCAGACCTGCTGAGTATTTCCAGCACTTGCTGTTTTTATTTACTCTGCTTCTCTCTCCACAGACGCTGCCTGACCTGCTGAGTATTTCCAGCACTTGGTGTTTTTATTAACTTTGTTTCTCTCTCCACAAATGCTTCCAGACCTGCTGAGTATTTCCAGCACTTTCTGTTTTTATTTCAGATTTCCAGCATCTGCAGTATTTTGTATTGATTCCACTACAAACTTTTCTCCAACGCGAAAAGCATCCATTAATCACTAATCTCTGTTTCCTGTCACTCAACTAGTTTAGTTTCATGTTGCTACTGTCCTTTATTATTCGATGAGCTATAACTTTGCTCACAGGTCTGTTGTGTTACACTTTATCAAATGCTTTTTGGAATTCCATTCACACCACATCAACAGCATTGTCCTCATCAAGCTTCCTTTTTACCACTTCAATAAACTCCAGCAAGTTAATTAAACACCATTTTCCCTCACCGGATCTGTGCTGGTTTTCCGTAATTAAGCCACATTTGTCCATGTGCCTGTTAATGCCCCGAACATTACACCAAGGTTGCAAACAGACTGTCTGAACCTCAGACTGTTACCAGGGACAGGGATGGAACCAAGAGCAGAGGAACAGAGTTGGAGTGGGGAGTGAAAACAATGACTTCAGCCTTCACAATATTTAATTGGATGACATTCCTGTTCATCCAGTACTGGATGTCGGATAAGCAGTCTGAAAATTTAACAACAGTGGAGGAGTGGAGAGAGGTGGTGGTGAGGTAAACTTGATGGAGATCTTTGATAAAACAATAGAGAGGGTTGCTGAGGGAAGGAATGGTGGAAATAGCAGAGGCACTGGCCAGAATCATTGAATCCTCCTTGGATCTGGGATTGATGACAGAGGACTGGAGGATGGTAAATGTTACATCCTGTTTACAAAAGGAGACATTAGATGAATCCTGTAACTACTGACCAGTCAGTGTAATGTCGGTGGTTGGAAATTACTAGAGGCCATAACCCAATACAAAAATATATCTTTCTCAGAAAAACATGGAACAATAAATGACAAGTAGCACGAATAAGTTAATGACAAATCATGTCTGATAATCTTGATCAAGATCATTGATGACATAACTGTGAGTGTTGATGAGGATAGTGTGTTTCCTGTTATATGTATACAGACTTTCAAAAGGCCTGTGATCAAATGACATTTCATAGACGTGTTATGAAATATGGAACAACATGGATTAATGTGACAGTGACAGTGTAGATATGACACTGACTCAGGGACAGAAAGTAGAGAGAAGTGGTGAACAGACATCGTTCAGACTGGGGGAGGGGGAGTATACAGTGCTGTTTCTCAGGAGTCAGTATTAGAACTGGTACACTTCCTGACATCTGGATAGATATATAAATGACACTGACGTATTTGTAAAAAACAACGTAATTTCAACTCTTGCAGATGACATGACACTTATAACTAAGGGTGGGAAAATGCAGACCAGCGAATGATCCAATCCCACAGACCTTTTTTAAATTTATTTATTCTGGACTCTAATCCAACACAAATTTATTTCTCATTCTAATTTATTTGTGTGTGATTCTCGTGTGAGTGTGTGTATCAATGAGTCGCTAATATTTTTTATGATGTTATTTTGATCCAGTTTATATTGTTACGTCTAATAAACTCACCTCTTGTTTAAACTCAGGAAAACCTATCGGATTGGTTCTTTCGCGATCACAACAAAAGTAAAAGGTCATATACTCACTGAGGTGGTCAGCACATCCACCGTTAAAATGGAATAAACCCTGTTGTGGACAAATAAGATATATGACAAGAGTGGAGCCTGGGACCCCTCCTCACCTGACTGCAACAGAAATTGATTGTAACCCAATGACCAAAGAGAAATTGGAAGTGGGAAAAACAATTGATCCTGAGAAAAGAATTAAAAATGTCAATGCAGATCTTATTGTGGTTTTCACTGCCATAACACTAAAATGTCCACATTCGAAGACAGTTCCTTCCTAAGCCAGAGCATACAAAAATATGAACATAAGAATGAAGAGCAGGAGTACGACACTCGGCCATTCAATAAGATCATGACCAATCTGATTGTAAACTCGACTCCCACATTACCATCTACCCCAATAACCTTTCACCCCCTTGCTCATTAAGAATCTATCTAAATTATTTAACTAGTCTCTTCCAATGCCTTTTGAGGAAGAGAATTCCAAAGATTCACGACCCTCTGAGAGAAGAAAATGTTCTCTTCACCCCTGTTTTAAATGGGCGACCCCTTATTTTTAAATAGTGACCCCTAATTCTAGATACTCCCAGAACGGGAAACATCCTTTCCACGTCAATCCTGTCAAGACCCCTCAGGATCTTTTATGTTTCAATCAAGACGCCTCTTACCCTTCCAAATTCCAGTAGATATAAGCCCAGCCTGTCCAATCTTTCCTCATAAGACAACCCACACATTCCAGGTATCAGACCAGTAAACCTTCTCTGAACCGCTTGCAACGCATTTACATCCTTCCTTAAATAAGGAGACCAGTAGTGTACACAGTACTCCAGATGTGGTCTCACCAATGCCCTGTATAGCTGAAGCATACTCTCCCTACTTTTGTATTCAATTCCCCTCACGATAAAGGATAACATTCTATTAGCTTTCGTAATTATTTGCTGAACTTGCAAACTAACCTTTGGTGATACATGAACTAGGACCCCCAGACCCCTCTGCATCTCAGAGCTCTGTAATCTCTCTACATTTAGATAATATGCTTCTTTTTTATTCTTCCTGCCAAAATAGACAATTTCACTCTGACCACATTATACTCCATTTGCCAGGTCATTACCCCATCATTGAACCTATCTAACATCATTTGCAGCCTCCTTATGTCCCCTTCATGAGTTACTTTCTTACTTATCTTTGCGTCATCAGCAAATTTAACAAGCATACCTTTGGTCCCTTCATCTAAGTCATTTATATAAATTGCAAAAAGTTGAGGTGTCAGCACTGATCCCTGTGGCACAGCACTCATTACATCTTGCCAAGCAGAAAATGACCCATTTATACTTGCTCTCTGTTTCCTGTTAGCTAACAAATACATGCCAACATGTTACCCCATTCACCATGAGATTTTATTTTCGCATAACCATTGATGTGGCACCTTATCAAATGCATCCTCGAAATCTATGTACAGTACATCCATCGGTTCCCCTTTATCCACAGCACATGTTACTTTTTCAAAGAACTCCAATAAATTGATGAAACATGATTTCCCTTTCATAAAACCATGTTGATTCTGCTTGATTACCTTGAATTCTTTCTGAGTGCCGGCAATACCGTCTTTAATAATAGCTTCAAACATGGTCCCGAAGACAGATGCTATACTAACTGGCCTGTAGTTTCCTGCTTTCTGTCTCCCTCCCTTTCTGACCAAAGGAGTTACATATGCAATAAAGGAGTTACATACAGAGTGAAGTAACTCGGGACAGGTTAAAATCCCTGTCTGTTGAACATTTGAGTAATGTAGCTGGACAGTTAGGGATTACCCCACGTCCAAAAGCTAGGAAACGCGAAATCCTCAGACTTGTGGCCAACCATTTTTCACTTGAAGCTGAAGACTCAAAACGGGTTAGAATCACTAACAGATAGAGTAATGTCAGCTAATGTAAACCTAGAACAGAAAAGACTAGAATTAGTATTCCAGAGAGAGCGAGAAAGAGCAGAGTGAGTGTCAAGAAAGGGAAAAATTAAGAGTGTTCCAGAAGGAGAAGGAGGAAAGGGAGTTAAGACAGCTCAAACAACTAGAGGAAGACCCAATACACCCAGTGAAGGCACAGCTAGTGAGGGAGCTGCCCCTCGCTCAGGACCATGTGCTGAGTTCTTAAAGTTCACCCAGTTCATTCTAAAGTTCAAAAAGGAGGATGTGGCAGAATTTTTTGTCACTTTTTAAAACCTTGCAAAGCAGCTGAAATGGCTGGCAGAGAACAGGACGCTGTTTTCACAAAGCAAAATAACAGGAAAATCCCATGAGGTTTATTGGCTGTTGGCAGATGAAAGGTCATCAGATTATGAGATGACTAAAAATGTTTTCATGGGTGCATGTGAGATAGTACCGGAGGCGTACCATCAAATATTGTGACCCCTCTGAAAGCAGCCTGACCTAACTTACCTCGAGTTTGAAAGAGTTAAGCAGCTTTCGAACATAGGGACACAGGAGCAGGTGTAAGCCATTGAGCCGATCGAGGCTGCTCCACGATTCAGTATGACCATGGCTGATCATCCAATTCAATGCCTTTTTCACACACTATCTCTATATCCCCTTATGTCATTTGTAGTTTGAAATCTGTCAATCTCTACTTTAAACATACTCAACGACTGAGATTCCACAGCCCTCTGGGGTGGAGACCTCCTCACAACCCTCTGAGTAATGACATTTCTCCTCATCTCAGTCCTAAGTGGCTTCTCTCTTATTTTGAAATTGTATCCACTGGTTCTCGACTCCACAACCACGGGGAACATCTTAGCTGCATCTACCCTGTCTATGCCTTTAAATATTTTGTAGGTTTCAATGAGATCGCCTCTCATTCTCTGAAGCTCGAGAGAATAAAGGCCCTGTTACCCCGATCTCTCTTCATAGGACAGTCCCGCCATCCGGGGAACAAGTCTGGTGAACCTTCGTTGCATTCCCTCTATGGCAACAATGTCCTTCCTAAGGTAAGGGGCTTAAAACTGCACACAATACTCCAGGTGCAGTCTAACCGAGGTTCTATACAATTGAAGCAAGACTTCATTACTCCTGTACGCAAATCATCTTGTGATAAAGGCTAACAGACCATTAGCCTTCCGACTTACTTGCTGCACCTGCATGTTAGTTTTCAGTGACTTACTGACACCCAGGTCCCTTTGCACATCTACACTTTCTAATCTCTTACTATTTAAGAAATACTCATTTGTACTCATACTCAAGATAACCTAATTTGTCCATTTTATATTCCATCTGCCATGTTCTTGCCCAGACTCTAATTTTATCCTAATCCCCTTGAAGACGCTTTACATCTTCCTCACAACACATATTCCCACCTAGTTTTGCGTCATCTGCGAACTTGGAAATATTACATTTGGTCCCCACATCCAAATCATTGATAGATATTGTTAACAGCTGGGGCCAAAGTATTGATCCTTGTGGTACACAATTAGTCACAGCTGCCAACGTGCGAATGACACGTTTATTCCTACTCTCTGTTTTCTGCCTGTTAACCAATCCTTAATCCATGCCAGTATATTACCTGCTATCCCATGTGCTTTAATTTTGCTAACCAACCTCCTGTGGGGGACCTTATGAAAAGCCTTCTGAAAATTAAAGTACACCCCATCCACCAACTCCCCTTTATCAATTCTGTTAGTAACATCCTCAATAAAAACTCCAACAGGTTCGTCAAACATGATTTCACATTCATAACTCCAGGTTTACACCGCCCATTCAGATTATTATCTAACTGTCCATTTATCGTATCCTTTAACATAGATTCCCAGCATTTTCCCAACGACTGATGTACGAAAGTAGGTCTATAATTCCCTGTTTTCTCTCCCTTCTTAAATAGTGGGGTCAAATTTGCTACATTCCAATCTGTAGAACCACTCCAGAATCTATAGATTATTTGAAGATGATCACCAATGCATCCACTGTCTCCATAGCTACCTCTTTCAACACTCTGGGATGTAGAATATCACGTCCTGGGTACTTTTCAACCTTCAGCCCCATTAATTTCTCCAATACAAACTTCTTACTAATATTAATTGCCTTCACTTCCTCAATCTTCCTCGTCCCTTGGATGTCTAATTCTGGGAGACATCTCGTATCTTCCTCAGTGAAGACAGACACAAAGTAATCATTTAGCTTCACTGCCATTTCTCTATTCCCCATTATAAATTCTCCTGACTCTGCCTGTAATGGACCACATTTGTCTTTGCTAAACTTTTTTTTTTAATGTACCAATAAGATTTACAGTCTGTTTGACCAGCAGATACAGACACTCAAGATGAAGCCTACATATGAAAACCTCGAGGAGTTCAAAACTCGCTCCCCTCCCATTAAAACACACAAAGAGGGGCAGAAGTTTCGAAGAGCCAAGCAAGCTGCAATTCCGGCTGATGAATTTTCCCTTGTGCACAAGGCCTTAACCCCAAAGGGAAACCCTTCCCTAGTAACACTCCAAAGACCAGAGAATGAAAGGTGGGAGGGTGATCGAAGCCCGAACAGTCATTGGGCAAGGAGGAAAAGCTGGACGCACAGGGCCCCATCCTCAGGCCAAATAGGAAGGTACTGAGAGTAGGAGTAATGGCCGAAGACCTGTGTGTTTCCACTGTAATTCGGAAGGTCACTGTCGAGCTGAATGATGGAGGTGACGGGGCAAACATTTAGGATTAATCAGAGTCCACCAGATCAGTACAGGAAAACGGGCCCTGATGGAAAGCACAGCAGCTCAGGCTGTACCTTTTACTGCAGTATTGAGACCCAGTAAACCTACCACAGTGAGTGCGGGAACACTTAACAAAATCCTTGAGAGTTACAGGAATGTGTATCCTAAGGAAAAGTGACCCCATACCCCTCCACTGAGGCAAGTAAACCAGTAGCCATACTCAAGAATAGAGGGTCCACCCAATCCCTTCTGCTGGGAAAAAAGTGCAGTGAATGCAAGAGTAGTAGTGAATGGTATCGGAAGACAGTATATAGTGGTGCTGCTGAGGTACCTTAAAGTAAGATTCAGAATGGCCCACGAACTTCCAATGACTGGACATGTCGGTGCATGAAAAATAGAAGCCCGCATAAGACAGCATTTTTACTGTCCACAACGCCACAACGATGTGGTGGCGTTCTGTAAAACTGGTCACACGTGCCAAGTTGTGTGGAAGCCCCGACCTGCAATAAAACCTGCACCCCTAATTCCCATACCAGCTTTTGTAGAACACTTCAGCAGCGTGCTGGTGGATTGTGCGGGGCACCTGCTGAAAACAATAGAGGGACTACCAGTATCTTTGCACCATTATGGATGTGGTAACCCGATTCCCAGAGGCCATTTTCCCAAAGAAATATCTCTGGCAAGGCAGTTGTGGAGGGGCTAACACATCTTTTTCCCCGATATAGGCTGCCTGCTGAGATCCAGATGGACCAGGGCACCAGTATTTTTGAAATGATTATGGGCAATCTGGACATAACCCAGCTAAAGTCCTCAGCCACAGTCGTAATGGGCTTTGGAGCGGTACCACCAGACCCTAAAGACAATGATCAGTCCATACTGCTATGAGTAACTCCATGACAGGGACAAAGGGCTGGGATTTCTGTTGGTTACCAGGGACTTATCCAATGATTCCACTGGCTTTAGTCTCTTTGAATTAGTTTATGGACACGAGGTGAAGGGTCCTCTTAAACTAATCAAGGCGAAGTTTTGGGGATACGGGGATGAGTCTTCCATGTTAGACTACATTTCCATGCTCTGGGAGCGGCTCACGAGAGCCTGTGCAAGGGCTCAGTGACACCTAAAGATCTCCCAGGCAGCTATGAAAAGATAAGCAAACAGAAATGCCAAGGCAAGAACATTTCAGCCCAGAGACCATGTTCTGTTACCTCTCCCAAAGCAGGGTGAATCCCTGAAAGCCCTGTTCAGTGGCCCATATCGAGTGGCAAAAGGAATAGTCAGGTAAATTATTTAATTGACACCCAGACCAAAGGAAAAACAAGGTAAAGGCTGTGGAGAGGACATACAAGTGCAAGTGTGTCAGACAATCAGGAGGGAAGGATTGAAAAGGACAGTGAGGACAGGATAGCGGAGGGCCAGGAGGATTCCCAAATGGAGCCCCCTACTCTTCGACTAGTCAACCCTTAAATGCAGGTCAAACAGGGACCCTAAAAAGCCTGCTAACAGAAACGTGCAAGGGCAAGGAAAGTTCACAAAAGGCAAGACAATTGCGAGGGAGATGCCTCACCTAGTCGAAGTGCCACAGGGGAGTGAAGTGAAAGCTGGACAGACATCTGCGAGCACTAATGCCCCAGAGGACATACAGCAGAAAAAAGATCCTCCCCAAAGTAAAGGGAAAATGGAAGGGAAAAAGGCTAAAGTAAACAGCACTTGTGTACCTCACCAGAAAACTACAAGTAAGGCCAATGTGGATCTACCCATTGAAGAACCCAAACCCAAAGCTAATCAAACCTAACAATTTCAAAGCAGAACTCAGCAAGAACAAAGGCTCAGAGGAAACCTCAGACACATCACAGGTGCTAAAGTAACAGTTTAGTGCACACAAAAACAAGAAATGCTGGATTCACTCAGCAGGTCTGGCAGCATCTGTGGAAAGAGAAGCAGAGTTAACGTTTCGGGTCAGTGACCCTTCACGTTAACTCTGCTTCTCTTTCCACAGATGCTGCCAGACCTGCTGAGTGAATCCAGCATTTCTTGTTTTTGTTTCAGATTTCCAGCATCCGCAGTATTTTGCTTTTAGTTTATTGCACACTGTCGGTTTCGGAAGAAGGATTATCAAGGTGCAGGAACCTGAATGGTTCAAGTTGCATTACAGGAGAAAAAAAAGTTATCGCTGATGCATTGTCCAGGGTCTAACCCGGCACATAACCATGCCAGAAAAAACTTCAAAAAATTAAATCAGTACAACTGAAACAGACAGTGTCTGCTGCAATAATTCTAAGATTAAAGTGTGAATTTGAGAAGTGGTTATTGAAAATGAATGTGTGTTTCCTTCTATTTCTTCCCACAATTCTGCAATGAAATGTTCCCATTATCACATTTCTTTCTGTACGCTGTGGCGGTGTCAAGATAACACGATATGCCAAATGTGGAATTATAATTCATTGACTGGAAACTTACAGTAAACATTTAATGGAATAAAATCCGACAGTTAACATTGAAAAAACTGGCAGCCAAGATGGCCACCACAATTGGCATCTGAAACACCTTTTCACATTCCAAGGCCTCCAACAGGAGATGCATGGCTGATGAGTGTGGACCCAAAACATTGGCTTGCTGTAGTGTTTTAATTACCTCAGATTACATTCATTATCATTGCATACAAGGCCATCCTGACACATTGACTTTGAAAGAGTAAAATCCTCCAAGTGTAAATACTGGTTTGCTGAACCCTGGGGAGACAGAAGTTTCTAACTAGTTTCTTGAATTTCATTAGAAGTGTCCAGAGAATACAGTGAGGCAGTCAGGAGACCTTCTGTCCATCTGTGTGACAGCTGGGAGCTTATCTTGGACAAAGGCAGACAGGCCTGTGATTCAAACTGTGCTGAAGCAGAAGGGCTGTGTCCCCCTAACTCTCTCTCCCTCTCTCTCTCCAGATAACATTCCAAGTTTGAAAACCACATGCGACTGTGGGCCCACTAAGCCTACAGATTGCTATAGACAGAGACACCAGGGGGAAGAAAGCCACCCATAAGTCTGGCTCCAAGAAATCCGTGAAATCGCATGTGGGCCAGCCACAAAGGGCATTTAGAACAGCCAAGGACTTCAAGAATACAACTTCAGCTGGAAGACCACGGAATCATCTAACCTCACAAAATGAGTATTTTTTTATTTATTCTGGAATCCAATCCAACCATAAATTTACTTCTCACTCTGTAATCCATTTCTGTGATATTCTCTTGTGAGTGTGTGCATAAATGTGTAGTTTTTTAATCATTTTATTTAGATTGGGTTTAGATTGTTAAATATAATAAACTCACCTCTTTACTGTTTAAGCTGAAGAGAAACTGCCGATCGGTGCCTTCACCATCACATCAAAGGTACAAGGTAAAATATTCACTGAGATGGTAAACACATCCACTGTTTAAAAAGGATAACTCCTATTGCGGTCAAATAAGGCGAAGGTAGCGACTGTACCCCCTCCTCACCTGGCCGTAACAATAGGTAGGGTTTGGGAAGGAGAGAATATGGGGATGAACTCAACTCAGCATTAATAGATAGCAGAGGTTGTAAACTTCCTGGTCCAGCCTCAGTCAATGGCTAGTGAGAGGGATGTAGATCTTGGATAGGGAATGGCGTTTGTGACAGAAACTGAAGACAATGACTTCAGTCTTCTCACGATTTAAATGACAAGAACACTAATTCAGTGACATATTCTTTATAAATCTAATAGTTGGACACAGAGACTTACCAGGGACACCAATAATAGCGAGTATGGGATAATAAATTGATTGAATCACCTTCAGAGCATAAAAGATTCGACCATCCAATGTCATCCAATAATAATCTGCAGTGAGCCAGTAAAGCCAATAAGAGAAACTCCTGCTGTCCATTGTTGTAACATTCCAGTCAATTGTTCTCAGATTCTGACCCATTGTTGTAACATTCCATTCTATTGTTCTCAGATTCTGACCCATTGTTGTAACATTCCAATCTATTGTTCTCAGGTTCTGACCCATTGTTGTAACATTCCAATCTATTGTTCTCAGGTTCTGACCCATTGTTGTAACATTCCAATCTATTGTTCTCAGATGCTGACCCTTTGTTGTAACATTCCAGTCAATTGTTCTCAGATTCTGACCCATTGTTGTAACATTCCAATCTATTGTTCTCAGATGCTGATCTATCCTCTCCCTCTCTCTGAGCTGCTGATCCCTGTTAGTGCTGGAGGTGATGCTCCCGCTGACACTATGGGATAATACATTGAAAAGAGCTCCTTATTAATAGAAGAGGGAAACCCTCCAGTGACACAATTATGGCCCATGGAGACTGACATTAATCACAGTCACTGAACAAACAGGTTCAGTTGACCCTTTTCGATCTAACATTTTTTGTACCACAACAAAGTAGAACATTTATCTGGTATGGATAGGATATATAGAGGTTCAATAGGATATATAGGTTTAATGAGGGAAGGAACAGTGGAAACAGCAGTGGCCAGAATCATGGAATCCTCCTTGGATATGGGAGTGGTGACAGGGGACTGGAGGACTGCAAATGTTACACCCTGTTTTAAAAAGGAGAGGTTGGACAAACCCTGTAAATGCTGACCAGTCAGTCTAATGTTGGTGGGTGAAAGCTTCTCGAGGCCGTAACTCTACACAAATTATTCCTTGCCTGTAAAAACATGGGTTAATAAATGACAGGCAGCATAGATCGGTGAATGGAAAATCATTTGCTAATCTTGATCAAGTTTGTTGAGGACATAACTGTGAGTGTTAATGAGAATAGTGTGTTTCGTGTAATAGAACCACAGAATCATAGGAAGGTTAAGGAACAGAAAGAGGCCACTTGGCATATTGTTTCTGTGCCAGCCGAAAAACGCTCCACCAATTCCACTCCCACCTTCCAGCATTTGGGTAATAACCCTTCACATTGTGGCAATTGAGGGGCATATCCAGACTCCTTTTGAGTGGGTTGAGGATTCCTCCCTCAACTATCATTTCAGGAAGTGAGTTCCAGATCCACACCAAATCAGTGGACCCAGTACTGAGCCCTGCAGAATGCCACTGGAAACATCCCTCCCGTCAACAATTACCCTTTGCTTCCTGCCACTGAGCCAATTTTGTATTCCTGGGTAAACAAGTCTTTCCTCAACCCCCCTCTAATCTTTCCACCAATCATTTTAAATCTATGCCCCCTCATCACAGTCCTCTCTGCTAAGGCGAATAGGCCCTTCACCTCCACTCTATCTTGGCCCCTCAAAATTATGTACATTTCAATCAGATCTCCCCTCAGCCTTCTCTTTTCCAAGGAGAACAACCCCAGCCTATCCAATCTTTCCTCATAGCTACAATTTCCAGTCCTGGCAACATCCTAGTAAATCTCTTCTGTACCCTCTCTCGTGCAATTACATCCTTCCTGTAATGAGGTGACCAGAACTGCACACAGTACTCAAGGTATGGTCTAACCAGTGAGTTAGACAGTTCCAGCATAAACTCATTGCTCTTTTTTATTCTGTACCTCATCTAATAAAGGAAAGGATTCCATATGTCTTCTTAACCAACTTATAGACCTGTCCTCCTACCTTCAGGGATCAGTGGGCATTGATTCCAAGGTCCCTCACTTCCTCTACAATTCTCAGTATTTTCCCATTAATCATGTATCCCTTTGCCTTGTTTGACCTCCTCAATTGCATCGCCTCATACTTAATCAGGTTGAATTCCATTTTCCCCTTTTCTGCCATCAATATCTGCCTGCAGCCTACAGTTATCCTCCTCGCTATTTGCCACCCAGCCAATCTTTGTGTCGTCTGCAAAAGTCTTGATCGTGCTTCTATATTTACGTCCAAATCGTTAAGATATATCACAAAAAGCAGGGGACCAAGTACTGAGCCCTTTGGAACGACATTGGAAACAGTCAATTAAATATCCATCAACAATTACTTTTTGTTTCCCGCCACTGAGGCAATTTTGTATCCACCTTGCTGCATTTCCCTGGATTCCATGAGATTTTATTTATTTTTAACCAGTCTGCCATGTGGGACCTTGTAAAAAGCCTTACTAAAATCCATGTAGACCACATCAACTTGACGTTCCTCATCTATCTTACTTGTTACTTCTTCAAAAAATTCTATCAAGTTGGCCAAACAAGATCTTCCCTTAACAAATCCATGCTGACTGTCCTTCATTAACCTTTGCCTCTCGAAGTGGCAATTTATCCTGTCTCTCAGAATAAATTCCAATAACATGCCCACTACTGAGGTTAGACTGACTGGCCTGTAATTTTTCAGTTTATCAATTGTTCCCTTTATAAACAGAGGTATAATGTTAACATTACTCCAATCCTCTGGCACCACACCTGTACACAGTGAGGAATGGAAAATGATGGTCAGACCCTCTGCTATTTCCTCTCTTGCTGCTTTTAACAGCCTTGGATACATGCCATCCGGACCTGGTGACATATCAACTTTCAAGGATGCTAACCCCATTAATACTTTCTCTCTCCCTATGTATATCACATCAAGTACTTCATATTCATCTTCCTTAACTACAATATCTGCATCATACCCATCTTTTGTAACAAGAAACACAAAGTATTCATTAAGAACCACACCAAGATCTTCCACCCCTGCACATGCGTATCGACTTATGTATAGACACTTATGTTTACAGACTTTCAAAGGGCCTGTCATCAAATGACATTTCATAGACCTGTTATGAAAATGGAAGACATGGATTAATGTGACAGTGATAGTGTGGATATGACACTGACACAGGGACAGAAAGCAGAGAGAAGTGGTGAACAGACATTGTTCAGACTGATGGAGGGGAGGAGGAGTATACAGTGCTGTTTCTCAGAGGTCAGTATTAGAACCAGTACTCTTCCTGACATATAGATAAATAGATACATGACAAAGACTTATGTGTAAAAAGCAGAGTCTCAACATTTGCATAAGGCAGGAAAATTATAAATATAGTAACCAATCTGGAGGGTAGTAGCTGGCTTCAGGAGGACATGGACAGTCTGATGGTGAAATGAGAATACACATGGTGCATGAAATTTAACACATAGAACTGAGGAAGTGATTATTTTGGGAGGGATAATAAGGGCAGCGTATAGAAACTAAACTGCACAATTTAAAAGATGGTCCAGGAGCACAGAGACCTGAGTGTGTATGTACACAAATCTTCAATGGTGGATGGACAAGTTGTGAAGATTTTAAAGAGGCATACGGGATAGTCAGCTTTATAACTAAAAGCAAAGAATGAAAAAAAAATCACAAGAACATTCCGCTAAGACTAGATAAATGACTATTTAAGCCTCAGCTGGAATATTGTGTCTCATTCTGGACACCACACGTTATGAACGATTTCAAGGCCTTGGGGATGGTACCTAGGTGAGATACTTGAATGGTAACAGTGATGAGGGATTTCAGTTATGTGGCGAGAAGCTGGGATTGTTCTCCTTAGAGCAGATACGCTAAAAGAGAGATTTAATAGAAGGGCTCAAAATCATGATGTGTTTTGATAGATCTCACATCTGTGATATGCTCCTCCTGCGCTTTGTGGGAAAACAGGGACGCTTCCAGTTTCCATCACGACCATGTGTGCAGTAAGTGTATCCATCTGCAGCTACTGACTTCCCGCATTATGGAGCAAGAGCTGTGGGTGGATTCACTGTGGAGCATCCGCGATGCTGAGTACATCGTGGATAGCACGTTGAGAGAGGTGGTCACACCGCAGGTAATGGCAGCACAGGTGGCCACCAGGTGCAGTAGCTGGCGCAGGTAATATTTATTTATTGATTGATACAGCACTAAAACAGGCCCTTTGGCCCACCGAGTCTGTGCCGACCAACAGCCACCCATTTATACTAACCCGACAGTAATCCCATATTTCCTATCACCTCCCTACTGGGGGCAATTTACAACGACCAATTTACCTATCACCTGCAAATCTTTTGGATGTGGGAGGAAACCGGAGCACCCGGCGGAAACCCACGCAGACACATGGAGAACTTGCCCCCTCTCAAACAGGTATACCACTTTGGATACTGTTGGAGGGGATGGCCTCCAGGGGAAAGCAGCAACAGCCAAGTTCCTGGCACAAAGAATGGCTCTGCTGCACAGCAGGGAGGAAAAGTAGTGGAAGAGCTATAGTGATAGGGATTCTATCGTAAGGGGCAAGATAGGCGTTTCTGTGGCTGTAAACGTGACTTCAGGATGGTATGTTTCCTCCCTGGTGCTAAGGTCAAGGATGTCACGGAGCGGCTGCAGGACATTCTGAAGGGGGAGGGGGAGGGGGAGCAGTTAGAGGTCGTGATACACATTGGTATGAATGACATAGGTAGTAAAAGAGTTGAGGTCCTGCAACAAGAATTTAGGGAGATAGGTAGCAGATTAAAAAGAAGGACCTCTGAGGTTGTAATCTCTGGATTACTCCAGGTGCCAAGTGCTAGTGCGTTTCGACATAAGGCGATAGAACAGATGAATGCGTGGCTGAGGACATGGCGCAGCAGGGAGGGCTTTAGTTTCCTGTATCACTGGGTCTGTTTCTGGCAAAGGTGGGACCTGCACAAGTTGGACGGATTGTGCCTGAACTGGAATGGGACAACCATCTGTGCTGGGAGGTTTGCTCGTGCTGTTGGGGGGTGGGGGGAGGTTACACTAATTTGGCAGGGGGATGGGATACAGAGTGGAGGTACAGTAGGGGGTAATATAGAACAGAAAGTGAGTCTGCATGGTAGGCAGAGCAAATATAGGCCTGGTAAGGCACAAGGAAACAATGCAAGGTTGGATTACATCTATTACAATGCAAGGAGTGTTTCTAGTAAGGCAGACGAATTGAGGGCGTTGATTAGCACATGGGATTATGATATTGCTATCACAGAGACATGGTGGAGGGAGGGACATGACCGGCAACTCAGTATTCAAGGGTATAGAATCTTCAGGCGCGACAGGTGAGAGGATAAAAGAGGATGTGGCATTGCACTGTTGATCACGGAGTCAATTACTGCAGTACGGAGGGATGATATCTCAGAAGGTTCCTCAAATGAGGCCATTTGGGTAGAATGTACAGACAAAAAGGGGGAAATCACTTGGCTGGGAGTGTACTACATGCCTTCAAACAGTCATGGAAGAGATATAAAAGCAGGTATGTAGGCATATCTCAGAGAGGTGTAAAAATAATAGGGTAATAATAGTGGGGGATTTCAACTTCCCCAATATTAACTGGGATAGTCTTAGTGCCAAAGGCTTAAAAGGAGCAGAATTGTTAAAATGCATACAGGAGAGCTTTTTGAGCCAGCATG
This sequence comes from Heterodontus francisci, assembly GCF_036365525.1. NCBI lineage: Eukaryota > Metazoa > Chordata > Chondrichthyes > Heterodontiformes > Heterodontidae > Heterodontus > Heterodontus francisci. The sequence goes on from NW_027142345.1 coordinate 3,024,730, forward strand.
TGGAGAGTCCTACAACAGAAGGGGCAATACATGACCTAATCCCAGGGAATGCAGCTGGACAAGCTGTAGAAGTGTCGGGGTGGGGGGGGCATTTGGGGGATAGTGACCATAACTCTGTAAGATTTAAGGTAGTTAGGGGAAAGGAGAAAGATGGGCCGGAAATAAAGGTACTGAATTGGGGGAAGACCGATTTCAATATGATAAAACAGGATCTGGCCAAAGTGGACTGGGAGCAGCTACTTGTCGGAAGGTCTACATCACATTAGTGGGAGTCATTCATGTACCCGTTAAGGTGAAGGGTAGGACTAACAACACCAGGGATGTCAAGGCATATAGAGGATCCGATCAGAAAAAAGGATGCTTGCTGCAGATCCCAAGCGCTGAAAACAGCGGAGGCACAAGAGTAGTATAGATAGTGTAGGGTGATACTTAAAAAAGTAATTAGGAGAGCGAAGAGAGGACATGAAAATACATTGGCGGGAAAGAAAAAGGAAAATTCCAAGGCATTTTATAAGTGTAATAAGGGTAAGAGGATAACCAGGGAAAGAGTAGGGTCCATTAGGGACCAAGGTGGCAATCTGTGTCTGTGGAGCCGGAGGACATAGGTGAGGTTTTAAATGATTATTTTTCATCGGTGTTCACGATGGAGAAGGATGATGTCGGTGTTGAGATCAGGGAGGGGGATTGTGATAAACTTGAACATATTAGCATTGAAAGGGAGTAGGTATTAGTTGTTTTAGCAGGCTTAAAAGTGAATAAATCCCCAGGCCCGGATGAAATGTATCCCAGACTGTTATGTGAGGTAAGGGAGGAGATTGCAGGGTCTCTGACACAAACTTTCAAACCCACTTCTGGCCACAGGAGAGGTAACAGAGGACTGGAGGACAGCGAATGTGGTACCATTATTCAAGAAGGGTAGCGGGGATTAACCATGCAATTACAGGCTGGTGAGTCTAACATCAGTGGTTGGGAAGCTATTGGAAAACACATTCTGCAGAACAGGATTATTCTCCACTTGCAGAGGCAGGGATTAATCAGGGACAGTGAGCATGGCTTTGTCGGGGAGATCGTGTCCAAATAAACTTGAATGCATTTTTCGAGGATGTGACTAGATGTGTAGATGAGGGTAAAGCAGTAGATGTAATATATAAGGATTTCACTAAGGCTTTTGATAAGGTTCTGCATGGGAGATTGGCTAAGAAGGTAGCAGCCCATGGGATCCAGGGCAATTTTGGAAATTGGATCCAAAATTGGTTTAGTGGCAGGATGCAGAGGGTAATGGTCAAGGGCTGTTTTTGCGATTGGATACCTGCGACCAGTGGTGTATCACAGGGATCGGTGATGGGACCCTTGCTGTTTGTAGCATACATTAATGATATAGACGTGAATATAGGAGGTTTAACAGTAAGTTCGCAGATGAGACGAAAATTGGTGGTGTTGTAAATAGTGAGGAGAAAATCCTTAGATTACAGGGAGAGATAGATGGGCTGGTAAGATGGGCAGAGCAGTGGCAAATGGAATTTAATCCTGAAATGCGTGAGGTAATGCATTTCGGGAGGACTAACCAGGCAAGGGAATATGCAATGGATAGTACACTCAGAAGTACAGCAGGTCGGAGGGACCTTGGTATACTTGTCCATCGATCTCTGAAGGCAGCAGCACAGGTGGATATGGTGGTTAGGAAGGCATGTGGGATGCTTGCCTTTATTATTCGAGGCATGGAATATAAGAACAGGGAGGTTATCATGGAAATATATAAAACTCTAAAATAAAAGCAAAATACTGAGGATGCTGGAAATCTGAAACAAAAACAAGAAATGCTGGAATCACTCAGCAGGTCTGGCAGCATCTGTGGAAAGAGAAGCAGAGTTAACGTTTCGGGTCAGTGACCCTTCTTCGGAGTTCCGAAGCAGGGTCACTGACCCGAAACGTTAACTCTGCTTCTCTTTCCACCGATGCTGCCAGACATGCTGAGTGATTCCAGCATTTCTTGTTTTTGTTATATAAAACTCTAGTTAGGTCACAGCTGGAGTGCTGTGTACAGTTCTGGTCAACACATTACAGTAAGGATGTGATTGTACTAGAGAGGGTGCAGAGCAGATTCACCAGGCTGTTGCCTGGGCTGGAGCATTTCAGCAATGAAGAGGGATTGAAAAGGCTAGGGTTGTTTTACTTGGAGCAGAGAAGGCTGAGTTCGGACGTGATTGAGGTGTACAAGATTATGAGGGGCATTGATAGGTTAGATAGGACGAAAATGTTGTCCTTAGTGGAGGGGTCAAGAACCGGGGGGCATAGATTTAGGGTCAGGTGCAGGAGGTTTAGAGGATTTGAGCAAACAATGTTGCACCCAGAGGGTAATTGTTATCTGGAACGCATGGCCTGAAGAGGTGGTGGAGGGAGGAACGCTTGCAACATTTAAGAAGAATTTAGGTGAGCATCTGAAACGCCATAGTATGCAAGGCTACGTGCCAAGTGCAGGAATATGGGATTAAAGTAGTTGAGTGCTGGATGGTTAGCACTGACACGATGGGCCGAAGGGCCTGTTTCTGTGCAGTATAACATTATGACTGGAAAATAAGGGGAATCTGGTTTGATTGGATGAAGGGTCAGTAACCAGAGAACACAGTTTAATGTTGATTCACAAACAAACAGAGGAGAGATGAGATTTGCTTTTCTTTACACAGCGAGTGTTTATGATTTAGAATTCACTTCCTGAAAGGGTTGTGGAAGCAGATTTAACAGAAGCTTTCAGTCAGGAATTGGATCAATACTAACAGGGTGATTTACTGGACTTGGAGAAAAGAAGAAGGGAGAGGAATCATTGGAAATCTCCTTCAAAGAGCTGGAACTGGTACGATTTGTTAAATCGTCTCCTCATGTGCTGTGTAATTCTCTGACTGTCTGATAACAGAAACCATTGAGTACGTATCTCGTGTGTACAATTGACACTCAGCAGTTTTTAATCCAGAGATTAATTGTGACTTGTTTTCTGATGAAGCCAACAGCAGAAAGACAAATACAAGGGGCTGGTGAGGTAAATTGTGTTGACAATGTGTTTATCGGGTTATGATGTCTCTCTTTGATCACAGACCTCGCCTGGTTTCAATCAGTCAATTCCAAACTCATTGATTTTATTGCAGTTTTATTTCCTGTCTATTTGTTCTCAGGATATGAGTGATACTGACAATGCCTGCATTACTTCCCCATCTCTGGTTACCATGAGAAAATGGTGGGCTTTCACCCTGAACCACAGAAGTCCGTGTTGTGAAGGTGTTCCCTCAAACAAACTAACCTTTTGTGTTTTCATTATTGGGCACTTCGTAATGAGTTGTGTTTGCAAACAAAGATGAGAATTTTACAATCGAGCCATTACTGGACCATGTACCAATGTAGGTCAGTGACGACAGGAGTGATGGGTGAATGGGAGTTGGTGTGAGTTTGGATATGAGATTCAGATCAGCTGAGGCGGGGCAGCATGGCATAGATCCAGAGTAAATCTCCCTCTACACTGTCCTCATTAAACACTCCCCATGACGGGTACATCACGGGGGTTAGATATAGAGTAAAACCCCCTCGACACTGTCCCCATCAAACAATCCCAGGACAGGTACATCACGGGGATTGGATACTCTCCTCGTCGGTCTGCTCCTGGGCCTGGCCAAGGTGGCAGTTCACAGGTCCAGGTTGCGGGCCGTCGGGGGGACCGTCCTCCCCGATTGCCTGCCCCTCTTCCGTGGTTACGTTCGCGCCCGGGTGTCCCTGGCGAAGGAGCATGCAGTGTCTGCCAGTATGCTTGAGTCCTTCCGTGACCGGTGGGCACCGCAGGGACTGGAGTGCATCATTGACGCCGAGAATGGCATTTTAATTTGAGTTTTGTGATTATTTATCTGGTGTCAATAAGGTTATTCTAAAAATGTAAATATGTATATAAAGGGGGCCTGAGGAATAAAGGCCCCCTCGACATGAAAAATATAAAAGGGGCCTGGGGTATAAAGGCCACCTTATATTAAAAAAAACGAAAAACAAACGGGGGTTCGATACAGAGTAAAACCCCCTCTACACTGTCCTCATTAAACACTCCCAGGACAGGGACAGCACTGGGATTAGCTGCTCTCTGATTTGGGAGCCTGAGTGCATCAACGAGGTGCAGCTGACTGTGGCTATGTGCACAGGTTGGGTGCTGCAGGCTGTGTGACTGCTGCAAGAGGGAGATTCAAACTGAAACAAAAGTTTGTTCCAAATTTCAACAAAGGAAGGAAGGCAGAGAACTGGAAGCTTTTTTGTGAGTTTGTTTTATCCTGAAGTCTTTTTCATTGATTGTTGGGGGTGGGGAAAGAAGAGACCTGAAGACCTTGGGTGGGGCTGCATTGTTCAATAGGGAGCTCCTGTGTTTAACATCTTTGGATCGGGAGCTCCCTCCCCACCACAACTACTAAGGCTGGGACAGCTGGAGCTGCCCAGGTGAAGAGACTTCTCTTCTCTTTTCTCTTATCTGAACATCGAAGGAGGCGTGTGCCTTGGCAGCTTACAGCTGACCCAGGTGAAGACATCACCCCACCCTCCCAACTGGAAGACCAGCTATAAGACTTCTTTAAAATACCAACAAAGACTGATTCCTCCTGGCCTTCCTCTCCCTCAGCCTCTTCCCCTGTGCTACATCCTTTAAGTATTGCTTTTTTGATATATTGTACTTGCTGTTTTATTTTCTCTCAGCAAAGTGCCTGTAACTCTTCTACCCCATGACTTCTCCATCCTCTCCGGTGGCGGGGTCCTCCTATGCTGCAGCAGCTACGACGGCTGCTACTGTGGCCCCATCACCATTTAACATCTTAATATCAAAGCATGGGGTGAAGAGTTACATCCATCCTAATATGACTATTGAGGCTTGTGTTAAGGCAATGGCCGTGGTTGTCGGCCCCTCGGCCATTGTTGCAGCCTCAAAGATGTATGGGAAGGCTGTGTTCTTCCTGAAGACCGAGCGGGCTGTGTCCTTCGCCCTAAGTACGGGGCTCACTGTGGGTGGGATTTTCCTGCCAGTGGACCCTCTGGGGGCCATTGCACATCAGGTAATCTTGTCGAACGTCCTACCCTTCATTCCTGATGAGCTCCTCCTCCCCCACCTACACCATCTGGGAGAGGTGAGGTCAGGGATCACCCCAGTCCCGTTCGGTCTTCGGGAGCACAGCCACCGACATGTGTACTCCTTCCGTCGCCAGCTATTCATGCAGCTGGCGCGGGAGGAGGTCTTGGAGGGCCTCTTCGGTATAGAGTTTCAGGGGACGGCCTACCGCGTTTTCTGGACCTCGGATGGGGCGCAGTGCCACGTCTGCAAGCGGGTGGGTTATGTTCGTAAGAACTGCCCCAACCTCCTGGCCGCCAGCTCCACCTCGGCGGTGCAGAGTGGTTCCACAGCACCTGCTCCCACTGCCCCCACACATCCAATAGACACCGCTCGATCGGTTCCGGAGGCTGTGGCTTTCACAGCCTCCGGCGGGGAGGGGTGCGTCCGTCCAAGCGGAAGGAATACGCAGGGAAAAAAGAAACATCATGAGGCGCGTCCCCTAGACACTTTGACTCAACCCGAGCCTGAGTTAAGCCCAAAGCCCATTCCCATGGAATCCACCTGTCACAGGGCTGGGCTCAGGCCCAGGGTGACTAAAAAGGGAAAAAAAGGTGCGGAGGCGGAGGCCTCTGATGGCATGGAGGTCATCGGGGACCTGGGATGGAGGGTGCTGCACAGAGCAGTCCCGTGCAATAGACTTTTAAGTAGGTTCACGGACTTCCAGGTCGCCTGTACTTTCTGCGGCCTGAACGAGTCTGTGTTCCACGTTTACACAGAGTGTGCGAGGTTGCAGCCCCTCTTTGAGTATTTGAAGGGGCTGCTCCTCAAATTCTGGCTGCACTTCAGTCCCACGCTCCTGATCTTTTGGCACCCGGTGCAGAGGGGCTTGGGCCGGGTGGAGGATCTCCTCGTCAGTCTGCTCCTGGGCCTGGCCATGGTGGCAATTCACAGGTCCAGGTTGCGGGCCGCCCGTGGTTACGTTCGCGTCCGGGTGTACTTGGAGAAGGGGCATGCGGTGTCCGCCGGTACGCTTGAGGCCTTCCGCGACCGGTGGGCACCGCAGGGACTGGAGTGAATTGCCGACGCCGAAAATGGCATTTTAATTTGAGTTTTTGTTTATTTCTGTTTTTAATAGTTATTTTAAAAAATATAAGTGTGTATATAAAGGGGGCCTGAGGAATAAAGGCCCCCTCGACATAAAAAAACGGGGGTTAGATGCAGAGTAAATCTCCCTCTACACTGTCCTCATTAAACACTCCCCATGACAGGTACATCACGGGGGTTAGATACAGAGTGAATCTCCCTCTACACTGTCCTCAGTAAACACTCACCATGACAGGTACATCACGGGGGTTAAATACAGAGTAAATCTCCCTCTACACTGTCCTCATTAAACACTACCCATGACAGGTGCATCACGGGGGTTAGATATAGAGTAAAGCTCCCTCTACACTGTCCTCATTAAACACGCCCCATGACAGGTACATCACGGGGGTTAGATGTAGAGTAAAGCTCCCTCTACACTGTCCCCATCAAACACTTCCAGGACAGGTACAGCACGGAGTTAGATACAGAGTAAAGCTCCCTCCTCACTGTCCCCCATCAAACACTCCCAGGACAGGTACAGCACTGGGATTGGCACCTCTGTGATTGGGAATACTGGGTGCCTCAACGAGGTGCAGCTGACAGTGCTGCAGTCAGTTGCTGGAGGTGCTGCTGGAGAGGGAGTGCTGAGGAGACACTGCAAAAACTTTTCAACAACTTTTGCTGCAGAGGAGGAAAGACTTTTGGATTAAGCCTGTATTTCGAGGTGGGTGTTGAGCACCAGACTCTTACTTTATTTGGACTGTTGTGGGAGGTGGAAGAGGCCAGAAGAACAAGGGGTGGGGGCTATACAATTCTGCAGGGAGCTGTGCAGTTGCACTAAAGTTGCAGCGAAGCTTCCTCCCCACCGCAATTGCCCAGCCTGAGTCAGCTGAAGCTGCCTGGGTAATATACAGAAGGGGATAAATAGTGCCTGGGCAGCTTCAGCTGACCCAGGTGAAGACGTCTCCCACAACCAGAAGACCAGGAGTATTCACACTGCTCAGAGTACCACCATTTCAGGAGAGAAAAAAAAGCAAAGTCATCGCTTGCAGCCTGTCTTGCCCCTTTCCTGTGTACCCTCAGCCTCTCGGCAAACCTCCTAGTTGGTTTCTTTGTTTGTTTGTTTGTTTGCTTGCCTGCAATTTGGGGGTGGGTTTGGCTCTTGAGCCATTGCAAGCCCATCATCACCGGTGGCGGGGCCTTCTCATATCTATGCGGCTGTAGCCTCTGTGGCCAACCGTGTGACCCCGTCACCTTTTAAATTTATTACTTGAAACCATGGGGTAAAGAGCTACCCCCACCCCAATATGTCCATAGAGGCCTGTGTAAGGGCAATGGCCGAGGTTGTCGGCCCCTCGGCCATTGTGGCAGCCTCAAAAATGTACGGGAACGCTGTGTTCTTCCTGAAGAACGAGCGGGCCGTGTCCCTGGCCCTGAATAAAGGGCTCACTGTGGGTGGGACTGTCATGCCGGTGGACCCTCTGGGGGCCACTGCGCAGCAGTTAATGTTCTCAAACGTCCCGCCCTTTATTCCCAGTAGGCTCCTCCTTCCCCACCTGCACCACATGGGGGAGGTGAGGTCGGGGATCACCCCCGTCCGGCTTGGTCTTCGGGAGCACAGCCTCCAACATGTCACCTGCCCATTTACCTCCTCTCTCCTCACTATCCCAGGCCCCAAATACTCCTTTCAGGTGAAGCAGCGATTTACTTGTACTTCTTTCAATGTAGTATACTGTATTCGCTCCTCACAGTGTGGTCTCCTCTACATTGGGGAGACCAAGCGCAGACTGGGTGGCCGCTTTGCGGAACATCTCCGCTCAGTCCGCAAGCAGGACCCTGAGCTTCCGGTAGCTTGCCATTTCAACACTCCCCCCTGCTCTCATGCTCACATCTCTGTCCTGGGATTGCTGCAGTGTTCCAGTGAACATCAACGCAAGCTCGAGGAACAGTATCTCATCTACCGATTAGGCACACTACAGCCTGCCGGACTGAACATTGAGTTCAATAATTTCAGAGCATGACAGCCCCCCATTTTACTTTCATTTTTAGTTATTTTTTCTTCCTTTTTTTTAACATTCTTTTTTACATTTTTTACAATTTTTTTTTTGCATTTATTCCATTTCATCTTCGTTTGTTCAGTTTGCTTACCCACTGTTTTTTTCAGGTTTTTTTTTCAGGTTTGCTCTTGCTGCTGTTCAATATTCACTGTATTTACACCTAATCTGTACTAATACTTTGTCTTTCAACACACCATTAACATATTGTTTGCCCTTGTTCCGTGACCTTTTGGTCAGCTATGTGGCCTGATCCAATCTGCACCTTCTCCTTTGTTATCTCTTGCCCCACTCCCACCTCACGTGCTTATAATCTGTGACTTTTCTAATATTTGTCAGTTCCGAAGAAGGGTCACTGACCCGAAACTTTAACTCTGCTTCACTTTCCACTGATGCTGCCAGACCTGCTGAGTGATTCAAGCATTTCTTGCTTTTGCTCTAACATGTCTACTCCTTCCGCCGCCAGTTATTTATGCAGCTGGCGCAGGAGGAGGACTCGGAAGGCCAGTTTGATGTGCAGTTCCAGGGGACGGCCTACCGTGCCTTTTGGACCTCGGATGGGGCGCGATGCCATGTCTGCAAGGGGATGGGGCATGTTCGTAAGAACTGCCCCAACCTCCCGGCCGCCAGCTCCACCTCGGCGGCCCAGGGTTCTCCCGCCACCCCAACACATCCAACAGACAGGGCTCAGTCAGTTCCGGAGGCTGTGGTTTTCAAAGCCTCCTGCGGGGAGGGGAGTGCCCGCCCGAGTGGAAGGAAGACGCGGAGGCAAAAAAAACATCAAGAGGCGCGTCCCCTGGACACATTGAAACAACCCGAGCCTGAGCTCAGCCCAAAGCCCGTTCTCACGGAATCCACCTGTCCCAGGGCTGGAATCAGGCCCAGGGTGACTAAAAAGAAGGCGGGTGCGGAGTCGGAGGCCTCTGATGACATGCAGGTCTCTGAGCCTCTGCGCTCTGGTGGGAAAAAGAGGAGAAGGCACCCCTCCACAGTAATGACACAGGGCCCTGAGGTCCAGGGCCCATCTGTTGGAGGGCAGCTGTCTCCTGTTTCGGGTCCCCAGGTTTCCCCAACCGCCACCACCAAGGCTGCAATGTCTGGGCAAGAGCACCCGATACCTCAGGATGGAGGGGAGAGGAAGGCCCCGTTACATGAGGCCCCTCCTGAAAGAGTAAGTGGGGCCCTGCTTGTGGTGGGGGAGCCCGGGGACGCCGCGCATTCTGCCACTGCTACTGGGTCGGGTGCCCTGAGTGAAGGGGAGGGCGAGGCCCCAGAGGGTTGGCCCTCCCAGCCGGAGTCCACCACCAGCCAGGAGACACCCGACCCGGTTACAACTGAGAATGCTGCTCCATCTGCTGGGCCTGTGGGTGCTGGCGAAGCGGGAGATGGCCTCCTCTCTCCGCCTCCGGTATCGGCTCTGGCTGGATTTCTGGAGTCAGGAACTTCTCTCTCCCCAGGACCACACGTTGGCCTGGGACGGAGCTGGAGGGGGGTCCCGCACAACCCGTGCCGCCTCTCGGAAATGCCCTCCGTGCCATTCCAATCGGCGCGGAGGGGTTTCCTGTACGGGCTGCTCCTTCACACTCTCCACTTCCTCGCCCTCGTCAGCCGGCCGGACACGCCCTGGCGGTCCGCGTTGCCATCTGGCGGCGAGGGGTAACACCGATGGAGGTCTCTCTACGCGGGAGTCTTCCCCCTTTACATCGGGGACCTGGGATGGAGGGTGCTGCACAGAGCAGTCCCGTGCAATAGACTTTTAAGTAGGTTCACGGACTCCCAGGCCGCCTGTACTTTCTGCGGCCTGGACGAGTCCGTGTTCCATGTTTATACCAATTGTGCGAGGTTGCAGCCCCTCCTTGAGTATCTGAAGGGGCTGCTCCTCAAATTCTGGCTGCACTTCAGTCCCACGCTCCTGATCTTTGGGCACCTGGTGCGGAGGGGCTTGGACCGGGAGGAGGATCTCCTCGATGGTCTGCTCCTGGGCCTGGCCAAGGTGGCAAATCGCAGGTCCAGGCTGCGGGCCGCCGGTGTGTCCGTCCTCCCCGATTGCCTGCCCCTCTTCCACGGTTATGTTCGCGCCCGGGTGCCCCTGGAGAAGGAGCATTCGGTGTCCGCCGGTACGCTTGAACCTTCCACGACCGGTGGGCACAGTAGGGACTGGAGTGCATTGTCAAGGCCGAAAATGGCATTTTAATTTGAGTTTTTGTTTATTTCTGTTTTTAATAACGTAATTTTAAAAAACATAAGTGTGTATATAAAGGGGGCCTGAGGAATTAAGGCCCCCTCGACATAAAATATATAAAAGGGGCCTGGGGTATAAAGGCCACCTTTAAAAAAAAATGGGGGTTAGCTGCTTCCTAATTGGGACTCCAGAGTGCATCAACGAGGTGCAGCTGAGGGTGCTGAAGTCAGTTGCTGGAGGTGCTGCTGGAGAGGGAGTGCTGAGGAGAAACTGCAAAAACTTTGAACAACTTTTGCTGCAGAGGTTGAAAGACTTTTGGAATAAGCCTGTAATTCGAGGTGGGTGTTGAGCACCAGACTCTTATTTCATTTGGACTGTTGTGGGAGGTGGAAAGGGCCAGAAGAACAAGGGGTGGGGGCTACACAATTCTGCAGGGAGCTGTGCAGTTGCACTAAAGTTGCAGCGAAGCTCCCTCCCCACCGTAATTGCCCAACCTGAGTCAGCTGAAGCTGCCTGGCTAATATACAGAAGGGGATAAGTAGTGCCTGGGCAGCTTCAGCTGACCCAGGTGAAGACGTCTCCCCCAACCAGATGACCAGAAAAACGTAAGACCAAGTGTGCTGGCAGAGACTGTTTCAAGTGTGCTGTGTGCACCACCTCCAGAAAGGAAAAGAACGTCATCCCTTACAGCCTGTCTTTTCCTCTCCTCTATTCCCTCAGCCTCTCCCCTAACCTGTTGTTTGTTTGTTTTGAACATCTTAAAGTTATTTTCAAGCCTATAATTTGGGATGGGTTTAGCTCTTATACCCATGGCAAGCCCTTCATCACCGGGGGCGGGGCCCTCTCATACCTATGCAGCTTCAGCCTCTGTGGCTGCCCACGTGGCCCCATCACCCTTTAAATTAATATCATCCAGCCATGGGGTGAAGAGCTATCCCCACCCCAACATGTCCATTGAGGCCTGTGTGAAGGCAATGGCCGAGGCTGTCGGCCCCTCGGCCAATGTTGCGGCCTCAAAGATGTATGGGAAGGCTGTGTTTTTTCTAAAGACCGAGCGGGCGGTGTCCCTGGCCTTGAGTAAGGGGCTCACTGTGGGGGGAACCTTCCTGCCTGTGGATCCTCTGGGGGCCACTGAGCAGCGAATGTTGTTGTCAAATGTCCCGCACTTCATTCCCAGTGAGCTCCTCCTCCCCCACCTGCAACAACCTCGGCGGCCCAGGGTGGTTCCACAGCAGCTCCTCCCAGCCCACCCCCACAGATTCAACGGAGGCTGTGGTTTTCACAGCCTCCAGCGGGGAGGGGAGTGCCCGTCCGAGTGGAAGGAAGATGTGGAGGAAACAGAAACATCTACATCTGGGGGAGGTGAGGTCGGGGATCACCCCAGTCCAGCTTGGTCTTCGGGAGCACAGCCTCCGGCATGTCTACTCCTTCCGCCGCCAGTTATTTATGCAGCTGGCGCGGGAGGAGGTCTTGGAGGGCCAATTTAATGTGGATTTCCAGGGGATGGCCTACCGCATCTTTTGGACCTCGGACGGGTCGTGGTGCCACATCTGCAAGGGGGTGGGGCACGTTCGTAAGAAGTGCCCCAACCTCCCGGCCGCCAGCTCCACCTCGGCGGCCTAGGGTGGTTCCACAGCACCTCCTCCCAGCCCACCCCCACAGATCCAACGGAGGCTGTGGTTTTCACAGCCTCCAGCGGGGAGGGGAGTGCCCGTCCGAGTGGAAGGAAGACGCGAAGGAACAAGAAACATCAAGAGGCGCGTCCCCTGGACAGATTGGCACAACCCGGGCCTGAGCTCAGCCCAAACCCCGTTGCCACAGAATCCACCTGTCCCAGGGCTGGGCTCAGGCCCAGGGTGACTACAAGAAAGAAAGGTGCGGAGGCGGAGGCCTCTGATGACATGGAGCTCTCTGAGCCTCCACGCCCTAGTGAGAAAAATAGGAGAAGGCACCCCTCCACAGAGAGAACAAGGGGCTCTGAGGTTCAGGGTCCCTCTGTTGGAGGGGAGCTGTCTCCTGTTTCGGGTCCTCAGGTTCCCCCTACCACCACCACCAAAATCAAGGCTGCAAAGTCTGGGCAGGAGCTCCCTATTACTCAGGATGGACTGGAGGGGGAGACAACTGTACATGTGGCCCCTCCAGGGGAAGCCAGTGGAGCCCTGCTTGCTGTGGGGGATCCTGGGGACGCCGCCCATTCTGCGACTGCCACTGGGTCGGGTGCCCTGAGTAGAGGGGAGGGCGGGGCCCCAAACGATAGGTACTCCCAGCCGGGGTCCACCACCAACCAGCAGACACCCGACCCGGTTATAACCGAGAATGCTGCCCCATCTGCTCCGGCTGGATTTCTGGAGTCGGGAACTTCTGTCTCCCCTGGACCACTCATTGGCCTGGGGACGGAGGTGGAGGGGGGTCCTGAACTGCTGGCGCCCACAGGTTCCAGTTTCACAATAGAACCCAGAGAGGACTCCTCCGCCATCGATCCTGGGTGTGGGATCGTTATGGAGGCGGGATCAGCTGGCGCGGCCGGGATGTCTGCCCCACAGTGTGTGGTGGATGTGTCGGCCGCTGGCGGTGACGACCCGGAGGAGGATGGGGATTCGATGCGGGGCACGGAGGATGATCTTGATTCCATCGCCAGTGACGTGGTGGAGTCCCTCGTGCCTCCCACCGAATCTCCTCTCATCCCCACGGCGGAACTCCGGGATTTCCTCGCGGTTTGCAGGGGTTGCCAGGATAAATATCAGCTGGCCCTCGGCCGTTGGTCGAATCTGGCGCTGATCATCCAGTCCGTCCGTGCCACCCTGAAGAAAGCGGGCAAGCGCGCGGGCGTGAAACTGGTTGAGAGGCGCCGTTTTAATGTGTTCCTCAATGGGTTGCTGGGGGAGTGGAAGGCCAGGTACACTTCCACTCCCTCCTCACAGTGAGGTGTTGGTGACGTGTTTTAAGTACCTTTGACCTGAAGATAACCATAGCCAGCCTCAACATCAATGGCAGCAGGGTGTCTCACCGCAGATTTCACAATCTCTCAGTCCTCAGGGAAGGGAGATACGGGTGAGCTTTCTGCAGGAAACACACACCGTTCCGGGAGACAAAGCCACCTGGCTCCTGGAGTGGCAGGGTGGGGTCTACATGTGTCACCTCACCCCTATTTCTAGTGGGGTGGCTATCTTGTTGACCCCGTCTTTTCAGCCGGAGATCTTGGGGGTCCAGGAGCAAATGCCGGGACACTTGCTCCACCTCACCATTCGCCTGGGTACCGTGCCGCTCCACTTTGTGGACGTGTACGCCTCCAGGCCCGGCGCATTGCAAGCACGCTTCTTTGAAGAAGTGTCCGCTCTCTTGAGCTCCATCGACAGGGGGGATTTTAACTGCACCCTCGAGGTGGGGGATCGCTCCGGTCCCCAAAACGGCCAAGCGTCGGTGGAGAAGTTGAGGGGACTGATCAGCTCCCTTAACTTGGTGGACGTCTGGCGCAATCTCCATTCCGACTCCAGCGCCTTCACTTGGATTTCTGGAGGAGGAGGGTCGCGAATCCAACGGGTTAACTATTCGCAGGCGTGCGTCTCCCGTGTCTCGGCGGCCTCCATGCGGTTGGTGCCGTGCTCGGACTACCACCTGGTGTTGGTGGAATTCACTCCACTCCGCACGCGGGCGGGGTCGGCGTACTGGCACTTTAACAAGCGGCTGCAGGACGACAAGTGATTTCGGGCTTCGTTCTGTCCATTCTGGGCCGACTGGAGAAGGAAGCAGGGGGGCTTCCCCTCCTTGAGACTTGGAGTCCCGCCTCAGACATGCCGTCGTGGACCCGGCCCTGTGGCAGGCTTACAAAGAGAGGAAGGGCACGATGAGGGACCTGCAGCTTGCAGGGTCCCGAGTTGTGTACGTGAGGTCGCGGATCCAGATCCTGGAAGATTTAGACCGCGCCTCACCCTTCTTCTACTCGCTGAAATAATGGTGGGGTGTCCGTAAGCAGCTCGTTGAGATGCTGGCCGACGACGGATCCTCCATCACGGATCCGGAGGGAATGGCCCTCCTGGTGCATACTTATTACAGTGCGTTGTTCTCTCCGGATCCGTCCAGCGAGGACGCGTGCAGAGATTTGTGGGAGGAACTGCTGCAGGTCAGCCTGGAGGGCGCTGAAGCATTGGAGGCTCCGATCATGTTGGCGGAACTGACAGGCGTCCTCCACCAGCTCTCAAGGGGCAAATCCCCAGAGCTGGATGGGTTGACCGTGGAGTTCCTCGGGGCGTTCTGGGACATCCTGGGGGACGATTACGCGCGGGTCCTGGGGGAAAGCCTGGTGACCGGAGAGATGCCCCTCTCATTTCGCAGGGCAGTCATTGTCCTGCTGCCAAAGAGGGGCGATCTCTGCCTGCTTAAAAACTGGCGTCCGGTCTCCCTCCTCAGCACGGATTATAAGATCTTTGCCCGGGCTATGTCTATCCGCCTGGACTCCATGCTGGCCCACATGATCCACCCCGACCAGTCCTAAACGGTCCCAGGCCGGTCCATTCAGGACAACATCCACCTGGTCCGGGACCTGATCCATCTTTCTCAGAGGACTTGTCAGTCGGTCGCCTTTCTCTCCCTCGATCAGGAAAAGGCGTTCGACAGTTTGGATCACCAATACCTTTTCGGAACTCTGCGCACTTTTGGACTCAGGCCACATTTCGTGGCCCGGGTCCGACTTTTATACGCCGCCACAGAGTGACTAGTCAATGTTAACGGGTCCTTGACGTCGCCCCTTCGCTTTGGGAGAGGAGTGCATCAGTGATGCCCCATGTCCGGCCAATTTTAAACCATCTGCGTGGAGCCCTTCCTGTGCCTGCTTCGCAGGAGGTTGACGGGATTGGCTCTGCACGAGCCGGCCATGCGGGTCCTCCTCTCGGCTTCCGCCGACGACGTGCTCCTCGCGGTCACAGATCCCGTTGACTTGCGGAGGATGTGCGACTGCCAGCAGACCTTTTCTGCCGCGTCTTCTGCGAGGATCAATTGGGAGAAATGTTCCAGACTCCTGGTGGGTCAGTGGCGGGTGGACTCCCTGCTGAAGGAGATGACACCTTTTGTGTGGAACACCACGCACCTCCTCTATCTGGAAGTCCACCTTAGCACCGCTGAGGAAGCCTGGCCGGCAAACTGGCAGGAGTTGGAGGCAAAATTCACCACTCGGTTGGGGCGCTGGACAGGACTGCTCCGAGTGATTTCCTACAGGGGCCGAGCGTTGGTCATAAACCAACTGGTGGCCTCCATGCTGTGGTACTGGTTGGTCACTTTGGCCCCGCCCCCTGTATTTGCCACCAAGATCCAGAAGAAACTCGTCGATTTCTTATGGGGCAAGAGGAAACACTGGGTCTCTGCCGCAGTCCTGAGTCTCCCGATCGAGGAGGGCGGTCAGTCGCTGGTGTGCGTCCGCACCCAGGCTGCGACTCTCCGCCTTCGGACCCTGCAGAGATACCTGTACGTCGAGCGTCCTCCCAGATGGTGTGCGCTGGCGACGTATTTTTTCCGCCAGTGTCAATGCCTTCAAGACGACACGCAGCTCCCGATGGAGTCCGTTAGCCACGCCTCTCTGAGGGAGTTGCCTGTCTTTTACCGGGATCTTTTCTGAGTCTGGAACAGGGTCGCCTCCAGTCAGGACGCTCCCCCGCCGGCGGAGAGGAGCGCCTCGGCTGTCCGGGCGGCCGACTCCTGGGACGGTCCGGCGGGCGGAGGAATAGCCGAAACCCCCCGGGACGCCCCTCACTGCGGGTGGCGAGGGGGCTCGGGAGTGCGGAGCGATCCCGGCCGAGCTGACTCCCGCTCGGCCGGAACTGCTCTTCGGACCCAGGCCCCGAAACCCTCCTCGGGAGCCGGTCCCGCACAACCCGAGCCACCTCTCAGAAATGCCCTCCGTGCCATTCCAATCGGCGCGGAGGGGTTTCCTGTACGGGCTGCTCCTGCACACTCTCCAATTCCTCGCCCTCGTCAGCCGGCCGGACACACCCTGGCGGTCCGCGTTGCCATCTGGCGGCGAGGGGAAACCGCGATGGAGGTCTCTCTACGTGGGAGTCTTCCCCCTTTACATCGGGGACCTGGGGTGGAGGGTGCTGCACAGAGCAGTCCCGTGCAATAGGCTTTTAAGTAGGTTCAGGGACTCCCAGGCCACCTGTACTTTCTGCGGCCTGGACGAGCCCGTGTTCCACATTTATACGGAGTGTGCGAGGTTACAGCCCCTATTTGAGTATCTGAAGGGGCTGCTCCTCAAATTCTGGCTGCAGTTCAGTCCCACGCTCCTGATCTTTGGGCACCCTGTGCGGAGGGGCTTGGGCGGGGAGGAGGATCTCCTCGTCGGTCTGCTCCTGGGCCTGGCCAAGGTGGCAATTCACAGGTCCAGGTTGCGGGTCGTCGGGGGGTCCGTCCTACCCGATTGCCTGACCCACTTCCGCGGTTACGTTCGCGCCCGGGTTTCCCTGGAAAAGGAGCATGCGGTGTCCGCCGGTACGCTTGAGGCCTTCCGTGACTGGTGGGCACCGCAGGGACTGGAGTGCATTGTCGACGCCGAGAATGGCATTTTAATTTGAGTTTTTTGTTTATTTATCTGGTTTTAATAAAGTTATTTTAAAAATATAAGTATGTATATAAAGGGGGCCTGAGGAATAAAGGCCCCCTCGACATATAAAATATATATAATGGGGGCCTGAGGAATAAAGGCCCCCTCGACATAAAAGAAAAAAAATAAAACGGGGTTCGATACAGAGTCAAGCTCCCTCTGCACTGCCCCATCAAACTCTCCCAGGTTAGGTACAGCACGGGGTTAGATTCAGAGTAAAGCTCCCTCTACACTTCCCCATCAAACTCTCCCAGGTTCGGTACAGCACGGGGTTAGATACAGAGTAAAGCTCCCTCTACACTTCTGCATCAAACTCTCCCAGGATAGGTACAGCACGGGGTTAGATACAGAGTAAAGCTCCCTCTGCACTTCCATATCAAACACATACAGTGCAGGGATGGCACGGGTTTACAAACAGAGCAACTGTTAATCTATCTATTCTATCTCTGTTACAAGGTTAGTTTGGAGAAGCTGGAGTTGTTCTCCCTGGAGTAAAGGAGATGAAGAGAGATGTGATAGAGCTGTACAAGATTATGATAGGCTGAGATAAGATAGACATGGAAAAACTGTTCCCATTCATTGATGAAACACGGACCAGGGAACACAGATGGGAGGTTTTGGGTAAGAGATGCAGGGGGAATATGAGGAAGAACTTTTTTACACAGTGGATGGCAATGAGCTGGAACTCATTGCGCATGAGTGTGTTGGAAGCCGAGACAATCAATGATTTCAAAAGGAAACTGGATGGACACCTGAAGGAAATGAACTTGCAGGGATACGGGGATTGAGGAGGAGTGGGAATGACTGGATTGTTCCAGATTGAGCTGGCATGGAGGGTTAGAATGGCCTCCTTTTATGTCGGAAATTACTTTATGACTACACCGATTTCTACGTCTCTATGTTGGATACGGCACTTGCTCCTGCCTCTCAAGATCCAGATACATAGATGCTCAATGAAACTGTGATCTTAACATCCACTGACAGCTCCGTCCTCACCCTGGTGTGAGGCTCCAGGTCGGGTTACAGGAGGTGACACAGCTCTGTGACCACCTCCTTATTGAATCAGAGTCACCTCACACACTGCTCCTGGGTTAGGTCTAGTTAGGAAAGGTGCTCTTGGAAAACCCGGGGTGGGAAGGGCAGAGCCCCCTCCTCCTCTCTTTAGAGAGCTTCCCCTCTCTGCAGCCTCTGCTCCATTTGTTGGTCATGATACAGACCCAGAGAAAATTTAACTACAGTTCCCATACCTCGTCCAGTGTTGGGTCACCAAATCCTCTGTCCTCCCTGAATGTCTGCAGCAGCTCAAAACACAACCTCCAGAAAACCATCCACAGCACCTCTGCCAACTTTACAATAGCACCTGTACGTTGGATACCTGGTTCTTTTAAATAACACCAGCGGGGGTTCCTTGTGCTGCTGAATGTATGTTCAGCTGAGAGTGACTAACACAGGCGGTCTGTGGACAGGCACAGACCAAGTTTCAAAGATGTGCATCAAAGCTGTCGGTATGGCAGATTGACGTCAATTCAAACCCTTCCTCACACTAACAGCACATGCACAGTATACCCAGGCTAGTTCCCTGCCCAGCATGGGGCACTGTGCTGGCCACACTAGAAGTGGCCGGCTGTGGCGTTCACATCATTTTACAGATCCAGGTTTCCATAGCGTTGGCACCAGTGCCGTCATGGAGTGAAAATCACAGCAGGGAAGAAATAGAGAGAGTGAAAACAGCTCACTTCTAAAAGGGGAATTGGAAAAAGACTTGAAGGCATAATATTTTCAAGAATATGTGACATGGAAGGGAAATGTGACTAATTTGAGGGGTGAGACCATGGAGGGATTCAAACACAAGAATGAGAATATTAAAATTAAGGTGCTGCCAGACCCGGAGCCAATGTAGATCAGTGAGCACAGGGGTAATGGGTGATCGGGATTTGGTCTGAGTTAGGATACAGGCAGCAGAGTTATGGATGGGCTGTGGTTTATGCAGGTTGATATCTGGGAGGGTAACCAGGATAGAATTGGAATAGTTAAGTGTGGATTTAACAACGGCACAGATGAGTGATTATTAGCAGATGGGCAGAGGTGGTGATGGGTGATATTACAGAGGTTTTAGTAGGTAGGGTTGGTGATCGGTGGAATATGGCAATGAACTCAGCTCAGGTATAAATATAACACAGAGGTTCCAAACATTCTGTTTCAGCCTCAGACATTGGATAGGGAGGGGAATGCAGAAAGTGGATGCAGAGTGGAATGTGAGACAGAGTCTGAAGACTGTGGCTTAAGTCTTCCCAAGATTTACATGACAAGAACACTAAATCAGTGAAATATGATTTATAGAACAAATAGTTGGATACAGAGACTTACCAGGGACACCAATAATAGCGAGGATGGGATAGTAAATCGTTTGAATCATCTGCAGAGCATAACGGATCCGTAAATCTAATGTTATCCAAAAATAATCTGCAGTAACGAGGCTAAACCAATAGGAGAAACTCCTGCTGTCCATTGTTTTAACATTCCAATCTATTGTTCTCAGATTCTGACCCATTGTTGTACCATTTCAATCTGTTGTTCTCAGATTCTGATCCATTGTTGCAACATTCCAATCTATTGTTCTCAGATTCTGATCTCTCCTTTCTCGCTCTCTGGTGCCGCTGATCTCTGTTAGTGCCGGGGGTGATGTTCCCACTGACACTATTAGCCCGCACATTGGAAGAAGTCCGTTATTAATAGAAGAGGAAATCCCTCCAGTGACACAATTAGGGTCCTAGGAGACTGACGTTAATTACAGTCAATGAACAAACAGGTTCAGTTAACACCTTTTAATCCAACACTTCTTATGCCACAATAGTGTTGAAGATTTACCCAGTCCAGATGGAATAGATGAGGTTTGTTGCGAGAAGGAATGTGGAAATAGCAGAGGCACTGGCCAGAAGCTTTCAATCCTCTTTGGATCTGGGAGTGATGACAAAGGACTGGAGGGTTGTAAATGTTACAAGCTGTTTAAATAAGGAGACATTAGATAAACCCGATAACTACTGACAAGTCAGTCTAATGTCAGTGGTTGGAAATTTCTAGAGGCCGTGACCCAGTGCAAAAATATATCATTCTTGGGAAAACATGTGATATTAAATGACAAACAGTACGGATTGGTTAATGGAAAATTATGTCTGATAATTTTGATCAAGTTTGTTGATGACCTAACTGTGAGTGTTAACGAGGATAGTGTGTTTCCTGTTATGTATCTGGACTATCAAAAGGCCTGTGATTAAATGACATTTCATAGACTTGTAATGAAAAATAGAACACATGGATTAATGTGAGAGTGATAGTGTGGATATGACACTGAATCAGGGACAGAAAGGAGAGAGAAGTGGTGAACAGACATTGTTCAGACTGGGGGAGGGGGAGTATACAGTGCTATTTCTCAGGGGTCAGAATTAAAACCAGTGCTCTTCCTGACATATAGATAAATATACAAGTGACATAAACTTATATGTAAAACAACATAATTGAAACTCTTTCAGATGACATGACACTTATAAATAAGGGAGGCAAAGGGGCAGACCACAAAATTACCCGATCTCACAGATTTTGATTATTTTTAATTTATTCTGGGCTCTAATCCGAATAGAAATTTAGTACTCACTCTATAATTTATTTCTGTGTGATTTGCATGTCTCTGTGTGTGTGTATATGAATGTGTGTATGTTTATTATTTTATATAGATTCAGTTTAGATTGTTAAGTATAATAAACTCACCTCTTGATGCTTCTTCTTTGGCCACCTTATCTCGAGAGACAATGGGTAAGCGTCTGGAGGTGGTCAGTGGTGTGTGGAGCAGCGCCTGGAGTGGCTATAAAGACCTATTCTAGAGTGACAGACTCTTCCACAGGTGCTGCAGAAAAATGTGATTGTCGGGGCTGTTACACAGTTGGCTCTTCCCTTGCACCTCTGTCTTTTTTCCTGCCAACTGCTAAGTCTCTTCGACTCTCCACTCTTTAGCCCCGCCTTTATGGCTGCCCGCCAGCTCTGGCGAACGCTGGCAACTGACTCCTATGACTTGTGATCAATGTCACAGGATTTCATGTCGCGTTTGCAGACGTCTTTAAAGCGGAGTCATGGACGGCCGGTGGGTCTGATACCAGTGGCGATCTCGCTGTACAACATGTCTTTGGGGATCCTGCCATCTTCCATGCGGCTCACGTGGCCAAACCATCTCAAGCGCCGTTTACTCAGTAGTGTGTATAAGCTGGGGATGTTGGCCGCCTCGAGGACTTCTGTGTTGGAGGTATGGTCTTGCCACCTGATGCCAAGTATTCTCCGGAGGCAGCGAAGATGGAATGAATTGAGACGTCGCTCTTGGCTAACATACGTTGTCCAGGCCTCGCTGCCATAGAGCAAGGTACTGAGGATACAGGCCTGATACACTCGGACTTTTGTGTTCTGTGTCAGTGCGCCATTTTCCCACACTCTCTTGGCCAGTATGGACATAGCAGTGGAAGCCTTTCCCATGCGCTTGTTGATTTCTGCATCTAGAGACAGGTTACTGGTGATAGTTGAGCCTTTGTAGGTGAACTCTTGAACCACTTCCAGTGCGTGGTCGCCAATATTGATGGATGGAGCATTTCCGACGTCCTGCCCCATGATGTTCCTTTTCTTGAGGCTGATGGTTAGGCCAAATTCATTGAAGGCAGCCGCAAACCTGTCGATGAGACTCTGAAGGCACTCTTCAGTGTGAGATGTTAAAGCAGCATCGTCAGCAAAGAGGAGTTCCCTGATGAGGACTTTCCGTACTTTGGACTTCGCCCTTGGACAGGCAAGGTTGAACAACCTGCCCCCTGATCTTGTGTGGAGGAACATTCCTTCTTCCAAGGACTTGAACGCATGTGAAAGCAGTAGGGAGAAGAAAATCCCAAAAAGTGTGGGTGGAACAACACAGCCCTGTTTCACGCCACTCAGGATAGGAAAGGGGCCTGATGAGGAGCCACCATGTTGAATTGTGCCGTTCATATTGCCATGGAATGAGGTGATGATACTTAGTAGCTTTCGTGGGCATCCAATCTTTTCTAGTAGTCTGAAGACACCACGTCTGCTGACGAGACCAAAGGCTTTGGTGCGATCAATGAAAGCAATGTGGAGGGGCATCTGTTGTTCGCGGCATTTCTCCTGTATCTGACGAAGGGATAACACCATGTCAACGGTCAATCTCTCAGCACGAAAGCCACACTGTGCCTCAGGGTAGACGCGCTCGGCCAGCTTCTGGAACCTCTTGATTAAACTCAAGAAAACCTGTCTGATTGGTTCTTTCACGATCACAACAAAGGTAACAGTTAAAATACTCACTGAGATGGTCAACATGTCCACTGCTAAAAAGGAATAAGCCCCGCTGCAGTGTAATAAAAGATAGAACAAGAGGAGAGCCTGGGACCCCTCCTCACCTGGCTGTAACAGAAATCTGGAGGTTCTAGTGATCGTAACGCAACAACTAATGAGAAATTGGAAGTGTCACAGATGCACAGAGTTTTACAGTACAGAAACAGTCCCTTCGCCCCACGCTGTCTGTGCCAGCCATCAAGCCTGCCCATTCTAATCCCCTTTTCCAGCACTTGGCCCGTAACCTTGTATGCAATGGCATTTCAAGTGCTCATCTAAATACTTCTTAAATGTTGTGAGGGTTCTTGCGTCTACCATCTTTTCAGGTAGTAAGTTCCAGATTCCAGCCAACGTCTGAGTGAAATATTTTTTCCTCAAATTTCCTCTAAACCACTTGCCCCTCACCTTAATCAATACCCCCCGGTTATTGACACCTCTGCTAAGGGAAACGTTTATTCTTCTCTACGCTATCTGTGCGCCTCATAATTTTTCCTGCCTTCTGTCTCCCTCCATGTTTGAATAAAGGAGTTACATTGGCATAAAAGAGTTACATACAGAGTGAAGTAACTCGGTACAGGTTAAAATCCCTCTCTGTTGAAAAGTTGAGTAATGTAGCTGGACAGTTAGGGATTACTCTCCGTCCAAAAGCTCGGAAACTCGAAATCCTAAGACGTGTGGTCAACCATTTTTCACTTGAAGCTGAAGACTCAAACAGGATTAGAATCACTAACAGATAGTGTAATGTTAACTAAGGTAATCCTCGAAGAAAAGAGACTAGAATTCGAATTCCAGAGAGAGAGAGAAAGAGCAGAGTGAGTGTCAAGAAAGGGAAAAAGTGAGAGTGTTTCAGAAGGAGAAGGAGGAAAGGGAGTGGAGGCGGCTCAAACAACTGGAGGAAGACCCAATACACCCAGTGAAGGGATACTAGTGAGGGAGCTGCCCCTAGCTCAGGACCATGTGCTGAGCTCTTAAAGTTATCCCAGTTCATTCGAAAGTTCAATGAGGAGGATGCGGCAGAATTTTTTGTCACTTTTGAAAAACTTGCAAAGCAGCTGAAATGGCTGGCGGAGAACTGGATACTGTTTGTATTAGGCAAAGTAACAGGAAAAGCCCATGAGGTTTATTCACTGTTACCAGATAAAAGTTCATCAGATTATGAAATGAATAAAAACGCTATCCAGGGTGCATATGAGATAGTATCAGAAGCGTACCACCAAAAATTCGGAACACTACGAAAGTGGCCTGAGCGAACTTACCTCCAGTTTGAAAGAGTTAAGCAGCTTCGGAACATAGGAGCAGGAGCGGGCCATTCAGCCCATCTAGTCTGCCCCGCCATTCAATACGATTATGGGTTATCATCTATTTCAATTCCTTTTTACCACACTATCCCCATATCCCTTTATGTCATTTGTATTTAGAAATCTGTCAATCCCTGCTTCAAACATACTGAATGACTGAGCTTCCACAGCCCTCTGGGGTAGAGAATTCAAAAGATTCACAACCCCCTAAGTAAATAAATTTCTCCTCATCTCTGTCCTAAGTGACTTTCTCCTCATTTTAAAATTGTCTCTGCTGGTTCTAGACTCCCCAACCAGGGGAAACATCTTAGCTGCATCAACCCGTCTATCCATTTAATTATGTTGTAGGTTTCAATGAGATCACCTCTCATTAATCGAAGTTCTGGAGAATCCAGGCCCAGTTTTCCAAATCTCTTCATAGGACCGTCCTGCCATTCCAGTATCATGTCTAGTGAATCTTCGTTGCACTCCCCCTATGACAATAATATACTTCCCAAAGTAAGGGGAGCAAAGCTGCACACAGTACTCCAGGTGTGGTCTCACAAGGTTCCATATAATTGAAGCAAGACTTCACTACTCCTGTACTCAAATTCTCTTGTGATAAAGGCTAACATACCATTAGCCTTCTTAAGTGCTTGCTGTCCCTGCGTGTCAACTTTCAGTGACTTATTGACAAGGACACCCAGATCCCTTTGTACATCTACACTTTCTAGATTTAGGTTTTTTTTTAGATTAGAGATACAGCACTGAAACAGGCCCTTCGGCCCAACGAGTCTGTGCCGACCATCAACCACCCATTTATACTAATCCTACACTAACCCCATATTCCTACCAAACATCCCCACCTGTCCCTATATTTCCCTACCACCTACCTATACTAGTGACAATTTGTAATGGCCAATTTATCTACCAACCTGCAAGTCTTTTGGCTTGTGGGAGGAAACCGGAGCACCCGGAGAAAACCCACGCAGACACAGGGAGAACTTGCAAACTCCACACAGGCAGTACCCAGAATCGAACCCGGGTCCCTGGAGCTGTGAGGCTGTAGTGCTAACCACTGCGCCACTGTGCCGCCCCAAATTTCTTACCATTCAAGAAATACCCTGCACATCTATTCCACCTTCCAAAGTGGATAACCTCATATTTTCCACATTATATTACATCTGCCACGTTCTTGCCCTCTCACGAAGTCTGTCCAAATTCCCCTGAAGCCGCTTTGCATCTTCCTCACAACACATACATTCCCACATCTTTTTGTATCATCTGCAAACTTGGGAATATTACTCTGGTCCCCACATCTAAATCAATGATACATACTGTGAACAGATGGGGCCCAAGTACTTACCCAAATGTTTCCTTTTTACTTACCCCACTAGTCACAGCCTGCCAAAGCCAGAATAACCCATTTATTCTTACACTCTGTTTTATGCTTGTTAACCAATCCTTAATCCATGCCAGTATATTACGTCCTATGCCATGTGCTTTAATTTTACTAACCAACCTCTTGTGGGGGACTTTATCAAAAATTCATCTGAAAATCCAAATATACTACATCCACCCACTCCACTTTATCAATTCTGTTACTAATATCCTCAAAAAACTCCAACAGGTTCATCAAACATGATTTCCCATTCATAAATCTATGTTGACTATGTCCAATCAGATCATTATTATCCAATTATCCATTTATCACATCCTTTATGATAGATTCTACCATTTTCCCTACTATTGATGTCAGGCTAACAGGTCTGTAATTCCCCGTTTTCTCTCTCCCTCCCTTCTAAAATCGTGGGGTGACATTTGCGACCGTCCAATATGCTGGAACCGTTCCAGAAGGTGATCACCCATGCACCCACTGTCTCCATAGCTACCTCTGTCAACACTCTGGAATTTAGAATATCAGGTCCTTGGGATTTTTCAACCTTCAATCCCATTAATTTCTCCAACACAAACTTATTACTAATATTAATTTCCTTCGCTTCCTCATTCCCCCTAATCCCTTGGATCGCTAATTCTGGGAGATTTCTTGTGTCTTTCTCAGTGAAGACTGACACAAAGTGATCATTTAGCTTTTCTGCGATTTCTCGATTCCCCATTATAAATTCCCCTGACTCTGCCTGCAATGGAGACATACACGTCTTACCCAAACGTTTCCTTTTTACGTAGCTATAGAAGATTTTACAGTCCGTTTTGATGTTTGCCTCTGACTAGTAGATACGGAAAATCAGGATACAGCCCATATATGTAAACCTCAGAGCGGTGATCCTTCTCGAGGAGTTCAAAAACTCGCTGCCGCTCCCATTAAAACCCACACAGAGGAAAAAAAATGTTTGAAGAGCCAGGAAGGTTGCAATTCTGGATGATGATTTTTTTCCACGTACACAAGGCCTTAAGCCCAAAGGGAATGCATTCCCACGCCACCCCAAAGACCCGGGAATAAAAGGTGGGAGGGCGATAAGAGCCTGAACAGCCACGGGCAAGGAAGATAATCTGGACACACAGGGCCCACACTCAGGCCAAATAAGATGGTACTGAGAGCAGGAGTAATGGCCGATGATCTGTGTGTTTCCACTGCATAACGCAGGTCACCATCTAGCTGAATGCTGGAAGTGATGGGGAAATGCTGTAGGATTACACAGGGTCCACCAGATCAGTGCAGGAAAACGGGCCCTGTTGGAAAGCACAGCAGGTCAGGCTGTGCCTTTAACTGTAACAGTCAGACACAGTAACCCCACCACAAAGAGTGAGGGAAAACTTAACAAAATCCTTGAGCATTACTAGGATTTTGAATCCCAGGGAAAAGTGACCCTTAACCCCTTCAGTGAGGTAAGCAAGCCCCCATCATACTCAGGGATAAAGGAGCCAACCAATCCCTTCTGCTGGGAAAAGGCATGACGTTTCTCGGAGAGTGCAGTGAATGCAGGAGTGTTAGCGAATGGTATTGGAAGACAGTATATGTCCATACCTTTATATTGGGTGCACTTGGAGTGCGACCTATTTTCAGGACTAGTAGCCATGGGGACCTGCTCCTGGGTATTGATCTGGCATGGAAAAGGTGGCAGCTTCATCAAAAGTTCTGAAGAGACCACAAGAGATCAGGGACACAGAGCAGTTACAGCAGAAGGTCCCCGGCATTCTATCCCATACAGATGCTGAGTTGGCCCGCTGCTCTATTGTATGTTATCAGGGGGTGATCTTACCTCACTGCAGAGTGTATCAAAGGCTGGACTCTTCAATCTCCTGCTTCAAAACAGCCGCTCATCCAACTTGCTGGTGTTTCGTGTGGGGACAGGTACAGGACATTCTGCTCAGTCAGGAATTCCCAAACTAACTGCAAGACAGAGAGGCAGCAATTAGACCCACACAATGAGAGGTAAATAGCCAGTGTGATACTGGGTCACGCACAGAGCGGGAAGATCCCAGGCTCCATCCCCAGCCTGTGCTGTGTTTCTCCCTACTCTACGCTCTGTTCACGGTGGGTGATTTTACCTCACTGTGGTGTATATGAAGACTCAATTTATCCATCTCCTGTATCACTGTCAGTGTGTCGGCCATCTTCAATGTGGGCGATAATGGAATGGGGCAGAACAATCTGTTCACTCAGGTACACACACAGACTGACTGCAAGAGAGAGAGGTGGGAATTAGATGGATATAATTAAAGGTATGTACCCAGTCTGGTACTGAACTCCAAACAGAGCACAGGAAGACCCCAGGCTACATCCCCAGCCTGTGCTGTGTTTATCCCTACTCTACGTTCTGATCACGGTGGGTGATTTAACCTCACTGTGGTGTATATGAAGACTCGATTTATCCATCTCCTATATCACTGTCAGTCTGTCTTCAATGTCATAGAGTCAGAGTTGTACAGCACAGAAACAGGCCCTTCGGCCCATCGTGTCTATGTCGGCCATTAGCCATCTATCTATTCTAATCCCATTTTCCAGCATTTGGTCGTAGCCTTGTATTCTATGGCGTTTCAAGTGGTCATCTAAACACTTAAATGTGAGTGTTTCTTCCTGTACCACCTTCTGGCAGTTCGTTGCAGATTCCAACCACCTTTTGGGTGAAAACATGTTTTTTTCAAATCCCCTTTAGACCTCCTGCCCCTTACCTTAAATCTGTGCCACCTGGTTATTGACCCCTCTGATAAGGGAAAAGATTTCTTCCTGTCTAACCTGTCAGTGTCTCTCATAATTTTGTACACCTCAATCATGCTCCCACTCAGTCTTCTGCACACTAAGGTAAACAACCCAAGCCTTTTCAGTCTCTCTTCATAGCTGAAATGCTCTAGCCCAGGCAACCTCCTGGCGAATCTCCTCTGCACCCTCTCCAGTGCCATCACATCCTTCCTGCAGTATAGACTGCATTAGAGAAGGTGCAGATGAGATTCACCAGGATGTTGCCTGGCCTGGAGCATTTCAGCTATGCAGAACAAAGAACAAAGAACAAAGAAAATTACAGCACAGGAACAAGACCTTCGGCCGTCCAAGCCTGCGCCGATCTAGATTCTCTATCGAAACATGTCGCCTATTTTCTAAGGGTCTGAATCTCCTTTCTTCCTGCCCATTCATGTATCTGTCTAGATACATCTTAAAAGACGCCATCGTGCCCGCATCTACCACCTCCGCTGGCAACGAGTTCCAGGCACCCACCAGTTTCTGCGTAAAGAACTTTCCACGCATATCCCCCCTAAACATTTCCCCTTTCACTTTGAACTCGTGTCCTCTAGTAATTGAATCCCCCACTCTGGGAAAAAGCCTCTTGCTATCCACCTTGTCTATACCTCTCATGATTTTGTACACCTCAATCAGGTACTCCCTCAACCTCCGTCTTTCTAATGAAAATAATCCTAATCTACTCAACCTCTCTTCATAGCTAGCGCCCTCCATACCAGGCAACATCCTGGTGAACCTCCTCTGCACCCTCTCCAAAGCATCCACATCCTTTTGTTAATGTGGCGACCAGAACTGCACGCAGTATTCCAAATGTGGCCGAACCAAAGTCCTATACAACTGTAACGTGACCTGCCAACTCTTGTACTCAATACCCCGTCCGATGAAGGAAAGCATGCCGTATGCCTTCTTGACCACTCTATTTACTTGCGTTGCCACCTTAAGGGAACAGTGGACCTGAACACCCAAATCTCTCTGCACATCAATTTTCCCCAGGACCTTTCCATTTACTGTATAGTTCACTCTTGAATTGGATCTTCCAAAATGCATCACCTCGCATTTGCCCTGATCGAACTCCATCTGCCATTTCTCTGCCCAACTCTCCAATCTATCTATGTTCTGCTGTATTCTCTGACAGTCCCCTTCACTATCTGCTGCTCCACCAATCTTAGTGTCGTCTGCAAACTTGCTAATCAGTCCACCTATACTTTCCTCCAAATCATTTATGTATATCACAAACAACAGTGGTCCCAGCACGGATCCCTGTGGAACACCACTGGTCACACGTCTCCATTTTGAGAAACTCCCTTCTACTGCTACTCTCTGTTTCCTTTTGCCCAGCCAGTTCTTTATCCATCTAGCTAGTACACCTTGGACCCCATGCGCCTTCACTTTCTCCATCAGCCTGCCATGGGGGACCTTATCAAACGCCTTACTGAAGTCCATGTATATGACATCGACAGCCCTTCCCTCATCAATCAACTTTGTCACTTCCTCAAAGAATTCTATTAAGTTGGTAAGACATGACCTTCCCTGCACAAAACCATGTTGCCTATCACTGATAAGCCCATTTTCTTCCAAATGGGAATAGATCCGATCCCTCAGTATCTTCTCCAGCAGCTTCCCTACCACTGACGTCAGGCTCACTGGTCTATAATTACCTGGATTATCCCTGCTACCCTTCTTAAACAAGGGGACAACATTAGCAATTCTCCAGTCCTCCGGGACCTCACCCGTGTTTAACGATGCTGCAAAGATATCTGTTAAGGACCCAGCTATTTCCTCTCTCACTTCAGTCAGTAACCTGGGATAGATCTCATCCGGACCTGGGGACTTGTCCACCTTAATGCCCTTTAGAATACCCAACACTTCCTCCCTCCTTATGCCGACTTGACATGGAGTAATCAAACATCTGTTCCTAACGTCAAACATCCGTCATGTCCCTCTCCTCGGTGAATACCGATGCAAAGTACTCGTTTAGAATCTCACCCATTTTCTCTGAGTCCAAGCATAACATTCCTCCTTTGTCCTTTAGTGGGCCAATCCTTTCTCTAGTTACCCTCTTTCTCCTGAGATATGAATAAAAGGCTTTGGGATTTTCTTTAACACTGTTTGCTAAATATATTTCATGACCCCTTTTAGGCATCTTAATTCCTCGTTTCAGATTGGTCCTACATTCCCGATATTCTTTCAAAGCTTCGTCTTACATCAGCCGCCTAGACCTTATGTATGCTTCCTTTTTCCTCTTAGCCAATCTCACAATTTCACCTGTCATCCATGGTTCCCGAATCTTGCCATTTCTATCCCTCATTTTCACAGGAACATGTCTCTCCTGCACGCTAATCAACCTCTCTTTAAAATCCTCCCACATATCACATGTGGATTTACCTTCAAACAGCTGCTCCCAACCTACATTCCCCAGCTCCTGCCGAATTTTGGTATAGTTGGCCTTCCCCCAATTTAGCACTCTTCCTTTGGGACCACTCTCGTCTTTGTCCATGAGTATTTTAATGCTTACGGAATTGTGATCACTATTCCCAAAGTAGTCCCCTACTGAAACTTCAAACACCTGGCCGGGCTCATTCCCCAACACCAGGTCCAGTATGGCCCCTTCCCGAGTTGGACTATTTCCATACTGCTCTAGAAAACCCTCCTGGATGCTCCTTCCAAATTCTGCTCCATCTAGACCTCTAACACTAAGTGAATCCCAGTCAATGTTGGCAAAATTAAAATCTGCTATCACCACCACCCTGTTGCTCCTACATCTTTCCATAATCTGTTTACATATTTGTACCTCTATCTCACGCTCGCTGTTGGGAGGCCTGTAGTACAGCCCCAACATTGTTACCGCACCCTTCCTATTTCTGAGTTCTGTCCATATTGCCTCACTGCTCGAGTCCTCCATAGTGCCCTCCTTCAGCACAGCTGTGATATCCTCTTTGACCAGTAATGCAACTCCTCCACCCCTTTTAGCTCCCTCTCTATCCCGCCGGAAGCATCGATATCCTGGGATATTTAGTTGCCAATCATGCCCTTCCCTCAACCAAGTCTCAGTAATAGCAATAACATCATACTCCCAGGTACTAATCCAAGCCCTAAGTTCATCTGCCTTACCTACTACACTTCTTGCATTAAAACAAATGCACCTCAGACCACCAGTCCCTTTACATTCATCATCTGCTCCCTGCCTGCTCTTACCCTTAGTCACACTGACTTCATTATCTAGTTCCTTACAGGTTTTTGTTACTACCTCCTTACTGTCAACTGACCTCCTCAATTGGTTCCCATCCCCCTGCCACATTAGTTTAAACCCTCCCCAACAGCGTTAGCAAAAGCACCCCCAAGGACATTGGTTCCAGTCCGGCCCAGGTGTAGACTGTCCAATTTGTAATAGTCCCACCTCCCCCAGAACCGGTCCCAATGTCCCAAAAATCTGAACCCTTCCTTCCTGCACCATCTCTCAAGCCACGCATTCATCCTGACTCTTCTTTCATTTATACTCTGACTATCACGTGGCACTGGTAGCAATCCTGAGATTACTACCTCTGAGGTCCTACTTTTAACTTGGCTCCTAACTCCCTAAACTCTGCTTGTAGGACCTCATCCCGTTTATTACCTATATCATTGATCCCTATGTGCACAACGACAACTGGCTGTTCACCCTCCCCCTTTAGAATGTTCTGCAGCCGATCTGAGACATCCCTGACCCTTGCACCTGGGAGGCGACATACCATTCGGGAGCCTCGTTTTCGACCACAGAACCGCCTATCTTCTCCACTTACAATCGAATCCCCTCCGACTTTAGCCCTTCCACTCTTTTTCCCGCCCTTCTGAACAGCAGAGCCAGCCACGGTGCCATGAACCTGGCTGCTGCTGCCTTCCCCTGGTGAGCCATCGCCCTCAACAGTATCCAAAACGGTATACTTGTTTTGGAGGGAGATGACCGCAGGGGACTCCTGCGCTGCCTTTCTGCTCTTTCTCTGCCTTTTGGTCACCCATTCCCTTTCTCCCTCAGCAATCCTAATCTGCGGTGTGACCAATTCACTAAACGTGCAATCCACGACCTCCTCAGAATCGTGCATGCTCCAAAGTGAGTCCATCCGCAGCTCCAGAGCCGTCATGCGGTCTAACAAGCGCTGCAGTTGGACACACTTCCTGCACGTGAAGGAGTCAGGGTCATCAGCCATGTCCCTGAGCTCCCACATTGAGCAAGAGGAGCATGACACGGGTCTGAGATCTCCTGCCATTTTTAATCTTAAACTTAACTTAGTTAAATGAAAAATGAACGAAAAGTTTTTACCAATCACGATGAAACCAGAGAAATAGAAAAAGCCTTACCTTATATGTACCCCACCGAGTCCTTTTTTTTGGTTAGAGGAGGAGGGCGGGTGGGAGACACTACAAGTGTGGTGTCTCGGGTTCAGAAACCGCCCAAATATATAGTGTTTTACTTACCCAGCAGCCCCCTGGCGTCCGCCGAAAACAAAAGGAAATTAAGTTTACTTTCAAACTGACCTTCCCAGCTGCTCACTCGCTCGCACTCTGCCCCCGAAAAAGCTGCTGCAATGAAAGGAAAGTTATTTTAAACCTCCCAAATATATAGTGTTTTACTTACCCAGCAGCCCCCTGGCCTCCGCCGAAAACAGTACTACACAACACAGCAGGGAGATGGAGCCTGGACCTTCCTGTTCACTGCATGGGGCTCAATATCACAACAGATAAAAGAAGCTCACACAGCACAGGCTGGGAATTGAGCTTGGGATTTTCCTGTTCACGATGTGGGACTCAGTACCATACCAGGTGAGAACCGCTCAGTCATCACAGGTGCAGAGACTGCTCCAATGTAGATTAATGATCATTCCCTTAATATATAACTCAAAATGGTTTCACAGGAGTATTATGGACTGTTCCCTGTTCTTCAGATGGTGATTGTTCTGTTGATGATTTACAGTCAGTCCTTTCTTAATTGAACAAAGAACAAAGAACAGTACAGCAAAGGAACAGGCCATTCGAACCTCCACGCCTGCGCCAGTCTTGATGCCTGCCGAAACTAACACCTTCTGCACTTCTGGGGCCCATATCCCTCTATTCCCTTCTATTCATATATTTGTCAAGATGTCTCTTAAATGTAGCTATCGTATCTGCTTCCACCACCTCCCCTGGCAGCAAGTCCCAAGGACTCAGCACCCTCTGTGTAAAAAAACTTGCCTCGCACATCCCCTATAAACTTTGCCCCTTGCACCTTAAATCTATGTCCCCGAGTAACTGATTCTTCCACTCTGGGGAAAACGCTTCTGACTATCCACTCTGTCCATGCCGCTCATAACTTTGTAAACCTCTATCATGTCGCCCCTGCACCTCCATCGTTCCAGTGAAAACAATCCGAGTTTTCCACCCTCTCCTCATAGCTAATGCCCTCCAGACCAGGCAACATCCTGGTAAACTTACTCTGTACCCTCTCCAAAGCCTCCACGTCCTTCTGGTAGTGTGGCGACCAGAATTGCACGCAATAAGGTACTGTACAACTGCAACATGACTTGCCAATTTTTATACTCTATGCCCCAACCGATGAAGGCATGCATGCCATATGTCGCTTTGCCTACCTTAAACACCTGCGTTGCCACTTTCAGTGACATGTGGACCTGTATGCCCAGGTCTCTGTGCCTGTCAATACTCCGAAGGGTTCTGTCATTTACTGTATACCTCCCACCTGCATTCGACCTTCCAAAATGTATTACCTCACATTTGACCAGATTGAACTCCATCTGTCATTTCTCTGCCCAAGTCTCCAACCGATCTATATCCTGCTGTATCCTCTGAAAATCCTCATCATTATCCGCAACTCCGCCAACCTTTGTGTCGTCCGCAAACTTACTAATCAGACCAGCTAAATTTTCCTCCAAATCATTTATATATACTACAAACAGCAAAGGTCCCAGCACTGATCCTTGTGGAACACCACTAGTCACATCCCTCCATTCAGAAAAAACACCCATCCACTGTTACCCTCTGTCTTCTGTGACCAAGCCAGTTCTGTATCCATCTTGCCAACTCACCTCTGATCCCGTGTGACTTCACCTTTTGCACTAGTCTGCCATGCGGGACCATGTCAAAGGCTTTACTAAAGTCCATATAGACAACATCGACCACCCTTCCCTCATCAATCATCTTCGTCACTTCTTCAAAAAAACTCAATCAGATTAGTAAGACACGACTTCCCCCTCACAGAACCATGCTGTCTCTCGCTAATAAGTTAATTTGTTTCCAAATGGGAGTAAATCCTGTCCCGAAGAATCCTCTCTAATAGTTTCCCTACCACTGACGTAAGGCTCAGCAGCTTATTTTTTCCTGGATTATCCTTGCCACCCTTCTTAAACAAAGGAACAACATTGGCTATTCTCCAGTCCTCTGGGACCTCACCTGTAGCCAATGAGGATGCAAAGATTTCTGTCAAAGCCCCAGCAATTTCTTCCCTTGCCTCCTTCAGTATTCTAGGGTAGATCCCATCATGCCCTGGGGACGTATCTACCTTAATGCTTTGCAAGACACCCAACACCTCCTCCTTTTTGATAATGAGATGACTGTGGCTATCTGCACTCCCTTCCCTTGGCTCATCATCCACCAAGTCCTTCTCCTTGGTGAAAACTGATGCAAATTACTCATTTAGCACCTCGCCAATGTCCTCTGGCTCCACGCATAGATTCCCATCTCTGTCCTTGTGTGGGCCAACCCTTTCCCTGGTTACCCTCTTGCTCTTTATATATGTATAAAAAGCCTTGGGATTTTCCTTAATCCTTTTTGCCAATGAGTTTTCATGTCCCCTTTTAGCCCTCCTAACTTCTTCCTTCAGTTCCTTCCTACTGTCTTTATATTCCTCAAGTGCTTCATCTGTTCCTCGCCTTCCAGCCCTTACAAATGCTTCCTTTTTCTTTTTGACTAGGCTCGCAATATCCCCTGTCATCCAAGCTTCCCGAAACTTGCCAAACTTGTCTTTCTTGCTCACAGGAACATGCCTAATATTGTTGTAATTAGCCTTCCCCTAATTTAGCACCTTCACCCAAGGACTACTCTTATCCTTATCCACAAGTACCTTAATACTTATGGAATTATGATCACTGATCACTACCTATGGTCACTACTCCTGGAATGCTCCCCCACTGAAACTTAGACCACCTGGCCGGACGCTTTCCCCAATACCAGGTCCAGAATGGCCCCATCCCTAGTTGGACCATCTACAGACTGTTTCAAGAAGCCCTCCTGGATGCTGCTCACAAATTCTGCCCCATCCAAGCCCCTAGCACTAAGTGAGTCCCAGTCAATATTGGGGAAGTTAAAATCACCCACCACTACAACCCTGTTATCTTTACGTCTTTCCAAACTCTGTCTGCATATCTGCTCCACTACCTCCCGCTGGCTGTTGGGAGGCCTGTAGTAAACCCCCAACATCGTGACTGCACCCTTCCTATTCCTGAGCTCCACCCATATTGCCTCGCTGCACGACCCTCTGAGGTGTCCTCCTGCAGTAAAGTTGTTATATTCTCCTTAACCATTAATGCAACTCCCCCACACCTTTTACATCTCCCTCTATCCCGCCTGAAGCTTCTAAAACTTGGAACATTTAACATTTGGATAGTTATTGTTCTGAAGGTGATTTACTGTCAGTCCTTTAACATTTGGATAGTTATTGTTCTGTAGGTCATTTAAGGTCAGTCCTTTAATAATTGGACAGTGATTGTTCTGTAGGTGATTTAAGGTCAGTCCTTTAATAACTGGACAGTGATTGTTCTGTAGGTGATTTACGGTCAGTCCTTTAAATAATTGGACCGTGATTGCTCTGTAGGTGATTTACGGTCAGTCCTTAAATAATTGGACAGTGATTGTTCTGTAGGTGATTTACGGTCAGTCCTTTAATAATTGTACAGTGATTGTTCTGTAGGTGATTTACGGTCAGTCCTTTCATAATTGGACAGTGATTGTTCTGTAGGTGATTCACGGACAGCCCTTTAATAATTGGACAGTGATTGTTCTGTAGGTGATTTACGGTCAGTCCTTTAATAATAGGACAGTGATTGTTCTGTCGGTGATTTACGGTCAGTCCTTTAATAATTGGACAGTGATTGTTCTGTAGGTGATTCACGGACGGCCCTTTAATAATTGGATATTGATTGTTCTGTCGGTGACTTACGGTCAGTCCTTTAATAATTGTACAGTGATTGTTCTGTAGGTGATTTACGGTCAATCCTTTAATAATTGTACAGTGATTGTTCTGTAGGTGATTTACGGTCAGTCCTTTCATAAGTGGACAGTGATTGCTCTGTAGGTGATTTACGGTCAATCCTTTAATAATTGTACAGTGATTGTTCTGTAGGTGATTTACGGTCAGTCCTTTCATAAGTGGACAGTGATTGTTCTGTAGGTGATTTAAGGTCAGTCCTTTAATAACTGGACAGTGATTGTTCTGTAGGTGATTTACGGTCAGTCCTTTAAATAATTGGACCGTGATTGTTCTGTAGGTGATTTACGGTCAGTCCTTAAATAATTGGACAGTGATTGTTCTGTAGGTGATTTACGGTCAGTCCTTTAATAATTGTACAGTGATTGTTCTGTAGGTGATTTACGGTCAGTCCTTTCATAATTGGACAGTGATTGTTCTGTAGGTGATTCACGGACAGTCCTTTAATAATTGGACAGTGATTGTTCTGTAGGTGATTTACGGTCAGTCCTTTAATAATAGGACAGTGATTGTTCTGTCGGTGATTTACGGTCAGTCCTTTAATAATTGGACAGTGATTGTTCTGTAGGTGATTTACGGTCAGTCCTTAAATAATTGGACAGTGATTGTTCTGTAGGTGATTTACGGTCAGTCCTTTAATAATTGTACAGTGATTGTTCTGTAGGTGATTTACGGTCAGTCCTTTCATAATTGGACAGTGATTGTTCTGTAGGTGATTCACGGACAGTCCTTTAATAATTGGACAGTGATTGTTCTGTAGGTGATTTACGGTCAGTCCTTTAATAATAGGACAGTGATTGTTCTGTCGGTGATTTACGGTCAGTCCTTTAATAATTGGACAGTGATTGTTCTGTCGGTGACTTACGGTCAGTCCTTTAATAATTGTACAGTGATTGTTCTGTAGGTGATTTACGGTCAATCCTTTAATAATTGTACAGTGATTGTTCTGTAGGTGATTTACGGTCAGTCCTTTCATAAGTGGACAGTGATTGCTCTGTAGGTGATTTACGGTCAGTCCTTTAATAATTGGACAGTGATTGTTCTGTAGGTGATTCACGGACAGTCCTTTAATAATTGGACAGTGATTGTTCTGTAGGTGATTTACGGTCAGTCCTTTAATAATAGGACAGTGATTGTTCTGTCGGTGATTTACAGTCAGTCCTTTAATAATTGGACAGTGATTGTTCTGTAGGTGATTCACGGACGGCCCTTTAATAATTGGATAGTGATTGTTCTGTAGGTGATTTACGGTCAGTCCTTTAGTAATTGCACAGTGATTGTTCTGCAGGTGATTTACGGTCAGTCCTTTCATAAGTGGACAGTGATTGCTCTGTAGGTGATTTACGGTCAGTCCTTTAATAATTGGACAGTGATTGTTCTGTAGGTGATTTAAGGTCAGACCTTTAATAATTGGACAGTGATTGTTCTGTAGGTGATTCACGGACAGTCCTTTAATAATTGGACAGTGATTGTTCTGTAGGTGATTTAGGGTCAGTCCTTTATTGTTTGGATTGACATTTCTCTGATGAAGAATTGTGAACAGTCCCTTATCATTTAAATGCACGAATAATTCTCCCTTGGAAGTTTTTTGTTTAAGTGAGGATTTTCCTGATGTTGCTTTTTAGACAATCCCTCATAACCTGTGATGGAAAATTCTCTTGAGTTTCTTTATGGACAGTCCCTTATTGGTGGTGACGTGATTTCCATTTCTGTGATTTGTGGAATCTCTTTGAGCCACATATACACAGATGTAAATTTATTTCTGTATCTGTGTGTCCATTATTCAGCTTAATAAAGAATGAGTTTGGAATAAGTTCTCATTTTGTGATACGTTATCAATATAAAGCAGGTCTTTTTTGGGAAGCAGCAACTTGTTTCCCACTGCAGTGAATTGAATTTTCATTATTGACCCTGACCCATGCTGTTAAACAGGTCAGTTTACCTGTCTCAGTGTCACCAATGTCTCAGGGTTGTCCATTCAGACAATTTGATGTTTGAAGTGACAGGGATTGCATTATTTGTTTGTTCTGTCTGTCCCTCCTTCATATTTCTATTTTAATATACCGTGTTCTATTGATACTGTTGTGTTTATCTGACTGTCAGTAATATGATGTTGTAAGGTGAGAGTCTCAGAGCAGGAATCCTTTGTTTGCAAATCAGGTGTCCAATGAACCGATCAGTGACTGCTCCATGACAACCTCAAATCATCATTTCTCATGGAAAATGTGATCAGATTTTGTAGTTATATGGATTGAAAATGAATTCTACCTTATTAATGTCAGAGAGTGATGGAGTTAATCCGCTCAGAAACAGGCCTTTCAGCCCATCGTGTCTGTGCCGGCCATCAAGCACCTATATGTTGTAATCCCATTTTCCAGCACTTGTCCTGTAGCCTTGTATACTATGGCATTTCAAGTGTTCATCTAAAGACTTAAATGTTGAGTGTTCTGGCCTCGACCACCTCTTCAGACAGTGTGTTCCAGATTCCAACCACCCGCTGGGTGAAAACATTTTGCCTCAAATCTCCTCTGTATCTCCTGCCCCTAACCTTAAATCGATATCCCCTGGTTGACACCTTATTGACACCTCCGCAATGGGAAAATGTTTCTTCCAATCTATCCTATCAAAGCCCCTCATAATTTTGTATACCTCAATCATGTCCCACCTCAGACTTCTCTGCTGGAAGGAAAACAACCCTCGCCTTTTCAGTCTCTCTTCATAGCTGAAATGCTCCAGCCCAGGCAACATTCTGGTGAATCTCCTCTGCACCTTCTGTTGTGCAATCACATCCTTCCTATAGTATGTTGACCAGAACCGTACACAGTACTCCAGCTGTGGCTTACCCAGAGTTTTATACAGCTTCATTATAGCATCCCTGCTCCAATATTCTATGCCTCAGCTAATAAAGGCAAGTATCCCAGAAGCCTTCCTAACCATCTTATCTACCTGTGCTGTTGCTTTCAGTAATATATGGACAAGTACACCCCACTCCCTCTGACCCTCTGTACTTTCTAGGGTCCTACCTTTCTAGGGCGGCACAGTGGCGCAGTGGTTAGCACCGTAGCCTCACAGCTCCAGGGACCCGGGTTCGATTCCGGGTACTGCCTGTGTGGAGTTTGCAAGTTCTCCCTGTGTCTGCGTGGGTTTTCTCCGGGTGCTCCGGTTTCCTCCCACAAGCCAAAAGACTTGCAGGTTGATAGGTAAATTGGCCATTATAAATTGTCACTAGTATAGGTAGGTGGTAGGGAAATATAGGGACAGGTGGGGATGTTTGGTAGGAATATGGGATTAGTATAAATGGGTGGTTGATGTTCGGCACAGACTCGGTGGGCCGAAGGGCCTGTTTCAGTGCTGTATCTCTAATCAAAAATCCATTGTATATTCCCTTGCCTTATTAGTCCTCCCAAAATGCATCACCTCACACTTCTCAGGATTAAATTCAATTTGCCACTGCTCTGCCCATCTTACCAGCCCATCTATATCATCCTGTAATCTAAGGATTTCCTCCTTACTATTTACAACACCATCATTCTTTGTGTCATCTGAGAACTTACTGATCATACCACCTATATTCAGGTCTAAATCATTAATGTAGACTACAAACAGCAAGGGTCCCAGCATCGATCCCTGTGGTACACCACTGGTCACAGACTTCCATTCGCAAAATCAACCCTCGACCATCACCCTCTGCCTCCTGCCACTAAGCCAATTTTGGATCCAATTTGAAATTCTAGTAAACAAGTGAGTGAATGTTTCTGAACAGTCTACAAGTGTGTAAATATTTATCGCATGTTATCACTGTTTCTCTCTGGCTGTCTGAGCATTCAGCTGCTTTGTTCTGAGCTCTTAACCTCAGTCAGTTTGTCTGTGTTGGGTTAGGTGCTCGTTCAGCACCGGTCAGGAATGGAGCCTGAGATCTTCCTCTGTGCGGTACGCAGTACCATACTCTGTGAGATCCGTTGACTCTGCACAGACTGGGATCTTCCTGTGCTCTGTGTATGCATCTCAGCACCTGACTGGCTGAGATACGTTCACTCTGCAAAGGCCAGGAATGGAGCCTGGGATCTTTCTGTGCTCTGTATGGAACTCAGTACCAGACTGGGTACATATCTTTAATTCCCGCCTCTCTCCCCTGCAGCCAGTCTGGGTGTACCTGAGTGAGCAGATTGATCTTCCCCATTCAGATATCTCACACACTGGGGGAACAGACAGGCGTTTCTGTGGCCGCAAATGAGACTCCAGGAATGTATGTTGCCTCCCTGGTGCTCGGGTCAAGGATGTCTCAGAGCGGCTGCTGGACATTCTGAAGGGAGAGGGTGAATAGTCAGAGATCGTGGTACACATTGGTACGAACGACATAGGTAGAAATAGGGATGAGGTCCTGCAACAAGAATTTAGGGTGCGAGGAAGCAGATTAAAAAGGAGGACCTCTAAGGTTGCAATCTCTGGATTCCTCCCGGTGCCACGTGCTAATGACTTTAGAAATAGGAGGATAGAGCAGATGAATATCTGGCTGAGGAGATCATGCAGGAGGGAGGGCTTCAGTTTCCTGGATCACTGGGTATATTTTTGGCAAAAGTGGGACTTGTCCAACTTGGACAGGTTGCACCTGAACTGGAATGGGACAAGCATCCTTGTTTGGAGGTTTGTTCGTTCTTTATTGGGGGGTTGGGGGTAGGGGGTTAAACTAATTGGCAGGGGGTTGGGATACAGAGCGGAGGTACAGTAGAGGGTAATGTGGAACAGAACGTGCGTCTGCTGGAAGGCAGAGCAAATATAGACCTGGTAAGGCAGAAGAGAAAAATGCAAGGTTGGATTGTAACTATTTCAAAGACAGGAGTCTCATTAGTAAGGTAGATGAATTGAGGTTGTTGATTAGCACATGGCATTATGATATTGCTATCACAGAGACATGGTTGTGGGCGGGGCAGGACTGGCAGCTCAATATTCCAGGGTATAGAATCTTCAAGTGTGACAGGGGAGGTTGTAAAAGTGGAGGTGGCATTGCACTGTTGATCAAGGAGTCATTTACTGCAGTAAGAAGGGATGATATCTTAGAAGGTTCCTTAAATCAGGCCATATGGGTGGAACTTAAAAACATAAAGGGGCAATCACCTGGCTGGGAGTGTACTACAGGCTGCCAAACAGTCAGAGAGAGATAGAGGAGCAGATATATAGGCAACTTTCAGGGGTGCAAAAATAATAGGGTAGTATTAGTAGGGGATTTCAACTTCCCTGATATCAACTGCGATAGTCTTAGTGCAAAAGGCTTAAAGGGGAATGAATTCTTAAAATGCATACAGGAGAGCTTTTTGAGCCAGTACATCAGACGTCCTACAAGAGAAGGGGCAGTACTGGACCTAACACTAGGGAATGAAACTGGACAAGTGGTAGAAGTGTCAGTGAGGGAGCATTTCGGTGCTAGTGACCATAACGCTAAGATTTAAGGTAGTTATGGATAAGGACAAAGACAGACCGAAACTAAAGGGACTGAATTGGGGGAAGGCCGATTTTAAGATGATAAAACAGGATGGGATCAAAGTGGACTGGGAGTTGCTACTTGTAGGAAAGTCCATATCAGATCAATGGGCATCATTCAAAGAGAAAATAGTGAGAGTTCAGAGCCAACATGCACCCGTTAAGGTGATGGGGAGGACTAACAGGTCCAGGGAACACTGGATGTCAAGAGATACAGAGGATTGGATCAGGAAAAAAAGGAAGATTATTGCAGATTCAGAGTGCTGACAAACAGCGGAGGCACTAGAGGAGTATAGAAAGTGTAGGGGGGAACTTAAAAAAAAGTAATTAGGAGAGCGAAGAGGGGACATGAAAAAATACTGGCAGGCGAGAGAAAGGAAAATCCTAAAGCAATTTATCAGTATGTCAAGGGCAAGAAGATAACCAGGGAAAGATTAGGGACCATTAAGCACCAAAGTGGCAAATTGTGTGTGGAGCCGGAGGGCTCAGGTGAGGTTTTAAATGATTACTTTTCATCTGTGTTCACTGTGGAGAAGGATGATGTAGGTGTAGAGATCAGGGAGGGGGATTGTGATATACTTGAACATGTTAGCATTGAAAGGGAGGAAGTATTAGCAGTTTTAGTGGGCTTGAAAGCAGATAAATCCACAGGCTCGGATGAAATATATCCCTGGCTGTTATGTGAGGCAAGAGAGGCGATTGCAGGGGCTTTGTAACAAGTTTTCAAATCCTCTTTATCCAGAGGAAAGATACCAGAGGACTGGAGGATAGTGAATGTGGTCCCATTATTTAAGAAGGGTAGCAGGGATATGCTAGGTATTTACAGGTCAGTGAGTCTAACATCAGTGGTAGGGAAACTATTGGAAAAAGATGCGAGGGACAGGATTATTTTC
Source organism: Heterodontus francisci (assembly GCF_036365525.1). NCBI lineage: Eukaryota > Metazoa > Chordata > Chondrichthyes > Heterodontiformes > Heterodontidae > Heterodontus > Heterodontus francisci. The sequence continues at coordinate 3,067,158 of NW_027142345.1, forward strand.
CACTTGGAGAGGCAGGGATTAATCAGGGATAGTCAGCATGGCTTTTTCAGGGGGAGATCGTGTCTGACTAACTTGATTGAATTTTTCGAGGAGATGACCAGATGTGTAGATGAAGGTAAAGCAGTCGATGTAGTTTACATGGACTTCAGTAAGGGTTTTGTTAAGGTCCCACATGGGAGATTGGTTGAGAAGGTAAGAGGCCATGGGATCCAGGGCAATTTGGCAAATTGGATCCAAAAGTGGCTTTGTGGCAGGAGGCAGAGGGTATTCGGAGAGGGCTGTTTTTGCGATTGGAAGCCTGTGACCAGTGGTGTACCACAGGGATCGGTGCTGTGACCCTTGCTGTTTGTAGTGCACATTAATGACTTAGATGTGAATATAGGAGGTATGATCAGTAAGTTCACAGATGATACAAAAATTACAGTGCGCAATATTATGGCTAATTGTTAAATTAGATGTCATCACTAATACACAGGTGATAATATTCCAGTTAATTGTTAAATTAGATATCATCACTAATACACAGGGGATAATATTCCAGTTAATTGTTAAATTAGATGTCATCATTAATACACAGGTGATAATATTCCAGTTAATTGTTAAATTAGATATCATCACTAATACACAGGGGATAATATTCCAGTTAATTGATAAATTAGATGTCATCACTAATACACAGGGGATAATATTCTGGTTAATTGTTAAATTGGATGTCATCACCAATACACAGGGGATAATATTCCAGTTAATTGTTAAATTGGATGTCATCACTAATACACAGGGGATAATATTCCAGTTAATTGTTAAATTAGATGTCATCACTAATACACAGGTGATAATATTCCAGTTAATTGTTAAATTAGATGTCATCACTAATACACAGGTGATAATATTCCAGTTAAGTGTTAAATTCGATGTCATCACTAATACACAGGTGATAATATTCCAGTTAATTGTTAAATTAGATATCATCACTAATACACAGGTGATAATATTCCAGTTAATTGTTAAATTAGATGTCATCACTAATACACAGGTGATAATATTCCAGTAAATTGTTAAATTAGATATCATCACTAATACACAGGTGATAATATTCCAGTTAATTGTTAAATTAGATGTCATCACTAATACACAGGGGATAATATTCCAGTTAATTGTTAAATTAGATGCCATCACTAATACACAGGGGATAATATTCCAGTTAATTGTTAAATTAAATGTCATCACGAATACACAGGGGATAATATTCCAGTTAATTGTTAAATTAGATATCATCACTAATACACAGGTGATAATATTCCAAATAATTGTTAAATTAGATGTCATCACTAATACACAGGTGATAATATTCCAGTTAATTGTTAAATTAGATGTCATCACTAATACACAGGGGATAATATTCCAGTTAATTGTTAAATTAGATATCATCACTAATACACAGATGATAATATTCCAGTTTATTCCAGTTAATTGTTAAATTAGATATCATCACTAATACACAGATGATAATATTCCAGTTAATTGTTAAATTAGATGTCATCACGAATACACAGGTGATAATATTCCGGTTAATTGTTAAATTAGATGTCATCACTAATACACAAGTGATAATATTCCAGTTAATTGTGAAATTAGATATCATCACTAATACACAGGGGATAATATTCCAGTTAATTGTTAAATTAGATGTCATCACTAATACACAGGTGATAATATTCCAGTTAATTGTTACATTAGATGTCATCACTAATACACAGGTGATAATATTCCAGTTAATTGTTAAATTAGATGTCATCACTAATACACAGGTGATAATATTCCAATTAATTGTTAAATTAGATGTCATCACGAATACACAGGTGATAATATTCCAGTTAATTGTTAAATTAGATGTCATCACTAATACACAGGTGATAATATTCCAGTTAATTGTTAAATTAGATGTCATCACTAATACACAGGTGATAATATTCCAGTTAATTGTTAAATTAGATGTCATCACTAATACACAGGGGATAATATTCCAGTTAATTGTTAAATTAGATATCATCACTAATACACAGGTGATAATATTCCAGTTAATTGTTAAATTAGATAACATCACAAATACACAGGTGATAATATTCCAGTTAATTGTTAAATTAGATGTCATCACTAATACACAGGGGATAATATTCCGGTTAATTGTTAAAGTAGATGTCATCACTAATAGACAGGTGATAATATTCCAGTTAATTGTTAAATTAGATATCATCACTAATACACAGGTGATAATATTCCAGTTAATTGTTAAATTAGATGTCATCACTAATACATAGGGGATAATATTCCAGTTAATTGTTAAATTAGATATCATCACTAATACACAGGTGATAATATTCCAGTTAATTGTTAAATTAGATAACATCACAAATACACAGGTGATAATATTCCAGTTAATTGTTAAATTAGATGTCATCACTAATACACAGGGGATAATATTCCGGTTAATTGTTAAATTAGAAGTCATCACTAATAGACAGGTGATAATATTCCAGTTAATTGTTAAATTAGATATCATCACTAATACACAGGTGATAATATTCCAGTTAATTGTTAAATTAGATAACATCACTAATACACAGGTGATAATATTCCAGTTAATTGTTACATTAGATGTCATCACTAATACACAGGTGATAATATTCCAGTTAATTGTTAAATTAGATGTCATCACTAATAGACAGGTGATAATATTCCAGTTAATTGTTAAATTAGATGTCATCACTAATACACAGGTGATAATATTCCAGTTAATTGTTAAATTAGATGTCATCACTAATACACAGGTGATAATATTCCAGTTAATTGATAAATTAGATGTCATCACTAATACACAGGAGATAATATTCCAGTTAATTGTTAAATTAGATGTCATCACTAATACACAGGTGATAATATTCCAGTTAATTGTTAAATTAGATGTCATCACTAATACACAGGTGATAATATTCCAGTTAATTGTTAAATTAGATGTCATCACCAATACACAGGTGATAATATTCCAGTCAATTGTTAAATTAGATGTCATCACCAATACACAGGTGATAATATTCCAGTTAATTCTTAAATTAGATAACATCACTAATACACAGGTGATAATATTCCAGTTAATTGTTACATTAGATGTCATCACTAATAGACAGGTGATAATATTCCGGTTAATTGTTAAATTAGATATCATCACTAATACACAGGTGATAATATTCCAGTTAATTGCTAAATTAGATATCATCACTAATACACAGGGGATAATATTCCAGTTAATTGTTAAATTAGATTTCATCACGAATACACAGGTGATAATATTCCAGTTAATTGTTAAATTAGATGTCATCACAAATACACAGGTGATAATATTCCAGTTAATTGTTAAATTAGATGTCATCACCAATACACAGGTGATAATATTCCAGTTAATTGTTAAATTAGATGTCATCACCAATACACAGGTGATAATATTCCAGTTAATTGTTAAATTAGATAACATCACTAATACACAGGTGATAATATTACAGTTAATTGTTACATTAGATGTCATCACTAATACACAGGTGATAATATTCCAGTTAATTGTTAAATTAGATGTCATCACTAATAGACAGGTGATAATATTCCAGTTAATTGTTAAATTAGATGTCATCACTAATACACAGGTGATAATATTCCAGTTAATTGTTAAATTAGATGTCATCACTAATACACAGGGGATAATATTCCAGTTAATTGTTAAATTAGATATCATCACTAATACACAGATGATAATATTCCAGTTAATTGTTAAATTAGATGTCATCACGAATACACAGGTGATAATATTCCGGTTAATTGTTAAATTAGATGTCATCACTAATACACAAGTGATAATATTCCAGTTAATTGTGAAATTAGATATCATCACTAATACACAGGGGATAATATTCCAGTTAATTGTTAAATTAGATGTCATCACTAATACACAGGTGATAATATTCCAGTTAATTGTTACATTAGATGTCATCACTAATACACAGGTGATAATATTCCAGTTAATTGTTAAATTAGATGTCATCACTAATACACAGGTGATAATATTCCAGTTAATTGTTAAATTAGATGTCATCACGAATACACAGGTGATAATATTCCAGTTAATTGTTAAATTAGATGTCATCACTAATACACAGGTGATAATATTCCAGTTAATTGCTAAATTAGATGTCATCACTAATACACAGGTGATAATATTCCAGTTAATTGTTAAATTAGGTGTCATCACTAATACACAGGGGATAATATTCCAGTTAATTGTTAAATTAGATATCATCACTAATACACAGGTGATAATATTCCAGTTAATTGTTAAATTAGATAACATCACAAATACACAGGTGATAATATTCCAGTTAATTGTTAAATTAGATGTCATCACTAATACACAGGGGATAATATTCCGGTTAATTGTTAAATTAGATGTCATCACTATTACACAGGTGATAATATTCCAGTTAATAGTTAAATTAGATATCATCACTAATACACAGGTGATAATATTCCAGTTAATTGTTAAATTAGATGTCATCACTAATACACAGGGGATAATATTCCAGTTAATTGTTAAATTAGATATCATCACTAATACACAGGTGATAATATTCCAGTTAATTGTTAAATTAGATAACATCACAAATACACAGGTGATAATATTCCAGTTAATTGTTAAATTAGATGTCATCACTAATACACAGGGGATAATATTCCGGTTAATTGTTAAATTAGATGTCATCACTAATAGACAGGTGATAATATTCCAGTTAATTGTTAAATTAGATATCATCACTAATACACAGGTGATAATATTCCAGTTAATTGATAAATTAGATAACATCACTAATACACAGGTGATAATATTCCAGTTAATTGTGAAATTAGATATCATCACGAAAACACAGGGGATAATATTCCAGTTAATTGTTAAATTCGATGTCATCACTAATACACAGGTGATAATATTCCAGTTAATTGTTAAATTAGATGTCATCACGAATACACAGGTGATAATATTCCAGTTAATTGTTAAATTAGATGTCATCACTAATACACAGGTGATAATATTCCAGTTAATTGTTAAATTAGATGTCATCACTAATACACAGGTGATAATATTCCAGTTAATTGTTAAATTAGATGTCATCACTAATACACAGGGGATAATATTCCAGTTAATTGTTAAATTAGATATCATCACTAATACACAGGTGATAATATTCCAGTTAATTGTTAAATTAGATAACATCACAAATACACAGGTGATAATATTCCAGTTAATTGTTAAATTAGATGTCATCACTAATACACAGGGGATAATATTCCGGTTAATTGTTAAATTAGATGTCATCACTAATAGACAGGTGATAATATTCCAGTTAATTGTTAAATTAGATATCATCACTAATACACAGGTGATAATATTCCAGTTAATTGTTAAATTAGATGTCATCACTAATACACAGGGGATAATATTCCAGTTAATTGTTAAATTAGATATCATCACTAATACACAGGTGATAATATTCCAGTTAATTGTTAAATTAGATAACATCACAAATACACAGGTGATAATATTCCAGTTAATTGTTAAATTAGATGTCATCACTAATACACAGGGGATAATATTCCGGTTAATTGTTAAATTAGATGTCATCACTAATAGACAGGTGATAATATTCCAGTTAATTGTTAAATTAGATATCATCACTAATACACAGGTGATAATATTCCAGTTAATAGTTAAATTAGATATCATCACTAATACACAGCTGATAATATTCCAGTTAATTGTTACATTAGATGTCATCACTAATACACAGGTGATAATATTCCAGTTAATTGTTAAATTAGATGTCATCACTAATAGACAGGTGATAATATTCCAGTTAATTGTTAAATTAGATGTCATCACTAATACACAGGTGATAATATTCCAGTTAATTGTTAAATTAGATGTCATCACTAATACACAGGTGATAATATTCCAGTTAATTGTTAAATTAGATGTCATCACTAATAGACAGGTGATAATATACCAGTTAATTGTTAAATTAGATGTCATCACTAATACACAGGTGATAATATTCCAGTTAATTGTTAAATTAGATAACATCACTAATACACAGGTTATAATATTCCAGTTAATTGTTAAATTAGGTGTCATCACTAATACACAGGTGATAATATTCCAGTTAATTGTTAAATTAGATATCATCACTAATACACAGGTGATAATATTCCAGTTAATTGTTAAATTAGATGTCATCACTAATAGACAGGTGATAATATTCCGGTTAATTGTTAAATTAGATATCATCACTAATACACAGGTGATAATATTCCAGTTAATTGTTAAATTAGATGTCATCACGAATACACAGGTGATAATATTCCAGTTAATTGTTAAATTAGATTTCATCACGAATACACAGGTGATAATATTCCAGTTAATTGTTAAATTAGATGTCATCACTAATACACAGGTGATAATATTCCAGTTAATTGTTAAATTAGATGTCATCACCAATACACAGGTGATAATATTCCAGTTAATTGTTAAATTAGATGTCATCACCAATACACAGGTGATAATATTCCAGTTAATTGTTAAATTAGATAACATCATTAATACACAGGTGATAATATTCCAGTTAATTGTTACATTAGATGTCATCACTAATACACAGGTGATAATATTCCAGTTAATTGTTAAATTAGATGTCATCACTAATAGACAGGTGATAATATTCCAGTTAATTGTTAAATTAGATGTCATCACTAATACACAGGTGATAATATTCCAGTTAATTGTTAAATTAGATGTCATCACTAATGCACAGGTGATAATATTCCAGTTAATTCTTAAATTAGATGTCATCACTAATACACAGGTGATAATATTCCAGTTAATTGTTAAATTAGATGTCATCACTAATACACAGGTGATAATATTCCAGTTAATTGTTACATTAGATGTCATCACTAATGCACAGGTGATAATATTCCAGTTAATTGTTAAATTAGATGTCATCACTAATAGACAGGTGATAATATTCCAGTTAATTGTTAAATGAGATGTCATCACTAATACACAGGTGATAATATTCCAGTTAATTGTTAAATTAGATGTCATCACTAATACACAGGTGATAATATTCCAGTTAATTGTTAAATTAGATGTCATCACTAATACACAGGTGATAATATTCCAGTTAATTGTTAAATTAGATGTCATCACTAATACACAGGTGATAATATTCCAGTTAATTGTTACATTAGATGTCATCACTAATCCACAGGTGATAATATTCCAGTTAATTGTTAAATAAGGTGTCATCACTAATACACAGCTGATAATATTCCAGTTAATTGTTAAATTAGATATCATCACTAACACACAGGTGATAATATTCCAGTTAATTGTTAAATTAGATGTCATCACTAATACACAGGTGATAATATTCCGGTTAATTGTTAAATTAGATATCATCACTAATACACAGGTGATAATATTCCAGTTAATTGCTAAATTAGATAACATCATTAATACACAGGTGATAATATTCCAGTTAATTGTTACATTAGATGTCATCACTAATACACAGGTGATAATATTCCAGTTAATTGTTAAATTAGATGTCATCACTAAGACACAGGTGATAATATTCCAGTTAATTGTTACATTCGATGTCATCACTAATACACAGGTGATAATATTCCAGTTAATTGTTAAATTAGGTGTCATCACTAATACACAGGTGATAATATACCAGTTAATTGTTAAATTAGATATCATCACTAATACACAGGTGATAATATTCCAGTTAATTGTTAAATTAGATGTCATCACTAATAGACAGGTGATAATATTCCGGTTAATTGTTAAATTAGATATCATCACTAATACACAGGTGATAATATTCCAGTTAATTGTTAAATTAGATGTCATCACGAATACACAGGTGATAATATTCCAGTTAATTGTTAAATTAGATTTCATCACGAATACACAGGTGATAATATTCCAGTTAATTGTTAAATTAGATGTCATCACTAATACACAGGTGATAATATTCCAGTTAATTGTTAAATTAGATGTCATCACCAATACACAGGTGATAACATTCCAGTTAATTGTTAAATTAGATGTCATCACCAATACACAGGTGATAATATTCCAGTTAATTGTTAAATTAGATAACATCACTAATACACAGGTGATAATATTCCAGTTAATTGTTACATTAGATGTCATCACTAATACACAGGTGATAATATTCCAGTTAATTGTTAAATTAGATGTCATCACTAATAGACAGGTGATAATATTCCAGTTAATTGTTAAATTAGATGTCATCACTAATACACAGGTGATAATATTCCTGTTAATTGTTAAATTAGATGTCATCACTAATGCACAGGTGATAATATTCCAGTTAATAGTTAAATAAGATGTCATCACTAATACACAGGTGATAATATTCCAGTTAATTGTTAAATTAGATGTCATCACTAATACACAGGTAATAATATTCCAGTTAATTGTTACATTAGATGTCATCACTAATACACAGGTGATAATATTCCAGTTAATTGTTAAATTAGATGTCATCACTAATAGACAGGTGATAATATTCCAGTTAATTGTTAAATGAGATGTCATCACTAATACACAGGTGATAATATTCCAGTTAATTGTTAAATTAGATGTCATCACTAATACACAGGTGATAATATTCCAGTTAATTGTTAAATTAGATGTCATCACTAATAGACTGGTGATAATATTCCAGTTAATTGTTAAATTAGATGTCATCGCTAATACACAGGTGATAATATTCCAGTTAATTGTTACATTAGATGTCATCACTAATACACAGGTGATAATATTCCAGTTAATTGTTAAATAAGGTGTCATCACTAATACACAGCTGATAATATTCCAGTTAATTGTTAAATTAGATATCATCACTAACACACAGGTGATAATATTCCAGTTAATTGTTAAATTAGATGTCATCACTAATACACAGGTGATAATATTCCGGTTAATTCTTAAATTAGATATCATCACTAATACACAGGTGATAATATTCCAGTTAATTGCTAAATTAGATAACATCACTAATACACAGGTGATAATATTCCAGTTAATTGTTACATTAGATGTCATCACTAATACACAGGTGATAATATTCCAGTTAATTGTTAAATTAGATGTCATCACTAAGACACAGGTGATAATATTCCAGTTAATTGTTACATTCGATGTCATCACTAATACACAGGTGATAATATTCCAGTTAATTGTTAAATTAGGTGTCATCACTAATACACAGGTGATAATATACCAGTTAATTGTTAAATTAGATATCATCACTAATACACAGGTGATAATATTCCAGTTAATTGTTAAATTAGATGTCATCACTAATACACAGGTGATAATATTCCGGTTAATTGTTAAATTAGATATCATCACTAATACACAGGTGATAATATTCCAGTTAATTGCTAAATTAGATATCATCACTAATACACAGGGGATAATATTCCGGTTAATTGTTAAATTAGATATCATTACTAATACACAGGTGATAATATTCCAGTTAATTGCTAAATTAGATATCATCACTAATACACAGGGGATAATATTCCAGTTAATTGTTAAATTAGATTTCATCACGAATACACAGGTGATAATATACCAGTTAATTGTTAAATTAGATGTCATCACTAATACAGAGGTGATAATATTCCAGTTAATTGTTAAATTAGATGTCATCACTAATTCTTTTCTTTTGGGCCTCCTTATCTCGAGAGACAATGGATACGCGCCTGGAGGTGGTCAGTGGTTTGTGAAGCAGCGCCTGGAGTGGCTATAAAGGCCAATTCTGGAGTGACAGGCTCTTCCACAGGTGCTGCAGAGAAATTTGTTTGTTGGGGCTGTTGCACAGTTGGCTCTCCCCTTGCGCCTCTGTCTTTTTTCCTGCCAACTACTAAGTCTCTTCGACTCGCCACAATTTAGCCCTGTCTTTATGGCTGCCCGCCAGCTCTGGCGAATGCTGGCAACTGACTCCCACGACTTGTGATCAATGTCACACGATTTCATGTCGCGTTTGCAGACGTCTTTATAACGGAGACATGGACGGCCGGTGGGTCTGATACCAGTGGCGAGCTCGCTGTACAATGTGTCTTTGGGGATCCTGCCATCTTCCATGCGGCTCACATGGCCAAGCCATCTCAAGCGCCGCTGACTCAGTAGTGTGTATAAGCTGGGGGTGTTGGCCGCTTCAAGGACTTCTGTGTTGGAGATATAGTCCTGCCACCTGATGCCAAGTATTCTCCGAAGGCAGCGAAGATGGAATGAATTGAGACGTCGCTCTTGGCTGGCATACGTTGTCCAGGTCTCGCTGCCGTAGAGCAAGGTACTGAGGACACAGGCCTGATACACTCGGACTTTTGTGTTCCGTGTCATCACTAATACACAGGTGATAATATTCCAGTTAATTGTTAAATTAGATGTCATCAACAATACACAGGTGATAATATTCCAGTTATTTGTTAAATTAGATATCATCACTAATACACAGGGGATAATATTCCGGTTAATTATTAAATTAGATGTCATCACTAATACCCAGGGGATAATATTCCAGTTAATTGTTAAATTAGATATCATCACTAATACACAGGGGATAATATTCCAGTTAATTGTTAAATTAGATGTCATCACTAATACACAGGGGATAATATTCCAGTTAATTGTTAAATTGGATGTCATCACTAATACCCAGGGGATAATATTCCAGTTAATTGTTAAATTAGATATCATCACTAATACACAGGGGATAATATTCCAGTTAATTGTTAAATTAGATGTCATCACTAATACACAGGGGATAATATTCCAGTTTATTGTTAAATTGGATGTCATCACTAATACACAGGTGATAATATTCCAGTTAATTGTTAAATTAGTTGTCATCACTAATACACAGGGGATAATATTCCAGTTAATTGTTAAATTAAATGTCATCACTAATACACAGGTGATAATATTCCAGTTAATTGTTAAATTAGTTGTCATCACTAATACACAGGTGATAATATTCCAGTTAATTGTTAAATTAGATGTCATCACTGATACACAGGTGATAATATTCCAGTTAATTGTTAAATTCGATGTCATCACTAATACACAGGTGATAATATTCCAGTTAATTGTTAAATTAGATATCATCACTAATACACAGGTGATAATATTCCTGTTAATTGTTAAATTAGATGTCATCACTAATACACAGGTGATAATATTCCAGTTAATTGTTAAATTAGAGGTCATCACTAATACACAGGGGATAATATTCCAGTTAAGTGTTAAATTAGATGTCATCACCAATACACAGGTGATAATATTCCAGTTATTTGTTAAATTAGATATCATCACTAATACACAGGGGATAATATTCCGGTTAATTATTAAATTAGATGTCATCACTAATACCCAGGGGATAATATTCCAGTTAATTGTTAAATTAGATATCATCACTAATACACAGGGGATAATATTCCAGTTAATTGTTAAATTAAATGTCATCACTAATACACAGGTGATAATATTCCAGTTAATTGTTAAATTAGTTGTCATCACTAATACACAGGTGATAATATTCCAGTTAAGTGTTAAATTCGATGTCATCACTAATACACAGGTGATAATATTCCAGTTAATTGTTAAATTAGATATCATCACTAATACACAGGTGATAATATTCCTGTTAATTGTTAAATTAGATGTCATCACTAATACACAGGTGATAATATTCCAGTAAATTGTTAAATTAGATATCATCACTAATACACAGGTGGTAATATTCCAGTTAATTGTTAAATTAGAGGTCATCACTAATACACAGGGGATAATATTCCAGTTATTTGTTAAATTAGATATCATCACTAATACACAGGGGATAATATTCCGGTTAATTATTAAATTAGATGTCATCACTAATACCCAGGGGATAATATTCCAGTTAATTGTTAAATTAGATATCATCACTAATACACAGGGGATAATATTCCAGTTAATTGTTAAATTAGATGTCATCACTAATACACAGGGGATAATATTCCAGTTAATTGTTAAATTAGATGTCATCACTAATACACAGGGGATAATATTCCAGTTTATTGTTAAATTAGATATCATCACTAATACACAGGGGATAATATTCCAGTTAATTGTTAAATTAGATGTCATCACTAATACACAGGGGTTAATATTCCAGTTAATTGTTAAATTGGATGTCATCACCAATACACAGGGGATAATATTCCAGTTATTTGTTAAATTAGATATCATCACTAATACACAGGGGATAATATTCCGGTTAATTATTAAATTAGATGTCATCACTAATACCCAGGGGATAATATTCCAGTTAATTGTTAAATTAGATATCATCACTAATACACAGGGGATAATATTCCAGTTAATTGTTAAATTAGATGTCATCACTAATACACAGGGGATAATATTCCAGTTAATTGTTAAATTGGATGTCATCACCAATACACAGGGGATAATATTCCAGTTAATTGTTAAATTAGATATCATCACTAATACACAGGGGATAATATTCCAGTTAATTGTTAAATTGGATGTCATCACAAATACACAGGTGATAATATTCCAGTTAATCGTTAAATTAGATATCATCACTGATACACAGGTGATAATATTCCAGTTAATTGTTAAATTAGATGTCATCACTAATACACAGGGGATAATATTCCAGTTAATTGTTAAATTAGATATCATCACTAATACACAGGTGATAATATTCCAGTTAATTGTTAAATTAGATATCATCACTAATACACAGGTGATAATATTCCAGTTAATTGTTAAATTAGATGTCATCACTAATACACAGGGGATAATATTCCAGTTAATTGTTAAATTAGATATCATCACTAATACACAGGTGATAATATTCCAGTTAATTGTTAAATTAGATATCATCACTAATACACAGGTGATAATATTCCAGTTAATTGTTAAATTAGATATCATCACTAATACACAGGTGATAATATTCCAGTTAATTGTTAAATTAGATATCATCACTAATACACAGGTGATAATATTCCAGTTAATTGTTAAATTAGATATCATCACTAATACACAGGTTATAATATTCCAGTTAATTGTTAAATTATATGTCATCACTAATACACAGGGGATAATATTCCAGTTAATTGTTAAATTAGATATCATCACTAATACACAGGTGATAATATTCCAGTTAATTGTTAAATTAGATATCATCACTAATACACAGGTGATAATATTCCAGTTAATTGTTAAATTAGATATCATCACTAATACACAGGTGATAATATTCCAGTTAATTGTTAAATTAGATGTCATCACTAATACACAGGGGATAATATTCCAGTTAATTGTTAAATTAGATATCATCACTAATACATAGGTGATAATATTCCAGTTAATTGTTAAATTAGATATCATCACTAATACACAGGTGATAATATTCCTGTTAATTGTTAAATTAGATGTCATCACTAATACACAGGTGATAATATTCCAGTAAATTGTTAAATTAGATATCATCACTAATACACAGGTGATAATATTCCAGTTAATTGTTAAATTAGAGGTCATCACTAATACACAGGGGATAATATTCCAGTTATTTGTTAAATTAGATATCATCACTAATACACAGGGGATAATATTCCGGTTAATTATTAAATTAGATGTCATCACTAATACCCAGGGGATAATATTCCAGTTAATTGTTAAATTAGATATCATCACTAATACACAGGGGATAATATTCCAGTTAATTGTTAAATTAGATATCATCACTAATACACAGGTGATAATATTCCAGTTAATTGTTAAATTAGATGTCATCACTAATACACAGGGTATAATATTCCAGTTAATTGTTAAATTGGATGTCATCACCAATACACAGGGGATAATATTCCAGTTTATTGTTAAATTGGATGTCATCACTAATACACAGGGGATAATATTCCAGTTAATTGTTAAATTAAATGTCATCACTAATACACAGGTGATAATATTCCAGTTAATTGTTAAATTAGTTGTCATCACTAATACACAGGTGATAATATTCCAGTTAATTGTTAAATTAAATGTCATCACTAATACACAGGTGATAATATTCCAGTTAATTGTTAAATTGGATGTCATCACTAATACACAGGTGATAATATTCCAGTTAATTGTTAAATTAGATGTCATCACTAATACACAGGTGATAATATTCCAGTTAATTGTTAAATTGGATGTCATCACTAATACACAGGGGATAATATTCCAGTTAATTGTTAAATTAGATGTCATCACTAATACACAGGTGATAATATTCCAGTTAAGTGTTAAATTCGATGTCATCACTAATACACAGGTGATAATATTCCAGTTAATTGTTAAATTAGATATCATCACTAATACACAGGTGATAATATTCCTGTTAATTGTTAAATTAGATGTCATCACTAATACACAGGTGATAATATTCCAGTAAATTGTTAAATTAGATATCATCACTAATACACAGGTGATAATATTCCAGTTAATTGTTAAATTAGAGGTCATCACTAATACACAGGGGATAATATTCCAGTTAAGTGTTAAATTAGATGCCATCACTAATACACAGGGGATAATATTCCAGTTAATTGTTAAATTAGATGTCATCACTAATACACAGGGGATAATATTCCAGTTAATTGTTAAATTAGATGCCATCACTAATACACAGGGGATAATATTCCAGTTAATTGTTAAATTAGATGTCATCACTAATACACAGGGGATAATATTCCAGTTAATTGTTAAATTAGATATCATCACTAATACACAGGTGATAATATTCCAGTTAATTGTTAAATTAGATGTCATCACTAATACACAGGTGATAATATTCCAGTTAATTGTTAAATTAGATGTCATCACTAATACACAGGGGATAATATTCCAGTTAATTGTTAAATTAGATATCATCATTAATACACAGATGATAATATTCCAGTTAATTGTTAAATTTGATGTCATCACGAATACACAGGTGATAATATTCCGGTTAATTGTTAAATTAGATGTCATCACTAATACACAAGTGATAATATTCCAGTTAATTGTGAAATTAGATATCATCACTAATACACAGGGGATAATATTCCAGTTAATTGTTAAATTAGATGTCATCACTAATACAGAGGTGATAATATTCCAGTTAATTGTTACATTAAATGTCATCACTAATACACAGGTGATAATATTCCAGTTAATTGTTAAATTAGATGTCATCACTAATACACAGGTGATAATATTCCAGTTAATTGTTAAATTAGATGTCATCACTAATACACAGGTGATAATATTCCAGTTAATTGTTAAATTAGATGTCATCACTAATACACAGGGGATAATATTCCAGTTAATTGTTAAATTAGATATCATTACTAATACGTAGGTGATAATATTCCAGTTTATTGTTAAATTAGATAACATCACAAATACACAGGTGATAATATTCCAGTTAATTGTTAAATTAGATGTCATCACTAATACACAGGGGATAATATTCCGGTTAATTGTTAAATTAGATGTCATCACGAATACACAGGGGATAATATTCCAGTTAATTGTTAAATTAGATATCATCACTAATACACAGGTGATAATATTCCAGTTAATTGTTAAATTAGATATCATCACTAATACACAGGTGATAATATTCCAGTTAATTTAGTTTAGTTTAGTTTAGAGATACAGCACTGAAACAGGCCCTTCGGCCCACCAAGTCTGTGCCGACCATCAACCACCCATTTATACTAATCCTACACTAATCCCATATTCCTACCACATCCCCACCTGTCCCTATATTTTCCCTACCACCTACCTGTACTAGGGGCAATTTCTAATGGCCAATTTACCTATCAACCTGCAAGTCTTTGGCATGTGGGAGGAAACCGGAGCACCCGGAGGAAACCCACGCAGACACAGGGAGAACTTGCAAACTCCACACAGGCAGTACCAGGAATTGAACCCGGGTCGCTGGAGCTGTGAGGCTGCGGTGCTAACCACTGCGCCACTGTGCCGCCCCAGGGGATAATATTCCAGTTAATTGTTAAATTAGATGTCATCACTAATACACAGGTGATAATATTCCAGTTAATTGTTAAATTAGATGTCATCACTAATACACAGGTGATAATATTCCAGTTAATGGTTAAATTAGATGTCATCACTAATACGCAGGTGATAATATTCCAGTTAATTGTTAAATTAGATATCATCACTAAGACACAGGTGATAATATTCCAGTTAATTGTTAAATTAGATGTCATCACTAATACACAGGGTATAATATTCCAGTTAATTGTTAAATTAGATGTCATCACTAATACACAGGTGATACTATTCCAGTTAATTGTTAAATTAGATGTCATCACTAATGCACAGGGGATAATATTCCAGTTAATTGTTAAATTAGATATCATCACTAATACACAGGTGATAATATTCCAGTTAATTGTTAAATTAGATATCATCACTAATACACAGGTGATAATATTCCAGTTAATTGTTAAATTAGATGTCAACACTAATACAAAGGGGATAATATTCCAGTTAATTGTTAAATTAGATATCATCACTAATACACAGGTGATAATATTCCAGTTAATTGTTAAATTAGATATCATCACTAATACACAGGTGATAATATTCCAGTTAATTGTTAAATTAGATATCATCACTAATACTATGGGGATAATATTCCAGTTAATTGTTAAATTAGATATCATCACTAATACACAGGTGATAATATTCCAGTTAATTGTTAAATTAGATATCATCACTAATACACAGGTGATAATATTCCAGTTAATTGTTAAATTAGATGTCATCACTAATGCACAGGGGATAATATTCCAGTTAATTGTTAAATTAGATATCATCACTAATACACAGGTGATAATATTCCAGTTAATTGTTAAATTAGATATCATCACTAATACACAGGTGATAATATTCCAGTTAATTGTTAAATTAGATATCATCACTAATACAAAGGGGATAATATTCCAGTTAATTGTTAAATTAGATATCATGACTAATACACAGGTGATAATATTCCAGTTAATTGTTAAATTAGATGTCATCACTAATACACAGGTGATAATATTCCAGTTGATTGTTAAATTAGATATCATCACTAATACAAAGGTGATAATATTCCAGTTAATTGTTAAATTAGATGTCATCACTAATACACAGGTGATAATATTCCGGTTAATGGTTAAATTAGATGTCATCACTAATGCACAGGGGATAATATTCCAGTTAATTGTTAAATTAGATATCATCACTAATACACAGGTGATAATATTCCAGTTAATTGTTAAATTAGATATCATCACTAATACACAGGTGATAATATTCCAGTTAATTGTTAAATTAGATATCATCACTAATACACAGGTGATAATATTCCAGTTAATTTGTAAATTAGATATCATCACTAATACACAGGGGATAATATTCCATTTAATTGTTAAATTAGATGTCATCACTAATACACAGGTGATAATATTCCAGTTAATTGTTAAATTAGATATCATCACTCATGCACAGGGGATAATATTCCAGTTAATTGTTAAATTAGATATCATCACTACTACACAGGTGACACTATTCCAGTTAATTGTTAAATTAGATGTCATCACTAATACACAGGGGATAATATTCCAGTTAATTGTTACATTAGATGTCATCACTAATACACAGGTGATAATATTCCAGTTAATTGTTAAATTAGATATCATCACTACTACACAGGTGACACTATTCCAGTTAATTGTTAAATTAGATGTCATCACTAATACACAGGGGATAATATTCCAGTTAATTGTTAAATTAGATATCATCACTAATACACAGGGGATAGTATTCCAGTTAATTGTTAAATTAGATGTCATCACTAATAAACAGGTGATAATATTCCCTTTAATTGTTAAATTAGATGTCATCACTAATACACAGGTGATAATATTCCAGTTAATTGTTAAATTAGATGTCATCACTAATACACAGGGGATAATATTCCAGTTAATTGTTAAATTAGATATCATCACAAATACACAGGTGATAATATTCCAGTTAATTGTTAAATTAGATGTCGTCACTGATAGACAGGGGATAATATTGCAGTTAATTGTTAAATTAGATGTCATCACGAAGACACAGGTGATAATATTCCAGTTAATTGTTAAATTAGATGTCATCACTAATACACATGGGATAATATTCCAGTTAATTGTTAAATTAGATGTCACCACAAATACACAGGGGATAATATTCCAGTTAATTGTTAAATTGGATGTCGTCACTGATAGACAGGGGATAATATTCCAGTTAATTGTTAAAATTAGATGTCATCACTAATACACAGGGGATAATAGTCCAGTTAATTGTTAAATTAGATGTCATCACTAATACACAGGTGATAATATTCCAGTTAATTGTTAAACTACATATCATCACTAATACACAGGTGATAATATTCCAGTTAATTGTTAAATTAGATATCATCACTAATACACAGGTGATAATATTCCAGTTAATTGTTAAATTAGATGTCATCACTAATGCACAGGGGATATTATTCCAGTTAATTGTTAAATTAGATGTCATCACTAATACACAGGGGATAATATTCCAGTTAATTGTTAAATTAGATGTCATCAGTAATACACAGGTGATAATATTCCAGTTAATTGTTAAATTAGATATCATCACTAATACACAGGTGATAATATTCCAGTTAATTGTTAAATTAGATACCATCACTAATACACAGGTGATAATATTCCAGTTAATTGTTAAATTAGATGTCATCACAAATACACAGGTGATAATATTCCAGTTAATTGTTAAATTAGATGTCATCACTGATGCACAGCGGATAATATTCCAGATAATTTTTAAATTAGATGTCATCACTAATACACAGGGGATAATATTCCAGTTAATTGTTAAATTAGATATCATCACTAATACACAGGTGATAATATTCCAGTTAATTGTTAAATTAGATGTCATCACTAATACACAGGTGATAATATTCCAGTTAATTGTGAAATTAGATGTCATCACTAATACACAGGGGATAATATTCCAGATAATTGTTAAATTAGATGTCATCACTAATACACAGGGGATAATATTCCAGTTAATTGTTAAATTAGATATCATCACTAATACACAGTGGATAATATTCCAGTTAATTGTTAAATTAGATATCATCACTAATACACAGGTGATAATATTCCAGTTAATTGTTAAATTAGATAACATCACTAATACACAGGTGATAATATTCCAGTTAATTGTTAAATTAGATATCATCACTAATACACAGATGATAATATTCCAGTTAATTGTTAAATTCGATGTCATCACTAATACACAGGTGATAATATTCCGGTAAATTGTTAAATTAGATATCATCACTAATACACAGGTGATAATATTCCAGTTAATTTTTAAATTAGATATCATCACTAATGCACAGGTGATAATATTCCAGTTAATTTTTAAATTAGATATCATCACTAATACACAGGTGACACTATTCCTGTTAATTGTTAAATTAGATGTCATCACTAATACACTGGGGATAATATTCCAGTTAATTGTTAAATTAGATGTCATCACTAATACACAGGGGATAATATTCCAGATAATTGTTAAATTAGATTTCATCACTAATACACAGGTGATAATATTCCAGTTAATTGTTAAATTAGATATCATCACTCATGCACTGGGGATAATATTCCAGTTAATTGTTAAATTAGATATCATCACTACTACACAGGTGACACTATTCCAGTTAATTGTTAAATTAGATGTCATCACTAATGCACTGGGTATAATATTCCAGTTAATTGTTAAATTAGATGTCATCACTAATACACAGGGGATAATATTCCAGTTAATTGTTAAATTAGATATCATCACTAATACACAGGGCATAATATTCCAGTTAATTGTTAAATTAGATGTCATCACTAATACACAGGTGATAATATTCCCTTTAATTGTTAAATTAGATGTCATCACTAATACACAGGTGATAATATTCCAGTTAATTGTTAAATTAGATGTCATCACAAATACACAGGGGATAATATTCCTGGTAATTGTTAAATTAGATGTCATCACTAATACACAGGTGATAATATTCCAGTTAATTGTTAAATTAGATATCATCACTAATACACAGGTGATAATATTCCAGTTAATTTTTAAATTAGATATCATCACTAATACACAGGGGATAATATTCCATTTAATTGTTAACTTAGATGTCATCACTAATGCAAAGGTGATAATATTCCAGTTAATTGTTAAATTAGATATCATCACTCATGCACAGGGGATAATATTCCAGTTAATTGTTAAATTAGATGTCATCACTACTACACAGGTGACACTATTCCAGTTAATTGTTAAATTAGATGTCATCACTAATGCACTGGGGATAATATTCCAGTTAATTGTTAAATTAGATGTCATCACTAATACACAGGGGATAATATTCCAGTTAATTGTTAAATTAGATATCATCACTGATACACCATGGATAGTATTCCAGTTAATTGTTAAATTAGATATCATCACTAATACACAGGTGATAATATTCCCTTTAATTGTTAAATTAGATGTCATCACTAATACACAGGTGATAATATTCCAGTTAATTGTTAAATTAGATGTCATCACTAATACACAGGGGATAATATTCCAGTTAATTGTTAAATTAGATGTCATCACGAAGACACAGGTGATAATATTCCAGTTAATTGTTAAATTAGATGTCATCACTAATACACATGGGATAATATTCCAATTAATTGTTAAATTAGATATCATCACTAATACACAGGGGATAATATTCCAGTTAATTGTTAAATTAGATGACACCACAAATACACAGGGGATAGTATTGCAGTTAATTGTTAAATTAGACGTCATCACTAATACACAGGGGATAATATTCCAGTTAATTGTTAAATTAGATGTCATCAAAAATACACAGGTGATAATATTCCAGTTAATTGTTAAATTAGATACCATCACTAATACACAGGTGATAATATTCCAGTTAATTGTTAAATTAGATGTCATCACGAATGCACAGGGGATATTATTCCAGTTAATTGTTAAATTAGATGTCATCACAAATACACAGGTGATAATATTCCAGTTAATTGTTAAATTAGATGTCATCACTGATACACAGCGGATAATATTCCCTTTTATTGTTAAATTAGATGTCGTCACTAATACACAGGGGATAATATTCCAGTTAATTGTTAAAGTAGCTGTCATCACTCATGCACAGGGGATAATATTCCAGATAATTGTCAAATTAGATGTCATCACTAATACACAGGGGATAATATTCCAGTTAATTGTTAAATTAGATGTCATCACTAATACACAGGTGATAATATTCCAGTTAATTGTTAAATTAGATGTCATCACTAATACACAGGTGACAATATTACAGTTAATTGTGAAATTAGATGTCATCACTAATACACAGGGGATAATATTCCAGTTAATTGTTAAATTAGATGTCATCACTAATACACTGGGGATAATATTCCAGTTAATTGTTAAATTAGATATCATCACTAATACTCAGGGGATAATATTCCAGTTAATTGTTAAATTAGATATCATCACTAATACACAGGTGATAATATTCCAGTTAATTGTTAAATTAGATATCATCACTAATACACAGGTGATAATATTCCAGTTAATTGTTAAATTAGATATCATCACTAGTACACAGGTGATAATATTCCAGTTAATTGTTAAATTAGATATCATCACTAATACACAGGGGATAATATTCCAGTTAATTGTTAAATTAGATATCATCACTAATACAAAGGGGATAATATTCCAGTTAATATTTAAATTAGATATCATCACTAATACACAGGTGATAATATTCCAGTTAATTGTTAAATTCGATGTCATCACTAATACACAGGTGATAATATTCCGGTTAATTGTTAAATTAGATATCATCACTAATACACAGGTGATAATATTCCAGTTAACTTTTAAATTAGATGTCATCACTAATACACAGGTGATAATATTCCAGTTAATTTTTAAATTAGATTTCATCACTAATACACAGGTGACACTATTCCTGTTAATTGTTAAATTAGATGTCATCACGAATACACTGGGGATAATATTCCAGTTAATTGTTAAATTAGATTTCATCACTAATACACAGGGGATAATATTCCAGTTAATTGTTAAATTAGATATCATCACTAATACACAGGTGATAATATTCCAGTTAATTGTTAAATTAGATGTCATCACTAATACACTGGGGATAATATTCCAGTTAATTGTTAAATTAGATGTCATCACTAATACACAGGGGATAATATTCCAGATAATTGTTAAATTAGATTTCATCACTAATACACAGGTGATAATATTCCAGTTAATTGTTAAATTAGATATCATCACTCATGCACTGGGGATAATATTCCAGTTAATTGTTAAATTAGATATCATCACTACTACACAGGTGACACTATTCCAGTTAATTGTTAAATTAGATGTCATCACTAATACACAAGGGATAATATTCCAGTTAATTGTTAAATTAGATATCATCACTAATACACAGGGGATAATATTCCAGTTAATTGTTAAATTAGATGTCATCACTAATACACAGGTGATAATATTCCCTTTAATTGTTAAATTAGATGTCATCACTAATACACAGGTGATAATATTCCAGTTAATTGTTAAATTAGATATCATCACTACTACACAGGTGACACTATTCCAGTTAATTGTTAAATTAGATGTCATCACTAATACACAGGGGATAATATTCCAGTTAATTGTTAAATTAGATATCATCACTAATACACAGGGGATAGTATTCCAGTTAATTGTTAAATTAGATGTCATCACTAATAAACAGGTGATAATATTCCCTTTAATTGTTAAATTAGATGTCATCACTAATACACAGGTGATAATATTCCAGTTAATTGTTAAATTAGATGTCATCACTAATACACAGGGGATAATATTCCAGTTAATTGTTAAATTAGATATCATCACAAATACACAGGTGATAATATTCCAGTTAATTGTTAAATTAGATGTCGTCACTGATAGACAGGGGATAATATTGCAGTTAATTGTTAAATTAGATGTCATCACGAAGACACAGGTGATAATATTCCAGTTAATTGTTAAATTAGATGTCATCACTAATACACATGGGATAATATTCCAGTTAATTGTTAAATTAGATGTCACCACAAATACACAGGGGATAATATTCCAGTTAATTGTTAAATTGGATGTCGTCACTGATAGACAGGGGATAATATTCCAGTTAATTGTTAAAATTAGATGTCATCACTAATACACAGGGGATAATAGTCCAGTTAATTGTTAAATTAGATGTCATCACTAATACACAGGTGATAATATTCCAGTTAATTGTTAAACTACATATCATCACTAATACACAGGTGATAATATTCCAGTTAATTGTTAAATTAGATATCATCACTAATACACAGGTGATAATATTCCAGTTAATTGTTAAATTAGATGTCATCACTAATGCACAGGGGATATTATTCCAGTTAATTGTTAAATTAGATGTCATCACTAATACACAGGGGATAATATTCCAGTTAATTGTTAAATTAGATGTCATCAGTAATACACAGGTGATAATATTCCAGTTAATTGTTAAATTAGATATCATCACTAATACACAGGTGATAATATTCCAGTTAATTGTTAAATTAGATACCATCACTAATACACAGGTGATAATATTCCAGTTAATTGTTAAATTAGATGTCATCACAAATACACAGGTGATAATATTCCAGTTAATTGTTAAATTAGATGTCATCACTGATGCACAGCGGATAATATTCCAGATAATTTTTAAATTAGATGTCATCACTAATACACAGGGGATAATATTCCAGTTAATTGTTAAATTAGATATCATCACTAATACACAGGTGATAATATTCCAGTTAATTGTTAAATTAGATGTCATCACTAATACACAGGTGATAATATTCCAGTTAATTGTGAAATTAGATGTCATCACTAATACACAGGGGATAATATTCCAGATAATTGTTAAATTAGATGTCATCACTAATACACAGGGGATAATATTCCAGTTAATTGTTAAATTAGATATCATCACTAATACACAGTGGATAATATTCCAGTTAATTGTTAAATTAGATATCATCACTAATACACAGGTGATAATATTCCAGTTAATTGTTAAATTAGATAACATCACTAATACACAGGTGATAATATTCCAGTTAATTGTTAAATTAGATATCATCACTAATACACAGATGATAATATTCCAGTTAATTGTTAAATTCGATGTCATCACTAATACACAGGTGATAATATTCCGGTAAATTGTTAAATTAGATATCATCACTAATACACAGGTGATAATATTCCAGTTAATTTTTAAATTAGATATCATCACTAATGCACAGGTGATAATATTCCAGTTAATTTTTAAATTAGATATCATCACTAATACACAGGTGACACTATTCCTGTTAATTGTTAAATTAGATGTCATCACTAATACACTGGGGATAATATTCCAGTTAATTGTTAAATTAGATGTCATCACTAATACACAGGGGATAATATTCCAGATAATTGTTAAATTAGATTTCATCACTAATACACAGGTGATAATATTCCAGTTAATTGTTAAATTAGATATCATCACTCATGCACTGGGGATAATATTCCAGTTAATTGTTAAATTAGATATCATCACTACTACACAGGTGACACTATTCCAGTTAATTGTTAAATTAGATGTCATCACTAATGCACTGGGTATAATATTCCAGTTAATTGTTAAATTAGATGTCATCACTAATACACAGGGGATAATATTCCAGTTAATTGTTAAATTAGATATCATCACTAATACACAGGGCATAATATTCCAGTTAATTGTTAAATTAGATGTCATCACTAATACACAGGTGATAATATTCCCTTTAATTGTTAAATTAGATGTCATCACTAATACACAGGTGATAATATTCCAGTTAATTGTTAAATTAGATGTCATCACAAATACACAGGGGATAATATTCCTGGTAATTGTTAAATTAGATGTCATCACTAATACACAGGTGATAATATTCCAGTTAATTGTTAAATTAGATATCATCACTAATACACAGGTGATAATATTCCAGTTAATTTTTAAATTAGATATCATCACTAATACACAGGGGATAATATTCCATTTAATTGTTAACTTAGATGTCATCACTAATGCAAAGGTGATAATATTCCAGTTAATTGTTAAATTAGATATCATCACTCATGCACAGGGGATAATATTCCAGTTAATTGTTAAATTAGATGTCATCACTACTACACAGGTGACACTATTCCAGTTAATTGTTAAATTAGATGTCATCACTAATGCACTGGGGATAATATTCCAGTTAATTGTTAAATTAGATGTCATCACTAATACACAGGGGATAATATTCCAGTTAATTGTTAAATTAGATATCATCACTGATACACCATGGATAGTATTCCAGTTAATTGTTAAATTAGATATCATCACTAATACACAGGTGATAATATTCCCTTTAATTGTTAAATTAGATGTCATCACTAATACACAGGTGATAATATTCCAGTTAATTGTTAAATTAGATGTCATCACTAATACACAGGGGATAATATTCCAGTTAATTGTTAAATTAGATGTCATCACGAAGACACAGGTGATAATATTCCAGTTAATTGTTAAATTAGATGTCATCACTAATACACATGGGATAATATTCCAATTAATTGTTAAATTAGATATCATCACTAATACACAGGGGATAATATTCCAGTTAATTGTTAAATTAGATGACACCACAAATACACAGGGGATAGTATTGCAGTTAATTGTTAAATTAGACGTCATCACTAATACACAGGGGATAATATTCCAGTTAATTGTTAAATTAGATGTCATCAAAAATACACAGGTGATAATATTCCAGTTAATTGTTAAATTAGATACCATCACTAATACACAGGTGATAATATTCCAGTTAATTGTTAAATTAGATGTCATCACGAATGCACAGGGGATATTATTCCAGTTAATTGTTAAATTAGATGTCATCACAAATACACAGGTGATAATATTCCAGTTAATTGTTAAATTAGATGTCATCACTGATACACAGCGGATAATATTCCCTTTTATTGTTAAATTAGATGTCGTCACTAATACACAGGGGATAATATTCCAGTTAATTGTTAAAGTAGCTGTCATCACTCATGCACAGGGGATAATATTCCAGATAATTGTCAAATTAGATGTCATCACTAATACACAGGGGATAATATTCCAGTTAATTGTTAAATTAGATGTCATCACTAATACACAGGTGATAATATTCCAGTTAATTGTTAAATTAGATGTCATCACTAATACACAGGTGACAATATTACAGTTAATTGTGAAATTAGATGTCATCACTAATACACAGGGGATAATATTCCAGTTAATTGTTAAATTAGATGTCATCACTAATACACTGGGGATAATATTCCAGTTAATTGTTAAATTAGATATCATCACTAATACTCAGGGGATAATATTCCAGTTAATTGTTAAATTAGATATCATCACTAATACACAGGTGATAATATTCCAGTTAATTGTTAAATTAGATATCATCACTAATACACAGGTGATAATATTCCAGTTAATTGTTAAATTAGATATCATCACTAGTACACAGGTGATAATATTCCAGTTAATTGTTAAATTAGATATCATCACTAATACACAGGGGATAATATTCCAGTTAATTGTTAAATTAGATATCATCACTAATACAAAGGGGATAATATTCCAGTTAATATTTAAATTA
This sequence comes from Heterodontus francisci, assembly GCF_036365525.1. Classification (NCBI taxonomy): domain Eukaryota; kingdom Metazoa; phylum Chordata; class Chondrichthyes; order Heterodontiformes; family Heterodontidae; genus Heterodontus; species Heterodontus francisci. The sequence continues at coordinate 3,094,350 of NW_027142345.1, forward strand.
GATATCATCACTAATACACAGGTGATAATATTCCAGTTAATTGTTAAATTCGATGTCATCACTAATACACAGGTGATAATATTCCGGTTAATTGTTAAATTAGATATCATCACTAATACACAGGTGATAATATTCCAGTTAACTTTTAAATTAGATGTCATCACTAATACACAGGTGATAATATTCCAGTTAATTTTTAAATTAGATTTCATCACTAATACACAGGTGACACTATTCCTGTTAATTGTTAAATTAGATGTCATCACGAATACACTGGGGATAATATTCCAGTTAATTGTTAAATTAGATTTCATCACTAATACACAGGGGATAATATTCCAGTTAATTGTTAAATTAGATATCATCACTAATACACAGGTGATAATATTCCAGTTAATTGTTAAATTAGATGTCATCACTAATACACTGGGGATAATATTCCAGTTAATTGTTAAATTAGATGTCATCACTAATACACAGGGGATAATATTCCAGATAATTGTTAAATTAGATTTCATCACTAATACACAGGTGATAATATTCCAGTTAATTGTTAAATTAGATATCATCACTCATGCACTGGGGATAATATTCCAGTTAATTGTTAAATTAGATATCATCACTACTACACAGGTGACACTATTCCAGTTAATTGTTAAATTAGATGTCATCACTAATACACAAGGGATAATATTCCAGTTAATTGTTAAATTAGATATCATCACTAATACACAGGGGATAATATTCCAGTTAATTGTTAAATTAGATGTCATCACTAATACACAGGTGATAATATTCCCTTTAATTGTTAAATTAGATGTCATCACTAATACACAGGTGATAATATTCCAGTTAATTGTTAAATTAGATGTCATCACAAATACACAGGGGATAATATTCCAGTTAATTGTTAAATTAGATGTCATCACTAATACACAGGTGATAATATTCCAGTTAATTGTTAAATTAGATGTCATCACGAAGACACAGGTGATAATATTCCAGTTAATTGTTAAATTTGATGTCATCACTAATACACATGGGATAATATTCCAGTTAATTGTTAAATTAGATATCATCACTAATACACAGGGGATAATATTCCAGTTAATTGTTAAATTAGATGTCACCACAAATACACAGGGGATAATATTCCAGTTAATTGTTAAATTAGATGTCGTCACTGATAGACAGGGGATAATATTCCAGTTAATTGTTAAATTAGATGTCATCACTAATACACAGGGGATAATATTCCAGTTAATTGTTAAATTAGATGTCATCACTAATACACAGGTGATAATATTCCAGTTAATTGTTAAAGTAGATGTCATGACTAATACACAGGTGATAATATTCCAGTTAATTGTTAAACTAGATATCATCACTAATACACAGGTGATAATATTCCAGTTAATTGTTAAAGTAGATGTCATGACTAATACACAGGTGATAATATTCCAGTTAATTGTTAAATTAGATATCATCACGAATACACAGGTGATAATATTCCAGTTAATTGTTAAATTAGATATCATCACTAATACACAGGTGATAATATTCCAGTTAATTGTTAAATTAGATATCATCACTAATACACTGGTGATAATATTCCAGTTAATTGTTAAATTAGATATCATCACTAATACACAGGTGATATTATTCCAGTTAATTGTTAAATTAGATGTCATCACTAATACACAGGTGTTAATATTCCAGTTAATTGTTAAATTAGATATCATCACTAATACACTGGTGATAATATTCCAGTTAATTGTTAAATTAGATATCATCACTAATACACAGGTGATATTATTCCAGTTAATTGTTAAATTAGATGTCATCACTAATACACTGGTGATAATATTCCAGTTAATTGTTAAATTAGATATCATCACTAATACACAGGTGATATTATTCCAGTTAATTGTTAAATTAGATATCATCACTAATACACAGGTGATAATATTCCAGTTAATTGTTAAATTAGATATCATCACTAATACACAGGGGATAATATTCCAGTTAATTGTTAAATTAGATATCATCACTAATACACAGGTGATATTATTCCAGTTAATTGTTAAATTAGATATCATCACTAATACACAGGTGATAATATTCCAGTTAATTGTTAAATTAGATATCATCACTAATAAACAGGTGATAATATTCCAGTTAATTGGTAAATTAGATACCATCACTAATACACAGGTGATACTATTCCAGTTAATTGTTAAATTAGATGTCATCACGAATGCACAGGGGATATTATTCCAGTTAATTGTTAAATTAGATGTCATCACTAATACACAGGTGATACTATTCCAGTTAATTGTTAAATTAGATGTCATCACGAATGCACAGGTGATAATATTCCAGTGAATTGTTAAATTAGATGCCATCACAAATACACAGGTGATAATATTCCAGTTAATTGTTAAATTAGATGTCATCACTGATACACAGCGGATAATATTCCAGTTAATTGTTAAATTAGATGTCATCACTAATACACAGGTGATAATATTCCCTTTAATTGTTAAATTAGATGTCGTCACTAATACACAGGTGATAATATTCCAGTTAATTGTTAAAGTAGATGTCATCACTAATACACAGGGGATAATATTCCAGATAATTGTTAAATTAGATATCATCACTAATACACAGGGGATAATATTCCAGTTAATTGTTAAATTAGATGTCATCACTAATACACAGGTGATAATATTCCAGTTAATTGTTAAATTAGATGTCATCACTAATACACAGGTGATAATATTCCAGTTAATTGTTAAAGTAGATGTCATGACTAATAAACAGGTGATAATATTCCAGTTAATTGTTAAATTAGATATCATCACTAATACACAGGTGATAATATTCCAGTTAATTGTTAAATTAGATGTCATCACTAATGCACAGGGGATAATATTCCAGTTAATTGTTAAATTAGATATCATCACTAATACACAGGTGATAATATTCCAGTTAATTGTTAAATTAGATGTCATCACTAATACACAGGTGATAATATTCCAGTTAATTGTTAAATTAGATATCATCACTAATACACAGGTGATAATATTCCAGTTAATTGTTAAATTAGATATCATCACTAATACACAGGGGATAATATTCCAGTTAATTGTTAAATTAGATTGCATCACTAATACACAGGGGATATTATTCCAGTTAATTGTTAAATTAGATGTCATCACTAATACACAGGTGATAATATTCCAGTTAATTGTTAAATTAGATATCATCACTAATACACAGGTGATAATATTCCAGTTCATTGTTAAATTAGATGTCATCACGAATGCACAGGGGATATTATTCCAGCTAATTGTTAAATTAGATGTCATCACAAATACACAGGTGGTAATATTCCAGTTAATTGTTAAATTAGATGTCATCACTAATACACAGGTGATATTATTCCATTTAATTGTTAAATTAGATGTCATCACAAATACACAGGTGATAATATTCCAGTTAATTGTTAAATTAGATGTCATCACTGATACACAGCGGATAATATTCCAGTTAATTGTTAAATTAGATGTCATCACTAATACACAGGTGATAATATTCCCTTTAATTGTTAAATTAGATATCATCACTAATACACAGGGGATAATATTCCAGATAATTGTTAAATTAGACATCATCACTAATACACAGCGGATAATATTCCAGTTAATTGTTGAATTAGATGTCATCACTAATACACAGGGGATAATATTCCAGTTAATTGTTAAATTAGATATCATCACTAATACACTGGTGATAATATTCCAGTTAATTGTTAAATTAGATATCATCACTAATACACAGGTGATATTATTCCAGTTAATTGTTAAATTAGATGTCATCACTAATACACAGGTGTTAATATTCCAGTTAATTGTTAAATTAGATATCATCACTAATACACTGGTGATAATATTCCAGTTAATTGTTAAATTAGATATCATCACTAATACACAGGTGATATTATTCCAGTTAATTGTTAAATTAGATGTCATCACTAATACACTGGTGATAATATTCCAGTTAATTGTTAAATTAGATATCATCACTAATACACAGGTGATATTATTCCAGTTAATTGTTAAATTAGATATCATCACTAATACACAGGTGATAATATTCCAGTTAATTGTTAAATTAGATATCATCACTAATACACAGGGGATAATATTCCAGATAATTGTTAAATTAGATATCATCACTAATACACAGGTGATAATATTCCAGTTAATTGTTAAATTAGATGTCATCACTAATACACAGGTGATAATATTCCAGTTAATTGTTAAATTAGAAATCATCACTAATAAACAGGTGATAATATTCCAGTTAATTGTTAAATTAGATATCATCACTAATACACAGGGGATAATATTCCAGTTAATTGTTAAATTAGATTGCATCACTAATACACAGGGGATATTATTCCAGTTAATTGTTAAATTAGATGTCATCACTAATACACAGGTGATAATATTCCAGTTAATTGTTAAATTAGATATCATCACTAATACACAGGTGATAATATTCCAGTTAATTGTTAAATTAGATATCATCACTAATACACAGGTGATAATATTCCAGTTCATTGTTAAATTAGATGTCATCACGAATGCACAGGGGATATTATTCCAGCTAATTGTTAAATTAGATGTCATCACAAATACACAGGTGGTAATATTCCAGTTAATTGTTAAATTAGATGTCATCAATGATACACAGGGAATAATATTGCAGTTAATTGTTGAATTAGATGTCATCACGAAGACACAGGTGATAATATTCCAGTTAATTGTTAAATTAGATGTCATCACTGATACACAGCGGATAATATTCCAGTTAATTGTTAAATTAGATGTCATCACTAATACACAGGTGATAATATTCCCTTTAATTGTTAAATTAGATATCATCACTAATGCACAGGGGATAATATTCCAGATAATTGTTAAATTAGACATCATCACTAATACACAGCGTATAATATTCCAGTTAATTGTTGAATTAGATGTCATCACTAATACACAGGGGATAATATTCCAGTTAATTGTTAAATTAGATATCATCACTAATACACAGGTGATAATATTCCAGTTAATTGTTAAATTAGATGTCATCACTAATACACAGGTGATAATATTCCAGTTAATTGTGAAATTAGATGTCATCACTATTACAAAGGAGATAATATTCCAGTTAATATTTAAATTAGATGTCATCACTAATGCACAGGGGATAATATTCCAGTTAATTGTTAAATTAGATGTCATCACTAATACACAGGGGATAATATTCCAGTTAATTGTTAAATTAGATTTCATCACTAATACACAGGTGATAATATTCCAGTTAATTGTTAAATTAGATATCATCACTCATGCACAGGGCATAATATTCCAGTTAATTGTTAAATTAGATATCATCACTACTACACAGGTGACACTATTCCAGTTAATTGTTAAATTAGATGTCATCACAAATGCACTGGGTATAATATTCCAGTTAATTGTTAAATTAGATGTCATCACTAATACACAGGAGATAATATTCCAGATAATTGTTAAATTAGATATCATCACTAATACACAGGGGATAATATTCCAGTTAATTGTTAAATTAGATGTCATCACTAATACACAGGGGATAATATTCCAGTTAATTGTTAAATTAGATATCATCACTAATACACAGGGGATAATATTCCAGTTAATTGTTAAATTAGATGTCATCACTAATACACAGGTGATATTATTCCCTTTAACTGTTAAATTAGATGTCATCACTAATACACAGGTGATAATATTCCAGTTAATTGTTAAATTAGATGTCATCACAAATACACAGGGGATAATATTCCAGTTAATTGTTAAATTAGATGTCATCACTAATACACAGGTGATAATATTCCAGTTAATTGTTAAATTAGATGTCATCACGAAGACACAGGTGATAATATTCCAGTTAATTGTTAAATTTGATGTCATCACTAATACACATGGGATAATATTCCAGTTAATTGTTAAATTAGATATCATCACTAATACACAGGGGATAATATTCCAGTTAATTGTTAAATTAGATGTCACCACAAATACACAGGGGATAATATTCCAGTTAATTGTTAAATTAGATGTCGTCACTGATAGACAGGGGATAATATTCCCTTTAATTGTTAAATTAGATATCATCACTAATGCACAGGGGATAATATTCCAGATAATTGTTAAATTAGACATCATCACTAATACACAGCGGATAATATTCCAGTTAATTGTTGAATTAGATGTCATCACTAATACACAGGGGATAATATTCCAGTTAATTGTTAAATTAGATATCATCACTAATACACAGGTGATAATATTCCAGTTAATTGTTAAATTAGATGTCATCACTAATACACAGGTGATAATATTCCAGTTAATTGTGAAATTAGATGTCATCACTAATACACAGGGGATAATATTCCAGTTAATTGTTAAATTATATATCATCACTAATACACAGGTGATATTAATCCAGTTAATTGTTAAATTAGATGTCATCACTAATACACTGGTGATAATATTCCAGTTAATTGTTAAATTAGATATCATCACTAATACACAGGTGATATTATTCCAGTTAATTGTTAAATTAGATATCATCACTAATACACAGGTGATAATATTCCAGTTAATTGTTAAATTAGATATCATCACTAATACACAGGGGATAATATTCCAGTTAATTGTTAAATTAGATATCATCACTAATACACAGGTGATATTATTCCAGTTAATTGTTAAATTAGATGTCATCACTAATACACAGGTGATAATATTCCAGTTAATTGTTAAATTAGATATCATCACTAATACACAGGTGATAATATTCCAGTTAATTGGTAAATTAGATACCATCACTAATACACATGGGATAATATTCCAGTTAATTGTTAAATTAGATATCATCACTAATACACAGGGGATAATATTCCAGTTAATTGTTAAATTAGATGTCACCACAAATACACAGGGGATAATATTCCAGTTAATTGTTAAATTAGATGTCGTCACTGATAGACAGGGGATAATATTCCAGTTAATTGTTAAATTAGATGTCATCACTAATACACAGGGGATAATATTCCAGTTAATTGTTAAATTAGATGTCATCACTAATACACTGGTGATAATATTCCAGTTAATTGTTAAAGTAGATGTCATGACTAATACACAGGGGATAATATTCCAGTTAATTGTTAAATTAGATGTCACCACAAATACACAGGGGATAATATTCCAGTTAATTGTTAAATTAGATGTCGTCACTGATAGACAGGGGATAATATTCCCTTTAATTGTTAAATTAGATATCATCACTAATGCACAGGGGATAATATTCCAGATAATTGTTAAATTAGACATCATCACTAATGCACAGCGGATAATATTCCAGTTAATTGTTGAATTAGATGTCATCACTAATACACAGGGGATAATATTCCAGTTAATTGTTAAATTAGATATCATCACTAATACACAGGTGATAATATTCCAGTTAATTGTTAAATTAGATGTCATCACTAATACACAGGTGATAATATTCCAGTTAATTGTGAAATTAGATGTCATCACTAATACACAGGGGATAATATTCCAGTTAATTGTTAAATTATATATCATCACTAATACACAGGTGATAATATTCCAGTTAATTGTTAAATTAGATATCATCACTAATACACAGGTGATAATATTCCAGTTAATTGTTAAATTAGATATCATCACTAATACACTGGTGATAATATTCCAGTTAATTGTTAAATTAGATATCATCACTAATACACAGGTGATATTATTCCAGTTAATTGTTAAATTGGATGTCATCACTAATACACAGGTGTTAATATTCCAGTTAATTGTTAAATTAGATATCATCACTAATACACTGGTGATAATATTCCAGTTAATTGTTAAATTAGATATCATCACTAATACACAGGTGATATTAATCCAGTTAAAGACAGGGCTAAATTGTGGCGAGTCGAAGAGACTTAGTAGTTGGCAGGAAAAAAGACAGAGGCGCAAGGGGAGAGCCAACTGTGCAACAGCCCCAACAAACAAATTTCTCTGCAGCACCTGTGGAAGAGCCTGTCACTCCAGAATTGGACTTTATAGCCACTCCAGGCGCTGCTTCACAAACCACTGACCACCTCCAGGCGCGTATCCATTGTCTCTCGAGATAAGGAGGCCCAAAAGAAATTGTTAAATTAGATGTCATCACTAATACACTGGTGATAATATTCCAGTTAATTGTTAAATTAGATATCATCACTAATACACAGGTGATATTATTCCAGTTAATTGTTAAATTAGATATCATCACTAATACACAGGTGATAATATTCCAGTTAATTGTTAAATTAGATATCATCACTAATACACAGGGGATAATATTCCAGTTAATTGTTAAATTAGATATCATCACTAATACACAGGTGATATTATTCCAGTTAATTGTTAAATTAGATGTCATCACTAATACACAGGTGATAATATTCCAGTTAATTCTTAAATTAGATATCATCACTAATACACAGGTGATAATATTCCAGTTAATTGTTAAATTAGATATCATCACTAATACACAGGTGATAATATTCCAGTTAATTGTTAAATTAGATATCATCACTAATACACAGGTGATATTATTCCAGTTAATTGTTAAATTAGATATCATCATTAATACACAGGTGATAATATTCCAGTTAATTCTTAAATTAGATATCATCACTAATACACAGGTGATATTATTCCAGTTAATTGTTAAATTAGATGTCATCACTAATACACAGGTGATAATATTCCAGTTAATTGTTAAATTAGATATCATCACTAATACACAGGTGATAATATTCCAGTTAATTGGTAAATTAGATACCATCACTAATACACAGGGGATAATATTCCAGATAATTGTTAAATTAGATATCATCACTAATACACAGGGGATAATATTCCAGTTAATTGTTAAATTAGATGTCATCACTAATACACAGGGGATAATATTCCAGTTAATTGTTAAATTAGATATCATCACTAATACACAGGGGATAATATTCCAGTTAATTGTTAAATTAGATGTCATCACTAATACACAGGTGATAATATTCCCTTTAATTGTTAAATTAGATGTCATCACAAATACACAGGGGATAATATTCCAGTTAATTGTTAAATTAGATGTCATCACTAATACACAGGTGATAATATTCCAGTTAATTGTTAAATTAGATGTCATCACGAAGACACAGGTGATAATATTCCTGTTAATTGTTAAATTTGATGTCATCACTAATACACATGGGATAATATTCCAGTTAATTGTTAAATTAGATATCATCACTAATACACAGGGGATAATATTCCAGTTAATTGTTAAATTAGATGTCACCACAAATACACAGGGGATAATATTCCAGTTAATTGTTAAATTAGATGTCGTCACTGATAGACAGGGGATAATATTCCAGTTAATTGTTAAATTAGATGTCATCACTAATACACAGGGGATAATATTCCAGTTAATTGTTAAATTAGATGTCATCACTAATACACTGGTGATAATATTCCAGTTAATTGTTAAAGTAGATGTCATGACTAATACACAGGGGATAATATTCCAGTTAATTGTTAAATTAGATGTCACCACAAATACACAGGGGATAATATTCCAGTTAATTGTTAAATTAGATGTCGTCACTGATAGACAGGGGATAATATTCCCTTTAATTGTTAAATTAGATATCATCACTAATGCACAGGGGATAATATTCCAGATAATTGTTAAATTAGACATCATCACTAATACACAGCGGATAATATTCCAGTTAATTGTTGAATTAGATGTCATCACTAATACACAGGGGATAATATTCCAGTTAATTGTTAAATTAGATATCATCACTAATACACAGGTGATAATATTCCAGTTAATTGTTAAATTAGATGTCATCACTAATACACAGGTGATAATATTCCAGTTAATTGTGAAATTAGATGTCATCACTAATACACAGGTGATAATATTCCAGTTAATTGTTAAATTAGATATCATCACTAATACACAGGTGATAATATTCCAGTTAATTGTTAAATTAGATATCATCACTAATACACAGGTGATAATATTCCAGTTAATTGTTAAATTAGATGTCATCACTAATACACAGGGGATAATATTCCAGTTAATTGTTAACTTAGATATCATCACTAATACACAGGTGATAATATTCCAGTTAATTGGTAAATTAGATACCATCACTAATACACAGGGGATAATATTCCAGATAATTGTTAAATTAGATATCATCACTAATACACAGGGGATAATATTCCAGTTAATTGTTAAATTAGATGTCATCACTAATACACAGGGGATAATATTCCAGTTAATTGTTAAATTAGATATCATCACTAATACACAGGGGATAATATTCCAGTTAATTGTTAAATTAGATGTCATCACTAATACACAGGTGATAATATTCCCTTTAATTGTTAAATTAGATGTCATCACTAATACACAGGTGATAATTTTCCAGTTAATTGTTAAATTAGATGTCATCACAAATACACAGGGGATAATATTCCAGTTAATTGTTAAATTAGATGTCATCACTAATACACAGGTGATAATATTCCAGTTAATTGTTAAATTAGATGTCATCACGAAGACACAGGTGATAATATTCCAGTTAATTGTTAAATTTGATGTCATCACTAATACACATGGGATAATATTCCAGTTAATTGTTAAATTAGATATCATCACTAATACACAGGGGATAATATTCCAGTTAATTGTTAAATTAGATGTCACCACAAATACACAGGGGATAATATTCCAGTTAATTGTTAAATTAGATGTCGTCACTGATAGACAGGGGATAATATTCCAGTTAATTGTTAAATTAGATGTCATCACTAATACACAGGGGATAATATTCCAGTTAATTGTTAAATTAGATGTCATCACTAATACACAGGTGATAATATTCCAGTTAATTGTTAAAGTAGATGTCATGACTAATACACAGGTGATAATATTCCAGTTAATTGTTAAACTAGATATCATCACTAATACACAGGTGATAATATTCCAGTTAATTGTTAAATTAGATGTCATCACTAATGCACCGGGGATATTATTCCAGTTAATTGTTAAATTAGATGTCATCACTAATACACAGGGGATAATATTCCAGTTAATTGTTAAATTAGATATCATCACTAATACACAGGTGATAATATTCCAGTTAATTGTTAAATTAGATATCATCACTAATACACAGGTGATAATATTCCAGTTAATTGTTAAATTAGATATCATCACTAATACACTGGTGATAATATTCCAGTTAATTGTTAAATTAGATATCATCACTAATACACAGGTGATATTATTCCAGTTAATTGTTAAATTAGATGTCATCACTAATACACAGGTGTTAATATTCCAGTTAATTGTTAAATTAGATATCATCACTAATACACTGGTGATAATATTCCAGTTAATTGTTAAATTAGATATCATCACTAATACACAGGTGATATTATTCCAGTTAATTGTTAAATTAGATGTCATCACTAATACACTGGTGATAATATTCCAGTTAATTGTTAAATTAGATATCATCACTAATACACAGGTGATATTATTCCAGTTAATTGTTAAATTAGATATCATCACTAATACACAGGTGATAATATTCCAGTTAATTGTTAAATTAGATATCATCACTAATACACAGGGGATAATATTCCAGTTAATTGTTAAATTAGATATCATCACTAATACACAGGTGATATTATTCCAGTTAATTGTTAAATTAGATGTCATCACTAATACACAGGTGATAATATTCCAGTTAATTGTTAAATTAGATATCATCACTAATACACAGGTGATAATATTCCAGTTAATTGGTAAATTAGATACCATCACTAATACACAGGTGATACTATTCCAGTTAATTGTTAAATTAGATGTCATCACGAATGCACAGGGGATATTATTCCAGTTAATTGTTAAATTAGATGTCATCACTAACACACAGGTGATACTATTCCAGTTAATTGTTAAATTAGATGTCATCACGAATGCACAGGTGATAATATTCCAGTGAATTGTTAAATTAGATGCCATCACAAATACACAGGTGATAATATTCCAGTTAATTGTTAAATTAGATGTCATCACTGATACACAGCGGATAATATTCCAGTTAATTGTTAAATTAGATGTCATCACTAATACACAGGTGATAATATTCCCTTTAATTGTTAAATTAGATGTCGTCACTAATACACAGGTGATAATATTCCAGTTAATTGTTAAAGTAGATGTCATCACTAATACACAGGGGATAATATTCCAGATAATTGTTAAATTAGATATCATCACTAATACACAGGGGATAATATTCCAGTTAATTGTTAAATTAGATGTCATCACTAATACACAGGTGATAATATTCCAGTTAATTGTTAAATTAGATGTCATCACAAATACACAGGGGATAATATTCCAGTTAATTGTTAAATTAGATGTCATCACTAATACACAGGTGATAATATTCCAGTTAATTGTTAAATTAGATGTCATCACTAATACACAGGGGATAATATTCCAGTTAATTGTTAAATTAGATGTCATCACTAATACACAGGGGATAATATTCCAGTTAATTGTTAAAGTAGATGTCATGACTAATAAACAGGTGATAATATTCCAGTTAATTGTTAAATTAGATATCATCACTAATACACAGGTGATAATATTCCAGTTAATTGTTAAATTAGATGTCATCACTAATGCACAGGGGATAATATTCCAGTTAATTGTTAAATTAGATATCATCACTAACACACAGGTGATACTATTCCAGTTAATTGTTAAATTAGATGTCATCACGAATGCACAGGTGATAATATTCCAGTTAATTGTTAAATTAGATGTCATCACTGATACACAGCGGATAATATTCCAGTTAATTGTTAAATTAGATGTCATCACTAATACACAGGTGATAATATTCCCTTTAATTGTTAAATTAGATGTCGTCACTAATACACAGGTGATAATATTCCAGTTAATTGTTAAAGTAGATGTCATCACTAATACACAGGGGATAATATTCCAGATAATTGTTAAATTAGATATCATCACTAATACACAGGGGATAATATTCCAGTTAATTGTTAAATTAGATGTCATCACTAATACACAGGTGATAATATTCCAGTTAATTGTTAAATTAGATGTCATCACAAATACACAGGGGATAATATTCCAGTTAATTGTTAAATTAGATGTCATCACTAATACACAGGTGATAATATTCCAGTTAATTGTTAAAGTAGATGTCATGACTAATAAACAGGTGATAATATTCCAGTTAATTGTTAAATTAGATATCATCACTAATACACAGGTGATAATAATCCAGTTAATTGTTAAATTAGATGTCATCACTAATGCACAGGGGATAATATTCCTGTTAATTGTTAAATTAGATATCATCACTAATACACAGGTGATAATATTCCAGTTAATTGTTAAATTAGATGTCATCACTAATACACAGGTGATAATATTCCAGTTAATTGTTAAATTAGATATCATCACTAATACACAGGTGATAATATTCCAGTTAATTGTTAAATTAGATATCATCACTAATACACACGGGATAATATTCCAGTTAATTGTTAAATTAGATGTCATCACTAATACACAGGGGATATTATTCCAGTTAATTGTTAAATTAGATGTCATCACTAATACACAGGTGATAATATTCCAGTTAATTGTTAAATTAGATATCATCACTAATACACAGGGGATAATATTCCAGTTAATTGTTAAATTAGATGTCATCACTAATACACAGGTGATAATATTCCAGTTAATTGTTAAATTAGATATCATCACTAATACACAGGTGATAATATTCCAGTTAATTGTTAAATTAGATATCATCACTAATACACAGGGGATAATATTCCAGTTAATTGTTAAATTAGATGTCATCACTAATACACAGGGGATATTATTCCAGTTAATTGTTAAATTAGATGTCATCACTAATACACAGGTGATAATATTCCAGTTAATTGTTAAATTAGATATCATCACTAATACACAGGTGATAATATTCCAGTTCATTGTTAAATTAGATGTCATCACGAATGCACAGGGGATATTATTCCAGTTAATTGTTAAATTAGATGTCATCACAAATACACAGGTGGTAATATTCCAGTTAATTGTTAAATTAGATGTCATCACTAATACACAGGTGATATTATTCCAGTTAATTGTTAAATTAGATGTCATCACAAATACACAGGTGATAATATTCCTGTTAATTGTTAAATTAGATGTCATCACTGATACACAGCGGATAATATTCCAGTTAATTGTTAAATTAGATATCATCACTAATACACAGGTGATAATATTCCAGTTAATTGTTAAATTAGATATCATCACTAATACACTGGTGATAATATTCCAGTTAATTGTTAAATTAGATATCATCACTAATACACAGGTGATATTATTCCAGTTAATTGTTAAATTAGATGTCATTACTAATACACAGGTGTTAATATTCCAGTTAATTGTTAAATTAGATATCATCACTAATACACTGGTGATAATATTCCAGTTAATTGTTAAATTAGATATCATCATTAATACACAGGTGATAATATTCCAGTTAATTCTTAAATTAGATATCATCACTAATACACAGGTGATATTATTCCAGTTAATTGTTAAATTAGATGTCATCACTAATACACAGGTGATAATATTCCAGTTAATTGTTAAATTAGATATCATCACTAATACACAGGTGATAATATTCCAGTTAATTGGTAAATTAGATGCCATCACTAATACACAGGTGATACTATTCCAGTTAATTGTTAAATTAGATGTCATCACGAATGCACAGGTGATAATATTCCAGTTAATTGTTAAATTAGATGTCATCACAAACACAGGTGATACTATTCCAGTTAATTGTTAAATTAGATGTCATCACGAATGCACAGGTGATAATATTCCAGTGAATTGTTAAATTAGATGCCATCACATATACACAGGTGATAATATTCCAGTTAATTGTTAAATTAGATGTCATCACTGATACACAGCGGAGAATATTCCAGTTAATTCTAAAATTAGATGTCATCACTAATACACAGGTGATAATATTCCCTTTAATTGTTAAATTAGATGTCGTCACTAATACACAGGTGATAATATTCCAGTTAATTGTTAAAGTAGATGTCATCACTAATACACAGGGGATAATATTCCAGATAATTGTTAAATTAGATATCATCACTAATACACAGGGGATAATATTCCAGTTAATTGTTAAATTAGATGTCATCACTAATACACAGGTGATAATATTCCAGTTAATTGTTAAATTAGATGTCATCACAAATACACAGGGGATAATATTCCAGTTAATTGTTAAATTAGATGTCATCACTAATACACAGGTGATAATATTCCAGTTAATTGTTAAATTAGATGTCATCACTAATACACAGGGGATAATATTCCAGTTAATTGTTAAATTAGATGTCATCACTAATACACAGGTGATAATATTCCAGTTAATTGTTAAAGTAGATGTCATGACTAATAAACAGGTGATAATATTCCAGTTAATTGTTAAATTAGATATCATCACTAATACACAGGTGATAATATTCCAGTTAATTGTTAAATTAGATGTCATCACTAATGCACAGGGGATAATATTCCAGTTAATTGTTAAATTAGATATCATCACTAATACACAGGTGATAATATTCCAGTTAATTGTTAAATTAGATGTCATCACTAATACACAGGTGATAATATTCCAGTTAATTGTTAAATTAGATATCATCACTAATACACAGGTGATAATATTCCAGTTAATTGTTAAATTAGATATCATCACTAATACACAGGGGATAATATTCCAGTTAATTGTTAAATTAGATGTCATCACTAATACACAGGGGATATTATTCCAGTTAATTGTTAAATTAGATGTCATCACTAATACACAGGTGATAATATTCCAGTTAATTGTTAAATTAGATATCATCACTAATACACAGGGGATAATATTCCAGTTAATTGTTAAATTAGATGTCATCACTAATACACAGGTGATAATATTCCAGTTAATTGTTAAAGTAGATGTCATGACTAATAAACAGGTGATAATATTCCAGTTAATTGTTAAATTAGATATCATCACTAATACACAGGTGATAATATTCCAGTTAATTGTTAAATTAGATGTCATCACTAACACACAGGTGATACTATTCCAGTTAATTGTTAAATTAGATGTCATCACGAATGCACAGGTGATAATATTCCGGTTAATTGTTAAATTAGATGCCATCACAAATACACAGGTGATAATATTCCAGTTAATTGTTAAATTAGATGTCATCACTGATACACAGCGGATAATATTCCAGTTAATTGTTAAATTAGATGTCATCACTAATACACAGGTGATAATATTCCCTTTAATTGTTAAATTAGATGTCGTCACTAATACACAGGTGATACTATTCCAGTTAATTGTTAAATTAGATGTCATCACGAATGCACAGCTGATAATATTCCAGTGAATTGTTAAATTAGATGCCATCACAAATACACAGGTGATAATATTCCAGTTAATTGTTAAATTAGATGTCATCACTGATACACAGCGGATAATATTCCAGTTAATTGTTAAATTAGATGTCATCACTAATACACAGGTGATAATATTCCAGTTAATTGTTAAAGTAGATGTCATCACTAATACACAGGGGATAATATTCCAGATAATTGTTAAATTAGATATCATCACTAATACACAGGGGATAATATTCCAGTTAATTGTTAAATTAGATGTCATCACTAATACACAGGTGATAATATTCCAGTTAATTGTTAAATTAGATGTCATCACAAATACACAGGGGATAATATTCCAGTTAATTGTTAAATTAGATGTCATCACTAATACACAGGTGATAATATTCCAGTTAATTGTTAAATTAGATGTCATCACTAATACACAGGGGATAATATTCCAGTTAATTGTTAAATTAGATGTCATCACTAATACACAGGTGATAATATTCCAGTTAATTGTTAAAGTAGATGTCATGACTAATAAACAGGTGATAATATTCCAGTTAATTGTTAAATTAGATATCATCACTAATACACAGGTGATAATATTCCAGTTAATTGTTAAATTAGATGTCATCACTAATGCACAGGGGATAATATTACAGTTAATTGTTAAATTAGATATCATCACTAATACACAGGTGATAATATTCCAGTTAATTGTTAAATTAGATGTCATCACTAATACACAGGTGATAATATTCCAGTTAATTGTTAAATTAGATATCATCACTAATACACAGGTGATAATATTCCAGTTAATTGTTAAATTAGATATCATCACTAATACACAGGGGATAATATTCCAGTTAATTGTTAAATTAGATGTCATCACTAATACACAGGGGATATTATTCCAGTTAATTGTTAAATTAGATGTCATCACTAATACACAGGTGATAATATTCCAGTTAATTGTTAAATTAGATATCATCACTAATACACAGGTGATAATATTCCAGTTCATTGTTAAATTAGATGTCATCACGAATGCACAGGGGATATTATTCCAGTTAATTGTTAAATTAGATGTCATCACAAATACACAGGTGGTAATATTCCAGTTAATTGTTAAATTAGATGTCATCACTAATACACAGGTGATATTATTCCAGTTAATTGTTAAATTAGATGTCATCACAAATACACAGGTGATAATATTCCTGTTAATTGTTAAATTAGATGTCATCACTGATACACAGCGGATAATATTCCAGTTAATTGTTAAATTAGATATCATCACTAATACACAGGTGATAATATTCCAGTTAATTGTTAAATTAGATATCATCACTAATACACTGGTGATAATATTCCAGTTAATTGTTAAATTAGATATCATCACTAATACACAGGTGATATTATTCCAGTTAATTGTTAAATTAGATGTCATCACTAATACACAGGTGTTAATATTCCAGTTAATTGTTAAATTAGATATCATCACTAATACACTGGTGATAATATTCCAGTTAATTGTTAAATTAGATATCATCACTAATACACAGGTGATATTATTCCAGTTAATTGTTAAATTAGATGTCATCACTAATACACTGGTGATAATATTCCAGTTAATTGTTAAATTAGATATCATCACTAATACACAGGTGATATTATTCCAGTTAATTGTTAAATTAGATGTCATCACTAATACACAGGTGATAATATTCCAGTTAATTGTTAAATTAGATATCATCACTAATACACAGGTGATAATATTCCAGTTAATTGGTAAATTAGATACCATCACTAATACACAGGTGATACTATTCCAGTTAATTGTTAAATTAGATGTCATCACGAATGCACAGGGGATATTATTCCAGTTAATTGTTAAATTAGATGTCATCACTAATACACAGGTGATACTATTCCAGTTAATTGTTAAATTAGATGTCATCACGAATGCACAGGTGATAATATTCCAGTGAATTGTTAAATTAGATGCCATCACAAATACACAGGTGATAATATTCCAGTTAATTGTTAAATTAGATGTCATCACTGATACACAGCGGATAATATTCCAGTTAATTGTTAAATTAGATGTCATCACTAATACACAGGTGATAATATTCCCTTTAATTGTTAAATTAGATGTCGTCACTAATACACAGGTGATAATATTCCAGATAATTGTTAAATTAGATGTCATCACTAATACACAGGGGATAATATTCCAGTTAATTGTTAAATTAGATGTCATCACAAATACACAGGGGATAATATTCCAGTTAATTGTTAAATTAGATGTCATCACTAATACACAGGTGATAATATTCCAGTTAATTGTTAAATTAGATGTCATCACTAATACACAGGGGATAATATTCCAGTTAATTTTTAAATTAGATGTCATCACTAATACACAGGTGATAATATTCCAGTTAATTGTTAAAGTAGATGTCATGACTAATAAACAGGTGATAATATTCCAGTTAATTGTTAAATTAGATATCATCACTAATACACAGGTGATAATATTCCAGTTAATTGTGAAATTAGATGTCATCACTAATGCACAGGGGATAATATTCCAGTTAATTGTTAAATTAGATATCATCACTAATACACAGGTGATAATATTCAAGTTAATTGTTAAATTAGATGTCATCACTAATACACAGGTGATAATATTCCAGTTAATTGTTGAATTAGATATCATCACTAATACACGGGGGATAATATTCCAGTTAATTGTTAAATTAGATGTCATCACTAATACACAGGGGATATTATTCCAGTTAATTGTTAAATTAGATGTCATCACTAATACACAGGTGATAATATTCCAGTTAATTGTTAAATTAGATATCATCACTAATACACAGGTGATAATATTCCAGTTCATTGTTAAATTAGATGTCATCACAAATGCACAGGGGATATTATTCCAGTTAATTGTTAAATTAGATGTCATCACAAATACACAGGTGGTAATATTCCAGTTAATTGTTAAATTAGATGTCATCACTAATACACAGGTGATATTATTCCAGTTAATTGTTAAATTAGATGTCATCACTGATACACAGCGGATAATATTCCAGTTAATTGTTAAATTAGAGGTCATCACTAATACACAGGTGATAATATTCCCTTTAATTGTTAAATTAGATATCATCACTAATGCACAGGGGATAATATTCCAGATAATTGTTAAATTAGACATCATCACTAATACACAGCGGATAATATTCCAGTTAATTGTTGAATTAGATGTCATCACTAATACACAGGGGATAATATTCCAGTTAATTGTTAAATTAGATATCATCACTAATACACAGGTGATAATATTCCAGTTAATTGTTAAATTAGATGTCATCACTAATACACAGGTGATAATATTCCAGTTAATTGTGAAATTAGATGTCATCACTATTACAAAGGGGATAATATTCCAGTTAATATTTAAATTAGATGTCATCACTAATACACAGGGGATAATATTCCAGTTAATTGTTAAATTAGATGTCATCACTAATACACAGGGGATAATATTCCAGTTAATTGTTGAATTAGATTTCATCACTAATACACAGGTGATAATATTCCAGTTAATTGTTAAATTAGATATCATCACTCATGCACAGGTGATAATATTCCAGTTAATTGTTAAATTAGATATCATCACTACTACACAGGTGACACTATTCCAGTTAATTGTTAAATTAGATGTCATCACTAATGCACTGGGTATAATATTCCAGTTAATTGTTAAATTAGATGTCATCACTAATACACAGGGGATAATATTCCAGATAATTGTTAAATTAGATATCATCACTAATACACAAGGGATAATATTCCAGTTAATTGTTAAATTAGATGTCATCACTAATACACAGGTGATAATATTCCCTTTAATTGTTAAATTAGATGTCATCACTAATACACAGGTGATAATATTCCAGTTAATTGTTAAATTAGATGTCATCACAAATTCACAGGGGATAATATTCCAGTTAATTGTTAAATTAGATGTCATCACTAATACACAGGTGATAATATTCCAGTTAATTGTTAAATTAGATGTCATCACTAATACACATGGGATAATATTCCAGTTAATTGTTAAATTAGATATCATCACTAATACACAGGGGATAATATTCCAGTTAATTGTTAAATTAGATGTCACCACAAATACACAGGGGATAATATTCCAGTTAATTGTTAAATTAGTTGTCGTCACTGATAGACAGGGGATAATATTCCAGTTAATTGTTAAATTAGATGTCATCACTAATACACAGGGGATAATATTCCAGTTAATTGTTAAATTAGATGTCATCACTAATACACAGGTGATAATATTCCAGTTAATTGTTAAATTACATATCATCACTAATACACAGGTGATAATATTCCAGTTAATTGTTAAATTAGATATCATCACTAAGACACAGGTGATAATATTCCAGTTAATTGATAAATTAGATGTCATCACTAATGCACAGGGGATATTATTCCAGTTAATTGTTAAATTAGATATCATCACTAATACACAGGTGATAATATTCCAGTTAATTGTTAAATTAGATGTCATCACTAATACACAGGTGATAATATTCCAGATAATTGTTAAATTAGATATCATCACTAATACACAGGTGATAATATTCCAGTTAATTGTTAAATTAGATGTCATCACTAATACACAGGTGATAATATTCCAGTTAATTGTTAAATTAGATATCATCACTAATACACAGGGGATAATATTCCAGTTAATTGTTAAATTAGATATCATCACTAATACACAGGGGATAATATTCCAGTTAATTGTTAAATTAGATGTCATCACTAATACACAGGTGATAATATTCCAGTTAATTGTTAAATTAGATGTCATCACTAATACACAGGTGATAATATTCCAGTTAATTGTTAAATTAGATATCATCACTAATACACAGGTGATAATATTCCAGTTAATTGTTAAATTAGATATCATCACTAATACACAGGTGATAATATTCCAGTTAATTGTTAAATTAGATATCATCACTAATACACAGGTGATAATATTCCAGTTAATTGTTAAATTAGATATCATCACTAATACACAGGTGATAATATTCCAGTTAATTGTTAAATTAGATATCATCACTAATACACAGGTGATAATATTCCAGTTAATTGTTAAATTAGATACCATCACTAATACACAGGTGATAATATTCCAGTTAATTGTTAAATTAGATACCATCACTAATACACAGGTGATAATATTCCAGTTAATTGTTAAATTAGATGTCATCACGAATGCACAGGGGATATTATTCCAGTTAATTGTTAAATTAGATGTCATCACAAATACACAGGTGATAATATTCCAGTTAATTGTTAAATTAGATGTCATCACTGATACACAGTGGATAATATTCCAGTTAATTGTTAAATTAGATGTCATCACTAATACACAGGTGATAATATTCCCTTTACTTGTTAAATTAGATGTCGTCACTAATACACAGGTGATAATATTCCAGTTAATTGTTAAAGTAGATGTCATCACTCATGCACAGGGGATAATATTCCAGATAATTGTTAAATTAGATATCATCACTAATACACAGCGGATAATATTCCAGTTAATTGTTAAATTAGATGTCATCACTAATACACAGGGGATAATATTCCAGTTAATTGTTAAATTAGATATCATCACTAATACACAGGTGATAATATTCCAGTTAATTGTTAAATTAGATGTCATTACTAATACACAGGTGATAATATTCCAGTTAATTGTGAAATTAGATGTCATCACTAATACAAAGGGGATAATATTCCAGTTAATATTTAAATTAGATGTCATCACTAATACACAGGGGATAATATCTCAGTTAATTTTTAAATTAGATATCATCACTAATACACAGGTGATAATATTCCAGTTAATTTTTAAATTAGATATCATCACTAATACACAGGTGACACTATTCCTGTTAATTGTTAAATTAGATGTCATCACTAATACACTGGGGATAATATTCCAGTTAATTGTTAAATTAGATGTCATTACTAATACACAGGGGATAATATTCCAGTTAATTGTTAAATTAGATTTCATCACTAATACACAGGTGATAATATTCCAGTTAATTGTTAAATTAGATATCATCACTAATACACAGGTGATAATATTCCAGTTAATTGTTAAATTAGATATCATCACTAATACACAGGTGATAATATTCCAGTTCATTGTTAAATTAGATGTCATCACTAATGCACAGGGGATATTATTCCAGTTAATTGTTAAATTAGATGTCATCACAAATACACAGGTGATAATATTCCAGTTAATTGTTAAATTAGATGTCATCACTGATACACAGGGGATAATATTCCAGTTAATTGTTAAATTAGATGTCATCACTAATACACAGGGGATAATATTCCAGTTAATTGTTAAAATAGATGTCATCACTAATACACAGGGTATAATATTCCAGTTAATTGTTAAATTAGATGTCATCACTAATACACAGGGGATAATATTCCAGTTAATTGTTAAATTAGATGTCATCACTAATACACAGGGGATAATATTCCAGCTAATTGTTAATGTAGATGTCATGACTAATACACAGGTGATAATATTCCAGTTAATTGTTAAAATAGATGTCATCACTAATGCACAGTGGATATTATTCCAGTTAATTGTTAAATTAGATGTCATCACAAATACACAGTGGATAATATTCCAGTTAATTGTTAAAATAGATGTCATCACTAATACACAGGTGATAATATTCCCTTGATTGTTAAATTAGATGTCGTCACTAATACACAGGGGATAATATTCCAGTTAATTGTTAAAATAGATATCATCACTAATACACAGGGGATAATATTCCAGTTAATTGTTAAATTAGATGTCATCACTAATACACAGGTGATAATATTCCAGTTAATTGTTAAATTAGATATCATCACTCATACACAGGTGATAATATTCCAGTTAATTGTTAAATTAGATACCATCACTAATACACAGGTGATAATATTCCAGTTAATTGTTAAATTAGATGTCATCACTAATACACAGGTGATAATATTCCAGTTAATTGTTAAATTAGATATCATCACTAATACACAGGTGATAATATTCCAGTTAATTGTTAAATTAGATACCATCACTAATACACAGGTGATAATATTCCAGTTAATTGTTAAATTAGATATCATCACTAATACACGGGATATTATTCCAGTTAATTGTTAAATTAGATGTCATCACAAATACACAGGTGATAATATTCCAGTTAATTGTTAAATTAGATGTCATCACTGATACACAGCGGACAATATTCCAGTTAATTGTTAATTTAGATGTCGTCACTAATACACAGGTGATAATATTCCAGTTAATTGTTAAAGTAGATGTCATCACTCATGCACAGGGGATAATATTCCAGATAATTGATAAATTAGATATCATCACTAATACACAGCGGATAATATTCCAGTTAATTGTTAAATTAGATGTCATCACTAATACACAGGGGATCATATTCCAGTTGATTGTTAAATTAGATATCATCACTAATACACAGGTGATAATATTCCAGTTAATTGTTAAATTAGATGTCATCACTAATACACAGGTGATAATATTCCAGTTAATTGTGAAATTAGATGCCATCACTAATACACAGGGGATAATATTCCAGTTAATTGTTAAATTAGATGTCATCACTAATACACAGGGGATAATATTCCAGTTAATTGTTAAATTTGATATCATCACTAATAAACAGGGGATACACGGAACACAAAAGTCCGAGTGTATCAGGCCTGTGTCCTCAGTACCTTGCTCTACGGCAGCGAGGCCTGGACAACGTATGCCAGCCAAGAGCGACGTCTCAATTCATTCCATCTTCGCTGCCTTCGGAGAATACTTGGCATCAGGTGGCAGGACTATATCTCCAACACAGAAGTCCTTGAAGCGGCCAACATCCCCAGCTTATACACACTACTGAGTCAGCGGCGCTTGAGATGGCTTGGCCATGTGAGCCGCATGGAAGATGGCAGGATCCCCAAAGACACATTGTACAGCGAGCTCGCCACTGGTATCAGACCCACCGGCCGTCCATGTCTCCGTTATAAAGACGTCTGCAAACGCGACACGAAATCGTGTGACATTGATCACAAGTCGTGGGAGTCAGTTGCCAGCATTCGCCAGAGCTGGCGGGCAGCCATAAAGACAAGGCTAAATTGTGGCGAGTCGAAGAGACTTAGTAGTTGGCAGGAAAAAAGACAGAGGCGCAAGGGGAGAGCGAACTGTGCAACAGCCCCAACAAACAAATGTCTCTGCAGCACCTGTGGAAGAGCCTGTCACTCCAGAATTGGCCTTTATAGAAACTCCAGGCGCTGCTTCACAAACCACTGACCACCTCCAGGCGCGTATCCATTGTCTCTCGAGATAAGGAGGCCCAAAAGAAATTGTTAAATTAGATATCATCACTAATACACAGGTGATAATATTCCAGTTAATTGTTAAATTAGATAACATCACTAATACACAGGTGATAATATTCCAGTTATTTATTAAATTAGATATCATCACTAATACAAAGGGGATAATATTCCAGTTAATATTTAAATTAGATATCATCACTAATACACAGGTGATAATATTCCAGTTAATTGTTAAATTAGATGTCATCACTAATACACAGGTGATAATATTCCAGTTAATTTTTAAATTAGATATCATCACTAATACACAGGTGATAATATTCCAGTTAATTTTTAAATTAGATATCATCACTAATACACAGGTGATAATATTCCAGTTAATTTTTAAATTAGATATCATCACTAATACACAGGTGACACTATTCCAGTTAATTGTTAAATTAGATGTCATCACTAATACACAGGGGATACTATTCCAGTTAATTGTTAAATTAGATGTCATCACAAATACACAGGTGATAATATTCCAGTTAATTGTTAAATTAGATGTCATCACTGATACACAGGGGATAATATTCCAGTTAAGTGTTAAATTAGATGTCATCACTAATACACAGGGGATAATATTCCAGTTAATTGTTAAATTAGATGTCATCACTAATACACAGGGGATAATATTCCAGTTAATTGTTAAAGTAGATGTCATGACTAATACACAGGTGATAATATTCCAGTTAATTGTTAAATTAGATATCATCACTAATACACAGGGGATAATATTCCAGTTAATTGTTAAAATTGATGTCATCACTAATGCACAGTGGATATTATTCCAGTTAATTGTTAAATTAGATGTCATCACAAATACACAGTGGATAATATTCCAGTTAATTGTTAAATTAGATGTCATCACTAATACACAGGTGATAATATTCCCTTGATTATTAAATTAGATGTCGTCACTAATACACAGGTGATAATATTCCAGTTAATTGTTAAATTAGATGTCATCACTCATACACAGGGGATAATATTCCAGTTAATTGTTAAATTAGATGTCATCACTAATACACAGGTGATAATATTCCAATTAATTGTTAAATTAGATGTCATCACTAATACACAGGTGATAATATTCCCTTGATTATTAAATTAGATGTCGTCACTAATACACAGGTGATAATATTCCAGTTAATTGTTAAATTAGATGTCATCACTCATACACAGGGGATAATATTCCAGTTAATTGTTAAATTAGATGTCATCACTAATACACAGGTGATAATATTCCAATTAATTGTTAAATTAGATGTCATCACTAATACACTGGGGATAATATTCCAGTTAATTGTTAAATTAGATGTCATCACTGATATACAGGGGATAATATTCCAGTTAATTGTTAAATTAGATGTCATCACTAATGCACAGGGGATAATATTCCAGTTAATTGTTAAATTAGATGTCATCACTAATACACAGGTGATAATATTCCAGTTATTTGTTAAATTAGATGTCGTCACTGATGCACAGGTGATAATATTCCAGTTAATAGTTAAATTAGATATCATCACTAATACACAGGTGATAATATTCCAGTTAATTGTTAAATTAGATATCATCAGTAATACACAGGTGATAATATTCCAGTTAATTGTTCAATTAGATATCATCACTAATACACAGGGGATAATATTCCAGTTAATAATTAAATTAGATATCATCACTAATACACAGGTGATAATATTCCAGTTAATTGTTGAATTAGATATCATCACTAATACACAGGTGATAATATTCCAGCTAATTGTTAAATTAGATATCATCACTAATACAAAGGGGATAATATTCCAGTTAATTGTTAAATTAGATATCATGACTAATACACAGGTGATAATATTCCAGTTAATTGTTAAATTAGATATCATCACTAATACACAGGTGATAATATTCCAGTTAATTGTTAAATTAGATATCATCACTAATACACAGGTGATAATATTCCAGTTAATTGTTAAATTAGATGTCATCACTAATACACAGGGGATAATATTCCAGTTAATTGTTAAATTAGATTTCATCACTAATACACAGGTGATAATATTCCAGTTAATTGTTAAATTAGATATCATCACTAATACACAGGTGATAATATTCCAGTTAATTGTTAAATTAGATGTCATCACTAATACACAGGGGATAATATTCCAGTTAATTGTTAAATTAGATTTCATCACTAATACACAGGTGATAATATTCCAGTTAATTGTTCAATTAGATATCATCACTAATACACAGCTGATAATATTCCAGTTAATTGTTAAATTAGATATCATCACTAATACACAGGTGATAATATTCCAGTTAATTGTTAAATTAGATGTCATCACTAATGCACAGGGGATATTATTCCAGTTAATTGTTAAATTAGATGTCATCACAAATACACAGGTGATAATATTCCAGTTAATTGTTAAATTAGATGTCATCACTGATACACAGGGGATAATATTCCAGTTAATTGTTAAATTAGATGTCATCACTAATACACAGGGGATAATATTCCAGTTAATTGTTAAAATAGATGTCATCACTAATACACAGGGTATAATATTCCAGTTAATTGTTAAATTAGATGTAATCACTAATACACAGGTGATAATATTCCAGTTAATTGTTAAATTAGATATCATCACTAATACACAGGTGATAATATTCCAGTTAATTGTTAAATTAGATATCATCACTAATACACAGGTGATAATATTCCAGTTAATTGTTAAATTAGATGTCATCACTAATACACAGGGGATAATATTCCAGTTAATTGTTAAATTAGATTTCATCACTAATACACAGGTGATAATATTCCAGTTAATTGTTAAATTAGATATCATCACTAATACACAGGTGATAATATTCCAGTTAATTGTTAAATTAGATGTCATCACTAATATACAGGGGATAATATTCCAGTTAATTGTTAAATTAGATTTCATCACTAATACACAGGTGATAATATTCCAGTTAATTGTTAAATTAGATATCATCACTAATACACAGGTGATAATATTCCAGTTAATTGTTAAATTAGATATCATCACTAATACACAGGGGATATTATTCCAGTTAATTGTTAAATTAGATGTCATCACAAATACACAGGTGATAATATTCCAGTTAATTGTTAAATTAGATGTCATCACTGATACACAGGGGATAATATTCCAGTTAATTGCTAAATTAGATGTCATCACTAATACACAGGGGATAATATTCCAGTTAATTGTTAAAATAGATGTCATCACTAATACACAGGGTATAATATTCCAGTTAATTGTTAAATTAGATGTAATCACTAATACACAGGGGATAATATTCCAGTTAATTGTTAAATTAGATGTCATCACTAATACACAGGGGATAATATTCCAGTTAATTGTTAAAGTAGATGTCATGACTAATACACAGGTGATAATATTCCAGTTCATTGTTAAATTAGATATCATCACTAATACACAGGGGATAATATTCCAGTTAATTGTTAAAATTGATGTCATCACTAATGCACAGTGGATATTATTCCAGTTAATTGTTAAATTAGATGTCATCACAAATACACAGTGGATAATATTCCAGTTAATTGTTAAATTAGATGTCATCACTAATACACAGGTGATAATATTCCCTTGATTATTAAATTAGATGTCGTCACTAATACACAGGTGATAATATTCCAGTTAATTGTTAAATTAGATGTCATCACTCATACACAGGGGATAATATTCCAGTTAATTGTTAAATTAGATGTCATCACTAATACACAGGTGATTATATTCCAATTAATTGTTAAATTAGATGTCATCACTAATACACTGGGGATAATATTCCAGTTAATTGTTAAATTAGATGTCATCACTGATATACAGGGGATAATATTCCAGTTAATTGTTAAATTAGATGTCATCACTAATGCACAGGGGATAATATTCCAGTTAATTGTTAAATTAGATGTCATCACTAATACACAGGTGATAATATTCCAGTTATTTGTTAAATTAGATGTCGTCACTGATGCACAGGTGATAATATTCCAGTTAATAGTTAAATTAGATATCATCACTAATACACAGGTGATAATATTCCAGTTAATTGTTAAATTAGATATCATCAGTAATACACAGGTGATAATATTCCAGTTAATTGTTAAATTAGATATCATCACTAATACACAGCTGATAATATTCCAGTTAATAGTTAAATTAGATGTCATCACTAATACACAGGTGATAATATTCCCTTGATTATTAAATTAGATGTCGTCACTAATACACAGGTGATAATATTCCAGTTAATTGTTAAATTAGATGTCATCACTCATACACAGGGGATAATATTCCAGTTAATTGTTAAATTAGATGTCATCACTAATACACAGGTGATAATATTCCAATTAATTGTTAAATTAGATGTCATCACTAATACACTGGGGATAATATTCCAGTTAATTGTTAAATTAGATGTCATCACTGATATACAGGGGATAATATTCCAGTTAATTGTTAAATTAGATGTCATCACTAATGCACAGGGGATAATATTCCAGTTAATTGTTAAATTAGATGTCATCACTAATACACAGGTGATAATATTCCAGTTATTTGTTAAATTAGATGTCGTCACTGATGCACAGGTGATAATATTCCAGTTAATAGTTAAATTAGATATCATCACTAATACACAGGTGATAATATTCCAGTTAATTGTTAAATTAGATATCATCAGTAATACACAGGTGATAATATTCCAGTTAATTGTTCAATTAGATATCATCACTAATACACAGGGGATAATATTCCAGTTAATA
This sequence comes from Heterodontus francisci, assembly GCF_036365525.1. Classification (NCBI taxonomy): domain Eukaryota; kingdom Metazoa; phylum Chordata; class Chondrichthyes; order Heterodontiformes; family Heterodontidae; genus Heterodontus; species Heterodontus francisci. The sequence continues at coordinate 3,124,462 of NW_027142345.1, forward strand.
ATTAAATTAGATATCATCACTAATACACAGGTGATAATATTCCAGTTAATTGTTAAATTAGATATCATCACTAATACACAGGTGATAATATTCCAGCTAATTGTTAAATTAGATATCATCACTAATACAAAGGGGATAATATTCCAGTTAAGTGTTAAATTAGATATCATGACTAATACACAGGTGATAATATTCCAGTTAATTGTTAAATTAGATATCATCACTAATACACAGGTGATAATATTCCAGTTAATTGTTAAATTAGATATCATCACTAATACACAGGTGATAATATTCCAGTTAATTGTTAAATTAGATGTCATCACTAATACACAGGGGATAATATTCCAGTTAATTGTTAAATTAGATTTCATCACTAATACACAGGTGATAATATTCCAGTTAATTGTTAAATTAGATATCATCACTAATACACAGGTGATAATATTCCAGTTAATTGTTAAATTAGATGTCATCACTAATACACAGGGGATAATATTCCAGTTAATTGTTAAATTAGATTTCATCACTAATACACAGGTGATAATATTCCAGTTAATTGTTAAATTAGATATCATCACTAATACACAGGTGATAATATTCCAGTTAATTGTTAAATTAGATATCATCACTAATACACAGGTGATAATATTCCAGTTAATTGTTAAATTAGATGTCATCACTAATGCACAGGGGATATTATTCCAGTTAATTGTTAAATTAGATGTCATCACAAATACACAGGTGATAATATTCCAGTTAATTGTTAAATTAGATGTCATCACTGATACACAGGGGATAATATTCCAGTTAATTGTTAAATTAGATGTCATCACTAATACACAGGGGATAATATTCCAGTTAATTGTTAAAATAGATGTCATCACTAATACACAGGGTATAATATTCCAGTTAATTGTTAAATTAGATGTAATCACTAATACACAGGTGATAATATTCCAGTTAATTGTTAAATTAGATATCATCACTAATACACAGGTGATAATATTCCAGTTAATTGTTAAATTAGATATCATCACTAATACACAGGTGATAATATTCCAGTTAATTGTTAAATTAGATGTCATCACTAATACACAGGGGATAATATTCCAGTTAATTGTTAAATTAGATTTCATCACTAATACACAGGTGATAATATTCCAGTTAATTGTTAAATTAGATATCATCACTAATACACAGGTGATAATATTCCAGTTAATTGTTAAATTAGATGTCATCACTAATAGACAGGGGATAATATTCCAGTTAATTGTTAAATTAGATTTCATCACTAATACACAGGTGATAATATTCCAGTTAATTGTTAAATTAGATATCATCACTAATACACAGGTGATAATATTCCAGTTAATTGTTAAATTAGATATCATCACTAATACACAGGGGATATTATTCCAGTTAATTGTTAAATTAGATGTCATCACAAATACACAGGTGATAATATTCCAGTTAATTGTTAAATTAGATGTCATCACTGATACACAGGGGATAATATTCCAGTTAATTGTTAAATTAGATGTCATCACTAATACACAGGGGATAATATTCCAGTTAATTGTTAAAATAGATGTCATCACTAATACACAGGGTATAATATTCCAGTTAATTGTTAAATTAGATGTAATCACTAATACACAGGGGATAATATTCCAGTTAATTGTTAAATTAGATGTCATCACTAATACACAGGGGATAATATTCCAGTTAATTGTTAAAGTAGATGTCATGACTAATACACAGGTGATAATATTCCAGTTAATTGTTAAATTAGATATCATCACTAATACACAGGGGATAATATTCCAGTTAATTGTTAAAATTGATGTCATCACTAATGCACAGTGGATATTATTCCAGTTAATTGTTAAATTAGATGTCATCACAAATACACAGTGGATAATATTCCAGTTAATTGTTAAATTAGATGTCATCACTAATACACAGGTGATAATATTCCCTTGATTATTAAATTAGATGTCGTCACTAATACACAGGTGATAATATTCCAGTTAATTGTTAAATTAGATGTCATCACTCATACACAGGGGATAATATTCCAGTTAATTGTTAAATTAGATGTCATCACTAATACACAGGTGATTATATTCCAATTAATTGTTAAATTAGATGTCATCACTAATACACTGGGGATAATATTCCAGTTAATTGTTAAATTAGATGTCATCACTGATATACAGGGGATAATATTCCAGTTAATTGTTAAATTAGATGTCATCACTAATGCACAGGGGATAATATTCCAGTTAATTGTTAAATTAGATGTCATCACTAATACACAGGTGATAATATTCCAGTTATTTGTTAAATTAGATGTCGTCACTGATGCACAGGTGATAATATTCCAGTTAATAGTTAAATTAGATATCATCACTAATACACAGGTGATAATATTCCAGTTAATTGTTAAATTAGATATCATCAGTAATACACAGGTGATAATATTCCAGTTAATTGTTAAATTAGATATCATCACTAATACTCAGCTGATAATATTCCAGTTAATAGTTAAATTAGATATCATCACTAACACACAGGTGATAATATTCCAGTTAATTGTTAAATTAGATATCATCACTAATACACAGGTGATAATATTCCAGTTAATTGTTAAATTAGATATCATCACTAATACACAGGGGATAATATTCCAGTTAATAATTAAATTAGATATCATCACTAATACACAGGTGATAATATTCCAGTTAATTGTTCAATTAGATATCATCACTAATACACAGGTGATAATATTCCAGCTAATTGTTAAATTAGATATCATCACTAATACAAAGGGGATAATATTCCAGTTAATTGTTAAATTAGATATCATGACTAATACACAGGTGATAATATTCCAGTTAATTGTTAAATTAGATGTCATCACTAATACACAGGGGATAATATTCCAGTTAATTGTTAAATTAGATGTAATCACTAATACACAGGTGATAATATTTGCTTTAATTGTTAAATTAGATGTCATCACTAATACACAGGTGATAATATTCCAGTTAATTGTTAAATTAGATGTCATCTCTAATACACAGGGGATAATATTCCAGTTAATTGTTAAATTAGATGTCATCAATGATACACAGGGAATAATATTGCAGTTAATTGTTGAATTAGATGTCATCACGAAGACACAGGTGATAATATTCCAGTTAATTGTTAAATTAGATATCATCACTAATACACAGGGGATAATATTTCAGTTAATTGTTAAATTAGATGTCACCACAAATACACAGGTGATAATATTCCAGTTAATTGTTAAATTAGATGTCGTCACTGATAGACAGGGGATAATATTCCAGTTAATTGTTAAATTAGATGTCGTCACTGATAGACAGGGGATAATATTCCAGTTAATTGTTAAATTAGATGTCATCACTAATACACAGGTGATAATATTCCAGTTAATTGTTAAATTACATATCATCACTAGTACACAGGGGATAATATTCCAGTTAATTGTAAAATTAGATGTCGTCACTGATAGACAGGGGATAATATTCCAGTTAATTGTTAAATTAGATGTCATCACTAATACACAGGTGATAATATTCCAGTTAATTGTTAAATTACATATCATCACTAGTACACAGGTGATAATATTCCAGTTAATTGTTAAATTAGATATCATCACTAATACACAGGTGATAATATTCCAGTTAATTGTTAAATTAGATATCATCACTAATACACAGGTGATAATATTCCAGTTAATTGTTAAATTAGATGTCATCACTAATACATAGGTGATAATATTCCAGTTAATTGTTAAATTAGATGTCATCACTAATACACAGGTGATAATATTCCAGTTAATTGTTAAATTAGATATCATCACTAATACACAGGTGATAATATTCCAGTTAATTGTTAAATTAGATATCATCACTAATATACAGGTGATAATATTCCAGCTAATTGTTAAATTAGATATCATCACTAATACAAAGGGGATAATATTCCAGTTAATTGTTAAATTAGATATCATGACTAATACACAGGTGATAATATTCCAGTTAATTGTTAAATTAGATGTCATCACTAATACACAGGTGATAATATTCCAGTTGATTGTTAAATTAGATATCATCACTAATACAAAGGTGATAATATTACAGTTATTTGTTAAATTAGATGTCATCACTAATACACAGGTGATAATATTCCGGTTAATGGTTAAATTAGATGTCATCACTAATACACAGGTGATAATATTCCAGTTAATTGTTAAATTAGATATCATCACTAATACACAGGTGATAATATTCCAGTTAATTTGTAAATTAGATATCATCACTAATACACAGGGTATAATATTCCATTTAATTGTTAAATTAGATGTCATCACTAATACACAGGTGATAATATTCCAGTTAATTGTTAAATTAGATATCATCACTCATGCACAGGGGATAATATTCCAGTTAATTGTTAAATTAGATATCATCACTACTACACAGGTGACACTATTCCAGTTAATTGTTAAATTAGATGTCATCACTAATGCACTGGGGATAATATTCCAGTTAATTGTTAAATTAGATGTCATCACTAATACACAGGGGATAATATTCCAGTTAATTGTTAAATTAGATTTCATCACTAATACACAGGGGATAATATTCCAGTTAATTGTTAAATTAGATGTAATCACTAAGACACAGGTGATAATATTTGCTTTATTTGTTAAATTAGATGTCATCACTAATACACAGGTGATAATATTCCAGTTAATTGTTAAATTAGATGTCATCACTGATATACAGGGGATAATATTCCAGTTAATTGTTAAATTAGATGTCGTCACTGATAGACAGGGGATAATATTCCAGTTAATTGTTAAATTAGATGTCATCACTAATACACAGGTGATAATATTCCAGTTAATTGTTAAATTACATATCATCACTAGTACACAGGGGATAATATTCCAGTTAATTGTAAAATTAGATGTCGTCACTGATAGACAGGGGATAATATTCCAGTTAATTGTTAAATTAGATGTCATCACTAATACACAGGTGATAATATTCCAGTTAATTGTTAAATTACATATCATCACTAGTACACAGGTGATAATATTCCAGTTAATTGTTAAATTAGATATCATCACTAATACACAGGTGATAATATTCCAGTTAATTGTTAAATTAGATATCATCACTAATACACAGGTGATAATATTCCAGTTAATTGTTAAATTAGATGTCATCACTAATACATAGGTGATAATATTCCAGTTAATTGTTAAATTAGATGTCATCACTAATACACAGGTGATAATATTCCAGTTAATTGTTAAATTAGATATCATCACTAATACACAGGTGATAATATTCCAGTTAATTGTTAAATTAGATATCATCACTAATATACAGGTGATAATATTCCAGCTAATTGTTAAATTAGATATCATCACTAATACAAAGGGGATAATATTCCAGTTAATTGTTAAATTAGATATCATGACTAATACACAGGTGATAATATTCCAGTTAATTGTTAAATTAGATGTCATCACTAATACACAGGTGATAATATTCCAGTTGATTGTTAAATTAGATATCATCACTAATACAAAGGTGATAATATTACAGTTATTTGTTAAATTAGATGTCATCACTAATACACAGGTGATAATATTCCGGTTAATGGTTAAATTAGATGTCATCACTAATACACAGGTGATAATATTCCAGTTAATTGTTAAATTAGATATCATCACTAATACACAGGTGATAATATTCCAGTTAATTTGTAAATTAGATATCATCACTAATACACAGGGTATAATATTCCATTTAATTGTTAAATTAGATGTCATCACTAATACACAGGTGATAATATTCCAGTTAATTGTTAAATTAGATATCATCACTCATGCACAGGGGATAATATTCCAGTTAATTGTTAAATTAGATATCATCACTACTACACAGGTGACACTATTCCAGTTAATTGTTAAATTAGATGTCATCACTAATGCACTGGGGATAATATTCCAGTTAATTGTTAAATTAGATGTCATCACTAATACACAGGGGATAATATTCCAGTTAATTGTTAAATTAGATTTCATCACTAATACACAGGGGATAATATTCCAGTTAATTGTTAAATTAGATGTCATCACTAATACACAGGTGATAATATTCCAGTTAATTGTTAAATTACATATCATCACTAATACACAGGTGATAATATTCCAGTTAATTGTTAAATTAGATATCATCACTAATACACAGGTGATAATATTCCAGTTAATTGTTAAATTAGATATCATCACTAATACACAGGTGATAATATTCCAGTTAATTGTTAAATTAGATGTCATCACTAATACATAGGTGATAATATTCCAGTTAATTGTTAAATTAGATGTCATCACTAATACACAGGTGATAATATTCCAGTTAATTGTTAAATTAGATATCATCACTAATACACAGGTGATAATATTCCAGTTAATTGTTAAATTAGATATCATCACTAATATACAGGTGATAATATTCCAGCTAATTGTTAAATTAGATATCATCACTAATACAAAGGGGATAATATTCCAGTTAATTGTTAAATTAGATATCATGACTAATACACAGGTGATAATATTCCAGTTAATTGTTAAATTAGATGTCATCACTAATACACAGGTGATAATATTCCAGTTGATTGTTAAATTAGATATCATCACTAATACAAAGGTGATAATATTACAGTTATTTGTTAAATTAGATGTCATCACTAATACACAGGTGATAATATTCCGGTTAATGGTTAAATTAGATGTCATCACTAATACACAGGTGATAATATTCCAGTTAATTGTTAAATTAGATATCATCACTAATACACAGGTGATAATATTCCAGTTAATTTGTAAATTAGATATCATCACTAATACACAGGGTATAATATTCCATTTAATTGTTAAATTAGATGTCATCACTAATACACAGGTGATAATATTCCAGTTAATTGTTAAATTAGATATCATCACTCATGCACAGGGGATAATATTCCAGTTAATTGTTAAATTAGATATCATCACTACTACACAGGTGACACTATTCCAGTTAATTGTTAAATTAGATGTCATCACTAATGCACTGGGGATAATATTCCAGTTAATTGTTAAATTAGATGTCATCACTAATACACAGGGGATAATATTCCAGTTAATTGTTAAATTAGATTTCATCACTAATACACAGGGGATAATATTCCAGTTAATTGTTAAATTAGATGTAATCACTAAGACACAGGTGATAATATTTGCTTTATTTGTTAAATTAGATGTCATCACTAATACACAGGTGATAATATTCCAGTTAATTGTTAAATTAGATGTCATCACTGATATACAGGGGATAATATTCCAGTTAATTGTTAAATTAGATGTCGTCACTGATAGACAGGGGATAATATTCCAGTTAATTGTTAAATTAGATGTCATCACTAATACACAGGTGATAATATTCCAGTTAATTGTTAAATTACATATCATCACTAGTACACAGGGGATAATATTCCAGTTAATTGTAAAATTAGATGTCGTCACTGATAGACAGGGGATAATATTCCAGTTAATTGTTAAATTAGATGTCATCACTAATACACAGGTGATAATATTCCAGTTAATTGTTAAATTACATATCATCACTAGTACACAGGTGATAATATTCCAGTTAATTGTTAAATTAGATATCATCACTAATACACAGGTGATAATATTCCAGTTAATTGTTAAATTAGATATCATCACTAATACACAGGTGATAATATTCCAGTTAATTGTTAAATTAGATGTCATCACTAATACATAGGTGATAATATTCCAGTTAATTGTTAAATTAGATGTCATCACTAATACACAGGTGATAATATTCCAGTTAATTGTTAAATTAGATATCATCACTAATACACAGGTGATAATATTCCAGTTAATTGTTAAATTAGATATCATCACTAATATACAGGTGATAATATTCCAGCTAATTGTTAAATTAGATATCATCACTAATACAAAGGGGATAATATTCCAGTTAATTGTTAAATTAGATATCATGACTAATACACAGGTGATAATATTCCAGTTAATTGTTAAATTAGATGTCATCACTAATACACAGGTGATAATATTCCAGTTGATTGTTAAATTAGATATCATCACTAATACAAAGGTGATAATATTACAGTTATTTGTTAAATTAGATGTCATCACTAATACACAGGTGATAATATTCCGGTTAATGGTTAAATTAGATGTCATCACTAATACACAGGTGATAATATTCCAGTTAATTGTTAAATTAGATATCATCACTAATACACAGGTGATAATATTCCAGTTAATTTGTAAATTAGATATCATCACTAATACACAGGGTATAATATTCCATTTAATTGTTAAATTAGATGTCATCACTAATACACAGGTGATAATATTCCAGTTAATTGTTAAATTAGATATCATCACTCATGCACAGGGGATAATATTCCAGTTAATTGTTAAATTAGATATCATCACTACTACACAGGTGACACTATTCCAGTTAATTGTTAAATTAGATGTCATCACTAATGCACTGGGGATAATATTCCAGTTAATTGTTAAATTAGATGTCATCACTAATACACAGGGGATAATATTCCAGTTAATTGTTAAATTAGATTTCATCACTAATACACAGGGGATAATATTCCAGTTAATTGTTAAATTAGATGTAATCACTAAGACACAGGTGATAATATTTGCTTTATTTGTTAAATTAGATGTCATCACTAATACACAGGTGATAATATTCCAGTTAATTGTTAAATTAGATGTCATCACTGATATACAGGGGATAATATTCCAGTTAATTGTTAAATTAGATGTCGTCACTGATAGACAGGGGATAATATTCCAGTTAATTGTTAAATTAGATGTCATCACTAATACACAGGTGATAATATTCCAGTTAATTGTTAAATTACATATCATCACTAGTACACAGGGGATAATATTCCAGTTAATTGTAAAATTAGATGTCGTCACTGATAGACAGGGGATAATATTCCAGTTAATTGTTAAATTAGATGTCATCACTAATACACAGGTGATAATATTCCAGTTAATTGTTAAATTACATATCATCACTAGTACACAGGTGATAATATTCCAGTTAATTGTTAAATTAGATATCATCACTAATACACAGGTGATAATATTCCAGTTAATTGTTAAATTAGATATCATCACTAATACACAGGTGATAATATTCCAGTTAATTGTTAAATTAGATGTCATCACTAATACATAGGTGATAATATTCCAGTTAATTGTTAAATTAGATGTCATCACTAATACACAGGTGATAATATTCCAGTTAATTGTTAAATTAGATATCATCACTAATACACAGGTGATAATATTCCAGTTAATTGTTAAATTAGATATCATCACTAATATACAGGTGATAATATTCCAGCTAATTGTTAAATTAGATATCATCACTAATACAAAGGGGATAATATTCCAGTTAATTGTTAAATTAGATATCATGACTAATACACAGGTGATAATATTCCAGTTAATTGTTAAATTAGATGTCATCACTAATACACAGGTGATAATATTCCAGTTGATTGTTAAATTAGATATCATCACTAATACAAAGGTGATAATATTACAGTTATTTGTTAAATTAGATGTCATCACTAATACACAGGTGATAATATTCCGGTTAATGGTTAAATTAGATGTCATCACTAATACACAGGTGATAATATTCCAGTTAATTGTTAAATTAGATATCATCACTAATACACAGGTGATAATATTCCAGTTAATTTGTAAATTAGATATCATCACTAATACACAGGGTATAATATTCCATTTAATTGTTAAATTAGATGTCATCACTAATACACAGGTGATAATATTCCAGTTAATTGTTAAATTAGATATCATCACTCATGCACAGGGGATAATATTCCAGTTAATTGTTAAATTAGATATCATCACTACTACACAGGTGACACTATTCCAGTTAATTGTTAAATTAGATGTCATCACTAATGCACTGGGGATAATATTCCAGTTAATTGTTAAATTAGATGTCATCACTAATACACAGGGGATAATATTCCAGTTAATTGTTAAATTAGATTTCATCACTAATACACAGGGGATAATATTCCAGTTAATTGTTAAATTAGATGTAATCACTAAGACACAGGTGATAATATTTGCTTTATTTGTTAAATTAGATGTCATCACTAATACACAGGTGATAATATTCCAGTTAATTGTTAAATTAGATGTCATCTCTAATACACAGGGGATAATATTCCAGTTAATTGTTAAATTAGATGTCATCAATGATACACAGGGAATAATATTGCAGTTAATTGTTGAATTAGATGTCATCACGAAGACACAGGTGATAATATTCCAGTTAATTGTTAAATTAGATGTCATCACTAATACACATGGGATAATATTCCAGTTAATTGTTAAATTAGATATCATCACTAATACACAGGGGATAATATTCCAGTTAATTGTTAAATTAGATGTCACCACAAATACACAGGTGATAATATTCCAGTTAATTGTTAAATTAGATGTCGTCACTGATAGACAGGGGATAATATTCCAGTTAATTGTTAAATTAGATGTCGTCACTGATAGACAGGGGATAATATTCCAGTTAATTGTTAAATTAGATGTCATCACTAATACACAGGTGATAATATTCCAGTTAATTGTTAAATTACATATCATCACTAGTACACAGGGGATAATATTCCAGTTAATTGTAAAATTAGATGTCGTCACTGATAGACAGGGGATAATATTCCAGTTAATTGTTAAATTAGATGTCATCACTAATACACAGGTGATAATATTCCAGTTAATTGTTAAATTACATATCATCACTAGTACACAGGTGATAATATTCCAGTTAATTGTTAAATTAAATATCATCACTAATACACAGGTGATAATATTCCAGTTAATTGTTAAATTAGATATCATCACTAATACACAGGTGATAATATTCCAGTTAATTGTTAAATTAGATGTCATCACTAATACATAGGTGATAATATTCCAGTTAATTGTTAAATTAGATGTCATCACTAATACACAGGTGATAATATTCCAGTTAATTGTTAAATTAGATATCATCACTAATACACAGGTGATAATATTCCAGTTAATTGTTAAATTAGATATCATCACTAATACACAGGTGATAATATTCCAGCTAATTGTTAAATTAGATATCATCACTAATACAAAGGGGTTAATATTCCAGTTAATTGTTAAATTAGATATCATGACTAATACACAGGTGATAATATTCCGGTTAATGGTTAAATTAGATGTCATCACTAATACACAGGTGATAATATTCCAGTTAATTGTTAAATTAGATATCATCACTAATACACAGGTGATAATATTCCAGTTAATTTGTAAATTAGATATCATCACTAATACACAGGGGATAATATTCCATTTAATTGTTAAATTAGATGTCATCACTAATACACAGGTGATAATATTCCAGTTAATTGTTAAATTAGATATCATCACTCATGCACAGGGGATAATATTCCAGTTAATTGTTAAATTAGATATCATCACTACTACACAGGTGACACTATTCCAGTTAATTGTTAAATTAGATGTCATCACTAATGCACTGGGGATAATATTCCAGTTAATTGTTAAATTAGATGTCATCACTAATACACAGGGGATAATATTCCAGTTAATTGTTAAATTAGATTTCATCACTAATACACAGGGGATAATATTCCAGTTAATTGTTAAATTAGATGTAATCACTAATACACAGGTGATAATATTTGCTTTAATTGTTAAATTAGATGTCATCACTAATACACAGGTGATAATATTCCAGTTAATTGTTAAATTAGATGTCATCTCTAATACACAGGGGATAATATTCCAGTTAATTGTTAAATTAGATGTCATCAATGATACACAGGGAATAATATTGCAGTTAATTGTTGAATTAGATGTCATCACGAAGACACAGGTGATAATATTCCAGTTAATTGTTAAATTAGATGTCATCACTAATACACATGGGATAATATTCCAGTTAATTGTTAAATTAGATATCATCACTAATACACAGGGGATAATATTCCAGTTAATTGTTAAATTAGATGTCACCACAAATACACAGGTGATAATATTCCAGTTAATTGTTAAATTAGATGTCGTCACTGTTAGACAGGGGATAATATTCCAGTTAATTGTTAAATTAGATGTCGTCACTGATAGACAGGGGATAATATTCCAGTTAATTGTTAAATTAGATGTCATCACTAATACACAGGTGATAATATTCCAGTTAATTGTTAAATTACATATCATCACTAGTACACTGGGGATAATATTCCAGTTAATTGTAAAATTAGATGTCGTCACTGATAGACAGGGGATAATATTCCAGTTAATTGTTAAATTAGATGTCATCACTAATACACAGGTGATAATATTCCAGTTAATTGTTAAATTACATATCATCACTAGTACACAGGTGATAATATTCCAGTTAATTGTTAAATTAGATATCATCACTAATACACAGGTGATAATATTCCAGTTAATTGTTAAATTAGATATCATCAATAATACACAGGTGATAATATTCCAGTTAATTGTTAAATTAGATGTCATCACTAATACATAGGTGATAATATTCCAGTTAATTGTTAAATTAGATGTCATCACTAGTACACAGGTGATAATATTCCAGTTAATTGTTAAATTAGATGTCATCACTAATGCACAGGGGATATTATTCCAGTTAATTGTTAAATTAGATATCATCACTAATACACAGGTGATAATATTCCAGTTAATTGTTAAATTAGATGTCATCACTAATGCACAGGGGATAATATTCCAGTTAATTGTTAAATTAGATATCATCACTAATACACAGGTGATAATATTCCAGTTAATTGTTAAATTAGATGTCATCACTAATACACAGGTGATAATATTCCAGTTAATTGTTAAATTAGATATCATCACGAATACACAGGTGATAATATTCCAGTTAATTGTTAAATTAGATATCATCACTAATACACAGGTGATAATATTCCAGTTAATTGTTAAATTAGATGTCATCACTAATGCACAGGGGATAATATTCCAGTTAATTGTTAAATTAGATATCATCACTAATACACAGGTGATAATATTCCAGTTAATTGTTAAGTTAGATGTCATCACTAATACACAGGTGATAATATTCCAGTTAATTGTTAAATTAGATGTCATCACTAATACACAGGTGATAATATTCCAGTTAATTGTTAAATTACATATCATCACTAGTACACAGGTGATAATATTCCAGTTAATTGTTAAATTAGATATCATCACTAATACACAGGTGATAATATTCCAGTTAATTGTTAAATTAGATATCATCACTAATACAAAGGTGATAATATTCCAGTTAATTGTTAAATTAGATGTCATCACTAATACACAGGTGATAATATTCCAGTTAATTGTTAAATTAGATGTCATCACTAATACACAGGTGATAATATTCCAGTTAATTGTTAAATTAGATGTCATCACTAATGCACAGGGGATATTATTCCAGTTAATTGTTAAATTAGATGTCATCACTAATACACAGGGGATAATATTCCAGTTAATTGTTAAATTAGATGTCATCACTAATACACAGGTGATAATATTCCAGTTAATTGTTAAATTAGATATCATCACTAATACACAGGGGATAATATTCCAGTTAATTGTTAAATTAGATGTCATCAATGATACACAGGGAATAATATTGCAGTTAATTGTTGAATTAGATGTCATCACGAAGACACAGGTGATAATATTCCAGTTAATTGTTAAATTAGATGTCATCACTAATACACATGGGATAATATTCCAGTTAATTGTTAAATTAGATATCATCACTAATACACAGGGGATAATATTCCAGTTAATTGTTAAATTAGATGTCACCACAAATACACAGGTGATAATATTCCAGTTAATTGTTAAATTAGATGTCGTCACTGATAGACAGGGGATAATATTCCAGTTAATTGTTAAATTAGATGTCGTCACTGATAGACAGGGGATAATATTCCAGTTAATTGTTAAATTAGATGTCATCACTAATACACAGGTGATAATATTCCAGTTAATTGTTAAATTACATATCATCACTAGTACACTGGGGATAATATTCCAGTTAATTGTAAAATTAGATGTCGTCACTGATAGACAGGTGATAATATTCCAGTTAATTGTTAAATTAGATGTCATCACTAATACACAGGTGATAATATTCCAGTTAATTGTTAAATTACATATCATCACTAGTACACAGGTGATAATATTCCAGTTAATTGTTAAATTAGATATCATCACTAATACACAGGTGATAATATTCCAGTTAATTGTTAAATTAGATATCATCAATAATACACAGGTGATAATATTCCAGTTAATTGTTAAATTAGATGTCATCACTAATACATAGGTGATAATATTCCAGTTAATTGTTAAATTAGATGTCATCACTAATACACAGGTGATAATATTCCAGTTAATTGTTAAATTAGATGTCATCACTAATGCACAGGGGATATTATTCCAGTTAATTGTTAAATTAGATATCATCACTAATACACAGGTGATAATATTCCAGTTAATTGTTAAATTAGATGTCATCACTAATGCACAGGGGATAATATTCCAGTTAATTGTTAAATTAGATATCATCACTAATACACAGGTGATAATATTCCAGTTAATTGTTAAATTAGATGTCATCACTAATACACAGGTGATAATATTCCAGTTAATTGTTAAATTAGATATCATCACGAATACACAGGTGATAATATTCCAGTTAATTGTTAAATTAGATATCATCACTAATACACAGGTGATAATATTCCAGTTAATTGTTAAATTAGATGTCATCACTAATGCACAGGGGATAATATTCCAGTTAATTGTTAAATTAGATATCATCACTAATACACAGGTGATAATATTCCAGTTAATTGTTAAATTAGATGTCATCACTAATACACAGGTGATAATATTCCAGTTAATTGTTAAATTAGATGTCATCACTAATACACAGGTGATAATATTCCAGTTAATTGTTAAATTACATATCATCACTAGTACACAGGTGATAATATTCCAGTTAATTGTTAAATTAGATATCATCACTAATACACAGGTGATAATATTCCAGTTAATTGTTAAATTAGATATCATCACTAATACAAAGGTGATAATATTCCAGTT
The DNA here is from genome assembly GCF_036365525.1 of Heterodontus francisci. Taxonomy (NCBI): domain Eukaryota; kingdom Metazoa; phylum Chordata; class Chondrichthyes; order Heterodontiformes; family Heterodontidae; genus Heterodontus; species Heterodontus francisci. The sequence continues at coordinate 3,139,859 of NW_027142345.1, forward strand.
AATTGTTAAATTAGATGTCATCACTAATACACAGGTGATAATATTCCAGTTAATTGTTAAATTAGATGTCATCACTAATACACAGGTGATAATATTCCAGTTAGTTGTTAAATTAGATGTCATCACTAATGCACAGGGGATATTATTCCAGTTAATTGTTAAATTAGATGTCATCACTAATACACAGGGGATAATATTCCAGTTAATTGTTAAATTAGATGTCATCACTAATACACAGGTGATAATATTCCAGTTAATTGATAAATTAGATATCATCACTAATACACAGGTGATAATATTCCAGTTAATTGTTAAATTAGATTTCATCACTAATACACAGGGGATAATATTCCAGTTAATTGTTAAATTAGATATCATCACTAATACACAGGTGATAATATTCCAGTTAATTGTTAAATTAGATGTCATCACTAATGCACAGGTGATAATATTCCAGTTAATTGTTAAATTAGATGTCATCACGAATACACAGGGGATAATATTCCGGTTAATTGTTAAATTAGATGTCATCACGAATGCACAGGTGATAATATTCCAGTTAATTGTTAAATTAGATATCATCACTAATACACAGGTGATAATATTCCAGTTAATTGTTAAATTAGATGTCATCACTAATACACACGTGGTAATATTCCAGTTAATTGTTAAATTAGATGTCATCACTAATACACAGGTGATAATATTCCAGTTAATTGTTAAATTAGATGTCATCACGAATGCACAGGGGATATTATTCCAGTTAATTGTTAAATTAGATGTCATCACTAAAACACAGGTGATAATATTCCAGTTAATTGTTAAATTAGATGTCATCACTAATACACAGGGGATAATATTCCGGTTAATTGATAAATTAGATGTCATCACTAATACACAGGGGATAATATTCCAGTTAATTGTTAAATTAGATGTCATCACTAATACACAGGGGATAATATTCCGGTTAATTGTTAAATTAGATGTCATCACTAAGACACAGGTGATAATATTCCGGTTAATTGTTAAATTAGATGTCATCATTAATACACAGGGGATAATATTCCGGATAATTGTTAAATTAGATATCATCACTAATACACAGGTGATAATATTCCAGTTAATTGTTAAATTAGATGTCATCACTAATACACAGGGGATAATATTCCAGTTAATTGTTAAATTAGATGTCTTCACTAATACACAGGGGATAATATTCCGGTTAATTGTTAAATTAGATGTCATCACTAATACACAGGTGATAATATTCCAGTTAATTGTTAAATTAGATGTCATCACTAATACACAGGGGATAATATTCCGGTTAATTGTTAAATTAGATGTCATCACTAATACACAGGGGATAATATTCCGGTTAATTGTTAAATTAGATATCATCACTAATACACAGTGATAATATTCCAGTTAATTGTTAAATTAGATGTCATCACTAATACACATGGGATAATATTCCGGTTAATTGTTAAATTAGATGTCATCACTAATACACAGGGGATAATATTCCGGTTAATTGTTAAATTAGATGTCATCACTAATACACAGGGGATAATATCCCGGTTAATTGTTAAATTAGATATCATCACTAATACACAGGTGATAATATTCCAGTTAATTGTTAAATTAGATGTCATCACTAATACACAGGTGATAATATTCCAGTTAATTGTTAAATTAGATATCATCACTAATACACAGGTGATAATATTCCAGTTAATTGTTAAATTAGATATCATCACTAATACACCGGGGATATTATTCCAGTTAATTGTTAAATTAGATGTCATCACTGATACACAGCGGATAATATTCCAGTTAATTGTTAAATTAGATGTCATCACTAATACACAGGTGATAATATTCCAGTTAATTGTTAAATTAGATGTCATCACAAATACACAGATGATAATATTCCAGTTAATTGTTAAATTAGATGTCATCACTGATACACAGCTTATAATATTCCTGTTAATTGTTAAATTAGATGTCATCACTAATACACAGGTGATAATATTCCCTTTAATTGTTAAATTAGTTGTCGTCACTAATACACAGGTGATAATATTCCAGTTAATTGTTAAAGTAGATGTCATCACTCATGCACAGGGGATAATATTCCAGATAATTGTTAAATTAGATGTCATCACTAATACACAGGGGATAATATTCCGGTTAATTGTTAAATTAGATATCATCACTAATACACAGGTGATAATATTCCAGTTAATTGTTAAATTAGATGTCATCACTAATACACAGGGGATAATATTCCAGTTAATTGTTAAATTAGATGTCATCACTAATACACAGGGGATAATATTCCGGTTAATTGTTAAATTAGATGTCATCACTAATACACAGGTGATAATATTCCAGTTAATTGTTAAATTAGATGTCATCACTAATACACAGGGGATAATATTCCGGTTAATTGTTAAATTAGATGTCATCACGAATACACAGGGGATAATATTCCGGTTAATTGTTAAATTAGATATCATCACTAATACACAGTGATAATATTCCAGTTAATTGTTAAATTAGATGTCATCACTAATACACATGGGATAATATTCCGGTTAATTGTTAAATTAGATGTCATCACTAATACACAGGGGATAATATTCCGGTTAATTGTTAAATTAGATGTCATCACTAATACACAGGGGATAATATTCCGGTTAATTGTTAAATTAGATATCATCACTAATACACAGGTGATAATATTCCAGTTAATTGTTAAATTAGATATCATCACTAATACACAGGTGGTAATATTCCAGTTAATTGTTAAATTAGATGTCATCACTAATACACAGGTGATAATATTCCAGTTAATTGTTAAATTAGATATCATCACTAATACACAGGTGATAATATTCCAGTTAATTGTTAAATTAGATATCATCACTAATACACAGGGGATATTATTCCAGTTAATTGTTAAATTAGATGTCATCACTGATACACTGCGGATAATATTCCAGTTAATTGTTAAATTAGATGTCATCACTAATACACAGGTGATAATATTCCAGTTAATTGTTAAATTAGATGTCATCACAAATACACAGATGATAATATTCCAGTTAATTGTTAAATTAGATGTCATCACTGATACACAGCGGATAATATTCCAGTTAATTGTTAAATTAGATGTCATCACTAATACACAGGTGATAATATTCCCTTTAATTGTTAAATTAGTTGTCGTCACTAATACACAGGTGATAATATTCCAGTTAATTGTTAAAGTAGATGTCAATACTCATGCACAGGGGATAATATTCCAGTTAATTGTTAAATTAGATGTCATCACTCATGCACAGGGGATAATATTCCAGATAATTGTTAAATTAGATATCATCACTAATACACAGGGGATAATATTCCAGTTAATTGTTAAATTAGATATCATCACTAATACACAGGTGATAAAATTCCAGTTAATTGTTAAATTAGATGTCATCACTAATACACAGGTGATAATATTCCAGTTAATTGTGAAATTAGATGTCATCACTAATACACAGGGGATAATATTGAAGTTAATTGTTAAATTAGATGTCATCACTAATACACAGGGGATAATATTCCAGTTAATTGTTAAATTAGATATCATCACTAATACACAGGGGATAATATTCCAGTTAATTGTTAAATTAGATATCATCACTAATACATCGGTGATAATATTCCAGTTAATTGTTAAATTAGTTAACATCACTAATACACAGGTGATAATATTCCAGTTAATTGTTAAATTAGATATCATCACTAATACAAAGGGGATAATATTCCAGTTAATATTTAAATTAGATATCATCACTAATACACAGGTGATAATATTCCAGTTAATTGTTAAATTAGATGTCATCACTAATACACAGGTGATAATATTCCGGTTAATTGTTAAATTAGATATCATCACTAATACACAGGTGATAATATTCCAGTTAATTTTTAAATTAGATATCATCACTAATACACAGGTGATAATATTCCAGTTAATTTTTAAATTAGATATCATCACTAATACACAGGTGACACTATTCCTGTTAATTGTTAAATTAGATGTCATCACTAATACACTGGGGATAATATTCCAGTTCATTGTTAAATTAGATGTCATCACTAATACACAGGGGATAATATTCCAGTTAATTGTTAAATTAGATTTCATCACTAATACACAGGTGATAACATTCCAGTTAATTGTTAAATTAGATATCATCACTAATACACAGGTGATAATATTCCAGTTAATTGTTAAATTAGATATCATCACTAATACACAGGTGATAATATTCCAGTTAATTGTTAAATTGGATGTCATCACTAATGCACAGGGGATATTATTCCAGTTAATTGTTAAATTAGATGTCATCACAAATACACAGGTGATAATATTCCAGTTAATTGTTAAATTAGATGTCATCACTGATACACAGGGGATAATATTCCAGTTAATTGTTAAATTAGATGTCATCACTAATGCACAGTGGATATTATTCCAGTTAATTGTTAAATTAGATGTCATCACAAATACACAGTGGATAATATTCCAGTTAATTGTTAAATTAGATGTCATCACTAATACACAGGTGATAATATTCCCTTGATTGTTAAGTTAGATGTCGTCACTAATACACAGGTGATAATATTCCAGTTAATTGTTAAATTAGATGTCATCACTCATACACAGGGGATAATATTCCAGTTAATTGTTAAATTAGATGTCATCGCTAATACACAGGTGATAATATTCCAATTAATTGTTAAATTAGATGTCATCACTAATACACTGGGGACAATATTCCAGTTAATTGTTAAATTAGATGTCATCACTGATATACAGGGGATAATATTCCAGTTAATTGTTAAATTAGATGTCATCACTAATGCACAGGGGATAATATTCCAGTTAATTGTTAAATTAGATGTCATCACTAATACACAGGGGATAATATTCCAGTTATTTGTTCAGTTAGATGTCGTCACTGATACACAGGTGATAATATTCCAGTTAATAGTTAAATTAGATATCATCACTAATACACAGGTGAAAATATTCCAGTTAATTGTTAAATTAGATATCATCAGTAATACACAGGTGATAATATTCCAGTTAATTGTTAAATTAGATATCATCACTAATACACAGCTGATAATATTCCAGTTAATAGTTAAATTAGATATCATCACTAACGCACAGGTGATAATATTCCAGTTAATTGTTAAATTAGATATCATCACTAATACGCAGGTGATAATATTCCAGTTGATTGTTAAATTAGATATCATCACTAATACACAGGTGATAATATTCCAGTTAATAGTTAAATTAGATATCATCACTAATACACAGGTGATAATATTCCAGTTAATTGTTAAATTAGATATCATCACTAATACACAGGTGATAATATTCCAGTTAATTGTTAAATTAGATATCATCACTAATACAAAGGGGATAATATTCCAGTTAATTGTTAAATTAGATGTCATGACTAATACACAGGTGATAATATTCCAGTTAATTGTTAAATTAGATGTCATCACTAATACACAGGTGATAATATTCCAGTTGATTTTTAAATTAGATATCATCACTAATACAAAGGTGATAATATTCCAATTATTTGTTAAATTAGATGTCATCACTAATACACAGGTGATAATATTCCGGTTAATGGTTAAATTAGATGTCATCACTAATACACAGGTGATAATATTCCAGTTAATTGTTAAATTAGATATCATCACTAATACACAGGTGATAATATTCCAGTTAATTTGTAAATTAGATATCATCACTAATACACAGGGGATAATATTCCATTTAATTGTTAAATTAGATGTCATCACTAATACACAGGTGATAATATTCCAGTTAATTGTTAAATTAGATATCATCACTGATACACAGGGGATAATATTCCAGTTAATTGTTAAATTAGATATCATCACTACTACACAGGTGACACTATTCCAGTTAATTGTTAAATTAGATGTCATCACTAATGCACTGGGGATAATATTCCAGTTAATTGTTAAATTAGATGTCATCACTAATACACAGGGGATAATATTCCAGTTAATTGTGAAATTAGATGTCATCACTAATACACAGGGGATAATATTCCAGTTAATTGTTAAATTAGATGTCATCACTGATACACAGGGGATAATATTCCAGTTAATTGTTAAATTAGATGTCATCACTAATGCACAGTGGATATTATTCCAGTTAATTGTTAAATTAGATGTCATCACAAATACACAGTGGATAATATTCCAGTTAATTGTTAAATTAGATGTCATCACTAATACACAGGTGATAATATTCCCTTGATTATTATATTAGATGTCGTCACTAATACACAGGTGATAATATTCCAGTTAATTGTTAAATTAGATGTCATCACTCATACACAGGGGATAATATTCCTGTTAATTGTTAAATTAGATGTCATCACTAATACACAGGTGATAATATTCCAATTAATTGTTAAATTAGATGTCATCACTAATACACTGGGGACAATATTCCAGTTAATTGTTAAATTAGATGTCATCACTGATATACAGGGGATAATATTCCAGTTAATTGTTAAGTTAGATGTCATCACTAATGCACAGGGGATAATATTCCAGTTAATTGTTAAATTAGATGTCATCACTAATACACAGGGGATAATATTCCAGTTATTTGTTCAGTTAGATGTCGTCACTGATACACAGGTGATAATATTCCAGTTAATAGTTAAATTAGATATCATCACTAATACACAGGTGAAAATATTCCAGTTAATTGTTAAATTAGATATCATCAGTAATACACAGGTGATAATATTCCAGTTAGTTGTTAAATTAGATATCATCACTAATACACAGCTGATAATATTCCAGTTAATAGTTAAATTAGATATCATCACTAACACACAGGTGATAATATTCCAGTTAATTGTTAAATTAGATATCATCACTAATACGCAGGTGATAATATTCCAGTTGATTGTTAAATTAGATATCATCACTAATACACAGGTGATAATATTCCAGTTAATAGTTAAATTAGATATCATCACTAATACACAGGTGATAATATTCCAGTTAATTGTTAAATTAGATATCATCACTAATACACAGGTGATAATATTCCATTTAATTGTTAAATTAGATATCATCACTAATACAAAGGGGATAATATTCCAGTTAATTGTTAAATTAGATGTCATGACTAATACACAGGTGATAATATTCCAGTTAATTGTTAAATTAGATGTCATCACTAATACACAGGTGATAATATTCCAGTTGATTTTTAAATTAGATATCATCACTAATACAAAGGTGATAATATTCCAATTATTTGTTAAATTAGATGTCATCACTAATACACAGGTGATAATATTCCGGTTAATGGTTAAATTAGATGTCATCACTAATACACAGGTGATAATATTCCAGTTAATTGTTAAATTAGATATCATCACTAATACACAGGTGATAATATTCCAGTTAATTTGTAAAATAGATATCATCACTAATACACAGGTGATAATATTCCAGTTAATTGTTAAATTAGATATCATCACTGATACACAGGGGATAATATTCCAGTTAATTGTTAAATTAGATATCATCACTACTACACAGGTGACACTATTCCAGTTAATTGTTAAATTAGATGTCATCACTAATGCACTGGGGATAATATTCCAGTTAATTGTTAAATTAGATGTCATCACTAATACACAGGGGATAATATTCCAGTTAATTGTTAAATTAGATGTAATCACTAATACACAGGTGATAATATTTGCTTTAATTGTTAAATTAGATGTCATCACTAATACACAGGTGATAATATTCCAGTTAATTGTTAAATTAGATGTCATCTCCAATACACAGGGGATAATATTCCAGTTGATTGTTAAATTAGATGTCATCACGAAGACACAGGTGATAATATTCCAGTTAATTGTTAAATTAGATATCATCACTAATACACAGGGGATAATATTCCAGTGAATTGTTAAATTAGATGTCACCACAAATACACAGGGGATAATATTCCAGTTAATTGTTAAATTAGATGTCGTCACTGATAGACAGGGGATAATATTCCAGTTAATTGTTAAATTAGATGTCATCACTAATACACAGGGGATAATATTCCAGTTAATTGTTAAATTAGACGTCATCACTAGTACACAGGTGATAATATTCCAGTTAATTGTTAAATTAGATATCATCACTAATACACAGGTGATAATATTCCAGTTAATTGTTATATTAGATGTCATCACTAATGCACAGGGGATATTATTCCAGTTAATTGTTAAATTAGATATCATCACTAATACACAGGTGATAATATTCCAGTTAATTGTTAAATTAGATATCATCACGAATGCACAGTGGATATTATTCCAGTTAATTGTTAAATTAGATGTCATCACATATACACAGGTGCTAATATTCCAGTTAATTGTTAAATTAGATATCATCACTGATACACAGCGGATAATATTCCAGTTAATTGTTAAATTAGATGTCATCACTAATACACAGGTGATAATATTCCCTTTAATTGTTAAATTAGATGTCGTCACTAATACACAGGTGATAATATTCCAGTTAATTGTTAAAGTAGATGTCATCACTCATGCACAGGGGATAATATTCCAGATAATTGTTAAATTAGATATCATCACTAATACACAGGGGATAATATTCCAGTTAATTGTTAAATTAGATGTCATCACTAATACACAGGGAATAATATTCCAGTTAATTGTTAAATTAGATATCATCACTAATACACAGGTGATAAAATTCCAGTTAATTGTTAAATTAGATGTCATCACTAATACACAGGTGATAATATTCCAGTTAATTGTGAAATTAGATGTCATCACTAATACACAGGGGATAATATTCCAGTTAATTGTTAAATTAGATGTCATCACTAATACACAGGGGATAATATTCCAGTTAATTGTTAAATTAGATATCATCACTAATACACAGGGGATAATATTCCAGTTAATTGTTAAATTAGATATCATCACTAATACACAGGTGATAATATTCCAGTTAATTGTTTAATTAGATAACATCACTAATACACAGGTGATAATATTCCAGTTAATTGTTAAATTAGATATCATCACTAATACAAAGGGGATAATATTCCAGTTAATATTTAAATTAGATATCATCACTAATACACAGGTGATAATATTCCAGTTAATTGTTAAATTAGATGTCATCACTAATACACAGGTGATAATATTCCGGTTAATTGTTAAAATAGATATCATCACTAATACACAGGTGATAATATTCCAGTTAATTTTTAAATTAGATATCATCACTAATACACAGGTGATAATATTACAGTTAATTTTTAAATTAGATATCATCACTAATACACAGGTGACACTATTCCTGTTAATTGTTAAATTAGATGTCATCACTAATACACTGGGGATAATATTCCAGTTAATTGTTAAATTAGATGTCATCACTAATACACAGGGGATAATATTCCAGTTAATTGTTAAATTAGATTTCATCACTAATACTCAGGTGATAACATTCCAGTTAATTGTTAAATTAGATATCATCACTAATACACAGGTGATAATATTCCAGTTAATTGTTAAATTAGATATCATCACTAATACACAGGTGATAATATTCCAGTTAATTGTTAAATTAGATGTCATCACTAATGCACAGGTGATAATATTCCAGTTAATTGTTAAATTAGATGTCATCACTAATACACAGGTGATAATATTCCAGTTAATGGTTAAATTAGATATCATCACTAATACGCAGGTGATAATATTCCAGTTAATTGTTAAATTAGATGTCATCACTAATACACAGGTGATAATATTCCAGTTAATTGTTAAATTAGATATCATCACTAATACGCAGGTGATAATATTCCAGTTAATTGTTAAATTAGATATCATCACTAATACACAGGTGATAATATTCCAGTTAATTGTTAAATTAGATATCATCACTAATACACAGGTGATAATATTCCAGTTAATTGTTAAATTAGATATCATCACTAATACGCAGGTGATAATATTCCAGTTAATTGTTAAATTAGATGTCATCACTAATACGCAGGTGATAATATTCCAGTTAATTGTTAAATTAGATATCATCACTAATACGCAGGTGATAATATTCCAGTTAATTGTTAAATTAGATATCATCACTAATACGCAGGTGATAATATTCCAGTTAATTGTTAAATTAGATATCATCACTAATACACAGGTGATAATATTCCAGTTAATTGTTAAATTAGATATCATCACTAATACACAGGTGATAATATTCCAGTTAATTGTTAAATTAGATATCATCACTAATACACAGGTGATAATATTCCAGTTAATTGTTAAATTAGATATCATCACTAATACACAGGTGATAATATTCCAGTTAATTGTTAAATTAGATGTCATCACTAATACGCAGGTGATAATATTCCAGTTAATTGTTAAATTAGATATCATCACTAATACGCAGGTGATAATATTCCAGTTAATTGTTAAATTAGATATCATCACTAATACACAGGTGATAATATTCCAGTTAATTGTTAAATTAGATATCATCACTAATACACAGGTGATAATATTCCAGTTAATTGTTAAATTAGATATCATCACTAATACACAGGTGATAATATTCCAGTTAATTGTTAAATTAGATATCATCACTAATACACAGGGGTTAATATTCCAGTTAATTGTTAAATTAGATGTCATCACTAATACACAGGGGATAATATTCCATTTAATTGTTAAATTAGATATCATCAATAATACACAGATGATAATATTCCAGTTAATTGTTAAATTAGATGTCATCACTAATACACAGGGGATAATATTCCAGTTAATTGTTAAATTAGATTTCATCACTAATACTCAGGTGATAACATTCCAGTTAATTGTTAAATTAGATATCATCACTAATACACAGGTGATAATATTCCAGTTAATTGTTAAATTAGATATCATCACTAATACACAGGGGATATTATCCAGTTAATTGTTAAATTAGATGTCATCACTAATACACAGGGGATAATATTCCAGTTAATTGTTAAATTAGACGTCATCACTAATACACAGGTGATAATATTCCAGTTAATTGTTAAATTACATATCATCACTAGTACACAGGTGATAATATTCCAGTTAATTGTTAAATTAGATATCATCACTAATACACAGGTGATAATATTCCAGTTAATTGTTATATTAGATGTCATCACTAATGCACAGGGGATATTATTCCAGTTAATTGTTAAATTAGATATCATCACTAATACACAGGTGATAATATTCCAGTTAATTGTTAAATTAGATATCATCACGAATGCACAGTGGATATTATTCCAGTTAATTGTTAAATTAGATGTCATCACATATACACAGGTGCTAATATTCCAGTTAATTGTTAAATTAGATATCATCACTGATACACAGCGGATAATATTCCAGTTAATTGTTAAATTAGATGTCATCACTAATACACAGGTGATAATATTCCCTTTAATTGTTAAATTAGATGTCGTCACTAATACACAGGTGATAATATTCCAGTTAATTGTTAAAGTAGATGTCATCACTCATGCACAGGGGATAATATTCCAGTTAATTGTTAAATTAGATGTCATCACTAATACACAGGGAATAATATTCCAGTTAATTGTTAAATTAGATATCATCACTAATACACAGGTGATAAAATTCCAGTTAATTGTTAAATTAGATGTCATCACTAATACACAGGTGATAATATTCCAGTTAATTGTGAAATTAGATGTCATCACTAATACACAGGGGATAATATTCCAGTTAATTGTTAAATTAGATGTCATCACTAATACACAGGGGATAATATTCCAGTTAATTGTTAAATTAGATATCATCACTAATACACAGGGGATAATATTCCAGTTAATTGTTAAATTAGATATCATCACTAATACACAGGTGATAATATTCCAGTTAATTGTTTAATTAGATAACATCACTAATACACAGGTGATAATATTCCAGTTAATTGTTAAATTAGATATCATCACTAATACAAAGGGGATAATATTCCAGTTAATATTTAAATTAGATATCATCACTAATACACAGGTGATAATATTCCAGTTAATTGTTAAATTAGATGTCATCACTAATACACAGGTGATAATATTCCGGTTAATTGTTAAATTAGATATCATCACTAATACACAGGTGATAATATTCCAGTTAATTTTTAAATTAGATATCATCACTAATACACAGGTGATAATATTCCAGTTAATTTTTAAATTAGATATCATCACTAATACACAGGTGACACTATTCCTGTTAATTGTTAAATTAGATGTCATCACTAATACACTGGGGATAATATTCCAGTTAATTGTTAAATTAGATGTCATCACTAATACACAGGGGATAATATTCCAGTTAATTGTTAAATTAGATTTCATCACTAATACTCAGGTGATAACATTCCAGTTAATTGTTAAATTAGATATCATCACTAATACACAGGTGATAATATTCCAGTTAATTGTTAAATTAGATATCATCTCTAATACACAGGTGATAATATTCCAGTTAATTGTTAAATTAGATGTCATCACTAATGCACAGGTGATAATATTCCAGTTAATTGTTAAATTAGATGTCATCACTAATACACAGGTGATAATATTCCAGTTAATTGTTAAATTAGATATCATCACTAATACACAGGTGATAATATTCCAGTTAATTGTTAAATTAGATGTCATCACTAATACACAGGTGATAATATTCCAGTTAATTTTTAAATTAGATATCATCACTAATACGCAGGTGATAATATTCCAGTTAATTGTTAAATTAGATATCATCACTAATACACAGGTGATAATATTCCAGTTAATTGTTAAATTAGATATCATCACTAATGCACAGGTGATAATATTCCAGTTAATTGTTAAATTAGATGTCATCACTAATACACAGGTGATAATATTCCAGTTAATTGTTAAATTAGATATCATCACTAATACACAGGTGATAATATTCCAGTTAATTGTTAAATTAGATGTCATCACTAATACACAGGTGATAATATTCCAGTTAATTGTTGAATTAGATATCATCACTAATACGCAGGTGATAATATTCCAGTTAATTGTTAAATTAGATATCATCACTAATACACAGGTGATAATATTCCAGTTAATTGTTAAATTAGATATCATCACTAATACACAGGTGATAATATTCCAGTTAATTGTTAAATTAGATATCATCACTAATACACAGGTGATAATATTCCAGTTAATTGTTAAATTAGATGTCATCACTAATACACAGGTGATAATATTCCAGTTAATTGTTAAATTAGATATCATCACTAATACGCAGGTGATAATATTCCAGTTAATTGTTAAATTAGATATCATCACTAATACACAGGTGATAATATTCCAGTTAATTGTTAAATTAGATATCATCACTAATACACAGGTGATAATATTCCAGTTAATTGTTAAATTAGATATCATCACTAATACACAGGTGATAATATTCCAGTTAATTGTTAAATTAGATATCATCACTAATACACAGGTGATAATATTCCAGTTAATTGTTAAATTAGATGTCATCACTAATACACAGGTGATAATATTCCAGTTAATTGTTAAATTAGATATCATCACTAATACGCAGGTGATAATATTCCAGTTAATTGTTAAATTAGATATCATCACTAATACACAGGTGATAATATTCCAGTTAATTGTTAAATTAGATATCATCACTAATACACAGGTGATAATATTCCAGTTAATTGTTAAATTAGATATCATCACTAATACACAGGTGATAATATTCCAGTTAATTGTTAAATTAGATATCATCACTAATACACAGGGGTTAATATTCCAGTTAATTGTTAAATTAGATGTCATCACTAATACACAGGGGATAATATTCCAGTTAATTGTTAAATTAGATATCATCAATAATACACAGATGATAATATTCCAGTTAATTGTTAAATTAGATGTCATCACTAATACACAGGGGATAATATTCCAGTTAATTGTTAAATTAGATTTCATCACTAATACTCAGGTGATAACATGCCAGTTAATTGTTAAATTAGATATCATCACTAATACACAGGTGATAATATTCCAGTTAATTGTTAAATTAGATATCATCACTAATACACAGGGGATATTATTCCAGTTAATTGTTAAATTAGATGTCATCACTAATACACAGGGGATAATATTCCAGTTAATTGTTAAATTAGACGTCATCACTAATACACAGGTGATAATATTCCAGTTAATTGTTAAATTAGATGTCATCACTAATACACAGGTGATAATATTCCAGTTAATTGTTAAATTAGATATCATCACTAATACGCAGGTGATAATATTCCAGTTAATTGTTAAATTAGATATCATCACTAATACGCAGGTGATAATATTCCAGTTAATTGTTAAATTAGATATCATCACTAATACACAGGTGATAATATTCCAGTTAATTGTTAAATTAGATATCACTAATACACAGGTGATAATATTCCAGTTAATTGTTAAATTAGATATCATCACTAATACACAGGTGATAATATTCCAGTTAATTGTTAAATTAGATATCATCACTAATACACAGGGGTTAATATTCCAGTTAATTGTTAAATTAGATGTCATCACTAATACACAGGGGATGATATTCCAGTTAATTGTTAAATTAGATATCATCAATAATACACAGGTGATAATATTCCAGTTAATTGTTAAATTAGATGTCATCACTAATACACAGGGGATAATATTCCAGTTAATTGTTAAATTAGATTTCATCACTAATACTCAGGTGATAACATTCCAGTTAATTGTTAAATTAGATATCATCACTAATACACAGGTGATAATATTCCAGTTAATTGTTAAATTAGATATCATCACTAATACACAGGGGATATTATTCCAGTTAATTGTTAAATTAGATGTCATCACTAATACACAGGGGATAATATTCCAGTTAATTGTTAAATTAGACGTCATCACTAATACACAGGTGATAATATTCCAGTTAATTGTTAAATTACATATCATCACTAGTACACAGGTGATAATATTCCAGTTAATTGTTAAATTAGATATCATCACTAATACACAGGTGATAATATTCCAGTTAATTGTTATATTAGATGTCATCACTAATGCACAGGGGATATTATTCCAGTTAATTGTTAAATTAGATATCATCACTAATACACAGGTGATAATATTCCAGTTAATTGTTAAATTAGATATCATCACGAATGCACAGTGGATATTATTCCAGTTAATTGTTAAATTAGATGTCATCACATATACACAGGTGCTAATATTCCAGTTAATCGTTAAATTAGATATCATCACTGATACACAGCGGATAATATTCCAGTTAATTGTTAAATTAGATGTCATCACTAATACACAGGTGATAATATTCCCTTTAATTGTTAAATTAGATGTCGTCACTAATACACAGGTGATAATATTCCAGTTAATTGTTAAAGTAGATGTCATCACTCATGCACAGGGGATAATATTCCAGATAATTGTTAAATTAGATATCATCACTAATACACAGGGGATAATATTCCAGTTAATTGTTAAATTAGATGTCATCACTAATACACAGGGAATAATATTCCAGTTAATTGTTAAATTAGATATCATCACTAATACACAGGTGATAAAATTCCAGTTAATTGTTAAATTAGATGTCATCACTAATACACAGGTGATAATATTCCAGTTAATTGTGAAATTAGATGTCATCACTAATACACAGGGGATAATATTCCAGTTAATTGTTAAATTAGATGTCATCACTAATACACAGGGGATAATATTCCAGTTAATTGTTAAATTAGATATCATCACTAATACACAGGGGATAATATTCCAGTTAATTGTTAAATTAGATATCATCACTAATACACAGGTGATAATATTCCAGTTAATTGTTTAATTAGATAACATCACTAATACACAGGTGATAATATTCCAGTTAATTGTTAAATTAGATATCATCACTAATACACAGGGGATAATATTCCAGTTAATATTTAAATTAGATATCATCACTAATGCACAGGTGATAATATTCCAGTTAATTGTTAAATTAGATGTCATCACTAATACACAGGTGATAATATTCCAGTTAATTGTTAAATTAGATATCATCACTAATACGCAGGTGATAATATTCCAGTTAATTGTTAAATTAGATATCATCACTAATACACAGGTGATAATATTCCAGTTAATTGTTAAATTAGATATCATCACTAATACACAGGTGATAATATTCCAGTTAATTGTTAAATTAGATATCATCACTAATACACAGGTGATAATATTCCAGTTAATTGTTAAATTAGATATCATCACTAATACGCAGGTGATAATATTCCAGTTAATTGTTAAATTAGATATCATCACTAATACGCAGGTGATAATATTCCAGTTAATTGTTAAATTAGATATCATCACTAATACACAGGTGATAATATTCCAGTTAATTGTTAAATTAGATATCATCACTAATACACAGGTGATAATATTCCAGTTAATTGTTAAATTAGATATCATCACTAATACACAGGTGATAATATTCCAGTTAATTGTTAAATTAGATATCATCACTAATACACAGGGGTTAATATTCCAGTTAATTGTTAAATTAGATGTCATCACTAATACACAGGGGATAATATTCCAGTTAATTGTTAAATTAGATATCATCAATAATACACAGATGATAATATTCCAGTTAATTGTTAAATTAGATGTCATCACTAATACACAGGGGATAATATTCCAGTTAATTGTTAAATTAGATTTCATCACTAATACTCAGGTGATAACATTCCAGTTAATTGTTCAATTAGATATCATCACTAATACACAGGTGATAATATTCCAGTTAATTGTTAAATTAGATATCATCACTAATACACAGGGGATATTATTCCAGTTAATTGTTAAATTAGATGTCATCACTAATACACAGGGGATAATATTCCAGTTAATTGTTAAATTAGACGTCATCACTAATACACAGGTGATAATATTCCAGTTAATTGTTAAATTACATATCATCACTAGTACACAGGTGATAATATTCCAGTTAATTGTTAAATTAGATATCATCACTAATACACAGGTGATAATATTCCAGTTAATTGTTATATTAGATGTCATCACTAATGCACAGGGGATATTATTCCAGTTAATTGTTAAATTAGATATCATCACTAATACACAGGTGATAATATTCCAGTTAATTGTTAAATTAGATATCATCACGAATGCACAGTGGATATTATTCCAGTTAATTGTTAAAATAGATGTCATCACATATACACAGGTGCTAATATTCCAGTTAATTGTTAAATTAGATATCATCACTGATACACAGCGGATAATATTCCAGTTAATTGTTAAATTAGATGTCATCACTAATACACAGGTGATAATATTCCCTTTAATTGTTAAATTAGATGTCGTCACTAATACACAGGTGATAATATTCCAGTTAATTGTTAAAGTAGATGTCATCACTCATGCACAGGGGATAATATTCCAGATAATTGTTAAATTAGATATCATCACTAATACACAGGGGATAATATTCCAGTTAATTGTTAAATTAGATGTCATCACTAATACACAGGGAATAATATTCCAGTTAATTGTTAAATTAGATATCATCACTAATACACAGGTGATAAAATTCCAGTTAATTGTTAAATTAGATGTCATCACTAATACACAGGTGATAATATTCCAGTTAATTGTGAAATTAGATGTCATCACTAATACGCAGGGGATAATATTCCAGTTAATTGTTAAATTAGATGTCATCACTAATACACAGGGGATAATATTCCAGTTAATTGTTAAATTAGATATCATCACTAATACACAGGGGATAATATTCCAGTTAATTGTTAAATTAGATATCATCACTAATACACAGGTGATAATATTCCAGTTAATTGTTTAATTAGATAACATCACTAACACACAGGTGATAATATTCCAGTTAATTGTTAAATTAGATATCATCACTAATACACAGGGGATAATATTCCAGTTAATATTTAAATTAGATATCATCACTAATGCACAGGTGATAATATTCCAGTTAATTGTTAAATTAGATGTCATCACTAATACACAGGTGATAATATTCCAGTTAATTGTTAAATTAGATATCATCACTAATACACAGGTGATAATATTCCAGTTAATTGTTAAATTAGATGTCATCACTAATACACAGGTGATAATATTCCAGTTAATTGTTAAATTAGATATCATCACTAATACGCAGGTGATAATATTCCAGTTAATTGTTAATTTAGATATCATCACTAATACACAGGTGATAATATTCCAGTTAATTGTTAAATTAGATATCATCACTAATACACAGGTGATAATATTCCAGTTAATTGTTAAATTAGATATCATCACTAATACACAGGTGATAATATTCCAGTTAATTGTTAAATTAGATATCATCACTAATACGCAGGTGATAATATTCCAGTTAATTGTTAAATTAGATATCATCACTAATACGCAGGTGATAATATTCCAGTTAATTGTTAAATTAGATATCATCACTAATACACAGGTGATAATATTCCAGTTAATTGTTAAATTAGATATCATCACTAATACACAGGTGATAATATTCCAGTTAATTGTTAAATTAGATATCATCACTAATGCACAGGTGATAATATTCCAGTTAATTGTTAAATTAGATATCATCACTAATACACAGGGGTTAATATTCCAGTTAATTGTTAAATTAGATGTCATCACTCATACACAGGGGATAATATTCCAGTTAATTGTTAAATTAGATATCATCAATAATACACAGATGATAATATTCCAGTTAATTGTTAAATTAGATGTCATCACTAATACACAGGGGATAATATTCCAGTTAATTGTTAAATTAGATTTCATCACTAATACTCAGGTGATAACATTCCAGTTAATTGTTAAATTAGATATCATCACTAATACACAGGTGATAATATTCCAGTTAATTGTTAAATTAGATATCATCACTAATACACAGGGGATATTATTCCAGTTAATTGTTAAATTAGATGTCATCACTAATACACAGGGGATAATATTCCAGTTAATTGTTAAATTAGACGTCATCACTAATACACAGGTGATAATATTCCAGTTAATTGTTAAATTACATATCATCACTAGTACACAGGTGATAATATTCCAGTTAATTGTTAAATTAGATATCATCACTAATACACAGGTGATAATATTCCAGTTAATTGTTATATTAGATGTCATCACTAATGCACAGGGGATATTATTCCAGTTAATTGTTAAATTAGATATCATCACGAATACACAGGTGATAATATTCCAGTTAATTGTTAAATTAGATATCATCACGAATGCACAGTGGATATTATTCCAGTTAATTGTTAAATTAGATGTCATCACATATACACAGGTGCTAATATTCCAGTTAATTGTTAAATTAGATATCATCACTGATACACAGCGGATAATATTCCAGTTAATTGTTAAATTAGATGTCATCACTAATACACAGGTGATAATATTCCCTTTAATTGTTAAATTAGATGTCGTCACTAATACACAGGTGATAATATTCCAGTTAATTGTTAAAGTAGATGTCATCACTCATGCACAGGGGATAATATTCCAGATAATTGTTAAATTAGATATCATCACTAATACACAGGGGATAATATTCCAGTTAATTGTTAAATTAGATGTCATCACTAATACACAGGGAATAATATTCCAGTTAATTGTTAAATTAGATATCATCACTAATACACAGGTGATAAAATTCCAGTTAATTGTTAAATTAGATGTCATCACTAATACACAGGTGATAATATTCCAGTTAATTGTGAAATTAGATGTCATCACTAATACACAGGGGATAATATTCCAGTTAATTGATAAATTAGATGTCATCACTAATACACAGGGGATAATATTCCAGTTAATTGTTAAATTAGATATCATCACTAATACACAGGGGATAATATTCCAGTTAATTGTTAAATTAGATATCATCACTAATACACAGGTGATAATATTCCAGTTAATTGTTTAATTAGATAACATCACTAATACACAGGTGATAATATTCCAGTTAATTGTTAAATTAGATATCATCACTAATACAAAGGGGATAATATTCCAGTTAATATTTAAATTAGATATCATCACTAATACACAGGTGATAATATTCCAGTTAATTGTTAAATTAGATGTCATCACTAATACACAGGTGATAATATTCCGGTTAATTGTTAAATTAGATATCATCACTAATACACAGGTGATAATATTCCAGTTAATTTTTAAATTAGATATCATCACTAATACACAGGTGATAATATTCCAGTTAATTTTTAAATTAGATATCATCACTAATACACAGGTGACACTATTCCTGTTAATTGTTAAATTAGATGTCATCACTAATACACTGGGGGTAATATTCCAGTTAATTGTTAAATTAGATGTCATCACTAATACACAGGGGATAATATTCCAGTTAATTGTTAAATTAGATTTCATCACTAATACTCAGGTGATAACATTCCAGTTAATTGTTAAATTAGATATCATCACTAATACACAGGTGATAATATTCTAGTTAATTGTTAAATTAGATATCATCACTAATACACAGGTGATAATATTCCAGTTAATTGTTAAATTAGATGTCATCACATATACACAGGTGCTAATATTCCAGTTAATTGTGAAATTAGATGTCATCACTAATACACAGGTGATAATATTCCAGTTAATTGTTAAATTAGATGTCATCACTAATACACAGGGGATAATATTCCAGTTAATTGTTAAATTAGATGTCATCACTAATACACAGGGGATAATATTCCAGTTAATTGTTAAATTAGATATCATCACTAATACACAGGGGATAATATTCCAGTTAATTGTTAAATTAGATATCATCACTAATACACAGGTGATAATATTCCAGTTAATTGTTTAATTAGATAACATCACTAATACACAGGGGATAATATTCCAGTTAATATTTAAATTAGATATCATCACTAATACACAGGTGATAATATTCCAGTTAATTGTTAAATTAGATGTCATCACTAATACACAGGTGATAATATTCCGGTTAATTGTTAAATTAGATATCATCACTAATACACAGGTGATAATATTCCAGTTAATTTTTAAATTAGATATCATCACTAATACACAGGTGATAATATTCCAGTTAATTTTTAAATTAGATATCATCACTAATACATAGGTGACACTATTCCTGTTAATTGTTAAATTAGATGTCATCACTAATACACTGGGGATAATATTCCAGTTAATTGTTAAATTAGATGTCATCACTAATACACAGGGGATAATATTTCAGTTAATTGTTCAATTAGATTTCATCACTAATACTCAGGTGATAACATTCCAGTTAATTGTTTAATTAGATATCATCACTAATACACAGGTGATAATATTCCAGTTAATTGTTAAATTAGATATCATCACTAATACACAGGTGATAATATTCCAGTTAATTGTTAAATTAGATGTCATCACTAATGCACAGGTGATAATATTCCAGTTAATTGTTAAATTAGATGTCATCACTAATACACAGGTGATAATATTCCAGTTATTTGTTAAATTAGATATCATCACTAATACACAGGTGATAATATTCCAGTTAATTGTTAAATTAGATGTCATCACTAATACACAGGTGATAATATTCCAGTTAATTGTTAAATTAGATATCATCACTAATACGCAGGTGATAATATTCCAGTTAATTGTTAAATTAGATATCATCACTAATACACAGGTGATAATATTCCAGTTAATTGTTAAATTAGATATCATCACTAATACACAGGTGATAATATTCCAGTTAATTGTTAAATTAGATATCATCACTAATACACAGGTGATAATATTCCAGTTAATTGTTAAATTAGATGTCATCACTAATACACAGGTGATAATATTCCAGTTAATTGTTAAATTAGATATCATCACTAATACGCAGGTGATAATATTCCAGTTAATTGTTAAATTAGATATCATCACTAATACACAGGTGATAATATTCCAGTTAATTGTTAAATTAGATATCATCACTAATACACAGGTGATAATATTCCAGTTAATTGTTAAATTAGATATCATCACTAATACACAGGTGATAATATTCCAGTTAATTGTTAAATTAGATATCATCACTAATACACAGGGGTTAATATTCCAGTTAATTGTTAAATTAGATATCATCACTAATACACAGGGGATAATATTCCAGTTAATTGTTAAATTAGATATCATCAATAATACACAGATGATAATATTCCAGTTAATTGTTAAATTAGATGTCATCACTAAGACACAGGGGATAATATTCCAGTTAATTGTTAAATTAGATATCATCACTAATACACAGGTGATAATATTCCAGTTAATTGTTAAATTAGATATCATCACTAATACACAGGTGATAATATTCCAGTTAATTGTTAAATTAGATATCATCACTAATACACAGGTGATAATATTCCAGTTAATTGTTAAATTAGATATCATCACTAATACACAGGTGATAATATTCCAGTTAATTGTTAAATTAGATATCATCACTAATACACAGGTGATAATATTCCAGTTAATTGTTAAATTAGATGTCATCACTAATACACAGGTGATAATATTCCAGTTAATTGTTAAATTAGATATCATCACTAATACGCAGGTGATAATATTCCAGTTAATTGTTAAATTAGATATCATCACTAATACACAGGGGATAATATTCCAGTTAATTGTTAAATTAGATGTCATCACTAATACACAGGTGATAATATTCCAGTTAATTGTTAAATTAGATATCATCACTAATACACAGGTGATAATATTCCAGTTAATTGTTAAATTAGATGTCATCACTAATACACAGGTGATAATATTCCAGTTAATTGTTAAATTAGATATCATCACTAATACGCAGGTGATAATATTCCAGTTAATTGTTAAATTAGATATCATCACTAATACACAGGTGATAATATTCCAGTTAATTGTTAAATTAGATATCATCACTAATACACAGGTGATAATATTCCAGTTAATTGTTAAATTAGATATCATCACTAATACACAGGTGATAATATTCCAGTTAATTGTTAAATTAGATGTCATCACTAATACACAGGTGATAATATTCCAATTAATTGTTAAATTAGATATCATCACTAATACGCAGGTGATAATATTCCAGTTAATTGTTAAATTAGATATCATCACTAATACACAGGTGATAATATTCCAGTTAATTGTTAAATTAGATATCATCACTAATACACAGGTGATAATATTCCAGTTAATTGTTAAATTAGATATCATCACTAATACACAGGTGATAATATTGCAGTTAATTGTTAAATTAGATATCATCACTAATACACAGGTGATAATATTCCAGTTAATTGTTAAATTAGATATCATCACTAATACACAGGTGATAATATTCCAGTTAATTGTTAGATATCATCACTAATACGCAGGTGATAATATTCCAGTTAATTGTTAAATTAGATATCATCACTAATACACAGGTGATAATATTTCAGTTAATTGTTAAATTAGATATCATCACTAATACACAGGTGATAATATTCCAGTTAATTGTTAAATTAGATATCATCACTAATACACAGGTGATAATATTCCAGTTAATTGTTAAATTAGATATCATCACTAATACACAGGGGTTAATATTCCAGTTAATTGTTAAATTAGATGTCATCACTAATACACAGGGGATAATATTCCAGTTAATTGTTAAATTAGATATCATCAATAATACACAGATGATAATATTCCAGTTAATTGTTAAATTAGATGTCATCACTAATACACAGGGGATAATATTCCAGTTAATTGTTAAATTAGATTTCATCACTAATACTCAGGTGATAACATTCCAGTTAATTGTTAAATTAGATATCATCACTAATACACAGGTGATAATATTCCAGTTAATTGTTAAATTAGATATCATCACTAATACACAGGGGATAATATTCCAGTTAATTGTTAAATTAGACGTCATCACTAATACACAGGTGATAATATTCCAGTTAATTGTTAAATTACATATCATCACTAGTACACAGGTGATAATATTCCAGTTAATTGTTAAATTAGATATCATCACTAATACACAGGTGATAATATTCCAGTTAATTGTTATATTAGATGTCATCACTAATGCACAGGGGATATTATTCCAGCTAATTGTTAAATTAGATATCATCACTAATACACAGGTGATAATATTCCAGTTAATTGTTAAATTAGATATCATCACGAATGCACAGTGGATATTATTCCAGTTAATTGTTAAATTAGATGTCATCACATATACACAGGTGCTAATATTCCAGTTAATTGTTAAATTAGATATCATCACTGATACACAGCGGATAATATTCCAGTTAATTGTTAAATTAGATGTCATCACTAATACACAGGTGATAATATTCCCTTTAATTGTTAAATTAGATGTCGTCACTAATACACAGGTGATAATATTCCAGTTAATTGTTAAAGTAGATGTCATCACTCATGCACAGGGGATAATATTCCAGATAATTGTTAAATTAGATATCATCACTAATACACAGGGGATAATATTCCAGTTAATTGTTAAATTAGATGTCATCACTAATACACAGGGAATAATATTCCAGTTAATTGTTAAATTAGATATCATCACTAATACACAGGTGATAAAATTCCAGTTAATTGTTAAATTAGATGTCATCACTAATACACAGGTGATAATATTCCAGTTAATTGTGAAATTAGATGTCATCACTAATACACAGGTGATAATATTCCAGTTAATTGTTAAATTAAATATAATCACTAATACACAGGGGATAATATTCCAGTTAATTGTTAAATTAGATGTCATCACTAATACACAGGGGATAATATTCCAGTTAATTGTTAAATTAGATATCATCACTAATACACAGGTGATAATATTCCAGTTAATTGTTAAATTAGATGTCATCACTAATACACAGGTGATAATATTCCGGTTAATTGTTAAATTAGATATCATCACTAATACACAGGTGATAATATTCCAGTTAATTTTTAAATTAGATATCATCACTAATACACAGGTGATAATATTCCAGTTAATTTTTAAATTAGATATCATCACTAATACATAGGTGACGCTATTCCTGTTAATTGTTTAATTAGATGTCATCACTAATACACTGGGGATAATATTCCAGTTAATTGTTAAATTAGATGTCATCACTAATACACAGGGGATAATATTCCAGTTAATTGTTAAATTAGATTTCATCACTAATACTCAGGTGATAACATTCCAGTTAATTGTTAAATTAGATATCATCACTAATACACAGGTGATAATATTCCAGTTAATTGTTAAATTAGATATCATCACTAATACACAGGTGATAATATTCCAGTTAATTGTTAAATTAGATATCATCACTAATACACAGGTGATAATATTCCAGTTAATTGTTAAATTAGATATCATCACTAATACACAGGTGATAATATTCCAGTTAATTGTTAAATTAGATATCATCACTAATACACAGGTGATAATATTCCAGTTAATTGTTAAATTAGATGTCATCACTAATACACAGGTGATAATATTCCAGTTAATTGTTAAATTAGATATCATCACTAATACGCAGGTGATAATATTCCAGTTAATTGTTAAATTAGATATCATCACTAATACACAGGGGATAATATTCCAGTTAATTGTTAAATTAGATGTCATCACTAATACACAGGTGATAATATTCCAGTTAATTGTTAAATTAGATATCATCACTAATACACAGGTGATAATATTCCAGTTAATTGTTAAATTAGATGTCATCACTAATACACAGGTGATAATATTCCAGTTAATTGTTAAATTAGATATCATCACTAATACGCAGGTGATAATATTCCAGTTAATTGTTAAATTAGATATCATCACTAATACACAGGTGATAATATTCCAGTTAATTGTTAAATTAGATATCATCACTAATACACAGGTGATAATATTCCAGTTAATTGTTAAATTAGATATCATCACTAATACACAGGTGATAATATTCCAGTTAATTGTTAAATTAGATGTCATCACTAATACACAGGTGATAATATTCCAATTAATTGTTAAATTAGATATCATCACTAATACGCAGGTGATAATATTCCAGTTAATTGTTAAATTAGATATCATCACTAATACACAGGTGATAATATTCCAGTTAATTGTTAAATTAGATATCATCACTAATACACAGGTGATAATATTCCAGTTAATTGTTAAATTAGATATCATCACTAATACACAGGTGATAATATTGCAGTTAATTGTTAAATTAGATATCATCACTAATACACAGGTGATAATATTCCAGTTAATTGTTAAATTAGATATCATCACTAATACACAGGTGATAATATTCCAGTTAATTGTTAGATATCATCACTAATACGCAGGTGATAATATTCCAGTTAATTGTTAAATTAGATATCATCACTAATACACAGGTGATAATATTTCAGTTAATTGTTAAATTAGATATCATCACTAATACACAGGTGATAATATTCCAGTTAATTGTTAAATTAGATATCATCACTAATACACAGGTGATAATATTCCAGTTAATTGTTAAATTAGATATCATCACTAATACACAGGGGTTAATATTCCAGTTAATTGTTAAATTAGATGTCATCACTAATACACAGGGGATAATATTCCAGTTAATTGTTAAATTAGATATCATCAATAATACACAGATGATAATATTCCAGTTAATTGTTAAATTAGATGTCATCACTAATACACAGGGGATAATATTCCAGTTAATTGTTAAATTAGATTTCATCACTAATACTCAGGTGATAACATTCCAGTTAATTGTTAAATTAGATATCATCACTAATACACAGGTGATAATATTCCAGTTAATTGTTAAATTAGATATCATCACTAATACACAGGGGATAATATTCCAGTTAATTGTTAAATTAGACGTCATCACTAATACACAGGTGATAATATTCCAGTTAATTGTTAAATTACATATCATCACTAGTACACAGGTGATAATATTCCAGTTAATTGTTAAATTAGATATCATCACTAATACACAGGTGATAATATTCCAGTTAATTGTTATATTAGATGTCATCACTAATGCACAGGGGATATTATTCCAGCTAATTGTTAAATTAGATATCATCACTAATACACAGGTGATAATATTCCAGTTAATTGTTAAATTAGATATCATCACGAATGCACAGTGGATATTATTCCAGTTAATTGTTAAATTAGATGTCATCACATATACACAGGTGCTAATATTCCAGTTAATTGTTAAATTAGATATCATCACTGATACACAGCGGATAATATTCCAGTTAATTGTTAAATTAGATGTCATCACTAATACACAGGTGATAATATTCCCTTTAATTGTTAAATTAGATGTCGTCACTAATACACAGGTGATAATATTCCAGTTAATTGTTAAAGTAGATGTCATCACTCATGCACAGGGGATAATATTCCAGATAATTGTTAAATTAGATATCATCACTAATACACAGGGGATAATATTCCAGTTAATTGTTAAATTAGATGTCATCACTAATACACAGGGAATAATATTCCAGTTAATTGTTAAATTAGATATCATCACTAATACACAGGTGATAAAATTCCAGTTAATTGTTAAATTAGATGTCATCACTAATACACAGGTGATAATATTCCAGTTAATTGTGAAATTAGATGTCATCACTAATACACAGGTGATAATATTCCAGTTAATTGTTAAATTAAATATAATCACTAATACACAGGGGATAATATTCCAGTTAATTGTTAAATTAGATGTCATCACTAATACACAGGGGATAATATTCCAGTTAATTGTTAAATTAGATATCATCACTAATACACAGGTGATAATATTCCAGTTAATTGTTAAATTAGATGTCATCACTAATACACAGGTGATAATATTCCGGTTAATTGTTAAATTAGATATCATCACTAATACACAGGTGATAATATTCCAGTTAATTTTTAAATTAGATATCATCACTAATACACAGGTGATAATATTCCAGTTAATTTTTAAATTAGATATCATCACTAATACATAGGTGACGCTATTCCTGTTAATTGTTTAATTAGATGTCATCACTAATACACTGGGGATAATATTCCAGTTAATTGTTAAATTAGATGTCATCACTAATACACAGGGGATAATATTCCAGTTAATTGTTAAATTAGATTTCATCACTAATACTCAGGTGATAACATTCCAGTTAATTGTTAAATTAGATATCATCACTAATACACAGGTGATAATATTCCAGTTAATTGTTAAATTAGATATCATCACTAATACACAGGTGATAATATTCCAGTTAATTGTTAAATTAGATGTCATCACTAATGCACAGGTGATAATATTCCAGTTAATTGTTAAATTAGATGTCATCACTAATACACAGGTGATAATATTCCAGTTATTTGTTAAATTAGATATCATCACTAATACACAGGTGATAATATTCCAGTTAATTGTTAAATTAGATGTCATCACTAATACACAGGTGATTATATTCCAGTTAATTGTTAAATTAGATATCATCACTAATACGCAGGTGATAATATTCCAGTTAATTGTTAAATTAGATATCATCACTAATACACAGGTGATAATATTCCAGTTAATTGTTAAATTAGATATCATCACTAATACACAGGTGATAATATTCCAGTTAATTGTTAAATTAGATATCATCACTAATACACAGGGGATAATATTCCAGTTAATTGTTAAATTAGATTTCATCACTAATACTCAGGTGATAATATTCCAGTTAATTGTTAAATTAGATATCACCACTAATACACAGGGGATAATATTCCAGTTAATTGTTAAATTAGATTTCATCACTAATACTCAGGTGATAACATTCCAGTTAATTGTTAAATTAGATATCATCACTAATACACAGGTGATAATATTCCAGTTAATTGTTAAATTAGATATCATCACTAATACACAGGTGATAATATTCCAGTTAATTGTTAAATTAGATGTCATCACTAATACACCGGTGATAATATTCCAGTTATTTGTTAAATTAGATATCATCACTAATACACAGGTGATAATATTCCAGTTAATTGTTAAATTAGATGTCATCACTAATACACAGGTGATAATATTCCAGTTAATTGTTAAATTAGATATCATCACTAATACGCAGGTGATAATATTCCAGTTAATTGTTAAATTAGATATCATCACTAATACACAGGTGATAATATTCCAGTTAATTGTTAAATTAGATATCATCACTAATACACAGGTGATAATATTCCAGTTAATTGTTAAATTAGATATCATCACTAATACACAGGTGATAATATTCCAGTTAATTGTTAAATTAGATGTCATCACTAATACACAGGTGATAATATTCCAGTTAATTGTTAAATTAGATATCATCACTAATACGCAGGTGATAATATTCCAGTTAATTGTTAAATTAGATATCATCAC
Source organism: Heterodontus francisci (assembly GCF_036365525.1). Lineage (NCBI taxonomy): Eukaryota > Metazoa > Chordata > Chondrichthyes > Heterodontiformes > Heterodontidae > Heterodontus > Heterodontus francisci. The sequence continues at coordinate 3,169,751 of NW_027142345.1, forward strand.
TAATACACAGGTGATAATATTCCAGTTAATTGTTAAATTAGATATCATCACTAATACACAGGTGATAATATTCCAGTTAATTGTTAAATTCGATATCATCACTAATACACAGGTGATAATATTCCAGTTAATTGTTAAATTAGATATCATCACTAATACACAGGGGTTAATATTCCAGTTAATTGTTAAATTAGATATCATCACTAATACACAGGGCATAATATTCCAGTTAATTGTTAAATTAGATATCATCAATAATACACAGGTGATAATATTCCAGTTAATTGTTAAATTAGATATCATCACTAATACACAGGGGATATTATTCCAGTTAATTGTTAAATTAGATGTCATCACTAATACACAGGGGATAATATTCCAGTTAATTGTTAAATTAGATGTCATCACTAATACACAGTGGATAATAATCCAGTTAATTGTTAAATTAGATATCATCACTAATACACAGGTGATAATATTCCAGTTAATTGTTAAATTAGATATCATCACTAATACACAGGGGATATTATTCCAGTTAATTGTTAAATTAGATGTCATCACTAATACACAGGGGATAATATTCCAGTTAATTGTTAAATTAGATTTCATCACTAATACTCAGGTGATAACATTCCAGTTAATTGTTAAATTAGATATCATCACTAATACACAGGTGATAATATTCCAGTTAATTGTTAAATTAGATATCATCACTAATACACAGGGGATATTATTCCAGTTAATTGTTAAATTCGATGTCATCACAAATACACAGGTGATAATATTCCAGTTAATTGTTAAATTAGATGTCATCACTAATGCACAGGGGATAATATTCCAGTTAATTGTTAAATTAGATGTCATCACTAATACACAGGGGATAATATTCCAGTTAATTGTTAAAATAGATGTCATCACTAATACACAGGGTATAATATTCCAGTTAATTGTGAAATTAGATGTCATCACTAATACACAGGGGATAATATTCCAGTTAATTGTTAAATTAGATGTCATCACTAATACACAGGGGATAATATTCCAGTTAATTGTTAAAGTAGATGTCATGACTAATACACAGGTGATAATATTCCAGTTAATTGTTAAATTAGATATCATCACTAATACACAGGTGATAATATTCCAGTTAATTGTTAAATTAGATATCATCACTAATACACAGGGGATAATATTGAAGTTAATTGTTAAATTAGATGTCATCACTAATGCACAGTGGATATTATTCCAGTTAATTGTTAAATTAGATGTCATCACAAATACACAGTGGATAATATTCCAGTTAATTGTTAAATTAGATGTCATCACTAATACACAGGTGATAATATTCCAGTTAATTGTTAAATTAGATGTCATCACTAATACACAGGGGATAATATTCCAGTTAATTGTTAAATTAGATGTCATCACTAATACACAGGTGATAATATTCCAATTAATTGTTAAATTAGATGTCAGCACTAATACACTGGGGATAATATTCCAGTTAATTGTTAAATTAGATGTCATCACTGATATACAGGGGATAATATTCCAGTTAATTGTTAAATTAGATGTCATCACTAATGCACAGGGAATAATATTCCAGTTAATTGTTAAATTAGATATCATCACTAATACACAGGTGATAATATTCCAGTTAATAGTTAAATTAGATATCATCACTAATACACAGGTGATAATATTCCAGTTAATTGTTAAATTAGATATCATCAGTAATACACAGGTGATAATATTCCAGTTAATTGTTAAATTAGATATCATCACTAATACACAGCTGATAATATTCCAGTTAATAGTTAAATTAGATATCATCACTAATACACAGGTGATAATATTCCAGTTAATTGTTAAATTAGATATAATCACTAATACACAGGTGATAATATTCCAGTTAATTGTTAAATTAGATATCATCACTAATACACAGGTGATAATTTTCCAGTTAATGGTTAAAATAGATATCATCACTAATACACAGGTGATAATATTCCAGTTAATTTTTAAATTAGATATCATCACTAATACACAGGTGATAATATTCCAGTTAATTGTTACATTAGATATCATCACTAATACACAGGTGATAATATTCCAGTTAATTGTTAAATTAGATATCATCACTAATACACAGGGGATAATATTACAGTTAATTGTTAAATTAGATATCATCACTAATACACAGGTGATAATATTCCAGTTAATTGTTAAATTAGATGGCATCACTAATACACAGGTGATAATATTCCAGTTAATTGTTAAATTAGATGTCATCACTAATACACAGGTGATAATATCCCAGTTAATTGTTAAGTTAGATGGCATCACTAATACACAGGTGATAATATTCCAGTTAATTGTTAAATTAGATGTCATCACTAATACACAGGAGATAATATTCCAGTTAATTGTTAAATTAGATATCATCACTAATACACAGGGGATAATATTCCAGTTAATTGTTAAATTAGATATCATCACTAATACACAGGGGATAATATTCCAGTTAATAGTTAAATTAGATGTCATCACTAATACACAGGTGATAATATTCCAGTTAATTGTTAAATTAGATATCATCACTAATACACAGGGGATAATATTCCAGTTAATTGTTAAATTAGATGTCATCACTAATACACAGGTGATAATATTCCAGTTATTTGTTAAATTAGATGTCGTCACTGATACACAGGTGATAATATTCCAGTTAATTGTTAAATTAGATGTCGTCACTGATAGACAGGGGATAATATTCCAGTTAATTGTTAAATTAGATATCATCACTAATACACAAGTGATAATATTCCAGTTAATTGTTAAATTAGATGTCATCACTGATACACAGGGGATAATATTCCAGTTAATTGTTAAATTAGATGTAATCACTAATACACAGGTGATAATATTCCAGTTAATTGTTAAATTAGATATCATCACTAATGCACAGGGGATAATATTCCAGTTAATTGTTAAATTAGATATCATCACTAATACACAGGTGATAATATTCCAGTTAATAGTTAAATTAGATATCATCACTAATACACAGGTGATAATATTCCAATTAATTGTTAAATTAGATATCATCAGTAATACACAGGTGATAATATTCCAGTTAATTGTTAAATTAGATATCATCACTAATACACAGCTGATAATATTCCAGTTAATAGTTAAATTAGATATCATCACTAATACACAGGCGATAATATTCCAGTTAATTGTTAAATTAGATATAATCACTAATACACAGGTGATAATATTCCAGTTAATTGTTAAATTAGATATCATCACTAATACACAGGTGATAATTTTCCAGTTAATGGTTAAATTAGATATCATCACTAATACACAGGTGATAATATTCCAGTTAATTTTTAAATTAGATATCATCACTAATACACAGGTGATAATATTCCAGTTAATTGTTACATTAGATATCATCACTAATACACAGGTGATAATATTCCAGTTAATTGTTAAATTAGATATCATCACTAATACACAGGGGATAATATTACAGTTAATTGTTAAATTAGATATCATCACTAATACACAGGGGATAATATCCCAGTTAATTGTTAAATTAGATATCATCACAAATACACAGGGGATAATATTCCAGTTAATTGTTAAATTAGATGTCATCACTAATACACAGGTGATAATATTCCAGTTAATTGTTAAGTTAGATGGCATCACTAATACACAGGTGATAATATTCCAGTTAATTGTTAAATTAGATGTCATCACTAATACACAGGAGATAATATTCCAGTTAATTGTTAAATTAGATATCATCACTAATACACAGGGGATAATATTCCAGTTAATTGTTAAATTAGATATCATCACTAATACACAGGGGATAATATTCCAGTTAATAGTTAAATTAGATGTCATCACTAATACACAGGTGATAATGTTCCAGTTAATTGTTAAATTAGATATCATCACTAATACACAGGGGATAATATTTCAGTTAATTGTTAAATTAGATGTCATCACTAATACACAGGTGATAATATTCCAGTTAATTGTTAAATTAGATATCATCACTAATGCACAGGTGATAATATTCCAGTTAATTGTTAAATTAGATGTCATCACTGATACACAGGGGATAATATTCCAGTTAATTGTTAAATTAGATGTCATCACTAATACACAGGGGATAATATTCCAGTTAATTGTTAAATTAGATGTCATCACTAATACACAGGTGACATTATTCCAGTTAATTGTTAAATTAGATGTCATCACTAATACACAGGGGATAATATCCCAGTTAATTGTTAAATTAGATGTCATCACTAATACACAGGTGATAATATTCCAGTTAATTGTTACATTAGATGCCATCACTAAGACACAGGTGATAATATTCCAGTTAATTGTTAAATTAGATGTCATCACTAATACACAAGTGATAATATTCCAATTAATTGTTAAATTAGATGTCATCACTGATACACAGGTGATAATATTCCAGTTAATTGTTATATTAGATGTCATCACTAATACACAGATGATAATATTCCAGTTAATTGTTAAATTAGATGTCATCACTAATACACAGGGGATAATATTCCAGTGAATTGTTAAATTAGATATCATCACTAATACACAGGTGATAATATTCCAGTTAATTGTTAAATTAGATATCATCACTAATGCACAGTTGATAATATTCCAGTTAATTGTTAAATCAGATGTCATCACTAATACACAGGGGATAATATTCCAGTTCATTGTTAAATTAGATGTCATCACTAATGCACAGGTGATAATATTCTAGTTAATTGTTAAATTAGATGTCATCACTAATATACAGGTGATAATATTCCAGTTAATTGTTAAATTAGATGTCATCACTAATACACAGGTGATAATATTCCGGTTAACTGTTAAATTAGATATCATCACGAATACACAGGTGGTAATATTCCAGTTAATTGTTAAATTAAGTGTCATCACTAATACACAGGGGATAATATTCCAGTTAATTGTTAAATTAAATGTCATCACTAATACACAGGGGATAATATTCCAGTTAATTGTTAAATTAGATATCATCACTAATACACAGGAGATAATATTCCAGTTAATTGTTAAATTAGATGTCATCACTAATACACCGTTGGTAATATTCCAGTTAATTGTTAAATTAGATGTCATCACAAATACACAGGGGATAATATTCCAGTTAATTGTTAAATTAGATGTCATCACTAATACACAGGGAATAATATTCCAGTTAATTGTTAAATTAGATGTCATCACTAATACACAGGGGATAATATTCCAGTGAATTGTTAAATTAGATGTCATCAGTAATACACAGATGATAATATTCCAGTTAATTGTTAAATTAGATATCATCACTAATACACAGGTGATAATATTCCAGTTAATTGTTAAATTAGATGTCATCACTAATACACAGGTGATAATATTCCAGTAAATTGTTAAATTAGATGTCATCACTAATACACAGTGATAATATTCCATTTAATTGTTAAATTAGATGTCATCACTAATACACAGGGGATAATATTCCAGTTAATTGTTAAATTAGATGTCATCACGAATACGCAGGTGATAATATTCTGGTTAATTATTAAATTAGATATCATCACTAATACACAGGTGATAATATTCCAGTTAATTGTTAAATTAGATGTCATCACTAATACACAGGTGATAATATTCCAGTTAATTGTTAAATTAGATGTCATCACTAATACACAGGGGATAATATTCCAGTTAATTGTTAAATTAGATGTCATCACTAATACACAGGTGTTAATATTCCAGTTAATTGTTCAATTAGATGTCATCACTGATACACAGGGGATACTATTCCAGTTAATTGTTAAATTAGATGTCATCACTGATACACAGGTGATAATATTCCAGTTAATTGTTAAATTAGATGTCATCACTAATACACAGGGGATAATATTCCAGTTAATTGTTAAATTAGATGTCATCACTAATACACAGGGGATAATATTCCAGTGAATTGTTAAATTAGATGTCATCAGTAATACACAGATGATAATATTCCAGTGAATTGTTAAATTAGATGTCATCAGTAATACACAGATGATAATATTCCAGTTAATTGTTAAATTAGATATCATCACTAATACACAGGTGATAATATTCCAGTTAATTGTTAAATTAGATGTCATCACTAATACACAGGTGATAATATTCCAGTAAATTGTTAAATTAGATGTCATCACTAATACACAGTGATAATATTCCATTTAATTGTTAAATTAGATGTCATCACTAATACACAGGGGATAATATTCCAGTTAATTGTTAAATTAGATGTCATCACGAATACGCAGGTGATAATATTCTGGTTAATTATTAAATTAGATATCATCACTAATACACAGGTGATAATATTCCAGTTAATTGTTAAATTAGATGTCATCACTAATACACAGGTGATAATATTCCAGTTAATTGCTAAATTAGATGTCATCACTAATACACAGGGGATAATATTCCAGTTAATTGTTAAATTTGATGTCATCACTAATACACAGGGGATAATATTCCAGTTAATTGTTAAATTCGATGTCATCACTGTTACACAGGTGATAATATTCCAGTTAATTGTTAAATTAGATGTCATCACTAATACACAGGTGATAATATTCCAGTTAATTGTTAAGTTAGATGTCATCACTAATACACAGGGGATAATATTCCAGTTAATTGTTAAATTAGATGTCATCACGAATACGCAGGTGATAATATTCCGGTTAATTGTTAAATTGGATATCATCACTAATACACAGGTGATAATATTCCAGTTAATTGTTAAATTAGATGTCATCACTAATACACAGGTGATAATATTCCAGTTAATTGTTAAATTAGATGTCATCACTAATACACAGGGGATAATATTCCAGTTAATTGTTAAATTAGATGTCATCACTAATACACAGGTGATAATATTCCAGTTAATTGTTAAATTAGATGTCATCACTGATACACAGGTGATAATATTCCAGTTAATTGTTCAATTAGATGTCATCACTGATACACAGGGGATACTATTCCAGTTAATTGTTAAATTAGATGTCATCACTGATACACAGGTGATAATATTCCAGTTAATTGTTAAATTAGATGTCATCACTAATACACAGGGGATAATATTCCAGTTAATTGTTAAATTAGATGTCATCACTAATACACAGGGGATAATATTCCAGTTAATTGTTAAATTAGATATCATCACTAATACACAGGGGATAATATTCCAGTGAATTGTTAAATTAGATGTCATCAGTAATACACAGATGATAATATTCCAGTTAATTGTTAAATTAGATATCATCACTAATACACAGGTGATAATATTCCAGTTAATTGTTAAATTAGATGTCATCACTAATACACAAGTGATAATATTCCAATTAATTGTTAAATTAGATGTCATCACTGATACACAGGTGATAATATTCCAGTTAATTGTTATATTAGATGTCATCACTAATACACAGATGATAATATTCCAGTTAATTGTTAAATTAGATGTCATCACTAATACACAGGGGATAATATTCCAGTGAATTGTTAAATTAGATATCATCACTAATACACAAGTGATAATATTCCAGTTAATTGTTAAATTAGATATCATCACTAATGCACAGTTGATAATATTCCAGTTAATTGTTAAATCAGATGTCATCACTAATACACAGGGGATAATATTCCAGTTCATTGTTAAATTAGATGTCATCACTAATGCACAGGTGATAATATTCTAGTTAATTGTTAAATTAGATGTCATCACTAATATACAGGTGATAATATTCCAGTTAATTGTTAAATTAGATGTCATCACTAATACACAGGTGATAATATTCCGGTTAACTGTTAAATTAGATATCATCACGAATACACAGGTGGTAATATTCCAGTTAATTGTTAAATTAAGTGTCATCACTAATACACAGGGGATAATATTCCAGTTAATTGTTAAATTAAATGTCATCACTAATACACAGGGGATAATATTCCAGTTAATTGTTAAATTAGATATCATCACTAATACACAGGAGATAATATTCCAGTTAATTGTTAAATTTGATGTCATCACTAATACACCGTTGGTAATATTCCAGTTAATTGTTAAATTAGATGTCATCACAAATACACAGGGGATAATATTCCAGTTAATTGTTAAATTAGATGTCATCACTAATACACAGGGAATAATATTCCAGTTAATTGTTAAATTAGATGTCATCACTAATACACAGGGGATAATATTCCAGTGAATTGTTAAATTAGATGTCATCAGTAATACACAGATGATAATATTCCAGTTAATTGTTAAATTAGATATCATCACTAATACACAGGTGATAATATTCCAGTTAATTGTTAAATTAGATGTCATCACTAATACACAGGTGATAATATTCCAGTAAATTGTTAAATTAGATGTCATCACTAATACACAGTGATAATATTCCATTTAATTGTTAAATTAGATGTCATCACTAATACACAGGGGATAATATTCCAGTTAATTGTTAAATTAGATGTCATCACGAATACGCAGGTGATAATATTCTGGTTAATTATTAAATTAGATATCATCACTAATACACAGGTGATAATATTCCAGTTAATTGTTAAATTAGATGTCATCACTAATACACAGGTGATAATATTCCAGTTAATTGCTAAATTAGATGTCATCACTAATACACAGGGGATAATATTCCAGTTAATTGTTAAATTTGATGTCATCACTAATACACAGGGGATAATATTCTAATTAATTGTTAAATTCGATGTCATCACTGTTACACAGGTGATAATATTCCAGTTAATTGTTAAATTAGATGTCATCACTAATACACAGGTGATAATATTCCAGTTAATTGTTAAGTTAGATGTCATCACTAATACACAGGGGATAATATTCCAGTTAATTGTTAAATTAGATGTCATCACGAATACGCAGGTGATAATATTCCGGTTAATTGTTAAATTGGATATCATCACTAATACACAGGTGATAATATTCCAGTTAATTGTTAAATTAGATGTCATCACTAATACACAGGTGATAATATTCCAGTTAATTGTTAAATTAGATGTCATCACTAATACACAGGGGATAATATTCCAGTTAATTGTTATATTAGATGTCATCACTAATACACAGATGATAATATTCCAGTTAATTGTTAAATTAGATGTCATCACTAATACACAGGGGATAATATTCCAGTGAATTGTTAAATTAGATATCATCACTAATACACAAGTGATAATATTCCAGTTAATTGTTAAATTAGATATCATCACTAATGCACAGTTGATAATATTCCAGTTAATTGTTAAATCAGATGTCATCACTAATACACAGGGGATAATATTCCAGTTCATTGTTAAATTAGATGTCATCACTAATGCACAGGTGATAATATTCTAGTTAATTGTTAAATTAGATGTCATCACTAATATACAGGTGATAATATTCCAGTTAATTGTTAAATTAGATGTCATCACTAATACACAGGTGATAATATTCCGGTTAACTGTTAAATTAGATATCATCACGAATACACAGGTGGTAATATTCCAGTTAATTGTTAAATTAAGTGTCATCACTAATACACAGGGGATAATATTCCAGTTAATTGTTAAATTAAATGTCATCACTAATACACAGGGGATAATATTCCAGTTAATTGTTAAATTAGATATCATCACTAATACACAGGAGATAATATTCCAGTTAATTGTTAAATTTGATGTCATCACTAATACACCGTTGGTAATATTCCAGTTAATTGTTAAATTAGATGTCATCACAAATACACAGGGGATAATATTCCAGTTAATTGTTAAATTAGATGTCATCACTAATACACAGGGAATAATATTCCAGTTAATTGTTAAATTAGATGTCATCACTAATACACAGGGGATAATATTCCAGTGAATTGTTAAATTAGATGTCATCAGTAATACACAGATGATAATATTCCAGTTAATTGTTAAATTAGATATCATCACTAATACACAGGTGATAATATTCCAGTTAATTGTTAAATTAGATGTCATCACTAATACACAGGTGATAATATTCCAGTAAATTGTTAAATTAGATGTCATCACTAATACACAGTGATAATATTCCATTTAATTGTTAAATTAGATGTCATCACTAATACACAGGGGATAATATTCCAGTTAATTGTTAAATTAGATGTCATCACGAATACGCAGGTGATAATATTCTGGTTAATTATTAAATTAGATATCATCACTAATACACAGGTGATAATATTCCAGTTAATTGTTAAATTAGATGTCATCACTAATACACAGGTGATAATATTCCAGTTAATTGCTAAATTAGATGTCATCACTAATACACAGGGGATAATATTCCAGTTAATTGTTAAATTTGATGTCATCACTAATACACAGGGGATAATATTCTAATTAATTGTTAAATTCGATGTCATCACTGTTACACAGGTGATAATATTCCAGTTAATTGTTAAATTAGATGTCATCACTAATACACAGGTGATAATATTCCAGTTAATTGTTAAGTTAGATGTCATCACTAATACACAGGGGATAATATTCCAGTTAATTGTTAAATTAGATGTCATCACGAATACGCAGGTGATAATATTCCGGTTAATTGTTAAATTGGATATCATCACTAATACACAGGTGATAATATTCCAGTTAATTGTTAAATTAGATGTCATCACTAATACACAGGTGATAATATTCCAGTTAATTGTTAAATTAGATGTCATCACTAATACACAGGGGATAATATTCCAGTTAATTGTTAAATTAGATGTCATCACTAATACACAGGTGATAATATTCCAGTTAATTGTTAAATTAGATGTCATCACTGATACACAGGTGATAATATTCCAGTTAATTGTTCAATTAGATGTCATCACTGATACACAGGGGATACTATTCCAGTTAATTGTTAAATTAGATGTCATCACTGATACACAGGTGATAATATTCCAGTTAATTGTTAAATTAGATGTCATCACTAATACACAGGGGATAATATTCCAGTTAATTGTTAAATTAGATGTCATCACTAATACACAGGGGATAATATTCCAGTTAATTGTTAAATTAGATATCATCACTAATACACAGGGGATAATATTCCAGTGAATTGTTAAATTAGATGTCATCAGTAATACACAGATGATAATATTCCAGTTAATTGTTAAATTAGATATCATCACTAATACACAGGTGATAATATTCCAGTTAATTGTTAAATTAGATGTCATCACTAATACACAGGTGATAATATTCCAGTAAATTGTTAAATTAGATGTCATCACTAATAAACAGTGATAATATTCCAGTTAATTGTTAAATTAGATGTCATCACTAATACACAGGGGATAATATTCCAGTTAATTGTTAAATTAGATGTCATCACGAATACGCATGTGATAATATTCTGGTTATTTGTTAAATTAGATATCATCACTAATACACAGGTGATAATATTCCAGTTAATTGTTAAATTAGATGTCATCACTAATACACAGGTGATAATATTCCAGTTAATTGTTAAATTAGATGTCATCACTAATACACAGGGGATAATATTCCAGTTAATTGTTAAATAGATGTCATCACTAATACACAGGGGATAATATTCCAGTTAATTGTTAAATTAGATGTCATCACTAATACACAGGTGTTAATATTCCAGTTATTTGTTCAATTAGATGTCATCACTGATACACAGGTGATAATATTCCAGTTAATTGTTCAATTAGATGTCATCACTGATACACAGGGGATAATATTCCAGTTAATTGTTAAATTAGATGTCATCACTGATACACAGGTGATAATATTCCAGTTAATTGTTAAATTAGATGTCATCACTAATACACAGGGGATAATATTCCAGTTAATTGTTAAATTAGATGTCATCACTAATACACAGGGGATAATACTCCAGTTAATTGTTAAATTAGATATCATCACTAATACACAGGGGATAATATTCCAGTGAATTGTTAAATTAGATGTCATCAGCAATACACAGATGATAATATTCCAGTTAATTGTTAAATTAGATATCATCACTAATACACAGGTGATAATATTCCAGTTAATTGTTAAATTAGATGTCATCACTAATACACAGGTGATAATATTCCAGTAAATTGTTAAATTAGATGTCATCACTAATAAACAGTGATAATATTCCAGTTAATTGTTAAATTAGATGTCATCACTAATACACAGGGGATAATATTCCAGTTAATTGTTAAATTAGATGTCATCACGAATACGCATGTGATAATATTCTGGTTATTTGTTAAATTAGATATCATCACTAATACACAGGTGATAATATTCCAGTTAATTGTTAAATTAGATGTCATCACTAATACACAGGTGATAATATTCCAGTTAATTGTTAAATTAGATGTCATCACTAATACACAGGGGATAATATTCCAGTTAATTGTTAAATTAGATGTCATCACTAATGCACAGGGGATAATATTCCAGTTAATTGTTAAATTAGATGTCATCACTAATACACAGGTGTTAATATTCCAGTTAATTGTTCAATTAGATGTCATCACTAATACACAGGTGATAATATTCCAGTTAATAGTTCAATTAGAAGTCATCACTGATACACAGGGGATAATATTCCAGTTAATTGTTAAATTAGATGTCATCACTGATACACAGGTAATAATATTCCAGTTAATTGTTAAATTAGATGTCATCACTAATACACAGGTGATAATATTCCAGTTAATTGTTAAATTTGATGTCATCACTAATACACAGGGGATAATATTCCAGTTAATTGTTAAATTAGATGTCATCACTAATACACAGGTGATAATATTCCAGTTAATTGTTAAATTAGATGTCATCACTAATACACAGGTGATAATATTCCAGTTAATTGTTAAATTAGATGTCATCACTAATACACAGGGGATAATATTCCAGTTAATTGTTAAATTAGATGTCATCACGAATACGCAGGTGATAATATTCCGGTTAATTGTTAAATTGGATATCATCACTAATACACAGGTGATAATATTCCAGTTAACTGTTAAATTAGATTTCATCACTAATACACAGGTGATAATATTCCAGTTAATTGTTAAATTAGATGTCATCACTAATACACAGGGGATAATATTCCAGTTAATTGTTGAATTAGATGTCATCACTAATACACAGGTGATAATATTCCAGTTAATTGTTAAATTAGATGTCATCACTAATACACAGGTGATAATATTCCAGTTAATTGTTAAATTAGATGTCATCACTGATACACAGGTGATAATATTCCAGTTAATTGTTCAATTAGATGTCATCACTGATACACAGGAGATAATATTCCAGTTAATTGTTAAATTAGATGTCATCACTGATACACAGGTGATAATATTCCAGTTAATTGTTAAATTAGATGTCATCACTAATACACAGGTGATAATATTCCAGTTAATTGTTAAATTAGATGTCATCACTAATACACAGGTGATAATGTTCCAGTTAATTGTTGAATTAGATATCATCACTAATACACAGGGGATAATATTCCACTTAATTGTTAAATTAGATGTCATCACGAATACACAGGGGATAATATTCCAGTTAATTGTTAAATTAGATATCATCACTAATACACAGGTGATAATATTCCGGTTAATTGTTAAATTAGATGTCATCACTAATACACAGGGGATAATATTCCAGTTAATTGTTAAATTAGATATCATCACTAATACACAGGGGATAATATTCCAGTGAATTGTTAAATTAGATGTCATCAGTAATACACAGATGATAATATTCCAGTTAATTGTTAAATTAGATATCATCACTAATACACAGGTGATAATATTCCAGTTAATTGTTAAATTAGATGTCATCACTAATACACAGGTGATAATATTCCAGTAAATTGTTAAATTAGATGTCATCACTAATAAACAGTGATAATATTCCAGTTAATTGTTAAATTAGATGTCATCACTAATACACAGGGGATAATATTCCAGTTAATTGTTAAATTAGATGTCATCACGAATACGCATGTGATAATATTCTGGTTCTTTGTTAAATTAGATATCATCACTAATACACAGGTGATAATATTCCAGTTAACTGTTAAATTAGATGTCATCACTAATACACAGGTGATAATATTCCAGTTAATTGTTAAATTAGATGTCATCACTAATACACAGGGGATAATATTCCAGTTAATTGTTAAATTAGATGTCATCACTAATACACAGGGGATAATATTCCAGTTAATTGTTAAATTAGATGTCATCACTAATACACAGGTGTTAATATTCCAGTTAATTGTTCAATTAGATGTCATCACTAATACACAGGTGATAATATTCCAGTTAATAGTTCAATTAGAAGTCATCACTGATACACAGTGGATAATATTCCAGTTAATTGTTAAATTAGATGTCATCACTGATACACAGGTAATAATATTCCAGTTAATTGTTAAATTAGATGTCATCACTAATACACAGGTGATAATATTCCAGTTAATTGCTAAATTAGATGTCATCACTAATACACAGGGGATAATATTCCAGTTAATTGTTAAATTAGATGTCATCATTAATACACAGGTGATAATATTCCAGTTAATTGTTAAATTTGATGTCATCACTAATACACAGGGGATAATATTCCAGTTAATTGTTAAATTGGATGTCATCACTAATACACAGGTGATAATATTCCAGTTAATTGTTAAATTAGATGTCATCACTAATACACAGGTGATAATATTCCAGTTAATTGTTAAATTAGATGTCATCACTAATACACAGGGGATAATATTCCAGTTAATTGTTAAATTAGATGTCATCACGAATACGCAGGTGATAATATTCCGGTTAATTGTTAAATTGGATATCATCACTAATACACAGGTGATAATATTCCAGTTAATTGTTAAATTAGATGTCATCACTAATACACAGGTGATAATATTCCAGTTAATTGTTAAATTAGATGTCATCACTAATACACAGGGGATAATATTCCAGTTAATTGTTGAATTAGATGTCATCACTAATACACAGGTGATAATATTCCAGTTAATTGTTAAATTAGATGTCATCACTAATACACAGGTGATAATATTCCAGTTAATTGTTAAATTAGATGTCATCACTGATACACAGGTGATAATATTCCAGTTAATTGTTCAATTAGATGTCATCACTGATCCACAGGGGATAATATTCCAGTTAATTGTTAAATTAGATGTCATCACTGATACACAGGTGATAATATTCCAGTTAATTGTTAAATTAGATGTCATCACTAATACACAGGTGATAATATTCCAGTTAATTGTTAAATTAGATGTCATCACTAATACACAGGTGATAATGTTCCAGTTAATTGTTGAATTAGATATCATCACTAATACACAGGGGATAATATTCCACTTAATTGTTAAATTAGATGTCATCACGAATACACAGGGGATAATATTCCGGTTAATTTTTAAATTAGATATCATCACTTATTCACAGGTGATAATATTCCAGTTAATTGTTAAATTATATATCATCACTAATGCACAGGTGATAATATTCCAGTTAATTGTTAAATTAGATGTCATCAATGATACACAGGGGATAATATTCCAGTTAATTGTTAAATTAGATGTCATCGCTAATACACAGGGGATAATATTCCGGTTAATTGTTAAATTAGATGTCATCACTAATACACAGGGGATAATATCCCAGTTAATTGTTAAATTAGATATCATCACGAATACACAGGTGATCATATTCCACTTAATTGTTAAATTAGATGTCATCACTAATACACAGGGGATAATATTCCAGTTAATTGTTAAATTCGATGTCATCACTAATACACAGGGGATAATATTCCAGTTAATTGTTAAATTCGATGTCATCACGAATACACAGGGGATAATACTCCAGTTAATTGTTAAATTAGATATCATCACTAATACACAGGGGATAATATTCCAGTTAATTGTTAAATTAGATGTCATCACTAATACACCGTTGATAATATTCCAGTTAATTGTTAAATTAGATGTCATCACTAATACACAGGGGATAATATTCCAGTTAATTGTTAAATTAGATGTCATCTCTAATACACAGGGGATAATATTCCAGTTAATTGTTAAATTAGATGTCATCACTAATACACCGTTGATAATATTCCAGTTAATTGTTAAATTAGATGTCATCACGAACACACAGGGGATAATATTCCAGTTAATTGTTAAATTAGATGTCATCACTAATACACAGGAGATAATATTCCAATTAATTGTTAAATTAAATGTCCTCACTAATACACAGGGGATAATATTCCAGTTAATTGTTAAATTAGATGTCATCACTAATACACAGGGGATAATATTCCAGTTAATTGTTAAATTAGATGTCATCAGTAATACACACATGATACTATTCCAGTTAATTGTTAAATTAGATATCATCACTAATACACAGGTGATAATATTCCAGTTAATTGTTAAATTAGATATCATCACTAATACACAGGTGATAATATTCCAGTTAATTGTTAAATTAGATGTCATCACTAATACACAGGGGATAATATTCCAGTTAATTGTTAAATTAGATGTCATCACTAATACACAGGGGATAATATTCCAGTTAATTGTTAAATTAGATGTCATCACTAATACACAGGGGATAATATTCCAGTTAATTGTTAAATTAGATGTCATCACGAATACACAGGTGATAATATTCCAGTTAATTGTTAAATTAGATGTCATCACTAATACACAGGGGATAATATTCCAGTTAATTGTTAAATTAGATGTCATCACGAATACGCAGGTGATAATATTCCGGTTAATTGTTAAATTAGATATCATCACTAATACACAGGTGATTATATTCCACTTAATTGTTAAATTAGATGTCATCACTAATACACAGGTGATAATATTCCAGTTAATTGTTAAATTAGATGTCATCACTAATACACAGGGGATAATATTCCAGTTAATTGTTAAATTCGATGTCATCACTAATACACAGGGGATAATATTCCAGTTAATTGTTAAATTAGATATCATCACTAATACACAGGGGATAATATTCCAGTTAATTGTTAAATTAGATGTCATCACTAATACACCGTTGATAATATTCCAGTTAATTGTTAAATTAGATGTCATCACGAACACACAGGGGATAATATTCCAGTTAATTGTTAAATTAGATGTCATCACTAATACACAGGGGATAATATTCCAATTAATTGTTAAATTAGATGTCCTCAATAATACACAGGGGATAATATTCCAGTTAATTGTTAAATTAGATGTCATCACTAATACACAGGGGATAATATTCCAGTTAATTGTTAAATTAGATGTCATCAGTAATACACAGATGATACTATTCCAGTTAATTGTTAAATTAGATGTCATCACCAATACACAGGGGATAATATTCCAGTGAATTGTTAAATTAGATATCATCACTAATACACAGGTGATAATATTCCAGTTAATTGTTAAATTAGATATCATCACTAATACACAGGTGATAATATTGCAGTTAATTGTTAAATTAGATGTCATCACTAATACACAGGGGATAATATTCCAGTTAATTGTTAAATTAGATGTCATCACTAATACACAGCGGATAATATTCCAGTTAATTGTTAAATTAGATGTCATCACTAATACACAGGGGATAATATTCCAGTTAATTGTTAAATTAGATGTCATCACGAATACACAGGTGATAATATTCCAGTTAATTGTTCAATTAGATGTCATCACTAATACACAGGGGATAATATTCCAGTTAATTGTTAAATTAGATGTCATCACTAATACACAGGGGATAATATTCCAATTAATTGTTTAATTAGATGTCCTCACTAATACCCAGGGGATAATATTCCAGTTAATTGTTAAATTCGATGTCATCACTAATACACAGGGGATAATATTCCAGTTAATTGTTAAATTAGATATCATCACTAATACACAGGGGATAATATTCCAGTTAATTGTTAAATTAGATGTCATCACTAATACACCGTTGATAATATTCCAGTTAATTGTTAAATTAGATGTCATCACTAATACACTGTTGATAATATTCCAGTTAATTGTTAAATTAGATGTCATCACGAACACACAGGGGATAATATTCCAGTTAATTGTTAAATCAGATGTCATCACTAATACAAAGGGGATAATATTCCAATTAATTGTTTAATTAGATGTCCTCACTAATATGCAGGGGACAATATTCCAGTTAATTGTTAAATTAGATGTCATCAGTAATACACAGATGATACTATTCCAGTTAATTGTTAAATTAGATGTCATCACCAATACACAGGTGATAATATTCCAGTGAATTGTTAAATTAGACATCATCACTAATACACAGGTGATAATATTCCAGTTAATTGTTAAATTAGATATCATCACTAATACACAGGTGATAATATTCCAGTTAATTGTTAAATTAGATGTCATCACTAATACACAGGGGATAATATTCCAGTTAATTGTTAAATTAGATGTCATCACTAATACACAGGGGATAATATTCCAGTTAATTGTTAAATTAGATGTCATCACTAATACACAGGTGTTAATATTCCAGTTAACTGTTAAATTAGATGTCATCACTAATACACAGGTGATAATATTCCAGTTAATTGTTAAATTAGATGTCATCACTAATACACAGGTGATAATATTCCAGTTAATTGCTAAGTTAGATGTCATCACTAATACACAGGTGATAATATTCCAGTTAATTGTTAAATTAGATGTCATCACTAGTACACAGGGGAATATATTCCAGTTAATTGTTAAATTAGATGTCATCACTAATACACAGGGGATAATATTCCAGTTAATTGTTAAATTAGATGTCATCACTAATACACAGGGGATAATATTCCAGTTAATTGTTAAATTCGATGTCATCACTAATACACAGGGGATAATATTCCAGTTAATTGTTAAATTAGATATCATCACTAATACACAGGGGATAATATTCCAGTTAATTGTTAAATTAGATGTCATCACTAATACACCGTTGATAATATTCCAGTTAATTGTTAAATTAGATGTCATCACGAACACACAGGGGATAATATTCCAGTTAATTGTTAAATTAGATGTCATCACTAATACACAGGGGATAATATTCCAATTAATTGTTAAATTAGATGTCCTCACTAATACACAGGGGATAATATTCCAGTTAATTGTTAAATTAGATGTCATCACTAATACACAGGGGATAATATTCCAGTTAATTGTTAAATTAGATGTCATCAGTAATACACAGATGATACTATTCCAGTTAATTGTTAAATTAGATGTCATCACCAATACACAGGGGATAATATTCCAGTGAATTGTTAAATTAGATATCATCACTAATACACAGGTGATAATATTCCAGTTAATTGTTAAATTAGATATCATCACTAATACACAGGTGATAATATTCCAGTTAATTGTTAAATTAGATGTCATCACTAATACACAGGGGATAATATTCCAGTTAATTGTAAAATTAGATGTCATCACTAATACACAGGGGATAATATTCCAGTTAATTGTTAAATTAGATGTCATCACGAATACACAGGGGATAATATTCCAGTTAATTGTTAAATTAGATGTCATCACTAATACACAGGGGATAATATTCCAGTTAATTGTTAAATTAGATGTCATCACTAATACACAGGGGATAATATTCCAATTAATTGTTTAATTAGATGTCCTCACTAATACCCAGGGGATAATATTCCAGTTAATTGTTAAATTAGATGTCATCACTAATACACAGGGGATAATATTCCAGTTAATTGTTAAATTAGATGTCATCAGTAATACACAGATGATACTATTCCAGTTAATTGTTAAATTAGATGTCATCAGTAATACACAGATGATACTATTCCAGTTAATTGTTAAATTAGATGTCATCACCAATACACAGGTGATAATATTCCAGTGAATTGTTAAATTAGACATCATCACTAATACACAGGTGATAACATTCCAGTTAATTGTTAAATTAGATATCATCACTAATACACAGGTGATAATATTCCAGTTAATTGTTAAATTAGATGTCATCACTAATACACAGGGGATAATATTCCAGTTAATTGTTAAATTAGATGTCATCACTAATACACAGGGGATAATATTCCAGTTAATTGTTAAATTAGATGTCATCACTAATACACAGGTGTTAATATTCCAGTTAATTGTTAAATTAGATGTCATCACTAATACACAGGTGATAATATTCCAGTTAATTGTTAAATTAGATGTCATCACTAATACACAGGTGATAATATTCCAGTTAATTGCTAAATTAGATGTCATCACTAATACACAGGTGATAATATTCCAGTTAATTGTTAAATTAGATGTCATCACTAATACACAGGTGATAATATTCCAGTTAATTGTTAAATTAGATATCATCACTAATACACAGGGGAATATATTCCAGTTAATTGTTAAATTAGATGTCATCACTAATACACAGGTGATAATATTCCAGTTAATTGTTAAATTAGATATCATCACTAATACACAGGGGAATATATTCCAGTTAATTGTTAAATTAGATGTCATCACTAATACACAGGTGATAATATTCCAGTTAATTGTTAAATTAGATATCATCACTAATACACAGGGGATAATATTCCAGTTAATTGTTAAATTAGATGTCATCACTAATACACAGGGGGTAATATTCCAGTTAATTGTTAAATTCGATGTCATCACTAATACACAGGGGATAATATTCCAGTTAATTGTTAAATTAGATATCATCACTAATACACAGGGGATAATATTCCAGTTAATTGTTAAATTAGATGTCATCACTGATACACCGTTGATAATATTCCAGTTAATTGTTAAATTAGATGTCATCACGAACACACAGGGGATAATATTCCAGTTAATTGTTAAATTAGATGTCATCACTAATACACAGGGGATAATATTCCAATTAATTGTTAAATTAGATATCATCACTAATACACAGGGGATAATATTCCAGTTAATTGTTAAATTAGATGTCATCACTGATACACCGTTGATAATATTCCAGTTAATTGTTAAATTAGATGTCATCACGAACACACAGGGGATAATATTCCAGTTAATTGTTAAATTAGATGTCATCACTAATACACAGGGGATAATATTCCAGTTAATTGTTAAATTAGATGTCATCAGTAATACACAGATGATACTATTCCAGTTAATTGTTAAATTAGATGTCATCACCAATACACAGGGGATAATATTCCAGTGAATTGTTAAATTAGATATCATCACTAATACACAGGTGATAATATTCCAGTTAATTGTTAAATTAGATATAATCACTAATGCACAGGTGATAATATTCCAGTTAATTGTTAAATTAGATATCATCACTAATACACAGGTGATAATATTCCAGTTAATTGTTAAATTAGATGTCATCACTAATACACAGGGGATAATATTCCAGTTAATTGTTAAATTAGATGTCATCACTAATACACAGGGGATAATATTCCAGTTAATTGTTAAATTAGATGTCATCACTAATACACAGGTGTTAATATTCCAGTTAATTGTTAAATTAGATGTCATCACTAATACACAGGTGATAATATTCCAGTTAATTGTTAAATTAGATGTCATCACTAATACACAGGTGATAATATTCCAGTTAATTGCTAAATTAGATGTCATCACTAATACACAGGTGATAATATTCCAGTTAATTGTTAAATTAGATGTCATCACTAATACACAGGTGATAATATTCCAGTTAATTGTTAAATTAGATATCATCACTTATACACAGGGGAATATATTCCAGTTAATTGTTAAATTAGATGTCATCACTAATACACAGGTGATAATATTCCAGTTAATTGTTAAATTAGATATCATCACTAATACACAGGGGATAATATTCCAGTTAATTGTTAAATTAGATGTCATCACTAATACACAGGGGATAATATTCCAGTTAATTGTTAAATTCGATGTCATCACTAATACACAGGGGATAATATTCCAGTTAATTGTTAAATTAGATATCATCACTAATACACAGGGGATAATATTCCAGTTAATTGTTAAATTAGATGTCATCACTAATACACCGTTGATAATATTCCAGTTAATTGTTAAATTAGATGTCATCACGAACACACAGGGGATAATATTCCAGTTAATTGTTAAATTAGATGTCATCACTAATACACAGGGGATAATATTCCAATTAATTGTTAAATTAGATGTCCTCACTAATACACAGGGGATAATATTCCAGTTAATTGTTAAATTAGATGTCATCACTAATACACAAGTGATAATATTCCAGTTAATTGTTAAATTAGATGTCATCACTAATACACAGGTGATAATATTCCAGTTAATTGTTCAATTAGATGTCATCACTGATACACAAGGGATAATATTCCAGTTAATTGTTAAATTAGATGTCATCACTGATACACAGGGGATAATATTCCAGTTAATTGTTAAATTAGATGTCATCACTAATACACAGGTGATAATATTCCAGTAAATTGTTAAATTAGATGTCATCACTAATACACAGGTGATAATATTCCAGTTAATTGTTAAATTAGATGTAATCACTAATACACAGGGGATAATATTCCAGTTAATTGTTAAATTAGATGTCATCACGAATACGCAGGTGATAATATTCCGGTTAATTGTTAAATTAGATATCATCACTAATACACAGGTGATAATATTCCAGTTAATTGTTAAATTAGATGTCATCACTAATACACAGGTGATAATATTCCAGTTAATTGTTAAATTAGATGTCATCACTAATACACAGGGGATAATATTCCAGTTAATTGTTAAATTAGATGTCATCACGAATACGCAGGTGATAATATTCCGGTTAATTGTTAAATTAGATATCATCACTAATACACAGGTGATAATATTCCAGTTAATTGTTAAATTAGATGTCATCACTAATACACAGGTGATAATATTCCAGTTAATTGTTAAATTAGATGTCATCACTAATACAGAGGTGATAATATTCCAGTTAATTGCTAAATTAGATGTCATCACTAATACACAGGTGATAATATTCCAGTTAATTGTTAAATTAGATGTCATCACTAATGCTCAGGTGATAATATTCCAGTTAATTGTTCAATTAGATGTCATCACTGATACACAGGGGATAATATTCCAGTTAATTGTTAAATTAGATGTCATCACTGATACACAGGTGATAATATTCCAGTTAATTGTTAAATTAGATGTCATCACTTATACACAGGTGATAATATTCCAGTAAATTGTTAAATTAGATGTCATCACTAATACACAGGTGATAATATTCCAGTTAATTGTTAAATTAGATGTAATCACTAATACACAGGGGATAATATTCCAGTTAATTGTTAAATTAGATGTCATCACGAATACGCAGGTGATAATATTCCGGTTAATTGTTAAATTAGATATCATCACTAATACACAGGTGATAATATTCCAGTTAATTGTTAAATTAGATGTCATCACGAATACACAGGTGATAATATTCCAGTTAATTGTTAAATTAGATGTCATCACTAATACACAGGGGATAATATTCCAGTTAATTGTTAAATTAGATGTCATCACTAATACACAGGTGATAATATTCCAGTTAATTGTTAAATTAGATGTCATCACTAATACACAGGTGATAATATTCCAGTTAATTGTTAAATTAGATGTCATCACTAATACACAGGGGATAATATTCCAGTTAATTGTTAAATTAGATGTCATCACGAATACGCATGTGATAATATTCCGGTTAATTGTTAAATTAGATATCATCACTAATACACAGGTGATAATATTCCAGTTAATTGTTCAATTAGATGTCATCACTAATACACAGGGGATAATATTCCAGTTAATTGTTAAATTAGATGTCATCACTAATACACAGGGGATAATATTCCAGTTAATTGTTAAATTAGATATCATCACTAATACACAGGTGATAATATTCCAGTTAATTGTTAAATTAGATATCATCACTAATACACAGGTGATAATATTCCAGTTAATTGTTAAATTAGATGTCATCACGAATACGCATGTGATAATATTCCGGTTAATTGTTAAATTAGATATCATCACTAATACACAGGTGATAATATTCCAGTTAATTGTTAAATTAGATATCATCACTAATACACAGGTGATAATATTCCAGTTAATTGTTCAATTAGATGTCATCACTAATACACAGGGGATAATATTCCAGTTAATTGTTAAATTAGATGTCATCACTAATACACAGGGGATAATATTCCAGTTAATTGTTAAATTAGATATCATCACTAATACACAGGGGATAATATTCCAGTTAATTGTTAAATTAGATGTCATCACTAATACACAGGGGATAATATTCCAGTTAATTGTTAAATTAGATGTCATCACTAATACACAGGTGATAATATTCCAGTTAATTGTTAAATTAGATGTCATCACTAATACACAGGGTAATGTATTCCAGTTAATTGTTAAATTAGATGTCATCACTAATACACAGGTGATAATATTCCACTTAATTGTTAAATTAGATATCATCACTAATACACAGGTGATAATATTCCAGTTAATTGTTAAATTAGATGTCATCACTAATACACAGGTGATAATATTCCAGTTAATTGCTAAATTAGATGTCATCACTAATACACAGGTGATAATATTCCAGTTAATTGTTCAATTAGATGTCATCACTGATACACAGGGGATAATATTCCAGTTAATTGTTAAATTAGATGTCATCACTGATACACAGGTGATAATATTCCAGTTAATTGTTAAATTAGATGTCATCACTTATACACAGGTGATAATATTCCAGTAAATTGTTAAATTAGATGTCATCACTAATACACAGGTGATAATATTCCAGTTAATTGTTAAATTAGATGTAATCACTAATACACAGGGGATAATATTCCAGTTAATTGTTAAATTAGATGTCATCACGAATACGCAGGTGATAATATTCCGGTTAATTGTTAAATTAGATATCATCACTAATACACAGGTGATAATATTCCAGTTAATTGTTAAATTAGATGTCATCACGAATACACAGGTGATAATATTCCAGTTAATTGTTAAATTAGATGTCATCACTAATACACAGGGGATAATATTCCAGTTAATTGTTAAATTAGATGTCATCACTAATACACAGGTGATAATATTCCAGTTAATTGTTAAATTAGATGTCATCACTAATACACAGGTGATAATATTCCAGTTAATTGTTAAATTAGATGTCATCACTAATACACAGGGGATAATATTCCAGTTAATTGTTAAATTAGATGTCATCACGAATACGCATGTGATAATATTCCGGTTAATTGTTAAATTAGATATCATCACTAATACACAGGTGATAATATTCCAGTTAATTGTTCAATTAGATGTCATCACTAATACACAGGGGATAATATTCCAGTTAATTGTTAAATTAGATGTCATCACTAATACACAGGGGATAATATTCCAGTTAATTGTTAAATTAGATATCATCACTAATACACAGGTGATAATATTCCAGTTAATTGTTAAATTAGATATCATCACTAATACACAGGTGATAATATTCCAGTTAATTGTTAAATTAGATGTCATCACGAATACGCATGTGATAATATTCCGGTTAATTGTTAAATTAGATATCATCACTAATACACAGGTGATAATATTCCAGTTAATTGTTAAATTAGATATCATCACTAATACACAGGTGATAATATTCCAGTTAATTGTTCAATTAGATGTCATCACTAATACACAGGGGATAATATTCCAGTTAATTGTTAAATTAGATGTCATCACTAATACACAGGGGATAATATTCCAGTTAATTGTTAAATTAGATATCATCACTAATACACAGGGGATAATATTCCAGTTAATTGTTAAATTAGATGTCATCACTAATACACAGGGGATAATATTCCAGTTAATTGTTAAATTAGATGTCATCACTAATACACAGGTGATAATATTCCAGTTAATTGTTAAATTAGATGTCATCACTAATACACAGGGTAATGTATTCCAGTTAATTGTTAAATTAGATGTCATCACTAATACACAGGTGATAATATTCCACTTAATTGTTAAATTAGATATCATCACTAATACACAGGTGATAATATTCCAGTTAATTGTTAAATTAGATGTCATCACTAATACACAGGTGATAATATTCCAGTTAATTGCTAAATTAGATGTCATCACTAATACACAGGTGATAATATTCCAGTTAATTGTTAAATTAGATGTCATCACTAATACACAGGTGATAATATTCCAATTAATTGTTCAATTAGATGTCATCACTGATACACAGGGGATAATATTCCAGTTAATTGTTAAATTATATGTCATCACTGATACACAGGTGATAATATTCCAGTTAATTGTTAAATTAGATGTCATCACTAATACACAGGTGATAATATTCCAGTTAATTGTTAAATTAGATGTCATCACTAATACACAGGTGATAATATTCCAGTAAATTGTTAAATTAGATGTCATCACTAATACACAGGTGATAATATTCCAGTTAATTGTTAAATTAGATGTCATCACTAATACACAGGGGATAATATTCCAGTTAATTGTTAAATTAGATGTCATCACTAATACACAGGTGATAATATTCCAGTAAATTGTTAAATTAGATGTCATCACTAATACACAGGGGATAATATTCCAGTTAATTGTTAAATTAGATGTCATCAGTAATAGACAGATGATACTATTCCAGTTAATTGTTAAATTAGATGTCATCACCAATACACAGGTGATAATATTCCAGTTAATTGCTAAATTAGATGTCATCACTAATACACAGGTGATAATATTCCAGTTAATTGTTAAATTAGATGTCATCACTAATACACAGGGGAATGTATTCCAGTTAATTGTTAAATTAGATGTCATCACTAATACACAGGTGATAATATTCCACGTAATTGTTAAATTAGATATCATCACTAATACACAGGGGATAATATTCCAGTTAATTGTTAAATTAGATGTCGTCACTAATACACAGGGGATAATATTCCAGTTAATTGTTAAATTAGATATCATGACTAATACACAGGGGATAATATTCCAGTTAATTGTTAAATTAGATGGCATCACGAACACACAGGGGATAATATTCCAGTTAATTGTTAAATTAGATGTCATCACTAATACACAGGGATAATATTCCAGTTAATTGTTAAATTAGATATCATCACTAATACACAGGGGATAATATTCCAGTTAATTGTTAAATTAGATGTCATCACGAATACGCAAGTGATTATATTCCGGTTAATTGTTAAATTAGATATCATCACGAATACACAGGTGATAATATTCCAGTTAATTGTTAAATTAGATATCATCACTAATACACAGGTGATAATATTCCAGTTAATTGTTCAATTAGATGTCATCACTAATACACAGGGGATAATATTCCAGTTAATTGTTAAATTAGATGTCATCACTAATACACAGGGGATAATATTCCAGTTAATTGTTAAATTAGATATCATCACTAATACACAGGGGATAATATTCCAGTTAATTGTTAAATTAGATGTCATCACTAATACACAGGGGATAATATTCCAGTTAATTGTTAAATTAGATGTCATCACTAATACACAGGTGATAATATTCCAGTTAATTGTTAAATTAGATGTCATCACTAATACACAGGTGGTAATATTCCAGTTAATTGTTAAATTAGATGTAATCACTAATACACAGGGGATAATATTCCAGTTAATTGTTAAATTAGATGTCATCACTAATACACAGGTGATAATATTCCAGTAAATTGTTAAATTAGATGTCATCACTAATACACAGGGGATAATATTCCAGTTAATTGTTAAATTAGATGTCATCAGTAATAGACAGATGATACTATTCCAGTTAATTGTTAAATTAGATGTCATCACCAATACACAGGTGATAATATTCCAGTTAATTGCTAAATTAGATGTCATCACTAATACACAGGTGATAATATTCCAGTTAATTGTTAAATTAGATGTCATCACTAATACACAGGGGAATGTATTCCAGTTAATTGTTAAATTAGATGTCATCACTAATACACAGGTGATAATATTCCACGTAATTGTTAAATTAGATATCATCACTAATACACAGGGGATAATATTCCAGTTAATTGTTAAATTAGATGTCGTCACTAATACACAGGGGATAATATTCCAGTTAATTGTTAAATTAGATATCATGACTAATACACAGGGGATAATATTCCAGTTAATTGTTAAATTAGATGTCATCACTAATACACCGTTGATAATATTCCAGTTAATTGTTAAATTAGATGTCATCACGAACACACAGGGGATAATATTCCAGTTAATTGTTAAATTAGATGTCATCACAAATACACAGGGGATAATATTCCAATTAATTGTTAAATTAGATGTCCTCACTAATACGCAGGGGATAATATTCCAGTTAATTGTTAAATTAGATGTCATCACTAATACACAGGGGATAATATTCCAGTTAATTGTTAAATTAGATGTCATCAGTCATACACAGATGATACTATTCCAGTGAATTGTTAAATTAGATATCATCACTAATACACAGGTGATATTATTCCAGTTAATTGTTAAATTAGATATCATCACTAATACACAGGTGATTATATTCCAGTTAATTGTTAAATTAGATGTCATCACTAATACACAGGGGATAATATTCCAGTTAATTGTTAAATTAGATGTCATCACTAATACACAGGGGATAATATTCCAGTTAATTGTTAAATTAGATGTCATCACTAATACACAGGTGATAATATTCCAGTAAATTGTTAAATTAGATGTCATCACTAATACACAGGGGATAATATTCCAGTTAATTGTTAAATTAGATGTCATCAGTAATAGACAGATGATACTATTCCAGTTAATTGTTAAATTAGATGTCATCACCAATACACAGGTGATAATATTCCACTTAATTGTTAAATTAGATGTCATCACTAATACACAGGGGATAATATTCCTGTTAATTGCTAAATTAGATGTCATCACTAATACACAGGTGATAATATTCCAGTTAATTGTTAAATTAGATGTCATCACTAATACACAGGTGATAATATTCCACTTAATTGTTAAATTAGATATCATCACTAATACACAGGGGATAATATTCCCGTTAATTGTTAAATTAGATGTCATCACTAATACACAGGGTATAATATTCCAGTTAATTGTTACATTCGATGTCATCACTAATACACAGGGGATAATATTCCAGTTAATTGTTAAATTAGATATCATCACTAATACACAGGGGATAATATTCCAGTTAATTGTTAAATTAGATGTCATCACTAATACACCTTTGATAATATTCCAGTTAATTGTTAAATTAGATGGCATCACGAACACACAGGGGATAATATTCCAGTTAATTGTTAAATTAGATGTCATCACTAATACACAGGGATAATATTCCAATTAATTGTTAAATTAGATGTCCTCACTAATACACAGGGGATAATATTCCAGTTAATTGTTAAATTAGATGTCATCACTAATACACAGGGGATAATATTCCAGTTAATTGTTAAATTAGATATCATCACTAATACACAGGTGATAATATTCCAGTTAATTGTTAAATTAGATATCATCACTAATACACAGGGGATAATATTCCAGTTAATTGTTAAATTAGATGTCATCACGAATACGCAAGTGATTATATTCCGGTTAATTGTTAAATTAGATATCATCACGAATACACAGGTGATAATATTCCAGTTAATTGTTAAATTAGATATCATCACTAATACACAGGTGATAATATTCCAGTTAATTGTTCAATTAGATGTCATCACTAATACACAGGGGATAATATTCCAGTTAATTGTTAAATTAGATGTCATCACTAATACACAGGGGATAATATTCCAGTTAATTGTTAAATTAGATATCATCACTAATACACAGGGGATAATATTCCAGTTAATTGTTAAATTAGATGTCATCACTAATACACAGGGGATAATATTCCAGTTAATTGTTAAATTAGATGTCATCACTAATACACAGGTGATAATATTCCAGTTAATTGTTAAATTAGATGTCATCACTAATACACAGGTGGTAATATTCCAGTTAATTGTTAAATTAGATGTCATCACTTATACACAGGGGATAATATTCCAGTTAATTGTTAAATTAGATGTCATCACGAATACGCAGGTGATAATATTCCGGTTAATTGTTAAATTAGATATCATCACTAATACACAGGTGATAATATTCCAGTTAATTGTTAAATTAGATGTCATCACTAATACACAGGTGATAATATTCCAGTTAATTGTTAAATTAGATGTCATCACTAATACACAGGTGATAATATTCCAGTTAATTGTTAAATTAGATGTCATCACTAATACACAGGTGATAATATTCCAGTTAATTGCTAAATTAGATGTCATCACTAATACACAGGTGATAATATTCCAGTTAATTGTTAAATTAGATGTCATCACTAATACACAGGTGATAATATTCCAATTAATTGTTCAATTAGACGTCATTACTGATACACAGGGGATAATATTCCAGTTAATTGTTAAATTATATGTCATCACTGATACACAGGTGATAATATTCCAGTTAATTGTTAAATTAGATGTCATCACTAATACACAGGTGATAATATTCCAGTTAATTGTTAAATTAGATGTCATCACTAATACACAGGTGATAATATTCCAGTAAATTGTTAAATTAGATGTCATCACTGATACACAGGTGATAATATTCCAGTTAATTGTTAAATTAGATGTAATCACTAATACACAGTGGATAATATTCCAGTTAATTGTTAAATTAGATGTCATCACTAATACACAGGTGATAATATTCCAGTAAATTGTTAAATTAGATGTCATCACTAATACACAGGGGATAATATTCCAGTTAATTGTTAAATTAGATGTCATCAGTAATAGACAGATGATACTATTCCAGTTAATTGTTAAATTAGATGTCATCACCAATACACAGGTGATAATATTCCAGTTAATTGCTAAATTAGATGTCATCACTAATACACAGGTGATAATATTCCAGTTAATTGTTAAATTAGATGTCATCACTAATACACAGGGGATAATATTCCAGTTAATTGTTAAATTAGATGTCATCACTAATACACAGGGGATAATATTCCAGTTAATTGTTAAATTCGATGTCATCACTAATACACAGGGGATAAT
Source organism: Heterodontus francisci (assembly GCF_036365525.1). Taxonomy (NCBI): domain Eukaryota; kingdom Metazoa; phylum Chordata; class Chondrichthyes; order Heterodontiformes; family Heterodontidae; genus Heterodontus; species Heterodontus francisci. The sequence goes on from NW_027142345.1 coordinate 3,201,328, forward strand.
ATTCCAGTTAATTGTTAAATTAGATATCATCACTAATACACAGGGGATAATATTCCAGTTAATTGTTAAATTGGATGTCATCACTAATACACCGTTGATAATATTCCAGTTAATTGTTAAATTAGATGTCATCACGAACACACAGGGGATAATATTCCAGTTAATTGTTAAATTAGATGTCATCACTAATACACAGGGGATAATATTCCAATTAATTGTTAAATTAGATGTCCTCACTAATACACAGGGGATAATATTCCAGTTAATTGTTAAATTAGATGTCATCACTAATACACAGGGGATAATATTCCAGTTAATTGTTAAATTAGATGTCATCAGTAATACAAAGATGATACTATTCCAGTGAATTGTTAAATTAGATATCATCACTAATACACAGGTGATAATATTCCAGTTAATTGTTAAATTAGATATCATCACTAATACACAGGTGATAATATTCCAGTTAATTGTTAAATTAGATGTCATCACTAATACACAGGGGATAATATTCCAGTTAGTTGTTAAATTAGATGTCATCACTAATACACAGGGGAGAATATTCCAGTTAATTGTTAAATTAGATGTCATCACTAATACACAGGTGATAATATTCCAGTAAATTGTTAAATTAGATGTCATCACTAATACACAGGGGATAATATTCCAGTTAATTGTTAAATTAGATGTCATCAGTAATAGACAGATTATACTATTCCAGTTAATTGTTAAATTAGATGTCATCACCAATACACAGGTGATAATATTCCAGTTAATTGCTAAATTAGATGTCATCACTAATACACAGGTGATAATATTCCACTTAATTGTTAAATTAGATATCATCACTAATACACAGGGGATAATATTCCAGTTAATTGTTAAATTAAATGTCATCACTAATACACAGTGGATAATATTCCAGTTAATTGTTAAATTCGATGTCATCACTAATACACAGGGGATAATATTCCAGTTAATTGTTAAATTAGATGTCATCACTAATACACAGGGGATAATATTCCAGTTAATTGTTAAATTAGATGTCATCACTAATACACCGTTGATAATATTCCAGTTAATTGTTAAATTAGATGTCATCACGAACACACAGGGGATAATATTCCAGTTAATTGTTAAATTAGATGTCATCACTAATACACAGGTGATAATATTCCAGTTAATTGTTAAATTAGATGTAATCACTAATACACAGGGGATAATATTCCAGTTAATTGTTAAATTAGATGTCATCACGAATACGCAGGTGATAATATTCCGGTTAATTGTTAAATTAGATATCATCACTAATACACAGGTGATAATATTCCAGTTAATTGTTAAATTAGATGTCATCACTAATACACAGGTGATAATATTCCAGTTAATTGTTAAATTAGATGTCATCACTAATACACAGGGGATGATATTCCATTTAATTGTTAAATTAGATGTCATCACTAATACACCGTTGATAATATTCCAGTTAATTGTTAAATTAGATGTCATCACGAACACACAGGGGATAATATTCCAGTTAATTGTTAAATTAGATGTCATCACTAATACACAGGGGATAATATTCCAATTAATTGTTAAATTAGATGTCCTCACTAATACACAGGGGATAATATTCCAGTTAATTGTTAAATTAGATGTCATCACTAATACACAGGGGATAATATTCCAGTTAATTGTTAAATTAGATGTCATCAGTAATACACAGATGATACTATTCCAGTGAATTGTTAAATTAGATATCATCACTAATACACAGGTGATAATATTCCAGTTAATAGTTAAATTAGATATCATCACTAATACACAGGTGATAATATTCCAGTTAATTGTTAAATTAGATGTCATCACGAATACGCAGGTGATAATATTCCGGTTAATTGTTAAATTAGATATCATCACTAATACACAGGTGATAATATTCCAGTTAATTGTTAAATTAGATGTCATCACTAATACACATGTGATAAGATTCCAGTTAATTGTTAAATTAGATGTCATCACTAATACACCGGGGATAATATTCCAGTTAATTGTTAAATTAGATGTCATCACTAATACACAGGTGATAATATTCCAGTTAATTGCTAAATTAGATGTCATCACTAATACCTAATACACAGGTGATAATATTCCAGTTAATTGTTAAATTAGATGTCATCACTAATACACAGGTGATAATATTCCAGTTAATTGTTCAATTAGATGTCATCACTGATACACAGGGGATAATATTCCAGTTAATTGTTAAATTAGATGTCATCACTGATACACAGGTGATAATATTCCAGTTAATTGTTAAATTAGATGTCATCACTAATACACAGGGGATAATATTCCAGTTAATTGTTAAATTAGATGTCATCACTAATACACAGGTGATAATATTCCAGTAAATTGTTAAATCAGATGTCATCACTAATACACAGGTGATAATATTCCAGTTAATTGTTAAATTAGATGTAATCACTAATACACAGGGGATAATATTCCAGTTAATTGTTAAATTAGATGTCATCACGAATACGCAGGTGATAATATTCCGGTTAATTGTTAAATTAGATATCATCACTAATACACAGGTGATAATATTCCAGTTAATTGTTAAATTAGATGTCATCACTAATACACAGGTGATAATATTCCAGTTAATTGTTAAATTAGATGTCATCACTAATACACAGGGGATAATATTCCAGTTAATTGTTAAATTAGATGTCATCACGAATACGCAGGTGATAATATTCCAGTTAATTGTTAAATTGGATATCATCACTAATACACAGGTGATAATATTCCAATTAATTGTTAAATTAGATGTCATCACTAATACACAGGTGATAATATTCCAGTTAATTGTTAAATTAGATGTCATCACTAATACACAGGGGATATTATTCCAGTTAATTGTTAAATTAGATGTCATCACTAATACACAGGTGATAATATTCCAGTTAATTGCTAAATTAGATGTCATCACTAATACACAGGTGATAATATTCCAGTTAATTGTTAAATTAGATGTCATCACTAATACACAGGTGATAATATTCCAGTTAATTGTTAAATTAGATGTCATCACTGATACACAGGTGATAATATTCCAGTTAATTGTTAAATTAGATGTCATCACTTATACACAGGTGATAATATTCCAGTTAATTGTTAAACTAGATGTCATCACTAATACACAGGTGATAATATTCCAGTAAATTGTTAAATTAGATGTCATCACTAATACACAGGGGATAATATTCCAGTTAATTGTTAAATTAGATGTAATCACTAATATACGGGGGATAATATTCCAGTTAATTGTTAAATTAGATGTCATCACGAATACGCAGGTGATAATATTCCAGTTAATTGTTAAATTAGATATCATCACTAATACACAGGTGATAATATTCCAGTTAATTGTTAAATTAGATGTCATCACTAATACACAGGTGATAATATTCCAGTTAATTGTTAAATTAGATGTCATCACTGATACACAGGTGATAATATTCCAGTTAATTGTTAAATTAGATGTCATCACTTATACACAGTTGATAATATTCCAGTTAATTGTTAAATTAGATGTCATCACTAATACACAGGTTATAATATTCCAGTAAATTGTTAAATTAGATGTCATCACTAATACACAGGTGATAATATTCCAGTTAATTGTTAAATTAGATGTAATCACTAATACACAGGAGATAATATTCCAGTTAATTGTTAAATTAGATATCATCACTAATACACAGGTGATAATATTCCAGTTAATTGTTAAATTAGATCTCATCACTAATACACAGGGGATAATATTCCAGTTAATTGTTAAATTAGATGTCATCACTAATACACAGGGGATAATATTCCAGTTAATTGTTAAATTAGATATCATCACTAATACACAGGTGATAATATTCCAGTTAATTGTTAAATTAGATATCATCACTAATACACAGGTGATAATATTCCAGTTAATTGTTAAATTAGATGTCATCACTAATACACAGGGGATAATATTCCAGTTAATTGTTAAATTAGATGTCATCACTAATACACAGGGGATAATATTCCAGTTAATTGTTAAATTAGATGTCATCACTAATACACAGGTGATAATATTCCAGTTAATTGTTAAGTTAGATGTCATCACTAATACACAGGTGATAATATTCCAGTTAATTGTTAAATTAGATGTCATCACTTATACACAGGGGATAATATTCCAGTTAATTGTTAAATTAGATGTCATCACGAATACGCAGGTGATAATATTCCGGTTAATTGTTAAATTAGATATCATCACTAATACACAGGTGATAATATTCCAGTTAATTGTTAAATTAGATGTCATCACGAATACACAGGTGATAATATTCCAGTTAATTGTTAAATTAGATGTCATCACTAATACACAGGTGATAATATTCCAGTTAATTGTTAAATTAGATGTCATCACTAATACACAGGTGATAATATTCCAGTTAATTGCTAAATTAGATGTCATCACTAATACACAGGTGATAATATTCCAGTTAATTGTTAAATTAGATGTCATCACTAATACACAGGTGATAATATTCCAATTAATTGTTCTATTAGATGTCATCACTAATACACAGGGGATAATATTCCAGTTAATTGTTAAATTATATGTCATCACTGATACACAGGTGATAATATTCCAGTTAATTGTTAAATTAGATGTCATCACTAATACACAGGTGATAATATTCCAGTTAATTGTTAAATTAGATGTCATCACTAATACACAGGTGATAATATTCCAGTAAATTGTTAAATTAGATGTCATCACTAATACACAGGTGATAATATTCCAGTTAATTGTTAAATTAGATGTAATCACTAATACACAGGGGATAATATTCCAGTTAATTGTTAAATTAGATGTCATCACTAATACACAGGTGATAATATTCCAGTTAATTGTTAAATTAGACATCATCACTAATACACAGGGGATAATATTCCAGTTAACTGTTAACTTAGATGTCATCACTAATAAACAGGGGATAATATTCCAGTTAATTGTTAAATTAGATGTCATCACTAATACACAGGTGTTAATATTCCAGTTAATTGTTAAATTAGATGTCATCACTAATACACAGGTGATAATATTCCAGTTAATTGTTAAATTAGATGTCATCACAATTACACAGGGGATAATATTCCGGTTAATTGTTAAATTAGATGTCATCTCGAATATGCAGGTGATAATATTCCGGTTAATTGTTAAATTAGATATCATCACTAATACACAGGTGATAATATTCCAGTTAATTGTTAAATTAGATGTCATCACTAATACACAGGTGATAATATTCGAGTTAATTGTTAAATTAGATGTCATCACTAATACACAGGTGATAATATTCCAGTTAATTGCTAAATTAGATGTCATCACTAATACACAGGTGATAATATTCCAGTTAATTGTTAAATTAGATGTCATCACTAATACACAGGGGATAATATTCCAGTTAATTGTTAAATTAGATGTCATCACGAATACACAGGTGATAATATTCCAGTTAATTGTTAAATTAGATGTCATCACTAATACACAGGTGATAATATTCCAGTTAATTGTTAAATTAGATATCATCACTAATACACAGGTGATAATATTCCAGTTAATTGCTAAATTAGATGTCATCACTAATACACAGGTGATAATATTCCAGTTAATTGTTAAATTAGATGTCATCACTAATACACAGGTGATAATATTCCAGTTAATTGTTAAATTAGATGTCATCACTAATACACAGGTGATAATATTCCAGTTAATTGTTAAATTAGATATCATCACTAATATCATCACCCTCTATAAAAACAAAGGTGACCGCGGTGACTGCAACAACTACCGTGGAATCTCCCTGCTCAGCATAGTGGGGAAAGTCTTTGCTCGAGTCGCTCTGAACAGGCTCCAGAAGCTGGCCGAGCGCGTCTACCCTGAGGCACAGTGTGGCTTTCGTGCAGAGAGATCGACTATTGACATGCTGTTCTCCCTTTGTCAGATACAGGAGAAATGCCGTGAACAACAGATGCCCCTCTACATTGCTTTCATTGATCTCACCAAAGCCTTTGACCTCGTCAGCAGACGTGGTCTCTTCAGACTACTAGAAAAGATCGGATGTCCACCAAAGCTACTAAGTATCATCACCTCATTCCATGACAATATGAAAGGCACAATTCAACATGGTGGCTCCTCATCAGAGCCCTTTCCTATCCTGAGTGGTGTGAAACAGGGCTGTGTTCTCGCACCCACACTTTTTGGGATTTTCTTCTCCCTGCTGCTTTCACATGCGTTCAAATCCTCTGAAGAAGGAATTTTCCTCCACACAAGCTCAGCGGGCAGGTTGTTCAACATTGCCCGTCTAAGAGCGAAGTCCAAAGTACGGAAAGTCCTCATCAGAGAACTCCTCTTTGCTGACGATGCTGCTTTAACATCTCACACTGAAGAATGCCTGCAGAGTCTCATCGACAGGTTTGCGTCTGCCTGCAATGAATTTGGCCTAACCATCAGCCTCAAGAAAACGAACATCATGGGGCAGGATGTCAGAAATGCTCCATCCATCAATATTGGCGACCACGCTCTGGAAGTGGTTCAAGAGTTCACCTACCTAGGCTCAACTATCACCAGTAACCTGTCTCTAGATGCAGAAATCAACAAGCGCATGAGTAAGGCTTCCACTGCTATGTTCAGACTGGCCAAGAGAGTGTGGGAAAATGGCGCACTGACACGGAACACAAAAGTCCGAGTGTATCAGGCCTGTGTCCTCAGTACCTTGCTCTACGGCAGCGAGGCCTGGACAACGTATGCCAGCCAAGAGCGACGTCTCAATTCATTCCATCTTCGCTGCCTTCGGAGAATACTTGGCATCAGGTGGCAGGACTATATCTCCAACACAGAAGTCCTTGAAGCGGCCAACATCCCCAGCTTATACACACTACTGAGTCAGCGGCGCTTGAGATTGCTTGGCCATGTGAGCCGCATGGAAGATGGCAGGATCCCCAAAGTCACATTGTACAGCGAGCACGCCACTGGTATCAGACCCACCGGCCGTCCATGTCTCAGTTATAAAGACGTCTGCAAACGCGACATGAAATCGTGTGATATTGATCACAAGTCGTGGGAGTCAGTTGCCAGCATTCGCCAGAGCTGGCGGGCAGCCATAAAGACAGGGCTAAATTGTGGCGAGTCGAAGAGACTTAGTAGTTGGCAGGAAAAAAGACAGAGACCGAAGGGGAGAGCCAACTGTGCAACAGCCCCAACAAACAAATTTCTCTGCAGCACCTGTGGAAGAGCCTGTCACTCCAGAATTGGCCTTTATAGCCACTCCAGGCGCTGCTTCACAAACCACTGACCACCTCCAGGCACGTATCCATTGTCTCTCGAGATAAGGAGGCCCAAAAGAATTGTTAAATTAGAAGTCATCACTAATACACAGGTGATAATATTCCAGTTAATTGTTAAATTAGATGTCATCACTAATACACAGGTGATAATATTCCAGTAAATTGTTAAATTAGATGTCATCACTAATACACAGGTGATAATATTCCAGTTAATTGTTAAATTAGATGTAATCACTAATACACAGTGGATAATATTCCAGTTAATTGTTAAATTAGATGTCATCACGAATACGCAGGTGATAATATTCCGGTTAATTGTTAAATTAGATATCATCACTAATACACAGGTGATAATATTCCAGTTAATTGTTAAATTAGATGTCATCACTAAAACACAGGTGATAATATTCCAGTTAATTGTTAAATTAGATGTCATCAATAATACACAGGGGATAATATTCCAGTTAACTGTTAAATTAGATGTCATCACTAATACACAGGGGATAATATTCCAGTTAATTGTTAAATTAGATGTCATCACGAATACGCAGGTGATAATATTCCGGTTAATTGTTAAATTAGATATCATCACTAATACACAGGTGATAATATTCCAGTTAATTGTTAAATTAGATGTCATCACTAATACACAGGTGATAATATTCCAGTTAATTGTTAAATTCGATGTCATCACTAATACACAGGGGATAATATTCCAGTTAATTGTTAAATAAGATGTCATCACTAATACACAGGGGATAATATTCCGGTTAATTGTTAAATTAGATGTCATCACTAATACACCGTTGATAATATTCCAGTTAATTGTTAAATTAGATGTCATCACTAACACACAGGGGATAATATTCCAGTTAATTGTTAAATTAGATGTCATCACTAATACACAGGGGATAATTTTCCAACTAATTGTTAAATTAGATGTCCTCACTAATACACAGGGTATAATATTCCAGTTAATTGTTAAATTAGATGTCATCACTAATACACAGGGGATAATATTCCAGTTAATTGTTAAATTAGATGTCATCAGTAATACACAGATGATACTATTCCAATTAATTGTTAAATTAGATGTCATCACTAATACACAGGGGATAATATTCCAGTGAATTGTTAAATTAGATATCATCACTAATACACAGGTGATAATATTCCAGTTAATTGTTAAATTAGATATCATCACTAATACACAGGTGATAATATTCCAGTTAATTGTTAAATTAGATGTCATCACTAATACACAGGGGATAATATTCCAGTTAATTGTTAAATTAGATGTCATCACTAATACACAGGGGATAATATTCCAGTTAATTGTTAAATTAGATGTCATCACTAATACACAGGTGATAATATTCCAGTTAATTGTTAAATTAGATGTCATCACTAATACACAGGGGATAATATTCCAGTTAATTGTTAAATTAGATGTCATCACGAATACGCAGGTGATAATATTCCGGTTAATTGTTAAATTAGATATCATCACTAATACGCAGGTGATAATATTCCAGTTAATTGTTAAATTAGATGTCATCACTAATACACAGGGGATAATATTCCAGTTAATTGTTAAATTAGATGTCATCACTAATACACAGGTGATAATATTCCAGTTAATTGCTAAATTAGATGTCATCACTAATACACAGGTGATAATATTCCAGTTAATTGTTCAATTAGATGTCATCACTGATACACAGGGGATAATATTCCAGTTAATTGTTAAATTAGATGTCATCACTGATACACAGGTGATAATATTCCAGTTAATTGTTAAATTAGATGTCATCACGAATACACAGGTGATAATATTCCAGTTAATTGTTAAATTAGATGTCATCACTAATACACAGGTGATAATATTCCAGTAAATTGTTAAATTAGATGTCATCACTAATACACAGGTGATAATATTCCAGTTAATTGTTAAATTAGATGTCATCACTAATACGCAGGTGATAATATTCCAGTTAATTGTTAAATTAGATGTCATCACTAATACACAGGGGATAATATTCCAGTTAATTGTTAAATTAGATGTCATCACGAATACGCAGGTGATAATATTCCGGTTAATTGTTAAATTAGATATCATCACTAATACAACGTTGATAATATTCCAGTTAATTGTTAAGTTAGATGTCATCACTAACACACAGGGGATAATATTCCAGTTAAATGTTAAATTAGATGTCATCACTAATACACAGTGGATAATATACCAATTAATTGTTAAATTAGATGTCATCACTAATACACAGGGTATAATATTCCAGTTAAATGTTAAATTAGATGTCATCAGTAATACACAGATGATACTATTCCAGTTAATTGTTCAATTAGATGTCATCACTGATACACAGGGGATAATATTCCCGTTAATTGTTAAATTAGATGTCATCACTGATACACAGGTGATAATATTCCAGTTAATTGTTAAATTAGATGTCATCACTAATACACAGGTGATAATATTCCAGTTAATTGTTAAATTAGATGCCATCACTAATACACAGGGGATAATATTCCAGTTAATTGTTAAATTAGATATCATCACTAATACACAGGTGATAATATTCCAGTTAATTGTTAAATTAGATGTCATCACTAATACACAGGGGATAATATTCCAGTTAATTGTTAAATTAGATATCATCACTAATACACAGGTGATAATATTCCAGTTAATTGTTAAATTAGATGTCATCACTAATACACAGGGGATAATATTCCAATTAATTGTTAAATTAGATGTCCTCACTAATTCACAGGGGTAATATTCCAGTTAATTGTTCAATTAGATGTCATCACTAATACACAGGTGATAATATTCCAGTTAATTGTTAAATTCGATGTCATCACTAATACACAGGGGATAATATTCCAATTAATTGTTAAATTAGATGTCCTCACTAATACACAGGGGTAATATTCCAGTTAATTGTTCAATTAGATGTCATCACTAATACACAGGTGATAATATTCCAGTTAATTGTTAAATTAGATATCATCACTAATACACAGGTGATAATATTCCAGTTAATTGTTAAATTAGATGTCATCACTAATACACAGGGGATAATTTTCCAATTAATTGTTAAATTAGATGTCCTCACTAATACACAGGGGTAATATTCCAGTTAATTGTTCAATTAGATGTCATCACTAATACACAGGTGATAATATTCCAGTTAATTGTTAAATTCGATGTCATCACTAATACACAGGGGATAATATTCCAGTTAATTGTTAAATTAGATGTCATCACTAATACACAGGGGATAATATTCCAGTTAATTGTTAAATTAGATGTCATCATTAATACACCGTTGATAATATTCCAGTTAATTGTTAAATTAGATGTCATCACTAACACACAGGGGATAATATTCCAGTTAATTGTTAAATTAGATGTCATCAATAATACACAGGGGATAATATTCCAATTAACTGTTAAATTAGATGTCCTCACTAATACACAGGTGATAATATTCCAGTTAATTGTTAAATTAGATGTCATCACTAATACACAGGTGATAATATTCCAGATAATAGTTCAATTAGATGTCATCACTGATACACAGGTGATAATATTCCAGTTAATTGTTAAATTACATGTCATCACTAATACACAGGTGATAATATTCCAGTTAATTGTTAAATTAGATGTCATCACTAATACACAGGGGATAATATTCCAGTTAATTGTTAAATTAGCTGTCATCAGTAATACACAGGTGATAATATTCCAGTTAATTGTTAAATTAGATGTCATCACTGATACACAGGGGATAATATTCCAGTTAATTGTTAAATTAGATGTCATCACTAATACACAGGTGATAATATTCCAGTTAATTGTTAAATTAGATGTCATCACTAATACACAGGGGATAATATTCCAGTTAATTGTTAAATTAGATGTCATCACTAATACACATGGGATAATATTCCAGTTAATTGTTAAATTAGATATCATCACTAATACACAGGGGATAATATTCCAGTTAATTGTTAAATTAGATGTCATCACTAATACACAGGTGATAATATTCCAGTTAATTGTTAAATTAGATGTCATCACTAATACACAGGTGATAGTATTCCAGTTAATTGTTAAATTAGATGTCATCACGAATACGCAGGTGATAATATTCCGGTTAATTGTTAAATTAGATATCATCACTAATACGCAGGTGATAATATTCCAGTTAATTGTTAAATTAGATGTCATCACTAATACACAGGGGATAATATTCCAGTTAATTGTTAAATTAGATGTCATCACTAATACACAGGTGATAATATTCCAGTTAATTGCTAAATTAGATGTCATCACTAATACACAGGTGATAATATTCCAGTTAATTGTTCAATTAGATGTCATCACTGATACACAGGGGATAATATTCCAGTTAATTGTTAAATTAGATGTCATCACTGATACACAGGTGATAATATTCCAGTTAATTGTTAAATTAGATGTCATCACGAATACACAGGTGATAATATTCCAGTTAATTGTTAAATTAGATGTCATCACTAATACACAGGTGATAATATTCCAGTAAATTGTTAAATTAGATGTCATCACTAATACACAGGTGATAATATTCCAGTTAATTGTTAAATTAGATGTCATCACTAATACGCAGGTGATAATATTCCAGTTAATTGTTAAATTAGATGTCATCACTAATACACAGGGGATAATATTCCAGTTAATTGTTAAATTAGATGTCATCACGAATACGCAGGTGATAATATTCCGGTTAATTGTTAAATTAGATATCATCACTAATACACCGTTGATAATATTCCAGTTAATTGTTAAGTTAGATGTCATCACTAACACACAGGGGATAATATTCCAGTTAAATGTTAAATTAGATGTCATCACTAATACACAGTGGATAATATACCAATTAATTGTTAAATTAGATGTCATCACTAATACACAGGGTATAATATTCCAGTTAAATGTTAAATTAGATGTCATCAGTAATACACAGATGATACTATTCCAGTTAATTGTTCAATTAGATGTCATCACTGATACACAGGGGATAATATTCCCGTTAATTGTTAAATTAGATGTCATCACTGATACACAGGTGATAATATTCCAGTTAATTGTTAAATTAGATGTCATCACTAATACACAGGTGATAATATTCCAGTTAATTGTTAAATTAGATGCCATCACTAATACACAGGGGATAATATTCCAGTTAATTGTTAAATTAGATATCATCACTAATACACAGGTGATAATATTCCAGTTAATTGTTAAATTAGATGTCATCACTAATACACAGGGGATAATATTCCAGTTAATTGTTAAATTAGATATCATCACTAATACACAGGTGATAATATTCCAGTTAATTGTTAAATTAGATGTCATCACTAATACACAGGGGATAATATTCCAATTAATTGTTAAATTAGATGTCCTCACTAATTCACAGGGGTAATATTCCAGTTAATTGTTCAATTAGATGTCATCACTAATACACAGGTGATAATATTCCAGTTAATTGTTAAATTCGATGTCATCACTAATACACAGGGGATAATATTCCAATTAATTGTTAAATTAGATGTCCTCACTAATACACAGGGGTAATATTCCAGTTAATTGTTCAATTAGATGTCATCACTAATACACAGGTGATAATATTCCAGTTAATTGTTAAATTAGATATCATCACTAATACACAGGTGATAATATTCCAGTTAATTGTTAAATTAGATGTCATCACTAATACACAGGGGATAATTTTCCAATTAATTGTTAAATTAGATGTCCTCACTAATACACAGGGGTAATATTCCAGTTAATTGTTCAATTAGATGTCATCACTAATACACAGGTGATAATATTCCAGTTAATTGTTAAATTCGATGTCATCACTAATACACAGGGGATAATATTCCAGTTAATTGTTAAATTAGATGTCATCACTAATACACAGGGGATAATATTCCAGTTAATTGTTAAATTAGATGTCATCATTAATACACCGTTGATAATATTCCAGTTAATTGTTAAATTAGATGTCATCACTAACACACAGGGGATAATATTCCAGTTAATTGTTAAATTAGATGTCATCAATAATACACAGGGGATAATATTCCAATTAACTGTTAAATTAGATGTCCTCACTAATACACAGGTGATAATATTCCAGTTAATTGTTAAATTAGATGTCATCACTAATACACAGGTGATAATATTCCAGATAATAGTTCAATTAGATGTCATCACTGATACACAGGTGATAATATTCCAGTTAATTGTTAAATTACATGTCATCACTAATACACAGGTGATAATATTCCAGTTAATTGTTAAATTAGATGTCATCACTAATACACAGGGGATAATATTCCAGTTAATTGTTAAATTAGCTGTCATCAGTAATACACAGGTGATAATATTCCAGTTAATTGTTAAATTAGATGTCATCACTGATACACAGGGGATAATATTCCAGTTAATTGTTAAATTAGATGTCATCACTAATACACAGGTGATAATATTCCAGTTAATTGTTAAATTAGATGTCATCACTAATACACAGGGGATAATATTCCAGTTAATTGTTAAATTAGATGTCATCACTAATACACATGGGATAATATTCCAGTTAATTGTTAAATTAGATATCATCACTAATACACAGGGGATAATATTCCAGTTAATTGTTAAATTAGATGTCATCACTAATACACAGGTGATAATATTCCAGTTAATTGTTAAATTAGATGTCATCACTAATACACAGGTGATAGTATTCCAGTTAATTGTTAAATTAGATGTCATCACTAATACACAGGGGATAATATTCCAGTTAATTGTTAAATTAGATGTCATCACTAATATACAGGTGATAATATTCCAGTTAATTGCTAAATTAGATGTCATCACTAATACACAGGTGATAATATTCCAGTTAATTGTTAAATTAGATGTCATCACTAATACACAGGTGATAATATTCCAGTTAATTGTTCAATTAGATGTCATCACTGATACACAGGGGATAATATTCCAGTTAATTGTTAAATTAGATGTCATCACTGATACACAGGTGATAATATTCCAGTTAATTGTTAAATTAGATGTCATCACTAATACACAGGTGATAATATTCCAGTTAATTGTTAAATTAGCTGTCATCAGTAATACACAGGTGATAATATTCCAGTTAATTGTTAAATTAGATGTCATCACTGATACACAGGGGATAATATTCCAGTTAATTGTTAAATTAGATGTCATCACTAATACACAGGTGATAATATTCCAGTTAATTGTTAAATTAGATGTCATCACTAATACACAGGGGATAATATTCCAGTTAATTGTTAAATTAGATGTCATCACTAATACACATGGGATAATATTCCAGTTAATTGTTAAATTAGATATCATCACTAATACACAGGGGATAATATTCCAGTTAATTGTTAAATTAGATGTCATCACGAATACGCAGGTGATAATATTCCGGTTAATTGTTAAATTAGATATCATCACTAATACACCGTTGATAATATTCCAGTTAATTGTTAAGTTAGATGTCATCACTAACACACAGGGGATAATATTCCAGTTAAATGTTAAATTAGATGTCATCACTAATACACAGTGGATAATATACCAATTAATTGTTAAATTAGATGTCATCACTAATACACAGGGTATAATATTCCAGTTAAATGTTAAATTAGATGTCATCAGTAATACACAGATGATACTATTCCAGTTAATTGTTCAATTAGATGTCATCACTGATACACAGGGGATAATATTCCCGTTAATTGTTAAATTAGATGTCATCACTGATACACAGGTGATAATATTCCAGTTAATTGTTAAATTAGATGTCATCACTAATACACAGGTGATAATATTCCAGTTAATTGTTAAATTAGATGCCATCACTAATACACAGGGGATAATATTCCAGTTAATTGTTAAATTAGATATCATCACTAATACACAGGTGATAATATTCCAGTTAATTGTTAAATTAGATGTCATCACTAATACACAGGGGATAATATTCCAGTTAATTGTTAAATTAGATATCATCACTAATACACAGGTGATAATATTCCAGTTAATTGTTAAATTAGATGTCATCACTAATACACAGGGGATAATATTCCAATTAATTGTTAAATTAGATGTCCTCACTAATTCACAGGGGTAATATTCCAGTTAATTGTTCAATTAGATGTCATCACTAATACACAGGTGATAATATTCCAGTTAATTGTTAAATTCGATGTCATCACTAATACACAGGGGATAATATTCCAATTAATTGTTAAATTAGATGTCCTCACTAATACACAGGGGTAATATTCCAGTTAATTGTTCAATTAGATGTCATCACTAATACACAGGTGATAATATTCCAGTTAATTGTTAAATTAGATATCATCACTAATACACAGGTGATAATATTCCAGTTAATTGTTAAATTAGATGTCATCACTAATACACAGGGGATAATTTTCCAATTAATTGTTAAATTAGATGTCCTCACTAATACACAGGGGTAATATTCCAGTTAATTGTTCAATTAGATGTCATCACTAATACACAGGTGATAATATTCCAGTTAATTGTTAAATTCGATGTCATCACTAATACACAGGGGATAATATTCCAGTTAATTGTTAAATTAGATGTCATCACTAATACACAGGGGATAATATTCCAGTTAATTGTTAAATTAGATGTCATCATTAATACACCGTTGATAATATTCCAGTTAATTGTTAAATTAGATGTCATCACTAACACACAGGGGATAATATTCCAGTTAATTGTTAAATTAGATGTCATCAATAATACACAGGGGATAATATTCCAATTAACTGTTAAATTAGATGTCCTCACTAATACACAGGTGATAATATTCCAGTTAATTGTTAAATTAGATGTCATCACTAATACACAGGTGATAATATTCCAGATAATAGTTCAATTAGATGTCATCACTGATACACAGGTGATAATATTCCAGTTAATTGTTAAATTACATGTCATCACTAATACACAGGTGATAATATTCCAGTTAATTGTTAAATTAGATGTCATCACTAATACACAGGGGATAATATTCCAGTTAATTGTTAAATTAGCTGTCATCAGTAATACACAGGTGATAATATTCCAGTTAATTGTTAAATTAGATGTCATCACTGATACACAGGGGATAATATTCCAGTTAATTGTTAAATTAGATGTCATCACTAATACACAGGTGATAATATTCCAGTTAATTGTTAAATTAGATGTCATCACTAATACACAGGGGATAATATTCCAGTTAATTGTTAAATTAGATGTCATCACTAATACACATGGGATAATATTCCAGTTAATTGTTAAATTAGATATCATCACTAATACACAGGGGATAATATTCCAGTTAATTGTTAAATTAGATGTCATCACTAATACACAGGTGATAATATTCCAGTTAATTGTTAAATTAGATGTCATCACTAATACACAGGTGATAGTATTCCAGTTAATTGTTAAATTAGATGTCATCACTAATACACAGGGGATAATATTCCAGTTAAATGTTAAATTAGATGTCATCACTAATATACAGGTGATAATATTCCAGTTAATTGCTAAATTAGATGTCATCACTAATACACAGGTGATAATATTCCAGTTAATTGTTAAATTAGATGTCATCACTAATACACAGGTGATAATATTCCAGTTAATTGTTCAATTAGATGTCATCACTGATACACAGGGGATAATATTCCAGTTAATTGTTAAATTAGATGTCATCACTGATACACAGGTGATAATATTCCAGTTAATTGTTAAATTAGATGTCATCACTAATACACAGGTGATAATATTCCAGTTAATTGTTAAATTAGCTGTCATCAGTAATACACAGGTGATAATATTCCAGTTAATTGTTAAATTAGATGTCATCACTGATACACAGGGGATAATATTCCAGTTAATTGTTAAATTAGATGTCATCACTAATACACAGGTGATAATATTCCAGTTAATTGTTAAATTAGATGTCATCACTAATACACAGGGGATAATATTCCAGTTAATTGTTAAATTAGATGTCATCACTAATACACATGGGATAATATTCCAGTTAATTGTTAAATTAGATATCATCACTAATACACAGGGGATAATATTCCAGTTAATTGTTAAATTAGATGTCATCACTAATACACAGGTGATAATATTCCAGTTAATTGTTAAATTAGATGTCATCACTAATACACAGGTGATAATATTCCAGTTAATTGTTAAATTAGATGTCATCACTAATACACAGGGGATAATATTCCAGTTAATTGTTAAATTAGATGTCATCACTAATATACAGGTGATAATATTCCAGTTAATTGCTAAATTAGATGTCATCACTAATACACAGGTGATAATATTCCAGTTAATTGTTAAATTAGATGTCATCACTAATACACAGGTGATAATATTCCAGTTAATTGTTCAATTAGATGTCATCACTGATACACAGGGGATAATATTCCAGTTAATTGTTAAATTAGATGTCATCACTGATACACAGGTGATAATATTCCAGTTAATTGTTAAATTAGATGTCATCACTAATACACAGGTGATAATATTCCAGTTAATTGTTAAATTAGATGTCATCACTAATACACAGGGGATAATATTCCAGTTAATTGTTAAATTAGATGTCATCACTAATACACAGGGGATAATATTCCAATTAATTGTTAAATTAGATGTCCTCACTAATACACAGGGGATAATATTCCAGTTAATTGTTAAATTAGATGTCATCACTAATACACAGGTGATAATATTCCAGTTAATTGTTAAATTAGATGTCATCACTAATACACAGGTGATAATATTCCAGTTAATTGTTAAATTAGATGTCATCACTAATACACAGGGGATAATATTCCAGTTAATTGTTAAATTAGATGTCATCACGAATACGCAGGTGATAATATTCCGGTTAATTGTTAAATTAGATATCATCACTAATACACAGGTGATAATATTCCAGTTAATTGTTAAACTAGATGTCATCACTAATACACAGGTGATAATATTCCAGTTAATTGTTAAATTAGATGTCATCACTAATACACAGGGGATAATATTCCAGTTAATTGTTAAATTAGGTGTCATCACTAATACACAGGGGATAATATTCCAGTTAATTGTTCAATTAGTTGTCATCACTAATACACAGGTGATAATATTCCAGTTAATTGTTAAATTAGATGTCATCACTAATACACAGGTGATAATATTCCAGTTAATTGTTAAATTAGATGTCATCACTAATACACAGGTGATAATATTCCGGTTAATTGTTAAATTAGATATCATCACTAATACACCGTTGATAATATTCCAGTTAATTGTTAAATTAGATGTCATCACTAACACACAGGGGATAATATTCCAGTTAAATGTTAAATTAGATGTCATCACTAATACACAGTGGATAATATTCCAATTAATTGTTAAATTAGATGTCATCACTAATACACAGGGGATAATATTCCAGTTAATTGTTAAATTAGATGTCATCAGTAATACACAGATGATACTATTCCAGTTAATTGTTCAATTAGATCTCATCACTGATACACAGGGGATAATATTCCCGTTAATTGTTAAATTAGATGTCATCACTGATACACAGGTGATAATATTCCAGTTAATTGTTAAATTAGATGTCATCACTAATACACAGGTGATAATATTCCAGTTAATTGTTAAATTAGATGCCATCACTAATACACAGGGGATAATATTCCAGTTAATTGTTAAATTAGATATCATCACTAATACACAGGTGATAATATTCCAGTTAATTGTTAAATTAGATGTCATCACTAATACACAGGGGATAATATTCCAGTTAATTGTTAAATTAGATATCATCACTAATACACAGGTGATAATATTCCAGTTAATTGTTAAATTAGATGTCATCACTAATACACAGGGGATAATATTCCAATTAATTGTTAAATTAGATGTCCTCACTAATTCACAGGGGTAATATTCCAGTTAATTGTTCAATTAGATGTCATCACTAATACACAGGTGATAATATTCCAGTTAATTGTTAAATTCGATGTCATCACTAATACACAGGGGATAATATTCCAATTAATTGTTAAATTAGATGTCCTCACTAATACACAGGGGTAATATTCCAGTTAATTGTTCAATTAGATGTCATCACTAATACACAGGTGATAATATTCCAGTTAATTGTTAAATTAGATATCATCACTAATACACAGGTGATAATATTCCAGTTAATTGTTAAATTAGATGTCATCACTAATACACAGGGGATAATATTCCAATTAATTGTTAAATTAGATGTCCTCACTAATGCACAGGGGTAATATTCCAGTTAATTGTTCAATTAGATGTCATCACTAATACACAGGTGATAATATTCCAGTTAATTGTTAAATTCGATGTCATCACTAATACACAGGGGATAATATTCCAGTTAATTGTTAAATTAGATGTCATCACTAATACACAGGGGATAATATTCCAGTTAATTGTTAAATTAGATGTCATCATTAATACACCGTTGATAATATTCCAGTTAATTGTTAAATTAGATGTCATCACTAACACACAGGGGATAATATTCCAGTTAATTGTTAAATTAGATGTCATCAATAATACACAGGGGATAATATTCCAATTAACTGTTAAATTAGATGTCCTCACTAATACACAGGTGATAATATTCCAGTTAATTGTTAAATTAGATGTCATCACTAATACACAGGTGATAATATTCCAGATAATAGTTCAATTAGATGTCATCACTGATACACAGGGGATAATATTCCAGTTAATTGTTAAATTAGATGTCATCACTGATACACAGGTGATAATATTCCAGTTAATTGTTAAATTACATGTCATCACTAATACACAGGTGATAATATTCCAGTTAATTGTTAAATTAGATGTCATCACTAATACACAGGGGATAATATTCCAGTTAATTGTTAAATTAGCTGTCATCAGTAATACACAGGTGATAATATTCCAGTTAATTGTTAAATTAGATGTCATCACTGATACACAGGGGATAATATTCCAGTTAATTGTTAAATTAGATGTCATCACTAATACACAGGTGATAATATTCCAGTTAATTGTTAAATTAGATGTCATCACTAATACACAGGGGATAATTATCCAGTTAATTGTTAAATTAGATGTCATCACTAATACACATGGGATAATATTCCAGTTAATTGTTAAATTAGATATCATCACTAATACACAGGGGATAATATTCCAGTTAATTGTTAAATTAGATGTCATCACTAATAATCAGGTGATAATATTCCAGTAAATTGTTAAATTAGATGTCATCACTAATACACAGGTGATAATATTCCAGTTAATTGTTAAATTAGATGTCATCACTAATACACAGGGGATAATATTCCAGTTAATTGTTAAATTAGATGTCATCACTAATATACAGGTGATAATATTCCAGTTAATTGCTAAATTAGATGTCATCACTAATACACAGGTGATAATATTCCAGTTAATTGTTAAATTAGATGTCATCACTAATACACAGGTGATAATATTCCAGTTAATTGTTCAATTAGATGTCATCACTGATACACAGGGGATAATATTCCAGTTAATTGTTAAATTAGATGTCATCACTGATACACAGGTGATAATATTCCAGTTAATTGTTAAATTAGATGTCATCACTAATACACAGGTGATAATATTCCAGTTAATTGTTAAATTAGATGTCATCACTAATACACAGGGGATAATATTCCAGTTAATTGTTAAATTAGATGTCATCACTAATACACAGGGGATAATATTCCAATTAATTGTTAAATTAGATGTCCTCACTAATACACAGGGGATAATATTCCAGTTAATTGTTAAATTAGATGTCATCACTAATACACAGGTGATAATATTCCAGTTAATTGTTAAATTAGATGTCATCACTAATACACAGGTGATAATATTCCAGTTAATTGTTAAATTAGATGTCATCACTAATACACAGGGGATAATATTCCAGTTAATTGTTAAATTAGATGTCATCACGAATACGCAGGTGATAATATTCCGGTTAATTGTTAAATTAGATATCATCACTAATACACAGGTGATAATATTCCAGTTAATTGTTAAACTAGATGTCATCACTAATACACAGGTGATAATATTCCAGTTAATTGTTAAATTAGATGTCATCACTAATACACAGGGGATAATATTCCAGTTAATTGTTAAATTAGGTGTCATCACTAATACACAGGGTATAATATTCCAGTTAATTGTTAAATTAGTTGTCATCACTAATACACAGGTGATAATATTCCAGTTAATTGTTAAATTAGATGTCATCACTAATACACAGGTGATAATATTCCAGTTAATTGTTAAATTAGATGTCATCACTGATACACAGGGGATAATATTCCAGTTAATTGTTAAATTAGATGTCATCACTAATACACAGGTGATAATATTCCAGTTAATTGTTAAATTAGATGTCATCACTAATACACAGGGGATAATTATCCAGTTAATTGTTAAATTAGATGTCATCACTAATACACATGGGATAATATTCCAGTTAATTGTTAAATTAGATATCATCACTAATACACAGGGGATAATATTCCAGTTAATTGTTAAATTAGATGTCATCACTAATAATCAGGTGATAATATTCCAGTAAATTGTTAAATTAGATGTCATCACTAATACACAGGTGATAATATTCCAGTTAATTGTTAAATTAGATGTCATCACTAATACACAGGGGATAATATTCCAGTTAATTGTTAAATTAGATGTCATCACTAATATACAGGTGATAATATTCCAGTTAATTGCTAAATTAGATGTCATCACTAATACACAGGTGATAATATTCCAGTTAATTGTTAAATTAGATGTCATCACTAATACACAGGTGATAATATTCCAGTTAATTGTTCAATTAGATGTCATCACTGATACACAGGGGATAATATTCCAGTTAATTGTTAAATTAGATGTCATCACTGATACACAGGTGATAATATTCCAGTTAATTGTTAAATTAGATGTCATCACTAATACACAGGTGATAATATTCCAGTTAATTGTTAAATTAGATGTCATCACTAATACACAGGGGATAATATTCCAGTTAATTGTTAAATTAGATGTCATCACTAATACACAGGGGATAATATTCCAATTAATTGTTAAATTAGATGTCCTCACTAATACACAGGGGATAATATTCCAGTTAATTGTTAAATTAGATGTCATCACTAATACACAGGTGATAATATTCCAGTTAATTGTTAAATTAGATGTCATCACTAATACACAGGTGATAATATTCCAGTTAATTGTTAAATTAGATGTCATCACTAATACACAGGGGATAATATTCCAGTTAATTGTTAAATTAGATGTCATCACGAATACGCAGGTGATAATATTCCGGTTAATTGTTAAATTAGATATCATCACTAATACACAGGTGATAATATTCCAGTTAATTGTTAAACTAGATGTCATCACTAATACACAGGTGATAATATTCCAGTTAATTGTTAAATTAGATGTCATCACTAATACACAGGGGATAATATTCCAGTTAATTGTTAAATTAGGTGTCATCACTAATACACAGGGTATAATATTCCAGTTAATTGTTAAATTAGTTGTCATCACTAATACACAGGTGATAATATTCCAGTTAATTGTTAAATTAGATGTCATCACTAATACACAGGTGATAATATTCCAGTTAATTGTTAAATTAGATGTCATCACTAATACACAGGGGATAATATTCCAGTTAATTGTTAAATTAGATGTCATCACGAATACGCAGGTGATAATATTCCGGTTAATTGTTAAATTAGATATCATCACTAATACACAGGTCATAATATTCCAGTTAATTGTTAAATTAGATGTCATCACTGATACACAGGGGATAATATTCCGGTTAATTGTTAAATTAGATGTCATCACTGATACACAGGTGATAATATTCCAGTTAATTGTTAAATTCGATGTCATCACTAATACACAGGTGATAATATTCCAGTTAATTGTTAAATTAGATGTCATCACTAATACACAGGGGATAATATTCCAGTTAATTGTTAAATTAGATGTCATCACTAATACACAGGTGATAATATTCCAGTTAATTGTTAAATTAGATATCATCACTAATACACACGGGATAATATTCCAGTTAATTGTTAAATTAGATGTCATCACTAATACACAGGGGATAATATTACGGTTAATTGTTAAATTAGATATCATCACTAATACACAGGGGATAATATTCCAGTTAATTGTTAAATCAGATGTCATCACTGATACACAGCGGATAATATTCCAGTTAATTGTTAAATTAGATGTCATCACTAATACACAGCTGATAATATTCCAGTTAATAGTTAAATTAGATATCATCACTAATACACAGGTGATAATATTCCAGTTAATTGTTAAATTAGATGTCATCACTAATGCACAGGTGATAATATTCCAGTTAATTGTTAAATTAGATGTCATCACTAATACACAGGTGATAATATTCCAGTTAATTGTTAAATTAGATGTCATCACTAATACACAGGGGATAATATTCCAGTTAATTGTTAAATTAGATGTCATCACTAATACACAGGTGATAATATTCCAGTGAATTGCTAAATTAGATGTCATCACTAATACACAGGTGATAATATTCCAGTTAATTGTTAAATTAGATGTCATCACTAATACACAGGTGATAATATTCCAGTTAATTGTTCAATTAGATGTCATCACTGATAAACAGGGGATAATATTCCAGTTAATTGTTAAATTAGATGTCATCACTGATACACAGGTGATAATATTCCAGTTAATTGTTAAATTAGATGTCATCACTATTACACAGGGGATAATATTCCAGATAATTGTTAAATTAGATATCATCACACATACACAGGTGATAATATTCCAGTTAATTGTTAAATTAGATGTCATCACTAATACACAGGGGATAATATTCCAATTAATTGTTAAATTAGATGTCCTCACTAATACACAGGGGATAATATTCCAGTTAATTGTTAAATTAGATGTCATCACTAATACACAGGGGATAATATTCCAGTTAATTGTTAAATTAGATGTCATCACTAATACACAGGGGATAATATTCCAGTGAATTGTTAAATTAGATGTCATCACGAATACGCAGGTGATAATATTCCGGTTAATTGTTAAATTAGATATAATCACTAATACACAGGTGATAATATTCCAGTTAATTGTTAAATTAGATATCATCACTAATACACAGGTGATAATATTCCAGTTAATTGTTAAATTAGATATCATCACTGATACACAGGTGATAATATTCCAGTTAATTGTTAAATTAGATATCATCACTAATACATAGGTGATAATATTCCAGTTAATTGTTAAATTAGATATCATCACTAATACACAGGGGATAATATTCCAGTTAATTGTTAAATTAGATGTCATCACTAATACACAGGGGATAATATTCCGGTTAATTGTTAAATTAGATATCATCACTAATACACAGGGGATAATATTCCAGTTAATTGTTAAATTAGATATCATCACTAATACACAGGTGATAATATTCCAGTTAATTGTTAAATTAGATGTCATCAGTAATACACAGGTGATAATATTCCAGTTAATTGTTAAATTAGATGTCATCACTAATACACAGCTGATAATATTCCAGTTAATTGTTCAATTAGATGTCATCACTAATACACAGGTGATAATATTCCAGTTAATTGTTAAATTAGATGTCATCACTAATACACAGGTGATAATATTCCAGTTAATTGTTAAATTAGATGTCATCATTAATACACAGGTGATAATATTCCAGTTAATTGTTAAATTAGATGTCATCACTAATACACAGGTGATAATATTCCAGTTAATTGTTAAATTAGATGTCATCACTAATACACAGGGGATAATATTCCAGTTAATTGTTAAATTAGATGTCATCACTAATACACAGGTGATAATATTCCAATTAATTGCTAAATTAGACGTCATCACTAATACACAGGTGATAATATTCCAGTTAATTGTTCAATTAGATGTCATCACTAATACACAGGTGATAATATTCCAGTTAATTGTTCAATTAGATGTCATCACTGATACACAGGGGATAATATTCCAGTTAATTGTTAAATTAGATGTCATCACTGATACACAGGTGATAATATTCCAGTTAATTGTTAAATTAGATGTCATCACTAATACACAGGTGAAAATATTCCAGTTAATTGTTAAATTAGATGTCATCACTAATACACAGGGGATAATATTCCAGTTAATTGTTAAATTAGATATCATCACTCATACACAGGTGATAATATTCCAGTTAATTGTTAAATTAGATATCATCACTAATACACAGGTGATAATATTCCAGTTAATTGTTAAATTAGATGTCATCACTAATACACAGGTGATAATATTCCAGTTAATTGTTCAATTAGATATCATCACTACTACACAGGTGATAATATTCCAGTTAATTGTTAAATTAGATATCATCACTAATACATAGGTGATAATATTCCAGTTAATTGGTAAATTAGATATCATCACTAATACACAGGGGATAATATTCCAGTTAATTGTTAAATTAGATGTCATCACTAATACACAGGGGATAATATTCCGGTTAATTGTTAAATTAGATATCATCACTAATACACAGGGGATAATATTCCAGTTAATTGTTAAATTAGATATCATCACTAATACACAGGTGATAATATTCCAGTTAATTGCTAAATTAGATGTCATCAGTAATACACAGATGATAATATTCCAGTTAATTGTTAAATTAGATGTCATCACTAATACTCAGCTGATAATATTCCAGTTAATTGTTCAATTAGATGTCATCACTAATACACAGGTGATAATATTCCAGTTAATTGTTAAATTAGATGTCATCACTAATACACAGGTGATAATATTCCAGTTAATTGTTAAATTAGATGTCATCACTAATGCACAGGTGATAATATTCCAGTTAATTGTTAAATTAGATGTCATCACTAATACACAGGTGATAATATTCCAGTTAATTGTTAAATTAGATGTCATCACTAATACACAGGGGATAATATTCCAGTTAATTGTTAAATTAGATGTCATCACTAATACACAGGTGATAATATTCCAGTTAATTGCTAAATTAGATGCCATCACTAATACACAGGTGATAATATTCCAGTTAATTGTTAAATTAGATGTCATCACTAATACACAGGTGATAATATTCCAGTTAATTGTTCAATTAGATGTCATCACTGATACACAGGGGATAATATTCCAGTTAATTGTTAAATTAGATGTCATCACTAATACACAGGGGATAATATTCCAGTTAATTGTTAAATTAGATATCATCACTCATACACAGGTGATAATATTCCAGTTAATTGTTAAATTAGATGTCATCACTAATACACAGGGGATAATATTCCAATTAATTGTTAAATTAGATGTCCTCACTAATACACAGGGGATAATATTCCAGTTAATTGTTAAATTAGATGTCATCACTAATACACAGGGGATAATATTCCAGTTAATTGTTAAATTAGATGTCATCAGTAATACACAGACGATACCATTCCAGTTAATTGTTAAATTAGATGTCATCACTAATACACAGGGGATAATATACCAGTGAATTGTTAAATTAGATGTCATCACGAATATGCAGGTGATAATATTCCGGTTAATTGTTAAATTAGATATCATCACTAATACACAGGTGATAATATTCCAGTCAATTGTTAAATTAGATGTCATCACTAATACACAGGGGATAATATTCCAGTTAATTGTTAAATTAGATGTCATCACTAATACACAGGGGATAATATTCCAGTTAATTGTTAAATTAGTTGTCATCACTAATACACAGGTGATAATATTCCAGTTAATTGTTAAATTAGATGTCATCACTAATACACAGGTGATAATATTCCAGTTAATTGTTAAATTAGATGTCATCACTAATACACAGGGGATAATATTCCAGTTAATTGTGAAATTAGATGTCATCACGAATACGCAGGTGATAATATTCCGGTTAATTGTTAAATTAGATATCATCACTAATACACAGGTCATAATATTCCAGTTAATTGTTAAATTAGATGTCATCACAAATACACAGGTGATAATATTCCGGTTAATTGTTAAATTAGATGTCATCACTAATACACAGGTGATAATATTCCAGTTAATTGCTAAATTAGATGTCATCACTAATACACAGGTGATAATATTCCAGATAATTGTTAAATTAGATGTCATCACTAATACACAGGTGATAATATTCCAGTTAATTGTTCAATTAGATGTCATCACTGATACACAGGGGATAATATTCCAGTTAATTGTTAAATTAGATGTCATCACTAATACACAGGTGATAATATTCCAGTTAATTGTTAAATTCGATGTCATCACTAATACACAGGTGATAATATTCCAGTTAATTGTTAAATTAGATGTCATCACGAATATACAGGGGATAATATTCCAGTTAATTGTTAAATTAGATGTCATCACTAATACACAGGTGATAATATTCCAGTTAATTGTTAAATTAGATATCATCACTAATACACAGTTGATAATATTCCAGTTAATTGTTAAATTAGATATCATCACTAATACACAGGTGATAATATTCCAGTTAATTATTAAATTAGATATCATCACTAATACATAGGTGATAATATTCCAGTAAATTGTTAAATTAGATATCATCACTAATACACAGGGGATAATATTCCAGTTAATTGTTAAAATAGATGTCATCACTAATACACAGGGGATAATATTCCGGTTAATTGTTAAATTAGATATCATCACTAGTACACAGGGGATAATATTCCAGTTAATTGTTAAATTAGATATCATCACTAATACACAGGTGATAATATTCCAGTTAATTGTTAAATTAGATGTCATCAGTAATACACAGATGATAATATTCCAGTTAATTGTTAAATTAGATGTCATCACTAATACACAGCTGATAATATTCCAGTTAATTGTTCAATTAGATGTCATCACTAATACACAGGTGATAATATTCCAGTTAATTGTTAAATTAGATGTCATCACTAATACACAGGTGATAATATTCCAGTTAATTGTTAAATTAGATGTCATCACTAATACACAGGTGATAATATTCCAGTTAATTGTTAAATTAGATGTCATCACTAATACACAGGTGATAATATTCCAGTTAATTGTTAAATTAGATGTCATCACTAATACACAGGGGATAATATTCCAGTTAATTGTTAAATTAGATGTCATCACTAATACACAGGGGGTAATATTCCAGTGAATTGTTAAATTAGATATCATCACTAATACACAGGTGATAATATTCCACTTAATTGTTAAATTAGATGTCATCACTAATACACAGGTGATAATATTCCAGTAAATTGTTAAATTAGATGTCATCACTAATGCACAGGTGATAATATTCCAGTTAATTGTTAAACTAGATGTAATCACTAATACGCAGGGGTTAATACTCCAGTTAATTGTTAAATTAGGTGTCATCACGAATACGCAGGTGATAATATTCCGGTTAATTGTTAAATTAGATATCATCACTAATACACAGGTGATAACATTCCAGTTAATTGTTAAATTAGATGTCATCACTAATACACAGGTGATAATATTCCAGTTAATTGCTAAATTAGATGTCATCACTAATACACAGGTGATAATATTCCAGTTAATTGTTAAATTCGATGTCATCACTAATACACAGGGGATAATATTCCAGTTAATTGTTAAATTAGATGTCATCACTAATACACAGGGGATAATATTCCAGTTAATTGTTAAATTAGATATCATCACTAATACACAGGTGATAATATTCCAGTTAATTGTTAAATTAGATATCATCACTGATACACAGGTGATAATATTTCAGTTAATTGTTAAATTAGATATCATCACTAATACATAGGTGATAATATTCCAGTTAATTGTTAAATTAGATATCATCACTAATACACAGGGGATAATATTCCAGTTAATTGTTAAATTAGATGTCATCACTAATACACAGGGGATAATATTCCGGTTAATTGTTAAATTAGATATCATCACTAATACACAGGGGATAATATTCCAGTTAATTGTTAAATTAGATATCATCACTAATACACAGGTGATAATATTCCAGTTAATTGTCAAATTAGATGTCATCAGTAATACACAGATGATAATATTCCAGTTAATTGTTAAATTAGATGTCATCACTAATACACAGCTGATAATATTCCAGTTAATTGTTCAATTAGATGTCATCACTAATACACAGGTGATAATATTCCAGTTAATTGTTAAATTAGATGTCATCACTAATACACAGGTGATAATATTCCAGTTAATTGTTAAATTAGATGTCGTCACTAATACACAGGTGATAATATTCCAGTTAATTGTTAAATTAGATGTCATCACTAATACACAGGTGATAATATTCCAGTTAATTGTTAAATTAGATGTCATCACTAATACACAGGGGATAATATTCCAGTTAATTGTTAAATTAGATGTCATCACTAATACACAGGTGATAATATTCCAGTTAATTGCTAAATTAGACGTCATCACTAATAAACAGGTGATAATATTCCAGTTAATTGTTAAATTAGATGTCATCACTAATACACAGGTGATAATATTCCAGTTAATTGTTCAATTAGATGTCATCACTGATACACAGGGGATAATATTCCAGTTAATTGTTAAATTAGATGTCATCACTGATACACAGGTGATAATATTCCAGTTAATTGTTAAATTAGATATCATCACTAATACACAGGTGATAATATTCTAGTTAATTGTTAAATTAGATATCATCACTGATACACAGGTGATAATATTCCAGTTAATTGTTAAATTAGATATCATCACTAATACATAGGTGATAATATTCCAGTTAATTGTTAAATTAGATATCATCACTAATACACAGGGGATAATATTCCAGTTAATTGTTAAATTAGATGTCATCACTAATACACAGGGGATAATATTCCGGTTAATTGTTAAATTAGATATCATCACTAATACACAGGGGATAATATTCCAGTTAATTGTTAAATTAGATATCATCACTAATACACAGGTGATAATATTCCAGTTAATTGTTAAATTAGATGTCATCAGTAATACACAGATGATAATATTCCAGTTAATTGTTAAATTAGATGTCATCACTAATACACAGCTGATAATATTCCAGTTAATTGTTCAATTAGATGTCATCACTAATACACAGGTGATAATATTCCAGTTAATTGTTAAATTAGATGTCATCACTAATACACAGGTGATAATATTCCAGTTAATTGTTAAATTAGATGTCATCACTAATACACAGGTGATAATATTCCAGTTAATTGTTAAATTAGATGTCATCACTAATACACAGGTGATAATATTCCAGTTAATTGTTAAATTAGATGTCATCACTAATACACAGGGGATAATATTCCAGTTAATTGTTAAATTAGATGTCATCACTAATACACAGGTGATAATATTCCAGTTAATTGCTAAATTAGACGTCATCACTAATAAACAGGTGATAATATTCCAGTTAATTGTTAAATTAGATGTCATCACTAATACACAGGTGATAATATTCCAGTTAATTGTTCAATTAGATGTCATCACTGATACACAGGGGATAATATTCCAGTTAATTGTTAAATTAGATGTCATCACTGATACACAGGTGATAATATTCCAGTTAATTGTTAAATTAGATATCATCACTAATACACAGGTGATAATATTCTAGTTAATTGTTAAATTAGATATCATCACTGATACACAGGTGATAATATTCCAGTTAATTGTTAAATTAGATATCATCACTAATACATAGGTGATAATATTCCAGTTAATTGTTAAATTAGATATCATCACTAATACACAGGGGATAATATTCCAGTTAATTGTTAAATTAGATGTCATCACTAATACACAGGGGATAATATTCCGGTTAATTGTTAAATTAGATATCATCACTAATACACAGGGGATAATATTCCAGTTAATTGTTAAATTAGATATCATCACTAATACACAGGTGATAATATTCCAGTTAATTGTTAAATTAGATGTCATCAGTAATACACAGATGATAATATTCCAGTTAATTGTTAAATTAGATGTCATCACTAATACACAGCTGATAATATTCCAGTTAATTGTTCAATTAGATGTCATCACTAATACACAGGTGATAATATTCCAGTTAATTGTTAAATTAGATGTCATCACTAATACACAGGTGATAATATTCCAGTTAATTGTTAAATTAGATGTCATCACTAATACACAGGTGATAATATTCCAGTTAATTGTTAAATTAGATGTCATCACTAATACACAGGTGATAATATTCCAGTTAATTGTTAAATTAGATGTCATCACTAATACACAGGTGATAATATTCCAGTTAATTGTTCAATTAGATGTCATCACTGATACACAGGGGATAATATTCCAGTTAATTGTTAAATTAGATGTCATCACTGATACACAGGTGATAATATTCCAGTTAATTGTTAAATTAGATATCATCACTAATACACAGGTGATAATATTCTAGTTAATTGTTAAATTAGATATCATCACTGATACACAGGTGATAATATTCCAGTTAATTGTTAAATTAGATATCATCACTAATACATAGGTGATAATATTCCAGTTAATTGTTAAATTAGATATCATCACTAATACACAGGGGATAATATTCCAGTTAATTGTTAAATTAGATGTCATCACTAATACACAGGGGATAATATTCCGGTTAATTGTTAAATTAGATATCATCACTAATACACAGGGGATAATATTCCAGTTAATTGTTAAATTAGATATCATCACTAATACACAGGTGATAATATTCCAGTTAATTGTTAAATTAGATGTCATCAGTAATACACAGATGATAATATTCCAGTTAATTGTTAAATTAGATGTCATCACTAATACACAGCTGATAATATTCCAGTTAATTGTTCAATTAGATGTCATCACTAATACACAGGTGATAATATTCCAGTTAATTGTTAAATTAGATGTCATCACTAATACACAGGTGATAATATTCCAGTTAATTGTTAAATTAGATGTCATCACTAATACACAGGTGATAATATTCCAGTTAATTGTTAAATTAGATGTCATCACTAATACACAGGTGATAATATTCCAGTTAATTGTTAAATTAGATGTCATCACTAATACACAGGTGATAATATTCCAGTTAATTGCTAAATTAGACGTCATCACTAATACACAGGTGATAATATTCCAGTTAATTGTTAAATTAGATGTCATCACTAATGCACAGGTGATAATATTCCAGTTAATTGTTCAATTAGATGTCATCACTGATACACAGGGGATAATATTCCAGTTAATTGTTAAATTAGATGTCATCACTGATACACAGGTGATAATATTCCAGTTAATTGTTAAATTAGATGTCATCACTAATACACAGGTGAAAATATTCCAGTTAATTGTTAAATTAGATGTCATCACTAATACACAGGGGATAATATTCCAGTTAATTGTTAAATTAGATATCATCACTCATACACAGGTGATAATATTCCAGTTAATTGTTAAATTAGATATCATCACTAATACACAGGTGATAATATTCCAGTTAATTGTTAACTTAGATATCATCACTACTACACAGGTGATAATATTCCAGTTAATTGTTAAATTAGATATCATCACTAATACATAGGTGATAATATTCCAGTTAATTGTTAAATTAGATATCATCACTAATACACAGGGGATAATATTCCAGTTAATTGTTAAATTAGATGTCATCACTAATACACAGGGGATAATATTCCGGTTAATTGTTAAATTAGATATCATCACTAATACACAGGGGATAATATTCCAGTTAATTGTTAAATTAGATATCATCACTAATACACAGGTGATAATATTCCAGTTAATTGTTAAATTAGATGTCATCAGTAATAAACAGATGATAATATTCCAGTTAATTGTTAAATTAGATGTCATCACTAATACACAGCTGATAATATTCCAGTTAATTGTTCAATTAGATGTCATCACTAATACACAGGTGATAATATTCCAGTTAATTGTTAAATTAGATGTCATCACTAATACACAGGTGATAATATTCCAGTTAATTGTTAAATTAGATGTCATCACTAATGCACAGGTGATAATATTCCAGTTAATTGTTAAATTAGATGTCATCACTAATACACAGGTGATAATATTCCAGTTAATTGTTAAATTAGATGTCATCACTAATACACAGGGGATAATATTCCAGTTAATTGTTAAATTAGATGTCATCACTAATACACAGGTGATAATAACCAGTTAATTGCTAAATTAGATGCCATCACTAATACACAGGTGATAATATTCCAGTTAATTGTTAAATTAGATGTCATCACTAATACACAGGTGATAATATTCCAGTTAATTGTTCAATTAGATGTCATCACTAATACACAGGGGATAATATTCCAGTTAATTGTTAAATTAGATGTCATCACCAATACACAGGTGATAATATTCCAGTTAATTGTTAAATTAGATATCATCACTCATACACAGGTGATAATATTCCAGTTAATTGTTAAATTAGATGTCATCACTAATACACAGGGGATAATATTCCAATTAATTGTTAAATTAGATGTCCTCACTAATACACAGGGGATAATATTCCAGTTAATTGTTAAATTAGATGTCATCACTAATACACAGGGGATAATATTCCAGTTAATTGTTAAATTAGATGTCATCAGTAATACACAGATGATACCATTCCAGTTAATTGTAAAATTAGATGTCATCACTAATACACAGGGGATAATATACCAGTGAATTGTTAAATTAGATGTCATCACGAATATGCAGGTGATAATATTCCGGTTAATTGTTAAATTAGATATCATCACTAATACACAGGGGATAATATTCCAGTGAATTGTTAAATTAGATATCATCACTAATACACAGGGGATAATATTCCAGTTAATTGTTAAATTAGATGTCATCAATAATACACAGGTGATAATATTCCAGTTAATTGTTAAATTAGATGTCATCACTAATACACAGGGGATAATATTCCAGTGAATTGTTAAATTAGATATCATCACTAATACACAGGTGATAATATTCCAGTTAATTGTTAAATTAGATATCATCACTAATACACAGGTGATAATATTCCAGTTAATTGTTAAATTAGATATCATCACTAATACACAGGGGATAATATTCCAGTTAATTGTTAAATTAGATGTCATCACTGATACACAGGTGATAATATTCCAGTTAATTGTTAAATTCGATGTCATCACTAATACACAGGTGATAATATTCCAGTTAATTGTTAAATTAGATGTCATCACTAATACACAGGGGATAATATTCCAGTTAATTGTTAAATTAGATGTCATCACTAATACACAGGTGATAATATTCCAGTTAATTGTTAAATTAGATGTCATCACTAATACACAGGTGATAATATTCCAGTTAATTGTTAAATTAGATATCATCACTAATACATAGGTGATAATATTCCAGTTAATTGTTAAATTAGATATCATCACTAATACACAGGGGATAATATTCCAGTTAATTGTTAAATTAGATGTCATCACTAATACACAGGGGATAATATTCCGGTTAATTGTTAAATTAGATATCATCACTAATACACAGGGGATAATATTCCAGTTAATTGTTAAATTAGATGTCATCACTAATACACAGCTGATAATATTCCAGTTAATTGTTAAATTAGATGTCATCACTAATACACTGGTGATAATATTCCAGTTAATTGTTAAATTAGATGTCATCACTAATACACAGGTGATAATATTCCAGTTAATTGTTCAATTAGATGTCATCACTAATACACAGGTGATAATATTCCAGTTAATTGTTAAATTAGATGTCATCACTAATACACAGGTGATAATATTCCAGTTAATTGTTAAATTAGATGTCATCACTAATACACAGGGGATAATATTCCAGTTAATTGTTAAATTGGATGTCATCACTAATACACAGGTGATAATATTCCAGTTAATTGCTGAATTAGATGTCATCACTAATACACAGGTGATAATATTCCAGTTAATTGTTAAATTAGATGTCATCACTAATACACAGGTGATAATATTCCAGTTAATTGTTCAATTAGATGTCATCACTGATACACAGGGGATAATATTCCAGTTAATTGTTAAATTAGATGTCATCACTGATACACAGGTGATAATATTCCAGTTAATTGTTAAATTAGATGTCATCACTCATACACAGGTGATAATATTCCAGTTAATTGTTAAATTAGATGTCATATGTAATACACAGGGGATAATATTCCAGTTAATTGTTAAATTAGATATCATCACTAATACACAGGTGATAATATTCCAGTTAATTGTTAAATTAGATGTCATCACTAATACACAGGGGATAATACTCCAATTAATTGTTAAATTAGATGTCCTCACGAATACACAGGGGATAATATTCCAGTTAATTGTTAAATTAGATGTCATCACTAATGCACTGGTGATAATATTCCAGTTAATTGTTAAATTAGATGTAATCACTAATACACAGGGGATAATATTCCAGTTAATTGTTAAATTAGATGTCATCACGAATACGCAGGTGATAATATTCCGGTTAATTGTTAAATTAGATATCATCACTAATACACAGGTGATAATATTCCAGTTAATTGTTAAATTAGATGTCATCACTAATACACAGGTGATAATATTCCAGTTAATTGTTAAATTAGATGTCATCACTAATACACAGGTGATAATATTCCAGTTAATTGTTAAATTAGATGTCATCACTAATACACAGGGGATAATATTCCAGTTAATTGTTAAATTAGATGTCATCACTAATACACAGGGGATAATATTCCAGTTAATTGTTAAATTAGATGTCATCACTAATACACAGGTGATAATATTCCAGTTAATTGTTAAATTAGATGTCATCACCAATACACAGGTGATAATATTCCAGTTAATTGTTAAATTAGATGTCATCACTAATACACAGGTGATAATATTCCAGTTAATTGCTAAATTAGATGTCATCACTAATACACAGGTGATAATATTCCAGTTAATTGTTAAATTAGATGTCATCACTAATACACAGGTGATAATATTCCAGTTAATTGTTCAATTAGATGTCATCACTGATACACAGGGGATAATATTCCAGTTAATTGTTAAATTAGATGTCATCACTGATGCACAGGTGATAATATTCCAGTTAATTGTTAAATTCGATGTCATCACTAATACACAGGTGATAATATTCCAGTTAATTGTTAAATTAGATGTCATCACTAATACACAGGGGATAATATTCCAGTTAATTGTTAAATTAGATGTCATCACTAATGCACAGGGGATAATATTCCAGTTAATTGTTAAATTAGATATCATCACTAATACACAGGTGATAATATTCCAGTTAATTGTTAAATTAGATGTCATCAGTAATACACAGGGGATAATATTCCAGTGAATTGTTAAATTAGATATCATCACTAATACACAGGTGATAATATTCCAGTTAATTGTTAAATTAGATATCATCACTAATACATAGGTGATAATATTCCAGTTAATTGTTAAATTAGATATCATCACTAATACACAGGGGATAATATTCCAGTTAATTGTTAAATAAGATATCCTCACTAATACACAGGTGATAATATTCCAGTTAATTGTTAAATTAGATATCATCACTAATACACAGGTGATAATATTCCAGTTAATTGTTAAATTAGATATCATCACTCATACACAGGTGATAATATTCCAGTTAATTGTTAAATTAGATGTCATCACTAATACACAGGTGATAATATTCCAGTAAATTGTTAAATTAGATATCATCACGAATACGCAGGTGATAATATTCTGGTTAATTGTTAAATTAGATATCATCACTAATACACAGGTGATAATATTCCAGTTAATTGTTAAATTAGATGTCATCACTAATACACAGGTGATAATATTCCAGTTAATTGTTAAATTGGATGTCATCACTAATACACAGGTGATAATATTCCAGTTCATTGTTAAAATAGATGTCATCACTAATACACAGGGGATAATATTCCAGTTAATTGTTAAATTAGATGTCATCACTAATACACAGGTGATAATATTCCGGTTAATTGTTAAATTAGATGTCATCACTAATACACAGGTGATAATATTCCAGTTAATTGTTAAATTAGATGTCATCACTAATACACAGGTGATAATATTCCAGTTAATTGTTAAATTAGATGTCATCACTAATACACAGGGGATAATATTCCAGTTAATTGTTAAATTAGATGTCATCACTAATACACAGGTGATAATATTCCAGTTAATTGTTAAATTAGATGTCATCACTCATACACAGGTGATAATATTCCAGTTAATTGTTAAATTAGATGTCATCTGTAATACACAGGGGATAATATTCCAGTTAATTGTTAAATTAGATATCATCACTAATACACAGGTGATAATATTCCAGTTAATTGTTAAATTAGATGTCATCACTAATACACAGGGGATAATATTCCAATTAATTGTTAAATTAGATGTCCTCACGAATACACAGGGGATAATATTCCAGTTAATTGTTAAATTAGATGTCATCACTAATACACAGGGGATAATATTCCAGTTAATTGTTAAATTAGATGTCATCAGTAATACACAGATGATACTATTCCAGTTAATTGTTAAATTAGATGTCATCAGTAATACACAGGTGATAATATTCCAGTTAATTGTTAAATTAGATATCATCACTAATACACAGGTGATAATATTCCAGTTAATTGTTAAATTAGATGTCATCACTAATACACAGGTGATAATATTCCAGTAAATTGTTAAATTAGATGTCATCACTAATGCACGGGTGATAATATTCCAGTTAATTGTTAAATTAGATGTAATCACTAATACACAGGGGATAATATTCCAGTTAATTGTTAAATTAGATGTCATCACGAATACGCAGGTGATAATATTCCGGTTAATTGTTAAATTAGATATCATCACTAATACACAGGTGATAATATTCCAGTTAATTGTTAAATTAGATGTCATCACTAATACACAGGAGATAATATTCCAGTTAATTGTTAAATTAGATGTCATCACTAATACACAGGTGATAATATTCCAGTTAATTGTTAAATTAGATGTCATCACTAATACACAGGGGATAATATTCCAGTTAATTGTTAAATTAGATGTCATCACTAATACACAGGGGATAATATTCCAGTTAATTGTTAAATTAGATGTCATCACTAATACACAGGTGATAATATTCCAGTTAATTGTTAAATTAGATGTCATCACCAATACACAGGTGATAATATTCCAGTTAATTGTTAAATTAGATGTCATCACTAATACACAGGTGATAATATTCCAGTTAATTGCTAAATTAGATGTCATCACTAATACACAGGTGATAATATTCCAGTTAATTGTTAAATTAGATGTCATCACTAATACACAGGTGATAATATTCCAGTTAATTGTTCAATTAGATGTCATCACTGATACACAGGGGATAATATTCCAGTTAATTGTTAAATTAGATGTCATCACTGATGCACAGGTGATAATATTCCAGTTAATTGTTAAATTCGATGTCATCACTAATACACAGATGATAATATTCCAGTTAATTGTTAAATTAGATGTCATCACTAATACACAGGGGATAATATTCCAGTTAATTGTTAAATTAGATGTCATCACTAATGCACAGGGGATAATATTCCAGTTAATTGTTAAATTAGATATCATCACTAATACACAGGTGATAATATTCCAGTTAATTGTTAAATTAGATGTCATCAGTAATACACAGGGGATAATATTCCAGTGAATTGTTAAATTAGATATCATCACTAATACACAGGTGATAATATTCCAGTTAATTGTTAAATTAGATATCATCACTAATACATAGGTGATAATATTCCAGTTAATTGTTAAATTAGATATCATCACTAATACACAGGTGATAATATTCCAGTTAATTGTTAAATAAGATATCCTCACTAATACACAGGTGATAATATTCCAGTTAATTGTTAAATTAGATATCATCACTAATACACAGGTGATAATATTCCAGTTAATTGTTAAATTAGATATCATCACTCATACACAGGTGATAATATTCCAGTTAATTGTTAAATTAGATGTCATCACTAATACACAGGTGATAATATTCCAGTAAATTGTTAAATTAGATATCATCACGAATACGCAGGTGATAATATTCTGGTTAATTGTTAAATTAGATATCATCACTAATACACAGGTGATAATATTCCAGTTAATTGTTAAATTGGATGTCATCACTAATACACAGGTGATAATATTCCAGTTCATTGTTAAAATAGATGTCATCACTAATACACAGGGGATAATATTCCAGTTAATTGTTAAATTAGATGTCATCACTAATACACAGGTGATAATATTCCAGTTAATTGTTAAATTAGATGTCATCACTAATACACAGGGGATAATATTCCAGTTAATTGTTAAATTAGATGTCATCACTAATACACAGGTGATAATATTCCAGTTAATTGCTAAATTAGATGTCATCACTAATACACAGGTGAAATATTCCAGTTAATTGTTAAATTAGATGTCATCACTAATACACAGGTGATAATATTCCAGTTAATTGTTCAATTAGATGTCATCACTGATACACAGGGGATAATATTCCAGTTAATTGTTAAATTAGATGTCATCACTAATACACAGGTGATAATATTCCAGTTAATTGTTAAATTAGATGTCATCACTAATACACAGGTGATAATATTCCAGTTAATTGTTAAATTAGATGTCATCACTAATACACAGGGGATAATATTCCAGTTAATTGTTAAATTAGATGTCATCCCTAATACACAGGTGATAATATTCCAGTTAATTGTTAAATTAGATATCATCACTAATACACAGGTGATAATATTCCAGTTAATTGTTAAATTAGATATCATCACTAATACACAGGTGATAATATTCCAGTTAATCGTTAAATTAGATGTCATCACAAATACACAGGTGATAATATTCCAGTTAATTGTTAAATTAGATGTCATCACTAATACACAGGTGATAATATTCCAGTTAATTGTTAAATTAGATGTCATCACTAATACACAGGTGATAATATTCCAGTTAATAGTTAAATTAGATGTCATCACTAATACACAGGGGATAATATTCCGGATAATTGTTAAATTAGATGTCATCACTAATACACAGGTGATAATATTCCAGTTAATTGTTAAATTAGATGTCATCACTAATACACAGGTGATAATATTCCAGTAAATTGTTAAATTAGATATCATCACGAATACGCAGGTGATAATATTCTGGTTAATTGTTAAATTAGATATCATCACTAATACACAGGTGATAATATTCCAGTTAATTGTTAAATTGGATGTCATCACTAATACACAGGTGATAATATTCCAGTTCATTGTTAAAATAGATGTCATCACTAATACACAGGGGATAATATTCCAGTTAATTGTTAAATTAGATGTCATCACTAATACACAGGTGATAATATTCCGGTTAATTGTTAAATTAGATGTCATCACTAATACACAGGTGATAATATTCCAGTTAATTGTTAAATTAGATGTCATCACTAATACACAGGTGATAATATTCCAGTTAATTGTTAAATTAGATGTCATCACTAATACACAGGGGATAATATTCCAGTTAATTGTTAATTTAGATGTCATCACTAATACACAGGTGATAATATTCCAGTTAATTGCTAAATTAGATGTCATCACTAATACACAGGTGATAATATTCCAGTTAATTGTTAAATTAGATGTCATCACTAATACACAGGTGATAATATTCCAGTTAATTGTTCAATTAGATGTCATCACTGATACACAGGGGATAATATTCCAGTTAATTGTTAAATTAGATGTCATCACTGATACACAGGTGATAATATTCCAGTTAATTGTTAATTTAGATGTCATCACTAATACACAGGTGATAATATTCCAGTTAATTGCTAAATTAGATGTCATCACTAATACACAGGTGATAATATTCCAGTTAATTGTTAAATTAGATGTCATCACTAATACACAGGTGATAATATTCCAGTTAATTGTTCAATTAGATGTCATCACTGATACACAGGTGATAATATTCCAGTTAATTGTTAAATTAGATGTCATCACTAATACACAGGTGATAATATTCCAGTTAATTGCTAAATTAGATGTCATCACTAATACACAGGTGATAATATTCCAGATAATTGTTAAATGAGATGTCATCACTAATACACAGGTGATAATATTCCAGTTAATTGTTCAATTAGATGTCATCACTGATACACAGGGGATAATATTCCAGTTAATTGTTAAATTAGATGTCATCACTGATGCACAGGTGATAATATTCCAGTTAATTGTTAAATTCGATGTCATCACTAATACACAGGTGATAATATTCCAGTTAATTGTTAAATTAGATGTCATCACTAATACACAGGGGATAATATTCCAGTTAATTGTTAAATTAGATGTCATCACTAATGCACAGGGGATAATAT
The DNA here is from genome assembly GCF_036365525.1 of Heterodontus francisci. Lineage (NCBI taxonomy): Eukaryota > Metazoa > Chordata > Chondrichthyes > Heterodontiformes > Heterodontidae > Heterodontus > Heterodontus francisci. The sequence continues at coordinate 3,243,755 of NW_027142345.1, forward strand.
TCCAGTTAATTGTTAAATTAGATATCATCACTAATACACAGGTGATAATATTCCAGTTAATTTTTAAATTAGATGTCATCACTAATACACAGGGGATAATATCCCAGTTAATTGTTAAATTAGATATCATCACTAATACACAGGTGATAATATTCCACTTAATTGTTAAATTAGATATCATCACTAATACACAGGTGATAATATTCCAGTTAATTGTTAAATTAGATGTCATCAGTAATACACAGGGGATAATATTCCAGTGAATTGTTAAATAAGATATCCTCACTAATACACAGGTGATAATATTCCAGTTAATTGTTAAATAAGATATCATCACTAATACACAGGGGATAATATTCCAGTTAATTGTTAAATAAGATATCCTCACTAATACACAGGTGATAATATTCCAGTTAATTGTTAAATTAGATATCATCACTAATACACAGGTGATAATATTCCAGTTAATTGTTAAATTAGATATCATCTCTCATACACAGGTGATAATATTCCAGTTAATTGTTAAATTAGATGTCATCACTAATACACAGGTGATAATATTCCAGTAAATAGTTAAATTAGATATCATCACGAATACGCAGGTGATAATATTCTGGTTAATTGTTAAATTAGATATCATCACTAATACACAGGTAATAATATTCAAGTTAATTGTTAAATTGGATGTCATCACTAATACACAGGTGATAATATTCCAGTTCATTGTTAAAATAGATGTCATCACTAATACACAGGGGATAATATTCCAGTTAATTGTTAAATTAGATGTCATCACTAATACACAGGTGATAATATTCCAGTTAATTGCTAAATTATATGTCATCACTAATACACAGGGCATAATATTCCAGTTAATTGTTAAATTAGATGTCATCACTAATACACAGGTGATAATATTCCAGTTAATTGCTAAATTAGATGTCATCACTAATACACAGGTGATAATATTCCAGTTAATTGTTAAATTAGATGTCATCACTAATACACAGGTGATAATATTCCAGTTAATTGTTCAATTAGATGTCATCACTGATACACAGGGGATAATATTCCAGTTAATAGTTAAATTATATGTCATCACTAATACACAGGGGATAATATTCCAGTTAATTGTTAAATTAGATGTCATCACTAATACACAGGGGATATTATTCCAGTTAATTGTTAAATTAGATATCATCACTAATACACAGGTGATAATATTCCAGTTAATTGTTAAATTAGATGTCATCAGTAATACACAGATGATAATATTCCAGTTAATTGTTAAATTAGATGTCATCACTAATACACAGGGGATAATATTCCAGTTAATTGTTAAATTAGATATCATCACTAATACACAGGTGATAATATTCCAGTTAATTGTTAAATTAGATGTCATCAGTAATACACAGATGATAATATTCCAGTTAATTGTTAAATTAGATGTCATCACAAATACACAGCTGATAATATTCCAGTTAATTGTTAAATTAGATGTCATCACTAATACACAGGTGATAATATTCCAGTTAATTGCTAAATTAGATGTCATCACTAATACACAGGTGATAATATTCCAGTTAATTGTTAAATTAGATGTCATCACTAATACACAGGTGATAATATTCCAGTTAATTGTTCAATTAGTTGTCATCACTGATACACAGGGGATAATATTCCAGTTAATAGTTAAATTATATGTCATCACTAATACACAGGGGATAATATTCCAGTTAATTGTTAAATTAGATGTCATCACTAATACACAGGGGATATTATTCCAGTTAATTGTTAAATTAGATATCATCACTAATACACAGGTGATAATATTCCAGTTAATTGTTAAGTTAGATGTCATCAGTAATACACAGATGATAATATTCCAGTTAATTGTTAAATTAGATGTCATCACTAATACACAGGGGATAATATTCCAGTTAATTGTTAAATTAGATATCATCACTAATACACAGGTGATAATATTCCAGTTAATTGTTAAATTAGATGTCATCAGTAATACACAGATGATAATATTCCAGTTAATTGTTAAATTAGATGTCATCACAAATACACAGCTGATAATATTCCAGTTAATTGTTAAATTAGATGTCATCACTAATACACAGGTGATAATATTCCAGTTAATTGTTAAATTAGATGTCATCACTAATACACAGGTGATAATATTCCAGTTAATTGTTAAATTAGATGTCATCACTAATACACAGGGGATAATATTCCAGTTAATTGTTAAATTAGATGTCATCCCTAATACACAGGTGATAATATTCCAGTTAATTGTTAAATTAGATATCATCACTAATACACAGGTGATAATATTCCAGTTAATTGTTAAATTAGATATCATCACTAATACACAGGTGATAATATTCCAGTTAATCGTTAAATTAGATGTCATCACAAATACACAGGTGATAATATTCCAGTTAATTGTTAAATTAGATGTCATCACTAATACACAGGTGATAATATTCCAGTTAATTGTTAAATTAGATGTCATCACTAATACACAGGTGATAATATTCCAGTTAATAGTTAAATTAGATGTCATCACTAATACACAGGGGATAATATTCCGGATAATTGTTAAATTAGATGTCATCACTAATACACAGGGGATAATATCCCAGTTAATTGTTAAATTAGATATCATCACTAATACACAGGTGATAATATTCCACTTAATTGTTAAATTAGATATCATCACTAATACACAGGGGATAATATTCCAGTTAATAGTTAAATTATATGTCATCACTAATACACAGGGGATAATATTCCAGTTAATTGTTAAATTAGATGTCATCACTAATACACAGGGGATATTATTCCAGTTAATTGTTAAATTAGATATCATCACTAATACACAGGTGATAATATTCCAGTTAATTGTTAAATTAGATGTCATCAGTAATACACAGATGATAATATTCCAGTTAATTGTTAAATTAGATGTCATCACTAATACACAGGGGATAATATTCCAGTTAATTGTTAAATTAGATATCATCACTAATACACAGGTGATAATATTCCAGTTAATTGTTAAATTCGATGTCATCAGTAATACACAGATGATAATATTCCAGTTAATTGTTAAATTAGATGTCATCACTAATACACAGCTGATAATATTCCAGTTAATTGTTAAATTAGATGTCATCACTAATACACAGGTGATAATATTCCAGTTAATTGTTAAATTAGATGTCATCACCAATACACAGGTGATAATATTCCAGTTAATTGTTAAATTAGATGTCATCACTAATACACAGGTGATAATATTCCAGTTAATTGCTAAATTAGATGTCATCACTAATACACAGGTGATAATATTCCAGTTAATTGTTAAATTAGATGTCATCACTCATACACAGGGGATAATATTCCAGTTAATTGTTAAATTAGATGTCATCACTAATACACAGGGGATAATATTCCAGTTAATTGTTAAATTAGATGTCATCACTAATACACAGGTGATAATATTCCAGTTAATTGTTAAATTAGATGTCATCACCAATACACAGGTGATAATATTCCAGTTAATTGTTAAATTAGATGTCATCACTAATACACAGGTGACAATATTCCAGTTAATTGCTAAATTAGATGTCATCACTAATACACAGGTGATAATATTCCAGATAATTGTTAAATGAGATGTCATCACTAATACACAGGTGATAATATTCCAGTTAATTGTTCAATTAGATGTCATCACTGATACACAGGGGATAATATTCCAGTTAATTGTTAAATTAGATGTCATCACTGATGCACAGGTGATAATATTCCAGTTAATTGTTAAATTCGATGTCATCACTAATACACAGGTGATAATATTCCAGCTAATTGTTAAATTAGATGTCATCACTAATACACAGGGGATAATATTCCAGTTAATTGTTAAATTAGATGTCATCACTAATGCACAGGGGATAATATTCCAGTTAATTGTTAAATTAGATATCATCACTAATACACAGGTGATAATATACCAGTTAATTTTTAAATTAGATGTCATCACTAATACACAGGGGATAATATCCCAGTTAATTGTTAAATTAGATATCATCACTAATACACAGGTGATAATATTCCACTTAATTGTTAAATTAGATATCATCACTAATACACAGGTGATAATATTCCAGTTAATTGTTAAATTAGATGTCATCAGTAATACACAGGGGATAATATTCCAGTGAATTGTTAAATAAGATATCCTCACTAATACACAGGTGATAATATTCCAGTTAATTGTTAAATAAGATATCATCACTAATACACAGGGGATAATATTCCAGTTAATTGTTAAATAAGATATCCTCACTAATACACAGGTGATAATATTCCAGTTAATTGTTAAATTAGATATCATCACTAATACACAGGTGATAATATTCCAGTTAATTGTTAAATTAGATATCATCTCTCATACACAGGTGATAATATTCCAGTTAATTGTTAAATTAGATGTCATCACTAATACACAGGTGATAATATTCCAGTAAATAGTTAAATTAGATATCATCACGAATACGCAGGTGATAATATTCTGGTTAATTGTTAAATTAGATATCATCAGTAATACACAGATGATAATATTCCAGTTAATTGTTAAATTAGATGTCATCACAAATACACAGCTGATAATATTCCAGTTAATTGTTAAATTAGATGTCATCACTAATACACAGGTGATAATATTCCAGTTAATTGTTAAATTAGATGTCATCACTAATACACAGGTGATAATATTCCAGTTAATTGTTAAATTAGATGTCATCACTAATACACAGGGGATAATATTCCAGTTAATTGTTAAATTAGATGTCATCCCTAATACACAGGTGATAATATTCCAGTTAATTGTTAAATTAGATATCATCACTAATACACAGGTGATAATATTCCAGTTAATTGTTAAATTAGATATCATCACTAATACACAGGTGATAATATTCCAGTTAATCGTTAAATTAGATGTCATCACAAATACACAGGTGATAATATTCCAGTTAATTGTTAAATTAGATGTCATCACTAATACACAGGTGATAATATTCCAGTTAATTGTTAAATTAGATGTCATCACTAATACACAGGTGATAATATTCCAGTTAATAGTTAAATTAGATGTCATCACTAATACACAGGGGATAATATTCCGGATAATTGTTAAATTAGATGTCATCACTAATACACAGGGGATAATATCCCAGTTAATTGTTAAATTAGATATCATCACTAATACACAGGTGATAATATTCCACTTAATTGTTAAATTAGATATCATCACTAATACACAGGGGATAATATTCCAGTTAATAGTTAAATTATATGTCATCACTAATACACAGGGGATAATATTCCAGTTAATTGTTAAATTAGATGTCATCACTAATACACAGGGGATATTATTCCAGTTAATTGTTAAATTAGATATCATCACTAATACACAGGTGATAATATTCCAGTTAATTGTTAAATTAGATGTCATCAGTAATACACAGATGATAATATTCCAGTTAATTGTTAAATTAGATGTCATCACTAATACACAGGGGATAATATTCCAGTTAATTGTTAAATTAGATATCATCACTAATACACAGGTGATAATATTCCAGTTAATTGTTAAATTCGATGTCATCAGTAATACACAGATGATAATATTCCAGTTAATTGTTAAATTAGATGTCATCACTAATACACAGCTGATAATATTCCAGTTAATTGTTAAATTAGATGTCATCACTAATACACAGGTGATAATATTCCAGTTAATTGTTAAATTAGATGTCATCACCAATACACAGGTGATAATATTCCAGTTAATTGTTAAATTAGATGTCATCACTAATACACAGGTGATAATATTCCAGTTAATTGCTAAATTAGATGTCATCACTAATACACAGGTGATAATATTCCAGTTAATTGTTAAATTAGATGTCATCACTCATACACAGGGGATAATATTCCAGTTAATTGTTAAATTAGATGTCATCACTAATACACAGGGGATAATATTCCAGTTAATTGTTAAATTAGATGTCATCACTAATACACAGGTGATAATATTCCAGTTAATTGTTAAATTAGATGTCATCACCAATACACAGGTGATAATATTCCAGTTAATTGTTAAATTAGATGTTATCACTAATACACAGGTGATAATATTCCAGTTAATTGCTAAATTAGATGTCATCACTAATACACAGGTGATAATATTCCAGATAATTGTTAAATGAGATGTCATCACTAATACACAGGTGATAATATTCCAGTTAATTGTTCAATTAGATGTCATCACTGATACACAGGGGATAATATTCCAGTTAATTGTTAAATTAGATGTCATCACTGATGCACAGGTGATAATATTCCAGTTAATTGTTAAATTCGATGTCATCACTAATACACAGGTGATAATATTCCAGTTAATTGTTAAATTAGATGTCATCACTAATACACAGGGGATAATATTCCAGTTAATTGTTAAATTAGATGTCATCACTAATGCACAGGGGATAATATTCCAGTTAATTGTTAAATTAGATATCATCACTAATACACAGGTGATAATATACCAGTTAATTTTTAAATTAGATGTCATCACTAATACACAGGGGATAATATCCCAGTTAATTGTTAAATTAGATATCATCACTAATACACAGGTGATAATATTCCACTTAATTGTTAAATTAGATATCATCACTAATACACAGGTGATAATATTCCAGTTAATTGTTAAATTAGATGTCATCAGTAATACACAGGGGATAATATTCCAGTGAATTGTTAAATAAGATATCCTCACTAATACACAGGTGATAATATTCCAGTTAATTGTTAAATAAGATATCATCACTAATACACAGGGGATAATATTCCAGTTAATTGTTAAATAAGATATCCTCACTAATACACAGGTGATAATATTCCAGTTAATTGTTAAATTAGATATCATCACTAATACACAGGTGATAATATTCCAGTTAATTGTTAAATTAGATATCATCTCTCATACACAGGTGATAATATTCCAGTTAATTGTTAAATTAGATGTCATCACTAATACACAGGTGATAATATTCCAGTAAATAGTTAAATTAGATATCATCACGAATACGCAGGTGATAATATTCTGGTTAATTGTTAAATTAGATATCATCACTAATACACAGGTAATAATATTCAAGTTAATTGTTAAATTGGATGTCATCACTAATACACAGGTGATAATATTCCAGTTCATTGTTAAAATAGATGTCATCACTAATACACAGGGGATAATATTCCAGTTAATTGTTAAATTAGATGTCATCACTAATACACAGGTGATAATATTCCGGTTAATTGTTAAATTAGATGTCATCACTAATACACAGGTGATAATATTCCAGTTAATTGTTAAATTAGATGTCATCACTAATACACAGGGGATAATATTCCAGTTAATTGTTAAATTAGATGTCATCACTAATACACAGGTGATAATATTCCAGTTAATTGCTAAATTAGATGTCATCACTAATACACAGGTGATAATATTCCAGTTAATTGTTAAATTAGATGTCATCACTAATACACAGGTGATAATATTCCAGTTAATTGTTCAATTAGATGTCATCACTGATACACAGGGGATAATATTCCAGTTAATAGTTAAATTATATGTCATCACTAATACACAGGGGATAATATTCCAGTTAATTGTTAAATTAGATGTCATCACTAATACACAGGGGATATTATTCCAGTTAATTGTTAAATTAGATATCATCACTAATACACAGGTGATAATATTCCAGTTAATTGTTAAATTAGATGTCATCAGTAATACACAGATGATAATATTCCAGTTAATTGTTAAATTAGATGTCATCACTAATACACAGGGGATAATATTCCAGTTAATTGTTAAATTAGATATCATCACTAATACACAGGTGATAATATTCCAGTTAATTGTTAAATTAGATGTCATCAGTAATACACAGATGATAATATTCCAGTTAATTGTTAAATTAGATGTCATCACAAATACACAGCTGATAATATTCCAGTTAATTGTTAAATTAGATGTCATCACTAATACACAGGTGATAATATTCCAGTTAATTGTTAAATTAGATGTCATCACTAATACACAGGTGATAATATTCCAGTTAATTGTTAAATTAGATGTCATCACTAATACACAGGTGATAATATTCCAGTTAATTGCTAAATTAGATGTCATCACTAATACACAGGTGATAATATTCCAGTTAATTGTTAAATTAGATGTCATCACTAATACAGAGGGGATAATATTCCAGTTAATTGTTAAATTAGATGTCATCACTAATACACAGGGGATAATATTCCTGTTAATTGTTAAATTAGATGTCATCACTAATACACAGGTGATAATATTCCAGTTAATTGTTAAATTAGATGTCATCACCAATACACAGGTGATAATATTCCAGTTAATTGTTAAATTAGATGTCATCACTAATACACAGGTGATAACATTCCAGTTAATTGCTAAATTAGATGGCATCACTAATACACAGGTGATAATATTCCAGTTAATTGTTAAATTACATGTCATCACTAATACACAGGTGATAATATTCCAGTTAATTGTTCAATTAGATGTCATCACTGATACACAGGGGATAATATTCCAGTTAATTGTTAAATTAGATATCATCACTGATGCACAGGTGATAATATTCCATTTAATTGTTAAATTCGATGTCATCACTAATACACAGGTGATAATATTCCAGTTAATTGTTAAATTAGATGTCATCACTAATACACAGGGGATAATATTCCAGTTAATTGTTAAATTAGATGTCATCACTAATGCACAGGGGATAATATTCCAGTTAATTGTTAAATTAGATATCATCACTAATACACAGGTGATAATATTCCAGTTAATTGTTAAATTAGATGTCATCAGTAATACACAGGGGATAATATTCCAGTGAATTGTTAAATTAGATATCATCACTAATACACAGGTGATAATATTCCAGTTAATTGTTAAATTAGATATCATCACTAATACATAGGTGATAATATTCCAGTTAATTGTTAAATTAGATATCATCACTAATACACAGGGGATAATATTCCAGTTAATTGTTAAATAAGATATCCTCACTAATACACAGGTGATAATATTCCAGTTAATTGTTAAATTAGATATCATCACTAATACACAGGTGATAATATTCCAGTTAATTGTTAAATTAGATATCATTTCTCATACACAGGTGATAATATTCCAGTTAATTGTTAAATTAGATGTCATCACTAATACACAGGTGATAATATTCCAGTAAATTGTTAAATTAGATATCATCACGAATACGCAGGTGATAATATTCTGGTTAATTGTTAAATTAGATATCATCACTAATACACAGGTGATAATATTCCAGTTAATTGTTAAATTGGATGTCATCACTAATACACAGGTGATAATATTCCAGTTCATTGTTAAAATAGATGTCATCACTAATACACAGGGGATAATATTCCAGTTAATTGTAAATTAGATGTCATCACTAATACACAGGTGATAATATTCCGGTTAATTGTTAAATTAGATGTCATCACTAATACACAGGTGATAATATTCCAGTTAATTGTTAAATTAGATGTCATCACTAATACACAGGGGATAATATTCCAGTTAATTGTTAAATTAGATGTCATCACTAATACACTGGTGATAATATTCCAGTTAATTGCTAAATTAGATGTCATCACTAATACACAGGTGATAATATTCCAGTTAATTGTTAAATTAGATGTCATCACTAATACACAGGTGATAATATTCCAATTAATTGTTCAATTAGATGTCATCACTGATACACAGGGGATAATATTCCAGTTAATTGTTAAATTAGATGTCATCACTGATACACAGGTGATAATATTCCAGTTAATTGTTAAATTAGATGTCATCACTAATACACAGGTGATAATATTCCAGTTAATTGTTAAATTAGATATCATCACTAATACACAGGGTATAATATTCCAGTTAATTGTTAAATTAGATGTCATCACAAATACACAGGTGATAATATTCCAGTTAATTGTTAAATTAGATGTCATCACTAATACACAGGTGATAATATTCCAGTTAATTGTTAAATTAGATGTCATCACTAATACACAGGTGATAATATTCCAGTTAATAGTTAAATTAGATGTCATCACTAATACACAGGGGATAATATTCCGGATAATTGTCAAATTAGATATCATCACTAATACACAGGTGATAATATTCCACTTAATTGTTAAATTAGATATCATCACTAATACACAGGGGATAATATTCCAGTTAATAGTTAAATTATATGTCATCACTAATACACAGGGGATAATATTCCAGTTAATTGTTAAATTAGATGTCATCACTAATACACAGGGGATATTATTCCAGTTAATTGTTAAATTAGATATCATCACTAATACACAGGTGATAATATTCCAGTTAATTGTTAAATTAGATGTCATCAGTAATACACAGATGATAATATTCCAGTTAATTGTTAAATTGGATGTCATCACTAATACACAGGGGATAATATTCCAGTTAATTGTTAAATTAGATATCATCACTAATACACAGGTGATAATATTCCAGTTAATTGTTAAATTAGATGTCATCACTAATACACAGGTGATAATATTCCAGTTAATTGTTAAATTAGATGTCATCACTAATACACAGGTGTTAATATTCCAGTTAATTGTTAAATTAGATGTCATCACTAATACACAGGTGATAATATTCCAGTTAATTGATAAATTAGATGTCATCACTAATACACAGGTGATAATATTCCAGTTAATTGTTAAATTAGATGTCATCAGTAATACACAGATGATAATATTCCAGTTAATTGTTAAATTAGATGTCATCACTAATACACAGCTGATAATATTCCAGTTAATTGTTAAATTAGATGTCATCACTAATACACAGGTGATAATATTCCAGTTAATTGTTAACTTAGATGTCATCACTAATACACAGGTGATAATATTCCAGTTAATTGTTAAATTAGATGTCATCACTAATACACAGGTGATAATATTCCAGTTAATTGTTAAATTAGATGTCATCACTAATACACAGGTGATAATATTCCAGTTAATTGTTAAATTAGATGTCATCACTAATACACAGGGGATAATATTCCAGTTAATTGTTAAATTAGATGTCATCACTAATACACAGGTGATAATATTCCAGTTAATTGCTAAATTAGATGTTATCACTAATACACAGGTGATAATATTCCAGTTAATTGTTAAATTAGATGTCATCACTAATACACAGGTGATAATATTCCAGTTAATTGTTCAATTAGATGTCATCACTGATACACAGGGGATAATATTCCAGTTAATTGTTAAATTAGATGTCATCACTGATACACAGGTGATAATATTCCAGTTAATTGTTAAATTAGATGTCATCACTAATACACAGATGATAATATTCCAGTTAATTGTTAAATTAGATGTCATCACTAATACACAGGGGATAATATTCCAGTTAATTGTTAAATTAGATATCATCACTCATACACAGGTGATAATATTCCAGTTAATTGTTAAATTAGATGTCATCACTAATACACAGGGGATAATATTCCAAATAATTGTTAAATTAGATGTCCTCACTAATACACAGGGGATAATATTCCAGTTAATTGTAAAATTAGATGTCATCACTAATACACAGGGGATAATATTCCAGTTAATTGTTAAATTAGATGTCATCAGTAATACACAGATGATACTATTCCAGTTAATTGTTAAATTAGATGTCATCACTAATACACAGGGGATAATATTCCAGTGAATTGTTAAATTAGATATCATCACTAATACACAGGTGATAATATTCCAGTTAATTGTTAAATTAGATGTCATCACTAATACACAGGTGATAATATTCCAGTAAATTGTTAAATTAGATGTCATCACTAATGCATTGGTGATAATATTCCAGTTAATTGTTAAATTAGATGTAATCACTAATACACAGGGGATAATATTCCAGTTAATTGTTAAATTAGATGTCATCACGAATACGCAGGTGATAATATTCCGGTTAATTGTTAAATTAGATGTCATCACTAATACACAGGGGATAATATTCCAGTTAATTGTTAAATTAGATGTCATCACTAATACACAGGTGATAATATTCCAGTTAATTGTTAAATTAGATGTCATCACCAATACACAGGTGATAATATTCCAGTTAATTGTTAAATTAGATGTCATCACTAATACACAGGTGATAATATTCCAGTTAATTGCTAAATTAGATGTCATCACTAATAAACAGGTGATAATATTCCAGTTAATTGTTAAATTAGATGTCATCACTAATACACAGGTGATAATATTCCAGTTAATTGTTAAATTAGATGTCATCACTGATACACAGGGGATAATATTCCAGTTAATTGTTAAATTAGATGTCATCACTGATGCACAGGTGATAATATTCCAGTTAATTGTTAAATTCGATGTCATCACTAATACACAGGTGATAATATTCCAGTTAATTGTTAAATTAGATGTCATCACTAATACACAGGGGATAATATTCCAGTTAATTGTTAAATTAGATGTCTTCACTAATGCACAGGGGATAATATTCCAGTTAATTGTTAAATTAGATATCATCACTAATACACAGGTGATAATATTCCAGTTAATTGTTAAATTAGATGTCATCAGTAATACACAGGGGATAATGTTCCAGTGAATTGTTAAATTAGATGTCTTCACTAATACACAGGTGATAATATTCCAGTTAATTGTTAAATTAGATATCATCACTAATACATAGGTGATAATATTCCAGTTAATTGTTAAATTAGATATCATCACTAATACACAGGTGATAATATTCCAGTTAATTGTTAAATTAGATATCATCACTAATACACAGGTGATAATATTCCAGTTAATTGTTAAATTAGATGTCATCAAAAATACACAGGTGATAATATTCCAGTAAATTGTTAAATTAGATGTCATCACTAATACACAGGTGATAATATTCCTGTTAATTGTTAAATTAGATGTCATCACTAATACACAGTGGATAATATTCCAGTTATTGTTAAATTAGATATCATCACGAATACACAGGTGATAATATTCCAGTTAATTGTTAAATTAGATATCATCACGAATACGCAGGTGATAATATTCTGGTTAATTGTTAAATTAGATATCATCACTAATACACAGGTGATAATATTCCAGTTAATTATGAAATTAGATGTCATCAATAATACACAGGTGATAATATTCCAGTTAATTGATAAATTCGATGTCATCACTGATACACAGGGGATAATATTCCAGTTAATTGTTAAATTAGATGTCATCACCAATACACAGGTGATAATATTCCGGTTAATTGTTAAATTAGATGTCATCACTAATACACAGGTGATAATATTCCAGTTAATTGTTAAATTGGATGTCATCACTAATACACAGGGGATAATATTCCAGTTAATTGTTAAATTAGATGTCATCACTAATACACAGGTGATAATATTCCAGTTAATTGTTAAATTAGATGTCATCACTAATACACAGGTGATAATATTCCAGTTAATAGTTAAATTAGATGTCATCACTAATACACAGGGGATAATATTCCGGATAATTGTTAAATTAGATGTCATCACTAATACACAGGTGATGATATTCCAGTTAATTGCTAAATTAGGTGTCATCACTAATACACAGGGGATAATATTCCAATTAATTGTTAAATTAGATGTCCTCACTAATACACAGGGGATAATATTCCAGTTAATTGTTAAATTAGATGTCATCACTGATACACAGGTGATAATATTCCAGTTAATTGTTAAATTAGATGTCATCACTAATACACAGATGATAATATTCCAGTTAATTGTTAAATTAGATGTCATCACTAATACACAGGTGATGATATTCCAGTTAATTGTTAAATTAGATGTCATCACTAATACACAGGGGATAATATTCCAATTAATTGTTAAATGAGATGTCCTCACTAATACACAGGGGATAATATTCCAGTTAATTGTTAAATTAGATGTCATCACTGATACACAGGTGATAATATTCCAGTTAATTGTTAAATTAGATGTCATCACTGATACACAGGGGATAATATTCCAGTTAATTGTTAAATTAGATATCATCACTAATACACAGGTGATAATATTCCAGTTAATTGTTAAATTAGATGTCATCACTAATACACAGGTGATAATATTCCAGTTAATTGTTAAATTAGATGTCATCACTAATGCACAGGTGATAATATTCCAGTAAATTGTTAAATTAGATGTCATCACTAATACACAGGTGATAATATTCCAGTTAATTGTTAAATTAGATGTCATCACTAATACACAGTGGATAATATTCCAGTTATTGTTAAATTAGATATCATCACGAATACACAGGTGATAATATTCCAGTTAATTGTTAAATTAGATATCATCACGAATACGCAGGTGATAATATTCTGGTTAATTGTTAAATTAGATATCATCACTAATACACAGGTGATAACATTCCAGTTAATTGTTAAATTGGATGTCATCACTAATACACAGGTGATAATATTCCAGTTCATTGTTAAAATAGATGTCATCACTAATACACAGGGGATAATATTCCAATTAATTGTTAAATTAGATGTCCTCACTAATACACAGGGGATAATATTCCAGTTAATTGTTAAATTAGATGTCATCACTGATACACAGGTGATAATATTCCAGTTAATTGTTAAATTAGATGTCATCACTAATACACAGATGATAATATTCCAGTTAATTGTTAAATTAGATGTCATCACTAATACACAGGTGATGATATTCCAGTTAATTGTTAAATTAGATGTCATCACTAATACACAGGGGATAATATTCCAATTAATTGTTAAATGAGATGTCCTCACTAATACACAGGGGATAATATTCCAGTTAATTGTTAAATTAGATGTCATCACTGATACACAGGTGATAATTTTAAAGTTAATTGTTAAATTAGATGTCATCACTGATACACAGGGGATAATATTCCAGTTAATTGTTAAATTAGATATCATCACTAATACACAGGGGATAATATTCCAGTTAATTGTTAAATTAGATGTCATCACTAATACACAGGTGATAATATTCCAGTTAATTGTTAAATTAGATGTCATCACTAATACACAGGGGATAATATACCGGGTAATTGTTAAATTAGATATCATCACTAAGACACAGGTGATAATATTCCAGTTAATTGTGAAATTAGATGTCATCAATAATACACAGGTGATAATATTCCAGTTAATTGATAAATTCGATGTCATCACTGATACACAGGGGATAATATTCCAGTTAATTGTTAAATTAGATGTCATCACCAATACACAGGTGATAATATTCCGGTTAATTGTTAAATTAGATGTCATCACTAATACACAGGTGATAATATTCCAGTTAATTGTTAAATTGGATGTCATCACTAATACACAGGGGATAATATTCCAGTTAATTGTTAAATTAGATGTCATCACTAATACACAGGTGATAATATTCCAGTTAATTGTTAAATTAGATGTCATCACTAATACACAGGTGATAATATTCCAGTTAATTGTTAAATTGGATGTCATCACTAATACACAGGTGATAATATTCCAGTTAATTGTTAAATTGGATGTCATCACTAATACACAGGTGATAATATTCCACTTAATTGTTAAATTAGATATCATCACTAATACACAGGGGATAATATTCCACTTAATTGTTAAATTAGATATCATCACTAATACACAGGGGATAATATTCCAGTTAATAGTTAAATTATATGTCATCACTAATACACAGGGGATAATATTCCAGTTAATTGTTAAATTAGATGTCATCACTAATACACAGGGGATATTATTCCAGTTAATTGTTAAATTAGATATCATCACTAATACACAGGGGATAATATTCCAGTTAATTGTTAAATTAGATGTCATCACTAATACACCGTTGATAATATTCCAGTTAATTGTTAAATTAGATGTCATCACTAATACACAGGGATAATATACCAGTTAATTGTTAAATTGGATGTCATCACTAATACACAGGGGATAATATTCCAGTTAATTGTTAAATTAGATGTCATCACTAATACACAGGGGATAATATTCCAGTTAATTGTTAATTAGATATCATCACTAATACACAGGGGATAATATTCCAGTTAATTGTTAAATTAGATGTCATCAGTAAGACACAGATGATAATATTCTAGTTAATTGTTAAATTAGATGTCATCACTAATACACAGGGGATAATATTCCAGTGAATTGTTAAATTAGATATCATCACTAATACACAGGTGATAATATTCCAGTTAATTGTTAAATTAGATGTCATCACTAATACACAGGTGATAATATTCCAGTTAATTGTTAAATTAGATGTCATCACTAATACACAGGTGGTAATTTTCCAGTTAATTGTTAAATTAGATGTCATCACTAATACACAGGTGATAATATTCCAGTTAATTGTTAAATTAGATGTCATCACTAATACACAGGTGATATTATTCCAGTTAATTGTTAAATTAGATGTCATCACTAATACACAGGTGATAATATTCCAGTTAATTGTTAAATTAGATATCATCACTAATACACAAGTGATAATATTCCAGTTAATTGTTAAATTAGATGCCATCACTAATACACAGGTGATAATATTCCAGTTAATTGTTAAATTAGATGTCATCACTAATACACATGGGATAATATTCCAGTTAATTGTTAAATTAGATATCATCACTGATACACAGGTGATAATATTCCAGTTAATAGTTAAATTAGATGTCATCACTAATACACAGGTGATAATATTCCAGTTAATTGTTAAATTAGATATCATCACTGATACACGGGGGATAATATTCCAGTTAATTGTTAAATTAGATGTCATCACTAATACACAGGTGATAATATTCCGGTTAATTGTTAAATTAGATGTCATCACTAATACACAGGTGATAATATTCCAGTTAATTGTTAAATTAGATGTCATCACTAATACACAGTTGATAATATTCCAGTTAATTGTTAAATTAGATGTCATCACTAATACACAGGTGATAATATTCCAGTTCATTGTTAAATTAGATGTCATCACTAATACACAGGGGATAATATTCCAGTTAATTGTTAAATTAGATGTCATCACTAATACACAGGTGATAATATTCCAGTTATATGTTAAATTAGATGTCATCACTAATACACAGTTGATAATATTCCAGTTAATTGTTAAATTAGATGTCATCACTAATACACAGGTGATAATATTCCAGTTAATTGTTAAATTAGATATCATCACTAATACACAGGTGATAATATTCCAGTTAATTGTTAAATTAGATGTCTTCACTAATGCACAGGTGATAATATTCCAGTTAATTGTTAAATTAGATGTCATCACTAATACACAGTCTATAATTGTTTTATTGTTAAATTGAACATGATAGCTGATTTTGAGTGTTAAACATTCCAGTTAATTGTTAAATATGATGTCTTCACTGATACACAGGGTATAATATTCTGGTTAATTGTTAAATTGGACTTGATAACTAAAACAGTGTCTAAAATATCCCACTTAATTTTAAGTTACGTGTCATCCCTAATCCACAGGGGCAATATTTTGGTCAATTGTTGCGAGCTATCATCCTGAAAACTAAGTTTACACATTCCAGATAATGGTTAAATTAGACTTCATCTTTAATGCCTAGGGTAGAATATTGTGTTTAATTGTTATATTGACATTATCCCTAATACAATGAAATTTGTGCACTGATCCAACTGGATCTCAGCAGGCAGCTCATGTGGGTAAAGAATTGGTTTAGCCCCTGCACCACTACCTTGGCAGAGATAGTTCTTCCATGGAATGTCCTCTCCACATCCATAATGGTGAGAAGATACTGCTTGACTCCTTTTGTTTTCGGCAGGAGTCCCACACAATCCACCAGCATTCTGTTGAAGGGTTCCCCAAAAGCTGGTTTGGGAATTAGGGGTGCACTTTTTATTGCAAGTTGGGGCTTCCCCACATCCTGGCACATGTGAACAGTTTTACAGATCTCCACCACATCTTTGTAGAGCTGTGGCCAGTCAAACTGCTGTCTTATGCAGGCTTGGATTTTTCTGATGCCGACATGTCCAGCCATTGGAATTCCTGGGTTATTCTCAGTATTTCCTTATGGTACCTGGGCAGAACCACTATCTGGTGAACCACTGTCCTCTCTTCATTCACAGGTCTCTAAGGAAGTCTCCACTTCCTCATCAGCACCTCATTCTTTAACTAGTCACACTCTGGAACTCCCTCTGCTTCTGTTTAACTTTAGACAGTCTTTGCTAACTTTTTTAACATTGCGTCAGCTTGCTGAGCCTCCACCAAGGAAGATCTATTTAACACATTCTTTTTTACCTCTAACTTCCCAAAGAAGGTTTCAGATAACTAGATAGGAGGGTCATCAGTCTGCAGTGTCAGTTCATCCTCCTCTGACGGAGCTTGTTTGACCATGGACCATCACAACACAAAGGCAGGAAAAATGTCAGTGGCCTTCTCCTGTAACTGCTCTGTCTGCCTGATCTATTTCATTCTCTCTAAAACCACTGGGTAAGCTACCACCTTCACCCTTACCAGATCATTACCCAGGCACAGGTCGACCCTGTCCATAGGTAAACTAGGGACAATCCCCAGGGTTACCAGTCCTGAAACAAAGCTGCACTCCATGTGTACCCAATATAGAGTCCTGGGCATTTACCTTCACTGATACTGTTTACTAATACCTGAGCGTTCGATGCCCTCTCTAGGGGAAAGTTCATGCATTTTCCCAGTAGGAGGGAATGGGTGGCCCCTGTCTCCCAAGTATGGCTTTGGGCTTACTTGCCTTATTCGAGGGGTATGGGGTCACTTTTCCGTCGGATACAAAATCCTGGCATCTCTCAAGGATTTTGTTAAATTTTCCAGCACTCTGAGTGGTGGACATACTGGATCTTACTGCCACAGTTAAAGTCACAGCCTGGTATTCTGTGTTTCCCATCAGGGCCCCTTTTCCTGCACTGGTCTGGTGTATCCTGATTAATCCTCCAGCTTTTCACTGTGATGTCCAGCAGTCAGCTCAGAGGTGATGGGCCTTATTACAATGGAAACACACAGGCTTTGGCGACACTCCTGTTCTCAGCACCGTCTGCTCTGGCTGAAGGAGGAGCACCTGTGTTTACAACTCTCCCTTCTTGCTCAGGGCTATTTTATTTTATTCATTCATGGGATGTGGATGTCGCTGGCTCGTCCTGCATTTATTACCCATCCCTAATTGCCCTTGAGAAGGTGGTGGGGAGCTGCCTTCTTGAACTGCTGCAGTCCATTTGGGGTAGGTACACCCACAGTGCTGTTAGGAAGGGAGTTCCAGGAGTATGACCCAGCGACAGTGAAGGAACGGCAAAGTAGTTCCAAGTCAGGATGGTGTGTGACTTGGCGGGGAACTTGCAAGTGGTGGTGTTCCCATGTATTTGCTGCCTTTGTCCTTCTAGTTGGTAGAGGTCGTGGGTTGGAAGTTGCTGTCGAAGGAGCCTTGGTGAGTTGTTGTGGTGCATCTTGTGGATGGTACACACTGCTGCCACTGTGCGTCGGTGGTGGAGGGAGTGAATGTGTGTAGATGGGGTGCCAATCAAGTACGCTGCTTTTTCCTGGATGGTGTCGAGCTTCTTGAGTGTTGTTGGAGCTACATACATCAAGGCAAGTGAAGAATATTCCATCACACTCCTGACATGCGCCTTGTAAATTGTGGACAGGCTTTGTGGAGTCAGGAGGTGAGTTCCTCGCCTCAGGATTCCCAGCCTCTGACCTGCTCTTGTAGCCACGTTATTTATATGGCTACTCCAATTCATTTTCTGGCCAATGGTAACCCCTAGGATGTTGATAGTGGGGGATTCAGCGATGGCAATGCCGTTGAATGTCAAGGGGAGATGGTTAGATTCTCTCTTGATGGAAATGGTCATCGCCTGGCACTTGTGTGGCGCAAATGTTACTTGCCACTTACCAGCCCAAGCCTGGATATTGTCCAGGTCTTGCTGCTTTTCTACACGGACTGCTTCAGTATCTGTGGAGTCACGAATGGTGCTGAACATTGTGCAATCATTAGCAAACATACCCACTTCTGACCGCATGCTTGAAGGAAGGTCATTGATGAAGCAGCTGAAGATGGTTGGGCCCAGGACACTACCCTGAGGAACTCCTGCAGTGATGTCCTGGAGCTCGGATGATTGACCTCCAACAACCACAACCATTTTCATTTGTGTTAGGTATGACTCCAGCCAGCAGATGGTTTTCCCCCTGATTCCCATTGACTTCAGTTTTGCGAGGCCTCCTTGACGCCATACTCGGTCAAATGTTGCCTTGATATCAACGGCAGTCACTCTATCCTCACCACTTGAGTTCAGCTCTTTTGTCCATGATTGAACCAAGGCTGTAATGAGGTCAGGAACTGAATGGCCCTGGCGGAACCCAAACTGAGCATCACTGAACAGGTTATTGCGAAGCAAGTGCCGCTTAATGGCACTGTTGATGACACCGTCCATCACTTTACCCATAATTGAGAGTAGGCTAATGGGGCGGAAGTTGGCCGGTTTGGACATGTCCTGCTTTTTGTGTACAGGATTTACCTGGGTAATTTTCCACATTGCAGGGTACATGCCAATGTTGTGGCTGCACTGGAACAGCTTGGCTCGGGGCACTGCAAGTTCTGAAGCACAGGTCTTCAGTACTATTGCGGGAATATTATCAGGGCCCATAGCTTTTGCAGTATCCAGTGCCTTCAATCGTTTCTTGATATCACGTGGAGTGAATCGAATTGGCTGTAGTCTGGCATCTGTGATGCTGGGGATTTCAGGAGGAGGCCGAGATGGATCATCAACTCGGCACTTCTGGCTGAAGATTGTTGCAAATGCTTCAGCCTTTTTTTTTGCACTGATGTGCTGGGCTCCCCCATCATTGAGAATGGGGATATTTGTGGAGCTGCCTCCTCCAGTTAGTTGTTTAATTGTCCACCACCATTCACGGCTGGATGCGGCAAGACTGCAGAGTTTAGATCTGATCCGTTGGTTATGGGATCGCTGAGCTCTGCCTATCACATGCTGCTAATGCAGTTTGGCACGCAGATACTCTTGTGTTGTGGCTTTACCACGTTGACACCTGGTTTTGAGGTATTCCTGGTGCTACTCCTGGCATCCCCTCCTACACTCTTCATTGAATCCCATGTGCTTTAATTTTACACGCTTATTTCTTGCGTGGGATCTTGTCAAAATCCTTCTGAAAGTCAAAATACATCACATCCACTCGTTCTCTCATATCTATTCTATGAGTTACATCCTCAAAAAATCCCAGTAGATTTGCCAAGCATGATTTCTCTTTCGTAAATCCATGTTGACTGTGTCCGATCCTGTCATTGTTTTGCGTGTGCTCTGTCATTACATCTTTTATAATGTACTCTAGCATTTTCCCCGCTACTTATGTCAGGCTTACCGGTCAATAATTCCCTGTTGTGTCTCTACCTCCGTTTTTAAATAGTGGTGTTACATTAGCTAACCTGCAATCCATTGGAACTCTTCCAGAGTCTATAGAAATTTGAAGACTGCCCAGCAATTCATGTACTATTTCTAGAGTCACTTCCTTAAGTACTTTGGGATGAAGATTATCAGTCCCTGGGGATTTATCAGCCTTCAATCCCATCAATTTACCCAACACCATTTCCCTACTAATACTGATTTCATACAGTCCCTCCTTCTCACTCGACCCTATGTTCCCCAACATTACTGGGAGGTAATTTGTGTCCTCCTTTGTGAAGACAGAACCAAAGTATGTATTTAATTGGTCTTCCATTTCTTTGTTCCCCATTACTTCCAAACAGAATTCGATGAAGTGTCATTTAACAGGCTTGTCAATAAAGATAAAGCCCATGGAATAAAAGGGACAAACTTGCCTGCATGACAGGAAGCGGAGAGAGGGGGTGAAAGGTTGTTTTTAGACTGGAGGAAGTTTCCCCAGGGGTCGTTACTGGGTCTGCTACTTTTCATGATATATATTAAACACTTGGACTTGAGTGTAAATGGAACAATTTCAAACTTCACACTTGGCACAAAATTTGGAAGTGTACTGCGCAATGAGGATGATTGTAACAGACATCAAGTGAATTTAGACAGGTTGGTGGAATGGACGGACACATGGCAGATAAACTTTAACCGAAGCGCAAATTGATACATTTACATAGGACTGAGAGGAGAGGCAATGGAAAATAAAGGGTGTAATTTTAATGGGTGTGCAGCAACAGAGTGGATGCATGTGAATAGTTCAATGGCAGGACATATAGATGAGCTTGTTAAAAATGACATGCTGTGTGACTGTTACAAAGACAAACTATCCTTCCTTATCCTTCACAAACTGCAGTCTGTGACAATGTTCGTAACAGCATCTTCCTCCCACACCTCTCCACTGTCGTCCAGCTGGAAGGAAATGCTGTTACCTTTTTATTATTTCATGGGATGTGGGCATCGCTGGCTAAACCAACATTCATTACCCATCACTAATTGCCTTTCAAAAGGTGGTATTAAGCTGCCTCCTTGATCCGCTGCAGTCCATCTGGTGCCGGTACACCCACAGTACTATTTAGGAAGGGAGTTCCAGGATTTTGACCCAGTGACATAAAGGAACAGCGATATAGTTCCATTTCAGGATGGTATATGACTTGGAGGGGAACTTGCAGGTGGTGGTGTTCCCATGCATCGCTGCCATAGTCCTTCTAAGTTGTAGAGGTCGTGGGTTTGGAAGGTGCTATCTAAGAAGCCTTGGTGCGTTGCGACAGTGCATCTTGTAGATGTTACACACTGCTGCTCCTGTGCTGGTGCTGAGGGAGTGCATGACACCCCAATCACAACAAACAAGCGGGCGGTTTTGTCCTGAATGGTGTTGATTTTCTGGAGTGTTGTGGGTGCTGCACTCATCCAGGCAAGTGGACAGTATTCCATAACACTCCTGACTTGTGCCTTGCAAATGGTGGAGAGGCTTTGGGGAGTCAGGAGGTGAGTCACTCTCCGCAGCATTCCGAGCCTTTGACCTGCTCTTGTAGCTGCAATTCAGCTTCCGTTCAATGGTAACCCCTAGGATGCTGATAGTGGGAGATTCAGCGATGGTAATGCCGTTTAATGTCAAGGGGAGATGGTTAGATTCTCTCTTATTGGAAATGATTGTGTCCTGGCACTTGTGTGTCATGAATGTTACTTGCCACTTTTCAGTTCAAGCCTGAATGTTGTCCAGGTCTTGCTGCATATGTCTGTCTTCAGTATCTGAGCAGTTGTGAATAATGATCATCATTGTACAGTCATCATTGAACTTTCCCACTTCTGACCTTATGATTGAAGAAGGTCATTGATGAAGCAGCTGAAGATGTTTGGGCCGAGGACACTACCCTGAGGAACTCCTGCAGTGATGTCCTGGAACTGAGATGATTGACCTCCAACAACCACAACCATCTTCCTTTATGCTAGGTTAGGAATGACTCCCAAGCAGTTGATTTCTCCCATTGACTTCTGCTTAGCTACGTTCCATTCATAGCTAAAATAACAGAAAATGCTGTAAATACTCAGCTTGTCTGACAGCATCTGTGGAAAGAGAAGCAAAGTTAACGTTTCATGTTGATGTACCTCTTCAAAAAGGGAGCAAGGGATAGACCGAATAATTGCAGGCCAGTCAGTCAAACCTCAATAGTGGGCACATTATTGGAATCTATTCTGAAAGACAGGATAAAGTGTCACTTAGAAAGGCACAGGTTAATCACGGATATTGAGCATGGATTTGATAAGGGAAGATATTGTTTGACCAAGTTGACTGAATTTTTCGAAGAAGTAGCACGGATGATAGATGAGGGTAGTGCAGTTGATATGGTCTACATGGATTTTGACAAGGCTTTTGTCAAGGTCCCATGTGGCATACTAGTTAAAAAAATAAAATCCCGTGGAACCCACGGAAATTCAACAAGCTGGATGCAAAATTGGCTCAGTGATCGGAAACAAAGGGTGATTGTTGATGGGTGATTTACTGACTTGAGGTCTGTTTCCAGTGACGTTCCACAGGGCTCAGTACTGGGTCGCCTGCTTTTTTGTAGTATATATAAACGATTTGAACGTAAATGTAGGGGGAATGATCAAGATTTGTGCAGATGGTACACAGATTGGTCGTGCGGTAGATAGCGAGGAGGATAGCTGTAGGCTGCAGGAAGGTATTGATGACAGAAAAGTGACAAATGGAATTCAACCTGGATAAGTGTAAGGTGATGCAATTGAGGAGGTCAAACAAGGCAAAGGGATAGACGATTAATAGGAAAATACTGAGAAGTGTAGAGGAAGTGAGGGACCTTGGAGTCAATGTCCACTGATCCCTGAAGGTAGCAGGACAGGTCGATAAGGTGGTTAAGAAGGCATATGGAATCCTTTCCTTTATTAGCTGAGGTATAGAAAACAAGAGCAGGGAGGTTATGCTGGAACTGTTTAAATCATTGGTTAGGTCACACCTGAGTACTGTGTACAGTTTTGGTCACCTCATTACACAAAGGATGTAATTTCACTAGAGAGGGTATGGAGGAGATTTACGAGGATGTTGCCCGGACTGGAAAAATGCAGCTATGAAGAAAGATTAGATAGGCTGGGGTTGTTCTACTTGGAACAGAGGAGGTAAAGGGAGATCTGATTGAAATGGGCATAATTTTGTGAGGTCTGGATAGAGTGGAGGTGAAGTAGTCTATTCTCCTTAGCAGAGAGATCAGTGACTAGGGGGCAGTGACTTAAAATGCTTGGTAGAAGGATTAGCGGGGAGTTGAGGAAAAACTTGTTCACCCAAAAATACAAAATTGGCTCAGTGGCAGGAAACAAAGGGTACTTGTTATAATAAAAGCAAAATACTGCAGATGCTGGAAATCTGAAGTAAAAACAAGAAATGCTGGAAATACTCAGCAGGTCTGGCAGCATATGTGGAGGGAGAAGCAGAGATAATGTTTCAGTTCAGTGAAGAAGGGTCAGTGACCTGTAACGCTAACTCTGCTTCTCTCTCCACAGATGCTGCCAGACCTGCTGAGTATTTCCAGCATTTCTTGTTTTTATGAAAGTGTAATTGTTGACGGGCATTTTACTGACCGGAGGACTGCTTCCATTGGCATTCCACAGGGTTCAGTCCTGGGTCCCCTGTTTTTAGTGAAGGTCTAGAACTTACTGCCTGTAAGGATAGTTGAGGCAGAATACCTGCACTCATTCAAAAGGAGTCTGGATGTTCAACTCAAATGCCATAATCTTCAGGGCTATGGATCAAATGCTGGAAGATGGGAATAGAATAGGTGGATCATTGTATCGGCCGGCACAGACACAATGGGCCAAGTGGTCTCTTCCTGTGTCTTAAACTTTTTATGATTATATTACATGAAACACGCTATCCTCAGTAACACTTACAGTTACGTCCTGAACGAACTCGATCAAGATTATCAGAAATGAGTTTCCATTAACCTATCCATGCTACTTGTCATTTATTAACCCATGTTTTTACAAGCAAGATATATGTTTGTGCTGGGTTATGACCTCTAGAATTTTCCAACCACCAACTTGAGACTGATAGTTACAGGGTTTATCCAACCTCTACTTTTTTAAACAGTGTAACCTTTACAACCCTGCAGTCCTCTGGCATCAATCCCATATCCAAGGAGGATTGAAATATTATGTCCAGTGCCGCTGTTATTTTCACCATTCCTTCCCTCAGTAACTATCATACATCCCATCCAGACTGGATAAATGTTCTACTTTACTGCGATACAAAATATGTTGGAATGAAAGGTGTTAACTGAACCTGTTTGTTCAGTGACTGTAATTAATGTCAGTCTCCATGGACCCTAATGGTGTCACTGGAGGGTTTCCCTCTTCTATTAATACAGGACTTCTTTCAATGTGTTTTCCGATAGTATTCGCGGGAGCATCAGCTCCCGAACTAACAGTGATCAGCGGCTGCAGAGAGAGGGAGAGGATAGATCAGAATCTGAACAATAGATTGGAATGTTACAGTAATGGATCAGAATCTGAGAACATTAGATTGGAATGTTACAACAATGGACAGGAGTTTATCCTATTGGTTTGACTATCTTACTGCAGATTTTTATTGGATAACATCAGAATACCGGCTCTATTATGCTCTGAAGATGATTCAATGTATTTACTATCCCATCCTCGCTATTATTGGTGTCCCTGGTAAGTCCCTGTATCCAACTATTAGATTCATAAACCATGTTTCACTGATATAGTTCTCTTGTCATTTAAATCGTCAGAAGACTGAAAGCATTATCTTCAGTTTCTGTCACAAATTCCATACCCTGTCCATGATCTGCATCCCCCTCGCTGGCCGTTGTCGGAGGCTGATGCAGGAACTTTACAACCTCTGGTATCTATTTAATGCTGAGCTGAGTTCATCCCCATATTCTCTCCATCCCCAACCTTGCCTATTGTTATGGCCAGGTGAGGAGGGGTCAAAGTCGCTCGTCTTTATTTGACCAGAACAGTGTTTGTCCTTTATAAAAAGTGAATATGCTTAACGTGAGTGTTTTACATTTTATCTTTGGTATGATGGTGAAGAAATCGATTGGACAGGTTCTCTTGAGTTTAACCATGAAAGAGGTGAGTTTATTATACTGAACAATATAAACCCGATCTAAATAAAATCATTAAAATAAATAGAACACATTTATGCACACACACACACATGAGAATCACACAGAAATAGATTACAGAGTGAGAAATAAATTTGTGGTTGGATTGGAGTCCAGAATAAATATTTAAAAAAAACTCATTCTGTGAGATTTGACCATTCCGTGGTCTTCCTGCTGAAGTTGTAACCTTGAAGTCTTTTTCTGGTCAAAGTGCAGTTTGTCACATGGTCCACATGGCTCAGGGATTTCTTTGAGGCAGACTTGTAGGTGGCTTTCTTCCCCTGGTTACTCTGTCTGTAGCAATCTGTAGGCTTGGAAGGCCCACAGTCACATGAGGTTTTCAAATTTGTGATGTTATCTGGAGAGAGAGACGGAGAGAGAGGGAGGGGTGTGGGGGGAACACAGCCCTTCTGCTTCAGCTCATTTTGAATCACTGACTTGTCTGCCTTTGTCCAGGGGAAACTCTCAGCTTTCACAGAGATAGACAGTCTCCTGACTGCCTCAGTGCATTCGCTGGACCCTTACAATGAGATTCAAGGTTCGGAACTTCTATCTCCCCAGGGCTCAGGATACCAGTATTTACTCTTGGAGGAGTTTGCTCTTTCAAAGTCAATGTGTCAGGATGACCTTGTATGCCGAGTTAATGAATGTAATCTTAGGTAATTCAATCACTGGAGCAAGCCAATGATTTGGATCCAGGCTCATCAGACATGCCTCTCCTATTGTAGGCCTTCGAATGTGAAAAGGTGTTTCAGATGCCAATTGCGGTGGCCATCTTCGCTGCCAGTTTTTTCAAGGTTAACTGCAAGGTTGTTTTTCGTTTAAAAGTTTACTGTAAGTTTCCAAACGATGAATTAAATTTCATAATTTGGCATATTGTGTTATATTGACACCGCCACAGCACACGGGGAAAAATGTGATAACAGGAACATTTCATTGCAAAATTGTGCACAGTTGGGCGGCACAGTGGCGCAGTGATTAGCACCGCAGCCTCACAGCTCCAGCGACGCGGGTTCAATTCTGGGTACTGCCTGTGTGGAGTTTGCAAGTTCCCCCTGTGTCTGCGTGGGCTTCCTCCGGGTGATCCGGTTTCCTCCCACAAGACAAAGACTTGCTGGTTGATAGGTTAATTGGCCATTATAAATTGGACCTAGTATAGGTAGGTGGTAGGGAAATATAGGGACAGGTGGGGATGTGGTAGGAATATGGAATTAGTGTAGGATTAGTATCTATGGGCGGTTGATGGTCGGCACAGACTCGGTAGGCTGAAGGGCCTGTTTCAGTGTTGTATCTCTGTAACTGTAACTGTAACTGAAGCACACATTCATTCTCAATAATCACTTCCCAAACTGACATATTAATTTTAGAATTACTGCAGCTGACATTGTCTGTTACAGTTATACTGATCTAATGTTTTGGTGTTTTGTCTGGGATGGTTATGTGTCGGGTTCGACCCTGGACATTGCATCAGCGATTACATTGTTTATTTTTTTCTCTCCTGCAATGAAGCTTTAACCATTCCGGTTCCTGCACCTTGATAATCTTTCTCCCTAAACCCACAGTGTATAATAAATTGTTATTTAAGACCATGTGAGGTGTCTGAGATTTCCTCTGTGCCTTTGTTCTTGCTGAGTTCCGCTTTGAAATTGTTGGGTTTGATTAGCTTTGTGTTTGGCACCTGATCATTGGGTTCTTCAGTGGGTAGATCCACATTGACCTTAGTTTTAGCTTTCTGGTGAGGTACACAAGTGCTGTTTGCTTTAGAGTATTTTACCTTCCCTTTTCCCTCTACGATGGGGAGCATCATTTTGCTAACTGGCCCCATGTCCTCTGGGATTTTATGGCTCGCAGGTGGCTGTCCATCTGTCACTGCACTCTCCTGTGGCACCTCGACTCGGTGAGGCATCTCCCTCACTAATGGCTTGCCTTTTTGCGAACTTTCCTTTGTCATTGCATGTTTCAGTGAATGCTGTTAGCTGACTTTTTAGGTTGCCTCATTGACCTGCATTTAAGAAGGAGAGTGTGGGGTCTAATTTAACTAACATTTCAGGGTTGGCAAATCGGAGAGTAGGGGATTCCAGTTGGGAATCCTCCTGGCCCTTCTCTAACCTGTTTTCACTGTCCTTTTCAATCCTTCCCTCCTGACAGTCTGCCAGATCTGTAATTGTCTGTTCCCTCCACAGCCTTTGCTTTTTTCCTTTTGTCTGGGTGCCAATTAAATAATTTACCTCACTATTCCTTTTGCCACTCGATATGGACCACTGAACCGGGAATTCAGGGATTCCCCCTGCATTGGGAATAGTAACAATACATGGTCTCTGTCCTGAAATGTTTTGGCCTTGGCATTTTTGCCTGCTTACCTTTTCATAACTGAGTAGGAGATCTTTAGGTGTTCTTGAGCAATTGCACAGGCTGTCGTGAGCCACTCCCGGAGCATGGAAATGTAGTCTGACATGGAAGACTCATCCCTGTGTCCCAAAAACTTATCCTTGATTAGTTTAAGAGGACCTCTCACCTCGTGTCCATAAACTAATTCAAAGAGACTAAAGCCAGTGGACTCACTGGATAAGTTCCTGGTAACCAACATGTGAAATGCCATCCCTTTGTCCCAGTCATGGGGTTACTCATAGCAGTATGGCCTGATCATTGTCTTTAGGGTCTGGTGGTACTGCTCCAAAGCCCCTTGTGACTGTGGGTGGTAGGCTTTAGCTGGGTTATGTCTAGAATACCCATGACCTTTTCAAAATACTGGACGTAAAATGTGTGCGCTGATCCATCTGAATCTCACCAGGCAGCCCATAACGGGTTAGCCCCTCCACCACTACCTTGGCAGAGATAGTTCTTCGGGGGAATGGCTTCTGGGAATCGGGTCACCACATTCATAATGGTGAGAAGATACTGGTAATCCCGTTTTGTTTTCAGTAGGTGTCTCACATAATCCACCAGCCTTCTGCTGAAGTGTTCCACAAATTCTGGTATGTGTATTAGGGTGAAGGTATTATTGCAGGTTGGAGCCTCCCCACAACATGGCAGGCGTTAACAGTTTTACAGAATTCCACCACATCTTTGTGGAGTTGTGGCCATGTCAAAATGTTGCCTTGTGTGGGCTTTAAATTTTCATACATCAACATGTCCAGTCATTGGAAGTTCGTGGGCCATTGATATTTCTTTAAGGGACCTCAGCGGCACCACTATCTGGTGAAGCACTGTCCACTCTTCATCCGCAGGTTTGTAAGGAGGTCTCAACTTCCTCACCAGCACCTCAATCTTTAAATAGTGGCACTCTGCAACTCCTTCTACTTCAGTTATGTTTTGGACAGTCTGTGCTATATTTTAACACTGGGTCGAGTTGTTGAGCCTGAACTAAGTAAGATCTGTTTAACACATCCTTTGTGCTCTCTACCTTCCTAAAGAAGGTTTCAGACAACCAGACAGTAGGGACATCCATCTCCAGTGTCAGTTCAGCCACCTCTGATGGGGATTGTTTAGCCATGGACCCAGTCAACACAGAATCAGGGCGAATGCCGGGGACCTTCCCCTGTAACTGCTCTGTGTCCCTGATCTCTTGTCTCTCCAGAACCTTTGCAGAAACTGCCACCTTTTCCCTGCCAGATCAATACCCAGGAGCAGTTCCCCATGGCTACTGGTCCTGAAAAAAGGTCGCACTGCACGTGCACCCAATATAAAGGTATGGACATATACTGTCTTCCAATACCATTCGCTAACACTCCTGCATTCACTGCACTCCCCGAGAAAGGTCATGCCTATTCCCAGCAGAAGGGATTGGGTGGCACCTTTATCATTGAGTATGACCAGGGCTTGCTAACCTCAATGAAGGGGTATAGGGTCACTTTCCCCTGGGATTCAACATTCTAGTAACGCTCAAGGATTTTGTTAAGTTTTCCCGCACTCTCTGTGGTAGTGTTACTGTGTCTGACTGTTACAGTTAAAGGCACAGCCTGACCTGCTGTGCTTTCCATCAGCGCCCGTTTTCCTGCACTGTTCTGGTGGACCCTGAGTAATCCTACAGGTTTTCCCCATCACTTCCAGCATTCAACTCGATGGTGACCTGCCTTACTGCAGTGGAAAGGCACAGATCATTGGTCATTACTCCTGCTCTCAGTACCGTCCTATTTGGCCTGAGCGTGGGCCCCTGGGTGTACAGATTTTCCTCCTTGCCCGTGGCTGCTCAGGCTCTTATCACCCTCCCACCTTTTATTCCCGGGTCTTTGGGGTGACTAGTGAATGCATTCCCTTTGGGGTTAAGGCCTTGTGTACATGGAAAAAAATCATCATCCATAATTGCAACCTTCCTGGCTCTTCAAACCTTTTTTTCCTCTGTGTGGGTTTTAATGGGAGCGGGAGCGAGCTTTTGAACTCCTCGAGAAGGATCACCACTCTGAG
Source organism: Heterodontus francisci (assembly GCF_036365525.1). Taxonomy (NCBI): domain Eukaryota; kingdom Metazoa; phylum Chordata; class Chondrichthyes; order Heterodontiformes; family Heterodontidae; genus Heterodontus; species Heterodontus francisci. Next base: position 3,275,087 of record NW_027142345.1, read on the forward strand.
GTTTACATATGTGGGCTGTATCCCGATTTTTCGTATCTACTAGTCAGAGGCAAACATAAAAGCGGACTGTAAAATCTTCTATAGGTATGTAAAAAGGAAACATTTGGGTAAGACATGTATGTGTCTATTACAGGTAGAGTCAGGGCAATTTATAATGGGGAATCGAGAAATCGCAGAGAAGCTAAATGATCACTTTGTGTCTGTCTTCACTGAGAATTATACAAGAAATCTCCCAGAATTAGAGATCCAAGGGATTAGGGGGAATGAGGAAGTGAAGCAAATTAATATTAGTAAGAAGTTTGTGTTGGAGAACTTAATGGGGTTGAAGGTTGATAAGTCCCCAGGACCTGATATTCTAAATTCCAGAGTGTTGGCAGAGGTAGCTATGGAGACAGTGGGTGCATGGGTGATCACCTTCTGGAACGGTTCCAGCATATTGGAAGGTCGCAAATGTCACCCCACGATTTAAGAAGGGCGGGAGAGAGAAAATGGTAGAATCTATCATAAAGGATGTGATAAATGGATAATTGGATAAAGATGATCTGATTGGGCATAGTCAACATGGATTTATGAATGGGAAATCATGTTTGATGAACCTGTTGGAGTTTTTTGAGGATATTAGTAACAGAATTGATAAAGTGGAGTCGGTGGATGTAGTCTATTTGGATTTTCCGATGAATTTTTGATAAAGTCCCCCACAGGAGGTTGGTTAGTAAAATTAAAGCACATGGGATCGGACGTAATATACTGGCATGGATTAAGGATTGGTTAACGAGCATAAAACGGAGAGTAGGAGTAAATGGGTTATTCTCGCTTTGGCAGGCTGTGACCAGTGGGGTAAGTAAAAAGGAAACATTTGGGTAAGTACTTGGGCCCTATCTGTTCACAATATGTATCATTTATTTAGATGTGGAGACCAGAGTAATATTCCCAAGTTTGCAGATGATACTAAAAGATGTGGGAATGTATGTGCTGTGAGGAAGGTGCAAAGTGGCTTCAAGGGCATTTGGACAGACTTAGTGGGAGGGCAAGAACGTGGCAGATGGAATATAATGTGGAAAATATGAGGTTATCCACTTTGGAAGGTGGAATAGATGTGCAGGGTATTTCTTGAATGGTAAGAAATTAGGAAGTATAGATGTACAAAGGGATCTGGGTGTCCTTGTCAATAAATCACTTTAAGCTGACATGCAGGGACAGCAAGCACTTAAGAAGGCTAATGGTATGTTAGCCTTTAGCTCAAGAGAATTTGAGTACAGGAGTGGTGAAGTCTTGCTTCAATTGTATGGAACCTTGTGAGACCACACCTGGAGTACTGTGTGCAGCTTTGCTCCCTTTACTTTAGGAAGTATATTATTGCCATAGGGGGAATGCAACGAAGATTCACTAGACTTGTTCCTGGGATGGCTGGACTGTCCGATGAAGAGATTTGGAAAACTGGGCCTGGATTCTCCAGAATTTTGAATTGAAAATGTGAATCTTTGGAATTCTCTACCCCAGAGGGCTGTGGAAGCTCAGTCATTCAGTATGTTTGAAGCAGAGATTGACAGATTTCTAAATACAAATGACATAAAGGGATATGGGGATAGTGTGGTAAAAAGGAATTGAAATAGATGATAACCCGTGATCGTTTTGAATGGCGGGGCAGACTAGATGGGCTGAATGGCCTACTCTTGCTCCTATGTTCCGAAGCTGCTTAACTCTTTCAAACTGGAGGTAAGTACGCTCAGGCTACTTTCGGAGTGTTCCGAATTTTTGGTAGTACGCTTCTGATACTATCTCATATGCACCCTGGATAACACTTTTATTCATTTCATAATCTGATGAACTTTCATCTGGGAACAGTGAATAAACCTCATGGGCTTTTCCTGTTACTTTGCCTTATAAAAACAGTGTCCAGCTCTCTGCCGCCATTTCAGCTGCTTTGCAAGTTTTTCAAAAGTGATGAAAAATTCTGCCACATCCTCCTCATTGAACTTTAGAATGAACTGGGGTAACTTTAAGAACTCAGCACATGGTCCTGAGCTATGGGCAGCTCCCTCACTAGCTGTGCCTTCACTAGGTGTACTGGGTCTTCCTCTAGTTGATTGAGCCGCCTTAACTCCCTTTCCTCCTTCTCCTTCTGGAACACTCTTACTTTTTCCCTTTCTTGACACTCACTCTGCTCTTTCTCGTTCTCTCTGGATTTCCAATTCTAGTCTCTTCTGTTCTAGTTTGACCTTAGCTAACATTACTCTATCTGTTAGTGATTCTCATCCTATTCGAGTCTTCAGCTTCAAGGGCATGTCCGGCCGGCTGACAAAGGCGAGGAAGTGGAGAGTGTGAAGGAGCAGCCCATGCAAGAAACCCCTCCGCGCCGACTGGAATGGCATGAAAGGCATTTCCGAGAGGCAGCTCGTGTTGTGCGGCCCCGGCTCACGAGGAGGGTTTCGGGGCCTGGGTCCGATGAGCAGTTCCGGCCGAGCGGAGGTCAGTTCGGCCGGGAGCGCTCCACTCTCCCGAGACCCATCGCCACCCACAGTGAAAGGCATCCCAGGGGCTTCGGCTACTCCTCAGCACACTGGTCCGGCACTGGAGTAGGCCGCCCGGACAGCCGAGGCGCTCTCCTCAGTCGGCGGGGGAGCATCTTGACTGGAGGTGACCATGTTCTAGAATCGGATTAGATCCCGGTAAAAGACAGGCAACTCCCTCAGAGAGGCGCGGCTAATGGACTCCACCGGGAGCTGCATGTCATCCCGAAGGCAGTGACACTGGCGGAAAAAATATGTCACCAGCAACCATCATCTGGGAGGACGCTCGACGTACAGGTATCTCTGCAGGGTCCGAAGGCGGAGAGTCGCAGCCTGGGTGCGGACGCACATCAGCGACTGGCTGCCCTCCTCGATCGGGAGACTCAGGACCGCGGCAGAGACCCAGTGTTTCCTGTTGCCCCAGAAGTAATCGACGAGTTTCTTCTGGATCTTGGTTGCTAATGCAGGGGGCGGGGCCAAAGTGACAAACCGGTACCACAGCATGGAGGCCACAAGTTGGTTTATCAACAGCACTCGGCCCCTGTAGGAAAGCACTCGGAGCAGTCGTGTCCAGGGCCCCAGCCGAGTGGTGACTTTCGCCTCCAACTCCTGCCAGTTTGCCAGCCAGGCTTCCTCAGCAGGGCTAAGGTGGACTTCCAGATAGAGGAGGTGCGTGGTGCTTCACACAAAAGGTGTCATCTCCTCCGGCAGGGAGTCCACCCGCCACTGACCCACCAGGAGAATGGAATATTTCTCCCAATTGATCCTCGCAGAGGATGCTGCAGAAAAGGTCTGCTGTCAGTCGTGCATCCTGCACAAGTCAACAGGATCCGTGACCACGAGGAGCACGTTGTCGGCGTAAGCCGAGAGGACAAACCACATGGCCAGCTCACGCAGAGCCAATCCCCTCAACCTCCTGCGAACTAGGCACAGGAACGGCTCCACACAGATGGTGTACAATTGGCCGGACATGGGGCATCCCTGACGCACTCCGCTCCCAAAGCGAAGGGGCGCTGTCAAGGACCCGTTAACCTTGACTAGACACTCTGCGGCGGCTTATAAAAGTCGGACCCGGGCCACGAAATGCGGCCCGAGTCCGAAAGCGCGCAGAGTCCCGAAAAGGTATTCGTGATCCACCTTGTCAAACGCCTTCTCCTGGTCGAGGTTAGAGAAAGGCGACTGACTGACCAGTCCTCTGGGAAAGATGGATCAGGTCCCGGACCAGGTGGATGTTGTCCTGGTTGGACCAGCCCGGGACCGTGTATGACTGGTCTGCTGGATCATGTGGGCCAGCACGGAGCCCAGGCGGGTAGACATAGCCTGGGCAAAAATCTTATAATCCGTGCTGAGGAGGGAGACAGAACGCCAGTTTTTAAGCAGGTGGTGATCACCCCTCTTCGGCAGGAAAACGATGACCGCCCTGTGCAACGAGAGGGGCATCTGCCCGGTCACCAGGCTTTCCCCCAGGACCCTCGCGTAATCGACCCCCAGAATGTCCCAGAACGCCCTGAGGTACTCCACGGTCAACTCATCCAGCCCTGGGGATTTGCCCCTCGAGAGCTGATGGAGGGCGCCGGTCAGCTCCACCAAAGTGAGCGGTGCCTCCAACCATTCGGCGCCCTCCAGGCTGACCTGCGGCAGGTCCTCCCACAAAACGTGTCGCTGGACAGATCCGGAGAGAACAACACACCGTAATAAGTACGAACCAGGAGGCCCATTCCCTCCGGATCCGTGATGGAGGACCCTTCGTCGGCCAGCAGCTCGACGAGCTGCTTACGGACCCCCCGCCATTTTTCCAGCGAGTAGAAGAAGGGTGAGGCGCGGTCCAACTTCCAGGATCTGGATCCGCGACCTCACGTATGCGCCTCGGGACCCTATGAGCTGCAGGTCCCTCAGCGCGCCCTTCTTCTCTTTGTACGCCTGCCACAGGGCCTGGTCCGCGACGTCATGACCGAGGCGGGACTCCAAATCGAGGACCTCCTTCGCTAGACGCCCGATCTCAACTTCCCGCCTCTTGGTCGACCCCCTCGCATACTCCTGACAGAAGACGCGGCTGTGAGTCTTGCCCACATCCCACCAAAGCCTCAAGGAGGGGAAGCCCCCCTGCGTCCTTCTCTAGTCGGCCCAGAATCGACAGAACGAGTCCCGAAATCGCTCGTCCTCCAGCAACCGGTTGTTAAAGTGCCAGTACGCGGACCCTGCCCGCGTGCGGAGTGGAGTGAACTCCGCCCACACCAGGTGGTGGTCCGAGCACGGCACCAGCCGCATGGAGGCCGCCGAGACAAGGGAGACGTATGCCTGCGAAAAGTAGAGGCGGTCGATTCGAGACACTCCTCCTCCAGACCTCCACGTGAAGGCGCTGGAGTCGGGATTGAGATTCCGCCAGACGTCCACCAGGTTAAGTGAGCTGATCAGTCCCCTCAACTTCTCCACCGACGCTTGGCCGCGCTGGGGACCGGAACGATCCCCCACCTCGAGGGTGCAGTTAAAATCCCCCCCGAAGATGATGCACTCGCCGCTATCGATGGAGCTCAAGAGAGCGGGCACTTCTTCAAAGAAGCGCACTTACAATGTGCCGGGCCTGGGCGCATACCCGTTCACAAACAGGAGCGGCACGCTACATAGGCGAACGGCGAGGTGGAGCAAGCGGCCCGGCACTAGCTCCTTGACCCCCAAGATCTCTGGCTGAAAAGTCGGGGCCAACAAGATAGCCACTCCACTAGAAACAGGGGTGAGGTGACTCATGTAGATCTCACTCTGCCACTCCAGGAGCCAGGAGGCTTTGTCTCCCGGAACGGTGTTGGTTTTCTGCAGAAAACTCACTGCGTATCTCCCTTCCATGAGGACTGAGGGATTGTGAACTCTGCAGTGGGACCCCGTGCTGCCGTTGATGTTGAGGCTGGCGATGGTTATCTTCATGTCAAAGGTAGTTAAAACCGTCACCAACACCTCACTGTGAGGAGGGAGTGGAAGTGCACCTGGCCCTCCACTCCCCCGGCAACCCATTGAGGAACAGATTAAAACGGTGCCTCTCAACCAGTTTCACGCCCGCGCGCTTGCCCGCTTTCTTGAGGGCGGCAGGGACGGACTGGATGATCTGCGCCAGATTCAACCAATGGCCGAGGGCCAGTTGAACTTTATTGCGGCAACCCTGCAAACCGCGAGGAAATCCCGGAGTTCCGCCATGGAGATGAGAGGAGATTCGGTGGGAGGCACGAGATACTCCACCAACTCACTGGCGATGGAATCAAGGTCATCCTCCGTGCCCCACACATAATTCCCTTCCTCTTCCGGGTTGTCACCACCAGCGGCCGACACATCCACCACACACTGTGGGGCGGACGTCCCGGCCGCGCCACCTGGCCCCGCCTCCGTCGCGATCCCACCCCAAGGATCGTTGGCGGAGGAGTCCTCTCTGGGTTCTACTGTGAAACTAGAGCCTGTGGGCGCCAGCGGTTCAGGACGCCCCTCCACCTCCACCCCGAGGCCAATGAGCGGTACAGGGGAGACGGAAGTTCCCGACTCCGGAAATCCAGCCGGAGCCGAGACCGGAGGTGGAGAGAGGAGGCGATCTCCCGCTCCGCCAGCACCCACAGGCCCAGCGGATGGGGTAGCATTCTCGGATATAACCGGGTCGGGTGTCTCCTGGTTGATGGTGGACTCTGGCTCGGAGTGCCGACCCTTTGGGGCCTCGCCCTCCCCTCCACTCAGGGCACCCGACCCAGTGCAGTGGCAAATAGGCGGCGTCCTCAGGCTCCCCCACCACCAGCAGGGTCCCACTTACACCTTCAGGAGGGCCTCATGTACCGGGGCCTTCCCCTCCCCTCTTTCCTGCGGAATCGGGAGCTCCTGCCCGGACTTTGTAGCCTTGGTGGTGGTGGTAGGGGAAACCTGGGGACCCGAAACAGGTGCCTCAGGGCCCCTCGTTACCTCTGTGGAGGGGTGCCTTCTCCTCTTTTTCCCACTAGGGCGCAGTGGCTTAGAGACCTCCATGTCATCAGAGGCCTCTGCCTCGCCACCCTCCTTTTTTCAGTCACCCTGGGCCTGAGCCCAGCCCTGGGACAGGTGGGGTCCGTGAGAACGGGCTTTGGGCTGAGCTCAGGCTCGGGTTTTTTCAATGTGTCCAGGGGACGCACCTCTTGATGTTTCATTTTCCTCTGCGTCTTCCTTCCACTCGGACGGGCACTCCCCTCCCCGCTAGAGGCCGTGAAAATACAGCCTTACGAACATGCCACACTCCCTTGCAGCCGTGGCACCGCGCCCCATCCGAGGTCCAAAAGTCGTTGTCGGCCGTCCCCTGGAACTCTACATTAAATTGGCCCTCCGAGACCTCCTCCCGTGCCAGCTGCATAAATAACTGGCGCCGGAAGGAAAAGACATGTTGGAGGCTGTGTTCCCGAAGACCAAGCTGGACTGGGGTGATCCCCGACCGCACCTCCCCCAGATGGTGCAGGTGGGGGAGCAGGAGATCACTGGGAATGAAGGGTGGGACGTTACAGAGATTAGCAGAAAATATTGAATATGTATTAAAAACAAACAAACAAACAAACAACAGAATCGGGGAGAGGCTGAGGGAATAGAGGAGAAGTAAAGATAGGATGTAAGGGATGGCTTGCTTTCTGGAGGTGGTGCTCACAGCACATTTAAAACAGTCTTTGCACTTGGTCTTCCGGTCTTCTGGTCTGCTGGTTGGGGGAGGCGTCTTCACCTGGGTCAGCTGAAGCTGCCCAGGCACTATTATCCCCTTCTGTCTGTTTTGCCGGGCAGTTTAAGCTGACCAAGGCTGGGAAATACGGGTGGGGAGGGAGCTTCCCTGTGTGCTTTTTTTTCCTTTTTTTTTTAAGGTGACCTTTAAACCCCAGGCCCCTTTTATATATTTTTATATATTTTTATTTATGTCGAGGAGGCCTTTATTCCTCAGGCCCCCTTTATATACCCGCTTATATTTTTAAAATAACTTCATTAAAACCAGATAAATAAACAAAAACTCAAATTAAAATGCCATTCTCGGCGTCGACAATGCACTCCAGTCCCTGCGGTGCCCACCGTTCGCGGAAGGCCTCAAGCGTAACGGCGGACACCGCATGCTCCTTTTCCAGGGACACCCGGGCGCGAACGTAACCGCGGAAGAGGGGCAGGCAATCGGGGAGGACGGACCCCCCGACGGCCCGCAACCTGGACCTGTGAATTGCCACCTTGGCCAGGCCCAGGAGCAGACCAACGAGGAGATCCTCCTCCCGGCCCAAGCCCCTCCGCACTGGGTGCCCAAAGATCAGGAGCGTGGGACTGAAGTGCAGCCAGAATTTGAGGAGCAGCCCCTTCAGATACTCAAATAGGGGCTGCAACCTCGCACACTCCGTATAAATGTGGAACACGGACTCGTCCAGGCCGCAGAAAGTACAGGTGGCCTGGGAGTCCGTGAACCTACTTAAAAGCCTATTGCACGGGACTGCTTTGTGCAGCACCCTCCACCCCAGGTCCAAAATGTAAAGGGGGAAGACTCCCGCGTAGAGAGACCTCCATCGGGGATTCCCCTAGCCGCCAGATGGCAACGCGGACCGCCAGGGCGTGTCCGGCAGGCTGACGAGGGCGAGGAAGTGGAGAGTGTGCAGGAGCAGCCCATGCAGGAAACTCCTCCGTGCCAATTGGAATGGCATGGAGGGCATTTCCGAGAGGCGGCTCGGGTTGTGCGGGACCGGCTCCCAAGGAGGGTTTCGGGCCTGGGTCCGACGAGCAGTTCCGGCCGAGCAGGGGTCAGCCCTGCCGGGATCGCTCCACTCTCCCGAGCCCCCTCGCCACCCGCAGTGAAGGGCGTCCCGGAGGTTTCGGCTACTCCTCCACCCGCCAGACCATCCCCAGAGTCGGCCACCCAGACAGCCGAGGCGCTCTCCTCCGCCGGCGGGGGAGCGCCCTGACTGGAGGCGACCATGTTCCAGACTCTGAATAGATCTCGGTAAAAGACAGGCAACTCCCGAAGAGAGGCACGGCTAACGGACTCCACTGGGAGCTGCGTGTCATCTTGAAGGCAGTGAAACTGGCGGAAAAAATACGTCGCCAGCGCACACCATCTGGGAGGACGCTCGACGTACAGGTATCTCTGCAGGGTCCGAAGGTGGAGAGTCGCAGCCTGGGTGGGGATGCACACCAGCGACTGACCGCCCTCCTCGATCGGGAGACTCAGGACCGCGGCAGAAACCCAGTGTTTCCTCTTGCCCCAGAAGAAATCGACGATGGGCTCCACGCAGATGGTATACAATTGGCCGGACATGGGGCTCCCCTGACGCATTCCTCTCCCAAAGCGAAGGGGCGCCGTCAAGGACCCGTTGACATTGACTGGAGACTCTGCGGCGGCGGATAAAAGTCGGACCCGGGCCACAAAATGCGGCCCGAGTCTGAAAGCTCGCAGAGTCCCGAAAAGGTAATCGTGATCCACCCTGTCGAACGCCTTCTCCTGATTGAGGGAGAGAAAGGCGACCGACTGACCAGTCCTCTGGGAAAGATGGATCAGGTCCCAGAACAGGTGGATGTTGTCCTGGATGGACCGGCCCGGGACGGTGTAGGACTGGTTGGGGTGGATCATGTGGGCCAGCACGGAGCCCAGGTGGGTAGACATAGCCCGGGCAATGATCTTATAATCCGTGCTGAGGAGGGAGACCGGACGCCAGTTTTTAAGCAGGCGAAGATCGCCCCTCTTCGGCAGCAGGACGATGACCGCCCTGCGCCACGAGAGGGGCATCTCCCCGGTCGCCAGGCTTTCCCCCAGGACCCGGGCGTAATCGTCCCCCAGGACGTCCCAGAACGCCCTGAGGAACTCCACGGTCAACCCATCCAGCCCTGGGGATTTGCCCCTCGAGAGCTGGTGGAGGGCGCCAGACAGCTCCGCCAACGTGAGCGGAGGCTCCAAACATTCGGCGCCCTCCGGGCTGACCTGCAGCATGTCCTCCCACAAAACTCTGCGTGCATCCTCGCTGGACGGATCCTGAGAGAACAACGCACTGTAATAAGTACGGACCAGGAGGCCCATTTCCTCCGGATCCGCGATGGAGGAGCCGTCATCGGCCAGCAGCTCGACGAGCTGCTTACGGACCCCACGCCATTTTTCCAGCGACGAGAAGAAGGGTGAGGCGCGGTCCAAATCTTCCAGGATCTGGATCCGCGACCTCATGTACGCGCCTCAGGACCCTATGAGCTGCAGGTCCCTCAGCGCGCACTTCTTCTCTTTGTACGCCTGCCACAGGGCCAGGTCAATGACGGCATGACCGAGGCGGGACTCCAAGTCCAGCACCTCCCTCTCAAGGCGCCCAATCTCGGCTTCCCGCCTCTTGGTCGACCCGTTCGCGTACTCCTGACAGAAGACGCGGATGTGAGTCTTGCCCACATCCCACCATAGCCTCAAGGAGGGGAAGCCCCCCTGCTTCCTTCTCCAGTCGGCCCAGAATCGACAGAACGAGTCCCGAAATCCCACGTCCTCCAGCAGCCGGTTGTTAAAGTGCCAGTACGCGGACCCCGCCCGCGTGCGGTGCGGAAAAACTCCGCCCACACCAGGTGTGGTCCGAGCACGGCACCAGCCGCATGGAGGTCGCCGAAACGCGGGAGACGTACGCCTGCGAAATGTAGAGGCGGTCGATTCGCGACCCCCCTCCTCCAGACCTCCACATGAAGGCGTTGGAGTCGGGATGGAGATTCCGCCAGACGACCACCAAGTTAAGGGAGCTGATCAGTCCCCTCAACTTCTCCACCGACGCTTGGCCGCGCTGGAGACCGGAGCGATCCGCAACCTCGAGGGTGCAGTTAAAATCACCCCCGAGGATGATGCACTCGCCGCTATCGATGGAGCTCAAGAGAGCGGACACTTCTTCAAAGAAGCGCGCTTGCAACGCGCCGGGCCTGGGCGCGTACACGTTCACAAAGTGGAGCGGCACGCTCCACAGGCGAACGGCGAGGTGGAGCAAGTGGCCCGGCACTAGTTCCTTGACCCCCAAGATCTCCGGCTGAAAAGTCGGGGCCAACAAGATAGCCACCCCACTAGAAATAAGGGTGAGGTGACTCATATAGACCCCACCCTGCCACTCCAGGAGCCAGGTGGCTTCGTCTCCCGGAACGGTGTGGGTTTCCTGCAGAAAGCTCACCACGTATCTCCCTTCCCTGAGGACTGAGAGATTGTGAAATCTGCAGTGAGACCCCCTGCTGCCGTTGATGTTGAGGCTGGCTATGGTTATCTTCTTGTCAAAGGTAATTAAAACCCGTCACCAACAACTCACTGTGAGTGCACCTGGCCCTCCACTCCCCCAGCAACCCATTGAGGAACACATTAAAACGGCGCCTCTCAACCAGTTTCACGCCCGCGCGCTTGCCTGCTTTCTTGAGGGCGACAGGGACGGACTGGATGATCTGCGCCAGATTCAACCAACGGTCGAGGGCCAGCTGAACGTTATTGCGGCAACCCCTCCAAGCCGCGAGGAAATCGCGGAGTTCCGCCGTGGAGATGAGAGGAGATTCGGTGGGAGGCACGAGGGACTCCACCAACTCACTAGGGATGGAATCACGGTCATCCTCCGTGCCCCACACATAATACCCTTCCTCTTCCGGGTTGTCACCACCAGCGGCCGACACATCCACCACACACTGTGGGGCGGACGTCCCGGCCGCGCCAGCTGGCCCCGCCTCCGTCACGATCCCACCCCAAGGATCGTTGGCGGAGGAGTCCTCTCTGGGTTCTACTGTGAAAATAGAGCCTATGGGCGCCAGGGGTTCAGGACGTCCCCTCCACCTCCACCCTGAGGCCAATGAGCCGTCCAGGGGAGACGGAAGTTCCCGACTCTGGAAATCAAGCCGGAGCCGAGACCGGAGGTGGAGAGAGGAGGCCATCTCCCACTTCGCCAGCACCCACAGGCCCAGCAGATCGGGTAGCATTCTCGGATATAACATGTCTCCTGGTTGGTGGTGGACTCTGGCTCGGAGGGCCGACCCTTTGGGGCACCGCCCTCCCCTCCAATCAGGGCACTCGACCCAGTGCAGTGGCAAATAGGCGGCGTCCTCAGGCTCCCCCACCACAAGCAGGGTCCCACTTACGCCTTCAGGAGGGCCTCATGTGCAGGGGCCTTCCCCTCCCCTCTTTCCTGCGGAATAGGGAGCTCCTGCCCGGACTTTTTAGCCTTGGTGGTGGTGGTAGGGGAAACCTGGGGACCCGAAACAGGTGACAGCTCCCCTCCAACAGATGGGCCCTGCGCCCCAGGCCCCTCGTTACCTCTGTGGAGGGTTGCCTTCTCCTCTTTTTCGCACTAGGGCGCAGAGGCTCAGAGACCTGCATGTCATCAGAGGCCTCCGCCTCGCCACCCTCCTGTTTTTTAGTCACCCTGGGCCTGGGCCCAGCCCTGGGACAGGTGGGGTCCGTGAGAACGGGCTTTGGGCTGAGCTCAGGCTTGGGTTGTTTCAATGTGCCCAGGGGATGCACCTCTTGATGTTTCATTTTCCTCCGCGTCTTCCTTCCACTCGGACGGGCACTCCACTCCCCGCTAGAGGCCGTGAAAATACAGCCTTACGAACATGCCACACTCCCTTGCAGCCGTGGCACCGCGCCCCATCCGAGGTCCAAAAGACGTTGTCGGCCGTCCCCTGGAACTCTACATTAAGTTGGCCCTCCGAGACCTCCTCCCGTGCCAGTTGCATAAATAACTGGCGGTGGAAGAAAAAGACATGTTGGAGGCTGTGTTCCCGAAGACCAAGCGGGACAGGGGTGATCCCCGACCTCACCTCCCCCAGATGGTGCAGGTGGGGAAGGAGGAGCTCACTGGGAATGAAGGGTGGGACGTTACAGAGATTAGCAGAAAATATTGAATATGTATTAAAAACAAACAATGAAACAACAGGTTAGGGGAGAGGCTGCGGGAATAGAGGAGAAGTAAATATAGGATGTAAGGGATGGCTTGCTTTCTGGAGGTGGTGCTCAGAGCACATTTAAAACAGTCTTTGCACTTGGTCTTCCGGTCTTCTGGTCTTTTGATTGGGGGAGGCGTCTTCACCTGGGTCAGCTGAAGCTGCCCAGGCACTATTATCCCCTTCCGTCTGTTTAGCCGGGCCGCTTAAGCTGACCTAGGCTGGGAGATACGGGTGGGGAGGGAGCTTCCCTGTGTGCTTGTTGCAGCAGTACAAATTCCTGTTGAATTGGCAGCCCCGCCCCTTGTTGTTCCGGCCACTTGTTCCACCCACAACAGTCCAAAGTAAATTACTGGTGTTCAGCACCCACCTCCAGACAAAACCTTGTTTCCAACAAAAAAGAATGTCTCTTTCTTCACATTAATGGCGATTGTTGTTGAAGTTTTCCCTCTGCTTGGTTGCAACTGCTCTCCCTTGCTCAGTCTCGCTCCTCTCTCCACCTCTGCAACTTCCAACTGCCACCAGCACTCTCAGCTGAGGCTCGTTGCTGCAATCAGCAGTCAACACTCCAATTGGACAGCAGCCAACCCTGTGCTGTACCTATCCTGGGAGTTTTTGATGGGCACTGTGTAGAGGAAGCTTTATTCTGTATCTAACCCCGTTCTGTACCTGTCCTAGGAGTGTTTGATGGGCACTGTGCAGAGGAAGCTTTATTCTGTATCTAACCCCGTTCTGTACCTGTCCTAGGAGTGTTTGATGGGCACTGTGCAGAGGAAGCTTTATTCTGTATCTAACCCCGTTCTGTACCTGTCCTGGGAGTGTTTGATGGGGACAGTGTAGAGGAAGCTTTACTCTGTATCTAACCCCGTCCTGTACCTATCCTGGAGTGTTTAACTTAACAGTTTAGAGGCAGCTTTATTCTGTATCTAAGCTGTGCTGCCCCTGCCATAAACTTCAGCACAAATAAAACTCCTTTACAAACTCGCACCAAGTTCAAGGCCTGCTCAAGTCACAAACAAAAAGCTGACCTGAATCCAACGGAAGCACATGGGACCCGAGCCCGACCCGGCCCAGGTCCCTCCATGTTCCCCCCGAGACCGACCCGCCTCGACCCGACCCGACCCGACCCGACCCAAGCCCAAAGGTCGAGCTCGGAAGAGTGGCCCGACACATCTCATCGGGACCCATCGGGTTCAGGTCGGGTAACACGCCTTTACACCAAGTCCCGTTCAACCATCACTCCTGTGCTCACTGACTTACGTTGGTTCCTGATCCAGTAAAGCCTCGATTTTAAAATTCTCATCCTCGGTTTCTGACCCAACTCATTCCGAACTATTCAGAAATGAAGCTGCCTCCTCAAAATACTAAATGTTAGTTTGTTTGAGGGAACACCTTCACCACACGGACTGCTGTTGTTCAGGATGAAGGCCCACCATTTTCTCATGGTAACCAGGGATGGGGAAGTAATGCTGGCCTTGTCAGTATCACCCATATCCTGAGAACAAACAGACAGGAAATAAAATAGGAATAAAATCAATGAGTTTGTAATTGACTGATTGAAACCAGGCGAGGTCTGTGATCAGAAAGAGATGTCATAATCCGATAAACAAATTGTCAACACAATTTACCTCACCAACCCCTTGTGTTTGCCTTTCTGTTGTTGTCTTCATCAGAAAACAAGTAACAAATAATCTCTATCTTAAAAGATGCTGGATTATCAATTGTACACATGAGATACGTACTCAATGGTTTCTGTTATCAGACAGTCAGAGAATCCCACAGCACAGGAGGAGACTATTGCACAAATCGTACCAGTTCCAGCTCTTTGAAGGAGATTTCCAATTATTCCTCTCCCCTGTTTTTTTAAGATTAGAGATACAGCACTGAAACAGGCCCTTCGGCCCACCGAGTCTGTGCCGACCATCAACCACCCATTTATACTCATCCTATATTCCTACCAAACATCCCCACCTGTTCCTATATTTTCCTACCACCTACCTATACTAGTGACAATTTATAATGGCCAATTTACCTATCAACCTGCAAGTATTTTGGCTTGTGGGAGGAAACCAGAGCACCCGGAGAAAACCCACGCAGACACAGGGAGAACTTGCAAACTCCACACAGGCAGTGCCCAGAATCGAACCCGAGTCCCTGGAGCTGTGAGGCTGCAGTGCTAACCACTGCGCCACTGTGCCGCCCTATTCTTTACTCCCAGTCCAGTAAATCACCCTGTGAGTATTGATCCAATTCCCGACTGAAAGTTTCTGTTAAATCTGCTTCCATAACCCTTTCAGGAAGGGAATTCCAAATCATAAACACTCGCTGTGTGAAGAAAAGAAAATCTCCTCATCTCTCCTCCGTTTGTTTGTTAATCAACATTAAACTGGTTACTGACCCTTCATCCAGTGAAACCAGATTCTCCTTATTTATTCGAGAAACACACATCATCATTTTGAGCCCCTCGATTAAATCTCCCTTTTATCTTCTCTGCTCTAAGGAGAACAATCTCAGCTTCTCTCCACATAACTGAAGTCCCTCATCCCTGTTACAATTCTAGTACATCATCTAGCACGATCTCCAAGGCCTTGGAATCCTTCATAAAGTGTGGTGTCCAGAATGGAGCACAATATTCCAGCTGAGGCTAAAACAGTCATTTATCTAGTCTTAGCAGAATGTTCTTGTGTTGTTGTTTTTTAATTCTTTGCTTCTAGTTATAAAGCTAACGACCCCCTATGCCTTTTTAAATCCTTCACCACTTGTCCAGCCACCATCGAAGATGTCTGTACATACACACCCAGTCTCTGTGCTCCTGCACCATCTATTAAATGGTGCAGTTCAGTTTCTATTCATTCCCCTTATTCTCCCTCACAAAATAACCACTTCCCCAATTCTATGTCTTAGATTTCAGTCACCTTGTGTATTCTCATGTCACCACCAGACTGTCCATGTCCTCCTTAATACTGCTACTATCTACCACACTAATGACAGCATTTATGATTTACATGTCATCTGCAAGAGTTGAAATTATGCTTTTGTTTTACTCTAAGTCTATGTCATTTATATATTTATCTATATGTCAGGACGAGCACTCGTTTATCTAATCTCTCCTTTTCAAAAGAGGATGTAACATTTACAACACTTCTGGCCAGTGCCTTTGCTATTTCCACCATTCCTTCCTTCAGCAACCCTCACACATCCCATCCAGACCAGCTAAATGTTCCACTTTATTGTGGTACAAAAGTACTGGATTGAAAGGGGTTAACTCAACCTGTTTGTTCAGTGACTGTAATTAATGTCAGTCTCTTTGGACACTAATTGTGTCACTGGAGGGTTCCGCTCTTCTATTAATAAGGGTCTTCATTTAATGTCTTACCCATAATGTCAGCTGGAGCATCAAATCCGGCACTTACAGGGATCAGTGGCTCCAGAGAGATGGAGAGGATAGATCAGAATCTGTGAGCAGTAGATTGGAACGTTACAACAATGGGTCAGAATCTGAGAACATTAGATTAGAATGTTACAACAATGGGTCAGAATCTGAGAACATTAGATTGGAATGTTACAACAATTGGTCAGAATCTGAGAACATTAGATTGGAATGTTACAACAAAGGGATAGAATCTGTGAGCAGTAGATTGGAATGTTACAACAATGGGTCAGAATCTGAGAACAATAGATTGGAATGTTATAACAATGGACAGCAGGAGTTTCTCCTTTTGGTTTGGTTTAGTTCCTGCAGATTATACTTGGCTAACATTAGTTCGGCAGATCTATTATGCACTAAAGATGATTCAAACAATTTACTATCCCAGCCTCGCTATTATTGGTGTCCCCGGTAAGTCTATGTATCCAACTAATAGATTCATAAACCATATTTCACTGAATTAGTGTTCTTGTCATTTAAATCGTGAGAAGACTGAATCCATTGTCTTCACTTTCTGTCACAAACTCTATTCCCTCTCCACGATCTGCGATCCCCTCACTGAGGCTGAACCAGGAAGTTTACAGCCTCTGGTATCTTTAATGCTGAACTCAGTTCACCCCCATATTAACTCCATCTCCAACCCTTCATATTGGTACAGCCAGGTGAGGAGGGGTCACTGTCCTTCCTCTTAATTGACCACAATAGTGTTTGGTCGTTTTTAACCGTGAATGTATTTACCATTTTTGTGATGTTTTACTTTTTACCTTTGGTGTGATAGTGAAGGAACCAATCGGAAAGGTTTTCTTGCGTTTAAACATGAAAGAGGTGAGTTTAATACACTTAACATCTAAACCCGATCAAAATAAAATAATAAAAATGTACGTTATACAGTTATGCTGCCACTGACACAAGAATCTCACGTGCACAAATATATTACAGAATGAGAAGTAAAATCGTGGCTGGATTAGAGTCCAGAATAAATCAAAACATAATATGCAATCTGTGAGGTCTGATAATTCCCTGATCCTCCGGCTGAAGTTGGACTCTTGAAGTCTTTGGCTGGTCGAGTTGCCTATTGTGGCTGATCCACATGGCTCAGGATTTTCTTGAAGGCAGACTGGTAGGTGGCCTTTTTCCCCTGGTGCCTCAGTCTGTAGCAATCTGTAGATTTGGAGGGTCCACAGTCGCAAATAGTTTTCAAACGTGTGATGTCATCTGGAAAGAGACAGAAAGATAACGGGGCTTGGGGTTGGTTGGGAGGGGGACGCGGGTGGGGTGGTGCTAGGGGAGGGGGGAAGGAAACCAACCTTCTGCTTCTTCCATTTTGAATCACTGGCTTGCCTGTCTTTGTCCAGGGGAAACTCCCAGCTTTCACAGAAATGGTCAGACGATCTCATGGCTGCCTCAATATATTTTCTGGAGCCTTCTAATGAGATTCAAGGTGAGGAATTTCCATCTCCCCAGGGCTCGGAATGCCATTATTTACACTTGGAGTAGTTTACGCTTTCAAAAGTCAGTGTGTCAGGATGTCCTTGAATTCCATGCTGATGAATGCAATCTTAGCAAATTCAGTCTCAAGAGCAAGCCATTATTTTGGGTCCAGGCTCATCCGACATGTGTCTCCTGTTGGAGACGTTGGAAAGTGAAAAGGTGCTTCAGATACAAATTGCAGTGGCCATCTTGGCTGCCAGTTTTTTGCAGGATATTTTCCATTAAAACTTTAATGTAAGTTTCCAACTGATGAATTAAAATTCCTCATTGGCATATTGTGTTTCCTTGACATGAATAACACCTCTGTAATATCTGCCTCAGCCTACCAGCTGCATAAACCCTCATCGTATCTTTGTTAAATCCACACTTGACTCTTCAAATTATATGCTGGCCGCCCTCCAGTTATAAATCTCCATAAACCACAGCCCATCCAGAACTCTGCTGCCTATATCTATCTCACACCAAATACCGATCACACATCACCCCTGTGCTCACTGATCAACAGTGCCTTTCGGTCTGGCAGCACCTTAATTTTAATATTCTCAGCCTTGTGTATGAATCCCTCCGTGTCCTCACCTGTCCAATTAATCCCATTCCCCTGTCCATTCCCCATAGTCTTGTAAATCTTATGCCTTTGAGTCTGCTACCAATTCCATTTTTAAAGTGAGTTGCTTTCCCTCTCTATCTCAGCCAGCTGTGGTTTTCATTCTGCGGTCCCACCGGTGCCATCATTACAGAAACCTAGATCCATAAAATGATGTGAACTGACAGCTGGTCACTTATAGTGTGGTCAGCACAGTGTCCCATGTTGGGCAGGGATCTAGCCTGGGTGCCATGTATGTGTTGTTAGTGTGAGGAGGGGCTTGTACTGATGTCAATCAGCCACTTTTGCAGCACTGATGTACGATTTTGAAACTTGGTCTGTGCATGTCCACTGACCACCTGTGTAAGTCACTCTCAGCAGAGCATAGATTCAGCAGCATGAGGAACCCCCACCCCACCCTCCCCCACTGACACCCCCGAAAGTTATTTCAAAGGATCAGGCATCCAACTTGCAGGTGAGGACCTTTTGACTTACTTTTGCCATTGTAAAGTTAGTGGAGGTGCTGTGGATAGTTTTCTGGAGGTTGTGTTGTGAGCTGCTGCAGACATTCAGGGAGGGCAGAGGATTTGGTGAACCAACTCTGGACGAGGCATGGGGACTGTAGTTACAGTGTCTCTGGGTCTGTAACATGACCAACAAATGGAGCAGAGGCAGCAGAGAAGGGAGTCTCTGTAAAGAGGGAGGAGGAGGGGGCTCTGTCCTTCCAACCCGGTTTTCCCAAGGGCATTTTCTCTACCTACACCTAATCCAGGAGCAGTGTGTGAGGTGACTCTGATTCAATAAGGAAGTGGTCACAGAGCTGTGTCACCTCCTGTAACACGACCTGGAGCCTCACACCAGGGTGAGGACGGAGCTATCGGTGGCTGTTTAAGTCACAGTTTTATTGATCTTCACTGCATCCGGATCTTTCCCCAGGCAGGAGTGGGCGGCGTATCCAACATAGTCACAGAGAGTCATAGAGTCATTTACGACACAGGAGGAGACGAGTCGGACTCTCCATGTGTCTCTCTGTGTAACAATCCAGTCGGTCCCATTCCCCCGCTCAATCCTCGGATCCCTGCAAGTTCATTTCCTTCAGGTGCCCATCCAATTTCCTTTTGAAATCATTGATTGTCTTGGCTTCCATCACCCTCATGGGCAGTGAGTTCCAGCTCATTACCATCCACTGTGTAAAAAAGTTCTTCCTCATATTCCCCCTGCATCTCTTACCCAAAACCTTCCATCTGTGTCCCCTATTCCGTGTTTCATCAGTTAATGGGAACAGTTTTTCCTTATCTATCTTACCTAAACCTATCATAATCTTGTACACTTCTTTCAAATCTCTCTCAATCTCCTTTACTCCAGGGAGAGCAACTCCATCTTCTCCAAACTAACCTTGTAACTAAAACACCCCAATCCCTGGAAGCATTCTTGTATTCTAGTAGAATCACATAAAGTTAAGGCACAGATATCGGCCACTTGGCCCATCTTGTCTGCGCCAGCCAGAAAACGATCCACCTATTCTAATCCCACCTTCCAGCATTTGGTGCGTGGAGCTGCAGATTACAGTACTTAAGGTGCATATCCAGACTATTTTTGAATGAGTTAAGGGTTTCTGCCTCAACTTTCCTTTCAGGTAATGAATTCCAGACCCCCACCACTCTCATCTCCCCTCTGATCTTTATACCAATCACGTGAACTCTATTCCCCCTCTTAAAATGCTATGGTGAATAGAGTCTTCACCTCCTCTCTATCCAGGCCCGTTATAATATTGTACATTTCAATCAGATCACCCCTCAGCCTTCTCTGTTCCAAGGAGAACAACCCCTGTCTATCCAATCTTTCTTCATAGCTGCATTTTTCTATTCCTGGCAACATCCTCGTAAATCTCCTCTGTTCCCTCTCTAGTCCAATGACATCCTTTCTGTACTGAGGAGACCAGAGCTGTACACAGCACTCAAGTTGTGGCCTAATCAATGAGTTAGACAGTTCCAGCATAACCTCCCTGTTCTTGTATTCTGTGCCTGGGCTAATAAAGGAAAGGATTCCATATGCCTTCCTAAACACCTTATCGATCTCTGCTGCTACTTTCAGGGATGTGTGAACATTTAATCCAAGGTCCCTCACTTTCTCTACACTTCTCAGTATTTTGACATTATTCCTGTATTCCTTGTTTGACCTCCACAAATGCATCACCTCATATTTCTCCAAGTTGAATTCCATTTGCCACGTTTCTGCCCATCTGACCAGGCCATCAATATATTTCTGCAGTCTACAGCTATCCTCCTCGCTATCTACCACACGGCCAATCTTCGTGTCGTCTGCAAGCATCTTGATCATGCCCCCTACATTTACGTCCAAATCGTTAACTTGCACCACAAAAAGCAGGGGACCCAGTACTGAGCCCTGTGGAACGCCACTGGAAACAGCCTTCCAGTCTCGAAAACAGCAGTCAACAATTACCCTTTCTTTCCTGCCACTGAGCCAATCTTGTATCCACCTTGCTGCATTTCCCTGGATCCCGTGGGATTTTATTTTTTGAACCAGTCTGCCATGTAGGACCTTGTCAAAAGCCTTGCTAACATCCAAGTAGACCACATCAACTGCACTACCCTCATTTATCTTCCTTGTTGCTTCTTCAAAACATTCGATCAAGTTGGTGAAACAATATCTTCCCTTAACAAATCCATACTGACTATCCTAAATTAAGTAGAGGTGGTGAATACAGAAGAAGACAAGTTATGCCGAACCTTTATAAAGCTCTGGTTAGGCCCCAACTGGAGTACTGCATCCAGTTCCATTCACCATAGTTTAGGAAGGATGTGAGGGTCCTTGACAGGGTGTAGAGGAGATTTACCAGAATGGTTCCAGAGATGGAGGATTTTAGCGACAAAGTTAGTTTGGAAAAGCTGGGATTGTTTTTCTTGGAGTAAAGGAGGTTGAGGGGAGATTTGATAGAGGTATACAAGATGATGTCATGTTTGGATAAGGTAGACAGGAAAAGATGCTCCCGTTAGTTAATGGTACAAGGACCAGAGTTAAGGTTGTGGCAAGAGATACAGGGGGATGTGAGGAACAACTTTTTTACAGAGCGAGTGGGAATGGCCTGGAAATCACTGCCTACGAGGGCGGTGGAAGCGGAGATGGTGAATGATTTCAAAAGGATATTGGATGAACACTTGAGGGAAATCGACTTGCAGGTATATGGAGACAGAGCTGGGGAATGAGACTGACTGGATTTATCTACAAAGCTGGCATGGACTCGAAATGACTATGACTCTCTGACAGGGGTTTACTATTACTACTGCTTTCCTACACTTGGAAAATGTATAATGGACTGGACAGTATCACCCTGTTGAACCCCGTGATGTAAGTGAAATGTTTGATGTCCCAGAACGTGGTTAACAAATGTCCTTCACAAACAGAGTAAATCAGTTCAGTCCCACTCACAATTCTGGATCATTCACAATGGGGAGTAATTTCTCCTGGTTTTCTCTACATAGGACAGCAGCCAGGCTTTTCACAGTGTCCCCTACCTCCATGTGGAAAGTCTAGTCAGGGTTAGGTGAGATCAGACACGTTACCGAGGCGACAGCTTTCTTCAGTTGTGTTGCTGCTTCTGTGCTCTCTTCAGTCCAACCGGGTTAAACCTGGTCATCATCACCATTAGGTAGTTCATAAAGAGGAGTCACAGTCTCTGCAAATCGAGGGATGAGGGTCCGCTGATACCCCACCAGCCTGAGGATAGGACATAGGGCAGTCTTTGAGGTGGACAGGGGTAGACACTGGATGAGGGTCTGCTGATACCCACCAGTCTGAGGATAGGACACAGAGCAGTCTTTGAAGTCGACAGTGGTAGACACTGGATGGGGGACCACTGATACCCCACCAGCCTGAGGATAGGACACAGGGCAGTCTTTGTGGTGGACAGGGGTAGACACTGGATGGGGGTCCACTGATACCCCACCAGCCTGAGGATAGGACACAGGGCAGTCTTTGTGGTGGACAGGGGTAGACACTGTCTGAGGGTCCACTGATACCCCACCAGCTTGAGGATAGGACACAGGGCAGTCTTTGAGGTGGACAGGGGTAGACACTGGATGAGGGTCCACTGATACCCCACCAGCCTGAGGATAGGACACAGGGCAGTCTTTGAGGTGGACAGGGGTGGACACTGGATGAGGGTCCACTGAGACCCCACCAGCTTGAGGATAGGACACAGTGCAGTCTTTGTGGTGGACAGGGTAGACACTGTATGAGGGTCCACTGAAACACCACCAGCCTGAGGATAGGACAAAGTGCAGTCTTTGTGGTGGACAGGGTAGACACTATATGAGGGTCCACTGAAACACCACCAGTCTGAGGATAGGACACAGAGCAGTCTTTGTGGTGGACAGGGGTAGACACTGCATGAGGGTCCACTGATACCCCACCAGCCTGAGGATAGGACACAGGGCAGTCTTTGAGGTGGACAGGAGTAGACACTGGATGAGGGTCCACTGATACTCCACCAGTCTGAGGATAGGACACAGAGCAGTCTTTGTGGTGGACAGGGGTAGACATTGTATGAGGGTCCACTGATACCCCACCAGCCTGAGGATAGGACACAGGGCAGTCTTTGAGGTGGACAGTGGTAGACACTGTATGAGGGTCCACTGATACCCCACCAGCCTGAGGATAGGACACAGGGCAGTCTTTGAGGTGGACAGGGGTAGATACTGGATGAGGGTCCACTGATACCCCACCAGCCTGAGGATAGGACATAGGGCAGTCTTTGAGGTGGACAGGGGTAGACACTGGATGAGGGTCGGCTGAAACACCACCAGCCTGAGTATAGGACACAGGGCAGTCTTTGTGGTGGACAGGGGTAGACACTGGATGAGGGTCCACTGAAACACCACCAGTCTGAGGATAGGACACAGGGCAGTCTTTGTGGTGGACAGGGTAGACACTGGATGAGGGTCCGCTGAAACACCACCAGTCTGAGGATAGGACATAGGGCAGTCTTTGTGGTGGACAGGGGTAGACACTGTATGAGGGTCCACTGATACCCCACCAGCCTGAGGATAGGACACAGGGCAGTCTTTGAGGTGGACAGGGGTAGACACTGTATGAGGGTCCACTGATACCCCACCAGCCTGAGGATAGGACACAGGGCAGTCTTTGAGATGGACAGGGGTAGACACTGTATGAGGGTCCGCTGAAACACCACCAGCTTGAGGATAGGACACAGGGCAGTCTTTGAGGTGGACAGGGGTAGACACTGTATGAGGGTCCGCTGAAACACCACCAGCTTGAGGATAGGACACAGGGCAGTCTCTGAGGTGGACAGGGGTAGACACTGTATGAGGGTCCACTGAAACACCACCAGCCTGAGGATAGGACACATGGCAGTCTTTGAGGTGGACAGGGGTAGACGCTGGATGACCTCGACCTGATGTTGGTCTGGGCTGATGCTGAATGATCCAATCTGGACACCTAGAAACGTGACATGATCTTGCACCAGCTGGGCCTTACGTGGATGGTCTTTTAGACTAGCTCCCAAAGTAGCTGCAGAAGTTCCAGTAAAAGGGTTAAATGTGTGGACACGGTCTGTGGGAATGAGGAGGCGATCATCAATTTATTTCAGCAAGCAGGAAGACTGTGAAAAGCTCATAAGGTCCCCGGCCATATGTTTGTGTAAAATAGTGCGGTTATTGTGGAATCCCTTGTAACAGACATATCCAGGGGTATCTTTGGAGCTCAGAAGTGAATGTGAATTTAAATTGTTTCTCTAGTTTTACTGGGATACTCCAATAACCATTAGAGATATCCATGGTGCTGAAGACAGTCCTGCCGCTGGGAATCCGGGTGAGTAGGGTGGGTGTCTATCAGACAACAGGGTTCACACAGGGGTGACTGTGTTGAGTTTGTGGTGGTTAACAGTCAGTCTCCAGCTACCATCCCGTTTTCTAACTGGCCAAATGGGGCAGTTAGTTAGTAGTGAATGTGTCTTTGTGAACTACACCCTGGTATAACAATAACCTGATAGCGTCTGGAATATATGATATAATCTCAGCTCGGTATGAATACTGCTTCATGGAGCATGCAATGGTCAGTTAATTTCTTCAGGTCTGCTCATGTTTCCACAGTCATCTTAATGGGTTGTGAATACACTCAGCACCGACTCGAGAATCGCCTGCAGCTCAGGGTGATCAGAGGTGTCTGGTACCCACTCCTCTGATATTTTAATCATGAATATTGAGGTTACACTGGACACCAGAGCAGGGTATGTTTTAATGTTCTACAATATACAAATATAGGGATAATCAATTACTGCTGATAACCTTTGAGCACATTACTGCCCAGTAGTCCCTTTCCATTGTGCAGGATCATATAAAAGGGAGTCAGGACTTTGAAATGAACTCTGTTCCCTCTCCTACACCACTGTAAGATCTGATCAAGGGTCACAGATTAAGCAAAAGGAGGTCGAAGGGTCACAAGCAGTTTATTGCAGGGAAACTATTGGAAAATATTCAGAGGGACCGGATTAATCTCCACGTGGAGAGGCAGTTATTAATCAGGGATTGTCAGTATGGCTTTGTCAGGGGGAGATCGTGTCTAACTAACTTGATTGAATTTTTTAGAGGCATTGACTAGATGTGTAGATGAGGGTAAAGTAGTTGATGTATTCTACATTGACTTCGGTAAGACATTTGATAGGGTTCTACATGTGAGATTGGTTAAGAAGGTAAGCGCCCATGGGATCCAGCGCAATTTGGTAAATTGGATCCAAAATTGGCTCAGCGGCAGGAGGCAGAGGGTGATTGTCAAGGGTTGTTTTTGCGAGTGGAAGCCTGTGACCAGTGGTGTACTGCAGGGATCGGTGCTGGGACCCTTGCTGTTTGTAGTGTACATTAATGATTTGGACGTGAATATAGGAGGTATGACCAGTAAGTTCGCAGCTGACACGAAAATCTTTGGTGTTGTAAATAGTGAGGAGGAGAGCCATCGATTACATGTCGGTTTAGATGGGCTAGTAAGATGGGCAGAGAAGCGGCAAATGGAATTTAATCCTGAGAAGTGTGAGGTGACGCATTTTGGGAGGACTAACAAGGCAAGGAAACATACAGTGCATGGTCGGACGCTAGTATGTACAGAAGGTCAGAGGGACCTTGGTGTACTTGCCCATAGATAACTGAAGGCAGCAGCACAGGTAGGCAATGTGGTTAGGAAGGCATTTGGGACACTTGCCTTTATTAGCTGAGGCATAGAATATAAGAGCAGGGAGGTTATGATGGAGCAGTATAAAAATCCAGTTAGGCCACAACTGGAGTACTGTGTATAGTTCTGGTTGCTGCACTATAGGAAGGATGTGATAGCACTGGAGGCGGAGCAGAATAGATTCACCAGGATGTTGCCTGGGTTGGACAATTTCAGCTGTGAAGAGCGACAGAAAAGTCCAGTGTTATTTCCCTTAGAGCAGAGAAGGATGAGAGGGGTCATGATTGAGGAATGCAAAATTATGAGGGGCATTGATAGGTTAGATAGGAATAATCTTTTTTCCCTTAGCGGAGGGGTCAATAACCAGGGGCATAGATTTAAGGTAAGGGGCAGGAGGTTTAGAGGGGATTTGAGGAAAAGAATCTTCACCCAAAGGGTGGTTGGAATCTGGAACACACTGCCTGAAGGGGTGGTAGAGGCAGGAACAGTCACAACATTTCAGAAGTATTGAGATGAGCACTTGAAACGCCATACCAAACAAGGCTGCAGGCCAAGTGCTGGAAACTGGGATAGGAATAGTTAGGTGCTTGATGGCTGGCACAGACACAGTGGGCCGAAGGTCATGTTTCTGTGCTGTATATCTCTATGACTCTATTGAAGACTAACAGTTCAAATACCGCACAACATCAGAATAAACATAGTGGACATATGACCTGTAGCAGGTGAGAATGGCTTTCTGGCTATGGATCAGATGTTAGAAGCTATTATTAAAGACGTTATAGTAGGGCAGGTAGAAACATTCAAGGTGATCAGGCAGAGTCAACATGTTTTTGTGAAAGGGAAATCATGTTTAACCAATTTATTGGAGTTCTTTGAATAAGTAACATGTGTTGTTGGTAAAGGGGAACTGGGAGATGTTCTGTACTTAGATTTCCAGAAGGCATCTGATAACGTTCCACATCAAACGTCATTGTGGAAAATAAAAGCTCATGGTGTATTGGGTAACATATTGGCATGGATGGAAGATTGGCGAACTAACAGGAAACAGCGTAGGCATAAATGGGTCGTTATTATGGCCGGCAAGATGTAACATGTGGTGTTCCAGAGGGGTCAGTGCTGGGGACTCAACTTTTTACAATGTATATAAATGATTTTGATGAGTGGACCAAAGGTATGCTTGCTAAATTTGCTAATGATTCCAAGATAGTTAAGAAGATACATTCTGAAGAGGACATAAGAACTCTGCAAAGGGATATAGATAGGTTAAGTGAGTGGTCAAAGATCTAGCAAATGGAGTATAATGTGGGTAAAGGTGAAATTGTCCATTGTGGCAGGAAGGTTTGACTGTCACCTCGAGACTTGACTATTCTAACACACTCCTGGCTGCTCTCCCACATTCTACTCTCTGTCACATTGTGATCATGCCAAGCTCTGCTGCCAACTTCTAATTTACACCAGATTCTGTTCACCCAACATCCCTGTGCTCACTTACCTACATTGGCTCTTGGTCCAGTAACACCTCAATTTTAATATTCTCACTCGTATGATCAAATCCCTCCACGGCCTCAGCCCTCTGATTATCCCAATCCCCTGCCCATTTCCAATATTCCTGAAACTTGTTCATCTTAAAATCTTTATCTAATTCCATTTTAAAGTGAGTTCCTTCCCTCTGTCTCTCTCTCTGATCACACATTTCATCTCTCCAGCTCTACTGGTGCTGTGGAAGTTTGGATCCAGAAAATGGTGTGAGCTGCACTGCCGGTCACATCCAGCGCATTGTACAGGAAACCCAGGCTGGCCGGGGTCCTAGCGTGGGTGTAACGTGTATGGTGTGTCTGCAGTGTGAGCGGGGTCTGAATATGGTGTCAATCAGCCATTCCAGCAGCTTTGATGGACGTATTTGAAACTTGGTCATTGCATGTCTACTGACCACCTGTGTTAGTCACTCTCAGCTGAACAGACATTCAGCAGCACGAGGAACCCCCTCTAGTGTTATTTAAAAAGACCAGGCATCCAACTTACAGGTGAGGGGCTTTTGACTTACCTCTGCTATTGTAATGTTATTGGAGGTGCTGTTAATGGTTTTCCGGAGGTTGTGTTGTGAGCTGCTGCAGACATTCAGAGAGGACAGAGGATTTGGTGACCCAACTCTGGACAAGGTATGGGGACTGTAGTCACAGTGTCGCTGGGTCTGTAACATGACCAACACATGGAGCAGAGGCTGCAGAGAGGGGAATCTTTGTCAGGAGGGAGGAGTATCGGGCTCTGCCCTACCCACCCCTTGTTTTCCAAGAGCACAAAGAGCAGTGGTCCTAATACCGAGCCCTGGGGAATACCACTGTATACTCCCATCGAGTCTGAACAACAACCTTTCACCACTTCTCTCTGTTTACTGTTCATTAGCCAATGTGAAATCCACACTGTCACTGTCCCTTTAATCCATAGGGTTCAGTTTTCCTAAGCTGTTTATTGAATTTCACTTGATCAAACACCTTTTGAAAGTCCATATATATAACTTCAATCACACTAGCCTCATCAACCCTCTCCATTGTTTTATCAAAGAACTCCATCATGTTTACCTCAGCACTACCTCTCTCCACTCCTCCACTGTTGTTAAATTATCAGACTGATTATCCAACATCCAGTATTGGATGAGCAGAAATTTCCTCCAATTAAATATTGGGAAGACTGAAGCCATTGTTTTCACTCCCCACTCCAACTCTGTTCCCTTGCTATTGATTCCATCCCTCTCCCTGGTAACAGTCTGAGGTTCAGAAAGTCTGTTTGCAACCTTGGTGTCACAGTTGACCACAAAATGAGCTTATAACATAATATTCATTCTATCACTACGACCGCCTGTTTCCACCTCAGTAACAGCACGCAACATCACCCGTCTCAGCCCATCTGCTGCTGAAACTCATTCATGCCTTCATTTCCCCTAGAAATGAATATTCCAACACGGTCTTGTCTGGTCTCCTGCATGCTACTCTCTGTTAATTTGAAGTCCTCCAGAACTCTGCTGCCCATGTCCTAATTCGCAACAAGTGTCATTCACATATCACTGACCGACATTGACTCCTGATCAAATAATGTCTTTATTTAAATTCTCCACCTTGTTTTCCCTCCAGGACCTCAACTGCCGTCCTGTATCTGTAATATCCAGCCCCACAACCCTTCAATATATCTGTGCTCCTCTAATTCAGGCCTCCTCTGCGTCCCTCCTTATTGCTGTTGTTATTCCTGATGAATCTCTGTCTCCAGCAATTAGCTCTACAACCATTGCTAACGGTATTATAGTTCTTGTAATTTACCCTCAATTCTCCTGCTGTTACTGCCCCTGTTAAGTCTTTATTTACACATATAAGATCTGTAAACCCTGGTTCACAGAAATACTGTTCAAGTAATTTAGTTTTTTTTTCGAAGAATGAAGCCAGTGTTATTGGTCTCCATCAGAAATTCAATCCCCTGTCTGTGAACCACATACCCCTCCCTGCCCAATGTCTGAGGCGGAACCAGACAGTTTGCAACCGCTGTGTTCTATTTAAACCTGAGCTGAGTTCATCTCCATATTCTCTCCATCACAAACCCTGCCTACTCCACCTCTGCCTCGGCCCATCTGCTGCATAAACCCTCATCTGTACCTTTGTTAAATTTACACTTGACTATTCCAATTATATCCTGGTCATCCTCCCAGTTATAAACCTCCATAAACTACCGCCCATCTAGAACTCTGCTACCTATTTCCTCACTCACACTAAATCCCGATTATCCATCACTGATATATATTGGCTCCCAGTCTGGCAGCACCTTAATTTAAATATTCTCATTCTTGTGTTAGAATCCCTCCATGGCCTCACCCCTCCAATTAGTCCAATTCCCCTGCACATTCCCATATTCGAGAAAATCTTTCGCCTTCAAATCTGTTTCCATGTCCCCCTTTAAAGTGAATTTCCTTCCCTCTCTATCTCTCCCTGGTGGTGCTTTATGGCTCTACAGCACCACTGTTGCCCACACTTTGGAAGCAAGGATCCACAAAAGGATGTGATATGAGTTACCAGCAACTTGCGGTGTGGTCTGCACACTGCCCCGTGCTGAGCCCAGGTGTACATTGTGTGTGCTAGTAGCATGAGGAGTTGTGGAATGTCACGTCAAACTTCTGTTCCAGCAGCTTTGATGTATGTCTTTGAAACTTGGACTGTGCATGTCCACCATAAATGTTTGTTGCTTGAAAAAGCATAGCATAATAAATTTCAAGCAGCACGGATATGCTAATGACAAATCCTGTCTGGAAAACTTCAACAAGAACTTATCCCGAGGCACTTCACAGCAGCATTATGAAACAAAGTATGACACAGAACCACAAAGGAAGATATTAGGTTAGGTTTCCAAACGCTTGGTCAAAGAGGCAGGTTTTAAAGAAGTGTCTTCAAGGATAAAAGCGAGGTGGAGAGGTGGAGCTGTGAAGGGAGGATATTCCAGAGTTTGGGGCCGAGGCAACTGAAGGTGTGGCCACACATTGTAGAGTAATTAAAATCAGGGATGCACAAGAGGCCAGAATTAGAGGAGCAGAGATATCTCAGAGGTTTGTGGGGCAGGAGGAGATTACAGGTATCGTGAGGGGTGAGGCCATGGACGGCTTTGAAACAAGGCTGAGAATTTTAATATCAAGACATTGTTTGACTGTGAGCTGATGTAGGTCAGTGATCGGGGAATGGGACTTGTTGTAAGTTAAGACACAGACTGCAGAGTTTTAGATGACTTCAAGTTTACAGATAGTAGAATGTGGGAGAATGAGTTGGAATAGTCTAGTCTACAGGTAATGAAAGCATGAATGAGAGCTTCAGCAGCAGATGAGTTGAGACAGGGGTGAAGTTGGGCAATGTTATTGAGGTGGAAATAGGTCGTCATAGTGATGGCACGAATATAAGGTTGGAAGCTCATTGTGTGGTCGAATGCCACGGAATCACAGAATTGTTACAGCACAGAAGGTGGCCATTCAGTCCATCGTGTCTGTAATGGCTCTCCAAAAGAACAATTCGTCTAGTGTCACTCCCCTGCCTTCTCCCTGTAACTCTGTACAATCTTCCTTTTCAGATAACTATCCAATTTCTTCCTGAATGCCTCGATTGAATCTGCCTCCACCACATTCTCAGGTAGTGCATTCCAGACCTTAACCACTCACTGTGTGAAAACGTTTTCCTCATGTCACTGCTGCTTCTTTTACCAATGACTTTAATTCTTTGTCCTCTCGTTGTCGATCCTTTCAGGAATGGGAACAGTTTTCCCTATCCACTCTACCCAGCCGCATCATAATTTTGAATACATTTTTTCAAATCTCCTCTCAGCCTTCTCTTCTCGAAGGAAAATGTTCCAACTTCTCCAGTCTATCTTCAGAACTGATATTCTTCATCACTGGAACCATTCTTGTGAATGTTTTTTCACACTCTCCAATGTCTTCATGTTACCTAAAGCGTGGTGCCCAGAACTAGACGTAATACTGCAACTGAGGCCGAACTAGTGTCTCGTACAAGTTCAAAATAACCTCTTTGCTCTTGTATTCCATGCTGCTGTTAACAAAGCCCAGGATGCTGTATGTTTCATTAACTACTCTCTCAACTTGTCCCGCCTCCTTTAACGACCTATGCACATATACATCCAGGTCCCTCTGTTCCTCACCCCCTTTAGAATTGTACCCTTTATTATACATTGTCTTTCCATGTTCTTCCTACCAAAATGAATCACTTCACATTTCTCCACATTGAACTTCATCTGCCACCTGTCTGTCCATTCCACTAACTTGTCCATGTCCGTTTGATTTTCTACAATTTACTCCTCACAGTTCACAATGCTTCCAAGTTTTGTATCATCTGCAAACTTTGAAATTGTGCCCTGTACACCGAGGTCTAGGTCATTAATATTTGTCAGGAAGAGAAAGGGTCCCAACACTGATCCCTGGGAAATTCCATTACAAACCTTAAATAAAAACAAAAAGTGCTGGAAAGACGCAGCAGGTCAGGCAGCATCTGTGGAGAGAAAAGCAGGGTTAATGTTTCAGTTCTGTGACCTTTCATCAGAATTGGCAAAGGTTAGAAATGTAATAGGTTTTAAGCAAATAAAGCAGGGGTGGGGCAAAAGAGAACAGAAGAGCTGTTGATAGAACAGAGTGTCAGAGAGATTAACTGACCAGGATGTCATGGGGCAAAGGCAAAGAAAGTGTACTAGTTGTGCGGCGAAAGACAAAGCATTCGTGTAGTGAGGGTGTTAAATGACAGAATAATGAACAGCCCTAGCTAAAAGCACCAACATAAAAAAATCAGTTTAATGCTGGCACATGGCAAAAAATGATGAAACAAAATAATCGTTGAACTCAGTGTTCAGACCGGCAGGGTTTGGAGTGCCTAATCGGACAATGAGGTCATGTTCCTCGAGCTGGCGTTGATGTTCACTGGAACACCGCAGCAGGCTAAACGCAGATTGGGTGACCGCTTTGTGGAACACCTCCACTCAGTCCAAAAGTGTGGCACCGAGCATACGCTCGCTTATCATTTCAACACCCTCCATCCACCACCCCCGCTCTAATGGTCACATTTCTGTACTTGTGTTTCCCCCAAAACCCCCACTTTGCCAGTTCTGATGAAAGGTCACCGACTTGAGACATTAACTCTGCTTCTCTCTCCACAGATGCTGCCAGACCTGCTAAGTATTTCCAGCACTTTCTGTTTATATTTCAGATTTCCAGCATCCACAGTATTTTGCTCCGATTCCACTACAAACCTTACTCCAGCCCGAAAAGCATCCATTAATCACTACTCTCTGTTTCCTGTCACTCAACCAGCTTAGTTTCATGTTGCTACTGTTGGTTTTATTTGATGAGCTATAACTTTGCTCATAGGTCTGTTGTGTGGCACTTTATCAAAGCCTTTTGGAATTCAATTTATACCACATCAACATCATTGCCCTCATCAAACTTTCTTTTTACCTTTTCAAAAAACTCCAGCCATTTAGTGAAACACAATTTTCCCTTAATTAACACCCATTTGTCCAAGTGCCCATTAATTTTATCCCAAATGTGACACCAACGTTGCAATTAAACTGTCTGAATCTCAGACTGTTACCAGGGAGAGGGATGGAATAAATAGCAAGGGAACAGAGTTGGAGTGGAGAGTGAAAATAATGGCTTCAGTCTTCCCAATATTTAATTGGAGGAAATTTCTGCTCATCCAGTACTGGATGTCGGATAATCAGTCTGATAATTTAACAACAGTGGAGGTTTGGAGAGAGGTGGTGGTGACAGTACATGACAGTACATGACTGGCAGTACATGGGTTCCCGCAACTCCTTTTTGTAAACAAGGTGTAAAATTTACAGCCCTCCAGTCCTCTGTCGTCACTCTCATATACAAAGAGAATTGACAGATTCTGTCCGGTGCCTCTGCTATTTTCACCATTCATTCTCTCACGAACCCTCTTAATTCCCATCCAAACTGGATAAATGTTTAGTTTATTGTGGTACAAAAAGTGTTTGATTGAAAGGGATTAACTAAACCTGTTTGTTCAGTGACTGTAATTAATGTCAGTCACCATGGGCCCTAATTGTTTCACTGGAGGGTTTCCCTCTTCTATTAATGAGGGACTCCTTTCAGTGTGGTATCCCATAATGTCAGCAGGAGCATCATCCCCGACACAAACAGGGATCAGCAGCTCCAGAGAGAGGGAGAGGATAGATCAGAATCTGAGAGCAATAGATAGGAATGTTACAACAATGGGTCAGAATCTGAGAACAATAGATTGGAATGTTACAACAATGGGCAGGAGTTCCATCTGGGAGTTTGACTTTCTCTTTGCAAATTATGATTGGCTGCCATTAAACACTCGGATCCATCTCGCACTGACGATTATTCAACACATTTACTATCCCATCCTGGCTATTATTGGTGTCCCTGGTAAGTCTCTCTATCCAGCTATTAATTCCATAAACCATGTTTAACTGCATTACCGTTCTTGCCATTTACTCTGCCCTCCTTTCTACTTTTGTTGTTCCTGTCAAATCTCCATCTCCAGATATTAGCTTTATAAACCATTGCTACGTGTATTAGAGTTCTTGTAATTTACTCTCTCATCTGTACTGCTGTTGCTGTCCCTGGTAAGTCTCAATTTCCCGCTCTGAGATCTGGAAAGCTTGTTTCACGGAAATAATGTTCTTGCAGTTTTAATTTTGGGAAGAGTGGAGCTAGTGTGATCGGTCTCCATAAGCAATTCTGTCCCCTATCCATGAACCACTTCCTCCTCCCTGGCCAATGTCTGAGGCTGAACCAGACTGCTTACAACCTCTGTGTTCGATATAAACCAGAGCTGAGTTCATCTCCATCACCAACCATGCCTAATACTACCTATGTAACATCACCCGTCTCCTCCACTGCCTCAGCCCATTTGCTGCATAAAGCCTCATCTGTGCCTTTCTTAAATGCACACTCGACTATTCCAATTTTCCAATTCTATTCTGGTCACCCTCCCAGTTAAAAATCTTCATAAACCACAGCCCATCCAGAACTCTGCTGCCTGCATTCTAACTCACACCAAATCCTGATCAGCCATCACCCCTGTGCTCACTGATCTATATTGTCACCTGGTCCGGCAACATCTTAATATTAATATTCTCTTTCTTGTGTTTGAACATCCTCCATGGCCTCATCCCTCCAATTCCTCGACATAATTCCTATATTCCTGCCAATCTTTTGCCATGAAGTCTTTTCTTCAATTTCTCTTTTAAAGTAACTGTTTGAAAAGGCACTGTTTGAAAGTTAGGGATCGCACTTTTAGGGCAGAGATGAGGAGATTTTTTTTCCTGTCAGAGGGTTGTGTGACTTTGGAACACTCTGCCTCTGAAGGTGGTGGAGGCGGGGGAATGAATATATTAAGACAGAGGTAGATAGATACTTGTTGGGCAAGGGAATCAAAGGTTATCGGGAGTAAATGGGAGTGTGGAATTCGAGACAGAAACAGATCAACCATGATCATATTAAATGGTGGAGCAGGCTCGACGGGCTGATTGGCCTACTTCTGCTCCTAATTCATACGGTCATATGGTCTTCCTCTCTATATCTACTCCTGGCAATGATTTTCAGCTCTTCAGCGCCTCTGGGCCCAACGCCATGGAAGCTTGGATTCTTAAAATGGTGTGAGCAAAGCTGCTGGTCACTTCCAGTGCTCAATGCTGCACATGGCTCTAGCCCCAGTTCACCAAGCACGTGCTCGTAGTGTAAGGAGGGATTTGAATGTGACATCTATCAGCCATTCCAGCAACTTTGATGTATGTCGTTGAAACTTGGTCTGTGCATGTCCACTGACCGCATGTGTTCTTCACTCTCAGCTGAACATTCATTCAGCAGCACGAGTAACCCCATCTAGTGTTATTTAAAAGTACCAGGCATCCAACTTACATGTGAGAGGCTTTTAACTTGCTTCTGTTATTGTAAGGTTATTGGAGGTGCTGTGGATGGTTATCTGGAGGTTGTGTTGTGAGCTGCTGCAGACATTCAGGGAGAACAGAGAATTTGGTCACCCAACTCTGGACGAGGTATAGGGACTGTAGTTACAGTGTCTCTGGGTCTGTAACATGACCATAAAATGGAGCAGAGGCTGCGGAGAGGAGAAGCTCTGTAAAGAGGGAGGAGGAGGGGGCTCTGCCCTACCCACCCAGGGTTTTCCAAGACCACTTTTCATAACTACACCTAACCCAGGAGCAGTGTGTGAGGTAACTCTGATTCAATAAGGAGGTGGTCACAGAGCTGTGTGACCTCCTGTAACACGACCTGGAGCCTCACACCAGGGTGCACCATTTCAAGGAGCTTCACAATCTTTCTGAAGTGTGGTGGCCAGAAGTGGACACGATAGTCCAGCTGAGACCTAACCAGAGATTTTAAACGCTCATCATAACTTCCCTGCTTTTGTATTCAATACCTCTATTTTTGAAATGTATGATTATATGTGTTTTACTAACAAATCTCTCAATATGTCCTGTCACCTTTAAAGATCGATGCCCCCACAGGTCTCTCTGTTCCTGCACACTGTTTACAACTGTTACCCATATTGCCTTCCTATCCTTTCTGTCAAAATGTCTCACCTCACACTTGTCTCACATTTCCATCTGCCACTTGTCTGCCCATTCTAATAAGTATCTATGTCCTGTCACAGGTGGTTCTGAATATCCTCACTGTTTGTCACAGCTCCAACTTTGGTATCAGAGACAGATTTTGAAATTCTACTCTGTATTCCAAGATCCAAGTCATTTATGCACAGCAAAATAAAACAATGGCCCTCGCACTGACCCTGGGGGAACACTCACTGTCTAACATCTTACAGTCTGAAAAACTGTCATTTACTATGATACACTGTTTTCTGTACATTATCCATCTTTTATCCAATTGGACACTGACCAGCCCATTCCATGAGACTCAATGTTGGTAATTAACCTTTTATGTGGTATTTTATCAAACACATTCTTCAAACCAATATAGACAACATCCATCACATTCCCTTCAGCAACCTTCTCTGTTACATCATTAAAAAATTCAATTATATTTCTCAAACATGACTTTCCTTTTGTAAATCTATGCTGGCTATCCTGAATTGACTCAAACCTCTCCAGATGTATGTTGTTTTATCACCTGATTATTATTCTAAAACTTTCCCACCACTGATTTTGGATGAACTGGCCTGTAGTTGTGAGGCCTGTATGTTGTCCATTGATATATCTGCTGTGTGACGGAGGCCATCTATGTCGGGTGAGGTGAATAATACTGTCTGTTCCCTTAGCAGGGAGAAGTAGGATGAGAGATCCCGTGGCTTTGTCAGAATAGTGGGATTCCTGATGGTGTAGGTGGTTCTGAAGGGCCCCCAAGTCAACGGGGAGAGGGATAAGAACTGAAAGAACTCTCACTCCATTAATGGTGTGTGAGGATGCCCAGTACATCATGTTGGTGAGTGTCCACTATCCTGTCAGCAGCCACCATACCTTCATTCTGAAGCAGTCAGACATTCCCATGACCATCAGGAATCTGTAGAGAAAAATATGCGGCTCCTCGGAGACAATGATTACCCCAATCTTTACATTACAATCGCTCCAGGAATCCGGAGGCCACATCAGGAGGAGGAGGAGGAGGAAGGGAGGATATTTCCTGGATGCCTTCGACCCGGACAGGCTGTGGGAGAGTGTCTACTAAGATACCGGTTCCCATAAGACAACTTCCCTTTCCCACCATGGATTCCCCATTCTCCAACATTACACCCATCTGAGACGACCCAGCGCAGTGTCCCCTTGGTCATCATCCTGCAATAAAAATACCAACAAAAACCTTTTCATAACATATTTATCCAACAACACATCCAATTATACAAACAAAACTGAACTATTCACCCTTGTGATTCCCTTAGTGCTTGTCTTGCGGGTTCCCTCGACTTGCCTAGTGCTCCTACACAGTGTTTCTCCAGTAACTGCATCATGGCTGGTGGAAGGCTGCTGACTTTCATTGGAGGAGACTGCAGATGGCCTTGCAGGACGTCCTTGAACAGCTCTGGGCCTTGCGGGCTCGGATTCAGACTGCACCACCTCGACATGTGCAGCCTTGGTTGGCTGATGGGTAACAGCAAGGACACTGGTGTAGTGACAGTGAAGGGAGAACAAATACTGTCATCCTGAGAGAGGACAGCAGGTTCATACTCCACGGAGACACTCTCACTCCCACAGGGCGACACCTCAGTAATCCTAGTAATCTACTGGATCACAGATTGCTGGACCGCTGCGAGAGCCTGCAAACCCCTTTGTGCACTGAGATCCACAGCCATGATGACAGCAGTCTGATCCTGCATGGCAGCAAACATGGATCTCATGACCTCAGTCTGAGCGTCCACTGCAGCACTGAGACGTTGGGTGTCTTCCGTCTGTGCTGCAGTGGAAGCTGAGACAATGTTCACCAGACACTGTATCATGACTGGGTCCGGTAGTGCTGTCATGGAGATAGTGACCACTTCCAAAGGGGAAAGAATGGGCTTCAAGCTCCTGTGCCATGTTGGAGCCGGGCTCCTCCATGTGCCTTGACAGTGATAACAGACTGTCTGACAGGCCTGTCAATGGACAAAGTATCTCAGTGTACATGTCCATCAGCATTCTCCTGTATGCTGTTCCAGCAATGTTCACATCTGAGTCCTGTGTATTATAACTCGTTTGTGACTTCGCCCTCCGGTGAGCTGACACATGAACTTTCCTTTTCCCCTGGCCTGGCTGCAGCTCACTCGTGCTCGGTGACTCACCCCGTGCAGATTCCGACTCTTTGCCAGCCTCTAAGATGCACGCAGAGTAAGTATTTGATCTGGTGACTGTGAGTATCAGACCAAGTGATGGGGTTTCACCATCAGTGCTGTGCTGCTGCCCTCTCTCTCTGTCTCCTGGATCTGCTGTGACTGGGAAGCTGGCAGTTTTATGTTATCATTGTTTATTTTATTTATTTAGAGATACAGCACTGAAACAGGCCCTTCGGCCCACCGGGTCTGTGCCGACCAACAAACACCCATATATACTAACCCTACAGTAATCCCATATTCCCTACCACCTAGCTACACGAGGAGCAATCTGTAATGGCCAATTTACCTATCACTTGCAAGGCTTTTGCTGTGGGAGGAAACCGGAGCACCCGGCGAAAACCCACGTGGTCACAGGGAGAACTTGCAAACTCCGCACGGACAGTACCCAGAATCGAATCCGGGTCCCTTGAGCTGTGAGGCTGCGGTGCTAACCACTGCGCTGCTGTGCCGCCCAGAAAAGTATTGGAAAGTATAAAATCAGAAGGGGGGTGTTGGGTGAGAGATTGGGGGTGGGATAGAAAGCAGGAGTTTCATGGTCCCCCCATCTGCGGCCTGTACATCATCCCAGACATCAGGATGAGGGTGAGATGGGAGTTAAGAAGGGACATAAGGCAGGAACGTAGCATCATCCTGAATACTCTCGGTGATGCCGGATGCTACGGGCTCTGTCACAGCCAGTCCAATGATATGGAGAACCATCTCCTCCCTCAGGCTCAGGGGATGAAGGTAAGCCTGGTCCCCGCTGGTTCAATGCGGCCCCGGTGATTATGGGAAACCTTGTCCTGTAAGAGAGAGGGCAAAATGTCAGTCATTGTGTTTCACTGTGTTTGGGTGATGTCCCTGCCATAGCTGAATAGCTGGGGAATGTGGAGGCAGTGACAGGTGGGTGTGAAGCTGGTATAAGTGGAATGTGTGTGAGGGTGAGGTGGAGTATGTGAAAGTTAGGTGTGAGTCCTGAGTGTTAGGGACTGCTGATGGGTGAGTGATGGGGGTGTGGTACATTGAGCAGTGTGAGAGGTTGGTGATGTTGGGGGTAGGAGATGTCATGTGGAAATGAATTCACTGACATTGATCACCCGTGTGAGCTCATTCTACATCTTCTGGCTCTGCTGCCAGGTCCTGGGGCCAAGCTTCCTGCATCAACCTCCCTGGCCACCTGCTCCCATTCCCTTCGGAGGGCGTTCCTTGTGGTCTCCACCCCACCCCACAGAAACAGGGTCTCTCTTTTCCTGTCACCCTCCATGACTAAGGCCTCCAGCAGCACATGCGTGAACCAAAGAGCCCTCTCTCTGTCCCAGTATTCCATTTACCTTGTCTCCAATTGCAGCATTCACAGTCAGCAGCAGCAGTCTCCTGTGATTCAGTGCAGCTTCCCTTTAAGAGGGACAGAGTGCCTTCAAATGCTGAATGCTGGCTGAAAGACGATCTAGTCTCACACACAGTTAGGTCTCTGTTAAGTGTGCAGACAGACAGCAGCGCAGGTCACCATGGGCGACACGTAGATTTCATGGAAATGAGGAGACAGGAGCTTTGTGTGTCACCTGCCTCAACAAGTACCGGCACGGGCAGATCATTATCCCTCTGCCCAAAAAGGGACGAAAACCGGATTTTCTCGTTCTTGCTATTTCCCTTTCCATCTTTCACATTTGCTCCCTCTCTCTCAATCTCTTCACTTTCTGTCTCTTGCTCATAGAATTAGAGATTGATGCACCACAGAAGGAGGTCTGTCGGCCCATTGTGTCAGTGCTGTCCCTTTGAAGAGCCATCTAATTAGTTCCACGCCCCCTCCCCTTTCCCAGACTCCTGCGTGTTTTCCCATTTTCAAGTATTTGTTAAATTCCCTTTTGAAAGATATTATTGAATCTGCTTCCACCATGTTTTCAGGCAGTGAATTCCAGATCCCAACAACTTGTTGCATAAGAAAATTCTCCTCATTTCACCTCTGGTTCTTTGTCAATTACCTTCAATCTGTGCCTTCTTAATACTGAAATTTCTGACACAGGAAACAGTCCTTACCAAAGTGTGGCGATCAGAATTGGACACAATTCTGTAGTTGGGACCGAACCAATGATGTATCATTTAGATTACATTAGAGATACAGCCCTGAAAAAGGCCCTTCGGCCCACCGAGTCTGTGCCAAACATCAACCACCCATTTATACTAATCCTACACTAATCCCATATTCCTACCAAACATCCCCACCTGTCCCGATCGTTCCCTACCACCTACCAATTTACCTATCAACCTGCAAGTCTTTTGGCTTGTGGGAGGAAACCAGAGCACCCGGAGAAAACCCACGCAGACACAGGGAGAACTTGCAAACTCCACACAGGCAGTACCCGGAATCGAACCCGGGTCCCTGGAGCTGTGAGGCTGCAGTGCGAACCACTGCGCCACTATGCCACTATGCCGCCCTATATTTAGTTTACATTGTTTCGCCACCTACTTCCTCCCCAAATGTCTCACTTCACACTTCACTGTGTTACATTACATCTGCCATGTTCCTGCCCATTTCACCAGTCAGTCTCTGTCCTCCTGAAGTCTGTTACTATCCTTCTCAATGTTTATTCACATTTCTGAGCTTCCGTCCATCTGAAAATTATCCCGTCTGCACACAACGCAACAGCAATAACAAGCAGCAACAGTGATCCCGACTGTGACACTGGGGAACCCCACAGTGTACTTCCCTCCAGACTGAACAATAACCATTCTCCAATCCTCTCTGCTTTCTGTCACTGTGCTAATTTCCTGCTTGCTGGCATTGTAAATAAAAGAACAGTCTCCCATTTATGTAACGTTTTTCATGACCACTGCATGTCCCAAAGTGACTTCCAATTAATGAATACTTCTGAACACTTAGTCAGTTTCATAATGTAGGAAACAGGGCAGCCAATTTCTACACAGCAAGATCCCACAAGTAACAATGTGATGATGATCAGATCTGTTTTTGTGATGTTGATTGAAGGGTAAATAGTGACCAGGACACTGGGGAGAATTCCCCTGTTCTTCGAAATAATCCCATGGGATCCTTAACATCCAAATGGGAGGGCAGCCGGGGCCTTGGTTTAACGTTTTATTCGATATATGGCACCTCTGACAGTGCAACACTCCCTTCGTACTGCACTACAGTGTCAGCCTTGATTCTTGTGATCAAGTCCTGCAGTGACACTTGATCCTGGAAGCTTGCCACTGAAAGGGGAGAGAGCTACAAACTGAGCCGCGGCTGACATTGGCCCTTTAATCCCATGTGTTTCTAATTTGGTAACACGGCTGCTATGTGTTACTTTATCAAACGCCTGGTGAAAGGATAGGAATATTGTGAAAGTACAGGCAGCTACAATCATAGAAACATAGAATACCACAGTCATAATGAGGTCATTCGACCCATCAAATCTGTGCTGGCCCTTTCAAAGAGCAATCCAGTTAGTCCCACCCCCTGGCTCTTTCACTATTTCCTTGCATTTTTCTCTGCTTCAGATATTATCCATTTCCCTTTTGGGATCTACTATTGAATCTGAATCCATAAGCCTATCAGACTGTGCATTCCAAATCCAAACCACTCAGAAACACAAATCCCCATATCTGCTTCTTTTACCAATCACCTTAAATCTGTGTCTCTGGTTAACGGCCCCTTGGACATTGGAAACAGTTTCTCTTTATTTAATTTATCTAAACCCTTCCTAATGTTAAAGACCTTAATCAAATCTCCTCTGAAAGTTCTCTGCTCTAAGGTGAACGACACCGGCTACATAACTGTAATCCCTCATGCCTGCACAAATTCTAGTAAAACAGTTCTATCCCCTCTCCGAAGGCTCCATGTCCTTCCTAAAGTGTGGTTTCTGGTATTTGATACAAGTCTCCAGGTGGAACCGAACTAATATTTTCTATCTGCTTCACATAATGTCCTTGCTTTTGTTCTTTTTTCCTCTGTTTATCAAACCTAGGATCCCACATATTTATTAACGGTTTCGTTAATCTTTCCTACCACCTTCAAAGATTTGTGCACAAACACCCCAGGTGTCTCTGTTATTTCACCACCTTTATAGTTGTATCATTTTACTTGTATTGTCTGTCCTCTTTCGTCCTTCGAAATTGTATCACAACACACATCAGCAAAGCCAAATAAATATTGAGAAGATTGAAGCCATTTTTTTCTATCTCCGTTCCAAACATTTCCTATCTCGATCCTTCTGCTTTGTAAATGTTTGAGAGCAAGCCAAACTGTTCACAAACTTGGTTACATAGTTCACCTTGAGATGTCTTGAGATGAAATTCCGACCAAATATTCACACCATCAGTAAAACGGCCTATTTTCAGCCTCATTGGAGTTGCATAGCTGGTTAAAGAGGAAATTAACGTAATCGTGAGGAAGGATATTAGCTCTGACGATGTCGAATATGTATGGGTAGAGCTGAGAAACACTAATGGACAGAAAACGTTCGTGGGGGTTGTATATAGACCCCCCAAACTGTAGTGGTGATGTTGGGAATGGCATTAAACAGGCAATTAGAGACGCATGCGATAAAGGAATATCTGTAATTATGGGTGAGTTTAATCTGCTTATAGATTGGACAAATCAAATTGGTCACAATACTGTAGAGGAGGAATTCCTGGAGTGTATACGAAATGGTTTTCTGGACCAATACGTTGAGGAACCAACTGGAGAACAGGCCATCCTAGATTGGGTATCGATTAATGAGAGAGGAATAATTGACAGTCTAGTTGTGCGAAATCCCTTGGGGATGAGCGACCATAATATGATAGAATTCTTCATCAACGTGGAGAGTGACCTAGTTGATTCTGAGACTAGGGTCCTGAACCTTAATAAAGGAAACTACGAAGGTATGAGGCTCGAGTTGGCTATGATAGATTGGGAAACGTTACCTAAAGGGATGACGGTCGATCGGCAATGGCAAAAATTCAAAGAGTGCATGGATGAACTGCAACAATTGTTTATTCCTGTCTGGCGCAAAAGTAAAACGGGAAAGGTAGCCAAACCATGGCTTACACGGAAAATTAGAGATAGCATTATATCCCAGGAAGACGCATACAAATTTGCCAGAAAAAAACAACAGACCAGGTGATTGGGAGCAGTTTCGAATTCAGCAAAGGAGGACCAAGGGATTGATTAAGAAGGGGAAAATAGTGTCCGAGAGTAAGCTTGTGGGGAACATAAAAACTGATTGTAAAAGTTTCTATAGCTATGTGAAGAGGAAAAGATTGGTGAAGACAAAAGTAGGTCCCTTACAGTCAAACAGGGGAATTTATTATGGGGAACAAATAAATGGCTGACCAACCAAATGGATACTTTGGTTCTGCCTTCACAACGGAGAACACAAATATCATACCAGAAATGTTGGAGAACACAGGGTTTAGTGAGAGAGAGGAACATAAGGAAATCAGTATTTGTAGAGAAATGGTGTTGGGGAAATTGATGGGATTGAAGGCCGATAAATCCCCAGGGCCTGATAGTATGCTTCCCACAGTACTTACGGAAGTGGCTTTAGAAAAAGTGGAAGCATTGGTAGTCATCTTCCAAGATTCTATAGACTCCTGAACAGTTCCTATAGATTAGAGAGTAGCTAACATAACCCCACTGTTGAAAAAGGGAGGGAGAGAGAAAGCAGGGAATTATAGACCAGTCAGCCTGACATCGGTAGTGGGGAAAATTCTAGAGACCATTATCAAAGATTTTATAGCAGAGCACTTGGAGAACAGTGGTAGAATCGGACAGATCATGGATTTACGAAAGGGAAACCATGCTTGATAAACCTAATAAAATTCTTCGGGGGTGTAACTAGTAGAGTTGATGAGGGGGAGCCAGTGGACTTTCAGAAGGCTCTCGACAAAGTCCCACCTAAGGGATTAGCGTGTAAAATTAACATGCATGTGATTGTGGGTAAAGTATTGTGATGAATAGAAAATTGGTTGGCAGACAGGAAACAAAGTGTAGGAGTAAACCGTTCTTTTTTCTGAATGGCAGGCAATGACTAGTGGGGTACCGCAGGGATCAGTGTTAGGACCCCAGCTATTCACAATAGACATTAATAATTTCGATGAGGGAACGAATTGTAATATCTCCAAATTTGCAGATTACACAAAACGGGGTGGGAGGGTGAGTTGTGAGGAGGATGCAGGGAGGCTTCAGGGTGATATGGACAAGTTGAGTGAGTGGGAAAATGCATGGCAGATGCAGTATAATGTGGATAAATGTGAGGTTATCCACTTTGGTAGCAAAAACAGGAAGGCAGTTTATTATCTGAATGGCTATAAACTCAGAGAGTGAAATATGCAACGAGACCTGGGTGTTCTCGTA
This sequence comes from Heterodontus francisci, assembly GCF_036365525.1. NCBI lineage: Eukaryota > Metazoa > Chordata > Chondrichthyes > Heterodontiformes > Heterodontidae > Heterodontus > Heterodontus francisci. Next base: position 3,318,852 of record NW_027142345.1, read on the forward strand.
CACAAGTCGCTGAAGGTTAGCATGCAGGTGCAACAGGCGGTAAAAAAGGAAAATGGTATGTTGGCCTTCATAGTGAGAGGATTCGAGTACAGGAGCAGGGATGTCTTGCTGCAATTATACAGGGCCTTGGTGAGGCCACAGCGGCAATGTTGTGTGCAGTTTTGGTCTCCTTATCTGAGGAAGGATGCTCTTGCTATAGAGGGAGTGCAGCGAAGGTTTACCAGACTGATTCCTGGGATGGCGGGACTGACGTATGAGGAGAGATTGAGTCGGTTAGGATTAAATTCGCTGGAGATCAGAAGAACGAGGAGGGATCTCATAGAAACCTATAAAATTCTAACAGGGCTTGACAGGGTAAATGCAGGAAGGATGTTCCTGATGGTGGGGGAGTCCAGAACCAGGGGTCATAGTCTAAGGATACGGGGTAAACTTTTCAGGACTGAAATGAGGAGAAATTTCTTCACCCAGAGAGTGGCCAGCCTGTGTAAATCTGTCATCACGCCCATATCCAAGAGGAATTGGAAGATTCTGGCTAGTGCCTCTGCTATTCCCACCATTCCTTCCCTCAGCAACCCTCATACATCCCATCCAGACTCGGTAAATGGTCTACATTATTGTGGGACAAAAAGTGTTGGATTGAAAAGGGTTAACAGAATCTATTGGTTCCGTGACTGTAATTAATGTCAGTCTCCATGGATCCTAATTGTGTCACTGGAAGTTTTCCATTTTCTATTAATAAGGGGTACCTTTCAATGTGTTATAACATAGTGTCAGCGGGAAAATCAGCACTAACAGAGATCAGCAGCTCCAGAGAGAGATAGAGGATAGATCAGAATCTGAGGACAATATATTGGAATGTTACAACAATTGTTCAGCATCTGAGAACAATGAATTGGAATGTTACAACAATGGGTCAGAATCTGAGAACAATAGATTGGAATGTTACAACAACGGACAGGAGTTTATCGTCGGAACTTTACTCTCTTTCTACATATTATGATTGGTTCTCATTAAACACTCGTATCGACCGCGCACTGAAGATTATTCAATACATTTACTATCCCATCCTGGCTTTATTGGTGTCCCTGGTAAGTCTCTCTATCTAGCTATTATTTCTATAAACCATGCTTAACTGCATTACTGCTCCTGTAATTTACTCTGCCCATCTTGCTGCCGTTGTTATTCCTGGTGAATATCTCCAGCTATTAGCTCTGTAAACCGCTGTGAACTGTATTACAAATTCCTGTCATTTACTCTCTCATCTTTGCTGCTGATGTTGTCTCTATTTCAGGCGAGGAGATCTGTAAACCCTGTTTCACTGAAATGTTTGTCTGCAATGTAAATTTTGGGAAGACTGAAGCCAACGTCATTGATCTCCATCACGAAGTCCATCCCCTATCTGTCAAATACAAACTTCACCCTGCCCAATATCTCAGCCCATCTGCTGCATAAACCCTCGTCCCTGTCACTGTTAAATTCACATTTGACTATTCCAATTCTATCCTGGTCACCCTCCCTGTTAAAAACCTCCATAAACCACAGCCCATCTAGAACTCTGATGCCTGTATCCTAACTCACACCAAATCCCGATCGCCCATCACCTCTGTTCTCACTGATCTACATTGGCTCCCGGTCTGGCAGCACCTGAATTTTAATATTCTCATTCTTGTGTTTGAACTCGCTCCATGCCCTTACCCCTCTAATTAGTCCCATTCCCATATACCTGAAAATCTTTTTATTTCAATCATTTCCAAATCTCCCTTTAAAGTGAATTTTTTCCCTTTGTATCTGACCTGATTCACGATTTTAGACTTCACAGCACTACTGGTGCTGACAGTGCAGAAGCTGTGATCCATAAAGAGATGTGAACTTCGAGTGCGGCCTGCTCAATACCCCATGCTGGGCAGAGCTCCAGCCCAGTTGTATCGTCTATGTGATGTTAGTGTAGTCTTCACAGCCGGCCACTTCTAGTGTGGCCAGCACAGTGTCCCAATCTGGGCAGGGCTCTAGCTCAATCGTACCAGATATGTGTTGTTCCTTTGAGGGTGGGTCTGAATATGGTGTCGACCATCCATTCCGGCAGCTTTGATGTACGTCTTTGAAACTTGGTCTGTGCATGTCCACTGACCGCCTGTGTTATTCACTGTCAGCTGAACATACATTCAGCAGCACGAGGAACCCCCTCTAGTGTTATTTAAAAGGACTGGGCATCCAATTTACAAGTGAGGGGTTTTTGACATACTTCTGCCATTGTTAAGTTGATGGAGGTCCTGTGGATGGTTTTCTGGAGGTTGTGTTGTGAGCTGCTGCAGACATTCAGGGAAGACAGAGGATTTGGTGACCCAAGTCTGGACGAGGAATGGGGACTGTAGTTACAGTGTCTCTGGGTCTATGACAGGACCAACAAATGGAGCAGAGGCTGCAGAGAGGGGATGCTCTGTAAAAAGGGAGGAGGAGGGGACTCTGCCCTACCCACCCCGGGTTTTCCAAGAGCACTTTTCCTAAATGCACCTAACCCCGGAGCAGTGTGTGGGTGAATCTGATTCAATAAAGAGATGGTCACAGAGCTGTGTCACCTCCTGTAACACGACCTGGAGCCTCACACCAGGGTGAGGACGGAGCTGTCAGTGGCTGTTAAGGTCATAGTTTCATTGAACTTCTATTTATCTGGATCTTTCCAGAGAGGAGCAGAAGACATATCCAACATAGATTGACAGAGATTGATAGGGACATTTACGACACAGAAGGGGGCCATTCGGCCCCTCTGTGCCAGCTCTCTGTGGAACAATACAGTCAGTCCCACTCTCCCACTCAATACCCATATCCCTGCAATTTCATTTCCTTCATGTGCCCATCCAGTTTTCTTCTGAAATCATTGATTGTCTCAGCTTCCAGCACTCTCATGGACAGTGAATTCCAACTCATTACCATCCACTGTGTAAAAAGGTTCTTCCTTATATTACCCCTGCATCTCTTACCCAAAACCTTCCATCTGTGTCCCCTAGTTCAAATTTGATCAGTTGATGGGAACAGTTTTTCCCTGTCTATCTTTTCTAAGCCTATCATAATCTGGTACACCTCTATCAAATCTCTCTCAATCTCCTTTACTCCAGGGAGAACAACTCCATCTTCTCCAAACTATCCTTCTAACTAAACCATCCATCCCTGGAACCATTCTGGTAAATCTCCTCTGCACCCTCTCAAGGACCTTCACATCCTTCCTAAAGTGTGGTGACCAGAACTGGACACAGTTTTCTTGTTGGGGCCTAACCAAAGCTTTATAAAGTTTCAGCATAACTTTCCTCCTTTTGTATCTTTGCCTCTAATGATGAAGCCCATGATCTGATATGCTTTTCTAAACACTGTCCTATTATGTCCTGGCACATTCAAAGATCAATGCCTACGGAGCCCAAGGTCCCTCTGTTCCTGAACAATCTTTAGAACTGTGCCATTAAGTCTATATTGCCTTCCTATTCTTTCAGACAAAATAGATCACCTCACACACCTCTGTATTAAATTCCGCCTGCCATTTCTCTGTCCATTCTGCCAGCCCATCTATATCCTGTTGCAGGCGGTTTGCAGCATCCTCCCGTTCACCTGCTCCAAGATCGGAACATTTTGATATTCTACTCTGTATTCCAAGCTCTTAGCACTGACCATTGGGGAACATCACTGTCTACAATCCTCCAGCCTGAAAAACAACCATTTCCCACAACTCACACTTTTCTGTCCTTGACAATATTTGATCCAATTGGATGCGAATGCATGAACTTCAATTTTGTTCGCCAAACGTTTGTGTGGTACTTTATCAAATAATTTCATAAAATCCATGTATACAACATCCACCACATTCCCTTCATCAAACCTCTCTGTTACTTCATCAAATAAATTTAATTAGTTCAGTCAAGCGTGATCTGTCTTTTAGAAATCCGTGCTGACAATGCTTACATTACACAAACCTCTCCAAGTGTGTGTTGTCCTTTTTCCCTGATTATAGTTTCTAAAACCTTAATCACCACTGATGTTAAACTAACTGACCAGTAGTTGCGAGGCCTGTGCCTTGTCCATTGATAATTCTGGGAGGTGAGGGTGATCATCTATGTCATCATTTCTCCCTCAGCAGGGAGAAGCAGGATGAGAGATCCCGTGGCTTTGTCAGGATAGCGGGATTCCTGATGGTGTAGGCGGCTCTGCGGGGTCCCCATGTCAATGGGGAGAGGTGCAGGAACTGAAAGAACTCTCACTCCATTAAAGTGCATTTGGTGTGTGAGCATGCCCAGTACATCGTCCCTTTCCCAACATGAATCCCAGAGTCTCCACCATTACACCCATCTGAGACGCTCCGTCACAGTGTTCCCTTGGTCGCCATCCTGCAGTTAAAAACACCAACAAAAACCTTTTCATTAACATCTTTATCCAACGTATTCAATTATACAAACAAAACTGAACTATTCACCATTGTATATTCCCTTCGTGCCTGTCTTGTGGGTTCCCTCGACTTGCCCAGTGCTCCTACACAATGTTTCCCCAATGACTGCAGCATGGCTGGTGGAAGGCTGCTGATCTTCACTGGTGGAGACTGCAGATGGCCTTGCAGGACGTCCTCGAGCAGCTCTGGGCCTTGAGGGATCGGATTCAGACTGCACCACCTCGACATGGACAGCAGCAGCCTGGGATGGCTGATGGGTAACAACAAGGACACTGGTGTAGTGACAGTGAAGTGAGAACAAATACTGTCCTCCTGAGAGAGGACAGCAGGTTCCAGCTCCACGAAGACACTGTCACACCCACGGGGCGACACATCAGTAATCCTAATAATCTACTGGATCACAGATTGCTGGACTGCTGTGAGAGCCTGCAAACCCCTTTGAACACTGAGATCCACAGCCATGATGACAGCAGTCGGATCCTGCATGGCAGCAAACATGGATCTCATGACCTCAGTCTGACCTTCCACTGCAGCACTGAGACGTTGGGTGTCTGCCGTCTGTGCTGCAGTGGAAGCTGAGACAATGTTCACCAGACAGTGTATCAGGGCTAAGTCCGGTACTGCTGTCATGGAGTTAGTGACCACTTCCACAGGGGAAAGTATGGGCTTCAAACTGTGTGCAATGTCCTGCGCCATGTTGGAGTCGGACTCCTCCATGTTCCTTGACAGTGATAACAGACTGTCTAACAGGCCTGTCAATGGACAAAGTATCTCAGTGTACATGCCGATCAGCATTCTCCTGTATGCTGTTCCAGCAATGTTCACATCTGAGTCCTGTGTATTATAACACGTTTGTGACCTCGCCCTCCGGTGTTCTGACACATGGACCATCCTTTCCCCCGGCCTGGCTGCAGCTCACTCGTGCTCGGTGACTCACCATGTGCAGATCCCAACTCTATACCAGCCTCTAAGGTCCACACAGTGTAAGTATTTGATCAGATGACTATGAGTATCAGACCAAGTGATGGGGTTTCACCATCTGTGCGGTGCTGCCTTCTCTCTCTCTCTGTCTCCTGGATCTGCTGTGACTGGAAAGCTGGCAGTTTTGGGTTATGATTGGAAAGTATAAAATCAGAGTGGGAGGGTTGGGGTGAGGGATTGGGGGTGGGATGGAAAGCAGGAGGTCCATGGTCCCACCATCTGCAGCTTGTACATCATCCCATCCCAGCAGGATGAGGGGGAATGGGGAGTTAAGAAGGGACATAAGGCAGGAACATAGCATCATCCTGAAAGCTCCCGGTGATGGCGGATGCCACGGGCTCTGTCACAGCCAGTCCCATGATATGGAGAACCATCTCCTCCCTCAGGCTCAGGGGATGAAGGTATGCCTGGCCCCCGCCGGACCACTGCTGCTCCCGGTGATTTTGGGCCACCTTGTCCTGTAAGAGAGAGGGCAGAATGTCAGTGATTGTATTGCACTGTGTTTGGGTGATGTGCCTGCCATAGCTGAATAGCTGGAGCTATGTGGAGGCAGTGAGGGGTGGCTGTGAGGCTGGTATCATTGGAAGGTGTGTGAGTTTCTTTACGCAGAGAGTAGTAGGGGCGTGGAACGCCCTGCCTGCAACAGTAGTAGACTCGCCAACTTTAAGGGCATTTAAGTGGTCATTGGATAGACATATGGATGTAAATGGAATAGTGTAGGTATGATGATCGGCGCAACATCGAGGGCCGAAGGGCCTGTACTGCGCTGTAATATTCTAATTCTAATGAGGGTGAGGTGGAGTATGTGAATATTAGGTATGAGTCATGAGTGTGAGGGACTGCTGATGGGTGGGTGATGCGGGTGCGGTACATTGAGCAGTGTGAGAAGTTGGTGATGTTGGGGGTAGGAGAAGCCATGTGGAGATGAATTCACTGACATTGACCACCCGTGTGAACTCATTAAACTTCTTCTGGCTCTGCTGCCAAGTCCTCAGGGCCAGACTTCTTGCATTGATCACCCTGACCACCTGCTCCCATTCCATTCGGAGGACGTTCCTTGAGGGTCTTCAGCCCACCCCACGGAAACATGGCCTCTCTCCTCCTGTCACCCACCATGACTAATGCCTCCAACACCACATCCGTGAACAATAGAGCCCTCTCTCTGTCGTAGTATTCCATTTGCCTTGTCTCCAATTGCAGCATTCCCAATCAGCAACAGCAGCCTCCTGTGATTCAGTACAACTTCCCGTTAAGAGGGACAGACTGCCTTGAAGAGCTGAAGCCTGGCTGAAACACGAGCCAGCCTCACACACAGTTAGGCCCCTGTTAAACGTGCAGACAGGCAGCAGCGCGGGTCGCTTTGTGGTGTACGTAGAATGCATGGAAATGAGGAGGCAGCAGGATGTTTGTGTGTCACCTGTCTCAACAGGAACGGGGACGGGCAGATCATGACTGCTCTGCTGAAAAAGTGATGCAAACACGTTTTTTTCGCTCTTCCTATTGACCTTTTCCTCTTTCACGTTTTTTCTCCCTCTCCCTCATTCACTTCACTCTCTGTCTCTTGTTCATAGAATTAGAGATTGGTGCAGCATAGAAGGAGGCTATTCGGCCTATTGTGTCAGTACTGTCTCTTTGAAAGAGCTACCTAATTAGCTCCTCTCCCCGCCTCTTTTCCCAGACTCATATTTAACATATCGTATGTGGGCAATATGGGCAGAACTCAGAAATAGGAAGGGTGCGGTAACAATGTTGGGGCTGTACTACAGGCCTCCCAACAGCGAGCGTGAGATAGAGGTACAAATATGTAAACAGATTATGGAAAGCTGTAGGAGCAACAGGGTGGTGGTGATGGAGATTTTAATTTTCCCAACATTGACTGGGATTCACTTAATGTTAGAGGTCTAGATGGAGCAGAATTTGTAAGGAGCATCCAGGAGGGTTTTCTAGAGCAGTATGTAAATAGTCCAACTCGGGAAGGGACCATACTGGACCTGGTGTTGGGAAATGAGCCGGGCCAGGTGGTTGACGTTTCAGTAGGGGACTACTTTGTGAATAGTGATCACAATTCCGTAAGCTTTAAAATACTCATGGACAAAGACGAGAGTGGTCCTAAAGGAAGAGTGCTAAATTGGGGGAAGGCCAACTATACCAAAATTCGGCAGGAGCTGGGGAATGTAGATTGGGAGCAGCTGTTTGAAGGTAAATCCACTTTTGATATGTGCGAGGCATTTCAAGAGAGGTTGATTAGCGTGCAGGGGAGACATGTTCCTGTGAAAATGAGGGGTAGAAATGGCACGATTAGGGAACCATGGATGACAGGTGAAATTGTGAGACTAGCTAAGAGGAAAAAGGAAGCACACATAAGGTGTAGGCGGCTGAAGAAAGACGAAGCTTTGAAAGAATATCGGGATTGTAGGCGCAATCTGAAACGAGGAATTAAGAGGGCTAAAAGTGGTCATGAAATATCTTTAGCAAACAGGGTTAAGGAAAATCCCAAAGCCTTTTCTTCATGTATAAGGAGCAAGAGGGTAACTAGAGAAAGGATTGGCCCACTCAAGGACAAAGGAGGAAAGTTATGCGTGGGTCAGAGAAAATGGGTGAGATTCTAAACGAGTACTTTGCATCGGTATTCACCGAGGAGAGGGACATGACGGATGTTGAGGTTAGGGACAGATGTTTGATTACTCTAGGTCAAGTCGGCATAAGGAGGAAGGAAGTGTTGGGTATTCTAAAAGGCATTAAGGTGGACAAGTCCCCAGGTCCGGATGGGATCTATCCCAGGCTGCTGCAGGAAGCGAGAGAGGAAAGCGTTGGGGCCTTAACAGATATCTTTGCAACATCCTTAAACACGGGTGAGGTCCTGGAGGACTGGAGAATTGCTAATGCTGTCCCCTTGCTTAAGAAGGGTAGCAGGGAAAATCCAGGTAATTATAGACCGGTGAGGGTGACGTCAGTGGTAGGGAAGCTGCTGGAGAAGATACTGAGGGATAGGATATATTCCCATCTGGAAGAAAATGGGCTGATCAGTGACAGGCAACATGGTTTTGTGCAGGGAAGGTCATGTCTTACCAACTTAAAAGAATTCTTTGAGGAAGTGACAAAGTTGATTGATGATGGAAGGGCTTTAGATGTCATATGCATGGACTTCAGTAAGGCGTTTGATAAGGTTCCCCATGGTAGGCTGATGGAGAAAGTGAAGGCGCGTGGGGTCCAAGGTGTACTAGCCAGATGGATAAAGAACTGGCTGGGCAACAGGAGACAGAGAGCAGCAGTGGAAGGGAGTTTCTCAAAATGGAGACGTGTGACCAGTGGTGTTCCACAGGGATCCGTGCTGGACCACTGTTGTTTGTGATATACATAAATGATTTGGAGGAAAGTATAGGTGGTCTGATTAGCAAGTTTGCAGACGACACTAAGATTGGTGGAGCAGCAGATACTGAAGGGGACTGTCAGAGAATACAGCAGAATATAGATCGATTGGAGAGTAGGGCAGAGAAATGGCAGATGGAGTTCAATTAGGGAAAATGCGATGTGATGCATTTTGGAAGATCCAATTCAAGAGTGAACTATGCAGTAAATGGAAAAGTCGTGGGGAAAATTGATGTACAGAGAGATTTGTGTGTTCAGCTCCATTGTTCCCTGAAGGTGGCAACGCAGCTAAATAGAGTGGTCAAGAAGGCATACGGCATGCTTTCCTTCATCGGACGGGGTATTGAGTACAAAAGTTGGCAGGTCATGTTACAGTTGTATAGGGCTTTGGTTCGGCCACATTTGGAATAATGCGTGCAGTTCTGGTCGCCACATTACCAAAAGGATGTGGATGCTTTGGAGAGGGTGCAGAGGAGGTTCTCCAGGATGTTGCCTGGTATGGAGGGCGCTAGCTATGAAGAGAGGTTGAGTAGATTAGGATTATTTTCATTAGAAAGACGGAGGTTGAGGGGGGACCTGATTGAGGTGTACAAAATCATGAGAGGTATAGACAGGGTGGATAGCAAGAAGCTTTTTCCCAGAGTGGGGGATTCAATTCCTCGGGGACACGAGTTCAAAGTGAAAGGGTAAAAGTTTAGGGGGGATATGCGTGGAAAGTTCTTTACGCAGAGTGGGGTGGGTGCATGGAACGCATTACCAGCGGAGGTGGCAGACGCGGGCACGATAGTGTCTTTTAAGATGTATCTGGACAGATACATGAATGGGCAGGAAGTAAAGAGATACAGTCCCTTAGAAAATAGGCGACAGGTTTAGATAGAGGATTTGGATCGGCGTAGGCTTGGAGGGCCGAAGGGCCTGGTCCTGTGCTGTAATTTTCATTGTTCTTTGTTCTTTCTTTGAAGTTATATTCTTGAAGTTTTTGGATGGTCAAAGTGCCCTTTGTGGCTGACCCACGTAGCTCAGGGTTTTCTTGGAGGCAGACTTGTGGGTGGCTTTCTTCCCCCGGTGTCTCTGTCTGTAGTCATCTGTAGAAATGGACGGCCCACAGCCGCACGTGGTTTTCAAACTTGTGACGTTATCTGGACAGAGAGAGGGAGAGGGGGACACAGCCCTTCTGCTTCTGCACAGTTTGAATTACTGGCTTGTCTGTCTTTGTCCAGGGGCAACTCCCAGCTTTCACAGAGATGACAGAAGGTCCCCTGACTACCTCACTGTATTTGCTGGACCCTTATTAAGAGATTCAAAGTTAGGAACTTCTATCTCCGCAGGTTTCAGGATACCAGTATTTACACTTGGAGGAGTTTGCCCTTTTAAAGTCAATTTGTCAGGATGTCCTTGTATACCGTGTTAATGAATGTAATCTTAGGTAATTCAATAACTAGAGAAAGCCAATGTTTTGGGTCCAGGCTCATCAGACATGTGTCTCCTGTTGCCTCTGGAATGTGAAAATGTGTTTCAGATGCCAATTGCGGTGGCCATCTTGGCTGCCAGTTTTTTCAAGGTTAGCTGCAGGATTTTTTCCATTAAAAGATTACTGTAAGTGTCTAATCGATGAATTAAAATTCCTCATTGGGCATATTGTGTTATCTTGACACCGCTGCAGCACATGGAAAGAAATGTGATAATCGGAACATTTTATTGCAGAATTGTGAGAAGAAATAGAAGGAAACACACATTCATTCTCAATAATCACTTCTCAAATTCAAACATTAATCTTAGAATTACTGCAGCTGACATTGTCTATTACAATTTTGCTGATTTAATTTTTTGGTGTTTGTCTGGGATGATGATGTGTCGGGTTCGACCTTTTTTTTCTCTCCTGCAATGAAGCTTTCACCATTCAGGTTCCTGTCTAAACTTCCTCCCTAAACTGACAATTTGTAATAAATTGTTTTTTTTATTGGGTTTGTTTAGGTTTCGGTTTGGGACCTGATCATTGGGTTCTTCAGTGGGTAGATCCACACTGACCTCACTTTTAGCTTCTGGTGAGGTACACAAATGCTGTTTATTTTAGGGTGTTTTGCCCTCACTTTTCCCTTTACTGTAGGGAGCATCATTTTTTTCTGATCTGCCCTTTGTCCTCGGGATATTAGTGCTCGCAAGTGTCTGTCCAGCTTTCACTTCACTCTACTGCGGCACTTCGACTAGGTGAGGCATCTCCCTCACCATCGGCTTGCCTTTTTTGGAACTTACCTTGCCCTTGCAGCTTTCTGTAAATGCTGTTAGCATCCTTTTTCGGGTGCCTTTTTTGGGTTGTATTTAAAGAGGAGAGCGTGTGGTCTAATTTATCTAACATTTCAGGGTTGGCTAATCGGAGACTAGGGGATTCCAGTTGAGATTCCTCATGGCCCTCTTCTAACCTGTCCTCACTGTCTTTTTCAAGCCTCCCCTTTTGACGGTCTGACAGATCTGTGCATGTCCGTCCCCTCCAAAGCCTTTGCTTTTTTCGTTTGGTCTGGGATGTCAATTAAATAATTTACCTAACTATTCCTTTTGCCACTCGATATGGACCACCGAACTGGGCTTTTAGGGATTCACACTGCAGTGGGAGTAGTAACAATACATGGTCTCTGCCCTGAAATGTTCCAGCCTCGGCATTTCAGTCTGATTACCTTTTCATAGCTGCCTGGGAGGTCTTTAGGTGTTACTGAGCCAAGGCACAGGTTCTCGTGAGCCACTGCCAGAGCAAGTAAAAGTAGTAGAGCAAGGAAGTTTGATCCCTCTGCCCCAAAAAACATCTCCTTGATTAGTTTAAGAGGACCTCTCATCTCGTGTCCATAAACTAATTCAAAGAGACTAAAGCCAGTGGACAGAGTGGATAAGTCCCCGGTAACCAACAGAAGAAATCCCAGCCCGTTGTCCCAGTCATGGGGTTACTCATAGCAGTATGGCCTGATCATTGTCTTTTGGGTCTGGTGGTGCCGCTTCACAGCCCCTTGTGACTGTGGGTGGTAGGCTAAGGACCTTAGCTGGGTTATGTCCAGATTTCCTTTTCAAAAATACTTGATATAAAATGTGTGCCCTATTCCATCTGGATCTCAGCAGGCAGCCCATATCGGGTAAAGAATTGGGTTAACTCCTCCACCACTACCTTGGCAGAGAAGGTTCTTCGGGAGAATGGCCGCTGGGAATCGGGTCACCACATCCATAATGGTGAGAAGATACTGGTAATCCCGTTTTGTTTTCAGCAGGTGTCCCACACAATCCACTAGCACTCTGCTGAAGGGTTCCCCAAAAGCTGGTATGGCAATTAGGAGTGAAGGTTTTATTGCAGTTTGGGGCTTCTCCACGACCTGGCACATGTGACTAGTTTTACAGAATTCCACCACATCTTTGTGGAGTTGTGGCCAGTGAAGATGCTGTCTTATGCATGCTTCGATTTTTCATATACTGACATGTCCAGTCATTGGAAGTTCGTGGGCCATTCTTAATATTTCTTAAAGGGCACTGGCAAGCAAGAACTTGGTTTAAAGTGTGTCTATTCGACGCCAGGAGCATCCGGAATAAGGTGGGTGAGCTTGCAGCATGGGTTGGTACCTGGGATCTCGATGTTGTGGCCATTTCGGAGACTTGGGTAATGTAGAGACAGGAATGGATGTTGCGGGTTCCGGGATTTAGATGTTTCAGTAAGAACAGAGAAGATGGTAAAAGAGGGGGGAGGGGGTGTGGCATTGTTAATCAAGGAGAGTATTACAGCGGCAGAAAGGACATTTGAGGACTCGTCTACTGAGGTAGTATGGGCCGAGGTTAGAAACAGGAGAGGAGAGATCACCCTGTTGGGAGTTTTCTATAGACCTCCGAATAGTTCCAGTGATGTAGAGGAAAGGATAGCGAAGATGATTCTGGACAGGAGCGAGTGTAACAGGGTAGTTGTTGTGGGGGACTTTAACTTTCCAAATATTGACTGGAAATACTATAGTTCGAGTACTTTAGATGGGTCAGTTTTTGTCCAGTGTGTGCAGGAGGGTTTTCTGACACAGGATGTAGACAGGCCAACCAGGGGCGATGCCACATTGGATTTGGTACTGGGTAATGAACCCGGCCAGGTGTTAGATTTAGATGTAGGTGAGCACTTTGGTGATAGTGATCACAATTCGGTTAGGTTTACCTTAGCGATGGGCAGGGACAGGTATATACCGCAGGGCAAGAATTATAGCTGGGGGAAAGGGAATTACGATGTGATTAGGCAAGATTTAGGATGCGTAGGATGGGGAAGGAAACTGCAGGGGATGGGCACAATCGAAATGTGGTGCTTATTCAGGGAGCAGCTACTGCGTGTCCTTGATAAGTATGTACCTGTGAGGCAGGGAGGAAGTTGTCGAGCGAGGGAGCCGTGGTTTACTAAAGACGTTGAAGCGCTTGTCAAGAGGAAGAATTCGGCTTATGTTTGGATGAGACGTGAAGGCTCAGTTAGGGCGCTTGAGAGTTACAAGCTAGCCAGGAAGGATCTAAAGGGAGAGCTAAGAAGAGCGAGGAGAGGACACGAGAAGTCATTGGTGGATAGGATCAAGGAAAAGCCTAAGGCTTTCTATAGGTATATCAGGAATAAAAGAATGACTAGAGTTAGATTAGGGCCAATCAAGGATAGTAGTGGGAAGTTGTGTGTGGAATCAGAGGAGACAGGGCAAGCGTTAAATGAATATTTTGCGTCAGTATTTACAGTAGAGAAACAAAATGTTGTCGAGGGGAATACTGAGATACAGACTAGGCTAGATGGGATTGATGTTCACAAGGAGGATGTGTTAGCAATTTTGGAAAGTGTGAAAATAGGTAAGTCCCCTGGGCCAGTTGGGATTTATCCTTGGATTCTCTCGGAAGCTAGGGAGGAGATTGCAGAGCCTTTCACCTTGATCTTTATGTCGTCATTGTCGACAGGAATCGTCCCGGAAGACTGGAGGATAGCAAATGTTGTCCCCTTGTTCAAGAAGGGGAGTAGAGACAGCCCTGGTAATTACAGACCTGCGAGCCTTACTTCGGTTGTGGGTAAAATGTTGGAAAAGGTTAGAAGAGATAGCATTTATAATCATCTTTAAAAGAATAAGTTCATTAGAGATAGTCAGCACGGTTTTGTGAAGGGTAGGTCGTGCGTCACAAATCTTATTGAGACTTTTGAGAAGGTGAGCAAACAGGTGGATGAGGGTAAAGCCGTGGATGTGGTGTCTATGGATTTCAGTAAGGCGTTTGATACGATTCCCCACGGTAGGCTATTGCAGAGAATACGGAAGATTGGGATTGAAGGTGATTTAGTGCTTTCGATCAGAAATTGGCCAGCTGAAAGAAGACAGAGGGTGGTGGTTGATGGCAAATCTTCATCCTGGAGTTTAGTTACCAGTGGTGTACCGCAAGGATCTGTTTTGGGGCCACTGCTGTTTGTCATTTTCATAAATGACCTGGATGAAGGTGTCGAAGGGTGGGTTAGTAAATTTGCGGCTGGCACGAAGGTCGGTGGAGTTGTGGATAGTGCCGGAGGATGTTGTAGGTTACAGAGGGACATAGATAGGCTGCAGAGCTGGGCTGAGAGATGGCAAATGGAGTTGAATGCGGAAAAGTGTGAGGTGATTCACTTTGGAAGGAGTTACATGAATGCAGAGTACTGGGCTAATGGGAAGATTTTTGGTAGTGTAGATGAGCAGAGAGATCTTGGTGTCGAGGTACATAAATCCCTGAAAGTTGCCACCCAGGTTAATAGAGCTGTTAAGAAGGCATTTGGTGTGTTAGCTTTTATTAGTAGGGGGATCGAGTTTCGGAGCCACGAGGTCATGCTGCAGCTGTACAAAACTCTGGTGCGGCCGCACTTGGAGTGTTGCGTGCAGTTCTGGTCACCACATTATAGGAAGGATGTGGAAGCTTTGGAAAGTGTGCAGAGGAGATTTACTAGGATGTTGCCTGGTATGGTGGGAAGGTCTTACGAGGAAAGGCTGAGGGACTTGAGGTTGTTTTCGTTAGAGAGAAGGAGGAGGAGAGGTGACTTAATAGAGACATATAAGATAATCAGAGGGTTAGATAGGGTGGATAGTGAGAGTCTTTTTCCTCGGATGGTGATGGCAAACAGGAGGGAACATAGCTTTAAGTTGAGGGGTGATAGATATAGGACAGATGTTAGAGGTAGCTTCTTGACTCAGAGAGTAGTAGGGGCGTGGAACGCCCTGCCTGCAACAGTAGTGGACTCGCCAACTTTAAGGGCATTTAAGTGGTCATTGGATAGACATATGGATGAAAATGGAATAGTGTAGGTCAGATGGTTACACAGGTCGGCGCAACATCGAGGGCCGAAGGGCCTGTACTGCGCTGTAATGTTCTATGTTCTAAAGTACCTCAGCGCCATCTGTATCTGGTGAAGCACTATGCACTCTTCATCCGCAGGTCTGTGAGGCGGTCTCCACTTCCTCATTAGCACCTCATTATTTAACTAGTAGCACTCTGCAACTCCCTCTGCTTCAGTTTTGGTTTGGACAATCTGTGCCTTTTTTAACACTGATTTAGGTTGTTGAGCTTCAACTGAGGACGATCTGTTTAACAAATCCTTTGGGTCCTCTAACTTCCCAAAGAAGTTTTCAGATAACCAGACAGTAGGGTCATAAGTCTGTAGTGTCAGTTCAGGGGATTGTTTGTCCATGGACCGAGTCACCACACAATCAGTGAGAATGCCAGGGACCTTCTCCTGCAACTGCTCTGTCTCCCTGATCTCTTTTGGTCTCTCCAGAGCTACTGGGGAAGCTGCCACCTTTTCCCCTGTCAGATAATTACCCAGGAGCTGATCGACCCCTCCACCGGTAAACTAGGTACAATCCTCATGGTTACCGGTCTTGAAACTGGGTCACATTCCAAGAGCAGTCGATATACAGGTATGGTCATATATCATCTTCCGATACCATTCACTAACACTTTAGCATTCACTGCACTCTCTCGGGTAAAGGTCTTTTCCCAGCAGAAGGGTTTGTTTGGCCCCTGTATCCCTCAGTTTGACTATGGGTTTGCTTGCCCCACTCGAGGGGTATGGGGTCACTTTTCCTTGGAATATAAATTCCTGGTAACTCTCAGGGATTTTGTTGAATTTTCCCTCAATCTCTGTAGTGGGGTTACTGTGTCTGACCGTTACAGTTAAAGGCACAGCCTGACCTGCTGTGCTTTCCATCAGGGCCCGTTTTCCAGCACTGATCTGGTGGACTCTGATTAATCCTACAGGTTTTTCCCCGTCACTTCCATTAGTCAACTCGATGGTGACCTGCCTTATTACTGTGGAAACACGCAGATCTTCAGCCATTACTCCTGCTCTCAGCACCAATTTGGCCTGAGGATGGACCCTTGTGTGTCCCGCGTCTTGCCCATGGCTGCTCGGGCTCCGATCTCCCCTCCACATTTTATTATCGGGTCTTTGGGGTGACGAGGAAAGGGGTTCTCTCTGGGGTTAAGGCTTTGTGTACAAGGGAAAATTCATCAGCCAGAATACCTTTGAACCCTCTGTCCCTCTGTGTGGGTTTTACTGGGAGGGGGGCGAGTTTGTGAACTCCTCTGAGGGTTTCATATGTGGGCTCTATCTTGAGCGCTCATATCACTGGCCAAAAACAAACACAAAAATGGACTGTAAAATCTTCTATAGATACGTGAAAAGGAAACGTTTCGCTTAGACAAATGTGGGTCCATTACAGGCAGTGCCGGGAGAATTTATAATGGGGAATAGAGAAATGGCAGAGAAGCTAAATGATTACTTTGTGTCTGGCTTCACTGAGGAAGATACAAGAAATCTCCCAGAATTAGAGATCCAAGGGACTCGGGAGAATGAGGAAATGAATGAAATTAGTATAAGTAAGAAGGTTGTCTGGGAGGAATTAATGGAGCTGAAGGTTGACAAGTCCCCAGGACCTGATATTCTCCATCCCAGAGTGTTGAAAGAGGAAGCTTTGGAAATAGTGGATACATTGGTGAATATCTTTCAATATTCTGTAGATTCTGGAACTGTTCCTGTGGTTATAAGATAGAAAATGTCTCCCCAGTATTTAAGAATGGAGGGAGAGAGAAAACAGGGCACTACAGACATGTTAGCCTTACATCAGTCGCTGGGAACAAGCTATACTCTATTCTAAAGAATGTGACAAATGGATCTGATTAGGCAGAGTCAACATGGATAAATGGGAAACAATGTTTGACGAACCTGTTGGAGTTTTTTGAGGATGTTGCTCACAGAATTGATAAAGGGAATTCGGTGGACGTGGTATACTTGGATTTTCAGAAAGCTTTTGAAAAAGTCCCCGACAGGAGGTTGGTTAGTAAAATTGAAGCACATGGGATAGGAGATGATGTACTGGCAGGGATTAAGGATAAGTTAACAGGCAGAAAGCAGAGAGTAGGAATAAATGGGCAATTCTTGCCTTGGAAGGCTGTGACTAGCGGGGTACTACAGGGATCAGTGCTTGGGCCCGGCAGTTCACATTACGTATCAATGACTTGGATGTGGGGACCAGTGTAATATTTCCAGGTTTTCGATGCCAGTAAACTAGATGGGAATGAGTGTTGATGAGGAAGATGCAAAGCGGCTTCAAGGGCATTTGGACAGCCGTAGTGAGTGGGCAAGAACACGGCAGTTGAAATATAATGTGGAAAAATGTGAGGTTATCCACTTCGGTAGCAGGAACAGATGTGCAGAGTATTTCTTAAACGGTAAGAGATTAGAAAGTGTAGTTGTACAAAGGGGCCTGTATGTCCTCGTCAATAAGTCACTGAAAACAAACATGCAGGTGCAGAAAGCAATTAGGAAGGCTAATGGTATGTTAGCCTTTATTGCAAGTGGATTTTAGTGCAGTAGTAGTGAAGTTTTGCTCGAATTGTATGGAATCTTGGTTAGACTGCACCTGGAGTAATGTGTGCAGTTTTGGTCCCCTTACCTTAGGAAGGATGTTATGATCATAGAGGGAGTGCAATGACAGTTCATCAGACTTGTTCCCGGGATGGTGGGACTGTCCCATGAAGAGAGATTGGGGAAACTGGGCCTGTATTCCCTAGAGTTTCGAAGAATGAGAGGTGATCTCATTGAAACCGACAAAATATTGAAAGTGATAGACAGGGTAGATGCAGCTGACATGTTTACCATGATTGGGGAATCTAGAACCAGGGGAAATAATTTCTAAATAAGTGGAAATCCAATTAGGACAGAGATGAGGAGAAATGTCTTTTCTCAGAGTGTTGTGAATCTTTGGAATTCTCTACCCCAGAGGGCTGTGGAAGCTCTGTCATTGAGTATGTTTAAAGCAAATATTAACAGATTTATAAATGGAGTTATAGAGTAGTACAGCATAGAAACAGGTCCTTCGGCCCACCGCGTCCGGGCTGACTATAATGCCGATCCATACTCATCCCAACTGCTTGCATTAATTCCATATCCCTCTATGCCTTGCTCATTCAAGTACCTGTCCAGATGCCTCTTAAATGTCACTACTGTTCCTGCCTCCACCACCTCTTCAGGCAGTTCATTCCAGATATCCACTATTCTTTGTGTGAAACATTTAACCCTTTGATCCCTTTAGACCTCCTCCCTCTCACCTTAAATCTATGCCCTCTAGTTTTAGTCACCCCTACCATGGGAAACAGACTTTGGCTATCTACCCTATCTATGCCTCTCATAATTTTATATACCTCTATCATGTCTCCTCTCAGCCTCCTTCGCTGCAGGGAAATCAGCACCAGCCTATCCAATCTCTCTTTATAACTCAAGCCTTTCAAACCAGGCAACATCCTTGTGAATCTTTTCTGCACCCTCTCGAGCTTAATCACATCTTTTGTGTAGTGCGGCGACCAGAAGTGCCCACAATACTCCAAATGCGGCCTAACCAATGTTATGTACAACTGTAACATGACGTCCCAACTCAGGTCCTCAATGCCTCGGCCTAAATACCAGTGACATCACGGGAAATGGGGATAGTGTGGGAAAAAGACATTGAAGTGGATGATCAGCTATTATCATATTGAATGGTGGAACAGGCTCGATGTCCTACTGCTGCTCCTATGTTCCAATGTTCCGAAATTGCTTAACTCTTTCAAACGCCAGGTAGGTTTGGTCAGGCTGCTTTACAAAGATTCTGAATTTTTGTTGGTGCAGCTCCAGTACTGTCTCATATGGGCCCAGGATAGCATTTTCAGTCCTCTCATAATCTGATGAACTTTCATCTTTTCCTGTTATTTTATTTTGTGAAACCAGCATCCAGTTCTCTGACGGTCATTGCAGTTGCTTTGAAAATGTTTCAAAAGGAAAGAAAAGTGCTGCCACATTTTCCTCATTGAACTTTAGAATGAACTGGGAGAACTTTCAGAGCTCATCACATGGCCCTGAGCTAGGGGTAGCTCCCTCACGAGCTGTGCCTTCACTGGGTGTACTGGGACTTCATCTAGTTGTTTGAGCCGCCATAACTCCCTTTCCTCCTTCTCCTTCTGGAACACTCTTACTTTTTCCCTTTCTTGACACTCACTCTGCTCTTTCTCGCTCTCTCTGGAATTCTAATTCTAGTCCTTTCTGTTCTAGTTTTACCTTAGCTAAAATCACTCTATCTGTTAGTGATTCTAACCCTGTTTGAGCCTTCAGCTTCAAGTGAAAAATGGTTGGCCACAAGTCTTACGATTACATATTCCCTAGCTTTTGGATGGAGTGTAATCCCTAACCTTCCAGCTACATTACTCAACTTTTCAGCAGACAGGGCGTTTAACCTATACCAAGTTAATTCACTCTGTATGTAACTCCTTTATTGGCAATATAACTCCTTTATTCAAAAAGGGAGGGAGACAGAAAGCAGGTAACTACAGGCCAGTTAGCTACACTTTTGTCTTGGGGAAAAATTTAGAAGATATTATTAGGCATGGTATAGCCGGCACTCAGAACAAATCGAGGTAATCAGGCAGAATCAACATGGATTTATGAAAGTTAAATCATGTTTAATCAGTTTGTTGGATTTCTTTGATGGAGTTACATGTGCTGTGGATGAAGGGGAACCGGTGGATGTACTGGACTTAGATTTCCATAAGGCATTTGATAAGATGCCACATCAAAGTTTATCGCGGAAAATTAAAGCTCATGGTGTCGGGGGTAAAATATTGGTATGGAAAGAAGATTGACTAGCTAACAGGAAACCGAGTGTCAGCATAAATGGGTAATTTTCTGGTTGGCAAGATGAAACGAGTGGTGTACCACAGGGATCTTCAACTTTTTACAATTTATATAAATTAATTGGATGAAGGGACCTAATTGCTATATTTTCCCATGACACAAAGATATGTAGGAAACTAAGTTGTGAACAGGACATAGGGGACTGCAAAGGAATATAGATAGGTTAAGTGAGTGGGCAAAGACCTGGAAAATGGAGTATACTGCAGGAAAGTGTGAAATTGTCCACTTTGGCAGGAAGAATAAAAAAGAAGCCTGTTATCTAAATGGTGAGAGATTGCAGTGCTCTGAGATGCAGAGGGATCTGGGTGTCCAAGTGCATGAATCACAAAAGGCTAGTAAGCAGTAATTGGAAAACTAATAGAATGTTATTGTTTACTGCAAGAGAAATTGAATAGCAAAGTATGGTGGTCATGCTTCAGTTTTACAGGGCATTGGTGAGACCACATCTGGAGTATTGTGTACAGTATTGGTCTCCTTGTTAATGGAAAAATGTAAATGTATTGGGGGCAGTACAGAGAAGGCTATTTAGACTGATGCCTGGAATGGGCGGGCCAACTTATGTGGGAATATTCGACAGGCTAGGCTTGTATCCGCTGGACTTTGGAAGAGTAAGAGGAGACTTGATTGAAACATATATGACTCTGAGACGTCTTGACGGGGTGGATGTGGAAAGGATGTTTCCCATTGTGGGAGAATCCAGAATTAGGGGTCCCTATTTAAAAATAAGGGGGTCACCCATTTAACACACAGAGGAGGAGATTTTATTTCTGTGAGGGTCGTGTGTTTTTGGAAATCTCTTCCTCAAAAGGCGCTGGAAGCAGAGTCTTTGAATATTTGTAAGGCAGAGGTAGATAGATTATTGAAAAGCAAGGGGGTGAAAGGTTATCGGTGGCAGGTGGAAATGTGAAGTCGAGTTTACAATCAGATTAGTCATGACCTTATTGAACGGCAGAGCAGGCTTGAAGAGCCGAGTGGCCTACTCGTGATCCTAATTCATCTGTTCATATCTTCATACGCTGTGGCTTAGGATGTTACTGTCACCGAATATGAACTTTTTAGTGCTGTAGCAGCGAAAGCCACAATAAAACCTACATTGAAATCTTCATTATTTTTCTGGGAATCAATTGTTTTTCCTGCTTCTAATTTCTCGTTTGTCATTGGGTTACAATCAATTTCTGTTGCAGCCATGTGAGGAGGGGTCCCAGATCCCCTCTTGTCCTATCTCTCATTTGACCACAATAGGGTTTATTCCTTTTTCACATTGGTCGTGCTGACCACCACAGTGAGTATTTTACCTTATATCTTTATTGTGCTCGTGAAAGAGCCAGTCAGACAGGTTTTCTTGAGATTAAACAAGAGGTGAGTTTATTATACTTAACAATCTAAACTGGATCTGAATAAAATAATAAACATGTACGCTACTCATTCATGCACACACTCACACGAGAATCACACACAAATAAATTAGAGTGAGAAATACATTGGTGTTGGCTGAGAGTCCATGATAAATAAAAAAAACATATACAGTCTGTGAGGTTGGATAATTATGTGGTCTGCGCCTTTGCCACCCTTACATATGAGTTTCATGTCATCTGCAGGAGTTGAAATTGTTTATTTTTACATTTAAGTCTATATCATGCATCTATCTAAATGTCAGGAACAGCACTGGTTCTAATACTCTCCCCTGAGAAACATCACTGTATACTTCTCCTCCCCCAGAATAAACAATGACTGTTCACAACTTCTCTCTGCTTTCTGTCCCTGAGTCAATGTCATATCCACACTATCACTGTCACATTAATCCATGTCTTCCATTTTTCATAACAAGTCTATGAAATGTCATTTGATGACAGGCCTTTTGAAAGTTCATATACATAACACGAAATAAGCTGACCTCATCAACACTCACAGTTATGTCATCAACTAACTTGATCAAGATTATCAGACATGATTGGTTATCAAGCTAACCATCCTGTTTGTCATTTATTATCAGATGTTTTTCCAAGAAAGATATATTTTTGAGCTGGGTTATGACCTCCAGAAATTTCCAATCGCTGACTTTAGACTGATTGGTCAGAAGTTACAGGGTTTATCCAATCTCTCTTTTTTTTAAACAGGGTGCATCATTTACAGTCCTCCACTCCCCTGTCACTACTCCCATAGCCAAGGAGGAGTGAAAGCTTCTGGCCAGTGACTCTGCCACTCCTTCCCTTAACAAACCTCATACATAACATCCAGTCTGGGTAAATGTTCTACTTTATTTTGGGACACTAAATGTTGGTTTGACAGGGGTTAACTGAATATGTTTGTTCAGTGTGTGTAATTAATGTCAGTCTGCATGCACCCTAATTGAGTCATTGGAGAGTGTTCCACTTCCATTAATAAGGGATTTCTTTCAATGTGTTATTCCAAGCCGGGTGCATCACCTGCACACTAACAGCAGCTCCAGAGAGTGGGAAAGGATTGATCAGAATCTGAGAACAATTGATTGGAATTTTACAAAAATGGTCAGCAAGAGTTTATCCTATTGGTTTGGCGAAGTTACTGCAGATTATTATTGGAGAACATTAGAAATGCGAATCTATTATGCACTAAAGATGATTCAAACGATTTACTATCCCATCCTCGCTATTATTGGTGTCCCTGGTAAGTCTCTGTATCCAACTATTATATCTATAAACCATATGTCACTGACTTGTGCTCTTTGCATGTAAATCCTGGGAATACTGAAGCCTCTGTCTTCAGTCTCTCTCACAAAGTCTGCTCCCTATCCACTGTCTATATCGACCTCACTAGCCAATGGCTGAGGCTGAAACAGACAGTTTACAACCTCTATGTTCTATTTATACCTGAGCTGAGTTCATCGTCATGTTCTCTCCATCACTTAACCTGCCTAATACCACTTCTGTAATATCACCCATGTCCACCTCTGTCTCAAAACATCTTCTGCATAAGCCCTCATCCGTGCCTTTGTTAAATCCACACTTGACTATTCCAATTCTGTCCTGGTCACCCTCCCAGTTATAAACCTCCATAAACCACAGACCATCCAGAGCTCTGCTGCCTGTAAACTAATATACACCAAATCCCGATCACCCATCATCCCAAATCCTGTAACCCATCAACCCTGTGCTCCCTGATCTACATTGGCTCCCGGTCTGGCAGCACCTTAATTTAAATATTCTCATTCTTGTGTTTGAATCCCTCCATGGCCTCACCCCTCCAATTAGTCCCATTTCCCTGTCCATATCCCATATTCTTGAAAATCTTATGCCTTCAACTCTTTTCCCAATTCCCCATTGAAAGTGAGTTGCTTTTTCTCTCTATCCCTCCCGGCTGTGAATTTCGTGCTGGTGCCAATGTTACAGAAACCTTGATCCATAAAATGATGCTATCTGCACAGCCGGTCGCTTCTAGTGTGGCCAACACAGTGCCCCATGCTGGGCAGGGGACTTGCCCGGGCGTACTTGGTATGTGCTGTTAGTGTAAGGAGGGTTCAAGGTGACGTCAGTGCACCAGCCCAACAGTGTTGATGTCTGTCCTTGAAACTTGGTCTGTGGATGTCCACTGACAACCTGTGTTAGTCACTTGTTATTTCAAAGGACCAGGCATCCAACTTACAGGTGAGGGGCTTTTGACTTGCTAATGCCATTGTAAAGTTAGTGGAGGTGCTTTGGATGTTTTTCTGGACGTTGTGTTGTGAGCTGCTGCAGACATTCAGGCAGGACAGAGGACTTTGTGACCCAATTCTGGACGAGGTTTGGGGACTGTAGTTACTGTGTCTCTGGGTCTGTAACATGACCAACAAATGGAGCAGAGGCTGCAGAGAGGGGAATCTATGTCAAAAGGCAAGAGGAGGGGGCTCTGCCCTACCCACCAGAGAAGCATGATCCTGCATGGCAGCAAGCATGGATCACATGACCTCAGTCTGAGCTTCCATTGCAGCACTGAGACGTTGGGTGTCTGCCGTCTGTGCTGCAGTGGAAGCTGAGACAATGATTACCAGATACTGTATCATGGCTGGGTCTGCTAGTGATGTCATGGAGTTAGTGACCACTTACACAGGGGAAAGAATGGGCTTCAGTCTCTGTGAAATGCCCTGTGCCATGTTGGAGCCGGACTCCTCCATGTTCCTTAACAGTGATAACAGACTGTCTGACAGGCCTGTCAATGGACAAAGTATCTCAGTGTACATGTCCATCAGCATTCTCCTGTATGCAGTTCCAGCAATGTTCATATCTGAGTCCTGTGTATTATAACTCGTTTGTGACCTCGCCCTCTGGTGAGCTGACACATGAACTATCCTTTCCCCCTGGCCTGGCTGCAGCTCACTCGTGCTCGGTGACTCACCACGTGTAGATTCCGACTCTATACCAGCCTCTAAAGCACACACAGTGTAAGTATTTGAACTGTTGGCTGTGAGTATTAGACCAAGTGATGGTGCTTCGCCATCAGTGCTGTGCTGCTGCTCTCTCTCTGTCTCCTGGAGCTGCTGTGACTGGAAAGCTGGTAGTTTTGAGTTATCATTGGAAAGTATAAAATTAGAAGGGGAAAGTTGGGGTGAGGGATTGAGGGTGGGATGGAAAGCAGGAGGTCAATGGTCCCACCATCTGCAGCTTGTACATCATCCCAGACAGCAGGATGAGGGGGAGGTGGGAGTTAAGAAGGGACATAAGGCAGGAACATAGCATCATCCTGAATACTGTCGGTGATGCCGGATGCTACGGGCACTGTCACAGCCGGTCCCATGATGTGAAGAACCATCTCCTCCCTCAGGCTCAGGGGATGAAGGTATGCCTAGCCCTCGCCGGAACACGGCGGTTTCCTGTGATTATGGGCCGCCTTGTCCTGTACGAGGGAGCAGAATGGCAGTGATTGTGTTTCACTGTGTTTGGGTGATTTGCCGACCATAGCTGAATAGTTGGAGGTATGTGGAGGCATTGAGAGGTGGGTGTGAGGCTGGCATCAGTGGAATGTGTGTGAGGGTGAGGTGGAGTAAGTGAATGTTTGGTTTGAATCCTGAGTGTTTGAGATTGCTGATGGGTGAGTGATGGGGGTGTGGTACATTGAGCAATGTGCGAGGTTGGTTGTGTTGGGGGTAGGAGATGCCATGTGGAGATGAATTCACCGACATTGATCACCCGTGTGAGCTCATTAAACTTCTTCCGACTCTGCTGCCAGGTCCTCGGGGCCGGACTTCTTGTATTGACCTCCCTGGCCACCTGCTCCCATTCCCTTCAGAGAGTGTTACTTGAGGGTCCCGGCCCCACGCCATGAAAACGTGGCCTCCCTCCTCCTGTCCCCCTCCATGACTAAGGCCTCCATCACCACATCCGTGAACTGCAGATCCCTCTCTCTGTCCTAGGATTCCATTTACCTTGTTTCCAATTGCAGAATTCACAGTCAGCAGCAGCAGCACACGCAGCCTCCTGTGATTCAGTGCAGCTTCCCTTTAAGAGGGACAGACTGCCTTTAAAAGCTGAATGCTGGCTGAAACACAACCCACCTCACGCACACTTCGCTCCCAGTTAATGTGCAGACAGACATCAGCGTGGGTCACCCTGGGCAGCAAGAAGAATTCATGGAAATGAGGAGAAAGCAGGAGATTTGTGTGTCCCCTGCCTCAACAAGAACGGGCACGGGCAAATCATGAATCACAAACCCTACGCACAGAAGGAGGGTATTCAGCCCATTGTGTCAGTGCAGTCTCTTTGAAAGAGTTATCAAATTAGTTCCTCTCTCCTCCTCTTGACCCACACCCCAGCTTTTTAAATTCCAATTCATGTATTTGCTGAATTCTCTTTTGAAAGATATTATTGAATCTGCTTCCACCATGTTTGCAGGCAGTGAATTCCAGATCCCAACAACTCGCTGTGTAAGAAGATTCTCCTCATTTCACCTTTGGTTCTTTGTCAATTACCTTCAATCTGTGTCTTCTTAATACTGAACTTTCTGACACTGATAACAGTTTCACATTAATTAAACTATCAAAACCCTTCATGATTTTGAATTCTATATTTAATCTCCCCTTACCGTTCACTGCTCTAAAGAGAACAATTCAGCTTTTCCAATCTCTCCACGTAACTGAATTCCCAGATCCCTGGTACCATTCTAGTAAATCACCTCAGTATATTCACTAAGTCCTTGAAATCCTTACCAAAGGGTGGTGATCAGAATTGGACACAATTCTCCAGCTGGGACCTAACCAATGATGGATAAACATCAGCATTTCCTCCTGAGTTTTATTACTCTGTGCCTCTCTCTCTAACACCAAGGACACTACATGTTACATTCAAAGATCTGTGTGTGTACACCCCAGGTCGCTCTAATCCTGCACCCACTTTATAATGGTACCATTGAGTTTACGTTGTTTCTCCTCATATTGTATACCCAAATTTTGCGAGGAGCAGCTTGGACAGAAGGAGGTGCGGAGCGAACTTACAGCTGAGCGGTCAATTTCAGTGCAAGTTACAATTTAATCCACTTTTGTTTCGGAGGACCAGGGGACTGCTGGGTAAGGGAAAACTATTTATTTGGGCAGTTTTTAAATCATTTTCTTTTTGCGAGCAGCAGCTTTGACAGAAGGAGGAGCGGAGCGAATTTACAGCTGAGTGGTCAATTTCAGTGTAAATTACAAGTTAATCCCCTTTTGTTTCAAACAAAAACAAAGAACAAAGATAATTACAGCACAGGAACAGGCCCTTCGGCCCTCCAAGCCTGCGCCGATCCAGATCCTCTCTCTAAACATGTCGCCTATTTTCTAAGGTTCTGTATCTCTTTTCTTCCTGCCCATTCATGTATCTGTCTAGAAACTTCTTAAAAGAATCCATCGTGCCCGCATCTACCACCTCCGCTGGCAATGCGTTCCAGGTGCCCACCACCCTCTGCGTAAAGAACTTTCCACGCATATCCCCCCTAAACTTTTCCCCTTTCACTTTGAACTCGTGTCCTCTAGTAATTGAAACCCCCACTCTGGGAAAAAGCCTCTTGCTATCCACCCTGTCTATACCTCTCATGATTTTGTACACCTCAATCAGGTCCCCCCTCAACCTCCGTCTTTCTAATGAAAATAATCCTAATCTGCTCAACCTCTCTTCATAGCTAGCGCCCTCCATACCAGGCAACATCCTTGTGAACCTCCTCTGCACCCTCTCCAAAGCATCCACATCCTTTTGATAATGTGGCGACCAGAACTGTACGCAGTATTCCAAATGTGGCCGAACCAAAGTCCTATACAACTGTAACATGACCTGCCAACTCTTGTACTCAATGCCCCGTCCGATGAAGGAAAGCATGCCGTATGCCTTCTTGACCACTCTATTTACCTGCGTTGCCACCTTCAGGGAACAGTGGACCTGAACACCCAAATCTCTCTGGACATCAATTTTCCCCAGGACTTTTCCATTTACTGTATAGTTCACTCTTGAATTGGATCTTCCAAAATGCATCACCTCGCATTTGCCCTGATTGAACTCCATCTGCCATTTCTCTGCCCAACTCTCCAATCTATCTATATTCTGCTGTATTCTCTGACAGTCCCCTTCACTATCTGCTACTACACCAATCTTAGTGTCGTCTGCAAATTTGCTAATCAGTCCACCTATACTTTCCTCCAAATCATTAATGTATATCACAAACAACAGTGGTCCCAGCACGGATCCCTGTGGAACACCACTGGTCACACGTCTCCATTTTGAGAAACTCCCTTCTACTGCTACTCTCTGTCTCCTGTTGCCCAGCCAGTTCTTTATCCATCGAGCTAGTACACCTTGGACCCCAAGCGCCTTCACTTTCTCCATCAGCCTGCCATGGGGAACCTTATCAAACGCCTTACTGAAGTCCATGTATATGACATCGACAGCCCTTCCCTCATCAATCAACTTTGTCACTTCCTCAAAGAATTCTATTAAGTTGGTAAGACATGACCTTCCCTGCACAAAACCATGTTGCCTATCACTGATGAGCCCATTTTCTTCCAAATGGGAATAGATCCTATCCCTCAGTATCTTCTCCAGCAGCTTCCCTACCACTGACGTCAGGCTCACCGGTCTATAATTACCTGGATTATCCCTGCTACCCTTCTTAAACAAGGGGACAACATTAGCAATTCTCCAGTCCTCCGGGACCTCACCCGTGTTTAAGGATGCTGCAAAGATATCTGTTAAGGCCCCAGCTATTTCCTCTCTCGCTTCCCTCAGTAACCTGGGATAGATCCCATCCGGACCTGGGGACTTGTCCACCTTAATGCCCTTTAGAATACCCAACACTTCCTCCCTCCTTATGCCGACTTGACCTAGAGTAATCAAACATCTGTTCCTAACCTCAACATCCGTCATGTCCCTCTCCTCGGTGAATACCGATGCAAAGTACTCGTTTAGAATGTCACCCATTTTCTCTGAGTCCAAGCATAACATTCCTCCTTTGTCCTTTAGTGGGCCAATCCTTTCTCTAGTTACCCTCTTTCTCCTTATATATGAATAAAAGGCTTTGGGATTTTCCTTAACCCTGTTTGCTAAAGATATTTCATGACCCCTTTTAGCCCTCTTAATTCCTCGTTTCAGATTGGTCCTACATTCCCGACATTCTTTCAAAGCTTCGTCTTTCATCAGCCGCCTAGACCTTATGTATGCTTCCTTTTTCCTCTTAGCTAGTCTCACAATTTCACCTGTCATCCATGGTTCCCTAATCTTGCCATTTCTATCCCTCATTTTCACAGGAACATGTCTCTCCTGCACGCTAATCAACCTCTCTTTAAAAGCCTCCCACATATCACATGTGGATTTACCTTCAAACAGCTGCTCCCAATCTACATTTCCCAGCTCCTGCCGAATTTTGGTATAGTTGGCCTTCCCCCAATTTAGCACTCTTCCTTTAGGACCACTCTCGTCTTTGTCCATGAGTATTTTAAAGCTTACGGAATTGTGATCACTATTCCCAAAGTAGTCCCCTACTGAAACTTCAACAACCTGGCCGGGCTCATTCCCCAACACCAGGTCCAGTATGGCCCCTTCCCGAGTTGGACTATTTACATACTGCTCTAGAAAACCCTCCTGGATGCTCCTGACAAATTCTGCTCCATCTAGACCTCTAACACTAAGCGAATCCCAGTCAATGTTGGGGAAATTAAAATCTCCTATCACCACCACCCTGTTGCTCCTACATCTTTCCATAATCTGTTTACATATTTGTACCTCTATCTCACGCTCGCTGTTGGGAGGCCTGTAGTACAGCCCCAACATTGTTACCGCACCCTTCCTATTTCTGAGTTCTGTCCATATTGCCTCACTGCTCGAGTCCTCCATAGTGCCCTCCTTCAGCACAGCTGTGATATCCTCTTTGACCAGTGTGTTGATAAGGTAAGCTTTTTATTTAAAACGTTCAGTCCGTCGGATTGCAAAGCGAACAAGTTTTGACTTGTATTTACAGTATTTACAGTAGAGAAAGAAAATGTTGTCGAGGAGATTACTGAGATACAGCCTACTAGGCTAGATGGGATTGAGATTCACAAGGAGGAGGTGTTAGCAATTTTGGGAAGTGTGAAAATAGATAAGTCCCCTGGGCAAGATGGGATTTATCCTAGGATTCTCTGGGAAGCCAGGGAGGAGATTGCAGAGCCGTTGTTGTTGATCTTTATGTCGTCATTGTCGACAGGAATAGTGCCGGAAGACTGGAGGATAGCAAATGTTGTCCCCTTGTTCAAGAAGGGGAGTAGAGACAGCCCTGGTAATTATAGACCTGTGAGCCTTACTTCGGTTGTTGGTAAAATGTTGGAAAAGGTTATAAGAGATAGGATTTATAGAAAAGAATAAGTTGATTTGCGATAGTCAGCACGGTTTTGTAAAAGGTAGGTCGTGCCTCACAAACCTTATTGAGTTTTTATCGAAGGTGACCAAACAGGTGGGTGAGGGTAAAGCCGTGGATGTGGTGTATATGGATTTCAGTAAGGCGTTTGATAAGGTTCCCCACGGTAGGCTATTGCAGAAAATACGGAAGTATGGGGTTAAAGGTGACCTCGAGCTTTGGATCAGAAATTGGCTAGCTGAAAGAAGACAGAGGGTGGTGGTTGATTGCAAATGTTCATTTTGGAGTTTAGTTACCAGTGGTGTACCGCAAGGTTCAGTTTTGGGGCCACTGCTGTTTGTCATTTTTATAAATGACTTGGAAGAGGGTGTAGAAGGGTGGGTTACTAAATTTGCGGATGACACGAAGGTCGGTGGAGTTGTGGATCGTGTCGAAGCGTGTTGTAGGGTACAGAGGGACATAGGTAGGCTGCAGAGCTGGGCTGAGAGATGGCAAATGGAGTTTAATGCGGAGAAGTGTGAGGTGATTCACTTTGGAAGGAGTAACAGGAATGCAGAGTACTGGGCTCAAGGGAAGATTCTTGGTAGTGTAGATGAGCAGAGAGATCTTGGTGTCCAGGTACATAAATCCCTGAAAGTTGCCACCCAGGTTATAGGGCTGTTAAGAAGGCATATGGTGTGTTAGCTTTTATTAGTAGGGGGATCGAGTTTAGGAGCCACGAGGTCATGATGCAGCTGTACAAAACTCTGGTGAGACCGCACCTTGAGTATTGCGTGCAGTTCTGGTCACCGCATTATAGGAAGGATGTGGAAGCTTTGGAAAGTGTGCAGAGAACATTTACTAGGATGTTGCCTGGTATGGAGGGAAGGTCTTACGAGGAAAGGATGAGGGACTTGGGGTTGTTTTCGTTAGAGAGAAGGAGGAGGAGAGGTGACTTAATAGAGACATACAAGATAATCAGAGGGTTAGATAGGGTGGATAGTGAGAGTCTTTTTCCTCGGATGATGATGGCAAACACGTGGGGACATAGCTTTAAGTTGAGGGGTGAAAGATATAGGACAGATGTCAGAGGTAGCTTCTTTACTCAGAGAGTAGTAGGGGCGTGGAATGCCCTGCCTGCAACAGTAGTAGACTCGCCAACTTTAAGGGCATTTAAGTGGTCATTGGATAGACATATGGATGGAAATGGAATAGTGTAGGTCAGATGGTTTCACAGGTCAGCGCAACATCGATGGCCGAAGGGCCTGTACTGCGCTGTAATGTTCTAATTCTAATTCTAATTCAAATGTCTCACTTCACACTTCACTGTGTTAAAATACATCTGCCATGTTCCTGTCCATTTCACCAGTCAGTCTCTGTCCTGCTGAAGTCTGTTACTATCCATCACACTGTTTATTAACATTTCTGAGATTCCTGCCCTCTGAAAACGTTGAAATTGTCCTCTCTGTACACAAACCCATTGCATTAACATACAGCAACAGTGATTCCAACAGTGACGCTGGGGAACCGCACTTTGTATTTCCCTCCAGACTAAACAACAACCATTCTCCTCTACTCTCTGCTTTCTGACACTGACCTAATTTCCTGCATGCTGACATTGAAAATAAAAAAAGGACTTCCATTTATGTAACGCCTTCATGACCACTGCATGTCCCAAAGCGACTGACAACCAACGAGTACTTTTTACCGTTTAGTCTGTCTTGTAATGTAGGAAATATACAGCCAATTTCCGCACAGCAAGATCCCACAAGCAGCAGTGTGGTCATGATCAGATCTGTTTCTGTAATGTTAATTTGAGGGGTAAATGTTGACCAGGACACTGGGAATAATTCCCCTGACCTTCTAAATAATTCCATAGGATCTTTACATCCACTTGAGAGGGCAGACGGGGCCTGGCTTTACCTTTTCTTTGATAAGGCTGCACCTCGGACATTGCAGCACTCCCTCAGTACAGGACTGCAGTGTCAGCCTTGATTCTTGTCATCAAGTCCTGCAGTGACACTTGATCCTAGAAGCTTGTGACTGAAAGGGGAGAGAGCGACAAACTGAGTCACTGCTGACATTGGTCCTTTAATCCCATGTGTTTCTAATTCGGTAACACAGCTGTTATGTGCTACTTTATTAAACAGCTGCTGAAAGGATAGGAATATTGGGAAAATACAGGCAGGAACAATCATAGAATCATAGAATAGCACAGCCCTGATGATGTCATTCTGCCCATCAAGTCAGTGCTGGCCCATTCAAAGAGCAATCCAGTTACACCCACTCCCTGACTCTTTCACTATATCCTAACATTTTTCCTGCTTCAGATATTTATCCAATTCCCTTTTGGGATCTACTATTGAATCTGTATCCATCAGCCTATCAGACAGTGCATCCCAAATCCAAACCACTCAGAAACAAAAATCCTCAGATCTGCTTCTCTTACCAATCGCCTTAAATCTGTGTCTCTGGTTAGTGACCCCTTGGACATTGGAAACAGTTTCTCTTTATTTAATTTATCTAAACCCTTTCTAATGTTAAACAGCTCAATCAAATCTCCTCTGAAAGTTCTCTGCTCTAAGCAGAACAACCACAGCTACATAACTGTAATCCCTCATGCCTGCACAAATTCTCGTAAAACAGTTCTTTACCCTCTCCGGAGGCTTCATGTCCTTCCTAAAGTGTGGTTCCCAGTATTCGACACAAGACTTCAGGTGCAGCTGAACTAGTATTTTATATATGTTTCACATAATGTCATTGCTTTTGCTTTTTTTGCCTCTATTTATAAAACCGAGGATCCCATATATTTATTAAAGGTTTGGCTACAAAGATTTGTGCACAAATACTCCAGGTGTCTCTGTTATTTCACCACCTTTATAGTTATACCATTTAACTTGTATTGTCTCTCCTCATTCCTCCTTTCAAAATGTATTACCTCACACATCTGCAATGCCAATTAAATATTGAGAAGATTGAAGCCATTGCTTTCTGTCTCTGCTTCAAATATTTACTAGCTACACACTCCATCCCTCTCCTTTGTAAATGTTTGAGACGAAAAGCCAAACTGTTCACACACTTGGTTACATAGTTAACCTTGAGATGCCTTGAGATGAGCTTCTGACCAAATATTCACACCATCAGTAAAATGGCGTATTTCCACCCGCGGTGGAGTTGCATTTCTGGTTAAAAAGGGAAGTAATACAATAGTGAGGAAGGATATGAGATCTGATGATGTGGAGTCTGTATGGGTAGAGCTGAGAAACACTAAGGCGCAAAAAACGTTAGTGGGGGTTATATATAGACCCCCAAACTGTGGTGGTGATGTGGGAATGGTCTTAAACAGGAAATTAGAGATCCATGCGATAAAGCAACATCTGTAATTATGGGTGACTTAAATCTGCATATAGATTGGTCAAATCAAATTTGTCACAATAAAGTAGAGGAGAAATTACTGGAGTGTATACGGGATGGTTTTCTGGACCAATATGTTGAGGAACCAAATAGAGAACAGGCCATCCCAGACTGGGTATTGTGTGAAGAGAGAGGAATAATTGACAATCTAGTTGTGTGAAATCCCTTGAGGATGAGCGACCATAATATCATAGAATTTGTCATGAGGAAAGCCAACAGTGACGTCAGAGGAGAGCTGCAAGCTGATTGGTTGGGTGAGTAGCAGCTATTAGTGCATGTAGATATCTTTAAAAAAGTGAAAAGTTTATTTTTGTGGGAAAAGAACTCTGGTGATAAGGTGAGTACTACTGAAGTGTTTCTTTTTTTAATTCAGTGTAGTTTATTAAGAATCTTAGATTGAAGTGGGTAGAAAAAGGCCCCTCATGTAATTAGTATTTTTTTAAATTAAGGGTGTAACTAATTAGTCTAAGGGTAGGTCATGACAGGAGAGGTCAGCCCCGTGATCTGCTCCTCCTGCCCTTTGTGGGAAATCAGGGATGCTTCCAGTGTCCCTAGTGGGCATGTGTGCAGGAAGTGGATCCATCTGCAACTACTGGCGACCCGCATTATGGAGATGGAGCTGCAGGTGAATTCACTGTGGAGAATCCATAATGCTGAAAAAGTCGTGGATAACATGTTTAGCGAGGTGGTCACACCACAGATAATAGCTGCACAGGCAGAAAAGGGATGGGTGATCACCAGACAGAGTAGTAGGCACAGGCAGGTAGTGCAGGAGTCCCCTGTGGCCACAACCTCTCAAACAGATAGACCGCTTTGGATACTGTTGGGGGGGGATGACCTCCCAGGGGAAAGCAGCAACAGCCAGGCCCATGGGACCACAGAGGGCTCTGCCTCACAGCAGGGCAGGAAAAGGGGTGTAAGAGCTATCGTGATAGGGAATTCTATCGTAAGGGGTGCAGGTAGGTGTTTCTGTGGCCGCAAAAGAGGCATCAGGATGGTATGTTGCCTCCCTGCTGCTCGGGTCAAGGATGTCTCGGAGTGGCTGCAGGAAATTCTGAAAGGAGAGAGTGAGCAGCCAGAGGTCGTAGTCCATATTGCTGCTAACGACATAGATAGGAAAAGAGATAAGGTCCTGCAAAGTGAATATAGGGAGTTAGGCAGAAGGTTAAAAAGTAGAACCTCTAGGAGTAATCTCAGGATTTGGCCTAACCGTCAGCCTCAAGAAAATGAACATCATGGGACAGGATGTCAGAAATGCTCCATCCATCAATATCGGCGGCCACGCTCTGGAAGTGGTTCAAGAGTTCACCTACCTAGGCTCAACTATCACCAGTTACCTGTCTCTAGATGCAGAAATCAACAAGCACACGGGAAAGGCTTCCACTGCTATGTCCAAACTGGCCAAGAGAGTGTGGCAAAATGGCGCACTGACACGGAGCACAAAAGTCCGAGTGTATCAAGCCTGTGTCCTCAGTACCTTGCTCTATGGCAGCGAGGCCTGGACAACGTATGTTAGCCAAGAGCGACGTCTCAATTCATTCCATCTTCGCTGCCTCCGGAGAATACTTGGTATCAGGTGGCAGGACCGTATCTCCAACACAGAAGTCCTCGAGGCGGCCAACATCCCCAGCTTATACACACTACTGAGTCAGCGGCGCTTGAGATGGATTGGCCACGTAAGCCGCATGGAAGATGGCAGGATCCCCAAAGACACTTTGTACAGCGAGCTCGCCACTGGCATCAGACCCACCGGCCGTCCATGTCTCCGCTTTAAAGACGTCTGCAAATGCGACATGAAGTCCTGTGACATCGATCACAAGTCGTGGGAGTCAGTTGCCAGCGATCGCCAGAGCTGGCGGGCAGCCATAAAGGAGGGGCTAAAGTGTGGCGAGTCGAAGAGACTTCACAGTTGGCAGGAAAAAAGGCAGAAGCGCAAGGGGAGAGCCAACTATGTAACAGCCCCGAAAGACAAATTTTTCTGCAGCACCTGTGGAAGAGCCTGTCACTCTAGAATTGGGCTTTATAAACACTCCAGGCGCTGCTGCACAAACCACTGACCACCTCCAGGCGCTTACCCATTGTCTCTCGAGGTAAGGAGGCCAAAGACAAAGAAGAAGAAGAATCTCAGGATTACTCCCTGTGCCACGTGCTAGTGAGGATAGGAATAGGAGGATTAGGCAAATGAAAGTGTGGCTGAAGAGCTGGTGTAGGCGGGAGGGCTTCAGCTACTTGGATCATTGGGATCTCTTCTGGTGCAGAGGTGACCTGTTGAAGAGGGTCAGATTGCACCTAAACTGGAAGGGGACCAATATCCTTGCGGGGAGGTTTGTTAGTGCTGCTCGGGAGGGTTTAAACTAGTCTTGCAGAGAGGTGGGACTCAAAGTAGTAGTCTCTCCGATGAGATAGTTAAGGGAAATGTAGAGGTTAATGCAAACAAGTCCAGTAAGCGGGCCTGGCAGTGGCCTGACAGGGAGCGTGGAAGGTCTGGTCGACTAAACTGCAAGTACTTTAATGCAAGAGGCCTTACAGGTAAGGCAGATGAACTCAGAGCATGGATCAGTACATGGGATTGTGGTATTATAGCTATTACAGAAACGTGGTTGAGGGATAGGCAAGACTGGCAGCTCAATGTTACGGGGTACCGATGCTTCAGTTGGAGGGAAGAGAGGATGGGGAGTTGCACTATTGATGAGGGAGCACATCACGGCAGTAGTTAGAGAGGATATCCCGGGGGGAACGTCCAGTGAGGCCATATGAGTGGAGCTTAGAAATAAGCAAGGGGTGGTCTCTTCGATGGAATTATACTATAGGCCGCCCAATAGTCAGAGGGAATTGGAGGAGCATATATGCAGGGAAATCACAGATAGGTGTAGGAATTTTCGGGTTGTAATAGTAAGTGATTTTAACTTTCCTAATATTGACTGGGACTGCCTTAGTGCTAAGGGATCAGATGGGCAAGAATTTGTTCAGTGTGTCCAGGATAGCTTTATGAAACAGTATATGGATGGCCCTACGAGAGAAAAGGCGACACTCGACCTCCTCTTTGGAAATGAGGATGGGCAGGTGGATGATGTGTTAGTGAGGGAGCACTTTGGGACCAGTGACCATAACTCTATTAGCTTCAAGATAGTTATGGAAGAGGATAGGACTGGTCCTCAGGTTCAAGTCCTAAATTGGAGGAAGGTTGATTTCGATGGCATCAGACAGGAACTCTCAGAAGCTGAATGGAAGGGGCTGTTTACAGGTAAAGGGACTTCTGGCAAGTGGGAGGCTTTTAAAAGTGAGATAGGAAGAGTTATGGGCCGGCATATTCCTGTTAGATGGAAGGGCAAGATTGGCAAGTTTAGGGAACGTTGGTTGATGAGGGATGTTGAGGGTCTGGTCAGGACAAAGAAGGAGGAATATGTCAGGTATAGGCAGTGGGGATCAAACGAGTCCCTCCAGGAGTACAGTGGATGGAGGAGTACACTCAAGAAAGAAATTAGGAGGGAGAAATTGGGCCATGAGATTTCCCTGGCAGATAAGATAATGGAGAATCCTAAAATATTCTATAAGTATATTAAGAGTAAAAGGGTAGCTAGGGTGAGAGTCAGTCCCCTTAAGGATCAGTGTGGTAATCTATGTGTGCAGCCACGTGAAATGGGCGAGGTCTTAAATGAATACTTCTCGTCTTGATTTACCATGGAGACGACATGGAAGCTACTGAGTTCACAGGAGGGAACAGCGATATCCTGGAGCATATCAACATTACAAAGAAGGAGGTGTAGGAGGTTTTGAAGCTCATTAAGGTAGTTAAATCCACAGGGCCTGACCAGGTGTATCCTAGGATGCTATGGGAAGAAAGGGAGGATATTCCTGGAGCCCGAGCAGAGATTTTTGCATTATCGTTAGCCACAGGTGAGATACTGGAAGACTGGAGGATAGCTAATGCTGTGCCTTTATTTAATAAGGGCGGCAGTGATAAGCCAGGGAACAACAGGCCGGTGAGCCTTACATCAGTGATGGGAAAGTTACTGGAAGGGATTCTGACAGACAGGATTTATATGCATTTGGAAAGGCAACGTCTGATTAGGGATAGTCAGCATGGCTTTGTGCATGGGAATCATGTCTCAGGAATTTGATTGCGTTCTTTGAGGAGGTGACCAAGAGGATTGACGATGGCAGGGCGATGGACGTTGTCTACATGGACTTTAGCAAGGCCTTTGACAATTTCCCGCATGGTCGGCTGGTCCAGAAGGTTCAAACACATGGGATCCAGGGTGTGCTAGCCAATTGGATACAAATTTGGCTTGGTGATCGGATGGTAGTGGGGGGTTGTTTTTCAGATTGGAGGCTGGTCAACAGTGGTGTGCCACAGGGATCGGTTCTGGGCCCTCTCTTGTTTGTCATATATATTAATGACTTGGATATGAATGCAGGGGGCATGATTGGTAAGTTTGCAGATGATACAAAAATTGATGGAATAGTAGAAAGTGAAGAAGGTTGTCTAAGGTTACAACAGGATATAGATAAACTTGGAAAGTGGGCAAGGGATTGGCAAATGGAATTTAATGCAGACAAGTGCGAAGTGATGCATTTTGGGAAGTTAAACCAGGGCAGGACATATACAGTGAATGACAGGGCATGGGGAGTGTTGTTGAGAAGAGAGACCTTGGGGTGCTAGTGCATAGTTCCCTGATTGTGGCAACACAGGTAGACAGGGTGGCGAAGAAGGTGCATGGCATGCTTGTCTTCATCAACTGCGGCATGGAGTACAAGAGTTGGGACGTCATGTTACAGTTGTACATAACATTGGTTATTCCGCATTTGGAGTACAGTGTGCAGTTCTAGTCGCAGCACTACAGGAAAGATGTGATTAAGCTAGAGAGGGTGCAGAAAAGATTTATAAGGATGTTGCCTGGTTTGGAGGGCTTGAGTTATAAAGAGAGATTGGGTAGGCTGGGTCTGTTTTCCCTGGAGCAAAGACGGCTGAGAGGGGACATGATGGAGGTATATAAAATTATGAGAGGCATAGACAGAGCAGGTAGTTAGAGTCTGTTTCCCATGGTAGGGGTGACGAAAACTAGAGGGCATAGATTTAAGATGAAAGGGAGGAGGTTTAAACGGGATTAAAAGGGTAGATTTTACACACAAAGAATAGTGCGTATCTGGAATGAGCTGCCAGAGGAGGTGGTGGAGGCAGGAACAGTGGCCACATTTAAGAGTCATCTGGACAGGTATTTGAATGAGCAAAGCATAGACGGATATGGAATTAATGCATGCACGTGGAATCAGTATAGATCGGCATTATGGTCGGCATGGACGCAGTGGGCCGAAGGGCCTGTTTCTATGCTGTACGAATCTCTGACTCTAAGATGGAGAGTGACGTAGTTGATTCTGAGACTAGGGTCGTGAATCTTAATAAAGGAAAGTATGAAGGTATGAGGCACGAGTTGGCTATGATGGATTGGGAAACGTTACTTAAAGGGATGATAGTGGAAAGGCAATGGCAATATTCAAAGAGTGCATTGATGAACTGCAACAATTGTTTACTGCTGTCTGGCGCAAAAGTAAAATGGGAAACGTAGCCAAACCATGGCTCACAAGGAAAATTAGAGATAGTATTAGATTCAGGGAAGAGGCATATACATTCGCCAGAAAGAAGCAACAGACCTGAGGATTGGGAGCAGTTTAGAATTCAACAAAGGAGGACCAAGGGATTGATTAATAAGGGGAAAATAAAGTACACGAGTAAGCTTGCGGGGAACATACAACCTGACTGTAATGGTTTCTGTTGGAATGTGAAGAGGAAAGGATTGGTTAAGACAAATGTAGGTCCCTACAGTTAGAAACATGGGAATTTATTAGGGGAAACAAAGAAATGGCTAACCAACTAAATGCATACTTTGATTCTTTCTTCACAAAGGATGACACAAATATCTTACCAGAAATGTTGGGGAACACAGGGTTTAGTGAGAGGAAGGAACCGAAGGAAATCAGTATTAGTAGAGAAATTGTGTTGGAGAAGTTGATGGGATTGAAGGCCGATAAATCCTCAGGGCCAGATAATCTGCATCCCAGATTACTTAAGGAAGTGACCCTGGAAATCGTGGATGCTTTGGTGGTCATCTTTCCAGCTTCCTTCGACTTTGGAACAGTTCCAGCTGATTGGAGGGCAGCTAGTGTAATCCCACCATTTAAAAAGGGAGGTAGAAATAAAGCAGGGCATTATAGACAAGTCAGCCTGACGTCGGTAGCGGGAAAATTCTGGAGTCCATTATCAAAGTTTTTAGGGCAGAGCACTTGGAGAACAGTGTTAGAATCGGATAGAGTCAGCATGGATTTCCGGAAGGGAAATCATGCTTGATAAATCTATTAGAATTCTTCGAGGATGTAACTAATAGAGTTGATGAGGGGGAGTCAGAGAATGTGGTTTATTTGGACTTTCAGAAGGCTTTCGACAAAGTCCCACATAAGAGATTAGTGAGTAAAATTAAAGCACATGGGATTAGTGGAAGTGTATTGCGATAGATAGAAAATTGGTTGGCAGATGGAAAAAAAGTGTCGGGATAAACGGATCTTTTACCAAAAGGCAGGCAGTGATTAGTGGGGTCCCACAGAGATCGGCGCTAGGACCCCAGCTATTCACACTCCATATTGCCGATTTCGATGCGGGAGCTAAATGTAATATCTCCAAATTTTGAGAAGACACACAACTGGGTGGGAGGGTGAGTTGTGAGGAGGATGCAGAGTGGCTTCAGGGTGATTTGGACAAGTTGACTGAGTGGGCTATTGCATGGCAGATGCAGTATAATGTGAATAAATGAGAGGTTATCCACTTTGGTAGCAAAAACAGGAAGGCAGATTATTATCTGAACTGCGATAAACTG
The DNA here is from genome assembly GCF_036365525.1 of Heterodontus francisci. NCBI lineage: Eukaryota > Metazoa > Chordata > Chondrichthyes > Heterodontiformes > Heterodontidae > Heterodontus > Heterodontus francisci. Next base: position 3,358,906 of record NW_027142345.1, read on the forward strand.
AGAGAGGGGAATATGCAACGAGACCTGGGTGTTCTCGTACACCAGTCACTGAAGGTAAGCATGCAGGTGCAACAGGCGGGAGAAAAAGGCGAATGTTATGTTGGCCTTCATGGAGACAGGATTCGAGTACAGGAGCAGGGATGTCTTGCTGCAGTTATCCAGGGCGTTGGTCAGGCCGCAATTGGAATATTGTGTGCAGTTTTGGTCTCCTTCTCCGAGAAAGGATGTTCCTGCTTAGCAAGAGTGCAATGAAGGTTTATCAGACTGATTCCTGGGATGGCGGGACTGACGTATGAGGAGAGATAGGATTATATTCGCTGGAGTTCGGAAGAGTGAAGAGGGATCTCATAGAATGCTCTAAAATTCTAACAGGACTTGACAGGGTAGTTGCAGGAAGGATGCTCCCGATGGTGGGGGAGTCCAGAACAAGGGGTCATAGTCTAAGGATACGGGGTAAACTTTTCAGGACTGAACTGAGGAGAAATTTCTTCACCCAGAGAGTGGTGAGCCAGTGAAATTACGTTATCACTCCCATGTACAAGAGGGATTGGAATATGCTGGCCAGTGCCTCTGCTACTTCCATCATTCCATCCCTCAGCAACCCACATGCATCCCATCCAGACTGGGTAAATGATCTACTTTATTGTGATACAAAAAGTGCTGTATTGAAAAGGGTTAACTGAATCTGTTTGTTCAGTGACTGCAAATAATGTCAGTCTCCATGGACCCTAATTGTGTCACAGGAAGTTTTCCATCTTCTATTAATAAGGGGCTGCCATGTGTTATCCCATCGTTTCAGCCGGAACATCAGCCCCGGCACAACAGAGATCAGCGGCTCCAGAGAGAGAGAAAGGAAAGATCAGAATCTGAGAACAACAGATTGGAATGTTACAACAATGGGTCAGAATCTGAGAACAACAGATTGGAATGTTACAACAATGGGTCAGAATCTGAGAACAATAGATTGGAATGTTACAACAATGGGTCAGAATCTGAGAACAATAGATTGGAATGTTACAACAATGGACAGGAGTTTATCCTTGGATCTTTACTACCTTTCTACATATTATGATTTTTACTCATTAAACTCTCGTATACATCTCGCACTGAAGATTATTCAATACATTTACTATCCCATCCTGGCGATTATTGGTGTCCCTGGTAAGTCTCTCTATCTAGATATTAATTCTCTAAACCAAGTCTAACAGCATTACTGCTCCTATAATTTACTCTGCACTTTTTGCTGCCGTTGTATTCCTGGTGAATATGTCCAGCTATTAGCTCGATAAACCATTGCCAACTTTATTGGCTTTCTTGACATTTTCTCTCTCATCTTTACTACTGTTGCTGTCTCTATTTCCCGGTAGGGCATTGTAAACCCCGTTTCACTGAACTACTGTTCTGTTATGTAAATATTAGGAAGACTGAAGCCAATGTTATTGGTCTCCATCACAAACTCCATCCCCTATCTGTGAAACAAATACACCACCCTGCCCAATATCTGAGGCTGAACCTTCTTCTTTCTTTTGGGCCTCCTTATCTCGAGAGACAATGGATACGCGCCTGGAGGTGGTCAGTGGTTTGTGAAGCAGCGCCTGGAGTGGCTATAAAGGCCAATTCTGGAGTGACAGGCTCTTCCACAGGTGCTGCAGAGAAATTTGTTTGTTGGGGCTGTTGCACAGTTGGCTCTCCCCTTGCGCCTCTGTCTTTTTTCCTGCCAACTACTAAGTCTCTTCGACTCGCCACAATTTAGCCCTGTCTTTATGGCTGCCCGCCAGCTCTGGCGAATGCTGGCAACTGACTCCCACGACTTGTGATCAATGTCACACGATTTCATGTCGCGTTTGCAGACGTCTTTATAACGGAGACATGGACGGCCGGTGGGTCTGATACCAGTGGCGAGCTCGCTGTACAATGTGTCTTTGGGGATCCTGCCATCTTCCATGCGGCTCACATGGCCAAGCCATCTCAAGCGCCGCTGACTCAGTAGTGTGTATAAGCTGGGGATGTTGGCCGCTTCAAGGACTTCTGTGTTGGAGATATAGTCCTGCCACCTGATGCCAAGTATTCTCCGAAGGCAGCGAAGATGGAATGAATTGAGACGTCGCTCTTGGCTGGCATACGTTGTCCAGGCCTCGCTGCCGTAGAGCAAGGTACTGAGGACACAGGCCTGATACACTCGGACTTTTGTGTTCCGTGTCATTGCGCCATTTTCCCACACTCTCTTGGCCAGTCTGAACATAGCAGTGGAAGCCTTACCCATGCGCTTGTTGATTTCTGCATCTAGAGACAGGTTACTGGTGATAGTTGAGCCTAGGTAGGTGAACTCTTGAACCACTTCCAGAGCGTGGTCGCCAATATTGATGGATGGAGCATTTCTGACATCCTGCCCCATGATGTTCGTTTTCTTGAGGCTGATGGTTAGGCCAAATTCATTGCAGGCAGACGCAAACCTGTCGATGAGACTCTGCAGGCATTCTTCAGTGTGAGATGTTAAAGCAGCATCGTCAGCAAAGAGGAGTTCTCTGATGAGGACTTTCCGTACTTTGGACTTCGCTCTTAGACGGGCAAGGTTGAACAACCTGCCCCCTGATCTTGTGTGGAGGAAAATTCCTTCTTCAGAGGATTTGAACGCATGTGAAAGCAGCAGGGAGAAGAAAATCCCAAAAAGTGTGGGTGCGAGAACACAGCCCTGTTTCACACCACTCAGGATAGGAAAGGGCTCTGATGAGGAGCCACCATGTTGAATTGTGCCTTTCATATTGTGAACCAGACTGTTTGCAATCGGTGTGTTCTATTTAAACCTGAGCTGAGTCCATCTCCATATTCTCTGCAGTACCAACCCTGTCTACGACCACCTCTGTCATATCCCCCACCTCCACCTCTGTCTCAGCCAATCTGCTGCATAAACCCTCACCTGTACCTTTGTTAAATCCACACTTGACTATTCCAATTCTATCCTGGTCACCCTCCCAGTTATAAACCTCCATAAACCACAGCCCATCCAGATTTCTGCTGCCTGTATCCTAACTCACACCAAATCCTGATCACCCATCACCCCTGTACTCACTGATCTACATTGGCTCCTGGTCTGGCAGCACCTTAATTTTAATATAGTCATTCTTGTGTTTGAATCTCTCCATGGCCTCACCCCTCCAATTAGCCCCATTCTCCTGCCCAATCTCATATTCCTGAAAATGTTTTGACTTCAATCTTTTCTTATATCTCCTTCTGAAGTGAATTCCTTTCCCACTGTATCTGTCCCGAGCCACTATTTTAGACTGTACAGCACTACTGATGCTGACGGTACAGAAGCTGGGATCCATACAGAGATGTGAACTGCACAGGCAGGCACTTCTAGTGCGGCGTGCAAAGTGCCCCATTCTGGGCAGGGCTCCAGCTCAATCGTACCATGTATGTGTTGTTGCTCTGAGGATGGTTTTGAATGTGATGTCAATGTACCATACCGGCAGCATTGATGTACGTCTTTGAAACTTGGTCTGTACATGTCCACTGACCTCATGTGTTAGTCACTCTCATCTGAACATACATTCAGCAACATGAGGAACCCCCTCTAGTATCAATTAAAAGGACCAGGCATCCAACTTACAGGTTTACTTACAGGCTTTTGACTTACTTCTATTATTGTAAAGTTAGTGGAGGTGCTGTGGATGGTTTGTTGGAGGTTGTGTTGTGAGCTGCTGCAGATATTCAGGGAGGACAGAGGATTTGGTGACCCAACTCTGCACGAGGTATGGCCTATCAGGGGAAAACAGCAGCAGCCAGAGCAGTGTCACCACGGCTGGCACTGTTGTTCAGCAGGGAGGGACAAAGCGCAGAAGAGCAATAGTTATAGGGGACTCTGTAGTTATGGGCACAGATAGGCGTTTCTGTGGACGTGAAAGAGACTGCAGGATGGTATGTTGCCTCCTTGGTTTCAGGGTCAAGGATATCTCTGAACGGACAGGGGGCATTCTGAAGGGGGAGGGTGAACAGCCAGAGGTTGTGGTACACATCGGTAGCAATGACATAGGCAGGAAGAGTGATGAGGTCCTACAGGGGGAGTTTAGGAAGTTCGGCAATAAGTTGCAAAACAAGACCTCGAGGGTTGTAATCGCTGGATTCCTCCCAGTGCTACGTGCTAGTGATTCTAGAAATAGGAAGATAGTGCAGCTAATCACGTGGTTGAGCAGCTGGTGCAGGAGGGAGGGTTTCAGATATCTGGACAATTGGGATCTCTTCAGGGACAGATGGGACCTGTACAAGAAGGACGGGTTGCATATAAACTGGAAGGGCACTAATATCCTGGCTGCAAGGTTTGCAAGCATCACTCGGGAGGGTTGAAACTAATGTGGCAGGCGCGGGGGGGGGCGTGGGGGGGGGGGGGACCACAGCAGTCGGACAGCTAGTGAAATAAATGAGGAGGACATAGTAAATAAGGCCAGTAGGACGAAGAGGAAGAACAGGCAGGGAGATGTTTCTGAGCACAGCGGGACTGGTGGTCTGAAGTGCATTTATTTCAATGCGAGAAGTATAACAAGGAAGGCAGATGAACTTTGAACTTGGATTAGTACTTGGAAATATGATGTTTTTGCTATTTCCGGGATCTTGGTTGAGGGAAGGGCAGGATTGGCAGCTAAATGATGCAGGTTGTAGAAGCTTCAGGCGGGATAGAGGGGGATGTAAAAGGGGTGGGGGAGTTGCATTACTGTTTAAGGAGAATATCACAGCTGTACTGCGGGAGGACACCTCAAAGGGGTCATGCAGCGAGGCAATATGGGTGGAGCTCAGGAATAGGAAGGGTGCAGTCACGATGTTGGGGGTTTACTACAGGCCTCCCAACAGCCAGCGGGAGGTAGAGGAGCAGATATGCAGACAGATTTTGAAAAGATGTAAAGGTAACAGTGTTGTCGTGGTGGATGATTATAACTTCCCCTATATTGACTGGGATTCGCTTTGTGCGGCTTGGATGGGGCAGAATTTCTGAGGAGCCTCCAGGAGGGCCTCTTGAAACAGTATGTAGATAGTCCAACTAGGGATGGGGCCATTCTGGACCTGGTATTGGGGAACGAGGCCGGCCAGGTGGTCGATGTTTCAGCGGGGGAGCATTTCGGGAGCAGTGACCATAATTCCATAAGTTTTAAGGTACTTGTGGATAAGGATAAGAGTAGTCCTCGGGTGAAGGTGCTAAATTGGGGGAAGGCTAATTATAACAATATTAGGCAGGAACTGAAGAATTTAGATTGGGGGCGGCTGTTTGAGGGCAAATCAACATCTGACATGTGGGAGTCTTTCAAACGTCAGCTGATTAGAATCCAGGGCAGGTATGTTCTGGAAAAAAGACAAGTTTGGCAAGTTTCGGGAAGCTTGGATAACACGGGATATTGTGAGCTTAGTCAAAAAGAAAAAGGAAGCATTTGTAAGGGCTTGAAGGCTAGGAACAGACGAAGCACTTGAGGAATATAAAGGCAGTAAGAAGGAACTTAAGCAAGGAGTTAGGAGGGCTAAAAGGGGTCATGAAAAGGCATTGGCAAACAGGATTAAGGAAAATCCCAAGGCTTTTTATACATATATAAAGAGCAAGAGGGTAACCAGGGAAAGGGTTGGCCCACCCAAGGACAGAGAAGGGAATCCATGTGTGGAGCCAGAGGAAATGGGCGAGGTGCTAAATGAGTACTTTGCATCAGTATTCACCAAAGTGAAGGACTTGGTGGATGATGAGCCTAGGGAAGGGAGTGCAGATAGTCTCAGTCATTTCATTAACAATAAGGAGGAGGTGTTGGGTGTCTTGCAAAGCATTAAGGTAGATACGTCTCCAGGGCCTGATGGGATCTACCCTAGAATACTGAGGGAGGCAAGGGAAGAAATTCCTGGCGCCTTGACAGAAATCTTTGCATCCTCATTGGCTACAGGTGACGTCCCAGAGGACTGGAGAATAGCCAATGTTGTTCCTTTGTTGAAGAAGGGTGGCAAGGATAATCCACGAAATTATAGGCTGGTGAGCCTTACGCCAGTGGTAGGTAAACTATTAGAGAGGATTATTCGGGACAGGATTTACTCCCATTTGGAAACAAACGAACTTATTAGTAGCGAGAGGCAGCATGGTTTTGTGAGGGGGAAGTCGTGTCTCACTAACTTGATTGAGTTTTTTGAGGAAGTGACGAAGATGGTTGATAAAGGAAGGGCAGAGGATGTTGTACATATGGACCTCAGTAAAGCCTTTGGCAAGGTCCCTCATGGCAGACTGGTGCAAAAGGTGAAGTCACACGGGATCAGAGGTGAGCTGGCAAGATGGATACAGAACTGGCTCGGTCATAGAAGACAGAGGGTATCAGTGGATGGGTGTTTTTCTGAATGGAGGGATGTGACTAATGGTGTTCCGCAGGGATCACTGCTGGGACCTTTGATGTTTGTAGTATATATAAATGATTTGGAGGAAAATGTAGCTGGTCTGATTAGTAAGTTTGCGAATGACACAAAGGTTGGTGGAGGTGCGGATAATGATGAGGATTGTCAGCGGATACAGCAGGATATAGATCAGTTGGAGACTCGGGCAGAGAAATGGCAGATGGAATTTAATCCGGAAAAATGTGAGGTAATGCATTTTGGAAGGTCTAATGCAGGTGGGAGGTATACAGTAAATGGCAGAACCCTGAGGAGTATTCATAGGCAGAGGGATCTGGGCGTACAGGTCCACAGGTCACTGAAAGTAGCAACACAGGTGGATAAGGTAGTCAAGAAGGCATACAGCATGCCTGCCTTCATCGGATGAGGCACAGAGTATAAAAACTGCCAAGTCATGTTGCAGCTGTACAGAACCTTAGTTAGGCCACAGTTGGAATATTATGTGCAATTCTGGTCGCCACACTACCAGAAGGATGTGGAGGCTTTGGAGAGGGTACAGAGGAGGTTTACCAGGATGTTGCCTGGTCTGGAGGGCATTAGCTATGAGGAGAGGTTGGATAAACTCGGATTGGTTTCACTGGAACGACGGAGGAGGAGGGGCGACATGATAGAGGTTTACAAAGTTATGAGCGGCATGGACAGAGTGGATAGTCAAAAGCTTTTTCCCAGGGTGGAAGAGTCAGTTACTAGGGGACAAAGGTTTAAGGTGCGAGGGGCAAAGTTTAGAGGGGATGTGCGAGGCAGGTTTTTGACACAGAGGGTGGTGTGTGCCTGGATCTTGCTGCCAGGGGAGGTGGTGGAAGCAGATACCATAGCGACGTTGAAGAGACATCTTGACAAATACATGAATAGGAAGGGAATAGAGGGATATGGGCCCCGTAAGTGCAGAAGGTGTTAGTTTAGGCAGGCATCAGGATCGGCGCAGGCTTGGAGGGCCGAATGGCCTGTTCCTGTGCTGTACTGTTCTTTGTTCTTTGTTCTTGACTGTAGTTACAATGTACCTTGATCTGTAACGTGATTAGCAAATGGAGCAGAGGCTGCAGAAAGGGGAAGCTCTGTAAAGAGGGAGGAGGACCGGGTTCTGCCCCCTTATATTCAAACCTGAGCTGAGCTCATCTCCATTTTCTTTCCAAAACCAACCGATTCAGCATTTCGTGTCTGCACTGGCTCTCCGAATGAACAATTCACCTAATGCAGTTCCCTGCATTCTCCCTGTAACCCTACACATTCTTCCTTCTCACATAACAGTCTATTCAGCTTCAATTGAACCTGCCTCCACCACACTCTCAGGCAGTGCATTCCAGACTCTAACCACTCACTGTGTGAAAAAATATTTTCCTCAGGTCGTCTTTGCTTCTTTTACCCATGACTTTAAATCTGTGCCCTTTTGTTCTCGATCCTTTCACGAGTGGGAACTGTTTCTCTCTATCTACTCTGTCCAGACACCTCATGATTTTTGAAACCTCTACGAAAGCACCTCTCAGCCTTTTCCGAGGAAAACAGTCCTAACTTCTCCAGCCTATCTTCATAACTGAAAATCCTCATCCCGGGAATCATTCACGTGAATATTTTCTGTACTCTCTCCAATGACCTCACGTCTTTCCTCAAGTGTGGCACCCAGAACTGGTCGCAATGCCACAGCTGAGGCTGAAATAATGTCTTATATAAGTTCAACATAACTTCCTTGCTCTTGTACTCTATGCCCCTATTAATAAAGCCCAGGATACTGCATGCTTTATTAAACACTTTCTCAACCTGTCCTGCCGCCTTCAATGACTTCTGCACATATACACACAGGTCCCTCTGCTCCTGCATACCCTATAGAATTGTACCCTTTATTGTATATTGTCTCCCCGTGTTCTTCCTATCAACATGAATCACTTCACATTTCTCTGTATTGAACTTCATCTGCCACCTGTCTGCCCATTCCACCAACTTGTGTGTGTCCTTTTGAAGTTCTACAAGATCCTCCTCACAGTTCACAATGCTTCCAACTTTCGTATCAGCTGCAAACGTTGAAATTGTGCCCTGTGCACCCAGGTTTAGGTCCTTAATATATATCAGGAAAAGCAAGGATCCCAACACTGATGTCTGGGGGACTCCAATGCAAACCTTCCTCCAGCCTGCAAAACATCCATTAACCACTACTCTTTGTTTCCTGTCACTCAGCTAATTTCGTATCCATGTTGCGACCGTCCCTTTTATTCCATGAGCTACAAGTTTGCTCACAGGTCTGTTGTGTGGCATTGTATCAAAAGGTTTTTGCATGCAGGGAATAGTTAAATGTCTGGAATGCACTGCTTGAGAATGGTGGAGGCAGGTTCATTTGAAACTGAATAGTCCGTTATATGAAAATCAATGAACATCAACAGAATTGCCCTCATCAACTATCTCTGATACCACCTCAAACATCTCCAGCAAATTAGTTAAACATGATGTACTCTCAAGAAATCCATGCTGGCTTGTTTAATTAACTCGCATTTGTCCATGTGACTATTAGCTTTGTCCAGGATTATTTCTTTCTAGAAGTTTTCCCACCACCGAAGTTTAACTGACAGGCCTGTAGTTGCTGGCCTTATCTTTACACCCTTTTTTGAACAAGGGTGTAACGTTTGCAATTCTCCAGTCCTCGTGCATCACCCCCAAGTCAAAGGAAGACTGAAAACTTATGTCCAGTGCCTCTGCGATTTCCACCCTCACTTCCCTCAGTATCCTTGGATGCATCTCATCTGTTCCTGGTGCTTTATTCAATTTAAGTCCAGACAGCCTATCTAATACTTCCTCTTTATCAATTTTAAGCCCCACTAGTGTCCGACTTACCTCCTCTTTCAACATTGCCTGGGTTGCATCTTAGAATCATAGAAAGTTTATGGCACAGAGAGAGGCCACTTGGCCCATCGTGTCTATGCTGTCCAGAAAACGACCCATCCATTCTGATCCTGCCTTCCAGCATTTGATAGATTACAGCAGTTGAGGTGCATATCCAGACACCTTTTGAATGAGTTGTGGGTTTCTGCCTCAACTACCCTTTCAGAAAGTGAGTTCCAGGCTCCCACCACCCGCTGGGTGAAAAATAAAATCCGCAGCTCCCTTTTAATCTTTCTGCCAATCACTTTAAGTCCATGCCCCCTCGTCACTGACCTCTTTGCTAAGGTGAATGGACCCTTCACCTCCACTCTATCCAGGCCCCTCCCGGTTTTGTACATTTCAATCAGATTTCCCCTCAGCCTTCTCTATTCCAAGAAGAACAACCCCAGCCTGTCCAATCTTTCCTCATAGCTACATTTTTCCAAACCTGGCAACATCCTCGTAAATCTCCTGTGTACCCTCTCTAGTGCAATTACATCCTTTCTGTAATGAGGTGACCAGAACTACACACAGTACTCAAGTTGTGTCCTAACCAATGAGTTAAACAAATCTAGCATGACCGCCCTGCTCGTATATTCTGTACCTCAGCTAATAAAGGAAAGGATTCCATATCTTCTTCCTTGGTAAAGACAGGTGGAAATTATTCATTTAGTACCACAGCTATATCCACTGCCTCCATGTGCAAATCCCCTTTATGGTCCTGAGTCGGCTCCATGGTTCCTTTTACTACCCTTTTACTGTTTAGATGCCTATAGAAATTAGAATTAGAACATTACAGCGCAGTACAGGCCCTTCGGCCCTCGATGTTGCGCCGACCTGTGAAACCATCTGACCTACACTATTCCATTTTCATCCATATGTCTATCCAATGACCACTTAAATGCCCTTAAAGTTGGCGAATCTGCTACTGCTGCAGGCAGGGCGTTCCACGCCCCTACTACTCTCTGAGTAAAGAAACTACCTCTCACATCTGTCCTATATCTATCACCTGTCAACTTGAAGCTATGTCCCCTCGTGTTTACCATCACCATCCGAGGAAAAAGACGCTCACTATCCACCCTATCTAACCCTCTGATTATCTTATATGTCTCTATTAAGTCATCTCTCCTCCTCCTTCTCTCCAACGAAAACAACCTCTAGTCCCTCAGCCTTTCCTCGTATGACCTTCCCTCCATACCAGGCAACATCCTCGTAAATCTCCTCTGCACCCTTTCCATAGCTTCCACATCCTTCCTATAATGCGGTGACCAGAACTGCATGCAATACTCCAGGTGAGGTCTCACCAGAGTTTTGTACAGCTGCAGCATGACCTCGTGGCTCCGAAACTCGACCCCCCTACTAATAAAAGCTAACACACCATATGCCTTCTTAACTGCCCTATTAACCTGGTTAGCAACCTTCAGGGATTTATGCACCTGGACACCAAGATCTCTCTGTTCATCTACACTACCAAGAATCTTCCCATTAGCCCAGTTCTCTGCATTCCTATTACTCCTTCCGAAGTGAATCACCTCACACTTTTCCGCAGTAAACTCCATTTGCCATCTCTCAGCCCAGCTCTGCAGCCTATCTATGTCCCTCTGTACCCTACAACATCCTTCGGCACTATCCACAACTCCACCGACCTTAGTGTCATCTGCAAATTTACTAACCCACCCTTCTACACCCTCTTCCAGGTCATTTATAAAAATGACAAACAGCAGTGGCCCCAAAACAGATCCTTGCGGTACACCACTAGTAACTAAACTCCAGGATGAACATTTGCCATCAACCACCACCCTCTGTCTTCTGTCAGCTAGCCAATTTCTGATCCAAAGCTCTAAATCACCTTCAACCCCATACTTCCGTATTTTCTGCAATAGCCTACCGTGGGGAACCTTATCAAACGCCTTACTGAAATCCATATACACCTCATCCACTGCTTTACCCTCATCCACCTGTTTGGTCACCTTCTCGAAAAACTCAATAAGGTTTGTGAGGCACGACCTACCCGTCACAAAACTGTGTTGACTATCTCTAATGAACTTATTCTTTTCAAGATGATTATACATCCTGTCTCTTATAACCTTTTCCAACATTTTACCCACAACCGAAGTAAGGCTCACAGGTCTATAATTACCAGGGCTGTCTCTACTCCCCTTCTTGAACAAGGGGACAACATTTGCAATCCTCCAGTCTTCCGGCACTATTCCTGTCGACAATGACGACATAAAGATCAAGGACAAAGGCTCTGCAATCTCCTCCCTGGCTTCCCAGAGAATCCTAGGATAAATCCCATCTGGCCCAGGGGACTTATCTATTTTCACACTTTCCAAAATTGCTAACACCTCCTCCTTGTGAACCTCAATCCCATCTAGCCTCGTAGCCTGAATCGCAGTATTCTCAACAACATTTTCTTTCTCTCCTGTAAATACTGACGAAAAAAATTCATTTAACACTTCCCCTATCTCCTCTGATTCCACACACAACTTCCCACTACTATCCTTGATTGGCCCTAATCTAACTCTAGTCATTCTTTTATTCCTGATATACCTATAGAAAGCCTTAGGGTTTTCCCTGACCCGATCCACCAATGACATCTCGTGTCCTCTCCTTGCTCTTCTTAGCTCTCCCTTTAGATCCTTCCTGGCTAGCTTGTAGCTCTCAAGCGCCCTAACTGAGCCTTCTTCTTCCTCTTGACAAGCACTTCAACTTCTTTAGTAAACCACCGCTCCCTCGCACGACAACTTCCTCCCTGCCTCACAGGTACATACTTATCAAGGACACACAGTAGCTGCTCCTTGAATAAGCTCCACATTTCGATTGTTCCCATCCCCTGCAGTTTCCTTCCCCATCCTACGCATCCTAAATCTTGCCTAATCGCATCATAATTTCCTTTCCCCCAGTTATAATTCTTGCCCTGCGGTATATGCCTGTCCCTGCCCATCGCTAAGGTAAACCTAACCGAATTGTGATCACTATCACCAAAGTGCTCACCTACATCTAAATCTAACACCTGGCCGGGTTCATTTTCCAGTACCAAATCCAATGTGGCATCGCCCCTGGTTGGCCTGTCTACATACTGTGTCAGAAAACCCTCCTGCATACACTGGACAAAAACTGACCCATCTAAAGTACTCGAACTATAGTATTTCCAGTCAATATTTGGAAAGTTAAAGTCCCCCATAACAACTCCCTTGTTACTCTCGCCCCTGTCGAGAATCATCTTCGCTATCCTTTCCTCTACATCTCTGTGGAACTATTCGGAGGTCTATAAAAGACTCCCAACAGGGTAACCTCACCTCTCCTGTTTCTAACCTCGGCCCATACTACCTCAGTAGACGAGTCCTCAAACGTCCTTTCTGTCGCTGTAATACTCTCCTTGATTAACAATGCCACAACCCCCCCCCCCCTCTTTTACCATCTTCTCTGTTCTTACTGAAACATCTAAATCCCGGAATCTGCAACATCCATTCCTGCCCCTGCTTTACCCATGTCTCCGAAATGGCCACTACATCGAGATCCCAGGTACCAACCCATGCTGCAAGCTCACCCACCTTATTCCGGATGCTCCTGGCGTTGAAATAGACACACGTTAAACCAGGTTCTTGCTTGCCAGTGCCCTCTTGCGTCCTTGTAACCATATCGCTGACCTCACTACTCTCAACATCCTGTACACTGGCACTACAATTTAGGTTCCCATTCCCCTGCTGAATTAGTTTAAACCCCCCCGAACAGCACTAGCAAACCTCCCCCCCCCCAGGATATTGGTACCCCTCTGGTTCAGGTGAAGACCATCCTGTTTGTAGAGGTCCCACCTACCCCAGAAAGAGCCCCAATTATCCAGGAAACCAAAACCCTCCCTCCTGAACCATCCCTGCAGCCACGTGTTCAACTCCTCTCTCTCCCTATTCCTCGCTTCGCTATCACGTGGCACGGGCAACAACCCAGAGATAACAACTCTGTTTGTTCTCGCTCTAAGCTTCCACCCTAGCTCCCTGAATTTCTGTCTTAAATCCCCATCTTTCTTCCTACCTATGTCGTTGGTGCCTATGTGGACCACGACTTGGGGCTGCTCCCCCTCCCCATTAAGGATCCCAAAAACACGATCCAAGACATCACGAACCCTGGCACCTGGGAGGCAACATGCCAACCGTGAGTCTCTCTCGTTCCCACAGAACCTCCTATCTGTTCCCCTAACTATGGAGTCCCCAATGACTAATGTTCTGCTCCTCTACCCCCTTCCCTTCTGAGCAACAGGGACAGACTCTGTGCCAGATACCTGTACCCCATTGCTTACCCCTGGTAAGTCGTCCCCCGCAACAGTGTCCAAAACGGTATACCTGTTGTTGAGGGAAACGGCCACAGGGGATCCCTGCACTGCCTGCTGGTTCCCTCTCCTTCCCCTGACGGTAACCCATCTACCTACTTCTTTTACCTGAGGTGTGACTACCTCCCCATAACTCCTCTCAATAACCTCCTCCGCCTCCCGAATGATCCAAAGTTCATCCAGCTCCAGCTCCAGTTCCCTAACGCGGTTCTCGAGGAGCTGGAGTTGGGTGCACTTCCCACAGATGCAGTCAGCAGGGACACTCTTGGCGACCCTTACCTCCCACATTCTGCAGGAGGAACATACAACTGCCTTAACCTCCATTCCCACTATTCCAAATTCCCAACAAATCTACTGAAAAACCAAAAACAAAAAGTCAAAACTTGTTAGGTTAGCAATCCAACGGACAGAACTTCCTAAATAAAAAGCTTACCTTATCAACACACCAGAGTCCTTTTTTGTTGGTTGGAGGAGGAGTGTGGGTGGGAGACACTACACGTGTAGTGTCTCGGGTACAGCCACCACACAAATATATACCTTTTTCCTTACCCAGCAGTCCCCTGGTCCTCCGAAAACAAAAGGGAATTCACTTTTAAACTTACACTGAATTTGACTTCACAGCTGTAAGCCCGCTCACGCACCTCCGTTGCGATCAAAGCTGCAGTCACCGAAACTAAAAGAAAGAGATTTTAAACCACACAAATATATACCTTTTTCCTTACCCAGCAGTCCCCTGGTCCTCCGAAAACAAAAGGGAATTCACTTTTAAACTTACACTGAAATTGACTTCACAGCTGTCAGCCCGCTCACGCACCTCCGTTGCTATCAATGCTGCAGTCACCGAAACGACAAGAAAGAGCTTTTAAACCACACAAACATATACCTTTTTCCTTACCCAGCAGTCCCCTAGTCCTCCGAAAACAAAAGGGAATTCACTTTTAAACTTACTCTGAAATTGACTTCACAGCTGTAAGCCCGCTCACGCACCTCCGTTACTATCAAAGCTGCAGTCACCGAAACTAAAAGAAAGAGATTTTAAACCACACAAATATATACCTTTTTCCTTACCCGGCAGTCCCCAGGTCCTCCGAAAACAAAAGGGAATTCACTTTTAAACTTGCACTGAAATTGACTTCACAGCTGTAAGCCCGCTCACGCACCTCCGTTGCTATCAAAGCTGCAGTCACCGAAACTTTTTCCTTACCCAGCAGTCCCATGGTCCTCCGAAAACAAAAGGGAATTCACTTTTAAACTTACACTGAAATTGACCTCTCAGCTGTAAGCCCGCTCACGCACCTCCGTTACTATCAAAGCTACAGTCACCGAAACTAAATCTTTGGGATTTCCTTCAATGCTCGCCTCTTTTCATGCTCACTCTTTGCTTCTCTTATTTGCTTTTTCACTTCCCCACTGGACCTTCAATATTCAGCCTGCTTCTCAATAGTGTTTTCCACCTGATGTCTGTTATATCAAGCATCAACTTGTCAACTTTTCGTGCGGCCTTCAAATATCTGTCTGAATACACACCAAATCTCTCTGTTACTGTCTCCTCATTGAAACAATACCAATTTGTTTCTGTTTCCTTCCCTTGCACTTCCTACCCAAATGTCTCACTTCTCACTTCACTGTGTTAACTAATATTTGCCATCCGCCTGCAAATTTCACCAGTCAGTCTCTGTCCTCCTGAAGTGTGTTACTATCCTTCTCATTGTTTATTAACATTTCTGCCTTTCCTGCCATCTGAAATATTTGACATTATCACCTCTGTACACAAGCCCATTGCATTAACATACAACAACAGTGACCCTGGGGAACCCCATTGACTATTTCACTCCAGACCGAACAACAACCATTCTCCACTATTCTCTACTTTCTGTCACTGAGCTAATTTCCCACATGCTGACATTGAAAACAAAAGAACAGACTTCCATTTATGAAACGCTTTTCATGACCACTGCATGTTCCAAAGTGAATACTTCTTAATGTATACTTCTTAATGTGTACTTCCAATGAATACTTCTTAAAGCGAAGTCACTCTTGCAATGTAGGAAACAGGCAGACAATTTCTGCACAGCAAGATCCCACAAGCAGCAATGTGATAATGATCAGATCTGTTTTTGTGATGTTGATTGAAGGAAACATTTTGACCAGGACACCGGTAATAATTCCCCTGCTCTGCTTCTACATAGTGCGGTGGGACATTTAACATCCACCTGAGAGGGCAGACTGCAACTTGGTTTAAAGTTTCATTCGCTAAACTGCACCTCTGACAGTGCAGCACACCCTCAGTACTGCACTGCAATGTCAGCATTGATTCTTGTGATCAAGTCCTGCAGTGACACTTGATCCTGGAAGCTTGTGACTGAAAGGGGAGAGAGCGACAAACTGAGCCACAGCTGACATTGGTCCTTTTATCCCGTGTGTTTCTAATTCGGTAACATGGCTTTTATGTGGTACTTTATCAAACTCCTTGTGAAAGGATAGGAATATTGTGAAAGTCCAGGTGGGAACCATCATAGAATCATAGAATAGCACAGACATAATGAGGTCATTCGGCCCATCAAGTCTGTGCTGGCCCTTTCAAAGAGCAATCTCGTTAGTCCCACTCCCTGGCTCTTTCACTATATCCTTGCATTTTTTCTCCTTCAGTTATTTATCCAATTCCCTTTTGGGATCTACTATTGAATCTGTATCCATCAGCCTATCAGACAGTGCATTCCAAATCCAAACCACTCAGAAACAAAAATCCTCATGTCTGCTTCTTTTACCAATCGCCTTAAATCTGTGTCTCTTGGACATTGGAAATAGTTTCTGTTTATTTAATTTATCTAACTCCTTCCTAATGTTAAACACCTCAATCAAATCTCCTCTGAAAGTTCTTTGCTCTAAGCAGAACAACCCCAGCTACATAACTGTAATCCCTCATGCCCTGACAAATTCTAGCAAAACAGTTCTGTACCCTTTCCGAAGGCTTCATGTCCTGCCGAAAGTGCGGTTCCCAGTATTCGACACAAGACTCCAGGTGCAGCTGAACTAGTATTTTATATATGTTTCACATAATGTCCTTGCTTTTGTTCTTTTTGCCTCTATTTATAGACCCAAGGATCCCGTACATTTATTAACTGTCAAGATAACCTTTCCTGCCAACTTCAAAGATTTGTGCACAAACACCCCAGGTGTCTCTGTTATTTCACCACCTTTATAGTTGGACCATTTAACTTGTATTGCCTCTCTTCATTCATCCTTTCAAAATGTATTACCTCACACATCTGCAATGTCAATTAAATATTGAGAAGATTGAAGCCATTGCTTTCTGACTCTGCTCCAAACATTTCCTCGTTACACACTCCATCCCTCTCCTTTGTAAATGCTTGGGACGAAGCCAAACTGTTCACAGACATAGTTACATAGTTAACCCTGAGATGTCTTGAGATAAGTTCTGACCAAATATTCACACCATCACTAAAACGGCCTATCTCCAACCCCGGTGGAGTTGCATTGCTGGTTAAAGAGGAAATTAACGCAATAGTGAGGCAGGATATTAGCTCTGACGATTTCGAATATGTATGGGTAGAGCTGAGAAACACTAAGGGGCATAAAACGTTAGTGGGGGTTGTATATAGACCCCCAGACTGTAGTGCTGAATTTGGGAATGGCAATGAACAGGAAATTAGAGACGCATGCGATAAAGGAACATCTGTAATGAGTTTCTTGAATCTGCATATAGATTGGCCAAATCAAATTGGTCACAATACATTGTGGAGGAATTGCTGGAGAATATACGGGATGGTTTTCAGGACCAATTCGTTGAGCAACCAACTGGAGAACAGGCCATCCTAGACTGGTTATTGTGTCATGAGAGAGGAATAATTGACAATCTGGTTGTGCGAGATCCCTCGGGGATGAGCGACCATAATATGATAGAATTCTTCATCATGATGGAGAGTGTCCTGGTTGATTCTGAGACTAGGGTCGTGAATCTTAATAAAGTAAGCTACGAAAGTATGAGGCATGAGTCGTTGATGATACATTGGGAAATGTTACTTAAAGAGATGACCCTGGATAGGCAAAGGCAAACATTCAAAGAGCGCATGGATAACCTGCAACAATTGTTTATCCCTGTCTGGCACAAAAGTAAAACGGAAAAGGGAGCCAAATCATGGCTCACAAGGTAAATTAGAGACAGCATTAGATCCAAGGAAGAGGCATATAAATTTGCCAGGAAACACAACAGACCTGAGGATTGGGAGCAGTTTAAAATTCAGCAAAGGAGCACCAAGGGATTGATTGAGAAGGGGAAAATGGAGTACGAGAGTAAGCTTACGGGTAACATAAAAACTGACTGTACACGAATCTATAGGTATGTGAAGTGGAAAAGATTGGCGAAGACAAATGAAGGTCCGTTACAGTCAGAAACAGGGGAATTTATTATGGGAAACAAATAAATGGCTGACCAACTAAATGCATACTTTAGTTCTGTCTTCACAAAGGAGGACGCCAATATCATACCAGAAATGTTGGTGAATACAGGGTTTAGTGAGAGAGAGGAACTGAAAGATGTCAGTATTAGTAGAGAAATGGTGTTGGGGAAGTTGATGGTATTGAAGGCCGATAAATTCCCAGGTCCTAGTAATTTACATCCCAGAGTACTTATGGAAGTGGCCCTAGAAATAGTGGATGCATTGGTGGTCATCTTCCAAGATTCTATGGACTCCGGAACAGTTCCTACAGATTGAAAGGTAGCTAATGTTTCCCCACTATTCAAAAAGGGAGGAGAGAGAAAGCAGGAAATTGTAGGCCAGTCAGCCTGACATCGGTCGTGGGAAATATCCTGGTGTCCATTATCAAAGATTTTGCAGCAGAGCACTTGGCGAACAGTGGTGGAATCGGACAGAGTCAGCATGGATTTATGAAAGGGAAATCATGCTTGATAAATCTACTAGAATTCTTCGAGGATGTAACTAGGAGAGTTGATGAGGTGGAGCCAGTGGATGTGGTTTATTTGCACTTTCAGAAGGCTCTCGCCAAAGTTCCACGTAAGGGTTTAGCGTGTAAAATTTATACGCATGGGATTTGGGGGAGTGTATTGCGATGGATAGAAAATTGGTTGGCAGACAGGAAACAAAGCAATGGAACATACAGATCTTTTTTCTGAATGGCAGGCAGTGACTAGTGGGGTACTGCAGGGATCGGAGCTGGGACCTCAGTTATTCACAATATATATTAATGATTTAGATGAGGAAACTAAATGTAATATCTCTAGATTTGCAGATGATACAAAATTGGGTGTGAGGGTGAGATGTGAGGGGGATGCAGAGAGGCTTCCGGGTGATTTGGACAAGTTGAGTGAATGGACAAATGCATGGCAGATGCAGTATAATGTGGATAAATGTGAAGTTATCCACTTTACTAGAAAAAGCAGGAAGGCAAAATATTATCTTAACGGCTATAAACTGAGGGAGAGTAATATGCAGTGAGACCTGGGTGTTTTCGTACACCAGTCACTGAAGGTAAGCATGCAGGTGCAACAGGTGGTAGAGAAAGGCGAATGTTATGTTGGCCTTCATAGAGACAGGATTCGAGTACAGGCGCAGGGATGTTTTGCTGCATTTATGCAGGGCCTTGGTGAGGCTGCACTTGGAATATTGTGTGCAGTTTTGGTCTCCTTATCTGAAGAAGGCTGTTCTTGCTATAGAGGGAGTGCAGTAGAATTTTACCAGACTGATTCCTGGGGTGGTAGGACTGTCGTACGAGGAGAGATTGAGTCGGTTAGGACTATATTCACTGGAATTCAGAAGAGTGAGGAGGGCTCTCATCGAAACCGATAACATTCTAACGGGACTTGACAGGGTAGATGCAGGAAGGATGTTCCCGATGGTGGGTGACTCCCGGACAAGGGCTTATAGTCTAAGGATGCGGGGTAAAAATTTCAGGACTGAGATGAGGAGACGTTTCTCCACCCAGGGAGTGGCGAGCCTGTGGAAATCTGTCATCCCGCCCATATCCAAGGGGGATTGGAATATTCTGGCCAGTGCCTCGGCTATTTCCACCATTGCTTCCCTCAGCAACCCCCATACATTCCATCCAGAGTGGATAAATGTTCAACTTTATTGTGGTACAAAAAGTGTAGGATTGAAAAGAGTTAACTGAATCTGTTTGTTCCGTGACTGTACATAATGTCAGTCTCCATGGACCCTAATTGTGTTTTCCATCTTCTATTAATAAGGGGCTTCTTTCAATATGTTATTCCATAGTCAGTGGGAACATCAGCCCCGGCACTTACAGAGATCAGCTGCTCCAGAGAGATGGAGAGAGGATAGATCAGAATCTGAGAACAGAAGACTGGAATGTTACAGCAATGGGTCAGAATCTGAGAACAAAAGACTGGAATGTTACAACAATGGGTCAGAATCTGAGAACAATAAATTGGAATGTTACAACAATGGACAGGAGTTTATCCTCGGTTATTTACTCCCTTTCTACATATTATGATCGGTAATCATTAAACTTCCGTATCTATCTCGCACTGAAGATTATTCAATATATTTATTACCACAGCCTGGCTATTATTGGTGTCCCTGGTAAGTCTCTCTATCTGGCTATTAATTCTTTAAACCATGTTTAACTGAATTACTGCTCCTGTAATTTACTCTGCCCATCTTGATGCCGTTGTATGCCTGGTGAATATCTCCAGCTATTAGCTCTGTAAACCATTCTCAACTGTATTACAGTTCTTGTCATTTACTCTCTCATCGTTGCTGCTGTTGCTGTCTCTATTTCAGGCCAGGAGATCTGTAAACGTTGTTTCAATGAAATACTGTTCTGTAATGAAAATTTTTGGATGACTGAAGCGAGTGTCATTGGTCTCCATCACAAACTCCATCCCCTATCTGGGAAGCACATACTCCACCCTGCCAAATATCTGAGCTTGTACCAGACATTTTACAACTTCTGTGTTATATTTAAACCTGAGCTGAGTTCATCTCCATATTCTTTCCATCACCACCCTGCCTACTAACACCCATGTAAGTTCACCCGTCTCCACTTCTGCCTCAACCCATCTGCTGCATAAACCCTCATCCGTGTCACTGTTAAATCCACACTTGACTATTCCAATTCTATCCTGGTCACCCTCCCAGTTATAAACCTCCATAAACCACAGTCCATCCAGAACTCTGCTACCTGTATCCTAAATCACACCAAATCCTGATCACCCATCACCCCGTGCTCACTGATCTACATTGGCTCCCAGTCTGGCAGCACCTTAATTTTAATCATTCCTGTGTTTGAAACTCTCCATGGCCTCACCCCTCCAGATATTCCCATTTCCCTGTCCATTTCCCATATTCCTGCAACTCTTTTGACTTCAATCTTTTTTCAGTTCTCCTTTTAAGGTCAATGTATTTCCCTCTGTATCTGTCTCTCAGTGCAGCAGCTTTTTCGGGAGCAGCGCGTGAGCGAGTGAGCAGCTGGGAAAGTCAGTTTGAAAGTAAATTTAATTTCCTTTTGTTTTTCGGCTGAGGCCAGGGGGCTGCTGGGTAAGTAAAACACTATATATTTGGGCGGTTTAAAATAACTTTCCTTTCAGTGCAGCAGCTTTTTCGGGAGCAGCGCGTGAGCGAGTGAGCAGCTGGGCAAGTCAGTTTGAAAGTAAATTTAATTTCCTTTTGTTTTTCGGCGGAGGCCAGGGGGCTGCTGGGTAAGTAAAACACTATATATTTGGGCGGTTTAAAATAACTTTCCTTTCAGTGCAGCAGCTTTTTCGGGAGCAGCGCGTGAGCGAGTGAGCAGCTGGGCAAGTCAGTTTGAAAGTAAATTTAATTTCCTTTTGTTTTTCGGCGGAGGCCAGGGGGCTGCTGGGTAAGTAAAACACTATATATTTGGGCGGTTTAAAATAACTTTCCTTTCAGTGCAGCAGCTTTTTCGGGAGCAGCGTGTGAGCGAGTGAGCAGCTGGGAAAGTTAGTTTGAAAGTAAATGTAATTTCCTTTTGTTTTTCGGCGGAGGCCAGGGGGCTGCTGGGTAAGTAAAACACTATATATTTGGGCGGTTTCTGAACCCGAGACACCACACTTGTAGTGTCTCCCACCCGCCCTCCTCCTCTAACCAAAAAAAAAAGGACTCGGTGGGGTGTTTATAAGGTAAGGCTTTTTCGATTTCTCTGGTTTTATTGTGATTGGTAAAAACTTTTCGTTCCTTTTTCATTTAACTAAGTTTAAACTTAAGATTAACAATGGCAGGAGATCTCAGACCCGTATCATGCTCCTCTTGCTCAATGTGGGAGCTCAGGGACACGGCTGATGACCCTGACTCCTTCACGTGCAGGAAGTGTGTCCAGCTGCAGCTCTTGTTAGACCGCATGACGGCTCTCGAGCTGCGGATGGACTCACTTTGGAGCATGCGCGATGCTGAGGAGGTCGTGGATAGCACGTTTAGTGAATTGGTCACACCGCAGATTAGGATTGCTGAGGGAGAAAGGGAATGGGTGAACAAAAGGCAGAGAAAGAGCAGGAAGGCAGCGCAGGAGTCCCCTGCGGTCATCTCCCTCCAAAACAAGTATACCGTTTTGGATACTGTTGAGGGAGATGGCTCACCAGGGGAAGGCAGCAGTAGCCAGGTCCATGGCACCGTGGCTGGCTCTGCTGCTCAGAAGGGCGGGAAAAAGAGTGGAAGGGCTATAGTCGTAGGGGATTCGATTGTAAGGGGAGTAGATAGGCGGTTCTGTGGTCGAAAACGAGGGTCCCGAATGGTATGTTGCCTCCCAGGTGCACGGGTCAGGGACGTCTCAGATCGGCTACAGAACATTCTAAAGGGGGAGGGTGAACAGCCAGTTGTCATTGTGCACATAGGCACGAATGATATAGGTAAAAAACGGGATGAGGTCCGACAAGCAGAGTTTAGGGAGTTAGGAGCCAAGTTAAAAAGTAGGACCTCAGAGGTAGTAATCTCAGGATTACTACCCGTGCCACGTGATAGTCAGAGTAAAAATGAAAGAATAGTCAGGATGAATGCGTGGCTTGAGAGATGGTGCAGGAAGGAGGGGTTCAGATTTTTGGGACATTGGGACCGGTTCTGGGGGAGGTGGGACTATTACAAATTGGATGGTCTACACCTGGGCCGGACTGGAACCAATGTCCTTGGAGGTGCTTTTGCTAACGCTGTTGGGGAGGGTTTAATCTAATGTGGCAGGGGGATGGGAACCAATTGAGGTCAGTTGACAGTGAGGAGGTAGTAACAAAAGCCTGTAAGAAACTAGATAATGAAGTCAGTGTGACTAAGGGGAAGAGCAGGCAGGGAGCAGATGATGAATATAAAGGGACTGGTGGTCTGAGGTGCATTTGTTTTAATGCAAGAAGTGTAGTAGGTAAGGCAGATGAACTTAGGGCTTGGATTAGTACCTGGGAGTATGATGTTATTGCTATTACTGAGACTTGGTTGAGGGAAGGGCATGATTGGCAACTAAATATCCCAGGATATCGATGCTTCAGGCGGGATAGAGAGGGAGGTAAAAGAGGTGGAGGAGTTGCATTACTGGTCAAAGAGGATATCACAGCTGTGCTGAAGGAGGGCACTATGGAGGACTCGAGCAGTGAGGCAATATGGACAGAACTCAGAAATAGGAAGGGTGCGGTAACAATGTTGGGGCTGTACTACAGGCCTCCCAACAGCGAGCGTGAGATAGAGGTACAAATATGTAAACAGATTATGGAAAGATGTAGGAGCAACAGGGTGGTGGTGATAGGAGATTTTAATTTTCCCAACATTGACTGGGATTCGCTTAATGTTAGAGGTCCAGATGGAGCAGAATTTGTAAGGAGCATCCAGGAGGGTTTTCTAGAGCAGTATGTAAATAGTCCAACTCGGGAAGGGGCCATACTGGACCTGGTGTTGGGGAATGAGCCCGGCCAGGTTGTTGAAGTTTCAGTAGGGGACTACTTTGGGAATAGTGATCACAATTCCGTAAGCTTTAAAATACTCATGGACAAAGACGAGAGTGGTCCAAAAGGAAGAGTGCTAAATTGGGGGAAGGCCAACTATACCAAAATTCGGCAGGAGCTGGGAAATGTAGATTGGGAGCAGCTGTTTGAAGGTAAATCCACATGTGATATGTGGGAGGCTTTTAAAGAGAGGTTGATTAGCGTGCAGGAGAGACATGTTCCTGTGAAAATGAGGGATAGAAATGGCAAGATTAGGGAACCATGGATGACAGGTGAAATTGTGAGACTAGCTAAGAGGAAAAAGGAAGCATACATAAGGTCTAGGCGGCTGATGAAAGACGAAGCTTTGAAAGAATATCGGGAATGTAGGACCAATCTGAAACGAGGAATTAAGAGGGCTAAAAGGGGTCATGAAATATCTTTAGCAAACAGGGTTAAGGAAAATCCCAAAGCCTTTTATTCATATATAAGGAGCAAGAGGGTAACTAGAGAAAGGATTGGCCCACTAAAGGACAAAGGAGGAATGTTATGCTTGGACTCAGAGAAAATGGGTGAGATTCTAAACGAGTACTTTGCATCGGTATTCACCGAGGAGAGGGACATGACGGATGTTGAGGTTAGGAACAGATGTTTGATTACTCTAGGTCAAGTCGGCATAAGGAGGGAGGAAGTGTTGGGTATTCTAAAGGGCATTAAGGTGGACAAGTCCCCAGGTCCGGATGGGATCTATCCCAGGTTACTGAAGGAAGCGAGAGAGGAAATAGCTGGGGCCTTAACAGATATCTTTGCAGCATCCTTAAACACGGGTGAGGTCCCGGAGGACTGGAGAATTGCTAATGTTGTCCCCTTGTTTAAGAAGGGTAGCAGGGATAATCCAGGTAATTATAGACCGGTGAGCCTGACGTCAGTGGTAGGGAAGCTGCTGGAGAAGATACTGAGGGATAGGATCTATTCCCATTTGGAAGAAAATGGGCTCATCAGTGATAGGCAACATGGTTTTGTGCAGGCAAGGTCATGTCTTACCAACTTAATAGAATTCTTTGAGGAAGTGACAAAGTTGATTGATGACGGAAGGGCTGTCGATGTCATATACATGGACTTCAGTAAGGCGTTTGATAAGGTTCCCCATGGCAGGCTGATGGAGAAAGTGAAGGCGCTTGGGGTCCAAGGTGTACTAGCTAGATGGATAAAGAACTGGCTGGGCAACAGGAGACAGAGAGTAGCAGTAGAAGGGAGTTTCTCAAAATGGAGACGTGTGACCAGTGGTGTTCCACAGGGATCCGTGCTGGGACCACTGTTGTTTGTGATATACATTAATGATTTGGAGGAAAGTATAGGTGGACTGATTAGCAAATTTGCAGACGACACTAAGATTGGTGGAGTGGCAGATAGTGAAGGGGACTGTCAGAGAATACAGCAGAATATAGATAGATTGGAGAGTTGGGCAGAGAAATGGCAGATGGAGTTCAATCAGGGCAAATGCGAGGTGATGCATTTTGGAAGATCCAATTCAAGAGTGAACTATACAGTAAATGGAAAAGTCCTGGGGAAAATTGATGTCCAGAGAGATTTGGGTGTTCAGGTCCACTGTTCCCTGAAGGTGGCAACGCAGGTAAATAGAGTGGTCAAGAAGGCATACGGCATGCTTTCCTTCATCGGACGGGGTATTGAGTACAAGAGTTGGTAGGTCATGTTACAGTTGTATAGGACTTTGGTTCGGCCACATTTGGAATACTGCGTACAGTTCTGGTCGCCACATTACCAAAGGGATGTGGATGCTTTGGAGAGGGTGCAGAGAAGGTTCACCAGGATGTTGCCTGGTATGGAGGGCGCTAGCTATGAAGAGAGGTTGAGTAGATTAGGATTATTTTCATTAGAAAGACGGAGGTTGAGGGGGGACCTGATTGAGGTGTACAAAATCATGAGAGGTATAGACAGGGTGGATAGCAAGAAGCTTTTTCCCAGAGTGGGGGTTTCAATTACTAGAGGACACGAGTTCAAAGTGAAAGGGGAAAAGTTTAGGGGGGATATGCGTGGAAAGTTCTTTATGGAGAGGGTGGTGGGCACCTGGAACGCATTGCCAGCGGAGGTGGTAGATGCGGGCACGATGGAGTCTTTTAAGATGTATCTGGACAGATACATGAATGGGCAGGAAGAAAAGAGATACAGAAGCTTAGAAAATAGGCGACATGTTTAGAGAGAGGATCTGGATCGGCGCAGGCTTGGAGGGCCGAAGGGCCTGTTCCTGTGCTGTAATTATCTTTGTTCTTTGTTCTTTGTCCAGCGCCACGATTTTAGACTCTGTTGCACTACTGGTGCTGACGGTACAGAAGCTGGGATCCATAAAATGATGAGAACCGCAGAGCCGACCACTGCTCGTGCACAATACCCCATGCTGGGCAGGGCTCCAGCAAACTCGTATCAGCTCCGTTCTATTCATGTGGTCTTCACTGCCGGCCACTTCTAGTGTGGCCTGCACAGTGTCCCAATCTGGGCGGGGCTCCAGCACAATCGTACCGGATATGTGTTGTTCCTTTGAGGATGGATTTGAAAGTGATGTCAATGTACCATACTGGGAACTTTGATGCACGTCTTTGAAACTTGGTCTGTGCATGTCCACTGACCGCCTGTGTTAGTCACTCTCAGCTGAACATACATTCAGCAGAACCAGGCATCCAACTTACAGGTGAGAGGCTTTTGACTTACTTCAGCTATTGTAAAGTTGGTGGAGGTTCTGTGGATGGTTTTGAACAAAGAAAAGAACAAAGAAAATTACTGCACAGGAACAGGCCCTACGGCCTTCCAAGCCTGCGCCTATCCAGATCCTCTATCTGTATCTCTTTTCTTCCTGCCCCTTCATGTATCTGTCTCGATACATCTTAAAAGACCCATCGTGCCCGCATCTGCAACCTCCGCTGGCAACGCGTTCCACTCACCCACCACCCTCTGCGTAAAGAACTTTCCACGCATATCCCCACTAAACATTTCCCCTTTCACTTTGAACTCGTGTCCTCCAGTAATTGAATCCCCCACTCTGGGAAAATGCCTCTTGCTATCCACCCTGTCTATACCTCTCATGATTTTGTACACCTCAATCAGGTCCCCCCTCAAACTCCGTCTTTCTAATGAAAATAATCCTAATCTACTCAACCTCTCTTCATAGCTAGCGCCCTCCATACCAGGCAACATCCTGGTGAACCTCCTCTGCACCCTCTCCAAAGCATCCACATCATTTTGGTAATGTGGCGACCAGAACTGCACGCAGTATTCCAAATGTGGCCGAACCAAAGTCCTATACAACTGTAACATGACCTACCAACTCTTGTACTCAATACCCCGTCCGATGAAGGAAAGCATGCCGTATGCCTTCTGACCACTCTATTGACCTGCGTTGCCACCTTCAGGGAACAACGGACCTGAACACCCAAATCTCTCTGTGCATCAATTTTCCCCAGGACTTTTCCATTTACTGTATAGTTCACTCTTGAATTGGAACTTCCAAAATGCATCACCTCGCATTTGCCCTGATTGAACTCCACCTGCCATTTCTCTGCCCAGCTCTGCAATCTATCTATATTCTGCTGTATTCTCTGACAGTCCCCTTCACTATCTGCTACTCCACCAATCTTAGTGTCATCTGCAAACTTGCTAATCAGACCACCTATACTTTCCTCCAAATCATTTATGTATATCACCAACAACAGTGGTCCCAGCACGGATCCCTGTGGAACACCACTGGTCATACATCTCCATTTTGAGAAACTCCCTTCCACTGCTACTCTCTGTCTCCTGTTGCCCAGCCAGTTCTTTATCCATCTAGCTAGTACACCGTGGACCCCATGCGCCTTCACTTTCTCCATCAGCCTGCCATGGGGAACCTTATCAAACGCCTTACTGAAGTCCATGTATATGACATCTACAGCCCTTCCCTCATCAATCAACTTTGTCACTTCCTCAAAGAATTCTATTAAGTTGGTAAGACATGACCTTCCCTGCACAAAGCCATGTTGCCTATCACTGATAAGCCCATTTTCTTCCAAATGGGAATAGATCCTATCCCTCAGTATCTTCTCCAGCAGCTTCCCTACCACTGACGTCAGGCTCACAGGTCTATAATTACCTGGATTATCCCTGCTACCCTTCTTAAACAAGGGGACAACATTAGCAATTCTCCAGTCCTCCGGGACCTCACCCTTGTTTAAGGATGCTGCAAAGATATCTGTTAAGGCCCCAGATATTTCCTCTCTCGCTTCCCTCAGTAACCTGGGATAGATCCCATCCGGACCTGGGGACTTGTCCACCTTAATGCCCTTTAGAATACCCAACACTTCCTCCCTCCTTATGCCGACTTGACCTAGAGTAATCAAACATCTGTTCCTAACCTCAACATCCGTCATGTCCCTTTCCTCGGTGAATACCAATGCAAAGTACTCGTTTAGAATCTCACCCATTTTCTCTGAGTCCAAGCATAACATTCCTCCTTTGTCCTTTAGTGGGCCAATCCTTTCTCTAGTTACCCTCTTGCTCCTTATATATGAATGAAAGGCTTTGGGATTTTCTTTAACCCTGTTTGCTAAAGATATTTCATGACCACTTTTAGCTCTCTTAATTCCTCGTTTCAGATTGGTCCTACATTTCCGAAATTCTTTCAAAGCTTCGTCTTTCATCAGCCACCTAGACCTTATGTCTGCTTCCTTTTTCCTCTTATGTAGTCTCACAATTTCACCTGTCATCCATGGTTCCCTAATCTTGCCATTTCTATCCCTCATTTTCACAGGAACATGTCTCTCCTGCACGCTAATCAACCTCTCTTTCAAAGCCTCCTTTTTATCACATGTGGATTTACCTTCAAACAGCTGCTCCCAATCTACATTCCCCAGCTCCTGCCGAATTTTGGTATAGTTGGCCTTCCCCCAATTTAGCACTCTTCCTTTAGGACCACTCTCGTCTTTGTCCATGAGTATTTTAAAGCTTACGGAATTGTGATCACTATTCCCAAAGGAGTCCCCTACTGAAACTTCAAACACCTGGCCGGGCTCAATCCCCAACACCAGGTCCAGTATGGCCCCTTCCCGAGTTGGACTATTTACATACTGCTCTAGAAAACCCTCCTGGATGCTCCTTACAAATTATGCTCCATCTGGACCTCTAACACTAAGTGAATCCCAGTCAATGTTGGGAAAATTAAAATCTCCTATCACCACCACCCTGTTGCTCCTACATCTTTCCATAATCTGTTTACATATTTGTACCTCTATCTCACGCTTGCTGTTGGGAGGCCTGTAGTACAGCCCCAACATTGTTACCGCACCCTTCCTATTTCTGAGTTCTGTCCATATTGCCTCACTGCTCGAGTCCTCCATAGTGCCCTCCTTCAGCACAGCTGTGATATCCTCTTTGAACAGTAATGCAACTCCTCCACCCCTTTTACCTCCCTCTCTATCCCGCCTGAAGCATCGATATCCTGGGATATATAGTTGCCAATCATGCCCTTCCCTCAACCAAGTCTCAGTAATAGCAATAACATCATACTCCCAGGTACTAATCCAAGCCCTAAGTTCATCTGCCTTACCTACTACACTTCTTGCATTAAAGCAAATGCACCTCAGACCACCAGTCCCTTTATATTCATCATCTGCTCCCTGCCTGTTCTTCCCCTTAGTCACACTGACTTCATTATCTAGTTCCTTACAGGCTTTTGTTACTACCTCCTTACTGTCAACTGACCTCAATTGGTTCCCATCCCCCTGCCACATTAGTTTAAACCCTCCCCAACAGCGTTAGCAAAAGCACCTCCAAGGACATTGGTTCCAGTCCGGCCCAGGTGTAGACCGTCCAATTTGTAATAGTCCCACCTCCCCCCAGAACCGGTCCCAATGTCCCAAAAATCTGAACCCCTCCTTCCTGCACCATCTCTCAAGCCACGCATTCATCCTGACTATTCTTTCATTTTTCTCTGACTATCACGTGGCACTGGTAGCAATCCTGAGATTACTACCTCTGACGTCCTACTTTTTAACTTGGCTCCTAACTCCCTAAACTCTGCTTGTCGTACCTCATCCCGTTTTTTACCTATATCATTCGTGCCTATGTGCACAACGACAACTGGCTGTTCACCCTCCCCCTTTAGAATGTTCTGCAGCCGATCTGAGACATCCCTGACCCGTGCACCTGGGAGGCAACATACCATTCAGGAGCCTCGTCTTCGTCCACAGAACCGCCTATCTACTCCCCTTACAATCGAATCCCCTACGACTATAGCCCTTCCAATCTTTTTCACTCCCTTCTGAACAGCAGAGCCAGCCACGGTGCCATGAACCTGGCTACTGCTGCCTTCCCCTGGTGAGCCATCTCCCTCAACAGTATCCAAAACGGTATACTTGTTTTGGAGGGAGATGACCGCAGGGGAATCCTGCGCTGCCTCCCTGCTCTTTCTCTGCCTTTTGGTCACCCATTCCCTTTCTCCCTCAGCAATCCTAATCTGCAGTGTGACCAATTCACTAAACGTGCTATCCACGACCTCCTCAGCATCGCGCATGCTCCAAAGTGAGTCCATCCGCTGCTCGAGAGCCGTCATGCGGTCTAACAAGAGCTGCAGTTGGACACACTTCCTGCACGTGAAGGAGTCAGGGACATCAGCCATGTCCCTGAGCTCCCACATTGAGCAAGAGGTGCATGACACGGGTCTGAGATCTCCTGGTCATTTTTAATCTTATGCTTAACTTAGTTAAATGAAAAAGGAACGAAATGTTTTCTGGAGGTTGTGTTGTGAGCTGCTGCAGACATTCAGGGAGGGCAGAGGATTTGGTGACCCAACACTGCACGAGATATGGGAACTGTAGTTACAGTGTCTCTGGGTCTGTAACATGACCAACACATGGAGCAGAGACTGCAGAGATGGGAAGCTCTGTAAAGAGGGAGGTGGAGGGGGCGTTGCCCGACCCACCCCGGGTTTTCCAAAAGCAATTTTCCTACCTACACCTAACCCAGGAGCAGTGTGTGAGGTGACTCTGATTCAATAAGGAGGTGGTCACAGAGCTGTGCCACCTCATGTAACACGACCTGGAGCCTCTCACCAGGGTGAGGACGGAGCTGTCAGTGGCTGTTAAGGTCACAGCTTCATTGAAACTCTATGTATCTGGATCTTTCCCGGTAGGAGCCGGAGACATATCCAACATACAGTCATAGAGAGCAATAGGGTCATAGAGTCATTTACAACACAGAAGGAGGCCATTCGATCCCTCCATGCCAGCTCTGTTTGGAACAATCCAGTCAGTCCCATTCCCCCGCTCAATCCCCGTATCCCTGCAAGTTCATTTCCTTCAGGTATCCAACCAGTTTCCTTTTGAAATCATTGATTGTCTCGGCTTCCACCACCCTCCTGGGCAGTGAGTTCCAGCTCATTAACATCAACTGTGTAAAAAAGTTCTTCCTCATTTTCCCCCTGCATCTCTTACCCAAACCTTCCATCTGTGTCCCCTATGCCTTGTTTCATCAGTTAATGGGAACAGTTTTTCCTTGTCTATCTTATCTAAGCCTAGCATAATCTTGTACACCTCTATCAAATCTCTCTCAATCTCCTTTATTCCAGGGAGAACAACTCCATCTTCTCCAAACTAACCTTGTAACTAAAACTCCGCCATCCCTGGAACCATTCTGTTAAATCTCCTCTGCACCCTCTCAAGGACCTTCACATCGTTCCTAAAGTGTGGTGACCAGAACTGGACACAGTTCTCTAGTTGGGGCCTAACCAAAGCTTTATGAAGGTTCTGCATAACTTCCCTTATTTTGTATCTTTGTCTCTCATGATAAATCCCAAGATAGAACATAGAACATAGAACAGTACAGCACAGCACAGGCCCTTCGGCCCACGATGTTGTGCCGAACCTTTACCCTACTCTAAGATCAAACTAACTGCCTACCCGTCATTCTACTATCATCCATGTCCTATCCAAGAGTCGCTTAAATGCCCCTAATTTATCTGCATCTACTACCACCGCTGGCAGCCCATTCATCACACCCACCACTCTCAGTGTAAAGAAAGTACCTCTGACATCTCCCCGAAACATTCCTCCAATCACCTTAAAATTATGCTCCCTGGTGATAGCCCTTTCCGCCCTGGGAAATAGTCTCTGGCTATCCACTCTATCTGTGCCTCTCATCATCTTGCACCCCTCTATCAAGTTACCTCTCATCCCTCTTCGCTCCAATGAGAAAAGCCCTAGCTCCCTCAATCTTTCTTCGTAGGACATGCCCGCCAGTCCAGGCAGCATCCTATTAAATCTCCTCTGCACCCTCTCGAAAGCTGCCACATCCTTCCTATAATGAGGCGACCAGAACTGAACACAATATTCCAAGTGTGGTCGATACGTTTTGCTAAACACTCTCCTAACAGGTCCTGCCTCGATCAATGCATTTGGAATCCCAGATCTTTCTGTTCCTGCAGAAACATTAGAACCGTGCCATTAAGTCTATATTGCCTTCCTATTCCTTCTGTCGAAATGCATCAGCTCACACTCCTCTTTATTAAATTCTACCTGCCACTTCTCTGTCCATTCTGCTAGCCTATCTAGATCCAGTTACAGGCAGTTTGTATCATCTTCACTGCTTACCACTCCTCCAAGTTTGGTATCTTCGGATAATTTTGAAATTCTACTTTGTTTTCCAAGATCCATGTCATTGATATACAGCAAAAATAATTAAATAAATTAGTATTCCTAGCACTGACCCTTGGGGAACATCACTGTCTACCATCCTCCAGTCTGAAAAACAACCATTTAACACAAGACTCTTTTTGCTGTCCTTTGGACAATTTTTGATCCAATTGCATGCTATTCCATGAGCTTCAATTTTGTTAACAAAGCTTTTGTTTGGTTCTTCATCAAATACTTTCATAAAATCCATGTAGACAACATCCACCACATTCCCTTCATCAACCTTCTCTGATCATCGAAATAAATTCAATTAGTTCATCAAGCATAATCTGCCTTTTAGAAATCCGTGATGACAATCCTTAAATAACTCAAACCTCTCCAAGTGTGTCCTTTTTCCCTTATTATTGTTTCTAAAACCTTAATCAACACTGAAGTTACACTAACTGACCAGTAGCTGTGAGGCCTGTGTGTTGTCCATTGATAATTCTGGGAGGTGAGGGTGACCATCTATGTCATCATTTCTCCCTCAGCAGGGAGAAGCAGGATGAGAGATCCCGTGGCTTTGTCAGGATAGCGGGATTCCTGATGGTGTAGGTTGCTCTGCCGGGCCCCCTTGTCAATAGGGAGAGGTACAGGAACTGGAAGAACTCTCACTTCATTAATGTACAGTTGGTGTGAGAGCATGCCCAGTCCATCATATTGGTGAATGTCCACTATGCTGACAGCAGCCACCATACCTTCATTCTGAAGCAGTCAGCCGGTCCCAACACTTCGGGCACCGGGCCCCTCGGAGACAAAGGAAACGCCATCTGGACACAGCTCATGTTTCTACTCCCCCAAACCACCTCCCACCTCCAACCAACATCACACAATTAACTTGTGTATAACGTGGGCAATGGGGTCACCAGGAACATGGTGGAATAGACCATAGGTGTGATGAAGCAATGCTTACGATGTCTGAACCGCTTGGGAGGAGCCCTCCACTACACACTGGATCAGGTGTCCAAGTTCATGGTGTTCTGCTGCACCCTTCATATCATCAACATAATGACGACACAGTCATTGGCACCAGGAATTCTGAGGACACTTAAGGAGCTGGATGAAGCAGGGAGGATATTTCCTGGATGCCCTTGACCCGGACAATTCTTGCTAAGATTTCGGTTTCCATAGGGCAACTTCCCTTTCCCACCATGGATCCCCCATTCTCCACCGTTATACCCATCTGAGACGCCCCATTACAGTGTTATTACCGCACAAAAGGAATTATTCAGCCCGTCGTGTCTGCACCGGCTCTCCGCATGAGCAATTCACCTAATCCCATTCCCTGCCTTCTTCCCGTAACCCTGCACATTCTTCCTTCTCATATACCAGTTTATTCAGCTTTAGCATGTTTATAGATGTGGTCACCCCTCTGCTTAAGAGTATGCAGGGAGAGAGGGAATGGATGATCATCAGACAGTCAAAAAGATTCAGGCAGGTAGTGCAGGAGATCCCTGAGTGCATCTCACTCTCCAACAGGTATTCAGTTCTAAATACTGAGGAAAATGATGCTTCAGCTGGGGAGTACAGCCAGAGCCAAGTCCATGGCACCACGGGTGGCTCAGCTGTAGAGTGGGATACAGGGATGACTGAAAGAACCAGAGTGATGGGTGATTCAATAATCAGGGGAACAGACAGGCGTGTCTGTGGCCACAGACGTGAATCCAGGATGGTGTGTTGCCTCCCTGTTGCCAGGGTCAAGGATGTCACTGAGCGACAGCAAAGCATCCTGAAGGTGAAGGGGAACAGCCAGAAGTCGTGGTTCACATTGGAACCAACGACATAGGTAGAAAGAGGAATGTTGTTCTGTGGTCAGAATTTAGGAAGCAAGGGAAGAAATTGACAAGCAGGACGTCAAAAGTAGCAATCTCCAGATTACTCCCAATGCCACGCACAACTGAACACAGAAATAGAAAGAGAAGACAGTTGGATGTTTGTCTGGAAATATGGTGCAGAAAGGAGGGCTTCATATTCCTGGGACACTGGGAAAGGCTCTGGGCGAGATGGGTCCTGTATAGGCTGGATGATTTGCACCTGAACAGAGCCGGGACTGGGTTCCTTGCGGAATGTTTTGCTAGTACTGTTGGGGAGGGTTTAAACTAGTTTGGTAGAGGGATGGGGACCTGAGGGTGGGACAAATTCAGAAATGAAAATGGAAGGCGGAAAATTAATGGATGGGTCTGGAAGACAGAGGAAACAAAGGTTATAAAATAAAGATGAAGAGCTTAGCAGTGCTCAAGGGTATCTATTTCAATGCAAGGGGAATAGCAAATAAAGCAGATGAGCTGAGGGCACAGATAGACACGTGGTAGTATGATATCATAGCTATTACAGAAACATGGCTTAAGGAGGGACAGGAATGGCAGCTCAACGTTCCTGGTTACAGGGTTTTCAGACGCGATAGGGAAGGTGATAAGAAAGCAGGGGGAGTGACAATTGTGGTCAAGGTATCTATTGCAGCTGTGAGGAGGGATGATATGTTGGAGGTTCATCAAGTGAGACCATATGGATTGAGCTAAGGAACCAAAAAGGGACAATCACACTGCTGGGAGTGTTATCTCGACAGCCGAATAATTAGAGGGAGATAGAAGATCGGATATGTAGGCAAGACTCTGAGAAGTGCAAGAACAATAGGGCAGTAATAGTAGGGGACTTTAATTACCCCAATATTAACTGGGATAATTTTAGTATGAAAAGAATTGAGGGAGCAGAAATCTTGGGGTGCATTCAGGAGAACGTTTCTGACCAGGATGTAACAAGTCCAACAAGAGAGGGTGCATTTAGACATTGTTTTAGGAAATGAAGATGGGCAGGTGGAAGGAGTAGTAGTGGGAGAGCATTTTGGTGGGAATGATCATAATTCAGTTAGTTTTAACATAATTATGGAACAGGACAAGAGATATATCAGCAGTTAGAGTTCTCAATGGGGCAAGGCTGATATTACTAAACTGTGGAGCGAAAGTGGACTGGAAACAGCTGCTTGAAGGTAATTCAGTCTCAGAGCAGTGGGAGACATTCAAAGGGGAGATTCAAGAGGTTCAGGATAAACATGTTCCCACAAAGCAAAAGGGTGAGTCGGCCAAATCTCGAGTCCCATGGATGTCAAGGTGCCGGCAGGGTAGGACAAGACAGAAAAGGAAAGCATATATCCGACACTGAGAACTCAATACTACAGAAAGTAGAGAGGAGTTTAGAAAGTGGAGGGGTCAAATCAAAAAGGAAATTAGGAAAGGAAAGAGAGGGAATGAAATAATATTGGCAAGCAAAATCAAGGTGAACCCAAAGATGTTTTCTCAAGACATTATGAGTAAGAGGATAACTAAGTGGAGAGTAGGACCCATAATAGATCAGAAAGGTAACCTTTGTATAAGGGTGGAAGATATTGGTATGGTTCTTTATTGAGCACTTTGTGTATGTCTTCAGAAAAGAAGGGGGATTTAGATATTGTCGTTAAGGAGGAGGAGTGTGAATCATTGGATGTGATAAACATAGGGAGAGAGGAAGTATTAATGGGATTAGCAGCCTTGAAAGTTGAACAATCACCAGAGCCGGTTGAAATGTACCCCAGGCTGTTCGAAGAAGCAAGAGAAGAAATAGCAGAGGGTCTGCCCACCATCATTTTCCAATCCTCACTAGATACAGTTGTGGTGCTGGAATATTGGAGAATTGCTAACATTGTACCTCTGTTTAAAAAGGGAGCGAAGGATAGTCTGAATAATTACAGGCCAGTCAGTCTAAACTCAGTAGTGGGCAAATTATTGTAATCTATTCTGAGAGACAGGATAAACTGTCACTTAGAGAGGCACAGGTTTATCAAAGATAGTCGGCATGGATTTGTTAAGGGACGCTCTTGTTTGACCAAATTGATCGAATTTTTTGAAGATGTTACAAGGAATATAGATGAGGGTAGTGCAGTTGATGTGGTCTTCATGGATTTTAGCAAGGCCTCTGACAAGGTCCCACATGAGAGATTGGTTCAAAAAATAAAAGCCAATGGCATCCAGAGAAATGCAGCAAAGCGGATACAAAATTGGCTCAGTGGCAGGAAACAAAGGGTAATTATTGACAAGTATTTTTGCGACTTGAGGACTGTCTCCAGTGTCATTCCACAGGGCGCAGTCATGGGTCCCCTGCTTTTTGTGGTCTATAGTAAAGATTTAGACTTAAATGTAGGGGTATGATCAAGACTTTTGCAGACGACACAAAGATTGGCCATGTGGTCGACAGCGAGAAGGCTGCAGGAAGATATTGACGGTCTGGTCACATGGGCAGCAAAATGGGATTCGACCCGGATAAGTGTGAGGAGCTCAAACAAGCAAAGGAATACACGATTACTAGGACAATACTGAGAAGTGTAGAGCAAGTAAGGGACTTTGGAGTGAATGCCCACAGATCCCTGAAGACAGCAGGATAGGTCAATAAGGCAGTTAAGAAGGCATATGGAATCATTTCCCTTAATAGCCGAGGTATAGAATGTCAGAGCAGGGAGGTTATGCTGGAACTGTATAAATCATTGATTAGGCCACATCTTGAATACTTTGTGCAGTTCTAGTAACCACATTACAGAAAGGAAGTAATTGCAGGAGAGGGTACAGAGGAGATTTATGAGGATGTTGCTAGGACTGGAAAAATGCAGCTATGAGTAAAGATTGGATAGGCTGGGTTTGTTCTCCATAGAACAGAGAAGGCTGAGGGGAGATCTGATTGAACTGAACAAAATTTTGTGGAGCCTGGATAGAGTGGAGGTGAAGGCTCTATTTACCTTAGCAGAAAGGTCAGTGACTAGGGGACATAGATTTAAAATGATTGGTAGAACTTTCAGAAGGGAGTTGAGGAAAAACATGTTCACCCAGAAATACAAAATTGTCTCAGTGACAGGAAACAAAGGGTAATTGTTGACGGGTATTGACTGGAGGACGTTCCCGTGGTTTTCCACAGGGCCTGGTACTGGGTCCCTTGCTTTTAGTGAGGGTCTGGAACACACTTCCTGAAAACATGGTTGAAGCAGAAACCCTCTGCTCATCCAAAACGAGCCTGGATGTGCACCTCAAGTGTCATAATCTGCAGGCCTATGGATTAACTGTTGGAAGGTGGGATTAGAATTGGTGGATAACTTTTCGGCTGGCACAGACACGATGGGCCAAGTGGTCGCTTTCTGTGTCTTAAATTTTCAACGATTCTATGACTCTATAACACGAATCACGCTATCCTCGTCAAAAATTACAATTATGTCAACAAACTATCAAGATGATCAGAAATGATTTTGCATGAAGCTATCCGTGCTGCTTGTCATTTATTAAGATATGATTTTACAAGCAAGAAATATTTTTGTGCTGGGTTATGGCCTCCAGAATTTTCCAAGAATCAACATCAGACTGATAGTTACAGGGCTTATCGAACCTCCCCTTTTTTAAACAGGGTGTAACATTTACAGCCCTCCAGTTCTCTGGCATAATTTTTTTTATTCATTCATGGGATGTGGACAACGCTGGCCAGGCCAGCATTTATTGCCCATCCCGAATTACCCTTGAGAAGGTGGTGGTGAGCTGCCTTCTTGAAACACTGCAGTCCATTTGGGGTAGGTACACCCACAGTGCTGTTAGGAAGGAAGTTCCAGTATTTTGACCCAGCGACAGTGAAGGAACTGCAAGATAGTTTCAAATCAGCATGGTGTGCGGCTTGGAGGGGAACTTGCAGGTGGTGGTGTTTCCATACATCTGCTGCCCTTGCCCTTCTATGTGGTAGAGGTTGTGTGTTTCGAAGGTGCTGTCGAAGGAGCCTTGGTGCGTTGCTGCAGTGCATCTTGTAGATGGTATACACTGCTGCAACTTTACGTTTGTGGTGATGGGAGTGAATGTTGTGGATGGGGTGCCAATCAAAGAAGCAAGAACAAAGAAAATTACAGCACAGGAACAGGCCCTTCGGCCCTCCAAGCCTGCGCCGATCCAGATCCTCTATCTAAACATGTCACCTATTTTCTAAGGGTCTGTATCTCTTTGCTTCCTGCCCATTCATGTATCTGTCTAGATACATCTTAAAAGTCGCTATCGTGCCCGCGTCTACCACCTCCACTGGCAACGCACCCCAGGCACCCACCACCCTCTGCGTAAAGAATATTCCACGCATATCCCCCCTAAACTTATCGCCTCTCACTTTGAACTCATGACCCCTAGTAATTGAATCCCCCACTCTGGGAAAAAGCTTCTTGCTATCCACCCTGTCTATACCTCTCATGATTTTGTACACCTCAATCAGGTCCCCCCTCAACCTCCGTCTTTCTAATGAGAATAATCCTAATCTACTCATCCTGTCTTCATAGCTAGCGCCCTCAATACCAGGCAACATCCTGGTGAACCTCCTCTGCACCCTCTCCAAAGCATCAACATCCTTTTGGTAATGTGGCGACCAGAACTGCACGCAGTATTCCAAATGTGGCCGAACCAAAGTCTTATACAACTGTAACATGACCTGCCAACTCTTGTACGTCCGATGAAGGAAAGCATGCCGTATGCCTTCTGACCACTCTATTGACCTGCGTTGCCACCTTCAGGGAACAACGGACCTGAACACCCAAATCTCTCTGTGCATCAATTTTCCCCAGGACTTTTCCATTTACTGTATAGTTCACTCTTGAATTGGAACTTCCAAAATGCATCACCTCGCATTTGCCCTGATTGAACTCCATCTGCCATTTCTCTGCCCAACTCTGCAATCTATCTATATTCTGCTGTATTCTCTGACAGTCCCCTTCACTATCTGCTACTCCACCAATCTTAGTGTCATCTGCAAACTTGCTAATCAGACCACCGAAACTTTCCTCCAAATCATTTATGTATATCACAAACAACAGTGGTCCCAGCACGGATCCCTGTGGAACACCACAGGTCATACATCTCCATTTTGAGAAACTCCCTTCCACTGCTACTCTCTGTCTCCTGTTGCCCAGCCAGTTCTTTATCCATCTAGCTAGTACACCATGGACCCCATGCGCCTTCACTTTCTCCATCAGCCTGCCATGGGGAACCTTATCAAACGCCTTACTGAAGTCCATGTATATGACATCTACAGCCCTTCCCTCATCAATCAACTTTGTCACTTCCTCAAAGAATTCTATTAAGTTGGTAAGACATGACCGTCCCTGCACAAAACCATGTTGCCTATCACTGATAAGCCCATTTTCTTCCAAATGGGAATAGATCCTATCCCTCAGTATCTTCTCCAGCAGCTTCCCTAACACTGACGTCAGGCTCACCGGTCTATAATTACCTGGATTTTCCCTGCTACCCTTCTTAAACAAGGGGACAACATTAGCAATTCTCCAGTCCTCCGGGACCTCACCCATGTTTAAGGATGCTGTAAAGATATCTGTTAAGGCCCCAGCTATTTCCTCCCTCTCTTCCAACAGTAACCTGGGATAGATCCCATCCGGAACATTGGACTTATCCACCTTAATGCCTTTTAGAATACCCAACACTTCCTCCGTCCTTATGCCGACTTGACCTAGAGTAATCAAACATCTGTCCCTAACCTCAACATCCGTCATGTCCCTCTCCTCGGTGAATACCGATGCAAAGTACTCGTTTAGAATCTCACCCATTTTCTCTGACTCACGCATAACTTTCCTCTTTTGTCCTTGAGTGGGCCAATCCTTTGTCTAGTTACCCTCTTGCTCCTTATATATGAATAAAAGGCTTTGGGATTTTCCATAACCCTGTTTGCTAAAGATATTTCATGACCCCTTTTAGCCCTCTTAATTCCTCATTTCAGATTGGTCCTGCATTCCCGATATTCTTTCAAAGCTTCGTCTTTCATCAGCCGCCTAGACCTTATGTATGCTTCCTTTTTCCTCTTAGCTAGTCTCACAATTTCACCTGTCATCCATGGTTCCCTAATCTTGCCATTTCTATCCCTCATTTTCACAGGAACATGTCTCTCCTGCACGCTAATCAACCTCTCTTTAAAAGCCGCCCACATATCAAATGTGGATTTACCTTCAAACAGCTGCTCCCAATCTACATTCCCCAGCTCCTGCCGAATTTTGGTATAGTTGGCCTTCCCCCAATTTCGTACTCTTCCATTGGGACCACTCTCGTCTTTGTCCATGAGTATTCTAAAACTTACGGAATTGTGATCACTATTCCCAAAGTAGTCCCCTACTGAAACTTCAACCACCTGGCCGGGCTGATTCCCCAACACCAGGTCCAGTATGGCCCCTTCCCGAGTTGGACTATTTACATACTGCTCTGGAAAACCCTCCTGGATGCTCCATACAAATTCTGCTCCATCTGGACCTCTAACACTAAGTGAATCCCAGTCAATGTTGGGAAAATTAAAATCTCCTATCACCACCACCCTGTTGCTCCTGCATCTTTCCATAAGCTGTTTACATATTTGTACCTCTATCTCACGCTCGTTGTTGGGAGGCCTGAAGTACAGCCCCAACATTATTACCGCACCCTTCCTATTTCTGAGTTCTGCCCATATTGCCTCACTGCTCGAGTCCTCCATAGTGCCCTCCTTCAGCACAACTGCTGCCCAAATATATAGGAATTACTTACCCAGCTGCCACCTCGCTCTCCCTGTCGCCGCTGCAAAAATGAAACTGCCAAAAATATCGTGTGATGCCTTGTCCTGGATGGTGCCGGGCTTCTTGAGTGTTGTTGGAGCTGCAGCCATCCAGACAAGCAGAGAGAATTCCATCACACTCCTAACTTGTGCCTTGTAGATGGTGGACTGGCTTTGGGGAGTCAGGAGGTGAGTTACTCGCCTCAGGATTCCTCGCTTGTCTCCTGCTCTTTTAGCCATGGTATTTATAGCGCTATTCCTGTTCAGTTTCTATAGAACATAGAACATTACAGCGCAGTACAGGCCCTTCGGCCCTCGATGTTGCGCCGACCTGTGAAACCATCTGACCTAAACTATTCCGTTTTCATCCATATGTCTATCCAATGACCACTTAAATGCCGTTAAAGTTGGCGAGTCTACTACTGTTGCAGGCAGGGCATTCCACGCCCTTACTAATCTCTGAGTAAAGAAACTACCTCTGACATCTGTCCTATATCTATCATCCCTCAACTTAAAGCTATGTCACCTCGTGTTTGCCATCACCATCCGAGGAAAAAGACTCTCACTATCCACCCTATCTAACCCTCTGGTTATCTTATATGTCTCCATTAAGTCACCTTTCCTCCTCCTTCTCTCTAACGAAAACAACCTCAAGTCCCTCAGCCTTTCCTCGTATGACCTTCCTTCCATACCAGGCAACATCCTAGTAAATCTCCTCTGCACCCTTTCCAAAGCTTCCACATCCTTCCTATAATGTGGTGACAAGAACTGCACTCAATGCTCCAGGTGCGGCCGCACCAGAGTTTTGTACAGCTGCAGCATGACCTCGTGGCTCCGAAACTCGATTCCCCTACTAATAAAAGCTAACACACCATATGCCTTCTTAACAGCCCTATTAACCTGGGTGGCATCTTTCAGGGATTTATGTACCCGGACACCAAGATCTCTCTGCTCATCTACACGACCAAGAATCTTCCCATTAGCCCAGTACTCTGCATTCCTGTTACTCCTTCCAAAGTGAATCAACTCACACTTTTCCGCATTAAACTGCATTTTACATCTCTCAGCCCAGCTCTGCAGCCTATCTATGTCCCTCTGTACCCTACAACATCCTTCGGCACTATCCACAACTCCGCCGACCTTCGTGTCATCCGCAAATTTACTAACCCACCCTTCTACACCCTCATCCAGATCATTTATAAAAATGACAAACAGCAGTGGCCCCAAAACAGATCCTTGCGGTACACCACTAGTAACTAAACTCCAGGATGAACATTTGCCATCAACCACCACCCTCCGTCTTCTTTCAGCTAGCCAATTTCTGGTAAATGGTAGCCCCTGGGATGTTGATAGTGGGGATTCAGCGATGGTAATGTCATTGAATGTCAACGGAGATGATTAGATTATCTCTTGTCGGAGATGGTCATTGCCTGGCACTAGTGCAGTGCGAATGATACTTGTCAATTATCAGCCCAAGCCATGATATTGTCCAAGTCTTGCTGCATTTCTGCACGGACTGCTTCAGTACTTTGGAGTCACGATTGGTCATGAAAATTGTACAATCATCAGCGAACATCTCCACTTCTGACCTTATGATTGAAAGAATGTAACTGATGAAGCATCTGACGATAATTAGGCCGAAGACACTACCCTCAGGAACTCTTGCGGTGATTTATTGGAGCTGAGCTGATTGACCTGCAACAACCACAACCATCTTCCTTTGTGCCACGTATGACTCTAACCAGCAGAAAGTTTCCCCCCTGATACCCACTGACTCCATTTTTGCTCGGGCTCCTTGATGCCATACTCAGTCAAATGCTGCCTTGATGTCAAGGGCAGTCACTCTCACCTCACCTATTGAATTCAGCTCCTTTGTCCATGTTTGCACCAAGGCTGTAATGAGGTCAGGAGCTTTGTGACCCTGGCGGAACCCAAACTGAGCGTCACTGAGCAGGTTATTGCTAAGCAAGTGCCGCTTGATGGCAGTGTCGATGACACCTTCCATCACTTTACTGATGATTGAGAGGAGGCTGATGGGGCGGTAATTGGCCGGGTTGGACTTGTCCTGCTTTTTGTGTACAGGACATACCTGGGCAATTTTCCACATTGCAGGATAGAGGCCAATGTTGTAGCTGTACTGGAACAGCTTGATGGGGGAACAGAAGTTCTGGAGCACAGGTATTCAGTACTATTTCCGGAATATTGTGCAGGCTCATAGCCTTTGCAGTATCCAGTGCCTTCAGTAGCTTCTTGAGATCATGCGGAGTGAACCGATCCCTGAGAAACAGCACTGTAAACTCCCCTCCACCTCCAGTCTGAACAAAGACTGTTCACCACTTCTCGCTGCTTTCTGTCCCTGAGTCAGTGTCATATCCACACCATCACTGTCACATTAATCCATGTCATAACAAGTCTATGAAATGTCATTTGATCACAGGCCTTCTGAAAATCTATATACATAAGTGGATATACATGAGTAGGGGCGGAAGATGTTGCCAAGGTTCTTAATAAGTACTTTGTATCTGTCTGAACAAAAGGGGGGGGGGGGTTGCGATGCAGGTATTGTGGTTAAGGAGGAGGAGTGTGAATTATTGGATGTGATATTCATCGGGAGAGAGGAAGTATTAATGGGATTAGCATCCTTGAAAGTTGATAAATCACCAGGGCCTGATGAAATGTATCCTAGGCTGTCAAATGAAGTGATAGAGGAAATAGCAGAGGGTCTGACCATCATTTTCCAGTCCTCACTGGATGCAGGTGTCGTGCCAGAGGATTGGAGTACTGTTAACATTGCACATCTTCAAAATGGAGCAAGGGATAGACCAAATAATTGCAGGCCAGTCCGTGTAAACTCAATAGTGGGAAAAAG
Organism: Heterodontus francisci; assembly: GCF_036365525.1. NCBI lineage: Eukaryota > Metazoa > Chordata > Chondrichthyes > Heterodontiformes > Heterodontidae > Heterodontus > Heterodontus francisci. The sequence continues at coordinate 3,402,552 of NW_027142345.1, forward strand.
ATTGGAATCTATTCTGAGAGACAGGTTAAACTGTCACTTAGAAAGGCTCAGGTCAATCAAGGACAGTAAGCATGAATTTGATAAGGGAAGATATTGTTTGACCAACTTGATAGAATTTTTCAACGAAGTAGCAAGGATGATAGATGAGGGTAGTGCAGATGATATGGTCTCCGTGGATTTTGGCAAGGCTTTTGACAAGGTCCCATGTGGCATACTAGTTAAAAAAATAAAATCCCATGGAATCCAGGGAACTGCAGCAAGCTGGATACAAAATTGGCTCAGTGGCAGGAAACAAAGGGTGATTGTTGACGGGTGTTTTACTGACTTGTGGTCTGTTTCCAGTGACGTTCCATGGGGCTCAGTACTGGGTCCCCTGCTTTTTGTAGTATATATTAACGATTTGAACGTAAATGTAGGGGGCATGATCAAGATGTGTGCAGATGGCACACAAATTAGCCATGTGGTAGATAGCGAGGAGGATAGCTGTAGGCTGCAGGAAGATATTGATGGCAGAAAAGTGTCAAATGGAATTCAACCGGTTAAGTATGAGATGATGTAATTGAGGTCAAACAATGCAAAGGGATAGACGATTAATAGGAAAATGCTGAGAAGCGTAGAGGAAGTGAGGGACCTTGGAGTCAATGTCCGCTGATGTCCTGAAGGTAGCAGGTCAGGTCGATAGGTGGTTAAGAAGGCATATGGAATACTTTCCTTTATTAGCTGAGGTATAGAATACAAGAGCAGGGAGGTTATGCTGGAACTGTATAAATCATTGGTTAGGTCACAACCTGAGTACTGTGTGCGGTTCTGGTCACCTCATTACACAAAGGATGTAATTGCACTAGATAGGGTACAGAGGAGATTGACAAGGATGTTTGCCAGGACTGGAAAAATGCAGCTATGAAGCAAGATTGGATAGGCTGGGGTTGTTCTACTTGGAACAGAGAAGTCTGAAGGGAGATCTGATTGAAATGGACATAATTTTGAGGGGCTTGGATAGAGGGGAGGTGACGACTCTATTCACCTTAGCAGAGAGATCAGTGACTGAGGGGCAGTGACTTAAAGTGCTTGGTTGAAGGATCAGCGGGGAGTTGAGGAGAAACTTGTCCACCCAAAAATACAAAATTGGCTCAGTGGCAGGAAACAAAGGGTCATTGTTATAATAAAAGCAAAATACTGCGGAAGCTGGAAATCTGAAGTAAGAACAATAAATGCTGGAAATACTCAGCAGGTCTGGCAACATCTGTGGAGGGAGAAGCAGAGTTAAGTTTTCAGATCAGTGATGAAGGGTCACGGACCTGTCACGTTAACTCTGCTTCTCTCTCCACAGATGCTGCCAGACCTGCTGAGTATGTCCAGCATTTCTTGTTTTTATTAAAGGGTAGTTGTTGACAGGTATTTTACTGACCGGAGGACTGTTTACAGTGGCGTTCCACAGGGTTCAGTACTGCATCCCCTGTTTACAGTGAGAGTCCAGAAATTACTGCCTGAAAGGATAGTTGAAGCAGAATCCCTCCACTCAGTGAAAAGGAAACTGGATGTTCACCTCAACTGTCATTATCTGCAGGGCTGTGGATCAAATGCTGGACGGTGGGATTAGAATAGGTGGATCATTTTTCGGCCGCTGCAGACACAATGGGACAAGTGGCCTCTTTCTGTATCTTAAACTTTCGATGATTATATTACGTGAAACACTCACAGTTACGTCCTCAACGAACTTGATCAAGATTATCAGGAATGATATTTCATTAACCTTTCCGTGCTGCTTGTCATGTATTAACCGTTGTATTACAAGCAAGATATATTTTTGTGCTGGGTTATGACCTCTAGAAGTTTCCAACCACCAACATTAGACTGATACTTACAGGGTTTACCGAACCTCTCCTTTTTAAACAGGGTGTAACATTGACAATCCTCCAGACCTCTGGCATCACTCCCATATCCAAGGAGGACTGAAAGATTTTGTCCAGTGCCTCTGTCATTTCCACCATTTCTTCCCTCAGTAACTCTCATAATTCCCATCCAGACTGGATAAATGTTCTACTTTATTGTGGTACAAAAAGTGTTGAATTGAAAGGGGTTAACTGAACCAGTTTGTTCAGTGACTGTAATTAATGCCAGTCTCCATGGACCCGAATGGTGTCACTGGAGGGTTTCCCTCTTCTATTAATACCGGACTCCTTTCAATGTGTTTTCTGAAAGTGTCAGCGGGAGCATCAGCTCCGGCACTCATAGGGAACCGTGGCTGCAGAGAGATGGTGAGGAGAGATCAGAATCTGAACAATAGGTTGGAATGTTACAACAATGGGTCAGAATAGGAGAACAATAGATTGGAATGTTACAGCAATGGGTCAGAATCTGAGAACAGTAGATCGGAATGTTACAACAATGGGGCAGAATCTGAGAACAATAGATTGGAATGTTACAACAATGGGTCAGAATCTGAGAACAATAGATTGGAATGTTACAACAACTGACAGGAGTGTATCCTATTGGTTTGACTATCTTACTGCGGATTATTATTGGATTACACTAGAATTGCGGATCTATTATGCTCTGAAGATGATTCAATTTATTTACTATCCTATCCTCGCTATTATTGGTGTCCCTGGTAAGTCTCTGTATCCAACTATTAGATTCATAAACCATATTTCACTAATTTAGTGTTCTTGTCATTTAAATCGTGAGAAGACTGAAAGCATTGTCTTCAGTTCCTGTCACAAGCACCATTCCCTGTCCATGATAAGCATCCCCTCGTTGGCCATTGTCTCAGGCTGAACCAGGAAGTTTACAACCTCTGGTATCTATTTAATGGTGAGTTGAGTTCATCCCCATATTCTCTCCATCCCCAGCCCGGCCAATTGTTATGGCCAGGTGAGGACGGGTCAGAGTGGCTCTTCTTTATTTGACTGCAACAGTGTTTGTCCTTTATAAACAGTGCAATAATAACGTCTCACTGAGGGTTTTACATTTTACCTTTGGTGTGATGGTGAAGGAACTGATTGGACTGGTTCTCTTGAGTTTAAACATGGAAGAGGTGAGTTTATTATACTTAACAATATAAACCCGATCTAAATAAAATCATTTAAAAAACACAACACACAGTTACACACACAGTCACACGAGAATCACACACACACACAAATAGATTACAGAGTGAGAAGTAAATTTGTGGTTGGATTTGAGTCCAGACTAAATTAAAAAAAAAAAACTCATTCTGTGATGTTGGGCGATTCCGTGATCTTCCAGCTGAAGTTATATTCTTGACGTCTTTTGCTTGTCGAAGTGAGGTTTGTGGCTGGTCCACATTGCTCAGGGTTTTCTTTGATGCAGACGTGTAGGTGGCTTTCTTCCCCTGGTTACTCCGTCTGTAGCAATCTGTAGGCTTGAGGGGCCCACAGTCGAATGTGGTTTTCAAACTTGTGATGTTAGGTGGAGAGAGAGTCGGAGAGAGAGAGAGGTGAGGGGGGGGTGGGGTGGTCACAGCCCTTCTGCTTCTGCACAGTTTGAATCACTGGCTTGTCTGTCTTTGTCCAGGGGAATCTCCCAGCTTTCACATAGATGGACAGAAGGTCTCATGACTGCCTTAGTGCATTCTCTGGACCTTTCTAATGAAAGCAGTTAGAAACTTCTATCTCCCCAGGGTTCAGGATGCCAGTATTTATACTTGGAGGAGTTTGCTCTTTGAAATTCAATGTGTCAGGGTAGCCTTGTATGCCGTGTTAATGAATGTAATCTTCGGTAATTCAATCACTAGAGCAAGCCAATGATATAGGTCCAGGCTCATCAGACATGTGTCTCCTGTCGTAGGCCTTGGAATGTGAAAAGATGTTTCAGATACCAATTGCGGTGGCCATCTTGGCTGCTAGCTTTTTCAAGGTTAACTGTCGGATGTTTTCTATTAAAAGTTGAGTGTAAGTTTCCAATCGATGAATTAAAATTCCTCATTTGGCATATTGTGTTATCTTGACACCGCCACAGCTCATGGAAAGAAATGTGATAATAGGAACATTTCATTAGAGAATTGTGGGAAGAAAACGAAAGAAATAAACATTCATTCTCAATAATCACTTCTCAAATTCACACATTAATCTTAGAATTACTGCAGCTGACATTGTCTGTTACAGCTGTACTGATTTAATTTTTTTGGCGTTTTGTCTGGGATGGTTATGTATCGGGTTAGACCCTGGACAATGCATTACCAATTGCTTGTTTTCCTTTTCTCTCCTCTAATGAAGTTTTAACTACTCAGGTACTATGCACCTTGATAATCTTTCTCCCTAGGCAGGGAGGGAGGAAGTTGTCGAGCGAGGGAGCCGTGGTTTACTCAAGAGAAAGAGGGCGGCTTATGTTATGATGAGACGTGAAGGCTCAGTTAGGGTGCTTGAGAGTTACAAGCTAGCCAGGAAGGATCTAAAGGGAGAGCTAAGAAGAGCAAGGAGAGGACACGAGAAGTCATTGGCGGATAGGATCAAGGAAAACCCTAAGGCTTTCTATAGGCATATCAGGAATAAAAGAATGACTAGAGTTAGATTAGGGCCAATCAAGGATAGTAGTGGGAAGTTGTGTGTTGAATCAGAGGAGATAGGGGAAGTGTTAAATGAATATTTTTCGTCAGTATTTACAGCAAAGAAAGAAAATGTTGTCGTGGAGAATACTGAGATTCAGACTACTAGGCTGGATGGGATTGAGGTTCACAAGGAGGATCTGTTAGCAATTTTGGAAAGTGTGAAACTAGATAAGTCCCCTGGGCCAGATGGGATTTATCCTTGGATTCTCTGGGAAGCCAGGGAGGAGATTGCAGAGCCTTTGTCCTTGATCTTTATGTCGTCCTTGTCGACAGGAATAGTGCCGGAAGACTGGAGGATAGCAAATGTTGTCCCCTTGTTCAAGAAGGGGAGTAGAGACAGCCCTGGTAATTATAGACCTGTGAGCCTTACTTCGGTTGTGGGTAAAATGTTGGAAAAGGTTATAAGAGACAGGATTTATAATCATCTTGAAAAGAATAAGTTCATTAGCGATAGTCAGCACGGTTTTGTGAAGGGTGGGTCGTGCCTCACAAACCTTATTGAGTTTTTCGAGAAGGTGACCAAACAGGTGGATGAGGGTAAAGCAGTGGATGTGGTGTATATGGATTTCAGTAAGGCGCTTGGTAAGGTTCCCCACGGTAGGCTATTGCAGAAAATACAGAAGTATGGGGTTGAAGGTGATTTCGAGCTTTGGATCAGAAATTGGCTATCTGAAAGAAGACAGAGGGTGGTGGTTGATGGCAAATGTTCATCCTGGAGTTTAGTTACTAGTGGTGTACCGCAAGGATCTGTTTTGGGGCCACTGCTGTTTGTCATTATTATAAATGACCTGGATGAGGGTGTAGAAGGGTGGTTTAGTAAATTTGCGGATGACACTAAGGACGGTGGAGTTGTGGATAGTGCCGAAGGATGTTGTAGGGTACAGAGGGACATAGATAGGCTGCAGAGCTGGGCTGAGAGATGGCAAATTGAGTTTAATGCGGAAAAGTGTGAGGTGATTCACTTTGGAAGGAGTAAGAGGAATGCAGAGTACTGGGCTAATTGGAAGATTCTTGGTAGTGTAGATGAGCAGAGAGATCTTGGTGTCCAGGTACATAAATCCCTGAAAGTTGCTACCCAGGTTAATAGGGCTGTTAAGAAGGCATATGGTGTATTAGCTTTTATTAGTAGGGGAATCGAGTTTCGGAGCCACGAGGTCATGCTGCAGCTGTACAAAATTCTGGTGAGACCGCACCTGGAGTATTGCGTGCAGTTCTGGTCACTGCATTATAGGAAGGATGTGGAAGCTTTGGAAAGGGTGCAGAGGAGATTTACAAGGATGTTGCCTTGTATGGAGGGTTGGTCTTACGAGGAAAGGCTGAGGGACTTGTGGTTGTTTTCGTTGGAGAGAAGGAGGAGGAGAGGTGACTTAACAGAGACATATAAGATAATCAGAGGGTTAGATAGGGTGGATAGTGAGAGTCTTTTTCCTCGGATGGTGATGGCAAACACGAGGTGACATAGCTTTAAGTTGAGGGGTGATAGATACAGGACAGATGTTTGAGGTAGTTTCTTTACTCAGAGAGTAGTAGGGGCATGGAACGCCCTGCCTGCAACAGTAGTAGACTAGCCAACTTCAACTGCATTTGAATGGTCATTGGATAGACATATGGATGAAAATGGAATAGTGTAGGTCAGATGGTTTCACAGGTCGGCGCAACATCGAGGGCCGAAGGGCCTGTACTGTGCTGTAATGTTCTAATTCTAATTCTAAAAAAAAAAGTTTTTTCTCAGGATCAATTGTTTTTCCCTACTTCCAATTTCTCATTTGTTGTTGGTTGACGATCACTCGAACCTCCAGATTTCAGTGATAGCCAGGTGAGGAGGGGTCCCAGGCTCCCCTCTTGTCTTACATCTTATTTAACCACAACAGAGTTTATTCCTTTTTAGCAGTGGACGTGCTGACCACCTCAGTGAGTTTTTTACCTTCTATCTTTATTGTGATCGTGAAAGAGCCAATAGGACAGGTTTTCTTGAGTTTAAACAAGAGGTGAGTTTATTATTCTTCACAATCTAATCTGTATCTAAATAAAATAATAAAAATATACGCAACACATTCACGCACACACTCACACGAGAATCACACACAAATAAATTAAAGTGAGAAATAAATGTGTGATGGATTAGTGTCCAGAATAAATACATTTTAAAGAAAAACGTCTGTGAAGTTGGATAATTATCTGGTCTGCATTTTTCCACCTTTAGTTATGCGTTTCATGTCATCTGCAAGAGCTGAAATTATCTTTTTTTTTTACGTATACGTTTGTGTCAGTTATATATCTATCTAAATGCCAGGAACGGCACTGGTTCTAAGACCGACTCCTGAGAAACAGCACTGCATACTCCCCTCCCCCAGTCTGAACAATGTCTATTCACCACTTCTCTCTGCTTTCTGTCCCTGAGTCAGGATCATATCCACACTATCATTGTCACATTAGTCCATGTCTTCCATTTTTCATAACAAGTCTATGAAATGTCATTTAATCACTGGCCTTTTGAAATCCTGTGTACATAACACAAAACATGTTATCCTCATCAACACTCACAGTTATGTCATCAACGAACTTGATCAAGATTATCAGACATGATTTTCCATTAAACTATCAGTGCTGTTTGTTATTTATTATCCCATGTTTTTCCAAGAAAGATATATTTTTGTGCGTGGTTCTGGCCTCTAGTAATTTCCAACCACCGACATTAGACTGACTGGTCAGTAGTTACAGGATTTATCTAATCTCTCCTTTTGTAACAGGGAGTAACATTTACAGCCCTCCAGTCCTCTGTCATGACTCCCATATCCAAGGAGGATTGGAAGATTCTTACAAGTGCCTCTGCTATTTCCACCATTCCTTCCCTCAGCAACCGTCTCCATTGTTTTATCAATCACTGCATAGGGTTCAGTTTTCCTAATCAGTCTTTTGAATGTAACTTGTTCAAACACCTTTTGAAAGTCTATAAATATAACTTAAATCACACCACCCTCATCAACCCTCTCCATTGTTTTATCAAAGAACTCCATCATGTTTACCTCACCACCACCTCTCTCCTCTCCTCCACTGCTGTTAAATTATCCAACTGCTTATCCGACATCCAGCACTGGATGAGCAGAGATTTCCTCCAATTAAATATTGTGAAGATTGAGGCCATTGTTTTCACTGCCCAGTCCAAATCTGTTCCCTTGTTATTGATTCCATCCCTCTCCCTGGTAACAGTCTCAGATTCAGACAGTCTGTTTGCAACATTGGTGTAATATTCGGGACAACATTAATAGGCATATGGACAAATGTGGGTTAATTAAGGAAAACCAGCACGGATTTGTTAAGGGAAAATGGTGTTTAACAACCTGGCTGGAGTTTTTTGAAGAGGTAAAAAGGAAGCTTGATGAGGACAATGCTGTTGATGTGGTTTAAATGGAATTCCAAAAAGCATTTGATAAAGTGGCACACAACAGACTTGTGAGCAAAGTTATAGCTCATCGAATAATAAAGGACAGTAGCAACATGAAACTAAACTGGTTGAGTGACAGGCAACAGAGATTAGTGACTAATGGATGCTTTTCGGGTTGGAGAAAAGTTTGAAGTGGAATCAAAACAAAATACTGCAGATGCTGGAAATCTGAAATAAAAACAGAAAGTGCTGGAAATACTCAGCAGTGTCTATGGAGAGAGAAACAGAGTTAATGTTCCAGGCTTGTGACCTTTCATCAGAACTGGATTAGGTTAGAAATGTAATAGGTTTTAAGCAAGTGAAGCGGGAGTGGAGGGTGTAAACATAAGAACAGAAATGTAGTCATGAGAGCGGGGGTGGGGGATAGAGTGTGTTGAAATGACAAGCGAGTGGAAGCTCAGGGTCATGCTTTTGGACTGAGCGGAGGTGTTCCACAAAGCAGTCACCCAATCTGTGTTTGACCTGCTGTGGGGTTCCAGTGAACATCAACGCCAGCTCGAGGAACAGCACCTCATTGTCCGAATAGGCACTCCACAGACCTCAAGACTGAACATTGAGTTCAATAATTTCAGAGCATGACTGGTCCATTTTTATTATTTGTTTTATCAGTTTGTTACCATGTGCCAGACTTAAACTTGGATTTTTATATTGGTGCTTTTAGCTCGGGCTGTTCATTATTCTGTCATTTAATATCTGCTCTGCACTAATGCTTTGTCTTTCACCACACCATGAGGACACTCTCTTTGCCTTTGCCCCACGACCTCCTGGTCAGTGAATCTCTCTGACCCTCTGTTCTATCAACACCCCTTCTGATCCATTTTGCCCCATCCCTGCTTTATTTGCTTAAAACTTATTACATTTCTAACCTTTTCCAGTTCTGATGAAGGGTCACTGACCTGGAACATTAACTCTGCTTCTCTGTCTACTCAGATGCTGCCAGACCTGCTGAGTATTTCCAGAACGTTTCGTTTTTTTATTTAAGATTTGTAGTGGAGGTCCACAGGGATCAGTGTTTGGACCCTTTCTCTTCCTGACATATATTAATGACCTGGACCTTGGTGTACAGGGCACAATTTCAAAGTTTGTAGATGATATAAAACTTGGAAGCATTATGAACTATTAGGAGGATAGTGCAAAACTTCAAAAGGACACAGACAAGTTGGTGGAATGGGCAGACAGATGAATTTCAATGTGGGGAAATGTGAAGTGAAACATTTCGTAGGAAGGACATGGAGAGAAAATATAGAATAAAGGTTACAATTCTAAAAGGGGTTCTGGAGCAGAGGGACCTGGATGTATATGTGCATCGGTCATTGAAGGTGGCATGACAGGATCAGAGAGCAGTTAATAAAGCCTACAGTATCCTGTAGCATGGAATACAAGAGCAAGGAGGTTGTTTTGAACTTGTATAAGACACTAGTTCGGCCTCAGCTGCAGCGTTACGTCTAGTTCTGGGCACATTAGATAAAAAGGAAACATTGGAGAGTGTGAAAAAACATTCACAAGAATGGTTCCAGAGATGACGAATATCAGTATTGAAGATAGACAGGAGAAGTTGGAACATTTTCCTTGCAGAGGAGAAGGCTGAGAGGAAATTTGAAAAAGGTCTGCAAAATTATGAGGTGTCTGGACAGAGTGGAAGGGAAAAACTGTTCCCATTCCTGAAAGGATCGAAAGCGAGAGGACAAAGAACTAAAGTAATTGGTAAAAGCAGCAAAAGTGACATGAGGAAAACATTTTCATACAGCGAGTGTTAAGGTCTGGAATGCACTGCCTGAGAGTGTGGTGGAGGTAGATTCAATCGAGGCAGTCAGGAGGAAATTGGATAGTTATCTGAAAAGGAAGATTGTACAGCGTTACAGGGAGAAGGCAAGGGAGCAGCACTAGATAAATTGCTCTTTCGGAGAGCCAGTGCAGACTCGATGGACAGAATGGCCACCTTCTGTGCTGTAACAATTCTGTGACTCTGTGGCATTCGACCACAAAATGAGCTTCCAACCTCATATTCGTGCCATCACTATGACCACCTATTCCCACCTCAATAAGATCGCCCAACTTCACTCCTGTCTCAACTCATCTGCTGCTGAAGCTCTCCTTCATGTTTTCATTACCTGTAGACTAGACTATTCCAAGTCATTCTCCCACATTTTACTATCTGTAAACTTGAGGTAATCTAAAACTCTGCTGCCTGTGTCTTAACTCACAACAAGTCCCATTCCCCGATCACTGACCTACATCAGCTCACTGTCAAACAATGCCTTTATTTTAAAATTCTCAATCATATTTTCAAATCCGTCCATGGTATCACCCCTCACTATCTCTGTAATCTCCTCCTGCCCGACAACCCTCTGAGATATCTCTATTCCACTAATTCTGGCCTCTTGTGCATTCCTGATATTAATTACTCCCCCATCGCTGGCCGCACCTTCAGTTGCCTCGGTCCCGAGCTCTGGAATATCCTCCCTACACAGCTCCACCTCTCCACCTCACTTTTATCCTTTAAGACAGTCCTTTAAATCTTACCTCTTTGACCAAGCTTTTGGTCTCCTAACCTAATATCTACATTTGTGGTTCAGTGTTATACTTTGTTGCATAATGCTGCTGTGAAGTACCTTGGGATACGTTCTTGTTGAAGTTTGCCAGACATGATTTTTCATTAGTATATCTGTGCTGCTTGAAATTAATTATGCTGTGCTTTTCCAACCAACGAATATTTCTGTCCTGGGTTGTGAAATTTCCCCACCACTGACGTCAGATGGACTGGACAGTACAGGGTTTGCTCCATCTCTCCATTTGTAACCAGGGTGTAACATTTACAACCCTCCAGTCCTCTGTCACACTCCCATATCCAAGGAGAAATGAAAGATTCTGTCAAGTGCCTCTACTATTTCCACCATTCCTTCCCTCAGCAATCCTTCTACATCCCATCCCTACTGGGTAAATGTTCTATTTTATTGTGGTAGAAAAAGAGTTGGATTGAAAGGGGTTAACTGAACCTGTTTGTTCAGTGACTGTAATTAATGTCAGTCTCCATGGACTCTAATTGTGTCACTGGAGGGTTTCCCGCTGCTATTAATAAGGGACTGCTTTCAATGCGTTATCACATAGTGTTAGCGGGAGCATCAGACCTGGCACTAACAGGGATCAGCAGCTCCAGAGAGAGGGAGAGGATAGATCAGAATCTGAGAGCAATAGATTGAAATGCTCCAACAATGGATCTGAATCTGAGAACAATTGACCGGAATGTTACAACAATGGGTCAGAATATGAGGACAATAGATTGGAATGTTACAACAATGGGTCAGAATATGAGGACAATAGATTGGAATGTTACAACAATGTGTCAGACACTGAGAACAATAGATTGGAATGTGACAACAATGGTTCAGAATCTGAGAACAATAGACTGGAATGTTACAACAATGGGCAGGAGTTTCATTTGGTAGTTTGACCATCTTTCTGCCAATTATGATCGGGACCCATTAGAGTATCGGATCTATCTCGCATTGAAGATTATGCAACACATTTACTATCCCATCCTTGCTATTATCAGTGTCCCTGGTAAGTCTCTCTATCTAGCTATGAATGTTATAAACCAAGTTTAGCAACATTGTCATTTACTCTGCCCTCCTTGTTACTTTTGTTATCCCTGGCAAAACTCTATCTAAAGCTATGAGCTCTATAAACCATTGCTACTTGTATCCGAGTTCATGTAATTTACTCTACCGTGTTTTCAGCTTTTGCTTCCCCTGCTAAGTCCCTATTTCCCGCTATGTGATCTGTAAACCGCGTTTCACTGAAATAATGTTCTTACAATTTTAATTTTGGGAAGAGTGGAGCTCGTGCAATCGGTCTCCTTCGGAAATTCTGTCCATATCCATGAACCACGTACCCCTAACTGGCTAATGTCTGAGGTTGAACCAGACAGTTTGCATCCTATGCGTTCTATTTAACCCTGAGCTGAGTTCTGACCCCTTATTCTCTCCATCACCTGCCCTGCCTATTACCAGCTCTGTAATATCATCCGTCTGCCTCAGCTCATCTGCTACATAAACCCTCATCTGTGCCCTTGTTAACATAGAAACATATAAAATAGGAGCAGGAGTAGGCCATTCGGCCCTTCGAGCCTCCCCCGCCATTCATTATGATCATGGCTGGTCATCCAACTCAGCAACCTGTTTGCACTTCCCCCCATATCTTTTGACCTCTTTCATCCTAAGAGCTATATCTAGCTCCTTCTTGAAAACATACAATGTTTTGGCCTCAACTGCTTCCTGTGGCAGCGAATTCCACAGACTCATCACTCTCTGGGTGTAGAGATTTCGCATCTCAGTCCTGAAAGGTTTACCCTGCATCATTAGACTATGACCACTGGTTCTGGACTCCACCACCATCGGGGACATCCTTCCTGTATCTGTTCTGTCAAGTCCTGTTAGAATTTTATAGGTTCCTATGAGATCCCCCATCATTCTTCTGAATTACAGCGAACATAATCCTAACCGACTCAATCTCTCCTCATACGTCAGTCCCGCCATCCAGGGGATCAGTCTGGTAAACCTACAACAAGAACATCCTTCCTTAGATGAGGAGACCAAAACTGCACACAGTATTCCAGGTGTGGCCTCACCAAGGCCCTGTATAATTGCAACAAGACATCCCTGCTCCTGTACTCGAATCAGCTCGCTGTGAAGGCCAACATACCATTTACCTTCTTTACTGTCCTTTGCACCTGCATTCTTACCTTCAGTGACTGGTGTACGAGAACACCCAGCTCTCCTTGCATATTCCCCTCTCTCAGTTTATAGCCATTCAGATAATAATCTGCCTTCCTGCTTTTGCTGCCAAAGTGATTAACATCACATTTATCCACATTGTACTGCATCTTGCATGCATTAGCCCACTCACTCAATTTGTCAAAATCACCCTGAAGCCTCTGCATCCTCCTCACAACTCACCCTCCCACCCTGTTTTGTGTCATCTGCAAATTTGGAGATATTACATTTAGTTCTCTCATCGAAATCAGTAAGATATATTGTGAATAGCTGGGGTCCTATCACCAATCCCTATGGTACCCCACTAGTGACTGCCTGCCATTCGGAATAAAATACCCATTTATTCCTACTCTTGGGTTTCCTGTCTGCCAATCAATTTTCTATCTATCACAATACACGAGCACCAATCGCATGCGCTTTAATTTTACACGCTAATCTGTTATGTGGGACTTTGTCGAAAGCCTTCTGAAAGTCCAGATAAACCACATCCACTGGCTGTCCCTCATCAACTCTACTAGTTACATCCTCGAAGAATTCTTGTAGATTTGTCAAGCGTGATATCCCTTTCATAAATCCATGCTGACTCTGTCCGATTCTACCACTTTTCTACAAGTGCTCTGCTATAAAATCTTTGATAATGGACTCTAGAACTTTCCCCACTACCGACGTCAGGCTGACTGGTCTATAATTCCCTGCTTTCTCTCAACCTCCCTGGGGTTGCATTAGCTACATTCCAATCTGTAGGAAATGTTCCAGAATCTATAGAATCTTGGAAGATGACCACCAATGCATCCATTATTTCTCGGACCGCTTCCTTCAGTACTCTGAGATGTAGATTAACAGGCCCTGGGAATTTATCGGCCTTCAATACCATCAATTTCCCCAACACCATTTCTCTACTAATACAGATTTCCTTAAGTTCCTCTCTCTCACTAAACCCCGTGTTCCCCAACATTTCTGATATGATATTTGTATTCTCCTTTGTGCAGACAGAACCAAAGTATGCATTTAGTTGGTCAGCCATTTCTTTGTTCCCCATAATTAATTCCCCTGTTTCTGACGGTAAGGGACCTACATTTGTCTTCACCAATCTTTAAATCTGTTAAATCAACACTTGACTATTCCAATTCTATCCTGGTCACCCTCCCAGTGAAAAACCTCCATAAACCACTGCCCATCCAGAACTCTGCTGTCTGTAAACTAATTCGCACCAAATACTGATCACCTATCACCCCAAATCCTGATCACCCATCACCCCTGTGCTCACTGATCTACATTAGCTCCGGGACCAGCAGCACCTTAAATTTAATATTCTCATTCTTGTGTTTGAATCTCACCCTCAATTAGTCCCATTGCCCTGTCCATTCCCATATTCCTGCCTTCAAGTCTTTTCTTCAATTCCCATTTAAAAGAAGGCTTCACTCCCTCTGTTTCTGTCTGTGGCAGGCATTCTCAGCTCTGCAGTGTCACTGGGCCCAATGCCATGGAAGTGTGGATCCATAAAATTGTATGAGCTGAGCTGCCGGTCACTTTCAGTGCTGCATGCTAAACAGGGCTCTAGTCCCTGTTCACCAAGTATGTGCTGGTAGTGTGCAGAGGGATCTGATCTGACACCAATCAGCCATTCCAGCAGCTTTTGCTATACGTCTTTGAAACTAAGTGATGGGGGTGTGGTACATTGAGCTGTGTGAGAGGTTGGTGATGTTGGGGGTAGGAGATGCCATGTGGCGATGAATTCACTGACATTGACCACCCGTGTGAGCTCATGAAACTTCTTCTGGCTCTGCTGCCAGGTCCTCGGGGCCAGATTCTTGCATTTGACCTCCCTGACCACCTACTCCCATTCCCTTCGGAAGACGTTCCTTAAGGGTCTCCGCCCCACCCCACAGAAACATGGCCACTCTCCTCTGGTCAACCTCCATGACTAAGGCCTCCAACACCACATCCGTGAACAGCAGAGACCTCTCTCTGTCCTAGTATTCCATTTATCTTGTCTCCAATTGCAGCATTCACAGTCAGCAGCAGCAGCCTCCTGTGATTCAGTACAGCATCCCTTTAAGAGGGACAGACTACCTTTAAGAGCTGAATCCTGGCTGAAGCACGTGCCAGCCTCACACACAGTTAGGTCCCTGTTAAGCCTGCAGACAGACAGCAGTGCGGGTCACCCTGGGCAGCACGTAGAATTCATGGAAATGAGGAGGCAGCAGGAAGTTTGTGTGTCACCTGCCTCAACAGGAATGGGCACGGGCAGATCACGAATCACAATCCCTACCCCTGAAAACTGGTACAAGCTTCACTTTCACTCTGTCTCTATTTTTCTTCCCTTCTTTCACCCTTTCTCCATCTCTCTCTGTGTCTCTTGTTCATATAATCAGAGATTGATGCAGCACATAAAGAGGCTATTCGGTCAGTGCTGTCCCTTTGAAAGAGATATCTAATTAGTTCCGCTCCCTCCTCTTTCCCCAGACTCCGATTGTATTTTTTCCTTGTCAAGTT
Source organism: Heterodontus francisci (assembly GCF_036365525.1). Classification (NCBI taxonomy): domain Eukaryota; kingdom Metazoa; phylum Chordata; class Chondrichthyes; order Heterodontiformes; family Heterodontidae; genus Heterodontus; species Heterodontus francisci. The sequence goes on from NW_027142345.1 coordinate 3,417,835, forward strand.
TTTGTTAAATTCCCTTTTGAAAGATATTATTGAATCTGCTTCCACCATGTTTTCAGGCAGTGAATTCCAGATCCCACCCACAGACAGATTGGACCAAATATCCATGGAAGGGTTAACGCACAAAAGGAAGCTCTTCAGCCCAATGTGTCTCTGCTGGCTGAAAAAACTAGCCGCCCAATCTAATCCCATCTTCCAGCCGCTGGTCCATGGCCTTGCCAGTTGCAGCACTTCAGGTGTAGGTCCAGGTACCTATTAAAATAATTGATGTTTTTTGCCTCCACCACCGTCCTGGCAGTGAATTCCAGACACCTACCACCCTCTGGGTGAAAAGGTTTTTCCTCATGTCCCCTCTGATCCATCTACCAATCAATTAAATCTGTGCCCTCTGGTAATTGACCTCCCCGCTAGGGGAAACAGGTGCTCCCTGGCTACTCTATCTGGGCCCCCTCATAATTTTGTACACCTCAATCAAGTCACCCCTAAGTCTCCTCTGTTCTAAAGAAAACAATCTTAGCCTATCCAATCTTTCATCATGGATGCAATTTTCCATCACTGGTAACATGCTTGAAAATCTTCTCTGTACTCTCTCCAAAGCAATTATGTCCTTCCTGTAATGTGGTGACCAGAACTGTACACAATACTCCAGCTGTGGCCTAACCAGTGTTTTATACAATTCCAGCATTACATCCCTCCTTTTGTATTCTATATATCGGCCAGTAAAGGAAAGCATTCCATATGCCTTCTTCACCACTCTGTCTACCTTTCTTGCCACCTTCCAGGAACTGTGGACAAACACTCCAAGGTCTCTAACATCTTCTACCCCTTTCAATATCCTCCTGTCTGTTGTGTATTCCTTCGCTTTATTTGCCCTTCCCAACTGCAATACCTCACAGTTCCCCAGATTGACTTCCATTTGCCACTTTTCCGCCCACTCAACCAAACCATTTAACCATTGATATCATTCTGGAGTCCACAGCTATCCTCTTCACTATCAACTACATGACCAATTTTTGTGCCATCAGCAAATTTCCACTCATGCCTCCCACATTTAAGTCCAAAGCATTAATATACATCACAAATTGCAAGGGACCCAACACTGAGACCTGGGAACGCCACTAGACACCGCTTTCCATTCACAAGAAACATCTGTCGACCATTACCCTTTGTTTCCTGACATTGATCCAATTTTGGAAGCAACTTGCCACATTCCCCTGTATCTCATGAGCTTTCACTGTTCTGATCAGTCTGCCATGTGGGACCTTTTCAAACGCCTTACTAAAATACATGTAGACCACATCCACTGCACTACCTTTATCAATCCTTCTTGCTCCTTCCTCAAAAAACTTAATTGTGTTAGTAAGACAAGACCCTCCCTTAGCAAATCCATGCTGACTATCCCTGATTAATCTTTGCCTTTGTAAGTGACAGTTTATCGTTGCTCTGAGAATTGATTCTAATAATTTGCCCACCGATGTCCAACTAAAGGCCTGCTCGGGTCTGGAAATAAAACCCGACCGATCCTGACAGAACAACATCGGACCCGAGCCTGACTCTACCATATTGCACTCACTGTACTTAGCACTTTTGGATGGAATGGAAGGAAGCTGCAGCATGAGCGCGGTGACATCATAGAAACACTCACTTTCTCACTGCGCAGACTCAGAGTCTGTGGAGTCCAGATGCACGTTTCCCTCCTTGACATCTCGGACTCTCAGCTGAGGATGACTTTTCAAACTATAATGCTTACTTACTCAACTTCCCTTTTCATCCCAGCCGATCAAAAGGTAGTACTGTGTGTGTCCGACCCAAACCGAGCCCGAAAGCCGGATCCGGAAGAGCGACCCGAACCCGACAGATGACGTCGGGTCTCGTCGGGTTTGGGTCGGGTAACAGGCCTTTAGGTCAGACTGACCAGCCTCTAATTATTTGGCCTATCCTTCGCACCATTTTTAAACACTGGCACTATGTTCACAGACCTCCAATCGTCTACTGCCACGCCTGTATCTAGTGAGAATGTGAAGATGATCCTCAGAGTATCTGCCATTTCCCCCCTCGCTTCCTTTAACAGCCTGAGCTGCGATCCATCCGGCCCTGGCGATTTCTCCACGTTCAAGGATTTCAAACCCTCGAGTACTTCCTCTCTCATTATGCTGATTGTATCTAATATTTCACAATCCTCCTCTTCAACGACAATGTCTGCATCATCCCTCTCTTTTATGAAGATAGAGACATAAAACCCATTAAGGACCCTGCCAACATCTTCTGCATCCATGCACAAACTACCTTTTACATCTCTGATAGGCCCTCCCCTTTCCATAGTTATCCCTTGATTCTTAATGTACTGATAAAACATCTTTGGGTTTTCCTTGATTTTACCTGCCAATATTTTTTCATGCCCTCTCTTTGCTTTTCTAATTTGGTTTTTTTACTTCACCCCTGCACTTTCTTTACTCCTCTCAGCTTTCTGAAGTATTATTTGTTTGTGCCTGTCATAAGCTTTCTTTTATCTGATTTATCTTACCCTGTATGTTTCTAGATAACCGGGGGCTCTAAATTTGGCAACTCACTGTGTAAGAAAATTCTCTTCATTTTGCCTCTGGTTCTTTGCAAATTACCTTAAACCTACATCTTCTTCATGATGATGTGAGCACATTCCTAGCAATTACAGACCAGTTTGTTGAACATCAGTAATGTTTTACAAACAATAATTAGAGAAGAAATCAACAGAAACTTGGAGAGGTTTGAGGTAATGAAGGAAAACAATCACGTGTCTGAAGGAACATCGGAGCAGGAGTAGGCCATTCAGCCCATCGACCCTGCTCCATCATTCAATTAGAATGCTTAAACACGGGTGATGTCCCGGAGGATTGGAGAATTGCTAATGTTGTCCCCTTGTTTAAGAAGGGTAGCAGGGAAAATCCAGGTAATTATCGACCGGTGAGCCTGACGTCAGTGGTAGGGAAGCTGCTGGAGAAGATGCTGAGGGATAGGATCTATTCCCATTTGGAAGAAAATGGGCTTATCAGTGATAGGCAACATGGTTTTGTGCAGGCAAGGTCATGTCTTACCAACTTAATAGAATTCTTTGAGGAAGTGACAAAGTTGATTGATGAGGGAAGGGCTGTAGATGTCATATACATGGACTTCAGTAAGGCGTTTGATAAGGTTCCCCATGGTGGGCTGATGGAGAAAGTGAAGGCGCATGGTGCCCAGGGTGTACTAGCTAGATGGATAAAGAACTGGCTGGGCAACAGGAGACAGAGAGTAGCAGTGGAAGGGAGTTTCTCAAAATGGAGACGTGTGACCAGTGGTGTTCCACAGGGATCCGTGCTGGGACCACTGTTGTTTGTGATATACATAAATGATTTGGAGGAAAGTATAGGTGGTCTGATTAGCAAGTTTGCAGACGATACTACGATTGGTGGAGTAGCAGATAGTGAAGGGGACTGTCAGAGAATACAGCAGAATATAAATAGATTGGATAGTTTTTCAGTGCAGCAGCTTTTTCGGGAGCAGCGTGTGAGCGAGTGAGCAGCTGGGAAAGTCCGTTTGAAAGTAAATTTAATTTCCTTTTGTTTTTCGGCGGAGGCCAGGGGGCTGCTGGGTAAGTAAAACACTATATATATGGGCGGTTTAAAATAACTTTCCTTTCAGTGCAGCAGCTTTTTCGGGAGCAGCGTGTGAGCGAGTGAGCAGCTGGGAAAGTCCGTTTGAAAGTAAATTTAATTTCCTTTTGTTTTTCGGCGGAGGCCAGGGGGCTGCTGGGTAAGTAAAACACTATATATTTGGGCGGTTTAAAATAACTTTCCTTTCAGTGCAGCAGCTTTTTCGGGAGCAGCGTGTGAGCGAGTGAGCAGCTGGGAAAGTCCGTTTGAAAATAAATTTAATTTCCTTTTGTTTTTCGGCGGAGGCCAGGGGGCTGCTGGGTAAGTAAAACACTATATATTTGGGCGGTTTAAAATAACTTTCCTTTCAGTGCAGCAGCTTTTTCGGGAGCAGCGTGTGAGCGAGTGAACAGCTGGGAAAGTCCGTTTGAAAGTAAATTTTATTTCCTTTTGTTTTTCGGCGGAGGCCAGGGGGCTGCTGGGTAAGTAAAACACTATATATTTGGGCGGTTTAAAATAACTTTCCTTTCAGTGCAGCAGCTTTTTCGGGAGCAGCGTGTGAGCGAGTGAGCAGCTGGGAAAGTCCGTTTGAAAGTAAATTTAATTTCCTTTTGTTTTTCGGCGGAGGCCAGGGGGCTGCTGGGTAAGTAAAACACTATATATTTGGGCGGTTTAAAATAACTTTCCTTTCAGTGCAGCAGCTTTTTCGGGAGCAGCGTGTGAGCGAGTGAGCAGCTGGGAAAGTCCGTTTGAAAGTAAATTTAATTTCCTTTTGTTTTTCGGCGGAGGCCAGGGGGCTGCTGGGTAAGTAAAACACTATATATTTGGGCGGTTTAAAATAACTTTCCTTTCAGTGCAGCAGCTTTTTCGGGAGCAGCGTGTGAGCGAGTGAGCAGCTGGGAAAGTCCGTTTGAAAGTAAATTTAATTTCCTTTTGTTTTTCGGCGGAGGCCAGGGGGCTGCTGGGTAAGTAAAACACTATATATTTGGGCGGTTTAAAATAACTTTCCTTTCAGTGCAGCAGCTTTTTCGGGAGCAGCGTGTGAGCGAGTGAGCAGCTGGGAAAGTCCGTTTGAAAGTAAATTTAATTTCCTTTTGTTTTTCGGCGGAGGCCAGGGGGCTGCTGGGTAAGTAAAACACTATATATTTGGGCGGTTTCTGAACCCGAGACACCACACTTGTAGTGTCTCCCAACCGCCCTCCTCCTCTAACCAAAAAAAAGGACTCGGTGGGGTGTTTATAAGGTAAGGCATTTTCGATTTCTCTGGTTTTATTGTGATTGGTAAAAACTTTTCGTTCCTTTTTCATTTAACTAAGTTTAAACTTAAGATTAAAAATGGCAGGAGATCTCAGACCCGTATCATGCTCCTCTTGCTCAATGTGGGAGCTCAGGGACATGGCTGATGACCCTGGCTCCTTCACGTGCAGGAAGTGTGTCCAGCTGCAGCTCTTGTTGGACCGCATGACGGCTCTCGAGCTGCGGATGGACTCACTATGGAGCATGCGCGATGCTGAGGAGGTCGTGGATAGCACGTTTAGTGAATTGGTCACACCGCAGATTAGGATTGCTGAGGGAGAAAGGGAATGGGTGACCAAAAGGCAGAGAAAGAGCAGGAAGGCAGCGCAGGAGTCCCCTGCGGTCATCTCCCTCCAAAACAAGTATACCGTTTTGGATACTGTTGAGGGAGATGGCTCACCAGGGGAAGGCAGCAGTAGCCAGGTCCATGGCACCGTGGCTGGCTCTGCTGTTCCGAAGGGCGGGAAAAAGAGTGGAAGGGCTATAGTCGTAGGGGATTCGATTGTAAGGGGAGTAGATAGGCGGTTCTGTGGTCGAAAACGAGGCTCCCGAATGGTATGTTGCCTCCCAGGTGCACGGGTCAGGGACGTCTCAGATCGGCTGCAGAACATTCTAAAGGGGGAGGGTGAACAGCCAGTTGTCATTGTGCACATAGGCACTAATGATATAGGTAAAAAACGGGATGAGGTCCTACATGCAGAGTTTAGGGAGTTAGGAGCCAAGTTAAAAAGTAGGACCTCAAAGGTAGTAATCTCAGGATTACTACCAGTGCCACGTGATAGTCAGAGTAAAAATGAAAGAATAGTCAGGATGAATGCGTGGCTTGAGAGATGGTGCAGGAAGGAGGGGTTCAGATTTTTGGGACATTGGGACCGGTTCTGGGGGAGGTGGGACTATTACAAATTGGATGGTCTACACCTGGGCCGGACTGGAACCAATGTCCTTGGAGGTGCTTTTGCTAACGCTATTGGGGAGGGTTTAAACTAATGTGGCAGGGGGATGGGAACCAATTGAGGTCAGTTGACAGTAAGGAGGTAGTAACAAAAGCCTGTAAGGAACAAGATAATGAAGTCAGTGTGACTAAGGGGAAGAGCAGGCAGGGAGCAGATGATGAATATAAAGGGACTGGTGGTCTGAGGTGCATTTGTTTTAATGCAAGAAGTGTAGTAGGTAAGGCAGATGAACTTAGGGCTTGGATTAGTACCTGGGAGTATGATGTTATTGCTATTACTGAGACTTGGTTGAGGGAAGGGCATGATTGGCAACTAAATATCCCAGGATATCGATGCTTCAGGCGGGATAGAGAGGGAGGTAAAAGGGGTGGAGGAGTTGCATTACTGGTCAAAGAGGATATCACAGCTGTGCTGAAGGAGGGCACTATGGAGGACTCGAGCAGTGAGGCAATATGGACTGAACTCAGAAATAGGAAGGGTGCGGTAACAATGTTGGGGCTGTACTACAGGCCTCCCAACAGCGAGCGTGAGATAGAGGTACAAATATGTAAACAGATTATGGAAAGATGTAGGAGCAACAGGGTGGTGGTGATAGGAGATTTTAATTTTCCCAACATTGACTGGGATTCGCTTAGTGTTAGAGGTCCAGATGGAGCAGAATTTGTAAGGAGCATCCAGGAGGGTTTTCTAGAGCAGTATGTAAATAGTCCAACTCGGGAAGGGGCCATACTGGACCTGGTGTTGGGGAATGAGCCCGGCCAGGTTGTTGAAGTTTCAGTAGGGGACTACTTTGGGAATAGTGATCACAATTCCGTAAGCTTTAAAATACTCATGGACAAAGACGAGAGTGGTCCAAAAGGGAGAGTGCTAAATTGGGGGAAGGCCAACTACACCAAAATTCGGCAGGAGCTGGGAAATGTAGATTGGGAGCAGCTGTTTGAAGGTAAATCCACATGTGATATGTGGGAGGCTTTTAAAGAGAGGTTGATTAGCGTGCAGGAGAGACATGTTCCTGTGAAAATGAGGGATAGAAATGGCAAGATTAGGGAACCATGGATGACAGGTGAAATTGTGAGACTAGCTAAGAGGAAAAAGGAAGCATACAAAAGGTCTAGGCAGCTGATGAAAGACGAAGCTTTGAAAGAATATCGGGAATGTAGGACCAATCTGAAACGAGGAATTAAGATGGCTAAAAGGGGTCATGAAATATCTTTAGCAAATAGGGTCAAGGAAAATCCCAAAGCCTTTTATTCATATATAAGGAGAAAGAGGGTAACTAGAGAAAGGATTGGCCCACTAAAGGACAAAGGAGGAATGTTATGCTTGGACTCAGAGAAAATGGGTGAGATTCTAAACGAGTACTTTGCATCGGTATTCACCGAGGAGAGGGACATGACGGATGTTGAGGTTAGGAACAGATGTTTGATTACTCTAGGTCAAGTCGGCATAAGGAGGGAGGAAGTGTTGGGTATTCTAAAGGGCATTAAGGTGGACAAGTCCCCAGGTCCGGATGGGATCTATCCCAGGTTACTGAGGGAAGCGAGAGAGGAAATAGCTGGGGCCTTAACAGATATCTTTGCAGCATCCTTAAACACGGGTGAGGTCCCGGAGGACTGGAGAATTGCTAATGTTGTCCCCTTGTTTAAGAAGGGTAGCAGGGATAATCCAGATAATTATAGACCGGTGAGCCTGACGTCAGTGGTAGGGAAGCTGCTGGAGAAGATACTGAGGGATAGGATCTATTCCCATTTGGAAGAAAATGGGCTCATCAGTGATAGGCAACATGGTTTTGTGCAGGGAAGGTCATGTCTTACCAACTTAATAGAATTCTTTGAGGAAGTGACAAAGTTGATTGATGAGGGAAGGGCTGTCGATATCATATACATGGACTTCAGTAAGGCGTTTGATAAGGTTCCCCATGGCAGGCTGATGGAGAAAGTGAAGGCGCTTGGGGTCCAAGGTGTACTAGCTAGATGGATAAAGAACTGGCTGGGCAACAGGAGACAGAGAGTAGCAGTAGAAGGGAGTTTCTCAAAATGGAGACGTGTGACCAGTGGTGTTCCACAGGGATCCGTGCTGGGACCACTGTTGTTTGTGATATACATTAATGATTTGGAGGAAAGTATAGGTGGACTGATTAGCAAATTTGCAGACGACACTAAGATTGGTGGAGTAGCAGATAGTGAAGGGGACTGTCAGAGAATACAGCAGAATATAGATAGATTGGAGAGTTGGGCAGAGAAATGGCAGATGGAGTTCAATCAGGGCAAATGCGAGGTGATGCATTTTGGAAGATCCAATTCAAGAGTGAACTATACAGTAAATGGAAAAGTCCTGGGGAAAATTGATGTCCAGAGAGATTTGGGTGTTCAGGTCCACTGTTCCCTGAAGGTGGCAACGCAGGTAAATAGAGTGGTCAAGAAGGCATACGGCATGCTTTCCTTCATCGGACGGGGCATTGAGTACAAGAGTTGGCAGGTCATGTTACAGTTGTATAGGACTTTGGTTCGGCCACATTTGGAATACTGCGTACAGTTCTGGTCGCCACATTATCAAAAGGATGTGGATGCTTTGGAGAGGGTGCAGAGGAGGTTCACCAGGATGTTGCCTGGTATGGAGGGCGCTAGCTATGAAGAGAGGTTGAGCAGATTAGGATTATTTTCATTAGAAAGACGGAGGTTGAGGGGGGACCTGATTGAGGTGTACAAAATCATGAGAGGTATAGACAGGGTGGATAGCAAGATGCTTTTTCCCAGAGTGGGTGTTTCAATTACTAGAGGACACGAGTTCAAAGTGAAAGGGGAAAAGTTTAGGGGGGATATGCGTGGAAAGTTCTTTACGCAGAGGGTGGTGGGCACCTGGAACGCATTGCCAGCGGAGGTGGTAGATGCGGGCACGATGGAGTCTTTTAAGATGTATCTAGACAGATACATGAATGGGCAGGAAGAAAAGAGATACAGAACCTTAGAAAATAGGCGACATGTTTAGAGAGAGGATCTGGATCGGCGCAGGCTTGGAGGGCCAAAGGGCCTGTTCCTGTGCTGTAATTATCTTTGTTCTTTGTTCTTTGGAGAGTTGGGCAGAAAATCGGCAGATGGAGTTCAATCAGGGCAAATGCGAGGTGATGCCTTTTGGAAGATCCAATTCAAGAATGAATTATGCAGTAAATGGAAAAGGCCTGGGGGAAAATTGATGTACAGAGAGATTTGGGTGTTCAGGTCCATTGTTCCCTGTAGGTGGCAACGCAGGTCAATAGAGAGGTCAAGAAGGCATCCGGCATGCTTTCCTTCATCGGACGGGGTGTTGAGTACAAGGGTTGGCAGGTCATGTTACAGTTGTACAGGACTTTGGTTCGGCCACATGTGGAATACTGCGTGCAGTTCTGGTCGCCACATTACCAAAAGGATGTGGATGCTTTGGAGAGGGTGCAGAGGAGGTTCACCAGGATGTTGCCTGGTATGGAGGGCGCTAGCTATGAAGAGAGGTTGAGCAGATTAGGATTATTTTCATTAGAAAGACGGAGGTTGAGGGGGGAACTGATTGAGGTATACAAAATCATGAGAGGTATAGACTGGGTGGATAGCAAGAAGCTTTTTCCCAGAGTGGGGGATTCAATTACTTGGGGTCACGAGTTCAAAGTGAGAGGGGAAAAGTTTAGGGGGGATATGCGTGGAAAGTTCTTTACGCAGAGGGAGGTGGGTGCCTGGAATGCGTTGCCAGCGGAGGTGGTAGACGCGGGCACGATAGCGTCTTTTAAGATGTATCTAGACAGATACATGAATGGGCAGGAGGCAAAGAGATACAGACACTAAGAAAATAGGCGACATGTTTAGGTAGAGGATCTGGATCGGCGCAGGCTTGGAGGGCCGAAGGGCCTGTTCATGTGCTGTAATTTTCATTGTTGTTTGTTCTAGATCATGTCTGATCATCTACCTCAACGCTACTTTCCCGTGCTATCCCTGTATCCCTTGATGTGATTTGTCTCCCTAAATCCATTGATTTCTGTCTTGAACATGCTCAGTGTTGATCTTCCACAGCCTCTGTGGTGGTGAATTCCAAAGATTTACCTCCCTCTGAGTGAAGAAATTCTTCTTCATCTCAGTCTTAAATTGCTTACCCCTTATTCTGAGATTATGTCCCCTGGTTCAAGACTCACCACCCAGGGGAAACATCCGATCTGCATCCACCCCGTCACCCCCTGTAAAAATTTTGTATGAGATCACTTCACATTTTTTGAATCTCGAGAGAATACAGGCCCAGTTTTCTCAATCTCTCCTCATAAGACAATCCTGCCATCCCAGGGATAGTCTGCTGAACATCAGTTGCACTCCCTGCATGGCAAATATATCCTTCTTTAGACAAGGAGACCAAGACTGTAAGCAATACTCCAGGTGCAGTCTCACCAAGGCTGTATACCATTGCAGCCAGACATCTTTACTCCTGCACTCAAAACCGCTTGAGATGGAAGCCAACATACCATTTGCCTTCCAAACTGATTGGTGCACCTGCACACTAGCTTTTAGTGACTCATGAACAAGGACACCCACGTCCCTTTGGAAATCAACACTTCCCAACCTCTCCCCAGTCAAAAAATATACTGTCTTTCTGTCTCTGCTTTACCAGAGTGGATCACTTAACACTTATTCATAACATATTCCAGCTGCCATGTTCATGTTCGTTCATTTATCCTATCCAAATCCGCTTGAAGCCTCCTTGCATCCTCTTCACAACTTACTTTACCACCTAGTTTTGTATCATCAGCAAATTTGTAAATATTACATTTGATCCCCACATTCAAATCATTTATATAGATTGTGAACAGCTGTGGCCCTTGTGCTGATCCTTGTGTTACTCCCACTCGTAAGAGCCTGCCATCCTGAGAATGACCCGTTTATTCCTACTCTCTCTTTTCTGCATGTTAACCAGTTCTTAATCCATACCAGTATATTACTCCCAATCCCATGCGTTGTAATTTTGTTTACTAACCTCCTGTGTGGGACCTTATCAAAAGCCTTCTGTAAATCCAAATACGCCATATCCACTGGTTCTCCTTTGGTAATGCTGCAAATAACATCCTCAAAAGACTTCAACAGGTTTGTTGCACATGATACCCCTTTCATAAATCCACGTTGACTCCGCCAATTTTACCATTTTTTTCTCAGTGTCCAGTTATTACATCCTTTACAATAAATTCTAACATTTTCCCTATTACTGACATCAAACTAACAGGTCTGTCGTTCTCATTCTCCCTCTCCACACTTCTTAAATTGTGGGGTTACATTTGCTACTTTCCAGTCTTTAGGATCTCTTCCAGAATCTATAGAACTTTGAAAGATACCAACCAATACATCCACCATCTCTATTGCCACCTCCTTCAACACTCTGGGATGTAGCTCATCTGGTCCAGGGATTTATCAACCTTCAATCCAGTTAACTTTTCAAGTACTACCTCTTTACCAACACTAAATTGCCAATTTGCCCCTCGTACCTTCATAGTTTCCCTTTTTCAGGTTTAACACCCTAGTTTCAAAATTAACATATTCAAATGGAATGTGAAATTTTATCATAATATAGCCATTATTTCGCAAAAGCCCATTTACAGCAATGTTATTAACTAACCCTTTCTGGTTCCATAAAATAGCCCGATTCTTAGTTAATCCTTCAATGTACTTCTCCAGAAACCCATCTCTTACACACTCCAGTAAAGGCAGATCATACTTCACTCATTTAGTTGAAGGTTTTGATGAAGTAACGGAGACGGTTGATGAAGGGAATGCCGTGGATTTTGTGTATATGTATTTTAAGAACGTGTTTGATCAGGTACCACGTAAAAGGCTGGTTAGCAAAATTGAGGCTCATGGAATAAGAGCATCATTGTCAAATTGAATTAAGGACAGAAAGCAGCGAGTGGTAATAAATGGTTGTTTTTAAGTGTGGAGGATGTTAGACAGTGGGTGTTCCCCAAAGGTCAGTGTTGGGACCATTGCGTTTTTGTGATATATAAATGACTTAGATATTGGAATGCAGAGTAGAATCTCCAAATTTGCCTCAGACATCAATTTTGAGATTTCTGAGCCAGTCCCAATGCTGATCACATGTCTTTGAGTGTACATTCTCTCTCTCCAGCTCTCTGTCACAAATTCTTACCCAGACTTCGCAATAACCACAGGCATTTGACTGATTGTAATCCCTCTCTGTCTCCAAAGCTCCTACACATTCCCAGCAATGATCGCTCAACTGAGTTTGACATTACTCACAAACCAAGTAAACTAAGCCTATGATCCCGATCTCTGTGATCCCTCTCCGACACCACTGTAAGATCTGATCAACGGTCACAGATTAACCAAAAGGAGGGAAAAGGTTTACAAGCAGTTAATTAAGTAATGACAGTTCAAATACAGGACATAATCTAATTGGAAACAGTAGACATATGACCTGCAACAGTTGAAAAAGTCTTTCTGGCTACGGATTAATTGTTGGAAGCTAGTATCAAATATGTTATAGCAGGGCACGTAGAGAAATTCAACGTGATCAGGCAGAATCAACATGGTTTTGTGAAAGGAAAATCATGTTTAACCAATTTATTAGCGTTCTTTGAAGAAATAACATGTGCTGTGGATAAAGGGGAGCCGGTGGATGTACTGTACTTAGATTACCAGAAGGCATTTGATAATGTGCCACATCAAAGATTATTGTGGAATATAAAAGTCCATGGTATAGGGGGTGACATATTGGCATGGATAGAAGATAGGCTAGCTAACAGGAAACAGAGAGTAGGCATGAATTGGTAATTGTCTGGTTGGCAAGATGTAACGAGTGGTTGCCACAGGGATCAGTGCTGCGACCTCAACCTTTTACAATTTATATAAATGACTTGCATGAAGGGTCCAAAGGTATGGGTGCTAAATTTGCTGATGACACAAAGATAGGTCGGAAAGTACGCTGTGCAGAGGACATAAGGTGGCTAAAAAGGGATGTAGATAGGTTAAGTGAGAGGGAAAAGATATGACAAATGGGGTATAATAGGGGGAAATGTGAAATTGCCCATATTGGCAGGAAGAATTTAAAAAAAATAAACACAATATCTGAATGGTGAGAGACTGCAAAGCTCTGGGATGCAAAGGGATCTGGATGTCCTAGTTTGTGAATCACAAATGTTAGCATGAAGGTTCAGCAAGTGTTTAGGAAAGCTAATAGAACTGCTTATTGGGAGAGCAGTTGAATGCAAAGGTAGAGAGGCTATGTTTCAGTTGTACAGGCATTGATGAAACTGCATCTGAAGTATTGTGTACAGTACTGGCCACCTTATTTAAGGAAGGATGTAAATGCGTTGGACGCAGTTCAGAGAAGGATTTCTAGACTAATACCTGGAATGGGTGTGCTGTCTTATGAGGAAAGGCTGCAGAGGCTAGGCGTACATCAGCTGGAATTTAGAAGTGTAAAAGGCGACATATAAGATCCTAAGGGCGGGGGGTGGGGGGGAGGGGGGCAGAACAAGTGAGGGCGACAGAGAGAGAAACAGAAAAAGATAGAGAGTGAGGGAAAGAGAGCGGTCACATCAGCTCATCTGCTGCTGAAACCCTCATCCATGCCTTTGTTACATCGAGGCTTGACTATTCTAACACACTCTTGGCTGGTCTCCCACATTCTACTCACTGTAACCTTGTGGTAATTTAAAACTCTGCTGCCATCTTCTAATTTACATTAAATTCTGTTCACCCAACATCCTTGTGCTCACTGACCGACATTGGCTCTTGGTCCAGTAACACCTCAAATTTAATATTCTCACTCATATGATCAAATCCCTCCATGGCATCACCCCTCTGATTATCCTAATCCCCTGCCCATTTCCAATATTCCTGAAGCTTGTTTATCTTAAAGTGTTTTGCTAATTCCCTTTTTAAAGTGAGTTTATTTCCCTCTGTTTCTCTCCCTGACCACACATTTCATCTCTCCAGCTCCACTAGTGCTGTGGAAGTTTGGATCCATAAAATGGTGTGAGCTGCACAGCCGGTCACATCCAGCACATTGTACAGGACACCCAGGCTGACCGGGGTGCTAGCGTGGGTGCAAAGTGTGTGTGTCTGTAGCGTGAGGAGGGGTCATAATATGGTGTCAATCAGCCATTCCAGCAGCTTTGTTGTACGTCTTTGAAACTTGTTCTGTGCATGTTCATTGACCGCCTGTGTTAGTCACTCTCAGCTGAACATACATTCAGCAGCACGAGGAACCCCCTCTAGTGTTATTTAAAAGGATCAGGCATCCAACTGACAGGTGAGGGACTTTTGACTGACTTCTGCTATTGTAAAGTTAGTGGAGGTGCTGTGGATGGTTTTCTGGAGGTTGTGTTGTGAGCTGCTGCAGACATTCAGGGAGGATAGAGGATTTGGTGACCCAAATGTGGACGATATAGGGGGACTGTAGTTACAGTGTCTCTGGGTCAGTAACATGACCAACAAATGGAGCAGAGGCTGCCGAGAGGGGAAGCAATGTGATAATGATCAGATCTGTTTTTGTGATGTTGATTGAAGGATACATATTGACCAGGACAGCGGGAATAATTCCCCTGCTCTGCTTCTACATAGAGCGATGGGATATTTAACATCCATCTGAGAGGGCAGATGTGGCCTTGGTTTAATGTTTAATTCAAAAGATGGCACATCTGACAGTGCGACACTCCCTCAGTACTGCATTGCAGTGTCAGCCTTGATTCTTGTCATCAAGTCCTGCAGTGACCCTTGATCCTAGAAGCTTGTGACGGAAAGGTGAGAGAGCTACAAATTGAGCCACGGCTGACATTGGTCCTTTAATCCCAAGTGTTTCTAATTTGGTAACACGGCTGTTATGTGGTACTTTATCAAACGCATGTTGAAAGGATAGGGGTAATGAGAAAATGCAGGCAGGAGAAATCAGAGAAACACAGAATAGCATTGCATTGAATGAGGCCATTTGGTCCATTTATTCTGTGCTGGCCCTTTTGAAAAGCTTCCAGTTCGTCCCACACCCTGGCTCTTTCCCAGATCCTTCCTTTTATTCTCCTTAAGATATTTATGCATTTCCCTTTTGGAATCTACTGTTGAATCTGTTTGCTTCAGCCTATCAAACAATACATTGCAAATCCCAAACACCCATTGTCTAAAAACAATCCTCGTGTCACCTCTGCTTCTTTTTTCCAATCACCGTAAATCTGTGTCCTCTGGTTAATGGCCCCTCACACATTGGAAACGGTTTCACTTTATTTAATTTATCTAAATCCTTCATAATGTTAAACATCTCTATCAGATCTTCTTTTAAATTTCCCTGCTCTGAGGTAAACAATCCCAGCTACATAACTGTAATCCCTCATCCCTGGAAAAGTTCCAGTAAAACTCTTCTGTCTCCTCTCCAAACGTTTCCTGTCCTTCCTAAAGTGTGGTTCCCATATTGGACACAATACTCCAGGTGGAGCCGTACTCGTCTTTTCTATAGGTGTAACATAACATCCTGACTATTCTACTCTGTGTCTCTATTAATAAAGCCTAGGAATCTATTTGCTTCGTTAACTGTTTGTTAACCTGTCCAACTAACGTCAAAGATTGTACACAAACACCCCATGTCTCTCTGTTATTCTCACCACCTTTAAAGTTGTGTCATTTACCTTGTATTATCTCTCCGCATTCATCCACATGCAGCTCACCATCACCTTCTCAAGGGCAATTTAGGGATGGGCAATAAATGCTGGCCCAGCCAGCGACACCCACAATCCATGAATAAATAATATCAACAAAATCTTCCCACAAAGTATCACCTTACATATCTGCCATGCCAATTAAATATTAGGAAGAATGAAGCCACTGTTTTCAAACCCCACATCAAACATTTCCTAGCAACAGACTCCATCCCTCTACTTGCCAACTCTTTGAGACTAAACCAAACTGTTCACAAAGTGATGTCATAGTTGACCCTACAATGAGCTTCCTGCTAAATATTCACACTATCACTAAAACAGCCTATTTCCACCTCCGTATCTTCAGCCAGCTTTGCCCGTCTCTCAGCTCTTCTGCTGATATAACACCACCCCGTCTCCACCCCCTTGCCTGTGTTACCTGTAGACTTGACTATTCCAACACACTCCTGGCTGTTCTCCCACATCCTACCCTCCATAAACTTGAGGTGATCCAAAACACTGCTGCCGAACTCACACCAAGTCCTATTCACCCATCACCCTCTGTACTCACTGACCTACATTGGATCCTGGCCAGCAACTCCTCAATTGTAAAACGCTCAGCCTTCTTTTCAAATCCCTAAACAGAGTGAGATGCTAGGCCCTTTCAGAGGGCAGTTGCGAGTCAATGACATTGCTGTGAGTCTGGAGTCACATGTAGGCTAGACCAGGAAAGGACGGCAGATTTCATTCTCTAAAGGACATTAGTGAATCAGATGGTGTTTAATAAAAAAAATCGCTAATAGTTTCATGGCGCCATGACTGAGACTAGCTTTCTATTCCAGATTTTAACACACTCGTGGCTTGTCTCACACATTCTACTCTCTGTAAACTTGAGGTCATCCAAACTCTGCTGCTCTTGTGTTAACCCGCACCAAGTCCCGTTCCCAATCACTGACGTACATCAGCTTCCAGTCAGGCCATGTCTTGATTTTGAAATTCTCAACCGTGTTTCCAACTCTCTCCATTTTCTCACCCCTCCTTATCTCTGTAATCTCTACCAGCCCCACAACCCTCCAAGATATTTGCACTCCTCTAATCCTGGGCTCTTGTGTATGCTTGATTTTCATCATTGCACCACTGCCAGCCAGGTCTTCAGCTGCCGAGGCCCAAAGCTCTGGAATTCACTCCCTACACCACTTTTTGTTATTATTGTGTGAGATGTGGGCTTCGCTGGCAAGGCCAGCATTTGTTCCCATCGCTAATCGCCCTGACAATTGCGTGACTTGTTTGGACATTTCACAAGGCAGTTCAGAGTCAACCACATTGCTGTGGGTCTGGAGTCAGATGTAGGCCAGATCAGGTAAGGACAGCAGATTTTCTTCCCTAGTGGACATTAGTAAATCCGATCGGTTTTTACACCAGTCAATGATAGATTCGTGACACCATTACTGAGAATAGTTTTCATTTCCAGATTTTTATTAATCAGTTGAACTTATTAATTGATTGAATTTTAATTCCCACCAGCTGCCATAGTGGGATTTGAACCGAGGGCATCAGCCTGTACCTCTGGGATTCTAGTTCAGTGACATCGTCACTATACCACTGTCACTGCTTCTATGCCTCACTTTCCTCCCTTAAACCACTACTTAAGACATTCTGCTTTGACCAAGAAATGTAAGTTGCTGTTGTTGAGCTTTGCTAGATATGATTTGTCATTACCATATCCCTGCTGCCGTCCATTCATTGTCCGGTGTTTTTTTTTCAAGCAACGAATGCTTTTGTCCTGGGCTGTGAACTCCAGAAATTTCCCACCAGCGACGTTAGACTGACTGGTCAGTAATTACACGGTTTACCGCATCTCTCCTTTTTTAAAACAGAGTGTAACATTTAGAACCCTCCTGTCTCTGGCACCAGTCTCATACCCAAGGAGGGTTGGAAGATTCTGGCCAGTTCCTTCCCTCAGCACTCCCCACACATCCAATTCAGACATGTTCTACTTTATTAGAATTAGAATTAGAACATTACAGCGCAGTGCAGGCCCTTCAGCCCTCGATGTTGCGCCGACCTGTGAAACCATCTGACCTACACTATTCCATTTTCATCCATATGTCTATCCAATGACCACTTAAATGCCCTTAAGGTTGGCGAGTCTACTACTGCTGCAGGCAGGGCAGGGCAGAAATTGGTGGATTGTAAGGGGTTAACTGAACTTGTTTGTTCAGTTACTGTTACTAATGTCAGTCACCATGGACCCCACATTTGTCACTGGAGGGTTTCCAGCTTCTATTAATACAGGACTCCTGTCAATGTGTTATTCCCAGCAGCTTCCCGGTACTTTCAGGATCAGCAGTTCGAGAGAGAGAGAGGGTAGATCAGAATCTGAGAACATTAGATTGGAATGTTATGACAATGGGTCAGAATCTGAGAACAGTAGATTGGGATGTTACTACAATGGGAAGCAGGAGTTTCTCCTCCTGGTTTGGCCTAGTTACTGCAGATTATTTTTGGCTAACATTAGATGATCGGATCTATTATGCACTGAAGATGATTCAAACGATTTATTATCCCATCCTCGCTATTGTTGGTGTCCCTGGTAAGTCTCTTTATCCAACGTTTGGAACTATAAATCATATTTCACTGATTTAATGTTCTTGTCATGTAAATCTTGGGAAGTCCAAAGACATTGCATTCAGTCACTGTCACAAACTCCATTCCCTATCCACCATCTGCATTCCCCTCACTGACCAATGTCTGAGGCTGAAATAGACTGTTTGCGACCTCTGGCATCCAGTTGACTCTGAGCTGAGTTCATCTCCACATTCACTCCATCACCCACCCTGCCTACAACCACCTCTGTAATATCACCCGTCTCCACCTCTGCCTCAGCCCATCTGCTGAATAAATACTCATCTATGCCTTTCTTAAATCCACACTTGACTATTCCAATTCTATCCTTGACACTCTCCCAGTTATAAACCTCCATAAACCACAGCCCTTCCAGAACTCTGCTGCCTGTATCCAAACTCACAGCAAATCCCAATCACTCATCACCCCTGTGCTCACTGATCTACGTTTCTTCCTGGTCTGGCAGCACCTTAATTTTTATATTCTCATTCTTGTGTTTGAATCTCTCCATGGCCTCACCCCTCCAATTAATCCCATTCCCCTCTCCAGTCTCATATCATTGTAATCTTATGCCTTTGAGGCTTTTTTTCCAATTCCCTTTTGAAAGTGATTTGCTTTACCCTCCCTTTCTCCTCCGGCTGTGATTTTTACTCTATGGCACCACTGGTGCCAATATTACAGAAACCTGGATCTGTAAAATGATGTGAATGGAACAGGCGACCACTTCTAGTATGGCCAGCACAGTGCCCCATGCTGTGCAGGGATGTAGCCTGTGTATACTGTGCATTTGCTGTTAGTCTGAGGAGGGGTTTGAAGTGACGTCAATGTCCCATTCCAGCAGCTTTGATGTACGCCTTTGAAACTTGGTCTGTGCATGACCACTGACCGCCTGTGCTACTCACTCACAGCTGAAGATACATTCAGAAGCATGAATAAACCCTTCTAGTGTTTTTTAAAAGGACCAGGCATCCTGGTCCAGAATATTGAGGGGTATATGACATTCAAGAAGAATAGGAAGCTAGGTAAAGGTGGAGGGGTAGCACTGTTAATCAAGGATGGTATTGGTGCATTAGTTCGAGATCAACTTGGTACAGGAGATCAGGGTGTCGAATCGGTTTGGGTGGAGATGAGGATTAGCCGGGGAAAGAAGTGCCCAGTGGGAGTGGTCTACAGGTCTCCTAACAGTAATCGCAATATAAAACATATTATACAAGAAGAAATATCGTTTGCTTATGATAGAGGTCCGGCAATAATCATGGATGATTTTAATCTACATATAAACTGGAAAAATCATATTTGGAATAATAGCCTGGATGAGGAGTGCATAGAATGTTTTAGGGATTGTTTCTTAGAGCACCACGTTCTAGACACAATCAGAGAGCAGATTAAATTAGTTTTGATACAGTGTAATGTGACAGGATTAAAGGCACCTCTAGGTAGCAGCGACCACACTGTTACTGAATTTTACACCCAGTTTGAAAGTGAGAAGAGTGGGTCTAAGACTAGTATTTTAAACTTGAATAAGGGAAAGTATTTGGGCATGAAAACTGAGCTAGCTGAAGTGAACTGGGTTACTAGGCTTGGAGGTAGATAATTAGAGAAGCAGTGGCAGAAATTTATGGGGATATTTCAAAATACTCCAGAATAAGTATATTCCTACTATAACGGGAAGGACCCACCGTCTGCGGTTAACTAACGAAGTTAAGGAAAACATGACACTGAAGTTAAAGGCATATCATTGTGCAGAAATGAGTGGCAGTTCTAATGATTGGTCAGAATATAAAGAACAGCAGACAATGACTAAAGGGTTAATCAGGAGAAAGACATTAGAGTATGAGAGGAAGCTAGCGAGAAATGTAAAAGTGGATAGCAAGAGTTTCTACAGGTATTTAAAAAGGACAAGAATAAGTAAAGAGAGTGTTCCTCCTCTGGACAGTGAGAATGCAAAGTTAGTAGTAGATAATAAGGAAACGGTGGATGCAATGAACAAATATTTTGCTTCGGTCTTCACTATAGAAGATGCACGAAACATGCCAGTAATAGCTGTAAATCAGGAGGTGGAAGGAAGAGAGGACCTTGGTGAAAATACAATCACCAGGGAATCTTTACTGAGCAAACTTATGGAGTTGCGGGCTGACAAGTCCCCGGGTCCTGATGGACTTCATCCTAGGGTCTTAAAAGATGTGGCTAATGAGGTAGTAGATGTGTGGGTGTTATTTTTTCAAATTTCGCTAGACTCTGGAAATATTCCATCTGACTGGAAAGTAGCAAATATAACCCCTCTATTCAAGAAGAGGGGGAGGCAGAAAACAGGCAACTATATGTTAGTTAGCTTGACATCTGTTCTGGGGAAGGTGTTAGAATCGATCATTAAGGAGGCTTTCGCTGGGCACTTAAGAAAAACTCAAGGTAATCGCGAATAGACAGCATGGTTTTGTGAAAGGGAAATCATCCTGAACTAATTTATTGAAGTTCTTTGAAGGAGTAACATGCAATATGGATAAAGGGGAGCCCTTTGAACGACTGCGCTTGGATTTCCAGAAGGCATTAGACTAGATGTCACATAAAAGGTGATTGTGCAAAGTAGGAGCTCATGTGTAGGGGGTAACATATTAGCTTGGATCGAAGATTAGCCAGTTGCAGCAAACAGAGGGTCTGCATAAATGGGTCATTTTCAGATTAGCAGGATGTGACAAGTGGAGTCCATCAGGGGTCTGTGCAGGGGGCCTCAACTTTTTACAATTTATATTAATGACTTAGATGAGGGAAGCGATGGCATGGTAGCTAAATTTGCAGGTGGCACAAAGATAGATAGGAAAGTATGTTGTGAAGTGGACATAAGGAGGTTGCAGACCGATAAAGATAGGTTGCATGAGTGGGAAAACAATCTCACAGATGGAGTATAATGTGGGAAAATGTGAAGTTGTTCACTTTGGTAGGACGCTGCAAAATTCCGAGGTGCTTAGGGATCTAGGTGTTCTAATGCATGAGTCACAAACAGTTAGTAGGTAGGTACAACAAGTAACAAAGAAGGCTAATGGAATGCTATCCTTCATTACAAGAGGAATTGAAAATAAAAGTCAGCATGTGATGCTTCAGTTATACAGGGCATTGGCGAGACCACATCTCGAATAATGTCTAGAGTTTTGGTCTCCTTATTTAAGGGAGGATGTGAATACTTTAGAGGCGGTTCAGAGGTAGTTTACTAGAGTGATAATAGGAATGAGCGGGATGTCTTATGAGGAAAGGTTGGACAGACAGGCTTGTTTTCACTGGAGTTTAGAAGAGTGAGGGGAGACTTGATTGAGGTTTACAAGAATCTGAAAGGTCTTGACAAGGTGGATGTGGAAAGGATGTTTCCTCTTGTGGGTGAGTCGAGAACTTGGGGGCACTGTTTTGAAATTATGGGTCGCCCCTTCAGGACAGAGATGAGCAAAACATTTTTCTCTCAGAGGTTTGTGTGACTTTGGAACTCTCTGCCACAGAAGGTGGTGGAGATGGGGTCATGAAATATTTTAAAAGTGGAGGTAGAAAGATTCTTGTTAGTCAAGAGAACGAAAGGTTATCAGGGTAAGATGGGAGTTAGAATTCAAAACACAACCAGATCAGCCATGTTATTATTGAATTTCAGAGCAGGCTCGAGGGGCCGAATGGCCTACTTCTGCTCCTCATTCGTATGTGTGTACGTTTGCACTCAACTTACAGGTGAGGGGCTTTTGACTTATTTCTGCTATTGTAAAGTTAGTGGAGGTGCTGTGAATGGTTTTCTGGAGGTTGTGTTGTGAGCTGCTGCAGATATTCAGGGACGATAGAGGATTGGTTGACCCAACTCTGGTCAAGGTATGGGGACTGCAGTTACAGTGTCTCTGGGTCTGAAACATGAACAACAAATGGAGCAGAGGCTGCAGAGAGGGGAAGCACAGTAAAGAGGGAGGAGGAGGGGGCTCTGCCCTCCCCTCCCTGGGTTTTCCAAGCGCAAAGAGAGCAGTGGTCCCAATACCGAACATAGAACATAGAACATAGAACATAGAACAGTACAGCACAGTACAGGCCCTTCAGCCCACAATGTTGTGCCGAAACTTTAACCTACTCCAAGATCAAACTAACTACCTACCCTTCATTCTACTATCATCCATGTACCTATCCAAGAGTCGCTTAAATGCCCCTAACGTATCTGCTTCTACTACCACCGCTGGCAGCACATTCCACGCACCCACCACTCTCTGTGTAAAGAACCTACCTCTGACATCTCCCTGAAACCTTCCTCCAATCATCTTAAGATTATGCCCCCTGGTGATAGCCCTTTCCACCCTGGGAAAAAGTCTCTGACGATCCACTCGATCTATGCCTCTCATCATCTCTTTCAAGTCACCTCTCATCCTTCCTCGCTCCAATGAGAAAAGCCCTAGCTCCCTCAATCTTTCTTCGTAGGACATGCCCTCCAGTCCAGGCAGCATCCTGGTAAATCTCCTCTGCACACTCTCTAAAGCTTCCACATCCTTCCTATAATGAGGCGACCAGAACTGAACACAATATTCCAAGTGTGGTTGAACCTTACAGAGCTGCAGCATAACCTCGCGGCTCTTGAACGCAATCCCCCTGTTAATGAAAGCCAACACACCATACGCCTTCTTAACAACCCTATCAACTTGGGTGGCAACTTTGAGCGATCTATGGACATGGACCCCAAGATCCCTCTGTTCCTCCACACTACCAAGAATCCTGTCTTTAAGCCTGTATTCCGCATTCAAATTCGACCTTCCAAAGTGAATCACTTCACACTTTTCCAGGTTGAACTCCATCTGCCACTTCGTAGCCCAGCTGAGGAACACCACTGTATACTGCCATCGAGTCTGAACAACAACTTTTCACCACTTCTCTCTGTTGACTCTTCATTAGCCAATGTTATATTGACACTGGACTAGTAACCCTGCAAACAGGGTTAAGGAAAATCCCAAAGCCTTTTATTCATATATAAGGAGAAAGAGGGTAACTAGAGAAAGGATTGGCCCACTAAAGGACAAAGGAGGAATGTTATGCTTGGACTCAGAGAAAATGGGTGAGATTCTAAACGAGTACTTTGCATCGGTATTCACCGAGGAGAGGGACATGACGGATGTTGAGGTTCGGAACAGATATTTGATTACTCTAGGTCAAGTCGGCATAAGGAGGGAGGAAGTGTTGGGTATTCTAAAGGGCATTAAGGTGGACAAGTCCCCAGGTCCGGATGGGATCTATCCCAGGTTACTGAGGGAAGCAAGAGAGGAAATAGCTGGGGCCTTAACAGATATCTTTGCAGCATCCTTAAACACGGGTGAGGTCCCGGAGGACTGGAGAATTGCTAATGTTGTCCCCTTGTTTAAGAAGGGTAGCAGGGATAATCCAGGTAATTATAGACCGGTGAGCCTGACGTCAGTGGTAGGGAAGCTGCTGGAGAAGATACTGAGGGATAGGATCTATTCCCATTTGGAAGAAAATGGGCTCATCAGTGATAGGCAACATGGTTTTGTGCAGGGAAGGTCATGTCTTACCAACTTAATAGAATTCTTTGAGGAAGTGACAAAGTTGATTGATGAGGGAAGGGCTGTCGATGTCATATACATGGACTTCAGTAAGGCGTTTGATAAGGTTCCCCATGGCAGGCTGATGGAGAAAGTGAAGGCGCTTGGGGTCCAAGGTGTACTAGCTAGATGGATAAAGAACTGGCTGGGCAACAGGAGACAGAGAGTAGCAGTAGAAGGGAGTTTCTCAAAATGGAGACGTGTGACCAGTGGTGTTCCACAGGGATCCGTGCTGGGACCACTGTTGTTTGTGATATACATTAATGATTTGGAGGAAAGTATAGGTGGACTGATTAGCAAATTTGCAGACGACACTAAGATTGGTGGAGTAGCAGATAGTGAAGGGGACTGTCAGAGAATACAGCAGAATATAGATAGATTAGAGAGTTGGGCAGAGAAATGGCAGATGGAGTTCAATCAGGGCAAATGCGAGGTGATGCATTTTGGAAGATCCAATTCAAGAGTGAACTATACAGTAAATGGAAAAATCCTGGGGAAAATTGATGTCCAGAGAGATTTGGGTGTTCAGGTCCACTGTTCCCTGAAGGTGGCAACGCAGGTAAATAGAGTGGTCAAGAAGGCATACGGCATGCTTTCCTTCATCGGACGGGGCATTGAGTACAAGAGTTGGCAGGTCATGTTACAGTTGTATAGGACTTTGGTTCGGCCACATTTGGAATACTGCGTACAGTTCTGGTCGCCACATTATCAAAAGGATGTGGATGCTTTGGAGAGGGTGCAGAGGAGGTTCACCAGGATGTTGCCTGGTATGGAGGGCGCTAGCTATGAAGAGAGGTTGAATAGATTAGGATTATTTTCATTAGAAAGACGGAGGTTGAGGGGGGACCTGATTGAGGTGTACAAAATCATGAGAGGTATAGACAGGGTGGATAGCAAGAGGCTTTTTCCCAGAGTGGGGGTTTCAATTACTAGAGGACACGAGTTCAAAGTGAAAGGGGAAATGTTTAGGGGGGATATGCGTGGAAAGTTCTTTGCGCAGAGGGTGGTGGGCACCTGGAACGCATTGCCAGCGGAGGTGGTAGATGCGGGCACGATGGAGTCTTTTAAGATGTATCTAGACAGATACATGAATGGGCAGGAAGAAAAGAGATACAGAACCTTAGAAAATAGGCGACATGTTTAGAGAGGTGATCTGGATCGGCGCAGGCTTGGAGGGCCGAAGGGCCTGTTCCTGTGCTGTAATTATCTTTGTTCTTTGTTCTTCTTTGTTCTAACCAGAGACCCAGGGTATTCCTCTGGGGACATGGGTTCGAATCCCACCACAGCAGAAGGTGGAATTTGAAAGTAATAAAAAAAAAATCTGGAATTAAAACTAGTCTAAAGATGGCCATGAAACCATTGTCGATTGTTGTAAAAACCCATCTGGTTCACTAATGTCCTTTAGGGAAGGAAATCTGATGTCCTTACCTGGTCTGGCCTATATGTGACTCCAGACCCACAGCAATGTGTTTACCTCTAACATGCCCTCTGAAATGGTCTAGCAAGCCACTCAGTTGTAACTAACCGCTACAAAGTCTATAAAAAGGAATGAAACTGGGCGGACTACCCGGCATGGACCTAGGCACCGGAAACGACAACGGCAAACCCAGCCCTGTCGACCCTGCAAAGTCCTCCTTACTAACATCTGTGAAATTGTGCCAAAGTTGGGAGAGCTGCCCACAGACTAGTCAAGCAACAGCCTGACATAGTCATACTCACGGAATCATACCTTACAGACAATGTCCCGGGTACGTCCTGTCCCACCGGCAGGACAGACGCAGCAGAGGTGGTGGCGCAGTGGTATACAGTAGGGAGGGAGTTGCCCTGGGAGTCCTCAACATCGACTCCGGACCTCATGAAATCTCATGGGATCAGGTCAAATATGGGCAAGGTAACCTCCTACTGATTACCACCTACTGCTCTCCCTCAGCTGATGACTCAGTACTCCCCCATGTTGAACAGCACTTGGAGGGAGCACTGAGGGTGGCAGGGGCACAACATGTACTCTGAGTGGGGGAATTCAATGTCCATCACCATGAGTGGCTCGGTAGCACCACTACTGATCGAGCTGGCCGAGTCCTAAAGGACATGGCTGCTAGACTGGGTCTGCGGCAGGTGGTGGGGGAACCAACACGAGGGAACAACATACTCGACCTCGTCCTCACCAATCTGCCTGCCACAGATGCATCTGTCCATGACAGTATTGGTAGGAGTGACCACCGCACAGTCCTTGTGGAGATGAAGTCCCGCCTTCACATTGAGGATACCGTCAATCGTGTTGTGTGGCACTATCACCGTGCTGAATGGGATAGATTTCGAACGGATCTAGCAATGCAAAACTGGGCATCCATGAGGCGCTGTGGGCCATCAGCAGCAGCAGAATTGTACTCAACCACAATCTGTAACCTCATGGCCCGGCATATCCCCCACTCTACCATTACCATCAAGCCAGGAGACCAACCCTGGTTCAATGAAGAGTGCAGGAGGGCATGCCAGGAGCAGCACCAAGCATATCTCAAAATGAGGTGTCAAGCTAGTGAAGCTACAACCCAGGACTACTTGCATGCCAAACTGAGTAAGCAGCATGCGATAGACAGAGCTAAGAGCTCCAGGACATCACTGCCGGAGTTCCTCAGGGTAATGTCCTATGCCCAACCATCTTCAGCTGCTTCATCAATGAGCTTCAATCATAAGGTCAGAAGTCGGGATGTTTGCTGATGATTGCACAATGTTCAGCACCATTTGCGACTCCTCAGATACTGAAGCAGTCCGTGCAGAAATGCAGCAAGACCTGGACAATATCCAGGCTTGGGCTGATAAGTGGCAAGTCACATTCGTGCCACACAAGTGCCAGGCAATGACCAACTCCAACAAGAGATAATCTAACCATCTCCCCTTGATATTCAATGGCATTACCATCGCTGAATGCCCCACTATCAACATCCTAGGGGCTACCATTGACCAGAAACTGAACTGGAGTAGCCAGTAGCAGAGAGTAGTAAGGGCGTGGAACGCCCTGCCTGCAACAGTCGTAGAATCGCCAACTTTAAGGGCATTTAAGTGGTCATTGGATAGACATATGGATGAAAATGGAATAGTGTAGGTCAGATGGTTTCACAGGTCGGCGCAACATCGAGGGCCGAAGGGCCTGTACTGCGCTGTAATGTTCTAATGTTCTAATGTTCTAATATAAATACCGTGGCTACAAGAGCAGGTCAGAGGCTAGGAATCCTGAGGCGAGTAACTCACCTCCTGACTCCCCAAAGCCTGTCCACAATCTACAAGGCACAAGTCAGGAGTGTGATGGAATACTCTTCACTTGCCTGGATGGGTGCAGCTCCAACAACACTCAAGAAGCTTAACACCATCCAGGACAAAGCAGCCCGCTTGATTGGCACCCCATCTACAAACATTCAGTCCCTCCACCACTGACGCACAGTGGCAGCAATGTGTACCATCTACAAGATGCACTGCAGCAATGCACCAAGGCTCCTTAGACAGCACCTTCCAAACCCGCGACCTCTACGAACTAGAAGGACAAGGGCAGCAAATACATGGAAACACCACCACCTGCAAGTTTCCCTCCAAGTCACACATCATGCTGATTTGGAACTATATCGCCATTCCTTCACTGTCACTGGGTCAAAATCCTAACAGCACTGTTGGTTTACCTACCCCACATGGTCTGCAGCGGTTGAAGAAGGCAGCTCACCACCACCTTCTCAAGGACAATTAGGGATGGGTAATAAATGCTGGCCTGGCCAGCGACGCCCACATCCCGTGAATGAATTAAAAAAAACACTGTCATTGCCCCTTTAATCCATAGGGTTCAGTTTCGTTAAGCTGTCTATTGAATGACACTTGATCAAACACAGTTGAAATTCCATATAAATCTAACTTCAATCACACCACCCTCATCAAACCTCTCCATTGTTTCATCAAAGACCTCCATAAAGTTTACCTCACCATCACCTATCTCCACTTCTCCACTGTTGTTAAATTATCAGACTGATTATCCGACATCCAGTACTGGATGAGCAGAAATGTCCTCCAATTAAATATTGGGAAGACTGAAGCCATTGTTTTGACTCCCCACTCCAACTCTGTTCCCTTGCTATTGAT
This sequence comes from Heterodontus francisci, assembly GCF_036365525.1. Lineage (NCBI taxonomy): Eukaryota > Metazoa > Chordata > Chondrichthyes > Heterodontiformes > Heterodontidae > Heterodontus > Heterodontus francisci. The sequence goes on from NW_027142345.1 coordinate 3,445,643, forward strand.
TCCATCCCTCTCCCTGGTAACAGTCTGAGATTCAAACAGTCTGTTTGCAACCTTGGTGTCACATTTGACCACAAAATGAGATTTAACCTCATTTTCAGGATATCATTACAACCGTCTATTTCCACCTCGGTAACATCGCTAACTTCATCCCTGTCTCAGTCCATCTGCTGCTGAAACTGCACAGCGCCCCATACCGGGCAGGGCTCTAGTACAGTCAGCACAGTGCCCCATGCTGGACAAGACTCGAGTGTGGTCATCACTGTAACCCATGCTGGGCAGGAGTCAAGTGTGGTCAACACAGTGCCCAATGCTGGGAAGGGATCGAATGTGGCCAGCACAGTGCCCCATGCTGGACAGTGCACTCGTGTGATCAGCACAGTGCCCCATGCTGGGCAGGGCTCTAGTGTGGTTAGCATAGTGTCCCATGCTGGGAAGAGATCTAATGTGGTCAGCACCGTGCCCCATGCTGGACAAGACCCTAGTGTGATCAGCACTGTAACGCATTCAGGGCAGCGCTATCTGGTGGTCAGCACTGTGCCCCATGCTGGGAAGGGATCTAATGTGGTCAGCACAGTGCCGCATGCTGGGAAGGGATCTAATGTGGTCAGCACAGTGCCCCATGCTGGGAAGGGATCTAATGTGGTCAGCACAGTTCCGCATGCTGGGAAGGGATCTAATGTGGTCAGCACAGTGCCCCATGCTGGGAAGGGATCTAGTGCAATCAGCACAGTGCACCATGCTGGACAGTGTGGTCAGCACTGTACCCCATTCAGGGCAGGGCTCTAGTGTGGTCAGCACAGTGCACCATGCTGGGCAGGGTTCTAGTGTGGTTAGCACAGTGCTCCACGTTCGGCAGGTCTCCAGTGCAATCAGCACAGTGCTCCATGTTCGGCAGGTCTCCAGTGTAATCAGCACAGTGCTCCATGTTCGGCAGGTCTCCAGTGTAATCAGCACAGTGCTCCATGTTCGGCAGGTCTCCAGTGTAATCAGCACAGTGCTCCATGTTCGGCAGGTCTCCAGTGTAATCAGCACAGTGCACCATGCTGGACAGGGTTCTAGTGTGGTCAGCACAGTGCTCCATGTTCGGCAGGTCTCCAGTGTAATCAGCACAGTGCTCCATGTTCGGCAGGTCTCCAGTGTAATCAGCACAGTGCCCCATGCTAGGTAGGGCTCCAGTGTGGTCAGCACTTGCCTCCTCGTGCTGGGCAGGACTCCAGTGTGGTCAGCACAGTGCCCCATGCTTTACAGTGCTCCAGAGAGGTCAGCACAGCGCCCCATGCTAGGAAGGGATCAAATGTAGTCAGCACAGTGCCCCATGCTGGAAAGACGCTAGTGTGGTCTGCACAGTGCCACATGCTGGAAATACTCTAGTGTGGTCAGCACAGAGCCCCATGCTGGGCAGGGTTCTAGTGTGGTCAGCACAGTGCCCCATGCTTTACAGTGCTCTAGAGCGGTCAGCACAGTGCCCCATACTGGACAGGGATCTAGTGTGGTCAGCACAGTGCCTCATACTGGACAGGGATCTAGTGTGGTCAGCACAGTGCCCCATGCTGGAAAGACGCTAGTGTGGTCAGCACAGTTCCCCATGCTGGAAGGATTCTATTGTGGTCAGCACAGTGCCCCATACTGCACAGGGATCTAGTGTGGTCAGCACAGTGCCTCATACTGGACAGGGGACTAGTGTGGTCAGCACAGTGCCCCATACTGGACAGGGATCTAGTGTGGTCAGCACAGTGCCTCATACTGGACAGGGATCTAGTGTGGTCAGCACAGTGCCCCATACTGGACAGGGATCTAGTGTGGTCAGCACAGTGCCTCATACTGGACAGGGATCTAGTGTGGTCAGCACAGTGCCCCATATTGGACAGTGCTCTAGTGTGGTCAGCACAGTGCCCCATACTGGACAGGGATCTAGTGTGGTCAGCACAGTGCCTCATACTGGACAGGGATCTAGTGTGGTCAGCACAGTGCCCCATATTGGACAGGGATATAGTGTGGTCAGCACAGTGCCCCATATTGGACAGGGATATAGTGAGGTCAGCACAGTGCCTCATGCTGCACAGGACTGTAGTGTGATCAGCACAGTGCCTCATGCTGGACAGGACTTTAGTGTGATCAGCACAGTGCCCCATGCTGGACAGGGCTCCAGTGTGATCAGCACAGTGCCTCATGCTGCACAGGACTGTAGTGTGATCAGCACAGTGCCCCATGCTGGACAGGACTGTTGTGTGATCAGCACAGTGCCCCATGCTGGACAGGACTGTAGTGTGGTCAGCACAGAGCCCCATGCTGGACAGGACTGTAGTGTGATCAGCACAGTGCCCCATGCTGGACAGGACTGTAGTGTGATCAGCACAGTGCCCCATGCTGGACAGGGCTCTAGTGTGGTCAGCACAGTGCCTCATGCTGGATAGGACTGTAGTGTGATCAGCACAGTGCCCCATGCTGGACAGGACTGTTGTGTGATCAGCACAGTGCCCCATGCTGGACAGGACTGTAGTGTGGTCAGCACAGAGCCCCATGCTGGACAGGACTGTAGTGTGATCAGCACAGTGCCCCATGCTGGACAGGACTGTAGTGTGATCAGCACAGTGCCCCATGCTGGACAGGACTGTAGTGTGATGAGCACAGTGCCCCATGCTGGACAGGGCTCTAGTGTGATCAGCACAGTGCCCCATGCTGGACAGGGGTCTAGTGTGATCAGCACAGTGCCTCATGCTGGACAGGACTGTAGTGTGATCAGCACAGTGCCTCATGCTGGACAGGACTGTTGTGTGATCAGCACAGTGCCTCATGCTGCACAGGACTGTTGTGTGATCAGCACAGTGCCTCATGCTGCACAGGACTGTTGTGTGATCAGCACAGTGCCCTATGCTGGACAGGGCTCCTGTGTGGTCAGCACAGTGCCTCATGCTGCAGAGGACTGTAGTGTGATCAGCACAGTGCCTCATGCTGGACAGGACTGTTGTGTGATCAGCACAGTGCCTCATGCTGCACAGGACTGTTGTGTGATCAGCACAGTGCCCCATGCTGGACAGGACTGTAGTGTGATGAGCACAGTGCCCCATGCTGGACAGGACTGTAGTGTGATGAGCACAGTGCCTCATGCTGCAAAGGGCTCTAGTGTGATCAGCACAGTGCCTCATGCTGGACAGGACTGTTGTGTGATCAGCACAGTGCCTCATGCTGGACAGGACTGTAGTGTGATCAGCACATTGCCCCATGCTGGACAGGACTGTAGTGTGATCAGCACAGAGCCCCATGCTGGACAGGACTGTAGTGTGATCAGCACAGTGCCCATGCTGGACAGGACTGTAGTGTGATCAGCACATTGCCCCATGCTGGACAGGACTGTAGTGTGATCAGCACAGTGCCTCATGCTGGACAGGACTGTAGTGTGATCAGCACATTGCCCCATGCTGGACAGGACTGTAGTGTGATCAGCACAAAGCCCCATGCTGGACAGGACTGTAGTGTGATCAGCACAGTGCCTCATGCTGGACAGGACTGTAGTGTGATCAGCACAGTGCCTCATGCTGGACAGGACTGTAGTGTGATGAGCACAGTGCCTCATGCTGGACAGGGCTGTAGTGTGATGAGCACAGTGCCTCATGCTGGACTGGACTGTAGTGTGATCAGCACAGTGCCTCATGCTGGACTGGACTGTCGTGTGATCAGCACGGTGCCCCATGCTGGACAGGACTGTAGTGTGATGAGCACAGTGACCCATGCTGGACTGGACTGTAGTGTGATCAGCACAGTGCCTCATGCTGGACTGGACTGTCGTGTGATCAGCACGGTGCCCCATGCTGGACAGGGCTCCTGTGTGGTCAGCACAGTGCCTCATGCTGCACAGGACTGTAGTGTGCTCAGCACAGTGCCCCATGCTGGACAGGACTGTAGTGTGATCAGCACAGTGCCTCATGCTGGACAGGACTGTCGTGTGATCAGCACAGTGCCCCATGCTGGACAGGACTGTAGTGTGATCAGCACAGAGCCCCATGCTGGACAGGACTGTAGTGTGATCAGCACAGTGCCCCATGCTGGACTGGACTGTAGTGTGATCAGGACAGTGCCCCATGCTGGACAGGACTGTCGTGTGATCAGCACAGTGCCTCATGTTGGACAGGACTGTCGTGTGATCAGCACAGAGCCCCATGCTGGACAGGGCTCCTGTGTGGTCAGCACAGTGCCCTATGTTGGACAGGACTGTAGTGTGATCAGCACAGTGCCTCATGCTGCACAGAACTGTAGTGTGCTCAGCACAGTGCCCCATGCTGGACAGAGCTCCAGTGTGGTCAGCACAGTGCCCCATGCTGTACAGGACTGCAGTGTGGTCAGCACAGAGCTTCATGCTGGACAGGACTGTACTGTTTTCAGAACAGTGCCCCATGCTGGACAGGACTGTTGTGTGATCAGCACAGTGCCTCATGCTGGACAGGACTGTAGTGTCATCAGCACTGTGCCTCATGCTGGACAGGACTGTTGTGTGATCAGCACAGTGCCCCATGCTGGACAGGACTGTCGTGTGATCAGCACAGTGCCCCATGCTGGACAGGGATCTTGTATGTTCAGCACAGTGCCCCATGTTGAATAGAGATCTAGTGTGGTCAGCACAGTGCCACATGTCGGACAGGGATTTGTGTGGTCAGCACATTGCCCCATATTGGACAGGGATCTAGTGTGTTCAGCACAATGCCCCATGTTGGACAGGGATCTAGTGTGTTCAGCACAGTGCCCCATATTGGACAGGGATCTAGTGTGTTCAGCACAATGCCCCATGCTGGACAGGGATCTAGTGTGTTCAGCACAGTGCCCCATGTTGGACAGGGATCTAGTGTGTTCAGCACAGTGCCCCATGTTGGACAGGGATCTAGTGTGTTCAGCACAATGCCCCATGCTGGACAGGCAGCTAGTGTGTGAAGCACAATGCCCCATGTTGGACAGGGATCTAGTGTGTTCAGCACAATGCACCATGTTGGAAAGGGATCTAGTGTGTTAAGCACAATGCCCCATGTTGGACAGGGATCTAGTGTGTTCAGCACAGTGCCCCATATTGGACAGGGATCTAGTGTGTTCAGCACAATGCCCCATGCTGGACAGGGATCTAGTGTGTTCAGCACAGTGCCCCATGTTGGACAGGGATCTAGTGTGTTCAGCACAATGCCCCAGGTTGGACAGGGATCTAGTGTGTTCAGCACAGTGCCCCATGTTGGACAGGGATCTAGTGTGTTCAGCACAGTGCCCCATGTTGGACAGGGATCTAGTGTGTTCAGCACAATGCCCCAGGTTGGACAGGGATCCAGTGTGTTAAGCACAATGCCCCATGTTGGACAGGGATCTAGTGTGTTCAGCACAATGCACCATGTTGGAAAGGGATCTAGTGTGTTAAGCACAATGCCCCATGTTGGACAGGGATCTAGTGTGTTCAGCTCAATGCACCATGTTGGAAAGGGATCTAGTGTGTTCAGCACTATGCCCCATTTTGGACAGGGCGCTCGAGTGGTCAGCACATTGCCCCATGCTGGACAGGACTGTAGCGTGATCAGCACAGTTCCCCATGCTGTGCATGACTGTCGTGTGATCAGAACAGTGCACCATGTTGGAAAGGGATCTAGTTTGTTCAGCACTTTGCCCCATTTTGGACAGGGCGCTCGAGTGGTCAGAACAGAGCCCCATGCTGTACAGGACTGTAGTGTGATCAGCACATTGCTTCATGCTGGACAGGACTGTAGTGTGATCATAACAGTGCCCCATGCTGCACAGGGCTCTAGTGTGGTCAGCACAGTGCCTCATGCTGCACAGGACTGTAGTGTGATCAGCACAGTGCCCCATGCTGGACAGGGCTTTAGTGTGGTCAGCACAGTGCCCTATGTTGGACAGAACTGTAGTGTGATCAGCACTGTGCCTCATGCTGGACATTCGTCTAGAGTGGTCGGCAGAGTGCCCCATGCAGGGCAGGACTGTAGTGTGATCAGCACAGTGCCTCATCCTGGTCAGGACTCTGGTGTGGTCAGCACATTTTCCATGTTGTACATGACTGTAGTGTGATCAGCACAGTGCCCCTGCTGGGCATGTCGCTAGTGTGGTCAGCACAGTGCTCCATTTTGGGCAGGTCACGAGTGTGATCAGCAGATTGACCCATGCTAGGTAGGGCTCCAGTGTGGTCAGCACAGTGCCCCATGCTTCACAGTGCTCTGGAGAGGTCAGCACAGCGCCCCATGCTGGGAAGGGATCAAATGTAGTCAGCACAGTGCCCCATGCTTTACAGTGCTCTAGAGTGGTCAGCACAGCGCCCCATGCTGGGAAGGGATCAAATCTGGTCAGCGCCGTGCCCCATGTTGGAAAGACGCTCGTGTGGTCAGCACAGTGCCCCATGCTGGAAATATTCTAGTGTGGTCAGCACAGAGCCCCATGCTGGGCAGGGTTATAGTGTGGTCAGCACAGTGCCCCATGCTGGGCAGGGTTCTAGTGTGGTCCGCACAGTGCCCCATGCTGGGCAGGGTTCTAGTCTGGTCAGCACAGTGCCCCATGCTTTACAGTGCTCTACAGTGGTCAGCACAGTGCCCCATGCTGGAAAGACGCTAGTGTGGTCAGCACAGTGCCTCATGCTGGAAGGATTCTAGTGTGGTCAGCACAGTGCCCCATGCATGGCAGGGTTCTAGTGTGGTCAGCACATTGCCCCATGCTGGGCAGTGTTCCAGTGTGGTCAGCACAGTGCCTCATGCTGGACAGGACTGTAGTGTGATCAGCACTGTGCCTCATCCTGGACAGGACTCAAGAGTGTTCAGCACAGTGCCCCATGCTCGGCAGGACTGTAGTGTGATCAGCACAGTGCCTCAAGCTGGACAGGACTCTAGTGTGGTCAGCACAGTGCCCCATGCTGTACAGGCCTGTAGTGTGATCAGCACAGTGCCTCATGCTGTAAAGGACTGTGGTGTGATCAGCACAGTGCCCCATGCTGGGCAGGTTTCTAGTGTGGTCAGCACAGTGCTCCATGTTGCGCAGGTCACTAGTGTGCTCAGCACATTGCCCCATGCTAGGTAGGGCTCCAGTGTGGTCAGCACTTGCCTCCTCGTGCTGGGCAGGACTCCAGTTGATCAGCACAGTGCCCCATGCTTTACAGTGCGCCAGAGAGGTCAGCACAGCGCCCCATGCTGGGAAGGGATCAAATGTGGTCAGCACCGTGCCCCATGCTGGAAAGACACTAGTGTGGTCAGCACAGTGCCCCATGCTGGAAAGACGCTAGTGTGGTCAGCACAGTGCCCCATGCTGGAACGATTCTAGTGTGGTCAGCACAGAGCCCCATGCTGGAACGATTCTAGTGTGGTCAGCACAGAGCCCCATGCTGGTCAAGGTTATCGTGTGGTCAGCACAGTGCCCCGTATTGGACAGGGATCTAGTGTGTTCAGCACAATGCCCCAGGTTGGACATGGGTTCTAGTGTGCTCAGCACAATGCCCCATGCTGGACTGGGCACTAGCGTGATCTGCACAGTGCCCCATGCTGGGCTGGTCGTTCGTGAGGTCAGCACAGTGCCCTATGCTGGACAGGACTGTCGTGTGATCAGCACAGTGCCCCATGCTGGACAGGACTGGAGTGACATCAGCACAGTGCCCTCTGCTGGACAGGGCTCGAGTGTGGTCAGCACAGTGCCCCATGCTGGGCAGGACTGTCGTGTGATCAGCACAGTGCCCTATGCTGGACAGGACTGTCGTGTGATCAGCACAGTGCCCCATGCTGGACAGGACTGGAGTGACATCAGCACAGTGCCCTCTGCTGGGCAGGGCTCGAGTGTGGTCAGCACAGTGCCCTATGCTGGACAGGGATCTAGTGAGGTCAGCACAGTGCCCTATGCTGAACAGGACTGTCGTGTGATCAGCACAGTGCCCTATGCTGGACAGGGATCTAGTGTGGTCAGCACATTGCCCCATGCTGGACAGGACTGTCGTGTGATCAGCACAGTGCCCTCTGCTGGACAGGACTGTAGTGTGATCAGCACAGTGCCCTCTGCTGGACAGGACTGTAGTGTGATCAGCACAGTGCCCCATGCTGGACAGGACTGTAGTGTGATCAGCACAGTGCCCTCTGCTGGACAGGACTGTAGTGTGATCAGCACAGTGCCCTCTGCTGGACAGGACTGTAGTGTGATCAGCACAGTGCCCTCTGCTGGACAGGACTGTAGTGTGATCAGCACAGTGCCCTCTGCTGGACAGGACTGTAGTGTGATCAGCACAGTGCCCCATGCTGGACAGGACTGTAGTGTGATCAGCACAGTGCCCTCTGCTGGACAGGACTGTAGTGTGATCAGCACAGTGCCCCATGCTGGACAGGACTGTCGTGTGATCAGCACAGTGCCCCATGCTGGACAGGACTGTAGTGTGATCAGCACAGTGCCCTCTGCTGGACAGGACTGTAGTGTGATCAGCACAGTGCCCTCTGCTGGACAGGACTGTAGTGTGATCAGCACAGTGCCCTCTGCTGGACAGGACTGTAGTGTGATCAGCACAGTGCCCTCTGCTGGACAGGACTGTAGTGTGATCAGCACAGTGCCCCATGCTGGACAGGACTGTCGTGTGATCAGCACAGTGCCCTCTGCTGGACAGGACTGTCGTGTGATCAGCACAGTGCCCTCTGCTGGACAGGACTGTAGTGTGATCAGCACAGTGCCCTCTGCTGGACAGGACTGTAGTGTGATCAGCACAGTGCCCTCTGCTGGACAGGACTGTAGTGTGATCAGCACAGTGCCCTCTGCTGGACAGGACTGTAGTGTGATCAGCACAGTGCCCTCTGCTGGACAGGACTGTAGTGTGATCAGCACAGTGCCCTCTGCTGGACAGGACTGTAGTGTGATCAGCACAGTGCCCTCTGCTGGACAGGGCTCTAGTGTGGTCAGCACAGTGCCCCATGCTAGCCAGGGCTCTAGTGTGGTTAGCAATGTGCCCGATGCTGGACAGGACTGTAGTGTGATCAGCACAGTGCCCCATGCTGTACAGGGCTCTAGTGTGGTCAGCACAGTGCCCCATGCTGGACAGGGCTCTAGTGTTGTCAGCACAGTGCCTCATGCTGCACAGGGCTCTAGTGTTGTCAGCACAGTGCCCCATGCTGGACAGGGCTCTAGTGTGGTCAGCACAGTGCCCCATGCTGGACAGGGCTCTAGTGTGGTCAGCACAGTGCCCCATGCTGTACAGGGCTCTAGTGTGGTCAGCACAGTGCCCCATGCTGGGCTGGGCGTTAGTGAGGTCAGCCCAGTGCCCCATGCTGGGCTGTGTTCTAGTGTGGTCAGCATGGTGCCCGATGCTGGGTAGGGTTCGTGTGTGGTCAGCACGGTGCTCCATGCTGGGCAGGGTTCTAGTGTGGTCAGCATGGTGCCCTATGCTGGGTAGTGTTCCAGTGTGGTCAGCATGGTGCCCCATGCTGGGCAGGGTTCCAGTGTGGTCAGCACTGTGCCCGATGTTGTGCACGTCTGTAGTGTGGTCAGCATAGTTACCCATGTTGGACAGGGCTCTCGTGTGGCCATGACATTCCTCCATTTTGGGCAGGGCTCTAATATGGTCAGCACTGTGACCCATGACGGGCAGGGCTTTGGTGTGCTTAACACTGTGCCTCATTCTGGACAGGGCTCTAGTGTGGTCATTACATGTCCCATGTTGTGCCAGTCTCTCGCCCAGGCTAATTGACCATGTGCTGTTAGTGTGAGGAGGGGTTTGAATTGACATCAATCAACCATTCCGACATCTTTGCCAGACGTCTTTGTAGCTTCGTCTGTGCACGTCTACTGACCGCCTGTGTTAGTCACGCTCAGCTGAACATACATTCAGCAGCACAAGTGTTATGTAAAAGGACCAGACATCCAACTTACAGGTGTGGGTGTTTTGACTTACTTCTGCTATTGTAAAGTCAGTGGAGGTGCTGTTAATGGCTTTCTGGAGGTTATGTTGTGAGTTGCTACAGACATTCAGGGTTGACAGAGGATTTCGTGACCTAACTCTGCATGAGATATGGGGACTGTAATTAGTGCCTCTGGAGATGTGTTTCTCTGGGAATTCCTGGACGTAGGTAGATCTTATAATCCATGTTGAGGAGGGAGACCGGACGCCCGTTCTTAAGCAAGCAGAGATCATCCCTTTTCAGCAACAGGATGACAACCGCCCTGTGCCACGAGAGGGGCACCCCCGAGTCGCCAGGCTTTCCCCCAGGAACTGCACGTTATTGTCCTCAGGACGTATCCCAATGCCCCGAGGAACTCCACGGTGGCCCCGTCCAGCCCCGGCGATTTGCCCATTCAGTGCTGGTGGAGGGCACCGTCCAATTGTGCTAATGTGAGCGGAGTCTCCAATCCTTTGGCGCCCTCCAGTCTGATCTTTGGCAGGTCCTCCTACAAAACTCTACACGTGTCCTCGCTGGACGGGTCCGGAGAGAGCAATGCACTGTTATAGGCTCGGACCAATATTCCCATTCCCTCCGGATCCATCGTCTGCCAGCTGCTCGAAGAGCTGCTTATGCACCCTCTGCCAATTTTCCATTGAGTAGAAGAAGGGTGAGGCGCGGTTCAAATCTTCCAGGATCTGGATCCGTGACCTCACGTACACGCCTCGTGAGCTGCAGGTCCCTCAGCGCGCCCTCTTCTCTTTGTACACCTGCCACAGGATGGGGTCTGTGATGGCCTGACCGAGATGGGACTCCAAGTCAAGCACCTCCCTCTCTAGAAGCTCGATCTCGGCTTCCCGCCTCTTGGTCGACACCTTCGTGTTCTCCTGACAGAAGACGCGGATGTGAGTCTTGACCACATCCCACCATAGCCTCAAGTAGAGGAAGCCTCCCTGCTTCCTTCTCCAGTCAGCCCAGAATCGACGGAATGAGTCACGGAATCACTCGTCCTCCAGCAGCCATTTGTTAAAAGTGCCATTACAGGGACCCGTCCCGTGTGCGGAGTGGAGTGAATTCCTCCCACATCAGGTGGTGGTCCGAGCACGGAACCAGCCACTTGGAGGCCACCGAGATGCAGGAGGCGTATGCCTGTAAAATGTAGAGGCGGTCAATTCCGGTACCCTTCTTCTGAGTCCTCCAGACGAAAGCACTGGAGTTGGGATGGAGATTCCACCAGGCGTCCACTAATTTGAGGTAGTTGATCCATCAAGTCACCCTGCTACTCCAGGAGCCAGGTGGCTTCATCTCCCGGAACGGTGTGGGTTTCCTGCATAAAACCCATCACAAATCTCCCCTCCCTGAGGACTGTGAGATTGTGAAAACGGCTGAGAGACACCCTGCTGCTGTTGATGTTGAGGCTGGCTATGGATATCTTCATGTCAAAAATACCACCATCCTGTCACCAATACCTTACTGTGAGGAGAGAGTGGTACTGCTCATCGCCTTGCACTCCCCCAGCAACCTGGAGAGGAACGCATTGAACAGGCATCGCACGACCTTTTTCATGTCTGCACATTTGCAACCCTCCTTGAGGGCAAGACGGACAGACCAGATGATCAGCGCCAGCTACACACACTGGTCAAGGGGCGGCTGAACTTCCCTGCAAGCAGCAAGGAAGTCCCGGAGTTCTACAATGGGGATGAGAGGAGACTCGGTAGGAGGCAGGAGGGAGTGCACCGCCTCACTGGCAATGGATTCAAGGTCGTCCTCCGTGCCCCTCACCGAGACTCCATCCTCCTCCGGGCCGTCACCGCCAGTGGCCGACACACCCACCACACAATGCGGTGTGGACATCCCGGCCACGCCAGCGAGTCTCACCTCCCTCATGATCACATCCCCAGGATCGGTGGTGGAGGAGTCATTCCTATATTCCTCTTGGGAAACTGGGAATATGAGTGCCTGTGGTTGAGGACAGCCTCTCCCCCTCAGTGCCCGGGCTTGTGATCAGCCTCGGGGGAGGCAGTTGTTTCTTGACTCTGGAAATCCAGCCGGAGCGGGACCCGAGGTAGAGAGAGGAGGCCATCTCCCACCCTGCCAGCGCCACAGTACCAGCAGACAGAGCACTGTTAACATTATTCAAATCAACCGCCGGGTCGGATCCATCCTGGATGACAGCAACAGGCGCCAAGAGCGTTGACCCTCACAGATCTCAGCCCCACCCAGGACACCGGACCAAGTGGGAGATGGAATGTTTTCTCCTGGTGGATCCACAGGCTCCCCCATCAGGGGAGGGGCCCTTCACCACTCCCCCGCCCCACCTCGGGTGTTGCGAATGGTACAGAGGCTTCTGTGCCACTCCATTTTATGGGATAGAAAGCTGTGACTTAGGGCTCGAGCCCCAATGGTGCTGGTAGTGCGGGGAGTCCGAGGACCCGCCAGGAGACTGACCCTGTTCCTCTCGGCAATCTGCAGTGGAGGGATGCCTCCTCCTCTTATTCATGGAAGGGTGAGGAGGTTCAGAGACCTCAGTCTCACGAGACATCTGTGTTTATCCCTCCACACCCTCAACAGTGTAGAGGGAGATTTACTCTCGATCTGACCCTCAGGCCCATTTTGTTTTTTTGTCGAGGGCGACTTTATTCGCCAGGACCCCTTTATTTAAATTTTGAATTAAGTTTATTAAAAACAGATAAATAAACCAAAAACTCAAATTAAAATGCCATTCTCGGCATTAAAGATGCATCCCAGCCCCTGCGGTACCCACCGATGGTGGAAGGCCTCAAGTGTGCCAGATTCTGAATAGATCCCGGTTAAAGACAGGAACTTCAGTCCGTGTCATCCACACCCATAGCAGCAGGAGGTGGAAAGAGGGTTTTCAAGGTTTTTACCTGCAGGAACAATCAAAGTACCAGAGCTCACATTTCCTCTGTCCCTGAGTGTCATTACTCATTATCCCCCCTGGAGGAACACCTCTCTCTCTCTCTCACTCACTCCCTCTCTCACTCTCTCCCCCTCTCTCTCTCTGTCTCTCTCTCTCACTCATTCTCTCTTTCACTCTCTCTCTCTCTCTGTCTCCCTTTCTTTCTTTCTCTCTGTCTCCTTCCCAGCAGAAAGCAATTGTTTTTAACACTCCAACATCCACGTTATCAAAACGTTTGTCCTCCCCACTCACACCAATTTAAAATATAACTATACACACATGTTAAACAACCAACTACTTTCAGACAGCATGCAGGACCAGACGTAACTGACCGTAATAGACACTGGCTGAGACAGACAAAGAAATCAAACAGGAAACTGCAAATACAAAAACAGACCCACTTACTCAAACACAAGCTTTTCCTCCTGTTCTCCTCAGACATTGTTTAAGCCTTACTGTGGCTCCGAAAGATTTCCTTTCCTTTTATATCTCAGGGACAGACAGGGTGGATAGCAAGAAGTTTTTTCCCAGAGTGGGGGATTCAATTGCAAGGGGACACGAGTTCAAAGTGAAAGGTGAAAACTTTAGGGGGGATATGCGTGGAAAGTTCTTTACGCAGAGGGTGGTGGGTGCCTGGAACGCATTGCTGGTGGAGGTGGTAGACGCGGGCACGATAGCGTCTTTTAAGATGTATCTAGACAGATACATGAATGGGCAGGAAGTAAAGAGATACAGACCATTAGAAAATAGGCAACAGGTTTAGATAGAGGATTTGGATCGGCGTAGGCTTGGAGGGCCGAAGGGCCTGTTCCTGTGCTGTAATTTTCTTTGTTTTTTGTTCTTTGTTAACGTCACACGTGACTTGGTGGGATTGGGAGTAACAGACTGTTCCATTCGGTGTTGTCACCACATTAACGGGACAGCCTGTCAAGGAGGTTACCTTAACGGGACAGATTGGTGAACGTTCTCCCTCTCCAACATTGTCCCCCTCCGAGGCCTCCTGCTCCGTTTTAGTGCCACCTGTGTGATACTCTGCTTTTTGTGACGGCTGCTACACCCGCCTGGGAGCTGCTTTCCCTCTGGGTTTGCAATCACTGAATGTTAGACCTGTACTGTGCATGCTCTGTCTTCCGGTGGGGTCACTCCTGTAACTCCCTAAGGACACCTCTAGAATCCTCTAACTGCTGGGTCAACTGGACATTATCCTGTGTGACAGTGACAGTATGTTTCTCTGCTAACTCTAACTGCTGCTGAACTGCACAAGCCTGTCCTGCATTAAGTGGCTGTTGTTGTATAGTGACAGTAAAGTACACTAGCTTATTGTGTAACTCATGTAGCTGTGTCTGCTGCTGCTGCTGGGTCTGTTCACTTTGAGCTACCATTTCTCTCACCTGTGACTCGATCACTTCCTCATCGCACTGTGCACGGAGTGATGCTGCACATGGAGTCAGATTTAAAGCCTTTTCACCCTTCTGATGTTTAGCCAAGACATGTGCCTGGATAAACTTCACTATATTTTAAAAGGAACGTGTGCATGCTTCCATCGACAGTGTCCTAACAGGGACTGGATATTGTCCATATTACACTTAGTGCTTAACTCTTCCTCATATGTTTCCCAGAGACCCTTCTTCCCATTGTCGTTTTGTGACATAATGTGTATTTAAAGAGACATCACTGGGTCAGTATAATCGTCTGCCCCTCAAAAGAGTTTATCCCTGCAAGAATTTTCACTGGTCAAACGAATATTGATATGTTTGCAAAACTTTGCTACAACACCCTCGGTTTGCACAGTAGTCAAAGTCCCGGGTTTCAGCACCACTTGTAAGATCTGGGGTTTGATTTAATGCAATTGTCAGACTTAGGTCAATTACAATGACAGTCTATGTTGGGAGATCAGATCTAAAAGGGACTTGCAGCTCAGACTAGCTATAAAACTACATGTGTACGGGGCTGCTTTCACAAGCTTCACAGACTGAATGAAGTTCTGCACAATAAGCAGAACATGGTGATACTGAGCAAAGGGAAGTGGTCAGCAGTTGTGTTCTCAATGGAACACCCGGTCCTCAACCTCCGGTTATCTGTGGAACCTTGTCTCTTCATTGGAGTCTATCTTCTGTCTTCTTCTTGATGATGATGTGCCCTTTTGGGGTCTTACAAGCTCTTAATTTATACACATTTCCCAGCTTGGTTCTGTTCCATATTAGGTAAAAGGCCATTTCTGTTCATTTGATTGGTCAGTCATTAACTAACTACCCTTCCATGATAGTACCTTGAGCCTGGTTTAAGTCATTGTCATTATCGTTCAGTGGGGGGTGGGGGGGGGGAGGGGCCTCCAGATTCCAGCTGCCTTGACTCTATGAATTCCTTTACAAATGGTCATATCTTGACCCAGTGCCAGCCTGCTGTGTCTATTCAACCACCATGACCACTTAATGGCATTGACATGTACATATAGAACTTAATAGAATTCTTTGAGGAAGTGACAAAGTTGATTGATGAGGGAAGGGCTGTAGATGTCATATACATGGACTTCAGTAAGGCTTTTGATAAGGTTCCCCATGGTAAGCTGATGGACAACGTGAAGTCGCATGGGGTCCAGGGTGCACTAGCCAGATGGATAAAGAACTGGCTGGACAACAGGAGACAGAGAGTAGCAGTGGAAGGGAGTTTCTCAAAATGGAGACGTGTGACCAGTGGTGTTCCACAGGGATCCGTGCTGGGACCACTGTTGTTTGTGATATACATTAATGATTTGGAGGAAAGTATAGGTGGACTGATTAGCAAGTTTGCAGACGACACTAAGATTGGTGGAGTCGCAGATAGTGAAGGGGACTGTCAGAGAATGCAGCAGAATATAGATAGATTGGAGATTTGAGCAGATAAACGGCAGATGGAGTTCAATCAGGGCAAATGCGAGGTGATGCATTTTGGAAGATCCAATTCAAGAGTGAACTATACAGTAAATGGAGACGTCCTGGGGAAAATTGATGTACAGAGAGATTTGGGTGTTCAGGTCCATTGTTCCCTGAAGGTGGCAACGCAGGTAAATAGAGTGGTCAAGAAGGCATATGGCATGCTTTCCTTCATCGGATGGGGTATTGAGTACAAGGGTTGGCAGGTCATGTTACAGTTGTATAAGACTTTGGTTTGGCCACATTTGGAATACTGCGTGCAGTTCTGGTCGCCACATTACCAAAAGGATGTAGATGCTTTGGAGAGGGTGCAGAGGAGGTTCACCAGGATGTTGCCTGGTATGGAGCTCGCTAGCTATGAAGAGAGGTTGAGTAGATTAGGATTATTTTCATTCGAAAGATGGAGGTTGAGGGGGGACCTGATTGAGGTGTACAAAATCATGAGAGGTATAGACAGGGTGGATAGCAAGAGGCTTTTTTCCCAGAGTGGGGGATTCAATTACTAGAGGACACGAGTTCAAAGTGAAAGGGGAAAAGTTTAGGGGGGATATGCGTGGAAAGTTCTTTACGCAGAGGGTGGTGGGTGCCTGGAACGCGTTGCCTGCGGAGGTGGTAGACTCGGGCACGATGGCGTCTTTTAAGATGTATCTAGACAGATACATGAATGGGCAGGAAGAAAAGAGATACAGAACCTTAGAAAATAGGCGACATGTTTAGATAGATGATCTGGATCGGCGCAGGCTTGGAGGGACGAAGGGCCTGTTCCTGTGCTGTAATTATCTTTGTTCTTTGTTTGTTCTTTGTTTCTGCTGCCGAGATCTATGTCGGTGGTCCATCTGGTTTCATTGCTTTTCTTAGATTTTGTAGCCGTTTCGTACAACTGATCAGTTTGCTAGGCAATTTCAGAATCAACCACATTGCTGTGAGTCTGGAATCACATGTAGGCCAGACCAGGTTAGGATGGCAGATTTCCTTCCCTGAAGGACATTAGTGAACCAGATGTGTTTTTACAACAATCGACAATGGTCACCATGAGAATAGATATTTTAATTCTAGAGTTTTATTAAAGATAATTAATGATGTCAGAGTCTGTCTTGTTTTGAAATGCAAATAAACTAGAAATTCTCTAAGTAACAATTTGTAAGACGTCAGGAATGTAAGGGATTTGGATTGTTTAATTGTCCTGTGGTTCAAAATATGTATGTGACCAGGAAGGAAATCTGCTATTGTTTGTGCTGATAACAATCCTGAGGCATCTGTATCATCCACAAGGGGTGATGAAATTACTGAAGGAAATGTAAACACATGATCACCATCAAGGCAGTCTCTCATATCATAGTCTTAACAAAGAATTAGGCATCTCATTGGACAATTGCAGCTTATGGTGGATTTTGATAGGACAGTGTGATCTTGTCAATGAGACATCCAGCCCACCCTGATATGAAAGGTGTAAAAATCATTGAAAATAGTGATTCAGTGATAAGGTCGAGGAGCTTGTTCAGCGACAGAACGATTATCAGGGAGGTAAATGCTCACTGGGTTATCATGTACGCATGACTCTTTGTAACATGTTTGTGACTAATGGGTGTATTGTTCACCGGTACATTGTGAATGGGTATTTTGTATAATAGTTAACTAGTAGTCTTTCTTTTGGGCCTCCTTATCACGAGAGACAATGGATACGCGCCTGGAGGTGGTCAGTGGTTTGTGAAGCAGCGCCTGGAGTGGCTATAAAGGCCAATTCTGGAGTGACAGGCTCTTCCACAGGTGCTGCAGAGAAATTTGTTTGTTGGGGCTGTTGCACAGTTGGCTCTCCCCTTGCGCCTCTGTCTTTTTTCCTGCCAACTACTAAGTCTCTTCGACTCGCCACAATTTAGCCCTGTCTTTATGGCTGCCCGCCAGCTCTGGCGAATGCTGGCAACTGACTCCCACGACTTGTGATCAATGTCACACGATTTCATGTCGCGTTTGCAGACATCTTTATAACGGAGACATGGACGGCCGGTGGGTCTGATACCAGTGGCGAGCTCGCTGTACAATGTGTCTTTGGGGAACCTGCCATCTTCCATGCGGCTCACATGGCCAAGCCATCTCAAGCGCCGCTGACTCAGTAGTGTGTATAAGCTGGGGATGTTGGCCGCTTCAAGGACTTCTGTGTTGGAGATATAGTCCTGCCACCTGATGCCAAGTATTCTCCGAAGGCAGCGAAGATGGAATGAATTGAGACGTCGCTCTTGGCTGGCATACGTTGTCCAGGCCTCGCTGCCGTAGAGCAAGGTACTGAGGACACAGGCCTGATACACTCGGACTTTTGTGTTCCGTGTCAGTGCGCCATTTTCCCACACTCTCTTGGCCAGTCTGAACATAGCAGTGGAAGCCTTACCCATGCGCTTGTTGATTTCTGCATCTAGAGACAGGTTACTGGTGATAGTTGAGCCTAGGTAGGTGAACTCTTGAACCACTTCCAGAGCGTGGTCGCCAATATTGATGGATGGAGCATTTCTGACATCCTGCCCCATGATGTTCGTTTTCTTGAGGCTGATGGTTAGGCCAAATTCATTGCAGGCAGACGCAAACCTGTCGATGAGACTCTGCAGGCATTCTTCAGTGTGAGATGTTAAAGCAGCATCGTCAGCAAAGAGGAGTTCTCTGATGAGGACTTTCCATACTTTGGACTTCGCTCTTAGACGGGCAAGGTTGAACAACCTGCCCCCTGATCTTGTGTGGAGGAAAATTCCTTCTTCAGAGGATTTGAACGCATGTGAAAGCAGCAGGGAGAAGAAAATCCCAAAAAGTGTGGGTGCGAGAACACAGCCCTGTTTCACACCACTCAGGATAGGAAAGGGCTCTGATGAGGAGCCACCATGTTGAATTGTGCCTTTCATATTGTCATGGAATGAGGTGATGATACTTAGCAGCTTTGGTGGACAACTAGTAGTATTCCTACTGAATCTAGTAGAGTCATTGGTGTTTAATTTGAACTTTGAGTGCTGTCTCATTATTTCGTGTAATTCTCATGTTTGAACCATAGAGTAACCAATCAAAAAGATGACAGTTTATAAACAACATTTGTTTATATATGTGGACATGTGGCTTCACATTATCATTGCCAGGAATGTAGACACAAAGACCTGTGTCCAGAGTTATGTCCTGGACAGTTTATAAACAACATTTGTTTATATATGTGGACATGAGGCTTCACATTATCATTGCCAGGAATGTAGACACAAAGACCTGTGTCCAGAGTTATGTCCGAGACAGTTTATAAACAACATTTGTTTATATATGTGGACATGAGGCTTCACATTATCATTGCCAGGAATGTAGACACAAAGACCTGTGTCCAGAGTTATGTCCGAGACAGTTTATAAACAACATTTGTTTATATATGTGGACATGAGGCTTCACATTATCATTGTCAGGAATGTGGACACAAAGACCTGTGTCCAGAGTTATGTCCGAGACAGTTTATAAACAACATTTGTTTATATATGTGGACATGAGGCTTCACATTATCATTGTCAGGAATGTAGACACAAAGACCTGTGTCCAGAGTTATGTCCTAGACAGTTTATAAACAACATTTGTTTATATATGTGGACATGAGGCTTCACATTATCATTGTGAGGAATGTAGACACAAAGACCTGTGTCCAGAGTTATGTCCGAGACAGTTTATAAACAACATTTGTTTATATATGTGGACATGAGGCTTCACATTATCATTGTCAGGAATGTAGACACAAAGACATGTGTCCAGAGTTATGTCCTGGACAGTTTATAAACAACATTTGTTTATATATGTGGACATGAGGCTTCACATTATCATTGCCAGGAATGTAGACACAAAGACCTGTGTCCAGAGTTATGTCCTAGACAGTTTATAAACAACATTTGTTTATACATGTGGACATGAGGCTTCACATTATCATTGTCAGGAATGTAGACACAAAGACCTCTGTCCAGAGTTATGTCCTAGACAGTTTATAAACAACATTTGTTTATATATGTGGACATGAGGCTTCACATTATCATTGTCAGGAATGTAGACACAAAGACCTGTGTCCAGAGTTATGTCCTAGACAGTTTATAAACAACATTTGTTTATATATGTAGACATGAGGCTTCACATTATCATTGTCAGGAATGTAGACACAAAGACCTGTGTCCAGAGTTATGTCCGAGACAGTTTATAAACAACATTTGTTTATATATGTAGACATGAGGCTTCACATTATCATTGTCAGGAATGTAGACACAAAGACCTGTGTCCAGAGTTATGTCCTAGACAGTTTATAAACAACATTTGTTTATATATGTAGACATGAGGCTTCACATTATCATTGCCAGGAATGTAGACACAAAGACCTGTCTCCAGATTTATGTCCGAGACAGTTTATAAACAACATTTGTTTATATATGTGGACATGAGGCTTCACATTATCATTGACAGGAATGTAGACACAAAGACCTGTGTCCAGAGTTATGTCCGAGACAGTTTATAGACAACATTTGTTTATATATGTGGACATGAGGCTTCACATTATCATTGTCAGGAATGTAGACACAAAGACCTGTGTCCAGAGTTATGTCCTAGACAGTTTATAAACAACATTTGTTTATATATGTGGACATGAGGCTTCACATTATCATTGCCGGGAATATAGACACAAAGACCTGTGTCCAGAGTTATGTCCGAGACAGTTTATAAACAACATTTGTTTATATATGTGGACATGAGGCTTCACATTATCATTGTCAGGAATGTAGACACAAAGACCTGTGTCCAGAGTTATGTCCGAGACAGTTTATAAACAACATTTGTTTATATATGTGGACATGAGGCTTCACATTATCATTGTCAGGAATGTAGACACAAAGACCTGTGTCCAGAGTTATGTCCGAGACAGTTTATAAACAACATTTGTTTATATATGTGGACATGAGGCTTCACATTATCATTGCCAGGAATGTAGACACAAAGACCTGTGTCCAGAGTTATGTCCGAGACAGTTTATAAACAACATTTGTTTATATATGTGGACATGAGGCTTCACATTATCATTGCCAGGAATGTAGACACAAAGACCTGTGTCCAGAGTTATGTCCTAGACAGTTTATAAACAACATTTGTTTATATTTGTGGACATGAGGCTTCACATTATCATTGCCAGGAATGTAGACACAAAGACCTGTGTCCAGAGTTATGTCCGAGACAGTTTATAAACAACATTTGTTTATATATGTGGACATGAGGCTTCACATTATCATTGCCAGGAATGTAGACACAAAGACCTGTGTCCAGAGTTATGTCCTAGACAGTTTATAAACAACATTTGTTTATATATGTGGACATGAGGCTTCACATTATCATTGCCAGGGATGTAGACACAAAGACCTGTGTCCAGAGTTATGTCCGAGACAGTTTATAAACAACATTTGTTTATATATGTGGACATGAGGCTTCATATTATCATTGTCAGGAATGTAGACACAAAGACCTGTGTCCAGAGTTATGTCCGAGACAGTTTATAAACAACATTTGTTTATATATGTGGACATGAGGCTTCACATTATCATTGTCAGGAATGTAGACACAAAGACCTGTGTCCAGAGTTATGTCCGAGACAGTTTATAAACAACATTTGTTTATATATGTGGACATGAGGCTTCACATTATCATTGTCAGGAATGGAGACACAAAGACCTGTGTCCAGAGTTATGTCCTAGACAGTTTATAAACAACATTTGTTTATATATGTGGACATGAGGCTTCACATTATCATTGTCAGGAATGTAGACACAAAGACCTGTGTCCAGAGTTATGTCCTAGACAGTTTATAAACAACATTTGTTTATATATGTGGACATGAGGCTTCACATTATCATTGCCAGGAATGTAGACACAAAGACCTGTGTCCAGAGTTATGTCCTGGACAGTTTATTAGCAACATTTGTTTATATATGTGGACATGAGGCTTCACATTATCATTGTCAGGAATGTAGACACAAAGACCTGTGTCCAGAGTTATGTCCGAGACAGTTTATAAACAACATTTGTTTATATATGTGGACATGAGGCTTCACATTATCATTGTCAGGAATGTAGACACAAAGACCTGTGTCCAGAGTTATGTCCTAGACAGTTTATAAACAACATTTGTTTATATATGTAGACATGAGGCTTCACATTATCATTGCCAGGAATGTAGACACAAAGACCTGTGTCCAGAGTTATGTCCGAGACAGTTTATAAACAACATTTGTTTATATATGTGGACATGAGTCTTCACATTATCATTGTCAGGAATGTAGACACAAAGACCTCTGTCCAGAGTTATGTCCTAGACAGTTTATAAACAACATTTGTTTATATATGTGGACATGAGGCTTCACATTATCATTGTCAGGAATGTAGACACAAAGACCTGTGTCCAGAGTTATGTCCTAGACAGTTTATAAACAACATTTGTTTATATATGTAGACATGAGGCTTCACATTATCATTGTCAGGAATGTAGACACAAAGACCTGTGTCCAGAGTTATGTCCGAGACAGTCTATAAACAACATTTGTTTATATATGTGGACATGAGGCTTCACATTATCATTGCCGGGAATATAGACACAAAGACCTGTGTCCAGAGTTATGTCCGAGACAGTTTATAAACAACATTTGTTTATATATGTGGACATGAGGCTTCACATTATCATTGTCAGGAATGTAGACACAAAGACCTGTGTCCAGAGTTATGTCCTAGACAGTTTATAAACAACATTTGTTTATATATGTGGACATGAGGCTTCACATTATCATTGCCAGGACTGTAGACACAAAGACCTGTGTCCAGAGTTATGTCCGAGACAGTTTATAAACAACATTTGTTTATATATGTGGACATGAGGCTTCACATTATCATTGTCAGGAATGTAGACACAAAGACCTGTGTCCAGAGTTATGTCCGAGACAGTTTATAAACAACATTTGTTTATATATGTGGACATGAGGCTTCACATTATCATTGTCAGGAATGGAGACACAAAGACCTGTGTCCAGAGTTATGTCCCAGACAGTTTATAAACAACTTTTGTTTATAAATGTGGACATGAGGCTTCACATTATCATTGTCGGGAATGTAGACACAAAGACCTGTGTCCAGAGTTATGTCCTAGACAGTTTATAAACAACATTTGTTTATAGTTGTGGACATGAGGATTCACATTATCATTGCCAGGAATGTAGACACAAAGACCTGTGTCCAGAGTTATGTCCGAGACAGTTTATAAACAACATTTGTTTATATATGTGGACATGAGGCTTCACATTATCATTGCTAGGAATGTAGACACAAAGACCTGTGTCCAGAGTTATGTCCTAGACAGTTTATAAACAACATTTGTTTATATATGTGGACATGAGGCTTCACATTATCATTGCCAGGAATGTAGACACAAAGACCTGTGTCCAGAGTTATGTCCGAGACAGTTTATAAACAACATTTGTTTATAAATGTGGACATGAGGCTTCACATTATCATTGTCAGGAATGTAGACACAAAGAACTGTGTCCAGAGTTATGTCCGAGACAGTTTATAAACAACATTTGTTTATATATGTGGACATGAGGCTTCACATTATCATTGTCAGGAATGTAGACACAAAGACCTGTGTCCAGAGTTATGTCCTGGACAGTTTATAAACAACATTTGTTTATATATGTGGACATGAGGCTTCACATTATCATTGTCAGGAATGTAGACACAAAGACCTGTGTCCAGAGTTATGTCCTAGACAGTTTATAAACAACATTTGTTTATATATGTGGACATGAGGCTTCACATTATCATTATCAGGAATGTAGACACAAAGACCTGTGTCCAGAGTTATGTCCTAGACAGTTTATAAACAACATTTGTTTATATATGTGGACATGAGGCTTCACATTATCATTGTCAGGAATGTAGACACAAAGACCTGTGTCCAGAGTTATGTCCCAGACAGTTTATAAACAACATTTGTTTATATATGTGGACATGAGGCTTCACATTATCATTGTCAGGAATGTAGACACAAAGACCTGTGTCCAGAGTTATGTCCTAGACAGTTTATAAACAACATTTGTTTATATATGTGGACATGAGGCTTCACATTATCATTGTCAGGAATGTAGACACAAAGACCTGTGTCCAGAGTTATGTCCTAGACAGTTTATAAACAACATTTGTTTATATATGTGGACATGAGGCTTCACATTATCATTGTCAGGAATGTAGACACAAAGACCTGTGTCCAGAGGTATGTCCGAGACAGTTTATAAACAACATTTGTTTATATATGTGGACATGAGGCTTCACATTATCATTGTCAGGAATGTAGACACAAAGACCTGTGTCCAGAGTTATGTCCTAGACAGTTTATAAACAACATTTGTTTATATATGTGGACATGAGGCTTCACATTATCATTGTCAGGAATGTAGACACAAAGACCTGTGTCCAGAGTTATGTCCGAGACAGTTTATAAACAACATTTGTTTATATATGTGGACATGAGGCTTCACATTATCATTGTCAGGAATGTAGACACAAAGACCTGTGTCCAGAGTTATGTCCGAGACAGTTTATAAACAACATTTGTTTATATATGTGGACATGAGGCTTCACATTATCATTGTCAGGAATGTAGACGCAAAGACCTGTGTCCAGAGTTATGTCCGAGACAGTTTATAAACAACATTTGTTTATATATGTGGACATGAGGCTTCACATTATCATTGCCAGGAATGTAGACACAAAGACCTGTGTCCAGAGTTATGTCCTGGACAGTTTATAAACAACATTTGTTTATATATGTGGACATGAGGCTTCACATTATCATTGTCAGGAATGTAGACACAAAGACCTGTGTCCAGAGGTATGTCCGAGACAGTTTATAAACAACATTTGTTTATATATGTGGACATGAGGCTTCACATTATCATTGTCAGGAATGTAGACACAAAGACCTGTGTCCAGAGTTATGTCCTAGACAGTTTATAAACAACATTTGTTTATAAATGTGGACATGAGGCTTCACATTATCATTGTCAGGAATGTAGACACAAAGACCTGTGTCCAGAGTTATGTCCGAGACAGTTTATAAACAACATTTGTTTATATATGTGGACATGAGGCTTCACATTATCATTGCCAGGAATGTAGACACAAAGACCTGTGTCCAGAGTTATGTCCTAGACAGTTTATAAACAACATTTGTTTATATATGTGGACATGAGGCTTCACATTATCATTGCCAGGAATGTAGACACAAAGACCTGTGTCCAGAGTTATGTCCGAGACAGTTTATAAACAACATTTGTTTATATATGTGGACATGAGGCTTCACATTATCATTGCCAGGAATGTAGACACAAAGACCTGTGTCCAGAGTTATGTCCTAGTCAGTTTATAAACAACATTTGTTTATATATGTGGACATGAGGCTTCACATTATCATTGTCAGGAATGTAGGCACAAAGACCTGTGCCCAGAGTTATGTCCTAGACAGATTATAAACAACATTTGTTTATATATGTGGACATGAGGCTTCACATTATCATTGCCTGGAATGTAGACACAAAGACCTGTGTCCAGAGTTATGTCCGAGACAGTTTATAAACAACATTTGTTTATATATGTGGACATGAGGCTTCACATTATCATTGTCAGGAATGTAGGCACAAAGACCTGTGTCCAGAGTTATGTCCGAGACAGTTTATAAACAACATTTGTTTATATATGTGGACATGAGGCTTCACATTATCATTGTCAGGAATATAGACACAAAGACCTGTGTCCAGAGTTATGTCCGAGACAGTTTATAAACAACATTTGTTTATTTATGTGGACATGAGGCTTCACATTATCATTGCCAGGAATGTAGACACAAAGACCTGTGTCCAGAGTTATGTCCTAGACAGTTTATAAACAACATTTGTTTATATATGTGGACATGAGGCTTCACATTATCATTGTCAGGAATGTAGACACAAAGACCTGTGTCCAGAGTTATGTCCTAGACAGTTTATGAACAACATTTGTTTATATATGTGGACATGAGGCTTCACATTATCATTGTCAGGAATGTAGGCACAAAGACCTGTGTCCAGAGTTATGTCCTAGACAGTTTATAAACAACATTTGTTTATATCTGTGGACATGAGGCTTCACATTATCATTGCCAGGCATGTAGACACAAAGACCTGTGTCCAGAGTTATGTCCTGGACAGTTTATAAACAACATTTGTTTATATATGTGGACATGAGGCTTCACATTTTCATTGTCAGGAATGTAGACACAAAGACCTGTGTCCAGAGTTATGTCCTAGACAGTTTATAAACAACATTTGTTTATATATGTGGACATGAGGCTTCACATTATCATTGCCAGGAATGTAGACACAAAGACCTGTGTCCAGAGTTATGTCCGAGACAGTTTATAAACAACATTTGTTTATATATGTGGACATGAGGCTTCACATTATCATTGTCAGGAATGTAGACACAAAGACCTGTGTCCAGAGTTATGTCCTAGACAGTTTATAAACAACATTTGTTTATATATGTGGACATGAGGCTTCACATTATCATTGTCAGGAATGTAGACACAAAGACCTGTGTCCAGAGTTATGTCCTAGACAGTTTATAAACAACATTTGTTTATATATGTGGACATGAGGCTTCACATTATCATTGCCAGGAATGTAGACACAAAGACCTGTGTCCAGAGTTATGTCCTAGACAGTTTATAAACAACATTTGTTTATATATGTGGACATGAGGCTTCACATTATCATTGTCAGGAATGTAGACACAAAGACCTGTGTCCAGAGTTATGTCCGAGACAGTTTATAAACAACATTTGTTTATATATGTGGACATGAGGCTTCACATTATCATTGCCAGGAATGTAGACACAAAGACCTGTGTCCAGAGTTATGTCCTGGACAGTTTATAAACAACATTTGTTTATATATGTGGACATGAGGCTTCACATTATCATTGTCAGGAATGTAGACACAAAGACCTGTGTCCAGAGTTATGTCCGAGACAGTGTATAAACAACATTTGTTTATATATGTGGACATGAGGCTTCACATTATCATTGCCAGGAATGTAGACACAAAGACCTGTGTCCAGAGTTATGTCCTAGACAGTTTATAAACAACATTTGTTTATATATGTGGACATGAGGCTTCACCTTATCGTTGCCAGGAATGTAGACACAAAGACCTGTGTCCAGAGTTATGTCCGAGACTAGTTAACGACCCTTATGAAAATCTCTGGAATACCATTCCTACATCTTTATTGTCCATCCATAATTATTCTTGACACTGATTGGCTTGCTAGACTATTTCAGAGGACAGTTAAAAGTGAACCACATTGAGTTACATGGAGACCAGATCAGATAAGGATGGTAGATCTCCTTCCCTAAAGGACATTAGTGAACCAGATAGATTGTTATAAAAATCTATGATGGCTTCATGGCAACATTATTAAGTCCAGATTTCAATTCCAGATTTTTATTCATCAATTGAATGCATTACACAATTGAATTTTAAATTCCACCATCTGTTATGGTGGGATTTGAACCCATGTCCCCAGGGAATGAGCCTGCGCCTCTGGATTACTAGTTCAGTGAGATTGCCAGTATCCCACTGTCACTGCCACGCTACATCACATTCCTCCCTTAAGACACCACATAAAAACTTCCTCTTGGACCAAGCTGTTGGTCATCTGACCTGATATCTGCTGTTGTGTCTCTGTGCCATACGTTGCTTCATAATGTTCCTGTGAAGCATCTTGTGATGTTTTATTACATTAAAGGCACTATATAAATATAAGTTGTTGTTGTTGACATTTACTAGACATGACTTGTCTTACCATATACTTCCTGCTGTCCATTTGTTGTCCATGTTTTTCTTTCTTTTCTCCAGCATCAAATACGTTTGTCCTGGAATGTGAACTCTTGAAATTTCCCCATCAGTGACAGTAAATACAGAGTTTACCCCACCTCTCCTTTTTTAATCAGGGTGCAACGTTGACAACCCTCCAGTCCTCTGCCACCACTCACATATCCAAGGAGTTTTGGACGATTCTGGCCTTTGCATCTGCTATTCCCACTTTTTCCTCCCTCAGACATCCCATTCAGGCTGGGCAAATGTTATCGTTGATTGTGGTACAAAAAGTGTTGAAATAAAAAGGGTTAACTAAATCTATTTGTTCAGTAATTGCAATTAATGTCAGTCTCCATGGGCCCTAATTGTGTCACTGGAGGGCTTTCCTTTTCTATTTATAAGGGACTCTTTCAATGTGTTATCACATAGCGTCAAAGGGAACATCACGCTCGGCACTGACAGGGATCAGTGGCTCCAGAGAGAGGGAAGGGATAGATCAGAATCTGAGAACAGTAGGTTGGAATGTTCCAATAATGGTTCACAATCTGAGAACAATAGATTGGAATGTTACAACAATGGATCAGAATCTGAGAACAATAGATTGGAACGTTACATCAATGGATCAGAATCTGAGAACAATAGATTGGAACGTTACAACAATGGGTCAGAATCTGAGAACAATAGATCAGAATGTTACAACAATGGATCAGAATCTGAGAACAATAGATCAGAATGTTACAACAATGGACAGGAGTCTATCCTCGGATCTTTACTATCTTTCTACATATTGGGATTGGTACTCATTAAACGATCGGATCTTGTATGCACTTGAGATAATTCAATATATTTAATATACCATTCTGGCTATTGTTGGCATCCCTGGTAAGTCTCTCGATACAGCTATTAATTCTATAAACCATGTTTAATTGCATTACTGCTCCTGTAGTTTACTCTCCCCTTCTTGCTGCTGCTACTGTTGCTGGTGAATCTCTACCTCCAGCTATTAGCTGTCAACCCGTTGCTAATTGCATTACAGTTCTTGTAAATTCGTCTTTCATCTTGGGTCCTGTCTGTGCTCCGGGTAAGTCTCTATTTCCCGCTAGGTGATCTGTAAACCCTGTTTCACTGAAATACTGTTCTGTAATGTAAATATTGGGAAGACTGAAGCCAGCGCCATTGGTCTTCATCATAAACTCCATCTCCAATCTGTGAAACACCTACCCCACCCTGCCGAATATCCGAGGCTGAAACAGACTGTTTACAACATCTGTGTTCTATTTATACCTGAGCTGAGTTCATCTCCATGTTCCCCACATCACCAACCCTGCCTGTTACCACCTCTATAATATCACCCATCACAACTTCTGCCTCAGCCCATTTGCTGCATAAACCCTCATCTGTGCCTTAATTCACTTGATCTTTCCAATTCTATCCTGGTCACCCTCCCAGTTGTAAACTTCTATCAACCACAGCCCATCCAGAACTCTGCTGCCTGTATTCTAACTCACACCAAATCCTGATCACCCATCACCCCTGTGCTCACTGATCTACATTGGCTCCCAGTTTGGCAACACCCTTAATTTTAATATTCTCATTCTTGTGTTTGAATCCCTCCATGGCCTCACCCCTCCAATTAGTCCCATTCCCCTGTCCATTCCCATATTCTTGAAAATCTTCCATCAAGTCTATTTCCATGTCCCCTTTTAAAGTGAATTTCCTTCCCTCTCGATCTCTTCTTGGTGGTGATTTTCAGCTCTTACAGCAGCACTGTTGCCCACATTGTGGAAGCCTGGATCTATAAAAGGGTATGAGCTGAGCTCCCAGCCATTTCCGCTGTGGCCTGCACACTGTCCCATGCTGTGCAGTACTCTAGCCCTGGTGTACATTGTGTGCACTAGTAGCACAAGGAGTTGTGGAATGTCATGTCAAACTGCTATTCCGGCAGCTTTGATGCAGGGCTCTAGGTTAATAGCACCATGTATGTGCTGTTAGTGTGATTTTCACAGATGGCCACTTCCACCGTGGCCTGCACAATGCCCCACGCTAGGCTGGGCTCTAGGTCAATCGTTCCATGTATGTGTTGTTCATTTGAGGATGGTTTTGAATGTGATGTCAATGTACCATTCCAACAGCTTTGATGTCCGTCTTTGAAACTTGGTCTGTGCATGTTCACTGTCCGCCTGTGTTAGTCACTCTCATCTCAACATACATTCAGCAGCAGGAGGAACCCCCTCTAGTGTTATTTAAACGGACCAGGCATCCAACATACAGGTGAGGGGCTTTTGACTTACTTCTGCTATTGTAATGTTAGTGGAAGGTGCTGTGGATGGTTTCCTGGAGGTTGTGTTGTGAGCTGCTGCAGACATTCAGGGAGGACAGAAGGATTTGGTGTCCCAACTCTGGACGAGGTATGGGGACTGTAGTTACAGTGTCTCTGGGTCTCTAACATGACCAAACAATGGAGCAGAGGCTGCAGAGAGGGGAAGCTCTGTAACGGTGGAGGAGGAGGGTACTCTGCTCCACCCACCCCGGGTTTTCCAAGAGCACTTTTCCTACCTACACCTAACCCAGGAGCAGTGTGTGAGGTGACTCTGATTCAATAAGGAGGTGGTCACAGAGCTGTGTCACCTCCTGTAACACGACCTGGAGCCTCAGACCAGGGTGAGGACGGAGATGTCAGTGGCTGTTAAGGTCACAGATTCATTGAAATTTTATGGATCTGGATCTTTCCAGGCAGGAGCAGGAGACATATCCAACATTCAGTCATCGACAGTGATAGTGTCAAAGTCACTTACCACACAGAAGGAGTCCATTCGTCCCATCGAGACCATGCTGGTTCTCTGTGGATCAATCAAGTCAGTCTTACTCCCCCGCCCAATTCCCGTAGCCCTGCAAGTCCACTTCCTTCAATCACCCATCCAGTTTCCTTTTGAAATTGGAAGGAAGGATCAAATTGGAAGGAAGTAAAGCTGGTAACAGGAGGTAGAAAAGTAGAAGGTGACATTCGAAGGGAGGTGAAACAAAGGTGAGCTTCAACTAGAATGCAGAATGTCAATAAGACACAGTTATGGGCACTGTACCTGAATGTGCGCAGTATTTGGAACAGTGTAGATGATTTAAAGGCCCAAATAGAGGTACATGGGTATGATCTAATAGTCATAACGGAAACGTGGCTACAGAGTGACCAAGACTGAGAACTGAATATGCAGGCATATTCGACCTTTTGGAAGGACAGGCAACAAGGGAAACGACGTAATGTTGTGCTGATAATAAGGGATGGGATCGGTACATTAGTCAGGGAGGATCTCAGGTCTGCAGAACAAAATATGGAATCTGATTGGGTGGAGCGAAGAAACTGAAAGGGCAGAAAACATTGGTAGGAGAGCTGTCTGAAGGCCACCAAACAGTAGTGTTAGTCTGGGGCACAGCATTAATGCAGATGGGAGAATCATGCAGGATGGGTAATGCAATAATCAGGGGTGAGTTAGATCTTCATATAGACTGGGTAACCTAATGAGAACAAATTTCATGGATAGCGAGTTTCTGGAGTGTGTTACGGAATGTTTTCTAGAGCAGTATGTTCAGGAACCGACTAGAAAACAGGCTATTTTAGATCTAGTATTATGTAATGTGACAGGGCTAATTATTAATTGTATTGTAAAATTACCTTTAGGGATGAATTACCATAATGTGATAGAATGTTACATTATGCTTGCAAGTACGTTCGTTCAATCTTAAGCCAGGGTGTTAAACTTGCGCAAAGGAAATTATGAAGATATGAGGAGCAAATTGCCCGAGGTGGATTGGGAAACTACATTGAAAGGTATGATAGTACATAGTCAATCGATAGTCTTTAATTAAATATTATATAGTTTACAGCACCGATACATTGCTTGCAGGCACATAAACCCCAAAAGTAAAGGCAGTCACTGTGGATAACAAAGGAAGTTAAGGATTGTATAAGATTAAAACTGCGGTTAGCACCGCAGCTTCACAGCTCCAGCAACCCGGGTTCAGTCCTGGGTATTGCCTATGTGGAGTCTGCAAGTTCTACCTGTGGCCGCGTGGGTTTCAGCCGGATGCTTCAGTTTCCTCCCACAGCCAAAGACTTGCAGGTTGATAGGTAAATTGGCCATTGTAAATTGCTCCTAGTGTAGGTAGGTGGTAGAAGAATGGTGGGAGTGTGGTGGGGAATATGGGATTAATGTCGGATTGGTATAAATGGGTGGTTGTTGTTCGCCACAGACTCGGTGGGCTGAAGGGCCTGTTCCAGTGCTGTATCTCTCTATGACTCTATAAAAGGCCTATAAAGTTGCCATAAATCGGAGTAAACCTGAGAATTGGGAGGACTTTAGAATACATCAAAGGAGGAAGAAGAAACTGATAAAGAAAGGGAGAATAGAATATGAAAGTTTGTTGGAAAAAATATGAAAACGGACTAAAAGCTTCCACAGGTACATAAAAAGGAAACGTTTGGCGAAGACAAATGTGGGTCCATCACAGGCAGTGTCAGTAGAATTTATAATGGGGAACAGAGAAATGGCAGAGAAGCTAAATGATTATTTTGTGTCAGTGGAATATATAAGAAATCTCCCAGAATGAGAGATCCAAATGATTGTAGGAATAAAAAATTGAAGGAAATTAAAAGCATAATACTATGAATGCTGGAAATCTGAAATAAAAACAAGAAATGCTGAAAACACTCAGCAGGTCTGATAGCATCTGTGTAGAGAGAAGCAGAGATAACGTGACCCTTCTTCAGAACTGCAATGAATTGAAGGAAATTAGTATTACTTAGAAGAAATTGAAGAAATTCATTGGGCTGAAGGTTGGTATGTCCCCAGGACCTGATATTCTACTTGCCAGAGCGTTGACGAGATAGCTATGGAAATGCATTGCTGATCATCTTCAAAGAATCTGCAGATTCCGGAGCGGTTCCTGCAGCTTGGAAGGTCGCAAATGTCACCCACTATTTAAGAGGGGTAGAGAAAACAGGGAATTACAAAGCTGTTAGCCTTTCATTAATCGTTGGGAACCTGCGAGAATCATTTCTAAAGGATGTGATAAATGGACTTGGATAACAATGATCTGATTGGGCACAGTTAACATGGATTTATGAATGGGAAATGATGTTTGACGAACCTGTTGGAGATTTTGAGGATGTTACTAACATAATTGATAAAGAGGAGTTGGTGGACATGGTATACTTGTATTTTCAGAAGGTTTTTGATGAAGTCCACCAGAAGGAGCTTGCTTCGCAAAATTAAAATAAATGGGATAGGAGGTAGTATACTGGCATTTTCACGTTGGCATGGTGTGACTAGTGGGGTACTGCAAGGATCAGAGCTTGGCCTCAGCTGTTCACAATATGTATCGATGATTTGGATGTGGGGACCAAATGTAATATTTCCAAGTTTGTGTATGACACAAAATAAAACGAAACCAATAAAATTCAAGCAGGACTTGACACGGTAGATGCAGGAAGGATGTTCCCGATGGTGGGGAGTCCAGAACCAGGGGTCATAGTCTAAGGATACGGGGTAAAACTTTCAGGACTGACATGAGGAGAAATTTCTTCACCCAGAGAGTGGCGAGCCTGTGAAAATCTGTCATCACGCCCATATCCAAGGGGGATTGGAAGATTCTGGCCAGTGCCTCGGCTATTTCCACCATTCCTTCCCTCAGCAACCCTCATACATCCCATCCAGACTGGATAAATGTTCAACTTTATTGCGGTACAAAAAGTGTTGGATTGAAAAGAGTTAACTGAATCTGTTAATTCCGTGACTGTACATAATGTCAGTCTCCATGGACCCTAATTGTGTTTTCCATCTTCTATTAATAAGGGGCTTCTTTCAATGTGTTATCCCACAGTGTCAGTGGGAACATCAGCCCCGGCACTTACAGAGATCAGCTGCTCCAGAGAGATAGAGAGAGGATAGGTTAGAATCTGAGAACAAAAGACTGGAATGTTACAACAATGGGTCAGAATCTGAGAACAATAGATTGGAATGTTACAACAATGGACAGGAGTTTATCCTCGGATCTTTACTCTCTTTCTACATATTATGATCGGTACTCAATTAACACTCGTATCTATCTCGCACAGAAGATTATTCAATATATTTACTATCCCATCCTGGCTATTATTGGGGTCCCTGGTAAGTCTCTCTATCTAGCTATTAATTCTAAAAACATGTTTAACTGCATTACTGCTCCTGTAATTTACTCTGTCCTTCTTGCTACCGTTGTCTGCCTGGTGAATATCTCCAGATATTAGCTCTATAAACCATTGTCAACTGTATTACAGTTCTTGTCATTTACTCTCTCATTTTATTTATTTAATAATAATTAACTAATTAGTGTTAGAAATGTCAGTTGGAGGGGTGCAGTGCTTCACCTGTGAGATGTGGGAAGCCCGTGACGCTTCCAGCGTTCTGGAGGACTACATCTGCAGGACGTGTACCCAGTTGAAGCTCCTCATAGACCGCATGGATCGGTTGGAGCGGCAACTGGATGCAGTTAGGAGCATGCAAGTGGCGGAAAACGTCATAGTCAGGAGTTTTAGAGAAGTGGTTACACCCAAGGTGCAGGGGATAGATGGGTGACCGCTAGAAGGGGCAGGCAGTCAGTGCAGGAATCCCCTGTGGCTATCCCCCTCTCTAACAAGTATACCGTTTTGGATACTGTTGGGGGGGATGGTCTATCAGGGGAAAACAGAAGCAGCCAGAGCAGTGGCACCACGGCTGGCACTGTTGTTCAGCATGGAGGGACAAAACACAGAAGAGCAATAGTTATCGGGGACTCTATAGTCAGGGGCACAGATCGGCGCTTCTGTGGACGTGAAAGAGACTCCGGGATGGTATGTTGCCTCCCTGGCGCCAGGGTCAAGGATGTCTCTGAATGGACAGGGGGAATTCTTAAGGGGGAGGGTGAACAGCCAGAGGTTGTGATACACATCGGTATCAACGACATAGGCAGGAAGAGTGATGAGGTCCTTCAGGGGGAGTTTAGGGAGTTAGGTAGAAAGTTAAAAAACAGGACCTCGAGGGTTGTAATCTCCGGATTACTCCCTGCGCCACATGCCAGTGAGGCGAGAAATAGGAAGACAGTGCAGCTAAACACGTGGCTGAGCAACTGGTGTAGAAGGGAGGGTTTCAGATATCTGGACCATTGGGATCTCTTCAGGAACAGATGGGACCTGTACAAGAAGGACGGGTTGCATCTAAACTGGAGGGGTACAAATATCCTGGCTGCGAGGTTTGCTAGCGTCACTCGGGAGGGTTTAAACTAATGTGGCAGGGGGGTGGTAACCAGAGTAGTAGGACAGCATGTGAAATAAATGAAGAGGAACTAGTAAATAAGGCCAGTAAGACTAAGAGGAAGAGCAGGCAGGGAGATGTTGCGGATAACAGCGGGACTGGTGGTGTGAAGTGCATTTGTTTCAATGCGAGAAGTATAACGGGTAAGGCAGATGAACTGAGAGCTTGGATTAGTACTTGGAACTATGATGTTTTTGCTATTACAGAGACTTGGTTGAGGGAAGGACAGGATTGGCAGCTAAATGTCCCAGGCTTCGGAAGCTTCAGAAGGGATAGAGGGGGATATAAAAGGGGTGGGGTAGTTGCATTACTAGTTAAGGAGAATATCCCAGCTGGACTGCGGGAGGACACCTCAGAGGGGTCATACAGCGAGGCAATATGGGTGGAGCTCAGGAATAGGAAGGGTACAGTCACGATGTTGGGGCTTTACTACAGGCCTCCCAACAGCCGGTGGGAGGTAGAGGAGCAGAAATGTGGACAAATTTTGGAAAGGTGTACAGGTAGCAGGGTTGTAGTGGTGGGTGATTTTAACTTCCCCTGTATTGACTGGGACTCACTTAGTGTTAGGGGTTTGGATGGGGCAGTATTTGTAAGGAGTATCCAGGAGGGCTTCTTGAAACAATACGGAGATAGTCCAACAAGGGATGGGGCCGTACTGGACCTGGTATTGGGGAATGAGCCTGGCCAGGTGGTCTACGTTTCAGTAGGGGAGCATTTCGCGAACATTGACCATAATTCCATGAGTTTTAAGGTACTTGTGGATAAGGATAAGAGTAGTCCTCGGGTGACAGTGCTAAATTGGGGGAAGGCTAATTATAACAATATTAGGCAGGAACTGAAGAATTTAGATTGGGGGCAGCTGTTTGATGGTAAATCAATATCTGACATGTGGGAGTCTTTCAAACGTCAGTTGATTAGAATCCAGGATCAGCATGTTCCTGTGAGGAAGAAGGATAAGTTTGGCAAGTTTCGGGAACTTTGGATAACGCGGGATATTGTGAGCCTCGTCAAAAAGAAAAAGGAAGCATTCGTGAGGGCTGGAAGGCTAGGAACAGACGAATCCCTTGAGGAATATAAAGACAGTCGGAAGGAACTTAAGCAAGGAGTCAGGAGGGCTAAAAGGGGTCATGAAAAGTCATTGGCAAACAGGATTAAGGAAAATCCCATAGCTTTTTATATGTATATAAAGAGCAAGAGGGTAACCGGGGAAAGGGTTGGCCCACTCAAGGACCGAGAAGGGAATCTATGTGTGGAGCCAGAGGAAATGGTACTAAATGAGTACGTTGCATCAGTATTCACCAAAGAGAAGGACTTGGTACATGATGAGCCCAGGGAAGGGAGTGCAGATAGCCTCAGTCATCCCATTATCAAAAAGGAGGAGGTGTTGGGTGTCTTGCAAAACTTTAAGGTAGATAAGTCCCCAGGGCCTGATGAGATCTACCCCAGAATACTGAGGGAGGCAAGGGAAGAAATTGCTGGGGCCTTGACAGAAATATTTGCATCCTCATTGGCTCCAGGTGCGGTCCCAGAGGGCTGGAGAATAACCAATGTTGTTCCTTTGTTTAAGAAGGTTAGCAAGGATAATCCAGGAAATTATAGGCCAGTGAGCCTTACGTTAGTGGTAGGGAAATTATTAGAGAGGATTCTTCGGGACAGGATTTACTCCCATTTGGAAACAAATGAACTTATTAGCGACAGGCAGCATGGTTCTGTGATGGGGAGGTCGTGTGTCACTAATTTGATTGAGTTTTTTGAGGAAGTGACAAAGATGATTGATGAAGGAAGGGCAGTGGATGTCATCTATATGGACTTCAGTAAAGCCTTTGACAAGGTCCCTCATGGCAGACTGGTACAAAAGGTGAAGTCACATGGGAACAGAGGGGAGATTGCAAGATGGATGCAGAACTGGCTCGGTCATAGAAGACAGAGGGTAGCAGTGGAATGGTGCTTTTCTGAATGGAGGGATGTGACTAATGGTGTTCCGCAGGGATCAGTGCTGGGGCCTTTGCTGTTTGTAGTATATATAAATGATTTGGAGGAAAATGTAGCTGGTCTGATTAGTAAGTTTGCGGACGACACAAAGTTTGGTGGAGTTGCGGATAGTCATGAGGATTGTGAGAATATACAGCAAGATATAGATCAGTTGGAGACTTGGGAGGAGAAATGACAGATGGAGTTTAATTCGGACAAATGTGAGGTAATGCATTTTGGAAGGTCTAATCCAGGTGGGAGGTTTGCAGTAAATGGCAGAACCCTTAGGAGTACTGACAGGCAGAGAGATCTGGGCGTCCAGGTCCACAGATCATTGAAAGTGGCAACGCAAGTGGATAAGGTAGTCAAGAAGGCATACGGCATGCTTATCTTCATGGGTCGGGGCGTAGAGTATAAAAATTGGCAAGTCATGCTGCAGCTATACAGAACTTTAGTTAGGCCACACTTAGAATATTGCGTGCAATTCTGGTCGCCACACTACCAGAAGGATGTGGAGGCTTTGGAGAGGGTACAGAGGAGGTTTACCAGAATGTTGCCTCGTCTGGAGGGCATTAGCTAGAAGCAGAGGTTGGATAAACTCGGATTGTTTTCACAGGAACGACGGAGGTGGAGGGGCGACATGATAGAGGTTTACAAAGTTATAAGCGGCATGGACAGAGTGGATAGTCAGAAGCTTTTTCCCAGGGTGGAAGAGTCAGTTACTAGGGGACATAGGTTTAAGGAGAGAGGGGCAAAGTTTAGAGGGGATGTGAGAGGCAAGCTCTTTACACAGAGGGTGGTGAGTGCCTGGAACGTGTTGCCGGGGGAGGTGGTGGAAGCGGATACCATAGAGATGTTTAAGAGGCATCTTGACAAATACATGAATAGGATGGGAATAGAGGGATACGGACCCCGGAAGTGCAGACGGTGTTAGGTTCGGCAGGCATCAAGATCGGCGCAGGCTTGGAGGGCCGAATGGCCTGTTCCTGTGCTGTACTTTTCTTTGTTCTTTGTTCTTGTTCTTTGCTGCTGTTGCTGTCTCTATTTCAGACTCGGAGATCTGTAAACCCTGTTTCACTGAAATACTGTTCTGTTATGTAAATTTTGGGAAGACTGAAGCCAGTGTCATTGGTCTCCATCACAAACTCCATCCCCTATCTGGGAAGCACATACTCCACCCTGCCAAATATCTGAGGCTCAACCGGACAGTTTACAACTTCTGAGTTATATTTAAACCTGAGCTGAGTTCATCTTCATATTCTCTCCATCACCAACCCTGCCTAATACCACCTCTCTGATTTCACCCATCTCCACCTCTGCCTCAGCCCATCTGCTGCGTAAACCCTCATCTGCATCACTGTTAAATACACAGTTGACTATTCCAATTCCATCTTGGTCACCCTTCCCGTTATAAACCTCCATAAACCACAGCCCATCCAGAACTCTGCTGCCTGTATTTTAACTCATTCCAATCCCGATCACCCATCACCCCTGTGCTCACTGATCTACATTGGCTCCCGGTCTGGCAGCACCTTAATTTTAATATTCTCATTCTTATGTTTGAATCTCTCCATGGCCTCAGCCCTCCATTTATTCACTTTCCCCTCTCCAATTCATATATTCCTGCAAATCTTTCGACTTCACTCTTTTTTCAGGTCACCTTGTAAAGTGAATTTCTTTATCTGTATGTGTCCCGAGCCAGGATTATAGACTCCGCAGCAAGACTGCTGCTGATGGTACAGAAGCTGGTTATCCATAAAGAGATGTGAATCGCACAGCCGGCCACTTCCAGTGCGGTCTGCACAATATCCCATGCTGGGCGGGGCTCCAGCCCAGTCGTATCATCTATGTGCTGTTCGCGTGGTCTTCACAGCCGGCCACTTCTACTGTGGCCTGCACACTGTCCCAAGCTGGGCAGAGCTCTAGCTCAATTGTACCTTGTATGTGTTGTTCCTTTGAGGGTGGATTTGAAAGTGATGTCAATGTACCATAGCAGCAGCTTTGATGTACTTCTCTGAAACTTGGTCTGTGCATGTCCACTGACCGCCTGTGTTAGTCACTCACAGCTGAAAATACATTCAGCAGCAGGAGGAACCCCCTCTAGTGTTATTTAAAAGGTCCAGGCATCCAACATACAGGTGAGGGGCTTTTGACTTACTTCTGCTATTGTAAAGTTAATG
The DNA here is from genome assembly GCF_036365525.1 of Heterodontus francisci. Taxonomy (NCBI): domain Eukaryota; kingdom Metazoa; phylum Chordata; class Chondrichthyes; order Heterodontiformes; family Heterodontidae; genus Heterodontus; species Heterodontus francisci. The sequence goes on from NW_027142345.1 coordinate 3,484,750, forward strand.
GAGGTGCTGTGGATGGTTTTCTGGAGGTTGTGTTGGGAGCTGCTGCAGACATTCAGGGAGGACAGAAGATTTGGTGACCCAACTCTGGAAGAGGCATTGGGACTGTAGTTACAGTGTCCCTGGGTCTGTCACATGACCAACAAATGGAGCAGAGGCTGCAGAGAGGGAAGCTCTGTAAATATAGAGGAGCAGGGGGCTCTGCCCTACCCACCCCGGGTGTTCCAAGAGCTCTTTTCCTACCTACACTTAACCCAGGAGCAGTGTGTGAGGTGACTCTGATTCAATAAGGAGGTGGTCACAGAGCTGTGTCACCTCCTGTAACACAACCTGGAGCCTCACACCAGGGTGAAGACGGAGCTGTCAGTGGCCGTTCAGGTCACAGTTTAATTGAACTTCTATGTATCTGGATGGTTCCAGGCAGGAGCAGGTGACATATCCAACATAGAGTGGTAGAAATCGATGGAGTCATTTACAACACTGAAGGAGGCCATTCAGCCACTCTATGCCGGCTCTCTGTGGAACAATCCAGTCAGTTCCACTCCCCCGCTCAATTCCCGTATCCCTGCAAGTTCATTTCCTTCAGGTGTCCATCCAGTTTCCTTTTGAAATCATTGATTGTCTTGGCTTCCACCACCCTCATGGGCAGTGAGTTCCAGCTCATTACCATCCACTATGTAAAAATGTTTCTCCTCATATTCCCCCTGTATCTCTTACCCAAAACCTTCCATCTGTGTCCCCTAGTCCTTGCTTCATCAGTTAATGGGAACAGTTTTTCCTTGTCTATCTTATCTAAGTCTATCATAATCATGTGCACCTCTATCAAATCTCTCTCAATCTCCTTTACACCAGGGAGAACAACTCCATCTTCTCCGATCTCACTTTGTAACTAAACTCCCATCCCTGGAATTATTCTGGTAAATCTCCTCTGCACCCTTTCAGGGACTTTCACATCCTTCCGACAGTGTGGTGACCAGAACTGTACACAGTTCTCTAGTTGGGGTCTAACCAAAGCTTTATGAATGTTCTGCATAACTTCCCTTATTTTCTATCTTTGCATCCAATGATGAAGCCCAAGATCTGATATGATTTGCTAAGCACCCTCCTAATATGTCCTGGCACCTTCAAAGATCAATGCATATGGAGCCCCAGGTCCCTCTGTTCCTGCACAATCTTTAGAACTGTGTCATTATGTCTATATTGCCTTCCTCGTCCATCTGATAAAATACATCACCTCACACTCCTCTGTATTAAATTCTACCTGTCACTTTTCTGTCCATTCTGCTAGCCCATCTATATCATGTTGTAGGTGGTTTGTGACATCCTCACTGCTTACTACTCCTCCAAGATTGCAATCATCAGAAAAAATGTAAATTCTACTCATTATTCCAAGATCCATGTCATTTATATATAGCAAATAAAAAGCACAGTGTTCCTCGCACTGACCATTGGGGAACTTCACTGTCTACCATCCTCCAGTCTGAAAAACAACCATTTAACACATTTCTCTTTTTTCTGTCATTTGGACAATTTTTGATTCAACTGGATGCTATTCCTGAGATTCAATTTTTTTAACCAAGCTTTTGTGTGGTTGTTCATCAAGCAATTTCATAAAATCCATGCATACAACATCCACCACATTCCCTTCATCAACCTTCTCAGATCATCGAAATAAATTCAATTAGTTCAGTCAAGCATGATCTGCCTTTTTAGAAATCCGTGCTGACAATCCATAAATATCTCAAACCTCTCCAAGTGTGTGTTGATTTTTCCCTGATAATTGCTTCTAAAACTTAACTCACCAATGATGTTAAACTAACTGACCAGTAGTTGCGAGACCTGTGTGTTGTCCATTGATAATTCAGGGAGGTGAGGGTGACCATCTATGTCATCAATTTCTCCCTCAGCAGGGAGAAGCAGGATGAGTGATCCCGTAGCTTTGTCAGGATAGCGGGATTCCTGATGACATTGGTGGCTCTGCGGGGCCCCCATGTCAACGGGGAGAGGTACAGGAACTGGAAGCACTCTCACTCCATTAATGTACAGTTGGTGTGTGAGCATGCCCAGTGCATCATGTTGGTGAATGTCCATTATCCTGGCAGCAGCAAGGATACCTTCATTCTGAATCAGTCAGCCGGTCCCAATATTCCGGGGCTCCTTGCAGAACCAGAATGTGGCTTCTCGGAGGCGAAGGAAACTCCTCTAGACACAGCTCATGTTTCTGCACCCCCAAATCACATCCCACACCAACCAACCTCACAAAATTACCATGTGTATAATGTGAGCAATGGAATCGCCAGGAACATGGTGGAACAGACCATCGGTGTGATGAAGCAATGCTTCCGATGTCTGAACCGCTCGGGGGTGCCCTCCAGTACACACTGGAGCAGGTGTCCAGGTTCATGGTGTTCTGCTGCATCCTTCATATCATCACCATCATGAGGACACAGGCATTGGCACCAGGAATCTGGAGGATACCTCAGGAGGAGGAGGAGGCAGGGAGTATATTTCCTGGATGCCTTCCAGCCGGACAGGTTGTCGGAGAGTCCCTGCTAAGATACCGGTTCCCATAGGACAACTTCTCTTTCCCGCCATGGATCCCCCATTCTCCACCATTACACCCATCTGAGATGCCCCATCACAGTGTTATTACAGCACAGAAGGAACTATTCAGCTCATAGTGTCTGCACCGGCTCTCCGAATGCACAATTCACCTAATCCCATTCCCTGCCTTCTTCCCGGAACCCTGCACATTCTTCCTTCTCATATACCAGTTTATTCAGCTTTAGCATGTTCATAGATGTGGTCACCACACTGCTGAAGAGCATGCAGGCAGAGAGGGAATGGGTGATCAGCAGGCAGTCAAAAATTATCAGGCAGGTAGTGCCGGAGACCCCTGAGTGCATCTCAGTCTCCAACAGGTATTCAGTTCTGAATACTGAGGGAAGTGATGCTTCACCTGAGGAGAGCAGCCACAGCAAGTCCATGGCACCACGGGTGGCTCAGCTGCAGAGCGGGATACAGGGATGACTGGAAGAGCCATAGTGATAGGTGAGTCAATAGTCAGGGCAACAGACAGGCGTTTCTGTGGCCACAGACGTGAATCCAGGATGGGGTGTTGTCTCCCAGGTGCCAGGGTCAAGGATGTCACTCAGCGACTGTGGAGCATCTTGAAGCAGGAGGGGAACAGCCAGAAGTCGTGGTCCACATGGGAACCAACGACAGAGGTAGAAAGCGGGATGTGGTCTTGCAGTCAGAATTTAGGGAGCTAGGGAAGAAATTAGCAAGCAGGACCACAAACACAGTCAAAAAGTAGAATTCTCCAGATTACTCCCAGTGCCAGGTGCAACGTAGTATATAAATAGAAAGATAAGGCAGACGAATCTGTGGCTGGAAAGATGGTGCAGGAGGGAGGGATTCATATTCCTGGGACACTGAAACCGGCTCTGGGGGAAATGGAACCTTTACAGGCCGGACGGGTTGCACGTGAACAGAGCCAGGACTGGGTTCCTTGCGGAACGTTTTGCGAGTACTGTTGGCGAGGGTTTAAACTAGTTTAATAGGGAGGTGGGGGACCTGAGGGTAGACTTAGCTGGGACAAAATCAGAAATGAAAATGGAAGGTGGCAAATTAATGGATGAGTCTAGAAGACAGAGGAAATGAGGGTGAGAAAATGAAAAAAGGGTTTGGCAGTGCTCAAGGCTATCTGTTTCAATGTATGGAGTGCTGCAAATAAAGCAGATGAGCGGAGGGCAAAGATAGACATGTGGCAGTATGATATCATAGTTGTTACAGAAACTTGGCTTAAGGAGGGACAGGAATGGCAGCTCAACGTTCCTGGTTATCAGGTTTTTAGATGCGATAGAGAGGGGGTTAAGAAAGGAGGGGAATGGCAATTCTGGTCAAGGAATCTTTTGCAGCTGTGAGGAGGGATGATATGTTGGAAGGTTCATCAAGTGAGGCCATATCGATTCAGCGAAGGGACCATAAAGGGGCAATCTCACTGCTGGGAGAGTGATCTCGACAGCCAAATAGTCAGAGGTTGATAGAGGAGCAGATAAGTAGGCAAGTCTCTGAGAAGTGCAAGAACAATAGGGCAGTAATAGTAGGGTATTTTAATCACCCCGATGTTAACGAGGATAATTTTAGTATGAAAAGAATTGAGGGAGCAGCATTCTTGAGGTGCATTCAGGACAACATTTTTGTCCAACATGCAGAAAGTCCAACAGGAGAGGGTGCAGTTTTAGATTTTGTTTTAGGAAATGACGACGGGCAGGTGTATGGAGTGTCAGGGGAGAGCATTTTGGTGGGAGTGATCATAATTCAGTCAGTTATAACATAACTATGGAAACGTACAGACATAGAATAGGATTTAGAGTTCTCAATTGGTGCAAGGCCAATTTTACTAAACCGAGGAGCGTAAGTGGACTGGAAACAGCGACTTGAAGGTAAATCAGTCTCAGAGCACTGGGAGGCATTCAAAGTGGATATTCAAGGGGTTCAGTGTAAACATGTTCCCACAAAGAAAAAGGGTGAGGCGGCCAAATCTAGAGTCCCATGGATGTCAAAGAGCCTATATTGTAAGATAAAACAGAAAAGGGAAGCATACATCCGACACTGAGAACTCAATACTACAGAAAGTTGAGAGGACTTTAGAAAGTGGAAAGATTAAATCAAAAAGGAAATTAGGACAGCAAAGAGAGAGCATGAAAGAATATTGGCAAGCAAAGTCAAGGTGAACCCAAAGATGTTTTCTCAATGCATTAAGAGTAAGAGGTTAACTAAGGGGAGAGTAGGGCCCATAATAGACCAAAAAGGTAACCTATGCGTAGGGGTGGAAGATATTGGTATGGTTTTATTGAATACTTTTAGTGTCTTCAGAAAAGAGGGGGGATGCAGATATTGTAGTTAAGGAGGAAGAGTGTGAATTATTGAATGTGATCAACATACTGAGAGAGGAAGCGTTCATGGGATTAGTATCCTTGAAAGTTGATAAATCACCTGATCCAATTGAAATGTGCCCCAGTTTGCTACAAGAAGCAACAGAGGAAATAGCAAAGAGTCTGACTATCATTTTCCAGTCCTCACTGGATACAGTATGTGGTGCCGGAGTATTAGAGAATTGCTGACGTTGGACCTCTGTTTAAAAAGGGAGTGAAGGATAGTCTGAATAATTACAGGTCTGTCAGTCTAACCTCAGTAGTGGGAAAATGATTGGAATCTATTCTGAGAGACGGGGTAAACTGTCACTGAGACAGGCACAGGTTAATCAAGGATAGTCAGCATGGATTTGTTAAGGGAAGAGCTTGTTTGACCAACTTGATCGAATTTTTCGAAGATGTAACAAGGGATATCGATGAAAGTAGTGCAGTTGATGTGGTTTACATGGATTTCAGCAAGGCTTTTGACAAGATCCCACATGACAGACTGGTTCAAAAAGAAAATTCCATGTAATCCAGGGAAATGCAGCGAGGTGGATAAAAAATTGGTTCAGTGGCAGGAAACAAAGGGTAATTGTTGACGGGCGCTTTTGCAACTGGAGGGCTGTTTCCAGTGGTATTCCAGAGGGCTGAGTACTGAATCTCCTGCTTTTTGTGGTGTATATTAACGATTTCGACATAAATGGAGGGGGCATGATCAAGAAATCTACGGATGACACAAAGATCGGCCGTGTGGTAGATAGCGAGAAGGATAGCTGTAGACTGCAGTAAGTTATTGGCGGTCTGGACAGATGGGCAGAAAAATGGCAAATGGAATTCAACTTGGAGAAGTGTGAGGTAATGCAATTGGGGAGCTCAAACAAGACAAAGGAATACACGATTATTGGGAAAATACTGAGAAGTGTGGAGGAAGTAAGGGACCTTGGAGTCAATGTCCACAGATCCCTGAAAATAGCAGGACAGGTCAATAAGGTGGTTAAGAAGGCATATGAATCCTTGCCCTTATTAGCCGAGGTACAGAATATAAGAGCAGGGAAGTTATGCTGGAACTGTATAAATCATTGGTTGGACCACTACTTGAGTACTGTGTTCAGTTCTGGCAACAACATTACAGAAAGGATGTAATTGCACTAGTGAGGGTACAGAGGAGATTTACGAGGATGTTGCCAGGACTGAAATAATGCAGTTATGAGGAAAGATTGGATAGGCTGGGGTTGTTCTCCTTGGAACAGAGAAGGCTGAGAGGAGATCTGATTGAAATGTACAAAATTGTGAGTGGCCTGGATTGACTAGAGGTGAAGGGTCTATTCACCTGAGCAGAGAGGTAAGTGATTGGTAGAAAGATCAGAGGGGAGATGAGGAAAAACTTGTACAACCAGAAATACAAAATTGGCTCAGTGGCAGTAAACAAAGGGTAATTGTTGAAGGGTATTTTATTGACTGGAGCACTGTTTCCCGTGGTGTTCCAGAGGGCTCAGTACTGGGTCCCCGCTTTTAGTGACGGTCTGGAACCCACTGTCGGCAAGGATGTTTGAGGCAGAAACCCTCTACTCATTAAAAAGCGGTCTGAATGTGCACCTCAAGTGTCATAATCTGTAGGGCTATGGATCAAATGCTGGAAGGTGGGATTCGAATAGGTGGATCATTTTTCGGCTGGTACAGACACGATGGGCCAAGTGGCCTCTTTCTGTCCCTTAAGGTTTCTACGAGTCTATCATTCTATAACATGAAACACGCTATCCTCATTAACACTCACAGTTATATCAAGAAACCCTATCAAGATTATCAGAAACGATTTTGCATTAACCTATCCGTGCTGCTTGTCATTTATTATCCCATGATTTTACAAGCAAGATATATTTTTATGTCAGGCTGCTGCTTGACTAGTCTGTGGGACAGCTCTCCCAACTTTGGCACAAGCCCCCAGATGTTAGTAAGGAGGACATTGGAGGGTCGACAGGGCTGGGTGTGTCCGTGTCGTTTCCGGTGCCTAGGTCGATGCTGGGTAGTCCATCCGGTGTCATTCCTTTTTATTGACTTCATAGTAGTTAGATACAACTGAGTGGCTTGCTAGCCCATTTCAGAAGGCATGTGAAAGCCAACCACATTGATTTGGTCTGGAGTCATATGGAGGCCACCAGGTGAGGGCAGCAGATTTCCTTCCCTAAAGAACATTAGTGAACCTTATGTTTCACTGGAGAGTTTCCATCTTCTATCACTCCCATATCCAAGGATGACTGAAAGATTCTGGCCAGTGTCTCTGCTGCTTCCACCATACCTTCCCTCAGCAACCCTCATACATCCCATCCAGACCAGGCAAATGTTCAACTTTGTTATTGTACAAAAAGTGTGGAATTGAAAGGGGTTAACAGAACCTGTTTGTTCAGTGACTCTATTTAATGTTAGTCTCCATGGACCCAAATTGTGTCACTGGAGTGTTTTCAACTTCTATTAATAAGGGGCTCCTTTCAATGTGCTATTCCATGGTATCAGCAGCAGCATCGCCTCCGGCACTAACAGAGATCAGTAGCTTCAGACAGAGGGAGAGGATAGATCAGAATCCGAGAACAATAGATTGGAATGTTACAACAATGGATCAGAATCCGAGAACAATAGATTGGAATGTTACAACAATGGATCAGAATCTGAGAACAATAGATTGGAATGTTACAACAATGGACAGCAGGAGTTTCTCCTCTTTGTTTGACCTGGTTACTGCTGATTATTATTGGATGACATTAGAATTGCGGATCTATTATGCACTGAGGATGATTCAATTTATTTACTATCCCATACTCGCTATTATTGGTGTCCCTGGTAAGTCTCCATCTGCAACTATTGGATTCAGAAAACATATTTCACTGATTTAATGTTCTTGTCATTTAAATCATGAGAAGACTGAAGTCATTGTCTTCAGTTTTTGTCACATACTCTATTCCCTATCCACGGTCTGCATCCCCCTCACTGACCGTTGTCTGAGGCTGAACCAGGAAGTTTACAATCTCTGGTACCTGTTTAATGCTGAGCTGAGTTCATCCCCATATTCTCGCGATCCCCAACCCTGCCTATTGTTACGGCCAGGTGAGGATGGGTCACAGTCGCTCGTCTTATTTGTCCACAACTCTCTTTGTTCTTTTTAACCAGTGGATGTGCTAACCCTCTCATTTACCATTTACCTTTGGAGTGATTGTGAAGGACCTGATCGGGCAGATTCTCTTGAGTTTAAATAGGAAAGAGGTGAGTTTATTATACTTAACAATATCAACCCGATCTAAATACAATCATAAAAAATACACCACACATTTACGCTCATACTTGTACGAGAATCATACAGAAATAGATTACAGAGTGAGAAGATGGGAGTCCGGAATAAATATAAAAATAAAATACTCATTATGTGATGTTGGATGACACGGTGGTCATCCGGCTGCAGTTGTATTCTTGAAGGCTTTGGCTGGTCGAAGTGCCCTTGGTGGCTGGCCCACATGGCTCAGGGATTTCTTTGAGGCAGACTTGTAGGTGAATTTCTTTCCCTGGTGTCTCTGTTTGTAGTAATCTGTCGGCTTGGAGGGACCACAGTCGCATGTGGTATTCAAACTTGTGACGTTATCTGGAGAGAGAGAGCCGGGAGGGTGGGGGGGGGGGCGGGCTGCGGGGACACAGCCCTTCTGCTTGTGCACAGTTTGAATCACTGGCTTGTCTGTCTTTGTCCAGGGGAAACTCCCAGCTTTCACATTGAGGGACAGAAGGCCTCATGACTGTCTCAGTGTATTCGCTGGAAAATTATAATGAGATTCAAGGTTAGAAACTTCAGTCACCCCAGGACTCAGGATGCCAGTATTTACGATTGGAGGAGTTTGCTCTTTCAAAGTCAATATGTCAGAATGTCTTTGTTTGCCGTGTTAATGAAAGTAATTTCAGGTAATTCAATCACCAAAGCAAGCCAATGATACAGGTCTAGACTCAGCAGACCTGTGTCTCCCATTGGAGGCCTTTGAATGTGAAAAGGTGCTTCAGATGCCAATTCAGTTGGGCATCTTGGCTGCCAGTTTTTTCAAGGTTAACTGTAGGATTTCTATTTTCATTAAAGGTTTACTGTAAGTTTCAAATCGGTGAATTAAAATTCCTCATTGGGCATATGGTGTTATCTTGACACCACCACGGCACACTGAAAGAAATGTGAAAATAGGAACATTTCATTATAGAATTGTGGGAAGAAATAGAAGGAAACACACATTCATTCGCAATAATAACTTCTCAAATTCACACATGAATCTTATAATTACTGCAGCTGTCATTGTCTGTTACAGTTGTGCTGATTTAATTGTTTTGGAGTTTTGTCTGGGATGGTTATGTGTCGGGTTCGACCCTGGACAATGCATCAGCGATTACATTGGTATTTTTCTCTCTTGCAATGAAGCTTTAACTATTCAGGTTCCTGCACCTTGATAATCTTTCTCCCTGTGCGGTGTCTGAGATTTCCTCTGGACCTTTGTTCTTGCTGAGCACGGCTTTGAAATTTATTTACTTATTTATTTATTTAGAGATACAGTACTGAAACAGGCCCTTCAGCCCACCAAGTCTCTGCCGACCATCAACCACCCATTTATACTAATCCTCCATGAATCCCATATTCCTACCACATCCCCACCTTCCCCTGACACCTATCTATACTAGGGGCAATTTATAATGGCCAATTTACCTATCAACCTGCAAGTCTTTGGCTGTGGGAGGAAACCGGAGCACCCGACAAAAACCCACATGGTCAAAGGGAGAACTTACAAACTCTGCACAGGCAATACCGAGAATCGAACCTGGGTCACAGGAGCTATGAGGTTGTAGCGCTAATCACTGCACAACTTTGCAGCCCCAAGTTGCAGGGTTTGATTAGCTTTGGGTTTGGGATCTGATCATTGGGTTCTTCAGTGGGTAGATCTACACTGACCTTACTTTTAACTTTCTGCTGAGGTACGCAAGTGCTGTTCACTTTAGGGAAATTTCCCTTCCCCTTTCTCTTTACTATGAGGAGGATATTTTTCCTAATCTGCCCTATTTCCTCTGGGACAGTAGTGTTCGCTAGTGTCTGTCCAGCTTTCACTGCACTTTCCAGCGGCACTTTGACTAGGTAAGACATCTCCCTTACCATTGACATGCCTTTTTGGGAACTTTCTTTGTCATTCCACGTTTCTGTAAATGCTGTTAGCAGCCTTTTTAGGGTCCCTGTTTGACCTGAATTTAAGGAGGAGAGTGAGTGGTCTAATTTATCTAACATTTCAGGGTTGGCTAATAGGAGAGTAGGGGGTTCCAGTTGGGAATCCTCCTGGCCCTCCTCTAACCTGTCCTCACTGTCCTTTTAAATCCTTCCTTCCTGACTGTCTGACAGATTTGTACTTGTCTGTCCCCTCCACAGCCTTTATTTTTTGCCTTTGCTCTGGGGTGTCAATTAAATAATTTACCCGCTATTCTTTTTGTCACTCGACATGGACCACTGAACCGGGCTTTCAGGGGTAGACCCTGCATTGGGAGTAATAACAATACATGGTCTCTGGGCTAAAATGTTCTAGCCTTGGCATTTTTTCCTGCTTACCTTCTCATAGCTGCCTGGGAGATCTTTAGGTGTTACTGAGTCATTGCACAGGCTCCCGTGAGCCGCTCCCAGAGCATGGAAATGTATTCAAACATGGAAGACTCATCCCTGTGTCCGAAAAACTTCTTGAATAGTTTAAGCAGAGCTCTCACCTCGTGTCCATAAATTAACTCAAAGAGACTAAAGCCAGTGGAAGCATTGGATAAGTCCCTGGTAACCAACAGGTGAAATCATAGCCCTTTGTCCCAGTCATGGGGTTATTCATAGCAGTATGGCTTGATCATTGTCTTTAGGGTCTGGTGGTAACGCTCCAAAGCCCCTTGTGACTGTGGGTGGTAGGCTAAGGACCTTAGCTGGATTATGTCCAGATTACCCATGGCATTTGCAAAAATACTGGACATAAAATGTGTGCCCTTATCCAACTGGATCTCAGCAGGCAGCCCATTATCGGGTAAAGAATTGGGTTAGCCCTCCACCACTACCTTGGCAGAGATAGCTCTTCGGCAGAATGGCCTCTGGGAATCGGGTCACCACATCCATAATGGTGAGAAGATACTGGTAATCCCGTATTGTTTTCAGCAGGTGTCCCACACAATCCACCAGCACTCTGCTGAAGGGTTCCCCAAAAGCTGGTAGTTGAATTAGGGTGCAGATTCTATTGCAGGTTGGGGCTTCCCCACTACCTAACGCAGGTGACTAGTTTTACAGAACTCCACCACATCTTTGTGGAGTTGTGGCCAATCAAAATGCTGTCTTATGCGGGCTTCGATTTTTCATACACTGACATGTCCAGTCATTGGAAGTTCGTCGGCCATTCTTAATATTTCTTTAAGGGACCACAGCAGCACCACTATCTGGTGAACCACTGTCCTCTCTTCATCCGCAGGTCTGTGAGGAGGTCTCCACTTCTGCATCAGCACCTCGTTCTTTAAATAGAAGCACTCTGCAACTCCCTCTGCTTCAGTTTTGTTTTGGACAGTCTGTACTATTTTTTAACACAGGGTCGGGATATTGAGCCTCAACTAAGGAAGATCTGTTTAGCAAATCCTTTCTGTCCTCTAACTTCCCAAAGAAGGTTGCAGACAGCCAGGCAGTTGGGTCATCCATCTGCAATGTCAGTTCACGGGATTGTTTGGCCATGGGCCGAGTCATGACACAATTAGGGAGAATGTCAGGGGCCTTCTCCTGTAACTGCTCTGTCTCCTGGCCTTATTTTGGTCTCTCGAGAACTACCGAGGAAGCTGGCACCTTTTCCCTTGTCAGATCATTATCCAGGAGCAGGTCGACCCATCCATCGGTAAACTCGGTACAATCCCCATGGTTACCGATCCTGAAACTGGGTCACACTCCAAGCGCAGTCGTTATAAAGGTATGGACATATACTGTCTTCCGATACAATTCACTAACTCTTTAGCATTCACTGCACTCTCGAAGAAAGGTCATTCCTTTTCCCAGCAGAAGGGCTTGGGTGGCCCCTGTATCCCTTAGTATGACTATGGGCTTGCGTGCCTCACTCAAGGTGGATGGGGTCAATTTTCCTTGGGATTGAAAATTCCTGGTAACTCTTAGGGATTTTGTTAAGATTTCCTGCACTCTCAGTGGTAGGTGTACTGGGCCTGACAGCCACAGTTAAAGGGACAGCCTGATCTGCTGTGATTTCCATCAGGGCCCGTTTTCCTGCACTGATCTGGTGGAAATTCAAAAAAACATATTCATTCACAGAATGTGGGCGTGGCTGGCCAGGCCAGCATTTATTGCCCAACCCTATTTGCCCTTGAGAAGCTGATGGTGAGCTGCCTTCTTGAACCGCTGTAGTCCATCTGGGGTAGGTATACCCACCGTACTGTTAGGAAGGGAGTTCCAGGATTTTGACCCAGCGACAGTGAAGGAATGGCGATATAGTTCCAAGTCAGGATGGTGTGTGACTTGGAGGGGAACTTCCAGATGGTGGTGTTCCCACGTATTTGCTACCCTTGTCCTTCTAGTTGGTAGAGGTCGCGGCTTTGGAAGGTGCTGTCTAAGGAACCTCGGTGCATTGCTGCAGTGCATCTTGTAGATGGTACACACTGCTGCCACTGTGCGTCGGTGGTGGAGGGAGTGAATGTTTGTAGATGGGGTGCCAATCAAGCGGGCTGCTTTGTCCTGGATGGTGTTAAGCTTCTTGAGTGTTGTTGGAGCTGCACCCATCCAGGCAAGTGGAGAGTATTCCATCACATTCCTGACTTGTGCCTTGTCGATTGTGGACAGGCTTTGGGGAGTCAGGAGCTGAGTTACTCGCCTCAGGATTCCTAGCCTCTGACCTGCTCTTGTAGCCAAGGTATTTATATGGCTACTCCAGTTCAGGTTCTGGTCAATGGTAGCCCCTAGGATGTTGATAGTGGGGGATTCAGCGATGGTAATGCCATTGAATGTCAAGGACAGATGGTTAGATTCTCTCTTCTTGGAGATGCTCATTGCCTGGCACTTGTGTGGTGCGAATGTTACTTTCCACTTATCAGCCCGAGCCTGGATATTTTCCTGGTCTTGCTGCATTTCTACACAGACTGCTTCAGTATCTGAGGAGTCGCGAATGGTGCTGAACATTGTGCAATCATCAGCGAACTTCCCCACTTCTGACCTCATGATTGAAGGAAGGTCATTGATGAAGCAGCTGAAGCTGGTTGGGCCCAGGACACTACCCTGAGGTACTCCTGCAGTGATGTCCTGAAGCTCAGCTGATTGACCTCCAACAACCACAATCATCTTACTTTGCGGTAGGTATGACTCCAGCCAGCGGAGGGTTTCCCCCCTGATTCTCATTGCCCTCAGTTTTGCTAGGGCTCCTTGATGCCATACTCGGACAAATGCTGCATTGATGTCAAGGGCAGTCACTCTCACATCACCTCTTGAGTTCAGCTCTTATGTCCATGTTTGAACCAAGGCTGTAATGAGATCAGGAGCTGAGTGGCCCTGTTGGAACCCAAACTGAGCATCACTGAGCAGGTTGTTGCTAAGCACGTGCCGCTTGATGGCATTGTTGATGACACCTTCCATCACTTTACTGATGATTGAGAGTAGGCTGATGGGGCGGTAGTTGGCCGGGATGGATTTGTCCTGTTTTTTGTGTGCAGGACATACCTGGGTAATTTTCCACATTGCAGGGTAGATGCCAGTGTTGTAGCTGTACTGGAACAGCTTGGCTAGGGGCGCGGCAAGTTCTGGAGCACAGGTCTTCAGTTCTATTGCCGGAATATTGTCAGGCCCCATAGCTTTTGCAGTATCCATTGCCTTCAGTCGTTTCTTGATATCACACGTAGTGAATCGAATTGGCTGAAGTTTGGCATCTGTGATGCTGGGGACTTCAGGAGGAGGCCGAGATGGATCATCAACTCGGCACTTCTGGCTGAAGATTGTTGCAAATGCTTCAGCCTTATCTTTCGCACTGATGTGCTGGGCTCCCCCATCATTGAAGATGGGGATATTTGTGGAGCCACCTCCTCCAGTTAGTTGTTTAATTGTCCACCACCATTCACGGCTGGATGTGGCAGGACTGCAGAGCTGAGATCGGATCCGTTGTTTATGGGATCGCTTAGCTCTACGCAGTTTGGCATGCAAGTTGTCCTGGGTTGTAGCTTCACCAGGTTGACACCTCATTTTGAGGTACGCCTGGTGCTGCTCCTGGCATGCCCTCCTGCACTCTTCATTGAACTAGGGTTGGTCTCTTGGCTTGATGGTAATGGTTGAGTGGGGGATATGCCGGGCCATGAGGTTACATATTGTGGTTGAGTACAATTCTGCTGCTGCTGATGGCCCACAGCGCCTCATGGATGCCCAGTTTTGCATTGCTAGATCTGTTGGAAATCTGTCCCATTTAGCACGGTGATAGTGCCACACAACACAATGGACGGTATCCTCAATGTGAAGGCGGGACTTCGTCTCCACAAGGACTATGCGGTGGTCACTCCTACCAATACTGTCATGGACAGATGCATCTGCGGCAGGCAGATCTGTGAGGACGGGGTCAAGTATGTTGTTCGCTCGTGTTGGTTCCCCCACCACCTGCCGCATACCCAATCTAGCAGCTGTGTCCTTTAGGACTCGGCCAGCTTTGTCAGTAATGGTGCTACCGAGCCACTCATGGTGATGGACATTGAAGTCTCCCACCCAGAGTACATTTTGTGCCCTTGCCACCCTCAGTGCTTCCTCCAAGTGCTCTTCAACATGGAGGAGTACTGAGTCATCAGCTGAGGGAGGGCGGTAGGTGGTAATCAGGACGCTCATTAATCTTACAGGTTTTCCCCATCACTTCCACCAGTCAGCATGACGGTGATCTTCCTCATTACAATGGAAACACACATGGCTTCGGCTGTTACTCCTGCTCTCAGTACCGTCCTATTTGGCCTGAGGATGGGCTCCAGTGTGTCCAGCTTTTCCTTCTTGCCCATGGCTGTTCAGGGTCCGATCAGCCTCCCACCTTTTATTCTCGGGTCTTTGGGGTGACTAGGGAAGGGTTTCCCTTTGGGGCTAAGGCCTTGTATACAAGGGAAAATTCATCAGCCAGAATTTGAACCTGCCTGGCTCTTTGAACCTTCTGTTCCTCTGTGTGTGTTTTAATGGAAGGAGGAACGAGTTTGTGAACTCTTCGAGATAGATCACTGCTCTGAGATTTATATATGTGGGCTGTATCTTGATCTTCTGTATCCACTGGTCAAAAGTAAAAACGAAAACAGACTGTAAATCTTCTATTGGTACATAAAATGGTAACGTTTAGCTGAGACAAATCACAGGCAGAGTCAGGAGAATTTAATGGGGAATTGAGAAATGACAGGGAAGTTAAATGTGATTAGCACTGCAGCCTCTCAGCTCCAGCGACCCGGGTTCAATTCAGGGTTATGCCTGTGTGGAGTTTGCAAGTTGTCTGCGTGGGTTTTCTACGGGTGCTCAGGTTTCCTCCCACAGCCAAAAGACTTGCAGGTTTTTAGGTTAGTTGGCCATTATAAATTGCCCCTAGTATAGGTAGGTGGTAGGGAAATATAGGGACAGGTGGGGATGTGGTAGGAATATGGAATTAGTGTAGGATTAGTATAAAATGAGAGGTTGATGGTCGGCACAGACTCGGTGGGCCGAAGGGCCTGTTTCAGTGCTGTATCTCTAAACTAAACAAAAGAATATTTTGTGTCTGTCTTCACTGAGGAAGATACAAGAAATCTCCCAGAATTAGAGATCCAAGGGATTGGGAGAATGAAGAATTGAAGGAAATTAGCATTGGTGAGAAGTTTGTATTGGAGACATTAATAGGGCTGATGTTTGACAATTATCCAGGATCTGATATTCTATATCCCAGGGTGTTGAAGGAAGTAGTAATGGAGATTGTTCATGCATTGGTGATCATCGTTCAAAATTCTATCACTTCTGGAACGCTTCCTGCAGATTGGAAAGTAGCAAATGTCATCCCACTGTTTAAGAAGGGAGGGAAAGAGAAAATTGGGAACAACAACCACCCATTTATGCTAACACTACAGTAATACCATATTCCCTACCACCTGCCTACACTAGGGGTAATTTATAATGGCTAATTTATCTATCACCTGCAAGTCTTTGGCTGTGGGAGGAAACTGGAGCACCCGGCGAAAGCCCACGTGGTTAGCATTTCATCAGTACTAGGGAACATGTTGGAATCTATTCTAAATTATGCGATAAATGGATCTGATTGGGCAGAGTCAACATAGATTTATGAATGGGAAATCATGCTTGATGAACCTGTTGGTTTTTATTTTTTGGATGTCACGAACAAAATAGAGAAGGGGAGTCGGTGGATTTTCAGAAAGCTTTTGATTAAGTGCCCCATTGTATGTTGGTCAGCAAAGTTAAAGAACATGGGATAGGAGGTAATATACTGACTAGCAGTAAGGATTGGTAAACAGGCAGGAAACAGAGAGTAGGAATAAATGGGCCATTCTTGCTTTGGCAGGCTGTGACTAATGGAGTACCGCAGGGATCTGTGCTTGGGCCCCAGCTGTTCACAATATCTATCAATGATTTGGATATTGGGACCAAAGTAATATTTCAAGTTCGCAGATGACACAAAACTAGGTGGAAATGTGTGTTGTGAGGAAGATGCAAAGTGGTTTCAAGGAAATTTGGACAGACTTAGTGAGTGGGCAAAAACATGGCAGATGGAATATAATGTGGAAAAATGTGAAATTAGCCACGGTGGTAGGATGAATGGACGTGCAGAGTATTCTAATTGGTGAGAGATTAGAAAGTGTAGATGTACAAAGGGACCTGGGTATCCTCATTATAAGTAATTGACAGCTAACATGCAGGTGCAGCAAGCAATTAGGAAGGCAAATGGTATGTTGGCCTTTTCACGAGTTGATTTGAGTAGTGAAGTCTTGTTTCAATTGTCTAGAAACTTTTTTAGACCGCAGATGGAGTGCTGTGCGCAGTTCTGGTCTCTTTACCTGAGGAAGGATATTATGACCACAGAGGGAGTGCAAAGAAGGTTCACCAGACTTCTTCCCGGGATGGTGGGACTGTCCTATGAAGAGAGATTGGGGAAGCTGGGCCTGTATTCTCTAGAGTTTCGAAGAATGAGAGGTGATCTCATTGAAACCTACAAAATACTTAAAGGGATAGACAGGGTAGATGCAGCTAAGATGTTTCCCCTGGTTGGGGAGTCCAGAAATAGCAGACATAATTATAAAACAAAAGAGAAGCCACTTAGGACAGTGATGAGGAGAAATGTCTTTACTCAGATGGTTCTGAATCTTTGAAATTCTCTCCCCAGAGAGCTGTGGAAGTACGGCCATTGAGTATGTTTAAAGTAGGGATTGACAGTTTTATCAATACCACTGACAAAAAGGGATATGAGGATAGTGTGGGGGAAAAGGCATTGGATGATCAACCATGATCATATTGAATGGTGGAGCAGGCTCGATGGGCTGAATGGCTTACTTCAGCTCCTATGTTCCTATGTTCGGAAGCTGCTTAACTCTTTCAAACTCAAGGTAAGTTTAGTCAGGCTGCTTTCCCAGGGTTCGGAATGTTTTACAGTACACTTCTGATACTATCTCATATGCACCCAGGATACCATTTTTATCCATCTCATAATGTGATGAACTTTCATCTGGCAACAGTGAATAAACCTCATGGACTTTTCCTGTTATTCTACTTTGTAAAAACAGTGTCCAGCTCTCTGTCAGTCATTTCAGCTGCTTTGCAAGCATTTCAAAACTGATGAAAAACTCTGACACATCCTCCTTATTGAAATTTGGAACAAACTGGGAGAACATTAAGAGCTCAGCACATGGTCCTGAACTATGGGTAGCTCCTTCACTAGCTGTGCCTTCAGTGGGTGGACTGGGACTTCCTCTAGTTGTTTGAGCCACCTTAACTCCCTTTCCTCCTTCTCCTTCTGGAACACTCTTACTTTTTCCCTTTCTTGACGCTCTGCTATTTCTCGCTCTCAATAGAATTCTAATTCTAGTCTCTTCTGTTCTAGTTTTACCTTAGCTAACATTACACTATCTGTCAGTGATTCTAACCCTGTTTGAATTTTCTGCTGCAAATAAAAAATGGTTGGAAACAAGTCTTAGAATTTCGGGTTTCCAATCTTTTGGACGGAGAATAATCCCTAACTGTCCAGCAACATTACACAACTTTTCAACAGAGAGGGGTTTTAACCTGTACCGAGTTACTTCACTCTGTATGTAATTCCTTTATTGGGAATGTAAATTCTTTATTTAGAAAAGGGAGAGAGACAGAAAGCACGAAAAATTATGAGGGTATGGATAGGGTAGATAGGAAAAAAACTTTTTCATTAGCGGAGGTGTCAATAACCGGGGGGCATTGATTTAAATTAAGGGGCAGGAGGTTTAGAGGGGATTTGAGGGGAAGAAAAATCACCCAGAGGGTAGTTGGAATCCGGAACACGCTGCCTGAAGCGGCTACAGAGGCAGGAACCCTCCACAACATTTACGAATTATGTCGATGAGCACTTGAAACGCCATAGCGTACAAGGTAACGGGACAGGTGCTGGAAAATGGGATTAGAATGGATAGGCTTGTTGGCCAGCACAGACACAGTGGGCCGAAGGGCCTGTTCCTTTGCTCTATAACTCTGTGACTCTATGACACTTCCAATTTCTCGTTTGTCATTGCGTTACAATCACTAGAACCTCCAGCTTTCTGATACAGCCAGGTGAGGAGGGGTCCCAGGCTCCCCTCTTGTCCTATCTTTTCTTTGATCACAATGGGATTTATTCCTTTTTAGCAGTGGACATGCTGACCACCTCAGTGAGTATTTTACCTTTTACCTTTACTGTGATCGTGAAAGAACCAATCAGACAGGTTTTCTTAAGTTTAATCAAGAAGTGAGTTTACTGTACTTTAAAATCTAAAATGAATCTAAATAAAATAACAAAAATATACGTTAGACATTCATGCGCAAACTCACAGGCAAATCACACAAATGAAGTATACAGTGAGAAATAAATTTGTATTTGGATTGGAGTCCAGAATAAATTAAAAATAAACAAAGTCTGTGATGTTGGATAATTCTGTGGTCTGCGTCTTTGCCATCCTTACTTATGAGTTTCATGTCATCTCCAAGCGTTGAACTTATGTTTTTTTGCATATAAGTCTCTATTACTTGTATATCTATCCACATGTCAGGAAGAGCATTGATACTAATACTGACCCCTGAGAAACAGCAATTTATACTCCCCCTCCCCCAGTTTGAACAAAGTCTGTTCACCACGTCTCTCTGCTTTCTGTCCCTGAGTCAGTGTCATATTCACACTATCACTGTCAAAATATTCCATGTGTTATATTTCTCATAACAAGTCTATGAAATGTCATTTGATCACAGGCCTTTTGAAAGTCCTTATACGTAACATGAAACACACTAGCCTCATCAACACTCACAGTTATGTCATCAATGAACTTGATCAAGATTATCGTACATGATTGGTCATTACTTACCCGTGCTGTTTGTCATTTATTATCCCATGTTTTTCCAAGAAAGATATATTTTGTACAGGCTTATGGCCTCTAGAAATTTCCAACCACCGACATTAGACTGACTGGTCAGTAGCTACAGGATTTATCTAATGTCTCATTTTATAAGCAGTGTGTAACATTTACAACCCTGCAGTCCCCTGTCATCACTCCCAGATCCAAGGAGGATTGAAAGCTTCCAGCCAATGCCTCT
The DNA here is from genome assembly GCF_036365525.1 of Heterodontus francisci. Classification (NCBI taxonomy): domain Eukaryota; kingdom Metazoa; phylum Chordata; class Chondrichthyes; order Heterodontiformes; family Heterodontidae; genus Heterodontus; species Heterodontus francisci. The sequence continues at coordinate 3,504,466 of NW_027142345.1, forward strand.
GCTTTTTCCACCATTCCTTCCCTCAACTAACCTCGTATATCCCATCTAGACTGAGGAACACTTCTACACTATTGTGGTACAAAAAGTATTGGATTGAAAGAGATTAACTGAACTTGTTTGTTCATTGACTGTAATTAATGTCAGTCACTACGGACCATAATTGTGTCACTGGAGGGTTTCCCTCTTCTATTAATAAGGGACTCCTTTCAATGTGTTAACTCATAGTGTCAGTGGGAGCATCAACCCCGGCACTAACAGGGATCCGTGGCTGCAGAAAGAGAGAGAGAGAGAAAGACGATTGATCAAAATCTGAGAACAATAGATTGGAATGTTACAACAATGGGTCAGAATCTGAGGACAATAGATTGGAATGTTCCAACAATGGGTCAGAATCTGAGGACAATAGATTGGAATGTTACAACAATGGGTCAGAATCTGAGGACAATAGATTGGAATGTTACAACAATGGGTCAGAATCTGAGGACAATAGATTTCAATGTTCCAACAATGGGTCAGAATCTGAGGACAATAGATTTCAATGTTCCAACAATGGGTCATAATCTGAGGACAATAGATTGGAATATTCCAACAATGGGTCAGAATCTGAGAACAATGGATTGGAAGGTTACAACAATGGGTCATAATCTGAGGACAATAGATTGGAATATTCCAACAATGGGTCAGAATCTGAGAACAATAGATTGGAATGTTCCAACAATGGGTCAGAATCTGAGGACAATAGATTGGAATGTTACAACAATGGGTCAGAATCTGAGGACAATAGATTGGAATGTTACAACAATGGGTCCGAATCTGAGGACAATAGATTTCAATGTTCCAACAATGGGTCAGAATCTGAGGACAATAGATTTCAATGTTCCAACAATGGGTCATAATCTGAGGACAATAGATTGGAATATTCCAACAATGGGTCAGAATCTGAGAACAATGGATTGGAAGGTTACAACAATGGGTCAGAATCTGAGGACAATAGATTTCAATGTTCCAACAATGGGTCATAATCTGAGGACAATATATTGGAATGTTACCACAATGGGTCAGAATCTGAGGACAATGGATTGAAATGTTACAATAATGGGTCAGAATCTGAGGACAATAGATTTCAATGTTCCAACAATGGGTCAGAATCTGGGAACAATAGATTGGAATGTTACAGCAATGGACAGTAGGAGTACGTCCTATTGGTTTGGCCTGGTTGCTGCTGAGTATTTTCGGATGACATTAGAAGCGCGGATCTATTATGCTCTGAAGATGATTCAAACGGTTTACTCCCCCATCCTCGCTATTATTGGTGTCCCTGGTAAGTCTCTGTATCCAACTATTAGATCCATAAACAAAGGTAATTACATCGGCATGAGTACAGATTTAGCCCTAGTGGACTGGGCAGGAAGACTAAAAGGTAGGACAGTTGATGAGCAGTGACAGATGTTTAAGGAGATATTCAATTCCTCCCAACTACAATATATTCCAGAGAGGAAGAAATATTCTAGGAGGGGGAAAAACATCCATGGCTAAGCAAGGAAGTTAAGGATAACATAAAGACAAAATCTAAGGCATACCATATTGCAAAGGCCAGTGGCAGGCTGGAAGATTGGGAAATTTTTAATGATCAACAAAGGGTTACTAAAAAAGTAATAAAAAGAGCAAAGATAAATTATGAAAGAAAACTAGAGCAAAATATAAAAACGAATAGTAAAAACTTCTTTAAGTATATAAAAGGTAAGAGAGTGGCTAAAGTGAATGTTGATCCCTTGGAGGATGAGACTGGGAAGTTGATAGAGGGGAACACAGAAATGGTGGAGACACTAAATCCGTATTTTGCCTCAGTTTTCACGGTGGAGGACACCAGTACCATCTAAATAGTAACATGTAATGCAGAGGTTATAGAAAGAGAGGAATTTAGAACAATCATCATTACTAGGTAAAAAGTACAGAGCAAACTATTGGAATTGAAGGCAGACAAGTAACCAGGGCCTGATGGCCTGCATCAGAGTGTCTTAAAGTAAGTGGCAGCAGAGATAATGGATCCATTGGTTACAATATTCTAAAATTCGCTGGATGCGGGAAAGGTTCCAGTGGATTGGAAAAAAGCTAATATAACGCCCTTATTCAAAAAGGGAGGGAGGCAGAAAGTAGGAAACTATAGACCAGTTAGTTTAACATCTATCGTTGGGAAATTGTTAGAACCCATTATTAAGGAAGTAATAACAGGACGTTTAGAAAGTCAAAACGCAATCCATCAGAGTCAGCATGGTTTTATGAAGGGTAAATCCTATTTGACGAATTTGCTAGTGTTCATCGAAGCTGTGACAAGAAAAGTGGAAAATGGTGATCCTGTAGATGTAGTATATCTGGATTTCCAGAAGACATTTGATAAAGTGCCGCACAAAAGGTGAATACAGAAGGTAAGATCACATGAGTTCAGGGGCAATTTATGAACTTTGATAGAGGATTGGCTAACCAACAGAAAACAGAGAGTCGGGATAAATGGATCTTTTTCTTGTTGGCAATATGTAACTGGTGGGGTACCACAGGATTTGGTCCTTGGCCCCTGCTATTTACAATATATATTTATGATTTGGATGCAAGGATAGAAGGTACTATAGCCAAATTTCCAGATGACACTAAAATAGGTGGGATAGTATGTTGCAATAATTAAATAAGAAATTTACAAATTGATATGGATAGGTTAGGTGAATGAACGAAAATTTGGCAGATGGAGTTTAACGTGGGTAAGTGTAAGGTTATCCATTTTGGTCGGAAGAATAGAAAGGCAAATTATTATCTAAATGGAGAGAAACTTCTGAGTGCTTCGGTGCAGAAGGATCTGGGTGTCCTCGTGCATGAATCGCAGAAAGCTAGTATGCAGGTACAGCAGGTGAAAAGGAAGGCAAATTGAATTTTGGTATTTCTTGCGAAAGGAATAGAATATAAAAGTAGGAAAGTGCTGCTGCAACTGTGCAAGGCATTAATGTGACCGCACCTGGAGTATTGTGTATAGTTTTAGTCTCCTGACTTGAGGATGGATGTAGTTGCATTGGAGGCAGATCAGAGGAGTCACTAGATTGATTCCAGGGAGCAGGGGTTTGTCTTCTGAAGAGAGATTGAGCTCTTTATGCCTTTACTCTATGGAGTTTAGAAGAATGAGAGTCGATCTAATTGAGGTATATAAGATGATTAAGGGGATTGACAAAGTAGACATAGAGAAGACGTTTCCTCTTGTGGGGCAACCTAGAATGAGAGGTCATTGTTTTAGGATAAGGGATAAGGATTTAAAATAGAGCTGAAGAGAAATTTCTTCTCTCAAAGGGTCGTGTGTCTGTGGGATTCACTACCCGGAGTGCAATAGATGCCGGGACATTGAGTAAATTTAAAGAGGCGATAGACAGATTTTTAATTAGTAATGGGTTGAAGAGTTATGGAGAACGGGCAGGAAAGTGGAGTTGAGACCGAGATGAAATCAGCCATGATCATATTGAATGGCGAAGCAGGTTCGAGGGGCTGAATTGCCTACTCCTGCTCCTACTTCTTATGTTATTATGTTCTTATCTGTATCTTTCCAGACAAGAGCGGGTGACGTATCCATTATCTCTCTCTCTGTTGTCCATTCATGTATCTGCTGTATGACGGAGGCTATGTATGTCGGGTGAGCTGAATTATACTGCCTGCTCTCTCAGCAGGGAGAAGCAGGTGAGAGATCCCGTGGCTTTGTCAGGATAACGGGATTCCTGATGGTCTAGGTGTCTCTGCGGGGTCCCCAAGGCAACGGGGAGAGGTACAGGAACTGATACAGCTCTCACTCCATTAATGTACAGTTGGTGTGTGAGCATGCCCAGTACATCATCTTGGTAAATGTCCACTGTCCTGGCAGCAGCCACTGTACCTTCATTCTGAAGCAGTCAGCCGGTCCCAACACATCGGGCCCCCATGCAGAACCCGAATGTGGCTCACGACCTCTAAACTCTAGACACTCCCCTCCTCCACACAAAACCACCAGGTGAAGCAATGCTTCAGATGTCTGAACCGCTCGTGGGGAGCCCTCCTGTACATACTGGAGCAGGTGTCCAAGTTCATGGTGTTCTGCTGCACCCTTCACATCGGCACCATCATGAGGACACAGGCTTTGGCACCAGGGATCCGCAGGCTAACTCAGTAGGAGGAGGAGGAGGCAAGGAGGATATTTCCTGGATGATTTCAAACCGGAAAGGCTGTCGTAGAGACGCTGCTAAGATTCCAGTTCCCAGAGGACAACTTCCCTTTCCCACCATGGATCCCCCTCTTCTCCACCATTACATCCATCTGAGATGCCCCATCACATCGTCCCCGAGGTAACCATCCTGCAATAAAAACACCAACAAAATGTTTTTCATGATCGTCTTTATCCAACAACACATGCAATTATACAAACTAAACTGAACTATTCACCCTTGTGTATTCCTTTAGTCCCTGTCTTGTGGGTTCCCTCAACCTGCCTACTGCTCCTACACAGTGTTTCCCAGTGACTGCAGCATGGCTGGTGGAAGGCTGCTGACTTTCACTGAGGGAGACTGCAGATGGCCTTGCAGGACTTCCTTGAGCTGCTCTAGGCCTTGAGGGCTCGGATTCAGACTGCACCACCTCGAAATGGGCAGCAGCTCCAGCAATGTTCACATCTGAGTCCTGTGTATTATAACTCGTTTGTGACCTCGCCCTCCGGTGATCTGACACATGAACTATCCTTTCCCCCTGGCCTGGCTGCAGCTCACTCATGCTCGGTGACTCACCACGTGCAGATTCTGACTCGATACCAGCCTCTAAGGTAAACGCACTGTAAGTATTTGATCTGGTGGCTGTGAGCATCAGACCAAGTGATGGGGCTTTTGCTGCTTTCTTTCTGTCTCCTGGAGCTGCTGTGACTGGGAAGTTGGTAGTATTGGGTTATCATTGGAAAGTATAAAATCAGAAGGGGAGGTTTGAGGTGAAGGATTGGGTGTGGAATGGAAAGCAGGAGGTCCATGGTCTTACCATCTCCAGCTTGTACATCAACATTTCTAACGTTTACCAGTTCTGATGAAGGGTCACAGATCTGAAACATTAACTCTGTTTCTCTCTGCACCGATGCTGCCAGACCCACTGAGTATTTCCAGCACTTTCTGTTCAGGTGCACAGATGTGCCCCATTGACCAACTTATCTCAGCCAGTTTTTTTTTTGCTAAAATTTGTATTTCTGGACATCCTCAGATATTCCATTGAGAATAAAATCGTAATTACAATCATAAACCTCGAAAATCCTTAGTATGTCCGTCTCCCCAGGCGTGCCTGTTTTTCTTCTCTACCAGGTTATCAATTGACTATTTCCTGTGATATGCGAGTGAGATTGTATTTCTGGCTTTTTTTATTCAAAACTCTCTGAAAGTCCTCCCCCCCCCCCTCCCCCCACCCACGCTGTTAGTGATGAACACACACGTTTGATTGAGTGTAAACTCTTTTTGTTGCCAAATCTCCTCCTCATTCATCACTCAACTGAGTTTACTATTTTTCACAAACCAAGTAAACCAAGCCTATCATCCTGATGTCTGTGTTCCGTCTCCTACACCACTGTAAGGTCTGATCTAGGGTCAGAGATCACCCAAAAAGGAGGTCAAAGGGTCACAAGCAGTTTATTGAGGAGTGACAGTTCAAATACAGCACAAAATCAGAATAAACACAGTGGAGAAACAATCTGTGACATACGAGAAAGGCTTTCTGGCTGTGGATTAGATTTTTTAGAAGCTATTATTAAAGATGTTATGGCAGGGCAGGTAGAAAAATTCAAGGTGGTTAGGCAGAGTCAACATGGTTTTGTGAAAGGGAAATTACGTTTAATCAATTAACTGGAGTTCTTTGAAGAAGTAACATGTGCTGTGGATAAAGGGGAACTGGTGGATGTACTGTACTAGATTTCCAGAAGGCATTTGATAAGGTGCCACATCAAAGGTCATTGCGAAAAATAGAAGCTCATGGTGTGGGGGGTAAGACATTGCCATGGATAGACGTTTGGTTAGCTAACAGGAAACAGAGAGCAGCCATAAATGGGTAAATCTCTGATTGGCAGGATGTAACGAGTGGGGTGCCATAGGTATCAGTGCTGGGGCCTCAACTTTGTACAGTTTGTTTAAATGAATTAGATGCAAGGACCGAAGGTGTGGTTGGTAAATCTGTTGATGAAACAAAGTTCTGAAGAGGACATAAGGCGGCTGCAAACGGACATAGATAGATTGAGTGAGAAGGCAAAGATCTGGGAAATGGAGTAGAATGTGGGGAAATGTGAAATTGTCCATATTGGTAGTAATAATGAAATTAAACTAAGCATATTATCTGAATGGTGAGGGATTGCAGAACTCTGAGATGCAGGAGTATCTGGGTGTCCTGGTGTATGAATTGCATAAGGTTAGTATGTCGGTTCAGAAAGTAATTAGGAAAGCTAATATAATGTTATCATTTATTGTGAGAGGAATTGAATACAAAGATAGGGAGGGCATTGGTGAGACATTATCTGGAATTCTGTGTTCAGTACTGGTCTCCTTATTTAAGGAAGCATGTAAATGCGTTGTAAACAGTTCAGAGAAGGGTTATTAGACGAATATGGGCGGACTGTCTTATGAGGAAAGGCCGGACAGGCTAGGCTTATATCAGCTGGAGTTTAGAAGAGTAAGGGGCGACTTGATTGAAACATTGAAGATTCTGAGCGTGGGATAGAGCAAGCGAGGGTGACAGAGAGAGAGAGGGAGAGATAGAGAAAGAGAGAAAGAGAGAGCTGAGCTCATCGGCTGCTGAAAACCTCATCCATGCCTTAGTTACCTCGAGATTTGACTATTCCAGCACACTGCTGGCTTGTTTCCCACATTCTACTCTCTGTAACCTTGTCCCTTGTGGTCTTCCAAAACTCTGCTGCCATCTTCTAATTTACACCAAATTCTGTTCACCCAACATCCCTGTGCTCACTGACCTGCATTGGCTCTTGGTTCAGTAACACCTCAAATTTAATATTCCAACCATGAGATCAAATCCCTCCATGTACTCGTCCTTCTGATTATCCCAATCCCCTGTCCATTTCCAATATTCCTGAAACTTGTTCATCTTCAAGTCTTTTGCCAATTCCCTTTCTAAAGGTGGGTTTCTTTCCCTCTGTCTCTATCCCTGACCACACATTTCATCTCTTCATCTTCCACCCTGAAAAATCATATAAAAGGGAGGCAGGAACTCTGTTGCCACTCCTACACCACTGTAAGATCTGATAGAGTGTCACAGCTTAACAGAAAGGAGGTCGAAGGGTCACAAGCAATTTATTGCAGGGAAACCATTGGAAAAAATTCGGAGGGACCGGATTAATCTCCACGTGGAGAGGCAGGGATTAATCAGGAATAGTCAGCATGGCTTTGTCAAGGGGAGTTCGTGTCTAACTAAATTGATTGATTATTTTCGAGGCGGTGACTAGGGGTGTAAAGGAGGGTAAAGCAGTAGTCTACATGGACTTCAGTAAGGCTTTTGATAGGGTCCCGCATGGGAGATTTGTTAAGAAGGTAAGAGCCCATGGGATCCAGGGCGATTTGGCAAATTGGATCCAAAATTGGCTTAGCGGCGGGAGGCAGAGGGTGATGGTCAAGATTTGTTTTTGCGGGTGGAAGCCTGTGACCAGTGGTGTACTGCAGGGATCGGTGCTGGGACTCTTGCTGTTTGTAGTGTACATTAATGATTTAGACGTGAATATATGAGGACTGATCAGTAAGTTCGCAGCTGACACGAAAATTGGTGGTGTTGTAAATAGTGAGGAGGAAAGCCTTAGATTACAGTACGATATAGATGGGCTGGTAAAATGGGCAGAGGAGTGGCAAATGGAATGTAATCCTGAGAAGTGTGAGGTGATGCATTTTGGGGGGGGGGGGGCGAACAATACAAGGAAATATACAATGGATGGTCGGACCCGAGGAAGTATTGAAGGTCAGAGGGACCTTGGTGTACTTGTCCATAGATCACTGAAGGCAACAGCACAGGTAGACAATGCGGTCAGGAAGACGTATGGGACACCTTCCTTTATTAGCCGAGGCGTAGAATATAAAAGCAGGGAGGTTATGATGGAGCATAAAACTCCAGTTAGGCTACAACTGGAGTACTGTGTATAGTTCTGGTTGCCGCACTATCGAAAGGAGGTGATTGCAATGGAGAGGGTGCAGAATAGATTCACCAGGATGTTGCCTGGGCTGGAGCATTTCAGCTGTGAAGAGCGACAGAAAAGGCTAGGGTTGTTTTCCTTAGAGCAGAAAAGGATGAGGGGTGTCATTTTTGAGGTATACAACATAATGAGGGGCATTGATAGGTTAGACATGAAGAATCTTTTTTCCCTCAGTGGACGGGTCAATAACCAGGGGGAATAGATTTAAGGTAAGAGGCAGGAGGTTTAGAAGGGATTTGAGGAAAATAATTTTCACCCAAAGGGTGGTTCGAATCTGGAACACACTGCCTTAAGAGATGGTCCGGGCAGGAACCCTCACAACATTTCAGACATAATTAGATGAGCACATGAAACGCCATAGCATACAAGGCTACAGGCCAAGTGCTGGGAATTGGGATTAGTATAGTTCAGTGCTTGATGGCCAGCACAGACACAATGGGCTGAAGGTCCTGTTTCTGTGCTGTATATCTCTATAATTCTATGACTCTATTGAGGAGTAACAGCTCAAATAGAGCATAACATCAGAAGAGACATTGTGTACATACGACCTGTGGCAGGTGAGAATGGCTTTCAGTTATGGATCAGATGTTAGAAGCTATTATTAAAGACGTTATAGCAGGGCACGTAGAAAAAAATCAAGGTGATCAGGCAGAGTCAACATGGTTTTGTGAAAGGGAAATCATGTTTAACCAATATACTGGAGTTCTTTGAAGAAGTAACATGTACTATGGATAAAGGGGAACTGGTGGATTTACTGTACTTAGATTTACAGAAGGCATTTGATAACGTACCACATCAAACGTCATTGTGGTAAATAAAATCCCATAGAGTAGGGGGTAACATAATTGGCATGGATAGAGGATTGGCTAGCTAACAGGAAACAGAGTAGGCATAAATGGGTTATTTTCTGGTTCGCAAGCTGCGGCAAGTGGTGTGCCACCATGATCAGTGCTGGGGCCTCAACCTTTTACAATTGATACAAAAAACTTTGATGAATAGACCGAAGGTATGCTTTCGAAATTTGCTAATGACTCCAAGATTGGTAAGAAGGTAAGTTCTGAAGAGGACATAAGGAGGCTACAAAGGGATTTAGAAAGGTTAAATGAGTGGTCAAAGAACTGGCAAATGGAGTATAATGTGGGAAAAGATCAAACTGTTCATTTTTGTTGGAAGACTTGACTGTTACCTCGAGACTTAACTATTCTAACTCACTCCTGGCTGCTCTCCCATAACCTACTCTCTGTAAACCTGTGGTCATCCAAAACTCTGCTGCCACCTTCTAATTTACACTAAATTCTTTTCACCCAACATCCCAGTGCTCACTGATCTACATTGGCTCTTGGTCCAGTAACACCTCAATTTTAATATTCTCACTCGTATGATCAAATCCCTCATGTCCTCACCCCTCTGATTATCCCAATCCCCTGTTCATTTCCAATTTTCCTGAAGCTTGTTCATCTTAAAGTATTTTTCTAATTCCCTTTTAAAAGTGAGTTTCTTTCCCTCTGTCTCACTCCCTGACCACACATTTCATCTCTCCAGCTCCACTGGTGCTGTGGAAGTTCGGATACATAAAATGGTGTGAGCTTCACTGCCGGTCACATCCAGCACATTGTACAGGACACCCAGGCTGTCCGGAGTGATAGCGTGGGTGTAACATGTGTGCGTCTGTCGCGTGAGGATGGTATGAATATGGTGTCAATCAGCCATTTCAGCAGCTTTGATGTACGACTTTGAAACTTGGTCTGTGCATGTCCACTGACCGCCTGTGTCAGTCACTCTCAGCTGAACATACATTCAGCAGCACGAGGAACCCCCTCTAGTGTTATTTAAAAAGACCAGGTATCTATCTTACAGTTTTAGGGCTTTTTACTGACTTCTGCCATTGTAAATGTAGTGGAGGTGCTGTGGATGGTTTTCTGGAGGTTGTGTTGTGAGCTGCTGCAGACATTCAGGGAGGACAGAGGATTTGGTGACCCAACAGTAGGGGCGTGGAACGCCCTGCCTGCAACAGTAGTAGACTCGCCAACTTTAAGGGCATTTAAGTGGTCATTGGATAGACATATGGATGAAAATGGAATAGTGTAGGTCAGATGGTTTCACAGGTCGGCGCAACATCGAGGGCTGAAGGGCCTGTACTGCGCTGTAATGTTCTATGTTCTATGTTCTATAACTCTGGACAAGGTATAGGACTGTAGTTACAGTGTCTCTGGGTCTGTAACATGACCAACAAATGGAGCAGAGGCTGCAGAGAGGGGATGCTCTGAAAAGATGGATGAGGAAGGGGCTCTGCCCTACCAACCTCGGGTTTTCCAAGAGCACTTTTCCTACCGACACCTAACCCAGGAGCAGTGTGTGAGGTGACTCTGATTCAATTAGGAGGTGGTCACAGAGCTGTGTCACCTCCTGTAACACGACCTACATCCTCACACCAGGGTGAGGACGGAGCTGTCAGTGGTTGAACTTCTATGTACCTGGATCTTTCTAGACAAGAGCAGGAGATATATCCAACATCGAGTCACAGAGACTGATAGAGTCATTTACGACATAGAAGGAGGCCATTCATCCCATCCTGTCCATGCTGGCTCTCCATGGAGCAATCCTGTCAGTCCCACTCCCCCACTCAATCCCTGTCGCAAATTCATTTCCTTCAGGTCCCCACCAGCTTTCATTTGAAATCAATGATTGTCTCTGCTTCTCACGCACTTGTGGGCAGTGAGTTCCAGATCATTAACACCCGCTGCATAAAGAAAAAACTTCTTCCTCATATTCCTCCTGCATCTCTTGTCCAGAACCTTCAATCCGTTTCCCTAGTCTTTCTTCCATCAGTTAATGGGAACACTTTTTCATTGTCTAAATTATCTAAACCTGTCATAATCGTGTAACCTAACCTTGGAACTAAAATCCTCCATCCCTGGAACCATCCTGTTAAATCTCCTCAGCACCAAGGACCTTCATAATCTTTCTGAAGTGTGGTGACCAGAATTGGACACAGTAGTCCAGCTGAGACCTAACCAGAGATTTATAAACATTCATCATAACTTCTCTGCTTTTGAACTCAATGCCTCTCTGTATGAAGTCCAAGATTATATGCATTTTACTATCCAATCTCTCAATATGTCCTGCCACCTTAAACGATGGATATTCATACACCCACAGGTCTCTCTGTTCCTGCACACTGTTTTTCTTTCTTTTGGGCCTCCTTATCTCGAGAGACAATGGATACGCGCCTGGAGGTGGTCAGTGGTTTGTGAAGCAGCGCCTGGAGTGGCTATAAAGGCCAATTCTGGAGTGACAGGCTCTTCCACAGGTGCTGCAGAGAAATTTGTTTGTTGGGGCTGTTGCACAGTTGGCTCTCCCCTTGCGCCTCTGTCTTTTTTCCTGCCAACTACTAAGTCTCTTCGACTCGCCACAATTTAGCCCTGTCTTTATGGCTGCCCGCCAGCTCTGGCGAATGCTGGCAACTGACTCCCACGACTTGTGATCAATGTCACACGATTTCATGTCGCGTTTGCAGACGTCTTTATAACGGAGACATGGACGGCCGGTGGGTCTGATACCAGTGGCGAGCTCGCTGTACAATGTGTCTTTGGGGATCCTGCCATCTTCCATGCGGCTCACATGGCCAAGCCATCTCAAGCGCCGCTGACTCAGTAGTGTGTATAAGCTGGGGATGTTGGCCGCTTCAAGGACTTCTGTGTTGGAGATATAGTCCTGCCACCTGATGCCAAGTATTCTCCGAAGGCAGCGAAGATGGAATGAATTGAGACGTCGCTCTTGGCTGGCATACATTTAGAACATTGTTATTAAGCCTATATTGCCTTCCTATCCTTTCTGACAAAATGCATCACCTCACACTTGTCTCACACTTTCATCTGCCACTCGTCTGCTCAATCTACTTAGTATCTATGTCCTGTTGCAGGTGGTTCTGAACATCCTCACTGTTTGTCACAGCTCCATGTTTGGTATCAGAGGCGGATTTTAAAATTCTACTCTGTATTCCAAGATCCAAGTCATTTATACACAGCAAAATTAAACAGTGGCCCGAGCACTGACCCTGGCGGAACACTCACTGTCTAACACCTTTCAGTCTGAAAAACTGCCATTTACTTTGACACACTGTTTTCTCTATGTAAACCATTTTTTTTATCCAATTGGACACTGACCCTTCCATTCCATTTGACTCAATGTTGGTAATTAACCTTTTTTGTGGCACTTTATCAAACACATTGTTCAAACCAATCTAGACAACATCCATCACATTCCCTTCATCAACCTTCTCTGTTACATCATCAAAAGTGCAATTAGATTAGTCAAGCATGACTTTCTTTTTGTAAATCTATGCTGGCTATCTTGAAGTAACTCAAACCTCTCAAATGCTTGTGGTTTTATCCCTGATAATTGTTCTAAAACCTTTCCCACCACTGATGTTGGACTAACTGGCCTGTAGTTGTGAGGAATGTGTGCTGTCCATTGATGTATCCGCTAGCTGAGAGAGGCCATCTATGTTGGGTGAAGTTAATACATCTTTTTCTCCCTCAGCGGGGAGAAACAGGATAAGGGGACCCCTGGCTTTCTGAGGATAGCTGCATTCCTGTTTTTTGAGATGTCTCTACGGTGTCCCCATGTCAACGGGGAGAGGTACAGGAACTGGAAGAACTCTCACTCCATTAATGTACAGTTGGTGTGTGAGCATGCCCAGTACATCATGTTGGTGAATGTCCACCATCCTGGCAGCAGCCACCATCCCTTAATTCTGAAGCAGTCAGCCCGTCCCGACACATCGGGCCCCCATGCAGAACCAGAATGTGGCTCCTCGGAGACAAATGTAACCCCCCTCCAGACACAGTTCATGTTTCTTCTTCCCCAAACCTCCTCCCACCACCACCCAACCTCACACAATTAACATGTGTATAATGTGAACAATTAAGTCACCAGGAACATGGTGGAACAGACCATCAGTGTGATGAAGTAATGCATCCACTGTCCGAATCGCCAGAGGGAGCCCTCCAGTCCACACTGGAGCAGGTGTCCAAGTTCATGGTGTTCTGCTGCACCCTTCATATCATCACCATCATGAGGACACAGGCATGGGAACCAGGAATCCGGAGGCTACCTCAGGAGGAGGAGGAGGAGGCAGGGAGGATATTTCCTGAATGCCTTCGACCCAGAAAGACCGTCTGAGAGACCCTGCTAATATTCTGTTTCCCATAGGACAACATCTCTTTCCCACCATGGATCCCCCATTCTCCATTATTCCACCAATCTGAGACGCCCCATCACATTGTCCCCTTGCTCCACATCCTGCAATAAAAAACACCAATGAAATTATTTACTTTGACATCTCTATCCAACAGCACATCCAATTATACAAACAAAACTGAACTATGCACCCCTGTGTATTCCCTTAGTGCCTGTCTTGTGGGTTCCCTCGACTTGACTAGTGCTCCGATACAGTGTTTCTCCAATGACTGCAGCATGGCTGATGGAGGGCTGCTGACTTTCCCTGGGGGAGACTCCAGGTGGCCTTGCAGGACGTCCTCGAGCAGCTCTGGGCTTTGAGGACTGGGCGTCGGACTGCACCACCTCGACATGGGCAGCAGTAGCCTGGGATGTCTGAAGGGTAACAGCAAGAAGGGAGAACAAATACTGTCATCCTGAGAGAGGATTCATGCTCCATGGAGACACTGTCAGTCCCACGTGGCGACAGTTCATCAATCCGAGTAATCTACTGGATCACAGATTGCTGGACTGCTGTGAGATCCTGCAAACCCCTTTGAACACTGAGATCCACAGCCATGTTGACAGCAGTCTGATCCTGCATGGCAGCAAGCATGGATCTCATGACATAAAAGCAAAATACTGCAGATGCTGGAAATCTGAAACAAAAACAAGAAATGCTGGAATCACTCAGCAGGTCTGGCAGCATCTGTGGAAAGAGAAGCAGAGTTAACATTTCGGGTCAGTGACCCTTCTTCGGAAAAGTAGGACCCTTCCGAAGAAGGGACACTGACCCGAAATGTTAACTGTCAACGCTCTGATTATCCCAATCCCCTGTTCATTTCCAATATTCCTGAAACTTGTTCATCTGAAAGTCTTGTTCTAATTCCCTTTTTAAAGTGAGTTTCATTCCCTCTGCCTCTCCCTGACCACACATTTCATCTCTCCAGCTCCACTGATGCTGTGGAAGTTTGGATCCATACAATGGTGTGAGCTGCACTGCCGGTCACATCCATCACATTGTACAGGACACCCAGGCTGGCCGGGGTGATAGCGTGGGTGTAACATGTGTGTGTCTGCAGCGTGAGGAGGGGTCTGCATACGATGTCAATCATCCATTCCCGCAGCTTTGATGCACGTCTGTGAAACTTGGTCTGTGCATGTCCACTGACCGCCTGTGTTAGTCGCTCTCAGCTGAACATGCATTCAGCAGCACGAGGAACCCCCTGGTGTTATTTAAAATGACCAGGCATCCAAATTACAGGTGAGGGGCTTTTGACGTACTTCTGTTATTGTAAAGTTAGTGGAGGTGCTGTGGATGGTTTTCTGGAGGCTGTATTGTGAGCTGCTGCAGACATTCAGGGAGGACAGAGTATTTGGTGACCCAACTCTGGACGAGGTATGGGACTGTAGTTACAGTGTCTCTGGGTCTGTAACATGACCAACAAATGGAGCGGAGGCTGCAGAGAGGGGAAGCTCTGTAAAGAAAGAGGAGGAGGGGTCTCTGCCCTACCCACCACGGGTTTTCCAAGGGCAAAAAGAGCAGTGGTCCTAATACCGCGCCCTGGGGAACACCACTGTATACTCCTATTGAGTCTGAACAACAACCTTTCACCACTTCTCTCTGTTTACTGTTCCTTAATCAATGTTATATCCACACTGTCACTGTACCTTTAATCCATCGGGTTCAGTTTTCCTAAGCTGTCTATTGAATGTCACTTAATGAAACACCTTTTGAAAGTCCATATATATAACTTCAATCACACCACCCTCATCAACCCTCTCCATTGTTTTATTAAAGAACTCCATCAAATTTACCTCAGCGCCACCGCTCTCCACTCCTCCACTGTTGTTAAATTATCAGACTGATTATCCGACATCCAGTACTGGATGAGCAGAAATTTCCTCCAATTAAATATTGGGAAGACTGATGCCATTGTTTTCACTCCCCACTCCAACTCTGTTCCCTTGCTATTGATTCCATCCCTCTTCCTGGTGACAGTCTGAGATTCAGACAATATGTTTACATCCTTGGTGTCACATTTCACCACAAAATGATCTTTAACCTCATTTTCAGGATATCATTACAACCGCCTATTTCCACCTCAGTAACATCACCCGACTTCACCCCTGTCTCAGCCCATCTGCTGCTGAAACCTCATTCATGCATTCGTCACCTCTAGATGTGATTATTCCAACTCACTCCTTGCTGATCTCCCACATTCTACTCTCTGTAAACTTGAGGTCATCCAAAACTCTGCTGCCCATGTCTTAGATCACACCAAGTCCCGTTTATCTATCACTGACTGACATTGGCTCCCAGTCAAGCAATGTCTTGATTTTAAAATTCTTATCCTTGTTTTCAGATCCCTCCATGGCCTCGCCCCCCGCCCCATATCTCTGTAATCTCCTCCACCTCCACAACCCACCGAGATATATGCACTCCTCTAATTCCGGCCTCTTGTGCACCCAGATTTTAATCACTGCACCACTGGCGACTAGGTCTTCAGCTGCCTAGGCCCAAAGTTCTGGAATATCCTCACTGCACTGTTTTTTTTTCATTCGTTCATGGGATGTGGGTGTCACTGACAAGGCCAGCGTTTTTTGCCCATCCTTAATTGCCCTTGATGACTGAGTGGTTTGCTGGACCTTTCAGAATTCAGTTTAGAGTCAACCACATTGTTGTGGGTCTGGAGTCACATGGAGACCGGACCGTATAAGGATGGCAGATTTCCATTGCTGAAGAACATCAGTAAGCCAGGCTGTTTTTTTTTTTTATGACGATCAATGATAGCATCATGGCACCGTTGCTGAGAATAGTTTTCAAATGCAGATTTGTATTAATTAATTGAATTTTAGCACATATTGAATTTTAAATTGCACCAGTTACCACGGTGGGGTTTGAACCCATGTCCTCAGAGAATCAGCCTGATCCTCGGTATTACAATTTTTGTAATATTACCACTCCGCTACGGTCACCGCCTTTACGTCTCCCTTTCCTCCTTTCAGGTACTCCTTAAAACCTATCTCTTTGTTCAAGCTGTTGGCCATCTGATCTAATATCTCCTGTTGTGTCTCAGTGTCATACTTTGCTTCATAATGATCCTGAGAAGCACTTTGGGATGTTTTATAACATTAAAAGCACTATATAAATATAAGTTGTTGTTGAGGTTTGCCAGTCATGCTTTGACATCACCATATCCCTCCTGCTGTCTATTTATTATTCCATGTTTTTCAAAGCAATGAATATATTTGTCCTGGGTTATGAAATTTCCCCATCAGTGACATTAAACTGTCTGGTCAGTAAATGCATTGTTTACTCCATCTCTCCTTTTTTTCAAATAGGGTGTAACATTTACAACCCTCCAGACCTCTGTCACAACTCCCATATCCAAGGAGGATTGAATGATTCTGTCCAGTGCCTCCGCTATTCCCACCTTTCCTTCCCTCAGCATCTTTCATACATCCCATCCAGACCGGATAAATGTTCTACTTTATTGTGGTACAAACAGTGCTGGACTGAAAGGGGTTAACTGAACCTGTTTGTTCAGTGACTGGAATTAATGTCATTCTCCACGGACCCTAATTGTTTCACTGGAGGGTTTCCATCTTCTATTAATATGGGAGTCATTTCAATATATTATCACATAGTGTCAACAGGAGCATCAAACCCGGCAGTAAGAGGGACCAACAGCTCCAGACAGAGGGAGAGGATAGAACAGAATCTGAGAACAATCGATGGGAATGTTACAACAATGGACAGGAGTTTAATCTGGCAATTTGACGATCTTTCCACATATTATGACTGGTTCTCATTAGACTATCGGATCGTTTTAGCTCTTCAGGTTATTCAATATATTTACTATCCCATCCTCGCTATTATTGGTGTTCCTGGTAAGACTCTTTATCCAGCTATTAATTCTATAAACCGTGTTTAACTGCATTACTGCTCCTGACATTTTCTCATCCCTCTTTGCTGTTGTTGTTACTCCTGGTGAGTCTTTGATAAAGGCTGTAAACTCTACGAAGCATTGCTAATTTTGTTACTGGTCGTGTAATTTTCTCTCTTGGCGTTGCTTGTGTTTATGTTCCGGGTAAGACCCTGTATAGAGCTATCAGATTGTTGCTGTGCCTAATCTGCACTTACTCTTGAAGAATTCACAGAATCGGACTGGTGGAAGGTATATCAATGTTTATTCACACATTAAATCATCAGGTACAAGCACTCACTACTTGCATGTTATACTACCCCAAGACACGAAGTGATCAGTCTCGGAATGGCAGCTGCCCTTCTATTCTCTGAGTCCATGACTCAGGGAATTTTCTTGAGTGTTCTTCCTCGGGGTTCTCGTGCTGTCACCATTTTCAGCCATTGTCTACTGTGAGTCTAATCCGACCTCATGCCAATAGAAACTCCTTTATCTGGTTTGTGCAGGGACACTGTCTGGTAGAATCTCTCTCTTGTTTCAGCCTGCTTTTCTGTATGGTCTACAATTCCTTGACCATCTGTTTGCTGTGCTCCTTCTATCCAGCCCCTCTATGTTTCAAAACGTTGTGTATTGTTGTGTGACGAGCCTCATTGTTTCAATTACGTTCTTATGTGTTTTTACTGAGTCTACACCCACCACCACACCACCCCCACCACCCCCGTCCGCCTCTGATCATGCAGGGCTATGCCCAAGGGATCACACTCTCATGTCTCTTTGGTAGTACACTTCTGCAATTATAATTTCATTGTTAACGCAAGATCATAAGCAGTGTAATGTTAAAGAAAGCACAATGTTAACATCATTGTTACATAATTAATCACTTGTGCGAGCATAACGCAGTCGCAATTTAACTTTTAGAATACATTTGTCATTCATTAATTCATTTTAAGTATCTACCAATAGTTATACAACTACCCTCGTGTTACATAATTAATTGTCAATATTTTAATGGAGCAACTTCGAATACTGATTGCCTTTAAGGTAGCTGTCCAACCTGTGTTCATACATCCTCTCACATTCCTTAATCAATTTCTTAAGTTTCCAAATTAAGTATGTCACATATATCACCATGACACCCGAAACGACTATCAGGACATGGGAGATAATGCAAAATCAGGGTGTATCTTTACGTTTGACCCCCAGTTCCATAAGTCCTCCCACCAGGTAGAATCATTTATCTCATCAATCTGAACTTGTTTCATCTTCCACTGTTGTTCCAGATTGTAGTACACTACATCAATGGTTTCTCGTTGCTGCCTCTCTTGACCCAAACGTTTGGGCAATGGCTGAATAGTATATTCATGTTCCCGAAGGTAATTTATCAAGTCGTCCTTAATACTTTCTGTAACAATTATCGTTTCTGTCTTTCTTTTATGTATGCCGACCAACTCCGTCTTCTCTACTCAAGTTGGTATTTGTGGGTTGACAAGCGACGTACTGTTGCTCACCAGACAAATCCGGTTATGTCCATACTGGTACTTCTTCATTGTGGTGGTTAAGCAATATCTCCCCTTTGCCTTATAGGCCACATGGGTTAACCTGATAATGCCTTCCTCGTTTCCATGGTGCAATTTACAGTGGTATTAAATCCACATTTTGATTCTGTTGTTTTATATGTATGTATATATATATATATTTAGAGAGTGAGGACACATGACCACCTGGTTTTCCAGACTGCACTTAGACAAAGTTGTCCCAATTATCTCCTTTCCAATTTTCACAACATAGGTCAATATATCATAGTATTTTCTGTAATCCTCTCCTCGCTGCATCTACTATTCTCTGCAGTAATAGGACAGATGGAAAAGGTTTGCCATCTGCTGACACAAAACCTCTGGCTTCCCACAGAGGTAGGTACTCGGTTAAACTGTTACACACGTACATACTGTCAGAATTTATATCAACCAATGGGGGAAACATGTGGTTGTGTCAGCACAAAGTGACTGCAGCTCGTTCGGCACGCTGCACACTTAAACTCGCCAGTAACTGTAAGGCAATGTCTTTAATAGATTTTCCATTATGATCCTGTATATGTAATTCGCACTTTGCCTGGCTAATCCCATCCTCCACTGCAGATGAACCGTCAACAAAAATGTTGAGTGCTGGTTTGATTTCTGATTTCTTCCATTGGACACTCCCGCCCCGCAATGATTTTGACACAAAATGTCCCTTGAGGGCCTTTTCTGTCAAAACCTGACACTCATGGGGTTCAGCCTGGTAGATTAAATTGTCTGCCAAGCATGTCAAAGTATTTTCCTTTTTTACTGAAATATATCAACTTTGCAAGAGCAAGGCCCACCGAGCAATGTGATTCTGACTAACATTACCGTCCTTCAGTCATCCATCCACCAACAACTGGAAGGGTGTGTGTTCAGTTAGGATAGTAACAGGGCTGAGGCTGACAATATAACATTACCGTCCTTCAGTCGTCCATCCACTAGCAACTGGAAGGGTGTGTGTTCAGTTAGGAAAGTAACAGGGCTGAGGCTGACAATATAACATTACCGTCCTTCAACCGACCATCCAGTAACAACTGGAAGGGTGTGTGTTCAGTTAGGATAGTAACGGGGCTGAGGCTGACAATATAACATTACTGTCCTTCAGTCGTCCATCCACTAGCAACTGGAAGGGTGTGTGTTCAGTTAGGATAGTAACGGGGCTGAGGCTGACAATATAACATTACTGTCCTTCAGTCATCCATCCACTAACAACTGGAAGGGTGTGTGTTCAGTTAGGATAGTAACGGGGCTGAGGCTGACAATATAACATTACTGTCCTTCAGTCATCCATCCACTAGCAACTGGAAGGGTGTGTGTTCAGTTAGGATAGTAACGGGGCTGAGGCTGATAATATAACATTACCGTCCTTCAACCGTCCATCCAGTAACAACTGGAAGGGTATGTGTTCAGTTAGGATAGTAACGGGGCTGAGGCTGACAATATAACATTACCGTCCTTCAACCATCCATCCAGTAACAACTGGAAGGGTGTGTGTTCAGTTAGGATCGTAACAGGGCTGAGGCTGACAATATAACATTACCGTCCTTCAGTCATCCATAAAGTAACATCTGGAAGGGTGTGTGTTCAGTTAGGATAGTAACGGGGCTGAGGCTGACAATATAACATTACCGTCCTTCAGTCATCCATCCAGTAACAACTGGAAGGGTGTGTGTTCAGTTAGGATAGTAACAGGGCTGAGGCTGACAATATAACATTACCGTCCTTCAGCCGTCCATCCACTAACAACTGGAAGGGTGTGTGTTCAGTTAGGATAGTAACAGGGCTGAGTCTGACAATATAACATTGTCGTCCTTCAGTCATCCATCCAGTAACAACTGGAAGGGTGTGTATTCAGTTAGGATAGTAACGGGGCTGAGGCTGACAATATAACATTACCGTCCTTCAACCGTCCATCCAGTAACAACTGGAAGGGCGTGTGTTCAGTTAGGATAGTAACAGGGCTGAGGCTGACAATATAACATTACCGTCCTTCAACCGTCCATCCAGTAACAACTGGAACGGTGTGTGTTCAGTTAGGATAGTAACAGGGCTGAGGCTGACAATATAACATTACCGTCCTTCAGACGTCCTTCCACAAACAACTGGAAGGGTGTGTGTTCAGTTAGGATAGTAACAGGGCTGAGGCTGACAATATAACATTACCGTCCTTCAACCATCCATCCAGTAACAACTGGAAGGGTGTGTGTTCAGTTAAGATAGTAACGGGGCTCAGGCTGACAATAAAACATTACCGTCCTTCAGCCGTCCATCCACTAACAACTGGAAGGGTGTGTGTTCAGTTAAGATAGTAACAGGGCTGAGGCTGACAATATAACATTACCGTCCTTCAACCGTCCATCCAGTAACAACTGGAAGGGTGTGTGTTCAGTTAGGATAGTAACAGGGCTGAGGCTGACAATATAACATTACCGTCCTTCAGACGTCCTTCCACAAACAACTGGAAGGGTGTGTGTTCAGTTAGGATAGTAACAGGGCTCAGGCTGACAATATAACATTACCGTCCTTCAACCATCCATCCAGTAACAACTGGAAGGGTGTGTGTTCAGTTAGGATAGTAACAGGGCTGAGGCTGACAATATAACATTACCGTCCTTCAACCATCCATCCAGTAACAACTGGAAGGGTGTGTGTTCAGTTAGGATAGTAACAGGGCTGAGGCTGACAATATAACATTACCGTCCTTCAACCGTCCATCCAGTAACAACTGGAAGGGTGTGTGTTCAGTTAAGATAGTAACGGGGCTGAGGCTGACAAAATAACATTACCGTCCTTCAGCCGTCCATCCACTAACAACTGGAAGGGTGTGTGTTCAGTTAAGATAGTAACAGGGCTGAGGCTGACAATATAACATTACCGTCCTTCAGTCATCCATCCAGTAACAACTGGAATGGTGTGTGTTCAGTTAGGATAGTAACGGGGCTGAGGCTGACAATATAACATTACCGTCCTTCAGTCATCCATCCAGTAACAACTGGAAGGGTGTGTGTTCAGTTAGGATAGTAAGAGGGCTGAGGCTGACAATATAACATTACCGTCCTTCAACTGTCCATCCAGTAACAACTGGAAGGGTGTGTGTTCAGTTAGGATAGTAACAGGGCTGAGGCTGACAATATAACATTACCGTCCTTCAGCCGTCCATCCAGTAACAACTGGAAGGGTGTGTGTTCAGTTAGGATAGTAACAGGGCTGAGGCTGACAATATAACATTACCGTCCTTCAGCCGTCCATCCACTAACAACTGGAAGGGTGTGTGTTCAGTTAGGATAGTAACAGGGCTGAGGCTGACAATATAACATTACCGTCCTTCAGTCATCCATCCAGTAACAACTGGAAGGGTGTGTGTTCAGTTAGGATAGTAACAAGGCTGAGGCTGACAATATAACATTACCGTCCTTCAACCGTCCATCCAGTAACAACTGGAAGGGTGTGTGTTCAGTTAGGATAGTAACAGGGCTGAGGCTGACAATATAACATTACCGTCCTTCTACCGTCCATCCAGTAACAACTGGAAGGGTGTGTGTTCAGTTAGGATAGTAACAGGGCTGAGGCTGACAATATAACATTACCGTCCTTCAACCATCCATCCAATAACAACTGGAAGGGTGTGTGTTCAGTTAGGATAGTAACAGGGCTGAGGCTGACAATATAACATTACCGTCCTTCAGACGTCCTTCCACAAACAACTGGAAGGGTGTGTGTTCAGTTAGGATAGTAACAGGGCTGAGGCTGACAATATAACATTACCGTCCTTCTACCGTCCATCCAGTAACAACTGGAAGGGTGTGTGTTCAGTTAGGATAGTAACAGGGCTGAGGATGACAATATAACATTACCGTCCTTCAGTCATCCATCCAGTAACAACTGGAAGGGTGTGTGTTCAGTTAGGATAGTAACAGGGCTGAGGCTGACAATATAACATTACCGTCCTTCTACCGTCCATCCAGTAACAACTGGAAGGGTGTGTGTTCAGTTAGGATAGTAACAGGGCTGAGGCTGACAATATAACATTACCGTCCTTCAACCGTCCATCCAGTAACAACTGGAAGGGTGTGTGTTCAGTTAGGATAGTAACAGGGCTGAGGCTGACAATATAACATTACCGTCCTTCAACCGTCCATCCAGTAACAACTGGAAGGGTGTGTGTTCAGTTAGGATAGTAACAGGGCTGAGGCTGACAATATAACATTACCGTCCTTCAGTCATCCATCCAGTAACAACTGGAAGGGTGTGTGTTCAGTTAGGATAGTAACAGGGCTGAGGCTGACAATATAACATTACCGTCCTTCAACCGTCCATCCAGTAACAACTGGAAGGGTGTGTGTTCAGTTAGGATAGTAACAGGGCTGAGGCTGACAATATAACATTACCGTCCTTCAGACGTCCTTCCACAAACAACTGGAAGGGTGTGTGTTCAGTTAGGATAGTAACAGGGCTGAGGCTGACAATATAACATTACCGTCCTTCTACCGTCCATCCAGTAACAACTGGAAGGGTGTGTGTTCAGTTAGGATAGTAACAGGGCTGAGGCTGACAATATAACATTACCGTCCTTCTACCGTCCATCCAGTAACAACTGGAAGGGTGTGTGTTCAGTTAGGATAGTAACAGGGCTGAGGCTGACAATATAACATTACCGTCCTTCAGTCATCCATCCAGTAACAACTGGAAGGGTGTGTGTTCAGTTAGGATAGTAACAGGGCTGAGGATGACAATATAACATTACCGTCCTTCAGTCATCCATCCAGTAACAACTGGAAGGGTGTGTGTTCAGTTAGGATAGTAACAGGGCTGAGGCTGACTATATAACATTACCGTCCTTCTACCGTCCATCCAGTAACAACTGGAAGGGTGTGTGTTCAGTTAGGATAGTAACAGGGCTGAGGCTGACAATATAACATTACCGTCCTTCAACCGTCCATCCAGTAACAACTGGAAGGGTGTGTGTTCAGTTAGGATAGTAACAGGGCTGAGGCTGACAATATAACATTACCGTCCTTCAACCGTCCATCCAGTAACAACTGGAAGGGTGTGTGTTCAGTTAGGATAGTAACAGGGCTGAGGCTGACAATATAACATTACCGTCCTTCAACCGTCCATCCAGTAACAACTGGAAGGGTGTGTGTTCAGTTAGGATAGTAACAGGGCTGAGGCTGACAATATAACATTACCGTCCTTCAACCGTCCATCCAGTAACAACTGGAAGGGTGTGTGTTCAGTTAGGATAGTAACAGGGCTGAGGCTGACAATATAACATTACCGTCCTTCAACCGTCCATCCAATAACAACTGGAAGGGTGTGTGTTCAGTTAGGATAGTAACAGGGCTGAGGCTGACAATATAACATTACCATCCTTCAGACGTCCTTCCACAAACAACTGGAAGGGTGTGTGTTCAGTTAGGATAATAACAGGGCTGAGGCTGACAATATAACATTACCGTCCTTCAACCGTCCATCCAATAACAACTGGAAGGGTGTGTGTTCAGTTAGGATAGTAACAGGGCTGAGGCTGACAATATAACATTACCATCCTTCAGACGTCCTTCCACAAACAACTGGAAGGGTGTGTGTTCAGTTAGGATAATAACAGGGCTGAGGCTGACAATATAACATTACCTTCCTTCAGTCATCCATCCAGTAACAACTGGAAGGGTGTGTGTTCAGTTAGGATAGTAACGGGGCTGAGGCTGACAATATAACATTACCATCCTTCAGCCATCCATCCAGTAACAACTGGAAGGGTGTGTGTTCAGTTAGGATAGTAACAGGGCTGAGGCTGACAATATAACATTACCGTCCTTCAACCGTCCATCCAGTAACAACTGGAAGGGTGTGTGTTCAGTTAGGATAGTAACAGGGCTTAGGCTGACAATATAACATTACCGTCCTTCTACCGTCCATCCAGTAACAACTGGAAGGGTGTGTGTTCAGTTAGGATAGTAACAAGGCTGAGGCTGACAATATAACATTACCGTCCTTCAACCGTCCATCCTGTAACAACTGGAAGGGTTTGTGTTCAGTTAGGATAGTAACAGGGCTGAGGCTGACAATATCACATTACCGTCCTTCACCCGTCCATCCAGTAACAACTGGAAGGGTGTGTGTTCAGTTAGGATAGTAACGGGGCTGAGGCTGACAATATCACATTACCGTCCTTCACCCGTCCATCCAGTAACAACTGGAAGGGTGTGTGTTCAGTTAAGATAGTAACAGGGCTGAGGCTGACAATATAAGTAACATTTTGAATCACCCAGAAGACGGACAGCAAATCTTTTTCACACATTGTAAAGACCCTTTCTACTGATGTTAACAAGTGAGCTGCGTATTCCACTCGGCAGAATCGGCCATGTTTCTTCTGAAGGAATACCGCTGATAAGGTGGTATCTGTGGTAGCGACATCGAGGGCAAAGGGTAGGGGTGGGTCCGGCACCTGTAACACCGGATTTATGGCCAACCACTGGTGGAATGTTGACGGACTATCATCTAATCCCTGGGGGAGACACATCCAGGTGTACAGTTGTCCGGGAATGTAAACACAAATTTATATTGACACCCTCGTGCCAGCGAGAGTCTGGATAAAACTCCATCTGCCATTTCTCCGCCCTAGTCTCCAACCGATCCATATCCTGCTGTATCCTCTGACAATCCTCATCATTATCCGCAACTCCACCAAGCTTTGTGTTTTGAACAAACTTACTAATCAGACCAGCTACATTTTCCTCCAAATCGTATATATATACTACAAACAGCAAAGGTCCCAGCACTGATCCCTGCGGAACACCACTATTCACAGCCCTCCATTCAGAAAAGCGCCCTTCCACTGATACCCTCTGTCTTCGATGACCGAGCCAGTTCTGTATCCATCTTGCCAGCTCACCTCTGATCCCGTGTGACTTCACCTTTTGCACCAGTCTGCCATGAGGGACCTTGTCAAAGGCTTTACAGAAGTCCATATGGACAACATTCACTGCCCTTCCTTTATCAATCATCTTCGTCACTTCCTCAAACAACTCTATCAAGTTAGTGAGACACGACTTCCCCTTCACAAAACCATGCTGCCTCTCGCTACTAATAAGTTTATTTGTTTCCAAATGGAAGTAAATCCTGCCCCGAAGAATCCTCTCTAATAATTTCCCGACCACTGACCAAAGGCTCACCGGCCTGTAATTTCCTGGATTATCCTTGCTATCCTTCTTAAACAAAGGAACAACATTTGCTATTCTCCAGTCCTCTGGGACATCACCTAGAGCCAATGAGGATGCAAAGATTTCTGTCAAGGCCCCAGCAATTTCTTCCCTCAGTATTCTGCGTTAGTTCCCATCAGGCCCTGGGGACTTATTTACCTGAATGCTTTGCAAGACGCCCGACACCTCCTCCTCTGTTCCCACGAACTTCAGAACTCTGTGGAGAACCAGAATATAGCTCCTCGGAGAGAATCACTACCCTGTCTTTACATGGCTCATGATTCACCCCCAAGGAATTCAAACCCCACCATTCATCGCCAACCAACCAGGATATTTCCAGAATATTTCCTGGATGCCTTCCACCCGGACAGGCTGCCGGCGATTGCCTGCTAAGATTCCGGTTGCCATTGGACAACTTCACTTTCCCACCACGGATTCCCCATTCTCCACCATTGTCCCCATCTGAGATGCCCCATCACAGATTCCGCTTGGTCACCATCCTGCAATAAAAACCTGTTCATTAACATCTTTATCCAACAACACATCCAATTATGCAAACACAACGCAACTATTCACCCTTGTGGATTCCCTTAGTGACTGTCTTGTGGGTTCCCTCGACTTTGCTAGGGATCCTACACAGTGTTTCCCCAGTGTCTGCAGCATGGTTGATGGAAGGCTGCTGACTTTCACTGGGGAGACTGCAGATTGCCTTGCAGGACGTCCTCGAGCAGCTCTGGGCTTTGAGGGCTCGGATTCAGACTGCACCACCTCGACATGGGCAGCAGCAGCCTGGGCTGGCTGATGAGTAACAGCAAGGACATTGGTGGAGTGACAGTGAAGGGAGAACAAATACTGTCATCCTGAGAGAGGACAACAGGTTCATGCTCCACGGAGACTTTGTCACTCCCACAGGGTGACACCTCAGGAATCCTAGTAATCTACTGGATCACAGATTGCTGGACTGCTGTGAGATCCTGCAAAATCCTTTGAACACTGAGATCCACAGCCATGATGACAGCAGTTTGATCCTACATGGCAGCAAGCAATCTGAGTCTGAGTTTGCACTGCAGCACTGAGACGTTGGGTGTCTGCCATCTGTGCTGCAGTGGAAGCTGAGACAATGGTCACCAACAATTGTATCACAGCTGGGAGTCTGTAGGCAGTCACAGACTGTCCTGTAATGATGCTGGGAGTCTGAGGCAGTCGCAGACTGTCCTGTAATGGTGCTGGGAGTCTGAGGCAGTCACAGACTGTCCTGTAATGGTGCTGGCAGTCTGACGCAAGTCATAGGCTGTCCTGTAATACTGCTCGCCGTCTGAGGCACAGACTGTCCTGTAACTGTGCTGGGAGTCTGAGGCAGTCACAAACTGTCATTTAATGGTGCTGGGAGACTGAGGCAGTCACAGGCTTCTAGCTCTGTGCAATGTCCTGTGCCATGTTGGAGCCGGACTCCTCCATGTTCCTTGACAGTGATAACAGACTGTCGGAGAGGCCTGTCAATGGACAAAGTATCTCAGTGTACATGTCCATCAGCATTCTCCTGTATGCTGTTCCAGCAATGTTCACATCTGAGTCCTGTGCATTATAACTCGTTTGTGACCTCGCCCTCCGGTGATCTGACACATGAACTATCCTTTCCCCCTGGCCTGGCTGCAGCTCACTCATGCTCGGTGACTAACCACGTGCAGATTCCGACTCTATACCAGCCTCTAAGATACACACAGCGAAAGAATTTGATCTGGTGACTGTGAGTTTCAGACCAAGTGATGGGCCTTCACCATCAGTGCTGTGCTGCTGCTCTCTCTCTGTCACCTGGAGCTGCTGTGACTGGGAAGCTGGCAGTTCTGGGTTATCATTGGAAAGTATAAAATCAGAAGGGGAGGGTTGTGGTGAGGGATTGGGAATGGGATGGAAAGCAGGAGGTCCATGGTCCCACCATCTGCAGCTTGTACTTCTTCCCAGACAGTCGGATGAGGGGGAGGTGGGAGTTAAGAAGGAACATAAGGCAGCAACATAACATCATCCTGAATGCTCTCGGTGATGCTGGATGCCACGGGCTCTGCCACAGCCGGTCCTATGATGTGGAGAATCATCTCCTCCCTCAGGCTCAGGGGATGAAGGTATGCCTGGTCCCCACCGGATCACTGCTGCTCCCTGTGTTTATGAGCCACCTTGTCCTGTAAGAGAGAGGGCAGAAGGTCACTGCTTGTGTTGCACTGTGTTTGGGTGATGTGCCTGCCACAGGGGAATAGCTGGAGGCATGTGGAGGCAGGGAGAGGTGGATGTGAGGCTGGTATCAGTAGAAGGTGTGTGAGGGTGAGATGGAGTATGTGAATGTTAGGTGTCGGTCCTGAGTGTTAGGGACAGCTGATGGGTGAGTGATGGGGGTGTGGTTCATTGAGCAGTGTGAGAGGTTACTGGTGTTGAGGGCAGGAGATGTCATGTGGAGATGAATTCACTGACATTGACCACCCGTGTGAGTTCATTTAACTTCTTCTGGCTCTTCTGCCAGGTCCTCGGGGCCAGACTTCTTGCACTGACCTCCCTGGCCACCTGCTCCTATTAACTTCGAAGTGCATTTCTTGAGGGTCTGCACCCCACCCCATGGGAACATGGCCTGTCTGCTCATGTCACCCTCCATGGCTAAGGCCTCCAGCACCACATCCGTGAACCGCAGAACCCTCTCTCTGTCCTAGTACTCCATTTACCTTGTCTCTAATTGCGGCATTTCACAGTCAGCAGCAGCCTCCTGTGATTCAGTGCAACCTCCCTTTAAGAGGAACAGACTGTCTTTAAGAGCTGAATCCTGGATGAAACACGAGCCAGCCTCACACAACCTTAGGCCCCAGCAGACAGACAGCACCGCGTGTCACCCTAGGCGGTACATAGAATTCGTGGAAATGAGAAGGCAGCAGGAAGTTTGTGTGTCACCTGCCTCAACATGAATAGGCAAGGGCAGATCACGAATTACAATCCCTACACCCGAAAAACGAAGCAAACCCGATTTTCTCGCTATATCTATCTTCCTTTCCCACTTACGCATGTCCTCACTCGCTCTTTACACTCTCTGTCTGTTTCTCATAGAATCAGAGACTGATGCAGTACAAAAGGAGGCTATTCGGCCCATTGTTTCAGTGCTGTCTCTTGGAATGAGCTACTTAATGAATTCCACCACCAACACCCACCCCCCTCAACTTTCCGCAGTCTCCTTTTTTCCTATTCAAGTATTGGCTAAATTCCCTTTTGAAAGA
The DNA here is from genome assembly GCF_036365525.1 of Heterodontus francisci. Lineage (NCBI taxonomy): Eukaryota > Metazoa > Chordata > Chondrichthyes > Heterodontiformes > Heterodontidae > Heterodontus > Heterodontus francisci. Next base: position 3,533,839 of record NW_027142345.1, read on the forward strand.
TATTATTGAATCTGCTTCCACCATGTTTTCAGGCAGTGAATCCCACATCCCAACAACTCGCTGTTAAGAAAATTCTCCTCATTTCACCTCTGGTTCTTTGCCAATTACCTTCAATCTATGTCTTCTTAATACTGAACTTTCTGACACTGGAAACAGTTTCACATTAATTACTCTATCAAAACCCTTAATGATTTTGAATTATATATTAAATCACCCCTTACCCTTCATTGCTCCAAAGAGAACAATCCCAGCTTTTCCAATCTCTCCACATAACTGAATTCCCAGATCCCTGGTACCATTCTAGTAAATCACCTCAGTCTCTTCACTAAGTCCTTGACATCCTTATCAAAGTGTGGTGACCAGAATTGGACATAATTCTCCAGCTGGGACCGAACCAATGATGTACAAACATCAGCATTTCCTCATGAGTTTTATTACTCTGTGCCTCTCTCTCTGACACCAAGGACACTACATGTTACCATCAAAGATCTGTGTGTGCGCCGCAGGTCTCTCTAATCCTGCACCCGCTTTATAATGGTACCATTTATTTTATATTGTTTCTCCTCATACTTCCTACCCATGTCTCACTTCACACTTCACTGTGTTAAATTACATCTGCCATGTTCCTGTCCAATTCACCAGTCAGTCTCTGTCCTCCTGAAGTTTGTTACTATCCTTCTCACTGTTTATTAACATTTCTGAGTTTCCACCCATCACAAAACCTTGACATTATCCCCTCTGTACACAAGCCCATTGTATTAACATACTGCAACTGTGATCCCAACAGTGACCATCGGGATAATAAAAGCAAAATACTGAGGATGATGGAAATCTGAAATAAGTACAAGGAATGCTGGAAATACACAGTAGGTCTGGGAGCATCTGTGGAGAGAGAAGTAGAGTTAATATTTCAGGTCAGTGACCCTTCTTCAGAACAGGGGAACGCCATTGTGTACTTCCCTCCAGACTGAACAATAAATATTCTCCACTACTCTCTGCTTTCTGCTTCGCATCTCGATCAGATCTGATTTTACATTTCCCTGCTCTAAGTTGAACCATCCCAGCTACATAACTGTAATCCCTCATCCCTGGAAAAATTCCAGTAAAACTCTTTTATCCCCTCTCCAATGGGCTCATGTCCTTCCTAAAATGTGGTTCCCTGTATTGGACACAATGCTCCAGGTGGAGCCGATCTAGTCTTTTCTATCGGTGTAACATAACATCCTGACTATTCGACTCTGTGTCTCTATTAATAAAACCTAGGAATCTATTTTCTTTGTTAACTGTTTGTTAACCTGTCCAGCTCACTTCAAAGATTGCACACAAACACCCCAGGTCTCTCTGTTATTCTCACCACCTTTAAAGTTGTGTTATCTCTCCTCATTCATCCACCTGCAGTTCGCTATCACCTTCTCAAAGGCTATTAGGGGTGGGTGATAACTGCTGGCCCAGCCAGCGACACCCACAACCCATGAATAAATAATATTATAAAATCTTTCCACAATGTATCACTTCACACATCTGCCAGGCCAATTAAATATTAGGAAAACTAAAGCCAGTGTTTTCAAACCCTACATCAAACATTTCTTAGCTACAGACTCCATCCCTCTCCTTGACAACTGTCTGAGACTAAAGCAAAGTGTTTACAACCTGGTGTCATAGTTGCTCCTGCGATGAGCTTCCCACCAAATATTCACGCTATCAATAAAACTGCCTATTTCCACCCCCTTAACATAGGACGTCTTCATCCCTGTCTCAGCTCCTCTGCTGATGAAACACTCCCCCTTGCCTGTGTTACCTGTAGACTTGACTATTCCATCACACTCCTGGCTGGTCTCCCACATTCTACTCTCTGTAAACCTGAGGTGATGAAAAACACTGCTGCCCATGTCCTAACTCACACCAAGTCCTGTTCAACCATCACCCCCTGAACTCACTGACCGACATTGGATCCTGGTCAGCAACACATCAACATAAAAACTCTCAGCCTTCTTTTCAAATGCTTCAACAGAGTTGCTTGCTAGGCCTTTACAGAGGGCAGTTAAGAGTCAATAACATTGCTGTGAGTCTAGAGTCATATGTGGGCTAGACCAGGAAAGGACGGCAGATGCGTTTCCCTAAAGGACATTAGTGAATCAGATGGTGTTTAACAAAAAACGATGATAGTTTCATGGCTCCATGACTGAGACTAGCTTTCTATTCCAGATTTTAACACACTCCTGGCTTGTCTCACACATTCTACTCTCTGTAAACTTGAGGTCATCCAAACTCTGCTGCTCTTGTGTAAACTCACACCAAGTCCCGTTCCCCGATCACTGACATACATCTGCTGCCAGTTAAGCAATGTCTTGATTTTAAAATACTCAACCGTGTTTGCAACTCCCTCGATGTCCTCACACCTCCTTATCTATGTAATATTCGCCAGCCCCACAACCCTCCAAGACATCTGCACTCCTCCAATCCTGGTCTCTTGTGTATGCTTGATTTTCATCATTGCTCCACTGCCAGCCAGGTCTTCAGCTGCCTAGACCCAAAGCTCTGGAATTCCCTAACTACACCTCTTTTATTTTATTCGTGTGTGGGATATGTGCATCGCTGGCAAGGCCAGCATTTGTTCCCATCCCTAATTGCCCTTGACAAATGAGTGACTTGCTGGGACATTTCACCAGGCAGTTAAGGGTTAACCACATTGTTGAGGGTCTGGAGTCACATGGAGGCCAGATCACGTAAGGACAGCAGATTTCCTTCCCGACAGGACATTAGTAAATCAGATCGGTTTTTACAACAATCGATGATAGATTCATGGCACCATGACTGAGACTAAATTTCATTTCCAGATTTTTATTAATGAATTGAAATCATTAATTGATTGAATGTTAATTCCCACCAACTGCCATGTGGGAATTGAACCCATGGCATTAGCCTGAACCTCTGGTTTTCTATAATAAAAGCAAAATACTGCGGATGCTGGAAATCTGAAACAAAAACAAGAAATGCTGGATTCACTCAGCAGGTCTGGCAGCATCTGTGGAAAGAGAAGCAGAGTTAACGTTTCGGGTCAGTGACCCTTCTTCGGAACTGGTTTTCTAGTTCAGTGACATTACCGCTATGCCACTGTCACTGCCTCTATGCCTCACTTTCCTCCCTTAAGACACTACTTAATACCTCCTGCTTTGACCAAGAAATGTAAGTTGTTGTTGGGCTTTGCCAGATATGATTTGTCATTACCATATCCCTGCTGCCGTCCCGTGTATTTATTGTCCCGTGTTTTTTTCCAAGCAACGAATGTTTTTGTCCTGGGCTGTGAAGTCTAGAAATTTCCCACCAGCGACGTTAGACTGACCGGTCAGTAATTACACCGTTTGTTCCATCTCTCCTTTTTTAAACCGAGTGTAACATTTACAACCCTCCCATCTCTGGCATCAAGCCCATATCCAAGGAGGATTGGAACATTCTGTCACTACCTCTGCTATTTTCAACATTCCTTCCCTCAGCATCCCCCACACATCCCATTCAGACAGGGTAAATGGTCTACTTTATTGTGGCACAAGAAGAGTTGGATTGAAAGGGGTTAACTGAACCTGTTTGTTCAGTGATTGTAATTAATGTCAGTCATCATGGACCCTAATTGTGTCGTTGGAGGGTTTCCCTCTTCTATTAATACAGGACTCCTTTCAGTGTGTTATCCCATAGTGTCGACAACAGCATCATTCCGGCGCTATCAAGGATCAGCAGCCCCAGCGAGAGAGAGGATAGACCAGAATCTGAGAACAATAGATTGGAATGTTACAACAATGGGTCAGAGACTGAGAACAATAGATTGGAATGTTACAACAATGGGTCAGAATCTGAGAACAATAGATTGGAATGTTACAACAATGGGTCAGAATCTGAGAATAATAGATTGGAATGTAACAACAATGGGTCAGAATCTGAGAACAATAGATTGGAATGTGACAACAGTGGGTCAGAATCTGAGAACAATAGATTGGAATGTTAGAACAATGGGTCAGAATCTGAGAACAATAGATTGGAATGTTACAACAATGGGTCAGAATCTGAGAACAATAGATTGGAATGTTACAACAATGGGTCAGAATCTGAGAACAATAGATTGGAATGTTACAACAATGGGTCAGAATCTGAGAACAATAGATTGGAATGTTACAACAATGGGTCAGAATCTGAGAACAATAGATTGGAATGTTACAACAATGGGTCAGAACATGAGAAAAATAGCTTGGGATGTTACTACAATGGGAAGCAGGAGTTTCTCCTATTGGCTTGGCCTAGTTACTGCAGATTATTTTTGGATAACATTAGATGATCGGATCTATTATGCGCTGAAGATGATTCAAACGATTTATTATCCTATCCTCGCTATTATTGGTGTCCCTGGTGAGTCTCTGTATCCAACGTTTAGAATTATAAACATATTTTACAGATTTAATGTTCTTGTCATGTCAATCTTGGGAAGTCTGAAGCCATTGTCTTCAGTCACTGCCACAAACTCCATTCTCTATCCACTGTCTGCATTCCTCTCGCTGCCCAATGTCTGGGGCTGAAACAGACTGTTTGCGACCTCTGCATCCAGTTGACACTGAGCTGAGTTCATCTCCATATTCTCTCCATCACCAACCCTGCCTATCACCACCTCTGTAAATTGTCCCGTCTCCACCTCTGCCTCAGCCCATCTACCGCATAAACCCTCATCTGTGCCTTTGTTAAATCCACACTTGACTATTACAATTCTATCCTGGTCACCTTCCAATTCTATCCTGGTCACCCTCCCAGTAATTGACCTCCATAAACCACAGCCCATCCAGAAATCTGCTGCCTGTGTTCTAACTCACAACAAATCCCGATCATCCATCACCCCTGTGCTCACTGATCTACATTGTCTCCCGGTCTGGCAACACCTTAATTTTAATATTCTCATTCTTGTCTTTGAATCTCTCCATGGCCTCACCACTCCAATTAGCCCTATACCCCTCTCGATTTCACATATTCTTGTAAATCTTATGCCTTTGAAACCTTTTTAAATTCCCTTTTGAAAGTGAGTTTCTTTCCCCTCCCTAGCACCTCCGGCTGTGATTTTTACACTAAGGTGCCACTGGTGCCAATGTAACAAAAACCTGGATCTATAAAAACGATGTGAATGGAACCGCCAACCACTTCTAGTGTGGCCAGCACAGTCCCCCATTCTGTGTAGGGATCTAGCCTGGGTGCACTGTGCATTTGCTGTTAGTCTGAGGAGGGGTTTGGAGTAACGTCAATGTCCCTTTCTAGCAGCTAATATGTACATCTCTGAAACTTGGTCCGTGCGTGTCCACTGATCGCGTGTGTTAGTCACTCACAACTTAGCATACATTCAGCAGCACCAGGAATCCCCTCTAGTATTTTTAAAAGGACCAGGCTTCCTGGTCCTGAATATTGAGGGATATTTGACATTCAAGAAGAATAGGAAGCTAGGTAAATGTGGAGGGGTGGCACTGTTAATCAAGGATAGTGTTGGGGCATTAGTTCGAGATGACCTTGGTTCAGGAGATCAAAATGTAGAATCGATTTGGGTGGAGGTGAGGAATACCAGGAGAAAGAAGTCCCTAGCAGGAGTGGTCTACAGACCTCCTAACAGTAATCACAATGTAGGACATCGTATACAAGAAGAAATATTGTTTACTTGTGATAGACGTACGGCAATAATCATGGGTGATCTTAATCTACATATAAACTGGAAAAATCAGATTGGGAACAGTAGCCCGGATGAAGAGTTCATAGAATGCTTTCGAGGTAGTTTCTTGGAACAGCACGTTCTGGAAACAACCAGAGATAAGGTTATATTAGACTTCGTATAATGTAATGTGACAGGATAAATTAATGACCTCAGAGTAAAGGCACCTCTAGGTAGCAGCAGGCACATTATGACTGAATTTTACATCCAGTTTGAAAGAGAGAAGAGTGGATCTAAGATCAGTATTTTAAACGTGAATAAGGGCAACTATTTGGGCATGAAAGTTGAGCTCGCTGAAGTGAACTGGGTTACATGTCTTGGAGATAGATCAATAGAGAAGCAGTGGCAGACATTTAAGGGGATATTTCAGGAATACTCCATAATAAGTATATTCCTACTATCAGGTGGAGGACCCACCAGCGGTTTAGTAAGAAATTACGGAAAACATCACTCTTAAGGAAAAGGCAGATAATTGTGCAAAGATGAGTGGCAGTTCAGATGATTGGTCAGAATATAAAGAACAGCAGACAATGGCTAACGGGTTAATCAGGAGAAAGACATTCGAGTATAATAGGAAGCTAGCTAGAAATGTAAAAATGGATTGCAAGAGTTTCTCCGCATATTTAAAAAGGAGAAGAGTAAGTAAAAAGAGCGTTGGTCCTCTGGACAGTGAGAATGTGGAGTTAATAGTAGATAAAAAGGAAACAGCGGATGCAATGAACAAATATTTTGTTTCTGTTTTCACTATAGAGGATACAAGAAACATTCCAGTAGTAGCTGTAAATCAGGAGGTGGAAGGAAGAGAGTAACTTGGTGAAAATACAATTGCCAGGGAAGCTTTACTGAGCAAACTTATGGAGTTGCGGGCTGAAAAGTCCCCGGGTCCTGATGGGCTTCATCCTAGAGTCTTAAAAGAGGTGGCTAATGAGGTAGTAGTCGTGTTGTTGTTAATTTTTCAAAGTTCACTAATTTTGGAAAGGTTCGATCAGACTGGAAAGTAATAAATATAACCCCTCTATTCAAGAAGAGGGGGATGCAGAAAGTAGGTAACTATAGGCCAGTTAGCTTGACATCTGTCCTGGGGAAGATGTTTGAATCGATCATTAAGGAGGCTTTCGCTGGGCACTTAGAAAAACTCAAGGTAATCGCGAATAGAAAACATTGTTTTGTGAAAGGGAAGTCATCTTTAACCAATTTATTGGAGTTCTTTGAAGGAGTAACATGCGATATGGGTAAAGGGGAGCCCTTTGACATACTGCACTTGGATTTCCAGAATGCATTAGACAAGGTGCCACATAAAAGGTTATTGTGCAAAGTAGGAGCTCATGGTGTAGTGGGTAACATATTAGCTTGGATCAAAGTTTTATTGGCCGGTTGCTGAAAAGAGGGAGTATGCATGAATGGGTCCTTTTCAGATTGGCAGGATGTGACAAGTTGAGTCCATCATGGGTCTGTGCTGGGGCCTCAACATTTTACAATTTATATGAAAGACTTAGATGAGGGAAGCGATGGCATGTTAGCTAAATTTGCAGATGACTCAAAGATAGGTAGGAAAGTATGTTGTGAAGAGTCCATAAGGAGGTTGTAGTCCAATATAGATAGGTTGAGTGAGTGGGGAAAAAAAATCTGACAGATGGAGTATAATGTGGGAAAATGTGAAGTTGTTCACTTTGGCAGGAGGACTGCAAAATTCCGAGGTGCTGAGGGATCTAGGTTCTGTAGTGCATGAGTCACAAACAGTTAGTAGGTAGGTACAGCAAGTAACAAAGAAGGCTAATGGAATGCTCGCCTTTATTACAAGAGGAATTGAAAATAAAAGTCAGCATGTGATGCTTCAGTTATACAGGGCATTGGTGAGACCACATCTCGAATACTGTCTGTAGTTTTGGTCTCCTTATTTAATGGAGGACGTGAATGCTTTGGAGGCGGTTCAGATGTGGTTTACCAGATTGATACTAGGAATGAGCAGGTTGTGTTCTGAGTAAAGGATGGACGGACGGTCTTGTTTTCACTGGAATTTAGAATAGTGAGGGGAGATTTGACTGAAGTTTATAAGAACCTGAAAGGCCTTGACATGGTGAATGAGGAAAGGATGTTTCCTCTTGTGGGTGAGTCCAGTACTAGGGGGCACTGTTTCGAAATTAGGGGTCGCCGCTTTAGGACAGAGAGGAGGAGAACATTTTTCTCCAGAGGGTTGTGTGACTTTGGAATTCTCTGCCACAGAAGGTGGTGGAGACGGGGTCATTGAATATTTTTAAGGTGGAGATAGATAGATTCTTATCAGGCCAGGGAATGAAAGGTTATCAAGGTTAGATGGGAGTGTGGAATTCGAAACACAAACCAATCAGCTATGATCTGATTGAATGGCGGTGCAGACTCGAGGGGCCGAATGGCCTACGTCTGCTCCTAGTTCATATGCGTGTATTTTTTACTCAGCTTACATGTGAGGTGCTTTTGACTTACTTCTCTTATTGTAAAGTTAGTGGAGGTGCTGTGGATGGCTTTCTGGAGGTTGCGTTGTGAGCTTCTGCAGACATTCATGGAGGACAGAGGATTTGCTAACCGAACTCTGGACGAGTTATGGGGACTGTAGTTACATGACCTACAAATGGAGCAGAGGCTAGAGAGGGGAAACTCTGTAAAGTGGGAGGAGGAGGGGGCTCTGCCCTACCACCCCAGGTTCTCCAAGAGCAAACAGAGCAGTGGTCCTAATATCGAGCCCTGGGGAACACCACTGTATACTCACCTGGAGTCTGACCAACAACCTTTCACCATTTCTCTCTGTTTACTTTTCATTAGCCAATGTTATATCCACACTGTCACTGTCCCTTTAATCCATAGGGTTCAGTTTTCCTAACCTGTCTATTGAATGACATTTGATCAACCACCTTTTGAACATCCATACATATAACTTCAATCACACCACCCTCATCAGCCCTCTCCATTGTTTTATCAAAGAACTCCATCAAGTTTACCTCACCACCACCTCTCTCCACTCCTCCACTGTTGTTAAATTATCAGACTGCTTATCCGACATCCAGTACTGGATGAGCAGAAATTTCCTCCAATAAAATATTGGGAAGACTGAAACCATTGGGCTGGACTCTGTTGGGCTCCTGATGTAGGTCTCCATGGAGCCACACATCAGGATTGCTGGGCCTGATCTTTCCAGCTGTGCAGAGGCTCGTGGCTCCCCGCCCCCTCCCCCCCAACCGCTCGGCAGTGGTACCCTCCTTTAAATATTTCAATAAACGTAATGTATACATTTCAGTCCAATTCCCTTTGATCTTACTGACAGCCCGGGATCTTCCATGCAGCGGCTGACACTCACACACCTTCATAATAAAAGCAAAATACTGCAGATGCTGGAAATCTGAAATAAAATCCAGAAATGCTGGAACCACTCAGCAGGTCTGGCAGCATCTGTGGAAAGAGAGGTAGAGTTAACATTTCGGGTCAGTGACCCTTCTTCTCACACACCGTCGCTTTCCCGTCCAGAGAAAGCCAACGCCACAGAGGTGGGGAAGGGGGGAAAGTAGGATTTTTAGAGTACTGATGGGGTGGGGGGTGGTGGCTGGTGCTTGTGGCGGGCGTGGTCAACTCTGCATTAATAGTGTCGGGGAAGAAGAGGCAAACTCTACACTTTGGACAGTTGTTGGGTTGAGAGGGTACTCGGCAGTTTAAGTCTTTGGAGGGGATGGTGGGAAGGCAACGATACAATGTAAGTTTTTTGGGGGAAATGGGCAACATTTTATTTGCAGTGCACTGGCGGGGGTGTGTGTACGGGGTTAAACTTTGCACTTTTTGTGGCAGGTCTGGTTGCCCTTTAAAAATGGCACCAGTGTCTGGACAGAGACAGCTGACAGCACTACTGTTGTCGCTGAGGCCGTCCCTGTTACGTGATTGGGGGTGGAGTGGGCGGCCCGTTCACTGTATTAAAATGAGCCGTCGCCTGCTACATCACAGTGGCACAGCAGACACAGACTGCACAGATGGGCCACAAATGTTTCGCACTCCGCTGGGGAGAATAAAATTCAGCCCCTTGTTTTTGCTTCCCGCTCCAATCTCCCTTCCCTAGCCAGCAATTCCTTCCTTCTTCCTGGCAACTGTCTGAGATTACTATGGTCTGTTCACAACCTTGGTGTCACATTGGACCACAAAATAGGCTTCTAACCTCACACTGGTGCCATCACCACAATCGCCTATTTCCATCTCTGTAACATCACCTGACTAAATCCCTGCCTCAGCTCATCTGCTGAAACCCTCATTCAAGAAAAGAGGCGCTGCTGGATCTGGTACTTGGGAATGAGGTGGGCCAAGTGGATCAAATACCAGTAGGGAAGCACTTAAAGGACAGTGGTCATTACATCATAAGGTTTAGGCTGACTACATAAAAGGACAAAGGGTCAGAATAATTAACTGAGGGAAGGCCAACTTCAGCGGGGTAAGAATGCAGCTGGGGAAAATAAATTGGAGTCAACGATTGGCAGGAAAACAATAGCTGAACAATGGGCTACCTTCAAAGAAGAGATAGTTTGGGCTCAGTCAAGGTATATTCCTTCGAAGGGGAAAGGTAGTGTAAACAAATCCAGAGCTCCCTGAATTACAAAAGAGGTGAGTGACGTAGAGATTAAGATGAAAAAGAAAAAGTGTGCTAATGACAGACGCCAGGTAGACAATCCTACTGAGAACCAGGCAGAGCGGAAGCATAAAAGCAAGTAAGAGAAGTAAAATAGAATATGAGAAGAGTCTGGCGGCTAGCATTAAATGGAGTTCCTAAGTTTTCTATAGACGTATAAACAGGTAGCAAAAGGAGGAGTTGCACCAATTAGGGGCCACACAGAGGATTTGCACATGCATGCAGAGGGCATAGTTGAGGTATTAAATAAATACGTTGCATCTGTCTTTACCAAGTGTAACAAAAGTGATTCTTTTTTGGTTAAAAAAAAATATTTCTAAAGGCATTTATGGTTCAGCTGAATAAATGTTAGACCGTTTTTTAATTAAAAATTGAACCACCAAGAGGTCACTGAGAGGGAGCTGGACTGGCAACAGAGTTACTGGTTATCACAAGGCTCGGGTTGGAGATGAAGCCGAAACCCTGGTAGCGGGCAGAAAAGTGATAAGTTCTCCTTTGATTAGACAAGCCCCGTCGTCGCAGAGAACACCTGGGATGGGCAGAAAAACTGACAAGCTTTCTGGTTGTCGGTCAGTGTGTGTGGTTTTACCTTCAGGAAGGAGATAACTTCAAGTCTGAAGAAAAAGTCAAGAAAGCAGAGAAGACCACAACCCAGCTCATTTTCCAGAAATTCCAGAACAGACCTTGTGAAGTCCGCGGAGTTGCGTCATCTTGTTTCCTGTTTGAAGAAAGCCTGCCTAAAATAATTCTCAATGCCGCCTGAAGATAACTGTTGTCTGGTAACCTGGATGTGTGTGCTCAGAAGTTAGACTGCATGCTGGTTTGGAACAACACAAACTCATCTGCTGTTTCCTTCAAAATGGGCAACTAGTTAACCCAAATGCTTTTTGTTTGTAACAGAGCTCTGATCGAAAAATCTTTTTTTTAGATCTTGTTTTCGGTTAACCAGTGTATATGTCTGTGTTTGAGTTTTAAGGGACTAAGGTAAAAAAAAGTAACTTTAAAATTTGGTTCAGGTTAAAAGGGACTTTGAAGTTTGGTTAAGGTGGGAAGGGGAAGTTAAAAATTAATTGTTGAATTTTTAAAAATTTGATCTGTGATATTGTTTTACTTCATTTCTAGTTGACACTTTTTTATTCGATCCTGGGATGTAGGCATCACTGGCTAGGCCAGCATTTATTACCCATCTCTCCATAACCCTTGAGAAGGTGGTGGTGAACTGCCTTCTTGAATCGCTGCAGTCCATGGGAGGTAGGTTCACTCACAATTGTGTTAGGAATGGACATCCAGGATTTTGACCCAGCGACAGTGACGGAATGGCGATATACTTCCAAGTCATAATGATGTATGAATTGGAGGGGAACTTGCAGGTGGTGATGTTCCCATGCATTTGATCACCTTGTCCTAGATGGTAGAGGTCGCGGGTTTGGAAGGTGCTGTTTAAGGTGCCTTGGTGCATTGCTGCAGTGCATCTTGTAGACGGTGCACACTGCTGCCACTGTGCATCGGTGGTGGAGGGAGTCAATGTATGTGGATGGTGTGCCAATCAAATAGGCTGCTTTGTCCTGGATGATGTCGAGCTTCTTGAGTGTTGTTGGAGCTGCAGCCATCCAGGCGAGTGCAGAGTATTCCATCACACTCTTGACTTGTGCCTTATAGATGGTGGACAGGCTTTGGGAAGTCAGGAGGTGAGTTACTCGCTGTAGGATTCCTGGTCTTACACCTGCCTCATTTATGATAAACTGTTAATTGTTTAGTTCAGTAAAGTGTGTTCTATTGTGATGGGAATAGTGTATCTGATGGACTGTTTCAGCAAGTGGGAAAATGAGAAAAAAATGTTGTGACCTGTGGAGAAGCTGGACTGAATTAACAGTGCACACCTCTCGCCTCGGGTCATAACACAAGGAAGAAGGTACAACACAGGCATTGGCGAAAGAGCAGGTAATTCAGAAACAAGAAGGGTTTAAAATTGATAAAGTGGACATATTAGATAGGCTGTCTAGAGGTAAAGTGAATAACGCACCAGGGCCAATGAGGTGCATCCAAGGATTATGAGGGAAGTGAGGGTGGAAATCGCAGAGGCACTGGCCATAAATTCTCAATCTTCCTTAGACTTGGGGTGATGCCGGAGGACTGGAGAATTGCAAATATTACATCCTTGTTCAAAAATGGGTGTAAAGATAATCCCAAGAGCTCCAGGCCAGTCAATTTAACTGCAGTGGTGGGGAAACTTCTAGTAATAATAATTCGGGACAAATTAATAGTCACATGGACAAATTCGGGTTCAGTAAGGAAAACAGCATGGATTCCTGAAGGGCAAATACTATTTAACTAACAGCCTGGAGATTTTGAGAAGGTAACAGAGAGGGTTGATGAAGGCAATGCTATTGATGTGGTGTATTGTATTTACAAAAGACATTTGATACTGTGCCACATAACAGACTTGTGAGAAAACTTATAGTTCATGAATGAAAAGGGACAGTAACAACATGGATACGGCTTTGGCTGAGTGGCAGGAAAGAAAGAATTGTAGTTTGTGAATGTTTTTTGGGGGCTGGAGGAAAGGCTGGAGGTCCCCAGGGATCAGTGTTGGTACCCTTGATTTTCCTGATATATATTACAAGAGCGACGTCTCAATTCATTCCATCTTCGCTGCCTCCGGAGAATCCTTGGCATCAGGTGGCAGGACCATATCTCCAACGTGGAAGTCCTCGAGGTGCCCAATATCCCCAGCATATACACCCTACTGAGTCAGCAGCGCTTGAAATGGCTTGGCCATGTGAGCCACATGGAAGTTGGTAGGATCCCCAATGACGCATTGTACAGCGAGCTTGTCACTGGTATCAGACCCACCGGCCATCAGTGTCGCTGCTTTAAAGACATCTGCAAACGTGAAATGAAGTCCTGTGACATTGACCACAAATTGTGGGAGTCAATTGCCAGTGATCTCTCGTGCTAGCAGATAGCCATAATGGCGGGTCTGAAGAATGGTGAGTCGAAGAGACTTAACAGTTGGCAGGAAAAAAGACAGAAGCACAAGGAGAGAGCCAACCATGAAATAGCCTCGACAACCAATTTTATCTGCAGCGCCTGTGGAAGAGCCAATTCACTCTAGAATTGGCCTTTGTAGCCACTCCAGGTGCGGCTCCACAAACCACTGACCACCTCCAGGTGCTTACACATTTTCTCCCGAGACAAGGAGGCCAAAGAAGGTAATTGACCAATACCATGGTGTTCAGGGCACAATTTCAGAGTTTGCAGATGATACGAAACGTGGAAGCATTGTGAACTGTGAGGAGGATGGTGTTGAATTTCAAAAGTACTTAGACAACTTGGTGGAATGGGCAGGTAGGTGGTAGATGAATTTCAATGCAGAGAAATATGAAGTGATTCATTTTGGTAGGAAGAATATTGAGATAATGTAAAATAAAGGGCACCATTCTAAAGGAGCAGAGATACCGAGGTGTATATGTGCATAAGTCATTGATGTTGGCAGGAGAGGTTGAGAGAGCATTTAATAAAGCATACAGTATCCTGGGCTTTATTAACAGGGACATTCAGTACAAGGGCAAGGAAGTTATGTTGAACTTATATAAAACACTGATTCAGCCTCAGCTGAAGTATTCTGTCCAATTCTGGGCACCACAATTTAGGAAGATTGTGAGGGCATTGGAGAGAGTACAGAAAAGATCCATGAGAATGCTTCCAGGCATGAGGAATTTCAGTTATGAAGATAGACAGGAGAAGTTAGGATCATGTTCCTTGGAGAAGAGAAGGCTGAGAGGTGAGTTGATTTGATAGAGTTGTTCAAAACCATGAGGGGTCTGGACAGAGGAGACAGAGAGAAACTGTTTCCACCCGTGAAAAGAATCGAGAACGAGAGGGCACAGATTGAAATTAATGGGTAAGAGAGGCAGAAGTGACATGAGGCAATACTTTTTCACGCAAGGAATGGCTAAGGACTGGAATGTACTGCCTGAGAATGTGATGGAGACAGGTTCAATTGAAGCATTCAAACTGCAATTAGACTGTTATCTGGAAAGGAAGATTGTGCAGGGTTATGGGGAGAAGGCGGGGAATGGCACGAGGTTAGTTGCTCTTTTGGAGAGCCGATGTGTACATGATACACTGAAAAGCCTCCTTCTGTGCTGTAATAATTATGTGATTCCCTGATTCATGCCTTTGTTACCTCTGTGCATAAATATTCCAACTCACTCCTGGCTGATCTCCCACATTCTACTCTCTGTAAACTTGAGGTCATCCAAAACTCTGCTGCCCATGTCCTAGCTCACACCAAGTTTTCTTCCTCTATCACTGATTGAAATGGCTCCCAGTCAAGCAATGTCTTGATTTTAAAATTCTCATCCTCGTTTTCAATACCTCCATAGAACAAAGAACAAAGATAATTACAGCACAGGAACAGGCCCTTCGGCCCTCCAAGCCTGCGCCAATCCAGATCCTCTATCTAAACCTGTTGCCTATTTTCGAAGGGTCTGTATCTCTTTACTTCCTGCCCATTCATGTATCTGTCCAGATACATCTTAAAAGACGCTATCGTGACCGCGTCTACCACCTCCGCTGGCAATGCATTCCAGGGACCCGCCACCCTCTGCGTAAAGAACTTTCCACGCGTATCCCCCCTAAACCTTTCCCCTCTCACTTTGAAGTCGTGACCCCTAGTAATTGAATCCCCCACTCTGGGATAAAGCTTCTTGCTATCCACCCTGTCTCTCCCTCTCATGATTTTGTACACCTCAATCAGGTCCCCCCTCAACCTCCGTCTTTCTAATGAAAATAATCCTAATCTGCTCAACCTCTCTTCATAGCTAGCGCCCTCCATACCAGGCAACATCCTGGTGAACCTCCTCTGCACCCTCTCCAAAGCATCTACATCCTTTTGGTAATGTGGCGACCAGAACTGCATGCAGTATTACAAATGTGGCCGAACCAAAGTCTTATACAACTGTAACATGACCTGCCAACAATTATACTCAATACCCCGTCCGATGAAGGAAAGCATGCCAGATGCCTTCTTGGCCACTCTATTGACCTGCGTTGCCACCTACAGGGAACAATGGACCTGAACACCCAAATCTCTCTTTACATCAATTTTCCCCAGGACTTTTCCATTTACTGTATAGTTCACTCTTGAATTGGATCTTCCAAAATGCATCACCTCGCATTTGCCCTGATTGAACTCCATCTGCCATTTCTCTGCCCAACTCTCCAGTCTATCTATATTCTGCTGTATTCTCTGACAGTCCCCTTCACTATCTGCTACGCCTCCAATCTTAGTGTCGTCTGCAAACTTGCTAATCAGTCCACCTATACTTTCCTCCAAATCATTTATGTATATCACAAACAACAGTGGTCCCAGCACGGATCCCTGTGGAACACCACTGGTCACACGTCTCCATTTTGAGAAACTCCCTTCCACTGCTACTCACTGTCTCCTGTTGCCCAGCCAGTTCTTTATCCATCTAGCTAGTACACCCTGGACCCCATGCGCCTTCACTTGCTCCATCAGCCTACCATGGGGAACCTTATCAAACGCCTTACTGAATTCCATGTATATGACATCTACAGCCCTTCCCTCATCAATCAACTTTGTCACTTCCTCAAAGAATTCTATTAAGTTGGTAAGACATGACCTTCCCTGCACAAAACCATGTTGCCTATCACTGATAAGCCCATTTTCTTCCAAATGGGAATAGATCCTATCCATCAGTATCTTCTCCAGCAGCTTCCCTACCACTGACGTCAGGCTCACCGGTCTATAATTACCTGGATTATCCCTGCTACCCTTCTTAAACAAGGGGACAACATTAGCAATTCTCCTGTCCTCCAGGACCTCACCCGTGTTTAAGGATGCTGCAAAGATATCTGTTAAGGCCCCAGCTAATTCCTCTCTCACTTCCCTCAGTAACCTGGGATAAATCCCATCCGGACCTGGGGACTTGTCCACCTTAATGCCTTTTAGAATACCCAACACTTCCTCCCTCCTTATGCCGACTTGACCTAGAGTGATCAAACATCTGTCCCGAACCTGAACATCCGTCATGTCCCTCTCCTCGGTGAATACCGATGCAAAGTATTCGTTTAGAATCTCACCCATTTTCTCTGACTCCACGCATAACTTTCCTCCTTTGTCCTTGAGTGGGCCAATCCTTTCGGGCGGCACAGTGGCGCAGTGGTTAGCACCTCAGCCTCACAGCTCCAGGGACCCGGGTTCAATTCCGGGTACTGCCTGTGTGGAGTTTGCAAGTTCTCCCTTTGTCTGCGTGGGTTTCCTCTGGGTGCTCCGGTTTCCTCCCACAAGCCAAAAGACTTGCAGGTTGATAGGTAAATTGGCCATTATAAATTGTCACTAGTATAGGTAGGTGGGAGGGAAATATAGGGACAGGTGGGGATGTTTGGTAGGAATATGGGATTAGTGTAGGATTAGTATAAATGGGTTGTTGATGTTTGGCACAGACTCGGTGGGCCGAAGGGCCTGTTTCAGTGCTGTATCTCTAATCTAATCTAATCTTTCTCTAGTTACCCTCTTGCTCCTTATATGTGCTCCCTATCTCTGTAATATCCTCCAGCTCCACAATCCGCCAAGATATCTGTGCATCTCTAATTCTGGCCTCTTGTGCATCCCTGATTTTCATCACTCCACCACTATTATCTGCACCTTCAGCTAATGAGGCTCCAAGTTCTAGAATACCCTCCCTTCACCTCTCCGCTTCTCCAACTCGCTTTCATCCTTTAACACGCCCGTTAAAATCTACTTCTTTGACCAAACTTTAAACTAGTATCTCATTTTCGGGAAGCACCTTGGGACATTTCATTATGTTAAAGGCGCTGTATAAATATAAATTGTTGTTGAAGTTTGCCAAACATGATTTGTTATTACCAGACCCCTGCTGCTTCTTGTTTGTTATCATATGTTTTTCAAAGAAACGAATATATTTGTCCTGGGTTGTGACCCCATGAAATTTCTCCAGTAGTGATGCGTGTCTGACTGCTCAGTAATTACAGGGTTTACTCTATCTCTCCTTTTCTAAACAGGGTGTAACAATTACAGTGCTCCAGTCCTCTGTCATCGCTCCCATATCCACGGAGGATTGAAAGATTCTGGCCAGTGCCTCTACTATTTTCACCATTCCTTCCCTCAGTAACCCTCACGCATCCTGTCCAGAGTAAATTTTCTGCTTTATTGTGGTATGCAAGGTGTCGGAATGAAAGAGGTTAACGGAATCTATTTGCTCAGTGACTGTAATTAATGTCGGTCTCTATGGAACCTAATTATTTCACTGGAGGTGCTCCATCTTCTAATAGTAAGGGACTCTTTTCGATGTGTTTTCACATAGTTTGAGTGGGAGCATCATCCCTGGCACTAATAGGGACCAGCGTCTCCAGAGTGAGGGGGAGGATAGATCAGAATCTGAGGACAATAGATTGGAACCTGACAACAATGGGTCAGAATCTGAGAACAATAGATTGTAATGTTACAAAAATGGGCAGGGGGTTATCCTGGGATCTTGACACTCTTTCTGCATATTATGATCGGCTACCACTAGCATCTAGCATCTATTACGCAGTGAAGATTATTCAATACATTTACTATCTCATCCTTGCTATTGTTGGTGTTCCTGGTAAGTCTCTATATCCAGCTCTTCATTGTATAAACCATGTTAAACTGCATTACTGTACTTCTCATTTACTCTGCCCTTGCTGATTGTGGTATCCCTCCAGCTATTATCTTGATATAACCATTGCTAACCTCATTATGGTTTGTATAATTTAATCTCTCATCTTTGCTTCTGTTGTTGCCCTGGTGAGACTCTAGTTCCAGCCATGAGATATGTAAACCTTGCTTCACTGAAATACTGATTTGGAATTTATTTATTTTTTTGAAGACTGAAGCTAGTGTCATTGGTCTCCATAAGAAACTTCATACCCTATTTGTGAACCACTTACCTTTCACTGGCCAGTGTCTGAGACTGAACAAGACAGTCTACAACCTCTGTAGTAATTAAAACCTGAGCTGATTTCATCTCCATATTCCCTCCATCAACAAACGTGCCGACTACCACCTCTGCAATAACTGCCATCTCCACCTCGGCCTCAGCCCATCTGCTGCATAAACTCTCATCTGTGCCTTTGTTAAATCTACACGTGACTATTCCAGTTCTATCATGGTCACCTTCCCAGTTATAAACCTCCATAAACCACAGCCCAGCCTGCGGCGGTGTCTCAGTGAACATCAACGTCAGCTCGAGGAACAAAACCTCATTGTCCGATTAGGCATTCTACAGACTTCCAGACTGAACATTGAGTTCAATAATTTCAGATCAAGACTGGCTCTTTTAATTATTTTGCTTTGTCACTTTTTTTGCCATGTCCTGGCCTTAAACTGGATTTTTTTATGTTGCTACTTTTGGCTTGGGCTGTTCATTATTTTGTCATTTAACACCTTTGCTGCACTAACGCTTTGTCTTTCACCACACCACAAGCACACTCTCTTTGCCTTTGCCCCATGACCTCCTTGTCTGTTAATCTCTATGACCCTCTGTCCTTTCAGCACCTCTTTTGTCTCTTTTGCCCCACCCTTGCTTTATTTCCTTAAAACCTGACCTTTCTAACCTTTGCCAATTCTGATGAAAAGTCACAGGCCTGAAGCGTTAACTCTGCTTCACTCTCCACAGATACTTCCAGACC
Organism: Heterodontus francisci; assembly: GCF_036365525.1. Taxonomy (NCBI): domain Eukaryota; kingdom Metazoa; phylum Chordata; class Chondrichthyes; order Heterodontiformes; family Heterodontidae; genus Heterodontus; species Heterodontus francisci. The sequence goes on from NW_027142345.1 coordinate 3,552,915, forward strand.
TGCTGAGTCTTTCCAGCACTTTTTGTTTTCATTTCAGACTTGTAGTGGAGTTCCCCAGGGATCAATGTTGGGATCGTTTCTCTTCCTGACAAACATTAATGACATGGACCTTGGTGCACAGGGCACAATTTCAAAGTTTGCAGATAATGCAAAACTTGGAAGCATTGTGAACTGTGAGGAGGATAGTGTAGAAATTCAAACGGACATAGACAAGTTAGTGGAATGGACAGACAGGTGGCAGATGAAGTTCAATGTGGAGAAATGTGATGTGATTCATTTCGATAGGAAGAACATGGAGAGGCAATATAGAATAAATTGTGCAACACTAAAGGGGGTGCAGGAGCAGAGAGACCTGGGTGTATATGTGCATAGGTCATTGAAGTTGGCAGGAGAGGTTGAGAGCAGTTAATCAACCAGACAGTATCCTGCGCTTTATTAACAGCAGCATGGAATGCAAAAGCAAAAAGGTTATTTTGAACTTGTATGAGACACTAGTTCGGCCTCAGTTGCAGTATTACGTCTAGTTCTGGGCACCACACTTTAGGTAACGTGAAGACATTGGGGAGTGTACATAAACATTCACAAGAATGGTTCCAGAGATGAAGAATATCAGTAATGAAGAGAGACTGGAGAACTGAGAACATTTTCCTTAGGGAAGAGAAGGCTGAGAGGAGATTAGAAAAAAAGGTATTCACAATTATGAGGTGTCTAGACAGAGTGGATCGGGAAAAAAACTGTCCCCACTCCTGAAAGGTTCTAAAACGAGAGGGCAAAGAATAAAAGTAATTGGTAAAAGAAGCAGAAGTGACATGAAGAAAACGTTTTCACACAGCGAGAGCTTCAGATCTGGAATGTGCTGCCTGAGAGTGTGGTGGAGGCAGATTCAATCGAGGTAAACAGGAGGAAGTTGGATAGCTGTCTGAAAAGGAAGTTTGTTCCGAGTTACAGGGAGAAGGCAGGGGAGTGACACTAGATGAATTGCTCTTTTGGACAGCCAGTGCAGACACGATGGACTGAATGGCTGCCTGTAACAATTCTGTGATTCTGTGACAGTTGACCACAAAATGAGCTTCCACTGTTATATTCGTGCCATCACTATCACCACCTATTTCCACTTCAATAACATCGCCTGATTTCACCCCTGTCTTAACTCATCCGCTGCTGAAGCTCTCAGTCATGCTTTCATTACCTGCAGACTGGACTATTCGAATTCATTCTCCCACATTCTACGATCTGTAAACTTGAGGTCATCTAAAACTCTGCTGCCTGTGCCTTAACTCACAGCAAGTCTCATTCCCCGATCACTGACCGACATCAGCTCACAGTCAAGCAATGTCTTGATTTTAAAATTTTCATTCTTGTTTTCCAATCCCTCCATTGCCTCACCCATCACTAACTCTGTAATCCTCTCCAGCCCCACAAACCTCTGAGATATCTCTGCTCCTCTAATACTGGCCTCTTGTGCATCCCTGATTTTAATTACTCCACCATTGTGGCCACACCTTCAGTTGCCTCGGCCCAATGCTCTGGAATACGCGCCCTACACAGCTCCATCTCTCCATCTCTCCACCTCGCTTTTATCCTTTAAGACACTCATTTAAACCTTGCCTCTTTGACCAAACATTTGGTCACCTAACCTAATATCTCCCTTGGTGGTTCAGTGTTATACTTTGTTTCATAATGCTGCTGTGAAGTACCTTGGGATAAGTTCTTGCTGAACTTTGCCAGACATGAATTGTCATTAGCATATCCATGCGGCTTGAAATTTATTATGCTATGCTTTTCCAAGCAAATAATATTTCTGTCCTGGGTTGTGAAATTTCACCACCACCGACGTCAGATTGACTGGACAGTACAGGGTTTACCACATCCCTCCTTTTTGTAAACTAGGTGTATAATTTGCAGCCCTCCAGTGCTCTGTCATCACTCCTATATCCAAAGAGAATTGGCAGATTCTGTGCAGTGCTTCTTCCATTTGCACCATTCCTTCTCTCACCAACCCTCAGAATTCCCATCCAGACCGGGTAAATGTTCTACTTTGCTGTGATACAAAAAGTGTTGGATTGAAAGGGGTTAACTGAACCTGTTTATTCAGTGACTGCAATTAATGTCAGTCGCCATGGACCCTAATTGTGTCACTGGAAGATTTCCCTCTTCTATTAATAAGGGGCTCCTTTCAATGTGTTATCACATAGTGTCAGTGGGAGTATCACGTCACTCCCGGCACTAATAGGGATCAGCGGCTCCGGAGAGAGGGAGAGGAAAGATCAGAATCAGAGTACAATAGATTGGAATGTTACAACAATGAACAGGAGTTTCATCTGGGAGTTTAACTTTCTTTCTGCAGATTATGATCAGTTCTCATTAAACAGTCGGATCTATTACTCACTGAGGAATATTCAATACATTTACTACCCCTTCCTGGCTATTATTGGTGTCCCTAGTAAGTCTCTGTATCTAGCTATTAATTCTATAAACCATGTTTAACTGCATTACCATTCTTGTCATTTCCTCTGCCCTCCTTGCTGCTGTTGTTATTCCTGGCAAATTTCTGTCCCCAGATATTAGCTCAATAAACCATTGCTATGTGCATTAGAGTGCTTGTAATTTACTCTCCCATCTTTGCTGCTCTTGCTGTCCCTGGTAAGTCTCTATTTCCCGCTATGAGATCTGTAAAATTTGTTTCACTGAAATAATGTTCTTGCTATTTAAATTTGGGAAGAGTGCAGTTGTCATTGGTCTCCATAAGAAATTCCATCTACTATCCATGAACCACGATCTCCTCATTGCCAAATATCTGAGGCTGAACCAGACAGTTTGCAACCTCTGTGTTCTATTTAAATCTGAGCTGAGTTCATCTCCATATTCTCACCAACCCTGCCTACTGTCACCTCTGTACTAACACACATCTCCACCTCTGCCTCAGCCTATCTGCTGCATAAACATTCATCTGTGCCTTTGTTAAATACACACTTGACTATCCCAATTCTATCCTGGTCACCCTCCCATTTATAAACCTCTATAAACCACAGCACATCCAGAACTCTGCTCCCTGTATTCTAACTCACACCAATCCCGATCACCCATCACCCTTGTGCTCACTGATTTACATTGACTCCCAGTCTGGCAGCACCTTAATTTTATTATTCTCATTCATGTGTTTGAATCCCTCCATGGCCTCACCCCTCCAGTTAGTCCCATTCCCCTGACCGTTCCCATATTCCTTTTGGCCTTCTAGTATTTTCTTCAATTAGCTTTAAAAATAAACTTCACCCCCTCTTTATTCTGCCACTGACCACGATTTTCAGCTCCACAGGGCCCAACGTCATGGACGCTTGGATCCATAAAATGGTATGAGCTGAGCTGCCGGTCACTTCCAGTGCTTCATGCTGGACAGGGATTTAGCGCTGGACAGGGCTTTAACCCGGGTTTATCAAGCATGTACTGGTAGTGTGAGGAAGGGTCTCAATATGGTGCCAATCAGCCATTGCAGCAGCTTTGATGTATGTCTTTGAAACTTGGCCGGTGCATGTCCACTGACCACCTGTGTTAGTCATTCTCAGCTGAACATATATTCAGCAGCACGAGGAGCCCCTCTAGTGTTATTTAAAAGGACCAGACGTCCAACTTACAGATGAGGGGCTTTTGACTTACTTTTGCTATTGTAAAGTTAGTGGAGGTGCTGTGGATAGTTTTCTGGAGGTTGTGTTGTGAGCTGCTGCAGACATTCAGGGAGGACAGAGGATTTGGTGACCCAAGACTGTACGAGGTATGAGAGCACGTTTCCTACCTTACCTGCCCCAGGAGCAGTGTGTGAGGTCACTCTGATTCAAAAATGAGTTAGTCACAGAGCTGTGTCACCTCCTGCAACACATGGAGCCTCACACCAGAGTGATGACGGAGCTGTCAGTGGACGTTAAGATCGCAGTTTCTTTGAAACTCTATGTATTTGGATATTTCCAGGCAGGAGCAGGAGACATATCCAGTATAGAGTAGTAGAGGTTGATGGAGTTCAGAAGAGTGAGGGAGGGATCTCATAGAAACCTGCAGAATTATAATCAGTCTGGACAGTCTAGATGCAGGAAGGATGTTCCCGATGTTGGGGTGTCCAGAACCAGGGGCAACAGTCTAAGGATAAGGGGTAAACCTTTCAGGACTGAGATGAGGAGACATTTCTTCACCCAGAGAGTGGTGAGCCTGTGGAATTCGCTACCACAGGGAGCAGTCGAGGCCAAAACATTGTATGTTTTTAAGAAGGAGTTAGATATCGCTCTTGGTTCTAAAGGGATCAAAGGATATGACGGGAAAAGGTTACTGAGTTGGATGATCAGCGATGATCATAACGAATGGTGCAGCAGGCTCGAAGGACCGAATGGCCTACTTCTGCTCCTATTTTCTATGTTTCCATGTTTCCCTGCTTTTGTATCCTTGCCTCCAAGATCTGATATGTTTTGCTAAACACTCTCCTAATATGTCCTGCCACCTGCAATGATAAATGCATATGGAGCCCCAGGTCCCTCTGCTCCTGCACAATGTTCAGAACTGTGCTATTAAGTCTATCTTGCCTTCCTATTCCTTCTGGCATAAGGCATCACCTCACACTCCTCTGTACTAAATTCCACCTGCCATTTCTCTGTTAATTCTGCTGGATTGTCGATATCCTGTTGCAGGCAGTTTGTCTCATCCTCAGTGTTTGCCACGCGTCCAAGTTCGGTGTCATTGGCAAGCCTTGAAATTCTGCTCTGTATTCCAAGATCCAAGTCATTTAAATATAGCAAAAAAAAAGTGGTCCTAGCACTGACCCTTGGGGAACATCACTGCCTACCATCCTCCAGTCTGAAAAACAACCATTTAACACTACTCACCCTTTTCTTTCCATCAATCAATATTTGATCCAATTGGATGCTAATCCATGTCATTCAATTTTGTTATCCAACATTTTAGAACATAGAACATTGAACAGTACAGCACAGTACAGGCCCTTCGGCCCACGATGTAGTGCCGAACCTTTAACCTACTCTAAGATCAAACTACCTACACACCCTTCATTCTACTATCATCCATGTACCTATCCAAGAGTCGCTTAAATGTCCCTAATGTATCTGCTTCTACTACGGCCGCTGGCAGTGCGTTCCACGCACCCACCACTCTCTGTGTAAAGAACCTACCTCTGACATCTCCCCGAAACCTTCCTCCAATCATCTTAAAATTATGCCCCCTGGTGATAGCCCTTTCTGCCCTGGGAAAATGTCTCTGGCTATCCAATCTATCTATGCCTCTCATCATCTTGTACACCTCTGTCAAGTTACCTCTCATCCTTCTTCGTTCCAATGAGAAAAGACCGAGCACCCTCAACCTTTCTTCGTAAGACATGCCCTCCAGTCCAGGCAGCATCCTGGTAAATCTCCTCTGCACCCTCTCTAAAGCTTCCACATCCTTTTGTGTGGTACTTCATCAAACGCTTTCTCAAAATCCATGTAGACCATTCACCACATTCTTTTCATCAACCTGCTCTGTTATTTCATCAAAATAAATTCAATTGGTTCAGGAAAGCATGATCTGCTTTTTAAAAATCCGTGTGGACAACCCTTAATTAACTCAAACATCTCCCAGTGTGTGTTGATTTTTTTCCCGCTGATTTCGTTTCGAAAACCTTCCTCACCACTGATGTTAAACTAACTGACCAGTAGTTACGAGGCCTGTGTGTTGTCCATTACCATTGATAATTCTGGGAGGTGAGGGTGACCATCTATGTCATCGTTTTTTCGCTCAGCAGGGAGAAGCAGAATGAGAGATCCCGTGGCTTTGTCAGGATAGCGGGATACCTGATGGTGGAGGTGTCTCTGCGGGGGCCCCATGTCATTGGGGAGAGGTACAGGAACTGAAAGAACTCTCACTCCATTAATGTACAGTTGGTGTGTGAGCATGCCCAGTACATCATGTTGGTGAATGTTCACTACCCTGTCAGCAGCCACCATACCTTCATTCTGAAGCAGTCAGCCATTCTCAACACTTAGGGCTTCCATATAGAACCAGAATGTGGCTCCTCGGAGGCAAAGAAAAAAACCGTCTAGACACAGCTCATGTTTCTACATCCCCAAACCACCTACCACCGCCACCCAACCTCCCACAATTAACATGTGTATAATGTGAGCAATGGAGTCACCAGGAACATGGTGGGACAGACCATCGGTGTGATGAAGCAATGCTTTCAATGTCTGAACCGCACGGGGAGAGCCCTTCAGTACACACTGGAGCAGCTGTCCAAGTTCATGGTGTTCTGCTGCACCCTTCATATCATCACCATCATGAGGACACAGGCATGGGCACCAGGAATCCGGAGGACACCTCAGGAGGAGGAGTAGGACGCAGGGAGGATATTTCCTGGACGCCTTCGAACTAGACAGGCTGTCGGAGAGTCCCTGCTAAGATTTTGTTTCCCATAGGACAACTTCCCTTTCCCACCATGGATCACCCATTCTCCACCATTTCACCCATCTGAGACGCCCCATCACAGTGTCCCCTTGGTCACCATCCTGTAATAAAAATCACCAACATAAACCTTTTCAGTAACATCTTTATCCAACAACACATCCAATTATACAAAAGGAAAATTGAACTATTCACCCTTGTATATTCCCTTAGTCTCTGTCTTGTGCGTTCCCTCGACTTGGCTCGTGCTCCCCAGTGTTTCCCTAGTGACTGCAGCATGGCTGGTGGAAGACTGCTGACTTTCATTCGGGGAGACTGCAGATGACCTTTCAGGACGTCCTCGAGCAGCTCTGGGCCTTGAGGGCTTCGATTCAAACTGTACCACCTCGACATAGGCAACAGCCCAGTAATGTTCTGATCTGAGTCCTGTGTATTATAACACGTTTGTGACCTCGCTGTCCGGGAGCTGCCACATGCACTATCCTTTCCCCCTGCCCTGGCTGCAGTTCGTGCGTGTTCGATGAATCAGCATGTGCAGATTCCGACTCTTTCCCAGCCTCTAAGGCACACACAGTGGAAGTATTTGAGCTGGAGGATGTGAGTATCAGACTAAGTGATGGGGCTTCACCATCAGTCCTGTGCTGATGCTCTCTCTCTGTCTCCTGGAGCTGCTGTGACTGGGAAGCTGGCAGTTTTGGGGTACCATTGGGAAGTGTAAAATCAGAAGGGTCGTATTGGGATGAGAGATTGTGGGTGGGTTGGAAAGCAGGAGGTCCATGATCCCACCATCTCCAGCTTGTACATCATCCCAGACAGCAGGATGGGGGGGAGGTGGGAGTTAAGAAGGGGCATAAGGCAGGAACATAGCATCATCCTGAATGCTCTCGGCGATGCCGGATGCCACGGGCTCTGTCACAGCCGGTCCCATGATGTGAAGAACCATCTCCTCCCTCAAGCTCAGGGGTTGAAGGTATGCCTGGCACTCGCCGGTTCACTTGCTGCTCCCTGTGATTATGGGTCACCTTGTCCTGTAAGAAAGAAGGCAGAATATTACTGATTGTTTTACACTCTGTTTTGATGATGTGCCTGCCATAGCTGAATAGCTGTAGGTAATTGGAGGCAGTGAGAGGTGGGTGTGAGGCTGCTATCAGTACAAGGTGTGTGAGGGTGAGGTGGAGTATGTGAATGTTAGGTGTGAGTCCTGAGTGTTAGGGACTGCTGATGGGTGAGTGACGGGGGTGTGGTGTATTGAGCAGTGTGAGAGGTTGGTGATGTTGGGGGTAGGGGATGCCATTTGGAGATTAATTCAATGACATTGACCACCCGTATGAGCTCATTAAACTTCTTCTGGCTCTGCTGCCAGATTCTCGTGGCGAGAATTCTTGCATTGACCTCCCTGGCCACCTTCACCGATTCCCTTCGGAGGACGTTCCTTGAGAGTCTCCACCCCACCACACGGAAACAGAGCCTCTCTCCTCCTGTCACCCTTCGTAACTAAGACATCCATCCCCACATCCGTGAACCGCAGAACCCTCTGTTGCAGTGTGCTATTTACCTTGTCTCCAATTGCAGAATTTACAGTGAGCACCAGCAGCCTCCAGTGAATCAGTGCACCTTCTCTTTAAGAGGGACAGACTGCGTTTAAAAGCTGAACCTGGCTGAAACATGTGTCAGCCTCACACACCTTTAGGGCCCTGTTAAGCATCCAGACAGACAGCAGCGCGGGTTACCCGGGGTGGCACGTAGAATTCATGGAAATGAGGAGGCAGCAGGAAGTGTGTTTGTCACCTGCCTCAACAGGAACGGGCACGGGCAGATCATAATCCCTCTGCCCAAAAACACGACGTACTCTCTATTTCTATTTGCTGTTCTCTCTTTCACACTTTCTCACACTTTGTCTTTCTCTCTCTCTTCACTCACTTTCTCTTGCTCATAAAATAAGAGATTGATGCAGCACAGAAGAAGGCTATTCGGCCCTTTGTGTCAGTGCTGTCTCTTCGAAAGAGCCATCTAATTAGTTCATCTTTCCTCCTCTTTCCCCAGACTCCTGTTTTTCTTTTCCTTTTCAAGTATTTGCTAAATTGCCTTTTGAATGATATTATTGAATCTGCTTCCACCATGTTTTCAGCCAGTGAATTCCAGATCCCAACAACTCGCTGTGGAAGAAAATTCTCCTCATTTCACCTCTGGTTTTTTGTCAATTACCTTCAGTCTGTGTCTTCTTAATACTGAACTTTAGATTTTTGGATTTAGAAATACATCACTCGATCAGGCCCTTCGGCCCACCGAGTCTGTGCCGACCATTAACCACCCATTTATACTAATCCTACACTAATCCCATATTCCTACCACATCCTCACCTGTCCCTATATTCCCCTACCACCTACCTATACTAGGGGCAATTTATAATGGCCAATTTACCTATCAACCTGCAAGACTTTTGGCTGAGGGAGGAAACCCACAAACTCCACACAGGCAGTGCCCACAACATGAGGCTGCAATGCTAACCACTGCACCACTGTGCCAACCCTGTTTCTGACACTGGAAACAGTTTCACATTGATTACCTTATCAAAACCCTTCATAATTTTGAATTTTATATCAAATCTCCCCTTACCTATCACTGCTCTAATGAGAACAATCCCAGCTGTTCGAATCTATCCACGTAACTGAATTCCCAGATCCCTGGTACCATTCTCGTAATTCACCTCTGTATCTTCACTACGTCCTTGACATCCTTACCAATGTGTGGTGATCAGAATTGGACACAATTCTCCATCTGGGACCTAACCAATGATGTATAAATATCAGCATTTCCTCCTGAGTTTTATTACTCTGTGTCTCTCTCTAACACCAAGGACACTGCATGCTACTAACTAAGATCTGTGTGTTTACACCCTAGGTCTCTCTAATCATGCACTCACTCTATAATGGTATCATTTATTTTATATTTTTTTCTTCTCATACTTCCTACCCAAATGTCTCACTTCACATTTCAATGTGTTAAATTCCATCTGCCATGTTCCTGCCCATTTCATCAGTCAGTCTCTGTCCTCCTGAAGTCTGTTACTATCCTTCTCACTGTTTGTTAACATTTCTGAGTTTCCTTCCATCTGAAAACTTGGACATTACCCCCTCTGTACACAAGTCCACTGCATTAGCATGCAACACCAGGGATCCCAACAGTCACCCAGGGGAACCCCACTGTGTACTTCGCTCCAGCTGAAAAACAGCCATTATTCCCTACTCTCTGATACCTGTCACCTAGCTAATTTCTTGCATGCTGGGATTGAAAAAGAAAAAAAAGGACTTCCATTTATGTAGCGCCTTTCATGACTACTGCATGTTCCAAAGCGATTTACAATCAACGTCTCCTTATAATGCCTACTCACTCTTGTACTGTCGGAAAAAGGGCAGCCAATTTTCGCACAGCAAGATCCCACAAGCAGCAATGTGATAATGACCAGATCTGTTTTTATGATGTTGCTTGATGGATAAATATTGTCCAGGCCACAGGGAATAAATCCCCTGATCTGCTGCTAAATAATCCCATAGGATCATTAGCATCCACCTGAGAGGGCAGATGGGGCCTTGGTTTAACGTTTCATTCGAAAGACTGCTCATCTGATAGCGCAATACTCCCTCAGTACTGTCGCTGCACTGTCAGCCTTGATTCTTGTGAAAAAGTCATTTCATGACACTTGATGCTGGAAGCTTGTGACTGAAAGTGGAGAGAGCTACAAACTGTGCCTCGGCTGACTTTGGCCCTTTAATCCCATGTGTTTCTAATTGGGTCACACGGCTGTTATATAGTACTTTATCAAACACCTTTTGAAACGATAGGAAAATTGTAAAAGTACAGGCAGGAAAAGTCATAGAAAAATATAATAGCATTGCATGGAAGGGGGTCATTTGGTCTATGAAGTCTATGCTGGCTCTTTCGATGAGTTTCCAGTGAGTTCCACACCCTGGATCTTTCCCAGATCCTTGAACTTTTCCCCTTAATATCTAACCAAATCACTTTTTGAACCTACTTTTGAATCTGTATCCTTCAGCCTATCATACAATAATTTGCAAATCCGAAACAAAAATTGCATTACAATAATCCCCATGTCAACTCTGCTTCTTTTTTCCAATCACCATAAATCTATGTCCTCTGGTTAATGGCCCCTCATACATTAGAAACATTATATAATTTACATAAACCCTTCATGATGTTAAATATCCCTATCTGATCACCTTGTAAATGTCCCTGCTCCAAGGAAAACAATCGCAGCTACATAACTGTAACCCCTCATCCCTGGAAAAGTTCCAGTAAAACTCTTCTGTCCCCTCTCCAAGGTTTCATGTCCTTCCTAAAGTGTGGTTTCCAGTATTGGACACAATACTCCAGATGGAGCCGGACTAGTCTTTTCTATAGAGTTAACACAATATCCTGGCCTGTCTACTCTGTGTCTCTATTAATCAAGCCGAGTAATCTATTTGCTTTGTGAACTGTTTGTTAACCTGTCCAGCTACTTTCAAAGATTGCATACAAACACCTCAGGTCCCTCTGTTACTCTCAATAGCTTTAAAGTTGTGCCATTCAGCTTGTATTATCCCTGGTCATTCATCCGGAAGAAAATGGGCTTATCAGTGATAGGCAACATGGTTTTGTGCAGGGAAGGTCATGTCTTACCAACTTAATAGAATTCTTTGAGGAAGTGACAAAGTTGATGGATGAGGGAAGGGCTGTAGATGTCATATACATGGACTTCAGTAAGGCGTTTGATAAGGTTCCCCATGGTAGGCTGACGGAGAAAGTGAAGTCGCATGGTGCCCAGGGTGTACTAGCTAGATGGATAAAGAACTGGCTGGGCAACAGGAGACAGAGAGTAGCAGTGGAAGGGAGTTTCTCAAAATGGAGACGTGTGACCAGTGGTGTTCCACAGGGATCCGTGCTGGGACCACTGTTGTTTGTGATATACATAAATGATTTGGAGGAAAGTATAGGTGGTCTGATTAGCAAGTTTGCAGACGACACTAAGATTGGTGGAGTAGCAGATAGTGAAGGGGACTGTCAGAGAATACAGCAGAATATAGATAGACTGGTGAGTTGGGCAGATAAATGGCAGATGGAGTTCAATCAGGGCAAATGCGAGGTGATGCATTTTGGAAGATCCAATTCAAGAGTGAACTAGACAGTAAATGGAAAAGTCCTGGGGAAAATTGATGTACAGAGAGATTTGGGTGTTCAGGTCCACTGTTCCCTGAAGGTGGCAACGCAGGTCAATAGAGTGGTCAAGAAGGCATACGGCATGCTTTCCTTCATCGGACGGGGTATTGAGTACAAGAGTTGGCAGGTCATGTTACAGTTGTATAGGACTTTGGTTCGGCCACATTTGGAATACTGCGTGCAGTTCTGGTCGCCACATTACCAAAAGGATGTGGATGCTTTGGAGAGGGTGCAGAGGAGGTTCACCAGGATGTTGCCTGGTATGGAGGGCGCTAGCTATGAAGAGAGGTTGAGTAGATTAGGATTATTTTCATTAGAAAGACGGAGGTTGAGGGGGGACCTGATTAAGGTGTACAAAATCATGAGAGGGAGAGACAGGGTGGATAGCAAGAAGCTTTTTCCCAGAGTGGGGGATTCAATTACAAGGGGACACGAGTTCAAAGTGAGAGGGGAAAGTTTAGGGGGGATATGCGTGGAAAGTTCTTTATGCAGAGGGTGGTGGGTGCCTGGAACGCATTGCCAGTGGAGGTGGTAGACTCGGGCACGATAGCGTCTTTTCAGATGTATCTAGACAGATACATGAATGGGCAGAAGTAAAGAGATACAGACCCTTAGAAAATAGGCAACAGGTTTAGATAGAGGATTTGGATCGGCGTAGGCTTGGAGGGCCGAAGGGCCTGTTCCTGTGCTGTAATTTTCTTTGTTCTTTGTTCTTTGCATGCAGCTCACCATCACCTTCTCAAGGGCAATTATGGATGGGCAATAAATGCTGCCCTAGTCAACGACACCCACATCCCATGAACGGATAATATATATCAAATCTTCTGACAATGTATCTCCTCACACATCTGCCATCCCAATTAAATATTAGGAAGACTGCTGCCGTTGTTTTCAAACCCCACGTCAAAAGTTTCCTAGCTACAGACTGGATCTCTCTCCTTGGCAACTGTCTGAAACTAAAGCAAACTGTTCACAACCTGGTTTCATAGTTGACGCTGCGACGAGCTTCCTGCTAAATATTACTAAAACAGCCTACTTACACTTCCGTATCATCACCCAACTTTGCCCCTCTCTCAGCTCTTCTGCTGATGAAACACTCCCCCTTGCCTGTGTTACCTGTAGACTCGACTAGTCCAACACACTCCTGGCTGGTCTCCCACATTCTACTCTCCATAACCCTGAGGTGATCCAATGCACTGCTGCCCATGTCCTAACTCACACCAAGTCCTGTTCACCCATTACCCCCTGTACTCACTGACCTACATTGGCTCCTGGTCAGCAACACCTCAATTTTAAAACTCTCAGTCTTCTTTTCAAATCCTTCATTATCTCACTCTTCCTTATCTGTGTAATCTCCTCCAGCCCGACAACCCTCCGAGATATCTGCACTCATCTATTTCTGGCCTCTTGAGCATCTCCGAGTTTAATTGCTCTACCATTGGTGGTCCTGCCTTCAGCTGCCGAGGCCCTACGCTCTGGAAGAGTAGAGCAGAACTTCCAGGGAGTAATTCCTGGAAGATAAATGTCAGTGAATTAAACACTAAAATAAAAGCAAAATATTGCGGATGCTGAACACTGGAAATACTCAGCAGGTCTGGCAGCATCTGTGCAGAGAGAAACAGAGTTAATGTTTCAGATCTGTGCCCCTTCATCAGAACTGGTAAACGTTAGAAATGTAACAGTCTTTGAGCAAGTGAAAGAGGGGAAAGGGGAAGAAGAACAAGAAGGAAGGACTGTGATGGGACAGAGAGGGGATAGATTAAATTACAGACTGTTACATTCCTAACGTTTACCAGTTCTGATGAAGGGTCAGAGACCGGAAACATTAACTCTGTTTCTCTCTACACAGATGCTGCCAGACCTGCTGAGTATTTCCGGCACTTTCTGGTCTCATCCCTAAGCTTTTGAATTCTCTCCCCAAACCCTAAATGCAATAAGCTGCACTGAGTCCAGTTTTAGGGAGTCCTGCTTGGACAGAGTACTAAATGCAGTCAAGTTAACGAGAGATTGAATTTTAAGTGATCTAAGAGTCGATCTCTTTCCAACAATTTGTTAATTTTACATTTAGCATTTCACTTAATTTTAAGCTGAATTTGTACTTTATTTCACAATCAGTTTGTGAGAATTGGACAGTTAATTGATGCTGATGGAAAAGGAAGGTCAGTGTCAGCTTGGATATAAAACTGGCTTAATGACAGAAAACAGTGAGTTGCGGTAAATAGTTGGTATTCAAACTGGAGAAAAATAGACAGTTGTGTTCCCCAAGGGTTAGTGCTAGGAACACTGTTTTATTCTGATATTTATAAATGATTTGGATAATGGCTTACAGAGAAACATTTCAAAATTTGCAGGTGATACCAAACTTGGAGGCGGGGCAGGCATTGAGGTTGATACCAATCGATGTAAGAGGACAGAGATAGGCTAGCAGAATGGGCAGACGAGAGGCAAATGGAATTTAATACAGTCAAGTGTCAAGTGATGCATTTTATCAGAAGTAACAGGGAGAGGCAATATACACTTAATGGTAAAGTTCGAAAGAGTGTGCAGAGACAAAGGGACATGGGGTTCATGCACATAGATCCCTGAAGGTGGCAGGATATATTGAGAGAGTCGTCAGTAAAGCATATGGGATCTTGGGCTTCATAGATAGAGGTGGTGAGTTCAGAAGAAGGAAAGTTATGCTGTAACTTTATGAAGCTCTGGTTAGGCCCCAAGTGGAGTACTGCATCCAGTTCTGTTCACCACACTTTAGGAAGGATGTGAGGGCCATTGACAGGGTGTAGAGGAGGGTTACTTTAATGGTTCCAGAGATGGAGGATTTTAAGTACAATATAGTCTGTAAAAGCTGGGATTGTCCTCCTTGGAGTAAAGGAGATTGAGGGGAGATTTGATACATGTATACAAGATGATGACCTGTTTGGATAAGGTAGACAGGAAAAGATGTTCCCATTAGCTTATGGTACAATGACTAGAGTTAAGATTGAGGGCAAGAGTTAAGGGGGATGTGATGAACAACATTTTTACACAACGAGTGGTAATGGCCTGGAAATCATTGCCTCCGAGGGTGGTGGAAGCAGAGAAGGTGAATTATTTGAAAAGGATATTGGAAGAACACTTGATGTAAATAAACTTGCAGGAATATGGAGTCAGAGCTGGGGAATGAGACTGGCTGGATTTATCGACAAAGAGCTGGCATGGACTCGATGAGCAGAATGGCCTAATTCTGTGCTGAAATGACTATGACTCTACGACTCTCTGACAGGGGAATACTATTACTACTTTTAGTTTAGTTTAGAGATACAGCACTGAAACAGGCCCTTCGGCCCACCGAGTCTGTGCGGACCATCAACCACCCGTTTATACTAATCCTACACTAATTCCATATTGCTACCACATCCCCACCTGTCCCGATGTTTCCCTACCACCTACCTATACTACGGGCAATTGCTAATGGCCAATTTACCGATCAACCTGCATGTCTTTGGCATGTGGGTCGAAACCGGAGCACCCGGAGGAAACCCACGCAAACACAGGGAGAACTAGCAAACTCCACACAGGCAGTACCTAGAATTGAACCCGGGTCACTGGAGCTGTGAGGCTGCGGTGCCAACCACTGCACCACTGTGCCGCCCTATACTGGGAAAGTTTATAATGGACTGGGCAGTATCACCCTGTGGAACCCCGTGATGTAAGTGAAATGTTTGATGTCCCAGAATGTGGTTATCAAATGTCCTTCACAAACAGAATAAATCAGTTCAGTCCCACTGACAATTCTGGATTCATTCACAATGGGGAGTGATTTCTCCTCGTTTTCTCTACATAGGACAGCAGTCAGGCTTTTCACTGTGTCCACCACCTCCATGTTGAAAGTCTTGTCAGGGTTAGGTGAGATAAGACACGTTGCCTGGGCGACAGATTTCTTCAATTGTGTTGCTGCTTCTATGCTCTCTTCAGTCCAACCAGATTAAACCTGGTCATCATCACCATTAGTTAGTTCATAAAGAGGAGTCACAGTCTCTGCAAATCGAGGGATGAGGGTCCACTGATACCCCACCAGCCTGAGGATAGGACACAGGGTAGTCTTTGAGGTGGACAGGGGTAGATACTGGATGAGGGTCTGCTGATACCCCACCAGTCTGAGGATAGGACACAGGGCAGGACTTTGAGGTGAACAGGGGTAGACACTGGATGGGGGTCCACTGAAACCCCACCAGCCTGAGGATAGGACACAGGGCAGGACTTTGTGGTGGACAGGGGTAGAAACTGGATGGTCTCGGCCTGATGCTGGTGTGGGCTGATGCAGGATGATCTGATCTGGGCACGCAGAAAGGTGACACGGTCTTGCACCAGCTGGGCCTTACGTGGATGGTCTTTTAGTCCAGCTCCCAAAGTCACTGCAGTAGTTCCTGTAAAAGGGTTAAATATGTGGACACGGTGATGAGAAGATCATCGACATATTGCAGCGAGCAGGAAGACTGTGAAAAGCTCAGAAGGGACCCGGCTACACGTTTGTTGAAAATAGTGGGGTTATTGTGGAACCCCTTGTGACAGACATGTCCAGGAGTACCTCTGGTCCTCAGAAGTGAATATGAATTTAATTTGTTTCTCTAGTTTTACTGAGATACTCCAATAAACATTAGAGATATCCAGGGTAGAGAAGACAGCCCTGCCACTGAGAATCCGGGAGAGTAGGGTGGGTGTCTATCAGACAACCGGGTTCACGCAGGGTTGACTGAATTGAGTTTGTGGTGGTCAATAGTCAGTCACCAACTGCCATCCGGTTTTCCAACCAGTCAAATCGGGCAGTTAGAAGGGAACATGGCTTCGTGAACTACACCCTGGTATAACAATGATTGATAGTGTCTGGAATGTATGATATAATCTCAGCTCGGTATGAATACTGCTTCATGGATCATGCAATGGTCAGTTAATTTCTTCGGGTCAGCTCATGCTTGCACAGTCATCTTTATGGGTTGTGGATACACTCGACACCGACTCGAGAATCACCTGTACCTCAGGGTGATCAGAGCTGTCTGGTTCCCACTCCTCTGATATTTTAATCATGAATATTGAGGGTGCACTGGACACCAGAGTACGGGCATGTTTTAATGTTCTACAATATACAAATATAGGGATAATCAATTACTGCTGATAACCTTTGAGCACATTACTGCCCAGTAGTCCCTGTCCATTATACAGGATCATATAAAAGGGAGGCAGGACTTTGACATGAGCTGTGTTCCCTCTCCTACACCAATGTAAGATCTGATCCAGGGTCACAGATTAACCAAAAGGAGATCGAAGGGTCACAAGCAGTTTATCGAGGAGTAACAGTTCAAATACAGCACAAAAGCAGAATAGACATAGTGGACATACGGCCTGTGGCAGGTGAGAAAGGCTTTCTGGCTATGGATCAAATGTAAGAAGCTATTAGTAAAGACGTTATAGCAGGACACACAGAATAATTCAAGGTGATCAGGCAGAGTCAACATGCTTTTGTGAAACGGAAACCATGTTTAACCAATTTATTGAAGTTCTTTGAAGAAGTAACAGGTGCTGTGGATAAAGGGGAACTGGTGGATGTACTGTACTTAGATTTCCAGAAGGGATTTCATAATGTGCCGCATCAAAGTTCATTGTGGAATATAAAAGCTCATGGTGTAGGGGGCAACCTATTGGCTTAGATAGAAGATTGGCTAGCTAACAGGAAACAGAGAGTAGGCTTAAATGGATCATTTTCTGTTTGGCAAGATGTAACGAGTGGTGTGTCACAGGGATCAGTGCGGGTGCCTTAGCTCTTTACAATTTATATAAATCACTTGGATGAAGGGGCCAAAGGTATGTTTGCTAAATTTGCTGATGACAGAAACGTCGGTCAGACAGTATGTTGTGACGTGGACACAAGTGAACCACAAAGGGGTAGATAGATTGAGTGATTGGGCAAAGATCTGGTAAATGGAGTATAATGTGGGAAAATATGAAATTGTCCATTTTGGCAGGAAGAATAAAAATTAAGCATATAATCACAATGGTGAGAGATTTCAGAGCTCTACCATCCAGGGGGAACTGAGAGTCCTTGTGCATGAATTGTAAAAGGTTAATATGTAGGCATTGAAAGTAGTTAGGAAAACTAATAGAATGTTATCGTCCAATGCAGGAGGAATTGAATACAAATGTAGGGAGGTTATGTTTCAGTTATATAGGGAGACCACTTCTGGAATACTGTGTACAGTATTGGTCTCCTCATTTACGGACAGGTGGAAATGCATTCGAAGCAGTTCAGAGATGGTTTACTAGACTAATGCCTGGAATGGGGGTGTTCTCTAATGAGGAAAGGCTGGACAGGCTAGGCTTATGTCAGCTGGAGTTTAGAAGAGTAAGAGGCGACTTGATTGAAACTTATAAGATTCTGAGTGTGGGACAGAGCAAATGAGGCCGACAGAGAGAGAAAGAACGAGAGAGAGAGAGAGCTCAATTCATCTGCTGCTAAAAACCTCATCCATGCCTTTTTTATCTCGAGACTTGACTATTCTAACACACTCCTGGCTGGTCTCCCACATCCTACTCTCTGTAACCTGTGGTCATCCAAAACTCTGCTGCCATCTTCTAATTTGCACCAAATTCTGTTCACCCAATATCCCTGTGCTCACTGACCTACATTGGCTCTTGGTCCAGTAACACCTCAATTTTAATATTATCACTCATGTGATCAAATCCCTCCATGTCCTCACCCCTCTGACTATCCCAATCCCCTGTTCATTTCCAATGTTCCTGAAACTTGTTCATCTTAAAAATATTTTTTCCAATTCCCGCTTAAAAGTGACTTTCTTTCCTTCTGTCACTCTTCATATAACATAGAACATAGAGCATAGAACAGTACAGCACAGTACAGGCCCTTCGGCCCACGATGTTGTGCCGAACCTTTAACCTACTCTAAGATCAAACTAACTACCTACCCTTCAATCTACTATCATCCATGTACCGATCCAAGAGTCGCTTAAATGTCCCTAATGTATCTGCTTCTACTACCACCACTGGCAGCGCATTCCACGCACCCACCACTCTCTGTGTAAAGAACCTACCTCTGACATCTCCCCGAAACCTTCCTCCAGTCACCTTAAAATTATGCCCCCTGGTGATAGCCCTTTCCACCCTGGGAAAAAGTCTCTGGCTATCCACTCTATCTATGCCTCTCATCATCTTGTACCCCTCTATCAAGTCACCTCTCATCCTTCTTCGCTCCAATGAGAAAAGCCCTAGCTCCCTCAATCTTTCTTCATAAGACATGCCCTCCAGTCCAGGCAGCATCCTGGTAAATCTCCTCTGCACCCTCTCTAAAGCTTCCATACCCTTCCTATAATGAGGCGACCAGAACTGAACACAATATTCCAAGTGTGGTCGAACCAGGACCTTATAGAGCTGCAGCATAACCTCGCAGCCCTTAAACTCAATCCCCCTGTTAATGAAAGCCAAGACACCATACGCCTTCTTAACAACCCTATCAACTTGGGTGGCAACCTTGAGCGATCTATGGACATGGACCCCAAGATCCCTCTGTTCCTCCACATTACCAAAAACCCTGTCTTTAAGCCTGTATTCTGCATTCAAATTCGACCTACCAAAATGAATCACTTCACACTTTTCCAGGTTGAACTCCATCTGCCACTTCTCGGCCCAGCTCTGCATCCTGTCAATGTCCCGTTGCAACCTACAACAGCCTTACACACTATCCACAACTCTAGCAACCTTCGTGTCATCGGCAAACTTGCTAACCCAGCCTTCCACTTCCTCATCCAAGTCATTTATAAAAATCACAAAGAGCAGAGGTCCCAGAACAGATCCTTGCAGAACACCACTGGTCACCGAGCTCCATGCTGAATACTTTCCATCTACTAACACCCTCTGTCTTCTATGGGCCAGACAATTTTGTATCCAGACAGCCACAGTGTGGTTTTCCTGACCACACATTTCATCTCTCCTGCTGCACTCATGCTGTGGAAGCTTGGATCCATAAAATGGTGTGAGCTGCACTGCCGGTCACATCCAGCACATTGTACAGGACACCCAGGCTGGCCGGGGTGCTCGTGTCGGTGTAACGTGTGTGTGTCTGTAGTGTGAGGAGAGGTCTGAATATGAAGTCGATCAGCCATTTCAGCAACTTTGATGTACGTCTTTGATACTTGGTCCTTGCATGTATACTGACCACCTGTGTTAGTCACTCTCAGCTGAACATACATTCAGCAGCACGAGGATCCCCCTCTAGTGTTAGTTAAAAGGACCAGGCGTCCAACTTGCAGCTGAGGGGCTTTTGACTTACTTCTGTTATTACAAAGTTAGTGGAGGTGCTGTGGATGGTTTTAGATTAGATTTTTTTAGATTAGAGATACAGCACTGAAACAGGCCCTTCGGCCCACCGAGTCTGTGCCGAACATCAACCACCCATTTATACTAATCCTACACTAATCCCATATTCCTACCAAACATCCCCACCTGTCCCTATATTTCCCTACCAACTGCCTATACTAGTGACAATTTATAATGGCCAATTTACCTATCAACCTGCAAGTCTTTTGGCTTGTGAGAGGAAACCGGAGCACCCGGAGAAAACCCACGCAGACACAGGGAGAACTTGCAAACTCCACACAGGCAGTACCCGGAATCGAACCCGGGTCCCTGAAACTGTGAGGCTGCGGTGCTAACCACTGCGCCACTGTGCCGCCTTTTCTGGAGGTTGTGTTATGAGCTGCTGCAGACATTCAGGGAGGAGAGAGGACTTGGTGACACAACTCTGTACGATGAATGGGGACTGTAGTTACAGTGTCGCTGTGTCTGTAACATGATCAACAAATGGAGCAGAAGCTGCAGAGAGAGTGAAAGCTCTGGAAAGAAAGAGGAGGAATGGCCTCTGCCCTACCCACCCTGGGTTTCCAAGAGCAAAAAGAGCAGTGGTCCTAATATTGAGCCCAGGGGAACACCACTGTATACTCCCATTGAGTCTGAACAACAACCTTTCACCACTTCTCTCTGTTTACTGTTCCTTAGCCAATGTTATATCCACACTTTCACTGTACCTTTAATCCATAGTGTTCAGTTTTCCTAACCTGTCTATTGAATGTCACTTGATCGAACACCTTTTGAAAGTCCATATATATAACTTCAATCACACCACCCTCATCAACCTTCTCCATTGTTTTATCAAAGAACTCCATCAAGTTTACCTCACCACCACCTCTCTCCACTCCTCCACTGTTGTTAAATTATCAGACTGATTATCCGACATCCAGTATTGGATGAGCAGAAATTTCCTCCAATTAAATATTGGGAAGACTGAAGCCATTGTTTTAACTCCCCACTCCAACTCTGTTCCCTTGCTATTGATTCCATCCCTCTTCCTGGTGACAGTCTGAGATTGAGACAATATGTTTACATCCTTGGTGTCACATTTCATCACAACATGAGCTTTAACCTCATTTTCAGGGTAGAATTACAACCGCCTATTTCCACCTCAGTAACATCGCCTGACTTCACCCCTGTCTCAGCCCATCTGCTGCTGAAACCTCATTTATAACTTCGTCACCTCTCGATGTGACTATTCCAACTCACTCCTGGCTGATCTCCCACATCTACTCTCTGTAAACATGAGGTCATCCAAAACTCTGCTGCCCATGTCTTAGCTCACACCAAGTCCCGTTTATATGACACTGACCGACATTGGCTCCCAATCAAGCAATATCTTGATTTTAAAATTCTCATCCTTGTTGTCATATCTCTCAATGGCCTCGTCCCTCCCTATCTCTGTAATCTCCTCCAGCTCCAGAACCCATCGAGACATCTGTGCTCCTCTAATTCTGGCCTCTTTTACATCCGTTATTTTAATCACTGCACCACTGGCGACCGTGCCTTCAGCTGCCGGGGCCCAAGCTGCAGTATCCTCCCTACACATCTCCGCCTCTGCATCTCTCCATCTCACTTTCCTCCTTTAAGACATTCCTTGTAACCTTCCTCTTTGGCTAACCTGTTGGTCCTTTGACCTAATATCTCCTGTTGTATCTCAGTTCGCACTTTGCTTCATAATGCTCCTGTGAAGCACCTTGGGATTTTTTATAACATTAAAGGCAATATCTAAATATAAATTGTTGTTGTTGTTGTTGTTTGCCAGACATCAATAGTCTTTAGCATATCCAGGTTGCTAACCATTTACTATCCAATGTTTTTCCAAGCAACAAGTATTTTTCTCTTGGGTTGTCACGTCTACAAATGTCCCCAGTCGTGACACTAGTCTGACTAGTCAGTAATTACAGCATTTGTCGCATATCTCCTTTTTTAAACAGGATGTAAGATTTACAATCCTCCAATCCTCTGTCATCACACCCATATCCAAGGAGGATTGGAAGATTCTGGCCAGTGCCTCTGCTATTTCCACCATTCCTTCCCTCAGAAACCCCAAAACATCCATTCAGACTGGGTAAGAGTTCCAGTTTATTGTGGTACAAAAAGGTGTTGGATAGAAAGGTGTTAACTGAAACTGTTTGTTCAGTGGCTGTAATTAATGTCAGTCTCCATGGACCCTGATTGTGTCACAGGAGGGTTTCCCTCTTCTATTAATATGGGACTCCTTTCGATGTGTTATCCCATACTGTCAGCGGGAGCATCACGCCCGGCACTCACAGGGATCAGCGGCTCCAGAGAGAGGGAGAGGATAGATCAGAATCTGAGAACAAAGGGACAGAGTCTGAGAACAATGGGTCAGAATCTGAGAACAATGGGTCAGAGTCTGAGAACAATGGGTCAGAGTCTGAGAACAATGGGTCAGAATCTGAGAACAATGGGTCAGAATCTGAGAACAATAGGTCAGAATCTGAGAACAATGGGTCAGAATCTGAGAACAATGGGTCAGAGTCTGAGAACAATGGGTCAGAATCTGAGAACAATGGGACAGAGTCTGAGAACAATGGGTCAGAGTCTGAGAACAATGGGTCAGAATCTGAGAACAATGGGTCAGAATCTGAGAACAATGGGTCAGAGTCTGAGAACAATGGGTCAGAATCTGAGAACAATGGGACAGAGTCTGAGAACAATGGGTCAGAGTCTGAGAACAATGGGTCAGAATCTGAGAACAATGGGTCAGAATCTGAGAACAATGGGTCAGAGTCTGAGAACAATGGGTCAGAATCTGAGAACAATGGGTCAGAGTCTGAGAACAATGGGTCAGAATCTGAGAACAATGGGTCAGAGTCTGAGAACAATGGGTCAGAATCTGAGAACAATGGGTCAGAATCTGAGAACAATGTGTCAGAATCTGAGAACAATAGATTGGAATGTTACAACAATGAGTAAGAGTTTATCCTCAGAACTTCACGATCTTTCTACACATTATGATCGGTTCTCGTTAGACTTTCGCATCTACCTCGCACTTCGGATTGCTCAATACATTTATTATCCCATCCTCGGTCTTGTTGGTGTCCCTGGTTAGTATCTGTTTCCAGGTATTTATTCCTTAAACCATGTTTAACTGTATTATATTCCTGTAACTTACTCTCACCGCCTTGCTGCTGTTGTTAATCCCGGTGAATATCTCCAGTAATTACCTTGATTAACCATGTTTAACTGCATTACTGCTCCTGTAATTTTCTCTGCCCTCCTTTCTGCTGTTGTTATTTCTGCTGAATCTCTATCTCCAGAAATCAGCTGTATAAACCACTGCGAACGGTATTTCAGTTCTTGTAATTTACTCTCTCCTCTTTGCTGCTGATACTGTCTCTATTTCCAGCTAGGAGATCTGTAAACCCTGTTTACTGAAATACTGTTCTGGAACGTAAATTGTGGGAAGAGAGAAGCCAGTGTCATTGGTCCATTGGTCTCCATCACAAACTCCATCCCCTATCTGTGAACCACATACCCGATCCTGAGGCTGAACCAGACAGTTTACAACCTCTGTGTTCTATTTTTACCTTACTTGAGTTCATCTCCAAATTCTCTCCATCAGCAACCCTGCCTACTACCACCTGAGTAATATCACCCGTCTCCACTTCTGCCTCAGCCCATCTGCTGCATAAACCCTCACATGTGCCTTTGTTAAATCCACACTTGACTATTCCGAATCTCTCCTGGTCACCCTCCCAGTTATAAACCTCCATAAACCACAGCCCATCCAGAACTCTGATGCCTGTATCCTAACTCACACCAAATCCCGATCACCCATCACCCCTGTGCTCACTGATCTACATTGGCTCCCGGTCTGGCAGCACCTTAATTTTAATATTCTCATTCTTGAGTCTGAATCACTCCATGGCCTCACCACTCCATTAGTCCCATTCCCTTGAGCATTTCCCATATTTCTGCAAATAATATGCCTTCAATCTTTTCTCAATTCTCTTTTTAAAGTGAATTTCCTTCTCTCTGTATCTGTTCCTAGCCACGATTTTCAACTCCACAGAACCCACTGTTGCTCAGGGCGCAGAAGATGGGACCCATAAAATGATGCGAACCACACAGCCGGCCACGTCTAGTGTGGTCAGCACAGTGTCCCATGGTGGGCAGTACACTTGTGTGGTCAGCACAGTGCCCAATGGTGGACAATGCTCTAGTATGGTCAGCACAGTGCCCCATGCTGGACAGGGCTCTATTATGGTCAGCACAGTGCCCCATGCTGGACAGGGCTCGAGTATGGTCAGCACAATGCCCATGCTGGACAATGCTCTAGTATGGTCAGCACAATGCCCCATGCTGGATAGAGCTCTAGTATGGTCAGCAAAGTGCCCCATGCTGGACAGAGCTCTAGTATTATCAGCACAATGCCCCATGCTGGACAATGCTCTAGTATGGTCAGCACAATGCCCCATGCTGGACAGAACTCTAATATGGTCAGCACAATGCCCCATGCTGGACAGGGCTCTAGTATGGTCAGCACAATGCCCCATGCTGGACAGAGCTCGAGTATGGTCAGCACAATGCCCCATGCTGGACAGGGCACTAGTGTGGTCAGCACAGTGCCCCATGCTGGACAGGGCTCTAGTATGGTCAGCACAATGCCCCATGCTGGACAGGGCTCTAGTAGGGTCAGCACAATGCCCCATGCTGGACAGGGCTCTAGTGTGGTCAGCACAGTGCCCCATGCTGGACAGAACTCTAGTATGGTCAGCACAATGCCCCATGCTAGACAGGGCTCTAGTGTGGTCAGCACAGTGCCCCATGCTGGACAGGGCTCTAGTATGGTCAGCACAATGCCCCATGCTGGACAGGGCTCTAGTGTGGTCAGCACAGTGCCCCATGCTGGACAGGGCTCTAGTATGGTCAGCACAATGCCCCATGCTGGACAGGGCTCTAGTGTGGTCAGCACAGTGCCCCATGCTGGACAGAAATCTAGTATGGTCAGCACAGTGCCCCATGCTGGACAGGGCTCTAGTGTGGTCAGCACAGTGCCTCATGCTGGACAGAGCTCTAGTTTGGTCAGCACAATGCCCCATGCTGGACAGGGCTCTACTTTGGTCAGCACAATGCCCCATGCTGGACAGAGCTCTAGCATGGTCAGCACAATGCCCCATGCTGGACAGAGCTCTAGTATGGTCAGCACAATGCCCCATGCTGGACAGGGCTCTAGTATGGTCAGCGCAATGCCCCATGCTGGTCAGGGCTCTAGTATGGTCAGCACAATGCCCCATGCTGGACAGAGCTCTAGTATGGTCAGCACAATGCCCCATGCTGGACAGGGCTCTAGTATGGTCAGCACAGTGCCCCATGCCGGACAGAGCTCTAGTACGGTCAGCACAATGCCCCATGCAGGCCAGGGCTCTAGTATGGTCAGCACAGTGCCCCATGCTGGACAGAGCTCTAGTATGGTCAGCACAATGCCCCATGCTGGACAGGGCTCTAGTATGGTCAGCACAGTGCCCCATGCTGGACAGGGCTCTTGTATGGTCAGCACAGTGCCCCATGCTGGACAGGGCTCTAGTATGGTCAGCACAGTGCCCCATGCTGGACAGAGCTCTAGTATGGTCAGCACAATGCCCCATGCTGGACAGGGCTCCAGTATGGTCAGCACAGTGCCCCATGCTGGACAGAGCTCTAGTATGGTCAGCAAAATGCCCCATGCTGGACAGAGCTCTAGTATGGTCAGCACAATGCCCTATGCTGGACAGGGCTCTAGTATGGTCAGCACAATGCCCCATGCTGGACAGGGCTTTAGTATGGTCAGCACAATGCCCCATGCTGGACAGAGCTCTAGTATGGTCAGCACAATGCCCCATGCTGGACAGAGCTCTAGTATGGTCAGCACAATGCCCCATGCTGGACAGGGCTCCAGTATGGTCACCACAATGCCACATGCTGGACAGGGCTCTAGTGTGGCCAGCACAATGCCCCATGCTGGACAGGGCCCGAGTATGGTCAGCACAATGCCCCATGCTGGACAGGTCTCTAGTATGGTCAGCACAATGCCCCATGCTGGACAGGGCTCTTGTATGGTCAGCACAATGCCCCATGCTGGACAAGGCTCTAGTATGGTCAGCACAATGTCCCATGCTGGACAGGGCTCTAGTATGGTCAGCACAATGCCCCATGCTGGACAGGGCTCTAGTATGGTCAGCACAATGCCCCATGCTGGACAGGGCTCTAGTATTACCAGCACAATGCCCCATGCTGGACAGGACTCTAGTGTGGTCAGCTCAATGCCCCATGCTGGACAGGGCTCTAGTATTATCAGCACAGTGCCCCATGCTGGACAGAGCTCTAGTATGGTCAGCACAATGCCCCATGCTGGACAGGGCTCTAGTATGGTCAGCACAATGCCCCATGCTGGACAGGGCTCTAGTGTGGTCAGCACAGTGCCCCATGCTGGACAGAGCT
Source organism: Heterodontus francisci (assembly GCF_036365525.1). Classification (NCBI taxonomy): domain Eukaryota; kingdom Metazoa; phylum Chordata; class Chondrichthyes; order Heterodontiformes; family Heterodontidae; genus Heterodontus; species Heterodontus francisci. Next base: position 3,579,405 of record NW_027142345.1, read on the forward strand.
CTAGTATTATCAGCACAATGTCCCATGCTGGACAGGGCTCCAGTGTGGTCAGCACAGTGCCCCATGCTGGACAGGGCTCTAGTATTACCAGTACTATGCCCCATGCTGGACAGGACTCTAGTGTGGTCAGCACAATGCCCCATGCTGGACAGGACTCTAGTGTGGTCAGCACAATGCCCCATGCTGGACAGGGCTCTAGTATTATCAGCTCAATGCCCCATGCTGGACAGGGCTCTAGTATGGTCAGCACAATGCCCCATGCTGTACAGGGCTCTAGTATGGTCAGCACAATGCCCCATGCTGGACAGGGCTCTAGTATGGTCAGCACAATGCCCCATGCTGGACAGGGCTCTAGTATTATCAGCACAGTGCCCCATGCTGGACAGGGCTCTAGTATGGTCAGCACAATGCCCCATGCTGGACAGGGCTCTAGTATTATCAGCACAGTGCCCCATGCTGGACAGGGCTCTAGTATGGTCAGCACAATGCCCCATGCTGGACAGGGCTCTAGTATTATCAGCACAGTGCCCCATGCTGGACAGGGCTCTAGTATTATCAGCACAGTGCCCCATGCTGGACAGAGCTCTAGTATGGTCAGCACAGTGCCCCATGCTGGACAGGGCTCTAGTATGGTCAGCACAGTGCCCCATGCTGGACAGGGCTCTAGTATTATCAGCACAGTGCCCCATGCTGGACAGGGCTCTAGTATGGTCAGCACAATGCCCCATGCTGGACAGGGCTCTAGTATGGTCAGCACAGTGCCCCATGCTGGACAGGGCTCTAGTGTGGTCAGCACAGTGCCCCATGCTGGAAAGGGCTCTATTGTGGTCAGCACAATGCCCCATTCTGGGCAGGGCTCTAGTGTGGTCAGCCCAGTGCCCCATGCTGGACAGGGCTCGAGTATTATCAGCACAATGCCCCATGCTGGACAGAGCTCTAGTGTGGTCAGCACAGTGCCCCATGCTGGACAGGGCTCTAGTATTATCAGCACAGTGCCCCATGCTGGACAGGGCTCTAGTATGGTCAGCACAATGCCCCATGCTGGACAGGGCTCTAGTATGGTCAGCACAATGCCCCATGCTGGACAGGGCTCTAGTATGGTCAGCACAGTGCCCCATGCTGGACAGGGCTCTAGTGTGGTCAGCACAGTGCCCCATGCTGGAAAGGGCTCTATTGTGGTCAGCACAATGCCCCATGCTGGACAGGGCTCTAGTGTGGTCAGCCCAGTGCCCCATGCTGGACAGGGCTCGAGTATTATCAGCACAATGCCCCATGCTGGACAGAGCTCTAGTGTGGTCCGCACAGTGCCCCATGCTGGACAGGGCTCTAGTGTGGTCAGCACAATGCCCCATGCTGGACAGGGCTTTAGTATGGTTAGCACAGTGCCCCATGCTGGACAGGGCTCTAGTAATGTCAGCACTGTGCCTCATGCTGGACAGGGCACTAGTATTATCAGCACAGAGCCCCATACTGGACAGGGCTCTAGAGTGGTCAGCACAATGCCCCATGCTGGACAGGGCTCGAGTGCGGTCAGCCCAGTGCGTCATGCTGGACAGGGCTCTAGTATTATCAGCACAGAGCCCCATGCTGGACAGGGCTCTAGTATGGTCAGCACAATGCCCCATGCTGGACAGGGCTTCAGTATGGTCAGCACAATGCCTCATGCTGGACAGGGATCTAGTATGGTCAGCACAGTGCCTCATGCTGGATAGGGCTCTAGTATGGTCAGCACAATGCCCCATGCTGGACAGGGCTCTAGTATGGTCAGCACAATGCCTCATGCTGGACAGGGCTCTAGTATGGTCAGCACAATGCCTCATGCTGGACAGGGCTCTAGTATGGTCAGCACAATGCCCCATGCTGGACAGAGCTCTAGTATGGTCAGCACAATGCCCCATGCTGGACAGGGCTCTAGTATGGTCAGCACAGTGCCCCATGCTGGACAGAGCTCTAGTATGGTCAGCACAATGCCCCATGCTGGACAGGGCTCTAGTATGGTCAGCACAGTGCCCCATGCTGGACAGGGCTCTTGTATGGTCAGCACAGTGCCCCATGCTGGACAGGGCTCTAGTATGGTCAGCACAGTGCCCCATGCTGGACAGAGCTCTAGTATGGTCAGCACAATGCCCCATGCTGGACAGGGCTCCAGTATGGTCAGCACAGTGCCCCATGCTGGACAGAGCTCTAGCATGGTCTGCAAAATGCCCCATGCTGGACAGAGCTCTAGTATGGTCAGCACAATGCCCCATGCTGGACAGGGCTCTAGTATGGTCAGCACAATGCCCCATGCTGGACAGGGCTTTAGTATGGTCAGCACAATGCCCCATGCTGGACAGAGCTCTAGTATGGTCAGCACAATGCCCCATGCTGGACAGAGCTCTAGTATGGTAAGCACAATGCCCCATGCTGGACAGGACTCTAGTGTGGTCAGCACAATGCTCCATGCTGGACAGGGCTCTAGTATTATCAGCTCAATGCCCCATGCTGGACAGGGCTCTAGTATGGTCAGCACATTTCCCCATGCTGTACAGGGCTCTAGTATGGTCAGCACAATGCCCCATGCTGGACAGGGCTCTAGTATGGTCAGCACAATGCCCCATGCTGGACAGGGCTCTAGTATTATCAGCACAGTGCCCCATGCTGGACAGGGCTCTAGTATGGTCAGCACAATGCCCCATGCTGGACAGGGCTCTAGTATTATCAGCACAGTGCCCCATGCTGGACAGGGCTCTAGTATTATCAGCACAGTGCCCCATGCTGGACAGAGCTCTAGTATGGTCAGCACAGTGCCCCATGCTGGACAGGGCTCTAGTATGGTCAGCACAGTGCCCCATGCCGGACAGGGCTCTAGTATTATCAGCACAGTGCCCCATGCTGGACAGGGCTCTAGTATGGTCAGCACAATGCCCCATGCTGGACAGGGCTCTAGTATGGTCAGCACAGTGCCCCATGCTGGACAGGGCTCTAGTGTGGTCAGCACAGTGCCCCATGCTGGAAAGGGCTCTATTGTGGTCAGCACAATGCCCCATTCTGGGCAGGGCTCTAGTGTGGTCAGCCCAGTGCCCCATGCTGGACAGGGCTCGAGTATTATCAGCACAATGCCCCATGCTGGACAGAGCTCTAGTGTGGTCAGCACAGTGCCCCATGCTGGACAGGGCTCTAGTATTATCAGCACAGTGCCCCATGCTGGACAGGGCTCTAGTATGGTCAGCACAATGCCCCATGCTGGACAGGGCTCTAGTATGGTCAGCACAATGCCCCATGCTGGACAGGGCTCTAGTATGGTCAGCACAGTGCCCCATGCTGGACAGGGCTCTAGTGTGGTCAGCACAGTGCCCCATGCTGGAAAGGGCTCTATTGTGGTCAGCACAATGCCCCATGCTGGACAGGGCTCTAGTGTGGTCAGCCCAGTGCCCCATGCTGGACAGGGCTCGAGTATTATCAGCACAATGCCCCATGCTGGACAGAACTCTAGTGTGGTCCGCACAGTGCCCCATGCTGGACAGGGCTCTAGTGTGGTCAGCACAATGCCCCATGCTGGACAGGGCTTTAGTATGGTCAGCACAGTGCCCCATGCTGGACAGGGCTCTAGTAATGTCAGCACTGTGCCTCATGCTGGTCAGGGCTCCAGTATTATCAGCACTGAGCCCCATACTGGACAGGGCTCTAGAGTGGTCAGCACAATGCCCCATGCTGGACAGGGCTCGAGTGCGGTCAGCCCAGTGCGTCATGCTGGACAGGGCTCTAGTATTATCAGCACAGAGCCCCATGCTGGACAGGGCTCTAGTATGGTCAGCACAATGCCCCATGCTGGACAGGGCTTCAGTATGGTCAGCACAATGCCTCATGCTGGACAGGGATCTAGTATGGTCAGCACAGTGCCTCATGCTGGATAGGGCTCTAGTATGGTCAGCACAATGCCCCATGCTGGACAGGGCTCTAGTATGGTCAGCACAATGCCTCATGCTGGACAGGGCTCTAGTATGGTCAGCACAATGCCTCATGCTGGACAGGGCTCTAGTATGGTCAGCACAATGCCCCATGCTGGACAGGGCTCTAGTATGGTCAGCACAGTGCCCCATGCTGGACAGAGCTCTAGTACGGTCAGCACAATGCCCCATGCAGGCCAGGGCTCTAGTATGGTCAGCACAGTGCCCCATGCTGGACAGAGCTCTAGTATGGTCAGCACAATGCCCCATGCTGGACAGGGCTCTAGTATGGTCAGCACAGTGCCCCATGCTGGACAGGGCTCTTGTATGGTCAGCACAGTGCCCCATGCTGTACAGGGCTCTAGTATGGTCAGCACAGTGCCCCATGCTGGACAGAGCTCTAGTATGGTCAGCACAATGCCCCATGCTGGACAGGGCTCCAGTATGGTCAGCACAGTGCCCCATGCTGGACAGAGCTCTAGTATGGTCAGCAAAATGCCCCATGCTGGACAGAGCTCTAGTATGGTCAGCACAATGCCCCATGCTGGACAGGGCTCTAGTATGGTCAGCACAATGCCCCATGCTGGACAGGGCTTTAGTATGGTCAGCACAATGCCCCATGCTGGACAGAGCTCTAGTATGGTCAGCACAGTGCCCCATGCTGGACAGAGCTCTAGTATGGTAAGCACAATGCCCCATGCTGGACAGGGCTCCAGTATGGTCACCACAATGCCCCATGCTGGACAGGGCTCTAGTGTGGTCAGCACAATGCCCCATGCTGGACAGGGCCCGAGTATGGTCAGCACAATGCCCCATGCTGGACAGGTCTCTAGTATGGTCAGCACAATGCCCCATGCTGGACAGGGCTCTAGTATGGTCAGCACAATGCCCCATGCTGGACAAGGCTCTAGTATGGTCAGCACAATGCCCCATGCTGGACAGGGCTCTAGTATGGTCAGCACAATGCCCCATGCCGGACAGGGCTCTAGTATGGTCAGCACTATGCCCCATGCTGGACAGGGCTCTAGTATTACCAGCACAATGCCCCATGCTGGACAGGACTCTAGTGTGGTCAGCTCAATGCCCCATGCTGGACAGGGCTCTAGTATTATCAGCACAGTGCCCCATGCTGGACAGAGCTCTAGTATTATCAGCACAATGCCCCATGCTGGACAGGGCTCTAGTATTACCAGCACAATGCCCCATGCTGGACAGGGCTCTAGTGTGGTCAGCACAGTGCCCCATGCTGGACAGAGCTCTAGTATTATCAGCACAATGCCCATGCTGGACAGGGCTCTAGTGTGGTCAGCACAGTGCCCCATGCTGGACAGGGCTCTAGTATTACCAGCACAATGCCCCATGCTGGACAGGACTCTAGTGTGGTCAGCACAATGCCCCATGCTGGACAGGGCTCTGGTGTGGTCAGCACAGTGCCCCATGCTGGACAGAGCTCTAGTATTATCAGCACAATGCCCCATGCTGGACAGGGCTCTAGTGTGGTCAGCACAGTGCCCCATGCTGGACAGGGCTCTAGTATTACCAGCACAATGCCCCATGCTGGACAGGACTCTAGTGTGGTCAGCACAATGCCCCATGCTGGACAGGGCTCTAGTATGGTCAGCACAGTGCCCCATGCTGGACAGGGCTCTAGTGTGGTCAGCACAGTGCCCCATGCTGGAAAGGGCTCTATTGTGGTCAGCACAATGCCCCATGCTGGACAGGGCTCTAGTGTGGTCAGCCCAGTGCCCCATGCTGGACAGGGCTCGAGTATTATCAGCACAATGCCCCATGCTGGACAGAGCTCTAGTGTGGTCCGCACAGTGCCCCATGCTGGACAGGGCTCTAGTGTGGTCAGCACAATGCCCCATGCTGGACAGGGCTTTAGTATGGTCAGCACAGTGCCCCATGCTGGACAGGGCTCTAGTATGGTCAGCACTGTGCCTCATGCTGGACAGGGCTCTAGTATTATCAGCACAGAGCCCCATACTGGACAGGGCTCTAGAGTGGTCAGCACAATGCCCCATGCTGGACAGGGCTCGAGTGCGTTCAGCCCAGTGCGTCATGCTGGACAGGACTCTAGTATTATCAGCACAGAGCCCCATTGTGGACAGGGCTCTAGTATGGTCAGCACAATGCCCCATGCTGGACAGGGCTTCAGTATGGTCAGCACAATGCCTCATGCTGGACAGGGATCTAGTATGGTCAGCACAGTGCCTCATGCTGGATAGGGCTCTAGTATGGTCAGCACAATGCCCCATGCTGGACAGGGCTCTAGTATGGTCAGCACAATGCCTCATGCTGGACAGGGCTCTAGTATGGTCAGCACAATGCCTCATGCTGGACAGGGCTCTAGTATGGTCAGCACAATGCCCCATGCTGGACAGAGCTCTAGTATGGTCAGCACAATGCCCCATGCTGGACAGAGCTCTAGTATGGTCAGCACAGTGCCCCATGCTGGACAGAGCTCTAGTACGGGCAGCACAATGCCCCATGCAGGCCAGGGCTCTAGTATGGTCAGCACAGTGCCCCATGCTGGACAGAGCTCTAGTATGGTCAGCACAATGCCCCATGCTGGACAGGGCTCTAGTATGGTCAGCACAGTGCCCCATGCTGGACAGGGCTCTTGTATGGTCAGCACAGTGCCCCATGCTGGACAGGGCTCTAGTATGGTCAGCACAGTGCCCCATGCTGGACAGAGCTCTAGTATGGTCAGCACAATGCCCCATGCTGGACAGGGCTCCAGTATGGTCAGCACAGTGCCCCATGCTGGACAGAGCTCTAGTATGGTCAGCAAAATGCCCCATGCTGGACAGAGCTCTAGTATGGTCAGCACAATGCCCCATGCTGGACAGGGCTCTAGTATGGTCAGCACAATGCCCCATGCTGGACAGGGCTTTAGTATGGTCAGCACAATGCCCCATGCTGGACAGAGCTCTAGTATGGTCAGCACAATGCCCCATGCTGGACAGAGCTCTAGTATGGTCAGCACAATGCCCCATGCTGGACAGGGCTCCAGTATGGTCACCACAATGCCCCATGCTGGACAGGGCTCTAGTGTGGTCAGCACAATGCCCCATGCTGGACAGGGCCCGAGTATGGTCAGCACAATGCCCCATGCTGGACAGGTCTCTAGTATGGTCAGCACAATGCCCCATGCTGGACAGGGCTCTTGTATGGTCAGCACAATGCCCCATGCTGGACAAGGCTCTAGTATGATCAGCACAATGCCCCATGCTGGACAGGGCTCTAGCATGGTCAGCAAAATGCCCCATGCTGGACAGGGCTCTAGTATGGTCAGCACAATGCCCCATGCTGGACAGGGCTCTAGTATTACCAGCACAATGCCCCATGCTGGACAGGACTCTAGTGTGGTCGGCTCAATGCCCCATGCTGGACAGGGCTCTAGTATTATCAGCACAGTGCCCCATGCTGGACAGAGCTCTAGTATTATCAGCACAATGCCCCATGCTGGACAGGGCTCTAGTGTTACCAGCACAATGCCCCATGCTGGACAGGGCTCTAGTGTGGTCAGCACAGTGCCCCATGCTGGACAGAGCTCTAGTATTATCAGCACAATGCCCCATGCTGGACAGGGCACTAGTGTGGTCAGCACAGTGCCCCATGCTGGACAGGGCTCTAGTATTACCAGCACAATGCCCCATGCTGGACAGGACTCTAGTGTGGTCAGCACAATGCCCCATGCTGGACAGGACTCTAGTATGGTCAGCACAATGCCCCATGCTGGACAGAGCTCTAGTATTATCAGCACAATGCCCCATGCTGGACAGGGCTCTAGTATTATCAGCTCAATGCCCCATGCTGGACAGGGCTCTAGTATGGTCAGCACAGTGCCCCATGCTGGACAGAGCTCTAGTATGGTCAGCACAGTGCCCCATGCTGGACAGGGCTCTAGTATGGTCAGCACAGTGCCCCATGCTGGACAGGGCTCTAGTATTATCAGCACAGTGCCCCATGCTGGACAGGGCTCTAGTGTGGTCAGCACAGTGCCCCATGCTGGAAAGGGCTCTATTGTGGTCAGCACAATGCCCCATTCTGGACAGGGCTCTAGTGTGGTCAGCCCAGTGCCCCATGCTGGACAGGGCTCGAGTATTATCAGCACAATGCCCCATGCTGGACAGAGCTCTAGTGTGGTCAGCACAGTGCCCCATGCTGGACAGGTCTCTAGTATTATCAGCACAGTGCCCCATGCTGGACAGGGCTCTAGTATGGTCAGCTCAATGCCTCATGCTGGACAGGGCTCTAGTATGGTCAGCACAATGCCCCATGCTGGACAGGGCTCTAGTATGGTCAGCACGGTGCCCCATGCTGGACAGGGCTCTAGTGTGGTCAGCACAGTGCCCCATGCTGGAAAGGGCTCTATTGTGGTCAGCACAATGCCCCATGCTGGACAGGGCTCGAGTATTATCAGCACAATGCCCCATGCTGGCCAGAGCTCTAGTGTGGTCCGCACAGTGCCCCATGCTGGACAGGGCTCTAGTGTGGTCAGCACAATGCCCCATGCTGGACAGGGCTTTAGTATGGTCAGCACAGTGCCCCATGCTGGACAGGGCTCTAGTATGGTCAGCACTGTGCCTCATGCTGGACAGGGCTCTAGTATTATCAGCACAGAGCCCCATACTGGACAGGGCTCTAGAGTGGTCAGCACAATGCCCCATGCTGGACAGGGCTTGAGTGCGGTCAGCCCAGTGCGTCATGCTGGACAGGGCTCTAGTATGGTCAGCACAATGCCCCATGCTGGACAGGGCTCTAGTATGGTCAGCACAATGCCTCATGCTGGACAGGGCTCTAGTATGGTCAGCACAATGCCTCATGCTGGACAGGGCTCTAGTGTGGTCAGCACAGTGCCCCATGCTGGACAGAGCTCTAGTATTATCAGCACAATGCCCCATGCTGGACAGGGCTCTAGTGTGGTCAGCACAGTGCCCCATGCTGGACAGGGCTCTAGTATTACCAGCACAATGCCCCATGCTGGACAGGACTCTAGTGTGGTCAGCACAATGCCCCATGCTGGACAGGACTCTAGTATGGTCAGCACAATGCCCCATGCTGGATAGGGCTCTAGTATTATCAGCTCAATGCCCCATGCTGGACAGGGCTCTAGTATGGTCAGCACAGTGCCCCATGCTGGACAGAGCTCTAGTATGGTCAGCACAGTGCCCCATGCTGGACAGGGCTCTAGTATGGTCAGCACAGTGCCCCATGCTGGACAGGGCTCTAGTATTATCAGCACAGTGCCCCATGCTGGACAGGGCTCTAGTGTGGTCAGCACAGTGCCCCATGCTGGAAAGGGCTCTATTGTGGTCAGCACAATGCCCCATTCTGGACAGGGCTCTAGTGTGGTCAGCCCAGTGCCCCATGCTGGACAGGGCTCGAGTATTATCAGCACAATGCCCCATGCTGGACAGAGCTCTAGTGTGGTCAGCACAGTGCCCCATGCTGGACAGGTCTCTAGTATTATCAGCACAGTGCCCCATGCTGGACAGGGCTCTAGTATGGTCAGCTCAATGCCTCATGCTGGACAGGGCTCTAGTATGGTCAGCACAATGCCCCATGCTGGACAGGGCTCTAGTATGGTCAGCACGGTGCCCCATGCTGGACAGGGCTCTAGTGTGGTCAGCACAGTGCCCCATGCTGGAAAGGGCTCTATTGTGGTCAGCACAATGCCCCATGCTGGACAGGGCTCGAGTATTATCAGCACAATGCCCCATGCTGGCCAGAGCTCTAGTGTGGTCCGCACAGTGCCCCATGCTGGACAGGGCTCTAGTGTGGTCAGCACAATGCCCCATGCTGGACAGGGCTTTAGTATGGTCAGCACAGTGCCCCATGCTGGACAGGGCTCTAGTATGGTCAGCACTGTGCCTCATGCTGGACAGGGCTCTAGTATTATCAGCACAGAGCCCCATACTGGACAGGGCTCTAGAGTGGTCAGCACAATGCCCCATGCTGGACAGGGCTCGAGTGCGGTCAGCCCAGTGCGTCATGCTGGACAGGGCTCTAGTATGGTCAGCACAATGCCCCATGCTGGACAGGGCTCTAGTATGGTCAGCACAATGCCTCATGCTGGACAGGGCTCTAGTATGGTCAGCACAATGCCTCATGCTGGACATGGCTCTAGTCTGGTCAGCACAGTGCCTCATGCTGGACAGGGCTCTTGTATTATCAGCACAGAGCCCCATGCTGGACAGGGCTCTAGAGTGGTCAGCACAATGCCCCATGCTGGACAGGGCTCTAGAGTGGTCAGCACAGTGCCCCATGCTGGACAGGGCTCTAGAGTGGTCAGCACAATGCCCCATGCTGGACAGGGCTCTAGTGTGGTCAGCCCAGTGCCTCATGCTGGACAGGGCTCTAGTATGGTCAGCACAGTTCCCCATGCTGGACAGGGCTCTAGTATGGTCAGCACAGTGCCTCATGCTGGACAGGGCTCTAGTATGGTCAGCACAATGCCCCATGCTGGACAGGGCTCTAGTATGGTCAGCACAGTGCCCCATGCTGGACAGGGCTCTAGTATGGTCAGCCCTGTGCCTCATGCTGGACAGGGCTCTAGTATGGTCAGCACAGTGCCCCATGCTGAACAGGGCTCTCGAGTGGTCAGCACAGTGCCCCATGCTGGACAGGGCTCTAGTATGGTCAGCCCTGTGCCTCATGCTGGACAGGGCTCTAGTATGGTCAGCACAGTGCCCCATGCTGAACAGGGCTCTCGAGTGGTCAGCACAGTGCCCCATGCTGGACAGGGCTCCAGCGTGTCATACTATGTTTGTGATACTCATGTGAGGATAGTTTTGAATGTGACTTCAATGTCCCAACCAGACAGCTTTGAGTACGTCTTTGAAATCAGGTCTCGGCATGACCACTGACTGCTTGTGTTAGTCACTGTCAGCTGAATATACATTTAGCATCACAATGAATCCCCTCTAGTGTTATTTAAAAGGACCAGGCATCCGACCTACAGGTGAGGGGCTTTTGACTTACTTCTGCTGTTGTAAAGTCAGTGCAGGTGTTGTGGATGGGTTTCTGGAGGTTGTGTTGTGAGCTGCTGCAGACATTCAGGGAGGACAGAGGATTTGGTGACTCAACTCTGTCAGAGGTATGGGGACTGTAGTTACAGTGTCTCTGTATCTGTAACATGACCCACAAATGGAGCAGAGACTGCAGAGAGCGGAAGCTCTGTAAAGATGGAGGAGGGACTCTTCCCTACCCACCCCGGGTTTTCCAAGAGCTCTTTTCCTACCTACAATTAACCCAAGAGCAGTGTGTGAGGTGACTCTGATTCAATAAGGAGGTGGTCGCAGAGTTGTGTCACCTCCTGTAACACGACCTGTAGCCTCACGCCAGGGTGAGGACGGAGCTGTCAGTGGCCGTTAAGGTCAGTTTCATTGAAAGTCTATATATCTGGTTCTTCCCAGGCAGGAGAAGTAGACACATACAGCATAGTCTCGTAGAAATCAATGGAGTCGTAGAGTCATGCACAACACAAAAGGAGGCCATCTCTCGCTGGAGTAATCCAGTCAGTGCCACTCCCAGCTCATTCCTCATATACCTGTAAGTTAACTTCATTCAGTTTCCTTTTGAAATCATTGATTGTCTCGGCTTCCACAACCCTCATGGGCAGTGAGTTCCAGCTCATTAACATCCACCCACTGTGTAAAAAAGTTCTTCCTCATATTCCCCTACATCTCTTACCCAAAAGCTTCCATCTGTGTCCCCTGTCCGTGTTTCATCAGTTCATGGGAACAGTTTTTCCTTGTCTATCTTATCTTAGCCTATCATAATCTTGTACACCTCTATCAAATCTCTCTCAAATTCCTTTACTCCAGGGAGAACAACTCCATCTTCTCCAAACTCACTTTGGAACTAAACCCCCATCCCTGGAACCATTCTGGTAAATCTTCTCCGCACCCTCTCAGGGACCTTCACATCCTTCCGAGTGTGGTGACCAGAACTGGGCATAGTTCTCTAGTTGGGGCCTAACCAAATCTTTATAAAGTTTCAGCATAATTTCCCTGCTTTTGCATCTTTGCCCCTCATGATGAAGCCCAAGATCTGATATGTTTTGCCAAACATTCTCCTAATTTGTCCTGCCACCTTCACAGATCAATGCATTTGGAGCCACAAGTCCCTCTGTTCCTGCACAATCTTTAGAACTGTGTCATTAAGTCTATATTGCCTTCCTATTCCTTCTGACAAAATGCATCAGCTCACACTCCTCTGTATTAAATTCCACCTGCCACTTCTCTGTCCATTCTGCTAGCCTATCTATATCCTGTTGCAGGCAGTTTGTAACGTCCTCACTGTTTACCACTCCTCCAAGATTGGTATCATCAGAAAACTGTGAAATTCTACTTTGTATTCCAAGAACCATGTCACTTATATATAAAGCAAAAGAAAAACTGTGGTCCTAACACTGACCCTTGGGGAAAATCACTGTCTACCATCTTCCAGTCTGAAAAACAACCATTTAACACATTTCTCTTTTTGCTTTCCTTTGCACAAATTTTGATCCAATTGGATGCTATTCCATGAGCTTCAATTTTGTTAACCAAACTTTTGTTTGGTTCTCCATCAAATACTTTCATAAAATCCATGTCGACAACATCCACCACATTCCCTTCAACAACCATCTCTGATCATCGAAATAAATTCAATTCGCTTAGTCAAGCATAATCTGCCTTTTAGAAATCCGTGCTGAAACTCCTTAATTAACTCAACCTCTCCAACTGTGTGTTGTCCTTTTTCCCTGATTATTGTTTCTAAAACCTTCCTCACAACTGATTTTAAACTAACTGACCAGTAGTTACTAGGCCTGTGTATGGTCCATTTATAATTCTGGGAGTTGAGGGTGGCCATCTTTGTCATCATTTTCTCCCTCAGCAGGCAGAAGCAGGATGTGAGATCCCATGGCTTTGTCAGGATAGCGGGAATCCTGATGGTGTCCGTGGCTCTGAGGGGCCCCCCATGTCAACGGGGAGAGGTACAGGAACTGAAAGAACTCTCACTCCATTAATGCACAGTTGGTGTCAGAGCATGCCCAGTCCATCATGTTGGTGAATGTCCTCTATCCTGGCAGCAGCCACCATACCTTCATTCTGAAGCAGTCAACCAGTCCCAACACTGCGGGTCTCCATGCAGAACCAGAATGCGACTCCTCGGAGACAAAGAAAACCCCCTCTAGACACAGCTCGTGTTTCTACACCCCCAAACCACATCCCACCACCAACCAACCTCACACAATTAACATGTGTATAACGTGAGCAATGAAGTCACCAGGAACATGGTGGAACAGGCCATCGGTGTGATGAAGCAATGCTTCTGACGTCTGAACCGCTCGGGGAGAGCCCTTCAGTACACACTGGAGCAGGTGTCCAAGTTCATGCTGTTCTGATGCACCCTTCATATCATCACCATCATGAGGACACAGGCATTGGCACCAGGAATCCGCAGGCTACCTCAGGAGGAGGAGGAGGCAGGGAGGATACTTCCTGGATGCCTTCGACCCTGACAGGCTGTCGGAGAGTCCCTGCTAAGATTCCGGTTCCCATAGGATAACTTCCCTTTCCCAACACGGATCCCCCATTCTCCACCATTACACCCATCTGAGATGCCCCATCACTGTGTTATTACAGCACAAAAGGAACTATTCAGTCCGACGTGTCTGCATCGCCTCTCCGAATGAGCAATTCACCTAATCCCATTCCCTGTCTTCTTCCATCAACGCTGCACATTCTTCCTTCTAATACACCAGTTTATTCAGCTTTAGCATGTTTTTGATGTGGTCACCCAACAGCTGAAAATTATGCAGGGAGAGAGGGAATGGGTGATCCCCAGACAGTCCAAAAGAATCAGGCAGGTAGTGCTGCAAACCCTTGAGTGCATCTCACTCTCCAACAGGTATTCAGTTCAGACTACTGAGGAAAGTGATGCTTCACCTGGGGAGTGCAGCCAGAGCCAAGTCCGTGTCAACACGGGTGGCTGAGCTGCAGAGCGGGGTCGAGGGATGACTGGAAGAGCCATAGTGATCAATAGTCAGGGGAACAGGGAGGCGTTTATGTGGCCACAGACGTGAATCGAGGATGGTGTCATGCTTGTCTGGTTCCAGGGACAAGGATGTCACTGAGCGACTGCAGAGCATCTTGAAGGAGAAGGTGAACAGCCAGCTGTCATGGTCCACATCGGAACCAAAGACAAAGGTAGAAAGAGGAATGTCGTCCTGCAGTCAGAATTTATGGAGCGAGGGAAGAAATAGGCCAGCAGGACCGCAAAGTGGTAACTTCTGGATTACTCCCAGTGCCATGCACAACTGAGTATAGAAATAGAAAACGAAGACAGATGAATGTGTGGCTGGGAAGATGGTGCAGGAGGGAGAGCTTCAGATTCCAGGGACATTGGGACCAGCTTTGGATTAGATGGGACCTGTACAGGCCGGACTGGTTGCACCTGATCGGAGACGGGACTGGGTTACTTGCAGAACGTTTTGCGAGTGCTGTCGGGGAGGGTTTAAACTAGTTTTGCAGGGGGATGGGGACCTGAGGGTAGAATCAGTAGGGACAAAACCTGAAACGAAAATAGAAGGCAGAAAATTAATGGATGAGTCCAGGAGACAGAGGAAAAGAGGGTTAGAATTCTTTTTTAAAAGAGGTTGGCAGTGCTCAAGGGTATCTATTTCAATGCAAGGAGTATAGCAAATAAAGTAGATGAGCTGAGGGCACAGATAGACAGGTCGCAGTATGATATCATAGCTATTACAGAAACATGGCTTAAGGAGGGACAGGAATGGCAGCTCAACGTTCCTGGTTACAGGGTTTTCAGACACGATAGGGAGGGGGATAAGAACGGAGGGGAAGTGGCAATTTCGGTCAAGGAATCTATTGCAGCTGTGAGGAGGGATGATATGTTGGAAGGTTCATCAAATGAGACCATATGGATTGAGCTAAGGAACCAGAAAGGGACAATCACACTGCTGGGAATGTGATCCCGACAGCCAAATAGTTAGAGGGAGATAGAAGATCGGATATGTAGGCAAGACTCTGAGAAGTGCAAGAACAATCGGACAGGAATAGTAGGGGATTTTCATTACCCCAATATTAACTGCGATAATTTTAGTATGAAAAGAATTGAGGGAGCAGAAATCTTGAGGTGCATTCAGGAGAACGTTTTTGACCAGGATGTAACAAGTTCAACAAGAGAGGGTGCGTTTTTAGACATTGTTTTAGGAAATGAAGATGGGCAGGTGGAGGAGTGACAGTCGGGGAGCATTTTGGTGGGAGTTATCATAATTCAGTTAGTTTTATCTGAATTATGGGACAGGACAAGAGATACATCAGCAGTTAGAGTTCTCAATGGGGAAAGTTGTACCCCAGGCTGTTCAACTGAGGAAACAGCTGTTTGAAGGTAATTCAGTCTCAGAGCAGTTGGAGGCATTCAAAGGGGAGATTCCAGAGGTTCAAGATAAACATGTTCCCACAAAAAAAAAGGGTGAGGCGGCCAAATCTCGAGTCCCATGGATGTCAAGGAGCCGACACGGTAGGATAACGCAGAAAAGCAAAGCTTATGTCCGACACTGAGAACTCAATACTACAGAAAGCCGAGAGGAGTATAGAAAGTGGAGGGATCAAATCAAAAAGGAAATTAGGAAAGGAAAGAGAGGGCATGAAAGAATATTGGCGAGCAAAATCAAGGTGAACCCAAAGATGTTTTCTCAATACATTAAGAGGAAGAGGATAACTAAGGGGAGAGTAGGACCCATAATAGATCAGAAAGGTAACCTTTGTATAAGGGTGGAAGATATTGGACTGGTTCTTATTCAGCACTTTGCGTATGTCTTCAGAAAAGAGGGGGGATTTAGATATTGTCGTTCAGGAGAAAAAGTGTGAATTATTGGATATAATAAACATAGGGAGAGAGGAAGTATTAATAGGATTAGCATCCTTGAAAGTTGATAAATCACCACAGCCGGATGAAATGTACCCCAGGCTGTTCAAAGAAGCAAGAGAGGAAATAGCAGATGGTCTGCCCACCATCATTTCCCAATCTCACTAGATACAGTTGTTGTGCTGGAGTATTGGAGAATTGCTAACATTGTACCTCTGTTTAAAAAGGGAGCGAAGGATAGTCTGAATAATGACAGGCTAGTCAGTCTAACCTCAGCAGTGGGCAAATTATTGGAATCTATTCTGAGAGACGGGATAAACTGTCATTTAGAGAGGCACAGGTTTATCAAGGATAGTCAGCATGGATTTGTTAAGGGACGCTCTTGTTTAACCAAATTGATCGAATTTTTTGAAGATGTTACAGGGAATATAGATGAGGGGAGTGCAGTTGATGTGGTCTACATGGATTTTAGCAAGGTTTCTGACAAGGTCCCACATGATAGACTGGTTCAAAAAATAAAATCCCATGGCGTCCAGAGAAATGCAGCAAGGCGGATACAAAATTGGCTCAGTGGCAGGAAACAAAGGGTAATTTATTGACAAGTATTTTTGCGACTGGAGGACTGTCTCCATTGTCATTCCACAGGGCTCAGTAATGGGTCCCCTGCTTTCTCTGGTCTATATTAAAGATTTAGACATAAATTTAGGGGGTATGATCAAGACTTTTGCAGACGACACAAAGATTGGCCATGTGGCGGATAGCGAGAAGGATAGCTGTAGGCTGCAGGAAGATATTGACGTTCTGGTCAGATGGGCAGAAAAATGGGAATCGACCTGGATAAGTGTGAGGTGATGCCATTGGGAAGCTCAAACAAGCAAAGGAATACACGCTTACTAGGACAATACTGAGAAGTGTAGAGGAAGTACGGGACTTTGGAGTGAATGCCCACAGATCCCTGAAGATAGCAGGACAGGTCAATAAGGCAGTTAAGAAGGCATGTGGAATCATTTCCTTTATCAACCGAGGTATAGAATGAAAGAGCTGGGAGGTTATGCTGGAACTGTCTTAATCATTGGTTAGGCCACAACTTGAATACTGTGTGCAGTTCTGGTAACAGAAAGGATGTAATTGCACTAGAAAGGGTACACAGGAGATTTACGAGGATGTTGCCAGGAATGGAAAAATGCAGCTAAGAGGAAGTATTGGATCGGCTGGGGTTGTTCTCCATGGAACAGAGAAGGCTGAGGGGCGATCTGATTGAAATGAACAAAATTTTGCGTGGCCTGGATAGAGTGGAGATGAAGAATCTATTCACATTAGCAGAAAGATCAGTGACTGGGGGACATAGATTTAAAGTGATTGGTAGAAATATCAGAAGGGAGTCGAGGAAAAACATGTTCACCCAGAAATACAAAATTGCCTCAGTGACAGGAAGCAAAGGGTAATTGTTGACGGGTATTGACTGGAGGACTGTTACCAGTCGTGTTCCACGGGGCTCGGTACTGGGTCCCCTGCTTTTAGTGGGGATCTGGAACTCACTTCCTGAAAGGATGGTTGAGGCAGAAACCCTCTACTCATTCAAAAAGAGCCTGGATGTGAACCTCAAATGTCATAATCTGCAGGGCTAGGGATCAAATGCTGGATTAGAATAGGTGGATAATTTTTCAGCTGGCACAGACACGATGGGCCAAGTGGCCTCTTTCTGTGCCTTAAACTTTCTACGATTCTATGATTCTATCACACGAAACACGCTATCCTCGTTAACACTCACAATTATGTCAACAAACTATCAAGATGATCAGAAATGATTTTCCATGAAGCTATCCGTGCTACTCGCCATTTATTAAGACATGATTTTACAAGCAAGAAATATTTTTGTGCTGGGTTATGGCCTCAACAATTTTCCAAGAATCAGCATTGGACTGATAGTTACAGGGCTTATCCAACCTCTCCTTTTTTAAACAGGGTGTAACATTTACAGCCCTCCAGTTCTCTGGCATCTTTTTTTATTCATTCATGGGATGTGGACATCGCTGGATAAGCCAGCATTTATTGTCCATCCCTAATTGCCCTTGAGAAGGTGGTGGTGAGCTGCCTTCATGAACCACTGCAGTCCACGTGGGGTAGGTACACCCACAGTTCTGTTAGGAAGGAGTTCAAGTATTTTGACCCAGTGAAAGAGAAGGAACAGTGATATAGTTCCAAGTCAGGATGATGTCTGGCTTCGAGGGGAACTTGCAGGTGCTGGTGTTTCCATACATCTGCTGCCCTTGTCCTTCTATGTGATAGAGGTTGTGTGTTTGGAAGATGCTGTCTAAGTAGACTTGGTGCGTTGCTGCATTGCATCTTGTAGATGGTACACACTGCTGCCTCTTTGCATTGGTGGTGAAGATAGTGAATGTTGTGGATGGGGTGCCAATCAAGTGCTGCTTTGTCCTGGATGGTGTCGAGCTTCTTGAGTGTTTTTGGAGCTGCACCCATCCAGGCAAGCAGAGAATATTCCATCACACTCCTGACTTGTGCCTTGTAGATGGTTGACTGGCTTTGGTGAGTCAGGAGGTTAGTTACTCGCCTCAGGATTCCTCACCGATGACATGCTCTTTTAGCCACGGTATTTATATGGCTATTCCTGTTCAGTATCTGGTCAATGGTAGCCCCTAAGATGCGATAGTGGGGGTTTCAGCTATGGTAATGTCATTGAATGTCAAGGGGGATGCTTAGATTATCTCTTGTCGGAGACCGTCATTGCCTGGCGCTTGTGCAGAGTGAACGATACTTGCCAATTATCAGCCCAAGCCTTGACATTGTCCAAGTCTTGCTCCAGTTCTACACGGACTGCTTCAATATTTGAGGAGTCACAAATGGTGCTGAAAATTGTGCAATCATCAGCGAACATCCCCACATCTGACCTTATCATTAAAGGAAGGTCATTGATGAAGCAGCTGAAGATAGTTGGGCCTGGGACACAACAATGAGGAACTCCTGCAGTCATGTCCTGGAGCTGAGCTGATTGACCTGCAACAACCACAACCATCTTCCTTTGTGCTAGGTATGACTCCAACTAGCAGAGAGTTTTCCCCCTGATTCCCACTGACTCCATTTTTGCTCGGGCTCCTTGATGCCATACTCAGTCAAATGCTGCCTTGGTGTCAAGGCCTGTCAATACCTCACCTATTGAATTCAGCTCCTTTGTCCATGTTTGCACCAAGACTGTCATGAGGTCAGGAGCTGTGCGACCCTGGCGGAAACCAAACTGAGCGTCACTGAGCAGGTTATTGCTAAGCAAGTGCTGTTTGGTAGCATTGTCGTTGACACCTTCCATCACCTTACTGATGATTGAGAATAGACTGATGGGGCGGTAATTGGCCGGGTTGGACTTGTCCTGCTTTTTGTGTACAAGACATACCTGGGCAATTTTCCACATTGCAGGATAGAGGCCAATGTTGTAGCTGTACTGGAACAGTTTGATGGGGGAATGGAAGTTCTGGAGCACAGGTATTCAGTACTATTTCAGGAATATTGTCAGGACCCATAGCCTTTGCAGTATCCAGTGCCTTCAATCGTTTCTTGATATCATGCGGAGTGAATCGAACCCTGAGAAACAGTACTGTATACTCCCCTCCACCTCCAGTCTGAACAATGACTGTTCACCACTTCTCTCTGTTTTCTGTCCCTCAGTCAGTGTCATATCCACACTATCACTGTCACATTAATCCATGTCATGACAAGTCTATGAAATGTCATTTGATCACAGGCCTTTTGAAAATCTATATCCATAAGTGGATATACACGAGTAGGGGAGGAAGATGTTGGTATGGTTCTTAATGAATTCTTTGTATCTGTCTTAACAGAAGAGGGGACGATGCAGATATTGTGGTTAAGGAGGAGGAGAGTGAATTATTGGATCTGATATACATAGGGAGAGAGGAAGTATTAATGGGATTAGCATCTTTGAAAGTTGCTAAACCACCAGGGCCAGATGAAATGTCTGTCAAAAGAATTGAGAGAGGAAATAGCAGAGGGTCTGACCATCCTTTTCCAATCCTCACTGGATACAGGTATAGTGCCGGAGGATTGGTGAACTGTTAACATTGCACCTCTTTAAAAATGGAGCAAGGGATAGACCTTACGAATGAGAAGGGGTGTATTACTGAAGAGGACGGTGTGAAACAGACTGGTAAGCTCGAGGAAGTGCTCGTTAGGAGGGAAGATGTGTTGGGGTTTTTGAATAACTTGAAGATAGACAAGTCTCCCGGGCCTGACGGGGTATATCCAAGGATGTTATGGGAAGCAAGGGATGAAATTGCAGAGCCGCTGGCAATGATCTTTTCATCTTCTCTGCTGACGGGGGTGGTACCAGGTGATTGGAGGGTGGCAAATGTTGTGCCCCTGTTCAAGAAAGGGAATAGGAACAACCCTGGGAATTACAGGCCAGTTAGTCTTACTTCGGTGGTAGGCAAGTTGATGGAAAAGGTGCTGAGGGATAGGATTTCTGAGCATCTGGAAAGACACTGCTTGATTCGGGACAGTCAGCACGGTTTTGTGAGGGGTAGGTCTTGCCTCACAAGCCTGATTGAATTCTTTGAGCAGGTGACCAAGCAAGTGGATGAGGGTAAACCAGTGGATGTGGTGTACATGGATTTTAGTAAGGCATTTGATAAGGTCCCCCATGGTAGACTTATGGAGAAAGTCAGGAGGCATGGGATAGTGGGGAATGTGGCCAGTTGGATTAAGAATTGGCTAACTGATAGAAGGCAGAGAGTGGTCTTAGATGGTAAATA